>NC_044037.1:230272480-232707095 GCF_901765095.1 Microcaecilia unicolor
CTACACTCGACAGAAACGGCACTAAGGTCTGCAGTGACCTGTTCCTCGCCAAATCCAAAGGTCACTACTCCATCCTCATCCTCCTCGACCCTATCCGCCGCTTTTGACACTGTCAATCACAACCTACTTCTTGACACACTGTCCTCCTTTGGGTTCCAGGCTCTGTCCTCTCCTGGTTCTCCTCTTATCTCTCACATCGTACCTTCAGAGTACACTCTCATGGTTCGTCCTCCTCCCCTATCCCGCTCTCTGTTGGAGTTCCTCAGGGATCTGTCCTTGGGCCCCTTCTCTTCTCAATCTACACCTCTTCCTTAGGCTCCCTGATCTCTTCTCATGGTTTCCACTATCATCTTTATGCTGACGACACCCAGTTTTATCTCTCCACACCAGAAATCACTGCGGAAACCCAGGCCAAGGTATCGGCCTGCTTATCCGACATTGCTGCCTGGATGTCCAACCGCCACCTGAAACTGAACATGGCCTAGACTGAACTTATTCTTTTCCCACCCAAACCACCACTTCTCCTCTCCCTTCACTATCTATCTCAGTTGATAACACCCTCATCGTCCCGTCTCATCTGCCCACAACCTCGGTGTCATCTTCGACTCCTCCCTCTCCTTCTCTGCGCATATCCAGCAGATAGCCAAGACCTGTCACTTCTTCCTCTACAACATTAGCAAAATTCGCCCCTTCCTCTCCGAGCACACCACCCGAACTCTCATCCACTCTCTCATTACCTCTCGCCTTGACTACTGCAACCTACTCCTCACTGGCCTCCCACTTAGCCATCTATCCCCCCTTCAGTCCATTCAGAACTCTGCCGCACGTCTTATCTTCCGCCTTAACCGATATACTCATATCACCCCTCTCCTCAAGTCACTTCACTGGCTTCCGATCAGATACCGCATACAGTTCAAGCTTCTCCTACTCACCTACAAATGCACTCGATCTGCAGCCCCTCCTTATCTCTCTACCCTCATCTCCCCTTACGTCCCTACCCGTAACCTCCGCTCTCAAGACAAATCCCTCCTTTCAGTACCCTTCTCCCACCACCGCCAACTCTAGGCTTCGCCCTTTCTGCCTCGCCTCACCCCATGCTTGGAACAAACTCCCTGAGCCCATACGCCGGGCACCCTCCCTACCCATCTTCAAATCATTGCTCAAAGCCCACCTCTTCAATGTCGTCTTTGGCACCTAATCACTACACCTCTTCTCAGGAAATCTCAACTACCCCAACTTGACATTTCGTCCTTTAGATTGTAAGCTCTTCTGAGCAGGGACTGTCCTTATTCGTTAATTTGTACAGTGCTGCGTAACCCTAGTAGCGCTCTAGAAATGTTAAGTAGTAGTAGTAGGTTGACAGCAAATAGCAAAACCCCCCCCCCACCAAGCACCTCAGAAGGAGGGAGGGGGAGGGACCCTTGAACTGGTAGGGGACCTTGGAACTGGGAGGCGCACTATGGAACTGGGAGGGAGGGAGGGAAGGTGACCCTGGAACTGGGAGGGTGGGGACCCTGAAACTCTGAGGGAGGGTGGGGGGGGACCCTGAAACTGGAAGGGACCCTGGAACTCAGAAGAAGGGGGAGGATGACCCTGGAAACTCAGAGGGGGATGACCCTGGAACTCGGAGGGACAGAGGGAGGACCCTAGAACTGGGACGGAGGAGGGAGGGGCCCCTGGCACCCACTCTGATTCTCACACACACACTCTCTCCCTCACGGACACACTCGCACCCACTCTCACTCTCTCTCTGTCACACACACACACACTCGCATATTCACTCTCTCACACACTCAATCTCACACACACTCTCTCAAACATACATACTCCGAGGAAAACATTGCTAGCGCCCGTTTCATTTCTGTCAGAAACGGGCCTTTTTCACTAGTATTCTATAAACAGTTTCTTTGTGCCCTGAGCTAAGACAAAATGGTATATAAGAGCTCTGAGAGAGAAGGGTGGGGAGACACTGAAAACCTCTAGTTGCTAGCCTCCATTAGCAACAAAGATAGGTGTCTCTTCAGTTGGCTTTTTTCCTTTTGCTTGTGTTTCCAAATTACCATGCTTTGTTTTGCTGCACCTAATTTCTTATTTTTCCTAATCTTGGTAAGAATAAACATTAACTAACATGATTCTTTTGTTTGTAGTTTTGTTTTTTGTGATTGGCCAGACCGGTAGTTCCAAGCCAGGTTTGGGTTCTAGGACAAGGTTCTGACCGAGACCCAAACATACTCCAGATAAATGCCAGCAACCCAAAATTACAAACCAGTGCAACTGTGGAGACCAACACGATAGAAGAGCACACTAAAAAGGCTGCACGTGGACAGAACAATGTCCTCATCCATACTCCTGTGGTGGCACTGGTTCAATGGCTCCCAAAGCAAGCAGGTTCAACTCTAGCCAAACCACCTCCAAGACCCATTAATCAGAGGTAACATGGATTCACTCGGTGACTCAATTTCTGGAGGCAGGCTTTTGAACATTTATTGTTTTTTAGCTTAGATCCCGATACTCTGGAATTTTCACAATCTTGTTTCTGTCATCTGAACTCAGTACTAGAAAGGTTTCAAAAGGCCAGGACCAGTAAAAGCTCTTTCTTCAGATACCACCTCACTTGGTAGTTTCTCTCTCTCCACCATCTGCCTAGTATATCATCTTTGACAAAGAATCTCCCATCTGACTTTCCATGTGTTTTTTTATTTTGTTTTTAATATATATATTTATTTGTTGGGATTCATTAACCGCCTCTATGGGAAAATTAGGTTCTTACCTTGGTAATTTTCTTTCCTTTAGTCATAGCAGATGAAGCCATTACGTATGGGTTATGTCCATCAACCAGAACCAGCAGGGGAGATAGAGAGCACTCAAACTTTCACAGTGCCCTCTTCGCCAGCTAGCTCCACTGCCTCTTCAGTATTTGAAGCTTCCAAAGCAGTATGGCAAACCGCAATGGGAATCACAAGAGCTTTCCTCACAGCGAACGATGGCCCATCACAAGGGCATGAACTCATAAAGGAGGGAATGCACATCCTCCTGGAGGGAATAAACTCATCCTCCTTATTGTATAAGTGGAGGGGAACACACGCGCCTCCTGGAGGGAATCACACATCCTCCCAACACACTGGAGGGAATGAACTCATCCTCCTATTTATAGAACTGGAGGGGAACACACGCGCCTCCTGGAGAGAATCAACACATTCTCCAAAACATGCTGGAGGGAATGAACACATCCTCCTAAATTTAAACTGAAAATGAATCCTGAAGATTGTTTCCAACTTTCTCCCAAGGAAGGAACTTCAGGAAATTAGAACAGAACCTGAAAAACAGATTCACAGCATACAGACAATCATACAGGGAGGGCTCATGGCTTCATCTGCTATGACTAAAGGAAAGAAAATTACCAAGGTAAGAACCTAATTTTCCCTTCCTTGTCATCAAGCAGATGAAGCCATTACGTATAGGATGTAACAAAGCAATCCCTAGATAGGGTGGGAACAAGCCACACCACGCGCTAGCACTTGTGCACCAAAACGCGCATCCCTCCTGGCAGCCACATCCAGCCTGTAATGTCGGGCAAAGGAGAGCTTAGAAGCCCATGTTGCTGCACTGCATATCTCTTGAAGAGAGAGTGCTCCAGTTTCAGCCCAAGAGGAAGAAATCGCTCTAGTAGAATGTGCCTTAAAGGCTACAGGCGGAACCCTGCCGGCCAGCAAATAAGCTGAAAAGATAGTTTCTTTCAGCCAGCGGGCAATAGTGGCCTTAGACGCTGGAGACCCTCTGCGAGAACCGGATAGCAAAACAAACAGATGATCAGAAGTCCTGAAAGAGTTAGTAACTCGCAGATACTGCAGCAGAGTCCTGCGCACATCCAAAAGGTGCAGCTGCCCAAAAGATTCTGGAAACTCTTCCTCTGAAAAAGAGGGCAAGAAAATAGGCTGGTTTAAGTGAAAGGCTGAAACCACCTTAGGCATAAAGGAAGGCACGGTCCGAACCGTGACTCCGGACTCTGAAAATTGCAGAAACGGGTCTCTACAGGACAGCGCCTGGAGCTCTGACACCCGTCTCGCCGAGGTTATGGCCACCAGAAAAACGGCCTTCAGTGTAAAGTCTTTCTCCGATGCTCGCCGAAGCGGCTCAAAAGGAGATGCCTGCAGGGTTTTCAAAACTAGCCCCAGGTTCCAAGCTGGACAGGGTGCTCGCACTGGAGGTCGGAGCCGAAGCACCCCTCTAAGAAACCGTGTCACATCTGGGTGAGCAGCCAAAGACACGCCTTCCACCTTACCACGAAGGGAGGCCAACCCTGCCACCTGCACCCGCAGGGAATTATAGGCCAAGCCTTTTTGTACACCTTCCTGCAAAAAGTCCAGAATCGGCGAGACAGGAGCCCGCATTGGAACAATGGCTCTGGAAGCACACCAAGACTCAAACAGGCACCAAATCCTGGCATAAGCCATGGAAGTGGACCGCTTGCGGGCTTGCAGGAGAGTGGAAATAACTTTAATGGAATAACCTTTATCCCTCAATTGCGCCCTCTAAATAGCCATGCCGTAAGACCAAAGCGTCCGGTGTCCTCCATGGCTACCGGTCCCTGAATCAACAGGTTTGGTACCAGAGGTAACGGCAGAGGAGCCTCCAGGAGCATCTGTCGGAGGTCTGCCTACCAAGGTCTCCTTGGCCAATCCAGGGCGATGAGGACCACTTCTCCTGGGTGCAGCCGAATCTGCAAGAGCAGGCACCCTATCAAGGGCCAAGGGGGAAATACATAAAGTAGACCCGGAGGCCAGGGTTGAGCCAAGGCATCCAACCCCGCCGAGCGAGGATCTCTCCGTCTGCTGAAGAAGCACGGTACTTTGGTATTGGCACTTGTCGCCATTAGATCCATCACGGGCTTGCCCCATTTGGCACAGATCTGCAGGAATACTTCGTCTGCCAGATTCCATTCTGCTGGATCGATCTGATGCCTGCTCAGATAATCGGCCTGCACATTGCTCTGACCTGCAATATGAGCTGCCAACAGACACTGAAGATGCAGCTCGGCCCAATGGCAAATCAGTTCGGCCTGACTCTGACAGCCAATCCTTCCAGGGTCACTTGAAAGGCCAGAAGCGCCTGAAACACCGCTTTCAACTCTAGGCGGTTGATGGACCACTCCGACTCCTCGGGTGTCCATAGACCCTGGGCATGCTTCCCCTTGCAGTGTGCGTCCCAGCCCTTCAGGCTGGCATCTGTTACCACTAGGCACCAAACGGGGAGCGTCAGCGACATTCCTCGCCGCAGCATGCTGTCCGAGAGCCACCACTCCATGCTGAGATGGGCCGCAGGGAGCCAAGTAAGTCTGCATTGGTAATCCTGAGAAATAGGAGACCATCTCCGGAGTAGGGAATACTGTAGAGGTCTCAGGTGCGCTCTCGCCCAGGGTACCACTTCCATCATGGCTGTCATCGATCCCAGCAGCTGGACAATGTCCCAAGCTCGCGGGCGGGGCATCCTCAGGAGCAGACGGACCTGATTCTGAAGCTTGCACCGCCTTGGCTCGGGTAGGAACACATAGCCCGAGACTGTGTCGAACCTGGCCCCCAAAAACTCTAGAGATTGTGAAGGGGACAGGTGACTTTTGGCCATATTGACGACCCAGCCTAGAGATTGCAGTACTGAGACCACTCTGGCTGTAGCTTGTAAGCTCTCTGTTGCAGAGTCTGCTCTGATGAGCCAGTCGTCTAGGTACGGGTGAACCCTGATACATTCTCGCCTGAGAAAAGCAGCTACTACCACCATTACCTTCGAAAAGGTTCGGGGAGCTGTGGCGAGGCCAAAAGGCAAGGCCCTGAACTGGAAATGTTTTCCCAACACCGCAAACCTCAGAAACTTCTGGTGTGGGGGCCAAATCGGTATGTGCAAGTAAGCTTCTTTCAGGTCTAGAGACGTGAGAAACTCTCCTGGCTGAACCGCCGCAATGACGGAGCGCAGGGATTCCATGTGGAAATGCCGCACTCTCAGGGACTTGTTCACTTCTTTTAAGTCCAGAATAGGGCGAAAGGACCCACCTTTTCGCAGCACCACAAAGTAGATGGAGTATCGGCCGCAGCCTTGCTCGGCAGGAGGCACCGGGGTCACTACCCCTAACTGAATCAGACCTTGTAAAGTCTCCTCCACCGCCGCCCGTTTGACGGCAGAACCGCATCGGGACTCCACAAACACGTCTCTTACTGGGGCGTTGAATTCTATTCTGTATCCATCTCTGATCAGGTCCAGAACCCACTGATCTGAGGAAATCTTGGCCCACTCCTCGACAAAGAGGGAAAGCCGTCCTCTGATGACAGGCATCGAGGAGAGGGCCGGCGCACCATCATTGAGAGGGTCGCCCCTGAACTCCTGGTCTTGAGCCACCGGCTGCTGAACGCTTGTCCGAGCGAAAGGAGTTCCTCTGCTGACCACGGGCACGTGAAGTGAACCCAGCAGAATGCCCCAGGCGGTACCTTCTAGCTTCACAGAAGCGAGCTCTGTACGAGGAGTGGACCGCCTGGCCCTTAGAGGAAGGCCTCTGCCTATCTTCGGGCAAGCGCTGACAATTTTCTCTAACTCCTCACCAAATAGGAGAAGTCCTTGAAAAGGCAACTTCACCAACCTTTGCTTAGAGGCCATGTCCGCTGCCCAGTGTCTTAGCCACAGACGACGGCGAGCCGTCACTGCTACTGCCATTTGTTTAGCCGAAGCTCTGACAAGGTCATAAAGGGCATCAGCCAGAAAGGACAAGGCCACCTCCATCCGCGGAGCCACATCCAAGAAGGGCTCCGCTCCATCTCCGGGCTGAGCCACTGCCTGTTGCAGCCAAGCTAGGCAGGCTCTCACAGCATAACAGCTGCATGCAGACGCCCGAACAGTGAGACCTGCAATTTCAAAGGACCGTTTCAACGCTGTTTCCAGCCTACGGTCTTGAACATCCTTCAGGGCAACACCTCCTTCAACAGGGAGGGTAGTTCTCTTTGTCACCGCAGTGACTAGGGCATCCACTGTAGGCATTTGAAAACGAGCCATATGTCCCTCACGCAGAGGGTATATAACTGCCCCATAGCCCTGGAAACTCTCAAAGGTCCCTCGGGGTCAGCCCACTGAGCCAAAACAAGCTCTAGGATGGAGTCATGCAAAGGGAAGGCCCGAGCAGCTTTCTTGGTACTAGCCATCCTGGGATTACCCGAGGAGGCCATGCCACTGTCAGGATCTTCAATTGAGAGGGCCTGCAGGGTATCTGAAATAAGCGCTGGCAGCTCATCACGGTGGAAAATCCTCACCGCGGAGGGATCATCCAGATCCTGTGGTAAATCCGCACCTGACTCTGGTTCCTCAGACCAAGAACGTCTGTCAGAGTTCTCCGAATCCTCACACCCCGACCACGGGAGGGGGGGGAAAGGTGCACCACAATCTGAAGGGGAATTAATCCTTCTGCGCTTATCTTTAGGCCAAGCATCCGGGAAAAAAGCCTCACTGGGCAGTCCCAGGCCAGAATCCATCGGGGGGGACAATCAGAGGAGCCTCAGGCGACCCTTGAGGGAGGGCTCTTTCATCATGTATGCTTTATGCAGCAAAAGCACAAAATCCGGGGAGAAAATCTCACCCTGGGCACCCAAATCCTGTCCGGTGCTAGCCACTCCTGAAATAACCTCATCTCGAGGTGCCCCACCCGGCTCAGGTCTCTCCGTGTCCACGGAGGCCGCGCCATGCGGTGTAAGCAAAATGGCGCCCGCTGCCAGCTCAGAGCGGGAAGAAACATCGCTCGCCATGCTCGGGCCGGCTCCTCCGCCAATACAGCACGATTTACAGAGCCCTGCTGCTGATTTGCGCTTGCCACAAGTGGAACAGCGCTTTACATTGTCCGCAGCCATCGCCGAAAAACGGCGGTAAAATCCAAAATGGCCCTGATCGCGGGCCCACCCCGGAGGAGTTGGAAAACACTCTTACCTGAAAGGATCTAGTATACAACTACGATCCTGCTGAAAATCAGGTCAAAAACCTCTGTTCCAGCGTCTCTGCGTTTAAAAACGCGACGCGACTTTTTTTTTTTTTTTTTTTTTAAGCTGTGAGGAAAGCAGAGGTATTGAAGACTCCGGAGGCTCAGATGAGTGGGAAAGGCAGGGAAAGGGCGAACCTATATGCCTGCATCCACTGTTGGTGGGTAAGGACAGGGAAAGCAAGGCAATATGTCCACATCCACAGAGGTATGGGTAAGGCAGGGAAAGGGCTAACCTATGTGCCTTTAAAGTGAAGCTGCTATAGCCTCAAACACCCCGGTTAACAACTGGCAAGCCAGGAACCACCTCCCGGCAGATTTTTCTGGAGCTCGAACAAGCTACAGCCACTCTGCTAATGGAGGTAGAGAATACTGAAGAGGCAGTGGAGCTAGCTGGCCAAGAGGGCACTGTGAAAGTTTGAGTGCTCTCTATCTCCCCTGCTGGTTCTGGATTCATCCAAGATGGTGTACAGCAGGTACTGCTTGACACAAAAACATACACTAAGTTAAATGACCAAATAAAAGCATGAACACAATCTATGAGGTAAACTTGATAGCAAACCGAATCCTAATAACAGACTAACATGAAACAGCATCAGAAACATAAATGTTTATTTCAAATGCTGTTTCATGTTTAACAGAATCAGAAATATAAACATTTAACAGCACTGTAAAACAAATCATAATACAAATATAATAAATGTCCCGAGTTTAAAAAAAAAAAAAAGTTAAGATATCACAGATTGGAAAACCACCTCAGTGGTTTACAAACTGTAAAACATAGGAAAACTTGATTTAAAGAGGAAACTAAAGAAGGAAATTCTAGAATAAATCACAATAATTTCAAAAATTAAAACTAATGGCAGGATAGATAAGAGTGGGAAGATACTAAAAATGTACAGTTAAATTTATTTATTTGTTACATTTGGATCCCACATTTTCCCACCTATTTGTAGGCTCAATGTGGCTTACATAGTATTGGAGAGGTGTTTGCAGACTCCAGTGTAAACAAATACAAAGCATATTGTGGTAAGATAAAGTTCATGTGGCACAGCCACATTAGGGAATCGTACAACGGAAGAGTTGTGTTTATGTCCATTACGTACTTTAGTTTTGTTGTGTTGTGTTGCAGAGATCAGGCATTTATGTTGGATTGGTAGGGTATGCCTTTTTAAACAGGTTAGTTTTTAGTTTTTTTCCGGAAGTTTAGGTGGTCGTACATAGTTTTCAAGGCTTTTGGTAATGCGTTCCACAGTTGTATGCTTATGAAGGAGAAACTGGATGCATAAGTTGATTTGTATTTGAGTCCTTTGCAGCTTGGGTAGTGCAGATTTAGGTCAGTCAGGGAGGGATCATGGATTCATCTGCTGTGACTAAAGGAAAGAAAATTATCAAGGTAAGAACCTAATTTTCGCTTCCTTGTCATCAACAGCAGATAAATCCATTAACTGATGGGATGTACCAAAGCACTCCCTAAGTAGGGTGGGAACAGGCAACTCCGCGAGCAAGCACTTGCGCCCGTTTCAGCCCATGAAGAGGACATTGCCTCATAGAGTGACCTTTAAACGCTTCAGGCGGCAACAGCCCTGAAAGCAGATAAGCCGAAAAAATGAGTTCCTTAAGCCATCGGGCTATAGTGGCCTTAGACGCCGGAAACCCCCATCGGGGACCTGCCAACAGAACAAATAAATTATTAGAATTCCTAAACTCATTTGACATCTGCAGATACTGCCACAGAGCCCTGCAGACATCCAAAAGACGCAACTGCCCAAAGGAGTCCGGAATCTCCTCAGAGAAGGAAAGAAGAAAAATGGGCTGGTTGAGGTGAAAACCTGAAACCACCTTAGGCAGAAAAGAAGGCACCATACGAACAGTTACCCCAGATTCCGAGAACTGCAGAAAAGGATCCCCACAGGAAAGAGCCTGAAGCTCAGATACTCTTCTAGCCGACGTCATTGCCACTAAAAAAAACTGTCGAGAGTCACATCCTTCTCAGAAGCCCGTTTAAGAGGCTCAAACAGAGATCGCTGGAGCGCCTTCAACACAAGCCCCAGATTCCAAGCCGGACAAGGCGACTGCAAAGGAGGACGGAGACGAAGCACCCCTCTGAGAAAACGGAGAATATCCGGATGAGCAGCAAGGGACAATCCAGATACTTTCTCCCGGAAGCAGGCCAACGCTACCACTTGAACTCGAAGGGAATTGTAGGCCAAGCCCTTTTGTAGCCCGTCCTGCAAAAAATCCAGCAAGAGCGAGACTGTCGCCAGAGTTGGCGAGATAGCCTTTGGAGTACACCACACCTCAAAAGTGCGCCAGATCCGAGCATAAGTCGCAGAGGTAGACTGCGTGCAAGCCTGCAAGAGCGTGGCAATAACCTTATTAGAATAGCCTTTGTCCCTCAATTGAGCCCTCTCAAGAGCCAGGCCCATAAGACCAAAGTGGCAAGGATCTTTCAGTCACCGGACCCTGAACTAACAGATTTGAAACCCGAGGCAAAGGAAGAACCGCGTCCACCAGCATCCGCCGGAGATCTGCATACCACGGATGCCTTGGCCAATCCGGGGCGATGAGAATCACCAATCCTCGGTGCAGACGAATCCGAACTCGCCCATCAAGGATCAAGGAGGGAACTCATACAGGAAGCCCGAGGGCCAAGGTTGAGCCAGTGCATCCAACCCCAACGAGCAAGGATCTCTCCCTTCTGCTGAAAAAGCGAGGAACTTTGGCGTTTACGCTTGAAGCCATGAAATCCAAGCCTGGACGACGACGCGCATTTGTCCAAACGAAAGGAGTTCCTCTGCTGGAAACAGGTACGTTGACCAAACCCTGCAGAGCACCCCGGGCGATACTTGCGAGCATTGCGAAAACATGGCCTGGAAGGAGGGAAAAGGACTTTTGAAAGAAGGCTCGGCCTATCCTTAGGCAACCGTTGGGACTTAGAGTCCCCTAGGTCCTTCACAATCTTCTCCAAATCCTCCCCAAATAAAAGAAGGCCCCGAAAGGGTAACCTCACCAGCCTTTGTTTAGAGGCCATGTCAGCCGCCCAATGCCGGAGCCAAAGAAGGCGGCGGACAGCAACCGCCACAGACATCTGCTCAGCCGAAGCTCTGACCAGATCATAAAGGGCATCAGGCAAAAAAAGACAGGGCAGACTCCATACGCAGGCCGACCTCAGCGAGGGGACCCGCTCCATCAGCGGGCTGCTCAACCAGGAAAGGCAAGCCCAGAGGCCGCATAGGAACTACAAATAGCCACCCGTAAGGAAAGGTCTGAGATATCAAAGGACCGCTTCAGCGCAGATTCCAGCCGCTGGTCCTGCATATCTTTCAAAGCGGCCCCTCCCTCCACCGGGAGAGTAGTCTTTTTAGTCACAGCCGTGACTAAAGCATCCACTTTAGGCATCCCAAAGAGGGTCAACTGACTTTCCCTCAGGGGGTAAAGGTGACACATAGCCCTGGCCACCTTCAAGGGACCATCAGGGTCAGACCATTGAGCTGAAATAAGCTCTTGGATGGAAGCATGCATAGGAAAAGCCCGAGAAGGCTTCTTAGTGCTAGCCATCCTAGGATTAATAAAAGAGGTAGCACCCTCGTCAGGATCTTCAAAACACAGGGACTGTAAGGCATTAGAAATGAGAGCTGGCAGCTCGTCGCGATGGAAAATCTGAACCGTTTTAGGGTCATCCAACTCCTGTGGCAAGCTGCCACCCTCATCTGGATCATCAGTCCGTGAGGGCCTGCCAGACCCCTTAGACTCCCCAAAACTAGACCACGGGGGAGAACAGAGTGAAGAGTCCCCCTCAGACGGGGTATTCACTCATCTACGCTTAGCGTCAGCCAAAAGCTCGGGGGAAGAAATAAAGTCTCCAGCAGACGTTGGGCTATAAAGTAGCCCACAGATAAACACCACAGGGAGAGAAGCTACATGGGTCTGTCACATAAGGCAAATCAAAAGAACACTGATCCCAAGGCAAAACCAGCACAGGTAGGCAGAAAAAGAAATCATGAAGCCTAGCCAAAGGACAGCACAACGTTATAGGCAAGGAATAAACAAAGAAGAAATCAGAAAATGGCAATACCACAGTGGCATACCCGCCGGTAGAAGCCAGGGACCAGCAGGGCCATAGGTAAAAGTCTACCAATTAGGCCATTGTAAAAAAAAGGAAAGGTCCTGAAGTGAAACAGCACCCATGCAAAGTGCATGTGACCAGGAAAGCTAGACTCTCCAGGGCAGGAGCAAGTACCACCTCCAGCAGTAGCCGGGCAGACTTTGCACCATGCACCAAGCAGAGCGCAGCAAAGAGCAAGACAGCTTAGCCGGCGCCACAAGAAACATAAGAGGCACTGAAAGAAAAAAAAATGACCAAGAGACTTCCCACCTAAAATTAAAAAAAGGTTAAAGGAAGTAAGGTCCCCTTTAAGGTGCCAGAAGACAACCCTTCTTGACTTACAGGGTAAGTGAGGCTGAAGAAATGGACAGCGCATAGCACTCAACTGCCACCAGCACTGGGGGAAGCCTCCCCTTCCTCCAGCACAACCAGCCAAGGGTAAAGGTCACAGACTATGATTTAGAAACAGAGACAAAGAACCCAGAGGGAAACTGCCAAGAGAAGGCAGGAGGGTAAACCCCACAACTTAAAAGCCCTGACGTGAATTACCGCTACGGTGCTGCAGCACCCAAAAACAGGAACCACTGAACCAGCAGTTAATCTGTTACCCCAGTGGAAACCATAGCAGCAAGAAACAAGCTGCACTAGACTCTATGGAGTCCCATAAGAACATAACAGTAGCCATACTGGGTCAGATCAATGGTCCATCTAGTCAATATCCTGTTTTCCAAACAGTGGCCAAGCCAGGTCACAAGAACCTAGCAGAAACCCAAATCGTGGCAACACTCCATACTACAAATCTCAGGGCAAGCAGTTGCTTCCTTCCCATGTCTGTCTCAATAGCAGACTATGGAATTTTCCTCCAAGAACTTGTCCAAATCATTTTTTAAACCCAGATACACTAACTGCTCTTACCACCTCCTCCAGCAAAGAATTCTAGAGCTTAACTATTCATTGAGTGAAAAATATTTCCTCTTATTTGTTTTAAAAGTATTTCCATGTAACTTTCACTGTTTCCACTCCCCAACGCAGCCGTCATTCCCATACACTGAAAACCAAACAAAATCGCCACTGCACCCCGTCCCCCCGCCCACACTCCCCCTCACCCACCCTCCCGCAGCCGCTTTCTCGAGTGTCCCCTAGTCTTTGTTTGTACTTTTGGAACAAATTAAAAAAAAAAAAAAAAAATCGATCTACCTCTACTCGTTCTACACCACTCAGGATTTTGTAGACCTCAATCATATCTCCTCTCATTTGTCTCTTTTCCAAGCTGAAGAGCCCTGACCTTTATAGCCTATCCTCATACGAAAGAAGGTCCATCCCCTTATCATTTTAGTCACCTTTTCTAATTCCGCTATATATTTTTTTAGATACAGCGAACAGAAATGAACACAATACTCGAGGTGCGGACGCACCATGGAGCGATGCAAAGGCATAGTATTTTCGGTCTTATTCATCATCCCTTTCCTAATAATTCCTAGCATTCTGTTTGCTTTTTTGGCTGCCGCCACACACTGAGCAGGAGATTTCAGCATATTATGTACAAGAACACCTAGATCTTTTCTTGAACGCTGACCCTCAAGGTGGGCCCTAGCATCAGGTAACTGTGGTTCGAATTATTCTTCCCAATGTGCATCACCTTGCATCTGTCCACATTAAATTTCATCTGCCATTTGGACGCCCAGTCTTCCAATTTCCTAAGGTCTTCCAGAAATTTTTCACATTTTGCACGTGTTTTAACAACCTTGAATAGTTTTGTATTATCTGCAAATCTGATCATCTCACTCATCGTTCCGATTTCCATATCATTTATAAATATATTAAATAGTACTTGTCCCAGTACACATCCCTGAAGCACTCCACTGTTCACTCTCCTCCATTGAGAAAAATGACCATTTAACCCTACCCTCTGTTTTCTGTCCAATAGCCAATTACTAATCCACATCAGAACCTTGCTTCCTATCCCATGACTCTTTAATTTTCTCAGAAGTCTTTCATGAGGAACTTTATCAAAAGCTTTCTGAAAATCTAGATACACAACTGGCTCACCTTTATCCACATGTTTATTTAAGCCTTCAAAGAAATGAAGCAAACTGGTGAGGCAAGACTTCCCTCGACTGAACCCATGCTGACTCTGTCCCATTAAACCATGCTCGTCTACGTGTTCTACAATTTTATTCCTTATAGGTTCCACTATTTTGCCCGGCACCAACATCAGGCTTACCGGTCTATAATTTCCCAGATCACCCCTAGAACCCTTTTTAAAAATCGGCGTCACACCGGCCACCCTCCAATCTTCAGGTACTAGAGATGATTTTAACAACAGGTTACATATTACTAACAGCAGAACAGCAATTTCATGCTTGAGTTCTTTGAGTACCCTTGGATGTATGCCATTCGGTCCAGGTGATTTACTACTCTTCGTCAAATTTGGCTCAGTACATCTTCCAGGTTCACCGAGATTTCTTTCAATTCCTCCGCATCATCACCCTTGAAAACCATTTCTGGTACAGGCAGATCTCTTATATCTTCTTCCGTATAGACAGAAGCAAAGAATTCATTCAGTTTCTCCGCTATAGCCTTGTCCTCCCTGAGTGCTCCTTTTGTTCCTTCGTGATCTAACGGTCCCACGGATTCCCTCGCAGGCTTTCTGCTTCTGATGTACCTGAAAAAGTTGTTACTGTGAGTTTTAGCCTCTGCAGCAAGTTTTTCTTCATATTCTCTTTTAGCCTTCTTTATTACTGCTTTGCATCTGACTTGCCAGTGCGTATGATGCTTCTTATTTTCTTAATTTGGGTACTTTTTCCATTCTTTGAAGGACAATCTTTTGGCTGTAATAAGTCTCTTTTACTTCACCTTTTAACCATACTGATCTAGACTGGGCTTCCGAGATGGAATTTTTGAATAACATCCACGCCTGATTTAGTGTCCTAACCTTTGCAGCCGATACTTTTAGTTTCTTTTTTTTTTTTTTTTTTTTTTATATTGTTTATTTATACATTTTCCAATATCAACCAATTCAATGTTCATAACTTACATAACCATTTTGTGTTTGTAATAACTTGACATATTGAACATAAACATTGAGAAAAAAAATAATTTCTAACAGCGTCATCTATATCATTCAATAAAACTTTGATCTTATTTCCCCCGTTCCCACCCCCCTCCCCCCAACCCTATGTCTGTGTGTATAGCGTAACTGTCGCTATGTTCTTAGAGGCCCATGTAGTATACTGATCCCATATCTTGTGATATTGGGCAATTTGCCCATTACGTATTGCTGTAAGCTTAGACATCAGTTGAATGGATCTTAGTTTATTTATAACCACTGACAGATCTGGTAAGTGTGATTTTTTCCACCATACCGCCAGGACCATCTTCCCTGATACAAACACCTGTGTGACAAACCTGTGGATATGGTTTTTGAATCCTGGTGGCTTGAAGTGTAGTAGGCATGTGTACAGTGTCATAGGATATTGTAACCCCGTCACCTGGTTAATAAAATCCCCTATCTTCTCCCAGTATCTCTGTGCCTGATCGCACGCCCACCATATATGGTACATATCTCCTAACTCTCCACATTGCCGCCAGCATAGGGCTGAGCCTGAGCGATATATAGCTGCCAAGCGGCTGGGAGTGTAGTACCAACTATATAAAATCTTATGTCCGTTCTCAATCAGTGAACTAGATATCGATACTCTTAGAAGAGATTTGAAGGACTGTGCCCATTGTTTAGGTTCAATGGGTACCCCCATTATCGATTCCCATTTTTTTGTGTAATATTCCACCGGCTGGGACCATGAAAGCAATGCCTTATATATCCTTGAGATACAACCTCGTCCCCCTCCTCCCATCATCCCCTTTTCCAACATTGTTTCCGCTAAGCTCAGTTCCTCCCCTGCATCACGGCAGATAAAGTCTCGCACCTGGTAGTATTGAAATACTTGAAGCGGTGAGAGCCCATGATCTCGATGCAGCACCTGAAAAGAAGGAACCTGCCCCTCTTCGGACATTTGCCCCAGTGTACATAATCCCATGACCTCCCACTCCTCATATGTTTTGTCAATTGCTCCTGGACCAAATTGAGGTATGAATCTAAGGAATGCATGTTTAAAATACTTCCTCTCCGAGAAGAATTGCTCTCTAATCTTGTACCATGTATTCAATGGCCATTGAATCAGGGGGGGACTGTCTTTCATTACCCTCTTCAGTTGTTGCTTTTGTAGCCAAGGTATAGCCCTAAGTGGAAATGGTTCCAACCAGCTCTGTTCTATACGTTCCCACCTCTTTCCCTTATTTTGCATCCATATCGCTAAAATTCTTAGATGGGCTGCCTGATAGTATGCACGTATTGCTGGGACCCCCATACCCCCCCTATCTTTTAATTGGCACAACACCTCCCGTCTAACCCGGGGTGGTCTTTTCCTCCAGATAAAGGAAAATATCTTCCTTTGCAGGCCCCTGAAAAAGTCTTCAGGAATATCAATTGGTAAGGCCATAAATAAGTACAGAAGCTTTGGGAGAACCATCATTTTGATAGCGCTAATCCTTCCTACCCATGATAGTGTTAGGCCCTCCCATTTCTCCAACTCCCGAAACAGTTCTAGTGCTTTTGCTGGGAAATTACTTTTGTAAATTTCTTCTATGCTTCGAGGTATATTTACCCCCAAGTATTTAACATATTTCTGTGCCCATCTGTAGGGGAACTGGGCTTTCAGCTGATCTAGTTGTGTATCAGTTATATTTATATCCAGTGCCTCTGATTTGTCAAAGTTTATTTTGAAGCCTGATACAGCTCCATAAGCTTGTATTTCCTCTTCAATCAGTGGAAAAGCTGATATGGGATCTTTTAGGAGCAGCAGAATGTCGTCCGCAAAAAGAAGTATTTTAGTTTCAATCCCCCCTCCTCGTAAACCTCGTATTCCATCGTTTGCTCTGATTCTGGCTGCTAAAGGCTCCATAACCAGAGCAAACAGCATTGGTGACAATGCACAGCCCTGTCTAGTGCCTCTATAGAGAGAGAATGGCCGAGACAAAATCCCGTTAACTCGTACCCCTGCTCTCGGGAATCTGTATATAGATTTTAGCCATTCCGCAAACCTCCCTTCAATACCCGCCTTCTTTAATGCTGCAAAAAGAAAAGGCCAACTGACACGATCGAAGGCCTTTTCAGCGTCCAGAGAAAGTATACACATTGGGGAGTTTGTGAGTTGTGCCCCTTGAATTACCTGTAATGTCCTCCTTATGTTATCAAAGGTTTGACGGTTCTGTACAAAGCCTGCTTGATCTTCGTGTATTAGTGCGGGGAGATATTTCTGCAATCTAGTAGCTAAAATCTTAGTAAATATCTTATAATCTACCCCTAATAATGAGATAGGCCTATAAGAACTACATGCGAGAGGGTCTTTGCCTGGTTTGGGGATTACAGTAATGGTCGCCAAGTTCCAGGTTGGTGGTAAGCCAGTGACCTCATTTATGGAGTTGAAGACTTTTAATAAAATAGGAGATAATATCTTTCCAAAGCACCTATAAAATTTGTTGGTAAACCCATCAGGCCCTGGTGCTTTGTTAGGAACCAATCCTTTAATCGTCTGCTCTATCTCTTCTATTGTGATGGGACTGCCTAACGATTGGTCCGCGTCTGTTGGAAGTGCTGGAAGGTCTATTTCCTCCAAATAATTGGCTACCTCCTCTGGGCTCTGTGTTATTTCTGGTTTATAAAGTTTTTTATAAAATCCTCTGAAAGCCTCTTCCATAAAATTTTGATCAGATTGTACATTTCCCCCTTCATCTCGTAACCCTTCTACTCCAGTTCTAGTTATTTGTTGTTTTAATTTATGGGCTAACAGTTTACTTGGTTTATTACCAAATTCGAAGTGTATCTGGTGCACTCGCTGTAGCTGCTCGTTTATATCAGCTAATTCCAAATCATGTAACTGTGACCGCAGGTCATGTGCTTGCATCTTTCGGGCTGTGAGATCTGTGGGTTCTCCCTTTTGCAATAATGCCTCAACCTCTGCCAGTTGCTGGCGAATATCATTCTCTTGTGTACATCGAGCTTTCCATACCCGTGATTTTAATGCTATAAGGTAGCCCCTGGTCACAGCCTTAAGACCTTCCCATAGGGTAATTGGAGACACTTCCCCATTATCATTAAAAGTAATTTACTCTTTAAGAGATTGTTCTATTTGTGTTACATTATTTGCATCTGAGAGTAGTGCATCATCCATTCGCCAGGAAGGTCTCGGTTTTCTGGGCCCTACTCCCCTGATTTGTAATATAACCGGTGAATGGTCTGACCAGGTATGTGGAATAATCTGTGGAGTTTCAGCTCGTCCCAAAAGGGAGGCATCGCCTAACCACATATCTATCCTAGATGACGTATGATGTACTGATGAAAAAAAGGTATATGTGCGTTCGTTGGGGTTATCTTTACGCCAGTAATCTATTAACTGCCAGCGTGTAAGGAAATCTTGGAAATTTCGCCTATCCTGCTTAGCATACTGTGCAACGGCTGCTGAATTATCTAAGTTCGGATTCAGTGTAAGATTAAAATCACCTCCTATTAATAAGGTTCCTTCTATATTCCCACACAGCAGGAGGTCTAGCTCTTTGAAAAATTCCGAATGTTGCGTATTGGGCCCGTATATATTTACCAATGTATAGGTCTGGCTTGCTAGCTCAAAAATTATCAATAGATATCGCCCTTGTTTATCTTTTATCACTTTCTTTATCCCCCAGGTCTTGTTCCCTCGAAACATAACCAGCACCCCTTTGCTTTTCGTGTTATCCCTACTGGATGCAAAATAGATAACCGGGTATTGCCTATGTTTGCATAGATATTCATATTTTGCCTTCAGGTGAGTTTCCTGAATCAGGCCCACATCTATTTGTAACCTCACCAATTCCCGGAACAACAACTGCCTTTTTCTGGGAATATTGAGCCCTTTTACATTCAAAGACATGCATTTAAATTCCCCCATATTCATTCAATGTTGCTATTCTTTCCTTATTTCCCCTATTTGCTCGCTGGTCATTACTTTCCAGGAGCTCTTCATTTTTTGTTACATGTAACTGATTACCCCTTGTTATCACACAGACCTGACCCCCCTCCCCCCCCTCCCTCCTTTGATTATACCCCTTCCCTTCCCCCCAAATGTCCCTAACAGTTGTGTAATACCCCATGGTATACCCGCGGGTGTCTACCTATGGAGTAAGTAGCCGCCCCGCTTCCCGTCCACCCCACGGAGTTCTCATGGTTTCATACCTGAAATTAACAGATTATATGCGATTTATGCAATAACAGTGAACTTGAGTCTATTTGATGTCTGCTTAGCTTCAGGTGACTCTTGTGGCGGATTGTTGGCGTTGTAATCTTCTGGGCCCTTTCCCCACTCTTTGCCATCTTGGTGGTAGGGGTCTAGTGGTATTCTTTTCCTCCTGACCCCCTGCTCTTCTCTCTTCAGGTTCCGGTGTTTCAGGACAAATAGCTCTCGCCTCTTCTATAGATTTTATTTGATGCATTTTCCCATCTTTGTAGAAAGCTAATGCAAAAGGGTGCCTCCATCTGTATTGAATTTTGAGTTCTCTCAGGTGTCTGGTGAATGGTTTCAGGTCACCCCTTCTTTTTAAAGTTGCTGCTGCCAGGTCCTGGTAAATCTCGATAGCATAAGAGTCCCACTGAAAGTCTGGTATCTGACGGGCCATTTTCAGCACCCGCTCCTTTAGTTTAAAGCTAGAAAAGCAGGCTATGATGTCCTTTGGTTTATTGCTCCGATTAGCTCCCAGTGCTCTGTGTGCTCTTTCTAATTGTATGGTAGTGGCCTCCACCGCCTCTCCGTTGTTTGAGAGCAACGCACTAACCAGTTGTTGTACCACATGTTCACAGTCTTGGTACGTGGGCACTTCTGGCAAGCCTCGAAACCTTAAATTGTTGCGCCGGCCCCGATTTTCTAGGTCTTCTATCTTGTCTAAAAGCTGTTGCTGGGTCCCTTGCACCTCCCCAATTTGCTGATCCATGTTTCCCATGGCTTCACTATGTGTTTCCATCTGCGCTTCGATGTCTTCCAGGCGTGAGCCCAGCTCCCGGATCTCCCCTCTCAGATCCTCCTTGAGCGTCACCATCTCCGCTCGAAGTGCTTTCAAATCAGCGCTAATGTCCTGCAACCAGGTTTCTAGTCTCTGAGGGACCTTTTCATCTGTGGCTCGCTCGTTTTGGAGCTCCGATGCGTTTCCCGCCGACTTCGTTTTCCCTCCAGTCGTTGGCTCCGATGCCTTCCGCATCTCCGCCATTTTGTTTCGGGACACCGCTGTTTTTTCTATAAAAGCGAAACGGGAAAGATCCGCCACTTTGAGTGCCGATCCCAGGTTTGTTCGCCTCTATAACTTCGCTTTGAATCTCTAGCTCCGTTTCAGTTCTCAGATGTCGCTATATCTGCTGTTTAAGCTTAAATTCTCCGTGGGGCTGTGGGAGCTTAGCTTTTAGGCGGCCATGCTGTTGGATGACGTCACTTCCCCCCCCTTTTAGTTTCTTTTTAACCATTTTCCTTATTTTACTATAGTCACCCTTTCAAAAATTAAATGCAGCTACAGTAGATTTCTTTTGCGGGTTCATCCCAGATAGTAGCTCAAACTTGATCATGTTATGACCACTGTTTCCCAGGGGACCCAACATCGCCACTTCTTGCACTATGCCCTGCATGCCACCAACGACCAGATCCAAAATGGTTCCCCCTCGTCGGTTCCTTGATCAGCTGCTCCAAGAAGCAGTCATTTATTACATCTAGAAATTGTACCTCCCTGGCACTCCTTGATGTAACATTTATCCAGTCAATATCGGGGTAATTAAATCGCCCATTATTATAGCATTGCCCAATTTTCCAGCTTTCCTAATCTCTGTAAACATTTCATGTAGTCGTTTTGTTTGTTGGTTTTTTTTTTAAACCAACAAGCTGGCAAACGAGGCGCCAAAGTGGAGAAAGAAAACCCGCAGCCCGGATGAAAGAAAGAAAAGGCCAACCAGCCGCCTCTCAAGGATATCCCCGCCACCAAAAAACACTGCCAAAGCCCGTGACAGGAGACTGTCGCCAGAGCAAACAGGGCGCCACAGAAGTAAAGCAAATGGTTGACAGGTAAGTAGATTTTTTTTTTGCTGAAGGACAATACTCAAAAGGAAATGGCACAAAGGGCACTAAACGTCCACTAACCAACAAGCTGGAAGCCTGCTAAAATCCCACATATTGCCTCTCCTGGTGAAGAACCGGGGGGGGCTTCAAGCAGAGAAGCCGGCCTGAGTGCAAGAGAATGCAGCACAAGCCCAGAAACTGTACTCAAAAATTTCTATGGGAGCAGGCACTGATCGCTCAACAGGAAGAGGGGAAAAGGCACTTACAGTTGCAGGAGAGACATGGAAGCGTAGTCAGAGCAATCGATGAGCCAGTGTCATCATTTATTTTTTTGTGAAGGAGGCAGGAGATCACATCTTTAGGGGAAAAGCAAGGAGCAAGTGAAACTGGAACCAGAGAGGAGGGCAAACCATGGAGAAAAAACGGGGAGGGGAGAGGGGGAACCTGGCCCCTCCAGGTGTACCCCCAACAGATAGGCAGAGAAAGCCAAAACCCCCAGCTCAACTAGACCTGAGGAAACAGGCCAGGGGCAAGCCCCATCCTCAGAGCTGCACAGGATATATTCATCCATCTGATGAGATGGAGCGAATACTGAAAGTGAGGCTGCTGCACAGTATCCTTTATGGCAGAGCTCTGGCGTTCTCTATCTCCACCTGCTTGTAGAGGGACATAACCTACTTGTTTCTGGATTGATCTGTGGGACGTAATGGAAAGTGCAGTTTAAATATATATTAGCGCCCTAGAAAACAGACGTGTGTTCTGGACTCTCTGTTTCTTTAGTGAAAATGCCTAAGAGGCTGAGGAAGGTTACCCCCACAAGCTATGGAAAGTAACCAGTACTCATCCAACGAACAACAGAAAAGTATACTGACCACTTACCATCAGCCAGGGTAAGCCTGCTTGGATCGTGGCAGAGCAGAGTTCAGCCCTCCTCGTTCTTGGGCAGTAGCGTGTCGCTCAGCCCTGGACAGGGTACTATCATCGAATCTGGCACCGCACCGGGTGGAGCATTTGGAGGAGGCCGTTCAGCCAGGTGACAGGAGCTGTAATGGGCTTTACCAGGGGCTAGAGTCGTCAGCTGTGATAGCATCCAACTGGCAGGACACAGTGTCTGCACTGCCAGTTACTGAGTTGGAAGGCATTGGGACCATCTCAAGAGGCGCTCAGCTGGAGCTCCCTGGTTCCTTGGAGGTAGGAGTATAGCCTGAAGTTCCCAAGTCCACAGGTTTTAAGCCAATAAGACAGTCGTCTTTTACTCTGGATAAAATTTGGAAAATGATTGAGTCTCTGGGTCACACTATTACAGCTCAGATTTCTAATCAAGCTGGGAAACCCATTTCTTTGGAATAAAAAGTGGCTGAATTGGAATAGGTGGAGGCTCAAGACTCACAACTGATTGTATTACAGAATTCTGTGGATTCTTTAGCCACCTCAGTCCAACGAATGAACAATCTAGTTATTTCTTTGGTTAAAAGGCCAGACATGTTTGTAACTTAAAACGTGAGAATTCTCCTACAACCAGGGTCTTCTATCTTCCTCCATTTAAGAAAAAAAAACCTGGAGCTGTGGATCACTTACTACCTATATCAGAGGATAACTTAAATTTAACTGCTTTTCTCGAGTCATCAAAGGATGAAGTTGTCATGCCAGGCACGATTGTTACTATGGCACTTGATTATGATAAGGATTGGGTTTTAAAGCTTTAATCTTCAACAGAGGGACACATTCAAAGTACAAAACAAAGTTTGAATGTTTCCAGATGTGGCTAAAGCTACTCAGAAGTGTTGCAAGCAGTTTCTACTTATGAGACCCAGGGTTTTGGACCAGAGGGCATTTTTTCCTATTGACATTCCTCTGTAAATATATGGTTAAATATATGAATAAAAATTTTTCTTTGATCCGTCTCAATTAGTGATGTTCCCGAGTAATAAAACAGTGGATCAGGGTCAAGAGGCTGTTCATTCTGCTCCAGAGGACCCGGGTACATAAGTAATGCCATACTGGGAAAAGACCAAAAGGTCCCTCGAGCCCAGCATCCTGTCCACGACAGCGGCCAATCCAGGTCAAGGGCACCTGGCAAGCTACCCAAACGTACAAACATTTTATACATGTTATTCTCGAAACTGTGGATTTTTCCCAAGTCCATTTAGTAGCGGTCTATGGACTTGTTCTTTAGGAAACCGTCCAACCCCTTAAACTCTGCCAAGCTAACCACCTTCACTACATTCTCCGGCAACGAATTCCAGAGTTTAATTACACGTTGGGTGAAGAAAACTTTTTTTTCTCCTATTTGTTTTAAATTTACTACACTGTAGTTTCATCGTATGCCCCCTAGTCCTAGTATTTTTGGAAAGTGTGAACAGACGCTTCACATCCACCTGTTCCACTCCACTTATTTTTTTATATACCTCTATTATGTCTCCCCTCAGCCGTCTCTTCTTCAAACTGAAAAGCCCTAGCCTCCTTAGTCTTTCTTCATAGGGAAGTCTTCCCATCCTCGCTATCATTTTCGTCGCCCTTCGCTGCACCTTTTCCAATTCTACTATATCTTTCTTGAGATGCGGGGACCAGAATTGAACACAATACTCAAGGTGTGGTCGCACCATGGAGCGATACAACGGCATTATAACATCCTCACACCTGTTCTCCATACCTTTTCTAATAATACCCAACATCCTATTCGCTTTCCTAGCCGCAGCAGCACACTGAGCAGAAGGTTTCAGTGTATTATCGACGACGACACCAGATCCCTTTCTTGGTCCGTAACTCCTAACGTGGAACCTGGCATTACGTAGCTATAATTCGGGTTCTTTTTTCCCACATGCATCACCTTGCACTTGTTCACATTAAACGTCATCTGCCATTTAGACGTCCAGTCTCCCAGTCTCGTAAGGTCCTTCTGTAATTTTTCACAATCCTCTCACGAGTTAACGACTTTGAATAACTTTGTGTCATCAGCAAATTTAATTACCTCGCTGGTTACTCCTATCTCTAAATTGTTTATAAATATATTAAAAAGCAGCGGTCCTAGCACTGACCCCTGAGGAACCCCACTAACTACCCCTTCTCCATTGTGAATACTGCCCATTTAACCCCACTCTCTGTTTCCTATCTTTCAACTAGTTTTTAATCCACAATAGACCATTTCCTCCTATCCCATAACCCTCCAATTTCCTCTGTAGCCCTTCATGAGGTACCTTGTCAAACGCCTTTTGAAAATCCAGATACACAGTGTGGCTCATTTTCAAAGCACTTAGCCTTACAAAGTTCCATAGTAACCTCAATGTCAACCAGCTCCCCTTTGTCCACGTTTGTTTACTCCTTCAAAGAATTGAAGTAAATTGGTCAGACAAGATTTCCCCACACTAATGCCGTGCTGACTTGGTCTCAGTAATGTCCTTGGATGTGCTCTGTAATTTTCTATTTAATAATAGCCTCTACCATTTTCCCTGGCACCGACATCATACTCACCGGTCTATAATTTCCCGGACCTCCCCTGGAACATTTTTTAAAAATCGGCGTTACATTGGCCACCCTCCAATCTTCCAGTACCACGCTCGATTTTAAGGATAAATTGCGTATCACTAACAGTAGCTCTGCAAGCTCATTTTTCAGTTCTATCAGTACTCTAGGATGAATACCATCTGGTCAAGGAGATTTGCTACTCTTCAGATTGCTGAACTGCCCCATTACGTCCTCCAGGTTTACTGTGAAGTCAGTAAGTTTCTCTGACTCGTCCGCTTGAAATACCATATCCAACACTGGTATCCCACCTAAATATTCCTCAGTGAATACTGAAGCAAAGAATTCATTTAATCTCTCCGCTACGTCTGTCTTCCTTGATCGCCCCTTTTACCCCTCAGTCATCCAGCGGCCCAACCGATTCTTTTGCCAGCTTCCTGCTTTTGATATACCGAAAAAAAATTTTACTATGTTTTTTTGCCTCTAATGCTATCTTTTTTTCATAATCCCTCTTGGCCTTCTTTATCTGCGCTTTGCATTTACTTTGGCACTCCTTATGCTGCTTCTTGTTATTTTCAGACGGCTCCTTCTTCCATTTTCTGAAGGTGGTTGGGAGGCGGGGATAGTGCTGGGCAGACTTATACGGTCTGTGCCCTGAAGAGCACAGGTACAAATCAAAGTAGGGTATACACAAAAAGTAGTACATATGAGTTGTCTTGTTGGGCAGACTGGATGGACCGTACAGGTCTTTTTTTGCCGTCATCTACTATGTTATGTATATGTAATAGCTTCCTTCACCTCACTTTTCAACCACGCCGGCTGTCTCTTGAACTTCCATCTTTCTTTTATAATTTGCAGAATATGTTTGGCCTGGGCCTCCAGGATGGTACTTTTGAACAGCATTCATGCCTGTTGTACAGTTTTTACCCTCTCAGTCGCCCCTCTTTAAGTTTTGAGCCTCTTTTCTCTAATCAAAATGATTGCTCTTCTGCACTCTAACATTTGATTGCTTATTATGTCTTAGAGTTTATTTCTACTGTATGATTAGTTCTCTTGCTCACCTCCTTGTGGACTTTAGGGATTTGTACAATACAGATTTCTAATTTTATTTTTAATTCTTGATTTTTTTTCTGTAATGCTACCCCCTTTGCTTGTTTCAAGATTTTGTCTTAATGTATAGTATTGAAACTGAATATTAAAATAAATATTTTAAATAAATATTTCTGCAACTTATATTAAGATGGAAATTGAGCTCAGAATCCAACAACCAAGATCTTAAGTGAACGCACTAAAGGAAGCAAGGAAAAATTATGTACTTACCTGATAATTTTCTTTCCTTTAATCATACCAGGCCAGTCCAGACTAATGGGTTATGTCCATCTACCAGCAGAAGGAGACAGAGAAAATAGTTCCAAGTAAACCGCCCCTTAAGGGTATCGTGCAGCCTGGAATGTTCAGTATTTCGAACAGCCAAGCAATGGTGCTCTGAAGTCTAGAAGAAAGCGAATGCTACATACCTGTAGAAGGTATTCTCCGAGGACAGCAGGCTGATTGTTCTCACTGATGGGTGACGTCCACGGCAGCCCCTCCAATCGGAATCTTCACTAGCAAAGTCCTTTGCTAGCCCCCGCGCGCACCGCGCATGCGCGGCCATCTTCCCGCCCGAAACCGTCTCGAGCCGGCCAGTCCAGTATGTAGCAAGACAATACAAGGGAAGACACAACTCCAAAGGGGAGGCGGGCAGGTTTGTGAGAACAATCAGCCTGCTGTCCTCGGAGAATACCTTCTACAGGTATGTAGCATTCGCTTTCTCCGAGGACAAGCAGGCTGCTTGTTCTCACTGATGGGGTATCCCTAGCCCCCAGGCTCACTCAAAACAACAACCATGGTCAATTGGGCCTCGCAACGGCGAGGACAAAACTGAGATTGACCTAAAAAATTTACCAACTAACTGAGAGTGCAGCCTGGAACAGAACAAACAGGGCCCTCGGGGGGTGGAGTTGGATCCTAAAGCCCAAACAGGTTCTGAAGAACTGACTGCCCGAACCGACTGTCGCGTCGGGTATCCTGCTGCAGGCAGTAATGAGATGTGAATGTGTGGACAGATGACCACGTCGCAGCTTTGCAAATCTCTTCAATGGTGGCTGACTTCAAGTGGGCTACCGACGCAGCCATGGCTCTAACATTATGAGCCGTGACATGACCCTCAAGAGCCAGCCCAGCCTGGGCGTAAGTGAAGGAAATGCAATCTGCTAGCCAATTGGATATGGTGCGTTTCCCCACAGCCACTCCCCTCCTATTGGGATCAAAAGAAACAAACAATTGGGCGGACTGTCTGTTGGGCTGTGTCCGCTCCAGATAGAAGGCCAATGCTCTCTTGCAGTCCAATGTGTGCAGCTGACGTTCAGCAGGGCAGGAATGAGGACGGGGAAAGAATGTTGGCAAGACAATTGACTGGTTCAGATGGAACTCCGACACAACCTTCGGCAGAAACTTAGGGTGAGTGCGGAGGACTACTCTGTTATGATGAAATTTGGTGTAAGGGGCCTGGGCTACCAGGGCCTGAAGCTCACTGACTCTACGAGCTGAAGTAACTGCCACCAAGAAAATGACGTTCCAGGTCAAGTACTTCAGATGGCAGGAATTCAGTGGCTCAAAAGGAGGTTTCATCAGCTGGGTGAGAATGACATTGAGATCCCATGACACTGTAGGAGGCTTGACAGGGGGCTTTGACAAAAGCAAACCTCTCATGAAGCGAACAACTAAAGGCTGTCCTGAGATCGGCTTACCTTCCACACGGTAATGGTATGCACTGATTGCACTAAGGTGAACCTTACAGAGTTGGTCTTGAGACCAGACTCAGACAAGTGCAGAAGGTATTCAAGCAGGGTCTGTGTAGGACAAGAGCGAGGATCTAGGGCCTTGCTGTCACACCAGACGGCAAACCTCCTCCATAGAAAGAAGTAACTCCTCTTAGTGGAATCTTTCCTGGAAGCAAGCAAGATGCGGGAGACACCCTCTGACAGACCCAAAGAGGCAAAGTCTACGCTCTCAACATCCAGGCCGTGAGAGCCAGAGACTGGAGGTTGGGATGCAGAAGCGCCCCTTCGTCCTGTGTGATGAGGGTCGGAAAACACTCCAATCTCCACGGTTCTTCGGAGGACAACTCCAGAAGAAGAGGGAACCAGATCTGACGCGGCCAAAAAGGAGCAATCAGAATCATGGTGCCTCGGTCTTGCTTGAGTTTCAACAAAGTCTTCCCCACCAGAGGTATGGGAGGATAAGCATACAGCAGACCCTCCCCCCAATCCAGGAGGAAGGCATCCAATGCCAGTCTGCCGTGGGCCTGAAGCCTGGAACAGAACTGAGGGACTTTGTGGTTGGCTCGAGATGCGAAGAGATCGACCAAGGGGGTGCCCCACACCTGGAAAATCTGTCGCACTACACGGGAATTGAGCGACCACTCGTGAGGTTGCATAATCCTGCTCAACCTGTCGGCCAGACTGTTGTTTACGCCTGCCAGATAGGTGGCTTGGAGCACCATGCCGTAACGGCGAGCCCAAAGCCACATGCTGACGGCTTCCTGACACAGGGGGCGAGATCCGGTGCCCCCCTGCTTGTTGACATAGTACATGGCAACCTGGTTGTCTATCTGAATTTGGATAATTTGGTGGGACAGCCTATCTCTGAAAGCCTTCAGAGCGTTCCAGATCGCTCGCAACTCCAGAAGATTGATCTGTAGATCGCGTTCTTGGAGGGACCAGCTTCCTTGGGTGTGAAGCCCATCGACATGAGCTCCCCATCCCAGGAGAGACGCATCCGTAGTCAGCACTTTTTGTGGCTGAGGAATTTGGAAAGGACGTCCCAAAGTCAAATTGGACCAAATTGTCCACCAATATAGGGATTTGAGAAAACTCGTGGACAGGAGGATCACGTCTTCTAGACCCCCAGCGGCCTGATACCACTGGGAGGCTAGGGTCCATTGAGCAGATCTCATGTGAAGGCGGGCCATGGGAGTCACATGAACTGTGGAGGCCATGTGGCCCAGCAATCTCAACATCTGCCGAGCTGTGATCTGCTGGGACGCTCGCACCCGCGAGACGAGGGACAACAAGTTGTTGGCTCTCGTCTCTGGAAGATAGGCGCGAGCCGTCCGAGAATCCAGCAGAGCTCCTATGAATTCGAGTTTCTGCACTGGGAGAAGATGGGACTTTGGATAATTTATCACAAACCCCAGTAGCTCCAGGAGGCGAATAGTCATCTGCATGGACTGCAGGGCTCCTGCCTCGGATGTGTTCTTCCCCAGCCAATCGTCGAGATATGGGAACACGTGCACCCCCAGCCTGCGAAGCGCCGCTGCTACCACAGCCAGGCACTTTGTGAACACCCTGGGCGCAGAGGCGAGCCCAAAGGGTAGCACACAGTACTGGAAGTGACGTGTGCCCAGCTGAAATCGCAGATACTGTCTGTGAGCTGGCAGTATCGGGATGTGCGTATAGGCATCCTTCAAGTCCAGAGAGCATAGCCAATCTTTTTCCTGAATCATGGGAAGAAGGGTGCCCAGGGAAAGCATCCTGAACTTTTCTTTTACGAGATATTTGTTCAGGGCCCTTAGGTCTAGGATGGGACGCATCCCCCCTGTTTTCTTTTCCACAAGGAAGTACCTGGAATAGAATCCCAGCCCTTCCTGCCCGGATGGCACGGGCTCGACCGCATTGGCGCTGAGAAGGGCGGAGAGTTCCTCTGCAAGTACCTGCTTGTGTTGGAAGCTGTAAGACTGAGCTCCCGGTGGACAATTTGGAGGTTTTGAAGCCAAATTGAGGGTGTATCCTTGCCGGACTATTTGAAGAACCCACTGATCGGAGGTTATGAGAGGCCACCTTTGGTGAAAAGCTTTCAACCTCCCTCCGACTGGCAGGTCGCCCGGCACTGACACTTGGACTTCGGCTATGCTCTGCTGGAGCCAGTCAAAAGCTCGCCCCTTGCTTTTGCTGGGGAGCCGAGGGGCCTTGCTGAGGCGCACGCTGCTGACGAGAGCGAGCGCGCTGGGGATTAGCCTGGGCCGCAGGCTGTCGAGAAGGAGGATTGTACCTACGCTTGCCAGAAGCATAGGGAACAGTCTTCCTTCCCCCGAAAAATCTTCCACCTGTAGAGGTAGATGCTGAAGGCTGCCGGCGGGAGAACTTGTCGAATGCGGTGTCCCGCTGGTGGAGATGCTCTACCACCTGTTCGACTTTCTCTCCAAAAATGTTGTTCGCACAGCAAGGCGAGTCCGCAATCCGCTGCTGGAGTCTATTCTCCAGGTCGGCGGCACGCAGCCATGAGAGCCTGCGCATCACACCTTGAGCAGCGGCCCTGGACGCAACATCAAAGGTGTCATACACCCCTCTGGCCAGGAATTTTCTGCACGCCTTCAGCTGCCTGACCACCTCCTGAAAAGGCTTGGCTTGCTCGGGGGGGAGAGCATCAACCAAGCCCGCCAACTGCCGCACATTGTTCCGCATGTGTATGCTCGTGTAGAGCTGGTAAGACTGGATTTTGGCCACGAGCATAGAAGAATGGTAGGCCTTCTTCCCAAAGGAGTCTAAGGTCCTAGGGTCTTTGCCCGGGGGCGCCGAAGCTGCTCCCTAGAACTCTTAGCCTTCTTTAGGGCCAAATCCACAACTCCAGAGTCGTGAGGCAACTGAGTGCGCATCAGCTCTGGGTCCCCATGGATTCGGTACTGGGACTCAATTTTCTTGGGGATGTGGGGATTAGTTAATGGTTTTGTCCAGTTCGCCAGCAATGTCTTTTTTAGGACATGGTGCAGGGGAACAGTGGACGCTTCCTTAGGTGGAGAAGGATAGTCCAGGAGCTCAAACATTTCAGCCCTGGGCTCGTCCTCCACAACCACCAGGAAGGGGATGGCCGTAGACATCTCCCGGACAAAGGAAGCGAAAGACAGACTCTCAGGAGGAGAAAGCTGTCTTTCAGGGGAGGGAGTGGGATCAGAAGGAAGACCCTCAGACTCCTCGTCAGAGAAATATCTGGGGTCCTCCTCTTCCTCCCACGAGGCCTCACCTTCGATGTCAGACACAAGTTCACGAACCTGTGTCTGCAACCTCGCCCGGCTCGACTCCGTGGAGCCCCGTCCACGATGGGGGCGTCGAGAGGTAGACTCCCTCGCCCACATCGGTGAAGCTCCCTCCGCCGACGTAGTCGGGGAGCCCTCCTGGGAGATGGCCGCAGTCGGCACCGCACGCGGTACCGACGTCGGGGACCTCACCCCGGGCGATGGGCCAGCCGGCGCCACGCTCGACGGTACCGGAGGCGCAAGCACCGCCGGTACCGGAGGGGTAGGGCGCAACAGCTCTCCCAGAATCTCTGGGAGAACGGCCCGGAGGCTCTCGTTCAGAGCGGCTGCAGAGAAAGGCAGAGAGGTCGATGCAGGCGTCGACGTCAGAACCTGTTCCGGGCGAAGAGGCTGTTCCGGGCTGTCCAGAGTGGAGCGCATCGACACCTCCTGAACAGAGGGTGAGCGGTCCTCTCGGTGCCAATGCCTGCTGGGTGCCGACTCCCTCGGCGACCCAGAGCTCTCGGTGCCGACGCGGGGAGGAGACCGGTGTCGATGCTTCTTCGACTTCTTCCGAAGCATGTCACCGGAGCTCCCCGGCACCGACGAGGAGGACGTAGAATCCAGCCGTCGCTTCCTCGCGGCCGAGGCCGAAGGAGGTCGGTCTCGGGGGGCTGTACCGCAGGAGCCCTCAGGGTAGGAGGAGACCCACCCGAAGGCTCACCGCCACCAGCAGGGGAATGGACAGCCCTCACCTGCACTCCCGACGATGCACCACCGTCCGACGACATCAGCAGACGGGGTCCCGGTACCACCGACGTCGATGCAGCTATCCGATGTCCCGGCGCCGATGCCTCGATGCACTCGATGCACTGGCGGCCGAGGATGAAGCTCTGGACGCTGACGACGTCGATGCACTCGATACCCTCGGTGCCGATGCCGACGAAGAGCCCGAGAACAAAACGTTCCACTGGGCCAATCTTGCTACCTGAGTCCGCTTTTGCAAAAGGGAACACAGACTACAGGCCTGAGGGCGGTGCTCGGCCCCCAGACACCGAAGACACGACGCGTGTCTGTCAGTGAGCGAGATGATCCGGGCGCACTGGGTGCACTTCTTGAAGCCGCTGGAAGGCTTCGATGTCATGGGCGGAAAAATCACGCCGGCGAAATCAAAATCCGAAATGACGAATTTGAGCACCAAAAAGTTTTAGGGAGAAAATCTCGACCGAGGCCGAAAAGAGGCCTACCCCGACGACGAAAGAAAACTTACCGGGGCAAAGACTGAAAAATACGGGAAGGGGCAAACGAAGCCCGGGGGGCTTCCGGAGTACTTCCCGACAGTTTTTAAGGATTTTCCGAAGAAAAAAATAACACGCCAAAGAAAAGGACGCGCGAGGTCGACTTTCCGGGGCTCGACACGGCGAAAACACGACCGTACCGAGTGCGGACAAAAGAAGACTGGCCGGCTCGAGCCGGTTTCGGGCGGGAAGACGGCCACGCATGCGCGGTGCGCGCGAGGGCTAGCAAAGGACTTTGCTAGTGAAGATTCCGATTGGAGGGGCTGCCGTGGACGTCACCCATCAGTGAGAACAAGCAGCCTGCTTGTCCTCGGAGAAAACACAGTTAATACCAAACAGGCAAACTCTTGGAGCCAATATGCAGAACCTCACTGTTCCTGCTTGGCCAAAGGCAACTGCAACCTCCTCTAACAGTAAAGTAAGCGGAAGGGAATGGTCCATACTGAGCTTGCTCAAGCACATACAGATCTACCCCTGAATCAGGGGAAAGAACTCCGTGATGCCAAGTAACAGGAGTCTTAAAGAGCTGGCACAACAACAAGTGGCAGGAGACTGAATAGAGAAGATGAAGTAGGCAGTGCTGTAGGACATCCCAGCATGGAACAGCCAGGGATACCTAAAGGAAACAACACTCTGACAGACATTAGCCAGGGAGAGCATCTTGACTAGTCTGGTATGATTAAAGGAAAGAAAATTATCAGGTAAGAACATAATTTTTCCTTCCTTGTCATCTATACCAGACCAGTCCAGACTAATGGGATGTAGCAAAGCAGTTTCCCTTCCTTGTCATCTATACCAGACCAGTCCAGACTAATGGGATGTAGCAAAGCAGTTTCCCAAAGAGGGGGGGAGAAAAGAAGAAAGCAGAAGGTTGAAAAATCAACAAAGCTATACACAAAGCAAAAAAACTGATCAGCAGAAAAGGATTCGAATATCCGAACCACCAGGCTACCAAAATGGAACAGAGTTAGACACTAGAAAAGGAACTGAAGCCGTAGGACGTGGAGGAGTGGCCTAGTGGTTAGGGTGGTGGACTTTGGTCCTGGGGAACTGAGTAACTGAGTTCGATTCCCACTTCAGGCACAGGCAGCTCCTTGTGACTCTGGGCAAGTCACTTAACCCTCCATTGCCCCATGTAAGCCGCATTGAGCCTGCCATGAGTGGGAAAGCGCGGGGTACAAATGTAATGTAACAAAACAAAACAAAAAAACAAAACAAACACCCTGAACAAAAGAAAAATTACATACCCCTGTCTTGAGTCCAGTATGGTCGGATGAAGCGACCCTAACAAGTACTAGGAGTATGCAACCCCACACAGTGCGCCACACTTCATAGAAGAAAGGAAACAAGGCCCAGGAACCACCCAGACCCACGCCTAGTGAGAGAATCAAACTCCACAGAACAAGAAGAGACTCCAGAGTCGAGAGAACCAACTAACTGGAGCGCTAGTCTCTCCAGGAGAGCCATGAAAAAAAAGGGCAGCAGCATACCAGGGTACAACCGTAGAAACAACACTCCTCAACCACCTCGCTCTGGACTTGGGGATGAAAAAACAGCGCCAAGAGAACAAAAGGAGACAAAAAGAAAGAGAGTCAATAGCCACACTGTGGAGAAAAGACCCCCAAGGTGCCAAGTAGCCACAAGAGGAGCAGAGAGTAATTCAAACTCCAGCAATGGAGAAGCTTCTCGCCAGCCACCAAGAGGCTACGGCAAGAAAAGGTGCCATAGGATTGGTGGGTAACAGGAGACAAGGGCAAACACAGAAGAAAGCGGACCTCTGCAATGGAAAAACCAAGAAAAGAACACAGCGAAGGTGACAAGATGGATGACGCCAAACAAACTTCTACTGGACTCAGAAAAAAGTTCACAGCAAGAGTTTATTCTTAAAAAACTGGACTCGACACGAGTCGTGTTTCGGCCGTTCAGGCCTGCCTCAGGAGTCCACAAAATAATATACAATAAATTATATTAACTCAAAGCAATAATAAAAATGGATACATTACAAATAGTCTAAAAGCATAATCTCAAAAATGAATAAAAGCATAATCTCAAAAATAATTATAATTACGACACAAACCAAATACCCTAACAAGATGTGTGTACCGATTTATAAAACATGGAAACAACATTAAAAAATGTATTAAAGAATGATATTACTAATACAATAAATTGTATTTTAAAATTATCTTAAACGTCTCTCTTCCATTCAATAAGTATCATAAACACTTGATGAGGACCATAGATTTTGCAACAAGATGAACCAAAAACAGTGACAGAATAAAAACAGACACAATCATGAACATGCAAATACATTAACAATGCAAAAATAATAATTTATTAATATCATAAAAATAATTTCTTATTAAGGCATAATAATAATTTCAAATTACACATTTCGCAATAATAAAAATCAACAACAGTGACAGAATTAAACCAGACACGATCATGAACATGCAAATACATTAACAATGCAAAAATAATAATTTATTAATATCATAAAAATAATTTCTTATTAATATAAGGCATAATAATCTATATATATAAAAGGCAACCCCAACGTTCTGAAGCCTCCACGGAAGTTGAGGCGCCCGAGATATCCGGTGTGCCCTGGAGTGTCTGCACCGCCCTCGCATCAAAACGTCATGACGCGTCAAACGTCATGATGTCGAGGGCGGAGCTATTGACACTCGAGGGCCGAAACGGCCCACAGCGAACAAGGCAAGTAGCTTCGACGGACGGAGGGAGGGGGCCCCTTGCTAGCGCCCGTTTCATTCCGCTCAGAAACGGGCATTTTTTCCTAGTAACTTCAAATTACACATTTTGCAGCAATAAAAATCAAAAACAGTGACAGAATTAAACCAGACACGATCAGGAACATGCAAATACATTGACAATGCGTAAATAATAATTTCCTATTAATATTATTAAAAATAATAAAACATAATGATAACTTCAAATTACACATTTACTCTTTTAAAAGGTATGTAAACATATCTGTGACATACAAATACATTGACAATCATGAACATGCAAACACAATAATGATGTGAAATTAATTTATTATTATTAAAAACTGATAATTCCAAATTGCACATATGTTCTTTAAAAGGTATGTAAAAAATCCATATACGTGTTCATATCTTTGACATGCAAATACATCGACAATACAAAAATAATACTTATTGAACTGGATGTCTCTGTTTTGATTAAACCCTATAATGTGTTAAAAACAATTTTGTATATATATGATAAACTCCCCTAAGTGATTTATGTTGTGGAGAGTACCTGTATGGCAAAGAGCTATTGGTTCTCATAAGGAGAGTCTTGTGCAAACACCTGATTTCTCTAACAACACCTAGAGAAGGGAATGAAAGACGATTGTAAAATCAAACCGAATTAAGTTAAAAACAACTAAGGAAAAAATCTACCTGAAAACAAATAAATTTAAAGCGATTGTGAAGATCAATTCTAAAGCAGTTTTGAGTTGAACAATGTCAGAGATACAGGTCTCAAAACCTGCTTAGAGTAGCATCGAGGGATCCTTAGCTAGCACTACTATGATTAAGGCTTAAGAAACCATATAGGAAAATCACAATTATCAATCATATTGATATCAATCATATTGCTAGAAGCGCACACGCGGTCCGGGGAGCGATTCTTCGCGCCCTCGCCCTCCGACGCCATAGGCCACGTGGAGATCGATCGGGGAACCCCCTGCCCGCTATAAAAAGGTAAAAATTACCTGCTTCTCGCTCCGAGCTGTAACGACCTGGTGTCCCAGTGAGTAGCTGCAATAAACGTTTAAATAAACGTCGAAATAAACGCCCTTAAGGACGTTCAAAAATTTTTTTTTTTTTTTTTTAACGGAGCCAGCGGGAGGGGGGAGAAAAGGAGGGACCTGGCGCCACCAGGTTTGCACTTGCTCAAGAAGAGCCCTCAACCCCAGGTACTCAACAAAACCTAAAAATTAGGCTTGGAGACCTAGCCAGAGCTGCTGCTGTGTGTGACCACCACCTGCTGAGATAGAGAACATACTGAGTAGGGTTACCATACGTCCGGATTTCCCCGGACATGTCCTCTTTTTGAGGGCATGTCCGGGGCGTCCGGCGGATTTTGCCCCTGCCCACGTTTGTCCGGATTTCTGGACAAACGTGGGCGCGGGTGCGGGCAGGCGCGTGCGTGCGGTGGGCGTGTGGGCGGGCGATCGGCGCCGTGGGTCTGGTGACCTGGTCTCCCGTCCCCTCCCCTTCCTTACCATGTTCCCTGGTGGTCTAGTGACGTCTTCGGGGCAGGAAAGAGCCCCCTCTTTCCTGCCCGGAGCGCTGCCTCCCCTGTCTATCATCCTTCTCGGTCTGGCTGGGGATTCAAAATGGCCGCCGAGAGTTGAACTCTCGCGAGGCCGCTTCAACTCTCGGTGGCCATTTTGAATCCCCAGCCATACCGAGGAGGATGCAGCAGGCAAGGGCAGGCAGCGCTCCGGGCAGGAAAGAGGGGGCTCTTTCCTGCCCCGAAGAGAAGACGCTACTAGACCACCAGGGCTAGACAGTAAGTGAGGGGGGGGGGGTATGTGATGGGGGGGAGGGGACTATGTGACGGGGGGGGGGGGGGGGGAATAGGGGCGGAACCCGGACCTGAAGGGGGTGTGGCAGGGGCGGGGCGTGACATGTGTCCTCTTTTTCAGAGGACACAAAATGGTAACCCTAATACTGAGGAGTTTCCGGCAGCACATGACCACATATAGGGAGGCAAAAGCTTTGCTCTCTATCTCCACCTGCTGGTAGATGGACACAACCCACCAGTCTATGGATTGATCAGCATGATGATATGGAACAATCATATTGATCTGAGTGGATTCTATTGTAGGCACTGTAGCATATACTAATCCCAGCCCTAATGAAAATTAAAACCAGAAAATCCTTACCTAACAAGCTTACAGACTTAAGCACAACCACTGTTGTACCTGAAAGCAAAACCAAAACATCCACTCTTGAAAGCTTTTTTAAAGCAAGCAACATTTGTAGTAACAAACTCATACCTTAGGAGAATGGAGAAAGAAAACTTCTGAGCTTCTTGATGAGAGTGTGAGAGTCACTGTTCTCGAAGCATGAAACCTAGCCAACGGATCATGTGTCTTTTAAATACTGAAGTTACTAATTGTGAGAGCATTGTCACCTGTGAGATTGAAAATCAGTGTAATGGCCTCTTTAGTCCAGCAGAGGCAGTATTGAGTATATTAGTGTTCTTTGAGAAAATTGTTATATATGTTCCATTAGAAATCCCAAGCAATCTATTTTAAATAATCGTTGGTAAAAATAAAAATAATCAAAAAATAAAATATATGTGGTATTAGTAGAGAAAATAATAAAAAATAATAAATTTTAAAAAATGACAAAGGGGGAATATTAAAACCGAAAAATTAAAAAAAGAAATAAATGTGATGAGAGCTAAGACCAACTAAATATTTTAATGCACAAAAACAACATTTCTAACCCAAATTCTAATGTTAAAAAATCATAATAAATCAGATTATAATTATTCTATTGTAAATTACAATTTTTCTATTGTAGACTTTTTAATAACAAAAAAAATGGAAAAAAGGCATCAATTGTCATTATTTGCGTGGCATTATGAGACAAAAATATCATTACTGCTACCATTGTTAGCCAAATTATCAATGAATAGATCTGCTTTAAAGACTCACGGGCTCATTTTCAAAGCACTTAGCCTCCCAAAGTTCCATAGAAACCTATGGAACTTAGCCTCCCAAAGTGCTTTGAAAATATGCCTCTCAGTTATCCACCAAACGGTCACAAGAATACTGTTAAATCTAGATCTGTGTTAAGCCCTTTAGGGTGTACAGTGTCTAATTCAAAAATCAAACGTTGTTCCTCTTGTAGCAGGAGACTGTCAATGTTGCCCCCTCTCCATTTGGGGATTATTTGTTTACAAACCAAAAACTGTAGATCTCTTAATTAATGATGCAAGGTATTCCAATGAGTTACTAAAGAAGCTGTCTCGATATTTCTATTTATACAGATTCTGTGTTCTATTATTCTAGTCTTTATTATCCGTTTAGTTTTACCTACGTATAAGAGATCGCAGGGGTATCTGATGATGTAAATAATTCCTACCGAATTGCAGTTGGTATGACTCCTTAATGGATACCTTATTTTGGTGGTAGGATGTGTGAAATTGTTTGTAACAATTGCGTGGGTGCAGACTGAACATCTGCCACATATTCTATGTCCTATTATTGTTGGTTCTACTGAGTCTCTGTCTGGAAGAGTTGAAGGCACTAGCTTGTCTTTCAAATTCTTACCTCTTGAGAATGCTATTGTAGGTCTAATGTCCTTAAAGCAGGGATGGGTCTCTAGAATGGGAAAATTAGGTTCTTACCGTGATAATTTTCTTTCCTTTAGTCATAGCAGATGCAGCCATTACAGATGGGTTATGTCCATCAACCAGCAGAGGGAGATAGAGAGCATACTTTTTTCAGTGCCTCATACCAGCTTGCTCCACTGCCTCTCTTCAGTATTTGAAGCTTCCAAAGCAGTATGGCGAACCGCAATGGGAATAACATGAGCTTTCCTCACAGTGAACGATGGCCCTACAGCAAAGGGCATTAACTCAGAATGGAGGGAATGAAACATCCTCCCGGAGGGCATAAACTCATCCTCCAAAACATGAAACTGGAGGAAATTAAGTCATCCTCCTTTAATTGAACAAGAATCCTGAAGACTGTTTTCTGACTTTCTCCCAAGGACGGAAACTCCAGGAAACACAAACAGAACCTGAAATAGATTTACATTAGACAGCATCAGACAGGGAGGGATCATGGCTGCATCTGCTATGACTAAAGGAAAGAAAATTATCACGGTAAGAACCTAATTTTCCCTTCCTTGTCATCAAGCAGATGCAGCCATTACAGATGGGATGTATCAAAGCAATCCCTAGATAGGGTGGGAACAAGCAACACCACGCGCCAGCACTTGCGCTCCAAAATGTGCGTCCCTCCTGGCAGCCACATCCAGCCTGTAATGTCGGGCAAAAGAGAGCTTAGAAGCCCATGTTGCTGCACTACAAATCTCTTGAAGAGAGAGTGCTCCAGTTTCAGCCCAAGAAGAGGAAATTCCTCTAGTGGAATGCGCCTTAAAGGCATCAGGTGGAGGCCGGCCGGCAAGCAAATAAGCTGAAAAGATAGATTCTTTAAGCCAGCGGGCAATAGTGGCTTTAGAAGTTGGAGACCCTCTGCGAGGACCTGATAGCAAAACAAAACAGATGATCAGAGGTCCTGAAAGAGTTAGTAACTCGCAGATACTGCAGCAGAGTCCTGCGCAGGTCCAACAGGTGCAATTGCCCAAAAGATTCTGGAAACTCCTCCTTGACAAAGGAGGGCAAGAAAATAGGTTGGTTTAGGTGAAACGCTGAAACCACCTTAGGCAAGAAGGAAAGCACGGTCCGAACCATGACCCCGGACTCTGAAAACTGCAGAAAAGGGTCTCTACAGGACAGCGCCTGAAGCTCTGACACCTGTCTCGCCGAAGTAATGGCCACTAACAAGACGGCCTTCAGTGTCAAATGTTTCTCTGAAGCACGCCGAAGCGGTTCAAAGGGAGCACCCTGAAGGGCCTTCAGCACTAGCCCCAGGTTCCAAGCTGGACAAGGTGCACGCACGGGAGGACGGAGCCGAAGCACCCCTCTAAGAAACCGTGCCACATCCGGATGAGCAGCTAAAGACACGCCTTCAACCTTGCCATGCAGGGAGGCCAATGCTGCCACTTGCACCCGCAGGGAATTATAGGCCAAGCCTTTTTGTACACCATCCTGCAAAAAGTCCAGAATCGGCGAGACAGGAACCAGCAGGGGTGTGATCTCTCCTGAAGCACACCAGACTTCAAACTGGCGCCAAATCCTGGCATAAGCCACGGAAGTGGAACGCTTGCGGGCTTGCAGGAGAGTGGTAATTACTTTATTGGAATAGCCTCTGCCTCTCAATTGCGCCCTCTCAATCGCCAGGCCATACGACCAAATCAGCCGGCGTCCTCCATGGTCACCGGACCCTGTGACAACAGGTTGGGAACCAGAGGTAACTGAAGGGGATCCTCTACGAGCATCTGTCAGAGGTCCGCATACCAAGGTCTCCTGGGCCAATCCAGGGCAACGAGAACCACTTCTCCTGGATGCAGCCAAATCCGCAGGAGCACTCGCCCTATCAAGGGCCACAGAGAGAACACATACAGTAGGCCCGGAGGCCAAGGTTGAGCCAAGGCATCCAACCCCACCGCGCGAGGATCTCTCCGTCTGCTGAAGAAGCACGGGACTTTGGCATTGGAGCTTGTCGCCATTAGATCCATCACGGGCTTGCCCCACTTGGCACATATCTGCAGGAACACTTCGTCTGCAAGTTCCCACTCCGCTGGATCGATCTGATGCCTGCTTAGATAATCGGCTTGCACGTTGCTCTGACCTGCAATGTGAGCTGCTGCCGACACAAACTGTAGATGCAGCTCGGCCCAGTGGCAAATTGGTTCGGCCTGCGCGGTTAGAGCTCTGCACTGAGAGCCGCCTTATCGATTTATGTAGGCCACTGCTGTCGTGTTGTCCGACATCACTCTGACAGCCAATCCTTCCAGGGTCACTTGAAAGGCCAGAAGCGCCTGAAACACCGCTTTCAACTCTAGGCGGTTGATGGACCACTCCGACTCCGACTCCATAAACCCTGGCCATGTTTCCCCTTGCAATGTGTGCCCCAGCCTTTCAGACTGGCATCTGTCACCACTAGGCACCAATCGGGGAGCGCCAGCGGCATTCCTCGCCGCAGCATGCTGTCTGAGAGCCACCACTCCAAGCTGAGTCGGGCCGCAGAGAGCCAAGAGAGTCTGCATTGGTAATCCTGAGATACTGGAGACCATCTTTGGAGTAGAGTAGAGCATACTGTAGAGGTCTCAGGTGCGCTCTCGGCCAGGGCACCAGTTCCATGGTGGCCGTCATCGATCCAAGCAGCTGGACAATGTCCCAAGCACGCGGGCGGGGCATCCTCAGGAGCAGACGGACCTGATTCTGAAGTTTGCACCGCCTTTGCTCGGGTAGGTACACATACCCCGAGGCTGTGTCGAACCTGGCCCTCGCACTCTAGAGAGTGCGAGGGGGTCAGGTGACTTTTGGCCAAATTGACGACCCAGCCCAGAGATTGAAGTACTGAGACCACTTTGGCTGTTACATGCTGACTCTCTGCAGCAGAGTTTGCTTTGAATGAGCCAGTTGTCCAGGTACGGGTGAATCCGAATACCCTCTCGCCTTAGAAAGGCAGCTACTACCACCATAACCTTCGAAAAGGTGCGGGGAGCTGTGGCGAGGCCAAAAGGCAAGGCCCAGAACTGGAAATGCTTTCCCATCACCGCAAACCTCAGAAACTTCTGGTGTGGGGGCCAAATTGGAATGTGCAAGTAAGCTTCCTTCAGGTCCAGAGACATGAGAAACTCTCCTGGCTGTACCGCCGCAATGACGGAGCGCAGGGTTTCCATGTGAAAATGCCGCACTCTCAGGGACTTGTTTAATTCTTTTAAGTCCAGAATAGGGCGAAAAGACCCTCCTTTTCGCAGCACCACAAGGTAGATGGAGTAGCGGCCGCAGCCGTGTTCGGCGGGAGGTACCGGGGACACGGCCCCTATCTGAATCAGAGGTTGCAAAGTCTCCTCTACCGCCGCCCATTTGGCGGCAGAACCGCATCGGGACTCCACAAACACGTCTCTTACAGGGGCGTCGAATTCTATTCTGTAACCGTCTCTGATCAGGTCCAAGACCCACTGATCTGAGGAAATGTTGGCCCACTCCTCGGCAAAGAGGGAAAAACGTCCTCCGATGACAGGACTCGAGGAGAGGGCTGGCGCACCATCATTGAGAGGGTCGCCCCTGAACTACAGGCCTTGAGCCAGTGGCTGTGGAATGTTTGTCCGAGCGAAAGGAGTTCCTCTGCTGAAAACAGGCACGAGAAGTGAACCCAGCAGAACGCCCCGGGCAGTACCTTCGAGCTTCACGGAAGCGAGGTCTGTAAGAGGAGTGGACCGCCGCACCCTTAGAGGAAGGCCGAGGCCTATCTTCGGGCAAGCGCTGGGGTTTAGTCTCACCCAGGCCCTTCACAATTTTCTCCAACTCCTCATCAAACAAGAGAAGGCCTTGAAAGGGCAACTTCACCAACCTTTGCTTAGAGACCATGTCCGCCGCCCAATGCCGTAGCCAAAGAAGACGGCGAGCCGCCACTGCTACTGCCATGTGTTTAGCCGAAGCTCTGACAATATCATAAAGGGCGTCATCAAGAAAAACAAGGCCGACTCCATCTGCGGAGCCACATCTGAAAAGGGCTCCACTCCATCACCGTGCTGTTCCACTGCCTGTTGCAACCAAGCCAGGCAGGCTCTAGCAGCATAACAACTGCATGCAGACGCCCGAATAGTGAGACCTGCAATTTCAAATGACCGTTTAACTCAGTGATGGGCAACCTTTTGAGCTTGGTGTGTCAAAATTCGCCAAAAAACCGAGCATAACTCGGGTGGTGTGTCACTTCGAGAAAAAAAAACCCATAATTTCACGATACTTATAGTTTAAATAACAAAAATGTATAATTGTAATATATAACTGTATATAATAAACCAAAAACTAATTATTTAACTTACCTGCTTAGTGACTTCTTTGTTCATCTGTCAGTCGGTTTCTTTTGTTGGTCTTGGTATTATTTAACTTGTGTGGGGTGCTGTGAACTAAGATAAGTGAGGGGGAGGGGGAATTCTTTAACTAATCTGCCTATTAGTGACTTTTTTGTTGCTGAATTTCATTGGCTAAATCTTCAATTGAAGGTTGGTATTTTGTACACTTCAAGCCCAAGCAAGCGCTACTAACTTCATCTTTCAATCTGTTTCTTTTGTTGGTTTTGATATTATTTAACGCTGAGAATAAGGTTTCACAAAAGTACGTAGAGGGAAAAATTGTGAGTAAAGCCATTGCTATATTTTTCAGGGTGCTAAAAGTGTCTGGTAATCGGATCCAGGCACTCCAAATTTCCTGGTAACTCAGATATTCTCTTAATAATTGCATCTTTATTCTGCATATCGTGAAATAGACCTGGTGCACATTTAGGAGAGTTTCTTTAATAAATCCTCCCTCACTGAGTGCTTTTCCATGCTGAGCTATGGAGTGAGCAATGCTCAAACTTGCAGATGTTAAATTTGTAGAACCTTTTACAAATGTAAGGATGGAATTAGATTGGCTCTTATAAAAGTGTAGCTGCCTGGAAATGTATTCCTTCCTTTCATCCTCACTTTTTTTCAAGAGCTGGGAATGATTAGTTTCAAAATGTCTATTTATATTCCACGTTCTGCTTACTACCGTTTCAGTACATAGAACGCAAAATGATCTGCCATTTTTTTCTATAATGCCATACATCTCGGTCCATGTCTCTTGAAAGGGTCGGCTACTGCTACTACCACTTCCTTTACTTAACCTTGGTTTTTTATTTTTTGGGTTCTCCATCGGGAGGCAGTGACAGAAGATAGAATTATAGATAGCCTGTTAGCCCTGCAGGCAATTAGGGGTTAACTAGCCTAACTGACCACCTTATGTAAATTAAGATGGCTGCCGCTATTTCTAATGGCGGGAAACGGCACCCATAGCACATGCCCTTGCCTCTCCCAGCCTCCCCCTCACCTACCTCAGTAATGATGGTCAATTAGAAATCCACGACACCCCAGAACAGTAGATTGGATGATGGTTGCTGTGGTTATGTGGTTGCTGGTAATGGCGATCACAGGGCCCTCAGAGATGCGTCCCCCACGGCATTCCGCTGCTCTCTGCTCCGCCGGCCGGAAGTGAGGTCAAATGGCCGTGCAGGAGCCGGGGCAGAGGGAGCAGCAGGGAGGGAATGAGCGGAGGACTCGGAGGGAGCCAATAGGAGCGCACACGGGTAAACATGCACCGGGGGGGTGATTTCACTGGGGGGGGGAGGTCGCGCTGCACCTTGGGGGGGGGCGCATCGGCGATCCACCCGGGTGTCAGCAAGGAACGCCGCTGCTTCTCTGTATGCGGCCACATGCGGCCGCGTGTCATCGAAAATGGCTACGCGTGTCAGTACTGACACGCGTGTCATAGGTTCGCCATCAGGGGTTTAACTGCTGATTCCAGTCTACGGTCTTGAATATCCTTCAGGGCAACACCTCCTTCAACAGGGAGGGTAGTTCTCTTTGTCACAGCTGTGACTAGGGCATCCACTTTAGACATAGCAAAGCGAGCCATATGCTCCTCACTCAGAGGGTATAATTGTCCCATAGCCCTGGAAACTTTCAAAGGTCCCTCGAGGTCAGCCCATTGAGCAGAAATAAGCTCTTGGATGGAGTCATGCAAAGGAAAGGCTCGAGCAGGCTTTGTGGTACTAGCCATCCTAGGATTCACAGAGGAGGCTGTGCCACTGGCAGGGTCCTCAATAGAGAGAGCCTGCAGGGCATCAGAAATAAGCGCTGGCAGCTCATCACGGTGGAAAATCCTCACCGCGGAGGGATCGTCCAGATCCTGAGTCACTTCTGCACCAGACTCTGGCTCCTCAGACCATGAAGGCCTGCCAGAGTCCTCCGAATCCTCGCAGCCCGACCACGGGGGAGGGGGGGGAAATGGAGGTGCAGCACTCTCTGAAGGGGAATGAGCCCTTCTGCGCTTCATATTCTGCCAATGATCAGGGAATAACGCCTCAGAGGGCATACCCAGGCTAGAATCCACCGGGGGTGGGGGGGGGGTCATTAGAAGAGGCCCATGCCGGGCTTTGTGGGAGAGCTCTTTTAAGCATGTATGCTTTATGCATTAATAAGACAAAATCAGGGGAGAAAAACTCACCCTGGGCACCCAGATCTCTGCCGGCTCCCATATCAGCCTCACTCCGAGGCCTCCCCCCGGGCTCAGGACTCTCCGTCTCAGCGGAGGTCGCGCCATGTGGTAAATTAAAAATGGCGTCCGCTGCCAGCTCAGAGCGCGAAGAATCATCGCTCGCCATGCTCGGGCCAGCTCTAACATCTGCACAGCACAATTTACAGAGCCCCGCTGCTGATCTGCGCTTGCCACACTTGGAACAGCGATTTACTGTATCCGCAGCCATCGCCGAAAACGGCGGTTACATTCAAAATGGTGGTTCGCACCAAAATCGCCCCGATCGCGGGCCCACCCCGGAGGAGTCAGAAAACACTCTTACCTCACTGGACCGAGTATCACAGCTCCGGTCCCACAGAAAAAGGCAAGGAAAAACCTCTGTTCCTTTTTTTTTTTTTTTTTTTTTTTTTTTTTTTTTTTAACGCTGTGAGGAAAGCAGAGGTAAATAGAACTCCGGAGGCTCAGGTGAGTGGGAAAGGCAGGGAAAGGGCGAACCTATGTGCCTGCATCCACTGTTAGTGGGGAAGGACTGGGAAAGCTAAGCAATGTGTCCACATCCACGGAAGTATGGGTAAGGCAGGGAAAGGGCAAACCTATGTGCCTTTAAAGTGAAGCTGCTATAGCCTCCAACACCCCTGCTAACAACTGGCAAAAGCACAGGAGCAACCTCCAGGCAGATTTTAGATGGAGCTCGAAGAAGCTGCAGCCACTCTGCTAGGGGAGATAGAGAATACTGAAGAGAGGCAGTGGAGCAAGCTGGTATGAGGCACTGAAAAAAGTGGGCTCTCTATCTCCCTCTGCTGGTTGATGGACACAACCAATCTGTAATGGCTGCATCTGCTTGATGACAAGGAAATGCCAATTTCTGTGAATGACCTTCTGAAATTCTCTGGCATATTGGGAGTACCGTAGGGTACGAACTAGATCTGGTGTTTTCCTCACTCTCTGATTGGACAGCAAAGCATCTCTGTCTTGCATACTTGCTTTAGCGAAACATTTCTTAATGCACTTACTCGGATATCCCCTTTGTAAGAAACGTCGTGAAAGAGTATTTGCTTGTAGCGTATAATCATCAAAATTGGTGCATATCCTTTTAAGTCTTACAAACTGTGAGTAGGGAAGGTTATTCTTTAAACTTCGTGTGTGAAAACTGGTATAATGTAAAAAGGTATTTCTATCCGTCGGTTTTCTATAGACTTTGGTGGTGAATGTATAATCAGTTTTGCAAATCAAAATGTCCAAAAATGGTATTTGCCTGGAATCACAGTGCATCTTGAATTTCAGGTTTACGTCACAGGTGTTCAACCAAGTGTAAAAGTCATTCAACTTGTCAATGCTACCCTTCCATAGTATAAGGATATCATCTATATATCTTTTATAAAGTATGATCTCAGATTGATATTGATGTTTTTTAAGAAATCTCTTTTCAAATTCTGCCACATAAAGGTTTGCGATGTCAGGAGCCATGGCGGACCCCATGGCTGTGCCGCGTATCTGCTAATAGAAGGTCTTCTGAAATGAGAATTAGTTTTTAGTGCGTACTAATGTCGCAAGGGTGACAATCAGATAGTTGGGTATCCGTCTAAAGGTTTGTCTGTTCTTTAATACTTCTTCAATGATGGAAAGTGACTCAAGTTGTGGAATGTTCGTATACAATGATTCTATATCAAGTGTAACGAGGATGATTTGACTCAGGTCTCCTGGCACTTCTTCCAGACAGTTGATAACATCGGCAAAGTCTCTTACATACGATGGTATTTGAGGAATAAATGAACGCAGAAAATAAAATCAACGAATTGAGACAGGGGTTCAAGCACTGAATTGTTGCCAGACACAATCAGACGGCCTGGTGGATTAGTTAATGAATCTTCGGCAGGACATAAAAGGTAGGAATGGCCGTATGTTCGACGAGGAGAAAAACTCTCTCTTTCATTGTTAAGAAACCGGCATCATGTGAGCGGAGAACTAATTCCTTAATATCATCTTGTAGTTTAGATGTAGGAACTTCCGCCAGACGGATATAATATTCTGTGTCCAATATTTGTCTGAGTACTTCATTAACGTAATCATCTCTGTTTTGAATGACGACTCCTCCCCCCTTGTCAGCTGGTTTTATCATGATGTCCTTATTATTTACTAGGGCGAGCATCCCTTGATGTTCACTTTTAGTCAAATTATGGAAACTCTTCTTAGGTCTCTTGGTTTCAATAGTTTCTATGTCCTTGAGGATACATCTGTAAAAGGTAGTTATTACCGGATCTGGTGGACCTGGGGGTGTCCATTTGGAATGTCTCTTGATAGCAGAGTTATCTGGAGCTGCTGTCTTATCTGAAAAAAAAAGTGTTGAATCTGCAATTTCTTACTGAACCGGAACAGGTCTATTCTTGTCTGGAGAGGGTCATATTTTGGAGTTGGTATGAAAGTGAGGCCTTTCTGTAGTACGGATATCTGGGTGTCGGACAGAGCCATATTAGAAATATTGAAAATCGGAATTTCCTCAGGCGTTGTAATGTCTGGAGTTACCAGGGTTTCATTCTGTGGTTGTATCCTGTTTGATAACAGAGACATCCAGTTCAATAAGTATTATTTTTGTATTGTCGATGTATTTGCATGTCAAAGATATGAACACGTTTATGGATTTTTTACATACCTTTTAAAGAACATATGTGCAATTTGGAATTATCAGTTTTTAATAATAAGAAGAAGAAATTAATTTCACATCATTATTGTATTTGCATGTTCATGATTGTCAATGTATTTGTATGTCACAGATATGTTTACATACCTTTTAAAAGAGTAAATGTGTAATGTGAAGTTATGTTTTATTATTATTTTTAATAATATTAATAGGAAATTATTATTTACGCATTGTCAATGTATTTGCATGTTCCTGATCGTGTCTGGTTTAATTCTGTCACTGTTGTTGATTTTTATTGTTGCAAAATGTGTAATTTGAAATTATTATTATGCCTTATAATATTAATAAGAATTTATTATTTTTGCATTGTTAATGTATTTGCATGTTCATGATTGTGTCTGGTTTTATTCTGTCACTGTTTTTGATTCATCTTGTTGCAAAATCTATGGTCCTCATCAAGTGTTTATGATACTTATTGAATGGAAGAGACGTTTAAGATAATTTTAAAATACAATTTATTGTATTAGTAATATCATTCTTTAATACATTTTTTAATGTTGTTTCCATGTTTTATAAATCGGTACACACATCTTTTTAGGGTATTTGGTTTGTGTCTGTTATAATTATTATTTTTGAGATTATGCTTTTATTCATTTTTGAGATTATGCTTTTAGACTATTTGTAATGTATCCATTTTTATTATTGCTTTGAGTTAATATAATTTATTGTATATTATTTTAGGGACTCCTGAGGCAGGCCTGAATGGCCGAAACACGACTCATGTCGAGTCCAGTTCTTTTAAGAATAAACTCTTAACAGGAGACAAGACAGCCTTGTCTAGCAGTCTAAACTGCAGTATGCCACAACTGCTGAAAAGTTACTGTATCCAACCCGCAGAAAAAAGCTGGGGTTGACCAACAAGCTGAAACAGTGCCCAACAGGCAAAGGTGAACATAAGCTCCACAGTCAGAGACTGAACTGTGCTCAAGGGACAGAAAAGAAGCTGCACTCATCAGGCAGGCAGAGAAGGATCCGTGCTCAACGAGAACAAATGGAGTTGCACTCAAAGCACACAAACTGAGCCACGCACCATGGGCAGAGAAAGAGTTGCACACCTCTGGCAAACATAGAAATGCCCTGAACAAGCAGAGATGACGCTGAGAGTAACAGACAGAGATGAGCAGTGCCCCACTGAAAAAGCTGGATGTTAGAGGTACCTGCAGAACTGAAGCTGCGGTAGCAATGGAACTGTGTATAAAACGTAGACAAGGAGCTGTTTTCCACATGCAGACAAGGAGCTGCGCTCCCGACACCAACAAGGAACTGAGCTCCTGACACCGGCAAGGAACTGAGCTCCTGACACCGGCAAGGAGCTGCGCTCCTGACACCGGCAAGGAACTGCGCTCCAGATGCCAGCAAGGAGCAGCGCTCCACGCGCCGACAAGGAGCTATGCTTCCGACACAGACATGAAGCTGTATAGCACCTGCAGTCACAGAGCTGTGCTCCACTTCACCCAATTTGCAGAGAAGAGTTGTGCTAAACATACAGAGATGGAGCTACACTAAACAGGCAGTGGAGCTGCGCTCTGCACGCGGACAGGAAGCTGCATTCCATACGCAGAGAGAGCTGCATGCCACACACAGACAAGGAGCTGCGTTCCACAGGCAGACAGAAGACTGTGCCCCATGCTGAGACCTGCAGAGAAAGAACTACGCTCAACATGTGACAATGGAGCTGCGTTCAACATGCAGAGAAGAAAGGTTGCAGAATAAGCAGCGAAGGAACTTCACTCGATAGAGCTGTCCTCAACATACAGCGATGGAACTAAAGCCAACCTGGAACTGTGGAGCTGCATTCAACATGCAGCGATGGAGCCGCGCTCAACAAGCAAAATGCATAGATGAAGTCCAGGGGAACAGCCAGAGAAGAAGGTGCTGCCAGGAGGTCAACAGGAAAGGAGCACAACTTGTGGAAATGCAGACCTGGCGCTGCACTCCCCTGGCCCAGAGGGACTAAAACTACAAGAAGAGAAAGCCCCGTGCCCCAAGAGATACCCTCGGCCCTCAAGTGGTCTCTGAGCCACAATGACTGCCCTCCTAGGCAATCGATACAGAGCAGTCAACGTAGAGAAAGAACTCCCGCCAAGAGGGAGGTAAGCATCACAGTGCTGGAATCCTCAGACCATAGGGAGCAAAATGCAGCCGCAAGGCAGTGAGCAAGAAACAACTCTTGCCAGGTCAGGAACAATGAGGAAGCTGGCCACTAACACCAAACTGAGGAAAAACCAGCTAAGGGAGAATCAAACTCCAGATGCACAGCAATAGATCTGCTCAGTAGGAAAGAACTGCGTCCCTTACAGAAAAAGGAAGGAGTGCCAAATGTGCCAGGAGAGAGGCGCCTGAAATTAGAAAAGGCAAAATCCGCCTGTGCCAGGCTAAAACTCCCACCCGAAAGCAAGGGAAGCAAGGAAGAGCTGTGGCAAACTAGTCCTAAAAAGGCACATTCCCGTAAAGAGACAATGAACTGAGTCCAAGCAAAAGAGTGGCAAAAATGGCGCCCCCGAGGGTACTCAGAAGAGGGATTTCAGCTAGTAGTCGCACACCAGGGGCAACTCGGACCCCCACCAGAAGGAAAGTAACCTGCAGACAAACCAGACAGGAGGGATCCACGGGGACGAGAGAACCATAACCTCCCTAAGGAAGGGAGGAAAAACTGCTGCCAAAACAAGAATCAAATAGCAGGGGCATCTCAAGCAAGATCCCAGAAGCAGCAGAGACTGGACGGTCTGAAAAAAAAAAAAACTGGCCAACAGCCGTGTAAGGCTAACCGGAATGAAAAAATAGCCCTGGACTAAAAAGACCGAGCCTGCAGCCAAACAGAGCCAGCGAGAGATTTCTCCCACTTTGGAAATGGCAGACTAAGACCTCCGAACCGCAAAGGTACAAGTTCCAGCAATGGGGCCGCCCTCTGAACCAGCTGCTGTCTAGGACCGTGAAGAGGAGAAAAACAAATGAGTTTCGTGATCCAGGCACGAGCCGTGCCCCACAAAAAAAAAAAAAAGAAAATTGAAGCAACTGGTACCAGCCCAGAAGGGTCCAAGATCAGAATCAGACGCTGGCCAGCGAAATTCAAAGAAACTTTGCAAGCGGTTCCCTAGAATGTACTGCCAAAGGTGGGAAAATAAATCAGGTAACAGGCGAGAGAAAGAAGGAAAAACAAAGTTTCTTCTTTTTTTTTTTTTTAAACAACCTTCTTCACTAGAGACAGGAATTAAAAAAGGTTTACACAGAGGCAGAAAAGGAGGGAAAAAAGTTTCCTTTTTTATAAACAACCTTCTTCAATAGTGACAGAAATGAATAAAGGCTTACCTCAGATGCAGAAAAGGAGGGAAAAAAACAGTTTCCTTTTTTTTTCTTTTATAAACAACCTTCTTCACTAGTGACAGGAATAAATAAAGGCTTACCTCAGAGGCAGAAATTCAGATATACCTACAACCACAGAAGAGAAGAACCCCACAGGGAAGACAAGTTTCTCCATGCCACAATTAACCATCACCCTGCTAGAAAAACAGCCAGGGGAGGAAGGGGAGGAGAGGGAACCAGGGTCACTGGATATCACCCTAGCTGCCAGATGAGGAACTCAGGACCACTGAGTATCATCTAAAACTAGCCCCAACATGGCTACCAGCACACCCCTGGCTCCATGTCACCAGAAAAATCTGGGACAGGAGCTACCAGCCAGCAATCCAGAGCAGCTGCACGATCCGTCCACCATCCGCTAGGAGACAGAAAAAATACTGAACATTCCAGGCTGCACGATACCCTTAAGGGGCGGTTTACTTGGAACTATTTTCTCTGTCTCCTTCCGCTGGTAGATGAACATAACTCATTAGTCTGGACTAGTCTAGCATAGATGGCAAGGAAAGTACCATTAATTACAAAGGTGTATGGAAGTTTTACAGGTTATTGTGTGGACAAAACAAAAGTCAGAATTTGACATGTCTGGATTAAATTTCTCATTGATAGAGGTTATATTACAAGGATCCAGGGGGCCAAAGATTATCAATAGTTGGATGCCATCAAAGAAATGGTGTACAGTCAAGAGATTGTATCAGTGGTGAGATAAAGATATTGAAAAAAAGTGGAACCAGAATAGATCCCCGAGGCAAACTGCTACGAGACTGGAAAGCTTTGATCAGTGTTCCTCCAATGAACCACAAAATGTCCTGTTTGAAAGATAAGTAGAAGAAGGTATTGCCTTTGAAAGCTAATCAACAAATGTATTAAGTTAGTCCAATAGAAAGGTATCTTATTTTCTTTTGTTTTATTTCTATTTATTACCTTAAAAGATAAGGAGAAAAGCCATGGAAGAGTGAAACTGGAAATGCCAATATCCTGGTGTCTATAAAGCAATAGGAAATGATCAACTAGATCAAAAGCTGCCGAGAGATCAAATGAAAGCAAGGGAACATACTTATTCTGGTTCTGATGTGTGTATATGTATGTCATAAGACCCAACAATGCACTTTGATGTGTGTGCAGAACACTAATTAGTTCTACATAAGTTGTTTCACCACAACAGTTTCAAGTAATTTGGAGACAAAAGGTAAATTGGATATTGGGTAATAATAACAAAAATATGTACTGGTTTTGAGATCTTTCAAATGAAAAGATAAGCAACTTTCCAAATATCTGGAATCGTCCCTGTAGTCAAACTAGCAGAAACTATAGCATGAAGGAATAGTGAAACAATTAGCTACCTTTTTGAAACTATGTTGGATGGGCAGGAATCGTGCAGGGCCATCATAAGTTTGATGCTATGTAAAGTTTAAGTTATTATAGTGAAGGTAGGAGAGTTAAAGTATACCAGTGAGCTACGAGTCAAGTAGGTCTTAGAAGAAGTGTTACAGGTTGTATCATTTTGTCATGACACACTGCCAAGGGGGAACCTCTTTCCAACTGAGAGGGGAAAAAAATAAAAGTGTTCCTGTACCTTCTCAGAAAAAGTAGACAGCCAGATCACCAACTGTGGTACGGTCATCTATGGCCAGGGATGGTGAGGGGGCTGTGATGTATTTTAGATCATCATCTAGTTTAGCCATATTTGAGGCCTTTTGTATTTGCATGGTAAGATATAAGAAGCATGGGAAAATATTCATATGATACTCATAATATCACCACAACACAAATAAAATACCTTAGCAGTCATGCATTAGAACATTCAAACACAGAAATGATACTATACAATATATATAATATGTATATATAAAAGGGAAAGAGATGAGATTTCAGATTAAAGTGACTTGCCTAGAGTCATAAGGAGCTGCAGCGGGAATCAAACTCAGCTCCCGTGGTTCTCACGCCACTGTACTAACCATTAGGCTACTCCACTCCAATATAATGAAACATGTTAATAGGTGGCCAAGGGGGCAAGTACAGTTGAGATATATAGACAGGACAAACTGAAGGCAAATTGTATTATAGCTGAATCAGATATGAGAAATTAGTCTTATTCTATTCTTGGCCCATCTCCTCTCTGTTGTCATTCCTTTTTGCCAGGGTCTCCTGTGAGTTTATACAATATAAGAACAATAACAAAAGCTTCAATATCATGAAAGTAAGAAATAACCTAAGACATACTGTGTTATTCAAGCAGGGGCTGGCCCACTAAAAAAAGTGACTGTTTTTCATATATGGCCCCACTTTTCAGTCCCTTAGTTATGCAAAAGAATTTCTGCACATTGCCCTGCATCCCTCAGGCCACACCTGTATTCAAGTCTGTTATGCACAAAAAAACATCCTATATAATTCTCACCTCCAACATTCTATGCGTCTGCCTGCCTGTGTCCATAACTTTCCTCACAGATGGGCTCCGAAGCCCTAGCTGATATCACTAGACCCATTATGACGTGTCCTATATAATTCTCACCCCCAACATTCTATGCGTCTGTCTGCCTGTGTCCGTAACTTTCTTCACAGATGGGCTCCGAAGCTCCGAGTGTTGGCGGCGGGAAGGGGGGCTCAAGAGGGTTGCAGCAGGGTGATCAGGAACTCCGAGGGGGTGGGGTCGGGAACTCCGAGGGGGGGGGAAATGCACCACCTGTACAAAAACTTAAAAAAAAAAAAAAACCGGGGGGACGTCCCTGGAACTCAGAGGGAGGGAGGAGGGACAACGACCCTGGAACATAGAGGAAGGGGGGGCACTGGAACTGGGTGGGAGGGAGGGGCCGCAGGCACACACACACTCTCTGACACACTCAAACCCAGTCTCACTCTCTCTGTCACACATACACACACTCGCAGATTCACTCTCGCTCTTACACAGTCACTCTCACACACACTCTCTCTCAAACATACACACTCCAAGGAAAATCTTGCTAGCGCCCGTTTCAATTGTGTCAGAAACGGGCCTTTTTTACTAGTCCTATATAGGTTTCTTCTGCATTCTTTTTTTTTTTAATGAAAACCAAGCCCATCACAGAATACATACCTGGTTCATTATACCCTTCTCTTAAGTACTGAATGAGACTAAAGATAAACCGAGGAAGAACTAATTCGGACATCATCAATAATTCTTTTGGGACAGAGGGGACACTTGAATTTGATTTAATGCGATGTCTTTTACAAAACCTAGAAGAAAATGAAAAAAAAATGTATTGAGTATCAAGCTGCATCATACCACGATATCAACACGTCTCTACACACCAATTAAATTTAGGCCAGCTTTAGCCATTATTTGACAAGGCAAATAGGTGTGGTAGCCGTGTTAGTCCACTCTTAAAGGTTATCAATAGAAATCAAACAAAATAAAACATGGAAAAGAAAATAAGATGATACCTTTTTTATTGAACATAACTTAATACATTTCTTGATTAGCTTTTGAAGGTTGCCCTTCTTCCTCAGATCGGAAATAAGCAAATGAGGTAGCAGATAATATATATTTGCTTATTTCCGATCTGAGGAAGAAGGGCAACCTTCAAAAGCTAATCAAGAAATGTATTAAGTTATGTTCAATAAAAAAGGTATCATCTTATTTTCTTTTCCATGTTTTATTTTGTTTGATTTCTATTGATAACCTTTGACAAGGCAAACAAAGATTCAGGTGATTTAAAAAAAAAAAAAAAGAAGAAGAAGAAGTACACCCAAAGAGGTTTTAAATATGGACATTAAAATTAATCCAACTTGCTATTCAAATTATTTTTTGGTTATAGATAAAACTATCCTTGGAGGTCAGATTGAAGTGTAAAAAAAAATCTGTGTGGGTTCCAAGTATGAAAAGTGTCTACTTAAACTGCAATCTGATCAACCATCACAATGTCCATTATGTCAAATGTTATGTACAAAAAATCTTATAAATATAGAACTCAGCTCTCCAAAAAGTCAAAGTTTATCTAGTAAGAGGATGAAATCGCCTTCATGCTACCGTCGGCAAGAATGAACGGAGAGAAATGCCAGTAAAGAACCGGGTGAATAATATATGGCTGTGGTCCTGAAGCAGCGAAATGTGAAACGGGACCGTTGACCACAGTTACACCACGGTCAGAAAGGAGAAAGCCTGTAATTCGCCAAAGTTAAGTTGAACTGTTATATACAGCATATTTGGCACAGTGGCTTTTTTTGAACATTTAGAAAAAAAATTTTCAAAAAATTTTTTCATAATAATAATAATAAGAGGAGTTGGTTTGATTGAAAACGCCCATGATGATGAAGTATAGCCTTTGTCCCACATATAAATAATTGTTGGGAGGGGCTTTTTCTTGAGGCGATTTCATCCTCTTACTAGATAAACTTTGACTTTTTGGAGAGCTGAGTTCTATATTTATAAGATTTATTGCGAAGATTTGGAACCAGTACCCCTGTGTTTATATGTTTAGTTTGTATCTATAAATGTTATGTACAGCCAGAATGAAATGTCCAAACCCATAAATACAGTGATCACTTTTCTTTTTTTTTTTCACTTTTATTTCATATGCTCATACTAATTTGCAGTTACACTTTATATCAAGGGTGGGCAACTTCATTTCTGAGAAGGCCAAAAAAAAATCAAACAGATTTTCAGGAAAATCCCAGTAGATATGAAACTGATTTGTACTCTATTATTTCAGTAAGCATGTGAAGTCTCATGCAAATTCATCCTGAAAATATCTGACCTATTTATGACCATTATTACTCTCGCTTTCTAGTAGTTAGTTTCAGAATCCTGTCTTATCTCAGCTGCCTCAGGACAGGTCACCAAGCACAAAACAGTAAAGGAGACAAAAAAAGGACCTCTCACAGATGGTGTCCAAATCCTCTTTATTGAATCTTCCAAAAAACTACAACAAAGGACACCCGACACGACTCGTGTTTCAGCCATACTGGCCGGCATCAGGGGTCTAAAAGAATATACATAGCAAAGAACACACTATAAAACATTATTTAAAAAAAAAAAAAAAAAACATATATAAAAATATATTTTCTCAAAGACATCCAAAATAGAACGAAATCCTACCTAAAAACTTGTCATTTATATCTCCAGAAAATCCACAAAGATATTAATCTATTAACAATACAAAGCAACGTAAAGATAATAAACATAAGAGAAGAAAATGAAAATGTTTAAGAAACACATATATATATATGTGTGTGTGTGTGTGTTCATTAAGTCATTATATTGCCATGGTCACAATTATGCATATATACGTATGCACATAAACATGAACCATGAGCTGGCTGTTTTACAAAAAAAATATTTTAAATCAAGTGAAGAATATATATTGCTTGCCATACTTTGTTTTAACTCAAATGTTAAATTTTGCCTAATGTGGGAATACTTTTAAAAAGGTGCGGCTGGGGTTCATTTAAAAAAGTGAGGGTTAAAAGAAAAAAAAAAGGCAATCAAAATGGAAGGGGTGAACAAACATGTTGGTAAAGGTGAGCCAGTCGATATTGTGTATCTGGATTTAAAAAAGGTGTTTGACAAAGTACTGAATGAAAGACTCCAGAGGAAACTGGAGAGTTATGGGATAGGAGGTAGCATCCTATTGTAGATTAAAAACTGGTTAAAAGATAGAAAACAGACAGTAAGGTTAAATGATCAGTATTCTCATTAGAGAAGGGTAGATAGTGGGGTTCCCCAGGGGTCTGTGTGAGAACACTGCTTTTTAACATTTATAAATGATCTAGAGATGGGAGTAACTAGTAAGGTAATTAAATCTGCTGATGATACAAGGTTATTCAAAGTTGTCAAATCGCAAGAGGATTGTGAAAAATTACAAGAGGACCTCACGAGACTGGGCATCAAAATGGCAGATGACATTTAATGTGAGCAAGTGAAAAATGATGCATGTGGGGAAAAAGGAACCCGAATTATATATACGCAATGCAAAGTTCCACATTAGGAATCACTGACTAAGAAAGAGATCTAGGCATCATCGTTGATAATACATTGAAACCCTCTGCTCAGTGTGCGGCGGTGGCTAAGAAAGCCAATAGAATGTTAGGTATTATTAGGAAAGGCATGGAAAACAAAAATGAGGACGTTATAATGCCTTTGTATTGCTCCATGGTGCAACCGCACCTCAAATACTATGTTCAATTCTGGTCACCACATCTCAAAAAAGATATAGTGTAATTAGAAAAGGTGCAGAGAAGGGCAACAAAAATGATAAAGGGGATGGAACGACTTCCCTACGAGGAAAGGCCGAAGCGGCTAGGGCTCTTCAGCTTGGAGTAAAGACGGCTGAGGGGAGATATGATAGAGGTCTATAAAATAATGGGTGGAGTGGATCAAGTAGATGCAAATCCACTGCTTACTCTTTCCAAAAATACCAGGACTAGGGGGCACGCAATGAAGCTACAAAGTAGTAAATTTAAAACTAATCGGACAAACTTTTTCTTCACTCAATGTGTATTAAACACTGGAATTTGTTGCCAGAGAAAGGTTTGGACTGCTTCCTAAAGGAAAAGTCCGTAAACCATTATTAAAATGGAGGGGAAAATCCACTGCTTATTTCTAGGATAAGCAGCATAAAACGTATTGTACTTTTTTGGGATCTTGCCAGGTACTTGTGACCTTGATTGGCCATTGTTGGAAACAGGATACTGGGCTTGACGACCTTCAGTCTGTCCCAATATGGCAATACTTATGTAATGTGGAAAGAAGGAAAGGCAAAATCAGTAGAAGATATACACAATCTTTATTAGTAAAGTTGCAAGCTAGTGTATTGCTCAACACAGGCTGTGTTTCTCCCAGCAGGACTGCATCAGGGGCTAAAATATGATCTTACTGCCAAAGGCTTGGTAAAAGACGTGTGCTATAATCCAATATAAGTTGTTAAAAAGACGTGAACCGCACCATATTAAAACAAACCAGAATAAGTTCCAATTCAAATTGTGTCCCAGTGAAATGACAGCATGCACCCGCTGTTATTATGTAATTTGTATACATATTTAAACGTTAAGTACATTCTATAAAAACTAACTCTCCAGTTTACTAAGTCGCACTAGCGGCTGCGGTAATGCCGATAGCCCATTCAAAGTGAATGGGCTGCGTCAGCATTAGCACACCCAAAGCTTAGTAAACAGGAGAGTAAGTGATTAAAAAAATTAATGAATGATGCCAATATGAGTCTGGGCTGCACTAGCATTTTTTTAAATCTCTAATTTGTGATTTTTATTATGTACATCTTGTGTAATCTAACAAGATCTGACTGTATTAAAAGCCATAACACATGGAGTAAGAAAGGGTACTTATTATTTTTAATGTTATTTTCTGCCCAGTAGTTTCCAACCAAGTAAGCTCAAAAGCAGAGGAAACCGCCTCTGCTGGGCTACAGCCTCCATTTACAACTATCCAGAATTTTTGTTATAAAACCTTCCTACCTAGCTCGAACGTGGTAAGCAAGGTCCTCAGCCACGGACAAGTCATGGCTTCATCTGTAGAACAGTATATCCTAAGCCTGACCAGCAGGCATTACTGGTGGGATATGGTGGCAATTAAATCTCACTAAAAACGGAATATCACCTCTACAGCATCACAAATTTCAGCTGCCCTACAGGAGATCTGACCTGCAAATCAAACTCAGGTCCCTCCACATGGCAGCGCGAAGCACTGCCACAGGAGCACCAGGCCAGCCTAAGGTAAAATCAGGTCTTACCTGATAATTTTCTTTCCTTTAGTGTCACAGCAGATGAAGATAGAGATAGCCAAATTGAAGGCATTGGTATGAGACTTCCAGCAAGAAGGATGAGAGTGTTATCCACAGAAATAGAGAATGGGGGAGGAGGAGGAGAGGTTGGTTTAGGGGGAAAGATAAGAAGCTCAGTCTTGGTCATGTTTAGTTTCAGATGGCGCTGAGACATCCAGGCAGCAATGTCAGACAGGCAGGCAGATACTTTGGCCTGGATTTTGGCTGAGATTTCTGGTGTGGAGAGGTAGATCTGGGAGTCATCAGCGTAAAGATGATACTGAAAACCATGGGATGAGATCAGAGTACCAAGGGAAGAAGTATAGATGGAGAAGAGAAGAGGTCCCAGGACAGATCCCTGAGGTACACCAACTGACAGTGGGATAGAAGTAGAAGAGGATCCACTAGAGTATACACTAAAGGTACGCTGGGAGAGATAAGAAGAAAACCAGGAAAGAACAGAGCCCTGAAATCCAAGTGAGGACAGCGTATCAAGGAGTAGGCTGTGATCAACAGTGTCAAAAGCAGCAGATAGATCGAGAAGGATGAGGATAGAATAGAGACCTTTAGATCTGGCTAGGAACAGATCATTGGCGACTTTAGCAAGCGTTGTTTCAGTTGAATGAAGGGGGTGAAAGCCAGATTGAAGTGGATCAAGAATAGCTTGTGATGAAAGAAAGTCAAGGCAACGGCGGTGAACAGCACGTTCAAGTATCTTGGATAGGAAAATAAAGAAAACCTTTTTGGCTATGATGTGTAAGAACTGTTGAATCAGACAAGGAGGTTTTTTGTGCCAATGATGAAGCAGTCCTGCTCCCATTGCCAAGTATAGCCGGGAGCTTCTTGAGGCTTTTTCCTCCTTGTATTTCCACTGTATTTTTGAGTCAGACTTTGTATGAGAACCCTTGATATATATTTGTGTAGACATGCGCTAATATTGTCATTAGCATGTGGTCTTTTTTTTTTTTAATTATCAAATGAGCAATTACCCATTCTGTAGGGGGTAAGGACTCCTGCATTATCCATGTGCTAACCAGTTTTCAAACAGTAATATTGATGTACTAACTGGTTAGTATAACACCCACTCTCTGCCCATAACACGTCCCCTCAAAAAAAAAAAAAAAGTTTCAGCACATGGTAAGCAGGTGCAGATTTCAATGTGACTACAGGATGCCTGAGCATATCCCACAGTGCTCCATTTTTTGCTGCGTTAATTGCGCACTAGTGCCTAAAAACTTAGTAAAAAGGGCCCCCTTAATGTTTTTCCCCACCTACTGGAAAAAAAGCTGCCTTTTACTGCCATCAGTCTAAGTTTCCCTCAATGAAGCTGATTGTCAGCCGGGTGTCACAGCTTTGCACTGATACTACTCTTTTCATTTCTGTCATCCTCCACACAATTCACGTCACAGACCAAAAAGAAGCAGGTGAAAAGTGAGCTCTCACAGTTAGCACAGACTACACTCATCTCCTGTCCAAAATTCACACAACTAACAGAGAACTGAAGCCCCCCTTGCCACAACCCATATAAAAAGATTTTAAAAGGTTACTCCGATTATACTTCAGAGAAATATGTTTGCTGCTACTGTTGCCTCTAAACCGTTCCACAATCTACGAAGTTACAGGGTTTCATCTTTTTTATTCCTCTGCTTTAGCAGGTTGGTTTGTCACTCCCTGGCTGCAATTATTAGGCTCGCAGATCCGATTGATCAAAGCAGTAGAAAAGGAATAAAAATATATTGAAGATAGCTACATGTTATCATGGCTGGTACATGCACTAGGGAATGGAGTCATTAAAATAGAGGTAACTCACAACCTATTAAAGTCATTTTACTTTATCCAAGCACAGCTTTAAACTGTCACCAAACCTTGGACAAATGTAAAGGCAGTAATTCACTAAACAATTAAGAAATCCATGAAATGTATATTTCCTAAAGCAGCAAGGTATTCTCATTCTATAATACTAATTAAAGACCCTTGACAGCCTATAAACACATGATGTTTTCAATTTCTAATTTTTTATTGTACTTCGCTTTGATGTTGTAAAAAAGGCAATTTTTACAAATGTAAACAAATACAGAACATGCAGAAGAGGTAAGACTATCAAAATCAGTTCCTTTATACAAACAATGCATCCTGCACAGAGCAGGAGACCAATACAAAGACTCCTTGTGAAATAAGCGTCATCAATTTTTTTTTTCTAAAAAGCCTTACTCAACAAATCTAAAACGAGAGGACTTTTTGATCAATTTCTGACATATTTCAACTGAATATGATGCAGAGACAAAAAGGAAGCCACCAAGAGCCTCAGATTCCCAAGATGCACTGAAGACAATGACATTACAAATCACATGCTGAAGGAGGTATTTAAGAATACGAAGAACACTAAAGAGTCAATATGCAGTCAGCGGTTTTTTAGCCACCAACAGCTGCAGGATGAATTATGCATGGTTATTCAATGCCTAGCCATGTTTGGGATCTGGGAGTGAATATCCAGGTGAGCAGTGGCAACTGGAGCATACATGGCTATGGCCAATATTCAGTGCAGTATATAGACTGGTTAAGTGCCACTGAATAATCTGTGGATGGCCAGTTGAATACAATAACCGGGCAGAAGCCTCTCCTATCCAGTTAAAAATCACTTGAACATTTATCCCTATGTTTTTTAAAAAGGAAGCTAAGCAAACTTTGAAGCAACTGACACAGCTGCACATTTTTACCATTTGCATACCATTTTAAAATGGGCTTTTTTTATATCTATATTTTGTTGTTTTTATAATTCTGCACTTATCTTAATCATATGTGTGCATGTCTTTTGATAAGTAGGCAACCTGTTAAGTTATCTATTTATCCTACTCATTTTTGAAAATCATCCCAATAATTCTACCACTGCAAAGGAGGAGACAGGAACAAGTTGCCAAAAAAGGTTTAAAATAAATAAATTAAAATAAAATAAATAAGGTCTGCAATAACGAGAAATATCCCGACTACACTGCTCTTGCAGCGATAAAAATGGTTTCATGTGCTCTGTAATTTTCTACAATGCATTACTACAATCTGAAAGCTCTTTCAAGAGGAAAGTGCTATGCTGTCCAATAAAAACAAGGTTCCCTTAAAAAGAAGATGTTAACTTGTATTGACAACAAAAGGTACAGTCCAACACCCAGCAATGCAGCAACCTAAATTCACCGAGACTTGTATTTTAAAACCATAAGATAGTGGAATAGGTTCAACAGCAGTGAGTCAAGGAAAGGAAACCTAACAAGTGGGCAACTAAAAGGAAGCACCATTAGAGCCAAGGAAAATTAAACAAAAGGCTGATAGCTCTAGTTACAGAATCACCTGAACATCCAAGAGGTTCCAATTATGTCACTTAACCCTCAGGTACAAACTTAGATTGTGAGCCCTCCTGGGACAGAGAAATGCCCAGTGTACCTGAATGTAACTCACTTTGAGCTACTACTAAAAAAAGGTGTGAGCAAAATCTAAATAAATAATAATAATAATTTACAACAGTCAAAAATATTACCTTATAATCGGATGGCAGCGATCAAACTATAATAAATAAACATCAATTTTGAATGATTGATTTTGCAAGGAGTAGGATAATGTTTCCATTTCAACTCTTCTGCAGTCCACAATAGAAATAACTTGGAAAGCACAGAGATGCAAAATCCCAGAAGCTGACTAGGCTGTCACATGAAGCACTGGGCATGGAGCTTTAGGCATATTTCATCATTACACCCATGAAGCACAACTGGTCTTTTCTGTGGATCCATTTAGAAATTATCAAGGAACAGATGAGGGCCAACAGACTAAAGGTTAACCCAAAGAAAACACATCTTTTATACATATTTAAGAATTGTATTTTAATACAAGCAAATGCTCAAGACTGGGTAACGGAGTTACCATTGGTCCAGAAGGTTTATAGGGTGGAGTCTTGGCCTCGACCCTACAGAATCAACTTTGTGTTGTTGTCAAACAAGGTTGTTTTTAACCTGCAACATGTAAGCAAATTAAATCATGATGAATCCAAAGCAGTCAAGCTTTTCTCCTGCATTCCATTAACAGAATATTCTACTTAGATGTTTTAAATTAAGATAAGGATTCATCATGGATTACTTTAGCATTTAAAAGTTCATCCCCCTGAGGAGCATTCTCGTGTGGGATATGGGCTATAGTGGGAACCATTTGGACTAACAATATGAAGTTGATTGTGCCCTCTACACAAAGGATTAATCTCTGTGAATCCCTATCTGATAAGTATTTATGTTTATGATTTTTGGAAAGATTAAATAGATTTATTGGGATTTATTACCCAAGGCTGTGTACAGAAGGTACAGTTTAACATTTAAAAAAATTACAATTTTGTTAACAGCATAAAAATGGTAAAATGACCAAGTATAAACATAAATACAAGAAATGAGATAATAGATTTCAACCTGGAAATCTACATTCAGATCATGGATATTTCACATTTACAACTGATTTTTTTTTTAACAACCAAAAAATCTTTTTGGGAAGATTTCTCATTATAAATGGATTATTTTACATTTGAACTTATAAATTAATAAAATCCAACAGACACAAAACACGATAGTCATGAGTGGTATTTTTTTAGATGTGTAATGATTACAACTTTACATTCAGCTCTGGTTAGTCTCATCTGTGGCTAAGGATAATCTTTATAAAAGAGAGATGTGTTGATATGAACATCTTTTTCATCACTTTTTATTCATGTTTTTACCTGCTCTCAACATTTTTTTCTATTTTTCCACTGTATCACATCCATAAATAATATTTTCAGAAGTCACACACAGTTATGGACCATAAGTTGCTTTGAGGTAAAATTAAATCTTCTCAGTCATTTGGATCCAAGACACCTTAACAATTGCAATCCTGTACCTTTAGAGGGGGTCTTTTACAGAGGCATGGTAGTGTTTTAGTGCACACTAATAATTAGCACACACTATACAGTGGGGGAAATAAGTATTTGATCCCTTGCTGATTTTGTAAGTTTGCCCACTGACAAAGACATGAGCAGCCCATAATTGAAGGGTAGGTTATTGGTAACAGTGAGAGATAGCACATCACAAATTAAATCCGGAAAATCACATTGTGGAAAGTATATGAATTTATTTGCATTCTGCAGAGGGAAATAAGTATTTAATCCCTCTGGCAAACAAGACCTAATACTTGGTGGCAAAACCCTTGTTGGCAAGCACAGCGGTCAGACGTCTTCTGTAGTTGATGATGAGGTTTGCACACGTCAGGAGGAATTTTGGTCCACTCCTCTTTGCAGATCATCTCTAAATCATTAAGAGTTCTGGGCTGTCGCTTGGCAACTCGCAGCTTCAGCTCCCTCCATAAGTTTTCAATGGGATTAAGGTCTGGTGACTGGCTAGGCCACTCCATGACCCTAATGTGCTTCTTCCTGAGCCACTCCTTTGTTGCCTTGGCTGTATGTTTTGGGTCATTGTCGTGCTGGAAGACCCAGCCACAACCCATTTTTAAGGCCCTGGCGGAGGGAAGGAGGTTGTCACTCAGAATTGTACGGTACATGGCCCCATCCATTCTCCCATTGATGCGGTGAAGTAGTCCTGTGCCCTTAGCAGAGAAACACCCCCAAAACATAACATTTCCACCTCCATGCTTGACAGTGGGGACGGTGTTCTTTGGGTCATAGGCAGCATTTCTCTTCCTCCAAACACGGCGAGTTGAGTTCATGCCAAAGAGCTCAATTTTTGTCTCATCTGACCACAGCACCTTCTCCCAATCACTCTCGGCATCATCCAGGTGTTCACTGGCAAACTTCAGACGGGCCGTCACATGTGCCTTCCGGAGCAGGGGGACCTTGCGGGCACTGCAGGATTGCAATCCGTTATGTCGTAATGTGTTACCAATGGTTTTCGTGGTGACAGTGGTCCCAGCTGCCTTGAGATCATTGACAAGTTCCCCCCTTGTAGTTGTAGGCTGATTTCTAACCTTCCTCATTATCAAGGATACCCCACGAGGTGAGATTTTGCGTGGAGCCCCAGATCTTTGTCGATTGACAGTCATTTTGTACTTCTTCCATTTTCTTACTATGGCACCAACAGTTGTCTCCTTCTCGCCCAGCGTCTTACTGATGGTTTTGTAGCCCATTCCAGCCTTGTGCAGGTGTATGATCTTGTCCCTGACATCCTTAGACAGCTCCTTGCTCTTGGCCATTTTGTAGAGGTTAGAGTCTGACTGATTCACTGAGTCTGTGGACAGGTGTCTTTCATACAGGTGACCATTGCCGACAGCTGTCTGTCATGCAGGTAACGAGTTGATTTGGAGCATCTACCTGGTCTGTAGGGGCCAGATCTCTTACTGGTTGGTGGGGGATCAAATACTTATTTCCCTCTGCAGAATGCAAATAAATTCATATACTTTCCACAATGTGATTTTCCGGATTTAATTTGTGATGTGCTATCTCTCACTGTTACCAATAACCTACCCTTCAATTATGGGCTGCTCATGTCTTTGTCAGTGGGCAAACTTACAAAATCAGCAAGGGATCAAATACTTATTTCCCCCACTGTATACTAGAGACACCCATAGGAATATATGGGCATTTAGTGTACGCTTATTTTAGCACACCTCTGTAAAAGGACAAATAGTGTTTACCTCATTGGCCAATAAAACTCATAAATCCAGAAGTCGACAAATCATGAACTGTAGTTAAATTTTTACATTTACAATTACCCAATGGGGTTTTGTATATATTTTTGCAAAAATATCTTCCCAATAGACCCCTTTCTTTGAGCCAAGATGGGTTCCAGTACAGGTATCCTGCAGCCATGCATGTAAAAAAAAAAAAAAGTTTCCTCGCACATTGTGTGGGAAAACTTTGGGCCAGGACCAGACCAGCATAGAAAGGTTGGTTGACAGGATCAAGTGTCTAGCAGCAACTCCTCATTCCAACCCAACCACCCTGCGTTGGACAGCTTTCTACAGTGGCCCAAGTTACCCTGGTAGACTATTAGCCACCATCCCAACCCACCCCCCCTTACCCTATACAGAAAACAAGTTGTTGGCCTAGTATTCTAGTGGTCCCCCCTCCCACCCACAACATTCCCTGGTGGTCTACTGCCCTGCCCCACGCAGTGCATCCTGGGATGCCCTGGGTGGGATCATATTGCCATATAATGAAATTTATCCATTATATGGCAAAATAACCCAGACCAGTGCCATCCCAGGATGCACAGTGCGGGCAGAGCACCATCATTTTGTAGATGATGGCATTGGAGGCAACAGCAAGTGGGATCTCTCCTAACTTGTTTAGGCTTTTGTACCTATGAGGCTAAACACTTCCTTAAGGTACAGAGCAGAGGGGGCCTAGGCAAGGAGTTGCTGGGAAAAGGGGGGGGGGGTTCCACTAGACCAGTGTTTCCTTAGTCAGTCCTGGAGTACCCCCTTGCCAGTCAGGTTTTCAGGATACCCATAATGAATATGCATGAAAGATCTGCATACAATGGAGACAGTATATACAAATAAATCTCATGTATATTAATTGTCAATATCATGAAAACTAACAGGCAAGGGGGTGCTTCAGGACCCAACTTGAGAAACACTGCACTAGACAGCCAGGGAATTTTTCTGGAAATAGGTGGGTGGAGGGAGGGAATCACTAGACTAGAAGGGAATTTTTTCAGGGGCTGGTCACGTCAGGGGGAGTTCCTAGATAGCCAGATTTTTCAGAGGGAGGGACAGAACAGGTATCAAGTTTGGGGTGGCTTGTTAGGGCATGCTTGTAGAGCTGCAGATTATTGGCACAATTTAACAGCAGTAATTCGCATGTTCATTGATTTTAGCATGCCGTGTTATTTTTTGGCTCTAATTCTGCATTATAGTATGGGCTCTACCACAAGGCTTTCTACATGGGCCCCAAGGTAAGCAAGTTAAGCATGGCAGAGGAAGTACCAAGGTTTTGGGGTTCCATTCCTACCCAACCTCCCCCCCCCCCCCTTAAACCTCAGCACTCCCTCTCTCCCCCTCCACCACACAGTACTGCCAGCCCTGACCATAAATGATATTTAAACAGAGTAGATTAAACTACAAATTGTGAAATCAGTAGTAATCTTTAATATGTTACCAGGAATTCTTACAAATCTTCTCGTTCTTACTTACATCTCCACTACCCCACATGTAATGGCCTCAAGTATAAAACCAGCTACGCATCTACCTTTCCCCTATATCAGCGCACAATTGTGGAATGGTTTACCCAAATCAGTTAAAACTACTTCCGAACAACTGGCTTTCAGAATATCACTGAAGATCACCTTATTTAGAAAAGCTTAGGCTACAGTCCCGCATTGCATTAGTAACTCCTGAACTGTCACTGTTATGCGGCCGTATTGAATTATTCTGCACCTTTCTCTTTTCTTCCCCTGTCATTACTCACCAACTACTTCACCCTTAATGTATCTGATTGTTTGTTACTAGATTGATGCAAGCCTTTTTACACTGATGTAAGTCTTTTTAAACTAATGTAAGCCACATTGAGCCTGCCCATGGGTGGGAAAGTGTGGGATATAAATGATATATATATATATATATATATATATATATATATATATATATATATGTAGTAAGTATTTGCCTATAAACAAAATTGAAAACACCCTGTTCAGGCCATATTAGTATGCAGCACAATGTGAAATATTTAAAGACCAAATGCCAAGAGTCCTACTCCTTCACACAGTTTCATACTTGCAAAAATCTTAGCCCGGATGACCATACAATACTATTAACACGTACAAAATTTCACCTGACCACTGCAGCTAATTTTTTTTTAATACGATCGGAGGTGCAAAATTGAATGTATCTTAACCCCTCCCTGGATACTATAGAGGAGTTTGCTCAAAGCTGGGAGATGTTCAAACACCCTGGGCAACCACAGAGATGCAACCTATGCACCTGATCCACCTGGGATCCTACTTTCCAATAGCAGGAACCAATCCAAAGCGAAGTTTGTGCCCATGCTATTAATAGCTACCAAGTCCAAGTCTGCTGTCACCGATGTTCTGGCAGGCCAGAAAATGACAACACTATTACATTGGGGAGGGGATGAATGGAAAGGTCATGCTCCCTCCCTAGGCATTGACTCACCCGCTCTCCCGCATCACATTGCTGTCACCGCAATCACAAGCACCTCCGGCCTGACTACGGAACATGTTGAAGTCGTGGCCGGCGTGATCGCCCAGGTTGAAGCACTCAGCGCACAGGGACATGCAGGGCGAAATGCCGCACGTCCTGCAGCGGTAAGCCACGAAGTTGGCTGTCCAGACGAGGCCACAAAGAGTAGCGTTGTCGTACGAGCGTACCGTCTTGCAGAAGTCCTCGAAGTTCTCACCGCCAGCCAGCAGGCACCGACACCAGTCCAGCGCCTCGGAATCACCCGCAGGCCTATCAACGCCCAGCACACCGTCCAACAGCTCACTCAGCTGCTGCACTCCCTGGCTGTTGTCCGGTCGGCCCAACTCGGTTTTCAGGCGGACAGCGGTAGCTACTTTCTTCTCCCTGCTCCGCGGCGGCGACTCCGCCGCCACCACGATAAAAGCCGCCATGATAAGACCTCAGGTTTACTCTCCCCTCTTCACTTTTGTTGTGTTCCATAAGCGTTCTCGCGCCTTCTCGCGATAGCACGCTGCAGCTGTCACCAGCCTGAGCCCTACCCGGCCCAGACAGCTGGGGTTGCGGGGCAGCTCGGAAGCCGGCGCGCGAGCAAAGACGATCTCCAGCTCTTCAACATAGGAGAAAGTGAGGATTGGACTCAGATGCTACAGAACAGGGGAGTGTAACTTTCGTTTTTGCCAAGCGTAAGTCAGGCGGCCGGTGACATCACAAAGCTGAATCTTGAGATCACGCCAGCTGTCTCTAACCCCCTGTCCGGGGAATGACAGCTGTTTAAGAAAAAAATAAATAAATAAAAACGGGAAGGGAAAAGGAAAAACATTTTTTCTTAAAAAAAATAAAAATCTCTTGCTAATGTTACACTGAGACGTAGACGCCAACTTTTCAAAATGATTCGTTAACACAATTGAAATTAAGTTTGCTCATGCTGGCTGCTATGCACTGAGACAGGCAGCAAAACAAGTTAGGCACAACAGGATCTATATGACTTCCTACTGTATCTTAGAACACTTGCTAGCCCTAGCCCTAGCCCCCATTCACTCCTTCACGATACAAAACACTAACTTGTATATCTTTAGGCAGGCTCTAGTCTTATGCAAACCACTTTGAATGGGCTGTATCGGCATTACCGCACGGGCAGTAGTAAGCGCGGCTTTGTAAGGGGGGGGGGAGGGGAGTTCGCATTTGTCACTTTATGCATTCCAGGATTTGTAGTCCTTTTTACAATACAATATTGTTTTCCTCTGGACTTTTTTTTTGTACTTACATTTTTGTAAAACTTTGATATGTTTTGCTTTTGACCATTGGTTGTATTTGTACATATCCTATATAATAATTCTCACCTCCAACGTTCTATGTGTCTGGCTGCCTGTTCCGTGATTTTCTTCAGAGTTGGTCTGCTAGGCTCCGAAGCCCTGGCTGACGTCACCATTGCCATTGTGGCCACACCCCTGGGGGCAGGGCATGTGACATGGACATGGATCACGGCACCACCGGGGAAGGCGATGGAAAAAAGCAGGGCGGCCAGCAGCAGCCTGGCCTCACGGCACATCACCCCCCCCCCTCGGCCCCCACCCTCCCTGCAGAGTTATCCCAGCGTTGCCCAATATCCCGATTACAGAGGCTAACACGGAGGGAGGGGACGACCCTGAAACACGGAGGGTCAACTGAGCATGAGACACTAACGGCTGGACATCAACAACCTCCAACAGGGATTGGACTGTACACCACAACCACTTTTACGTCACTGTATCGACTGGGACCCCAGCAAGAAGAACTTCACTCATGACCGCAACAATCCCTCTATAAGATAAGTAGAGAGTAAGTTTAAATCAACAATGTTTCGTTCTCCTTATAAAGGATAAATCAGGAGGGGACGACCCTGGAACTCGGAGGAAGGGAGGGACCCTGGAACTCGAAGGGCAGGAGGGAGAGGATGACCCTGGCACTCGGACAGAAGGGGACGACCCTGGAACTCGGAGGGAGGGAGGGAGGGGACAGACGACCCTGGAACTGGGAGGGAGGGAGGGCGGGCCTGGCACACACTCTCATTCTCACACACACACACTCTCTCTCTCACAGACACACTCGCACCCAGTCTCACTCTCTCTCTGTCACACACACACACTCGTACATTCACTCTCTCTCTCACACAGTCACTCTCTCACACACTCTCTCAAACATACACACTCCGAGGAAAACCTTGCTAGCGCCCGTTTCATTTGTGTCAAAAACGGGCCTTTTTTACTAGTCTTACAATAAATAACAAAAAAAATCTTCTTGTATTTGGTGTATATCTTTCAGGTATTTGTATGCCTCTGTCATATCTCCCCTCTCTCTAGAATACACATATTTAGGTCTTTAACTCTGGTCTCATGTGGATTTTGGTAAAATAGTTTTGATGGCTTCCTCTTCAAAGGCTTCCTGCCTTTTTTTTTTTTTCCTTTTCAATGTACTCCACTGCATTTTGCACACTAGAGGATACCATTCACTATTCAATAACAATCATGGTGAAAGATATAGAGGGAGGAACTATGATGGTAGACATTTGCACAACTCAGAGCGCCACAGACAATGCTTTTGAAGGTGTGGCTGACTAGATTGGCTGAATGTCTGAGTAGGTTGACTGACTACAGTGGCGTACCTAGGGTAGTTGACACCAGTGGCCGGTCATTTTTTAACACCCCCCCCCCCCCCCCCAAATCCAGTACTAGGCATGCCGAGAATACAAAACACTCAGGACCTATAGAGCAATTCTACCATACCATAAGCAGTCATTTCTACAAGTCACACAAGGAAAAGGAAAGCATCTTAAACACTACAGTGAGCACTAGAACATCAATTCACCTATTGTAAAACGAAACCAGACAGAATAGTACAGGTCGTAGATCCTGCACAGTCAATGCCAACTGAAAGCCATGTCTTTTTCACAAACACAGATACACCCTAATCCACTATAGAATAAGTAATCATAAACTTTCTATTTAGACAAAAATTAAACTGAACCCCCAATGCCAGACTCTGCATACAATGCAACACCACAGAAACTGTCCCCTAGTACTGTGCAAAATATAAAGACAGCAGATGTAAATTTGAGAAAAACTAACAAGTACCAATCACCACTTTACAAATTAACAAATAGAAATAAAACAAATATAGAAAGTAAAATAATACCATTTTATTGGACTAATACATTTAGCTTTCAGAGGCCAAAACCTCCGTCCTCGGGTCAGTACAGTATAGTGCTGTTACAGTATCCTATCCTGACCTGAGGAAGGGGGTTTTGTTCTCCGAAAGTTAGTCAAAATGTATTAAAATTAGTCCAATAAAAAGATTACCTTATTTACATGTTCTATTATAAACATTTAACACATCTACAATACTTTATCCTAAAGCAAAAAATATAAAAAAAATATATTTTATTTACAGTTTGTTGTCTCTGGTTTCTGCTTTCCTCATCTTCTTTTCACCGTCTTCCTTCCATCCAGCATCTGTCTTCACTCTCTCTCTCTCTCTCTCTGCCATCCCTTCCATCCACTGTCTGCCCTTTCTCTCTGCCCCTTCAATCCACCATTTGCCCTCCCTCTCCCATCCATCCAGGGTCTGCCCTCCCTCTCGCTCCCCCTTCCATCTAGGATCTGTCCCCTCTCTCTCTGCCCCTTTTTTCAGCCCCAGTTCCAGCCCCCTTCTCCCCTCTGAACACCCCCACCCAGTCCCCTTTCCCCTCCCCTTCTCCTGTCTGAGACCCCCACCACAGTCCCCTTCTCCCCTCCCCTGTCTGAGACCCCCACCCCAGTCCCTTCTCTCCTCTGAACACCCCCACCCCCAGTCCCCTTCTCCCCTCCCCTGTCTGAGACCCCCACCCCAGTCCCCTTCTCCCCTCTGAACACCCCCACCCGAATCCCTTTTGCCCCTCTCCTTCCCCATCTCAGTCCCGTTTAAAACCAGCGAAGCAGCATCGCAGGCAGCGCCTCGTGCCCTGCTTGTAAAAAAAAAATCAAATCTCCTTCTCCTCGTCTTGACGTCGACTCGGGCCTTCCAATCAAATTGATTGGAAGGCCCGAGTCGACGTCAAGACGAGGAGGAGAAGGAGGAAGGAGATTTGATTTTTTTTTTTACAAGCAGGGCACGAGGCGCTGCCTGCGACACTGCTTCGCCGGTTTTTTAAATGTGCGGCGCCACAGGAACGGCCACGGGAGGCGGCGGGAGCGGAGCACCCCCCACCCACTGGCACCCGGGGTGGACCGCCCCCTCCGCCCCCCCCCCCCCTTGGTACGCCACTGACTGACTAATAGACTTGACTAACTGGGTTGACAGATTAGGTGTATTGAGTGGGATAGGAGGCAATGTCTGTTGTGAATTAGGAATTGGTTATTGGACAGAAAACAGAGGGTAGTGTTAAATGGCCATTTCTCTCAATGGAGGAGGAGGAATAGTGGAGTGCCGTAGGGATCTGTGCTATTTAACATATTTATAGATGATCTGGAAACTGCAATGACAAGTGAGGTAATTAAATTTGCAGATGACACAAAACTATTCAAGGTTGTTAAAACAGATGAGGGGTGTGAAATATTGCAGGAAATTTTAAGATTGGGCATCCAAATGGCAGATTAAATTTAATATGGAGAAATGCAAAGTGATGCACATTGGGAAGAATAATCCAAATCATAGTTAACTGATGCTAGAGTACATCTTGGGACTCAGCACCCAAGAAAAAGATTTAGGTGAAATTGTAGACAATACACTGAAATCTTCTGCCCAGTGCATTTTCCCCAAGCCAATCTTAATAATGGCTTATGGACTTTTATTTTAGGAAGTTATCCAAACCTTTTTAAAACTCTGATAAGCTAACTGCTTTTACCACATTCTCTGGCAACAAATTCCAGAGTTTAATTACACATTGAGTGAAGAAATATTTTCTCTGGTTTGTTTTAAATTTACAATGTAGTAGCTTCATTACATGCCCCCTAATTCTAGTATTTCTGGAAAGAGTAAACAAGCGATTTACCTCTAACCATTCCACTCAGTATTTTACACACCTCTATCATAGCTCTTTTCAGCTGTCTCTTCTCCAAACTAAAAAGCCCTAGCCGCTTTAGCCTAATGGTTAGGGCAGTGGACTTTGATCCTGGGGAACTGAGTTCAATTCCCACTGCAACTCCTTGTGACTCTGGGCAAATCACTTAACCCTCCATTGTCCCTGGTACAAAATAAGTACCTGAATATATATAAACCACTTTGAATGTAATTGCAAAAAAACCTCAGAAAGGTGGTATATCAAGTCCCATTTCCCTTCCCCCTCATCCCTTTTATAATTTTCATCACCCTTCTCTGTACCTTTTCTAATTCCACTATATATTTTTTGAGATGTGATGACAAGAATTGCATGCCGTATTCAAGGTGTGATGAAGCATACCATGGAGCAATAAAAAAGCATTATAACATTCTCATCTTTGTTTTCCATTCCTTTCCAAATAATTCCTAACATTCTATTTGCTTTCTTAGCTGCCACTGCACACAAAACAGAGGGTTTCAACGTATCATCGACAATGATACATAGATCCTTGTCATGGGCAGCAATTCCTAATGTGGAACCTTGCATCACATAGCTATACATTGGGTTCTTCTTTCCCACATGCATCACATTCACTTGCTCACATTAAACATCATCTGCTATTTGGATGCCCAGTCTCCCAGTCTTGTAAGGTCCTCTTGCAATTTTTCACAATCCTCCTGCGAGTTAACAACTTTGAATAGCTTTGTGTCATCGCCAAATTTAATTACCTCGATAGGTATTCCTATCTCTAGATCATTTATAAATATGTTAAAAAGCAACAGTCCCAGCACAGACCCCTGCAGAACCCCACTATCTACTCTTCTCTATTAAGAATACTGACCATTTAACACTAATCTCTGTTTTCTATCTTATAACCAGTTTTGAATCCACAATAGGACATTACCTCCCATCCCATGACTTTCTAATTTCCTCAGGAGTCTTTGATGAGGTACTTTGTCAAATGTCTTTTGAAAATCCAGATACAAAATACTGACAGGTTCTCCTTTATCCACATATTTACTCACCCCTTCAAAGAAATGTAATAGATTGATGAGGCAAGGTTTCCCTTGACTAAATCCATGTTGGCTTTGTCTCATTAATTCATGCTTATGTATATGCTCTGTAAATTAGTTCTTTATAATAGTGTCTGCCATTTTGCCCGGCCCTGACAGTAGGCTCACTTGTCTATAATTTCCTGGATTACCTCTGGAACCCTTTTTAAAAAATGGCGTTACATTGGCCTCCCTCCAACCTGCTTGATTTTAAAGATAAATTACATATTGCTGGCAAGAGGTCTGCAAGTTCATTTTTCAGTTCTATCAGTACTCTGGTATGTATATCATCCGATCCAGATGATTTGCTACTCTTCAGTTTGTCAAACTACTCCATTACATCTTCCATGTTTACAGAGATTTGTTTCAGTTTCTCTAACTCATCAACATTGAATACCAATTCTGGCACTGGTATCTCTCCTACATCTTCCTCATGAAAACCGAAGCAAATAATTAATTTAACCTCTTCACTGTGGCCTTGTCTTACTGAGTGCCCGTTTTACCCCTCAGTGTTTTAGCAGTCCAACTGATTCTTCTACTGGTTTCTTGCTTCTAATATACCTAAAAATGTTTTTACTATGTATTCTTTGCCTCCAACGCAATCTTCTTTTCTAAGTCTCTCTTTGCCTTCCTTATCAGTGCTTTGCATTTGACTTACCATTTCTCATACTGTTTTCTATTATTTTTAGTTGGATCCTTCTTTCATTTTCTGATGGATTTTCTTTTAACTCTAATAGCTTCCTTCACCTCACTTTTTAATCATGCCGGCTATTGTTTGGCCAAGGGGTCAAGAGTAATGGATTTGATATACTGCCTTTCTATGGGTACAATGAAAGCGGTTTTGATATACTATTTACAGGAATGTTTTCTGTCCCTAGTGGTCTCACAATCTAAGTTTTGAACCTGGGGCAATGGAGGATTAAATGACTTGCCCAGGGTCACATGGAACTGCAGTAGGAATCAACCCCAGTCCCCCAGGTTCTCAGCCCACTGCACTAATCATTCCGCCTTCCTTTCTTCATTTTTTAATACATGAACTATATGTGGTCTGAGCTTCCATACCTGATGTACATTTTTCACCTTTGCAGCTGCTCCACTTGTTTTGTTTTTTCCTTTTTTTAACATTCACCTCATTTTATCATAGACTCCTTTTTGAAAGTTAAATGCTAATGTATTGGATTTTCTGTGTATACTTACTCCAGAGATTATATCAAATCTGCTCATGTTATGAACACTGTTATCAAGAAGCCCCAGCACCATTACCTCCTGCACCAGATCATGCCCTCCACTAAGAACTAGGTCTAGAATTGTTCCCTCTCTTGTTGGTTCCTGGACCAGCTACTCTATAGAGCAGTTGTTGATTTCATCAAGGAATTTTACCTCCCTAGCATGCCTTGATGCTACATTTACCCAGTCAATATTGGGGTAATTGAAATCACCCATTATTGTGTTCCCCAGTTTGTTAAGCCTCCCTAATTTCTGATAACATTTCTGCATCGGTCTGTTCTTCCTGGCCAGATAGATGATAGTACACTCCTATCAATATTCTTTTCCCCTTTACACATGGAATTCCAAAATATGTTTTATGTCCTTTACAATTTTTAGTCTATTCAATTCAAAGCCCTCCTTAGCATATAATGTTACCCCTCCTCCAATTCAATCTACCCTATCACTGCTATATAATTTGTGCCTTTGTATGACAGTGTCCCACTGGTTATCTTCCTTCCACCAGGTCTCAAAGATGCCTATTATATCTATCTTTTCATTTAGTGCAACATATTCTAACTCTCCTATCTTATTTCTTAGGCTTCTGGCATTTGCATACAAACATTACAAACAATGTTTATTGTTCCTATATGCAACTTGCTCAGCAGTTGATGGTGATAATTTTCACTCTTGAAGATCTGTCTGTTCTTTATATAAATACACCTGAAGGCTAATTTTCAAAGCACATACATTTACAAAGTTGCACAGGTTAGCAGTAGTAATACTGTTGAAGGATAATCAAGAAATCATTATCACTTAACTGATACTTATACATTGAGATCTGTAGAAGTATTTTCCTGCTATCTCAGCTTTGCTGGCCTGAGGCCTGTTAAGCCTGAGCCATCTATTACCAACTAAACGGATTCTACAGCCTGTTGCCTGAATACATCAGAAACCAGCTTTCTACAAAGAAAAATTACTGCTTGTCATACCCAGGATGACTTCCATCCAAGGAAACATTGTTTATTGCAAACTAGCCAGCGGTTAACTCCTTGGAAGCACGGAGCTTACAACACAGAGACAAACATCTCTAGGAGTAGGGAGTTTGCTTCCATCAGACTTGTGACTGATAAGTTTCTTTGCTGCTATTACAAGGCCTTGCATTGTCCACCATGAATTCTACTGGACAGAGGTACACTGTTTGTGATTGGTCCATAAGTATCACCTGACCCAGAAAGATGCCAATGTTGGACAGAAGAGGAAGAGAGAAGAACAGAAGATTTGTTGGTGGATAGATTGCTCTCAGACTAACTAGAGAGACTGATTTTCCTACACACACCAGTGAACTGAATTCCTTGTGATAAAAGCTGACAAGGTCAGTTCCGCTGCAGCACTGAGGCCTTACCCAAAAGACTGTGTAATCAGTATACAGAGTAAAGACTTTTATCCTTGGACTGAGTTAGACTCACAGAGACTTCTGCTAGAGTCTCAATGTAGAAATTCAATTCTTCATCCTACTGGAAGTCTGCAGTACAAACTGCAGGATAAGAGAAGAAGGATTTATTACCTATAGTTCAGGGTATAGTTAGTCTTAAGGTTTTTGTCTGTGAAGGACTGGTTTGTCTCACAATTTGTGGTCTGTAGTGGTATAACTAGCTGCTAAGTGTGTGATTTGCACATGTGTAATCACTCATATATAGTTTTATATAGCTGCAAACATATACAGTGATACCTCGGTTTTCGTTGATAATCCATCCGAAAACAATCAATGAAAACCGAAACAGTCGAAAACCGAGGAAATTAATTCCATATGAATCAATGTAAATCTAATGAGCAGGAGAATGCGTGGGTTGCCCTTTGTTTTTGCAAAATTAGCAGCGAAAACCGAGGCAACCAACGAAATCCGAGACAAATTTTTCACTGAAAAAATCAACGAAAACCAAAACCGACGATAACCGAAGTCAACGAAAACCAAGGTTTCACTGTATCTTTTTATATATATATATATATATATATATATATATATATATATATATATATATATATATATATATATATATATACAGTGGGGGAAATAAGTATTTGATCCCTTGCTGATTTTGTAAGTTTGCCCACTGACAAAGACATGAGCAGCCCATAATTGAAGGGTAGGTTATTGGTAACAGTGAGAGATAGCACATCACAAATTAAATCCGGAAAATCACATTGTGGAAAGTATATGAATTTATTTGCATTCTGCAGAGGGAAATAAGTATTTGATCCCCCACCAACCAGTAAGAGATCTGGCCCCTACAGACCAGGTAGATGCTCCAAATCAACTCGTTACCTGCATGACAGACAGCTGTCGGCAATGGTCACCTGTATGAAAGACACCTGTCCACAGACTCAGTGAATCAGTCAGACTCTAACCTCTACAAAATAGCCAAGAGCAAGGAGCTGTCTAAGGATGTCAGGGACAAGATCATACACCTGCACAAGGCTGGAATGGGCTACAAAACCATCAGTAAGACGCTGGGCGAGAAGGAGACAACTGTTGGTGCCATAGTAAGAAAATGGAAGAAGTACAAAATGACTGTCAATCGACAAAGATCTGGGGCTCCACGCAAAATCTCACCTCGTGGGGTATCCTTGATCATGAGGAAGGTTAGAAATCAGCCTACAACTACAAGGGGGGAACTTGTCAATGATCTCAAGGCAGCTGGGACCACTGTCACCACGAAAACCATTGGTAACACATTACGACATAACGGATTGCAATCCTGCAGTGCCCGCAAGGTCCCCCTGCTCCGGAAGGCACATGTGACGGCCCGTCTGAAGTTTGCCAGTGAACACCTGGATGATGCCGAGAGTGATTGGGAGAAGGTGCTGTGGTCAGATGAGACAAAAATTGAGCTCTTTGGCATGAACTCAACTCACCGTGTTTGGAGGAAGAGAAATGCTGCCTATGACCCAAAGAACACCGTCCCCACTGTCAAGCATGGAGGTGGAAATGTTATGTTTTGGGGGTGTTTCTCTGCTAAGGGCACAGGACTACTTCACCGCATCAATGGGAGAATGGATGGGGCCATGTACCGTACAATTCTGAGTGACAACCTCCTTCCCTCCGCCAGGGCCTTAAAAATGGGTCGTGGCTGTGTCTTCCAGCACGACAATGACCCAAAACATACAGCCAAGGCAACAAAGGAGTGGCTCAGGAAGAAGCACATTAGGGTCATGGAGTGGCCTAGCCAGTCACCAGACCTTAATCCCATTGAAAACTTATGGAGGGAGCTGAAGCTGCGAGTTGCCAAGCGACAGCCCAGAACTCTTAATGATTTAGAGATGATCTGCAAAGAGGAGTGGACCAAAATTCCTCCTGACATGTGTGCAAACCTCATCATCAACTACAGAAGACGTCTGACCGCTGTGCTTGCCAACAAGGGTTTTGCCACCAAGTATTAGGTCTTGTTTGCCAGAGGGATTAAATACTTATTTCCCTCTGCAGAATGCAAATAAATTCATATACTTTCCACAATGTGATTTTCCGGATTTAATTTGTGATGTGCTATCTCTCACTGTTACCAATAACCTACCCTTCAATTATGGGCTGCTCATGTCTTTGTCAGTGGGCAAACTTACAAAATCAGCAAGGGATCAAATACTTATTTCCCCCACTGTATATATATATATAATATCTTGGTGATAATCTATAGTTTTGTAGTGCACAAATATATATTTGTAACTTGCTTTGCATTTCCCATATTATTATTTTTACATCTATAATAAATAATACATTTCATCTTGACATGGTTCTTTCATTGGTAGTCAATTTGGCAGAAATCTAAGGGCCAAATAAAAGGTACACTCATTCCCTAGAAACATGTCCAGAATAATTGCTATTTAGTCATTTTCTGCCAGCCCAAGTACCTTAGCCTACAGATCAGTTTTATTCTGGGTCTCTACTTTGTAAGATTAATCCCTTGAATTAGGCCTACAACCAAAGACTACACATCAGGAAAAAAAACATTTCCTAAACCTGGACGGATAAGCTACTATAAATCACTAAATATCCTAAAAAGTTCCTACACTTGAAGTATGACAAAAGCTGAATGCTTATGCCAAAGTGCGATTCTTGTTTCATGTGATAAATGCATGCACATTGAATCCCTCATGAAAGAAGTACAACAACTAAGAGGGGAGATCGCAACATTAAGAAGCATCTGTGACAACAAGAAATTTATCCTAGAAATGCATGCTGAAGCATTGGGAACCTCTAGCAAAGGGAGAGAAGATCTTAACAGCTGAACACAGGTCACCAGATCCTATAAAATCAAACCCCCAACTCCATCTTCTGTTAAACTGAAGAATTGGTTTGCAGCCCTGGAGGCAGAAGAGCTGAAAGTATCTAGAGAACAGGAGGAAACAATGATCACAAATCCCAAAGCCACCGGAGCAGTGGCCATTAAGAAGCGAAAGGTAGTTTTGGTTGGTGATTCTCTTCTGAGGGGTACTGAGGCACCCATCTGCAGCCCGGACTTGATGTCCAGGGAGGTGTATTGTCTGCCTGGTGCAAAGATTCAAGATGTAGCAGAAAGAATGCCTAGACTCATCAAGCCTACTGACCACTACCCTATGCTGCTCATCGATGTTGGCACAAATGATACTGCTAGGTATCCTACTGAACATATCAAACGTGACTTCAAGGCTCTGGGTCAGAGGGTGAAGCACCTAGGTGCACAGGTGGTGTTCTCATTGATCCTTCCTGTTGAAGGTAAAAGCTGAATGAGGGAAACTCGCGTCCTGGAGCTAAATGTGTGGCTGCGTGATTGGTGCCAACGCAAGCGCTTTGGATTCCTAGACCATGGGATGATTTTCCAAGAGCTACTGAGCAGTGGTGTCCATCTTTCAAGGAAGGGATGAAGTATCTTCAGTAACAGACTAGCTAAAACACTGAAGAGGGCTTTACACTAAATTTGCTGGGGATGGGAGAGAAAAGCCCCAAAGTCATTAATAACCCTCAGGAGGATAAAATATTAAATACTCTTATAGATAGCAGAAAAAAAAGAGTAACAACTTGAGAGTGTTATACCACTGCTTGTAGTATAGGATTTAGTGGCAGTCACGGAGATGTGGTTCATGGAGAACCATGACTGGGATATAGTTATACCTGGCTATAATCTACTCAGGAAGGACAGGGCAGGAAAAAATGGTGTAGGTGTAGCATTATATGTTAAGAATAATATTAAAGTGACAGAACTGCAGGACATATGGGGTAAGGAAGAAGCGCTGTGGGTCAAACTGGTAAGAGGAAAAGGAAAATGTATTTACGTTGTTGTAATATACAGGATTTACGTTGGTGTAATATACAGGTCACCTTCACAGTCAGAAAAAAATAGACAGAGACTTACTTGAAGACAACCACAAGATAGCTAAGCAAGGAAAAGTATTATTGATAGGTGATTTTAATATGCCAGACGTTGACTGGTGTGTCCCTGCTACGGGGTAATCTAGAAGCAAAGAGATCTTGGATTCTCTACAGGAAGAACTGTTTCAACAGCGGGTAACGGAACCAACGAGGGATGGAGCTATTCTAGATCTGGTGCATACAAACGGGGAAAATGTTTCTGATGTTACAGTGGGAGATCATTTGGCATCTAGTGATCACCGAATGGTGTGGTTCAATATTAAAATAAAGGAGGCAAGGGCTTACTCAAGATTGAAGGTCCTAGATTTAAAAAAATACTAACTTTGCCGAAATGGGGGAATTTCTCAATGTGGTTGAATGGAAGCAACTTAGGGAAAAGATAAGGGAAAGAAGGTTAACCTTCTCACGTTACAAGATGACTCAGAAAGAGGGAGACAAGCAAAAGTACCTGGTAAAGCTAAAGGAAGCCAGAAAAGTTGTTAGGAAAGCAAAGAGGCAAATGGAAGAAAAGATAGCCAATACGATAAAATTGGGGGACGAGACATTTTTCAGATATGTAAGTGACAGGAGGAAGTGCCATAATAGCATTGTGAGGCTCAAAGCTGAGGGAGAGGAATATGTCGAAGATGATAAGGATAAAGCTTAACTGCTTAATAATTATTTTCTGAGGTCCATTCCTCCTTCCTCTCTAGAATCATGGAATCTTGGCATACATTGATTCTTATAAATGACCTTCTGAGCATAGAGGAGTTTTCTTGTTTATACATCCGTTTTTTCAAGATATTTAAGAGGCCAATCTATAACTTCAAAGCTGTATGAGATCAATTTTACTCTAAGGAAAATTGTCCAAGCCAAAAGTCATCCTGATGTCTCTGGAAAACTTCCTCAGTTCATAGAGTTGTTCCACTAAGCACTGATCACCGGGATTGTAGAGCTCCAAGTTATCTACAAACAGTAAACATAATGTTACCGTAGCATTTTTAATAACTTTAGGATTAAGGTTAAACCTTTAGCCTAAAAACTTAATACAAGTATTCAGGATGCTATACAAAACAAGAATACTGACAGGGAGTTTCCCTGAAATATTCTTCACTGGATCTTGATATTAAGAATCACAAACTGCCTGTCTTCCTACTTCAGATGGAACGTGGTTTGCCACATTTTCATGATAAACCTAATGTACTCAATCATGCCAGAGTTTATTTGTATATTTAAAGGCAATTTATTAGCTAGGAGTATGGGATGCTATCAAAGTCTTTTATAATCAATCCATGTCATACTGAGTTTTCTGCTTTTTCTTAGCACTGTGAAAACAGAAAACTATGATAATGCTCTTTTATCACTCCACCATCTCTCTATATAAAACGCACCTTCAACATTCTAATGAAGCCTCACTTTCCCAACGTTCTAAAGTGAGGCGGCAGAGACCACTTTTTGAACATCAGTGTTTGCCCCGCCCACGCACTGCTGATTGGCTGTGCCTCAGGTGATGCACACAAAGTACGGTTCCACTTCCCAAACACTCACATGGACTTAGAAACCACCAAGCCTTTGAATGGGACCGGTGCTGCAGAGGAGCAGGAGTGGGACAGCGAAGAAAATGCAGCGGCGTTCAGGAAAAAAAAAAAAACACACACGAGTCCCGCCCCTTCCTGAGGAGGGGGTAGCTACCAGCACGGGGACCAACCGCGAGGAAAGCGCGGACGAAGAACGCCACTAAACAACCACTACATCGCGGACCTTACTCTGCAAGCTGGTCATGCGGTGAGTCTCCAAGCCGGCGTTCAGTGCCTACAACAGAGACTTCCAAACACATGAGCCCTCAGCCCCGCCCCCCCCTACAGAACGCCACCCACATTCTACACTAAAACCAAACCAACCCCCCCCCCCCCAAAAAAAAAAAAAAAAAAAACACCCAAACGGAAACCTCAGGCGCCCAACCCCCCATAAAAAAAATGGATCACAGCCCACCTGAGTGCCCAGCTGAAATCAGTGCCTACAAGGAGACCTCCAGACATATGCGCCCTCAGCCCCGTCCCCCCCTACAGAACACCACCCACATTCCACACTCGAAAAAAAACCATATCTACTCCTACTGCCTGCCTGCAACGGATCCCTCTGGTTTCAACAAAAATACAAGTGCCTACAAATACCACATCAGAGTGCCCTGCTGAATTAAGATTACTGTATCACACTCACACGCAGAGAATCACCCCCTACCAGCCAGAAAAAAACCCCACATCTAATATGGACAATCAGCATCACTCACTAACACACATACATACAACCAAACTGCCCACCACCCAAAATGCCACACACTGCCATGGACAGACAACATCTTGCTTTCACACTCATACACACACACTCCCTCCCCCAACCCCCTTAATACAAAAACTGAAACAGTAAAAACCTACATCTCTCTCTTACAAACACCCACAGACTCCCATAATCCCTCCCCCAAAACACAAACACTCATACAGAACAACCCTACCCCACAAACACCCCCCTACAAACATCCCCCCACAAAATGGCACACACACCCACAGACACCCACAACCCCCTCAAAACCACACACTCATACAGAACAACGCTACCCTACCCCACAAACACCCCTCCCCCCCTCAAAAAAATAGCATACACCCATAGACCCCCCACAACCCCCCCTCAAAACCACAAACACTCATACAGACTTTACAACTTTTAAAAAAAACTCTTTTCCTTTTTAAAAAAAAATATCCCTTAATATCAAACAGAAAAAGAAAAAAAAAAACAAAACACATGCTAGCGCCCGTTTCATTTGTTTTGGAAACGGGCCTTTTTTACTAGTTTTATATAATCACCAGCAAAATAGTCAGGTGTCAAACAGGACATTGCCAAAAAAAAAAATCACTTTTCAACATACATGGAGGCGTATTTTCAAATCATTTAGACTTACAAAGTTATGTAATATAACTTTAGTGTGAATGGACTTCAAAATGCCCAGCTAATATGTTCACACCAGCTTTGGGCCATATTTCATCATTAGTCCAAGTGGAGGCATATTTTCAAAGCAGTTAGACACAAAGTTACGTGGAGGGACATTTTCAATATGACGTCTAATTTGGACTTTGGACGTTTTGTGCTAAACATCCCAAATCCAAATAGCAAATGTAACCATTTTTGAAAAAAGAAAAACATTTTTTTTTTCCAAAAATACCATTTCAAACAAGGTTTTGTACTTTGTGCGTTTATCTTTTTAGGCCAATTTTGAAAAAAGAAAAATGCACAAGTTAAAAACACACAAAATCAAGCCATTGAAATGTAGGAGGGGCCAGAATTTTTAGCAGACTGATCCCCCAGTCATCCCAGAAGAGCAATGGGGCACAGTAGGGAGCACTGCTGTGGACTTCATATAAATGCTCCCAGGCACACATATCACTGTTGCTCCCTTATCTTGTCTGCTGAGCCCTCCAAAACCCACCCCAAACCCACTACTCCCAACTGTACACCACTACAATAGCTCTTACAGGTGAAGGGGGCACCCTTCACCCATAAGGTGAGTTTTGGAAGGCTCACAATTTCCACCACTACTCCAGGGTCCTGTATGCTGCTCTAATGGACCTGGCTATAACATCTGAGGCTGTCATAGAGGCTGGTGAGTACTATTTTTATTCACATTTTTTGGTGATGGGAGGGGGAGGGGTCAATGCCCACTAGGGAAGTAAGGGGGTTAATTTCTGAATCCCTCCAGTGGTTATCTAGGGCACCTTTTTGTGTCTCATTCATTCAGAAAACAGGTCTAGACTAAAATGTTGAAGTTTTCACCCTAGACGTTTTGTTTTTGTTCCATTATGGCTGTAAAATGTCCAAGTAGTAGGCACGCCCTAATCCCGCCTTCCAAATGCCCTCCTCAACACCCCCCCTTGTGATGTGGATGCACTGCAGACAAATTGCATAGATAAACGTCTGCAAAATAGGAATTTGGACATTTTAAGAAGAAATTCATCCAAATGCTGCTTTATGACACTTTTTGGATGTTTTTCTCTTGCAAAAATTAGCCCCATAGTAACCTATTGAACTTTGCAAGTCTAAGTGCTTTGAAAATGAGCCCCATAGTACCTCAAAAAAAAACATTCTTATGTGCTTAATGTTGAAATAATCAAAACATTTTTTCACAATTATGAACTTCATAAAATATAACTTGGACATCAACCAGGTGGGAATTGTATTTGGTGTACCAGTCCATAAATGGAGTACAGTGGTGTCCTCCAGGAAAATCGTTTAACATGAAACGGAGATTTCAAACTGATTGCAAGACTGTTTTGGAGGTGTTTGTAATTTATGCAATCTTATGTTCATGTGATTTGTTATATGTGGGATGAACTAAAATAAATATGAGAGTGAGACTCACTGAATATAAAAGTAGAAAACATAATAGGAATCTTACAGCTCCTTTAGTACACTGGTTACACTTTAAGCATTCAATTAAGGATTTAAGATGGATGATTATTGATCATATTTCATCTCTATCATCTCACCAGTCTGTACTATAAAGAACAATGATGGATCATTAAATTAGATATGTTAGCTCCTACAGGTTTGAATGCCAAGACTGAGTGGATGTCCTTTAAATATAGAGCTGAAATGACATCATTAGGATCATGTGATCTAGGATACTACCTGTCGGAAGCTGTCACCATTTTCTTTCACTCTTTGGAATGGAAAAGCATAGTATTGACTGAAAGATGGAATGAAAACTTTTGGATTTACCTTCTTCCTGAAGCAGATAAATGAAACATGATCATTCCAAAGGGGGATTTTCAGCAAGTTAAGTTATATTTTGTGAAATTCGTAATTGTTGTGGAAAAATATTGTGATTATTTGAACACTAAGCACATAAGAATTTTGAGATATTATTTGAACTAATGATGAAATATGGCCCGAAGCTGCTGTGTACTTATGAGCTGGCCATTTTGAAGTCCATTCACACAAAAATTATATTTTGTATGTTGAAAGGTGATTTTTTTTTTGTTTGCAATGTCTTGTTTGACACTTGACCATTTTGTTCTTTATTAGCACTGGCTATGATGGCTTTATTCAGCACTATCTGGTCTCTAGTTCCATATACAGTGAAATCCGCTTAAGTGCAAGGGTCTGGGACCAAAGAAATGCATGCAGTTAACCAGAGCATGCACTTAAGTGTTGTGACCCAAAGAAGCTTGACATCTGATAAACATATGTACAGTACTGTTTATTATTATGCATACAGTCTCAGTTAACTGACGTTAGGCTTACTTGAAGTAATCAGTTATAGTCCTCTGTACACTATTGGGTCTGTGAGTTCCATAGACTACGTCTACCAGATGGTAAAAACTGTCATAGCACTGACATCCAGTGGCCTCCGGATAGGCCCACACGGTGTTGAGACTCTCCAGCACTCTTGCAAAAGTGACAGGAGGAGGTTGTTGAATTTCATCAGCATGTGCCTCGCTGCACATTTCATCATCTGTTTCATCATCAGCCGTTGTTGCCTGCGTGTAGGCGCATATCTCGACATCAGTGCTGTCGTCAGCTGTTTGTAGATCGTAATCAACAGCTACGTAGCAATGAAACTCCTCTTCAGTAACACCGGCTGGGATGTCAATAACCTGTTTATCTGACGCGTTTGCAACAGCTGCATCTGTTTCGTCCCTCTCCACATCCTTAACAAAGCTTGCCCGCTTGTAACAGTTCACAATGGTTGCCTGTGTAACATGATTCTAGGCTTCTTTCTGCATAGGTAGGGAATCCAACAGTGATAAATTACGAGCCAGTTCAACAGCACGTTTATCCTTGCCAGTCTGGTCATCCATAACGCTCATCAGACAACGTAGCACAAGAGCCCGATGTTGTTTGAAATTGGCTATTATGCCCTGATCCATAGGTTGGATCAGAGAAGTAGTGCTTGGTGGCAGGAAGACACAATTATCACAAAGCAACAAAATCTGATGCTTTTGTGCCCGCATTCTAGTGTCTAACTTCCTTAGCCACTGCTTACAAATTTCCCCAGTCATCCATGAATTTGCGTTAGCCTCGTATGACACAGGAAGTCGCTTAACTTTCTTGATGCAACTTCTCATTCCCATCCATATTGCAGCAAAGGAGGATCGTCAGTCGGTCCTTCGACGTTTTACCTCCAGTACTTTCGGCATGTTTGAATGCATGCGTACTAATCCACAGCCCTGGCTGACCCCTTGCATCCGATACCTTAGCTCCTGCGCCCGATCTGCTGAACGCCTCTGGAGGAAATCTCGCACCCATACCGACTTCATTCATTACCAATTCATGCTATCCTCCTTCCAGTCCTCCCTATCCCTTGCCAAACAGGACTATTGTACCCAATTGACTAATTCTCTCGGCTCCAACCCTCGTCGTCTCTTCGCTACCCTTAACTCCCTCCTCAAAGTGCCCTTCGCTCCCACCCCCCCTCACTCTCTCCTCAATCACTAGCTGACTGCTTCCCCGACAAGGTGCATAAGATCAATCTCGAATTCACTACCAAGCCACCTCGTCCTCTTCACCCTTTAACCCAGTCCCTCAACCAACCAACCCAGGCCTCCTCCTCCTCTTTTCCTGATATCACCGAGGAGGAAACCGCCCACCTTCTTTCCTCCTCGAAATGCACCACCTGTTCCTCTGATCCCATCCCCACCAACTTACTAAACACCATCTCTCCTACTTTCACCCCCCCAATCTGTCATATCCTTAACCTATCTCTCTCCACTGCAACTGACTTGGAAAAATTCCGCATTTTTAGGTATAACTTGTCTGGAATGTTTTTACGTTTGGGGAGCGTGCCAGGTGCCCTTGACCTGGATTGGCCACTGTCGGTGACAGGATGCTGGGCTAGATGGACCTTTGGTCTTTCCCAGTATGGCACTACTTATGTACTTATGTACCTTCAAGCATGCTGTAGTCACACCACTTCTCAAAAAACCATCACTTGACCCTACCTGTCCTTCCAACTACCGCCCCATCTCCCTCCTACCCTTCCTCTCCAAGATACTTGAACGCGCCGTTCAAAGCCGCTGTCTTGATTTTCTCTCCTCTCAGGCCATCCTCGATCCGCTTCAATCCGGTTTTCGCCCTCTACACTCGACAGAAACAGCACTCACTAAAGTCTGCAATGACCTGTTCCTTGCCAAATCCAAAGGTCACTACTACATACTCATCCTCCTCGACCTATCCGCCGCTTTTGACACTGTCAATCATAATTTACTTCTTGCTGCACTATCCTCATTTGGATTCCAGGGCTCTGTCCTCTCCTGGTTCTCCTCTTATCTCTCCCACCGTACCTTCAGAGTACATTCTCATGAATCTTCCTCCACCCCCATCCCACTCTCTATTGGAGTTCCTCAGGGATCTGTCCTTGGACCCCTTCTTTTTTCAATCTACACCTCTTCCCTGGGCTAACTGATCTCATCTCATGGTTTCCAATATCATCTTTATGCTGACGACACCCAGCTTTATCTCTCCACACCAGACATCACTGCGGAAATCCAGTCCAAAGTATCGGCCTGCTTATCCGACATTGCTGCCTGGATGTCCAACCGCCACCTGAAACTGAACATGGCCAAGACCGAGCTCATTGTCTTTCCACCCAAACCCACTTCTCCTGTCCCTCCACTCTCTATTTCAGTCGACAACACCCTCATCCTCCCTGTCTCATCTGCCCGCAACCTTGGAGTCATCTTCGACTCCTCCCCCTCCTTCTCTGCCCATATCCAGCAGACAGCCAAGACCTGTCACTTCTTTCTCTATAACATCAGCAAAATTCGCCCCTTCCTCTCCGAGCACACCACCCGAACTCTCATCCACTCTCTCATCACCTCTCGCCTTGACTACTGTAACCTACTCCTCACTGGCCTCCCAGTTAACCATCTATCCCCCCTTCAATCCATTCAGAACTCTGCTGCCCGTCTTATCTTCCGCCTAGACCGATATGCTCATATCACCCCTCTCCTTAAGTCACTTCACTGGCTTCTGATCAGGTACCGCATACAGTTCAAGCTTCTCCTACTAACCTACAAATGCACTCAATCTGCAGCCCCTCATTACCTCTCTACCCTCATCTCCCCTTACGCTCTACCCGTAACATCCGCTCACAGGACAAATCCCTCTTCTCAGTACCCTTCTCCACCACCGCCAACTCCAGGCTCCGCCCTTTCTGCCTCGCCTCACCCTATGCTTGGAATAAACTCCCTGAGCCCATACGCCAAGCCCCCTCCCTGCCCATCTTCAAATCCTTGCTCAAAGCCCACCTCTTCAATGTTGCTTTTGGCACCTAACCATTGTACCTCTATCCAGGAAATCTAGTCTGCCCCCAACTTGATTGACTGCACTTTTTGTCCTTTAGATTGTAAGCTCCTTTGAGCAGGGACTGCCCTTCTTTGTTAAATTGTACAGCGCTGCGTAACCCTGCGCTTATCCGAATGTTAAATAGTAGTAGTAGTAGTAGGAATCGCTCGCCAATAGAGACCATTTTCGTCAGCATTGAAAATGTCACGAGGTGCAAACTCGTTCAAGATGGTAGGAAGAACTGAAACAACCCAATTTTCAGCACCAAAGTCATCAGCATCATGTTTCTCACCATGCTGTTTCTCATAGGCGTAGTTTGACTGTTTCATTTGGGGGGGCAAAGAATGGGCGGAGCATATTAGCATATCATTTGCATATATACATATGCAAATGAATATGCTAATGTGGAGGAAGAAATTGAATTTACAGGCAAAATATCACAGATGCACATTTCAAAAAGCTGACACATTTCAATTAATAAATTATGAATAAAATACTTTTATCTACCTTTGTTGTCTGATCATTTAGTTTTTCTATTCGCTTTGGTCCCAGTGTCTTCTGTTTTATTCAGTGTCTTCTTTCCAGTAGGCTTCCCTCTGCTCCCCACCCCTCGCAGTCCCATCCATCTCTTGCTCCTTCCCTCTGCTCCCCACCCCTCGCAGTCCCATCCATCTCTTGCTCCTTCCTTCTGCTCCCCACCCCTCCCAGTCCCATCCATCTGTTGATCCTTCCCTCTGCTCCCCACCCCTCGCAGTCCCATCCATCTCTTGCTCCTTCCTTCTGCTCCCCACCCCTCGCAGTCCCATCCATCTCTTGCTCCTTCCCTCTGGTTCCCACCCCTCCCAGTCCCATTCATCTCCTGCTCCTTCCCTCTGCTTCCCACCCCTCCCAGTCCCATTCATCTCCTGCTCCTTCCCTCTGGTTCCCACCCCTCCCAGTCCCATCCATCTCTTGCTCCTTCCCTCTGGTTTCCACCCCTCCCAGTCCCATTCATCTCCTGCTCCTTCCCTCTGCTTCCCACCCCTCCCAGTCCCATTCATCTCCTGCTCCTTCCCTTTGCTTCCCACCCCTCCCAGTCCCATCCATCTCTTGCTCCTTCCCTCTGCTCCCCACCCCTCCCAGTCCCATCCATCTTCCCTCTGCTCCCCACCCCCCCACCCGCGAGCTCCAAGATGGTGACTCCGTTTACCCCCTCTCTTCCTCCCTCCCTCCCTCCGGTGCAAGCAACAGTCTTCAGCTTTTTCAGCATTCCTGGCAGCAGTAGCGATGTACACGCTGCCTTCGGTCTGCCCCGGAAGCCTTCTCTTCAAGTTCCTGTTCCCACCTATGCGGGAACAGGAACTTGAAGAGAAGGCTTCGAGGCAGAGCCAAAGGCAGCGTGTATATCGCTACCGCTGCCAGGAACACTGGAAAAGACTGCTGCCTGCGGCGGAGGGAGGGAGGGAGGAAGAGAGAGGGGTAGATGGACACGCTCCTCTCCGTCCGTTACTCCGCTTGGCTTCCCTGCCCTCTCTGTCTGCGGAAGGCGGGACGCAGACAGAGAGAGCAGGGAAGCCAAGCGAATGGAGAGGAGCGCGTGCGTGCATGTGTTTTTTTTTGTTTGTTTTTTTTTTAACTAATGGCGCGGCGGCGCCTCATCGTCGTTTGGGGGGGCATTGCCCCCCTCGCCCCCCCCCCCCAGTCTACGCCTATGCTGTTTCTTGAATTTTATGTTGTTCCTCGCCTTCCATCTTTCCAACCATTCAACAGTGGCTTTGAATTCAGTTAGTCCAAGACTTTCAGCTAGCTGGTTAGCTTTCTCCATAAGCAGTAGACCACTGACAGGAAACTGTCTGCTCCTGACTCGAGAAAACCACAGAAGAGCATCTTCTACCTCCTCAGCTTTTCCCGCCCGTTTTCATTTCCGTGGATTTGTATAGTTTTGCCAGTCTTCCAGAAGCTGGTCTTTCTGCTTCAAGACATGTGAAATTTGACTGGGATTGACACCATATTCTTTAGCAATAGATGCTCAACTTTGTTTTCTAATTTTTTAAGAACTTCTATTCGTTCAGCCAGTGTTAAAGTCTTACAGTTCCACCGTGACGATGACAACCCCAGTGTACACTCGAACAACATTCTTTTGCTTATTCTGCCTGTGGCAATTAACCAACGAGATTTCAAATTTACAGCCCCTTTGTCTCGCGCCAATCGGCTTCCATATTCTGTGTGCACGCTTATGCAGAATCTTTCCTGCAGAGGAGCAGTCTTGAACCATACATATAAACGAATCTTGCACTTATCAGTGGTGCACTAAACCGAAGTTTGTTCCCATAGAAACTGATGGTGCCAAAAACGGGACCGAAGTACGGCATGCAGTTAAACAGAGCATGCGCTTATCCGACATGCACTTAAATGGAGAGCACTGTACTCCCTTCTTATTGCCCTTCTTTTCTATTGCCATGATGTTAATGGAATCAATATGATGTATATTCTGTTAGTATCTATTACAGTGAAAATTTTATAAATTTTTAGAGGACTGTGGTAGCCGTGTTAGTCCACTCTTAAGGTTATCAATAGAAATCAAACAAAATAAAACATGGAAAATAAAATAAGATGATACCTTTTTTATTGGACATAACTTAATACATTTCTTGATTAGCTTTCGAAGGTCGCCCTTCTTCCTCAGATCGGAAATAAGCAAATGTGCTAGCTGACAGTGTATATAAGTGAAAACATTCAAGCATTACTATGACAGTCTGACAGGGTGAGAGGATGGGGGTGGGTAGGAGGTATGCATGGGGACATCAAAGCATATCATTGATATTCTAACAGGATGGGTGTGGATAGGTGAGGGGAGAGTGATCAATAGAGACATACAGCTTTATGGTTTATAATGGGCTAGGAACCCCAGATTCTTGTTAAGTCCTTTCTGTACCAGTGACTTTACAGTGAGAATCCTGAAAGGTAACTTTAAAACCATACAAGAACATAAGACCTTTGAAGTCAGAATGATTGAATATTTTAACACCCAACAGAAAGGACTTAACAAGGATCTGGGGTTCCTAGCCCATTATAAACCATAAAGCTATATGTCTCTGTTGATCACCCTCCCCTCACCTATCCACACCCATTCTGTTAGAATATCAATGATATGCTTTGATGTCCCCATGCATACCTCCTACCCACCCCCATCCTCCCACCCTGTCAGACTGTCATAGTAATGCTTGAATGTTTTCACTTATATACACTGTCAGCTAGCATATTTGCTTATTTCCGATCTGAGGAAGAAGGGCGACCTTCGAAAGCTAATCAAGAAATGTATTAAGTTATGTCCAATAAAAAAGGTATCATCTTATTTTATTTTCCATGTTTTATTTTGTTTGATTTCTATTGATAAATTTTTAGCAAAGTTATTGATCTGTAATTTTTGGGAACATTGCTTGGATCTGCCTTTGGAAATAGAAGTGTTATCTTTCCTTTCTCTTTCCTATGGATATTGTAGTTCTTTTCCTTTAATCTCTTGCATTATTAAATTTGTAAACAGCTATGATATGTACTGTATGGTGGTAAATAAAGAATACAAAACCTGAAACCCGAAGTGTTTTTCCTGTATTAGACATTGTGAAGGTAAGTCCAGCTGCCTGATCAATTAATTTTTGCTGCTTGCCAGGTCTTAGTGAAGATTGGGGCAGTCCAGGGACAGAACATCTTTTTACTTGGAAGGGCCAAAGCTCTCTCCCTGTCTCCTTCCCCTGTACTCCACCCCATACTGATGCTGTGCATGGCAAAACATTGATAGGGCCATGGTCCCTGTGGCCCACCCCATTCCACTGCCTACAGGGCACTCTAAGCCATGGAACCAGTTTGGGGCTCTTTTTAATCTGCTTTACAATTCTTTCATTATTACTTGAGACCATTCCATAGCTTTGACATTGGCCTTTTCCAAACTCTGCTTCTCATTTGTAGTTCACAGGATCCTCATATAGATTTCTTCAAAACCTTTTGATTTCTGTAATAGTTAGTGGTATTTTCACTGTATGTATGCTCTGTCCCAGGTCCATGCAGAACTGTTTTGGGGTTTCTCTAAATAGTTTATTTTGATAACTCTCTTTTCTTCATATCCCTGCAGTTTTTGTGCTTCTGCTGCTATGTTTGATATTTTGAACCTTCCTTATTATCTTAGATGATCTTGGTCCTTTGAGGTACCCACCTATCAGGGTATGCAGTAATTTTGGTTTGTTTGGGGTTTTTTTTTCAAGGCATTATTTCCAAGGAGGAACTGTTGTTATGTCTCCTTTTTTTTTTCTTGCTGTGTCCTTTTTAGTAGGATTCTCTCAGTAGCCATTTTGCTGCACAGTATTGAATTATATTTACTCAAATAATATCAAAAGATCAAATTTGATTTAATAACTGAAGTACACACAGGAAATCTATTACATTAGTACTTAACTTTCAAAAAGGAGATTATGATAAAATGAGGAAAATGGTTAAAAAAAAAAACAGAACCTTGAGGAGCAGCTGCAAAAGTCGAAATTTGACAACAGGCATAGAACTTGTTTAAAAATATCCTGGATGCCCAGAGCAGATATATTTCATGTATTAATGGAGGCAGAAGGGAAGACCACATGACAGCTAACATGGTTAAAAAGAGAGGCAGAGGAGGCTATTAGAGCTAAACGAATATCCGTCAGAAAAAAAAATCCAAATGAAGATAATAGAAAACAGCATAAGGAATAGCAAGTTGAATGCAAAGCACTGATAAGGAAGGTTGTGATAGTGTGGGTGCAAGCCCCTCACATGTACAGGAAGCACACAGTTTAAATTAGAAGAAAACGTTTTGATTATGCTTTTACTCATGCAGTTGGTTTATTACATAAAATAGCCTGTCCTCTCTCAGGCAGGCAAGTCAATTTAACATAAGTTATCCTTCAATGTAACTACCACACAGTCCTGATCCCTAACATACCTGTTAGTCAGACACAAAAATAGGTTCTAGCAGTCTCTGCCCCTTGTATATAAAGGCCTGTCCTACCTTGCAGGCTGAAATATTCAAACCGCTACTTACCAATACAGCCGGCCAGGTGTGGAGGCTTCTCTTAGCTATTGCTGGCAGGGTATGGAGGCTTTCCTCAGCCACCACTGACAAGGCATGAGAGTTTTCCCTCCTCAACTCCCCCCCCCCCCCCCCACCACCACCACAGGGCCTCTCTGACTGTACCAAGCTCAGAAGGTTTATTCTCCCTGATCTAGGCTACGCGTGACTACGCTTCCAAGGTTTGGTTCTGTTAAAGTGTGCCTTAAGAGGAACTAGGGTTTGATTGCACACTTCCTCACAAAAGAAAGAATTTAAAAGAAACTTATATCAGAAGCAAAAACACATAAAAACTTTTTTTAGGTACATTTGAAGCAAGAAGCCAGTAAGAGAATCAGTTGAACAATAAATTATCAATGGCTAAAAGGGACACTCAGGGAGGGCCAGGCCATAGTGGAGAGACTAAATGAATTCTTTGCTTCGGTGGTCACTGAAGATGATGTCAGGAAGATACCCATGCTAGAAATGGTATTTAAAAATGTGTAAGTCAAAGGACCTTAAACAAGTTTCTGTAAACCAGAAAGACGTAATAGGGCAAATTGACAAACTAAAGAGCTGCAAATCATCTGGACTGGATGGTACTGTATACACCCTAGAGCACTGATAAAACTAAAAAATGAAATTGCATATCTAATATAATTAATTTCTTATCTTTCAAATCAAGCATAGTTCCTAAAGAATGGAGGGTGTCCAATGTAACATGTTTTAAAAAGGTTTCCAGAGGTAACCCAAGAAATTATAGAGTCATGAGCCTGACGTTGGTGCCAGGAAAATGGTGATTCCTTTCTAAAGAATATAGATACACCCATCTGTCAACCAGACATGATGTCCCAAGAAGCGTGCTGTCTGGCTGGTGTCAAGAGATTGCCAATACTCAAGTCTACTGATTATTACCAGTGGCATAGCTATGGGTGGGCACAGGACCAACCATTCTTGCATCAGGCCCACCCAGTTTAATGGACCCCAAAACACCTCATTAGCGATGCCTCACTCCTCTCTCTCTCTCTCTCTCTCTTCTCTACTGGCAGCATGGCATCTGCCTGTCTCTCTGTGAACCCTCTGCCCCCCCCCTCAGTCTACCTTCGAGCTGTCACAAGCAGCAATTCCTATAGGCATCCCACCCTCGATATCACTTCCTGTTTCTTCACTGGCGAGCGACAGCTCAGAGGTAAACCAGGCAGGGGGAGTTTCAGAGACAGACGGGCAGATGCCAGGCAGGGGCACGGGAGACACAGAGGGGAATGGATGGGAAGAAAGAGGGAGAGATGGCAGGGGCACAGGAAAGATTTAAAAAAAAATTATGTATGGGGGTGGGGCTGGGGTTAGGAAGGGCCCACCCAGGTTAATGGGCTCCACCCAAAATGGCAGGTATGGCTATGCTCCTGATTATTACCCATTTCTGCTCATCCATTTTGGCACAGATGATACCGCTAGGTATCCCTTCAAACATATCAAAAGGGACTTCAAGGCTCTGGAAGAGAGAGTGAAGCAGATAGATGAACAGGTGGTAGTCTTATCAATCATCCCTGTCCAGAGTAAAGGCCAAATCAGAGAAACATACATCCTGGAGATGAATGTGTGGCTGTGCAGATAATGTAATTGAGAGATTTCAGTTTCCTGGGCCATGTACTCATATTCCAAGGGCAACTGAGCAGAGATGTTGTCCATCTATCAAAAAAGGGACAAAGTGTTTTCTGCAGCAGATTGGCTTTAAACTAGAATCGTTGGGGATGGGTTAAAAAAGCCTTCAAGTAATTAAAAATCTTCAGGTAAATAACAATTTAAATAGCAGGGGTTCTCAACCCAGTCCTGTATGAGTATATATATCCAGAAGGACAACTCCTAATATATATATATCCTGAGGTACTTAGCTGACAGAACACTACTAAATAGTAATTATTCTGGACTCATGTCTAGGGGAAGCATACCTCTTTGGCCCAATGGCTAGCTAGCTGTGCTGGAAAAAGGAACAATGCCACAGATGGAATATATATATTATTTATTAAGAATAGAAAAATAATATATATATATATATATGTGGCAAATTGCAAAGCAGATTACAACATAACTTGCTATAAAAATAGATTATCACCAAAATATAGATAATGATGATATATGATTATCCTAATGGACTAACTAAATGAGTGATTACACAACCAATCACAATACGATATCCTAATGATTATTATGAGAACTTACACCAAACGTCTTATGCAAAATACAGCTAAATTCACAGACCATAAGTCGACATAAAACCCATCTGTCTCAGACAAAAGCCAAGGACTAATTATCCCCATGACTATAGGTAGTATATCCTGTTATCTCACCTTGCCATCTGTGGCAGACTTCCAATGGTAAAGAAGTGGATTCCTCCTCTGAGACTCAAGCTGAAGCCTCAGCGAGTCTCTCAGTCCAGGAATAAGTTTGAGATCTGTATTCTGGATGCAGATGACACAGTCTTTAGGTAAGACTGTATATTATAGCTGAGCTAACCTTGTGAGTTTGTTACAAGGTATGCAGTTCACTGGTGTTTAGGAAATCAGTCTCTTGCTCTTTCCGAGCCTTCTATCCTCCTGCAAGTCTTCTGGTCCTCCATTCTCTCTTCCTCTTCTTCAGTCCAACGTTTTGGCATACATGGGTCAGATGATACCTGTGGATCAGTCACAGACGGTGTAATAATGTCCAGCCAGCTTCATGGTCATGAAGAGAGCCTTTGTTGTAGCAATGAAACTGTTATCGATGGCATGCAAACCTCTCTGTCAGATCCCATACTCTTGCAGCCATGTGTATCTCTGTCCTCCATTCTTCCCAGGAGATAACTGGGCTAGTTTGCAACAAATAATATGTCCTTGGATTAAGTCATCATGGTATGCTCAGCAGTAATTTCCCTTTTGTAACAAAGCTGGTTTCTGATGGGTACTGATGCATACAGGCCACAGGCAGAAGTATCCATATTGTTATAACAGAATGGTTTGGCTTGTATAGGCCAAGACCAGCAAAGGTGAGATCGCAGGTAAATCCTCCTACATTCCTCCCCAGGAATTCCATTCACTGGGTAAATCTCTCTTATCTGCACCCTTCTCCTCCACCACTAACTCCAGACTCCGTTCCTTTTACCTTGCTGTACCATATGCCTGGAATAGACTTCCTGAGCCGGTAAGTCAAGCTCCATCTCTGGCCGTCTTCAAATCTAAGCTAAAAGCCCACCTTTTTGATGCTGCTTTTAACTCCTAACCCTTATTCACTTGTTCAGAACCCTTATTTTATCATCCTCACTTTAATATTCCCTTATCTCTTGTTTGTCCTCTTTGTCTGTCCTAATTAGATTGTAAGCTCTGTAGAGCAGGGACTGTCTCTTCATGTTCAAGTGTACAGCACTGTATACGTCTAGTAAGCGCTATAGAAATGATAAGTAGTAGTAGTAGTAGTAACAAGTAAAACCAAACAATATAATTGTTTAACCAAAATCAAAGTAAATAATCAGCAATCATCACAGTCAGAAACTGGCTTAAGTCTATGATCCAGCAAAGATGTTCTTGAAAATCCATATTTTGAGAATCTTAAGAAATCCAAGGTAGCTTGTTAAACTGCTCATTTCTGAAGGTAAAGAGCTCTATACGAGAGGGCCAATTTAACAAAAAGTTCTGTTTCTTGTGGAAGTTAATTTCACAACTTGGGTGATGGAAGCTATCATGAACAACCCATTACCATCACCAGAAATACCACTGTGCTACTGTTGATCCAAACAATGGAAAGCCTCACAGCGGAGTACATGTGCATGCTACAAAAAGAATATAAATGAAACAAAGGCAAAACAAGTTCTATAAACACACTATCTTTTCACTTATATCACATAGAACTCGGCCAGCAATGATGAGCACATTAATGCCTGTTTCAAAAATCAGTTCAAACTTTAAAAAATCAAGTTTTATTTCAGCCACTTGGAAGAAAAGTACCCGGAACAAAACAGGGAAGAAGCCCATTGGGTAGTATGCATTCACAGAAATTGCCTAATACAAATTGAAATAACCATAATTTTAAAGCTATCTCACTTTATTCTTTTCTGCTAGTGTATGTTTTGCTTGCTTTCAGTTTTCCCTGCTTTTATTCAGGAGCCAGTCTATAAAATGCATCTGTATTACACTTGATAAGAAGGTGACATGCAGTATTTTGAGTTATGTGGCTTTCTTGGGATTCAGTTTTCTTGTCTTGGTAGACAACAGGCTGATTTGGGGCCGCATAGATCTTCTGGCGCCTGTAATGACTGCACTGTTCTGCATCAGATTTCAACTCAGAATAAAATGCTAACATAATAGGAAGTGAAAGGATAAGTTGCCTTGGCAACAAAGTGTTCTAGCTTTTAAATTATCAACCGGGGAGAACAAGATGTAAGGAACTAATTAGAATTGATGGTTCTGAGACATATAAAGAGAAAAATGTTACTGAAAGGGGAAATGCAGGAGTTAAGAGCTGGATGATAATGTAAATAAGGACTCCAATTATAAGAAATACTTTTAATAACTATAATCCTGGACCAAGCCTGAGTCAATCAGTAAGGGATCTTTGTCTAGCTGGTTGGAGATATGGCTGCTGCAGGAAATGAGTGGGCAGATAAAATCAGTCTGTGAAGACTGGAGGCAGCACGGCTGCAAGCATTCATACTAGAGGTGTATGCAGGGAGGGAGACAACGGGAAACCCGTGGAAATCCACCGGGATGGGGAGAAAACAGTAATTACTACCGTGGGGATGGATTGGAAATTAATTGGGAGGGGATGGGAGCCAGATTATGTCCCCATGCACACCTTGACTCGGAAACGTGACAACACCTCAGTTGAAAAAAAAAATGTGAAAGAAGAGCTCACCTTTTTTTTTCATGTTTGTTTTCTTTTATTGAAAAATATTAATGGCAACAGAGACAAAAGTCATCATGTATTATTGTTTTGAGGTTGTATTAGAGAATAACATTGAACTGTTGTGATTGTTGAAAGAGGCGCTCACCTTGATTAAAATTGATGCATATGTTAAGTAATTTTGGCAACCAAAAGGAAAAGCTCAGCTAGGCCTTCAAGACTGAGACAACGAAAATCCTTTATTTCTGAAAGACCCGACATGGGTCGTGTTTCGGCGCTGAGATGCCTGCCTCAGGGGTCTACTGATAAAACATATAAAGGTACATTAAAATGTCAATCTTAAAAATAAACAATGAATAATAAAAATACTAATTTTCATAGCAGGACACAACATAGATAATTACGCATATGGATGTTATATACCATATTTTAAACTAATATATAGATACAGAGGATCATGCATATTTGTAAGAATAAATGCATACATAGAAAATTATATAAGATAATAATAGAATGTGTGCTCACAAAGTAATAATGGTAACCTATATCGTGTAAAAATACATACAGTTGTAAACAATCTAATACAGAGTCAAGTGTTAAAAAATCAAATACAGAGAATCAAGTGTTAACTATAAATAGAGAAATGTGTGTAATATACATAATACTAATCATTTCTAAAGCGCTACTAGATGTACGCAGCGCTGTACACTTGAACATGAAGAGACAGTCCCTGCTCGACAGAGCTTACAATCTAATTAGGACAAACAAGAAAGATAAGGGAATATTAAAGTGAAGATGATAAAATAAGGGTTCTGAACAAGTGAATAAGGGTTAGGTGTTAAAAGCTGCATCAAAAAGGCGGGCTTTTAGCTTAGATTCGAAGACTGCCAGAGATGGAGCTTGACATACCGGCTCAGGAAAGAACATGTGACAGTTACTCGTTTTTATTTGGGGGGGGGGGGGGCAACACAGGATCCAAATTTAATGTAAGCAAAACCTGCTTGAAATATGAGAAGAGGACTAATCTTGTGTATATGGTGTTGTGAAATAAAAGGAAAAGAAAGAAAAAAGCAAATCCAAAATGCACCTATCTTACTCATAATGCTTAAAAAGGAACACTGTAAAAACAGGCTCCTTATTGTTTAAATATCTCCTATCAAGGAAAAGGAAAACAGCAAAAGATGTCAAGAATACAATCCACAAAAATACATAAGTGAACACAGTGTAGTAGTAGTAAATACAGTCAAAGCTTGGTACAGAATAAAAGAACATTATTAACATTATCTAATGCATAAAAAATATTGCCTAACAGGCAGAACATGCAGAGTACAGACTACTCAGTTTAAAAGAAGGCACTCGTATATCATGATAAATTTATTTATTTATTGCATTTGTATCCCACATTTTCCCACCTTTTTGCGGGCTCAGTGTGGCTTACAATAAGATATGAATAATAGAAATACATTTGTTACAACTTGGTTATGGATTACATTGTGCAGAGTTGTGCGAGACATTCGAATATCATTAGGAATATGACAATGGGACATCAACATAGAAACATTGGAAGGAGACAATGGGAAGCTAAAGGGCAGTGTTAGACACAAAGACATATGGAGGCATATTTTCAAAGCACTTTGGGAGGCTAAGTTCCATAGGTTTCTATGGAACTTTGGGAGGCTAAGTGCTTTGAAAATGAGCCTCATGGTGTACATAGTTCTGTGAATAAGTGTATGATTGACTGGATTACGGGATGAGGGATCAGAAGTGGATGTATGTTGCATTGATGAACAGTGAGTATGGACTCTATGTGTTTTGGCTCTTTCCGTAAGTTTGTTCAAACAGGTGAGTCTTCAGTAGTTTACGGAAGGAAGCTTGTTCGTTAATCACTCTTAGGTTGCGCGGTAGTGTATTCCAAGCCTGCGTGCTCATGTGGGAAAAGGTTGACGTGTGTAGCGTCTTGTATTTCAGGCCCTTGCAAGTGGGGAAGTGGAGGTTGAGGTGTGTTTGGGATGATCTTTTAGCGTTTCTGGGTGGTAGGTCTATTAAATCAGACATGTACGCTGGGGCTTCGCCGTAAATGATCTTATGGACTAGTGTGCAAACTTTAAAAGTAACGCGTTCCTTAAGTGGAAGCCAATGTAATTTCTCTCGTAGTGGTTTTGCCCTTTCATATCTTGGTTTTCCGAAGATGAGCCTGGCTGCTGTGTTTTGGGCTGTTTGAAGTTTCCTCAGTATTTGCTCTTTGCAGCCCGCGTATAGTGAGTTGCAGTAATCCAGGTGGCTGAGGACGAGGGATTGCACTAGGCTGCGGAAGACGAATCTTGGGAAGAATGGTCTTATCCTTTTCAATTTCCACATGCAGTAGAACATCTTCTTGGTTGTGTTGTTTGCGTGGGTTTCAAGTGTTAGGTGGCGGTCGATAGTGACTCCAAGGATTTTTAGCGTTTCTGAGACTGGGAGGTTTAGGGTTGGTGTGTTTATCGCGTTGAATTCATTTGTGTTGTATTGGGAGGTATCAGGCATTGGGTTTTTTCTGCGTTTAATTTCAGGCGGAATGCATCTGCCCATGTGTTCATGATGTGTAGACTTTGATTGATTTCGTTGGCGATTTCTTTGGTGTCTTGTTTGAACGGGATGTATATTGTCACATCATCGGCGTATATATATGGGTTGAGGTTATGGTTTGATAGGAGTTTTGCTAAAGGGATCATCATTAGGTTGAATATAGTTGGTGAGAGAGGTGATCCTTGTGGGACTCCACATTCAGGTGTCCATGCCTTGGACGTGGTTGAATTTGATGTGACTTGATATGAACGCAGGGTTAGGAACCCCTTGAACCAGTTCAGGACATTTCCTCCTATGCCAAAGTATTCAAGTATGTGTAGTAGGATTCCATGGTCAACCATGTCGAAGGCGCTTGACATGTCAAATTGTAAAAGGAGTATATTGTTGCCAGTTGCAATTATTTGTTTGAATTTGGTCATAAGGGTGACTAATACTGTTTCTGTGCTGTGATTCGAACGGAATCCTGATTGGGCATCATGGAGTATTGAATGTTTGTCTAGATAGTTTGTGAGTTGTTTAGTTATCATGCCTTCAGTTATCTTGGTTATTAGTGGTATGGATGCTATTGGCCTGTAGTTGGTTATTTCGCTCGTGTTTTTCTTTGTATCTTTAGGAATTGGGGTAAGATTTTTCCTTTTTCTTTTGGGAAGAGTCCATTTTGTAGCATGTGGTTTATATGGTTTGTTAGGTCTATTATGAATTGTTGAGGAGCAGATTTCATGAGGCTATTTGGACATATGTCTAGTTTGCAGTTGGATTTGGCATATCTTTTGAGAGTTTTCGAGATGAGGTCTTCTGACAGTAGTTCAAATTCGGTCCAGGTTCTGTCTGCTGGGTGTGTTCCTTCTTCTGGATCTAGACAGTCTAGAAGAGTGGTGTATTCTGTAGGGCTGGCGGATATTTTGTGTCATAATAGTATAATTTTCTCCTTGAAGTATGTCGCAAGGTTGTCAACACTTGGTGTATCTTTGCCATTGGTTGTAACTGGTGTGGTGTCTAACAGTTTGTTCACGAGGTTGAAGAGTTTATGTGTGTCTTTGTAGTTTGGTCCTATTAATGTTTTGTAGTGTAGTCTTTTTGTCTGTTTTATGGTATATTTGTATTTTCTCCGAAGTAGTTTCCAGTCGTTTAGTGTTTGTTCGTCTCTCTTTTTGTTCCAAGCTCGTTCTAGTCTCCTGACTAGTTTTTTCAGCTCTTCGGTGAACCATGGATTTGCATTTTTCCTGTGTGATGTTCTGGTTTGGACTGGGGCGATTTTGTCTAATGTTGTTGTGCTTATATCATCCCATTCTTGGAGGAATTGGATGGTGTCAACGTTTGTAGTCCATTCGTTCTGGTAGATCTGTTGCCAGAATGTTGTGGGGTCTATTTTTCCTCTCATTGTGTAGGTTGTTCGCTCATGTTTATTGTTCGTGTTTAGTTGTGTTTTTCGCCAGCAAAGAGTGACATTTGCTTTATGGTGGTCTGACCATAATGTAGGTGTCCATCTTGTGTTAGCGAGTATGATAGTTGAGTCCGGTTCGAATCTATTCGTTATGATATCTAGTGTGTGTCCTTTTTCGTGAGTTGGGTGTATGTTAGGTGTTTGCAGATCCCAGAGTTTTAGGAATTCTTTGAATTCTCGTGTACTTGGTAAGGTGTCATCTTCTAGGTGTAAGTTGATGTCGCCTAGTATGAGGATGTTTGAGGCTGCTTCAACATTAAAACAGTTCCATATTATGCAACAAAAAAAAAAAATCATTAAAAAACCATATTAAACTAATTTCTTATCAGAGAATGCCCACAATAGAGGGAAAGAAATAAAACCTATGGTGCTAATATATGTATGTGTGATGTGGATACATGCATCGCTGAACTTGGATGCATATCGAGGTGACTGCCAGAGTTCAAAGGGAAATACATGCATCGCTAAACTTAGATTCATCATGCTCATAATTTAAAAGCACCGATAAATCATAATATAAAAAAGGATGGCCATAATACAAAAAACACAAATAGGCGAGTACTATTTCAGTATTAAAACGAAATTGCGTGCTATACAACCAAAGAAGATAAATAAAAACTGTGTTATACAGACTAAGGCCTCATTGCCGGAGGCTACCTACAATGGAGGAAAGGGAATTAGACCTACAATGCAAATATATGTGTCTGTCATCCTAAAATGAAAATGGGACTTATTTTTAATCAGGGCAATAATCACATCTACTATAATAAAACTCACCCTCAACGTTCTGAGGACACTGACATCAGTGAAGCCAAGCCCTGACTTCCTTCAAAAAGGTTCGAGGTGGTGAAGCCACCAAAATTGCTCCGGGCCCCGCCCTCGAGGGCGGAGCAATGGCAGAACAACGAAGGGGTTGGCAGGGAGGCAGGAAATCACTCTGGGCCCCGCCCTCGCATCAAACGTCATGATGTTGGGGGCGGAGCAATGGAAGAATAACGAAGGGGTTGGCCAGGGAGGGAGGGGGGGTGTTGGCAACGAAAACCTTGCTAGCGCCCGTTTCATTTGCTCTGAAACGGGCCTCTTTTACTAGTAATATAAGAAATATAAAGGCTGCCGATACATAATATGGAAGCCGTAATCATTAGAAGTACTTTAAAGGTCCCCAAGGATAACTAAAAACTTTTTCTTCTAGGAAATTATCCAAACTTTTTAAAAACCCTGCTAACTACTTTTACCACTCTCTGGCAACGTGCAAATGCAAGGGGGCATTAACAGAGGAGGGGCATGGGCATGTTAGGATGTTCCAATTATTCTTGTGCACACTTTAAAGAATAGCTGCATTTAGGTCCCACCATTTAAGCCAGCCATAGACATGGCATAAGTGGACACACCTAACGTTTGTCCCATATCTGCAGCTTTAGCTAGTGTTCTATAATTTATAGTTTGGTGTGCAATTCTGCCATTATAGATTACTAGCTTCGTATCCAGTTTTTGATGCCTCTTAGCAACCTATGTAGAATTTACCCCTTAACGTGTGGTTTACTGCACATTAACTAGTAGTGTATAGCTACAGTAATAGCTTTGCAGTTTTCTAGCAGTGCTTTTTGTGCTAGAAGACAGGACATAGGCGGAGAATGGGTATGAAAGCAGTATCCAGGTAACACATGACATTAAATAGCTAATGCATAGTTAACGTGGAACCACTTACCACCTGCATAGTTAACGTGGAACCACTTACCACCTCTTAAATAGGAGGCACTAAGTGCTTCTGTCAGCAGGTACTATGCACATTACTACGAACATTAATAGGAGACCTAAACAGGAAAATGCTGGTTCCGCTCACCCTAGGTGCTGTGTAAAATTTGCAGCTATGGCACGGTAAAGTCCTGCTTTAAGCCATGGTAACTGTAAACTTTACTACAGTTTACTAAAAGTGCCCCTTAGAGTTGATAACGTTACCTGTTTTTTTCCTCTTCATGGCAGACTCTTCTGCTGTCAGTTTTAACCTCCCATTGTCCGTTTTATTTGCATTTTTAAAGGGCAGTACATAAAAAAAAAGATTCAACTAAACTCTTTCTTGACATCTTGCTGCAGCTATAACAATCTTTCAGATCATGGGTTGCCTTAAGGCAGAGCAAGGATACCTCATGACTGTCCTTTATGTTCATTTTCACTTTTTGAAACCTGGTTTGCTCTTGGACATCTCAAAAAGCATGTGAGTAGAGTTAAATGCAATGTCTTCATAAGACAGAAAAAAAAAAAAAAGAGGACTTTTTATTGTTCAACCGCAAAAATCTGAAGAAAATGAAACAAAAAATTACAACCCCCCCCCCCCCAATAAACAAAAAAATAAATTTTTGTTTTACTCATTAAGGCAGCATAAGTGAAAGAGCTACCCCACACATCAGTTCAGCAGAACAGACAAAAGATAACTGAAGTGCTTCCACAGGCACATGCACAATCACTTTTTCCAGTTGCTTCTGCGTTCTAAGAGAGTTAGAAAACACCAATTCCTTGTGTGGCTGATGCACCCTGCTTGTTGATGGAGAAAAATGTGTTCAATGCTTTGCTTTTGGCAAATAAGTTCTAATGTAAAAATTTTATTTACACTGTTTTTGGAGCAGAGAGAAAATATATATTTTGGGATAAGATCCTCTGTGCTTTTCACATGCCTTCTTGAAGTCTGTTACCATTTTTTACTCCCCCACCTGCATCAGCAAGACAGTTCACACGTTTTATGTGTGCCGACACTGTCCATGATGTTGGATTATTTGTAGTAAATAATTAGCAGATTTTAGTACACACAGCTTCAGCTTTAGAAATGTTAATTTCTTTCTTCATCTCTCTCTCATTCACCCCAGAATAATTCACTGGAATGGCCTCCTGCTGTTAACGAAGACTGCATCTGAATTCAAGAATGCATGGGGCAAGCACAGGGAAAGGAATGGATAAGATTTAGTAGATGCATGGATGGGCAGACTTGACAGGACCTATTGTCTTACTTGCAGTCATTTTCTATACCTCCCTCTCTTCTTGGGTATAACACTTAGTCTCATTGATATAGGTTGTGGTACACATCCTGCACCTTTTTGGAACCCCTCTTTTAAACTATCTCCAGTTGTCTAATCCCTTCTAGAGGTATTGGCTCTAGCAGTGGACAAAATATTCCAGATGAAGTCTCACCAGCTATTTGTAATTTTTCTATTACTTATACATTTCCCTATGTGCCCTAGCATCTTTCTGACCTTGCCATCTTGTTTTCCTACTATGAAGACATCAAATGTTAATGTTTATTAAAATGTTAATATACCCCTTAACTTGAATAGACCAAAGCAGCTTACAATTTTATGCAATAAAACATTACAATAAAAAACTTAACTCTATAATATTGATAGGATAAACCTAGACACCATTCATGCAGAGACCATTCAAAATAATAATTAAAAAATCTAATCACCTTAGCTGTACGCGACAATGTAGGCAACCCCATGAACTTGTATGGAATTCTGGTCACCGCATCTCAAAAATATATATAGTGGAATTAGAAAAGTTGCAGAGAAGGGCGACGAAAATGATATAGGGAATGAGATGACTTCCCTATGAGGAAAGGCTAAAGCGGCTAGGGCTCTTCAGCTTGGAGAAAAGATGGCTGAGGGGAGATATGATAGAGGTCTATAAAATAATGCATGGAGTGGAACGGGTAGATGTGAATCACTTGTTTACCCTTTCAAAAAAAAAACTAGGACTAGGGGGCAACCAATGAAGCTACAACATAGTAAATTTAAACGAATCGGAGAAAATATTTCTTCACTCAACGTGTAATTAAACTCTGGAATTCACTGCCAGAGAATGTGGTAAAGCAGTTAGTTAGCAGGGTTTTAAAAAGGTTTGGGTAGCTTCCTAAAAGAAAAGTCCATAAGTTATTATTAAAATGGACTTGGGGAACATCCACTGCTTATTGTTTGGAAAAGCTGCATAAATGTATTGTACCGTTTTGAGATCTTGCCAGGTACTTGTAACCTGGATTGGTCACTGTTGGAAACAGGATGCTGGGCAACCTTTGGTCTGTTCCAGTATGGCAATACTTATGTTCTTATTTATTTTGTGAAGGCTTATGGACATGTCTGTGTGTACTTAATTCTGTGCACGTTTGTACTCGTGTTTTCTATGTGTTTTTGTGTATTTATGTGTGTCTGTCTGTCTCTGACCTACAGAAGACACAAGAGATTTCTGAACAGAGCTATTTCCAAACCTCCAGTGAAATGAAACCAAGGGCCAGATGCACTAAACTTAACGAGCCCTTAACAAGCCATTAAATGAGCAAGTAGTAAACCCTGGCACGCACTAAACACTTTTTTTCCGACGACGGTAGCAGCTAACAAAAACGGAATGCAGATGAGCAAATCATGTAGAAACCCTATTGTAATGAGATGCACTAACCTTTTCCGATTGCCTTAACGCAGGAAAACGGTGGAAAATCTAACGAGAGGTCTGTACCTCTCGTTGGGGCTGCGCGGATTGGAAAAATTATTAAAATGTAAAAAATAAAATAAATCAGGGGGCTAAAACGGCCAAGTGCTCGTCATGGATGGCCATTATGGCCGTTCTACACCTGAAAAACCAAGTGCTTGTCACTTTATTGATAAATATTCAATAAAGACTTCATACAACTTAAAAAAGTGGAAATAAAATCCAAGTGCTCGTCCTTTTTTTTTTTTTTACAAAACTATTAGGATTTGAACCCGCCACCTCTGGATTACAAGACAGGCCACAACTGTACTTACTTGGATGTTCTGCCCTTACTTCCAGGTCTCTGAGCTGAGTGAAGCATGGCCAAAAAGGACGTTTTTATTCTTGTGGGGGGGGGGGGGGGGGGGGGGGGGGGAGGGGGGGGGGGGGGGGGGGGGGGGGGGGGGGGGGGGTGGGGGGGGGGGGGGGGGGGGGGGGGGGGGGGGGGGGGGGGGGGGGGGGGGGGGGGGGGGGAGGCTGCGAAGCTTATTAAAAAAAAAAATCAAACAGTCTCCAATGCTGCAGGCTCTTTTTTGGACATCATTCAACCCCGGAATAATAAAAACATCTTTTTTGGCTGTGCTTCACTCAGCTCAGAGACCTGGAAGTCTCTGAGCCAATCACAGCGCGTTTAGCTGAGCTAAACACGCTGTGATTGGCTCTGAGACTTCCAGGTCTCTCAGCTGAGTGAAGCACGGCCAATCACAGCACATTTAGCTGAGCTAAACATGCTGTGATTGGCTCAGACACTTCCAGGTCTCTCAGCTGAGTGAAGCACAGCCAAAAAGGACGCTTTTATGTTTGGGGTTGAATGTCCAAAAAAGAGCCTGCAGCATCGGAGCCTGTTTGATTTTTTTAATAAAGCTTCACTTCAATAAGCTCAGCTTCAACATCAGGCCTTATCTAAGACTGTACCATTTGCATCCAGAATTCAAGTCTCAGACCTTATTCCTGGACTGGGAGGCTCACTGAGGTTATAAAATCCGCTTCTCTACCATTGGGAGTCTGTCACAGACAGAAAAGTGAGATAACAGGATATTACCTATGGTCGGGTAATTAGTCCTTAGTTTTTGTCTGAGACAGATAGGTTTACGTCAGGACTTCTGGTCTGTGTATTCAGCTGATCACTATGTTTTGCATAAGACATGTAATAAGTTCTTATAAGAATTATTAGGATTTCAGGATTGTACTAGGTGGTGTAAACTCCTTTAGTTAGTCCATTAGGATAATCAAGTTGTATTATCTATTCTGGGATAATCTATTTTTTCTAGCAAGTTATTTTGTATTTTGCTTGGCATTTTGCTTTGGTACTATTTATATATTTTCTTTACCTAATAATAATATATTCCATCTTTGGCATTGTTATTTCTCCAGCACAGCTAGCTTGTCATTCGGGCTATAGAGGTACACCTCCCTAGACACGTCCAGAGTATTGCTATCTAGTAAAGTTCTCTGATATACAAGTACCTCTAGCATGCCTACAGGGTGAAGCCTCATTGTTAATACTTTATAGGTGATATATTGACATCTCTACTACTGATCTTCATTGTTCAACTTCTACATGAATAAGGGGGGCTGTTTTGTTGGGCTTTTTTTTAGTTAAGGGGGTTGTTAGTATCTAGGCATGGCTATTCACTTTAAGGCATGTAGTATTATTTTGCTTGGATGGGAATAGGGGGGGGGAGGCAGTTTTTAAAGTGAACCTAAAAGTTGCTCGGATGGTTTACTACATTGTTGTATATGTCTCTATTGCTTACATTGCTTTGGATCTTAAGCTGTCATTTTTATCTTAAACAAGTGCCATCAATAAACGTACCGTTGAAGCATAAGGGGATGGGGGGGGGGGGGGAAGGAGGGAATGTTCTAGGAGAGGAAGTTTACCTTTTTGTATCACAAAAGCACAGATATGTTTTGTTAAATGTTTCCTTCATTTTTCAATAAAATATTTTTAAACATAAATTTAAACCAGAAGGTTCCACTGTAACAAGGCAACAAATACTGTCATACTTCACCACTAGGAGAATGTAAAACCAGCAACCAGTACCAAAGTGCATGTTTCAGCGACTAAGTGTCACTGTAAATAACAAGCACAGGAGGGGCTGAGGTTTCCTGGAGAGGAAACCATGTGAATATGACTTACAGCACAAATATCCAACCCCTCCGAGTCTATATACGCATTTATGTGTGTGCGCACATCTGGGTCTCGTGTGTGTGTGTATACATAGTGCATAAACCTGGCTGCACTTTAGAAATAATGGTGGTAGTGTATATGTTTGTGTGTATGCATATGTGTTCACTCAGAGATAATGTTACCAAATGGGTCAATTCTGCACATACTGTAACAGAAATAAAATTTAACTCTAATGCCAGGGTATATTAGAGATGATCTCAGATGCATGGTTAAAGCTCACCTCATCACTTGCATCATTCCAGCAAAACTTCATAAGGTATAACAGATACAGGGAACATAGTAAAATGCAGTTAGAAACCCTTTTTAGCAGGCTGGTGCCACCCAACACAATTGGGATAATTCTTGATCTTTCCACCACATTTTCTTGGTTTCTAGTTGCAGTTGATCAATACTTGAGAATCTTCTCTTTTGCTGCAGGTCATAAATTTAAAGGTAAATGAAAGGCTTGCAATGCAGGCCAAGTCTCCTCAAGCTAAAATAAAATTCCGTTCCAAAGATGACAAAGGTAGCTCTGGCAGCATTGTTTACTACACAGATGGTGAGGCTAGGCTATAGAAAAGTTTAAACTTTCTGACTCTCCAGATTATACTTCCACTGGTCTGGTAAAGAACCTGGTACAAGTGACAACAGTTATAAAAATCCTCTTATCTTCTCTCTAGAACAGTAATATCAGAATCTAGAGAGAAATTGTCATACTTGTCCCAGTTATTAGAATTATGCTAACAGCAATGGATATGGCACTTCACTACAAGCAGGCAGGGCGGAGGACTGGATGATGCAAGAAAAGTTCTGCCACTCTGTATCACTACTACTTCCAGTCTATAGGCATTTAGAAGCTGCGATGGTGTATACAAAATGTTTTCAGTCCACTTTCTCCTGAGAAAATGTTCACAGCAGAGGCCAAGACCTGGATGCAAGCCTTCCCCTTTCATCCTCAATGGTCCTTCTAAAGCAAGATTCAGACAACAGGAAGTGCTTCTTAATGTTATATAATCTATGGATGTATGGTGGACTTCATTTCAGTACTGGCAATTTTGCATCTGTCACAAGAACTACATTCTCTAGGAAATGATTTCAGAATTGTAATTCATTGTCCAGTTTTTTTTTTTTACAGTTCATGTTAAAAATGTGATTAAAATTTAATACAGTATCATGTTACATGCTGCCATCCTGGTAAATACCATCCAGAGTAAACATTAAATCACAATTCAATGCATACTAACATCAATTATCAACATTTACATAACAATATAGGCACAAAAAAACTGCTGTAAAGGAAATATGGCCACTCTCTGGAAAATCAGCTTCTGCAGTCTCCACTTTATCAGTAACCTGCTTCCTTATGGCTCCTAGAGCCTCCTACTGTTGATGTGAGCTAAGACAGTAGTGGAGGAAGTGTCCCCAGAGTCCTGAGAGGGCAAACAATTCAGCCTGCTGAAGCTTGTTTAATGGCCTCCATTTCCCTCTCTGCAGCGGGAGACGACATTATAGCACTGCTAGTAATCACAGCTCTGTACAGTATATCCCTGCCCAAAAGAGCTTACAATCTAAGCTAATACCTGAGGCAATGGAAAACAATGATTTGTTCAAGGTCACTCAGAGTCCGTAACAGACCCTTAAACTTAAATGGGTCCGTGCGTTCATTTGCACTTTCCAAGAGCAGAAAGTGGGTGTGGGGAAGATTTCAATGTGGGATACTGTTAAAGATGTGCTATTCCAGTTATTAGTAACTAGGTGTCATTGCATAAATTGAGTAGAAAATCCTTTAGCAAAACAGCTAAAAACTGAACAAAGGAGCAGTGCATAATAGTGGTTTCAAATGATAAATGGAGGTTTTAAATAGAAAAGGGCAATTCTATGAAGTGGCGACTAAATTAAGATGCAACAAAGGGGCATGTTTATCATTAATTCTATAATGGCATTAAGGCACGCCTAACCTGGTACAGAATAATGCATAGCCGCTGAAACTTAGGCACAATACCTTACACCTAAGGTCAATGACATGCATAAGCTGCTGCGCCTAAGTTTCCCTTGCAATGTGTGCAGCTGATGGTATTCTGTAAATTGATGCATTGGTAGGTGGAACACTCACAATACACCCCTGCATGTCCCCCCCCCCCCCAGTTACACAGTATCCCTGAATACTATATAGCATGCCTAGAGATCCAAACAATGCGCGCAATTTCAAGCTAATGAGCGCTGATAACAGAACTGAACAAGTAATAATGAGCACTAATTGGCACTGATTAGACTTTAGCACAACTCGCTAAGCATATTCTGTAACAATGTGCGCCAAACACATGCAGTTAAAAAGGGGCGTGGTTATGGGCATTTCGTGGGCGTTCTGAAATTTAGGCGCCTAGTTATAGAATATGGTCCAGTGCACTTAAATCTACGCACCAAGATTTATATCATGTTTTCATTGGTGTAAATGGATGAGCGTAGATTTAGGCGCCGAAATATCAACTAAGTGCATTCTATAATCGGCACCTAGATTTAGGTGCCAATTATAGAATATGCTTATCAGTGTCAATTCTTTTTAGGCGCCATATATAAAATCTCCCCATGCGACTTAGGCACACTTTCTACATAACAGCACCTAGTCCTTATGTGCATAAATAGTAATTACAGACACCATTTACACACATATGTGCTGGTATTCTATAAAGTTGGGGCACGTTATTTGGTGCCTGAATAAAGGCACCCTTTATGGAATTGCCCTGAAAGACTTTTAAAATGGTCCAGGAGCTTCTTGGTTTTGGAAATCAACCAGGAGAAAAGCGAATGAAGTCCACTTCAATATCAACCTGCAATAATGGAGATTTTATTTTGTTAATTCATTTCTTCAAGTACATGACTTTGCCAAGGACTTGTTTTTAGTTATAATTTTGTTTATACTATTTAGTTTAAGATGCCTTTCTTCCTTCCAAAATAGAATGGAAATTTAATTTAGCCTAGACAAATTCTAAAATGGATAAGGAGAAATTAGGTCTTACCTGCTTTTAGTCCCTTCAGACCGGCCCAGATGGGTTATACACTCCAAACAGCAGATGGAGACTGAGAACTTCTGCCTTTGGCTACAACCCTGCTGAGCAGTCCCCAGAAGCCTGTAAATGAATAGTCAAGTAGAAGGAGCTAAGCCCCACGTTAGGGTGCCCTCTTAGGCACTATGTTCTAGTACTGAAGAACCACTGTGTGCTGCTGCTTCTCAACTACGCTCTGCTTGCATAACAAGCTGTCCCATGTGCGGCCTGATGCTGAATTCCATAACGAGACAGACAAGCTGACCTCCTGTCTTCGCGAAACATAAATATCAATCATTCCTAAAGAGTTACTTATTTTGGCTTTTTTTTTGTTTAAATCGTAAAACAGGTGCACATACTATGCCCACCAATTCCTCACAGCACTCCAAGAACACTCATCGTAAGCAACAGCAGACCAGGGTGGGCCCTGTGCCGGTCTGGAGGGACTAAAGGAAAGCAAATTAGAAGGTAAGACCTAATTTCTCCTTCCACAGTATTCCTCCAGACTGGCACAGATATTTATTTAACAAATTTATATCCCACTCCATTCAAAGTTCTGGATGGGTTACAAAAAAACAAACATACATAATAGTTAGCACAGCTATCACATACAACAGCATAGAAACAAAAACAGTTTTTAAAATCGCATACTGATCAGGATAACTACACTAACTAATGAGTCTCAATACCATATGCCTCTTAAAACAGCCATGTTTTAAGTTCTTTTTTGAACTGCAAAAAAGAAGTAATACTACAGAAAGATGGTTCCAAAAAGCAACAAAGCAGCCGATCCGCAAACTCCAATCTGGAAACAGACAGAGCATTAGGTTGAAACTCTACAATAAAGATTTGTTTGTATCTTCTTTTTTTTATTATTATTATTTATTGATTTATAACAATTTTTCACCAAGTACAATACTTGAATTAGGTAATACAGGCTAAGAAATGTTCCCATCAAAATTAGAACAATAATATAACAAGAAAAACGGTTGTGCCCTCTTTAGACCACTAAAAGTTTGGGAGGGGGCTACATATTCAGGAGAGAAATTAAGGAATAGATGAAGATGAATTTAGCACTGCACGCTGCGCCTAATCCTAACTATATCTCAATCTCTCTATATCTGACATTAAACTTTACATAACTTTTTTTGACTTACAAAAGCTGTTAAGTGTTCTGGTAGGAAAAAATATATTTTAGTCCTTGATATTTTATCACACATTTACATGGGTAATTTAAGTAAAAGAGGCCCCTAATGCTAGGGTCTCTTTCCTTAAAGCTAAAAAAGCTTTTCTCCTTTCCTGTATCTGTCTGGTAACATCAGGGTACATCCATATCTTTTCCCCATAGAATAAAGATTTTGATTTCTTGAAAACATACGTTTTACTGCTTCCATATCTTGTTCAAATATAAATGAAACTAACAAAGTCATTCTTTCTGAATCCTCAGTTATAGATGATTCTAAAATTTCTGTTAAGTTAAGGTTATGTTTCTCTTGCTCTTTTTGTAGAGGCTGTTGTAATATAGTATCCAGGGTTTCTCCTTCTTGAATCTTTTTAGTTGGAATATAATATCGATTAAGTGGCGGAATAATATCTGAAGAATAGTTCAAAACGTCTACCAAATATTTTAAATACTTCAAGAGGATATACCCAGAGTTCTGGGGAAGTTTAAGAAACAAAGATTCAGTCTACGATTATAATTTTCAATTTGTTCAATTTTTCTGTGAATTAAGTTTTTATCTTTATTGCAAGAATTTAAAGCAACGGTGATGACTTCCGGTGGAGCCGGGCGGCAAAATGGCAGCGCTGCCGTGAGCTCCGTCGCGCCACAATATGAAGCCCCGAATTTGACGGACCAGACCCGCTCCAGCGATCCACCGCAGGCTGGCGGAAGGCAGGGAGACAATTAACGCGCATGGGGTAAAGACCTGAGGTCGACGGCAGCAGCGAGGAACTTAAAAATATAAAATAAACGGCGCGACCCATAGCGCAAAATGGCAGCTTAAGGCGGGAATCATAAGCTGCGGCGGTGGCATCGGGCGGACCGGAGAGGGCAATTAACCGAGAGAGGGCGAAGCAGAACGAGGGAGAATTGAGCCCGGGGCGTACGATAGGAAGAAGAAGAGCAAATTAGAAGATCGCCATAATCCACTAAGAGCCGGCAAAGAGGAGACTGCTGGAGTAGGAACAAATGATTACCAGGCAGATACTGCCTTAAAACACATCAAGGCCGTGGTTTTCCGAGCCAAAAGACTGCAAAAGTGGCTGGCACCTTAAAGAGAGGGTTTTCCTGAGTGTCAGCACAGGAGAGAGAGGGGCAGGTAACAACGCCCAGAAGACAGTGGAAGCCTTTTTCTAGCACTCAAGGTTTGCTGAGGCTTTGGCCTCTTGGTACAAAACAGATTTCAAAAAAGCCATATACGATTACGAACTGTACCAAGGATTTATAGGGCTGAGACTTTCTAGATACTTGGATTAGTATTACAATTGCACCCAGCCTGGGCAAGAAGTGACGGAGGGCGTCCCAGCTTTTGCATGGAGCAATACCTGAAGCCTATGCCCTCTGGAACCACGCGCAGGGGAACAAAGTTTGATAGAGAAAAAACATCTCCACCTAAATCCAGTCACAAAATGGCAGATCAGAAACAAACTGGTGTAGGAGAATTTAATGAAAAACAACTCGCTCAGATTACTGCTGCGGTGAGCGCGGCCCTCAGCCCAAGATTTGATCTACTGGCGGGCAGATGAAAAACATGGAGTCTCAATGGCAGACACAGAGAAGAGAGTGGATGAGGCTGAAAACCGGATCTCAGCAGTAGAGGATTCAAGATCACAGCACCTACAGGAAATAGCGCGTCTACAGGAGCAGTTAAAGCTGCAACAGGACAAATTAGAAGACATGGAAAACCGGGCACGTAGGTGCAATCTGAGGCTTGTTGGACTGCCAGAGAAAGTTCCGGAGAAGTCACTGGGGCCTCTTCTAGAAAAGTGGCTGAAAAAAGAACTGGCTTTATCTGATAGTTACGGAGAACTGTGCATAGAGAGAGCACACAGGCTTGGACGCTGGCAGCAAGGTATGCAACGCCCCAGAATTGTCATTATTAAAGTACACAATTATTTGCACAAAGAAGAGATCATCCGTGGCTTCAGAATAAAGCGAGATTCCCTTACATATGAGGGGTCTCGATAAAAATTTTTCAAGACTACTCGGCAGGAGTTCAGGAACAAAGGAGGCGATTCCATCCAATATGTGCAGCGTTAGCCAATAAAAATAAGAGATTTATGCTAATATATCCAGCCACTTTGAAGATACAGCATGGGAACCAGTGGCATTCTTTTCAGAAGGTCCAAGACGCGCAACAGTTCGTGGATGTAGAATTGAAAGACCCAGATCCCTGAGAACAAATGTGGTCCAGAGGAACATGTGCCATAGCAGTGAACCTCCTTGAGAGGAGGTTTAAGGACTGGTAAATGCAAATGTAATAGCAATGTCTAAGATTTAATGTTATTATTCCGGTTAAAAGTTGCACTGTTTGAGACTTTTTGGGTTAAACTGTTAGATTGATTCATTGCTGCCTGAGATGTAAGTGTGATCCGGAAATCAGAATCTAACATGCGCAATAGAATAAACGCAAGAAGGGGGGAGGAATTGGAGTAGAACAAAGGGGGGAATGGTCAAGTCAGGGGCTTCATGAAGGTGATAGAAGTCAATAAGGGTTAAAGTCACGGCGGGAGGGGCAAGGGGAGGGGGGAGGACACGGAGAACAGCAGAAGGGAAACAGTACACAGGGACACCACAGAGAGCAATAAGAGGAGAAGAGAGGACGTTTACTATTAAGGAAAGCACTAGACGGGAGAGACACAACCGGATCTCACTTACTTCACACTTAATGAAGGCCGATGCGGAGTTGAAGTGATAATATACTATAGCGGCGGCTGAGGAAGGGCTTGGACCCAGCGGCTCGAACGATATAAAATAACCAGGAGTAGATGCCATATATTATCTGGACCACATTGTAATTAATATCATGGAATGTGGGGGGTATCACATCCCCATGCAAGAGAAAAAAGATTTTAAAACATTTAAAACATTTGAATGCTGATGTTGTGTGTATGCAGAAACAAAGCTGATCAGACTTGGAACACGACAAACTCCAACAAAGTTGGTTCGGGCAGGTGCTCTATGCCCTCAGCGGAAGGGAGAAAGGGTGGTGTAGCGATATGTTTCCATAAACTGTTAGCCTATTCATAAAAAAGGACTACAAGATCCTGCAGGACGGATCTCTTGGTCAAACTATGGTTACAAGGGAGGGAATTAATATATTAAACATATATGCCCCTACGCCACCGGAGAGGTTATTCTTCCCTAACTTACTGAAGCAAATGATACCCTATCAAGGTAAAGATCTGATTGTAGTGGGAGATATGAACTGCCTGATGGACCCTGGGTTAGACTGCACAGGGGTAAGAGGACGTGCACACGCAGGACACAAGGTAGTAGGGAAATGCTGAAGGGAATTTGGGCACTGCTCTCTCTGTGATAGATGTTTGGAGGATTTAGCACTCAGAGTCCAGGGAGTACTCGCACAGATCGAGGGCCCACGGAACATGGGGCAGGATAGACCTATATATTTATATCTGAGGCTCTGTTTCCTCAGGTCATCAACTCCAAAATAGAGGAGATATTAATTTCTGACCATAGTCCCGTCGGATCGAACTATGAAAACCCATGTAGTTCTGTGACGTCCAGACTTGGAGATTCCCAAGTTCTTTAGCAAATGATAAATCATTTCAGAAATTCTTAAAGGCCCGATGGGAGGAGTACACACATTTCAATAAAGCCCACCAATCTAACCCCCAATTATTCTGGTGCACAGGAAAGGCCGTTTGGCGGGGAGATTTGATTGCATACGTTGCGGCTAGACGGAAGAATGTCTGCGCGTAGTTTAGTTGAGTTTAAACAAGCAACTGCGAGGGCAAGACGCCGATATTTGGCGCAGCCAATAGAAGTTAATAAAGACAGATACTTAGCCATACAAGCCTCCATTACTCAATGTTACACGAGAATTTACTTAGAAATCAGACCTTTCAAAATATAAGTTCAGTAGATTGGGCAACAGGCAGGGGGACTCCTAGCAAGGATGGTTAGAGAAGGGGTGGCAACCGGGGTGATCCCAGTAATTCGGGATAGTAAGGGGAATACACTATAAGTTAGATGATATACAGAGACCTTACAGAGCATTTCCTATGCACTTATATAAGAAGGACCAATTAGGGGGGAGAGGCGGGAAATAGGAGAGTTCTTGCGAAAGGCCGGTATGCCACAGTTTGGAGCAGAGGAAGAGAATAGCCATGTTAGAACTCCCCGATACAGCCGAAGAGGTTGCAAACCGCGATTAAGGGTTAAAGTCCTATTCAGCTCCTGAGGGTAGACGGATATTCAGGAGAATTCTATAAAATCATGCACAACTCCCTGATAGGCCCTCTACTTGCATACCATCAAGCGGTTATTTTGGATGGGAAGTTCCCACTGCATGAGAACACCGCGTGATTATCCCTTATTATTAAAACCTGGGAAAGCAGCAGAAGAGCCGGAGTCATACAGACCTATATCATTAATCAATGTAGACATTAAGTTATTGGCAAAGATTCTGGCCGAGCGTTTTAAAATACACTTCCCCAAAATCATTGGGCCAGCACAGGTAGGGTTTATACCAGGGAGACAGTCAGTATTGCATGTAAGGAGAGCACTACTGTCCATGGCCCAGTGCAGATATCAGAAAAAGTCCCTGGGCTAGTAGTCAGCTTAGATGCTGCTAGAGGCATCGATAGGGTTAGTTGGGATTTCCTGTTTGAATTACTGGAGTGGATGAAATTACCCAATGGGATTATGCGAGCAGTACAGGCCCTTTATACTGATATGAATGCACAGGTAGTGGTTAACGGCGGGACAACGGCAAGATTTTCTGTAGGAAGAGGGACTCGTCAGGGTTGTCCCCTCTCACCATTGCTATTTGATTTGACGCTGGAACAGCTGCTTAGGATATTAAATTTGGACACTGGGATAAGCGGAGTGCGCTTGGGAGATCAAGAGGTGAAAGTCCTAGCCTACGCGGATGACATCCTTATGCTGCTTACGGACCCCCGCGCTCATAAAACCGCGTTGGAGGTGATTCGGGAATATGGCAATTTGTCAGGGTTCTCCTTGACCTATGATAAATCGGGAGCAATGCCCTTGGCGAGACTGTTAAGCAAAATGGCATGGGGAGTTCCCCATCACATGGGTAGGCTCTAAATTGAAATATCTAGGGGTGATGATTTCTAATAATTATGTTTCGTTGTACAGGATAATGTTGACCCCCTCATGGATATGACTAATGTAAGTTGACCATGTGGCAAGAATTGCCACTAATAATTTGGGGACGAATTGCACTTTTCAACATGATGATAGCTCCCAAATGCTCTATATCTTTCAACAACTACCCCTCTTTTTAAAATCTAAGGATGACAAATCACTCATTAAATAATACAGGGGTACTTGTGGCAAGGGAAAAAACCTAGATTACATATGAACAACTTACAACCCACGGGAGGCGGGGAGGAATGGGTCTTTGAATATTAAGTTCCTGACGGTTGCCTGTTCAATTGAGACACATAAATGACTGGTACCGGGGAACTTCGGATTTTTCTGTAACATCTGTGGAGATCTCCAGGATCCCCGGGATACATTTCAGTTCACTGCTGCATACCGGGGTTTGCTTTGCCTTTGGATGCATTTAAATACACCCGCTGTTGCAGAGCTCTCAGGGAGACCTGGAGGTGACATGTAGGAGACGCCACTTCTCGGCCCGGGTATCACCTTGGTTGTCGATCCGTAATAATCCGGCCTTTCTACCAGGCCAAGGGGGTGGAATATTTCGCAAATGGGAAAAACAGGGAATAGCACATATTGTGACAGAAGAAGGGAAAATATATTCATATCCTGAGCTTCAACAAAGTATAAGATATCGGGGAATAATCACTTTGCATACTATCAATTAAAACATTATTTGGCCTTTAGATTGGAAAGATTTAACGGAGATGTGGTGGAAGTCCTGTCAGGATTTCACCCTAGGAGCCCAGCTTGCTGTTCCCTTAAAGTTTCATCATCAGCAGCTTAAAGATTCAACGGCTGAGCTAGATTACATGGGGTTGGCACGAAGGTGGTCACGGGATTTAGAATGTACGATTTCCCCCGAAGTTTGTAAAATGTACCTGCAATCTTTGTACAGACAAAGGTTATCAATACCGCAGAGAGAGAGGTTATATAAGTGGCTCCTAAGAACCCATATATCTCCAGTAGAGCATTTAAGGCTGGATTTGCGGAAAATGGGATTGTCCGAAATGTAATTATGAAATGGCCTCACTGGGACATATGGTTCTGGAGCTGCAAACAAGTAGAAAGATTTTGGAAACGGGTGGGGCAAGAGGTAGATCGGATTTGGGAACTGCACTTTTATTAGAGATCCACAAATACTATTCAATAACTTTAGATACACAGCAACACCTCCTGAGGGGCTCAAAGCGTTTTTACGTATTGGAGTGTACTATGGCATTAATTCATTTTTGCAGTTTTGGAGAGGCAAGGAGGAGCCTCCCCTACAGGTGTGGCGGGGTCAAATGCTTAAGCAAATGCGAGTTGACCGATGTGGAGTCCGAGAGATAGATAGTACACCGGGCCAGAGGTTCAGGGCGCAGTGGGAACCAATGTGGGAGACCCTGACACCCAGAGGGAGGAGTTATTATTAAACTTTTAAAACTGCTACTGCATTGCATTGAACATGTGGTCTTAGGGGTGGAGAGGGCAGACTATGAGATTAATGTGAAACCCCATTTAATGCAGACAGTGATAGGTACTTAACCTATTAAAATAGGCCACCAGATTCATAAGAGGGGTTTGGAAAGACACATGTGACAAGCAGGCCTTCCCATACTTTCATGATGGGGGGGCACATTTGGATACACACACACTGGTTTAGAGAAACATAACGGCCTTAGACTCTGCCGTTTAAACTTGTTTCTCTTGGATATAAGTTGGATGAACAGAGAAAGGTGTCAGACTCTGTGTAAAGTAAAGGGATGGGGTTGGGACGGGTGAAGGGAAGGGGAGGGGGATTTGACAAGTATTAGCCATAATTTTGAGGAAGGGGAAAGGGAGGGATTCCACCGAGTCTATAAGAACACAAGGTTCGGTGGGGAGACACATGGGATGGGTGGGAGGGAGAAGGGGAGAAAATGTTTTAAAAGTTTGATGATGGATGTTGTTATGGTTTGTAAGATTGGAAGTCTTGGGGTAACACTGTGTGTACTCATGACTATTGTTGTGATAATATATGTTTATCATCAATAAAAATGTTGAACAGTAAAGCAACGGTGATAAAAGATAATCTAGCAATGCATAAAAAAATTGAACAGATTGAGAACTTTAATAGAAGGTTAAACCTTCATGTATTGAATTTTCCTAAAATCCCTGGCAAGACACCTATTGACTTGTTTAGAAAATATTTGCAAGAAAATCTGAAAATGCCTCAAGAACTTATTCCTCCAATAAATAAAATTTACTATCTTCCAATAAGTCCAGGTGGAAAAGAAAGAAAGAAAGAAAGAAAGAAAGAAAGAAGGTGTTGGTGTGGATGGTAAGACTTTAACAATCTGTCTGAAATTTTGGAACAATCTATTGAAATAGTTCCGGAAAGAGCCACCCTTTGGTCTCCCTGGTGGTTGAACAGGATCTCAATGCAATATTAAAACTATACTTTAAATTTTCGAAGGTTCCTTTTTACAGAACAAAAATATGGATATTCCCGGACGTTACTAAAGTAACTCAGGAACGTAGATGTTCTTAAGTTAGGTGGCTCGTTTCTGTTAGCATATCCTTGCAAATGCCTAGTCAGGTTTAGTGGGATAAAGTATGTATTTTATGACTCAGAACAGCTGAAATCCTTTCTGGATATGAAACAACTTAATGTAGAATCGGATAAATGAGAATTGACAAACTGCACACTTAAACCGCATTATGTTTATTTTTTTCTGTTAATTTACCTTTAAATAACTCCACTAAATCGTAACTCCCCCCCTCCAGTTGAGGTCTAAGAAAGCATGTACAATTTTTTCTCCTTGTTTATTTCTTTAACATATATATTATGCTGTTTTTCTGTAACAAGTGTTATACTTGTAAGAAATTGGGAAATTTCATAAATAAATAATTTAAAAAAAAAAAGATAGTAAACAGAGAGTAAGGTTAAACGGTCAGTATTCTCAATGGAGAAGGGTAGATAGTGGGGTTCCCCAGGGGTCCTGTGCTGGGACCGCTGCTTTTTAACATATTTATAAATGATCTAGAAATGTGAATGACTAGTGAGGTAATTACATTTGCTGATGACACAAAGTTATTCAAAGTTGTTAAAACGTAAGAGGATTGTGAAAAATTGCAAAAGGACCTTACAAGACTGGGCATCCAAATGGCAGGTGACGTTTAATGTGAGCAAGTGCAAAGTGATGCATGTGGAAAAGAGGAACCCAAACCATAGTTACATGATGCAAGGTTCCACATTAGAAATGAACGACCAGGAAAGGGCTCTAGGTGTCATCATTGATGATACATTGAAACCCTCTGCTCAATGTGCAGCGGCAGCTAAGAAAGCAAATAGAATGTTAGGAATTATTAGGAAAGGAATGGTAAACAAAACTGAGAATATATTGCTCCATGGTGTGACCGCAGTTCTGGTCACCGTATCTAAAAAAAGATATAGTGGAATTAGAAAAGTTACAGAGAAGGGCGACGAAACGACTTCCCTATGAGGAAAGGCTAAAGTGGCTAGGGCTCATCAGTTTGGAGAAGAGATGGCCGAGAGGAGATATGATAGAAGTTTATAAAATACTGAGTGGAGTGGAATCGCTTGTTTACTCTTTCCAAAACTACTAGGACTAGGGAGCAGGCAAAGAAGCTGTCAGGTTCTCAGGTTCAGAGTCCGCGGGGCCGGGCTCTGGAGCAAACGTGAGCCCTTGGGCTGCTGACGAGGAGCGACAGCAGCAGGCAAAACCCACCAACCAACGCTGGGCAAGCACACCGGCACCGGCAGGGACTGCAGGCATCGCCCAGCGAGCCGGAACACATGGACTGGAATCCCCCGGACTGGAGGACACAGGACTGGAGCACACCGGACTGGTCCACACAGCTTCACCTGCACTTAGCTACTAAGCCCCCCAGGAGTTGAGCTCCTGGGTTCGAGTAGCCGGCAGGACTTACTGGACACCGGATGACACAGGGACCAGGACTTGAAACAGAAGTACTCCTAAACCTAAACTGATCTACGTGCTCCCAAGCCCTAAACCAGCAGGAGTGTTCCTAACAGTAAACTGACAAAAGGACTTCCTAAGCCCTATACTAAACAGGAGCTCCTAAGCCCTGCTCAAGAAAGGGACTTCCTAAGCCCTAAACTAACAGAGCAGGGAACTAAACACAAAGCTAACACAGGTGCTACTAAGCACCAAGCTACAAGCAGAGCTCTACACTAACAAGCTAAATACAAAACTAACAAGGAGCTTCCTAAGCACTACTCTGGCAAGCAACCAGAAGAGCTCCTAGCACTAAAAGGGAAGACAGGGGAGCCACAAGGAAAAAGCAGGGAAGCTAACACATAAGCCAAAAGTGCTTCTAAAGCACCAAACACCAACAGCAAAGACTGCAATGCTCCCAATAACACAAATACCAGAAGTACTTCTAACAGCAAACTCTGCAGTGTTCCTAACAACACCAAACCCTGAAGTACTTCTATCAACAACAGAGCTTCCAAAGCCCTACACACAGCAATGCTTCCAAAACCAAGAGGGAAAAGCAGGGGAACCATAAGGGAAAAGCAGGAAAGCTAAACACATAGTCACCAGTGCACACTGCACTAACACTAACCTGGCCCTTAGCAAAAGCAAGCAGGGAAACTAGACACAAAGTCAGAAGTGCACACTGCACCACCCTACCTAAAGCAAACACCACCGTTGCCAAGGCTCTGAAGGAAACAACACCACTTCCTTATCAAGGCCCTCCCTGATGATGTCACACTCCCTAGCCCCAGGCAACAGCACACTGACCCAGAGAGGCCCAACCCACACCAATGCAACACCGTGAAGCACTTGAAGCCAGTACACCCAAAGAGAGGTAGAGCTAACTCAGTCCACCCACACAGCTGTAGTAAAGTAAAACAATTAACCCCATGCTGCTGGAAGCTGCCAGCACAGAGAGACAGAGCCAGCTCAGAAAGGCCAGACAAAAGAAACAGAAGCCAGCTAAGAAGCTGACCCCCAGGAAAGAGGTAAGTTTGAGAGGGGTTCTGACCCCAATCATAACAGCAGCTACTAAGTAGTAAATTTAAAATGAATCAGAGAAAATATTTCTTCACTCAATGAGTAATTAAACTCTGGAATTCATTGCCAGAGAATGTGGTAAAAGCAGTTAGATTAGCAGGATTTAAAAGAGGTTTAGATAATTTTCTAAAAGAAAAGTCCATAAGCCATTATTAAGATGGACTTTGGAAAATCTACTGAATGTTCTAGGCTAAGCAGCATAAAATCTGTTTTACTGTTCTGGGATCTTGCCAGGTACTTGTGACCTAGACTGGCCATTGTTGGAAACAGGATACTGGGCTTGACGGACCTTCAGTCTATCCCAATATGACAGTGCTTATGTTCTTATGAGCCAGATGAGCCACCCTCATCCAGGTGGTTGACTGACCACCGAGCCTCTTCCGGTGACCAGTGCCCCTGCACCACATGGCCCAGACAATGAGCACCCCAGCCCTGAAGGCTGGAATCCATTGTTGCCTTGTAGTGCTATAGAAATGATAAGTAGTAGTAGTAGTAGTATCACCATCCAAGAAGGCGGATCCAAACTCCCGCTCCTTGAGAATTGACAAGGCTGCAACTACCACGCAAGGCTGCGCCAAGCCATGCCCCCCCCCAGGGGAATTTACACTTCCAGGAACAGAGTCTGCGGTGACCACCTCAAAAGAAGGGCTTGCTGTAGAGGCCACACATGAGCCCTGGCCCCCTGCACCACCTCCAGCGATGCGGCCATGGACCCTAGAACCTGAAGAAAATCCCTGGCCTGGGGACAATGGCATCTGAGTAATGCATAAATCTGTGCCTGTAACTTCCGAATGTGGGCATCTGGAAGAAACACATGCCCCACTGTGGCATCGAACCAGACTCCCAGATACTTCAAGCTCTGGGACAGACTAAGCTGACTCTTGGCTAGGTTGACCACTCAGCCCAAGATCTGCAACATCTGGACCGACCTGGGTCATGACCTCTCTGCTCTCCTGGAAGAACTTCGCCTGCATAAGCCAATTGTCCAGAGCCACAGCCACAACCACCATCACCTTTGAAAAAATGCGGGGATTATGGCCAGACCAAAGGGAAGCACACACAACTGATAATGCCTTCCCAAAACCACAAAGCAAAGAAACCTCCGATTTCCCCACCAAATTGGAATGTGAAGGTAAGCTTCTGTCAGATCTAGGGAAGTAAGAAATTCCCCTGGCTGCACAGCAACAATGAATGAGCGCAGAGTTTTCATGCAAAAGGAGGGCACCTTGAGGGCCCAATTCACACCCTTGAGATCTGGAATGGGGCAAAAGGAACCTTTTTCTTTGGAGCCACAAAATAGATGGTCCCTCTCGCCATGCCCATCTTGGCGAGAGGGACCAGAAGCACCACACGTAACCAGATTAACCTTTCCAGAGTCTCCTGGACAGCCATTGCCTTCCACCTTGCCCATCAGGAAGACTCCACAAAAGCATCAAGCTAAGGACGCTCAAACTCCAGAGCATATCCATAGCAGACAACTTCCAGAACCCACTTGTCTGCTATCTGTGTCCATCTCTGGAAAAACTCTCTCAACCAAACCCCCACAGTACTTCCATAACATCGCAGATGTGCTGCTGCATAGGAAAGGACCACGAGGACTTGTGAATCCTCTTCAGCAAAGGATCTACTATGGGAGGAGCAGACCTGGCATCGTCCTCAAACTGTAAAACCAAAAATAGTTGACTGACAAGTTCCTGCAATTCATCTCTATGGAAAATACAAGTCCTCTCCTACTGGTAAGTCCTTCATCCAAGCATCTTCCTCAACCACCTCCAGATTGTCCAGAGAAGCTTCATCCTTCTGTGTCCCGCCCTCACGGAAGTAACGTCAGGCGAGGGCGGGACACGGAAGGAAGGAGTGGTCTGCCGCTGCTTGCTGCGCTTTCGAAGGTGAGGCGCTTAAATTCAATGCCAGGGAGTGACGGAGGGCGGGCGGGCCGGACTGCGGCGACGACGCCAGGACCCCCCCCCCCCCCGGAGGCCTGGGGAATTTTGTCCCCCCCCTCTCAGCGGCCCTGAATGGCGGCAGTTCCCACCTAAGCCACAGCTGCCCTCACGCACACCAAAAAGTATCACTTTGGCAACATCCCTGCAGAACCCCAAGCACGCTCCAAGTCCCAGAATTTCCCACAGCACCCAAGTCGCCATGGTGCGAGAGATACAAATTTGAAAGTTCCCCATTGCATCCACTCCACAGCAGAAACAGAACACTTTCAAATTTCTCTGAATTCATTGCGGTCAAATCCAGCCAGGAAGCACACAGCACTCCTGCTGAGCTGTGAAACCGCCCAAAGCAGAAACCAACTGTGCAGGAACAAGGAGCAGAGAGGAAGAGGCAGAACCCAGGTAGCACAACCTCAGAACTCTCTTTCTACAATTGTTTCTTTATTATTCTTTTATTCAGTGAAGCAAAACCCCACTAACACTCCAGATTGGCTCTCTACCACCAGGTAAAGAAGCTCAGCTGAGGCAGACAGAAACGACCAGTCCCCATAGGGAAGGGGGGCAGGGACCAGCCACCTGGATTTGTGACCCCAGAGCGAAAGAGACCCTACGTGGGCCTCAACCCGTCCAGCACTCAGAAGACTAGATCTGAGCGGAAACCTAAACAGGACTATCTTCCTAAATCTGATTTTTTTTTTTTTTTTTTTTACTTAAACTTACAGCCTAATACCCAATACCTGACCAGGACTGTACAACCTTCCATGTCCACCACCTGCTGGAGAATGAGAACTGGCTTCTGGGGACTACACAGCAGGGTCATAGCCAAACTCAAAAGTTCTCAGTCTCTACTTGCTGGTCAGCGTGCATAACCCATCTGTGCCGGTCTGGAGGGATGCTCTGGAATACTGCTTTTGATTTCAGGTATCAATAAAATCTTAACTATAAGATCCTTTTTCTTTCCTGGTTTTTAAGTGTTTAGCCCATTCTTCCACCCCTGAAAGCACCAAAGCATGGCAACTGAAGTGGGCATGTTATGCTCTGGGACTAACCGGTGAATTGAAGATTAGAGAGTAGAGCAGCAATCTGAACCGCATGCAGCACTAGGACAAAAGGAAAAATTACTTAATACCCAGAGCCTTATCCCATCCTCCTGTAGCCTGCATGAAAAAGAAGATGGGGCAATCCCCACTTGCTGCTACCCAAATAGACCAGAGCCAGCAACCTGATGAAAATGGCAAAGGCCACCTTTTCTAAAAAGTAAAAAAAATAAAGCCCTGAGCAACTGCTGAGATCATCCTCATTCTTCACATAAGATTTTCATCTCTGTCAAAATAGCCGATTGTTTAAAAAAGAAAACAACAACAAAACCCCTGAGAATTTAACACTTCTTACAGCAGGTTTGGGGTCCTCAGTAGCAGCCAGGCAACTGGTTCCTTAGATTTTGCTTTTAGTTAGCAGGTGCTGTCTATAATGCAGAAAACTTATGACTTCCTTGGAAAAAGCAGACATACAGCAGAGGTTTTTCTTCAGTGTGCGAGTAAAAGATGCCGCAGGTTACTGTGGCAAGTCTGAACACCTTGCTTGTATTTTACATGGGGTACCAGAGGACACTGCTGCTCTGAACAAATGAACGCATGGTACGTACTACATAAAACCTTTTTTTTTCTTTAAGACGTTCAAACCATGTTCATTAGCTAATGCACCCCTATTTCAGTCTATGTCACATTTTAAAGAACTCTTCAGTGGACGTTAAATTAGATTGTCTCACATTCAAAGATGGAAATATTTTCTATGTCAAATCTTACCGACTTCTTCTTATGAAACTTGTATGATGTGGTAAATCATATCTAAGTTCTGGTAGTGTACAAGAGAATAAAAACAAAAAGAAAAAATTCAGCTTCCATACAAAGTATATTATAAAATTAGACACTGTCCCTTAAGATGTCTACTTTACCCTCCCCATTTTATGTACTGATTTAAACAAAGTCTAATGGGTCATACTCAAGACTGGACAGATGCAAGTTTGCTCCTCTACAGCAATTTCTCAAGAACTTAAGAGTTGAACCTAACTTGTCATTTCAAATATGGGTGCTGATACACTATTTAAAAATATGACAGTTGGGCCAGCCTGCTGGGCAAGATGGGAAGCTCTGTGCACAACACTAGGAACTTTTCCTACTTCAGCTGCTAGGCTAAGGTCACTTTTCCCTGTGGTAGTGTTCACAACCTTGGGGGGAAGGAGGGGGAATCTGTAGTCACTATGCTAGAGTAATACCTATGGTCTAAGGCAGGGCCTCTGGATATCAGCTCCAAAAGGGTGCCAGGCTATGACATCCAGCCCACGTTGATCTCTGCAATGATAAAATTATTTTCCCTAAAGGGCGAGAGGGGAGAAGAATCATGGAGATACTGCAAATGAAAGCATAGTGCCAGACTTGTTCTAACTGAATTATAGAAAATGATCATAAAACTGCTGTATGAGAAGTTATCACCCAGAGAGTGTGCCACCATTTCTAAATACACATGGCCTGAACCTGGTTTCTTTAATTATGTTTGATGTACTAAATACTGGCTCCTTTTAAGACCGAGCATACTTAACCATCTCATGTGCCAAGTTTGAGGGTCACAGGGCACATTTTACCCAACCTATGTCACTTATATTTCTGCTTTCAGATCAGCACCACAATTATCCTCCCTTCCTGGTATGGCTCCTACATCACACTAAGGGCTCTATTTTACTAAGCCACGTTATAGGGCGCGTTAACATTTTTAACGCGCTGTTAACTATGTAGCCACCTACACGGTTAGCACACGTGCTAATTGTATGCACATTAAAATGCTAATGCATCTTAGTAAACAGGGCCTTAAGTGAGCACATAAGATAGTGAATTTTAAAACATTCTTTAGTAGATAAAGCCTATGTGCCACACAGCAGTGATATAACAGTAGATTTAATCCAGTGACAGTCCTCATGACCCCTTACCGTGCTAATGGGGTAATTTTCAAGAGGTTGTACTACTGGGAAAACAGCATGCATTATCAGAATATTGCCTCGAAATGGGCTGCACACCTCTAATTTATAGTTTACCTGCTTCTATTTAGTTTAACGTTGCTTGTCATTTCAGGCTAAAAACAACAAAGGAAATGTAATTCAAACAAATGCACATCCCTGTTCTAAACCACAGGAAGCTTGTGGCAGAAAGAGTGTCTTACCAGTGTTTTTTTTCTGTAGGAAAAAAGGTACTGGCACTCATACAGGGTCAACCTTATGGGCGGGGGGTCACTATCTATGGCTCCACTTCATACAGTATTCTACATCCCATTTTACTAGCCATGGAGCATATAAAAAAAGGCATCACTGAAAATAGTACACAAGTCCCTAGGCCAAAGAACTCCTAAGACTGACCATAAACTAATAAAATATGTAGACAAAATTCAGCTGAAACCTTCAAAAACCAGAATCTGGCATACAAGATAACACCAGAAAAACAAAAATATTTTCCCCTTGTACTGCTACAAAGGTAGCAGATGTAAATGTCAAACTGACATTTCTTTCACTATATTACCAATTAACAACTATAAATAAAACAAAATATGAACAGAGCTACCACACTACTTATGTTAAACTAAAAATACGTTTTTTTTTCTAACTCTGTTGGACTGGCCATGCGCTTTCATTCAATTGTGTTGGTCCCAGTTTCTACTTTCCTTGTCTTCTCTTAACTCTACTGCCAGGATTTTCCCGTTTGTCATTTTTTTTCTCTCCTCCTTTTCCTTTCAGCTTTCTTCAATTTTATTTTCTGCCTCTGTCCACATTTAGTTCATTCTTACTATCCAATCTTCAATTTCCCTTTTTGTGTGCCTACCTACAGCTAACCTCTCTCTCTTCCTCAATTCTATCCAGCATGTCTCCCCTTACCTCCTTCTCTCTCCCCATCCAGCATCTCTCTTCCCTTGCCCCCCCTCTCTCTTCCCATCCAGCATCTCTCCTGTGGCTGCTGCTGCTTATTCCAATGAGCAACAGTGGTTTGAAAATCAAGGAGTAAAAGACACGGGACTGCAGTGCGTATCCTAGCACTGCAGCCCCGTGCCTGCTACCCCTTGCTTTGCCCACTGTTGTTGCTCATTGGGAAAAGCAGCAGTGGCTGCGGGAGAGAGGCAGGAGATGGTGGGTGAGGGCATGAGCAGGCAAGGAAAGAGTGCAGTAAGCTGTACCAGCACAAAAAAAGCCCTGGTCTTACCATCTGAAGAGACATCTACAGGCTACAGTAAAGTGTCACATCAGAACATCCCAAGGTGCCTGGATGAAATAGGGGGACCCTTCTCTTACCAGCTACAAAACAGCCACTAAAAGAACATTGTGGACCAAAACATTTGCCACTTCACTGATCTATACTAAAATCTGGCTTCAAGGGGCATAGAAGGGTAATAATCTTTCTATTTAAGTTCTATCTGCTTGACTTTTGCAAGAATGGAGTTATGAATATAGTTTTTAAAAAATAAATGCTTAAGATAATCACCATTTAGAAGTTGAAAATAGAGCGCCACATACCATTAAAACTTCCTGGATGGCTGTAGCTGTTCCTGTAGAACACAGCATCCTGAAGTGTCCTGTCATCGCTACTTTACTCAAATAAGTCTTACTCTGGATTTTTGTTCCAAACCAAGCTTAGAACTCATTTGGCTTTGCTAGGTATGGTACAATTATATGATTTCAAATAAAAACCTCAGCTTTGTATAAAACCAGCCATATTAAGGTTCACTGGCATTACGAACTTATTTATTTTTGGTTGGGAGATGAAACTTACTTGCTATTACTTCCATCTTTATTTTCCATTCTTCTGCTTTCTTTTGAATATGCTGACAAGAAAACAAACTTTGGTGAACAGTGTGCAACTTGTGTACAATCCCTTATCTAGATTACTCCCAGAGAGGCTACATGTAACTCGAGACTACCTCTACTTAAGGAAGCTCTTCTCCCAAGCCTTAATACATAGGGTGATGACTATACACCTGGACTAGCTTGCTACACCACTGTAACTTAGACCAGTTTTTTTACATCTTGATTAAACTGTACAAAAGAACTTGTCTTAGTTTAACCATCCATTATTTATCCCAACTGACTCTATACCATGCCTCTTGTCCCTGTCTATTATATCTGCATTTGGCCCCTCAGCTATATAGTAAGCTGTACTGTAGAAAACCATTAGTATCACAGAAATGTTATTTGAATGTTCTAATTGTGTGCTTATTAGATATTCCATCACTATTATGCTTGCATCATATTATGTCTCTGTTATTTGAATTTTAGTGCTGTTAAATGTGTATATTTTTTATCCTGTTTCATGGTAGTCTTATTAGGTTTCAATTTGCTGGTTTTCAAGTTTTCCTCTTTCAATATACAGTGGGGGAAATAAGTATTTGATCCCTTGCGATTTTGTAAGTTTGCCCCACTGACAAAGACATGAGCAGCCCATAATTGAAGGGTAGGTTATTGGTAACAGTGAGAGATAGCACATCACAATTAAATCCGGAAAAATCACATTGTGGAAAGTATATGAATTTATTTGCATTCTGCAGAGGGAAATAAGTATTTAATCCCTCTGGCAAACAAGACCTAATACTTGGTGGCAAACCCTTGTTGGCAAGCACAGCGGTCAGACGTCTTCTGTAGTTGATGATGAGGTTTGCACACATGTCAGGAGGAATTTTGGTCCACTCCTCTTTGCAGATCATCTCTAAATCATTAAGAGTTCTGGGCTGTCGCTTGGCAACTCGCAGCTTCAGCTCCCTCCATAAGTTTTCAATGGGATTAAGGTCTGGTGACTGGATAGGCCACTCCATGACCCTAATGTGCTTCTTCCTGAGCCACTCCTTTGTTGCCTTGGCTGTATGTTTGGGTCATTGTCGTGCTGGAAGACCCAGCCACGACCATTTTAAGGCCCTGGCGGAGGGAAGGAGGTTGTCACTCAGAATTGTACGGTACTTGGCCCCATCCATTCTCCCATTGATGCGGTGAAGTAGTCCTGTGCCCTTAGCAGAGAAAACACCCCCAAAACATAACATTTCCACCTCCATGCTTGACAGTGGGGACGGTGTTCTTTGGGTCATAGGCAGCATTTCTCTCCTCCAAACACGGCGAGTTGAGTTCATGCCAAAGAGCTCAATTTTTGTCTCATCTGACCACAGCACCTTCTCCCAATCACTCTCGGCATCATCCAGGTGTTCACTGGCAAACTTCAGACGGGCCGTCACATGTGCCTTCAGGAGCAGGGGGACCTTGCGGGCACTGCAGGATTGCAATCCGTTATGTCGTAATGTGTACCAATGGTTTTCGTGGTGACAGTGGTCCCAGCTGCCTTGAGATCATTGACAAGTTCCCCCCTTGTAGTTGTAGGCTGATTTCTAACCTTCCTCATGATCAAGGATACCCCACGAGGTGAGATTTTGCGTGGAGCCCCAGATCTTTGTCGATTGACAGTCATTTTGTACTTCTTCCATTTTCCTTACTATGGCACCAACAGTTGTCTCCTTCTCGCCCAGCGTCTTACTGATGGTTTTGTAGCCCATTCCAGCCTTGTGCAGGTGTATGATCTTGTCCCTGACATCCTTAGACAGCTCCTTGCTCTTGGCCATTTTGTAGAGGTTAGAGTCTGACTGATTCACTGAGTCTGTGGACAGGTGTCTTTCATACAGGTGACCATTGCCGACAGCTGTCTGTCATGCAGGTAACGAGTTGATTTGGAGCATCTACCTGGTCTGTAGGGGCCAGATCTCTTACTGGTTGGTGGGGGATCAAATACTTATTTCCCTCTGCAGAATGCAAATAAATTCATATACTTTCCACAATGTGATTTTCCGGATTTAATTTGTGATGTGCTATCCTCTCACTGTTACCAATAACTACCCTTCAATTATGGGCTGCTCATGTCTTTGTCAGTGGGCAAACTTACAAAATCAGCAAGGGATCAAATACTTATTTCCCCCACTGTATTTATGTTTATGCTTGTACATTTTACTATTGTTATGCTGTTAACAAAATTATAAGTTTGATCTTGAGCTGTGCGCCACCTTGGATGAATCTCTTCAGAAAGGTGGTTAATAAATCCAAATAAATAATAGTTTATGCAAGGTGAGCTAAAAATAAGAGAAGCAGCACAGGGTTCACTAAAGGCACCTTTTGTCTCTGTCCCAGTCCACTGGTAATCCTTAATAAGGCAGGCGCTGGAGGTGGTCAAGGGAAAAAATAGCTAGCTGAGCCTTTACTGCACAACTGAAATATTTAATTTATTTTACTTACTTCCCGCGTTGAGGTTTTGTGCAATGAATACACTGCTGTTCTTGCTATTTGTAAAGCAGTCTTGAGAAAAATCATATCCAGACCTGTGAAAGAACATATTTTAAATTATTTTACTGCAGATTTTACAGCCGTGTCCTCCAAGTGTAATATATTTTGTTAAAAACAAAGAAAAATAAAAAACACACCTTTTCTGATTCCCAAGTTTAACATTGCCATTACTGTACTGTAGTTGATAAAGTCTAAAAGGTCCAGTTTCTCAAGTAAAAAAAATGTTCAAATGTTCAAGCTTTATCATAGATTTTTTCATGTGTTACTAGATGCTATCTGCAGTAACCCTCAAAATTCACATCTGTCAGTTATGCATAAAATGAAGTGCAACTGCGAGTGTCTACTGACAGGACCACTCGAAGTACAGACTCCCTGAAATCTTCATCATCAAACTATATGCTGCTTCTCGTTGTACAGGTCTGCTCTACAGCACCACGATACAGACACTAGATTTACCGGAGCACCAGCAATGTGCCTTAAGGGATCCGTGAGGCCCTGGCTTCCTAAACTCATACAAATATCTTGGTACTGTTGAGGCTTACCCCACAGGTCATGAAGAAAGAGCATTCCATTTACGTCAATGTTCTCCCTTCCCCACATATAAAAATGCAACCAACATCCAAATGCACAGGAAAGCAGGTTGCACCTTCTGTAGCAGATATACTTCTAACATAATTCTTTTGTCCATTATATTATGCAATAGCTTGGCTTATCGCTGCTGGATGAGAGCAGCTGATGCTAGTAACATTTCCTGAGGGAGGAAGAGATGTTTATTGGCTTAATATTTTTTTTTTAAATGGAGACAGAGTGAAAGATTAATTGCAAAAAAACAGCACTGACCTTTATTATGTTTAGTCCCAAAAGGAGGGTTCATTATCACTGTATCAAACTTTCTTAACATATTGTCTGATGGTAAAGAGCGAACATTGCACTGAATCATGTCAACATTTGTCAGCTCAAACTCTTCGATGTTTGCCTTAAATATTTCCAGTGCATCTTCATCTATGTCAAAGCCTACACACAACCTGCAACAGGGAAAACAGCTATTACAATCTTCAATGAAATTCATACACTCTTCCATATATCACACCTTATAAATACTGATGCAGAGTAAAGTTGAACCATTACAATTTAGAAGCACATTTTATTAATGTGACATCCTGGGAAACAATTTCATGAATTGAAAATATTATTCAACTATATATAGTTTTATTAGGATTTATGTACCACCTTTTACGAAATTCACCAAAGGAGGTATACAACAAGAATAACCTGCACCTAGGCAGTAAGGGATCCTTTTACTAAGTTGCGTTAGGTGCTAATGCGAAGTGGAGAAGAACAATACTTATTGCAGTGAGCTAAGATCCTGGGGAACTCGGTTCAATTCCCACTGCAGCTCCTTGTGACTTGGGGCAAGTCACTTAACTCTCCTTTGCTCCAGGCACAATACAGATTGTGAGTCCTCTAGAGACAGAGAAAGTACCTGCATGTACATAAACCTATTGGCTGTACTACAGAAAACCACCCAATGAGAAGAAAAATATTTCAAACCAAAAAAACAGCTCAAGCACATCTCACAATATTGTTACAAAAAAATAAGTTAATCAAAACAATCTTTGCAGTTAAACTGGAGGAAAAGACCTCACTAGTCACAAGCCTAACATCTTAGGCTACAAATCTTGGCCAGTTATAAGGCGACTCCTTTATCATTCACAGGTCAAAAAAAAAAAAAGCCGCCACTGTTTTTATAACTTGTTTATAATTGCATTTAAAATTGAGCTTTAACATATTGATGCTGTCATATTGGGATATATGGAAAAATCAGGGAAACATTTATTAGTTGTCTGGAAAAATCATATATTGTCTTCTCATGTCCCTATGGTGACCTGCCATATCACACTCATGCTTCCTCTGGGGACAGATTGTTTTGATTCACTAATTATTTCAAACCATATTGTGTAATGTATTACAGAAAGGCAGTATATAAACCCATTACCATTTAACCCAGATTTACCCTTTGCCTAATGCAGCAAAAATGGCCTACCATGGGACGAGCTAAAGGAGCTCATTTTCAAAGCACTTAGACTTACAAAGTTCCATAGGTTGCTATGTAACTTTATAAGTCTAATTGCTTTGAAAATATGCCGCCATATGTCATGCATTAGTTTTTGCAAGTGCAAACTGCACAGTAAATATTTGGGGGGAAATTTTTTTAGGTGAATATAAGGGGCAGAGAGTGGGTGTTCCTGTACTAACCAGTTAGCGCATCTACATTACTGCATGATAAATGGTTAATGCCCCAATAACACAGAAGCCCTTTCAGTTAAAAAATAGCTGTCTAGTGATATAAACGCTTCAGGACATTGTTGGTTCATTATCTCCCGGAATCTATATAGCGTTACCGAAATTGCACATGCAAATCTGGTCGTATTCTTGATTTGCGCGCACAATTTAATTACTTAACAAGCCAATCATCACCGATAATTGCCACTTAAGCAATTATTGACACAAACTGGCATCAGAATTTATGCACACAACTTGCTAGGCAAGTTCTATAAGTGGTGTGTGAAATTCTAATGTGCGCTGCCAAAAAAGAGGTGTGGCCATGGGCGTGGAATGGGCGGGCAGTGGGCGTTCCGAAAATCTGTGTGTACTTTAATAGAATACACCTGCTCCTTGCCTAACTTAGGCGCTGGTATTTATACCAAATTTACCTGGCATAAATGGACGCGGCTAGAGTTAGGCGCAGGCATAAGTGTATTCAACAAACCATGCCTAAATATTTAAGGTAAAATTATGTATCATACCTGATAATTTTCTTTCCATTAATCATAGCTGATCAATCCATAGACTGGTGGGTTGTGTCCATCTACCAGCAGGTGGAGATAGAGAGCAAACCTTTTGCCTCCCTATATGTGGTCATGTGCTGCCGGAAACTCCTCAGTATGTCGATATCAAAGCTCCATCCGCAGGACTCAGCACTTAGAGAATTACACCCACAAAGGGACACTCTGCCCAGCTCACCACCGCCGAAACTGGGGAGGGGAGTCAACCAGCTCATCCCCACACAAGTGGGGGAGGGGAATCCGTCCAGCTCATCCCGCGGAGCGGGGGAGGGACACCACACCCGCCGATGCTGGGGGGATCTGGCTTATCCTGCGACCGCAACTGCCGGAGGAAGCTGGCTGACCCTAACACAGCCGAAGCGGGAGGGATATAAGGCTGCCCTACTGCCACACGAAGTGGGAGGGAGCGCCGGGAAAGAATTTAGGTCTCAATCCAGCCCCGTAAAACGGAGGGGAGAGGAATGCAGCAGCTCACTGTAACACAAAATCGTCTCAACTCCAGAAGAATTCAATCGAAAAAAACTTGAACACGAAGACCTCCTGAACAGGAACTGAAGACTAAACTTGAACCTGAAATGCAACCAGAATATAAACAGTACAGATATCTGGGAGGGGCTATGGATTGATCAGCTATGATTAATGGAAAGAAAATTATCAGGTATGATACATAATTTTACCTTCCATATCATCATGCTGATCAATCCATAGACTGGTGAGATGAACTGAAGCAGTACTCACCCAGGGTGGGACATAGAAATCCCTGACCGCATCACTGAAGCTCCAAACCGGGCCTCCGCCCAAGCAACTACAGTCAAGCGGTAATGACTGAAGAAGGTAAGCGCCGATGCCCAAGTTGCCGCCTTACAAATCTCTTCCAAGGAGACGGACCCGGCCTCTGCCATCGAGGCCGCCTGTGCTCTAGTGGAGTGAGCCTTCAGCTGGATAGGCGGCACCTTCCCCGCGGCCACATAAGTCGCTGCAATGGTTTCCTTGACCCATTGTGCCACTGTAGGCTTGGATGCCTGCAGACCCTTACAAGGACCTGCGAACAGCACAAACAGATGATCTGACTTCTGGAAATCATTGGTCACTTCCAAGTATCTGATGATGACTCGTCTCACATCTAGATATTTGAGAGCAGAGTACTCCTCTGGGTAGTCCTCCCTATGAAAGGAGGGTAGACAGAGCTGCTGATTCACATGGAAACGAGAAACAATCTTGGGCAGGAAAGAAGGCACCATGCGAATAGAAACTCCTGCCTCCCCACTAGACGCGCACACGCGGTCCGGGGAGCGATTCTTCGCACCCTCCGACGCCATTAAGCCACGTGGAGACCGATCGGGGAACCCCCTGCCCGCTACAAAAGGTAAAAATTACCTGCTTCTCGCTCCGAGCTGTAACGAACTGGTGTCCCAGTGAGTAGCTGCAATAAACGCTGATATAAACGTTGAAATAAACGCCCTTAAAGGACGTCCAAAATATTTTTTTTTTTTTTTTAACGGAGCCAGCGGGAGGGGGGAGAAAAGGAGGGACCTGGCACCACCAGGTTTGCACTTGCTCAAGAAGCGCCCTCAACCCAAGGTACTCAACAAAACCTAAGAATTAGGCTTGGAGACCTAGCCAGAGCTGCTGCTGTGTGTGACCACCACCTGCTGAGATAGAGAACATACTGAGGAGTTTCCGGCAGCACATGACCACATATAGGGAGGCAAAAGGATTGCTCTCTATCTCCACCTGCTGGTAGATGGACACAACCCACCAGTCTATGGATTGATCAGCATGATGATATGGAAGCATGGTTTACAGAATACACCTAGGCGGCAATATTTTTGCCGACAATTTTTCAGGTGCTATATATATAATCTAGTCCTATATAGCTTCCTCAGATGTACGATTGTAGATTCCATTGTGCAATTGTTATTGGACATCCTGGAGCCTTTCATGGGAAACCAAAAGGAGAGACTATTTTTCAGAAAAATGTGTCTTCTTGCAAGGAAGTGTATTCTGCAGTGTCGGACTTCTCCAGACCCTCCAAATTATTGGCAGTGGAGGAACCAGTTTCATGCACCGATTATGTTAGAGGCAAAGGATGCTGCCAACTCTTTCAAATGAAAAACAAGTATTTCTTGATGGTATGGGATTCATAAATGTAGTCTCTAAGTTGCCAAGGATGAAGTCTAATTTTAAATTCGCTAATGAGAAAGGAGTGGCAGGGAGTTAGAGACATTTCCTCAGCTACTGGCCTACAGTTTCAATGCAGATGGTTCCCATTTTGGGCAAAAATAGGGATAGGAGATCCACCTAGGTGGATGAACAACAAATCCCACAGAAGTAAATACACAAAGAAAAAGTGAGAAGTGGACCAATGACTCCAGAGACTAGGACAACTGGGTCGAACAAGTCAAAATTTATTACAGACTCGACACATATCTGTGTTTTGGCCACAGGCCTGCCTCAGGAGTCCTTACAGTCTGAGCTCTGGTGTGGAGTCCTTGTGTAAAAGGGGGTCTGAAATCATGTCTGCTCTGCAAGTCGTATTTCTCTGTTTGAAGCTTGTCAGCTTACCCAGATCATAGGTCTGATTTCTCCAAAATACATTTTTCCTGAAGACGCTTGCAAGTAGCATGCGCAATATTAGTCACTCCAGAAGCAGAAACAAAGTGAACTTCCATGCGTTTCTAATAATAAACTTTTGGAGAAATCAGACCTAAGATCTATGTGTCAGACTTGTGAGTTCTTGTACTAAGTAGAGTGCTGCCAAGCCCAGTACTTGGTCCAGGTTCTGCTTGGCAGCCGGACAACCCCTGGTTTCACCTGTGCTGACCGCCGTTCCCCAGAGGTTGAGCCTCTAGGTGCGGGCGGCCTGCAGGGCTTACAAGATGGAGCAGGAAGCGGGGTGATGAACGTGATGGCCAGACAGGCAGCATGCAAGAGAGTGATCCAGGTACAGGCAGAGTCAGGAGGCAGGCAGCAGACCAAGAGAGTAATCCAGGTACAGGCAAGGTCAGGAGGCAGGCAGCAGACACAAGAGTAATCCAGGTACAAGCAGAGTCAGTAGGCAGGCAGCAGATACATGTCAGGCTTTCAAGGCAGAAACTAGGTTTGTGAGCCCTTGGGCCACTGCCGTGGAGCAGCAGTGGCAGGCAAAACCACCCCACACCAGAGACAAGGCAGAACTCCGACAGGAACAGCTAGACTTCACCTGCACTTGACCACCATTCCTCAGGAGCCCCTGAGTGCAGGCGGCCGGCAGGACTTACCGGACAGGGCAGGAACTGGATAGCAACTAGGCTGAAAAGGGACTGAGGGTCAGAGGGCAAAGGAAAATACATGGAAAGCATGACAGACTACTGGGCTAGGACTCACAGACAGACAATACAACACTAGGCAGGAAATGGACAGGCTTGAGAGCAAGGACAAAAAGCTGCAAAGCAGCCACTAAGAAAGGAAACAAAGACAGGTAAGAGACAGAACTGAAAGCTGCCAGGCAGCCACTAAACAAGAAACACAGACCACCAAGAACTTAGACAAAGAAATGCAAACAAGAAACAAGACTGGGAAACAAGCAATACAGTACAAGATAAACTACACAAAGACTAGACTAGAAACAGGCAAGACTTTCAGACAATAAACTGGACTAGGCAGAAGTGCACAGAGGAGACCAGCATACCAGGGACCTTAGGCGATGCAAAGGCAAACTCAGAAGGTTCCAGGTGGTAGTAAACCCATCAGCAGCTGAAACTCAGCTGCAGGAATCATGAGGCAGCTACGGGTGAGGCTAGCTGCCAAACTTCAAACCAAGTCTGGAGGGCTGGAATATCTGGACTGGACCAGAAAGAAAGTCTGGAAAGTCTATGGCAGCCACCGGTTCTGGCCACCAGAGGGCAAGAGGAACACAAACCAAGACAAAGGCAGAAAGCATACTGAAGCACAGAGAGGCTTAACACACACAGGTGCAGTATAGTGGAGTAATCAGAGCCATGCTGGAAGCAGCCAGCACACAGAGACAGAGACAGAACTAACTCAGGAAGAACAGACAGAAGCCAGCTCAGAAGCTGACTGCTGGAAATAAGGTGAGTCTGAGAGGGGTCACGACCACAATCGTGACAACACGAGAGTAATCCAGGTACAGGCTAAGTCAGCAACGAAGAACAAAGTAGAGGAGAAGCACACTACTGAGCAAGAAACACCTACCAAAGTAGAAGCCGAAGCAAGGAATCTAGGGAGAGCTCAGCTGATAAAGTGCTGGCGTCAGACATCAGCAGGGAGAAGGGGCACAGCCGTAGGACAAGAGCAGGGGAAGGAGGAAGCAGAAGACGAATAGGAGAGAAGCAAGGGAAGCCAGGCAGAGGAAGAGCAGACCCAGGTGGGTGGAAGCAAAGCAATCAAGGAGCCTGGAAGCCAGGCAGAGAGAGAGAGAGAGAGCAGAGTCAGGTGCATGGATGCAAAGCAATCAAGGAGCCTGCAGCCAGAGAAGAACTACACACACATGGCTCAGGGCTGTGCCAGTCAAGTGTGCGTGTCGACGGGACCCAGTGCAGCCCGAGGACGCCGCTTGCGTTGAGGCAGGGGACATGACACTGTGTTAGCTGACAAGCTTCAAACAGAGAAATACGACTTGCAGAGCAGACATGATTTCAGACCCCCTTTTACACAAGGACTCCACACCAGAGCTCAGACTATAAGGACTCCTGAGGCACGCCTGTGGCCGAAACACAGATCTGTGTCGAGTCTGTAATAAAGTTTGACTTGTTCGACTCAGTTGTCCCAGTCTCTGGAGTCATTGGTCCACTTCCCACTTTTTGTGTGTCTCATTTTGGGCAAGCATGTCTACAGTGGCAAGAAGTCGGCTGCTGAACATTTGATCGTCAGGATTGTTTTGGCTTTGAGTTGGACGTTAAGTGGGGGGAGAAGGGATGGAAGGTTGTGGTTGGGATATTTTTTTGTATAGTTACAATTACTGTTTCTTATTAGATGTCAAATGTTTTTCATTTGTGGTTTAATAAAAATGATTTGAAACATAAATTTGCTATAAAGCTGTCTAGATGAGTGTCATCTGCGATACCATTGTTCTAAAGAATTGATCTTATATCAAGGGTAGCTAGGGGAGGACTAGTATCACGGGGCTATAAGAGCCAAAACTCTCCGTTAGTTATGAACCACTGTGCTGTAATTTTGGGTTTTGGAGAGGGGAGGATTCAGGTGGGGGGGGGGGGGTGGTACTAATTTGATATAATTTGAAACCTGTTCTGTATATGTTTCCTTTGTTATATTCTTTAAACTTAACAAAAATCTTTAAACTTAAAAATGATTTGGAACATAAAAATGGCTGCGGGTTAGCCATGGCCATTATGGCCATTAATGAAATAAAATAAAAAATCAAGGGTTTCATGGCCACAATAAAAACGGCCTTAGCACAAGGGAATGACTCACATGAGGACATGCTGAGACCATTTGTCACTGCAGCTTAGTAAAAGGACCCCTAATCAACTGTTAGTAAAATATTCAAATAACAGTACACACTATCATAGCACGCTACTCACAATATTAACACAACACATATTAAATATCTGAATAGACAGCATAGGGGTAAGTGGAGGTGGGACAAATACATAAGAATAACAACAAGAGTTTAGACAGAAGATAAGAATGACTAAGGAAAAATTGCACATGGAGTCAGAATAGGTGCACATGTTGAAAAAGTCCTGTTAATCGAATGTTCTTAAAACTCAACAGATCATTTCATTTTTTCTTGCAGTCATTACCATATTCCACAGAAAAGACTGGCAATGTTATTTCTCAGTAGATGCATAGCACAGCTCTTAGCAAGCACTGCTAAATTCTGTATCTTCTAGTTTGTTCCCAGATAGCAAATAGACAAAACATGACATTCATGCTCTGCACTTACCCAGCACCTAACATAGCAGCTCCAATACTGAGAACACCACAACCACAGCCAAAATCTGCAATCACTTTATCTTCAATATCGTCATATGTTGTATGAATTGTATAAAGCATACATGCTATATAAAAAAAAAAAAAGAACAAAAAGTAACACAGGAGGTAGGAAATGAATCTAAGTTGTGGCTTGCAGTGAATAAGCAATAATTACTGTGTTAATTTATGCTTTACTATACAGTCTCTCTCTTTGAAAAGCTGTGTACCAGTGTTTTATTTATTTAGTCTGCTCATCTTCTCTTTTGGGGAAAGTAAATAATATTAAAACAAAACAATCCGATCAAAATAAAACAAGAGTAAATACATCAATAACAATACAAAATCAACTAAAAGCAAGCTGAACCCCCCCCCCCCCCCCCCCAACATACACACAACAAGCCTTCACTTCCTTCCTAAATACAAATATATTAAGTCTCTAACCTAAAGCCTTCTGGCAAAGAATTCCAAATGATTTACTCCATAACTGAAAAATGCAATATTGATAGACAAGAATTCCAGTAGTGCACTGCTTTGTCACCCTCTTATCTCCATGCATATCTCCCTGTCTCTCACCTAACCAACCCTCATCCTGTTAGACTGTCACTGAAATGCTTTGATGTTTCACTTATATATAAAATGTCATCTATCAACATTTGCTTATTTCCGATCTGACGAAGAAGGGCCACCTTCGAAAGCTAATCAAAAAATGTATTAAGTTATGTCCAATAAAAAAGGTATTGTCTTAGTTTATTTTCCATGTTTTATTTTGTTCTATTTCTATTGATTACCTTTAAAAGTGGACTAACATGGCTAAAAAAGTCACAGCTACCACAGCATAAAAAAGCTAAGCAACATGAACAAATGCACTGAATACATTAAAAAAGAATTACGTTTAAATGTTTTTAAAATGTCAATTTCACTTCTTCAACTCTGCACTGATGATATTAGTGAGACATCAGAGTCACTAAGAATTTTTCTCATATGCAGAGATTAGGAGAAACTCCATGACAGGTCCTTAATGCTAAACTGCCTTTTGGCATAAATTGTGATTTTAACATGCTCAGTTTTTTTCTTTTTCACGAAACAAATGGAAAGTAGCTGAATGGTCAATGGGTCTCTCTGCTGGTTGGTTTGCAAAGTCTGATCTATGCTTCCAAGCTCATGTAAATATTTCCTCTCAAATCCATGGTTCTTAGGATAGTATCACTGGCTCCTATATAAAAGTAATTCCTTCCAGAATCAAAGCATAACAAGAAAGCATTGCTGTTGTACAATCCCTTGCCTTTAACACTTTTTATTTCTATATTCAATTAACCTACAATTGAAGGATCAGGTGTATGTTTGTGTTTTTCTTATAATGGTACCCGAATCAGCACTTCTCGCCATATGATTCTATGGATACAAATATTTTACCGCCCCCAACTCTGCTAGTCCATAATGGAGTTAGCCTGCATCATTTGTAATGGTGTCTAGATTTGGGCAGCAGAGTCAAGGAAATCACTCAACTGCACAGCACAGGAATTACCTGCTCTAGCAAGTCTGTGAAACCAGCTCACAGCGAAGAATGCAAACTCCAACAAACTTTCCCCAGAAAATAAACCCAACTTTACCTGCAATATGGGGCCTTGTTGGATACTGCTCCAGAACTAATTTTGGATTTTCAAAACCATCAACCTGTTGAAGGTAACTCTCTAATTCCTTTCGCTTTATCTTCTTCATCTTTAACAACTGTAAAATATCAGCAAAAATAGAATATCATATTACTAGGTAGTGGCAGGTGCCATGTACTAAAATCAGTATTATAGTAAGGCAGACACTTCTGTTCATTTGATATTACAGTTCACAAATAAGCAGCTGTTTGACGGTTCCACCCATATTCTCTGGTGCAAAAATGGGTTGTACAGATTGGCAGTAACCACTGACTTCTCTATAATATCTACCCCTGGTGAGATTCTGTGCAACAAAATGTTCCTGCCTTTATCTGTTCAAATAACACGATATAAATAACTTTCCATGACTTTGAATATTAATCTATAACACAATAAAGCATTATTTAATATTTTGTGCAAAAATCCCCCATCATAAATCTTGGGACCATCTCCAGGCTGGATTCTCCCTGGCCTTTAGGCTTGAAACCCTCTCCAGGCTTGATATGTCTCCCTCTTTTCAGGTTCACTCCCTCGTTAGTCTCTAGGCTATCTCCCCACTTCACCTCATCTAGGCCTGACACCCCAGCTGCCTCTGGTCCATCCCCCAGGCTCAAACCCCCTCCTTCCTCAGTTCTCTTAGTCTTCCCAAACCCTTCTTATTACAGCAGATCAAGCTTTTTCTCTGAGCCCCTCAAGGCTTGACACTCTGCTCACCTGACTCTCCTTCCAGATCCTGCCCTCCTGAACTATTCTCTTCTTCAGTAGTCTCCAACCTTTATTTCATGACACACACAGCACTGGGTTCACTATGTCATCGCATATTATCACCTTTCCTCTTCCCCTACCTCACTCACTTTGCATCATTAGTTCCTTTCCCTTTCTTTCTACCCCCTGGCATCATCACTTTTCCTTGCTTCGCCCCCCCCCCCCCCCCCCCCCCACCACATTGCTTCTGAACCCTCTCCTGGAGGCACACCTAGCCAGGCAATTTTTCAAGATTACCATAATAAAGATGTATGAAACAGATTTGCATACAATGGGTCTGTGATGCATGCAAATTTATCTCATGCATATTCATTGTGGTAATTCTAACTGGCTAGATGTACCTCTAGCGGAGGGTTGAGACACACTGTCCTACACCCACATTCCCCTCCACAGCCCCTCCCTCTGTTGCCAAGAAGAATTGGTCAACAGTGCTTCTTACCTGTTGCTTCTTCTTCCTGAAATCAGAACCATGCAAAGCCAGAGTCTTGCAAGAACTGCTGGCCACAGACACCTCTGATTTCAGAAGGAATCAGGCAGAAGAGGCTGCACCAGTGAGTAAGACCTGTTGATTGCCCCTGTGACAGGTTAGAGGTTAGAGTACAATAAAGCCAAAGTGTAGGGGTGGGAAAAGAGACTGCAAGACTACCCTCCACTGGACAAGAGCAGGCTGGCATCTGCAGTTACAGACTCCTCTCTCTGGGCCTAATCAGATGCACAGAATTCAGCAAGGTAATTGCAGAATTTTGCATGAGAGAATTCTGTGCAAATTCAGCATAATGCATTTACATAGAATTCCTCAAGTAAATATTGTTTTAGCATACTGGTTTAAAAAACCCATTTGTTATATGTATTACACAGTGAAAACAGAAAAAACTCAGGCTGTACTTTTTTTTCCAGTGTCAATACTTTTTCAGCCATTAAATAAAAACAGTTTGACTTAGGTGAAGTCAATTTCTTTTTAAGGGCTCTTGCCTGCTTGGCTCCACTTGGTGACCCTCTCTTTGTGTTCATAAAATTTATTTAACCACGGCATTCCCAACAACCCCACCAGCACATCAAACAGGTTTCAGCACAACTGTTAAATATCAATCTGATGCCATCCTTGGACCAGAGGATTAAATGTCATGCAGTGGCTGACTTTCTGTGCTCCCCCCCAACCAAATGAACAAAGCACTATAATCACAAATTAAATACAAAAGAGAAATCTCCTCTCAAAGTAATAATACTTCACGAATACAAGAAATGTAATGTTTTGCAAATAGGGGGCAATCAGTAAAAAAAAACAAAATGTCCACAAGTGACTCCAAAGGGTAAATACACAAAATATCACCACAAGCACTAAAATAACATCATAGGTCTGCAGTGATAGTTTTTTTTTTCTTCAGACACATGGTACCATGATAGGTACAGAAATGGTGCCTAATATCACTAACTTGTATATCAGTTGGAGGAATCTACTATATAATTTGTATCTCAACATTCTATGGCTGGCTGGCTGGGGTCGTAACATCCTGACATCAGCACGCCTCCAGCGTTTCCTTCCCTCTCACTGTCCCGCCCTCGCGTAAAGACGAAATGAAGTCAGAGGAGGGCGGAACAGTGAGAGATAAGGGAATGCTAGAGGCGAGCTGACGTCAGGATGTTACGAACGCAAGTAAGTGAAGGCAACGTAATGGTGGATGAGAGGAGACATGAGCCCAACCTGCCTGCAGGGAACGCTGAATGAGAAGGGCATGGCAGAGGAGAATCGCTGGGGAGGGCAGAATCGCAAGAAATCAAGGTGAGGGGAGGGCAGGGCAGAGGAGAATCACCGAACACAGATGAGGGCAGGGCACAGGAGAGAATTGCTGGACATGGAGGGGATGGGAGGCGAGGGGAGAATCGCAGGACACGGAGGGGATGGGAGGCGAGGGGAGAATCGTGGGACATGGAGGGGATGGGAGGGCAGGGCACAGGACAATTGCTGGACACGGATGGGAGGGGAGGCCAGAATCGCGGGGACAGCAGGGCAGAGGATCACTAGACATGGAGGGGAGACCAGAATCGCGGGACACAGAGGGGACGGCAGGGCAGAGGAGGATCGCTGGAAATGGAGGGGAGGTCAGAATCACGAGACACGGAGGGGATGGAAGGGGAGGAAAGAATCGCTGGACATGGAGGGGAGGGCATTACAAGATAGCCTTGCTAGCACCCGTTTCAGTTTTTTGAGAAACAGGCCTTTTTTACTAGTTATTTTTATATTCTTTTGCATGGTATGCTGAAGGGGTGTCACTGGTGTATCACCTTTTATGCAACTGAGGCCTATTAAACAAACTCTGACTTGGCCAGGAACCATCTTTTTAAGATAATGTCATGGTTGCCTGAATGTTTCCTACATTTCTACACTGCTTGCCAGCTCAAGGACACACTGGCATTCCAGAGAGCATCTGCACTTCATCTTTAGGCCTGAAGTTGGTAACTAGACAGATTTACACTGACACAAGTATGAGATAAGGCTTGTGGGCCTCCTTGGTCAGGGATGGCACTTGCAGGGAGTGTGCCTGAATCAACTATTGACATCAGTGTTCTCCAGGCTTCCATTCTGTCTGCTGGAAAGGAGGAATGCATGATCTGATTGGGCCATAACAGTCACATGAGACAGTGGACAGAATCTGGTACCAGATTTGGTGAAGAACAAAGGAGATTAATTTTGGTGCAGCACCAGAGTGGATACACAGCTGATAGTAGTCTGTCTGTCTGTCTCTCTCCACAACTGCCTCTCTATAGAACATTACAGAGAAGTTTAAATTGAGAATTACGGCTTCTAACCTTGTATGAGAGACCAGCTACAGGTGTTGGCTGGATCTGTAACTTATCTCTCCACTAACCAGATGCTCACTGGTTGGTTTGCTGTGGACACAGCTTGAGCTGAAGAAAAGAATTCTATCTTTCATCCAGAGACCCTGCTGCTGAGCAAATGGCTTGTGATGGTGAGAAATCAGGTAGTTTGGGGACAGTTAGTTATTATTTCTAGTCTGCCAAAGGCTGAATTAGATCTCATGGGCATAGTTTATTAGCTGAAAATATTTGCCTTTTAGCATTCTCTTCTCAGGTGAATCATTTTTAGTACTGTAACAGAATATATATGTATGCAGATATCAATTTTTGTGTAATTCTTATTCAGATTGTCAGTGTAACCCTAGCAGTATTTATTTTGTGTGCTTGTTTGCCATTTTACTAATTATTATTGTAATGAATATATATTTACACTTTCAAATATTTCTTCATGCATACTACCAGTGTGAAACGAAACTTCCTTGGTGTTCTGTATCATTCCCTAAACACACAAATCCAGAGAATTGTTATTCTGGGTGAATTTCTGTCTCTGGCAGAGTATTACTAGGTTCTGTGATTGTCTATTCTTTACTAACCATTTTTCACTTCAATGAACACAGTAAGACATGGGTGAGACAATGATATTTTTATGATTTGGGGCAGCATCAGTAGATGAGTTATATGAATTTGTGAGCTACCTAACTTATAATTCATTGTATATTATGATAGTACCATAGGCATTAAATAGATCATAACTTACTGTTGAGTGAGGGTTTTTTAACAGAATAAGGGCCCTGTTTACTAAGCCACACTGTAGGCGCAACTGTTTATTAAGCCGCACTTTAGGTATGCTAGTGTTTTTTAGCGTGCACTGTTAGAGACATCCATATATTCCTATGGATGTCTCTAGCATTATAACGCGCTAAAAACGCTGGCACACCTTAGTAAACAGAACCTTAAATTCTCTATCCCAGCGCTCTACTTTAATACCATATGGAGGCACCAATTTGCTGAATAGCAGAATATATATGTACTTCCGGACATCAGAAGAGACTCTTCATATGATGTACTTTGCCCCATGGCTCATTTTAATCTTCATTGGTCTCAAATTGTTTTGTTCTAACTTTCATTTATGCTTTATTATATCTGCATAGGACCCAGGCCAACACGGGCCATGTTTCACTTTGCTGCATCAGGGCTGGTCCTTCCCACTTTACCGTGGCGTTTCATTCACTGCTATGCACATAAGTTCTTAATATAACTTTGAAATAATAACTAAAGCATAAATGAAATTTAGAAGATTAAAGCGAGCCACGGGGCAAAGTACCTCATCTGAAACGAGTTACTTCTGAGGTCCGGAAGTACATATATATATTGTATTATTCAGCACATTGGTGCCTCCATATGGTATTAAAGCACAGCTCTGGGATAGAGAAATTATCATCATAGTTACATCATTTCTTTTTTGGATAAACAGGTGATTAAGATGTCATTTACATTGAATACTTATGTTTACCGTAAACCTGTTAAACGTAATAATTAAGGTAGGATAGTCATCAGACTCAAAAATTACATGATGCTTTACCTATAAGTTAATTCCTGAGAATAAGAGGAATTTGTTGTTCCAAGAAGCATTTCAAAATTCAGGCATCTATTTTAAAAGCTAGATTTCTAGCTCAAGAATATCTGGCCAACGTAGTTAAACATGCTTGAGAGCTTTGTTTGCTAACTGCAATTTGCTGTTACAGGATACCTACCAGGAACCTATGAACCATCATGTGTAAGTGTGGTTTATTCCACCTTAGCACCTAAGGTGGCCCAAATCATTTATCAACTCAGGCATGTTTTGCAACTTCATCCTATTTTGCAACCAGGACCCAGTGCTGCAATATTAGGGATGTGTTAGTTCAACCTTTGTTACCCGAGCTACAAGATCTTCAAAAAGGGCAATACAGCCCATGTGATCAATGCAATTTTTGTCAATTTTCTTTATCTTGTTTTCAGTGGACTCACCCTACTGTATAAGCTGTGTTCATTGTGGGCCCTTCTGTTAAAGTCTGTCAGACATATCAGCAGGAAATTAAAGGTTTCTTTTTTTTTCTAGTCTGTCATTTTCATATACCACTTCTTCCCTTAGAAAGATCCCAAAGTGATTTACAGAAGTTAAACTAAGTTTTAAAAAAGTAACGCTAAAAATTGCAGCAAATTTCCTTAAAATAAACTTCTTCTAAACATAAAATAAGATTTGTAGGATCTAATAGTCTCAGGAAGTGTATTCCAAATAGATGCTGCCTGATAAGATTACTCAAGTAACATTTTAGAACAAACTCCTTTAAAGGAAGAATACATAAGAATAAAATTCCTGGATTCCCTATGATCGCCAACAAAGACACATACCAATGAGGGAAACTCTTCCAGTATATCTCCATATAATGTTTTTAAAACATAAATGAGAAATTTTAAAATCAGTTATCTTACAAAGCAGAAGCCAAAGAAGTTCTCTAAAAAAGTGTTATACATGAACAAATCTAGACTTTTAAAAAAATCCTGCATGCCGCCATATTTTGGATAAATAGTAGTCTTTTCAACAGGCCAGTCGTAATTCTAACCTAAAGTCAAGGTGAGACAGTACTATATATAGAGTCAAGATTGCCAAAATGGTGTTGTTCAAAAACTGCACCTATAGCTCAACTGTTTTAATGTTTAAAAAAAAAAGGGGGGGGGTTATGTGCACTGCACTATTCACTTGGGGCTGAAATGTGAGCCAATTCTAGACTTGTTTTTTTTTTTGTGCTTATTTTGCTTTTTAATTGTTCCTGCTTCTGACCTTTTGCTTGCCCATTCCTCTTTTTACTCCTTCTCTCTCCATTTGCTTCCCTCTCTTTAAGCAACTCTTTCTCTAAGTATTATTCTTAGCTCTGGAGAGAAGTGGGCTGTTTCTCAGGGCCCTTATCCTATCAATACCCTCTGAGGACTCACTTACGCTAAAGTCGGCCCTGCTCCTTTCTGCTTTGAGCCTACCTCCAGTTTCTCTCAACTTACCCATCCTCCCTCCGTTCAGCCTGTTCCCCAATTTTTTTTTTCTTCTTTCCAGCTGCAAAATTATCCTCAGCCTAGCCCCAAAGTGGGATATAACCACGTTGGCCAAGGTGCAACAGTCGCTGTTGGAACACTGGCAAATACAGCACACAGGACCAATTCCAACCACTCTGGATCACCCGCCACTCCCCACCCTTTGGTCTATTCGTGTACTTTGTTCGATCCCCACCGCACCACCAAAGTGTCATACACGAACGGTCGGACAGCCCAATACCATAAGCAAGCTAGAATATACTGAAAAAAAAAATGTCCAGTACCCTAAAACTGGATTCGATATTAGAGACAACACAATGACCAAACGTCAAAACATAAGCCTCCTTCACCAAATACCTCAAGGCAGAAGTTAATAATAGCGAGAAGAAGCTCCGAAAGCAAATCTAAACGAGCCAAGTTTAATCTTATTGGTGCCCTCTATTGCATCACAGAATGAAGCCTGCAGAAAAAAAGAAGACGCTGCTGGTTGGCTGCGGCTGGGAACCACCAGAATGAGGCTTGGAGTGAACTATACTAGTGGAGCACCAGAATGAGGCTTGGAATACACAGAGAGACAGCCGGAACACATCGGGACGAATACCGCCCGAAAAACCACACATACAACAAGAAAGTAGCCCAAAAGAAAAATGCGACCCGCCGCCGAACTTCAAAAGTAGCCCGATTTGACAGAAGGCCCGCCTAGCTGCTCTCCCCAACTTCCTTCGCTCCGTGCCCTGCCCTAGTGAGGATTGGGCGGAGCTCATCTGCTTCTCCTGTCGCCTAGGTTCTGCTCTAAGAGTCTTAGTTGTAGCCAATCAGCAGCTTTATTAGAGGTGTGCGCGAAGGAAAAGGGAGTAGAGCTTAGTCTAGTTTGCGTTCGTCGTTGTATTATACCTAGAGTGTCTTCTAGTTCCTTCCTGCAGTATTGTAACCAATCAGCTGCGTCTTCCTTTCACAGGGTGCATGCTCCGAGGCTGTAAGACAGCAGAACTCGAGCTCTGAATTCCTAGTTTGTGTGTTTTTAGCGGTTCTTGGCGTCTTCCACTCTGAGGTTTTGGGGTAAGGGTGAGTGTGTGTTAACGGTTGGTGTTTGTGCTGCTTCTCCAAATATTGATTCTAGTATTAGTTGTGTTGTTAAAGCATTGGATTTTTTTCAGTAAACTATTAATTTGCTTATAGTATATTAGGTTGTCTGACAATGATGACTGCAACGTAGGTGGGGCAGGAGCATTGGTTAAGTTCTGTACTGGGGGCGCCAGGCAGCCTCTGCCTTGCTTGGAAGCCACGTGCTGCTTTGGGGAGTCCCTCCCTTCCCTTTTTTTCTGAGGAGGCGGCGCGGGAACCGGGAAGGAAGCTCGGCTGTTGGGTAAGGAAAGCATGTGTGTAAGTAAAGGAGAAAGGGCCTTTACTACTACTTATTTCTATAGCGCTACTAGACGTACGCAGCGCTGTTTGGCTAAAGTAAGCAAAAGTGAGGAGGCCGTGGTGGAGATGAGGATGTGATTGTGGTTTCTGCTGTGTCTCGCACTGATGGAAATTACACGTCCAAAGAGCTGTGAGTCCTGGGGCTTTCCCCAGACATTCTCAGGTCGGGATTGCGACTCGAAAGTGGCGGTAGTTCCCAAACTGCGACTTTCATGTTCACTGTTTTCAGGGCGGAAAAGAGCTGCCTGAGAGTCGCAGTACATGGTTGCCTGCGCCGGGTTGGGAAAATAGTGTATTTTACGCTTAAAGGGAGCCCAATTTGTTGGGAAGACTGCCGCCCTATTTTTTTTTTCGGGCAGATCTGCGCCAGCGGGCTGGTTTTCCTGCAGTATAACAGATTGTAAGCTCTTTGAGCATGTCTTCTATATTTGTGCAGCGCTGCGTACGCCTTGTAGCGCTATAGAAATGCTAAATACCGTAGTAGTAGTAGTAGTGTTTTGGGGCAGGAAGGAGTTGGTCAGCTCAGACTGGCCCCTTTCCATGTGACTGGGTCACATTAAAAAAAAAAAAACTGCTAACGGCGTGATCCAGTGGCTTTCTGATTGGATGCTAAGCTGCACCTGATTTGATTTAGTTTTAATTTTCAAGGGAATGAAGTTTAGTGTCTTCAGGTAGACTTTTTTTTTTTTTTTTTTCTGTTGAGATACTTTGATTCTGTTACCTTTGAGGCTGAATTCGATCTATGCTTACTCTTATTCCAGAATAATTGGTAGGTTTAGTAGGTATGACAAATTAAATTTAAAAAGACATGCTGTTTATAGATTGAACATCTCTGATTTTGCTGACTTGAGAACTAATGTAGTAAGGTGTGCTACTTACTGCTAAGTTGGCTTTTTCTCTCAATTTTGTGTGTGCCCTATGTTAACACATTTTGCACATTAATTGTGCACAAAGACTTGCACTGATTTACACACAGTTCATTTAAATCCCTAGATAATGCATTAGCTATTAAAAGCATATAAGCATTGCCATACTGGGATAGATCAAAGGTCCATTGAGCCTAGTATCCTGATTCCAACAGTGGCCAATCCAGCATCCAGGTTACAAGTACCTGTCAAGATCCAAAAGAGTAAAACAGATTTTGTTACATATTTTAGAAATAAGTTGTGGATTTTCTCAAGTCTTTCTTAGTAATGGCTCAAGGACAGCTCATTAATTTTTCTTTTAGGATATTATCCAAACCACCTACCTTTAAAGCCTGCTTTGTCCATTCAGGTTATGGCTTGTTTTTCTTGTCATACTCATATTCTAGGTGTTATTCAGTTTGGGTAATTTTTCTTTCTCCTGGAAGCCAGCATGTTTATCTATTTCCAAATAGTCTGAGTTCTGTTGTTAATTTGTCCGCCTCTGGGTCTTTCTCTTTCCTGTTCAGTTTATTGTGTTTATTTCACTCGTACAGTTCTGGATCTCTTCTCTGGCATGCTAACAGTAAGGATAAAGTAACAATGTTCTGTGCTGCCTCATTCTTATAAACCTTAGTCTTGATGTTCTTCTTCTCTCTCTCCCCCCCCCCCCCCCCCCACACTAGCCCTTCTACTTGAATTCCTTTCTTCTCAGGCAGATGCAGAAAAGTGTTCCAGAAGCTGAGTGCAGGGTTTTCATACATGGGTTGAGGAGGCATTAGTGTTAGGGTTTCATGCCTATTTCTTTAATTCATTGCAAACATACAGGTTCTGCAACTTTCTGGCTTCATTAAAAGGAATGGGTCAAAAAACAGGGATGAGAAGCTGAGGGAGATGTGCTGGACAGTTGAGAAATGCTCAGAATAATAAAGTTTTTTGTGAAATATGCCAACACATGCCTGTAACTTATGCCTGTATAACTGCTTGTGTTTTGATACATTTTTTTTTTTTTTGCAATACTAACATTCATTAGCACTCAGTTTGCACTGGAATTCTGTTCTCTACATTTATGCACATAATCTGTGCATGCAACTCTTAAGTGCTAATACAATTGTTCTTACTGCATTGGGGAACAAAGTTTTATTTACCATTGTGCTGGGAGGGTTACTGCTTTGGTCCCTTAATGTTAACATATGGTTGTTTGAGATTCATTTAACAGTTTAAAAAAAAAACTGATCTGAGTTGGCATCATGCATATTGCACTACTACCATCAGTCACTTTGGTAACGCTATTAGATGTATACAAATGTGTAAAAGACAATACCTGTTCAACAGAGCTTAGTCTAGTCAAGATAGACAAGTAGGGAGTTTAGTTTATTATGGGATGGTAGAAGCATGGCTATTTAAACATGTGAATAAGGGGTTAATATTTAAAATCAGCCTTAAAAGCTTTTTAGCCTGGATTTGAATGGCATCAGAGTTGGAGCATGACATACTGACTCAGGAAGTCTATTCCAGGCAAATGGCATAGAAGGAGAAAGAGAAAAAGTCTGAAGTTGGTGTGGAGGAAAAGCGCAGGGGTGAGAATGACTTACCTGATGATGATTGGAGCTCTTGATGAGCGGTATAGGGAAAGAGGAGAGATTCTAAGAAACTGCAGAATGAATAAAATTCTTCTTACTATATCTACAAATGTAAACTGTATGCAGAAACTGATAGGGAGCCAATAAAGTGAATTTAGAGGAGGGGTTATGAGTGTAGCAACATTGGCAGAAGATACATCATGCAAAATTTTGAACAGAGAAAAAGGGAGCGATGGTTTCAGTGGGAGACACTGAGGAGCAGAATTACAGTTCCTAAGTAGGAAGTGTCCTAAGTAGGAAGTGATGAGTGGGTAAGGGTTTTGCTAATATGTTTGTAAAGGAAGGGATACATTTTGATTGCCGACGAGAGAAGGAAAAATTCTAGACCTAGTCCTTAGTGGAGTGCACGATCTGGTGCGGGACGTAATGGTACTGGGGCTGCTTGCTATCAAATCCGATCATATTATGATCACTGTTATTGGCTTTGAAGTAAGTATACATAGGAAATATGTTAGTATCCTTTTTTAAAGTTAAACGCTATGATAAAATGAGAAGAACAGTGAAAAGAAAACTTAGAGGAGCGACTGTGAGGGTCAAAAATTTACATCAGGAGTGTAACATCCTGGAAGCCCAGGCCAAATATATTCCACGCATTAAAAAAGGAGGACGGAAGACTAAACCACAGCCGGCGTGGTTCAAAAGTAAGGTGAAGGAAGCTATTAGAGCTAAAAGAAAATCCTTCAGAAAATGGAAGAAGGAACTGACTGAAAATAATAAGAAACGGCATAAAGAATGTCAAGTCAAATGCAAAGCGCTGATAAGGAAGGCTAAGAGGACTTCAAAAAAAGATTGGTTGGAGGCAAAAACACATAGTAAAAATTTTTTTTTAAGTATATTAAAAGCAGGAAGCCAGCAAAAGAATCGGTTGGACCGCTAGATGACCGAGGAGTAAAGGGGGAAATCAGGGAAGACAAAGCCTTAACGGCGAGATTAAATGAATTCTTTGCTTCGGTCTTCACCGAGGAAGATTTAGGAGTGATACCGGTGCCGGAAATGGTATTTGAAGCTGACGAGTCGGAGAAACTTAATGAATTCTCTGTAAGCGTGGAGGATGTAATGGGGCAGCTCTACAAACTGAAGAGTAGCAAATCTCCTGGACCGGATGGTATTCATCCCAGAGAACTGATAGAACTGAAAAATGAACTTGCAGAGCTATTGTTAGAAATATGTAATTTATCCTTAATAGAGTGTGGTACCAGAAGACTGGAAGGTGGCCAATGTAAAGCCGATTTTTTTTTTTTTTTTTTTTTTAAAGGTTCCAGAGGAGATCCGGGAAATTAATAGACCAGTGAGTCTGGCGTCGGTGCCGGGCAAAATGGTAGAGACTATTATTAAGAATAAAATTACAGAGCATATTCAAAAGCATGGATTGAGACAGTCAACATGGATTTAGTGAAGGGAAATCTTGCCTCACCAATCTTTGAACGGTTGAACAAACGTGGATAGAGGTGAGCCTGTTGATATTGTGTATCTGGATTTTCAGAAGGCGTTTGACAAAGTACCTCATGAAAGACTCCAGAGGAAATTGGAGAGTCATGGGATAGGAGGTAGTGTTCTATTGTGGATTAAAAACTGGTTAAAAGAGAGAAAACAGAGAGTAGGGTTAAATGGTCATTATTCTCAGTGGAGAAGGGTAGTTAGTGGGGTTCCCCAGGGGTCTGTGCTGGGACCGCTGCTTTTTAACATATTTATAAATGACCTAGAGATGGGAGTAACTAGTGAGGTAATTAAATTTGCTGATGACACAAAGTTAATCAGAGTCGTTAAATCGCGGGAGGATTGTGAAAAATTACAAGAGGACCTTACGAGACTGGGCATCTAAATGGCAGATGACGTTTAATGTGAGCAAGTGCAAAGTGATGCATGTGGGAAAGAGGAACCCAAACCATAGATACGTGATGCAAGTTTCCACATTAGGAGTCGCTGTCCAGGAAAAGAATCTAGGTGTTGAAACCCTATGCTCACCCACATATAAAATTGTTATACCCTAATGTTCTTTTGCTATTGTTCTATCCCCTAATGATATTTTGACTCTGAATTTTGTCTTCACATAACTCTTCACAATGTAACCCATAATCGTACTGCTACAAATTGTATTTTCATTTTTCACAATGTATTGTAAGCCACACTGAGCCTGCAAATAGGTGGGAAAATGTGGGATACAAATGCAATAAATAAAATAAATAAAAATAGTGATGGCTAAGAGAGCAAATAAAATGATAGAACTTATAAGGAAAGGAATGGAAAACAAAAACAAAACTGAGAATTTTATAATGCCTTTGTATCGCTCCATGGTGCGACTGCACCTCGAATACTGTGTGCAGTTCTGGTCACCGCATCTCAAAATAGTGCAATTAGAAAAGGTACAGACAAGGGTGACAAAAATGGTTAAGGGGCTGGGATGACTTTCCTATGAGGAAAGACTAAAGCAGTTAGGGCTCTTCAGCTTGGAGAAGGGATGGCTGAGGGGAGATATAATAGAGGTTTATAAAATACTGAGTGGAGTAGAGCAGGTAGATGTGAATGAATTCTACATTGGTCTGACTACAAAGGGTTTGCACCAGCTCCAATTGATACAGAATGTCACAGCACAACTGATAAATGGTTGTAAGTAACATGATCACATCACACCATTTCTGCAAAAACCTCACTGGTTACCAGTGCAATACAGAGTACTTTGAACAGGAGTGTCCTGAGAGGAGGAGCAGTAAAGTGGGAGATGCATGACAACAAGATAGTGAGGATGAGATAGATGGCTGAGTAAAATGAAGAAAAGTTGAAAATTCAAGAGCAGAGGAGAAAGTAGAAGGTAAAATTGACTGGTAAGGTGATGAAAGCAGAAATAGGCAGTGTGTTCTGAGATGAGGAATAAGATTCAGGAGAATATCAGGGAGAGATGGTGGTAGTGGAGCCATAAGAAATAAGGGAAGAGAGATATATCTGTGGAGATGTGACACATACTGGTCAGAGTGCAGGGTATCTGGAGAGCCAAGTGGGCTAGGATGGGCCTGGGAGGAGTAAACAAATAGCAAGCGGAGGATGTTTGCAGTTCATCTCGCAGGAGTGGAGGCATGTTGGTAGGGGATATAGGAGTCACCCTGGCGGACACGGGGAGACAAATGCAGGTGGACTGCAAAGCTCTCCAGCATCTCATTCATTAAGCTCTCTTCTACAGAGTGGATTAGTTGCTGAATGTTGTATCTATATATTCAGGATTAGGAACCCTTGTACAGTAATATATGCATGCGCTGAGCTGTTTCACAGACCAGTCATAAAGTGGTTTTGAGGTGTATTAACTCATTTTTCCCCCCTAGATTTGTGAACATGGCTGAAAATGGGGATAAAGCATCAATATCGGACCTGGAAAAAAAAATCTGTCAGCAGATTGAGGTATTTTATTTGTATCTGTCTATAAATAAACAGTTGTATCTTGCTAGAATCAGACTAGCATGTAGCATATTAACAGTAATCACCAAATAAGCCTTTAAAATAGAATAGTTTAAATTGTAGGGATTTGGGGGCACTTTCCGTAAAGCTTCAGAGACTTAAAAAAACAGTTTCTTCAGGATGAAATGCCATTGAAAATTCAGGAGCCTCCCTGTTTTGAATGTACATCTTAGTTTTTCTTATGCTTGAAAATAGAAATTTGGCTGACTTTAAGCCAGATGGGTTCCTTTTCTGTTCGTACCCCATTTCCCCAAGTTCAACAGAAGGGCATATATATGCATGGTAGTTTAATTCTTTATTTACTGTTTGGAAGTTTGATCTAATATAGATAATCTAACTTGAGTTTATTCAACCTTGTCATGAACACAAGAATATACACCAAGAAGCGTATTGCTGAAATTTAAACAAAGCTAGGTCAACAAATTCCAGCTTGGCTGAACATGGCATCTTTTTATTTCTGATACTTAAGTTTGCATTGACTTGTCTAGAACTATTCTTGAGACTTGGGATCTAAGCATATGCCTACAGTACAGGTTGTACAAGTTCAGAAGTTCGTGTCGTGTAATCAACTTCCAGCCTGTTACAATAAAGCAGATTAACCATGAAATAAAACTGTAGGTTTCAGGATTCTTTGTATATCAGTAGCCTGTTTAGTGTCTTTATAGTGAGACCTCAGTTGATTTTATTTTCTTTGAGAATAGCTATATTTACTTATTGTGTTACATGGAAATCGCCTTGGGCCACACCTCTACGCTTTAAACAATGGGATGTTGTGTTGTAGGATTTTGGCTATCTTCAGTAAAACACAAGCATAGACTGACAGTGCAATGCACCAGTCTCTAGTACTGGAGAAATCCTATCTAAGACAGGTACACAGAAGGTTTTGAGATGGTCTACCTCGTTTGTCATGAGCTGCAAATGTATTCTTAACCTTATAGGTGAGGCATATGGTAGTTCTTCATAAAGGAATCCTTTATCCTAAGGCTATGCAGACTTGGAATTGTTGGAAAGTTAAAACTAGTCAGAAAATTAGTGAACCTGTTTTGAGCTAATATTTGTATATATCCATTCAAACCATTTTATAACTTGCCTTTTAGTACTACTTCGGTGATCACAATCTGCCAAGAGACAAATTTTTAAAGGAACAGATTAAACTAGATGATGGCTGGGTACCTTTAGAAACTATGATCAAATTTAACAGGTAAGGACATTTAACTGCACTGTCTTTCCCTTCCAGCAAGCTCAGCTTTATCTGCCAAGTTACCCAGTTTCAGGCTAGAAATTTTGGGACAGTTCTGGGTTTCTATCTATCCCATCCTGGTGTGTTATGGGACTTGCAGCACTGATTTCAATGGGCAGGATCAGGCACTATAAATCTACACTGCGTTTGGGATGTGAGTTTAAAACCAGGACTGTCTCAAAATCTCAAGCCTAGAACTGAGTAACTGGAATTTCTGTGATATGTTTATACATATTGTAGTTCTTGTGCATCAGGAGGCATTATGGAGACCATCCCAGAGGTATAGCCCAAGAAGGATGTTAGGTTAGGCTTTTGCAAACTTCTTGAGTGTAGGAAACGCCAGACAGGGATTGTGGGGGGTTGAGAGGGATTAAAGAAAGCTCTTAGGGTCCAGATAGTCTAACTACTATGTTAGACTCCTTATCTAGTCTCTCTCACCTTATTCCCAGCAGCTTTCTTCCTGGAGCTGGATTGGCTGTCACCTCTTGCTGATGTTGCATGCTTCTCTTCAGCTTGCCCTTTAATTTCTGATCTCTGTAGTGATTCTGTGCTCAGAGTTTGAGCTGTAGTTATGTCATCTCCTTTCTGTTGGTGCAGTGCCTCCAGCCCACCTAGCAGCAGCACTACACTCCATTCCATCTGTCCCTCTTCTCCACCAGCAGCCCAGTATCAGCCCCATTTCCAACCCCCCCCCCCCCCCCCCCCCCAGTATACCTCATAGGTGACCATAGTGATTCATTTTTGGGGCCTGTGCTGGGGCCTGGCAGTTTTCCCTCTTCCACCAGTAAGGAAGCAGGAAGTGATGTTGGTGAGGGCAGGATACTGCAGAAGGAAGTCTGCTGGACTGGCACAGCCAGTGAAAATGAATTGCTGCAGCTGCCTTTGAAGTAAACTAAGGAAGGGGGGTTCAGGGACAGGTTTGATACTGGGCTGCCGGCAGAGAACAGGGAGAGATGTGGGGAAGGTGAGTTTCAGGTGGTAAGGTTTAAAAAACAAACAAACCCAAAACACTAGTTTATATATTGTTTGGGGGAGAGGCATGGAAGGGCTTATCCAAGTTAACTCTGGCCCACCCAACATACTAGGTCTGGCTAGTCCACTGTGTTGATCACACCAGACTGGACCAAATGGGAACAACACTACCTGCTGGGTATGAGAGCAGCTTTTTGAAACTCATTTAAACTCCTCTTCCATATCATCATGCTGATCAATCCATAGACTGGTGGGTTGTGTCCATCTACCAGCAGGTGGAGATAGAGAGCAATCCTTTTGCCTCCCTATATGTGGTCATGTGCTGCCGGAAACTCCTCAGTATGTTCTCTATCTCAGCAGGTGGTGGTCACACACAGCAGCAGCTCTGGCTAGGTCTCCAAGCCTAATTTTTAGGTTTTGTTGAGTACCTGGGGTTGAGGGCTCTTCTTGAGCAAGTGCAAACCTGGTGGTGCTAGATCCCTCCTTTTCTCCCCCATCCCGCTGGCTCCGTTAAAAAAAAAAAAAAAAATTTTGAACGTCCTTAAGGGCGTTTATTTCGACGTTTGTTTAAACGTCTATTGCAGCTACTCACTGGGACACCAGGTCGTTACAGCTCGAAGCGAGAAGCAGGTAATTTTTACCTTTTTATAGCGGGCAGGGGTTTCCCCGATCGATCTCCACGTGGCCTATGGCGTCGGAGGGCGAGGGCGCGAAGAATCACTCCCCGGTCGCGTGTGCGCTTCTAGCGGGGATGCGGGGGGTCTTAAAGTCTGACTCGCCCTTGTTGGGTGTCAGTTCGGAGGCCGGTCAGTGTCCCGGGTCTTCCTCCGGTGCGGCGGTTTTTCCCGCCATAAACGCCCATTCCCCGCTGCTCGCCTCCGCCATCTTGGCCGGCCACACTGCTCGGACGGCTTCTTCTTGGGCCGCCCTTGAGCTGGGAGATGTTAATGCCATGGCCGCCCTTGATTTGGGCGACGGCAAAAAAGCGGCTAAAGTTAAGCGCCGTTCTTCCCGCGCGGCTCCTTCGCGGAGTGTCGCGCTGGACGCCATCTTGGATGCGCAGCATGTTTCTCCCCCGCTCTTGCGAGCACCGGTTGAGGGTGCGTCTAGGGCTGTGGCCCAGGCGGCTGAAGTGCACAGTCTGGGGGGTTTCTCCCCCGAGTTTATTTTGCTGCTGCATCAGGCCTTCCTTATGCAGAACGCTGCCCCTTCTCCCTTGTCCGATAAAGGGGTTGAGGCCCCCGGAAGTAAACGCCCTCGGGTGGATTCCCAGGCCTTAGAGGACTTTGTCTCCTCTGATGTAGATGAGGGCAGCGTATCTGAGTTCTCCCAACGGTCCTTTGCGGATTCCTTGGAGGAGACGGATTCCCGCTCGGATGGAGCGGATGACCCCTCTGCAGCGCGGATCTTTCGCTCAGAGGATTTGCCCAACCTGTTACTGCAGGCCATGAGCATTTTGAAGATTTCCTCTCCAGAGGACGTCTCTCCCTCAGCCCCTGTTGGCTCCGCCATTATGCTGGGGACGAAGCGCCCGCCTAGAACCTTCCACGTGCATGATGCCATGCACACCTTAATTTTGGCTCAATGGGATGTCCCGGAAGCGAGCCTCAAAGTGGCTAGGGCTATGTCTCGCCTCTATCCTTTGCCTGAAAGTGAACGGGAAGCCTTTCTTTGGCCTACCGTGGATTCTTTAATCACTGCGGTGACTAAGAAAACGGCGTTGCCGGTGGAAGGTGGCACGGCCCTAAAGGACGCCCAAGACAGAAGATTGGAGGCGGCCTTAAGGTCGTCCTTCGAGGCGGCTGCCTTAAGTCTGCAGGCCTCAGATTGCGGCTCCTATGTGGCCAGGGCGTGCCTGACTATTGTGCAGCGGGCTTCCCCCTCGGATCCTTCCTTGAGGGCTGATTGGCCGGCCCTGGAATCGGGCTTGGCTTATTTGGCAGACTTACTGTATGATGTCTTGAGAGCCTCGGCTAAAGGTATGGCTCAGACAGTCTCTGCGCGGCGGTGGCTTTGGCTGAAACATTGGTCTGCTGACCACGCCTCTAGGTCCCGCCTGGCTAAGTTGCCTTTTAAAGGCAAGCTGCTTTTTGGGGTCGAGCTGGACAAAATTGTGACCGATCTCGGCACGTCTAGGGGCAAGAGGTTACCAGAGGTCGGGGCTCGGGCCAGTGCTCGCCCCGGTAACTCCAGAGGACGGTTTCAGGAAGCCCGTCGGTACCGCCCGGGCAAGTCGGGCTCCTCTGCCCCCTCTTCCTTCAAGAGGAACTTCTCCCCCAAGCAGCATTCCTTTCGCAGAGACCGCCGTCCCGGAGGTGCGCCCTCCGGTCCTCCCCCAGGGTCTCGTACCCAATGATGGGGTCCTGGTCCATGGCCCAGTGCAGATTGGAGGACGCCTGTCCTCGTTTCTGGGCGAGTAGACCAGGGTAACTTCAGACGCTTGGGTGCTGGAAGTCATCAGAGACGGCTAGAAGCTAGAGTTCTGCCGACCCTTAAGAGACGGGTTTGTACTCTCTCCCTGCAAGTCTCCGGTCAAAGCTGTGGCAGTGCAGCAGACCTTGGACAATCTCATCCGCCTGGGTGCGGTCGTTCCGGTGCCAGAAAATCAGCTTGGCAAGGGACGTTAATCCATTTACTTTGTGGTACCAAAGAAAGGAGGTTCTGTACGGCCTATCCTCGACCTCAAAGGGGTCAATCGGGCCTTGAAAGTTCGGCACTTTCGCATGGAGACTCTCAGCTCTGTTATAGCGGCAGTGAAGGCAGGGGAGTTCCTGCCATCCTTGGACATCAAGGAAGCGTACTTGCATATTCCCATCTGGCCTCCTCATCAACGCTTTCTGCATTTTGCAGTCCTGGGCCGACACTTCCAGTTCAGAGCCCTCCCGTTCGGGTTGGCTACTGCTCCGCGGACCTTCTCCAAAGTAATGGTGGTCATCGCGGCCTTCCTGCGAAAGGAAGGAGTACAAGTCCATCCTTATCTGGACGACTGGTTGATCCGAGCCCCCTCTTATGCAGAGTGCGGCAAAGCTGTGGACCGGGTGATTGCTCTTTTGAGCTCCCTGGGGTGGATCATCAACTGGGAGAAGAGCCAGCTGCGCCCGACTCAGTCCCTGGAGTATCTGGGAGTTCGATTCGACACCCAAGTGGGCAGAGTGTTCCTGCCGGGCAATCGGATTGTCAAACTTCAGGCTCAGGTGGACCAGTTCCTAGTAGCCTCTCCTCTTCGGGCTTGGGACTATGTGCAGCTGTTGGGCTCTATGACGGCCACCATGGAAGTAGTGCCCTGGGCCAGGGCTCATATGAGACCGCTATAACACTCTCTGCTGCAGCGCTGGACTCCGGTGTCGGAGGATTATGCTGTGCGCCTTCCCTTGGACCCAGCAGTGCGTAAGGCGCTGAGCTGGTGGCTGAAGACAGACAAGTTGTCTGCAGGGATGCCTCTGGTGACCCCGGAGTGGATTGTCGTCACGACGGACGCCTCTTTGACGGGCTGGGGAGCCCACTGCTTGGGAAGGACAGCGCAGGGGCTCTGGTCTCCTGGAACTCAGAGCCATTCGGTTGGCGCTTTTGGAGTTCCTCCCGGTACTGGCGTTGAAGCCAGTATGGGTCCTGTCGGACAATGCCACGGCTGTGGCCTATGTCAACCGCCAGGGAGGTACCAAGAGCGCCCCTCTAGCCAAGGAAGCCATGAATCTATGCCAGTGGGCGGAAGCGAACCTGGAACAGCTGTCGGCGGCCCACATTGCCGGAGTCATAAATGTCAAGGCGGACTTTCTCAGTCGCCATACCTTGGATCCCGGAGAGTGGCAGTTATCGGCTCAGGCGTTCTTGCACATCACGAAGCGCTGGGGCCAGCCGAGCCTAGATCTGATGGCGTCATCGGCCAATTGCCAAGTGCCGCGCTTTTTCAGCAGAGGACGGGACCCTCGATCTCTGGGAGTAGATGCTCTTCTCCAACAGTGGCCGACACAGGAGCTTCTCTATGTGTTCCCGCCCTGGCCCATGTTGGGCAGGGTACTAGACCGGGTGGCAAAGCATCCGGGCCGGATAATCCTGGTGGGTCCGGACTGGCCCAGACGTCCCTGGTATGCGGACTTGATCAGGCTCTCAGTGGACGACCCTCTGCGGCTGCCAGTGGAGCAGGGCCTGTTGCATCAGGGTCCCGTGGTGATGGAGGATCCCTCCCCCTTTGGTCTTACGGCCTGGCTATTGAGCGGCAGCGTCTGAGAAAGAAGGGCTTCTCAGACAAGGTCATCGCCACTATGCTGAGAGCGAGGAAGCGCTCTACTTCTACTGCTTACGCCAGGGTTTGGCGTACCTTTGCAGCGTGGTGTGAAGCAGGCTCACTTTCTCCCTTCACTGCTCCAATTTCTTCAGTGCTGGCGTTCCTGCAAGAAGGTCTGGAGAAAGGCCTGTCGCTCAGTTCCCTTAAAGTCCAGGTAGCGGCTCTGGCTTGCTTCAGGGGCCGCCTGAAGGGTGCTTCCCTGGCTTCGCAGCCAGATGTGGTGCGCTTTCTCAAGGGAGTTAATCACCTGCGCCCTCCTCTGCACTCAGTGGTGCCTGCGTGGAATCTCAACCTGGTGCTCAGAGCCTTGCAGAAGCCGCCTTTTGAACCCTTGTCGAGGGCATCTCTGAAAGACCTGACGTTGAAAGCAGTCTTTTTGGTGGCTATCACTTCAGCCAGAAGAGTTTCCGAGCTCCAGGCACTCTCATGTCGAGAGCCTTTTCTGCAGTTCACTGAGGCAGGAGTGACTATTCGCACAGTGCCTTCCTTCCTGCCCAAGATTGTTTCTCTCTTCCATGTGAATCAGCAGCTCTGTCTTCCTTCCTTTCGTAGGGAGGACTACCCAGAGGAATACTCTGCTCTCAAATTTCTGGATGTGAGACGAGTCATCATCAGATACTTGGAAGTGACCAATGATTTCTGGAAGTCGGATCATCCGTTTGTCCTGTTTGCAGGTCCTCGTAAGGGTCTGCAGGCTGCTAAGCCTACAGTGGCAAGATGGGTCAAGGAAGCCATCGTAGCGGCTTATGTGGCCGCCGGGAAGGTGCCGCCTATCCAGCTGAAGGCTCACTCCACTAGAGCTCAGGCGGCCTCGATGGCAGAGGCCGGGTCCGTCTCCTTGGAAGAGATATGCAAGGCAGCAACTTGGGCATCGGCCCATACCTTCTCCAGGCATTACCGCTTGACTGTGGCTGCTCGGGCGGAGGCCCAGTTTGGAGCTTCAGTGTTGCGGTCAGGGATTTCAATGTCCCGCCCTGCGTGAGTACTGCTTCGGTACATCCCACCAGTCTATGGATTGATCAGCATGATGATATGGAAGGTAAAATTATGTGTCCTACCTGATAATTTTCTTTCCATTAATCATAGCTGATCAATCCATAGCTCCTCCCAGATATCTGTACTGTTTATATTCTGGTTGCATTTCAGGTTCAAGTTTAGTCTTCAGTTCCTGTTCAGGAGGACTTTGTGTTCAAGTTTTTTCAATCGGATTCTTCAGGAGTTGAGACGAGTTTGTGTTACAGTGAGCTGCTGCATTCCTCTCCCCTCCTTTTTACGGGGCTGGATTGAGACATAAATTCTGCCGGTGCTCCCTCCCGCTTCGGCGGTGTTAGGGTCAGTCAGCTCCTCCCGCGGTTGCAGTTGCAGGATAAGCCAGATTCCCCCGCATCGGCGGGGTGGTGTCCCTCCCCCGCTCTGCGGGGATGAGCTGGACGGATTCCCCTCCCCCACTTGTGTGGGGATGAGCTGGGTTAATTCCCCTCCCCCGTTTCGGCGGTGGTGAGCTGGGCAGAGTGTCCCTTTGTGGGTGTAATTCTCTAAGTGCTGAATCCTGCGGATGGAGCTTGGATATCGACATACTGAGGAGTTTCCGGCAGCACATGACCACATATAGGGAGGCAAAAGGATTGCTCTCTATCTCCACCTGCTGGTAGATGGACACAACCCACCAGTCTATGGATTGATCAGCTATGATTAATGGAAAGAAAATTATCAGGTATGATACATAATTTTACCTTACTTTCCTCTTCCCTATCAATAATGTCTTAGTCCCCAGTACCTTACTCCTTACTCTCTTACTCCTCCTCCTCTCTGCTGGAGACATCCATCCCAATGCTGGTCCCCCTCACCAACCCTCATCCTATTTGTGCAGTTCGCACCGTGACTTCTCCAATCTCATCTCTATTCCTGTCCTCCCCCCTCTTCTTTGCCCTTCTCATACGCCCTATGGAATGCCCACTCCATCTCCAACAAACTTTCCTATATCCATGACCTTTTTATCTCTCGTAGCCTCCATCTGCTCGCGTTAACAGAAACTTGGCTCTGCCCTGAAGAGACTGCTTCAGTCGCAGCCCTCTGCCATGGTGGTTATCTCTTTTCCCATACTCCTCGCCCTATTGGCCGCAGTGGTGGTGTTGGACTATTACTCTCTCCCTCTTCCAAATTTCAATCTCTTCTGCCATCTCAATCTCTCTGCTTTTCTTCCTTTGAAGTCCACTCCATCCGCCTATTTTTTTTTTTTTGTTACATTTGTACCCCGTGCTTTCCCACTCATGGCAGGCTCAATGCGGCTTACATGGGTCAATGGAGGGTTAAGTGACTTGCCCAGAGTCACAAGGAGCTGCCTGTGCCTGAAGTGGGAATCGAACTCAGTTCCTCAGTTCCCTGGGACCAAAGTCCACCACCCTAACCACTAGGCCACTCCTCACTCCTTTGCCTCTTCGAATAGCAGTTATTTATCGTCCCCCTGATAAGTCCCTTTCATCCTTTCTCAGTGACTTTGACGCTTGGCTTTCCTTCTTTCATGATCCTTCTTCCCCCTCCCTCATCCTTTGTGACTTTAACATTCATACTAATGATCCCTCCAACTCTTACGTCTCCCAGTTCCTCGCCTTAACATCCTCCTTCAATCTCCAACTATGCTCCACTTCCCCTACTCACCAAATGGTCACTGTCTTGATCTTATCTTCTCCTATAACTGCTCTCCCTCCAATTCCTTTGCCTCAGATCTTCCCCTCTCTGACCATCATTTAATAACCTTCACACTTAAAATTCTTCCTGCCCAATCCCGTCCAATCTTAACCAATTTATCTAGGAATATTCTGGCCATTGACCCTACTACCCTATCCTCCAATGTCTCGAACCTCTTCTCTACCACTACACCATCCAAATCTGTCAATGATGCCGTCTTTTCCTACAATACTATTCTATCCTCTGCCTTAGACACTCTTGCATCTCTCATGGCCCGTCCTATAAGATGTACCAAACCCCATCCCTGGCTTACCTCTAAAATCCGCTACCTACGTTCCTGTTCCCGGTCCGGCGAACGCCTATGGCTGAAATCTCGTGCCCTTGCTGACTTCACACACTTCAAGTTCATGTTGTCCTCCTTCCAATCTGCTCTTTTGCTTGCCAGACAGGACTACTACATCCAGATGACTAATTCTCTCGGCTCAAACCCTCGACTTCTCTTCACCACACTGAACTCTCTCCTCAAGGTGCCTCCACCTCTCTCCAGACCCTAGCTGAGTTCTTCCACGACAAGGTTCAGAAGATAAACCTCAAATTCTCTACCAAGCCACCCCCACCTCTCCCTCCCCTTGTCCATTCCCCTATCTCCCCAGCCCCTCCGTCCTTTTCCTCCTCTCCTGAAGTCACTGATGAACAAACACATCTTCTCTCCTCCTCAAAACGAACTACCTGTTCCTCTGATCCCATTCCTACCCACCTTAACACCATCTCTCCTACTCTCACCCCTTTTATCTGTCATATCCTCAATCTTTCACTTTCCACTGCGACAGTTCCTGATGCCTTCAAACATGCTGTGGTCACACTGCTCCTGAAGAAGCCTTCACTTGACCCTTCCAACTATCGACCCATCTCCCTCCTCCCCTTCCTCTCCAAGATACTTGGACGCGCCGTTCACTGCTGCTGTTCCTGACCCACTTCAATCTGGCTTTCGCCCTCTTCATTCAACTGAAACTGCACTTACAAAAATTTCCAACAGCCTGTTACTGGCCAAATCCAAAGGTCTCTATTCTATCCTCATCCTTCTCGATCTATCCGCCGTTTTTGACACTGTTGATCACAGCCTGCTCCTTGATAACGCTGTCTTCACTTGGATTCCAGGGCTCTGTTCTTTCCTGGTTCTCCTCCTACCTCTCGCTTCGCACCTTTTAATGTACACTCTTCCACTTCTATCCCACTACCAATCGGTGTACCTCAGGGTTCTGTTATCAGTCCTTTCCTGTTCTCCATCTACACATCTTCCCTTGGCTCTCTGATATCATCCCATGGCTTTCAATACCATCTCTATGCTGACTACTCCCAGATCTACCTCTCTACCCCTGAAATCTCAACCAGCATCCAGACCAATGTTTCAGCCTGCCTATCTGATATCACTGCCTGGATGTCTCAATGTCATCTGAAACTTAACATGGCCAAAACCGAGCTTCTCATCTTTCCCCCTAAACCCACCTCTCCTCTCCCCCCTTTCTCTATTTCTGTGGATGGCGCACTCATTCTCCCTGTCTCATCAGCTCGTAACCTTGGGGTCATCTTTCTCCTCTCTCTCTCCTTCTCTGCTCATATTCAGCAGATTGCCAAAACCTGTCGTTTTTTTTCTCTACAACATCAGCAAAATCCGTCCCTTCATCTCTGAGCACTCTACCAGAACCCTTATCCACACGCATCATCTCTCACCTAGATTATTGCAACCTGCTTCTCACCGGCCTCCCATTTAGCCATCTCTCTCCTCTTCAATCAGTCCAAAACTCTGCTACGCGAATCATTTTCCGCCAAAGTTGCTATGCTCACATTAGCCCTCTCCTTAAGTCATTTCACTGGCTCCCTATCCGTTTCTGCATTCAATTCAAACTTCTCTTATTGACCTATAAATGCATTGCTCCCCAATACCTCTCCACTCTTGTCTCTCCCTACGCGCCCCCCCCCCCCCCCCCTTGGGTACTCTGTTCTGTAGATAAATCTCTCTTATTTGTCTCCTTCTCCTCTACTGCTAATTCCAGACTCCATTCCTTTTATCTCGCTGCACCTTGCGCCTGGAATAGACTTCCCGAGCCTGTACATCTAGCCCCGTCTTTGGCCATTTTGAAGTCCAGACTAAAAGCTCACCTCTTTGACGCTGCTTTTGATTCCTAACCACTACTCAACTTGCCCTGTCCTTTTATCCCCACCTCTTTATTCCCTTACCCTTTAGTTGTTCTGTCTGTTTACCTGTCTTATTTAGATTGTGAGCTTTTTGAGCAGGGACTGTCTTTTCGTGTATGGTGTACAGCGCTGCGTATGCCTTGTAGCACTGTAGAAGTGATTACTAGTAGTAGTAGTAGTACCTATCCAGCTGCACTGCATGATGCTTCTGAAAAATGGATGATGGTGGACTAATGTTGTTACTATGTTTTAACTTCACCATTGCATGATCAGATACATATAGTCAAACAGTTCTTGCCAATCTTCTTGTAGCCATGACCCCATGATCACTGCCAAGTAAAACTGTGACCCCCGCCCCCCACTGAGGTGCAGAATGATGCACCTATGGAGAGTTCCCCTGGGGCTAAACCACAAAAGTGACCCACAGTTTGGGAAGTTCTGCAATTAAGACTGAGAGTTGTGAGCAGTTAAGTAAATACACAATCCCCTTCTAAGGAGGGTGGGGACTTAATTCATAGCCTAGAGAATCATGTCTGAAAGCTGTATCTGCAGATGCCTGTTTTTATTATCTGTCGAGCATGGTGCCACATATCTGCAAAGCAGCTGTGGCCCTTTTTCTCCCTGAATGAAATGTAGCTTTGCTGTCAGAATTCAGGGAAATCTTATAATTGACTATCTTGTAAGTTTTAAAAAATAGTTTTTAGCCTTTATGCTGATGGAAGACTTGAAAGTTGGTTTATCTGTTAAGGACTAAAAGTTCTGATTTAGTGGACTTCAGAATTTGCTCTTGAGTGATATTAAGTCCTTTTGTTAATTAACTTATGAGCACAACCATCTAGAAAACTCTTGTTTTTAGTTGAGGTAGAGTTGACCTTTTTAGAATAAAGTTTTTGGTGTTTATTCTTAATACCACCTTTTGCAGGAAAGGCGAGACATTCTGCAGCTTGATTACCCATTTGATTCCACAAATGGCCAACAAAATTACATAAGGATATAAAGACAGTCAGCAATTCAAAAAGGATGATTCATAAATTATTCTCAGTACTAAATTTAAGCTCCAGGTATGTAGGTTATAACATCTGGCCTTTCCAGCTTCTATTATTTTAATGAAATAAATATCTTGATGGTAGGTCTTTTATAGGCCCCCTAATTAGATCCATTAGCAACACTTGGATTTGAAGCAGGCTAAAGTTACTGCTCAAAGTGGTGGCAAAGGAAGCTGTGATTTCTGAAATACAAATGCAGTACTATAACCTCTTAAAGGACTTGAGCCAGAAGGCTGGAATAGTTCATGGAGTGGCTTCTCTTGTTCAGGGAGTTCCTCTACTTCATGGCCACCCAATGCAGGGATCATGAATCTAAATATTGAACTAAATTGTGTTGTGTTATCAGCAATCAGGTCTAGAAACTGTTTGGATTAGTTTGGCATCAGAGGTTTACTGTATATCAGTGGTTCTCGGCTAGTGTGTATGGACACACTGGTGTGTCACACAATCTGGTGTAGACAGTAAACCTGTGTTTCCTTTACAACCATCAGTGCCTGTAAGCTGGGAAGACCAGCAATATTGAGAGGCAGGTTCTTGAAATCTCCATAATTGGTTCCTATTTCACTGCTACCCCCAATAATACCAGTCCCAGTTGAAAATGTTACAGGTATGCTGTCCATAGGTTCTGTTTGCTATATAGTTTCTAAGTAGCATATTTGCAGGAATTTTTTGTGTTGCTTCACAGTATTTGGCAGTAGAGGGATTTTGTGTTACTGTTACTGAGGTGACACTTGAATTTGAATGTTTTTGTTGTATAACAAGTGAGAATCTGGCACTGATGTGTGTTGCATACAACGTTTTAAGCTGGGATAGGCAAATTCATACTAAACTTACAATTGAGCAATGAACTATTTAGGTGTGTTTCATTCAGCTGTGAATTTTAGTGTTCATTGTGTCTCAACAGAAGAGAGATTGAGAACCACTGCTGTATATGGATGCCACTTCATTTCAAACTATTTTTTTTATTTTTTAATTTCATGATTTATGGTCCACCTTTTCACCCATAAGATGTGCAGGGTGGGGAACAAAATTCTACCATGCAAAAATTTATTATTTGAACTCTTATGATATTGGTCGTTAAACGTTTTGATATAATTTATTATAATTTAAACGTTTTGATATAATTTATTATAATGTATTATTATTCTTCTAATATTTAATAATTTTTATTTTTTTATTCACATAAAATTTTATAGAGACTACATTTTATGAGCTCCTTTGTCTGTCAGTATACCTTAGGTCCCTAAGTTTTCCTGTTTTCTTTTAGCAGAGATTTTGATTAGAAAATACTTCAAGAAAGTTTTAGGTTTGTCATTTTGAAGAGAGTTTTGACAAAAGGTTTATATTTCTAAGAAGCTATTGCGGTGATGTGACCAACAAGATGGGCAGTATTTGACTACCTTTTTGGAAGACTTCATGGATACCATCTGGTCTCCTTTTTGAGTGAGGCAGATAAAGCATTGGTTTTGAGATCATATTTCAAGAGAAAAAAAAACCATTTTATTTTGTGGAAGAACTGTTCAGGTTTTTCCTGATGTGATCAACACAATTACAAAAAGGACAGCTTTTTTTTTAGCTCTTAAGAGAGTGGGTTCTCTCTAATAGGCAGATTATCAAAAGTAAACGCAGACGCTAGAGGTCAGTAGTGCCCTACTTAGAGCCCACATTTGCTTCTGCAAGATGATCGGAGTTGGCCAGGGCTTGATATAATTCGCTTGCCAGCTCTGATCGCTAATTGCATGCAAACGAGTGTGCTCCTGCATTCCTCCCCAATGATCAGCAGGCAGAACATCAACAAGGGCACTGCTCCCAACAATAGGCTTTTTCAGGAGGGGTGTAGAGCAGTTCGTTGCAGTGTGATCATCATCATAGTGATCCTGTTTTTGCGAGTTGGAAGGATCTAGTCTTGTAGTGTGGTCATCATAGACATTATGTCAATGTTAGTAGGATCTTGTATCCTGTTTTTAGAAATAGGAAGCTTTTCATTTTAGTGTTTGGAATTTGTCTTATTTTGCACTGGGTATACTGGAGCTGTAACAGCTTACAGAAATTATTTATAATGAAAAAAAAGCACATTTTTTTCTCCTATACTAGTATATTTTCAATGATGTCTGTTTATATGCGCCATGGCTGGTATAAGGGGTGTGGCTAATGTGGGTGTGGCTATAATAGGGTGGTGTCATGTGTGGTGACCCCGCCCACAATGAGTACCGGCACCTTTTTTTTCTACAAAAAAAGCACTGGTAAACTGTATAACGAAAACATTTTTCTGGAAACTGAGACAATTAAGAAGGATATGGGGAAGTATTTTTTTTTTTTTTTTTTTTTTTATTTGATCAGTTTAGGTTGATCAGACCTTAACAAGTCAGCTTAATTATTGTAACATACTCTGTGGGCTGCTCTAAATTTATTGTGTAGACATCTTCAGACACTTCAAAACAGATCAGCCAGATTGATTTGTCAGGTTGCAAAGTGGGAGCATGTAACCCCTTTGCTTAGGCAGTTGCATTGGCTCCCTATAGAGTCATCAAAGTCGTGTCTAGTTAAACTGCCCTTTCAGGGCAAGTGACAATTTGGAGAAGATCTCAGTAATTTGTTGAAAGAATTAGGGGTAAGTAAGCAACAGCAGTTGCTGGAGGATAAGCCGAAAGCCTCTGGTCATTCCATCTGCAGGGAGCTCTTGAGTTCAAGACAGCAGATGGTACTGCTTTGGTCATCAGTAACACTATCAGAAGTCCCGCTTTCAGGCATGCCACTCTTACTTTCATGCAGATAGGAAGTCCTCTGTCAGTAGAGTGCCCAATTCCTCTAGAGGTTTGCGGTGATGCAAGGTGGGTCCACTTTTTTTTTTTTTTTTTTTAATAGCAGCTGTAACCTTCTGTCAGAATATCCAAAATGCCCCTAGTCTGATGTGATGGCCCACTCTTCCCAAAACTCCTGAAGATGTCCTCCCACCAGAGGAAGAGAAGAAAATTCCAGTCCGTGAAAGTTTTCAGCAATATATTCCAGCACAACATCAGTAATGTCGGTAATGCAGCTAAAAAAAAGTAACTTCCAAAATAGTCATCTGAATGCTGAAAAAGTAGTAGAAATTCCCAACAGGAGATTCCTGTTTCACCAACACGGCATCCTCAGGGGAAACTGGCAACTGCACATTCTCAAAATGGCTGCAGGAGAGTTCAGAAACCAACGTCCTTTGGCTGCGAGAGAGTTCAGACACCAATGTCCTTTATCCTGTGAAACAAACATGTCAGTCCAAGGACCAATCACAGCAACTAATCACATCACACACCAACTATGAAAAAATAATGCTTTCCACTCAATTACAGCATTTTAACCTCTCTGGGACACAGTGTTGAATTTAATTATCCATCGCTATTCTCTCTGCCTTAATTTACAACAAATATCACCCCTACAATCACTGAAAGGTAATTGTTCAAGCACAGTGCAATGAAAATCAGCAAACTAGTGTTTATATTTTAAACACAAAAGGATCAGGTAAATTGCCTGAAGCCACACAATGTCTGTGCTCAATCAGCCTAGTTTTAAGTTCATGAGAAGTCTGGCTAATATAATGCTACTTGCATGGGCATGTTGGCAAATCACACAGCTTGAAGTACAAGATGTCACTGATCTTAATGTAATAATAACACCAGTGTTAGTATCTGTAAAAATCAAAGCTTCGGTCATTAAAGCACAAACAGAGCAATGACCACATTTTTTTGCTAGAACCCCCATTCTGCTGCCCTAATCCCTCTCTGTTCCACACTTTGTAGTACACAGTTGGTCATTCAAGTTGGAAGTATGTGTATACTATATGTAATCATTGAAAAGAAGCATGCACAGACAAAAGTCCCAAATGGTTCTTAATAATGCGTTCTATTATGCAATATGCACATTATATTGCATCACAAAAGTCAATATATTGTCTGTTCAGGTCTATATCCAATTAGCAATTGTTCTCTGTGATTGAAAAATGCTCGTTTAGCAGCTTGCTTAACCACATTTTGCAGATAACCCTGATCTTGAAATCTGTCCATCAACCCTAAAGCTTGTTTTTTAAATACTTGTATAGAGGAACAGATGCGCCTGTACTGTAAAAACTGGGAAAAAGGAATCCCCAACCGAGATGACGTGGCTGCATACTCATTAATGTAATACTGTATTCCGATCCGTAGGCTTGAGAGAGACCGTAGTACTAAATGTATCCTGTGCAAAAGACACTCTTAACATCCAGAAAAGAAATAGAATGATAATCATAATGGGCTTCAAACTTAATAGTTGGATGGCACAGATTCAATTCTGGACCAGTCTAAATAAAAAAAAAAAAATCATTCATGTATCGCAACCAATGCAATACATGATGACCACAAGTAGAAGTGTAAATCCATGTATCTTCAAACCAGGCCCATGAATAAATTTGCTATCGAGGGGGCAAAAGATAAACCCATAGCTATCCCCTTTTTTTGCATGTAAAATTTTCCACCAAATTATGACATGGCCAGGTGAACCAAATTTAAAGATACCAGTAGGAACTAAATGAGGACAAGGAGCTGAAAATAATACATCATGAACAACCTGCATTGCTTCTTGTTGAGGTATGTTAGTATGTAACTCAAACATCAAGCGTCACCAGCAAAACGGAATCAGTCTCCATCCAAACCGAATCTAAAGATTGCAAAAAGTGAATGGTATCAATAAGATTTATTCAATAGCACATGTGGTTTAAAAAATAAACGCAGCCATTTCCCCTCAGGATTCCGTATCGGTGAAACAGGAATCTCCTGTGGGAATTTCTATATTTTGTTTTTCAGCATTCAGATATTTTGGAAGTTGCTTTTTTAGCTGCATGTTGGAATATATTGCTGAAAACTTTCACTGACTGGAATTATTATTGCCTATTCATGTGATGGTTCTGACTGCTGTTTGCAATCTAGAATATCTATTTTACTTGTGGAGTTTGTCTTTGACTAGTGATCAAAGGGGAGCTTTTCATTACTGTCAGCTGTGGCTGTATGTTTTAAAGCCCTGTTACTTCTGAGGTACATTTTTCTCCACATATTTTGGGATTGTGTGGCAGTAGGAGGTACCCTGAATAGAGAGTTGATTTTATTTATTTTTTCTTGAGTTCTGTATGATCTTTCATGTCTAATCCTATTTTATTTTTCTTGCAAAGAGGTCATTGAAATCACCCATTATTATAATGCCAGTTTTCCTAATTTCTATAAACATTTTGTTCATCTGTCCATTCTGTCATGGCAGACGGTAGTACAGCTCTACCAGTGTACTCTTTTCCTTCACACATGGAATTTCTATCCACGAGGATTCCACTTTGCTATCTGTTTCATGTAAAATATTTATTTTGATAGGGACCCTGATAGTGTCCTATTGATTTGTCGTCCTTCCACCAAGTCTCTGAGATGCCTATTATATCTATCTCTTCATTTAGTGCTATATACTTTCAACTCTGCCATCTTATTTTTTAGGCTTCTAGTGTTTGTATATGGGCACTTCAAATTGTGTTTTTTCATAGCATCTGCAAGCTGCTTTGAATTTGACGGGGATAATTTGCATTCTTTATTCTGCTCTCCCATTTAACACTCCTGGCTTTCTTTCACCATTTATTGAAATCTCTCTATTGAGATTCCCTGAAGATCCTTTCAGTAGTATCTTTTGAGGATACTCCACACCGAACCATGTGCTCCTGGGTGACTGTGGGATTTGCCCCCCATTTTAGTTTAAAAGTAGTTCTATCTCTTTTAAATGTTAGCGCCATCAGCCTGATTAAGGTGGAGCTCCTCCTTCCCCAGAATGTTGTCCTGTTCCTAACAAATCTAAATACCTCGCTCTTGCACTATTATCTCAACCACGCATTAAGACAGCGGAGCTCTGCCTCCCTCTTGGGTCCTTTACGGGGAGCATGTCCAAAAATGCTACCCTGGAGAATCTGGATTTCAGCTTTCTACCCGAGCCTAAATTTGACTTTCAGAATCTCTCTCCCACATTTTCCTATGTCATTGGTACCTATATATACCAAGACATCAGGCTCCTCCAGCACTATCTAAAATCTTATCTAAGTGATGCGTCTGGTCCACCATCTTTGCACCAGGCAGGCAAGTGACCAGGCGATCCTCATGTCTCATGATTGACAATCCCTGTGCACACCTCTAATTAACAATAAATAGCATTATGATTTATTACATTGCAAATGGAATGTCTAACTTTGGTAGTCTTCTGTAAATTTTCTGTTTTTGAAGTCTTGGTGGTGGGTTTTTGTTTTTTTGTTTTTTCTTTTTAACATTGGCAGCTGAATTTTATCTGTAAAGGGTGTTGTCTCAGCATTCATGTTCATCTCTAGTATCGCGAGTTGTTTGTCTATGACATTGTCTGTACTGCCCTTCTCTTAATTTTGGATTGTAATTTATTTCACATTGTTAATGCCGTCCTGTACTTTTCCTTCTATAAACCCTTAGCAGAGAGCACATATTTTTGCTGGTCTTCCTCCTTTGTGAAGTCCTTTTATCTTTTTTGGTTACTTAGCCCTTATTTTTCTCCCCCCCCCCCCCCCCCCCCCCAACACCATTGTACAGTGGAACCCTGATATAAAGCACCCCACAATAGCATGAATCCACATAACGCAATCATGTCTTTCTTTTTTTTAATACACAATCCTTGCTCAACTCTTTCTAAAACATAGCTCGCAATACTTTCAAATATAAAACTGTCACTGGAGTACAAAAAACTCAAAGGGGAAAAAGCCTCGGAACTTCCTCCTCTTCTGTAGGTTAGCTTCATAGGCATAAAAATCCCCTTGAGAAATTTGTTAAACCTCCTATGAAACCAGCTTTCATGGGTCCCAAAAAAAACGTGATGCTAATATTTGACTTGGCTTTAGTATTCATTTGACACAGACTGTGACCAAAGTTTCGCCAAACAGACTGTCAAGATGCAAACCATATGTCTACAAAACATGATGTTACAAAAAGTCAAAACAATGTGAGAAAAAAAAAAAAAAAAGTGATGTGTAATATATTCCATGAAATACTGTCCTATTTCTTATTGATTAGCAAACAAGTACTTGCCAGCATTCAATTGCAAACGGGCTGAAATGTTGAACAAAACAGCATGTACTTAGCTCTATTACAGTAAGCTCTTCCAGTCTATTTTTGTATTCAGACACTTCGGATCTTCTGTTTGCAGTTTAAAGATCCAAAATAGTTCCCGCTGCAATAAAAATTTTGACGATTCATCTGTTCTCACTTGTTCTATTGCACATGCTTGTAAAGAGAAAAACTTATGCTCTCTTTTGAAGGCAAATGTTCTACTATCAGAGCTTCTCTCCTTGAAACTTTGGCCACAGTTCGTGTGTGTTGCAAGTGGAAGCAGAGTCGCATGAATGCTAAAGCTAAGTCAAATTTTATATTACCATCACGTTTGGGGTTTTTTTTTTTGGGGGGGGGGGGAGACCCATGAAAGCTGGTTTCATAGGAGCTTTAACAAATTTCTCAAGTTTTTTATTTTTATTTTTTTTTTATGCCTATGAAGCTAACCTACCCTCGTTAATCCTACCAATATTTTTCTGATAACACAGGACTGGAGTAAGTTCTGAGACTTATCCCCCAAGTTTTTTGTACTCCAGTGACAGTTTGGTATTGCAAGCTATGATTTTAGAATGAGTTGAGTAAGGATTATGTATAGTGTCTCTCTTCCTCTATTACTGTTAAAGATCCCCCCCCCCCTTTTTTTTTTTTTTAAACATGTAGCTCCTTTTGCAACAGATCAGTGTTCAATTGTGGTCATTTTTTAATGACCTTGCTATAACGCAACCCCGCGTTTAATGCAATATTTTATGGATTCCAATCATAGTGATATATCGGGGTTCCACTGCGTATCTAAGGAAGGTTTTGTCTTACTTTTTATCAGTTATACAATCTTTTCCCCTGTGCTGCTGTTCTTTTGAACCATGCTCTTTGCCCCCCCCCCTTTTTTTTTTGTACATAATTTTGCCTGCCTTTTTAGCTGTGTTATTTTGAATGCTGCCTCTTTGCTCATCCCATTTATCTTTGTTTGTCATGGTTCGTTCATCATTTTCTCTTTGATGCAGTTTATGGTATTTATATATTAAAAGTATAGACCTGATGAGCATTATCTCCATTGATCTTTCCAGATTAAGTCGCTTGACTACAGACTTTGGTGTAATAACAGAAGCATTAGGAAAATCGAAGACTGGTCTTCTGGAGGTCCACGAGGATAAATCTAAAATAAGGAGATCTCCTAAGCAACCTCTGCCTGAAGCCAATGACCAATACAAAACTGCAATCAAAAACAGATCTGTCTATGTTGTAAGTAATTTTGTTCAGTAGCACACCTGAGGATTTAGTTGGTCCACGCTGTCTCGAAGAATAAAAACCTCAAAAAGAATGTCTGAATGTAATGTTAACAGGTAGTGTGAAGAGCTTTCACAGCGGCAGCTATGAAATTTCTGTCTATATATTTGAGTCTGACCACAGTGGCCTATGCCATGATAACGTTGGTACTAGACTACTTTAATGCCCTGTACACTGGTCAAACCAAAGAGTTTGCATTAGCTCCAACTAATTCAGAATTCCGCAAGTGGCATGACCACATCACATCCTTCCTGCAAAAACTGCACTGGCTACCAATACTTTAGAGGGCTAAATTTAAAACTGTGATTTTCAAGGCCCTAGACAGAATGGGCAAGAGTATCGCATTATACAACTTGTTTTGATGAGATTACAGATAGTAATGCTCCTTGAGAGGACCTTAGAGGTCTCAAAGTTGTGTAAAGGGCTAGCTTATTCTTTAAGATCCATGGATAAGCTTTATCCTCTCTCTGAGGAGAAGGAGAAATTGAAGTTACCAAAGGTTGACAGACTGAGTGACAGCTGTCACCAAGAAAACAACTATACCAGTAGAAGGTGGTATGGCCATGAAGGATATACAAGATTGCAAAAAGGAATCTATGCTCAGATAAGACTTTGAAGTGGATGCATTGGGTCTGCAGCTAGTAGAGTGTGGCAGTTTGTCTAGAGCAGTGATGGCGAACCTATGACATGCGTGCTGTCGCCTCAGCCAGAGTCGCCTCCCAGTTCCAGGGTCTCCCATCGCCTCTCCCTCCGAGTTAGAGTTGTCGTCCCTCCCTTCGAGTTCCTGGCCCTCTCCCTCCGAATTTTAAAAGTCATCTCTTGACTTACCTCGTCGGGGACGGATTACGGTGGCCGGCAGCAGCGCTAAAATGCGTGCAGGCTCAGCCCTTTTCTCTTTCTCTGAGCTCTGGTCCCGCCCTCATTTCCTGTTTCCGCAAGGGCGGGACCAGAGAGAAGGGCCGAGCCTGCATGCATTTTAGCGCTGCTGCCGGCCGCCGTAACCCGTCCCCGACGAGGTAAGTCAAGAGATGACCTTTAAAATTCGGAGGGAGGGAGGGGACCCTGTGGAACTAGGGGGGAGGGAGGGGGGAATGGCACTTTGCGATAAATAATTAGATTTTGGGTAGCTGTTTGGGCACTCAGTCTCTGAAAAGTTCGCCATCACTGGTCTAGAGCATGCTTACGCTGGATGGATTCAGTGGGCAGGAGCCATTTTGGAGGGTGAGAATCCAAAGCAAGTGGCTTACCTGTAATCTGGTTTGACTTACGTGGATGATATTTTGTACGATTGCATCAGGGCCTCAGCTAGGTATATGTTGGTAGTTTCCACTTGACTCCTGTGGTTGTGTAATTGATCAGAAAATACAGCCTTAAACTCACTTTAGCAGACTTCCTTTTAGTGGGGAAGTTGTTTGTTTTGAGAGGATCTAGAAAAGATCATAAAAGGTCTGGAACTAGCAAGCGCTCAGGCAGAAGGACAGACCACAGAGTGCTGCAAGAACAAGCAATATTCAGAAGCAAGGTGTTAGACCAGGCAGAACAGCTGGTTCATAGTGCCTAAGTCTACAGAAACAGGTCTTTGCCCTTTTGCTTTGACAGAAGTCCATAATGGCAAGCTGGGGATATACCCTCGATGGAAGGAGAGATCAGTTGTCTGTATATATGTCCAAGGAGGTGGGCCCAGATTGCTTTGGACCAGTAGAGTCTGAGTGTAGTGAAGACAGGATACAATGAATTTTCCCACAGCCTCGTAGACCCTCCTTGGTCTCTCTAATTTGCTGGCCAAAACAGGTGGTGGTTTTCTACATTGGGAAGGCTATTGTCTCTAGGGACAGTTATTCCTGAGCTGGTGCAGAAGAGAGGATGGGGCTGATAACCCCTTTTTTTATATATTTTTAGTTCTAAAGCAAGAAGGTTGTTGATTTTGAAAGATGTAAACTGTGCTGCTCTTCTGTTGGTTCCCCTTCTCCCCCCCCCCTCTTTCAGGATGGAGTCATATAGTCATTTTTGGCAGTGCAAGCAAGTTTCTCACTGCTCTCGGTCAAACAAGTGTATTTGCACATTAGTATCTGGGGCCATCACTACCAGTTTCAGGTCTTGTCCTTTGGGCTGGCTACAGCTCCTTGGATATTCTCAAATATCATGGTGGTAGTGGTGGCAGCTCGGCACAGAGAGAAACTCATATTTTATTAGGATTTATATACTGTCTTTTTGAAAAAATTCACCCAAGGCAGTGTACAATAGGATTAAGTTCATCATGGGCAACAAACAATTACAGCAGTAAAAATATTCACCCAATACATAAAGACTGATTAAGTTGTGGTTCCATGGTTTGTTTCTGAAGCGTAATCACTTCAATGTACACATACCACACCAAAAAGAGGTGAAAGAAAATAAGGAAAATGTTTTTTTCTGAAAGAACAGTATGCAGGAGGAGCAAACAAAACAGAGGAAAAAAGACCTCAGCTGGCTGTGATATTGTGAAAAGTGTTTGCTATTCACATCAATGAACATAGATGCTATCATTGGCCAAAAACCTCCATTTTCCTTTTAAACGTCCTTAACAGTTTTCAAATTCAGTGCTGTCTTATGCAAAAATAATGTTGATACAATCCACCCATGTATTTTAGTGATTGCACTTCTTATACTTTAATTTTTCTTGTATATTTATCTTGCATAAAAACATTACTTAGCTCCTTTTGCGGAAGCTAAAGCTAAGTAGTGATTGTATGCAAAATGTACAAGAAAATTAAAAAGTATAAGATGCTCAATCAATAAAATACATGGGTGAATTGTGTCAACGTTATTTTTGCATGAGAGAGCACTGAATTTGAAAATTAAAGATGTTTAAAAGAGAGAAGTATCTGTGTCCATTGATGTGAATAGCAAACACTTATTTAATATCACAGCCAGCTGAGGTCTGTTTTTTTTTTTTTTTTTTTCCTCCATTTTGTTTGCTCCTGCATATTGCTCTTTGGGGAAGAAACATTTTCCTTATTTTCTTTCACTTTTTGGTGTTTCTGAAGAGTCATCCTGTGTTCCCCACTTTTTTGTTTCACTGGTGAGTGTCACATTGTGTGATACCCTTTGGAGAGAGTATGGACCTTAGTAACCTTGGAGATGGGTAGAAGGAGATCCTGTTCTTTAAGCACTCCAGCCCATTTCCTTATTTCCGAATGGCTTATCAAAACAGATGGAGCAGGAGCGTCATCAGGCAACTGCATGGGTAGTATAGTTCTACATTCCCTAGGATGGATAATCTCGTAAGCAAATTTGAGCCCTCTCAGTGCATAAAATATTTGGGTGCTTTGTTGGATACCTACCCTGGTAAATTGTTCTTGCCTGGCAGAGGATCCATAAACTTCATTCTCAATGTTATGTTCTTATAGCAGCGCTTCTCAACCCACTCCTTAAGGCACATTCAGCCAGTTGGGTTTTCAGGATGTCCACAATGAATACTCATAATAGATTTGCATGCAGTATCCCATGCATATTCATTATGGACATCCTGAAAACACATCTATGCATATTTATTATGGATATCCTGAAAACCCGACTGGATAGGTGTGCTCCAAGCATTGGATTGAGAAGCACTGCCTTATAGAATAGAAAGCACCTCGGGCCTGGGATTATATGCAGTGCTGGGCTCAGGCTGATATGCAGCCCCTGCAGGCATCTGAGTCTTTGGTTGCCTCACTCTCAGAATATTCGATCCCCATGGTTGGCAGGAGACAGAGCCAGCTTGAAATTAATTTGAGTTTGCAAGCACTTGGAGGATGATCACAACAGATGCAGGTTTTTTTGGTTGTGGTGGTGGTTGGGGGCACATATCTGAAGCGGGTGGCTCTAGGATGAAAATTAAAGCCACATGTCAGCTATCCAGGGAACTTGAAGCCTTTCAACCTTTGGTCCAGGGAAGGCAGTCTACTTCTTTTTCCAGCAATGCCACAGCAGTGGCTTATGTTAATTCTCATGGAGAAAAGAGTAGTCAGGAGTGGCCAGAGAAGCCACCATGTTATGTCAATTGGCTGAACACCATCTTCAGATATTAGCACACATTGAAGGAACTGAAAATATGCAAGCGCATTTTTTGAGCAAGCACACATTAGACCCAGGAGAATGAGTTGTCAAGAGTGGCCTTTGCTGTGATTAACTTGTGGAGAATTCTGGAAGTTGGCTTGATGGCATGTGGTCAGAATGCCAAAGAAAAAAACTGGGATTGGCAAAACTGGAAACCTTTTTCAGCAGAGGCCACTAGCAGGCATGTTATTTCTTTTCCTTCATGGCCGCTGTTTGGCTATGTGTCACAAAACATAGCATCTCATCTCGGGTTGGTGATCCTGGTAGCGCAGGACAGGCCAAGGCATCCATGGTATACAGATCTGGTTTGGTTGCAGATAAGGGTAAACTTGAAATTGCCTCAGGAGAAGAGGGCTCATTGGCAAGGACCAGTAATCATGGGCGATCTGTCTCGCTTTTGCCTTGCATCCTGGCCATTGAGAGATCACATTTTGAGGTACTAAGGCTATGTAGACGGTATCATTATTACTCTCTTGCAGATGAAAAAGCATTCTACCGCTTGAGTCTGTGCCCCTCAAGTCTACAATATATATAGAGAGGGTGATCCAAACGGACAAAAAGCAATAAAGATTAACAAAAACAAATCCCAAAGCAGATTTTTAGTGCCAGAGTCAATTTTATAGAGCATATATAACACAGTTATAGGCCTCTAAGGCCTAATTTCACAATGTTCAAAATGTCAGCAGGGGGACAATACTTTCTCATGCTTTCTGGAGATGCAGTGGTATCCAGGCTTTTTGGAAGACAATTCATAGATACTTGGACTATTTTTGGCCAGCATATAGTTTTTTCTTAGAAGGGAGTTCTGTTGGCTAAGTGGGAAGCTTACTGACAAAGTTTCTCATTTATTTCTTAGCAAAGCCTATGCATTGGGGGGGGGGGGAGGAAACATATACTTAATCATTGGTTGCCCGATGTTCCTCACTTCTTTTGGTATTGGAGAAACACTCCCTGCTTTAATATTATAGGAGGTGCGGTCTTCTGGCATCAGCATTTAAAAAGAGATGGAGCAGCTTTTAACCTAGAATCTGGGGGAAGGTCAACAGTTGTTCAAAAACACATGGTTTGGAACAAGGTATCTTTCAAAGATATCACCAAAACAGGGAAGATAGGATATCCCGATAGCGAGGTTGCAAAAGAGGCCATAGTAGATCAGGTGCACTTAAATAAAAATCAGACAAAATATTGCAAATTAAGACTGTCAACTACCGAGCGAGATGTAAATAGGAACAACAAACTAAGCCATGTAAGTGTCTACGCGTTCCAGAATGGAGTTACTTCCAGGCTACCACGTGGCTCTTGCCGTAATTTCATTTTTGGCGTACGGCCGAAAAATAATTTTCATTTTCAGACGTGTGTATTGGTGCACCAAGTGGCATTTAACACGCATAGGTCATTACTGACCGGTTACTGCATGAGACTTTACCTCTAGGTCAATGGCTGGTGGTAAGGTCTCATCCAAAATGGATGCACGGCAATTTTCATTTTGCCGCACATCCATTTTTGTCAAAAATTTTTAAGACATTTTTTGTAGATGCGCTGAAAAATGCATGCCCAAAACGCATGCCTACACTACCACAGGCCATTTTTCAGCGCTCCTTAGTAAAAGGATCTCATACTTTGAAATGTCTATAGGGGTAAGCCAGAAGCCTAAGAAATAAGATAGGACAGTTAGAATATATTACATATAATGGGCATCTCTGAGACCTGGTGGAAGGAGGATAATCAGTGGGATACTGTCATACCATTGTACAAATTATATCGCAATGATAGGGTGGATCAAATTGGTGGAGGGGTAGCATTGTATGTTAGAGGGCCTTGAATCTATTAGATTGAAAATTCTGCAGGAAACAAAACATCTTGGAATCCCTATGGATTGAAATTCCACGTGTAAAGGGGAAAGGGTTAGTGATAGAAGTGTACTATCTCCCACCTGGCCAGGATGAACAGATGGATGTAGAAATGTTATCAGATATTAAGGAGGCTAAAAAAACTGGGCAACACAATAATGAAGGGTGATTTACCCCGATATTGACTGTAACATCAGGACATGCTAGGGAGGTAAATTTCCTTGACGAAATCAAGGACTGCTTTATGGAGCAGCTAGTACATTAGCCAACAAGAGAATAAAAAATTCTAGAATTAGTCCTTATTGGAGCACATGATAGGGCGCAGGAGGTAATACTGATGGGTCGCTTGATAATAGTGATCATAATATGATCAGATTTGTGATATCGGCTTTGGAGTAAGTACACAGGAAATCCAATATGTTAGCATCTAACTTTCAAAAAGGAGACTATGATAAAATGAGAAAACAGTGAAAAAAAATTAGAAGAGCAGCTGTGAAGCTCAAAAATTTACTTCAGGCATGGATGCTGTTCAAAAATACCATCCTGAAAGTCCAGGCCAGATATATTCTGTGTGTTTAAAAAAAAGAGGATTGAAGACCAAATGACAGCTGGCTGGCATGGTTAAAAAGTGAGGTGAAGGAAGCTATTAGAGCTAAAAGAAAATCCTTCAGAATATGGAAAAAAGGAACCAAATGAAAATAAGAAACAGCATAAGGAATGTCAAGTCACATGCAAAGCGCTGATAAGGAAGGCAAAGAGGGACTTTGAAAAAAAAGATTGTGTTGGAGGCAAAAGCACAAATGTGTGTGTTTGTGTGTTAGGGTTTTTTGGGGGTATATTAAACACAAGAAGCTAGCAAAAGAATTTATTGGATCACTAGATGACCAAGGGGTAAACGGGGCAATCAGGGAAGACAAAGCCATAGCGGAGAGATTAAATAAATTCTTTGCTTTGGTCTTCACCGAGGAAGACATAGGAGAGATACTGGTGCCAGAAATGGTATTCAAATCTCTATAAACCTGGAGGGACATAATGGCTCAATTTGACAAACGGAACAGTAGCAAATCTCCTGTACACGATATCTATCCCAGAGTACTGGCAGAATTGAAAAATGAACTTGCAGAGCTATTGTAATATGTAATTTACCTTTAAAATCGAGCATGCTACCGGAAGATTGGAGGGTGGCCAGTGTAACACTGACTTTTTTAAAAAGGTTCCAGAGGAGATACGGAGCCTGATGTCAGTGCTGGGCCAAAAAGTTTAGACTATTATAAAGAACAAAATTACAGAGCATATTGAAAAGCATGGATTAATGAGACAAAGCCAACATGGATTTTAGTAAAGGGAAATCCTCCTACCAATCTATTACATTTCTTTGAAGGGGTGAACAAACGTGTCAATAAAGGCGAGGCGAGCCGGTCAATATTGTGTATCTGGATTTTCAGAAGGCGTTTTACAAAGTACCTCATGAAAGACTCCAGAGGAAATTGGAGAGTCATGGGATAGGAGGTAGTGTCCTATTGTGGATTAAAAACTGGTTAAAAGATAGAAAACAGAGTAGGGTTAAATGGTCAGTATTCTCAATGGAGAAGGGTAGATAGTGGGGTTCCCTAGGAGTCTGTGCTGGGACTGCTGCTTTTTAACATATTTATAAATGATCTAGCGATGGGAGTAACTAGTGAGGTAATTATGATGACAAAGTTATTCAAAGTTGTCATCGCAAGAAGATTGTGAAAAATTACAAGAGGACCTTACGAGACTGGGAGACTGGGCATGGCATCTAAATGGCAGATGATGTTTAATGTGAGCAAGTGCAAAGTGATGCATGTGGGAAAGAGGAACCCAAATTATATGTAATGCAAGGTTCCACATTAGGAGTCATCGACCTGGAAAGGGATCTAGGCGTTGTCGTTGATAGGTTGAAACCTTCTGTTCAGTGTGCAGCGGCAGCTAAGAAAGCAAATAGAATGTTAGGTATTATTAGGAAAGGAATAGAAAACAAAAATGAGGACATTATAATGCCTTTGTATTGGCCAATGGTGTGACCGCACCTCGAATATTGTACCACCTTTAAGAAGGAGCCAGAGATTAGGCCCTCCTGGTCTTAAATCCATGATCCTTCAAGCACTCTTAACACAATTTTATTTTTTAAATGTATGGTCACATGGTTTGTGATGGGTTTTCAGTACAGCAATAAACATTCAAAGGAAGGTAGAGAATTCACTAACAGGCCTGATAAGCCATGTACCCGCGCAGTCTTCCTCATCAACTTAGTCCTTTCTTGTCTAGCATTGAACCAGCAAATAATGGCTTCCTTCCATATCATCATGCTGATCAATCCATAGACTGGTGGGTTGTGTCCATCTACCAGCAGGTGGAGATAGAGAGCAATCCTTTTGCCTCCCTATATGTGGTCATGTGCTGCCGGAAACTCCTCAGTATGTTCTCTATCTCAGCAGGTGGTGGTCACACATAGCAGCAGCTCTGGCTAGGCCTCCAAGCCTAATTTTTAGGTTTTGTTGAGTGCCTGGGGTTGAGGGCTCTTCTTGAGCAAGTGCAAACCTGGTGGTGCCAGGTCCCTCCTTTTCTCCCCCCTCCCGCTGGCTCCGTTTAAAAAAAAAAAAAAAATTTGGACGTCCTTAAGGGCGTTTATTTCGACGTTTATTTAAACGTTTATTGCAGCTACTCACTGGGACACCAGGTCGTTACAGCTCGGAGCGGAAAGCAGGTAATTTTTACCTTTTTGTAGCGGGCAGGGGGTTCCCTGATTGATCTCCACGTGGCTGATGGCGTCGGAGGGCGAGGGCACAAAGAATCGCTCCCCGGACCGCGTGTGCGCGTCTAGTGGGGATGCGGGGGTTTTAAAGTCTGATTCGCCCTTGTTGGGAGTCAGTTTGGAGGCCGGTCAGTGTCCCGGTTCTTCCTCGGGTGCGGCGGTTTTTCCCGCCATAAACGCCCATCCTCCGCTGCTCGCCTCCGCCATCTTGACCGGCCACGCTGCTCGGACGGCTTCTTCTTGGGCCGCCCTTGAGGTGGGAGACGTTAATGCCATGGCCGCCCTTCATTTGGGCGACGGCAGAAAAGCGGCTAAAGTTAAGCGCCGTTCTTCCCGCGCGGCTCCTTCACGGAGTGTCGCGCCGGACGCCATCTTGGATGCGCAGCATGTTTCTCCCCCGCTCTTGCGAGCGCCGGTTGAGGGTGCGTCTAGGGCTGTGGCCCAGGCTGCTGAAGTGCACAGTCTGGGGGGTTTCTCCCCCGAGTTTATTTTGCTGCTGCATCAGGCCTTCCTTATGCAAAACGCTGCCCCTTCTCCCTTGTCCGATAAAGGGGTTGAGGCCCCCGGAAGTAAACACCCTCGGGTGGATTCCAAGGCCTTAGAGGACGCTGTTTCCTCTGATGTAGATGAGGGCAGCGTATCTGAGTTCTCCCCACGGTCCTTTGGGGATTCCTTGGAGGAGACGGATTCCCGCTCGGATGGAGCGGATGACCCCTCTGCAGCACGGATCTTTCGCTCAGAGGATTTGCCCAACCTGTTAGTGCAGGCCATGAGCAATTTGAAGATTTCCTCTCCAGAGGACGTCTCTCCCTCAGCCCCTGTTGGCTTTGCCATTATGCTGGGGATGAAGCGCCCGCCTAGAACCTTCCACGTGCATGATGCCATGCACACCTTAATTTCGGCTCAATGGGATGTCCCAGAAGCGAGCCTCAAAGTGGCTAGGGCTATGTCCCACCTCTATCCTTTGCCTGAAAGTGAACGTGAGGCCTTTATTTGGCCTACCATGGATTCTTTAATCACTGCGGTGACTAAGAAAACGACGTTGCCGGTGGAAGGACGCCCAAGACAGAAGATTGGAAGCGGCTTTAAGGTCGTCCTTCGAGGCGGCTGCCTTAAGTTTGCAGGCCTCAGTTTGCGGCTCCTATGTGGCCAGGGCGTGCCTGACGATGGTCCAGCGGGCTTCCCCCTCGGATCCTTCCTTGAGGGCTGATTGGCCAGCCCTGGAATCGGGCTTGGCTTATTTGGCAGACTTACTGTATGTCTTGAGAGCCTCGGCTAAAGGTATGGCTCAGACAGTCTCTGCGCGGCGCTGGCTTTGGCTGAAACATTGGTCTGCGGACCACGCCTCTAAGTTCCGCCTGGCTAAGTTGCCTTTTAAAGGCAAGCTGCTCTTTGGGGTCGAGCTGGACAAAATCGTGACCGATCTCGGCACGTCTAAGGGCAAGAGGTTACCAGAGGTCAGGGCTCGGGCCAGTGCTCGCCCCGGTATCTTCAGAGGACGGTTTCAGGAAGCCCGTCGGTACCGCCCGGGCAAGTCGGGCTCCTCTGCCCCCTCTTCCTTCAAAAGGAGCTTCTCCCCCAAGCAGCATTCCTTTCGTCGAGACCGCCGTCCCGGAGGTGCGCCCTCCGGTCCTCCCCCAGGGTCTCGTACCCAATGACGGGGCCCTGGTCCATGGCCCAGTGCAGATTGGAGGACGCCTGTCCTCGTTTCTGGGCGAGTGGACCAGGGTAACTTCAGACGCTTGGGTTCTGGAAGTCATCAAAGACGGCTACAAGTTAGAGTTCTGCCGACCCTTAAGAGACGGGTTTGTACTCTCTCCCTGCAAGTCTCCGGTCAAAGCTGTGGCAGTGCAGCAGACCTTGGACAACCTGATACGCCTGGGTGCGGTCGTTCCGGTGCCAGAAAATCAGCTTGGCAAGGGACGTTACTCCATTTACTTTGTGGTACCAAAGAAAGGAGATTCTGTCCGGCCTATCCTCGACCTCAAGGGGTCAATCGGGCCTTGAAAGTGCGGCACTTTCGCATGGAGACTCTCCGCTCTGTTATAGCGGCAGTGAAGGCAGGGGAGTTCTTGGCTTCCTTGGACTTCAAGGAAGCGTACCTGCATATTCCCATCTGGCCTCCTCATCCACGCTTTCTGCGTTTTGCAGTCCTGGGCCGACACTTCCAGTTCAGAGCCCTCCCTTTCGGGTTGGCTACTGCTCCGCGGACCTTCTCCAAAGTAATGGTGGTCATCGCGGCCTTCCTGCGAAAGGAAGGAGTACAAGTCCATCCTTATCTGGACGACTGGTTGATCCGAGCCCCCTCTTATGCAGAGTGCGGCAAAGCTGTGGACCGGGTGATTGCTCTTTTGAGCTCCCTGGGGTGGATCATCAACTGGGAGAAGAGCCAGCTGCGCCCGACTCAGTCCCTGGAGTATCTGGGAGTTCGATTCGACACCCAAGTGGGCAGAGTGTTCCTGCCGGACAATCGGATTGTCAAGCTTCAGGCTCAGGTGGACCAGTTCCTAGTAGCCTCTCCTCTTCGGGCTTGGGACTATGTGCAGCTGTTGGGCTCTATGACGGCCACGATGGAAGTAGTGCCCTGGGCCAGGGCTCATATGAGACCACTACAACACTCTCTGCTGCAGCGCTGGACTCCGGTGTCGGAGGATTATGCTGTGCGCCTTCCCTTGGACCCAGCAGTGCGCAAGGCGCTGAGCTGGTGGCTGCAGACAGACAAGTTGTCTGCAGGAATGCCTCTGGTGACCCCGGAGTGGATTGTCGTCACGACGGACGCCTCTTTGTCGGGCTGGGGAGCCCACTGCTTGGGAAGGACAGCGCAGGGGCTCTGGTCTCCTGCAGAGGCAAAGTGGTCTATCAACCTCCTGGAACTCAGAGCCATTCGGTTGGCGCTTTTGGAGTTCATCCCGGTACTGGCGTTGAAGCCAGTACGGGTCCTGTCGGACAATGCCGTGGCTGTGGCCTATGTCAACCGCCAGGGAGGTACCAAGAGCGCCCCTCTAGCCAAGGAGGCCATGAATCTATGCCAGTGGGCGGAAGCTCCCGGAGAGTGGCAGCTATCTGCTCAGGCGTTCTTGGACATCAAGAAGCGCTGGGGCCAGCCGAGCCTAGATCTGATGGCGTCATCGGCCAATTGCCAAGTGCCGCGCTTTTTCAGCAGAGGACGGGACCCTCGATCCCTGGGAGTAGATGCTCTTCTCCAACAGTGGCCGATACAGGAGCTTCTCTATGTGTTCCCGCCCTGGCCCATGTTGGGCAGGGTGCTAGACCGGGTGGCAAAGCATCCGGGCCGGATAATCCTGGTGGGTCCGGACTGGCCCAGACGTCCCTGGTATGCGGACTTGATCAGGCTCTCAGTGGACGATCCTCTGCGGCTGCCAGTGGAGCAGGGCCTGTTGCATCAGGGTCCCGTGGTGGTGGAGGATCCCTCCCCCTTTGGTCTTACGGCCTGGCTATTGAGCGGCAGCGTCTGAGAAAGAAGGGCTTCTCAGACAAGGTCATCGCCACTATGCTGAGAGCGAGGAAGCGCTCTACTTCTACTGCTTACGCCAGGGTTTGGCGTACCTTTGCAGCGTGGTGTGAAGCAGGCTCACTTTCTCCCTTCACTGCTCCAATTTCTTCAGTGTTGGCGTTCCTGCAAGAAGGTCTGGAGAAAGGCCTGTCGCTCAGTTCCCTTAAAGTCCAGGTAGCGGCTCTGGCTTGCTTCAGGGGCCGCCTGAAGGGTGCTTCCCTGGCTTCGCAGCCAGATGTGGTGCGCTTTCTCAAGGGAGTTAATCACCTGCGCCCTCCTCTGCACTCAGTGGTGCCTGTGTGGAATCTCAACCTGGTGCTAAGAGCCTTGCAGAAGCCGCCTTTTGAACCCTTGTCAAGGGCATCTCTGAAAGACCTGACGTTGAAAGCAGTCTTTTTGGTGGCTATCACTTCAGCCAGAAGAGTTTCCGAGCTCCAGGCACTCTCATGCGAGAGCCCTTTCTGCAGTTCACTGAGGCAGGAGTGCCTATTCGCACAGTGCCTTCCTTCCTGCCCAAGATTGTTTCTCGCTTCCATGTGAATCACAGCTCTGTCTTCCTTCCTTTCTTAGGGAGGACTACCCAGAGGAATACTCTGCTCTCAAATATCTGGATGTGAGACGAGTCATCATCAGATACTTGGAAGTGACCAATGATTTCTGGAAGTCGGATCATCTGTTTGTCCTGTTTGCAGGTCCTCGTAAGGGTCTGCAGGCTGCTAAGCCTACAGTGGCAAGATGGGTCAAGGAAGCCATCGTAGCGGCTTATGTGGCCGCCGGGAAGGTGCCGCCTATCCAGCTGAAGGCTCACTCCACTAGAGCTCAGGCGGCCTCGATGGCAGAGGCCGGGTCCGTCTCCTTGGAAGAGATTTGCAAGGCGGCAACTTGGGCATCGGCCCATACCTTCTCCAGGCATTACCGCTTGACTGTGGCTGCTCGGGCGGAGGCCCGGTTTGGAGCTTCAGTGTTGCGGTCAGGGATTTCTATGTCCCGCCCTGGGTGAGTACTGCTTCGGTACATCCCATCAGTCTATGGATTGATCAGCATGATGATATGGAAGGTAAAATTATGTATCAAACCTGATAATTTTCTTTCCATTAATCATAGCTGATCAATCCATAGCCCCTCCCAGATATCTGTATTGTTTATATTCTGGTTGCATTTCAGGTTCAAGTTTAGTCTTCAGTTCCTGTTCAGGAGGACTTCGTGTTCAAGTTTTTCAATGGATTCTTCAAGAGTTGAGACGAATTTGTGTTACAATGAGCTGCTGCATTCCTCTCCCCTCCTTTTATGGGGCTGGATTGAGACTTAAATTCTGCCGGCGCTCCCTCCCGCTTCATGCGGCAGTAGGGCAGCTTTGTACCCCTCCCGCTTCGGCGGTGTTAGGGTCAGTCAGCTCCTCCCGCGGTTGCGGTTGCAGGATAAGCCAGATCCCCCCGCATCGGCGGGTGTGGTGTCCCTCCCCCGCTCCGCGGGGATGAGCTGGACAGATTCCCCTCCCCCACTTGTGTGGGGATGAGCTGAGTTAATTCCCCTCCCCCGTTTCGGCGGTGGTGAGCTGGGCAGAGTGTCCCTTTGTGGGTGTAATTCTCTAAGTGCTGAGTCCTGCGGATGGAGCTTGGATATCGACATACTGAGGAGTTTCCGGCAGCACATGACCACATATAGGGAGGCAAAAGGATTGCTCTCTATCTCCACCTGCTGGTAGATGGACACAACCCACCAGTCTATGGATTGATCAGCTATGATTAATGGAAAGAAAATTATCAGGTATGATACATAATTTTACCTTGATAGCTTGCACTCTCCATGTCACACTTCTCACCTGACTCTCCTTCACAGAACATGCTTTTCACACAACAGAGCAGCTTATGCTAATTTCAACCATTCTCATGCTCTAGTCATCCATGTGCTGCTGAGTGACTAGGACAGGCCGGAAGGACTCCATTTGTAGCAGTGCTAGGCAATATCAGCTGGTCTGGGTTCAAAAATGTATCTGTTTGAGTCTTCATTTGACCTCATCATCCAGGATCAGTTCATTACCATCTTTCCCTTGGGAACCAGAACACTTCACAGGTTGATCCATGGGTTTCACAGAAGTAAGCAAGGGTTCCAAATTTAAACCCTGGTTTTGACTTTCTGCTTAACCATATAGGAATTTTGAAACGATAGCAGAAAGTTAGGATCAGCCATACAGTATGTCATGTTACTACCACCATCTTTGGATCTCTGGACAATTCAAATTTTGTGCGGTTCTTATAGTAGTCCACTGACCTGATGTGACATCTATAAATAAATATTAAGGCAACTCGGGGAAAAATGAGCCATCTGGACTTGTGTCTTCAGAGAGATTCCTAAGTAAAAGCGAAAATGTAAAACTTCACACAAGATAAGAGCACAGTTCTTATCTTCTAATCTATTTTACTGAATTATTTTGCTTTTACAGAAAGGTTTTCCAACAGATGCAACCTTTGATGATATCAAAGAATGGTTTGAGGATAAGGGTCCCATAGAAAACATTCAATTGAGGCGAACTATACAGAAAGCATTTAAGGTATTTGATAAATATATTAATGTAAGCATTTACCCTGGCTATGATTTCACGGTAGAAAAGATCCATGATTGTTAATGATTTGTTCTGTCCAAATATTCCACAGGGGTCAGTATTTGTAGTGTTTGACAGTAATGAATCTGCTAAGAAGTTCATAGCCATACCCAGTCAAAAGTACAAAGAGACGGACCTGATCATATTATCCAAGTAAGTTAACCTGTCTGAAATGGAGTCAGTTCATTTCAGTGGTGAATGGCCATCCAAAACTTAACTTGATTTAGTTTTCTTTGGGTCTTTATTTTTCTGATAAGTTACTGAAGTATTATAAACTGTGCCAAAATTGTGCAGAAAATAAGGAAACATTTTTGTGCACCTCTGAAGATGTAAACTGCTTTTAAGTGTGTCAATATAAAGGCTGAATTGTTACCAATGTAACTAGAAGTTTCTACACAGGAGACGGACTGACATCTTTGGGGGGGGCTAAAATTTTTCAGCAAAGGTGGCCTCTTATAACCTCTGACCGGTGGGTTTTTCAAATACTCAGTCTCAGATGTGCCCTCAGTTGGCATCTCAAACCTCCAGATTGCCCACTGAGAACTCATTCATTTTTCTCTCAGCACAGTCAGGTACTTGCAGAGGAACTCTCTGCCCTTCTAAAGGCCCATGCAATCAAACCTGTTCCACCAGGGGAAGAAGGGCAGGAATTCTATTCCGGGTACTTCCTTGTGCAGAAGAAAATGGGAGGGATGTGTCCCATCCTAGACCTAAGGGCCCTGAACAAATTCCTAGTCCGAGAAAAGTTCGGGATGGTTTTCCTGGGCACCCTTCTCCCAAGGATTCAGGAAAATTGGCTATGTTCTCTGGACTTAAAGGATGCATATACTCGCATCCTGATACTTCCAGCTCACTAGAAGTATCTTCGATTTCAGCTGGGAACACATCACTCCATTGAAGAAATTTTCAAGGCTGCAACATGGTTTTCAGTCCACACATTCACATCACAGTACTGCCTTGAACAGGGATACCCAACGTGACAGTTGGTTCGGGCAAACAGTGTTCTAGAATCTGTTTGGGGTCTAGAATCCAACTCCACCCTCCTAGGCCCGTTTTATTCTGTTCCAGGCTGCACTCTCATTCATATTTGTATATAGTTTTCAGGTTAATCTGTGTTATGCCCTTGCCATTGTGAGGCCCAGTTGACCAATGTTGTTTTTGGTGAGCCTGGATGCTAGGAATTCACCACTTGTGAGAATATCTAAGTCTGGTTGTCCTCAGAGAAAGCGAAGATACTTACTTGTAGCAGGTATACTCCGAGGACAACAGGCTTTATATTCTCACAATCTCTCCCACATCCCTTTGGAATTGTCTCCTTTTGTTTTTTTGTTATAATATTAAACTGAGAGACGGTGTTCTCGCGATGGAGCGCGTCTCACACTCCAGAAAGCTCTCATTTAGGTTTGGTAAATTATGGACCGGGCAACGTATATCAGTGTCACCCACTTGTGAGAATATAAAGTTTGCAGTCCTTGTTGCCTACCTGCTACACCTAAGTATCTTCAATTTTACCTAGTGTATGTATGAAAAAGAGGGCACATCAACCTTTTTTTTTTTTTTCCCCCCCAGAGGCACCCATTGTATAGTGTACTGCCAAATGCTATACTAGAAAATGCACAGTTTTAAGTCATTGTGCTTGTGATAGTATTGGACAGTCGGGGACAAAAGTTTCTTTTAATTTTTGCTCTATTTGATGTGCTGTACTTTTTAGTGTAAATTATCCTCTGGAGTATATGGTAGGCTGGGGGATATATATGTTTGCTTAGTAAAGTAGCACTCTGAATTAACTTCATAGGGAGGATTATTTTACAAAGAAGAATGAAGAACGAAAAAAAAAGAGAAGCGAATTGAAAGCAAAGAACAAGCAGTAAGTATTCCGTATGCACAGTCTAATGGATTGTGTTATATGCTTCTGTTGCCTTGACAAATTGTTTGCTGTTAATGATTCATATTTTGTTTTTAGGGAGAAAGAAGAAAATCAGAAGAGAGCAGAAGATGCAGAAATGGTAGGTGGCCCCAGTAGGATTAGTGTGTTCTTTCTTTTTCCCTTGTGGAGTGGACAACTGAGGGCACTTCTATTTACAGAGTGCCTTCAGCTGTTATTTTCCACAGTATTTGTGGTGATGCTGCACTCTGCCTTTTAGGCATGGTTCAGTCTGTGGTCAGGTGTCTTGGTTCTCCCATGATGCCACCAGAGGGGCTACAAAATCTGGGTCTTCCAGAGAATTCGCCATTGTCGGGGAGATCTGCCCCATATACCACTTCTCATTTGATAGGAGTCAACTTCTTAGAGGATGGTAGAGTATGGCAGTTCAAGCCCTCTTCTGTTTCCGGGCTTAGTATGTCATGTTTTGTACTGTGCAGTGATCCAGTATCTTGTGCAGGTCAAAGCACAACACCAGCCCTGGGTAGCAGAGGGGAAGATGTGGCCTGAGATACTGTCCTCTGTTTGTTGCCAACTTGGTGTAGGAAAGTGAAGGGCTAGAAGAACTAACTTCCTCAGTGACCCTCCAGACCGGTCAAGATGCTTGGGTTATGCACTTCTACCAGCAGAGGGAGACCGAGAACACTAAAACTGTAACAATGTATAAACCACCTGCCAACCCCAAGCAGCCAGTAAATCTGTCTCCAGCAGAGGGTAGACGTGCAGCCTGAGCAGTCAGTCTGGTCTGGTAGGCCTGGGATTTGTTTTAGGCCTTTTGTTGGTTAGCACCCTGTACTTAAAATCTGTGTGCTTTGGGGAAGTGGGTCCGGTGGGGCTCCGTTTTTCCCTTGGGGTGTCACACCCGGTGATCGGGTCTCTCCCCCTGCTTTGCTCTCCTGAGCAGTCAGCCCTGTACCTTGGCTCCTGTGTGATTGCAGGAACCTTGAGAGCCATAGCCCTTGTCAGCTTTTAGCAACTGGGCTGGGAGGTAAGAAGCCAGTTGAAAAAAAATAAAGAAAAGCTCTGCTTGCTTGTTTGTTTTGGGGCTGACCGGGAGAGCTGCAGTGCGTTTGTGAGAGAGAGTGAGTCTGGGCGCTGCTGCCTGTTAGGTTGCTTACCTCCTTTCTTCCCTGGGGGATGTCAGTGGGGAATTGGCGGGAACTGCCGCCATCTTGGATTCCTCCAGCCCTGCGGTTTCGCCTCAGACGTTGCAGGATTTTCAGGGGCAGAATGTAGGCTGGTCTCCTGAGTGCTCAGGGGGCATGGGATTCCCACCTGATTTTATTTGGTCGATGTTCCAGGCGTGGAAGTCAGGATCCCAGCAGGCAGACCGTCAGAAGGGAGTAGGTCCCTTAGTTGCCAAGCGCCCTCGTCTGGAGTGGTCAGAAGACCCTGAGTTTTTGTCCTTACAGCACTCAGGAGTGCAGTGATCTTGGAAATGACGTTCTTTTAGACACCTGTCCTGCCTGAGGAGGAGGGGTCTTTGCCTGGTGAAGGTCCCTCGGTAGTGAGGATCTTTTCATAGAGATGAGCTGGCTGAATTGATTGATCAGGTGGTTGTTACACTTAAATTTGATTCTCCTGAGACCACGGGTGGCGGAGGTAAAGCAGGTAGACCCGTTGGTTAAGGGTATTCGCCGGTCTTCCCGTTCTTTTCCCATGAATAAAGACCTCAGAGATATGGTCATGCGGGAGTGGTCTTCCCCAGATTCTGCTTGTAGGGTGGCTAGAGCTATGGCGAGGCTTTATCCTCTTCCACAAGAGGATAGGGACTCCTTAAAGTCTCCTACAGTAGGCGCGGTGGTGACAGCGGTCACTAAAACCACTGCTATTCCTGTTGATGGGGGGGGGGCTGCTCTTAGGGATACTCAAGATAGGAATCCTTTATTAGGCATAGTTTTGATCTGTCCGCCTTGTCACTGCAGGCCTCAGTGTGTGGAGGTTTAGTAACTCGTGCTTGCTTCCACTGGGCTGAAAAACTCTTAGATGATCCGGCGGTGGATAGATCTTCCTGGGTGCAGGAACTAGCCAAGCTGGAGATGGGCTCTTCTTTCTTAGCCGATGCTCTTTATGATTTGCTGCAAGCGTCGGCAAAAAATATGGCATTGGTTGTGGGAGCTCGTCGGGCTCTTTGATTTCGAGGTTGGGTCGCAGATGTGGCCTCTTAAGTCCAAGTTGTGTTCTCTCTCCTTCAAGGGTTCCATTCTGTTTGGGGAAGAACTGGATAAGTTGGTACGCGGTCTTGCGGATGCTAAGGTTCCGCGCCTGCCAGATGCGTCCCAGAACAGGTGATCGAGGGCTATCGGGCTGTGGTCGTCTCGGAGATGCTTGGCGGTACAGGCCGGGTAGGGCCGATGGTGCACCTAGAGGGCAATAATTTTTTTTTTTTTTTTCAGCGTACGCAGCCCTACAGTTCAATGACCCTCTTCCCGATTTTTTTTTTTCCTCTGGGATCTCCGTGTCACTCTTGTCTCCTTCTGTTGATCGATCTGGGGCTGTGGTTCCCGTACCCACCTCAGGGAGGGGGGGGGGCAGATTGTTACTCGATTCATTTCGTGGTTCCCAAGAAGGAGGGTGCCTTCCGGCCTATTTTAGATCTGAAAAGGGTCAATGGGGCGCTGAAGGTTCCCTCCTTCCAGATGGAGATTTTGCGTTCGGTCATCGTAGCAGTTCAGTCGGGGGGAGTTTCTCACTTCGTTGGATCTGACAGAAGCCTATCTTCATATTCCCATCTGGGCGGCGCATCAGCATTTTCTTCGTTTTGCGGTCTTAGGACAGCATTTTCAATTCTGTGCTCTGCCGTTCGGTCTTGCGACGGCGCCTCGTACCTTTTCCAAGGTTATGGCGGTCGTAGCGGTGGCATTGAGGAAGCAAGGAATCTTGGTCCATCCGAGGGGATTGACGCCCTGTGCTTCCATGGCCTCCTCAACAGCTGTTGTACTTGTTTCCTCCTTGGGCCCTGGTAGGTCGTGTAGTTCAGAGAATAGAGCGGCACTTAGGCACGGTGATTCTGGTAGCTCTGAATTGGTCTCGTCGGCCGTGGTACGGAGATCTAGTGTGTCTGGCAGTTCGGGGTCCGCCGTCTGTGGAGGAGTTGGTGGTGTTAGTGCAAGGCCCCATAGTGATGCCCGATCCGTCTCCGTTCTCACGGCTTGGCTCTTGAGAGGAACAGGTTGTGGGAGAAAGGGTTTTGGTCCAGAGTAATTGATACTATGTTGCAGTCCTGTAAACGGTCCACCTCCGTCGCTTATGTTCGCATGTGGCGAATTTTTGAAAATTGGTGTCGGGCGTTCTTATTCTCCTTGGCGCCTTTTGGTTCCGGAAGTGCTAGAATTTTTGCAAGATGGTGTGGATAGAGGTCTCGCTCTTTTCTCTTTGAAAGGTACAGGTGGCAGCTTTGGTTTGTTTCCGGGGGAAGGTACAGGGTGTATCCTTGGCCTCTTCTCCGGACGTGGTTCGTTTTTTGCGGGGCGTGAAGTTGATTGGTCCGCTGCAGCATCAGGTGATTCCTCCTTGGGATTTGAATCTGGTGTTAGTGGCTTCCCCCTTTGAGCTGTTGGTTTTGAGTACTTTTAAGGATCTCACTCTGAAGACGGTGTTTTTGGTGGCTATTGTTTCAGCTCGGTGGATTTTGGAGTTGCAGGCTTTGTGTTGTCGTGCTCCTTTTTTTGACTTTTTCTAAGGAAAAGGTGTCCCTGAAGCCCGTTCCATCCTTTTTGCCTAAGGTGGTTTTCACGTGAATCAGGACATTTCTTTGCCAGTTTTGGGCGATAGGTCGGGAGAGTAGACTCAACACCGTTTAGCTAAATTGGGATGTTCGTCGAGCTTTGCGTTCTTACTTGACAAGGACTCAAGTGTTTCGGGCCTCTGATAGGTTGTTTGTGTTGTATGGGGGACCTAAGAAGGGTGCTGCAGCTTCTAAAGCAACGATATCCAGATGGTTGAAAGAGGCAGTTTCTTCGGCATACTTGCTCAAAGAGCGTGAGGTGCTTTCGGTACTTAAGGCGCATTCTACTCGGGGGGGGCCTTCCTCCTGGGCTGAAAGTAGTTTGATTCCTCCTCAAGATATTTGCAGAGCAGCTGTCTGGTCCTCTCTGCATTATAGGATTGATGTGCAGGCTAGAGAGGATGCGAGTTTTGGTGCGGCAGTTCTGACTTCTGGTTTTTGGGGTTCCTGCCATTAGACTATTTACTGCTTTGGTACTTCCCAAGCATCTTGACCGGTCTGGAGGGTCACTGAGGAAGGTGAAATTAGGCCTTACCTGCTAGTTTTCTTTCCTCTAGACCCTCCAGACGGGTCAAGAACCCACCCGGTATGTTTTAGTCTAGTGTGGTCTGCAGACTGGTTTTGTGCCTCAGGGTTGCTATGGCTAATAGGTCTTTAGTTCTGGACTTCTCATTTTCTGACGTTCAGTGGTAATAGCCTCTGCGGAGGGGTGGACCGCAGCGCTTTGGCGTTCGGTCGACAGAAGCACATTCGTGTCTGTTTTGAGTTCTGAGTACAGGGTTCTATGTATTTGTTTTATGTGTTTGATCTTTTCTGCTTTGTTACTGATTTACTGGCTGCTTGGGGGTTGGCAGGTGGCTTATACATTGTTACAGTTTTAGTGTTCTCAGTCTCCCTCTGCTGGTAGGAGTGCATAACCCAAGCGTCTTGACCGGTCTGGAGGGTCTAGAGGAAAGAAAATTAGCAGGTAAGGCCTAATTTCACTTTAGTGATGGAGGGGATTTAATTTATTCTATTGACTAGCAGGGTTGTTACAAGTGGGTGATGGTGGGAGCATATTGCTTGGACAGAACAGTTTTCTCAGAGTTGAGAACTTAGTGTAAACCTCTGAGCATGTGCAGCCCTTCCTGCGCACAGCAGTCCCATGTGTGTGGGGGTCTTCTCAGTCAGATGGACACTAGACAAACCTCTCCTGTTAATATTTTCTACAAATTAGGTAATTTTTCAAATGAATTAACTCCTTTTATGTTACCAAAGTTTGGTTCTAGACCCTAGCCTGTGGCAAAAAGATCCATGACTTTTGTTACACATTTCAAGTATTAATCTGCTTAGGTGCTGAAAAGAACCAGAACAAATGCAAGCATTGTGCTCAGATGTTTCCTTGAGATCGCATGGATTAGCTTAAATCACTTTTGTAAGCTCTCAAGCTGAGAAAAGGCTCAGGTTCAGATGTTCTGCTCTGTGCATAGGTCTGTGGGCTCTGAACATATAAGTTGAATTTACCATGTAAGCACCCTCAACCTCCCAGCACAGTGGCTTTAAAAGTCTCATCACTCAAGAAGACTGCCAGATAATGTGTGTATGCTGCTTTGAATGTTTTCAGGCCCATAGCACTTGCACAGGTCTGAAGAAGTGTCTTTTCTTAGCAACCCTCCAGACTTGTCAAGGCGCTTAGGTTATGTACACCTAGCAGCAGAGGGAGATTGAGAACATCTGACTATGAAAACTGTATATCTCACCTATACAAACTCTTAGCCAGTATTTCTCAGTCTCCCAGCAGAGGTGGACAAACAGCCTGTGCAGTCTTGCTGGTTTGATAGGCCCCGGGGAAGTCCCTTGGGGGTTATTTTAGTGTTTTTCTAGAAACAAAAAAAAACTTCAGGGGTGTTGGTTTGTGGGAGCCACATTTACCACTTGAGGTTTTACACCTGGGTGGCCGGGTCTCTCCCCTTCCTCTGCCCTCCTGTTTGGAGTGGGCTTCTGTGTGCCTCGGCTGCTGGTTTGTCTGGGAGCCTTGAGTGCCCCTGGGCTGGTGAACAAGCAACTCTTGCTTTTTTAAATAAATAATAAAAGGACCCCCCCCCCCGAGCTCACTTGTGCAGTGTTCTTGGGAAGACAGAGGGCTGTGCTGCGGATGCTGGTTCTTCAAAGTGGGTGATTTCAGTCTCTTGTAACTGTGCGGGATGAGTAGCTGGAAGTTGCTTCAGTGCCGCGGCTGTGTGCATCACGCTCTGGAGGTGCCTGAAGCATATGAAAATTCTGTGGGGAGCTGAAGTCCTGCACAGAGCAAGCTTCAGTGTCACAACTGGAGTCCTCTGAGTCCAGTGCAATGTGTTCGGCTCCTGTTGGCTGTTTGGTGGCAGGTTCGGCCGGAACCGCTGCCATCTTGCCTTCCTGTACTGATGCAGCTCCTCCACGGCTGTTTCCTGAGGTGCTGGGGAGGGGGATGTTGGCTTTCCTCCTGAATTTTTTTTTTGGTTGCTCTATTGGGCCTGGAAGATGGGAGAGACGTTTCAGATGGATCCAAGGGTGTCTGCCCCTGGTTCAGAGGCTGCGAAGAGGCCCAGAATTGATTGGGCTAGTATGATGGAGGATCCCTCAGTCATCCTCTCAAAGGAGGAGGTTACTTGCTTTTCCCTCTCAAAGTCACTAAAGCGGGGTTTGAAGGACGAAGGGAGGTTGCTCCTGGGGAGGACCCTTCAGTGAGGATCTTCCATAGGGATGAGCTGGTGGAGTTGATTGCTCAGGTGTCTTCAATTTGAGCAGGAGGTTGTGCCTGCAGAAAATTCTCAGGTGGACCCACTGGTGAAGGGAATCTGTCAGATGTCAAAGTCCTTTCCTATGAATCAGGATCTACGTGCCATGGTGCAGGCCGAATGGTCATCTCCAGGTACCCCTTGTAAGGTTGCTCGGGCAATGGGCAAGTTGTATCCAATTCTCGCAGCAGACTTTCAAGCCTCCCACTGTAGATGCTCTGGTGATGGCAGTGACCAAAAAGACTACCATTCCCGTGGATGGTGGTTTGGCGCTCAGAGATCTTGAAGAAAGATGATTGGAGTCTTTTTGAAGTGTAGTTTTGACTGGTCGTCGCTGGCTTTTCAAGCATCCGTCAGTGGGGGGTCTCGTGGCCAGAGCCTCCTTCCTGTGGGCAGAAAAGCTACTACTGGATGATCCTCCTCTGGAGAGATTTGTTCCAAGAGTTGGCCAAGCTTGAGATAGGGACATCTTTTTTTTTTTTTTTTTTTTACAGATGCTCTCTGATTTGTTCAGGCCCTCGGCGAAGAATATGGCCCTGGTGGTTGTGGCCCATAGAGCATTGCAACGTCTCTAAGCTGAGCTCTCTTCATTTCAAGGGTTGTGTGCTCTTCTGGAAAGAGTTGGACAAGTTGCTTTGCAGTTTTGGTGACAGTAAGGTTCCCGGTTTTGCCTGAGGATAGGTCTGAGATCTGTGGTTGTGGTGCATCATCTCAAGGGTGTGTTAGAGATGCCAAACGTTATCGCCCAGATCAGTTTAGTGGTACCTAGCTGGGTCATTTTTCCAGTGGATGCAGTCTTTTCGGGGTAGCCTTTGGGGTGGTTGTGACTCGAGCCTGGGGGCTGCCGGACCTTCTCGAGTCTCTCAGTGAAGGTGTTGGGGTCCATCCTCTGGTACCCATGGGTGATCACGAGAATTTTACCAGAAGTGGACCCAGGTGACGGAAGACCAGTGGGTCTTGGAGGTGATTCAAGATGGATATGCACTGCAGTTCGAGAGTCCTATTCTGGATCTTTCTTTGGTGTCTCCCAGTCGTTCCCGGCTGAAGGTGGGGGTGATCCGGGACGTGCTGGACCATATTATTCAACTCAAGGCAGTGGTTCCTGTGCCCAGTGCAGAGCGCCAGCAAGGATGTTCAATCTGTTTTGTGGTTCCCAAGAAAGACTCCTTTTTGCCAATCCTAGATCTCACGGGTCAATGGATTTCTGAAGGTTCCTTCTTTACACATGGAGAAGCTATGGTTGGTAATTGCCGTAGTTCGAAAGGGTGAGTTCCTCACTTCTTTAGAACTCAGAGGTGTATCTTCACATCACTATAAGGCAGTCTCATCGGCGTTTTTCTGCATTTTTCCATCTTGGTAGAGCATTTTCAATTTTGTGCTCTTCCATTCAGGCTGGTGATGGTGACAGCGGCCCTTTGTTGTCAGAGAATGTAGTAAAAGCATTTAGCTTAATGGAGTTTAAAAAAGGTTTGGATATCTTTCTTTAAAAAAAAAAAAAGTACATAATCCATTATTAAAATAGACTTGGGGAAAATCCACTGCTTATTTTAGGATAAGCAACCTAAAATGTACTGTTTTGGATCTTGCCAGGTACTTGTAACCTGGATTAGCCACTGATGGAAACAAGAACAAGATGCTGGGCTTGATGGACCTTCGGTCTGTCCGAGAATGGCAACGCTTATCTTCATCTGGACGACTGGCTGATTTGGGCAAAATCTCTGCAGAAGTGCAAATGGGTGATAGATAGTTCTGGTGGTGCAGTTTGTGGAGTCATTGGGCTAGGTGGTAAACCCAGTCAAGATTCATCTTCAGCCCACTTTGTCCCTGGAGTATTTGTGGGTTTGGTTGACACTCATGTGGGTCGAGTATACCTAACCCAGGACCGGGTCGAGAAGCTTCAGAGTCAGATTTGTACTCTTCTTTTGGTGCAGGCTCCCAAGGTGTGGGACTATCTTCAGGTGTCGGGGTCCATGGCAGCAACACTGGAGGGAGGCCCTGGGCCCAGCCTCACATGCGTCCGATATGGCTACTGCTTTGAGGGGAACCGTGATATAGCTTGCGCTGGTGGCTCTGCAGTGCCCATTTGGAGAAGGGAATGCCATTGGAGCCTCTGGATTGGTTAGTGGTCACTAAGGATGCCAGCTTTCTAAGTCGGGGTGGCACAGGGTCGCTGGTCAGAGTTGGAGGCGCAGTGGTCGATCGGGTTGGAGACCATGGTGATTCGCCTGGCTCTGGAACACTTCAGCGCTCTTCTTAGGGGCAGAGCAGTGCGAGTTCTCTCTGACAATGCCACAGCTGTCGCATATGTCAATGGCAGGGTGGCATGAGAAGGCAGCCTGTTGCAGAAGTGGTTACTGTTTTGCTGGGCAGAGGTTCATCTGCAGGGCCTCTCAACGTCCCATGATGCAGGCGTGGACTTTTTCTGAGTAGGCAGACCTTGGATCCAGGAAAGTGGTCTCTGGCCCAGCCTGTCTCCAATCGGATAGTGTGGACGTGGGGTAGGCCTGTTGGATATCATGGCGATGTCCATCAATGCACAGGTGCCGAGATTCTTCAGTCTTCAGAAGGCTCCACAATCCAAAGGCATCAATGCTTTGATCCTTCCATGGCTGGCCCAAGTTCTTCTGTCTTCCCTCCATGGTCGCTAGTGGGTCGGATCTTCCGCCGGGTGGAGCAACATTCCAGTCTGGTGAGTCTAGTGGCTCCAGTATGGTCCCAAAGGCAGTGGTGCAGAGATATCATATGTCTGGCGGTTGGGGACCCTTTATATCTGCAGAGCTTGGACTTTCTGCTTCTTCAGGATTCATTAGTGATGCCTGACCTGGCTCCATTTTCTCTTATGGCATGGCTCTTGAACAGGTGAGGTTAAGGAAGAAAGGTTTCTCTGACAAGATGATTTCCACGTTGTTATAGTCCCGGCGGTGTTCTACATCTTTGGCCTATGTTGGGTCTGGTGGATTTTCAAAGCCTGGTGCCAGGATAAGGGCTATCTATCTTTGCGTGCCTCGATTCTGTAGGTTTTAATTTCTGCAGGAGGTTTTAACCAAGGTCTGGCTGTGGCCTCTTTGAAAGTACAGATGGCCGCTGCTTGTTTCCACGGGAAGATTCAGGAGCGGGCCTTGACCTCTTCTTCGGACGTGCTGCGATTCCTTCAAAGAGTGAAAATTCTTCAGCTGCCCAGGTGCCAGTTTGTTCCCTCTTGATCTCAATTTGGTCCTGGAGGCTTTAGTAGGTTCTTCGTTTGCAGAAGACTACGTGCAAAAGACTACGTGCAAAATCTAACATGAAAGACTCTGTTCTTGGTAGCCAATTTTTTTGGCCCGCAGAATTTCATAGTTGTAGGCATTGTCTTGTAGAAAATGTTTCCTGTTTTTTTTTCCCAGGTAGATGAATCTGCATCCAGTACTTTCATTTGCATCCATCATGTCATTTACTTGCCTGTTCTGGGGAATAGGACTGGGGATGGCATTCAGTGTTGGCTTGCACGCTTGGATGTGAAGAGTGTTGAAGGAGTACTTACGGAGAACTGATGATTTTTGCCTCACAGATTTTGTGCTTTTCTGTGGTCCCAAGAAGTCGTCCTGTCCCACGGGCCCTCAAAGCGCATCCCACGCGCGGCAATGCTTTGTCCTGGGCAGAGAGCAGTAGGAATCCATTTAACTTTGCAGGATGACATTGTGGTCGTCACAGCATTCTTTCATGAAGCATTATAGAGTGGATGTGCATTCCAGGTGGGATGCATCATTGGAGCAGCTGTGTTGTCTTCATGTATCTGGGGGGTCCCGCCCATAGTTACTGTTTTGGTTGCTAAGGAAGGAGAAATTAGGCCTTACCTGCTAATTTTCTGTCCTTTAGATCTTCCAGACTGGTCAAGAACCCACCTGGAATTTTGCGCAAGCGGTGCATGGGTTGGGTGTTTGGTGGTAGCTTCCGTATCTGTTGCTCTAGTGGTATATTTTATTTTTTACAGTCAGGATTGCTGTGATTGTTGGTTAGCCTTTTGTTCAGACTTATTTGATGGCTAATGTGCACCTCAGTGCCATTCAGTGTTTTTGAATGGGTGTTTAATCTGGAATTTCTAGGAGGTCACGGTACCTTCGTGACCTGATCAGGAGTATTCTACCTTTTGGATCAGACTGGAGAAGCAACCCATTGATGTTTCTTGGGTTGGTTCTTTTTTTCCGGGTACAGCTGACTGGGTTCTACCTTTGCTCTGCTTTGTGACAGAAATACTGGCTGACTAGGGGTTTGCACAGGAGAGGTACAGTTTTCAAAGTCAGATGTTCTCAGTCTCCCTCTTCTGATAGGTGTACATAACCCAAGCGTCTTGACCAGTCTGAAGGGTCTAAAGGAAATAAAATTAGCAGGTAAGGCCTAATTTCTCCATCCTCCACCTCTTTCAGGCTGCTCAAAAAACAAATGCATATCGGTACTGTAACTTAGTTTAAAACCCCATAGCTTCTGCACTGCTCATCCAGTGCAGGTGGCTTACCTATCACACACACAGCACAAGAACTACCCTATGTCCTTTTAAAAAATGTGTTCTTCAGCATATCTCTGGGCAACAGCCTTTCTCATCAACTTCAGTGCTAATGACCATAGCAGGTGAGTCATTGATCAATGTCAGTAATTCTTCTGGAGCAGCTGCATTTACATATTTAGTAACATAGTAGATAACGGCAGATAAAGACCTGTATGGTTCATCCAGTCTGTCCAACAAGATAAACTCATATTTCTGCAAAAGACTTTTAATAAATGTATAAAAGGGTATTGCAAGGACTTGCTAAATATACAGCTCCAACAACCCAGTGGGTTGCTATCTCATTCAGTAGGTGTTATTTTGGCACAGAGGAACATAGGTTCTTCTTAAGAGCCTATAGTATTCTTCAGAGCTACAGCCTGAGCCAGTGCATTCATACTATCCTTTCCAGGATGCACTTTCCAAAATTTATCTTGGAGGAGCTCTTGGATCTGCATTTTCTTCTTTCAGGCTGTAGGCATTACAAATTCCATTAATAAACATAAACTGTCCTATGCAGAGAATATTCCATTGGAATCCCTTTTGATCCCTCTTTCACTAATGAGAAACACAATTTTTAATGAGGGCATCTATCACCAGATTCATTCAGTAAATAGCAAGAAGTATCCTCTTCCCTCCTCCCTCCCCTCCCCCCAATGGAGGTTGAACAAAGTCGTCACTCATCCCGATTGGCCCTTACGTGGGACTCGTGTAGCTTATCCCCCATGCCAAACTCTTGGAAGAAGTCGTGTCTCTTCTCCTTCAGTCCTGTCACAGGAAATGGAATTTTTCTAAAGCTAAGGAAGACTGAAAACTTGGATCTGAGCCCCAAACCACCTTTCTTTTCAAGGAGGAATTCAAGGAGAATACACTATCCTATGTCCTTGGAACAATAAAAAAAAATTAAAACAAAAAGGGGGGGGGGGGGGGGGAAACTAGCTATGTACTATAGATCTCAGATGGTTGCTCATATAGCAATCCGCCCTTGATACAGAAAAGTACTTTTGATGCTTCACCCTTCAGACAGACCACTATCACTTTAAGGTTCTTCCTTTTTCGCATATTGTCAGTTTGGAATATTCACTTTATGGTGGATAACTACCCAGTGCCACAAGCAAGATCACCCAGTCTTCCCATACCTTGATGACTGGTTTCTAGTTCCTCTTTTCTAAGAATGTAAGGATTGCTGTACTAGGTCAGACCAAAGGCCAGTCTATGCCAATATCCTTTATACTAAAAGTGGCCAATCCAGATCCAAGATTCTATTCTGCTTTTCCCAGCTCTACCTTAAGAATTTAAGGACCTTTCTTCAAGAATTTGTGCAAACTTTTGTGGTTCTTTTTATAAATACAACTATTTACTGTTTTACCGCATCTGGCAAAAGAGTTCCAGAGCTTAACTATGTTTCAATCCTCAAACAAGATAGTGCACCTACCACAGAGACCACAGAGTCTATGGGCTGGAGTGTAAATTTTAAGGGATTTCGACATTAGCTTCAGAACTTGGTACAATAACAGTGCTGGGCAGACTTCTACGGTCTGTGCCCTGAGAATGGCAAGGACAAATCAAACTCTGGTATAAAGTATCACATTCCATGTAAAATGAGTTTATCTTGTTGGGCAGACTGGATGGACCGTACAGGCCTTTATCTGCCATCATTTATTATGTTACTATGCTTAAAAAAACTTTCAGAAATTCACCTTGCTCCCTCCAAACAGCATTTTCTTTATAGGTACTACAAAAAAAATTCAGGCAAAAGCATTTCTACCAGAGAACAGAAGTCCCTGATTTCTAATGGCTGCTACGGTCAAACGTGACTGATCACAGCTAAAGCTTACCTACAGATGTTGCGATTACATGGATGGCTGCAGCCATGTGACCATTCGTTTGACTGAAAATGAAACAACCACAATGGGACCTTAAGTTGCAATGGAACCATCATACTGAAGATCTTTCAACCATCCTTTGTCCCTCAGTTCGACTTTTTATTATTTATTTAGTTTTTATTTATTAGGATTTATTTACCTCCTTTTTGAAGGAATTCACTCAAGGTGGTGTATAGTAAGACTAAGTCGGTCATAAGCAATAGACAATTACAGCAGTAAAAATATTCAAACAAAAAGAATGAAGCATATGAGCTATCAAACATTTCTCCATGGGGCCTTACTATTCCTTACTTCCTTTCCATCATATGTCGATCTCTTCATTTGTCTCTTCATTGGAGGCATACCCATTGGTTAGACCAGTGAGATGAACACCGGGGAAACCAAGATTCAAATACTAGCAGTACTTGTGATTGTGAGCAAATCGTACTGTCCTGCATTGTCAAGTACAAAGCCCTCTGGGGCAGGGAAATACTTATTTTACCTGAAATTTTAACTTGACTTGAGCTACCAATGAAAGGATGTGAACAAAATTAAAATATATATATATTTTTTTCTGTAGTAAACATTGATTTTTTTCCTTTTATACATCTATATGGGGGTGAAGCCACAGTCTTTCAACTATTTCATTTTTACTGGTTTCTGTCTTCATCCCTTTTAAATCACTTCTTCCTCTTCCCTATTTCATCTATTTTGCCTTTTTCATAGAATTCTGTCTTTATGCTTTTAGTTGAGGACATCCAGCATCAGTCTTACAGCAGGTGTTTTTCTTCTTCTCCGTTGGAATACTGATTTGTCCTAACCACAGATGCATGGGGAGCTCATATACATGCTCACCATATACAAGGAGTATGGTCAAAGTCCTAGGAGTTTCAAGTCTGTCTTCATCTGCGTAATAGTACAGCAGTTGTAATTAAATCACACAATGTAGTGGCTATACTTTGTCCACAAAAAAGGGGGAACTATCTTGAGAAATGTGCGGCTTTGTTATAGATAATGGCATCCAAGTATAGCTGCTTATTATATTCCTGGAGTTCAGAGCTATACAGCTAATAAGCTCAGCAACCTCATAAGTGATCTCTAGATGCAGCAACTGTATAGTCCTTCTTCCAAAACTGGCAAGCCTCTCAGGTTGACCTCTTCACCAGCAGCAAGAACATGAAGTTAATTTTTCAACTGCTTAATCCTCCTGTCCTCTTAACACCTAGTTCCATATGTACTGGTTGGTCCCTGAGCTTGTCTTCTTTATGTGTATTCCCCTTCTACTTGTAGCAAAAACTTGCAGGAATGTCAATATCAACACTGAAGCAGGGTTGCTTACCTGTCTCAGAGGTTCGCTGTGTGTAGTAGAATAATGCTGACACTTGGTTATTAGTTCTTCTCATGCTGTTCCTATGGAGCTGTCCTGTAGCTTGATGGTTAACAATTCAGCTGAGTTTAGAGGGATGTTTAATGCAAAAAGACTAGATCACAATGTTAGCTTGAATTGATGTCTTGTATTGAAAAGTTGTTAATTAATAAAAAGATTTAAAAAAAAAAAATTCAGCCAATGGTTTTGCTTCCTAGCTTCCCGCCTGTCTTGACAGGAGTTTTCTCCACAGTCTATAAATAGCTAGTGCGAAAAAGGGGACACTAATAAAGAGGTACTGCATTGTAGAGAAACATAAGTAAACTCCTTTTTTTTTTTTTTTTTTTTTTTTTTTCTTTTTTAATTGCTGAAATATTCCCATCTCCCCCCCCCCCCCTACCGATTAGCTATTTTTTAACAAGGTAAATCTAGAACGGTGAGATAATGCTTACCAATAAAACTTTAAGAACATAAGTAAACAAGAGAACAAATGAAGCAAAAATAACTACAAACAACAATATAGTTTAAAGTCTTATTCTCTTGTAATTTCTTGGTTCTCTTTTTTTTTTTTGAGGGGATGGAGGATGGGAAGGTGTGGCTGCATTATCCTACTGTAAACGGAGAACACCGCTTTCTCTGTGTACAGAGTGGATAATGCAGCCACACTTTGGCGCTTCCCTAGCTGATGATTGCACATTACAGTAATCATTATAGAAAGGCAATCTGAAAAATTGGGTGGTGAAAAAGATTCTAGAGAACCACGACTAGACAGTGTTTAGGGAACGTGTGTGGCAAAGACCAGGTTGCTCAGTGTGTGACATCAGCTAAGAAAGCAAATAGAATGTTAGGTATTATTAGGAAAGGAATGGAAAACAAAAATGAGACCGATATAAAGCCTTTGTATCGCTCCATGGTGCGGCCTCACCTCGAATACTGTGTTCAGTTCTGGTCACCGCATCTCAAAGAAGATATAGTGGAATTAGAAAAGGTACAGAGAAGGGCAACAAAAATGATAAAGGGGATTGGATGACTTCCCTATGAGGAAAGGCTAAAGCAGCTAGGGCTCTTCAGCTTGGAGAAAAGACAGCTGAGGGGAGATATGATAGAAGTTTATTAAATAGTGAGTGTAGTGGAACAGGTAGACGGAATCACTTGTTTACGCTTTCCAAAAATACTAGGATTAGGGGCATGCAATGAAGCTACAAAGTAGTAAATTTAAAACAAATCGAAGAAAACATTTCTTCACTCGACGTATAATTTAAATTCTGGAATTTGTTGCCAGAGAATGTAATGAAAGCAGTTAGCTGGAGAACGTGGTCAAGGTGGTTAGCTTGGCAGAGTTTTAAAAAGGGGTTAGACGGTTTCCTAAAGGACAAGTCCATAAACCACTACTAAATGGACTTGGGAAAAAGCCACAATTCCAGGAATAACATGTATAGAATGTTTGTACGTTTGGGAAGCTTGCCAGGTGCCCTTGGCCTGGATTGGCCGCTGTCATGGACAGGATGCTGGGCTCGATGGACCCTTGGTCTTTTCCCAGTGTGGCATTACTTATGTACTTAGTAGGGTTTTAAAAATGTTTGGATGGCTTACTAAAGGAAAAGTCCACAGATCATAATTAGAATGGACTTTGGGGAAAATCCACTACTTATTTCTAGGATAAGCAGCATAAAATGTACTGTTTTGGGATCTTGCCTGGTACTTGTAACCTGGATTGGCTACTGTTGAAAACAGGATGCTGGGCTTGATGGACGTTTGGTCTGTCCCAGTGTAGGAATACTTATGTACTTGTATGTCTATAAGAAGAATTCCTTGTAGGTATGCTGTTAAGGTAGACATTGATCTCAAATGATGTTCCAATGCAGTGAGGAACATAGTTTGCTGTGAGTACACTTTGTTATGGCAGAACCTAAGGAGCATTGTTGAAAAGATGCAAACAACTGGGAAGTGACATGGAAGGTTTTACTTTGATCCAGATAGTACAATGGAGCTCTGCGGCACTCAGTGAGTAGCTCAGATTCTGCTACATTAGTGAGGCTTTGGGAAAAATATGGGTAAGCAAATACCTTGGTTGAGGAAAGGGGGATACTACTTTGGGCAAAGATTTTTGGATATGTGCGTAACACTACTTTGGTAGGGAAGAATCTTTGTATATGGAGGGTATTGCACTAAGACTTGAATTTCGCCGAAGTTATAGTTACTAGAAAGTCTTCCAACAGACAAATTCCACTGAATCCATAGGTTCAAGGGGGAAATAAAATAATTGAAAGAGTGAGATTGGGATCCCATTCTGGAGGAGGCAGCTGACTAGGAGGTTTGATATTTCACAAGCCTTTGATGAAGCAAAACACAAGTGGATGAGAAGAAATAGGTTTACCCTTGTAGAAGTTATGAAAGGCAGCAGCGATAGCTGCAAGATGTAATCAAATTGATAGACTGACGAGTACAAGAACTAGATAAATGCATCAGAAATTGGAGGACAACTGAAAGAGGACAAGAATGAGGGTCATAATTAGTAAAGCACCAAATTTTGAATCAATTCCATTTTAGACCATGGGATTTTCTAATAGACTGCTTTCTGGAGAATTCTAAGACTACTTGAATATCTGAGGTAAGGAGATTTAAAGGTGTTCCACGAGTCTCCGTTGTGAGAGCTAATTTCTTGAGATTGGGTTGTTATATTCTGTTGCATGAGTAAGGTTGGGAGTGTTCCCAATTGTATTGGATCAACTGGGAGCTATGTGAATTATATCTGCCTTGTCTTGTGAGATCTTGTGTATTACTTTGGGGAAGAGCAATATTAGCGGAAATGCATAAAGTAGACTGAAATTCCACGAGAGGGGGAAAAACGTTGATGCAGATGCAGTTTCTTGTTTCAAGTCTTCCACAGAAGGAAGGGCACTTGCATTCCATTCCGAAGCGAAGGGGTCTATGTCCAGGTGGCCCCAGTGGTGAAAAGTATTGCTGTTATGCATTTGGAGAGAGACTATTCTTGTGGACGAAGGACCCAGCTGAAATGGTCTGCCAGAACATTTTGCGATCCTGGGATGTAAGTTGCATGAATATGAATGTTCAGATTTAGTGCTAGGATCCAAATACAGTAAGTCTCTTTGTAAAGGGCCAAGGAGCCCATTCCTCCCTGTTTATATAATACATTGCTATTTGATTTTCTGTCCAGAGGAGCACTGATTTCCCTGGTAGATATAGACTGCATTCAACTCCAAGAGGTTGATGTGAAGTTTGGACTCTTGGATGGATCAAATGCCTTGTGTGTTCATGCCTGAGATGAACTCCCTACCCAGAAAGGGATGAATCCATGGCGATTGTTAGTTCTGGGGAGAAGAATTGGAAGGAACTTCCATTTATCAGATTTGGAAGCAGTGTCCACCACTGTATTGCAGATCTTATTTGACCAGTGATTTGGATTTTGGAAGATGAATGGGCCTGTTGACGCCACTGGAATTTGAGATTCCATTAGAGGTTATGAAGCTTTGCTAGTGGGAGAACTGCTGCTGTTGCAGCCATGTGTCCCAATAGTCTGGAGGAAGGTTTATTGCCATGTACAGATTCTGGAATTCTGTACCCAGAGAGCCAAGGAGCATAATGAGTCTACATGATCTTGAGGAAGGAAGGCCTGTGCTTGTGTAGTGCCTATCTGTGCATCTATGAGCTGAAGAGATTGAGTGGTTTCTTGAGGTTGATGATAAATCCCGACTCTGTAGAGTTAACATTGTTGTTTGTAGTGATACTGATAAGGCCTGCTTTTGATTGTGCAGTATGTGGGGGTCTGCTTACGATTATCACCCATTAATCACCTCCCATGAGCTTACCCCCAACTGACTATAGCTGGAACACTCACATTACCTGTGTTTTTCTTACACTAATAAGACAAATAAGACTTACTCAGAAGTGAAATAAAAGTTTTATTCTGGAAACAAGTAAATAGTGGCTCATTCAGAGGCAATTACAAGTCTGAAATACAGAAAAGAAATGATTAGACAGACCCCTTGTCTCCAAGCCAGTTCACTGCCTTGGGAACAAAGAAGCGCCCCCCACCCAAACCCTAGTCTGTCACTCATCTATATAAATAAATCCCACCTCGAACGTTCTGAAGCTCACTCCAGGGTACTGAAGCACTGAACTCCTAGACTAGGCTATCAGGACTACTCACCCTCACTCATAGACCCGCCCTCAGCCACGCCCCATCTGCACATAAAATGCTACCTCAACGTTCTGAAGACAAAACTGCATGAGGCCATCTGCACACTCCCTCAAGGGTTCGTTAGTTCATGGTGGTGAAGCCATGAAACTCACCATGTCTGTGTTCCCCGCCTTCGCGTCAAACGTTGTGACATCAAGGGCGCAACACAGACGGACATCAACACACCAGCCCCCACCCACCCACATCTCACTCCCTCCATCCCTCCCACTTTAAGGCCCGTCACGCCCCTAACAACCACTTATACACCACCCCTCCCTCCCAAAACCCCACCCTCCAACCCTTCCCCTACCTCTGCTAATGCCGACGAACTTCTCCTCTCGCCTGCGGGACCTGGCTTCACGAAGGAGCATCTGTCGTCTGTGCGTGCGTCTGACATCAGACACACGCACGCACAGACATGTCAAGACGCTCCGTCAACAAGGAATGCCCCGCAGCCCTGAAAACAACTTCACCCCGCTCATCACACACAGGTACGCAGAGGCTTCGGCAACGCGAACGGAGGGGGCTGCAATCGGAGGCAGGAGGGAGTCCAAAACTCGGTCCAACTGTGCAAGGGCCAACTCGGGATGGAGGGGGCCTTGCTAGTGCCCATTTCATTGCGTTTTGAAACGGGCCTTCTTTACTAGCATTTATATGATACATATTATACAATAATTTGGAAACTAATTACCATCTTAGCACATCCCACTAACCAATCATCTGATCTAATAGATCTACCACTCAGAAATGCTAAAAGATCATCCCGAACTTTCCTCAACCTCCACTTCCCTAATTGCAAAGGCTTGAAATACAAGGCGCTGCACGCGTCAACCTTTTCTTACATGAGCACGCAATTCTGGAATTCACTGCCACGCAACCTGAAAATGACCTACGAGCAAGCCACCTTCCGCAAACTATTGAAGACCCATCTTTTTGAGCATACTTACGGAAAGAACGAAAACACACAAAGCCCACACCCATGGTTCAATAATGCTTCAATACAGCCACCCTGAATTCTCATCCCCTGTAATCTCACCACACTCATACTTCTACTCACAGAAAATGTATACCATATGCTTTCTTGTTGTTATGTACTGCCCCTTTTAGTTTCCCGTTGTTCCCCCAATGTTTCAATGCTCTTTTCCATTGTTATATTCCTTACTGATACTCTGAGTTTGTCTCGCTTAACTCCTCAAAATGTAATCCATATCTGAGTAGTAACAAATTGTATTTCTATCACTCACAACTTATTGTAAGCCACACAACCCGCAAAAAGGTGGGAAAATGTGGGATACAAATGCAATAAATAAAATAAAAAAAATAAATCACACATGCTTGTCACCCAACTACTAGAAACGTCTCTCCCACCATACCTTTGTCACAAATTCAGTGCCCCCCTCCTCATGCTACTTCAGCAGTTTTTTGTCACATATCCAAACTGTAACTTATTTTTGTTGTTCAAGCTGACCTTGTGGTTAGCTAGCTTTTCTAACTTCCCCTTTTCACTATCTAAATATAATGTGGTTTCAAACTGTGTAAAACACAGGAAATCTGACCCCAAGTTTAATATAAAATCTAAATATCCATTAGTTATCTTAATTACATTGGACCATTTTATATGCATGTTCTTATCTTCTAAAAGCATGCAACAAAGTTCATAAGCAATAAATTCTTAAGCTGTCTTGTACAATATTTTGCTCTAGACATGACCTTAACATTGGTCAGCAAAAAAATACAGAAAAAAAAGAGGGGGTCCCATTCTCACGACACACCTCCCTCCCCATGATCTTCTATAACCGTCGATGTAGACACAGAATAACACAGTCTTCGCAAATCCGAAGATGACTCAAGAATGTAAGCTTGAGACGATGTAGGAAAAGTCCAAATTTATTACGTAGCTCAATAGACGCAATGAGTGCAGGTCAACAGTATAATTCAAAGAGACTCGACACAGCCATGTTTCGGCCTTCTGGCCTGCCTCACGAGTCTTTTTGATCTAAATTAAAATACATAAAGGATTTTTATACATATATATGCAAGTACAATTTCAACACATATCGATGTGCAGACATTCAAGAAACAGGTATAGCTGAATTAGAAAAGGATCAAAGAACAACCAAATGGTGTAGTTCCTGGAGGAGAAGTCCATAGTCTGCAACTGAGAGAGACATGGGGAAGCCACTACTTCATATGGGATTGGTAGCATGGAATATTGGTACTATTTGCCAGGTACTTGTGACCTGGATTGGCTACTGTTGGAATCAGGATACTGGGATAGATGGACCATTGGTCTGACCCATTATGGCTACTTTTATGTTCCTGACTCAGTCCTGCCTGGTTATGGAAAAAGCATTGTTCTAACAGGTGTGTTCCATAGATGGCAAGATTGATCAGACACCCTTTTTTTTCTTTTTTTTTTTTTTTTAAACGGTTTATTTTTATTGAAAGATAACAAAACTTATAAATATAGCTTCAATCTTGCATCAAAGAAATTTCCAATAGTAAGCAAATAGAACATTAACTGGTCCTCATCCAACATCACTTCCCCCCCCCCCCCCCCCCCCAAACCATCCCTATTTATCTAGCAAGGAAGGGTCAGATTGAGCTGACCACTTAACATATGGATCCCAGATGCGGTGATAAGGTATTGGGCGACCTGAACGCATTGCTGTGAGCTTAGACATCAAGTGAATATACTCTAATTTCCACAAGACCACCTGAAGGCCAGGCAAGGTCTGCTGCTTCCATGCTGCTGCCAGTACTAATTTACTGGCTACAAACACCTGAGTGGCCAGTTGGTGAGCATATTTTTTTGCTTCCCTGCAACTCCACATGAAGAAGACAATGTTCCATTTTCATGGGATAAGCAATCTTGATTAAACTAGACACCAATTTCAAAACCCTGGTCCAGAACTGTTGGGCGTGGGGACAGGACCACCGTATATGGTACATGTCCCCTTCCATACCACATTGATGCCAACATAAAGCTGACCCCCCCCCCTTAAACATTTTAGCTAGTCACTGAGGTGTATAGTACCAGCAATATAGTATCTTATGTCTCTTCTCAACCAAAGCACTGGACACTGACACCCTGAGCAATGATTTAAACACCCTTTCCTGATCTGAGTACTCATAAGAAACACCCAGTGCGCTTTCCCATTTCTGTAGATAATATAGAACAGGTTTGGTCTGTAGAAGGAGTGCCTTATAAATTCTAGTTATCCCCCCTCTTCCCCCTCCACTTGCCATCGCCTGTTCTAATTGTGTTTCTGCTAAACTCAGCTCCCCCTTCGCTCGTCTCAGAACAAAATCCCTTAGCTGATGGTATTGGAAAGCATTCGGGGCGGGAATTCCATGCTCCTCTTGTATTTCTGTAAAAGTTGGGAGTTCCCCATCTGCCCACACCTGTCCCAGAGCCCCAGTTTTCTCCAGGTTCCCGAAACAGGGATCTAAAGTTCCTGGGAGAAATCCTGGCACAAAACGAATTGACATATGCAGAAAGTTTGTGCGCCCCCTAAAAAAACAACTTCGGACTCTAAGCCAGGTCACAAAAGACCATCCAATAAGAGGTGGCGCTGCCCTGAGTACCTCTCTTAACTCTCGATCTGGTAGCCAAGGAATGGCTCTCAGTGGATAGGATAGCACCCTGTCTTCTTATTGCCCTTGGGTTACCTTAATGCTTAAGCTTTAAAATGAGCTGAGGCAACTACTGCATGCAGGAAGGGTTGCTAGCACATGTTCAGAGCGAGCTGCTCTGACCTGGTGATGTGCAATGAGATCCACCCACTTGTGTGCCTGATAAATCCTGCTGTCTATGGGAAAACATCTGGTACAGGTGAGCAACAGTGCTTTGTTTATAAATCTCGTACATTAAAATGACTATGTAGAAAATTAGTAAAAACAGTTAAAACAGAATACCATATATAGTATGCAAATTAGAGTACTGTTCAGTGTTGCCACAGAGTGTGGATTGGAAGGTGTCTGGGAAAGGGTAATAAGGGGACCAGGTGGTCTGTAGATGTGATCAAAAGGGTGTAAAAGAGTTTTGTCTAGTTGGGTGTGAGCTCGTTCCCCCCCCCCCCCCCCCCCCCCAATTCTCCTCCCTTGATTTTTTTTTTCCTGTTTCCCCTAGCCTTCTTTTTTCTCATACCCTTCATTTGTCTCTGAGGTCACCCTTCTCCCTTTGCAAGATTGATCACTAAAATCCTCTTTCTTCCAAAGAACATTAACCGGACGTGTCAGAAAATTACCATTTTATAAAGTAAAATAAAAATGTTCCACAGTTACTGTAGGACCCTGAGGATGGTTGTATGTTTTGTTTAATACCCAGAAATCTCTGGAACAGAAGACTGGGTGTTTGCTGAAATTCTCTGGTGACCTAGAGGATCAGACATCTAGAGAAGATATTCATGCAGTTTTTGCAGAGCATGGTGATATTAAATGGATAGACTTCATCAGAGGTGCAAAAGAGGTGAGAATCCTTTAATACACTAATTTCACTGCTTGACAGAGGCCAAGCTGGGGTTAATAGGGAGCTGCAATTTTTAAATTTTAGGTGACATGCTATGTAAATACAGATGATTTAAAACCATATAAGCACCAACTGACACTTGGAGCATGTGTTCTTTGTCCAGGGAATTATTCTGTTTAAAGACAAAGCACATGATGCACTAGAAAAAGCCAAAGCAGCAAATAATGGAAACCTGCAATTACGAAACAAAGATGTAACCTGGGAGCTGTTCGAAGGAGATGCAGAAAAAGAAGCTTTGAAGAAAGTTCTAGAAGGCCAGCAAGAATCACTTAACAAATGGAAGGGGAAAGGTAACCTAGTAATATTTTATTAGGTTAACTAGAAAGCTAATTATTCATCCTTAAGGTAGAAAGGAAGATGCAATTCAGAGGTTGGAGTGCAGTATTTCTTCAGTTCGTTGCAGATGGAGAATGTCACAGGGACAGACTTTGTCTCTGTCCCTGCAACCTCTGTACCCCATCTGCATAAGCTTCAAACAGTTTAGTTCACCAGAGATATGGAAAGAGATTCCTGTACTGTGTAAAATATAAAAATGGCAAATGCTAGGGATGGTGTTAGGGGAGTGCGACTAGGGCAACTTCCCTTGGTCCCTGACCAGAGAAAGCTGAAGAAAGTGCTGCCTGGTAGTGGGCTTTGGGGGACCCCTCCCAAATTTCTGCCCTGGGCCTCAACCATGTTTTAAAACTAGGTCTAGCAAGATGTATACTTCAAATCAGACATACTCTAATTACAAAATAGAAAACAAAATTATTTTTTCTACCTTTTTGTTGTCTGGTCATTGTATTTTGAAAATGTTTCTGCTTCTGACTGTGTGCTCTTAACTCACTCATCAGGTTCTCCTGTCCATTTGACTTTTTCTCTTTCCATGTCCACCATTCATCTTCCATTTCTGTGCACCTATTGTCCCTTAAGTTCAGCATCTCCCTTCTGTGTCCTTATACTTCTCTGTCCTCTCAGTCTGTGTCGAACAACATCTGTGTCCATATACCATTCCCACATTGCATCCACATCCATCATCACCTTTCTACCTCCCTGTCCGCTCCTCATGTGTCAAACGACATCTGTGTCCATACACCATCTCCCCTTTGTGTCCCTGTGCCCCCCATGCACACCAATTCTCCTTTGTTTCTGTTGCCTCCCTGTGACAGCTTCTCCCCTGTCTTCTACACCAATGTTTCTCTCCCCTCTCCAACACAACCCAGCTTCTATCCTCTTCCCTCACTCATTCCAGCATCTGGTTCACCTGCCTACCCTCTTTCCCTTTCTCCTTCCCAGTGTGGGTTCAATATTTGACTCCCTCTTCCTTCTTCCCTTTGGTCCTGCATCTCTTTTCCCTTCCCTGTAGCCCTCACCCCCCCCCCCCCCCCCCCTTCCCCATGGGTCCAGCCAGCACTTTTTTTCTTCCATCCCTCCCACCCACAGACGTCAATTGAGCAAGCACTGGAGTCACTTACACTTTCAGTCAGCCAGCCAGGTGGCAGCAATACACACAAGCCGGCTCCTTGACCTTCCTCCTGCGAAGTGGCACCCTCTCTACTGCATCTTCTGTTTGACGCTAAACAGGAAGTTGCAGTAGAGAGGACAGGACTGGCGAGGAGGAAGGCCACAGAGCTGGCTTGTGTGAATCGCTGCTGGCTGGCTGCGACTCCAGTACCTCCTTGAGTGACACCCGCGGGAGGAAAGGAATTATTTTATTTTAACTGCAGGGTGGTAAAATTTTGTTCCTGCATCCATGGTAGATTTTTAGTGTTGTCCTTACCACGGTATATCTGCGGTAATGGTAACTGTCGTTCTCTAGTTGCAGAGCATTTGTGGCATGGGGCACCATAACTCCATACCCAAGGGAACAAGATGAGCCCTGGTTTTACTTTGTTGCATATATGTGGCTGTAGTGTTTTTTCTTGGGGGTGAAGTCCTTATTTCTTTAATGGGTTTCCTAAGAAAAATCAGGGCTATAGCCACATGCATGCAGTGGAATAAAGCCAGAACTGACTCAGCTTCCCTGTATGAAGGATGCAGGCTTGAAGAATTGTCAAATAATAGTTGGCAAACAGTATATTTGATTTGATCTGTAGTATTTTATCATATGAAAGTTAATTGTAAATAGTGTTATGGATCTATGTATGTTGATCTCGCATTATGTATGGCTGTTCAGAGAACATTATGCTCCACTGTATAGTGGTATATGGCAATGGTTATTAAACAGGAGCAATGCACAAAACAGCTGGCACTCAAGGTAAGATAAACCCACACCTCCTGTCTTTTCCCTAATGCCATTTGCTTTGGAGAGGAGGGTTGAGGAGGAGGAGAAGGGAGTTTATGTATCTTAAAAAGTGATACCTTGCTGTGTGCACAGCAGAATTGGACTTGCAGGACACCAGCATTAATATTCTTGTTATGAGGGCCAAGTTTGTCATTTTAGCCAAAATGACAACTTCTATAGTAAACAGGATCCTTCAGTACTTAAAGGGAAGCTATTAGCTAGGGTCAGGGTTTACATGACTGACTACTGTTTTCTCTGCAGGTCGTAAATTTAAAGGTAAAGGACGAGGTGGTAAAGCAGGCCAAGGATCTTCAGACAAGAAGAAAATTAAGTTCCAAGGCAAAAAAATAAAATTTGAAAGTGATGAAGATAGTGATTTGGAAGATGGCAAAGGTAGCTTGGATTATTTTTATTAGACATACTGAATTGGACTGTAAAAAAGCTAGTTTTCTTGTTCTAACCCCACTTTACGTATGTGTGTGGTAAATTACTATATTTATAATCGTTATGCTATGAACTACCAGTTTGGCTGCTACTTTAAGTTCTACTATTATTGATTCCCCGTGTGCATGTAATACTGCTATCACTGGCTCATGGGCCCTTGTATTAGCTAATACTCCCTCTTCGTGGGCTAAGCAACCACACATTCCCATAATGTGTGAGAAAGAGCAGCAGATCTTTTTGTGTTTCAGCCCTGCAATCCATCTGCTGCCAACTGCCTTCAGACCCCTTAGAGCTACATTGCTTTTTCACAAGTAACCTACAACAGTTCATGGAGCAAGCTTTAGTAGCTGATTTCCGTGTCCTTCCTGTCTGAGGGTACTGGATTGGAGATAAACTCCACTCTGTTTATGGGAAGTATCTCTTGTTCAGTTGCATTTTGGTTGTTTGGGTTTGTTTGTTTGTTTTCTTTCACTTTTGTATTTTATGGTCAAATGGTTTTTGTTAATTTTTTTTAGTGCATAACAAAGCAGACAGCCAACAGGAAAACATAAGAAAATCATTAAGTACATAAGTAATGCCACACTGGGAAAAGACCAATGGTCCATCGAGCCCAGCATCCTGTCCACGACAGCGGCCAATCCAGGCCAAGGGCACCTGGCAAGCTTCCCAAACGTACAAACATTCTATACATGTTGTTCCTGGAATTGTGGATTTTTCCCAAGTCCATCTAGTAGTGGTTTATGGACTTGTCCTTTAGGAAACCGTCTAACCCCTTTTTAAACTCTGCTAAGCTAACCACCTTCACCACATTCTCTGGCAACGAATTCGAGTTTAATTATATGTTGGGGTGAAGAAAAGTTTTTTTTTTCTCCGATTTTGTTTTAAATTTACTACACTGTAGTTTCATCGCATGCCCCCTAGTCCTAGTATTTTTGGAAAGCATGAACAGATGCTTCACATCCACCTGTTCCACTCCACTCATTATTTTATATACCTCTATCATGTCTCCCCTCAGCCGTCTCTTCTCCAAGCTGAAAAGCCCTAGCCTCCTTAGTCTGTCTTCATAGGGAATGAAGAACATTGCCAAAACACGGAGAGAGCTTGGTTTTTTTCTGACTCTCCACTATGAAAATACACATACCAAGATACAATATACCCCTCCCCCCACCCCCAGGTCAAATTGGTGATATCCAAACATATATAGTGGTACGGATGGTAATCACAAATTCAGTTCGTTAATAAGACTACATAATTGGGATGGTAATTGACTATATGGGCCCCACATTGCCCAAAAGCATTTTTTACATTTGGCTATCAAACAGGCATCACAAGATTCCATCACCATTAATTTGGGAAAGACTTTTCTGTTGCCAAAAAGTGGGCCAGCAGTCCAATGTTGCAGGATTCATTTCTTGCCAATAGCACTAACTTTAAAGCAATAAATGCTTCCATCTTGTAAGCGAGCCACCGTGTTCCAATTTACCGAACACAATCACCAGCAGTGGTACAATGTTCTTCCCCAAAAGGCGCTCGAGAAATGTTAAGAGTTTGTTCCAGAATTTTCTTACCAATGAGCAGTATCAAAATGTGTGAGACAGAGTATTATCATAAACACCACACTTCAAACAGAGTGGAGAAGTTACACATCCAGCATAAAACTCTTGTTTCTGAAAAAGCCTGTAGTGAGTATGCAAAATTGGCATTCCTCGTAAGTTTCAGTATGAATCCTAGTAGGAATGTGAGTTATGGCAACTTGCAGATCCACCTATTTTAATCAACCCCCCCCCCCCCCCCCCCAATTTGGCTGCAAGAAGATTATAGTGCCGTGGAGGGGCTACTTTCTCACATTTCTTTTTCAAGATGGCTGCCTAGAGTATGACATAAGAACCGTTAGCACCTGAGCCTCATATCGGTGTTGGACCGCTGCCCGTTAGTATTTTGGCCTGTTTTTGCTTGTACCTGCCTGCCTGTTGATCCGCGCACCACTGATTATCTCTTGGTTTGCTGATTTGTATCGGATTGCAAGGAGCGTGTTTGATTGCTGTCCAGCTTGCTTGCAGTCGTGGGAGCAATCTCACTGCCTACGTGTCGTCTGCTGCCAGTGAACACTTGCAGGTTTATTCCCGCTGTTGTCTACTACAATTTAACCACACAGCGGGCCTACGACACTAAACAGCTGTGGTTCGTCAGCATCCACCTCCCACTCAGGCCACTGCTTCCCCATAGTCAGCTGTTTGTGGGAGGAGCGTAACTTTGTGAAGGAGTTGATTAGATCACAAACTGGTTTTGACATTTGGCTCCCCTGCCTTGCTACACTGTGATTTAATTGGCAAAGCATCCTCAAGCACCGGCATCTTTTGAATACTACAGCTACTGCTTTATTAGCATTTTTACAAGGTCGTCACTGGAGGCTGCTGGAGTGGTTGTTACTGTTGATGACCCATACATCTGTTCTTCTCTGAGTATAGCTGCTGTTGGTGATCTGTATTGTTCTGTGGAGGGCTCACCCAGCTCCCCCATCCAGGTGTGAGACACGGAGTCTCATAGCCGCTAATAGTGGTATCCGCTTGCCTTACTTGTAGCTCCACCTGCCAGTGCGGCCAATTTGCTTAGTAGGTTTCACCTCTGCTTCAGCTGCTGCTCCTGTGGCAGTGTCGACCTCTCAATTGAGTCTTGTTGGTTTGAGCCTTCTACACTACTGGAGCAACAAGCCCAGCTTATTTAAGCACAACCTACCACAGTCCAAGTATTCAACTAGTACATAAGTAATGCCATACTGGGAAAAGACCAAGGGTCCATCGAGCCCAGCATCTTGTCCACGACAGCGGCCAATCCAGGCCAAGGGCACCTGGCAAGCTTCCCAAATGTACAAACATTCTATACATGTTATTCCTGGAATTTTGGATTTTTCCAAGTCCGTTTAGTAGCGGTTTATGGACATGTCCTTTAGGAAACAGTCCAACCCCTTTTTAAACTCTGCTAAGCTAACCGCCTTCACCACATTTTCCGGCAATGAATTCCAGAGTTTAATTACACGTTGGGTGAAGAAAAATTTTCTCCGATTTGTTTTAAATTTACTACACTGTAGTTTATTTAAAACAAACTACTATGTTTTTCTCAACCCTCCTCTTTATCTACTCATCTATCCTTATCCACACCGCGCTCACCACAACCGAACCAGAGTTAAACATCATTCCTCTTGTCACAAACAAGAGAAGAATATTGACTTGCCGCCCAACTTGCAATGCTTTTCGCTTGGAGCAAGCGCGCATTCATAATTTGGCTGATACCTTATAAATGTCTTGCGTGACATTAAGCAGGCTGATCAGTTCCTTCAACTTCACGTGGGTTACATAAATGCCAGGTCTGTAGTGAACAAGCCTGAACTCGTATCGGATTGGATCTTATTTGAGGACCTTGATCTCCTCTTCATTTCAGAAACATGGATCCAGGTGCCTAATGACCCGATTGTCTTAGACTTTGCCCTCCGGGATTCAAGGTGGTACACTGGGATAGAAAAGGAAAGAGAGGCAGAGGTATAGTGTTAATATATCGCTCCTACCTCACAGTAGAAACTTGCGCAGATCACATATCCCCCTTTCCTGGAAATTGCTACAATTAAAATCCATCATTCTACACTTCGTGACCATTTAGCTTGCGTCCTGTTTTACAGACCGCATAATAACTGGAAATATTGCCAGACAGAGCTTATGGATTTCATCTCCAGCTCATGCATTGCTCATTCAAATATCTTAATTCTGGATGATCTTAATCTCCATTTGGATAACCTACAATCATTGGATGCAAGCCATTTCCTGGATTTCCTCTGTCTTTGAGACCTAAATTGCCCTAGCATTTGTCCATCGCACTCAAAGGGTCACTCGCTAGATCTCATCTCATATAAATTCATCACCAATGCGAATTTCCAGCTAGATGGCATCAAATGGATTGAAACACCTTGATCCGATCATCTCAAACTTCAATTCACCTTGCACTGGTTAAAATCGGGCATTTCTCAGCAAAGCGAACCCACTGCATACTACACAAGAGGAGCAGTCGATCCTCAGCCATTTTGGCAGTCACTATACAGTGATAACTGGTCAGTAGAATCAGCATCAATTCACTATCTAACTGCCTGGGAGGACAGATGCAGGTGTGTCCTAGATGATATAGCGCCCTTGCAGCGTAAAATATCTTACAATCGCAAGTCCACACCTTGGTTTACTAAGGAGTTAAAAACACTAAAGACACAAACTAGAAAACTTGAAAGCATGGCGTAAATTGAGATCCGATTCTACACTTAACACGTGGAAATCAAGTCATCGGAAATACAAATACGCTATCAAACAAGCAAAGCAGTCATACTTTTCAGACAAACTTATGTCAGCTGGCAAGGATGATAAACGTCAACAACTCTTGAATTTGTTCCTTAATACAAGCAGAACTGTGTCCACGCAAACAGACTGCCCCTCTGCTGACAAGCTTGCTACATAATTCAATGAGAAAATCCGTTACGAAAATCACTATTCAGCAGTACTGCTGTCGTCAAGGACTTTCTCATAACACTGGACTCACCCCCAGACCAAAGCCCAGCAAGACCACAGCTGGACCGCCTTTAACAGTGTCACCGTTGATAATGTAGCAAGAGTGCTATCCAAGTTTTCTAAGAAACATTGTGGTCTGGATATATGCCCTAGTCATCTGTTAAAATCTGCACCAGAATGCTTCATCGTTGATTTTACCTCCTATCTAAATTTCATGCTCGAACAGGGTCTTTTTTTCTTATAAGCATGGATGCATTCTTCTCACACCAATTCCCAAGATCCAAAAATAAATGTTGTCATTTCAAATTATCAGCCAGTAGCATCCATTCCATTACTTATTAAAACAGTGGAAAGTTTGGTCAATATTCAGCTACCTGACTACATGAAGAATTTCAACATTCTACATTGCTCTCAATCGGGGTTCTGTCCGCAGTACAGTACCGAAACAGTACTGGTTACCCTCCTAATTTCAAAAGAGAAATATCCACTGGGAACAAAATCTTATTACTCCAATTTGACATGTCCAGCGCGTTTGACATTGTAGATCATGAGCTTTTAATCTACCTGCTGGACACATTCGGTATAAGTGGGCACGTGCTTAACTGGATCAAGGGTTTCCTATCCTCCCATACCTACCAAGTCAAAGCTAAGTCCATCATTTCTGCATCCTGGAAAGGCTATTGTGGGGTACCTCAAGGGTCACCCCTTTCTCTGACCCTTTTCAATGTTATGCTGATTCCGCTAGCAAAAGCATTATTTAAGCTTGGCCTTAACCCATTCATTTATGCTGACGATGTGACCATCTATATCCCTTTCAAGTCAACACTAGCCGAAATCTCCGATAAAATAGACGCCAGTTTTTCCATCATGGATTCCTGGGCAAAGGCGTTTCTGTTTAAACTTAAGACAAAACACAATGTCTAATCCTTTCATCCCAATACAATAAAGTAGTTCAAAGCATACTCACCATTAAAGACTACAAACTTTCAATCTCAAATAGCCTGAGAATCCTTGGTGTTGTGTTGGATAACCACTTACACCTGAACAATCAAGTGCAAATCATTACAAAGAGAATGTTCCATGCAATGTGGAGGCTGAAGCGTATCGGGCATTTCATAACAAGGGAGCTTTTCCGTACACTTGTTCACTGGCTGGTCCTATCCCATATCAACTACTGTAGCGGGATCTATGCTGGTTGCCGGGACTATATTCTGAAACGGCTTCAGACAACTCAAAACACGGCTGCAAGACTGATACTGGGGAAATCTCGCTTTGTTCCAGCTCAACCACTACGTTTTCAACTACACTGACTCCCTGTCACAGACCGTATTACATTTAAAATCTGCTCACTTACACACAAGATAATTTGAGCATGTAATCAGGTGCTTCTCCATAATCTAATTGATCTACCATCTAGAAACGCCCTAAGCACTGCAAGGACCTACCTCAATCTGCATTACCCCACCTGCCGGAATGTTAAATACAAGACCCTTTATGCTTTGTCCTTCCCCTACATCAATCCAAAATCCTGGAATGTTCTGCCAAAACCACTTAGAGCTCATCGACCACCAACTGTTCAAGAAGTCTTTAAAAACATTCTTATTCGACAAGGCTTATTCCACTGGCAACTCCAATGTTTAACCTCTCGCTTGTTGGCTCTTCACCCCTGACATTTACACAGTGTCATCTCATGTACCTTCCCCTCCTGTCACATTCCGATTTTGTGCCATCATTGTATTGTATTGTATCCTTTTGTTTCAATGTAAGCCACATTGCGCCTGCTCATGTGGGGTAAAAATGCACCAAATAAATATAACTTGTAGAGGCTTGGTACTGATACTTGCAGGTTCCCAGGGGAAGCAAAGAAACTGTCCAGCTTATCCAAAGCCCCATAGAGTAAAAACGTTTCAAAAGGGCCTTAATATAGTAGGAAACTTGTAAATACGCATAAGTCAGTAGATGGCAGGCCCAGAGCCTGTTGAAGAGTAGGAGGATTTGAGAGCACCATCAGCCTCTAAGAAAATGACAACAGATACTAAACCCCAAGTAACCCAATGCCTAAAAACCTCATTATCCAGCCCTGGGGTAAAATCTAAGTTCCTGACACTAGGTAAGGCATTGGAAGAGCTATAGTTTAAGGAAAGCAAGAGGAGCAAAATACACCATGCCTCTCGTAGCGATGTCAAGACAGCATGATGCCAACAAGCTACTTGACACATGCAATATGTAGTGAGGGTGTCAGGGCAAAAATAGGTTACGTTCTATTGTCCAAGGAGTGTATTCCTCTGAACCCTGTACCCAATCCTGAAGGCATCGTAAAATGCAGGCTATATTATAACTCCGTAGATTGGGGACACCCAACCCACCCTTTACTCACCCACCAATCAAGAATTCTAATTTAAGTTTGGGTTTCCTCTCCTTCACACAAAATTTAGTGAGCTCTTGATACAATGTCCTGAAGTTATGTTTAGGAACTCGTATGGGAATATGTCAGAGCATACAGACACCGGGAGAACAAAATCATTCGATAAAGACTAATACAGCCCAACAAGGACAAAGGAAGAGTATTCCATTAAAGTAATTACTGTATAGAATGGTACAATTATAGGGATTTTGAGTTTACTGGAAGATATATTTACATTGATATTTTATGCCCATAGTAGCCCGTTTCAAAGGAAAGGCACCCACCCATCGATTCTGCAAATTTAGAGACGTTGCTTGACCCTCCAATGTATCCATGTTGGGTTTAAAGCTGGAAAATGCCCCATGTTCAGCGAAGCTTTCTCAAAGCACTGGGAAGAAAGTCCATAGGAGCCAGGGCCCACCCACTTTGGGGTCAAGTCCACCTGAAATCAGCACTCCATAAGTGTAGCTGGTGGGGATCTGGATCTCCTCCTTGCAGAAAGAACAGTTGCACCCTGTCCAGCCAGCAGTGTCACTGATCCAGTGCTGCCCTATCCCACATGCATGCTCAGTTTGCGCAGAGGCTAAGCACTAACACTAGCTGCGCAGGGTGTAAGTGTTCTTTTTGCCGGGGGAGGTCTTCGGCTGCCAGGTCTTGTGAATCCCCACCAAGTCAGGTATTTCTTTTGGTTTGATTTTTTTTTTTTTTTTTTTTTTTTTTTTTTGGGGGGGGGGGGGGGGGGAGAGCACCGAAGGGGGCTGAGGGGAGGGGCTGAGAAGGATGAGGAATAGACGAGTCTTACACGTTTTGGGCTCAGGCCCACCCTAAATTTGCCATCTGGCTACGCACCTGCCATGGGGTGAGACAGATGCACCAGTGAGTTATTCACAAAAGTGGAGATTTTTAATTTAGTATAGCCTAGAGCAATCCCAGTAATTTCTGGATTATCCAGAATTTCCCTAATTAAGGGATCTAGGGTCAACGCAAATAGTAGGTAAAGTTGAAAAGGCTCAGAAGTGACTCCATTTACGGTGCATGATATAAAGTCTCAACAAGTGCTGCAATATTGAATTTTAATCATTAATTGCATACACAACAAGTCATCATAGACTAAAAAAACCCCAAAATAGGTTTATTTTTATTTTCTTCTCTTATATTTATAAGTGCTTTTATTCACACACAATTCCAGCTCTAAAAAGTAAAAAAAAAAAAAAACCACAAAATAACTTATCTTTTTGTGGAAGAGAGTCACTGACGAATCTGTCCTGCGTATAGACTCCGACGGTCCCGTTTCGTATTTCTTCCTCAGGGAACCCAGACGCGGACTTGTAAGAAAATTAAGTGACTAAAAAACGCTGGACAGGATGCTGAATCAGTGTCTAAGTTGGACTATTTTGATGTCCTTGTTTTGATATAGACAACACCACTCTGCTTGTTTGGATTTGATTTTCATTTTGTTTGGCAGATGTGTGATATCTGAGTGTGATTGCATGATATAAAGCCCAAATGACGTCCACAAAGTCGCCCAATGCTAAATCTCCGTAATGCCTTAAACATAAAATCCCAGCTGACCCTATCAAAAGCTTTCGCAGCATCAAAGCTAATAAGTAGAGATGATTCTTTGCTAGTTGCACACTTTCTCTAAGATAGCTAAGATCTGAATATTTTTCATGGCATTCCATTCGCATATGAAGCATACTTGGGGTTCTGCAATAAGAGAGAGTAATATGTGTTCTAGATGATTGGATAAAACAGTGGCTAGTAATTTTGATTTGCTATGAAGCTAAGAGATAGGCCTGTACGATTCTGGTAGTGAGTGGCCTTTCCCCAGTTTAGGGAATACTACTATCCGCACTGATAGTGACCTAGGTAGTTGCTTAGTCTCTCTAATCTTATTAAACATAGCAATCAGTGACTCTACAACATCTGGTAAATAGTAATTTATAAATTTCTGCTCTGTATCCATCCGGACCAGGTGGTTTTGTAGATTGAGCTCTTATGGACCGCCCACTACACCTCATCTGCCATAATAGGACGATCTAATTTAGCAGACTGCAAATGAGTCAGGTGAGATAACTCGAGAGTTGCACGGGGACAGAAATCTTGCCTGTCCCCACTGGAATCTTACCCATCCCTGCAAAAGTTTAACCTGTCTCCACACATCCCTACAAGAAAACCTGTCCCCAACCAGTCCCACAAGAATTTAATGGTATGTCTGTATGTATTTATTTATTTAGATTTGCTTACACCTTTTTCAGTTGTAGCTCAAGGTACATTATATTGTATATGGGGTATTTCCCTGTCCCTGGAGGGCTCACAATCTAAGCTTGTACCTGAGGAAATGGAGGGTTAAGTGACTTGCCCAAGATAACAAGGCGCAGCAGTGGGATTTAAACCAGGCACCTCTGGCTGTTAAGACCGGTGCTTTTTACCACTAGGCGGCTACTCCTATCTTTAGAGAAGTACCTAATGTAATCTTTAAGGTTGCTCAAATCCTTCCAATGCTGGCCAGCGTTGTCCTGTAAATAACCGCTTCATCATGGATTTTTAAACTGGACCAGAGCTTCCACTATCAACTTTCATTTACATTTCTGCAACCAAACATGAATAACTCAAGTGCAGCATGAAAGTAGTAATCCTACTAGAACCGATTTCTACTCTGTGCTGCTCCATTTCCGTGCAATTGCTACAAGCACTAAAAAAAGAAAAAAATATTTCCAGTTGGCACGCTCAGTCTCTCTATGGGTTTGAGCCACAGCACTGCAGGCAAGGAACGTAAGTTGAAACTTGGAACACTGGTGCGCACACGTAAAACTTTTCTTTGATTCATCGGCGTGTGATGAGAGGTCGCCACATGCACGCGCCAGTAGGTCAGGTGGCATCTGATGCTTGTGCCTGTGTCAGAGCTGAGTTCTGCACATCAGCCTGGGAACAGAGAGGTGTGGTAACCCCATCAGATAATACCCAGGTGAGAGGAACAGAAACAGCACCACATGAAACAACAGTAAGGGTTGTAATGCCGTCCCAGCCTCCAACATCCCATCCCGTTCCACTCCAATAAGGAGACCCACAACAGTTGCCAATCACCAACCATTGCAAAGTTAATTAGGGTCTGAGCTGTTATCCCTACAGCAATATGCCAAGATAAACCATAAATACCAAACCCATCCTTGAGAAGTACCACCCAGTAAGACTCAAAGCTGTACAGTAGTCCCCCTTAAAAACAGTTGGAACTAGTGTGTGGCTTTTCCTCTTGGTGCCCTTAAGGATACTGGTTTAACTTGATGCCCGTCGTGCTTTGCATCTTCGAATGGGCACAATATTATTCATATTTACATTTTTTTATTGTTCTGGTTAAGATGTTGCTAGAAGATAAGTTTTATAAATACTTGCTTTGCTTTCCTATATGGGGAATACCAAAATTGAGAGAGTTTTCACACTTGCTCCAGCAGAGGCCAAAAACTAGAGCTGGATTTAGCCTTTTCACCTGCAAATATTCCTTCTGTAGCAAGGTTCAAGTATTTATAGAATAGTGGGAAGGTCATAGAGCAGCTGGTTAGGAACCAACAAGAGGGGGAGTTATTTTAAATCTGATTTTTAGTGGAATGCAGGACTTAGTGCAAGAGGTTTGGGGCTGCTTGGAAGTAGTGATCATAACATGATCAAATTTGAGGTAATTGGAGTGAAGTCACTAAAGAAATGTGCTGCAACAGCATGAATGTTGAAAAATACTATCTTGGAAGCGTAGACCAGTTGTAGTTCATGTATCAAAAAAGGCAAACCAGGAGGCATGATTAAAAGCCTCCTTTCATCTTTTCAAAAAATGGAAAAAAGGAGAAAACAGGAAGCAGTAGAAGCACAGGGGAATGTGAAAATTAAGCCTGCTGTAGAGGCAAACGCTCATAGTAAAAACTTTTTCAGGTACATTAGGAGCAGAAAGCCTGTGAGGGCATCAGTTGGTTCACTTCCTCTTCAAGGAATTAGATACTCAAGGAGAGCAAGGCCATAGCAGACAGACTAAATGAGTTTGTTTGTTTCAGTCTTTATTGAGGAGGATGTAAGAGCTATATTTAAGGGTGATTATGAAGGAACTGAAAACTTTTGGTGTACCTGGAAGATGTAATAAACCAAATTGAAAAATTAGAGTGGCAAATCACCTGGACCAGATGGTATACATCCTAAGGTACTGAAGAACTCAAAAAATGAAATTGCAGATAAACTATTGGTAATCTGTAACCTGTCATAAGATTGTAAGGTGGCCACTGTAATACCAATTTTTAAATAATGTTCAGGGGTGATCTGGGAAACTACTAGTAAGCTGGACAAAATGATAGAAATGATTATAAAGGGGCAAAATTTACTGAACACGCAAACCTGTTGGGACAGGTTGGATTCAGCCAAGTGAAGTCTTGCGTCAAAAATTTGCTTTTGGAGGTTTGTGTAAACATATTTATTTATTTAACACATTTGTACCCCACATTTTACCACCAATTTGCAGGCTCAATGTCGCTAACATCAAACCGTAAAGGCAGTTGCCAATCTGGTAACTATACAGATAACATAGTGTAGAGGACAGGGAGATTTAAAAAAAATGGGGTATAAGGGCAAAAGGTGAAAGGGTAGAAGTGGTCAATACCGTCCATTAATTTGCTGTGTTGCAGAATATAGGGACTTACGTTGGATCCTTGGGGTAGGCCTTTCCGCATAAGCTGGTGAGAGATTTCCTGAAATTAAGATGATTGTGGATTGTTTTCACAGCTTTTGGCAGTACATTCCATAGTTGTGTACTTATAAAGAAGGTGGAAGCATAAATGGATTTATATTTGAGACCGTTGCAGTTAGGGTAGCGGAGGTTTAAGTATGAACGGGATGATCTGGATATATTCCTGGAAGGTAGATTGATTAGGTTTGTCATGTATCCAGGGGCTTCTCTGTAAAGAATTTTGTGGACTAGGGTGCAGATTTTGAAGGTGATGCGTTCCTTAATTGGAAGCCAATGCAGTTTCTCTCGAAGGGGGTTAGCACTATCGAATTTGGATTTTCCATAGATTAATCTGGCTGCTGTGTTTTGGGCGGTCTGTAGTTTTGGATAAAGGTGTAACATAACATAACATAGTGTGCCAGTTGATATAGTGTATTTAGATTTTTAGAAAGCTTTTGACAAAGTCCCTCATGGAAGACTCCTGAGAATTTAAAAAGTACTATTACTACTTCTACTACTTATCATTTCTATAGTGCTACTAGATGTATGCAGCGCTGTATACTGGGCATAAAGAGAGAGTTCCTTCTCTACAGAGTTTACAGTCTAATTAGGACAAACAGGACAGATAATGGAATTACTAAGGTGGGAATGATGAAACATGGGTACTGAACAAGTGAGTAAGGGTTAGGCGTTAAAAGCAGCATCAAAAATGTGGACTTTTATTCTAGATTTAAAGACAGCCAGAGATAGAGCTTAACATACTGGCTCGGGAAGCCTATTCAAGGTATATAGTGCAGCAAGATAAATGGAACGGAGTCTGGAGTTAGCAGTGTAGGAGAAGGGTATAGATAACAGATATTTACCCAATGAACGGAGTTCCTGGGGAGGCGTGCAGGGAGAGGTAAGAGTGGAGAGGTACTGAGGAGCTGCAGAGTGAATGCACTTGTAAGTCGTCAAGAGGAGTTTGAACTGTATGTGGAAAAGGATAGGGAGCCAATGAAGTGACTTGAGGAGAGGGCTAATATGAGAAAGGAGGCAGTGTTCTGTTGTGGATTGGAAACTGATTAAAAGATTAGAAAAAAGTGGAGTTAAATGGCCAATTCTCTATCGAAGGTGAATAGTGTAGTGCTGCAAGGATATGTACTAGGACTGGTGCTTTTTAACATATTTATAAATAATCTGGAACTAGGAATGATTGAGAGTTGCAGCTGAGACAAAACTATTTAAAGAAGTTAAATCACATGTGGACATGTAATTGCAGGGTTGGAAGACTGGGCTTCCAAATGGTAGACAAAATTTAATGTGGACATGTGCAAAGTGATGTACATTGAGAAGAATAACTCAAATTATAGCTACAAGGTGCTAGGTTCCACATTAGGAGTTGCGACTGAGAAAGCATTTAGGATCATCCTAGACAATGTTGAAATCTGCCCAAGATTCAGCCGTGACCAAAAAAGCAAACAGTGTTAGGAATTACTAGGAAAGGAATAGAGAATACATCAGAGTATCATAATGGTATTGCTCTATGGTGAGACTGCATCTTGAGCATTGTGTGCAATTCTGGACACCATTTCAAAGAATAGGTAGTGGAACTGGAAAAAGCACAAAGACAACCAAAATGATCAAGGGGATGGAATGAAGCTCGTATAAGGAAAGGCTAAGGAGGCCAGGGCTCCTTAATTTGGGGAAGAGATAGAGGTCTATAAAATCCTGAATGGAGTGCAACAGGTAAGTGTTAAATTGATACCCAGCTGACCGTATCTGGTCAACATTCAATCTCCTCACCACTGAATCAGTTACACAAGCGACTCATAGGTTCACCAACACCCACTGCAAACTGGATACATGTCCCAGTCATCTGCTTAAATCCCCCCCCCCCCCCGACCACTTCACAGAAGACCTCACATCCTATCTAAACTTCATGCTACGACAAGGTCTCTTCCCCGAGCAATATGGTAACATCCTACTCACCCCAATACCAAAAGACACCAAGAAAAACAATGTGGAAACTCAAACGAATAAAATCTTTCTTCCCAAGGGAAACTTTTTGAAACCTAATACAATCAGTGGTTCTAAGCCGCGCAGATTACTGCAACGGAATCTATGCGGGATGTAAAGAACAACTCACAAAAAAACTCCAGACCGCCCAAAACAGCAGCCAGGCTGATATATAGCAAAACACGATTTGAAAGTGCCAAACCCCTTCGAGAAAAGCTGCACTGGCTCCCAATCAGAGAACGGATCATCTTCAAGATCTGCACTTTGGTCTACAAACTTATCTACAGTGTAGTCCCAGGATACATGATAGACCTCATAGATCTCCCAACCAGAAACAGAATCGGATCATCACGATCATACCTAAACCTACATTACCCAAATTGCAAAGGACTTAAATACAAAACAACTTATGCATCCGGCTTCTCCTACATAAGCGCACAACTATGGAATGGACTCCCAAAAGCTGTAAAAACAATCCATGACCACCTAAACTTCAGGAAATCACTAAAAACCAACCTCTTCAAAAAGACCTACCCCACCGATCCAACGTAAATCCCCACACCCAGCAACACAGCATAACCAATGATCGTACTGGACAATATACAATCTTTATTCCATTCGACCCTCAGGGTGCCTGATTCACACCTACCTCATTTGACCACTATATAACCTTGTATTTATCAACCAACTTGGCAACCGCCTTCACAGTACTATGTAACCACATTGAGCCTGGAAATAAGTGGGAAAATGTGGGGTACAAATGCAATAAATAAATTTACTCTTTCAAAAAGTACAATAACTAGGGATACTTCCATGCAGTTACATAATGACACATTAAAAATACATAGGAGAAAATGTTTTTTCACTGAATGCATAGCTACGCTCTGGAACTCCTTGCCAGTGCAAATGTTAAAAACAGTTAATGTACCGTGGTTTAAAAAAAAGTTTGGACAAATTCTTGGAGGATAAGCTTTTAAGGTAGACATGGGGAAAACCATTGCTTATGCAGAGGTGCTTGTGACCAGGACTAGCCACTATTGGAAACAGAATTCTGGGCTAGATGAACCTTTGGTCTGATCCAGTAAGGCAAATGTTCTTATGTTGTCAATGTTGTAATTCCTTCTATGGATACAGGGTGGACTTAAGAATTTTTTTCAGCATTGACAGTCTGGCATTTGTCATAAGATGTACAGTTTTCTAGGATGTTCTTTATAGTTGATTTTAAAAACAAATCTGATTGTTTAAATGTAATCGTATATCTTGCTATCCTGGTAAATAGCATTCAGAGTGGCTATTTCACACTTTACATATGATGTATATTGACTGAATTAAATATTGATGATTTGAGTTTTAACAATATAAAAATATGGAGCTCAAAAACAGGGTGTAAAGGAGGGGAAAAAGACCAGTACCTGGAAATCAACTTCAGCAGTCTGCACTGATGTATTAGTAACTTGTGCCCCCTAGATAGTAGAGAGGGGCTCTGGGGGCTAGGAATGTAGTGGGGGACACTTCTCCAGAATAGTATGAAGTGAAACAATCATCTTGGGAGCCAATTTCAGCTTGCCTAATACCCTTTTACGCCCCCACCACCACAACGGGCCAGACCTTAAGAGTAACATTCTTAGGCTTATGTTTGTTTTCCCAAAGCTAATAATTCTTATCTTATACTCAACCAACTCTTTTTATACTTTGTAGGTTTAATTAGTGCTAAGAAAGAAATGGACACAACTGAAGAACCACCATTAAAAGAGCAAAAATTCAAAAATGAGGAAGAAGTTCCAGTTACTCCCAAGAAACGAACCCTGGGGAAAGCAGATGGAGCTCAAGAACCTTCAGCAAAACAGATAAAATCTGACCAAGGTGCTAGTGAACAATAGTGGTTTGGATTGAAAAGATGGAGGTTTTAAATACTAAGATTTTTAAAATGTTTTAAGACCTTCCTAGTTTTGGAAGTCAACTCATAGCAAACAAAGTCCACTTCAAAATCAACCTGCAATGACGGCGATTTTTGTGTAAATTCATTTCTTCAGGTGCATGACTTTGCCAAGGACTTGGTTTTTTTTTTATTTATAATTTTGTTTATACTATTTACTTTAGGGATGCCTTTCTTCCTTCCAAAACAAGGGAAATTTAATTTAGCCCAGACAAATTATAAAACTGATATTGCTTTTGTTTCAAGTATCAATAAAATCTTAACTGTAAGATCCTTTTTTCTTTTCTGGTTTTAAGTGTTTAGCCCATCCTTCCACCCCTTGAATGGCTCTAAGCATGGAGACTGAAGTGGGCTTGTTATGCCCTTGGACTAACTGGTGCATTAAAGACTAGAGAGTGGAACAGCAACACCATGACAAATGACTGACTGAATCGAATGTGCCCAATTAAAAATACCACAATATTTTGGGGGTTTATGATGTGTCCTATGCAGCGTGTGGAGGAGGGAGGGAAGGGCAATAGGGATGTGCACATTACTACAAAAGTGGAAAAAAAGTACAGTAGCCACTGTGCAATAAATTCAAAACCTGTACTTGTATCCTGTTTGAAAAAGGGGAATGGAGCAATCGCACCCATTACTCCTGCTCCAGTGGTTCTGTAATCCAAAAATGGGTTTGGAAGACCCAAGCCACCAATGGTTTGTTGAACTGAAGTAATCCAGAGGCCAGTTACTGGGCAGGAGTGACAGGATTTCTTCAACCCCCTTTTCCAATCAAGATTATTCAGGGCAGATGGGGGCAGGGGGAAAGACATGAGGGGGCGGAGTTGTTACCTAGCAGCTGTGGGACCTGAATCTAAAAAACATTTTGACCTTTAAAAAAAAAAAAAAAAGGGGGGGGGGTTGGTGATTGGAAGGTTTTAGTTTCAAATGTTACAATATCACTAGTGTGCATGAATATGTGGAAATTTGTTTCGGAACAAATTGGGATATTCAATATGAACATTCTGAGCTATTGCCGCACATTGTGCTGCTTAGCTCATGTGAGTTAAAAGGTCCTTTCTCCTTTCCCTGAGGAAATGGTAAAGACCATCTTTTTTTAAACAGAAAAAATAAAAAGCCCTTGACAATTGTTGATCACCCTCATACTTCATGTGGTATTGTCTTTTGTGATTACCTTAAAAAGGTTGTAATCAAAACATAGAAGCAGCTTAGTGTTAGATGAGGGAATGAGGATATTTTTCCTTTCTTAGAGCAGGTTTGTGGTTTGCACTAGTATCCCTGACAACCGCTTGTTTTGGTCAGCTGGCGTTCTTGTTCTAACGCAGGAAAAATGACAATAGCAGAGTGTTCATTAGTACAAGTAAAAGATGCAGCAGGGTATCATTGCAGATCTGTGAATACATTGCTCATATTTTACATAAGTACTAGAAGCCACTGCTAGCCTAAACAAAGGAAGAGAATGGTACACGCTTTATAAGGCCACAACAATCAGCAAATGCACTTTTTAATAATTTTAGGCAACTTTTACAAATCCAACCATGTAAAAACACTTCTCCGAGGACAAGCAGGCTGCTTGTTCTCACTGATGGGTGACGTCCACGGCAGCCCCTCCAATCGGAACACTTTCTAGCAAAGTCCTTTGCTAGCCCTCACGTGCCGATGCGAACCGCGCATGCGCGGCCGTCTTCCCACCCGAACCGGCTCGTGCCGGCCAGTCTTCTTTTGTCCGCGCTCGGTACGGTCGTGTTTCGCCGTTCGCACCCCGAAAGTTGACCTCGCTCGTCGTTTTTGGACTTCGCTTACAAAAAAAAAAAAAAGGTGTCGGAAGGAGACCTTTTCGGTCTGTTCCCCTTCCTATATTTCTAGTTTTGCCCCAGTAAGTTTTCTTTCGTCGTCGGAGTAGGCCTTATTTAGGCCTCGGTTTGAAGTTTTCTTCTCCCTCTTTTTGTGGTGCCATTTTCGCCATTTCGAGTTTTGATCTCGCCGGTGCGATTTTTCCGCCCATGACATCGAAGTCTTCCAGCGGCTTCAAGAAGTGCACCCAGTGCGCCCGGGTAATCTCGCTCACTGACAGGCACGCGTCGTGTCTTCAGTGTCTGGGGGCTGGGCACCGCCCGCAGGCCTGTAGTCTGTGTTCTCTTTTGCAAAAGCGGACTCAGGTAGCGAGATTGGCCCAGTGGAACGTTTTGTTCTCGGGCTCTTCGTCGGCATCGGCACCGGGAGTATCGACTGCTTCGACGTCGTCGGCGCCCGGACCTACATCCTCGCCCCCGGTTGCATCGAGGCATCGGCCCTCTGCATCGGGGCCGAGACATCGGAGGGCTGCGTCGGTGCTACCGAGACCTCCTCGTCTGCTGTCGTCGTCGGACGGTGGTGCTTCGTCTGGAGTGCAGGTGAGGGCTGTCCATTCCCCTGCTGGTGGCGGTGAGCCTTCGGGTGGGTCTCCCCCTACCCTGAGGGCTCCCGCGGTACAGCCCCCCCGAGACCAATCTCCTTCGGCCTCGGCCCCGAGGAAGCGACGGCTGGATTCTACGTCCTTCTCGTCGGTGCCGGGAAGCAACGGTGACATGCTTCGTTCCAAAAAATCGAAGAAGCATCGTCACCGGTCCCCTTCCCGTGTCGGCACCGAGAGCTCTGGGTCGCCGAGGGAGTCGGCACCCAGTAGGCATCGGCACCGAGAGGACCGCTCGCCCTCTGTTCAAGAGGTGTCGGTGCGCTCCCCTTTGGACAGCCCGGAACAGCCTCCACGTCCGGAACAGATTCTGACGACATCACCTGCATCGGCTTCCATGTCTTTTTCCACAGCCGCTCTGCACGAGAGTCTCCGGCCCGTTCTCCCAGAGATCCTGGGAGAGCTGTTGCGCCCTACCCCTCCGGTACCGGGGGTGCTTGCGTCACCGGTACCGTCGAGCGAGGCGCCGGCTGGCCCCTTGCCTGGGGTGAGGTCTCCGACATCGGTGCCGCTTGCAGTACCGACTGCGGTAGCCTCCCAGGAAGGCTCCCCGACTACGTCGGCGGAGGGAGCTTCGCCAGTGCGGGCGAGGGAGTCTACCTCTCGACGCTCCCACCGTGGCCGTGGTTCCACAGAGTCGAGCCGGGCATGGCTGCAGACACAGGTCCGTGAACTTGTGTCTGACACCGATGGTGAGGCCTCGTGGGAAGAGGAAGAGGACATCAGATATTTCTCTGACGAGGAGTCTGAGGGTATTCCTTCTGATCCCACTCCCTCTCCTGAAAGGCAGCTTTCTCCTCCCGAGAGTCTGTCTTTCGCTTCCTTTGTCCGGGAGATGTCTACGGCCATCCCCTTCCCGGTGGTTGTGGAGGACGAGCCCAGGGCTGAAATGTTTGAGCTCCTGGACTATCCTTCTCCACCTAAGGAAGCGTCCACAGTACCCATGCATCATGTCCTAAAAAAGACATTGCTGGCGAACTGGACCAAGCCATTAAGTAATCCCCACATTCCCAAGAAGATCGAGTCCCAGTACCGGATCCATGGGGACCCAGAGCTGATGCACTCAGTTGCCTCACGACTCTGGAGTTGTGGATTTGGCCCTAAAGAAGGCCAAGAGTTCTAGGGAGCATGCTTCGGCGCCCCCGGGCAAGGACTCTAGAACCTTGGACTCCTTTGGGAGGAAGGCCTACCATTCTTCTATGCTCGTGGCCAAAATTCAGTCCTACCAGCTCTACATGAGCATACTCATGCGGAACAATGTGCGGCAGTTGGCGGGCTTGGTGGACAAGCTCCCCCCTGAGCAAGCCAAGCCATTTCAGGAGGTGGTCAGGCAGCTGAAGGCGTGCAGAAAATTCCTGGCCAGAGGGGGGTGTATGACACCTTTGATGTTGCGTCCAGGGCCGCTGCTCAAGGTGTGGTGATGCGCAGACTCTCATGGCTGCGTGCCTCCGACCTGGAGAATAGAATCCAGCAGCGGATTGCGGACTCGCCTTGCCGTGCGGATAATATTTTTGGAGAGAAAGTCGAGCAGGTAGTAGAGCAGCTCCACCAGCGGGACACCGCTTTCGACAAGTTCTCCCGCCGGCAGCCTTCAGCCTCTACCTCTACAGGTAGCAGATTTTTGAGGGGAAGGAAGACTGTTCCCTACTCTTCTGGCAAGTGTAGGTACAATCCTCCTTCTCGACAGCCTGCGGCCCAGGCTAAGCCCCAGCGCGCTCGCTCTCGTCAGCAGCGTGCGACTCAGCAAGGCCCCTCTGCTCCCCAGCAAAAGCAAGGGACGAGCTTTTGACTGGCTCCAGCAGAGCATAGCCGACATCCAAGTGTCAGTGCCGGGCGACCTGCCAGTCGGAGGGAGGTTGAAAGCCTTTCACCAAAGGTGGCCTCTCATAACCTCCGATCAGTGGGTTCTCCAAATAGTCCGGCAAGGATACACCCTCAATTTGGCCTCAAAACCTCCAAATTGTCCACCGGGAGCTCAGTCTTACAGCTTCCAACACAAGCAGGTACTTGCAGAGGAACTCTCCGCCCTTCTCAGCGCCAATGCGGTCGAGCCCGTGCCATCCGGGCAAGAAGGGCTGGGATTCTATTCCAGGTACTTCCTTGTGGAAAAGAAAACAGGGGGGGATGCGTCCCATCCTAGACCTAAGGGCCCTGAACAAATATCTGGTTAAAGAAAAGTTCAGGATGCTTTCCCTGGGCACCCTTCTCCCCATGATTCAGGAAAACGATTGGCTATGCTCTCTGGACTTGAAGGACGCCTACACGCACATCCCGATACTGCCTGCTCACAGACAGTATCTGCGATTTCAGCTGGGCACACGTCACTTCCAGTACTGTGTGCTACCCTTTGGGCTCGCCTCTGCGCCCAGAGTGTTCACGAAGTGCCTAGCTGTAGTAGCAGCGGCACTTCGCAGACTGGGGGTACACGTGTTCCCATATCTCGACGATTGGCTGGTAAAGAACACATCCGAGGCAGGAGCTCTACAGTCCACGCAGATGACTATTCACCTCCTGGAGCTACTGGGGTTTGTGATAAATTATCCAAAGTCCCACCTTCTCCCAGTGCAGAAACTCAAATTCATAGGAGCTGTGCTGGATTCTTGGACGGCTCGCGCCTATCTCCCAGACGCAAGAGCCAACAACTTGTCCCTCGTCTCGCGGGTGCGAGCGTCCCAGCAGATTACAGCTCGGCAGATGTTGAGATTGCTGGGCCACATGGCCTCCACAGTTCATGTGACTCCCATGGCCCGCCTTCACATGAGATCTGCTCAATGGACCCTAGCTTCCCAGTGGTTTCAGGCTGCTGGGGATCTAGAAGACGTGATCCACCTGTCCACGAGTTTTCTCAAATCCCTGTATTGGTGGACGATTTGGTCCAATTTGACTCTGGGACGTCCTTTCCAAATTCCTCAGCCACAAAAAGTGCTGACAACGGATGCGTCTCCTGGGGTGGGGAGCTCATGTCGATGGGCTTCACACCCAAGGAAGCTGGTCCCTCCAGGAACGCGATCTGCAGATCAATCTTCTGGAGTTACGAGCGGTCTGGAACGCTCTGAAGGCTTTCAGAGATCGGCTGTCCCACTAAATTATCCAAATTCAGACAGACAACCAGGTTGCCATGTATTACATCAACAAGCAGGGGGGCACCAGATCTCGCCCCCTGTGTCAGGAAGCCGTCAGTATGTGGCTCTGGGCTCGCCGGCATGGCATGGTGCTCCAAGCCACATATCTGGCAGGCGTAAACAACAGTCTGGCCGACAGGTTGAGCAGGATTATGCAACCTCACGAGTGGTCGCTCAGTTCCCGTGTAGCGCGACAGATCTTCCAGGTGTGGGGCACCCCCTTGGTAGATCTCTTCGCGTCTCGAGCCAACCACAAAGTCCCTCAGTTCTGTTCCAGGCTTCAGGCCCACGGCAGACTGGCATCGGATGCCTTCCTCCTGGACTGGGGGGAGGGTCTGCTGTATGCTTATCCTCCCATTCCTCTGGTGGGGAAGACTTTGTTGAAACTCAAGCAAGACCGAGGCACCATGATTCTGATTGCTCCTTTTTGGTCGCGTCAGATCTGGTTCCCTCTTCTTCTGGAGTTGTCCTCCGAAGAACCGTAGAGATTGGAGTGTTTTCCGACCCTCATCACACAGGACGAAGAGGCGCTTCTGCATCCCAACCTCCGGTCACTGGCTCTCACGGCCTGGATGTTGAGAGCGTAGACTTTGCCTCTTTGGGTCTGTCAGAGGGTGTCTCCCGCATCTTGCTTGCTTCCAGGAAAGATTCCACTAAGAGGAGTTACTTCTTTTTATGGAGGAGGTTTGCTATCTGGTGTGACAGCAAGGCCCTAGATCCTCGCTCTTGTCCTACACAGACCCTGCTTGAATACCTTCTGCACTTGTCTGAGTCTGGTCTCAAGACCAACTCTGTAAGGGTTCACCTTAGTGCAATCAGTGCATACCATTACCGTGTGGAAGGTAAGCCGATCTCAGGACAGCCTTTAGTTGTTCGCTTCATGAGAGGTTTGTTTTTGTCAAAGCCCCCTGTCAAGCCTCCTACAGTGTCATGGGATCTCAATGTCGTTCTCACCCAGCTGATGAAACCTCCCTTTGAGCCACTGAATTCCTGCCATCTGAAGTACTTGACCTGGAAGGTCATTTTCTTGGTGGCAGTTACTTCAGCTTGTAGAGTCAGTGAGCTTCAGGCCCTGGTAGCCCAGGCCCCTTACACCAAATTTCATCATAACAGAGTAGTCCTCCGCACTCACCCTAAGTTCTTGCCAAAGGTTGTGTCGGAGTTCCATCTGAACCAGTCAATTGTCTTGCCAACATTCTTTCCCCGTCCTCATTCCTGCCCTGCTGAACGTCAGCTGCACACTTTGGACTGCAAGAGAGCATTGGCCTTCTATCTGGAGCGGACACAGCCCAACAGACAGTCCGCCCAATTGTTTGTTTCTTTTGATCCCAACAGGAGGGGAGTGGCTGTGGGAAAACGCACCATATCCAATTGGCTAGCAGATTGCATTTCCTTCACTTACGCCCAGGCTGGGCTGGCTCTTGAGGGTCATGTCACGGCTCATAATGTTAGAGCCATGGCAGCGTCGGTAGCCCACTTGAAGTCAGTCACTATTGAAGAGATTTGCAAAGCTGCGACGTGGTCATCTGTCCACACATTCACATCTCATTACTGCCTGCAGCAGGATACCCGACGCGACAATCGATTCGGGCATTCAGTGCTTCAGAATCTGTTCGGGGTTTAGGATCCAACTCCACCCCCCCTAGGCCCATGTTTGTTCTGTTCCAGGCTGCACTCTCAGTTAGTTGGTAAATTTTTTAGGTCAATCTCAGTTATGTCCTGGCCGTTGCGAGGCCCAATTGACCATGGTGGTTGTTTTGAGTGAGCCTGGGGGCTAGGGATACCCCATCAGTGAGAACAAGCAGCCTGCTTGTCCTCGGAGAAAGCGAATGCTACATACCTGTAGAAGGTATTCGCCGAGGACAGCAGGCTGATTGTTCTCACAAACCCGCCCGCCTCCCCTTTGGAGTTGTCTTCCCTTCTCTTTGTCTTGCTACATATGAGACTGGCCGGCATGAGCTGGTTCGGGCGGGAAGACGGCCGCGCATGCGCATCGGCGCGCAAGGGCTAGCAAAGGACTTTGCTAGAAAGTGTTCCGATTGGAGGGGCTGCCGTGGACGTCACCCATCAGTGAGAACAATCAGCCTGCTGTCCTCGGAGAATACCTTCTACAGGTATGTAGCATTCGCTGTGTACAGAAAAGGAATGTGTTGCTATTGTTCTAATAAGCAAATTACTCTTCAAGCCCACAAGATAGAAAGCATCAACTCTATTTAGAATTAAAAAAAAAAAGAATAAAGAGGTTCCTGCAAAACTGAAAAAAAGGCATAGAAAACTAGTATAATAGACGCATTAGAGAGTGTTATCTGGGGCATTAACTGAAGACCACAGAGGAAGTCTTCTAGTAGTTGGACATAAAAACTACATGCTTACCAGACTGATAATTGACCAAACATTTGAAAAGGAATTTTTTAAAAAATTGCTTCTAGCTGTAATACACCTGGATGCATCAGTAAAAATTGCTTCTACTTTTCTGTTTCTTTAGAAACATTGAAAAGCCCATACTTTTTAAATTATAAAAAAAAAAATTCTGATTGGAAACACATTTTCAACAATGATGCTTTGTCTACAGTCAAAGCAAACGTTATCAGTAATGTAGCTAGTGTGTTAGAATTAGGCTTGCTTTTCTGAAGAAGGCTGTGAAAACTGTAATGCTGTTTATAGGTATTCTGCTGTTTTACATTCTTTAATTTGTAATCTTTTCAATTTATATTTCTTTTCATTACTCCCATTTTTTTAGGGCTGCATGTCAATTAAAATTTGAATTGCAATTAATCACAGAAAGGTATCTCCCCCCACCACCCCTAAACATACCATTAACTGTGTGATTAATTTCAATTAAAATTCTTATCGAAATACAGCCCTAGTTAGACTCTGTAATTACAAGGAACTATAGTGTTGGAGACAGCATCTCAAAATTATCTGCTCTAGGGTTGAGAAAGTGAGGTCATCCCAGAGAATCGCAGCAAAATAAAGAAGCTCTGACAGGTTGGCTAAGAAAGTTACTAAAACTCGCCACCAACAGAGATTTCACCCTCCCAAGCTGACTCAACTGCCATAGGATTCTAACTAATCAGAAAAAGTTGGAAAGCTACAGTTTCTCAGTGGGGAAAAGGTACAGGAGATATTACAGAAAAAAGCAAGATGGCGTCAGAGGCATGCATGAACAATGCATGTGAAATGGCTGATGCAGAAAATGCTACAGTGGCCCTAGAGGGGAACTTTAAATGGCACTTCAGCGAGAATTGAAAACTTGAAATACAATTGGTTCCAACTGATATAAAAACAGCTCTAGCTAAAATAAAAAAAAAGTGACCTTGTTGCCCAGCATGGGGAATTGGCCATGGTGTGGGGTGGGCAAGTGAAGAGACCCTCAGCGCAGTGAAACAGTGGTGGGGATGAGTAAAGACACATCAGCCTTCTGGGAATTTTTAGATCTAGAAAACAGCGAATAGAATGTTGGGTGTTATTAAGAAGGGTATGGAGTCCAGGTGTGCGGATGTTATAATGCCGTTGTATCGCTCCATGGTGCGACCGCACCTGGAGTATTGTGTTCAGTACTGGTCTCCGTATCTCAAAAAAGATATAGTAGAATTGGAAAAGGTACAGCGAAGGGCGACGAAAATGATAGTGGGGATGGGACGACTTTCCTATGAAGAGAGGCTGAGAAGGCTAGGGCTTTTCAGCTTGGAGAAGAGACGGCTGAGGGGAGATATGATAGAAGTGTATAAAATAATGAGTGGAATGGATCGGGTGGATGTGAAGCGACTGTTCACGCTATCCAAAAATACTAGGACTAGAGGGCATGAGTTGAAGCTACAGTGTGGTAAATTTAAAACGAATCGGAGAAAATTTTTCTTCACCCAACGTGTAATTAGACTCTGGAATTCATTGCCGGAGAACGTGGTACGGGCGGTTAGCTTGACGGAGTTTAAAAAGGGGTTAGATAGATTCCTAAAGGACAAGTCCATAGACCGCTATTAAATGGACTGGAAAAATTCCTCATTTTTAGGTATAACTTGTCTGGAATGTTTTTACGTTTGGGGAGCGTGCCAGGTGCCCTTGACCTGGATTGGCCACTGTCGGTGACAGGATGCTGGGCTAGATGGACCTTTGGTCTTTCCCAGTATGGCACTACTTATGTACTTATGTAGGTCTCAAAAGATGCAGTCTAACACTGAGAGGTATCTCTGAAGGGAATTATTACAAAGAAAGTATTAAGATTACTTGTGAGATTTGCCAAGATTTACTGAGGCAGTTACGGGGAATATGAATGATGAACCTGTGCTGGTCATTAAGAGAGCATATGGGGCCCTGAAGAAACCTATGGAAAACATGCCCAAAAGACAGTTTGACTTCTTGACTTTATTTTGAAACGGGAGGTGTTTCAACAAGTGTAGAAGTTGGCCAACTACTTGTGGAAGAGACCCTGGTTTGAAATCCAATCAGGATCTTTTCATCAATGACCTTGCAGCAAAGGCATGATTTACAAGGCATTAAACATATTTTTTGTCTCAAGAAGGGTTGAGATACAAGTGACTGCACCCCTTCACTTTTTGGCATTTGTGGTAAATGGAATTGTTAAATGAGTTAAGACCAACAGCAGCTTGGTCAAAACCATTGGCCCTCCTTGTAGCTAACTTCCGCACAGCTACAATAAAAAGACTTGCTAACACATCAGCGAAATAGCAAGCAGATCAGTGCAAGACAGGAACCCTAAAGATGGTAAGAGCTAGAATTGGGTGGTGTGACTATGTCCTGAGGACAAGATATGACATACTAGAAATCGTGTCTCAGTCAATCTTTGATGGGCTTTAGCTTTGATAGACAATAGTTTCCATATGGCTTGGAGATCACTATTGATGTGTTATGGGTGTGGTTTTTTGTTTTTATTTATAAAACTTTTACAAAAATCAAAACATCTTTGCCCTGCATTAAGAAGCAATCACAAATACATAACAGTTAAAGGGACTAAAATATGGGGTCTCTAGTTCTAGGCAGAAAAAAAATGTTACTGGGGTCAGCAGTGTTTGTAATTCAGTCTGACTCCTAATTTCTGTGCTTCTCTCCCAGCGCTCATTGGAGCTGTGGCCCATGGGGGGGGTCACATTGTGCCCTGTGGGTGTCAAACCGGGTTGCAGGGTCCTTCTCTCCTTATATCTCCTGGTTCCTTGACCCTGAGGGTTTCCTTTTTGCTTCTGAAGGTCTTTTTTTGTACCTTAGCCCTCTGATGCTGCCTAGGGGCCTTGACTGCCTGGAAAGTGAGCCTCGTCTTTGCAAGGTAACACGAAAAATGTAAAATCTCTGGCTTGGCAGTGCTCCTCACTTGTTTTGATTTGTGCTCAGTTTGACAGCAGCCAGGCTTTGCCTTGCTTGCAGGTGGTTTTTGGCAGTGTGCTCTCAAACCCAACTTCCTCCTGTGGCGCCATGGATGATGGTCTAACTGTGCCATTCCTGACTTGGTTTCTAACTAATTTTTCAATTACGGCTTTTTTTTTGTTTTTTCTTTTTCCTGAACTAGTATTTCTGCTGTGTTGTCAAGTTGAGGGTGTCCTCTTGGGCTGCTTCTCTTGACCCAGTTTATACCTGGGTTCAGTTGAATTTGGAGGTGCCTTGTTTGGCTCTAGCTCCTGTTTAAAATAAAATAAAAATAAAAAAATAAAAAAGAAGTGGAGCAGAGGTACATCTTGAAGGTCTCTGAAATCCTTCTTCATCCCCTCCCCCCACAACTGTGGAAAGCTAATGTGATGACTTTGTTCTATTTTATTTCCTGGCAATTTTTTTTTCTTTTCTCCAATGCCAGTACTCTGCCACTGTGAGTGTGTATGTGCGTTCGCCTTGGCCCTCTTTCAAACATGAGAACAGTTATCCTTGCCTTTCTCAGGGCACAGACCGTAGAAGTCTCATAGTTGTTGATACTTTATGCCCCTGTTGTGTTGGAATGAATGAGTCCTGTTTTGTCATCCATTGAGTCGCTTGCATTGACACAATTAGGATAAGAATATTTAGTGTGACTGGCCTCTCCATGTGGAATACATTCCCCTTAAGTCTTCAACCTGAAACTATATACAATCTGCAAAAGGCCGTCCAGCAGCTCAGGGAGGAAGGCCTGGATGCGCTTATCAAGGACTGACACCGGGAAAAGCTGGGGTGCCGGTTGAAGAGCAGGTTGCAGAACCACTGGGGTCAATGTGAGAGCAGGGTTTCAGCTGCTTGGAGACAGGCGCATCAGTACCTCCTGTATGGAAGGAGAACGATCCTCCTGGTGCCGACACTTCTCGGGTGCCAAATCCTTTGCCCTGGAGCTCCCAGCACCATATGTCAAGTGTGACTAATGATTCTTATTGGCCTTCGCCCGAAGTACGTCACCAAGGCTCATCATTGATGGATGGTCCCTGGGGGGGGGGGGGCTGCACAGCAGGAGGCCTTGAGACAGGTGGAGACCCACTCAATGCCTCACTGCTCCCAGTGTCTAAGGGTCTCGAAAGAGCCATGCTTACCGACGTTTCTGATACCGTTGCAATGCTTGACATCGATGCTGATGCCTCCGACCTTGATGAAGACATCTATGAACCAGACTTGGCTCCAAAATCTTCTCTCATTGAGCTTCTCAGGAAACCTGGGTCCTCTTCTTCATGTGAAGACACAGTTAGCAGGGCTATGGTCGGGCCCAAGACACTGCAGACACCAAGAATGGGTGTCCTTTCCCGAGAAAGTCCGATTGCACTGGGTATAGTGCTTGAAGCCACTGGGAGTCTTCGTGCACATGGACGGGAAAACCTTGTCGGCCAAATTAAATGACTCAATGGTGCCTAAAAAGGGCAAGGCATGGAAAAAGAAGGGAAGAACCCGACCAGAGTCAGGGCCTAAAAACGGCCCAATTACGTCAAAAAAGAAGAAAACAAACCCAGGCAAAACTAAGAAAATAAAGGACAGGTTTAAAAGGAGAAAATTAAAAAATGAGGACGAAAATAGCCAAAAGGCACTGAAAAGCTCTCTTGACCTGGGCAAGTGAGGAGAGGACTGAAAAACCGCACCTTCTCCTCATGCAGAAAAAACAAAACAAAACTGAGACCGTGTTCGCGCGAAGGCACTCGAGCATGCGCAGTGGAGTGCAGCTTGCGCTCCACAAAGCTCTATTTTTTACTTTGGCAAAGTGCCGGACCAGGTGACACGGATCGGTGTCACCCACTTGTGAGAATATTGGAGCTTGCTTGTCCTCGAAGAATTTATGCTATACCAGTAGGAGGCTCAAGTTTTCCTTTCGCAGATCGCAATGGACGAAACTTGGACCTTGATGATAGAATTGGTGCTCTCTGTTCTACTGCATCTAGAGATGGTAGAATCTTAAAAAACTAGAAACCTGATGTTCGGTGTCAGTTTCCCTGGTGAATCGTTTGAGACACATTTGGGTTTTCTTATGAGACAGTTCAACCTCAGCATGGCAATCTGAACAACTAAAGGTAGGTGATGTATTACTTCTTGGTTTTGACATTCTCTTCTGCTATTCAACACATCTGAGAGAGTTCTCTGGGAGGATGAGGCTTGTGGACTGAGATTGATTCAGTATTTCTCAGCTTCCCTAGGCGATGGGATCTTGATAGACCCTGCTTTTCAGAACTTTGCCAAGGGACATGGAATTCTACTTTACCTAGGGGGAGAGTAGACTTGTTCCTGAATTATATAGATATGTTCATGGAAACCAGAATATGTTCTATACTTTTTGGTGCCTCTGAAAACAGCCATAGAGAGGCTGTGACAACATGGACCTGGCCCTAAGGAAGGAATGGGAGAAGTGGTTTCTGAGAGGTAGGGTTCTTCTTGGTGGAAATGGGCGCTAGATTTGCTTATTCTTGTGGGATGGGTTTTTGGGTGGAGGAGAGTTGGTTGGGAGGAAGGGAATGTTTTTTTTTTTTTTACATCAAGCGGAAGGACAGTTGCTGCTTGGCAGGGGGAATGGAGTCTGGGATGTTTTCCCAGCAAGGTACTAATTTTTTTTTTATTTTATTTTCTTGTTTGGTACTTCTTAGGTGGAATAACTTAAGAATGTAAAACATTTCATAAAATGTGGGAGGTATAGAGCCCCCCTATTAAAAGACAGAAACTTCTGGCAGCGCTTAACAGACAGTCAGGCCTCTGTGGTTTTCTTACAGAAGACTCAGCTGTAGAGCATAAAATATTGGTCAGATAGTGGGTGGGGGCATGTTATGAATCTCCAGCCATGGGTAAGAAAGCAGGGGTAGCCATTCTGCTGTGTAAGGGGCTTGATGCTACTGTGCATAAGGTTATTGCTGATAAGGAAGGCAGATATGTTATAGTCCAACTTTCAGTAGTGAGGCAGATGTATGTGCTATGTAACATTCATGTTTCTAATGTGTATAATAAATCCTTTTACTCTCGGTGTCAGGTTCTCAGGTTCAGAGCCCGCAGGGCCGGGCTCTGGAGCAAACATGAGCCCTTGGGCTGCTGACGAGGAGCGACAGCAGCAGGCAAAACCCACCAACCAACACTGGGTAAGCACACCGGCAGGGACTGCAGGCACTGCCCAGCGAACCGGAACACATGGATTGGAATCCCCCGGACTGGAGGACACAGAACTGGAACACTGGACTGCAATCCCCCAGACTGGAACACTCGATTGGAATCCCCCGGACTGGAACACCGGACTGGTCCACACAGCTTCACCTGCACTTAGCTACTAAGCCCCCTAGGAGTTGAGCTCCTAGGTTCGAGTAGCCGACAGGACTTACTGGATACCGGATGACATAGGGACCAGGACTGGAAACAGAAGTGCTCCTAAACCTAAACTGATCTACGTGCTCCCAAGCCCTAAACCAGCAGGAGTGTTCCTAACAGTAAACTGACAAAAGGACTTCCTAAGCCCTATACTAAACAGGAGCTCCTAATCCCTGCTCAAGAAAGGGACTTCCTAAGCCCTAAACTAACAGAGCAGGGAACTAAACACAAAGCTAACACAGGTGCTACTAAGCACCAAGCTACAAGCAGAGCTTTACACTAATAAGCTAAACACAGAACTAACCAGCTACCTAAGCACTGCTCTAGCAAGCTAGATACAACTAACAAGGTGTTTCCTAAGCACTACTCTGGCAAGCAACCAGAAGAGCTCCTAGCACTAAAAGGGAAGACAGGGGAGCCACAAGGAAAAAGCAGTGAAGCTAACACATAAGCCAAAAGTGCTTCTAAAGCACCAAACACCAACAGCAAAGACTGCCATGCTCCCAATAGCACAAACACCAGAAGTACTTCTAACAGCAAACTCTGCAGTGTTCCTAACAACACCAAACCCTGAAGTACTTCTATCAGCAACAGAGCTTCCAAAGCCCTACACACAGCAATGCTTCCAAAACCAAGAGGGAAAAGCAAGAAAGCTAAACACACAGTCACCAGTGCACACTGCACTAACACTAACCTGGCCCTTAGCAAAAGCAAGCAGGGAAACTAGACACAAAGTCAGAAGTGCACACTGCACCACCCTACCTAAAGCAAACACAACCGTTGCAAAGGCCCTGAAGGAAACAACACCACTTCCTTATCAAGGCCCTCCCTGATGATGTCACACTCCCTAGACCTAGGCAAAAGCACACGGACCCAGAGAGGCCCAACCCACACCAATGCAAAACCGTGAAGCACTTGAAGCCAGTACACCCAAAGAGAGGTAGAGCAACTCAGGCAACACACACACAGGTGCAGTATAGTGAAACAATTAGAGCCATGCTGCTGGAAGCTGCCAGCACAGAGAGAGCCAGCTCAGAAAGGACAGAGAAAAGAAACAGAAGCCAGCTAAGAAGCTGACCCCCAGGAAAGAGGTAAGTTTGAGAGGGGTTCAGACCCCAATCATAACACTCGGCTTTTACAGTCCCTATAGGAGTACATAGGTATGCCCCTTATTCTGGGGAGGGGGGGTTTCAATAGGGTATATGATCCTGGTATTGATACATGTGGTACCTACAATTTCATGCTGATTAATAGAACCAAAGGGGTTCCAATGCTTTGTTACTTGCTTGACCTGATAGATATTTGGTGTGTTCTGCACCCAATGGAGAGGTACTACACCCACCTCTCTAGAGCCCATGATATGCAAGCTCGTATAGATTATATTTTGCAATCTCAAGATCTTTGGACTCACAATACAGCAGCTAAAATAGGACCTTACAAGGTCTCGCTCATGCTATGGTATGGATAGAACAAGAAGTCTGCAGTACATTGAGAATTTCCCTCAGAGTTATATTTAGATCCACAGTTCCATATGTTCCTTAAGCAAAAATGGGCGGATTTTGCATGTTTTAATAACCTACATGTAGATAACCCAGTACTTTACTGGGAGACAGCAAAGGAGGTCTTGAGTGGGGGGGGGGGGGGGAAGATAATTGCTTATTATTCATGCCCAAATTGGATGTAGGATAGAACAATTCTTCATTTGGAGGCTCAGGTTTGCAAAGACCATCCATTATACGGTTCTTCTCTGACGCCATCTCATAAAGCTCGATTTCTGGCCTCCCAAACTGCGTTTAATGAACTCTTACATCAACATACCAAAAAATCTGTGCACTATTATAACTACTACTGCTATATATTTGGCAATAAGCCAGGATGGTTATTAGCTTGACTGGTTAAACCATGGGGGGCGGGGGCCTTCATAGGGTGACTTCTATACATTCGGCTTTGGGACAGCTTTTCCACTGTGACTTTGAGGTTTTACAAGCTTTTCGGGATTATTACACTGATTTATAGGCAGAGCCCCAGGATTTGGGTTTAGACGAGGCCTCCTATTTAGCTGCTCTTGACATTCCTAGAATCATGTCGTGTGACTATGACAAGTTGAATTCTCCAGTATCGGAAGATGAAGTGCCATTGGCAATTACTCAGAGAACTTCATAAGGTTCCAGGTCTTATTAAAAAAATGTATTGATTATAAGCATGGCCTCTTATTAGCAATGAAGTTAAAGTATAGCCAAAGAGCAGAGGTTATCTTACGAGTAAAGAATGAGAGAGATTTAGACTCAATGTATTAATTTTTATAAATTGTTGTAGTACAGACATCGCTATAGCAAAGGAAGCTGCTGATGATTGTGGGGTATATTTGAAGCAGAAAGCTTGTGAGGGAGCACTCAGGAGGATAAACTAGTGGAGAAACTACCTATATATTAACCATCTCTCTGATCTTATATGCAGCTTTCTTTAAATTAGTCACTTTACTTTCTAACTCCTCTTGCTCTCTTACCTATCTATATGTTCCATCTTTGCTTATATCCTACACTGTCAATTAAAATGTTATATTATGTATTATCTTGTTATACATTGTAAGTAGTATTCTATGCCATACTTTTTATTTTAATATTTTACTGCTGTAAATGTCTATTGCTCATGAGTGAATTCCTTCAGTAAATAAATATGCATCAGATCTGTTTGCATGCACTACCTGCATTGTATGCAAACAGATTTCATGTATATTTAGTGGGTAAATCCTTAAAACTGGACCTAGTGAGGGCCGAGGTTGGACACCCCTGATGAAGATGGACTTTGGGGAAAATTCGCTGCTTATTTCTAGGATGAGCAGCATAAAATCTGTTTTTACTTGGGATCTTATCAACATACTGAAGGAGAAAAGGTCCTCTTAGGTGTAGAACATATAGCAAGCAAACAAGTGAGGAACAAATAAAGGGTCTAAGGAAGCCAGTTCTTAATGGTCCATTACACTTATTAAAAATACAACACAAGTATGGTGCAACTGTAGTTGTGCCTTGCCAAGGACCGTGTTATACTTTATTGCTATATTAGATCTAGGCGGTATATAAAAATCCAAAACAATGTAAAAAAAAAAACAACACAGGAACTACACTAACTGACAGGAAAGTAACAGGCAGAAGAACACACACACACACCAAATTGACAGAAGCTTAAGGGTGGGTAAAAAATAGGAGGGGAATAGAGAAACAGTAAATACCAGGGAAGGTAAGAGGAGAGAACTATGGAGAAAATCTACAGACCAGATCAAGTTCAGGCTAAGGGAGGCCAAAGGCCTGTTGGAAAAGCTGTGTCTTTAATTTGGTTTTAAAGCTTTTGAAAGAGGTGTCAGTATGGATAGCCAGAAAGTGAGTTCCAAGAGGATGGGGCAGCAAAGAACAATGCATGATGTCTGGTGACCTCTAACTGGGCAAATTTGGAAGCAGCAAGAACCAAATAGCAATTGTTGACAGAATGATTAAGACAAGCCACGATGTATGGGATGGTGAGTGAGGACAAATATTGAAGAAGGCCAAGTCTGAAGGCTTTGAATGTAAGAGTGAGAAGTTTGAAGATTACTCATTGCTTAATGAGTAACCAGTGGAATTTCTGTAATAAAAGAGACGAATGATTGTGACATTGAGCATGACATAGCAAGTGAATAGCGACTTTATGGATAGACTGCAATTTCTTGATGTTAGATTTAGTAGAGCCCAAATAAATAATATTGCAATAGTCAAGTCTAATACTAATGTAAGGATTAAGGAATGAAACATTTCAGGACTAAAGTAATGACGAGTTGTACGAAGCTGATGAAGGACAAAGAAACTGGATTTGCAGACATTGGAAATTTGAGGGACAAAGGTAAGCTGTGAATGAAAAATCATGTAGAGATAAAATTATTCTACAGAACCCTAGGGGACACCACAAGATAAGGGACAGGGAGAGAACTTGTCAGCAGCAGTGACTACAGTATATGAACTATTTGACAGAAAGTAAGTAAACCATGAAAGAATTGACCCTGTCAGACCTAGAGAGGATAAACAGAAAAGTAGAAGGGAATGGTCAACAAGGGTGAACATGGCGGAAAGGTGAAAGGCAATGGCCAAAACCACATTGTTTTCCAGATGGGTATAAATTTCATCGAGTATGGCCGTGATGACAGTCTTGGTGTTGTGATGATGTGTTTCAGCCAAGCTGCCTATGTTAGGAGTCCAATCCTCTGTCTAAATGTCATAGTATAAATGAAATGATAGAAAAATAAGTAAATACCATACACATCATAAATTAGTCTATCATACATATAAAAATGCAAAAAAATATGTATAAAAGCTATATAAACAGTATGGAATGTAAATTAAAAATTCAATGTATGAAAGATGTAAATAACATTTACCATAAAGGATACACAATGTAAATTAAGAGAGAAAAGAATATATCACCCCACAGATAGTATATTATGATGAGTAGTTTAAAGGAATATGGACAAAAAGTGATAGGAATTTTAATGTGCTATGGCCACCTAATTGACTGAAGTGTTGAAATCAAATGAGAGAGCTTCTACGTACCTATGCCATCATTTCTTATGATATGAAATGGACCCAAAGGAAAACATGCACAAGAAACAACAGGTTTCTGACAGGAAGGCAGTGAAATAGTGGCATAAATATGTGGAAACTCTCATTTGATTTTAAGGGTTCACCAGTCTGTCCCAGTATAGTAATGCTTATGTTCTAACTCCATCTTGACTTCATCTCATTAAACCATGACTTATTATATGTTCAATAATCTTGTTCGTGATCATTTTATACCATTTTACGTGGCATGGGTGCTAAGCTTCTCATTCTATGGTTCCCAGGCCCAGCTCAAAGCCCTTTTTAAAAATGGTGTTACATCAGCCATAGACTAATTTAATGATAGTTCACAAATTACAAATAGTAGGTTTGCAATTTCATTTTTCAGTTCTTACAGCTGTCTGGAATGTATACTATCCAGTCCAGATGATTTTTGTACTGTTAAGAGGGAATTCTATAAAGGGCATCGACACTTGGGTGCTGAAAAATTCATCATTGTTCTATAAAGGGTGCATGCCTTAGATAGAATAGTGTTTAGTGCGGAGCTCACACCCTAACCTTTAGGCACTGGACTTATGCCTGCTAAAACCTGGTGTAAATGCCAGCATCCAAGTTAGGTGTGGTAAGGCAGTATTCTGTAATTCCATTTGCAACTTTTTGGAATACACCTGGCCATGCCTCCTTTTCAGACATGTGTTATAAGAATTAGGTGCTGGAGCCTTATAGACCTAGCTGGGCATGCAAATCCTAATTGATGCCAATTAACTGCAATAAAGCGAATGCTACATACCTGTAGAAGGTATTCTCTGAGGACAGCAGGCTGATTGTTCTCACTGATGGGTGACGTCCACGGCAGCCCCCTCCAATCGGAATCTTCACTAGCAAAGGCCTTTGCTAACCCTCGCGCGCCCCTGCGCGACCGTCTTCCCGCCCGAACCGGCTCGTGTTCGTCAGTCCCGTATATAGCAAGACAAGGGAAGACACAACTCCAAAGGGGAGGCGGGCGGGTATGTGAGAACAATCAGCCTGCTGTCCTCAGAGAATACCTTCTACAGGTATGTAGCATTCGCTTTCTCCGAGGACAAGCAGGCTGCTTGTTCTCACTGATGGGGTAACCCTAGCCCCCAGGCTCACTCAAAACAACAAACAAGGTCAATTGGGCCTCACAACGGCGAGGACATAACTGAGATTGACCTAACAACTTATCCAACTAACTGAGAGTGTAGCCTGGAACAGAATAAACATGGGCCTAGGGGGGTGGAGTTGGATTCTAAACCCCAAACAGATTCTGAAGCACTGACTGCCCGAACCAACTGTCGTGTCGGGTATCCTGCTGCAGGCAGTAATGAGATGTGAATGTGTGGACAGATGACCACGTCGCAGCCTTGCAAATCTCTTCAATAGTGGCTGGCTTCAAGTGGGCCACTGACGCTGCCATGGCTCTAACACTATGAGCCGTGACATGACCCTCAAGAGCCAGCCCAGCCTGGGCATAAGTGAAGGAAATGCAATCTGCTAGCCAATTGGAAATGGTGAGTTTCCCCACAGCCACTCCCCTCCTGTTGGGATCAAAAGAAACAAACAATTGGGCGGACTGTCTGTTGGGCTGTGTCCGCTCCAGATAGAAGGCCAATGCTCTTTTGCAGTCCAATGTGTGCAGCTGACGTTCAGCAGGGCAGGAATGCGGACGGGGAAAGAATGTTGGCAAGACAATTGACTGGTTCAGATGGAACTCCGACACTACCTTCGGCAAGAACTTAGGGTGAGTGCGGAGGACTACTCTATTATGATGAAATCTGTGTAAGGGGCCTGGGCTACCAGGCCTGAAGCTCACTGACTCTACGAGCTGAAGTAACTGCCACCAAGAAAATGACCTTCCAGGTCAAGTACTTCAGATGGCAGGAGTTCAGTGGCTCAAAAGGAGGTTTCATCAGCTGGGTGAGAACGACATTGAGATCCCATGACACTGTAGGAGGTTTGACTGGGGGCTTTGACAAAAGCAAACCTCTCATGAAGCAAACAACTAAAGGCTGTCCTGAGATCGGCTTACCTTCCACACGGTAAAGGTATGCACTGATTGCGCTAAGGTGAACCCTTACAGAGTTGGTCTTGAGACCAGACTCAGACAAGTGCAGAAGGTATTCAAGTAGGGTCTGTGTAGGACAGGAGCGAGGATCTAAGGCCTTGCTGTCACACCAGACGGCCAACCTCCTCCATAAAAAGAAGTAACTCCTCTTAGTGGAATCTTTTCTGGAAGCAAGCAAGACACGGGAGACACCCTCCGACAGACCCAAAGAGGCAAAGTCTACGCTCTCAACATCCAGGCCGTGAGAACCAGAGACTGGAGGTTGGGATGCAGAAGCGCCTCTTCGTCCTGTGTGATGAGGGTTGGAAAACACTCCAATCTCCACGGTTCTTCGGAGGACAACTCCAGAAGGAGAGGGAACCAGATCTGACGCGGCCAAAAAGGAGCAATCAGAATCATGGTGCCTCGGTCTTGCTTGAGTTTCAACAAAGTCTTCCCCACCAGAGGCATGGGAGAATAAGCATACAGCAGGCCTTCCCCCCAATCCAGGAGGAAGGCATCCGATGCCAGTCGACCGTGGGCCTGAAGTCTGGAACAGAACTGAGGGACCTTGTGGTTGGCTCGAGATGCAAAGAGATCTACCAAGGGGGTGCCCCACACCTGGAAGATCCGGCGCACTACTCTGGAGTTGAGCGACCACTCGTGAGGTTGCATAATCCTGCTCAACCTGTCGGCCAGACTGTTGTTTACGCCTGCCAGATATGTGGCTTGGAGCAACATGCCGACGGCTTCCTGACACAGGGGGCGAGATCCGGTGCCCCCCTGCTTGTTGATGTAATACATGGCAACCTGGTTGTCTGTCTGAATTTGGATAATTTGGTGGGACAGCCGATCTCTGAAAGCCTTCAGAGCGTTCCAGACCGCTCGTAACTCCAGGAGATTGATCTGCAGATCGCGTACCTGGAGGAACCAGCTTCCCTGGGTGTGAAGCCCATCGACATGAGCTCCCCACCCCAGGAGAGACGCATCCGTAGTCAGCACCTTTTGTGGCTGAGGAATTTGGAAAGGGCGTCCCAGAGTCAAATTGGACCAAATCGTCCACCAGTACAGGGATTTGAGAAAACGCGTGGACAGGTGGATCACGTCTTCTAGATCCCCAGCAGCCTGAAACCACTGGGAAGCTAGGGTCCATTGAGCAGATCGCATGTGAAGACGAGCCATGGGAGTCACATGAACTGTGGAGGCCATGTGGCCAAGCAATCTCAACATCTGCCGAGCTGTGATCTGCTGGGACGCTCGTACCCGGGAGACGAGGGACAGCAGATTGTTGGCCCTTGTCTCCGGAAGATAGGCACGAGCCATTCGAGAATCCAGCAGAGCTCCTATGAATTCAAGTCTCTGTACTGGGAGAAGATGGGACTTTGGGTAATTTATCACAAACCCCAGGAGTCGAATAGTCATCTGCATGGACTGTAGAGCTCCTGCCTCGGAATTGTTCTTCACCAGCCAATCGTCGAGATAAGGGAACACGTGCACTCCCAGCCTGCGAAGCGCTGCTGCTACTACAGCCAGGCACTTCATGAACACTCTGGGCGCAGAGGCAAGCCCAAAGGGTAGCATACAGTACTGGAAGTGACGTGTGCCCAGACGAAATCGCAGATAATGCCTGTGAGCTGGCAATATCTGGCTATGCTCTCTGGACTTGAAGGACGCCTACACGCACATCCCATCGTTTTCCTGAATCATGGGAAGAAGGGTGCCCAGGGAAGCATCCTGAACTTTTCCTTGACCAGATATTTGTTCAGGGCCCTTAGGTCTAGGATGGGACGCATCCCCCCTGTTTTCTTTTCCACAAGGAAGTACCTGGAATAGAATCCCAGCCTTTCTTGCCCGGCTGGCACGGGCTCGACCGCATTGGCGCTGTGAAGGGCGGAGAGTTCCTCTGCAAGTACCTGCTTGTGCTGGAAGCTGTAGGACTGAGCTCCCGGTGGGCAATTTGGAGGCTTCGAGGCCAAATTGAGGGTGTACCCTTGCCGGACTATTTGAAGAACCCAACGGTCGGAGGTTACAAGAGGCCACCTTTGGTGAAAAACTTTCAACCTCCCCCCGACCGGCAGATCGCCCGGCACGGACACGTTGATGTCGGCTATGCTCTGCTGGAGACAGTCAAAGCTCGTCCCCTGCTTTTGCTGGGGAGCCGTGGGGCCTTGCTGAGGCGCACGCTGCTGATGAGAGCGAGCGCGCTGGGGCTTAGCCTGGGCCGCAGGCTGGCGAGAGGGAGGATTGTACCTACGCTTACCAGAAGAGTAGGGAACAGCCCTCCGTCCCCCATAACGTCTACCTGATGAGGTAGATGCTGAAGGCTGCCGGCGGGAGAATTTGTCGAAAGTGTTATCCTGCTGGTGGAGCTGTTCTACCACCTGTTCGACCTTTTCTCCAAAAATGTTGTCCGCTCGGCAAGGGGAGTCCACAATCCGCTGCTGGATCCTATTCTCCAGGTCGGAGGCACGCAGCCATGAGAGTCTGCGCATCACCACACCTTGAGCAGCGGCCCTGGACGCAACATCAAAGGTATCATATACCCCTCTGGCCAGGAATTTTCTGCATGCCTTCAGCTGCCTGACCACCTCCTGAAACGGCTTGGCTTGCTCAGAAGGGAGCTTGTCCACCAAGCCCGCCAACTGTCGCACATTGCTCCGCATATGGATGCTCATGTAGAGCTGATAGGACTGAATCTTGGCCACGAGCATAGAGGAATGATAGGCCTTCCTCCCAAAGGAGTCTAAGGTTCTGGAGTCTCTGCCCGGGAGCGCCGAAGCATGCTCTAGAACTCTTAGCCTTCTTTAGGGCCAGATCCACCACACCAGAGTCGTGAGGCAACTGAGTGCGCATCAGCTCTGGGTCCCCATGGATCCGATACTGGAATTCGATCTTCTTGGGAATGTGGGGATTAGTTAATGGCTTGGTCCAGTTTGCCAGCAATGTCTTTTTTAGGACATGATGCATGGGTACTGTGGACGCTTCCTTAGGTGGAGAAGGATAGTCCAAGAGCTCAAACATCTCAGCCCTGGGCTCATCCTCCACGACCACCGGGAAGGGGATGGCCGTAGACATCTCCCGGACAAATGCCGCGAAAGACAGACTCTCGGGAGGAGAAAGCTGCCTTTCAGGGGAGGGAGTGGGGTCAGAAGGAAGGCCATCAGACTCCTTGTCAGAGAAATATCTGATGTCCTCCTCCTCCTCCCACTAGGCCTCACCATCGATATCACACAAGTTCACGGACCTGCGTCTGAAGCCGTGCCCGACTCGACTCCGTGGGAACGTCGAGAGGTGGACTCTCTCGCCAGCACCGGCGAAGCTCTCTCCACCGACGTCGGGGAGTCTGCCTGGGAGGCGACCGTAGCCGGTACCGCAAGCGGTACCGATACCGGAGACCTCACCTCGGGCAAAGGGCCAGCCGTCGCCTCACCCGATGGTACCGGAGGAGAAGGGCGCAACAGCTCTCCCAGAATCTCTGGAAGAACGGCCCGGAGACTCTCGTGCAGAGCGGCTGTGGAGAAAGACTGAGAAGCCGATGCAGGCGTCGAGGTCAGAGTCTGTTCTGGGCGTGGGAGGCGGTTTCCGGGCTATCCAAGAGGGAGCGCATCGACACCTCCTGAATAGAGGGTGAGTGGTCCTCCCGGTGCCGATGCCTACTGGGTGCCGACTCCCTCGGTGACTCGGAGCTCTCGGTACCGAGATGGGAAGGAGACCGGTGTCGATGCTTCTTCGACTTCCTCAAGCAAAGCATGTCACCGGAGCTTCCCGGTACCGACGAGGAGGATGTAGAATCCAACCGTCTCTTCCTCGGGGCCGAGGCCGAAGAAGGTCGATCTCGGGGGGGGGGGGGGGCTGTACCGCAGGAGGAGACCCCACCCGAAGGCTCACCGCCACCAGCTTGGGAATGGACAGCCCTCATCTGCACTCCAGACGAAGCACCACCGTCCGACGATGACAGCAATAGCGGAGGTCCCGGTAGCACCGACGTCGACGCAGCCTTTCAATGTCTCGGTACCGACGATGCAGGAGGTAGAAGCCTCGATGCAGTCTATGCCGATGCAGAGGTCGAAGACTTCGATGCTGTCAACGTCGATGCACTCGACGAATCCCGTGCTGTTGTCGTCGAAGAGCCCGAGAACAACGCGTTCCATTGGGCCAATCTCGCTACCTGAGTCCTCTTTTTCAAAAGAGCACAAAGACTGCAGGCCTGCAGGCGGTGCCCAGCCCCCAGACACTGAAGACAAGAAGCGTGCCTATCAGTGAGCGAGATTACCCCGGGCGCACTGGGTGCACTTCTTGAAGCCGCTGGAAGACTTCGATGACATGGGCAGAAAAATCACGCCGGCGAAATCAAAATTCGCGATGATGACGAAAGGCATCAAAAAGAAGGGAGAAAAAACCCATACAGAGGCCAAATAGGCCGGTCCCGAAAGCGAAAGGAAACTTACGCGGAGGAAAAAAAGCTGGAAACACGGGAAAGGGGTAAAGACCGGATCGGTCTTTTTTTTTTTTTAAAGCGAAAATCGCGAAGACGCGCGAGGTCAACTTGAGGGGCACAAAACGGCGGCAAAACACGACCGTCCCGAGCGTGGACAAAAGAAGACCGACGAACACAAGCCGGTTCAGGCGGGAAGACGGTCGCGCATGCGCGGTGCGCATGGGTGCGCGAGGGCTAGCAAAGGCCTTTGCTAGTGAAGATTCCGATTGGAGGGGGCTGCCGTGGACGTCACCCATCAGTGGAACAAGCAGCCTGCTTGTCCTCGAGAATTGGTGGTTAGTGCCCAATTATTGCTAGTTAAGGGCTTGTTATTAAGTTGCAAGTGCAACTTTGGGCACCATATGTAAAATCCAGGGATAGTTTGTCAGTTTGCCCTGTTACATGATGTTCATTGAGATTTGTTTCAGTTCCTCTGAATCATCACATTTCAGATACCCATGCCAGAAATTATATTTCCTTACATCTTCCTCAGTAAAGACTAAAGCAAAGCCTTAATTTTGTCTTTTGCTGTACCTTTTGTATTCCTTTAGTGCCATTTATTCCTATCAAGCTAATAGTCCAAAGATATCCCTCACAGGCTTTTTGCTTCAACTGTACCAGAAAAAGTTTGAGTGTTACTTCCTCAGCAAGCTTCCTTTCAAATTCTATTTGCCTTCCTGTTTTCTTCATTCAGATCCCTTTCTTCTCCCTTTTTTTTTATATTCTTTTGGCTATAAGGAAAAATTAATTCTTACCTGATAATTTTCTTTCCATTAGTCCCAACAGATCAATCCAGAGACTTGTGGGTTGTGTCCCTCTACCAGCAGCTGGAGCTAGAACCTCCGAGGTTTGCTATATGTGGACCTGTGCAGCCAAGTAAACCTCAGTATGAACGATACCAAAGCAGTGGAATGGAAACAATAGAAAACTCTCCTTACATTGTCAGACCAACTGCCCAACATACTTCCACCACTTCCAAATGTATTTGTTTTTATTATTTAATCAAACAAAGGAACATTCAGAACAACGAAACCCAAAAAAACTAACCAACCGAAACACAAACGCAGACAGTAAATCCAGGGGGGGGGGCCTCTGGATTGATCTGTGGGACTATGGAAAGAAATTATCAGGTAAGAATTAATTTTACCTTCCATAGTGTCCCACAGATCAATCCAGAGACTTGTGGGATGTACCCAAGCAGTCCTCAAGTAGGGCGGGACACCCCCAACCTGGCAGAAATCACCAACAAGCCAAACACTGCATCCTGCTGAGCTGCCACATCCACCCGATAAAGACAAGTGAACGTATGGACCGAAGCCCATGTAGCGGCTCTGCAGATATCTTCCAGAGAAACCAAACGGGACTCTGCATAGAAGGAAGCCTGAGCTCATGTAGAATGAGCACGAATTTGCGCAGGGGCTTGCCCAATGCCATGTAGGCCGAAGTGATGGCCTCCCATACCCAATGCGCTATGGTGGCCTTGGAAGCCATATGACCCTTCTTACTGCCTCCAAAAAGGACGAAGAGATGGCCAGAAAGACGAAAATCATTTGTCACCTCCAAATACCTGAGAAGAGCCCATCTCATGTCGAGGCAGTGAAGAGCCCGGAATTGCTCGGGGTAATCTTCCCGGCAAAAAGTTGGCAAATGCAGAGACTGCCCCAAATGGAAACGAGAAACCACGTTTGGCAAAAACGAAGGAACTGTCCTAATCGACACCCCCACCTCTGTAAAATGCAGAAAGGGGTCTCTGCAAGAAAGAGCCTGCAACTCTGAAATTCTCCAAGCCGAAGTATGGCTACTAGGAAAATCGCCTTCAAGGTAAGATCTTTAACTGTAATCCCCAATAAGGGTTCAAAAGGAGGACGCTGAAGGGCTTTGAGAACTAGATTAAGGTTCCAGGATAGCAGAGGACGCAACCGATTTATGCCCCTCAAAAAAAACGAACCACATCCGGTGGGAGTCGATCGACGCCCCCTGAAGCCGACCTCTAAAGCATGCTAGAGCTGCCGCCTGCACCTTAAGAGAACTCAATGAGAGTGGTTTCTGTACACCCTCCTGAAGAAACGCGAGGATAACCGATACTGAAGCCGAAGCTGCTGACAATCCCGAACTTGCACACCACAAATCAAAGGTACGCCACACCCTAGCATAAGCTATCAAGGTGGATCTTTTCCAAGCCTGAAGCATCGTAGCGATAACCGCGTCTGGATACCCTTTCCTTTACAACTTCGCCCTTTCAAGGGGGAGGATCCTCCATCATGACTGGTTCCTGCAGCAAGAGACAATCCTTCGCCTGGAGCCTGAGAGGACGATCAAACAGGAGCCTGACCATATCCTCGTACCAGGGGCGTCTGGGCCAATCCGGGGCCACCAGGATCACTTGACCGAGATGACTGGCAAATGTGAGTCAGTAACTTGCCCACCATAGGCCAAGGTTGTAGAAGAGCATCGATGCCTTCCAAGCCCAGCTCTCTTCCCCTGCTGAAGAAACAGGGAACCTTCGCATTGAATGCGGTGGCCATTAAGTCCATCATTGGCATCCCCCAACGGCAGCTATCTGATAGAAGGCCAGAAGGGAGAGTGTCCACTCCCCGGCTCCAACTGGTGGCTACTGAGAAAGTTCCGCTTGCACATTCTGTGACCCCGCTATTGAGCTGCCGTCAAGAGAGAGAGATGAGTCTCTGCCCAACGGCAGATCTGGGCCGCCTCGCGCGCATAGTGGTACACTCTTGGTGCCCCCCTGATGGTTCATGTAGGCCGACTGCCGTCTCATTGTCCGAGAGAACTTGAACTGGACAACCACGAGAAGAGACGGAAACTCCCGAAGGGCCAGACGAATCGCCCGCAACTGCAGTGGGTTGATTGGACTAAAATGCCTCCCTCGAGGTCCAAATGCCCTGGCCATCTGTTGGAGGCAATGAGCCCCCCAACCAGACAGCGACGCATCCGTGGTCATGATCTTCCATTCCGGGGTTTGCAGAGGAATGCCCAACACCAGATTCTTTTGAATGAACCACCAGTGCATGATTGTGTGCAGACTGGTCGAACATGGCAACCCAAACCTCCGAGAGAGGAGACCAATGGCTTAGAAAGTGCCACTGCAAGGGGCGCATGTGAGCTCTGGCCCACTTTATGACATCCAAGGTGGAGGCCATGAACCCAGAACTTGTACATAGTCCCAAGCCCGGGGTTCGGATTTGGAACAGAGCTTGCAACTGACCCTGCAAACCGCTGTGCTCGAGCTGAAGAGAAACTATCCCTGTTCGGGTATCGAAGCACACTCCCAAGTATTCCAGCATCTGGAAGTGCGAAGGCTGCACTTTGGGAAGCTGATCACCCAACTAAGCGATTGAAGCACCCTACCACTCTGTTTGCCCGTTGACTCTCCTCGAAAGAAGATGCCCGCACAAGCCAGTCGTCTAGATAAGGATGGACTTGAATCCTTTCCTTTCTGAGATAGGCCGCCAATACGACAAGGGCATCGCTTTGAATTGAAAATGATGACTGAGCACTGCAAAGCGAAGAAAACGCCTGTGGAGAGGCCAAATTGGAATGTGTAAATAGGCCTCTTTGAGATCGAGAGACGTCAAAAACTCCCCTGGCTGTACCGCTGCAATCACCGAGAAGAGGGTTTCCATGCGGAAATGCTGAACCCGTAAGGACCTGTTGACGCACTTGAGATCTAGGACGGGTCGGCAAGAACCGCCCTTTTTTGGCAACACAAAATAAATGGATTATGACCGCACCCTCTTTCTGCTGGGGGTACAGGCCTGGACGACTCCCAGTCATTGTAAGTTGAGGAGGGTGTGACGAACTGCCCCACCTTGGCGGGAGATTTGCAAGGAGATTCTAGAAACGAGTCTACTATCGACGAGCCAATTCCAACTTGTAGCCCTCTCTGATAACCTCCAACCCATCCATCGGATGTTACCCTGGTCCACTCCACCAGAATAGGGACAGCCTGCCCCCAATAACCGGCTGGAGATGGACCAGGGCCCAATCAATTGGGCGGACCTGGCTGCGGGCTGGTTTCCTCTTACCGGAAAGGAAGGCCCCGCCAGTCACCTCGAAAGGGCTAAGGTTTCTGAGAAGACTTGGTCTCTGAAAGAGGCCCCATGACCGTACAGTAACGATGTGTATCCCTAAACTTAGTCTAGGGCCTGCCGGTCGCAGAAATTTGGACCTGTCACCGGGTACCTTCACAATCTGTTCTAGGTCTGTCCCAAACAAAGCTTTCCCCTAAAAGGAAGCCTTGCCAGCCGTGACTTAGAGGCCACGTCTGCAGCCCAGTGTCGCAACCACAGCCAGCGTCGCACGGTGACCGCTAGGGAACCTCCGCCGAAGCCCTCAAATGATCATTGCATTAATAATACAAAATCTGTGGAAAAGGAACTGAAAGGGATTCCCCTGCTCCCTCTAAATTGCTTTCCTCCATCGGAGCCTGTGCCACAGAAGCATGCTGTGCCTCTTGTCAACCGCCACGTGGTCATACCTGAGAGGAAAAAATGGTGCCCTCTGATGCGCACTGCACTAACTGCCCCGAGGAAACCGCCGGAACTATCCCCTGCGCTTCTGACTCACCGGATGCCTGAGGAGAACCCCCGTCACGCTGAGCACCCACTGTGGGCTGACCGGTGGCACAACTCACACTCCCCCGATGCTGCTCTCTGGCCCCCACACTGGGAGCGGCGCTTAGCCACCTCAGAAGGCACTGACATGCTCCACAAATGCCTGCCCTCACAGACTGGGCACCCATCTAGCTCCTCCATATGATTAAACAAGTCTCTTAGATGCTTCCTTTTTTTTTTTTTTTTTTTTTTACTCAGGAGAGAAAGGCAACACCCAATCAGCCCCACAGCCCCGGGCGACAGAGGAAAGTAGGGGGAACCGGGGAGGGACCTGGCACCACCAGGTGTACACCAGAAGCTACAAACAGCCACTCAACCCCTGACTGTGCTAAACTAGGCCCAAAGGAAACCAGTAGCCAGATCAAATCAGAGCTGCACAGAGATGTCCCTCCACCTGCTAGATAGAGAGAATACTGAGGTTTACTTGGCTGCAAAGGTCCACATATAGCAAACCTCGGAGGTTTTTTATTGTTGCATTTTGTATCCCACATTTCCCCACCTATTTGCAGGCTCAATGTGGCGAATGCCAATTCCGGTGTCATAAATACATATTGGTAATTGCGTTAAAGTTCAAGATAACAGTGTCTTAGGTAGTTGAGGAAAGAATTAAGTGACCTTTTCTGGTACAAGTTTCGTTGTGTTGCAGGGTTTGGGTGTTTAGGTTGGATCGTTGTGGTAGGCTTCTTGAACAGATAGGTCTTAATAAGTTCCAGAGAGGTTGTTAGGTCATGCATTGTTTTCGTGGTGTTTGGTGTTTGTATTTTCTTTGCATTTGTTTCCATGCGTTGTATGGTGTGCATCTTTTGTTTTGGTCTCTCTATCTCCACCTGCTGGAGAGGGACACAACCCACAAGTCTCTGGATTGATCTGTGGGACGCTATGGAATAGTCCCTTTTATATCTCACCTCTTGATCATGCTGGTAGGTGTTTGGCCTTCCTTCCACATTTCTTAATAGATGGAATATAATCTGGTCTTGACTTCCAAGATAGCATTTGATTTTGTTGGGATTATTCTTTCAAAACAGCATCACAATTTCACCCCTTGTCTAACTCCTCTAATATTCTAACAAAGGCTGATCAACTGTATCCGTGTTTGTGTCTCAACCACTGCTGCTCAAAGTGTAGTGAATGAAAATAAATGTAGTAGAGAAGGAGGCTTGGAGGAGCAGGCAGTTTGTGCCAGAGTGGTGCAAGTATAGTCATGGATTCCACTACGGACCTGACATTACCACAGGTGAGCCATGAAGGAGCCAGGTGCAGGGATTATCTTCAATTGAGATCAGATGGGAAAGAGGAAAGGGGTTGTAAAGAAAATGCTGGTTCTGTCTAGCGCCTGATTGATCAACATGTTAAGGTACTGTCTAAGCCCTTGGTCTCTGAAATGTTAAGTAATATTTCCCTAGTGGAAGTCTCCTTACCTTCTGGTGGGCTGATCTATTCATTAGAGGGAAAAGTGTTACCCTCTGTAGGATCTGAGGCTAAAACTTGCGCCACATAATTTCTTTAAACTGGATTCCAAATTTTGATCTCTGCCACTCCGGCCCAGCTTTTGACTGTACCTTTTCCAGAACCTGTAAGCTGTCCTTCTAAAGGTATTGCTAAACCAGTGGTAGGATCTTCCTCACAAAGTTCAAAAATTTCTTCAGATGCAGTTGGGCAGATGGTCTTGTAAGCAATATTTGTTGTATGAAATTATTATTTCTCAATTTACTTGCTGAGAAAGATGAAGGATCTTGACAATAGGTTGTTCACACTTATGCTGAAAATATTCTCTGTTGTTACATTGATTACCACATTACATTCAATTGCTGCTTCTAATTTGAAAGCTAGTGTGAGAGTTCTCAATTGAAAATTCTTTAAAATGCTCCAAGAGAAAAAAACTTTGCATTTCCTTAATTTTCCCCACACTGTCTCATCTGGCATTATTTAAAATATACCTTAGAAATATTTTGAAATAGCCTGAGGCTGAGATCTTTCTCTTGCTAATATTTACTATCTTCCTGGAGCAGTTAAAAGGTTAGGCTCAGATATGAAGACTATCAGGAGATGCTATTTCACAATTTTAGAATCATTTAATGATATTGCAGCGAAACATGCTACATTAGTGGTTGTATTACAAACACAGACTAGCAAAATATAATTAATTTTTCAATCGACATGCTCCTTTTTGTGGTCAAACAGTGATTGTTTTCCCAGCTACAGTTGGACAAACTCAAGCTCGTTGGCAATCTTTTCTGTAGCTAAGACCTAAAGTTGTAGAGGCGTATGGCACATTTTTTCTTACACTACCTTGTAAGTGTCTTGTTAAGTGTAATTCCTAAAAATTTTTAGGACCAGCTCAATTACTGAATTTGATGAATAAATTTTGTAAAAAGTGTTTTTCTTTTCTTGCCTGCTGGGGGTGATTCTATTCTGCCTGCTGGGGGTCATTCTATATGTATGTTCACTAATGGTCCACACCTCACCATTTCAGAAATTGATAATAATCTACCAAAATGAAGACCAATATATAAAGGATAGAAAACTGCAAAATTTCAAACATATCTTCAATGGTTTTCAAGATAGTGGCTTTTAGGGGGTGGGGGTCATACAAGTAACAGGTGAAAGATTGGTACTGCCATTAAGTGTCCTACAGCTGTGAAAATTGTACAACTTATTCAGAATTTTGTATAGATTCAGAAACTGCAACTCAGTTTGTGATGGGACACATGATTGTTGAGATGTCAAAAATGGGATGTGATTCAATTTTGCATAACAAAACATCACTTTCAGCAAACCACTGTGCCAAAGATATTACAGGAAAAGCTTTCATATTTATCTAAGTACTGGTTAAAATGAGCAATGTGTTAATGGTTGTGCAGCTAGAAGCTGTAGTTTTCCTGATCTGCCCCACGGAACATTATCATTCTCTCTGTTTCACAGTAAGGGTACTCAAGCAAACAGCTGCCAGTGCTTTGAGGGAGAGTGTCTCATGCAGGAGGAGACCCAGTGCTGTGCTGGAGCCGGCTCACAAGAGCCGGTTAAATTTTTAACCGACTTGCGAGCCGGTTTGTTCCTGAGGGTGAGGCTGGCTCTCCTTCCTTTCTTCCGCCCTCCCTCCCTCCTACAGGGTCCGGTCCCTCACCTCCCTTGTCCAGCAATTCTTCAGGACAGGCAGTCTTGCCTGCCTGCTGCCAGTACTGACCCCTCTCCCGCTGCCGGATCGCTCTTTAAAAATGGCTGCCTAGACTTCTGCTGAAGTCTTGGAGGCCACCCTTGTAAGTCTTTGTGGCCATTTTGAAGAGCGATCCGGCAGCGGGGGAGAGTCAGCGCCGGCAGCGGGCAGGCAAGACTGCCTGCCCCGAAGAATTCGCTGAACAACCTTGGTGGCTGGAGGCGGTGGCAGGGGCGACAAGGGAGTCGCTGGGCATGGGTGGCTGGAGGAGGGGGCAGCAGGGCAGAGAAGGGAGTCGCTGGAGGAGGAGGGGGCAGGGCAGAGAGGACAGTCACTGGGTATGGGTGGCTGGAGGGAGGGCAGGGGAGAGATGGCACTTGCTGGCTATGGGTGGCCAGAGGGGGGGTAGGGGAGAGAGGACAATCGCTGGCTATGGGTGGCCGGAGGGGGGGGGGGGGAGGGGAGAGAGGACAATTCGCTGGGTATGGGTGGCTGGAGGGGAGGGCAGGGGGAGAGGAGGGGTTGCTGGAAATGGCTGGATGGAGGAGGGGAAGGAGAGAAGAATGCTGGACATGGCTGGAGGGGAGGGAAGAGTGAGGAAGAAGATGATAAGGGAAAAGGAAGAGAGGAGAAAAACTGCACATGGATGAATAAAATAGGCAGAATCTGGAGCCACTGGACAGTCAAGTCTGGGAGGACCCAGCTTTTACTTACGGATGTAGGGCAAGAAATGAAGAGAAGGAGAGAAATAAATGGAAAGGAGAAGCCCTGGAAACAGAGTTAAGAGGACAGATAGCAGCAGAATCGGACACTGGGCCAGCATTATCAGAAAAACAAAGTCACCAGATAACAAAGGTAGAAAAAATCATTTATTTTCATTATAGTGTTTGGATATGTCCACTTTGAGAATCAGGTGCTCAACATTAAAAGTTTATGGGGATCCAGATGACCGCAACTCACTAAGCAGCTGTGAGTCTCGATCATCTTTGATCAAAAAAAAATGCCTAAACGGAGAGGGAGATTAGCAGTTAGAGCGTCCCCGCTAACTCCCTCTTTACCTGGTCCCATCGATCGTTATCTGAGGCCGCAGGGAGTTCTTCATGACGGCGGATCGCTGCCAGTGGGAGACACCGGCGGTTTGGAGATTTCGACGTTCCCTGGCCTAAACGTCACCTTGAGTCCCGCCGAGCACACTCCCCCTCCCCAACCGTTAGGCGCCAGCTCCTACCTCGAGGATTCGACGGGGTCCACCCCGGAAGAGGGTAGGGGCCCAGAAGATCGTCGAATGGAAGCTTTTACTACACCAGAGATCGGACTGGAGGGCATGGTTTGCCCATGGAAACGCCGCGGACTGAGGAGAGAGGAGCAGAGTGCAACTCGTGAGCAGACTGTAAGGTTTGATATTCCTATAGAATTCGTGGTCAAACCAAAAGCAGTCACATTAGAAGCTTTGTGGGATTTAGGTGGATGGGGGGGGGCGTAGAGGTGGATGGGGGGGGCGTAGAGATGGACCAGGGAGAGAGCCTGTTGTTAAACATTTACCAGCACACCCCTGAGCAGACCCATGAGAACACAGACTGTAAGGAACCTGAGGCAATGACAGTAGAGTGATGAATGACCCAAGTTCTCTGCTGAGTAGGAGGTTACATGCAAGCAGTGGTGTATGGCTGGTGGGGATCTCCAAAACACATCAATAGAAGACTCTTATCTCCCTCTCCTCCACCCACAAGTGATCCGGTATATCTCAACCCTACCCCCCCCCCCCCCCCCCAAAAAAAAAAAAATATCTTTTAAACACTTCAAATGTATGGCACTGGTCCCACAGACTTTTATCTGATGTGCTCCCACCTATGCAGAAACAAGAAGGAAGGCTTTGGGGCTGGCACCAGCACCATGATTGAGTTGCTATCAGCGAAGGACTTTAGGGTTTAAAAAGGTGTACAGGGGACAGATGCTAGGTGGGTTCTCATACCCATCCACTTTGGGCTCAAGCTCAGCAAATTGGGTGTCTGGCTATACCACTGCATGCAACAGCTCACCAAAGAAGGTAAAGATTACAACTTGAGCAGGAAACAACTTGCAGTTACATGCTGGAACTACAATATGAATAATACACTGCATATAAACAGGGCAGAGCAGGAGACAAACTGTTGCTGTTATCTGAATGTACCAGCAACCTGTAGCTTAAATTACATTAGTCTTTGTTTTCAAATATGTAAAAAGATATGGGGAAGGGGGAGATGATTTGATTAAATAAAATAAATCTGATCATTTTCCAGCTGTCACATCTGTATTGATTTGATGTATGATAGGGATGTGCACAGGGAACAAAAGTTGTAGTTTGGGCTTTGTTTTACTACTACTACTATTTAGCATTTCTGTAGCGTTCTGATTTTCATACTTTTTTTTTAGTTTCACTAAAAATGTTAACATTTTAACATACATTACATGTGTTTTAGCATGCACTAAATTTAAGGAGTACTAATGAGCTGAATATGTACTAATGAATGCACAGTTCCTACTGCATGATGAATTTTAAGAAGAGAAAAGAAGGAAACAGAAGAAAATAAACTATTAAAAAGCACAGTTACAAATGTACTGGTTTAGTCCAATACTAAGTTATCAGTTATAGCCTGTGGGCTGATCTTTAATTTCTAGTTGAAGTAGTGAAAATAAAAAAGGCCCATTGATGCTGACTTGGTGAAATTACAGGAAGAATTCTGGCCATGTGATAGTGAGGTAGCTCTACACTGTCCCTGCTGGAACCACTCAGGGCAACATCCAAGCAGGTAGAAATAAGGGCTTTCCTAAATCTGATGTCTTCAGTCTGTGTATATGTTCTTTTTGTAACAATAAATACAACATCATTCTTTCTCAGCATTTTTAATCCTACATTCAAGTATTAAATATATTAAAACGTCTTCCATGTGTAAGAATTCTAGCATTGTTACAGTCTAAATGTTTATATATTTTTCCCACAAACATTTTGTAAAATATTGAAAAAAATGTTGCTTCTTTAAAATAAGCATATTGCCTACTGTAAACAGCCAGTTCTAGGCATGTACAATAATGTTTTGAGATTCACTTGGTTTAAAAAAATCTGTGCCTTAAAAGTTGTACAATTCTGCATGTAAAATTCACATCATTGCTCTTTTTGTTTCTGTACACACATTTTGCCATGAAAGAATGTTTGCAGGTACTTACTGTCCCTCCTGGATTCAGAATTGAAGCTCATTTTCTGCTTATTTATTACAAATATGTCTATACTGAAGGCAGTCTGAAAAAAATGTCTGCTTTCTATTATATATATATATATATTTTTTTTTTTAATGTATAAAAGTACTTAATGTGTTTTCACCAATAACCTACAAAAGTTGCTTAGCATTTGCAGATGGCATGGGAATGTAACACTCAAAAATATAAGCAGTATATTTTGAAAATATTAAAATGTCTAGGTTTAAGAAGTAATTTTAGAAAGGTTAGGAGGCTTTTACACATATAAAAACCTAAAGCAGTGGCGAACTAAGGGGGGGTGGTGGGAGTGGTCCGCCCCAGGTGCACGCTGCTGGGGGGGGGGGGGGTACCGCGCGTCTGTCGGCAACGCTTGTTCTCTGCTCCCTCTGGCCCCGGAACGGGTTATTTCCTGTAAGGGGGCAGAGGGAGCAGGGAATGAGTGTTGCTGACAGATGTGCGCCACCCCCCCCCCCCCAGCAGGTAAAGATGCACCGGGGGGGGGGGTGTCGTTTTGCTGGGGGGGAGCTGCCCCTTTCACATCCCCTGCCCCGCCCCTTCCACGCCCTCACCCACCCCTTCCACGCTCTCTCCCGCCCCTGGCGCATATTCCCCTCCTCCCCCAGTCACCTTGCCTCCCCCCTGTCATCTCCACTCCCCCCCCATCACCTCCCCTCCCCTTACTCTACTATCCCTGGTGGTCTAGAGGTACCTCTTTGGGGCAGGAAAGAGCCCCCTCTTTCCTGCCCGGAGCGCTGCTGACAGCTGCCCTGCATCCTGTGGTGAGTCCAGCTCTTGGCGTTTCAAAATGGCCACGGAGAGTTGAAGTCTCGCGAGGCTGCTTCAACTCTCGGTGGCCATTTTGAAATGCCGAGAGCCGGACTCACAGTATGCAGGGCAGCTAGCAGCAGCGCTCCGGGCAGGAAAGAGGGGGCTCTTTCCTGCCTTGAAGACAAAGAGGTACCTCTAGACCACCAGGGATAGCAGAGTAAGGGGAGGGGAGTCCCATGCCCGCCCGCCCGCCCCCGCCAGCCAGCCCGTTTGTGTCTGTCGTTTCACCGGGGGGGGGGGGCCGCATCGGCGATCCGACCCAGGTGTCAGCCCCCCTAGGAACACCACTGACCTAAAGCTAGATATTCAACGGATTTATGCTTCCAACTTTGCGGCCCTTTTACTAATGCTTAGCATGCACAAATTAGTGGCTGCTAAATGCTGTATCTCCTATTTTATATCTAAGGGCCATGGCACTTAGTGCATACTAATATCCATTGAGCCCATTAAGCTTTAGTAAAAGGCCTCCTTTGAGAGTTACGCTCATAAATTAGCCTCTTGGAAAATAAGTCTGGGTGCCTAAATTTATATTAAATAATTTCACTAAAGTTAGGAGCATAAAAGATTTGTGGTAACGGCGGCAGATTTTGGACAAGGAAAATAAATTAGGATCTTAGCACTAGGCAATGAAGGGTGGGCCTTAATGTATAAGCATTTCCTTTAAGCTCTTAAATTAAGATGAAAATGTAGGACCTCTTTTTTTTTTTTTTTTTTTTTAAATATTGGCCCTCTAGTTTATGTGTGTAAATGGACATATGGTAACTAAAGTCACCAGAAACAAAAAAGGACATTTGAATGAATTCTGTTAAAGCAAACAATTTGTAATATAACAATCCAAACACCATCCTTTTTTATGTGGAAACAAAATTACAGAAATTAAAAACATGTACTTTTTGTAAGTGCTTATGGACCCGTGACTCAAAAAATTGGCTATTCTCAACACTTTGGATCCACTCACCTTTTCTCAGAGGCGAGCACATATGTGTAAATCAGTAATTTTAGAAAAACCGATTACCGCCGAGTACACACCGGTGCTACAAAAAATAAATACATTTTTGTAGTGCTGGATATGATGGCGTGCTGGGGGTGGGAAGTACTGCCAGGCTGTTGCGGTAGCCTGGTGGTACTTCCTTTTTAAGCGAGTGGTAAGCCCGTGTTGGGCTTGCTGTCGCTTTGTAAAAGGGGCCCTGAAAGGATATGTATCTATAGGAATTTCTCGTCTGCAGTGTCTTCATGGTGAAGCATGTCAAATAAACCAATCCCTTTCTTTTGCTTATACAGCTATAGACCATGGTACCAACCTCTTAGCATAAACAACATTACCATGGTTAAACATCAATAAAATATTTGCTTCTGCAACACTACTAACGAGGTATCCTTTTTTTCTTTTTTAATACATTCACATAAGTTATCATACATTTTCCTTAAAACATAAGAACTACCATACAAGGTCAGACCAAAAAGTCCATCAAGTCTAGTATCCCATTTCCAAGAGTGGCCATTCCAGGTTACAAGTACCTGGCAGGATCTAAAAAAAAGCCCTCAGGCATCAACACTGTCTTTTTTTTTAACATTATGCAGTAAGAAATTTCACATCATCTTACATTTTAAATCGTGACTAAGCCAAGTCCAAATGTATCTGATATCGTAAGCAAACCTTTACCCATGTGCCCTCCCTCAAGACCCTACCCCCTCCCACAGTCCAGCATCCTCCTTTCCCTTCTGTAAACCCCTCTATAGTTCAGCATCCTACTTCCCCTTCCTATCCTCCTCCAGGTGGCCAGCATACCCACTAGATGATCAATTTCTCCCTTCCCTATCTTCACCCAGGTGGCCAGCATACCCCCTATATTGGCAAGTTCTCCCTTCCCCTTCCTATCCTCCCCTCAGGTGGCCAGTATACCCCCTAGATGGGCAATTTCTTCCTTCCCCTTCCTATCTTTCCCCATATGGTCAGCATTCCCTTTTCTACTCCCTATCTACCCACTCAGCATCTCCTTTTTCTACCCCCATCCCATGTCCAGTATCTCCATCCTCTTCACTACCTCACCTTTTCCAATAAGTTAGTAGAGGCTGAAAGCAGAGTCAACACTGGCACAGGGCCTTTAAACACAGAGCTATGCTCTGGCCCTGCCACGTCCTGCTAAGCCTCTGACACAGGAGTTCCTGTGTTTAAAGGCTCCATGCTGGCTCTGACTCTGCTTTCAACTTCCATCCAGGTTCTGGAAGAGGTAGGGCAGCAGCGACAGAAGTAGGAAACAGTCAGGAGATGCTGGACACAGGATAGGAGGTAGGGAAGACGAGTGAAGGTGCTGTTCTCTTGCCATCTATGGGTGGGTCTCCTGCTGTTCTCCCCCAAATGCTGCCACTCTAGGCATACACCTAATCTGCCTTGTGGCAGGGCTTTTCCTGGTCATCAAAACTTTTGCCCAATGTTTACATTTCTCACAAAAAAGCACTGCTGGATTTCTGCTTAAATTTGGAACAATGTGCAGTATCTTGTGCTCCTTCTAGTTCTTCAAAAGAAAAATCCATCCCTTTACACATTGTATACACAAACACAGCCATGGGAGCGCATAGCGCTGGGAAGATTGCTTACCACTTCCCATTTATCACACTCAGGATCATATTTTTCAATACTTTGTAAATAGGTTCCTTTTGAATACGAATATCCTCCAGTCACATAGATGAATCCATTCACTGCAACTGCTCCACATTCCATCCTTCTTTCCATTGTATGTGCCATCTCTCTCCATTCATTCTTTTCTGGATCATAACAATCAGTAGTTGTGGTCTGTCCACCCACAAGATAAAGTTTGTTTTCCAGGGGAATAGAGCATAAGCCATATTCTTGGAGAGAAGGGAAAATTGTTTTATTTAGTATTTTTTTTTCAGTGGCATAATAAAACAAACAGCAATAACCAAGATAGCAATATTTCAGAGAGCAAGGTCCTTTGCAAGGAATAACAGGTCTGTGAAAGTCACTCCTTGTTTTCCCTGACATGGAAGATAATTTTTGAGGGACAGGCTACAGACTCAGTGGCATAAAGGAGTTTGTAAAGGCCCCATGCTAGTCTGAAAGATAAGCCTCTTCTCCATCACTCTCCCCTCTATTCTCTTCTCCATCTCTCTCATTCTTCCTCCACCTTCTGCACCCTCCATCTGAGATTCCTCCCTCTCCCAATATCTTCAGAAACTTCCAAAAAAGGAAAAAAGCAGCACCTATGTTGCATCCTTTAAGCTCTAGGCTAGCCACACTGGCATTTAAACATATGAAACTTCACAACTTTCCTGAGAACTGCAGAGCTATGAAGGGGGCCCAAGTTTTGAGAGGGAGATTTTAGTACACATCCCCAGCCCTGTTCACTAACTCGTCACACCTTAATTCCACAGCCATTCCAGAAAAAAAACTTATTTACACTGGTGACAACAGGGATGGATAAGAAGGATTACAACTAACAATTTCCTCTATTTTTCCTGTCATTTTCTCATAACTCTTCTTTTAAACTTAGCTTCCCAATCAGTTCCTTTCCTTGTCTTAGGATGTAGGACAGCTCTGTAAATATCATACCAAGCCTCAGAGCAGCAATACAGCTACTCTGAGAAACTAGAACAAGTTAGATGGTTACAGATCCCTATCCACTAACAGACTCCTTCACCTCAGTCACACATGCAGAACACGGATAGACTGTCACCCAATACAGAAATAAGGAACCACGAATTAGAAATAAAAGAGGCAGATAAAAACTGAAATCAAAACCTCTAAGAAAGCCAGATTCTGTAAGCAGTGCAGTACCAGTTAAAGAGAAACAGAAATGTATTCCCTTCTATGCTACAAAATTAAAAAAAAATGGAAAGATACACTTTCCTAAAGGTGATGCATTCCAATTCCTAAAAATTTTAAATATTTGTTTTTTTTTCTTTTCTACCTTTGTTGTCCTGGCAATTTAATTTTTCTAACCAGGTGTTAGTTCCAGTCTCTCTTTTTCCATTTTCCTCCAGCAATTATTTTTTTTCTGCATCTCATTTCCATTTCTTCTTCCCTTCCTTCTCCACGTCATCTTTTTTCTCCATTTCTCTCTTCTCCACTCCTAGTACAGTGTAGGATCATTTTCCCCTTCTTTCAGTCTTTAGACTCTCTCTTTTCACCTCTTGCCTACTTACTATCTTTCCACCTCCCATTTTTATAACCTCCCAAGCTTTCCTATTGTCCCATCTCTTTCTCTTTCCCAGCCTATTCTCACTTTGTTTTTCACTCATTTCCTAGTCCCCCATTTCATCCTCTGTACTAGAGGAACAGAAATCTAGCCCATTCCTGTCTGTCCCTGTTGGAAATCTAACCCGTCCCCACCATAAGTAATCTCCTCCATCCCAGCTCTCGGCCTGCCCAGCCCTTGCCGTGCTACAGTCACCTTGATTCCCCGGCCCCTCAAGAAAGCCAGATTCTATACGCAGTAAAAATACTAGTAAAAGTAACAAAAATCATTTTCTTCCATACTCTGCTAAGACAGCAGATGTACAGATCATCACAGGACCCAAAGCAGTCCAAATTCAAAAACTACTCAGAAACAACACAGTTTATACTTAATTGTTCAACCACCCTTAGGATTCACCTTTGGGTTTAAAAAGCAAAACCATGTGCCTGTAAGGACTGGATAAAATAATTAAAACAAATTTTAAAGCAAATGCCCTTAATATGTAATACTTGGTAGCGATAATAAAACATAAGTACATAAGTAGTGCCATACTGGGAAAGACCAAAGGTCCATCTAGCCCAGCATCCTGTCACCGACAGTGGCCAATCCAGGTCAAGGGCACCTGGCATGCTCCCCAAACGTAAAAACATTCCAGACAAGTTATACCTAAAAATGCGGAATTTGTCCAAGTCCATTTAATAGCGGTCTATGGACTTGTCCTTTAGGAATCTATCTAACCCCTTTTTAAACTCCGTCAAGCTAACCGCCCGTACCACGTTCTCCGGCAACGAATTCCAGAGTCTAATTACACGTTGGGTGAAGAAAAATTTTCTCCGATTCGTTTTAAATTTACAACACTGTAGCTTCAACTCATGCCCTCTAGTCCTAGTATTTTTGGATAGAATATTCACATAGCAAGCAGCCTGAGGCAACTATTGAACATAATTAACTTTGTATGAACTTTGCGGATAATAGTATGCTGAACTGGACAATGCTGGCACATTTAAACTGATGCTGGACAAAAATTCCGCATGAAGGAAGCCCTTCCCTCATTATTCAATACCTCTCTGTGAAAAAGTAGCAATAAAAAAGGAGCAAGTTCCCACATGCTATCTTTTTCTTTTGATGTAGGCACAGGAAAAAAAAAGATTTTAAATGCTCCCAGGTTTCAACCTAATTCATGTTTAGTGTGGGATATAAATATCATAAATAAGTAATAGATAGAAACTCTGAATGTTGCGCACCTGATTCTCATAACATGATGTCTGTTTTAGTGGCCCTTTACCAGGAGAAAAAAAAATCTCTGCATGAATATAACAGTGCTAGGGTGTCCCTATAACCAGCCCCTCCAAATGACACACTGATTATGATTTATAACAAATTAGTGCTCTACCTATGAAAAGTTACTTATTTGTTTATTTATGGCATTTATATCCCACATGATTTCCACCCGCGGGCAGGCTCAATGTGGCGTACAATAGTCTATTAAGCAACATTAATACAAAATACAGTAATTAGTGTCAGAGGAGGGAAAGAGGGGAAGGTGACAGTTTGTCGCTATGGCAGCCGTGGTTCAGAAGGATGTAACATCAGGAGGGCTCACGGCATATGCTCTACCGAAAAGGAAGGTCTTGAGCCGCTTCTTAAAGGACGGGTGATCAGGGGTGAATTTGACCACTTGGGGCAGTCCGTTCCAGAATTGAGTGCTAAGATAAGAAAAAGAGGAAGCATAGACAGTCTTATATTTTAGGCCACTGAAAGCTGGATAGTGGAGATTGAGATACGAGTGAGCTGACTTGCGGGAGTTCCTGTGCGGCAAGTTAATGAGAGTGTCCATGTAAGCAGGAGCGTCTCCATAGATGATTTTGTGCACCAATGCACACCGTCCGCATTTTTTATGGAACCCTTTCTTATTATTGTCCTTCTTCTTGCTCCAAACGTCATTCAACAACAAGAGGACATCCTACCGTTTGTCATTAAATATAATACACATACCACCAGGTTGAGCAGAGCAATAAGGAAATATTTTACAATATTAAAAACGAATCCAGTGTGGAGAGGGAAGATTGAAGATTTGTTTTAAATTCCTGTCTCCTCTTTACAAACTGGGCTCAGAACTCTCTGATTACGAATTATTTGTCCTTAGTAAGCAGAAAAAACCTACACAAGGATGTGCTAAGGCCACTTTTTAATGCAGCTTAGTAAAAAGACCAGTTCAAGAACACCTCCCAGCTGCAAAGCCCCTGGATGTAACAGCAGAAACTGCTTGCACTTAAATGATTTTTGAAGTAAATCTTAAAAAAACAATTTCCGTCTGAGACTAAGGACTAAGCCATTTGTATTTTAAACCACTTTGTTGGGTTTTCTCCCCTAAGGGTGGTATATCAAATTAAGATAGATAGATAGATAGATAGATAGATAGATAGATAGATAGATAGATAGATAGATACAGAATTCTTCCAACAGTCTAGTTGTCTCCCACATGTAGATCCTGTGCAGTATTCACCTTCTGTTGCTTGAGACTGCAGCCATTTATTTATTTATTTTAAAGGAAAGTAATAAATCTGGGTACATGGTGGTAAATTAGCCTCTAGTACTCCACAAACTTCCATCATGTATTTACATAACATAACATATCTTGTGACAAAATGATCACGGAGCATGGGAAATTCAATAACTGAAGATTTCCAGTTCTAACCACTTTCTCCAAGTTCTCAATTTTTCCTCTAAAATTAGTCAAATCTGTAACCATAAGAAACTAAGCTAATTTAAAATCAACATTTTCCTTCTCTAAGTAAAAACAACCTTCTCCAGTTCTACAGAATTTCTTCTGCCTTCAAACAGACTGCTTGTAGGTTTTGAGACAATACATTAACTTGAGAGACCAAACTTTAGACAAGTTGGCTATGGCCTCCCAAATAACATCCAGTATTAGAACCACAGGGTGAAATGTAAGCAGAAGGGCAAAGACACCACCTCCTGTGTCAGAGAATCCTATGTAGCTGCCATAGCCCCCAAAAGTAGTTGACTGAATATTAAGGCCATCCCTCTTTTCATGTTTCCCTCACTGATCAATTCTCCAACTCCTACTGCCATGGAGGAAGAACTACTAGCAGCCAAAATCACCAAGTTTGTTTCCTCTCTTACTGATGCACTCTCAGCAACTTCTATCAGAGCGCAAAGGCCACTGGGTCTGGCGAATTCTGCACCTGAGGCTCAAGGTGGATGTCAGGCCCAAGGGAAATCTTAGGTTCCTCCATCTCTCAAGATTTCTCCAGTGGACTCCCTCCAGACCTTTGCTCCTGGATTCCTGATCTGTTCACATACAAACCCATCAGAGTACAACAGAGGCCACTGGATGAGGGGTGTATTAGATTCCCCTTGCGCTAACCCATGTAAGGATGAAAAAAAACACCAACAAACCTCGATTGGCCACTGTTGGAAACAGGATGCTGGGTTTGATGGACCTTCGGTCTGTCCCAGTATGGCGACACTTATGTACTTAACCCATTAGTGCCCAATGTTCCCATAATAAGCCATATGGGAACAAATTGATTTGTTCCCATATGGGAACGTTGGGCACTAATGGGTTAAGGTAAGAGCACATCAGAGAGATTTCAGTACACATCCACCATCTTGGATCCTTACTGAAATCTTATATACAAATTTTTGGCCCTTAGATCCAGTGGAAGCAAGTTCCACTTGAACAGGTGCAAGGCACTAAAATGCTGTTCATTGCTTTGTTGTAAGACACATGTCAGCCAAAACATTTAAATACAATTAAAACCCCAATCTTCCCTCATTGAAATAGCCAAAAGAGCCTATTGAGAAAATCATAATTGAGATGTAGGGTACGGCTGAAAAGGAAAAGCCAAATAATATGGTTTACCCATTTATAAACCTCTGAACTAAATAATTTTGAATCAAATTGTATACACTATAGGTAGCCATGTAGCAGTACAATTCATTTAATAAGTGTCACATGATCATATATCTTCCCACTCAACCATTCTAGCAGCTGCATTCTGCATGTTAATGTTTTCTTTTGTTAATCTTGATACTTGCTACCGGAATACAAATGTGTTCAAATTAGAGCATGTGTTATGGTCAAAAGAGCCTTGGATAATATAACATAAAGCCATAAAGACTTGACAAACTACTTGAGATATTTAGTGGGATCATGGATGACAAATTTTCTAACTTTACACCCAACCACACTACTTCAGTCTTTGGATGCAAAGTCACACTTGCTACCTCATGTTTCTGCTGAAGACCGACTTCTCAGGATTTAATTTTAACTTACGAGTTGTCAACCATGAAACAACATGACAAAAACAATCAGTAAGGTGAACAACTGATTTCTCCTATCAGCTGCTAGAGGTGCAATTAAATGAATGTCACCTGCAAATAACAAGCTATCCAAAATGTTCTCATCAAAGAAATTAGGGGCGTCATATAGGTGTTGAACAATAATGAAAACAATACTGATCCTTGTGGAACTAGCACATAAGCACTGCCACGCTGGGAAAAGACCAAAGGTCCATCAAGCCTAGCACTCTGTCTCCGACAGTGGCCAATCCAGGCCCCAAGAACCTGTCAAAAACCCAAAATTTAATAACGATCAATGGACTTTTCCTTCAGGAATCTGTCCAGACCCCCTTTAAACTCAGCAAGGCCAGCTGCCGTCACTACCTTCTCCGGCAACTCTGCACTTTCTCCTCCAGATTACTGTCTGACATTGATTTCTTACAAATTAGGACAGCCACACCTGCAGAGACCCCACAAAGCCCACTTCTGATAACCGCTACAACAATAATGAATAGTCCATTGATTTGTTTGGTATTGGCACACACTTCAGATGCATTTCTTCATCTATATGTGGGTCTCAGCTGCAGAGGGAAGTGGTAGTGTGACAAGACTATCACGAAAATAGTGGTAGTGTCTGACATGGAATGAACTGTTATCCCCTACACACTGCTTTTAGATCATGCGTAACGGTGTGTCATTGGAGGTGGAGATGTTTGTTGTAGGGAACTTGGGGTGCTTGGGACCCCTAATGTTTGTATATGCAGAGCACACCTCTGGATAATAAAACAAGGGTTACTTGTAAGGTTTATTTCATCCCCACCCTAATTACTCTGTGTGCTGTTTTCAATTCTTGCTAACTAGATCAAGCTGCAGGGTGACCTTTTGAAATTGTGAAAGGATAGCCATGAACCATACTCCTCTTGACCCAAAAACATGTTTACGCGTTTAGTGTGATTTGTTGGGCAAGCAATGGGAGAAGGGGAAGTGGTCATTTTTACTGAGATAGATGTGTGTGGGTGAGAGACTGCTATACAAGATCTTGGGGAGAGAGATGTGTCATGAAAATGGAAAAAAATCTCTGTTTTTTCTGTATTTTTGCTGACCAGTGTTAAGGTCATGTCTACGGCAAGATACTGTACAAGATAGCTTAAGAATTTATTGATTGTGAACTTTTAGAAGATAAGTACATGCATATAGCTGCTTCAGCCAATCCCAGGGACCTTCCTTCAACTGCATCCTGCCCTTGCTGAAGGAAGGCCTGGGATTGGCTAAAGCAGGCTGCTCCTGCTGAGAGTGCCAACACTGCATAGATCGTGGCAAGAAGAACTTTTAAAAGAAGAGGATAGGTACTGGTCTGGATTGCAGGCGGGGGGGGGGGGGGGGGGGGGGGGGGACAAAGAGGGAGAGAGATGCTGTATGGAAGGTATTATACATGAAGGTTTAATTATTTTTATTTATTTATTTATTGCATTTGTATCCCACATTTTCCTACCTCTTTGCAGGCTCAATGTGGCTTATAATACATCATGAATGGTGGAAGTATATAAGAAAATAGACATTTAGTATTACAGAAGGATCTTGGGTAACATTATAATGATAAAACATGATAGTAGTATAACGAGCAGATATTATAAGGCAATTCTGGATGTATGTGGAGGAGTTCACATTTGTTGATCTTTTGTGGGGTTTGGCATGTATGATGGCAACAAGAAAAAGCAGACGGTGAGAAGGGGAAGGTGCCATATTCTGTTACCTTTTTAGACTTGGAGAAGGAGAAGGTGCCATATTTTGCTACCTTTTTGGATTTGGAGTTCTTCAACTTGGTATAGTAGCGATGTTATTATGGGTAAGGAAAAGTATTTTCAGATGACTGAATGGATGGGAGCTTAGGAACCGAATTGCTGAAAGAAGGCTAAGGTTCTTTGTAGAACCCATCACCAAGGATAGTGCTCAAGTGAGGAAAGGTCAGGGATATAATTGTATTTCAAAGCCCGATCAGTGAACAATAAGGCCAAAAGTATCAATTATTGTTTTCATTACCGAATCTTGTCTCACTGAGGTCAAGGGTCCTGTCCTGATGAGCACTGTATAATTCTAAACCCCGAAGGACAGAATACCAAGAAAGGGGGAGGAACAGTGATAATTTTTAAAGATTAGTGAGGAGGCTAAGGGGGTGTGGCCAAGATGGAAACTCACTGTCTGAGACACTGCACAGTGAGTTTCCCTTTGTGTTAGCCACTGACAGCACTCTTACCTTGTGAGCTATGGGGAAGAGATGGGGTAAAGACCAGATTGTACTCCTCTAGACCAGACAGACTCCATATCTTTGCGATAGATGACACTTGAGGGCTTTTGAATCCCTGTGGTTGATTCCAAAGTGGGGCCCTGCTTCAAGGGTGGTATTGGGGAGGGGGGGATTCAGCGGAGCACAGCATTGATGGGGTTTCCTTTAGCCCCCAACTGTGGATGGTTCCCCCGCAACCCAGATGTGAAGCCTGTGGTGGGGAAGTGCAGTGTTCAGTCCCCAGAATGGGTGAGATGCTGATACCTGTACTAGAGGGATCTCCCGCAGCGAAGTCCTCTCTAAAATCCACTACTGAAACAACTAGCAGTGGAGCCCAAGTCAGGGAAGTGAGTGGGCATCTGGAAAAGTTTTCAAGGATTATTAGGATTTACTATCCCGCCCATCGTAGAGACGTCTGAGTGGCTTATAGTTCAATACAGGGGGAGGGGAGGGGTAAATAACAAAACATAATTAAGAAAAGAAGAGTAGAACTACAATGCAAGATAGGAAAGAGAAAAAAGAGTAAAAGAGAAGAAAGGGTTTGCCTGAATTATCTTGTCAAATAGGCCCACCTGCTGCACCCACTGGATGTAGACATATCAAAACCTAAGAGTATGTGTCCAAAAATAAGGAAGCTTTAAGTTCTGATTTCAACATTTGTAAGGTCATCTGAGAGTGATTGTGGTAATTTATTCCAAATTTCTGGAGCTTGAACTTTTCTCTCTGGTGTGCATATGGACAATTTCTCGAAACAACGGTATCTTGAAAGGATAAGCATAAAGTTTGTGATGTAGAGTATGATATCAATAAATGAGAGATGTAAAGTGGCTCACCTGAATAATGAACCTTAAAAACCAAAATAAGGAGCTTAAAGATTTTTCAATGAGGAAAAGGGAGCCAATGGACTTCTTTGAGAAGAGGAGTGACATGATCAAATTTCTTCTTTCCTGTGATTAATTTAATAGTGGTGTTCAGAACTAACTGTAAGCGTTGGATGTCTGTTGTTCTTAAACTCAGATAAAGCGAATTACAATAATCAAGTTTACTGATACAAATGAGTGCATAAGGATATTTATAGCAGGAGGAAGGAGTGGCCGAATAGAGCGAATTTGCCTCAATCTGTAATAACAATTTTAACAACTGCAGACATTTGATGCTTAAAACTTAGGGATTCATCTAAGATGACACCCAGAATTTTTGTATTTTGTTGTTGAGAGAGAGGAACGGAGCCTAAATAAATGGGCTGTGCTAAAGTGTTTTTTGCAGACATACCAAGTCACACACATTTAGTGTGTGACACACACAATCGGGCCCCTTCTCTAGCTCACATGCTTAAGGGGCTCAATCTCACACATTGGCGTCCTCTCCCACCACCTCTTCTCTTCTTTTAAAAGTTCCTTTTGTCACAATTTGCGAAGTGCAGTGCCGGCACTCTTAGCAATAGAAGGTTACTTCAGCCAATCCCCCAGGACCTTCCTGTAGCTGCGTCCCACCCTTGCTGAAGGAAGGCCACGGGATTGGCTGAAGCAGCCTGCTGGCAATAGCTGCTTCAGCCAATCCCAGGGACCTTTCTTCAACTGCATCCTGCCCTTGCTGAAGGAAGGCCCTGGGATTGGCTAAAGCAGGCTGCTCCTGCTGAGAGTGCCAACACTGCATAGATCGTGGCAAGAAGAACTTTTAAAAGAAGAGGATAGGTACTGGTCTGGATTGCAGGCGGGGGGGGGGGGGGGGGGGAGGGGGGGAGGGGGAGACAAAGAGGGAAAGAGATGCTGTATGGTGGGGGGCAAGGAAGGAGACAGGTGCTACTTGGTGGGGAGGGGCAAGGAGGGAGACAGGCGCTGCATGGTTGGAGTGGCAATGCCGATGAGATAGGCAGGCACTGTATTGTGTAGGGGGAGGCAATGAAGGAGACAAACATACCAAGTCACATGCATTTTGCATGTGACACGTGCATTAGGCCCCCAACTCCAGCTCACATGCCAAAGTCCCCTCCTCGCATGCACAGAGAGGAGGTGACTTTGACGTCTGGCATGGGCAGGCTGAGGCACCCAGTAAGTATCTCTCCCCCCTTCCCGGTTCCAGCATCTGTCCTTCCCCCCCTCCCCTACCTCGTTCTGTCAGTTTTTTTCCTTGCCGCAGCAAGGAAAAAAACTGAATCAGCCTGCCTCGGGGCTTTGGGCCTCCCCTATGACAACATTCCGTCCTCACTGACGTAATTTTCTGCTTCCGCAAGGGTGGGTTGCATTAAAGGGAAGGCCCGAAGCCCTGAGGCAGGTTGATTAAATGGAAACAGTGCCGCTACTAGCAGCAAGGGGGAAAAAGTGACAGGGACTGCAGGGAGGGAGAGGGTGGAAGGAGAAAGGTGATAGATGCTGTAAACGGGAAGGGTGGATGAGAAAGGTGAGGGACATTGGAACCAGAAAAGGGGCGGAATGAGAAAAGCAGGAGGGACAATGGAACTGGGAAGGGAAGGAAATGGGACAGATGCTGGAACTGGCAAGGGAGAGGAAAGGGGACAAACGCTAGACCAGGATAGTGTGGAAGGAGAAAGGGGATAGATACTGGAACTGGGAAAGGGGGAAGGAAAGGAAATGGGACAGATGATGGAACTGGCAGGGGGAGGAAAGGGGACAAACACTGGATTGGGATAGGGTGGAAGGAGAAAGGCTGTTTGGTAACTGTTGGGAGCATACAGTGCTGGCGTTTGGAGGGGGGGGGGCAAACAGGTCAGCTGCTCTGGGCCCCACAGCTCCAGGGGGCCCCATGGTCCAAGCATCGCTTCCCCTTCTCCCCACCATCTCCTCCTCCCTTTCCCTCACATTCTGATCTCCTCCTCCCTTCCCCTCACCTTCTGATCTTCGTCTTTAAACAAAATTTATTTCCCTTCTCAGAGGGGCCCTGGTGCAGCAGCCATCCTCACAAGCCGTCTCTGGCTACCCCAAAGCTTTCTCTCTCTGCCACGATCTGCCCCCTCTGATGCAATTTCTGCCTGGGCGGATTGTGGCAGAAAGGGAAAGCTTCAGGGCAACTGGAGGCAGCTTGTGAGGATGGCTGCTTCGCCGGGGCCCCTCTGAGAAGAGAAATACATTTTTAAATTAGACTGCAAGGTGATGGGAAGGGACGGAGATGGACTGTGGTGGGGAGAAGGATAAGAGATGTCCCCACCTTGTCTAAAACTGGCCCTGGGAGCGTATTCAGCATTTATTTATTTATATTTGTATCCCGCACTTTCCCACTAAAAGCAGGCTCAATGCGGCTTACATAGTAATAGGTAACACAGAATTTTGTTATGTAAAGTAGGAAATTAAGTATAACATAATAGAAGGATGGATGGGTAGTAAATGGATGGGTAGGTATGTAGAGACAGGTGATAGAGAGAGGAGGGTAGGGTAGGAGATAGATTCTGGGTCAATGCCGTTTTCCTCTTCAGTATATGTAAGGAAGATGGGTTCATGAGATTAATCTGGGTCTTTGGGTAGGCTTGTTTGAATAGATGGGTTTTTAGTGCTTTTCTGAATGGTAGGTGGTCATGGATTGCTCGAGATAGGTCTAGGGAGAGCGTTCCATAGACAGCTGCCCAGGAAGGAGAAATTGGATCCATAATAAGTTTTGTACTTGAGACCTTGACAGCTGGGTAGTGCGGTTGAGGTACTTTTGTGAGGATACAGACCTGTTTCTGCTGGAAGGTCGACCAGATTTATCATATAGTTCGGAGATTCCCGTGTATTATCTTGTGGATTAAAGTCTGGGCTTTGAAATTGATACGTTCTTTGATTGGGAGCCAGTGCAGTCTTGCACGGAGAGGAGGTTGCACTCTCAAAAACGTGATCTGACCAAGATGGAGTCTTGCTGCTGTATTTTTGGGCGGTCTGAGTTTTTTTTTAGGATATAGGCTTTGCAGCCTAAGAAAATAATGTTGCAGTATCAGCAGGGTAAGTACCGTGGATTGCACTAAATTCAGGAATGTTTTCTGGGGTAGATATGGTTTTACCGCGTTTCAATATCCACATCATTGTGAACATTTTCTTGTGGTGGATGTGGCGTGATTGTCGAGGGAGAGGGGCTGTCTAGTGTCACTCCAAGGATTTTCAGGTTTTCAGAAATGGGGATTGTAGTGCCGGAGATGGTGAGATTAGATGGGGGAATTGTGGAGTGCTGAGATAAAGGATTAGGCACTGTGTTTTTCTTTGTTCAATTTCATCCTAAAGGTGTTGGCCCAGGAGGTTAAGATGTTTCATGCCCATGGATATTCTATCAGAGGATTTCTGTTAGGTTTGATTTAAAGGAATGAATATAGTAACATCATCAGCATAAATGAAAGGGTTTAGACCATGTCTGAACAGGGCTTTGGCTAGCATGCCCTCAGTAACTCACTGAAAACTGCACTAGCATGTTTCAGACTGTGCGAACTGCAAGAATGAGAGCATGTGGTAACTCTAGTATGGAATCCATGCCCATTCACTCATGACTCACCTAGTTTCTGCCCTGTGACCCAACATGCAGTTAACACAGGGGTGGACAACCATGGTCCTTGAGGGCTACAACCCAACTGGGCTGTATAATGAATGCATATGGATCACAATGGAACAAGATGCTACACTCCTGTTAATAGCCAGCAATTGTTTAAAGTGAACTGCTAAATTACAGCATTTTTGTTAAACTTAAGAGCCCTACTTGGGTTAGGCTTCTATATGTCAGCTTTTGAAAATGCTCATGTCTGGTATTTTGCACTCAGTTTCTCTCTATTATTGTTGTGTGCAGAGTCTGACTTCCTGAGGTTTTCCAGTTCAGTTTCACTGCCTTTATACCTCTACTACTGAATGTGTGGTCCCTTGTTTCATATTTGTTGAGAGTCTATCTGGGTTTTTGTCTCCAATTAAGGCAGTGATTCCCAAACATTTTACTATGCAGAACCCCTAAAATATTTTTTCATACACCGAGGAACTCTCAACTGATGTAAACATGTATACATTCATACAAAAGATTCTACAATCTAATTTCTTAAGGAAGAGTTTGAGGATTCCTAGGGTTCTGAAAAACCCAGTTTGGGAATCAACTGGAATAAGGTATGGTACTCTGCTAGCATGTTAGTGCCTGTGTAGAGATCTTGTTGCAGTCGTGCTTGTTTTGTGTTTTTTCAATAGGTAGCGTATTGGTGTTTTAGGGCATGGTATAATATTTACAGTGCTACCTTTTCATGCATAAGGTTGTCGCTTTTTGAGTCTTGGGAGATAGTGTTGTTAAAGTATGGTAAGTTTCTGAATGTGTTTTTACACAAGTTTCTGCATAGTGTTTTGTAATGGAGGATCATGTGTTGGCCTTACTGAGGTGACATCAAAACTTTAATATTATTCTAGTTTGTCATAACATCAGACGGGGTTTTAGAAAATGTTGCAGAATCTGTTGTGTGTTGAGGTAGTTGTCTTTATAGCAGACATGTGTGTGATCATGTTTAAATCATGAGATACTGCCAGATAAATACAGATAAATTGTTTCCATAGGTTTGTATGTGGTTTTGTGTTAAGTGTTTGAAATAATTTAAAATATGTGTTTAAAATATGAAACATGTCATCTATGAAGACACATGAAGACATTACTTTTCAATAAGTGTAGCCAGCAGCCCTTCCTTAGACTTCAGTCCCTTCACCACCATTTCAAATTTATAGATTGAATGCACTGCGAGAAAAACCTCACTCGTTGACCTTCAGTTTCACTTATTGGGGTGGTACATGTAACTGTTCTGGATGGGCCACCCTTGGCATCTCTGACAATAAATGTAGAAATAATTATTTATTTTCTATTTATTGATTGGAATATGTCAGTTTTTGGAATGTGCATGCGCCAGAACTAGTTTTGGACATGGTTGGGGCTTGCGAGAAAAATCTCACTCATTTGGCCTTCAAACTCCAGTACTGTGATGGTAAATCTCCAGCATTGGGATGGACCACCCTTGGCATCTCTGTTTTTGGGAAATTTGTGAAGAGGATGCAACTTGATATTTTTTTTTTTATTAAATGCTAATTCATTGTCTGTGAACCAATCTGGTATCTGCTTCAAATCTTGATTAATATTGGCGATATGCTGGATACCAGTAGGGTCGATAGTTTGCATTAGTTGAATATCATCTGCATATACATATGCAGTGAAGCCTAAGGATTGGGCAAGGGTTAAAAATGGTGCCTTATAGATATTAAATGACATCGGTGATAGAATTGATCCTTGTGGTACTTCAGAGAACAAGGGAAATAGGGCTGATGCACTTCCCTGAAAATGAGCTTCGTATAGACGATCTGAAAGGTAAGATTCAAACCAAGTTTAAGGGCTGAATCACATATCCCAATAGCCTGAAGTCTGAGTAAAAGTGAAGTGTGGTTCACTACATCTGATGCCGAGATGAGATCTAGTGACAGCAATAAGATTGCTGGGCTGTTTTGATCTAGATGACGATTTATATATGTGGTGACACCGTGAAGTGCTGCTTTGGTGCTGTGATGCTATCTAAATCCAGTTTGATGGGGTGAAGTACATTTGTCTTCATCAGAAAATCTTAAATGTGTGAATGAATAACAGTCTCAGTGATTTTACTGATAAATGTTACTATGTTAATTTGCAATAGGATGATAATTATTATATCTGAAAATGGTTTTGAGATATCTTTCTTTTTTGGTCTTAAAGTTGCATGCTTCCATGCGTTTGGAATCTGTCCTGAGGAAAGAGAAGATGTAATCATATGAAGAATAAATGGAATAAAATTGTCAAGGGAACGCTTTATGAACCCAGATGGAATGGGGGTCATGAGGGGCTGTAGTAGCTCTAATACCTTGAATACAGGTGTATTTGAGGAATTGAAGGGTTATGAAAGGACCTAGAAAGAGCTAGTAGTCAGCGAAGGATTAGGACTACTCAAAGAGGGTTCACGTACTTGAGGAGAAGGTAGCAGTCAATGTGGCAAATTTAGTACTAAAATGATCTGCTAAAGACTGACTTATGGGAAGTGATATTGGATCATCTGATTTTTGATCAGGTGTAGTCAAAGTTTTTAAAGTATGATAGAGAGTTGCAGTGTTAGGTGCTTTTGCTATTTTAGTAGAGAAATAAGTTTCCTTGGCTGCAAGTAGTGCTGATTTATAGGAGTGCGCTGTATCTTTATAAATATCCAGCAGAGTCAATGTGCTCCTCCAAGTTTGCGAGAAATGGGGAGACCTTCTGTTGTGATTTTGGAGTCCCTGTAGAATACTATTCAGGCTAGTAACTCTTCTTTATCATTATTATCTTATAGACTTGTGGATAAAATTAATGATACATCATTAAATGGATAAAAAGTTTCATCACTACCAGATCCTATCAAGTCAAATCAACCACATCAGTATCGTCTGCATGGTCATCAAAATGCGGAGTTCCCCAAGAATCGCCTCTATCCCCGATCCTTTTCAACCTTATGATGATTCCTCTGGCTAAATCCCTATCCAAGTCTAGTCTAAACCCCTTCATCTACCCAGATGACGTCACCATATTCATCCCTTTCCAATCCAACCTTGCAGAAATCTCTGATAAAATAATCACTGGCATGAACATCTTAGCCTCCTGGGCTAACGCTTTCAAGATGAAAATGAATAAAGAAAAAAATCAATGTTTAATCCTCTCATCACAACACTCCACTCTACTCCCAACCACCCTAATCACCCCCCCCCCCCCCCCCCCCCCCGACGTTACAATCCCAATATCCGACAATCTAAAAATTCTAGGAGTAATGTTAGACAACCACCTAACTCTAGAAACTCATGCAAAAGCCATGACGAATAAGATGTTCAACATGATGTGGGTACTGAAAATAGTGAAACCATTCCTCCCCCTAAAAACTTTCCGTAATCTGGTACAATCCACAGTACTCACCCATGCTGACTATTGCAACAGCATCTTCATTGGTTGCAAAGCCCAAATCCTGAAAAAAACTCCAAACCGCCCAAAACACAGCAGCCAGACTCATTGTTGGTAAATCATGATTCGAAAGCGCAGCACCACTCCATGAAAGACTACATTGGCTCCCTATCAAAGAACGAATAAACTTCAAAGTCCACACACTGATCCACAAGATCCTCCACGGAGAATCTCCAAGTTACATGACCAATCTGATCGACCTCCCAGCCAGGAACGGGTCCAAATCTTCTCAAACATATCTCAATCTTCACCTTCCCAATTGCAAAGGTCTCAAATACAAAACCTACTACACATTAACCATTAACCACTAACATTAACCATACCTCAATCCTCCCCCCCCACATCTCTTCTTCTTGGTCCTACTCTATTCAACTGTGTTATCTCTGTATAACTTTGTAATCCATACATTGTAAGCCGCACTGAACCTGCTATCGAGCGGGAAAGAGCAGGGTATAAAATGCTACAAATAAATAAATAAATAATGCCAAAGTGATTGCAGTCCACTCTTTGTAGTTAGATCAATTGTCAACCAAAGTCAGTATATTAGAAGAGAAGGTGTCATCTATGGAGGAGGCTAATATAGTGATGCTCAATGAAAAGCTCATGGTTCAACGTAAGCTGGAATACTTTGAAAATCAACTAAGGTGTAATAATTTAAGGTTTTTAAACTTTCCTAAATTTCCAATATTGTCCCCAGTGGGCATATTGAGGAAATATCTGAGGGAAGTATTGCACTTCGCCGAACAAAATATACCTCCAATTGTTAGAGCTTATTATCTATCTGCACCAGGGAGAGTAGATCAGAAAGATTGAGGAGATGAGCATAAAACAATAGATTTGACCAATTTTTTTGGAATCCTTGCTTGAGATTATAACCCAGAGTGACTTTGGTAGTGATGTTTGCATTAAAGATGGACTGCAACCTTGTCTTCAAATATATGCAAGAACAGTTTCTGGGATCAGTAATTTGTGTATTTCCTAACTTATACTACTACTACTTATCATTTCTATAGTGCTACTAGATGTACACAGCACTGTACACATTATATGCAGGTAGTTTTTCTGTACCTAGTGGGCTCACAATCTATGGTGTTTTTTTGTACTAGGGGTAAGTGGCTTGCCCAGGGTCACAAGAAGCTACAGTGGGAATTGAACCCAGTTCCCCAGGATCTCAGCCTACTGCACTAAGCATTAGGCTACTCTTCCACTCCCAAAGGAAGTTATCAAAGGCAATGCAAAAAAACTCTCTTATCTATGAAATAGGTATCAGAAACACAATTCTGCCTTTCCCCAAGCAATCCAGTGCAATTCTGAGAGGAATGTTCTGATTTTCACACACCCTTAAAATGTTTGTAAGCCGCTTAGAACTGTGAAGGTTTTAGCGGGAAATACACCCAAATGTAATGTAATGCAATGTAATGTAAAAAGAAGACAAGAGTTCTTGGCTATGAAGCCTAGAGCACTGGCACTTGGTGCAGGCTTTTTCTTAAAATTTCATTGTAATTGTTCTGTTCTTTTTGAAGGTAAATCTTTTTGATCCCAAACAGCTCTTAGATTTTTTGAAATATAAAGAAGGTCTGAAAGCTTTGAGTGTATCTCCACAGGTTTAATTGCTGGGAACTTGTCTCTTTTGCTTAATATATTCTTTTCTATAGTAACCCACCTTCTACTTAGATGATGATCTTAATTTTCTATTCCAAAAGGGTTTTTTTTTCTATTTCCTAGGTATTGCTTTTAGTTTCTTCTCACTTCTGAATGTGATTGCAATTTGGAAATTATAAGTAAAGAATTTTAAAAAAATTATCAAAAGGTAAAACTGATGTAGAACTTTGTGGATGGTTATTCTGTGAGAAGTTAATTAAAGAAGATAATATGACAGGTCATGTGACCCAAGGGACTCAATTGATGGGATTGATTTTAGATGATTTGGCTTCATTTAAATTATGAGGGATTCCTCAAAAGAAAGCCTCTGCCTAGTACTCATAAGAGTTGGCGAGCTTCAACCAGGAAGATGAGACTAAGTTTTGAGATTGGATGATCAACACAACAGAAGATTCAGTGGGAAAAAAACAAACAGAAAACTGTAGAGGGAAAGAAACTATAGAATGCTGTTGACAGTGAATGGGCAAAATGGCTTTACAGTATTATTTTCCATAGCAAATAAATTGAGGGCAACACAAGTAAAAACAGATATCTCAAATTAGATACCTGTAGGGGCCTGTGGTGAAACAGTTGGTTTCTGTGCCTATGAACTATATTATTTTACTGATGACATGTATTTCTCCTAAGTGGCCAGCAGATGGCGATTGTTTTCTTTAAAACTGTGGCTCAATCATTTAACAGTTGCTATTCATCTTATGTGAGGAGGAAAAAAGCCTCTGTATTCCCGTTTCAGTACATTCTTGTGTCTGTTTAACCGGGATGGAATCTTCATAGGCTAAAAAAACCTCCTCATAACTTTAATCAACGAAACACATCAATCACATCACATTTGACATTCCGGTTAAACAGACACAAGTATGTACTGAAACGGGAATACAGAGGCTTTTTTCCTCCTCACATAAGATGAATAGCAACTGTTAAATGATTGAGCCACTTTGGTTGGTAAAATTGCATTTGTTTCAAACGCAGTGGTATTGTCCTGTTTTTGATTTAAGTTGTTCTTTAAAACTGTACCAGAAATGACAGTTTGTTGTTTTCTTTTTCCCACCTATCTGTGAAGTAATTAGTCAGTCTCAGTTTGGAAGTAAAGGGGGAAGACCTCTCTGCTGAGGCCCTGTGATCAGTTATATTCTGTAACTGGTGAGCAGCTATATTTCCTGTATTTCCAGGCACTATTCAGGTAGTGATAAAATGTTTAGATAGTTTATAATTAATCCTATTTCAGTTATCTGCTATTGTGTGCTGTTTTTCCCATCTGTTTTATAGTTCACTGTTCAATATTTAATGAGAATAAACGTAATTATTTGTTTGCTCTGCTTATCTGGACTAAGAATCCTGGTGGTTTGTGGTTTGGGTGTACGAGAGCTTTCTGGGAACCGTGGGACCCCTGGGAGTGTGGCCTCCAGTAACTTAGAAATCACTGGGGAAAATTTGAAAGCAGGAGACTCACCCAGAGGCGGTTGTGACCAGTCGGTGGAAGGAGGGTGCTAGTGTAGAGCACAAGCGGAAGGTGCAGGTGGACCTGAGCTGTGCTGGGGACAAACCCTCCAAGTAGCCGCAGAGTTAGCCTCAGGCGGGTGGCTAGGTGTTTCGTGACAGGGCCCTTCTACAAAAGGGTGTTAAGCACTAAACACACAGTTTTGTGGTCAGGGCGGGGGTGTGGCATGGGTGGAAAGTGGGTGTGGAATGTTAGCCAGCTAGTGCTTTACACTTACTGGCTCAATTCAGGGGCTTAGTCAGACACCCACATTTGGGTGGGCCTGGGCCCAAGATGGGTGGGCAGAAGAAGTCTGCCTTGTCCCACAAGTGATTTGGTCTCTCCCTCTCTCGCGTGCATTCCATATGGTCTTTCAAACATCCCCCTCCCCCGCATATCTTTTAAATAGCAGATTTCCACCGGCAGCGAGCAGCAACTAATACACACTGCTCATGTTGGCGGGAATACATCAGAGGGAAGGCTGGTATGCAGTTGTTGGGAGTTTTCGGCTGGTGGGGCTTGGGGATCCCTGCCAGACACATCATAGGTGAGCTGCTACTGGGTGGGCCTGAGCCCAAAGTAGGTGGGCCTAGGCCCATCCAGGCCCACCCTTGGCTACGCCACTGGCTCAATTCACTCAAACATATAGCACAACTCCCCTCCCCCTCCAATTTGATCCACCCTATCATTGCAATATAACTTATACCCTGGTAACACAGTGTCCTATTGGTTGTCCACCTTCCATCAGGCCTCTGAGATGCCTATTATATCTACCTCTTCATGCAGTGCTATATACTCATTCTTCCATCTTGATTTTTTTTGGCTTCTAGCATTTGTATACAGACACTTCAAATTGTGTTTTTTTATTGTCTATAAACTGCATAAAAGCTGACAGGGATATAACTGATTCATGTAGGTGCCTTCATATGTATCAGAACAAGGGAGCCACTGGTACCATGGCACCCTCCAAATTAATTTTCTCTCTATACTGTGTGGCTGTACAGCAGGCATACCAGGACCTGCCCCTGCTGCTATCCCCACTGCAGATGCTTTTCCAGACCAGCAGCAGCAGCAGCAGCAGCAAAACAAAGGTTAAGTGATCACGGGGTCGTACTGTTCATACTCACGACCGTTGGTCCTGCCCCCTCCCTTCCAGGGCAAAGACAGCAGCTGCAAGTATGAATAGTGCAGTCCTGTGATCATTTTGCCTTTATTTTGCTGCTGCGGCTCTGGAGAAGCAGTGGTGGCAGCGGGGGGGGGGGGGGCACAGAGACGAGAAAGGGACAGACACTGGATGGAAGTGGAGAGAGAGAGAGAGGGCAGACGTTGGATGGAAGTGGGGAGGGGGCAGATGCTGGATGAAAGGAGGAGAGGGCACATGCTGGACAGGAGAGGAGGCAGATGGATGGGGAGGAAAGAAAGAGGATAGAGAGTTTGGGACAAGTATATAGGATCTCCAGGGGAGTGATAGGGAGAGGGAGAGTAGATGTCATGAATGGGCAGACTAGATAGGCCATATGGTCTTCATGTTTCTATGAGAATAATTGTATTTATTTATTTATTTATTTATTTATTTGGATTTATTAACCATCTTTATGAATAGATTCACCCAAGGCGGTGTACAGTAGGTACAGTTTAACATCAAACTTACAATTTTGTTGACAGCATAACATATGCCTGAACTAGACTTAAACAAGAAAAAGTCCTAATATCACTTGTTGAGGTTTTTGCACTGATGAAATAAAAGCTAACATTCGGTGTGCACAGAAAGAAGTGTGTTTATTTTTCTGAAAAAGCAATGATACTTACCTGTAGCAGGTATTCTCTGAGGGCAGCAGACTTTATAGTCTCACAAGTGGGTGATGCCGATCTGCGTTGCCCGGTCCTGCATTCTGCCATATCTACAACAGAGCTTTTTGAAGAACGAGCCGTTCTTCACTGCATATGTCTTCCTCCCAGTCATACAAATGCGGTCTCCTCAGTTTTATACTATAGCAAAAAATAAAGTAAAAAGAACAAAGGACACAACTCCAAGGGGAGGTGGGAGGGATTGTGAGAATATAAAGCCTGCTGTCCTCGGAGAATACCTGCTACAGGTAAGTATCTTTGCTTTCTCCAACGACAAGCAGGCTTAAAATTCTCACAAGTGGGGAATCCCTAGCATCCAGGCTCAGTAAAAACAACAAACATTGGTCAATTAGGCCTCACAACGGGTGAGGACATAACACAGATTAACCTGAAACTATATAAAATCTGAATGAGAGTGCAGCCTGGAACAGAATAAAATGGGCCTAGGAGGGTGGAGTTGGAATCTAAACCCCAAACTGATTCTGCAACACTGTCTGCCTGAACTGACTGTCACGTCGGGTATCCTGCTCAAGGCAGTAGTGTCATGTGAATGTGTGGAATGAAGACCATGTCGCAGCCTTGCAAATTTCTTCAATGGAGGCTGACCTCAAGTGGGCTACCGATATGGCCATTGCTCTAACATTATGAGCTGTGACATGACCCTCCAAGGCCAGCCCAGCCTGGGCATAAGTGAAGGAAATGCAATCTGCCAGCCAATTAGAAATGGTGCATTTCCCAATGGCGACACCTATCCTCTTGGGATCAAAAGAAACAAAAAGCTGGGCGGACTGTCTGTAGGGCCGAGAACGCTCCATGTAATAGGCCAATGCTCTCTTGCAATCCAAGTTGTGCAAGCTGTTTTTGCCAGGATGGGCATGAGGTGGGGGAAAGAATGTTTGCTAGACAATCAACTGGTTCAGATGGAACTCCGACACCACTTTCGGCAGGAACTTAGGGTACCGTATGTGCAGAGGACTATTCTGTTGTGATGAAACTTTTAGTATAAGGTGCATCCACCACTAAGGTTTGAAGCTCACTGACCCTACAAGCTAAAGTAACAGCCACCAAGAAAATGACCTTCCAGATGGCAGGAATTCAGTAGCTCAAAAGGAGCTTTCATCAGCCGGGTGAGAACAATGTTGAGATCCCATGACACTGATGGAGGTTTGACACAGGGTGCTTTGACAAAAGCAAACCTCTCATGAAGCGAACAACTAGAGACTGTCCAGAGATGGGCTTACCTACTACACGTTGATAAGCACTAATTGCACTAAGGTGAACCTTTACAGAATTGGTCTTGAGACCAGACTCTGATAAGTGTAGAAGGTATTCAAACAGGGTCTGTGTAGGGCAAGTAAGGGGATCTAAAGCCTTTCTCTCACACCAGACAGCAAACCTCCTCCATTTAAAAGAGTTAACAGCTCTTAGTGGAGTCTTTCCTGGAAGCCAGCAAGACCCGAGAGACACCCTCCGAGAGACCCAAGGAAGGAAATTCTAGGCTCTCAACATCTAAGCTGTGAGAGTCAGAAACTGGAGGTTGGGATGTAGAAGTGACACCTTGTTCTGATTAATGAAGTTCAGAAAACACTCCAATCATGGATCCGCAGTCTTGCTTGAGTTTCAACACCGGCGCTGCAAGATCCTCTTCAACTGCTCCTGCGGGAGGGAAACAGCTTTAATGGTAAACTGTAACATGTTTTCTCTCTCTTTTTTTTTTTTTTTAAACAAAAGTTCAACGAAGGAGCCTGATGGAACTGAAGCAACAGGAAGAAATGCTCAGTCAATCTAAAACAGGGCGGGCCTCTGGATTGATCTATTGGAACTAATGGAAAGAATATTATCAGGTAAGGACTAATTTTACCTTCCATAGCGTCCCACAGATCAATCCAGAGACAAGTGGGATGTACCAATGCAGTCCACAACTAGGGCGGGACACCACACACCCGAAAGACAGAAATACCTCGGTCTGCTGACCAACAACGAACCACCATATATGCTGCCGTGAAGGAAAAAAAAACAGCTGCCAATGCCGAGTGGCCCATTGCGACCACAGACATAAATCGCGAGACTGGAAAGGAAAGAGCGATAACCCCATGACAAAACAAGGAGGAGATGTGAATCCAGAAAGAAACCTAGAAAGAGGGGGAAGTACGCCCAATTCCCCCCAGAATATGACTGAGAGAAGCCCGAGAATGGGAGACCCTCAGGTGCCCAGAGAGCTCTGCAGGCCACATCACAGGCTGGGGGCCACAGTGGGAGGTATGGCAGGCACAAATACCCCCAATATCATAGCATACCGCTGCACGAGGCTATCCAGCAGCTCAGGGAGCAAGGCCCGGATGCATTCATTGAGGGCCAACATTGGATAAGGCTGGGGCGTCGGCTGAGGCACAGGTTGCAGAACCGCAGGGGCCAATATGGGAGGAGGATCTCGGCTGCCTTGAGACAATCGCATCGGCACCTCCTGGATGGAGGGAGAGCGGTCCTCCCGGCGCCGATGCTTCTTAGGTGCCATGTCCAATGGTGCCCCGGAGTTTCTTATATATCAAGGGCGACTGGTGACGGTACTCCTTGTGACTCTGGGCAAGTCTCTTAACCCTCCATTGCCCCTGATACAAAATAAGTACCTGAATATATGTAAACCGCTTTGAATGTAGTTGCAAGAATCTCAGAAAGGCGGTATATCAAGTCCCATTTCACTTTCCCTTCTTGCCCTTCGCCTGAAGCACGTCACCCATACTCCTCATTGCCGAGGACGACGTTGAATCCTCACATCACCTCGGGGTCGGGTCTGACGATGGACGGTCCCTGTGGGCCTGCACAGCAAGAGGCCTCAAGAAAGGAAACCCGCTCAATGCCTCATTGCTCCCAGTGTCCTGAGGTCTCGAAGCAGCCATGCCTACCGATACTCCCGGTGCAACACTTGACGTCAATGCTGACACCTCCGACCTTGATGCCGACGTCGAGGAACCGGACCTGACTCCAAGAATCTTTTTGCGTTGAGCCTCTCGGGAAACCTGGGTTTTCTTCTTCATACAAAGGCAGAGAACACAGTTAGCAGGCTATGGTCTGGCTCAAGACACTATAAACACCAAGAATGGGTGTCTTTTCCTGAGATGGTCCAGTTGCACCAGGTACAACGTTTGAAGCCACTGGGAGTCTTCGTGGACATGGACGGGAAGACCTCGCCAGCCAAATCAAACGGCTTGATGGTGCCTGAAAAAGGGACAAAGGCACAAAAAAAGGGGGTTCCCAAACGGAGTCAGGGCCTAAAGGCAGCCCATGCCGAAAAATAAAGGAAACGTAGACGTGGGCAAAGGAACTAAGCAAAAAAATGAAGGGACTTTTTTTTTTTTAAGAGACAAGGCAAAAGAGGGTATGAAAAAAGGCCAAAGGCCATCAAAAGCTCAAAAAAACCGGATGAGTAAAGAGACACTAAAGAACACAGCTTCTCTTCACGTGGAGAAAAAGAAACTGAGAGGACTGTGTTCTTGCGGCAGACGGGAAGGCACTCACGCATGCGAAGTGGAACGTGGCTCATGCTTCACAAAGCTGTTTTTTTTACTTGGGCATAAATGCAAGACTGGACGATGCGGATCGATGTCTACCCACACATGAGAATATGAGAGTCTGCTTGTCCTCGGAAAATAATGCATCATTTTGAGGGTAGGTCTTACTACACAATCATCTTGTACCACACTAAGTTCTCCTCTCAGGTGTCGTCCACTTAATTACTGCCTCTATTAGTGCTTCTAGATTGGGATTGGGGCTGTTCTACTGGGTCACTGTAGGTCTCCTCTACATACTTTTGTGTCCCTCAGTTCATCTAGACTTGTTCTTTGAAAGCCAGGAGCTCTTTGCACTGAAATAATATCTAAAACTACAGCGATAGTGCAAATAAAGTCAAATTCTATCATTATGATAATTATCTTGAAAATGTTTTTACCTGGATGTGGACTAGTTGTGACTGTAGTCCATTCGCTGATGTCCGAACGATAGCTCTGAACTTTCTCATAGGTGCAGCTTCCTCTGTAACCATAGTGACCTCCCGTTACATAGATGACATCACCCAAGACACATGCAGTGGCATTTCCAACACCTGTTTAATTTACAACATATTGTCAACATTTTTGCACACCACCACTTCAGTTTATACTACAAAGTTCAGCTTTTTGCTAATGGCAAGAAGGTCTGGAATTATATTGAAACAACGCTTAATTATCAGGCAGTATTTCTTTCTTTCTTTGCCTGCCAGTTTTCTTATAGTCTTTTGAGCTTTCATTGCTATCAGAACTTGCTCTAACTTGGGCTATGGTGCTGTGAATGTTCACCAACTACTCAAGATTTCCTTCAGTTTTTAAATTTAATCCTCTCAACCCTTCCTTTTAACTCAATCATTGCAATAACAATCCTGGGCTTTAGGAACAGGCTAACAAACACCACACACTCCTAAATATTTTTGAATAAAAAAGAAAAAAATAGCTGGTCCTCACAATGGTTTATTTGGGGAAACTAACAGTTTCTTTTATCATGTTCTGCTAAATTTATTAACATGTGGCTTACTTTGGAGGTTCTTTAATAATTTTATGTATTCCACTAGGACTGGTCATTTGAAAACTATTGACCTTTCTGTACCAGATGTAGCTCTATCCCACCCATAACTGTTAAATGACAAGCTTTCATTCCGCTTTCAATGGGTTTAATTTTCAAGGGTAGTTTTCTCATGAATGTAACTCTTCTACTTTTCTGGAAATACTTGATTATTGTATACAGGGCCGTGCCAACATGGTAAGCGGGGTAAGCACTGTAGGGGGGCGCCGCCGCACCATGCTTACCTCGCCCTCCCGCTCCCATTGCCCAACTGCCCGCCCTCTTCTCTCCCTCGGAAGATCCCTTTCCTTTTTTTTCTCCTTTTTAAATTTACCTCCGTCCAGCAGCACAGGCGCAGCGTCAGTGAAGGAGGCGGCGCTCCCGACGTGTCTAGCCTTCCCTTCGCTCAGTGTTCCACCTTCTTCTGACGTCAAGGAAATGACGTCAGAAGAAGGCGGGACACTGAGCGAAGGGAAGGCTAGACACATCGGGAGTGCCACCTCCTTCACTGACGCTGCACCTGTGCTGCCGGACGGAGGTAAATTTAAAAGAAAAAAAAAAGGAAAGGGATGTTGGGGAGGGGGGAGAAGAGGGCGGGCAGTTGGGACATGGGAGCGGGCACGTCGGGAGCGCCGCCTCCTTCACTGACGCTGCGCCTGTGCTGCCGGACGGAGGTAAATTTAAAAGAAAAAAATGAAAGGGATGTTGGGGGGGGGAGAAGAGGGTGGGCAGTTGGGACATGGGAGCGGGATGGCAGGGGAGAGAGGAGCATGGATGCAAGGGCAGGGTTCATGGAAGGAAGAGAGAGGAATTGCTGGATAGGGATGAATGGAGAGGGCAGGGGACAGAGGAGCATGGATGGGAGGGCAGGGCTCAGGGAGAGAGGGGACTTGCTGGATAGGCAGTGGTGTGCTGGTAAATGTTTAACAACAGGCTCTCTTCCTGGTCCCCTCTGCGCCCCCCGGTCCCCCTCTGCGCCCCCCATCCCCCTCTGTGCCCCCACCAACTTGCAGAGCTAGCTATGGCCGGGGAGAGAGCCTGGAGGGGTGTGTGGCAATGCATTCCTCCAGGGAAAAAAATTAAATGATCCCAGGTTCCAATCTAATTCATGTTTAATGTGCGATAAAATGCCGTAAATAAATATACACTTTTAATGTTGAGCACCTGATTCTCAAAGTGAATATATTCCAAACACTATAATGAAAATAAAATGATTTTTTTTCTACCTTTGTTGTCTGGTGACTGTTTTTCTGATCATGCTGGCCCAGTATCCGATTCTGCTATCTGTCCTCTTAACTCCGTTTCCAGGGCTTCCTTTCCATTTATTTCTTTCCTTTCCTCCTTTCTTCTTCATTTCTGGTCCTCAGCTTCTGCCTATTTTCTTCATCCATGTGCAGTTTTTCTCCTCTCTTCCTTTTCCCTCATCTCATCTCCTTCCTCACTCTTCTCTCCCCTCCATCCATGTCCAGCATTTCTTCTCTCTCCCCTCCTCTCCCCTGCCCTGCATGCACCCATGTCCAGCAGTGACCCTCCTCTCCCCTGCCCTGCATGCACCCATACCCAGTGACCCTCCTCTCCCCTGCCCTGCATGCACCATGTCCAGCAGTGACCCTCCTCTCCCCTGCATGCACCCATATCCAGCAGTGACCCTCCTTTCCCCTGTCCTCCATCCACCCATGTCCAGCAGTGACCCTCCTCTCCCCTGCCCTGCATGCACCCATGTCCAGCAGTGACCCTCCTTTCCCCTGTCCTCCAGACTCCATCCACCCATGTCCAGCAGTGACCCTCCTCTCCCCTGCCCTGCATGCACCCATGTCCAGCATGACCCTCCTCTCCCCTGCATGCACCCATACCCAGCGACCCCCTCCATCCACCCATGCACAGCGGCGACTTCCTTTTCCCCCCCGCCCCCCCCCCCCCGAGTTGTTTGGCAAATTCTCCTCCCTCCCTCCCGATCCGGTCCCTCACCGACTGCTTGTTCTTTGAATTCTTCGGGGCAGGCAGTCTTGCCCACCCGCTTCCAGCACTGACTCTCCCCCGCTGCCGATTTGCGCTTCAAAATGGCCGCTGAGACTTCAGCAGAAGTCTCGCGAGGCCGCCTCTTGAAGTCTCGGCGGCCAATTTTAAAGCGCGAACCAGCAGCGGGGGACAGTCAGCGCTGGAAGTGGGCAGGCAAGACTGCCTGCCCCGAAGAATTCAAAGAACAAGCGGTCGGTGAGGCGGATCTGGAGGGAGGGAGGAGAGCCAGAGCCGGCTCGCTATTTTCAACAACCGGCTCGCAAGCCGGAAGAAAATTTAACAACCGGCTCTTGCGAGACGGTGCGAGCCGGCTCCAGCACACCACTATGGATAGGGATGAATGGAGTGGACAGAGGAGCATGGATGGGAGGGCAGGGCTCAGGGAGAGAGGGGAATTGCTTGATAGGAATGAATGGAGGGGGCAGGGGACAGAGGAGCATGGATGGGAGGGCAGGGCTCAGGGAGAGAGGAGAAATTGCTTAATATGGATGGATGGAGGTGGGCAGGGGACATAGGAGCATGGATGGACATGGATGGGATTGCAGGGCCCAGGAAGAGAGAAGAAATTGCTTAATATGGATGGTTGGAGGTGGGCAGGGGACAGAGGAGCATGGATGGGAGGGCAGGGCTCAGGGAGAGAGGGGAATTGCTGGATAGGAATGAATGGAGGGGGCAGGGGACAGAGGAGCATGGATGGGCATGGATGGGAGGGCAGGGCAGGGCTCAGGGAGAGAGGAGAAATTGCTGGACATAGAGGGGAGGGAAGAGAGATGAAGGAGATGAAAAGAGGGAAAAGGAAGAGAGGAGAAAAACTGCACATGGATGAAGAAAATAGGCAGAAGCTGAGGCCCAGAAATGAAGAAGAAAGGAGGAAAGGAAAGAAATAAATGGAAAGGAAGCCCTGGAAACGGAGTTAAGAGGACAGATAGCAGCAGAATCAGATTCTGGGCCAGCATGATCAGAAAAAGAAAGTCACCAGACAACAAAGGTAGAAAAAAATCATTTTATTTTCATTTTAGTGTTTGGAATATGTCCACTTTGAGAATTTACATCTGCTATCTTATTTTGCAATGTATAGCAATTTGTTTCTAAAAATATTGCTGACAATTCCTGTCAGTGTGGCAAGTGGTGAGCGATCATTTTCACGGGGGGGGGGGGGCGCCAACTGATAGTCTGCAGGGGGCACCAGAGACCCTAGGCACGGCCCTGATTGTATACAGGTACATATTTGTGACATTTTTAATATAAGCTACACTAAACATTTTTCTGTTATCTAGCAAGCTCACTTCTTATCAGATCCAGCGTTTCTTTGATCCCTCTAACTGCCAATTAAACATGTTTTATAACATATAGAGCTTACTTCACTGAAGTTTTATTTCCCCATTCAGTGTATGTGATGAATTGAGCCCATGCTGGAAGAGTGTTAGGCAGTGCATAGTAAAAAAGATGCCGGTACTCAAATGCCAGGCCACCCTTCAGGGGTGGAGTGATCATTGAGGGACTCATCCTACAATAGCCAGGACCCCTGCAACCAGTCATAGAATCTATGACAAGGCAGAATTTGTACGTAGAACCTGAGCTCTTTCATTAAAATACGAGAACCATGGGTCAAGTTTAGCAGACAGTGGAAAAGGTGCCGGTACTCAGTACCCCCAAGTACCCCCTCAAAAAAAGCCCTGGTGTTAGGCTATAGACCTCGTTTGGGATGGGTGTGGAAGGGTAGTGAAACCCAAAATGTTGTGGATGCTAATACTGAATTAGTCCACCTCCATCCACTACCAATATGACTTCCCTAACCCTTGCCCCATTTTCTCCCCAAAAACAAGCAGGCAAACTACAGTCATGTGTTTTGTTTTAAACAATATAAACACCTCTCCAAGAAAACATAACATAACATGTTACTATGTTTTTACACAAACACACCCAAACCGAAAGAAATTCAAAGTAGAATGTAAGGTTAGAAAGACTACTACTTACCCTTAATCATGTTTGTTATGTGAACCCATTCCTTCTTTAGAGGATCGTAGAACTCTGCTTCAGGGGTTGGAGCTCCCTTTCGGTAGCCTCCCAATGCATACACACAGCCAGCCAAGGTAACTGAACAATGGTAGTACCTCGCGTTAAGCATAGGGCAGCCTTCTGTCCACTCATCAGTCTCAGTGTTGTAGATCCACACACTATCAAGAGCTTCTATGTTGTCAGTTCTGTAGCCTCCAGTTATATAAATATTTGGTCCTAGACACGAAGCACTGTAACTTTCTCTTGTGTGATCCGGCATCTCTGTTCCTTGGATCCACGTGTCAGTCAATGGGTCCCACACATGGACTTCCGATAAGGGGTGCCAATAATATCCTCCAATAACATAGATATTGGCGGTGGGTCTTTTGGAAAGCTTTGTTTTGGGTTTTAAAGCACAGCGTACTAGAGATCGAATCTTGTTTTCTGAAAGCAAGTATCGTTTTTGTAGTTCGAAAGCTGACCTCAGGTATGCTTCATCAAACTCTACTGTAATACACCTCAGCAGGTCATAAATATATTCAATTCTTTTCCCCACTTCATGTGCCGTCCACTTAATCACTGCATCCATGGCTTCCTCCTCTTTGCACACGTTTAGATTCTCTCTGGATAGAATATACAGCAGTTTCTCAGTACTGATTTCCAGAAATTCCTCCTGTCGCCATACCTCTTCAAATCTTGAACAAATTATCCTTCTTGCTTCTTTCTCCAGTTCCGAACAAACATGGAATTCTGCAAAGCTGTGCATCCCTAAGCAATTATCCACATCGAGATGTCTCACCAGAAACTGCTCGCAGGCTTTCTTTACAGAAACAAACTGAAGCAGATCTGCAGCTTGTAGAAGACTTTGCACGTTTCTCTGAGTTATTTTTATCTCCGATGTGTAAGTGTAATTTATCAGGGCTTCAAGAACACTGTGATCAATCCCAGAAAGCTTGATCCGAGTTTTTGACTTTTCTTTCATGTCCGCTGTGAACATCACTTTAAAATAATGACTGCAAGCAGCTAAAGCAGCTTTATGACAGTGAAAGACCCGTCCCGAAGAACACTGCAAGGTTATATCGGTAAATAAACCACCGAGGTAAAAAGTTCGAAAAGCATCCAGGAAATCCAAGTGATGGATGGAGTCACTGAAAACATAAACATAGTCTTCTTGCGCCTTAAGTGACATGCTGTAGAAAGGTTAAATAACCCCAACGGGTGCTTTTAGTTCAATGCCATATTTCTGCAGTTATCTGTAGTCAGTGTGTTGATCATCAGGGTCGAAATACAAGCGCTGTACAAAAGCCATCTACAAAACAAAGGGAAAATGGGGAGAATGGACCGGCTGGCTGTCAACTCTCACTGCCCAGTCTTGCCACTTTCTCCAGGATATCGGGTTGTACTAGATAAAAAGCAGTGCCACCTTATTAACGCCCAGTCATCACTTTCATTAATTCACAAACGTCTTCGGTGTTTTTAGGTTGAAACCAGAAGCTATGAAAATACTTTCCACCTAAAAAATGAACTACAAATGTGTACCCTTTTCATTGTTTTATTCCAAGATTGTTCTGTAATGATCGGGCTATAGAAAATAACAATGGCCCTTTCCCTGTTATTTGATATGTGGCCGTGAAACAAAAGGTGCCATAAAGCCACTTACTAAACTATACACCACCAAACGTCAGTTCTCTGTGTCACCTCGCCCTCGATCTTTCTTTTCCAGATAAAGCCGTATCAGCGTATTAATAATTGGGCATGAAGAGTTCTCCTTCAGCTCCGAGCCCGGTAAACCAAAACAACCATCCCCCCACCCACCCCATGCACCACTGTCTTTTAGAATAGACAGCCGCGAAACCTAGTGCCTCCTTACATGAACTAGCTCATAGTTCCCGTCTTGTAGAGCAGTATATATATATATATAGGCGTGTGGCAGTGTAGATTGTCACACAGGCGGAGGCGGACGTTTAACATAACTCAGAGAAACAAAGGGGAGAGAAGCTTCTTGTTTTACCGGCAGCGTTTTACCTGTTCCCGGGCTTTGTTCTCTAGCAGCGACTGCACATAAAGAACCAGCGCTGGGGAGCCCCACACTCATTGGCAGCGGGGCAGCGGGATGACCATCTTTGGGAAGGCGGTTAACGTGACAGCCCGGAGAAGCGCGCGCTCCTATTTTGGAGTGCCAGCTGTTCAGCGAACCCCCTCCCTGCCGAGTGCCGAGGCGACTCCGTGGGCTGTTCTGCTCACAGGTCCCCGCCCTCTTGGTACTGCGCCGCGAAATCGCTGCGTTGTCATGGCAACGGCCAGCCTGAGGGTTGCACCTGCTGCTGCGCCAGAGTTGCACCCCCCTTACTCGTAAGGAATCTTCCCTTTCTAGCCTTAGGCGTCGCGACACCACTCCAGTTTTAGCCAGGGGATCGAGTTTGTCATGGAGGTTTAATGTAGTCTGTGGTAACCTGAATAGTTAGCAACTGCCCCCACTAGATCCGCGCGAGCACCCTTAGTTCCAGGGTTGTAATTCAATACTGATCTTTTTCCATTAAAGACCATTGAATACCCAGAACATTTGGGTGAACAGAGGTCACATTCCTAGTATTTGAAGCAAATAAACACTGGTTTTTCAAGTATAAACTTCACAATATATTAATGCACCTATTCCATAGCGTCCCACAGATCAATCCAGAGACAGTGGTAGTTATGTCTTTCTACCAGCAGGTGGAGATAGAGAGAACTTCAGAGGTTTACTATATGTGGGCATGTGTGCAGCCACCTTAACCTCAGTAGGTAGTCTATCTCAGCAGGTGGATGGATATATCCTGTGCAGCTCTCTGGATGGTGCTTGCTTCTAGCCTATTCCCGCAGCAGTAGCGTAGCCAGCGATTCATTTTTGGGTGGGCCTGGAGGTGGACTGGGTGAGCACAGACGTCTTTCCTCTCCACTGTCCACCCCCCCCCCCCGCCCGCCGCCACCACCACATTTTGTGTCCACTCGCGACCGCCCCGCCCGTGACAGCCCCCTGCACTGACCTGAAGCGTGTTCTCCCTCCAATCCAGCACCGGCGATCATAGCCAGCCTTCTACCACGTCCAGCAGGAAGTTGCAGAGTAGGCGGGACGCACCTGAGAAGAAGCTCCGACGACACGCACTGGACGTGGTAGAAGGCTGGCTATGATCGCCAGTGCTGGATTGGAGGGAGAACGCGCTTCAGGTCAGTGCAGGGGGCTGTCGCGGGCGGGGCGGGCCTGTAGCAAAAGTGGGTGGGCCTGGGCCCATCCAGGCCCACCCGTGGCTATGCCCCTGTCCCTCAGGTTTAGTTGAGCTGGGGGTCTTGGCTTTCTCTACCGGCTTATTGGGGGTACACCCAGGTCCTCCCCCCTCCTCACCACTTTTCTTCTTCTCTGGTCCAGTTTGACTGCATTCTTTCCTCTTTGCTCTCCTGCCTCTTATTTAACAATAAAAAAACCACAACACAATTTGCCAGTGGAAGCCTGAGTGTTCCTGGAGGTAACGAGGACTTTTGTATTTCTTCTTCAGTTACTCTTACTCTGCCTTTAACTGCTCCTGGAACTATAAGTGCTCTAATTTTTTCTTCAGTCCCGTTTGGCTGGTGGAGCATTGAGAACTTGCTCCCATTGGGACTCACGGTGTGCAGTGTCAGGGCCTTGTCGTGCCTGGTCGTTTGCTGCAACCGGCTTTCCTCTTTCACTATTGGCCCCGGTTCCAGGACTGGTTGAGGGGATATGGCAGGGTTTTGGTGGGCTCTGCTTCTGTCAGTTAGCTCCCAGAGGCCATTCGGCGTCCTTTTGGGCAGGATGGACAGCTGCTGTGTTCGGCAGTGTATTAAAAAAAAAAAAAAAGAAGCGGTCAGGACCCGGCTTCGGTTTATGCGGTGCTCTGTCGCTGTCTCTAGCTTTCGGGCTCTGCCCCACTTCTTCATGTGTTTGTTGCACGCTGCTTTATCACTGTGGGGGTCAGCTGCCCATCTCCCAACTCTTGTATAGCCCTGCCTCTGGCTGTCCAGCCTTGTCTAGCTCCAGTTCCAGCCGTGGTACATTGCCTAGCTCCAGCTCTGGTCATAGCACATTGCTTAGCCTTGGTCCCAACCGTAGAGCCTGCCTAGCTCCGGCTGTAGAGCCTCGTCTAGCTCTGGCTCAAGCCATATAGCCCTGCCTAGTTTTGGCTCAGGCCATACAGCTCTGCCTAGTTTCAGCTCTGGCTGGAGGGCCTTGCCTAGCTGCAGCTCTGTCCATAGAACCCTGCCAGGTTCCAGCACCGTCTGTCCGTATAGCTCTGCCTAGCTATGGGACTGGAAGTAGAGCCTTGCCTAGGTCAGGTTCTGGCCATAGAGCCTTGCCTAGTTCCAGCACCAGCTGTCAAATGGCCTAACCACAGCTCCAACTATTCAGTCTACTGCCGATCTTGGTCCCTGCGGCCAAGCCTAATTTACTGCCGACTCTAGCCATCGTACTTGGCCTAGTTCCATTATTGGCTGTTTGGTCTTGTCTGACTCCGCTGCCTCCGGTTCTGGCTGGCGTTTCATTCTCTGGATCAGGCTGCACGCTGGGTCATTCACTGTCTCGCTTGCCTGGTTCAGGTTCGGTTCATTGGGCCAACCTTTGGAGGCTGGCTCTGTTGGTTGCGCTTTGAGCTTTGCTCCGATTCTGTTCGTTGGACTTTGCGCTGGTATGGTCTGCCACTTTTACCTCCGACACTGGCTAGTGGGATTCACAGCAGTTTGCCAGGGTCCTAGCTTCTGCTCTGGCCGGGGATGCTTCTGTCGCAATGGCTTCAGACCCTGCATATTACCTCTTTGTTATGGACAGTGGGGTCTCGTCTGTCTCGAGATTTTTTTGTTGATCCCGGTGACAGGTCAGGACCCGACATTTTTCTCTGCTTATAACTCCAGGTTGCATCTTGGCATTGCCTGGGCTCATGGCCCCTAGTTGCATCTTGGTTCGTTGGCTGGGATCTCAGTTTAAGCTGGGGAGCTCGGTTGTATCTGTATTTGAACCAGGCAAGAGAGCCAGTGAGCGACCCAGTGTGCAGCCTTTTAACTTAGATTCTTTTCCAGACCCTCTTCCCCACCCGTACTATACCCTTAACTGGCACTGTTAAGAAAGGTGGGCAGGGCCTCCCAGAGGCTGGCATCTGGCAGGAGGCATGCACCGTGGCAGGCTTTAAGGACAGGAGTTAGCACAGGATTATATGACCCTTAGATGAGATTTTCTCTTAGGGATGGACATTCTGAATTGGTCTCTTAGGAGCAGACACTCCAACTGGGACATATTCTGGTTCAGACTTCCTCAGGGTTTGGACACACGGCTCAGAGAGGGGCTCCTGGGCAGGCCTTCCCTTTGCCAGGCGTACTTTCATGTGGTTGGCTCCACTCGCTCTGGACCAGTGCACACACAACAGGACATGCTCAGCTGAACTCTTCCAGGATGTGGGGCCCCCTCAGACATGCCACTCCCTTCCAGTGTCTCGCTCAGGCCCTGCTCTCCTCTGCGCTACCTGGGCTTCACTGCTCTTTGCGGCCAATCCTGCTCCTAGCACCACTGATCCACACAGTTCCACTGGCTCCTCTTCTCAGCTTGCCTGTCCTCCTGCAGCTCCGCTTATTCTTTGCCCCAGCTTGCTCCGGAGCTTCTCCTTTTCTCATCTATAATGTTTGTGCATATTTTATTAGTATTGTTATTATAGAAGTTTGATATGATGGAGTTGCCTTATTCTGGAATTTAGGTTATTTGAAGTAATGTATGTATTACAGTCTTATATAATAAATACAATGCAAAATTAATGTAACTTATTTTATGAATTGTCTCATGGCTATTTGAATTATGGTTAAATTATATTTGACATTATATGCTCCCTTCAAAAAGAGAAATATGGATTGTAAATGAGTTTGAAAGCTAAATAAATAAATCAGAGAATAAGATACATATTTTGTTCCATATGTTTTACTGTGCCAATTTAAAACTTAACCATGACCTGTTCAAAGTACATGCTCTTGTTTACAAGTTTATTCTTTCAGTGCAGATTATAAAACTAGCATTTGTGAACTAAATTGCATATCTAAAACCACCGAATACTGAAATTAAGGGCTGTAGAAAGGCAACTATTAAAATCAATGTTTAGTACTACCCAGCAAGAGCAGACTGAAAGAAAGGGAGAAAAAATCTAAGTTTAATTACAACTAGTTGTGTTTAAAAACAAAATGCTAGATTTTTAGAACGTGGGTAGTACGTAAATGCAAAAACTTCAGCAGGACACCTGTTCTAATCCATAGGCCAGCCACTCCCAGAGAAGCCAAGCAATCTCCTTCCCCAGTTACCAAATATGCTCATCTTTTATCCCATCCTTGCTGGTAAATCTGGTAGAGCACATCATTAAAAAAACATAATCATAAAAGGAAATATATTCACAACAAGGCCCTTGATTTTAAATTCTGCTTTACACCCAAACTTGTTTTGTAAGATAAATGCTTAAAATAAAATTCATAGCAAGCAGTGACAATCCATGTCATAGCCTTTACAAATGTTCACCTGTCCCTTATTTAAAAAAAACCCCAAATATATTTTGGATAATGTGATAAATTGGAGGTTAGATCTGGTGACATGGTTTACTTTAAAGGAAGGGAATAGAATGAACTGGGCTATGGACCAGGGTCCACAGCTTGTATCTCTTACTAACATTATTTGTTGACTTGGGCAAGTCATTATCTCCTGTTGCCTCAGGTACACATTAAGCCATGGGCTAAATTTACTAAGGGGTCATTTTACTAAGCTGCAGTAAAAAGTGGCCTTAGCATGGGTTTTTCCCATGTGCTAAGGTTATTTTTACCGCAGTCATAAAATGGTTGATTTTCTATCTTTTGTATTAATGGTCATGCGCTAATATTGCCATTAGCATGTGGCCATTAAAAAAAAAATTGCTGTGTGAGCACTTACTTCCAGCCATTTTGTAGGCAGTAAGAGCTCACATGTTATCCGTGTGCTAACTAGTTAGTGTGAGCTAATGTAGATGGGTTGATTAGCACAGGAATACCCACTCTACACCCAATGACATGCCTCCTAAAAAAAAAAAAAAAAAAATTAGTGCACAGTTACCACAGGATGCCCGAGCACATCCCATGGTACACCACTTTAGGTTACCACCTAATGCAGTTTAGTAAAAGGACCCTTAAAAGCATTATCCTCCAGATTCTATATATGGTGCTCAAAACTGCACATGGAAATTTGAGCGTGTTCTAAAATTCTGCGGGCAATTTAACTGAATAATGAACCAATTAGCACCAATAATTGGGCACTAAATCAATTATCAGCACTAATTGGCAACAATTAAAATTTACACATGCATATTGCCAGGCATATTCTATAAAGTTGCGCACTTACATCCTAGTATGTGCATCTGAAAAGGGAACGTGGCCATGGAAGGGTCATGGGTATTCCTAGAATTTGCACACACTGTTACAGAATACGCCCAATCTATGCCTAACTTAGGCATGGGGATTTACACCAGGTTTCAGTTGGTATAAATCTTTGCACCTAAAAGTTAGGTGCAGATCCTGGCACTAGCTGCTATTCTATAAACAACGCCCAACTCAGAGCGCTATTTATAGAATAGCACCTAGTGTTCATTTTTTTCAGGGCTATATATAGAATTTTATCCTGTGTGACCATACAGTAACATGCATTAATGCACATTATTTATCGCAATGAATTCTATTTACTAAAAATATGCATTAACATAGTATCCCTTAGACTTAAGTACTTTGGAATGTGGATCATACACTGAACAAAGATGCAATAAGCTGCCTTGAGGTAAAAATGTAACAAAGGTCTAAAAAAAAAAAAAGCATTTCCCTTTGAAATATATATGCCACACTAAGGGGCCCTTTTACTAAGCTGCAAAAAGTGGCCAACACTATCCCCAGTGCAGGGTTTTCCAGCATGCTAGGCCACTTTTAGTGCAGCGCTAAAATGGCCCCATTTTACATTATCACCATTAATGGCCACATGCTAATTTCCCCATTAGCGCATGAGAACTTACCAACACCTATTTTCTAGATAGTAAGGGCACACTTGCTAATCCCGTGCGAATCAGAATGCAGCAATGTAGCTACGCTAACTGATTAGTGCAGAAAATGCCTACTCTCCGCTCCGACATACCCTCAGCACTAAAAAATAAATTCTAGTTTATAGCGCTTTGGAAGTGCGCACCCCATGGTAATGCAACCTGCAGTGAGCACACATTAGTGCTTATTGCAGCTTAATAGAAGGACCCTTTACTTTTTTATTGCTATGAAATAATTTTAAATTCACATCTTTAAATATTTCTTTGCTATGTATGGTGCACAAAATTGGACGCCGATATTTGGGTGCCAATCTAAGATGTGCGCCCAACTAAATTGGTTAACAAGCCAATTAGAGCCCATTATTGAGTGCTGACGCACATCTTGTTACACACTATTCTGTAACAGTATGTCCAAATCCCATAGTGTGCAACCCGAGGGGGTGTGGCAATGGAAGGTGCATGGGTGGGTCAGGGGTGTTCTTAGAATTTGTGCACAGTGTTAGAGAATACTGGGGGATGTGCACTCACATTGGATGCTAGGAATTATACCTGTTTTCAGCCAGATGTAAGTCCTGCCACCCAAATTTGGGCACCAAAATCACACTCAATGCTATTCTATAATGGGTGATCATCTTTGAGTGCCCATTATAGAATAACTCCGCTCACTGGACAAATCTCTCGTCGTCCCCCTTCTCCTCCACTGCTAACTCCAGGCTTTGTTCCTTTTCTCTCGCGGCACCTTATGCCTGGAATAGACTTCCTGGACCTATACGTCTAGCTCCATCTCTACCTGTTTTCAAATCTATGCTGAAAACCCACCTTTTCATTGCTGCTTTTAGCTCCTAGCCACTACTCAGTTGCCCTCCCCTTGTCCCTTCCTTCCTTCTCACGCTGTACTTCCCTCACCCGTAACTGTCTTGTCTGTCTGTCTGTCTGTATTATTTAGATTGTAAGCTCTTTTGAGCAGGGACTGTCTTTGTGTCAGGTGTTCAGCGCTGCGTGCGTCTGGTAGCGCTATACAAATGCTAATAATAACATTGAGTGCTGATTTTTTGAGTGCTATTTACAGAATCTAGCCCAAAATGCTTTTAGCTGGTGCACATGATTTTTCCATTAACCAATTATTCAGCCAACATACTAAAGAAAGCTACAAATATTTGTGTTTAAAAATAATATGCAAACTGGATTCAAACTTCAGCCTCCTCTTACTGGGAGGGGATTTTGGATTTAGCTCATACCTTTTTCAGCAGCAGCTCAAGGTAAGCTGCATTTAGGGACAAATAAGTGTTTTCCTGTCCCTAGAGGGCTCACTGGAAGGTTATTTGCTCAAGATGACAAGAAGCAGTGGTGCGATTTGAACCCTGGCTTCCTTGGCCTAGAGTCTACAACTGAACAAAAAAGCTAATCCTCCAACACAACAAGCACATTTGTTACACTGAAGCCATCAGTTTTTGACCTGAACAGACTTCTTTCTGAGCTTTAGTGTAGGGAACTCCAACTGTAATTACAAAAGAAGATGTAGAATGCAAACATCTTATTTCAAGCTGCAATAATTTCTCCACATTACTGATGGCACATTTCAACCTACAATTTTAAAGTAGACTGGGTTGTATACTATTAACATAACAAAACTCATTTTTTTCATGACCCAGAGCTTATTTATAGGTGTTGTGTGCACTGCTACCACTGCAGAGGGTATTAAAGTACTTTTGTAGGAGCAGATGCACCCTGAAAGGGGCTTTGTCACCACCACGTGTTAAACAAGGGTTTTCTTGATGGATGACAAAGTCTCAACACACAAAAATCCCCCCTTTGAAGGGCACAAATACTGTTACTCAGTGCTACACACTCTCAGGGAGCATGTTAACGTAGCCACCTTATTAAGTTGGGTATGCCAAGTGCTTCTTAAAATGGAAGAACTACATGCAATTGAATATCTGGATAGTGCTTTTGAATACTTTCAACTTGTCAAAAGGGTAACAAATAAAGGTTTCTTTATATGGAAAGAAAAAAAAAAAAAAGAATAAAGCCACTGTTCTTACAGGTTATTGAATGTAAGAAACTGAAATACAGGACATGCATAAAGAAATCAAGCTGATTGTAACTGACAATACCTTCCTCAGTCATAGTAAAACATTAGACAGTTCCACAATGTCTCAGAGGGTTACAGAATATGTGTCAGGTGGTCTACCAGTAGCACAGATTCAATCTAAAATCCATACCCCTTGGTATATTTTTTCAGTCTTTTCAGCTCTCTTTGACAGAGGGCTGCTGTGGGCACTGATGCCCTTTTGTCATTTAAGTCCACCTGGAGTATGGCTCACAAGCATTACAAACTTCAAAACAGAATCCTTTTTGTTAACCAGATTCAAAAGCAGTAGTTCAGTCAAAATGAGTTGAGAGGGCATAAAGCAAAGTGAATGACACTGACTACTTTCTGGTTGGTTGTTTTAGTGCAGGGAAGACCTGGACAGCAATGTTTATCGAAGGGGGAAGCAGGTCTTAACAGCATTTCAGCATAGCTGCCTGACAGGAAGCTCTGCCCAGCAACTTTCCACAGGGATGAGGCCCCTGAGGATACCAAAGCATTAACAATCTGTTTCTTCTGTAACTAAGGTTTTAGCATAGCCAAGATGCATATTTTGAACCCTAGCTTAGTTCAACTTCAACAAGACTATCAATTATAGAGAAAAAAAAAAAAAAAAAAAAAAAAGAGTATACAGTGCTAGATTTTACTTTCACACAAATTCATAATGGTATTTCAACAGAGCTGCATTCAAATGTTGCCTTAGCCTTTTTCAAACATTTTTTTAGTTCAGTTTATATTAATACACTTTTTATACTGCCTTTTGATGTGGATACATTCATCTGTCTTGGCCAACCATAGTAGTATTGAGAGGATGTCAATTGTAGGCTTGCAAGGCAGTATTTGGTATTCCAGCAAACTTATCAAATACGGGCAACAACAACAAAGACTATGATGAAAATTAAGCTCTATAAAACTATTATCCTACCACATCTGATCTATGCTTGAGGAACATGGATAAACATTAAAACAAAGATATGCACTGGTGTAAAGAATTCTTGGTGTCATTTATGACCATATTACCAATGAAGAGATCCTGAGAAGAGACTCAAAGAGGCTCTAAGATAGAGTAGCTGAGCAAAGGATCGTACTGGCTGCACATGTTCTAAGGCTGTAGGCAGCTTTTTCCAATAGTCAATGCCCTGACTCCCCCCCCCTTCTTCCTCCAATGTCGATTGCTCCTGCTGATTTTAGTTTGAAAAAAAAAGATAGCCAACACACTTCCCTCAGTGCATCCTGTCCACACACTCCCTCAAATTCCTATCCATCCAAACCCTTGTCTTGATAGCAGATACTCCACCTGATAGAAGGAATAGAAAATTTGTTCCAGTACTATCAGAGAGGTCTCCCTTCTTTTGACAAATACTTGCTCTTTCGACCCCCTACCTCTTGGATAAAAATACATCATGGGCTTTCACTATTGGCCTTCTCTATGATTATGCAGAGGCTTAATAAAGGCATAGTCCTTGACCAGTGGAAACAGGCTATTGTCCAACCCATTCTCAAAAAAACCTACCCTTGACCCTATGGATCCCACTATTTATTGTCCCATCTCCACCTTTGTTTTTTATCTAAACTAATGAAAAATATTGTATTTACACAACTCTGCCTATGTAAAATCTACTTCCACTCTTCAAGCATAGAACTGAAACCATTATCACTTGTCTCCTTAATGATCTTCATTCCTCGCTTGATTCTAATGATTAAACTTATTGTCTATTTAGAACTTTCCTCTGCTTTTGATTTTGGTCTACCACTCTCTCATACTGACTCTGATCTTGGGCTTAGGGGTATAATTCTTCAGTGGTTCTCCTCCTTTCTCAGTAAATGCTCCTTTAAGGTTTCTACTTATTCTTCCACTTCCCTTACATATTCACTAACTAGTGGGTCCCACAAAGGTCCATACTGTCCCCACCCTTCTCTCTAATAGTTTTTAAGTCCCCTTGCCACAATAATCCAGGAAGTAGGTGTCAAAGCTTTTATTTATGCAAACAGTATTTTTATTCTTTCCTACTTCTCCTCTCCAACCCGATTTAGGCCCTTTGTAGATTTGTTTACAAGCAGTAGCATCTTGGCTTTCCAGACACAACTTTGTGTTAAACAGAGACAAAACAGTTGCATTCTGGATTACTGGTGCTGCCCCAGTAATCAGAGCTTTACACCCTATATAAAATCTGCTCACTCCTTTCTATTTTCAATACTGCTATTCATATGCTAATTCATGCATTATTAATGTCCTGAATTAACTACTGCAATATTATTTATGCAGGTCTCCCTCAGACTCAGATCAAACATATTCAGATTCCAGAATAGTGCCGTACACCTACTTTGCACTGTCAAATATTTTGACTGGGCTTCTCTACTCTGTCACTTGCATCTGTTACCAATTCCTGCCAGAATTAAATTTAAGATCCTCTGTTTAACTCACAAAGCCTACTACCAGGGTACCCTCACCTATCTTTCATCTCACAAGATATCTCTGTTCAATTTGATTATCACCGGGTAGTACTCCCTTCCCCTCGTCATCTTGAAGCTACTAGACACGCGGCCTTTTACTTTCATGCACCTGAACTTTGGAATGACCTCCTTTCTCCCCCCCCCCCCCCCCCCACTTTGCTTCAAGAAATCTTTTTCCAACTTTAAAGTACTACTAAAGACCCATTTATTAATCTACTTTATGGTTAGTTGGTTCTGGATCATTTGTGGCTCTCCTGGGACACTTTTCTCTTCACCTCTGTTGCATTTATCCTACTTTGAATGTATGTGACTTTCCTTTTGTATGATGGAATCTCTTTCTTCATTTTAACCTAATTGATGTTTTGTAAACTGCCTTGATCTGACCTACCAGTTAGATATAGATAAGGCAGTATATCAAATCTTCATATTAAACATATCGACATCCCAAAACTGCAATGCAATGGACATCAACATATAGTAAAAAAAAAAAAACGAGGGAAAGCAAAGAAGACCTGGTGTAGCACATTCAAAGAAGATCTTCAGTACCAATTGGGAAGAGGCTGACGCAAGTCTAAGTCAGTTTTCAAAGTTTGCTTTAATCTTTTTCAAATATGTCTTAGTTTAGTTATATTAATATGCATTTTATACTGTCTTTTGCAAAAAAATAAATACATTGATTTACAAATCTAACACACATTTATAACAAATGATACACACCCATAATTATAACTCAAAACTACTTTCAGTAACAAAAGAACAACTTACAAGTACCATAAAAAACGTAGGGCCTCTTTTACTAAACCTCACTAATGATTCCTGCATGGCAAATGCAAAGCAACACATTCAAATTGAATGGGCTATGGTGCATTTGCTGTGCCAGGAATTGCTAGCACGGTTTAGTAAAGGAGACCCTTAGAGATAAAAACGCAAGTTGTATTTTGTAATATTATCACTAACATTTTGGTTTGCTGCAAATGAAACACACTGATGGATCATAACATTACAAAACAAAAAAAAAAAAACACATATTCTTGTCCTCTAGACACTGGTGTGCCCAGTAGATTTGTAGTTTACTCATGTCATATTTGAAATCTTTCTAGGTAGACACTGGTGCTTTATAAAATTTCAGATTAAAGGATATGAAAGTCATTCTAAAAAGATGCACACTACCAGGCTGGGAAAGAATATTAAAAAGCTCTCTTTTAACAAAAGTTTTTTTTTTTTTTTAAATCATTCACAGATATAAAAGAGAAAAACACACCTCCTCAAGAATGCCTTCTGGAAAGCCAACAGGATTAAATATATACTATATATTTCCGGTTTATTCTCACTCTTCAGTTTTCAAATTAATCCTCTAAAAGTAATTTCAGATATGAGAGTATTTCAAAACCTGTTGACCATACTATAATGTAAGATCGTACAGAAGCAAACTCTGGTGACATCTGAATAATTCGCCTGTGCAATTCATATCCTTCTCTGGGCATAGCCACATCATTTTTCTTCAGGAATTTTATTGGACAAAGATCATTCCCTCCATCACCAATATAGACAATTTTTGTATACTGTACTCCATGCTGTAACTGCACATCTACAAATTCTTCTAACATTTTTCTTTTGCAAAGGTTTGATGGGCATTCTGAACATAGATGAGCATGGAAATTCTGCACAACTAGATAGCCAAAATCATCAAAAGTTGCAGGATTTGTAAATATTGCATCAAACACCCCAAGCAAACCTGCACTTTTCAAAATCCAATCAATAAATACTGCATTGGAATCAGAAATTATTATACAATCAAACATGTGTTTTCTATGGGCAATGAAATCCAGAAGTTCATGTATTCCTGCAGTGAAAGGTATGGCTGTCATCATTTTCTTCATTTCATTTGCTCTTACTCCTTGGTCTCCCAAGTAATGAAATACTCTGCCCATATATTCAGTCCATTTTCCTCTTTCATAAGAGCTTCGTAATACATCAGGTAGCTTTCTTCCCGGAGCACAATTCACAATCCAGGTATCACTGTTGTCATCTACGATGGTATGATCAAAGTCAAAGACCAACAGGAACTTCATGCTTGCTTAACAGGTTGTATATAACTGAGAATAAGAGAGAACTATTTAAGTCTCACATACTGAAAAATTAACCATTAAAAGAAAAATCAAGTTGACAAAATGTAATGACAATACACCAGATCTTTCAGAGATTATTCAAGTGGGTACATTTCTAAATGAATGAGATACAGAAGCATTAAACTGCTTACATTAAGCCAGTGTGCCGTGGATGCTCCCCCAAGTGTCCTGCGGGGAGTCCGGGAATCCCCTCCAGATATCCAGGCAAATCGTGCGACACCTATGATCTCTTTCTCCTACTGCCGTGATCTTCAAACTTTGTGGTTACTGGAAGGAATTAGAACAGGCCTTCCTCTGGCCAGCCCCAGGGTCCTTCTTTCTGATGAGAATTCCCATTTGCCGCATGGGAGGGACAAGGCAGAGGGAAAGACTCGGGATGGCTGGAGGAAGGCATGTTCTAAGCTCCTGGCAACACAAAGAATGAAAGAATCGGAGCAGGAGCGGAGAAGAGAGAGGCCCAAGGAGTGGGTGGAGGAAGGTAGGAGATTAGACCTGAGGGAGAGAGGAGACAGGCTGCAGAAATGTGGAAGGGAAGGGAGGAGGGGAGACAGGCTGCACATGTGTGGGAGGGAAGGGAAAAGGGGAGACAGGCTGCACATGTGTGGGACGGAAGGGAAAAAGGGACACAGGCTGCACGTGTGGGAGGGAAAGGAAAAGGGAAGACATCCTCCTACACACGTGCAGCCTAAGGAAAAGGGGAGACAGGCTGCACATGTGTAGGAGGATAAGGAAAAGGGGAGACAGGCTACACATGAAGGAGAGAGAGAGGAAAAACAAGATAAATTTGAGAAGGAGACAGAGAATTCAAGAAAGCTGAATGTGAAAGATCAGAAATAAACAGACATAGGGCCGGAAGATAGAAAAGAAATTGCAAATGGAAAGGAGGCCTAGAAACAGAGTTAAGAGCACAGACAGGAAAGCAGAGCTAAAGATTGAGAACAAGATAATTGGAATAATAAAATCAGCAGACTACAAAGGTAGGAAAAATGATTTTATTTTCAGCTTAGGAATTGAATTATATTGATACTGAGAATGTACATGAGGATATATTCTATTTTTCTAGTGTTGCACGATATGCAGAGTCTGGTATCTCTGCTTTCAGTTTTTGTCTGCATGTTTTTTTGCAGTTCCTTATTTTGTATTAGGTGAAAGTCATGCTCTGCATTTCAAACTAAGGTGAAAGATTCTGCTGGGATCTGGTGTGTGTGTCCATCTTGTTCTAATTTTCCAGTAGGAGGTAAACTGTTGTTCTAATATATTTCAGTCTCATAATTAAATTAATTAACTACTTCTGAATGTTACAAGAATGGGTGAGGATGGAGGAGATTACTTGTGGGGATGGAATGGATCTTAGCGGTGACAGGCAGGTATGAGTTAGATTCCAGTGATGTGCCTTGACAATTTTTGTGCTTTGTAAGTGTGCCACGAGGTGAAAAAGGCTGAAAATCCTTGCATTAAGCAATCATGTGCATCTCCCCAGTTGCCTACTTCAGATTTTTTAAGATCCTGCAGCAATTAGGACACATTTTCATTGATTAGAATGTTAATTTGATTCTTTTTATGGAGGGGACAAGTCATAATCAGTACTAGGAAGACAGAAGGATAAAGAATCTCTGCAGGTCATGGAGGAAGGATTCTGGAGAAGAGGGGAAGAAGATAAGGAATCAAGGCATAGAGGAGAGCGGAAATCAGGGAGCAGAGGGAGGAAGTGCCACAAGGCGAGGGAGGTTCATGAACTAGTAAGGGTGAGATCCAAAATCAGAAGAGTAAAGGAAGGAGAATGTACTTTTACACACCACTTCCTGATGCTGAACCGCTTTCTTGCACTTTCCGCATTCACTCCAATCTCCTCACTCACTCTCCTTTCTAACCTCCAATTCACTCTCTCTAACCTCCCACATTTTCTCCCCAACATGCTCCAATACTCACTCCCCCACATTTTATCCACTCATTTACCCTCAGCTGCTTTCTCCCCAAAATCCCCCCATCACATACAGACATTCTTTCAATCAATCACTTTATCTTCTAATTCTCTCCCTCCCCCATACAATCTCCTCACAGACATCCTACAATTTTCTCACTTCTTTCCCCTGTACCATCTTCACTCTCACATTCCTGCAGTTACTTTCCATTGTCGCCCTTCCAGCGCCCCACTAGTATCATTATTATAGCTACCAGCACAATTCCTTCCCTAAAAACATCACTGATCCTCCCAGATGGCTTGGCATTGAGGACAGCAACACCTTGGGCCACATCCTTCTCATCTGCTGCCTGAAGCCCAAGTGTCACACTATGTACTAAACATAACACTTGTACCTTAGGCAGGACAATGATGGCCAAAGTGCTGCCCTGCTGCTAGAGCTGGGTCAAGAGCCCAGGGAAAAAAACTGACTATGCTTTGTTCAGTTTGAGGCAGGAATGGAGGACCAGGGCAACTGCCCTGTTGCCAGCCTCTACTGCTGGCCATGCATGCTGCTGTCCTCTTCCAAACTCCTAGGTGGATATAGGAATTGGTTGATCACAGAGGAGAACGGGGAGAGAGGGGCTGGAGAGGAGAGAGAAGCAGTTTCTGCTGGTTTAGGGAAGTCCTGGGGCCTGCGTGATAGGAAATAAAGTGGTAGAGTGGTAAACTGGTTCACTCTCGGGAGGGGGGGGGGGGGGGGACTCCATACATGCATTTAGTTAAGCTCCGCTGCCATTAGATTTCAGCTGCTAACCCGGCACTTTGCTCCTGAACATCCGATAGATATCGGAGGTGTGTAGAAAGGAGAAGGGGATGGCCAGTCGGGGATCTAATGGAAAGCAGACAAAACACGGATCCTCTGTGTCGTATGACTGCGACTGTTGATTAATAGAAGTGGAAAAAGAGAGGCTGATTATATGTTAGGCCAGATGCACCCTTTTTCCTTGGACCACATTAAAGGGCTAATCTTGCTCTGTAGTCTAACAGCAACAAGATGACCAGAAGGTTTGGGAGACCCGGCAGAGGCAGAAGCTCCTGGTCTGAACGCTGTTCCACTTGCTAACACACTCAACTCAATTACGGAGAATATTAAATTTTATATGAAGTTCTTTGAAATGCCATAACGCCTACTTCCACTATTCAGGCACAAATAATACTTGATAAAACTGGATATATATATTCACACAGATAAAGACTCTTCCTATCCAGTCCAAACTTAGTTCATATGTAGTATTCAATACCCCACATTCTTCAAATCTTCAATATGGTAATATATATTCCCCATGAACCTCTGTGATGTGCAAAATCACCAGCAATTTCTCAATCTGGCGATAGTAGCAAACATCAACCTCTTCATTGGTTCATTAAAATATTTTTAACTTATTCATTCTATTTATTCAAGCCCATAATTTAAATTGAACTTATCTTCTTTCTTTAATTTTATCAGACCCAGGGGTTAAGCTGCCCGACATGCACGTTTCGCTCCGAAATGAGCTGTCTCAAGGACATCCCCCCATGATCTTACTAGCGTCCGCTCAGCAAAAGCTATTCAATAGCTCCACTCCACGCCTACTCCAGCACAGGACCAGGCCGAATCCTCTGAAATAGGCCAGGACGCCCCCTGCCGCCTTGCATACTACCTGTCAGAGCTTTCAGCGTTTTCTCCACTGGTTTTATCGTCAGTCGCCTCCTTCTCAGCTTTCGAACAACCTGCCAGTGCCGACTACAGCTAAACACCTTCCAGCGTCTCAACCATAAACCCACTCAAAATAATAACAAAATTCTACATCCCCACAACTATTCCACACTCAATTACCCCCTTTCTCGCTGTGTAAACCGTTGGTAGCAGGCAGCCCCTGATCACATGATCCTCGAGAACGCCCAAGGAGGCTCACTTCTCGTTCCTTGTTGGCAACACCCAGACACCGAAGACTTCACTTCCGGTACCGCTGCTAGGCAACGAGAGCTGCCTAAAGAAACAAAGGATCAGGGAAGCAGCCTGTCCTGGAGCGCGGAGTTTGCGGGGAGGAACGCTAGTTTCTTTCTAATCTCTTTGACATGACTACGACGTCATCCTCGGTTGTGCAGTATGGAAGACGGAAAGGTCTGAGTAGGGAAAATACAGGTACGGGATTCAGATTTTTCCAGACCAGCACATCAGTCCTGGACACTAATATTCAGAGGAGTCCGCTGCACATTGCAACCGACATTTAGCAGTGTTGCCCTGCCCTCTTCAAGTTATTGCTGCAGTGCAGAATGTGCACGCACGGAGAAATCTTTCCAGGGTAGAACGGATTGTGGAAGTGGAAACAAGAATGGGAGCTGCCTTTACTCAAGTAGTGCAGGTGGAAATGTGTTTTGCTGCAAATCTACAACTCTCGCTTTGTGACCAGGAGGAAACTGGTAGTGTGGTTGCTGTATTGGGGGGGGGGGGGGGGGGGGGGCAATGACTGTGATGGATAAACTAAGGCATAGGTGCCAGCTGTGTAGATACAATGAGTGCTGAGCACCCCCAGTATTGAGCAACCTCCTTAACTGTATCCAGGGTGGGGGTAGTTTGTTTTCCATTCAGCACTCTCAATCATTTTGAAAAATTGGCTCCTATGAACTGATCTCTTCTTTGCACAGTGATTTATTTCGGTAAATGGGTGCTAATAGATGATTAAGCACAGAAAAAAATCTCCCCCAAGCAAGAAGTAATCTATGGCATGACAATGCATTTTAGTCATATGTGCTGCAGGAGCAAAGTGTGATAAATTCTAAACGGGGGGGGGGGGGGGGGGGGGGGGGGGTTACTTGATTAGCACAGTGGGGCTGATGTAATAAGCTGCTTGTTAGAAAGGGAAAAGTGGGATGGGACTTTCTGTGGTTTTTGCAACTACATTTAAAGTGGCTTACATAGTATATACAGGTACATATTTGTACCTGGGGCAATGGATGGTTAAGTGACTTGCCCAGAGTCACAAGGTGCTGCAATGGGAATCAAACCCAGTTCCCCAGAATCAAAGTCTGCTGCACTAACCACTAGGTTACTCTTTCACTATATGCTGAGCTTTAGGGGGGCAGTTCAATAACACAGATGCTGAAGAAAAGTAAAGAGCTCTAAGAATGTGCATAAATGACCAGAATACTGGAATATTTATTTATTATTTTATCCCACTATTATCCCAAAATAAGTTTCAGTTTAATGTGGCTTACAATTTACAGTTATTCAAAGTTACAATGGTTTGTTACAGTTATAAAGTGGCATGAGCATCGTTGCTGTGAGAAATTACCTATAGAATTTCTTGAAAATTGAGTTCCACCATTTGGAAGCACAAAAATTGTCAAGGCACACCAGTGGAATCTATCAAATATTTCTGTTATATTGTTGTTAAAAGGTATGTAAATAGTGGCATCATCTGCATATATGAATATTCATGAGAGAGATTTGCAAGCACTGCCTCCACTGCATGCAAATCTATCTCATGAATACTCATTGTGGATATACTGAAAACCTGACTGGCTGGGGTGCCTCCAGTACCAGATTTGGGAACCACTGAGGTATTATATGATGATATACCTGCATATCTTGCCTCTCCTGTGATTCCATAGACACCAGTTCACAGTCTTCATTCTGTTAAGGACAGTAGATTAGTACTCCCGGGCCCTTCACTGGCTAAATTGGAGGCTACTAGAACTAGGGCTTTTTATTTTCTGTCACCAGCGTTATAGAACGCTTTACCCCAACAACTTTGGTTAGAGAAATTGTATTCTAAGTTTTGTTTTGCATTAAAAACTCATCTTTTTAGAAGGCATTTGTATATGCAGAATAGCAGAGGTGGGGCTTGAGGGGATACAGCAAGTATGGTCAAAATGAATGTATTTTCTTTTCTCTGTTTACTTATCCTGTTGGAATGTGTGTAACTTTCTTTTTTTAATGGAGTTATTTTCTTTTATTATGTTTATGATTTTATTGTAAACAGCTTTGTTTTTTCAAGCATTTTCAAGCACATAGATTTACAAAATTACATGAAGGCATATTTTCAAAGCACTTAGACTTGCAAAGTTCCTTAGGTTACAATGAGGGGCATTTTCGATAGTGCATCTGTGTAAGTCAGACTTTGGACGTTTTGCACTAAACGTACCAAATCCGAATAGGAAATATATCCATTTTCAAAAAAAGAAAAATTTATTTTTTTCAAAAATACTGGTTCGAACAAGGTTTATCTATTTTGAACATTTTTGAAAAAAAAATGCATAACTTAAAAACATACAAAATCAAGCCATTGGGATGTAAGAGGGCCAGCATTTTTAGTAGAATGGTCCCCCAGACATCCCAGGAGATTAACGGGGCACCCTAGGGGCCACTGCTATGGACTTCATATAAATGCTCCCAGGTATACAGCTCACCATTGCTCCCTTATCTTGTCTGCTGAGCCCTGTAAAACACACTACCCCCAACTGTACACCACAACAGTAGCCCTTAAGGGTGAAGGGGTCATCTATATGTGGGTTTCTGGTGGGTTTTGGAGGGCTTTCTGTTTCCACGACAAGTGTAGAAGAAGTAGGGAAGGTGTGTACACTGAAGTTTTCCTATCTGGCCAGACAGATACAAAACTCCAATAGAAGGAACTGGCATATTCTGGAGGGACATGAATGTTTCAAGGATAAACGCCTAGTGGTGGCATACTCTCGGGAAAAGAATTTGAAGGAGATCCTTGTGCCCTCATGCCTACCTGAAGCCACATCCAGCAACACAACGGATTCCTTTTCCGGTTACACCCGCTGCGGGAAATGCAGCATGTGTGACCATGCCCTTGAGATAAGACAGTTTACTAATCCTAGCACTGGCAGAGTATATACCTTGAAACATGACTCAAATTGCACAACATCTAATGTTATTTATGTCATATTTTGCCCATGTCCTCTCATTTACAAAGGAAAAACTAAAAGACCAATTAAAACTCACATTATAGAACATCGTAGTTGTCTCAAGTGAATCGTAGAATCCGCTACCCTCTTTTCTCACTGGAAGAAGATGGGACACTCGAAACATGACTTAAAATTCCTTGTTTTCAAAATTTTCAGAGGCAACTGGCGGAGACACATTACAGACAAAACATTGCTATGTGAGGAAGGAACAAAGATGGATTTTTCAATTACAGAGTTTGGAACCTTTGTGACTAAATGCAGAAATTGAATATAAACACTTTTTTGTGACCTCACAGTCACCTACTCATGTCTTTCTTTTGTTCATTTTATGTGTCTTTGGATGTTAGTAATATTCTAGATTAGATAAGATATATCCATATATTTTTTCTGTATTGCCTTACTTTTTATATTTCCTTTATGAACGATGTATTTTTATCCTCAATATTGTATTCTTATCTTTTGATTCATTCATTTTTCTTTCTATTTGTTCTCCGACACATACATTTTTAAAGTTCTCATTAATGTATTCCTTTTGTTTCTCACTGTTTTTATTATTATTATTTTGTCTTTTCCTTTTTACTATTTTTTAGTCTTTATATACATATATATATATATATTTTTTTAACATATTTATATATATATGCTTTCTCTTATATATTCATTATTATTATTTTACTATTTTTTTTGTATTTTTTAAATGTTTAAATTTTATTTTTCCTTCCTATTTATATATAATTTTTGGTCTTCTACATTTTACCGTTTTTTAATGTTTCTCACATATATTATATTTTTTTGCTTGTACCATTATTACCATTTTGTAACACCAACGTCCAATGTAACATTGTATTTCTCTGTCTGATACGTTCATCACGTTGCAGTGTCCTCATTAGCGTCACAACGATATCTGTATATATTCAGCATCCATTCCCCATTCTCACATATTCTCCAGAATTGAACAAGGATTTAATGAGGGAAAGCATTCGGATTTCTCCGCTCCTCCTGGACCTATTGCACTTGCGTATGAGCATCTCTCATTTCCTTTCGTCTCGTATTTTTCCCCTTTTTTTCGTATTTTCTTTGATTGAACAGCTCCATATAGAAACTTTCATTTAGATATATAACCATGTTTGCTATGAATGTGATCGTTTTGCCTGTCCACCTTCCCAGCGATAGGTATTTAGATTAACAATGGAGGTTGCTCTGAAGAGTCGTTCGGAATATTCATGATTCATCATGAATATGCATGCCGTCCATCTCAGCATTTATTTGCTTTTCATTATCACACCTCTCCGTACACAAATTATGCCATTATCCGCGCACATTTGAGCACAATCTCTTTTCTTGAAAATTTTGTCTTTTTGTTTGTGTTCAAGCACATGCGCGATAGCGCTCTTGTAAATTTTTGGCGCACTTTGTGAGCATTTAAACAACATATTCGTTGTGTGAACTTTCTTTATGCGTTACTGAGACCGTCTTTACTGTCTACAGAAGTTGCTTTATCCAGATAGTGGTAAGTGCCTCTTCATTTACATTACATTACACACACAGAATCGTAAGTACTGTTAGCACTTGGAGATCATTCAGTTATTTTTATCTCTTTACTTTGCAGCCTTGCAAGAAGAGCCCTGGTATCGTTATACAGTTAGCATTCACGTAGTTCTCACACAAAGTTGCTTTACCTTACCAAAGAGTTCCCTCTACCGTTGAACATTATTCCGTTTCTACAGAATTATAACGCTACCAAAGTGTTGCTTTCACTTCTCACCATTATTCTGTCCCACAGCAATTTAATGTATTTTCTCTCTCATAGGGTTGTAGTCCCACTGTACTGTTTGGTACTCAACATCACATCATATCATAAGGTTAGTGTTTCCTTTAGATAAAGACTGCACGTTTTTCATGTTCTTCATCAGTAATCTCAAAAGTCTTTTTCCAGGTTCTGTCAGCACGAACATTCTCATACCACAGGTATACTTTTCTATATGGGTTATTATTTTTTATGGCCTTCATCAGCAATTTTAATATTTGGTTCCTATTGTTTCTCTCTCTCTCTCTCTCTCTTTCTCTCTCTCTCTCTCTCTATATATATACAGTAAATATTTGAATACCTCTACATCTCACACAAAATTTGACTTGTATAATTTTATGTCTGTTCTGACCTGCATGATTGTCATTATTTTAACATCTGATATATATGTATAAAAAGTATAATAAATATATATATACATCCTTTTTGAATATATATACAGTAAATATTTAAATACTTTACACCCCAGATGCACTTCAATTTGTATAATTTTGTCTGTTTTTATCTGCATGATTTGTCATTATTTTAGTTTTTCATATATATGTATACAACATATATATCCTTTCTGAATCAATGTATGTTTGTATATTGGATTTTTATTCATACTAGTACTGCCCTGTTTAAGAAGTTTTATTTCTTTTTAATGTATATGCATTCTTCTCTTGTTTTTTCATTTCATATATACATCTTGGTATGATTTTATACAGTATTTTATACAGTAATCATGTTTATTTTTTTGCTCATTTTGGATTATGTTCATGTTGTTCTCATGTGTGTTTAATTTACTATTCTTGTCTTTTTCTTATTTGTATTTATATTTTAATTTTGTAGACTCCTGAGGAAGGCGCCTCGGTGCCAAAACACAGCTGTGTAGAGTCATTTTTTGATGTTACCAATAAACTGTTTTTTTCATTTATACGTCTCTCTCACTGATTGGAAAGAGCCTACCTTCCCTACTTCTTCTCTGCTTTGCATTGGACTGTCTCTCCGTGGGGATCGAGTGCACCTCCACCTTTGTGTGGTCTCTCTTCAGTCCACTACAAGTGTAACAGGTAGGGGGAGGTGTATGGGCCTGTGTCACCTATGTAAAGTGCACTGCACTCACCACTACACTACTCTGGGGACATGCTTGCTGCTCTAATGGACCTGGCTATAACATCTGATGCTGCCATAGAGGCTGGTGAGTACTATTTTAATTCACATTTTTTTGGTAGTAGGAGGGGGTCAGTGACCACGGGGGAAGTAAAGAGAGGTCATCCCTGAATCCTTCCAATGGTCATCTGGTCATTTAGGGCACATTTTTCTGTCTTATTCATTAGAAAAACACGTCTAGACCAAAACGTTTAAGTTTTTGCCCTAGACATTTTGGCTTTGTTTCATTATGGCTATAAAACGTCCAAGTGTTAGATACACTCTAAGCCTTCCCTAATTCCATCTTGAAATGCCCCAACATGCCCCTTGTGATTTGGACGCCCTGCAGACAAAATGCATAGAGAGACGTCTGCAAAACAGATTTCAAAAATACTGATTTGGACGTTTTGAGAAGAAATCTGTCCAAATGGTGTTTTATGACACTTTTTGGACGTTTTCCCCTTTAAAAATGAGCCCCTGTATAGCTTTGTAAGTCTAAGTGCTTTGAAAATGAGCCCCATAGTAAACTATGGACCTTTTGTAAGTCTAAGGGGTTCTTTTACCAAGCTTTGGTAAAAGGGGCTCTTCTGTGGCATCGGCTCATGGATTTGCTGCATGCCGAGGCCCTTTTTTACTGCAGCAGTTTTTTTTTTTAAGGAGATAGCTGTGTGGTAAGTACAAAACTTGCTGTGCGACAATTTCCTGGGGGAACCCTTATCGCCTCCAATGTAGATAAAAAGAAAAAATATTTCCGGTCACGTCAGAAATGCCAAATGGTGGAGGCAGCAGTTCTGCCAGCTCCTGCAATGGGCCGGCGGTAGTGCTGGATTGGTGTGTTCCAACGCTGTTGTAGTTCTACTACAGTGTTGTAAGAGGGTCCCTAAGTGCTTTGAAAATGAGCCTCATAGTAACCTGCACCAGTGTTTTCAATATTCCATTGAAAATAAGAAGACATTTATATTGATAGATCTGGAGCAATTTTTCAACTGGAGCAAACGTTTGTTGCATTTGCTCTTTGTGTTTTATATATCCTCTAGTTCAGGCTTGTCCAACCGTTTTTTGTCTGGGGCCACATTTTATATTTTGTAACATTTGGGGGGCCAAAACACACACTGTAGTATTTTGCTGCTTGTTTCATTGAATAGTGTCAAAATCTGTGCCTCATCTCCTCCTCCCCACCCCTCACCAGTTCTCTCTGTCTCTCATACACATATGTACTCCCCCAGCATTCACCCAGTGTCTCTCTTTTTCTCTAATGTAACCCCCCCCCCCCCCCCCCCGCCCAACCCAACCTTTCTCACTTGACTGACTTCAGCTGCATCAAAACTTTACAACTCCAGATTCCTCACTGTGATTCTGGCTCTCTTCAAACTTGAGCCACATGGTTCAGGAAGTTCAGATTGGTCACATGGTCTTCAGTCTTGAGAGATTTGAAATGGCAAGAGCTCCCAAACTTCCTGCACTGCTTGGCTGAAGCTTGATGAGAGCTAGAGTCACAGCGGGGTAGTTGGAGTTGTATGGTTTTGATGCAGCTGAAGTCAGTCAGGTGCAGGCTGTATAGCAACACTTGGTGGGCTAGGTTTTGGCCCACAGGCTGTAGGTTGGACAAGCCTGCTGTAGTCAATATTCAGCGAGCAGTGGTCAGTGTTTTGTAAACGCTGGTCATTGCTGGCTAAATTAGCCCCTGGTTGTTTAGTGCTGGGCCATGTCTGGTACCATCACTGAATATCCAGCTCTCACCGGACTTCACCTGGCCATCAAAACTTATGTGGGTCCCAGCTTGGACCTGCATAAGTGCAATCAACAGTTCCTCTCTATGATTTCCCCCAGCAAAGATCATCCCTTCTCCCTTGTCCCCTTGTGTCATTCCCCCCCAGTCATAGCAAGCCCTTCCCTGGGCCTACCTGAAGATTCATGATGGTTGGGGCAGGAGCAAACCCCACTCGCTAGGGTCAACCTCTAGCAGTAGTACTACAAGACTACCACTAGAGGTTACAGCAGCCATTTTTAATACGAGCCATGAGGAGCAAGAACGAGTGGGGTTTGCTTCTGCCCTGACCACCAGGACTCTTCAGGTAGGCTCGAGGAGGGCTGGAAGGGGATCAGCTTTTGCTGGGAGAGGGGATCACAACTTTTGGGAGGTGGGAGGGAGGGGAGTTAGACTGTGCTGGGGGGGGGGGGGGGTGAGATGGGGGTCAGCTTTTGCTCCAGAGGGGAGGGAACATTGGAAGGAGGGGTTTCCAGCTTTGCTCAGGGGTGGGTGGGAGAGAGAGTGAGTGGAGTAACCCAGTAGTTATGTGGGTGTTGGCCAATTGTCAGAGCTGGCACCCACATAGCTAAGGAACCAAAGTTAGGACAGCTATTTGTGCTGTCCTGTTTGGTTGCTAGCTATGAGGGTACCGACACTGAATATTGCTGGCACCTGCATAACTCCCGTCTCCTCCCCAACTCTGCTTCCGGAATGCTCTTCTCCTGATCACTTTTGGAATGGCCCGTCTGAGCCGATATTAAGTGGAACTGTCAAGTTAAGTGCTCCGAGTATCAGCAATGGGCCCACTGAGTGCGATTTAAGTGGCTTTTAAATTGCTTTGAATATCGACCGGCCTGTGTTCAGAATTTTTTTAGTAAAATCTACTTATGTTGGTGTATTTGCAATGCTTGGCAAAAATAATAATTTCTTCTTCTAGAGTTTAGTTCTATAATATTATACCATATGATTAAGTGATTTTATTTTGCTGAAAGTCACTCAAATTAAAAACTGCCTTTAACCTATGATGCAATACATGTAATACATCTAATAAAAATGTAAAACTGTCTATGGTAAAGTTTTTTGTTTTTGTTTTTTTCATTGTGGTGATAGAAGAGCTTTTCGAAAAAGCTCCCATTGGGGAATTAATTTCAAAGGGAATGGATCTTCGTCAGGTTACAGTACTTCCAAAGCAAGAGTGGGAAAGAATTCAAGATAACCTCAACAATCCAGACAAAAAACTAAAGTGTATTCTTGCTGAAATAAAAGAGAAGAAGGATTTACATTTACGTTCTAAAGCAGTTGTGAAAAACTGGACCAACACAATTACAGTAAGTAAAACTTAAAATTGACTTGCAGGATGATTTGTTAGGCGTTCTATTAAAAATGCTTAAATACAATTTATTTTCAAATGTGATCACTGCTCGTTGAAATCTAGGTGCCTCTGGTTGGTGGAGAAGAATCTGTCAGCATTAGGAGGTCTGTGCTCTCATTAGTGCCTAGCATCAAGACAGAAGTAATTAAGAGGACTTGCATTTTTTAATTGAAGTTTAGAAAAGTGTATTTTTGGGTAAAAATACATAAGAATAAAAATACTGGGTCAGACCAATTGGCCATCTAGCCCAGTATCCTGTTTCCAACAGTGTCCAATCCAGGTCACAGGTACCTTTCAGAAACCCAAATAGTAGCAACATTCTATGCTACCAATCCCAGGGCAAGCAGTGGCTTCCCCGTGTGTGTCTCAATAGCAGACTATGGACTTTTTCTCCAGGAACTTTTACAAACCTTTTTTTTAAAACCCAGATACGCTGACCACTGTTACTACATCTTCCGGCAAAGAGTTCCAGAGCTTAACTAATTAATAACATTATACACGATCTATACAAAACCGAACTCCTTTCACATGACTGATAAACCTGTTTGCTATGAATAATCAAGCATTATCACTTTAAACCTTATATCGAATAGAGTCTCTCTGTAGTCGATGACCTAATGTATGTTACTTTCTAAATTATTACTCAGGAACCTTCATGCAATACCATAATGTATTCTTCTTTACCATGTATGTATGCACATGGCATATATATATATACCATGATCTGTTCCATATATGTTATGCTTCATATATGTTCCATGTATGTTACCATGTATGATTACACCTTAACGCAATACCATTTGTAACTCTGTTACCCTGAAATGGCAACCGCCATTATGACAAATGTAAGCCACATTGAGCCTGCAAATTGGTGGGAAAATGTGTGATACAAATGCTACAAATAAAAATAAAATATATGTCCTCCTTTTTGTTTTAAAAGTATTTCCATGCAACTTCCTTGTACTTTTTGAAAGAGTAAAAAATCAATTCACTTCTACTCCTTCTACATCACTTAGGATTTTGTAGACCTCAATCATATCTCCGCTCAGCTGTCTCTTGTCCAAGCTGAAGAGCTCTAGCCTTTCCTCATATGAGAACATAAGAAGCAGAACTCATCATTTTCTGACTTCACTGTGGAAGTATGATACAAATGGAAAATATCTGATGAAGCAAATACATTGTGCTGAATGTTAACTATGCATTGTTCTTCTTGGCAAAATCACAGTTAAAGTACATTGGAGAGATTGGTGTAGATGCTCAAGATGATTTAATATGGGCTTGCCCAGTTAATTCATGGTGAGGGGGCCATCCCAAGAATGCCAGTGGTACTCAATGTCACAGTGCTACTGAAAATGTGGTGTGACTGCCATGACACATGCTGATTAATGCTGGGGGCATTATAGCTGAAGGGACCAGGAGTTGAGCAAGTATTAGCAATATTCAGTGCCATTGCTTGCATAGCTAACCAGGCATATTGGACCACACTAAAGGCAGTTCTAAATTTGTCCAGTTAGTTATGTGGGTATGGCACTGATTATCAGACATATTTGTATAACTTCCATGTGCCACCAGGGATCCTTTTGTTTAGTGCTGGTTCTCAGATAGGACCTGGCACTGAATATCCAAGTTTCAATAGTTGAGAGCAATCAGCATTTAAAGAAAGGCTGACTGCCTTGGGCTGAATATTAACCCAATTGAATTTTTACCTCTCTAGAGCAGGCAATTAATTGGTCAGAATATAAAGTTGCTAGAAATGAAAATAACTGATTCACCCTCCTTACTCAAAACTGAAAATACTTTTTCACGTGATTCATTGTTGGGCAGACTGGATGTTCAGGTCTTTATCTGCCATCACTTACTATGTTACTATGTTATAAGAACATAAGATTAGCCATACTGGGTCAGACCAATGGTCCATCTAGCCTAGTATCCTGTTTTCCAAACAGTGGCCAAGCCAGGTCACAAGTACCTGGCAGAAACCCAAATCGTGGCAAAACTGCATACTACAAATCCCAGGGTAAGCAGTTGCTTCCCATGTCTGTCTCAATAGCAGACTATGGACTTTTCCTCCAGGAATTTGTCCAAACCTTTTTTAAACCCAGATACGCTAATCACTGTTACCACATCCTCCGGCAAAGAGCTCCAGAGCTTAACTATTCGTTGAGTGAAAAAATATTTCCTCCTATTTTTTTTAAGTATTTCCGTGTAACTTCCTTGAGTGTCCCCTAGTCTTTGTACTTTTGGAATGAGTAAAAAATTGATTTACTTCTACTCGTTCTACACCACTCGGGATTTTGTAGACCTCAATTATATCTCCCCTCATCCGTCTCTTTTCCAAGCTGAAGAGCCCTAACCTCTTTAGCCTTTCCTCATACGAGAGGAGTTCCATCCCCTTTATCATTTTGGTCGCTCTTTGAACCTTTTCTAATTCCGCTATATCTTTTTTGAGATATGGCGACCAGAACTGAACGCAGTACTCAAGGTGCGGACAGACCATGGAGCGATACAAAGGCAATATAGTATTTTCGGTCTTGTTCACCATCCCTTTCCTAATAGTTCCTAGCATCCTATTTGCTTTTTTGGCCACTGCCGCACACTGAGCAGAATATTTCAGCATATTATCTATGACAACACCCAAATCTTTTTCTTGAGTGCTGATCCCCAAGGTGGACCCTAGCATCAAGTAACTATGATTCGAATTATTCTTTCCAATGTGCATCACCTTGCAATTGTCCACATTAAATTTTATCTGCCATCCCCTTTATCATTTTGGTTGCTCTTCTTTGAACCTTTTCTAATTCTGCTATATGTTTTTTGAGATACTGTGACTAGAACTGAATGCAATACTCAAGATGAGGTCGCACCATGGAGCGATACAGAGTCATTATATTATTTTTGGTCTTATTCACCATCCCTTCCCTAATGATTCCTAGCATCCTGTTTGCTTTTTTGGCCATGGCTGCACTCATCCCCATATATATAAAAGGCAGTTTGTTTAAGTGATGTTTATCCATTCTTGCCACATAAACTGCCTTTTACAGTATGTTGCTATGGGTAAGCAGCATGGAGTGATGATGTTGGACAGGACACTGTGCCATGTGCCAACAGAGAAACCAGGCTGTGCAGCTGATTGACCCATGAGCTTTTCCATTAGTTTTGTAATATCTGTACTGAACTTCAACCAAACACAAAAAAGATAACCAGAGGAATAAAGAATCCTAAGGTAATTAATTGGTTCTGTGACTCTCTCTAGAATAATCATTGCACTTAAAGCAGCAGGATTAATACAGATTCAAGAATCAAAGTGGACTCGAGCATAATGCCGTTTTTTTCTGATCCAGCACCTTCCTTTATTTCCAGCCCATTTGGACTTTTTTTTTAAAATGTCAAATTATTAGATCAATAGTAACCAGAAAGAAAATGCAAGATAGTTCATGTTTTTTCATTTGAATTCTATCAAACATATGTTGTACCAAGTCCACATTTTGGCATCATCTAGGATGTTGGAATGAGAAACAAATAAGCAATAAAATTCAAATTAATTACAGACCTAAACTTAAACCCTAAAGAAAAAAACAACTCAAAAAACTAATAAGCTAAATTATTAAAACTTCCACTTTAGTTCACAAGAATCCTTCTAAATGCATAGGATCTAAAAAATGTATATAAGGATTGTTTTCATGTGTAACCAGGGATTTACAAGGAATTGTTTTAAAAGAATGTACCTCCAACAACCAAAACTCTAGGCTTAAGTTGTAAGAAGGCCTTACACTGTAACTGAGTAGGTACATATGGAATCATTTTGAATCTTCTGACCACAAAAATCTGTATCTTTCTTTTTGAAATAACTTCTCAAAATCTTCATTTTCTTATCAATAGAGACAAAAGACACTAAGAGGCCCTTTTACTGAACTGCGGTAAAAGGGATCTGCGCTAGTGGCAATGGCCATTTTTGCTGTGAGCTGAGGCCCTTTTTACCGCAGCAGGTAAAAAGGCTGAAAAAAAGAAATGGTCACGCGGTAAGGTTGCACTTACTGCATGGCCATGCAGGGGGAGCACTTACCACCACCCATTGAAGTGGCGGAAAGGCTCCCATGCTAACCTGGCGGTAACGCTGCCCTTTTACCACTGGGTGGGGTAACTGTTGTGGTACAAAATAGGGACCTATTTTCCCTAGTGCTGGAAATGAGGCTTGCTGGGGATGGAACTACCACCAGCGCCCATGTTGGGCCGGCGATAGTTCCAGATTGCTGTGTGGTAAGCGGTAATTACTGTGGATTCTTTTGGAGTTGTATTAGGTAAATGAAACTTTTATTAGAGGTTCTGAAATACACAATGATTAAGATATATACAATGATTAAGCTTTTGGGCTCATTTTCAAAAGAGAAGGACGCCCATATTTCGACGTAAATCGGAGGATGGGCTTCCTTCTCACAGGGTCATTCAAATCGGTATAATCGAAAGCCGATTTTGGATGTCCCCAACTGCACTCTGTCGCAGGGACGGCCAAAGTTCAAGGGGGCATATCGGAGGCATAGCGAATGTGGGACTTGGGCGTGCCTAACACTAGGACGTCCTTGACCCATAATCGAATGAAACACGGATGTCCCTGACGAACACTTGGACGACTTTACCTGGTCGTGTTTTTCTTATGATCAAGGCACAAAAAGGTGGCCGAAATGACCAGATAACCACCGGAGAGAATCGTGGATGACCTCCCCTTACTACCCCAGTGGTCACTAACCCCCTGCCACCCTCAAAAAACATCTTTTAAAAATATTGATTGCCAGCCTCAGATGTCATACTCAGCAGTATGTAGGTCCATCACAGCAGTATGTAGGTCCCTGGAGCAGTTTTAGTGGGTGCAGTGCACTTCAGGCAGGTGGACCCAGGCCCATCCCCCCCTACCTGTTATGTTTGTGGAGGAATCAGTGAGTCCTCCAAAACCCACCAGAAACCCAATGTACCCACATCTAGGTGCCCACCTTCACCCGTAAGGGCTATTGTAGTGGTGTACAGTTGTGGGTAGTGGGTTTTGGGGGGCTCAGCACACAAGGTAAGGGAGCTATGTACCTTTGAGCAATTTATGAAGTCCACTGCAGTGCCCCCTAGGGTGCCTGGTTGGTGTCTAGCATGTCGGGGACCAGTGCACTACAGATGCTGGCTCCTCCCATGACCAAATGGCTTGCATTTGGTCGTTTCTGAGATGGACGTTCTTGGTTTTCATTATCGCCAAAAATCAGAAACGACCAAGTCTAGGGACGACCATCTCTAAGGACGACCAAATTTCAGGATTTGGGCATCCCTGACCATATTAGCAAAACAAAAGATGAGCGTCCATCTTGTTTCGAAAATATGGGTTTCCCCACCCCTGGATGGGGACGTTTTGCGAGGACATCCAAATCGAAACGAGGACGTCCCTTTCGATTATGCCCCTCTATATAACTGGAAAGAAACAATACTTATAAACAATCATTACATCACTGGTCCCTACATCCAAGAAATCTACACATTAAAACAACTAATTATATCTACTCTAAACATATCACATTATATTATTCTTGTACTATTTACTGAAAATCATATTCTTGTTCAAACGCATCAAATCTCACATATCTCTTCATACAAATCTTAAACAACAAATCATCTAAACTCAATTATATAAAATTAATTGGTCCCAGATGGTCCATTATAAGTGCCATACATCCAGTGGCGTAGGAAGGGAGGGGCGTTCCGCCCCGGGTGCACGTGCTCGGGGGGGGGGGGGGGGGGTGCCGGCCCCGCTGGTTCCCTGCTCTCTCTGCCCCGGAACAGGTTACTTCCTGTTCCGGGGCAGAGAGAGCAGGGAACCAGCGGGGCCGATGCAGCTCCGAGTGACGTGCACTCGGGGCGGATCGGCCCTCCCGCAGGTATGAATGTGGTCCGGGGGGGTGTGCCACAGGGGGGGGTCACGCCATGCTGCACCCGGGGGGGGGGGGTGCGCAGCGGCGACCCGCCCCGGGTGCCATTAGCCGTTACTACGGCACTGCGTACAACGGTCACTCCACTTAGTTCTCCTTATTTATATCCCAGGTACATAATCCACTGTCTAATCAGTAAAAGTTCAAAAGATGAAAAACAACGTTCAAAGATGACAAAATCAATGTGCAAAAAATGAAGAAACAGATGTTCCACTGTTATCTCGATCTCAAACACCATCAGATGTGAAATCTTCACAGCTTCTAACTTTACATGGAGATCATTCAGGGTTTGACTTGCTCCTTACATTCATCATCCAATCATCAATCGGGTCTCAACATAGGCCATGTTTCATTTTTACTTCATCAGGAGACCTTTAACAGCCCCATTAGAGCATCTGGTACACCAAGGACGTGAATCTGATGGTGTTTGAGATCAAGATAACAGTGGAACATCTGTTTCTTCATTTTTTGCACATCGTTTTTGTAATCTTTGAACGTTGCATAGGCGGTCGGTGGCCCAACTGTTTAGGGAGGCTAAAGGGGGCGGGGTTAGGGGGTGGGGCCAGGGTGGAGCTTAAATCCATAATTGTCTGATAACACACAGAAAAAATAAATAAATAAAAATAAAAGTCACAATTAATACCTTTTATTAAATTTAGATATTAGATATGTATCATATGTCAAAGAATAAAGTGGTTGCTCAAAGCATATACTAACCACAATTGCTCAACTACAAAACACGATGCACAACTTTGTGCAAAAACATACTCAGAACCTTACTGTACCATAAATATTACACTGGGCAGAACCTAATACACCAACATACCATGACCCATACGGAAAATGCAGACCGTCAACAATATGAAACAAGGGATCATAATATCACAATTCTCATGTAGAGCCACAAAACATCCTAATTCATGTTCAATGTGGGATAAAATGCCATACATAAGTAAATAAATATAAACTTTTAATGTTGAGCACCTGATTCTCAAAGTGGACATATTCCAAACACTATAATGAAAATAAAATGATCTTTCAAATACTTTTAAAACTTATTTTTAGCACTTTTAAAATTTCAGGGGTCAGTGCAACTCTCTTTGGTATGAAGTGCTCATGTGCAGGAATTCAGCCTAGTTAAATATCTCCATGGCAACCCAGGACAAGTCCAGCCAACCCCCCCTGCTCTGCTCTCCCAGCAGGTAATCAAATTACAACTAGTTACAAAAGGCTACAGACGGCTTTCACTGCAGCTGCTGCTATTTAAGATTGGACTCATCGGAGAACTACTACTACTACTATTTAACATTTCTATAGAAACAGCTGACCCATCCTGCTGTGGTTGAGGAGGCGTAGCCTCCCCAAGCCTCTTATACCGGGCGCCTATGGAACGTTGTGTGTTTCATCTTTTGAACTTTTACTGACTGGACAGTGGATTATGTACCTGGGATATAAATAAGGAGAACTAAGTGGAGTGACCGTTGTATGGCACTTATAATGGACCATCTGGGACCAATTATATCCTGGGATAATTTTATATAATTGAGTTTAGATGATTTGTTGTTTAAGATTTGTATGAAGAGATATGTGAGATTTGATGTGTGTGAACGAGGATATGATATTCAATAAATATTAAAAGAATAATATAATGTGATATGTTTAGAGTACATATAATTAGTTGGTTTAATGTGTAGATGATACAGTGTGACTAATTAAAGCCAATTGTAACCCTATATAATAATTCTCACCTCCAACGTTCTATGCCTGTGTCCGTGGCTTTCTTCAGAGTTGGTCTGCTAGGCTCCGAAGCCCTGGCTGACGTCACATAGAACGCCAGAGCCAGAGGAGGAGGGGTGAAAGGGGCAGGGCACAGGGGCGGAGGCGGAACTTGAAAGACAAAACAGAAGCGTTGAGGGGCGGAGTAGCCAACAGCGTCGCGTCCAATGGCAGGGAAAGAAAGGTCGGAGTCCTCCTTGGGCGTGAGCGGAGAGGGCAGAGCCACGGAGCGCGTGCTGCTGTGCCGAGCCAGCGCGCGGGTGCGCTTGCGTGTCCCTGCGCTGGGCGCAGGGGAGGGGGAACCTCAGGAGTCGGAGCGGCACTGCAGAGGAGGAAAGCAGGCAACTGCCAAGGCTGTCCCTCCTGGCCCAATGGGAGGGTGTGTGGGCAGCCGCCACGACTCCTCGGGAGGGAGGGAGGGACCCTGAAACTCGGAGGGAGGGAGCCTGAATCTGGGAGGGAGGGACCCTGAAAGTCAGAGGGAGGGGGTCCCTGAAAGTCAGAGGGAGGGAGGGGATGACCCTGAAAGTCAGAGGGAGGGAGGGAACAACCATGAAAGTTGGAGGAAGGGAGCGACCCTGGAACCGGGAGGGAGGGAGGTGGGGGACGACCCTGGAACTGGGAGGGAGGGAGAGAGGAAGGAAGGGAGGGGAGGGAGGGGGGCCCCTGGCACACACTCTCATTCTCACACACACACTCTCTCTTTCACAGACACACTCGCACCCTGTCTCACTCTCTCTCTCACAGACACACTCGCACCCAGTCTCACTCTCTCTGTCACACACACACACTCGCACATTCACTCTCTCTCTCTCTCACATACAGTCACTCTCACACACACTGTCTCAAACATACACACTCCGAGGAAAACCTTGCTAACACCCGTTTCATTTGTGTCAGAAACGGGCCTTTTTTACTAGTATAATATAATATACATCCAAGCTATACTAGGAGTTTCTAGACCAGGAAAAAAAGCGATAATACACTATAATATACATACGTCCATCACTGATCATTACATCATCCAGGCTGTTATCATCAGCTGTGTGTGTGTGGGGGGGCCCTATTCACAGCGAAAGTCGGGAGTTTCTTTGACCAGGAAATATGGTTCTCTGAGCACTTTGTACGTTACAGACGAGCTCCCAATTTCACTGACTAAAACTCCCTTTTTTATTAGGCTTAGAACTCATGTTCAGAGCTAAGGAAAATTACAGAATGCTTGAGAATTTCTCTGTTTTGGTAAACAAGCCATACTGTGTGAATGTGGTCACATGTTTCTCAGTCCAGGTGGCCAGTCTGAACTCGAAAGACGCTCCACCTCTCCCTTCACATACCAAATTAATTAGAGCTGTGTTTTATCATCTACATTCCAACTTATTTTCACACAATCAAAGTTAAACAATCATTTTTTTCTTCACCCAAAGCGTAATTAAACTCTGGAATTCGTTGCCGGAGAATGTGGTGAAGGCGGTTAGCTTGGCAGAGTTTAAAAAGGGGTTAGACGGTTTCCTAAAGGACAAGTCCATAAACCGCTACTAAATGGACTTGGGAAAAATCCACAATTCCAGGAATAACATGTATAGAATGTTTGTACATTTGGGAAGCTTGCCAGGTGCCCTTGGCCTGGATTGGCCGCTGTCGTGGATAGGATGCTGGGCTCGATGGACCCTTGGTCTTTTCCCAGTGTGGCATTGCTTATGTACTTATTTTTAAACAGAATTACTTCTCATCAAAAATACAGACTCTGAGTGCAATGTCTTTAAAATTCACTTCTATTACAGCTTACTACTAAAAGGGCCTTAAAAGCGTAGCACAGTTTTCAATATTTATTCTTAGAGGATCCCAAAAGCTTTGTAAGATCCAAACTATCAGGAGAATTTAGATTATCAAAATCACCTTCTTGGTTAGTTACCCTTATCCCTTTAGGATAATGATTTAATTGATTTAATATCTAAACTTTCACAAGTTAATTGTAAAACATCTTTCATATACATCTTGAAAAGTTCCATAAAAGAAAGATAATAGGTAACTGGAAAGTTCAAAAACTTCAGATTACATGCTCGTTTACTATTTCCAAGTACTCCATTTGCATATGTATCATAAGGCTATCCTTAACAGAGGAAGCCACCACTGATTGACAAGAGACCATCTGAGTCTCCAACTTCTCCGTATCTTGAACTGAACTCAACTTCACATCATGCTCAACCAATTTTTCAACTGTCTCCTGAGTAAATTTACTATATAGGGACAAAGTATCTTGAAAATTCTTATCCATGTTAAATTTTGCCTCATAAATGTCTTTCAGGGAAACTTCCTGATTAATTTTAGGTGTAGAGAAGACAGACAAAGATTTATAAGAAAATAGAACAGGAGTTGGAACCTTAATTTCAGTAAAGTCAGAACTCCTTTCAGGCTTCTCCCCAGCATCAATCTCAGAAACATCTCTTAAAGTAAAGTCGGAGCTAACCAAACTGCTCACCTGAACTGGAGGACTTGCCATTTCTGATGTCAGAGTTGGTTGTGGGTGCGGGTTCAGCTCCTGAAGAAAGGAAAACTTCAGAAGGAGAGAGATTACTCACAGTAGGGAGGATGGTATTAGATGTCATCACCATCTGCACATACAGGTCCATAGGGCCTTTAACCACTACTGGTGTTGATAAATTCTTTTTCCCTCTATCTTTACGTTTCCCCATTGGAGCGGAACAGAGTTCCATGCTCTTAAGTAGCTCCGTAGGGGCGGGACTTGCTCTTTTGGTCACTCCCCTTTGGGCATGCCACTGTGGTAGGAACATCTTCAAATAGATGGAGCAAAATGAGGCTTCCTGACATCACTGGGTCCCAAAAGGCATCTAGACCAGTGACAGCAACTTCACCGGGTCCCAGCTGTTCCTCAGAGTTGCGGCAGGAAAGCCTTCAAATAGATGGAGCAAAGTGGGGCTTCCTGATGTCACCAGGTTCCAAAAGGCATCCAGAGTGGTGCCTGCAACTTCACCAGGGCTCTTAGCTGTTCTTCCATTTGCACATTTAGTGCAATTTACGACAAGGGAATTGGTGACAGAAGTGTATTTGATTTTTATTAATAGTCACAGGAGGTTTTCTCCTGGTTATTCCCCTTCTCCTTCTTCATTTTTCTAATCTTTTATTGATAGTTCTAAACTGAGAGCCACAAGCCATAGTTCCCTTTACACTTAATGTGAGTCTGTTCACTCTGCATCCAGCCAGTAGCTGTTCCTGTTGTTATTTATTTTATTTGTTTATTTTGATATTTATACCCCGCATTATCCCATACATTCTTGAGTTCAATGTGGCTTACAATAAATAAAACAACAGGCAAGGTTTACAATACCATAAGCAAAATATAAAGTAAGATCAGAGTAGCACAAATAAGATACAAATAAGAACTAAACCATTGATAGCTAGTTACAATCTATCACACTCCATCAATAAGTAGAAACCTCTAAAAGAGGGAAGTTTTCAGTCTTTTGCAAACTACCAAGTAAATCAGGCTGACCCTTGATTGCTATTGGCAGCGAGTTCCACCACTTAGCACCTTGGTATCTAAAGTCTGCAGAGTGAACCGACTTATAGCACACTCTCTTGCAATCTGGAAGATGAAGTCTAAGGTAGTCCCTAGAACCAGAGGTTATATAGGGGAATAGTTATTAAGGGCTGTATGTAATTCAGTGTCATGCCATATAATATTTGAAAGACTAAAACACATAATTTTAAAATAATCCTGTCTTTAATGGGAGCTGCAATCACTGTCTTAGCTATGTTTTCAGCTCTGGCTGGCCTGATCCACAGGAGCCAGACCTGGATCTTTTGCAAGTATTATTCTTTTTAGCCAGTCTAATTTCTTGATGAAATTTAAGAATCTACAAGTTGTGGGTTGGTCTAGTGCTGTACACTGCTATGGTGAAGACCTAGGTTTAATTTTGAGTCTTGTCTTTGCTTCCCAGGCTAACTGGACTTGGGATGCTGTAAAGACAGTGTCCAAAAGCCTCTGGGGAGAGAGCATCCCAGTTATTGCTCAGTGGTGACACCTACTGGTTTGACATAGTGTACATACATACCAGGTTCCAGAAGAAATTGCGATCTTTGGATGCAAGCCAAGGATTGTCAATCTAGTGGCTGGACTACGGAAAGTTATAAAAATGGGGGAAAAACATCATGTCTGAATAAAGGATCATGGTACTGTTGCATGGTAGAGTCAAGATTGTAACCATGGTGCGGTTTGGGGTAGGGCATGAGGTGAAAGAGCAGCAGAGAAACACAGGGTAGGCAAATGCACCCTCTTTCAAGTGGCCAGGCAGCAGATCTCTCAGGGCAGTGGAGCTGAAAGTAGGGACAAGGAAGAGGAACGATAAGGAGGAAGTGACGTCACGAATGCTGATGGCTGCCTAAAACCGAAGCTCCGTCTCATCCCTGCACACAAGTAGCGATAAATAGCTTCAACACGTCCTGAAATTCCTCCTTATTGCAGCAGAATTTAACAGGAACCTGGTGTGGTGTTTTTGGCTGCAAAAAATTCAAAACAGACAATGTCTTTGGCTAGAAAGGAGGGTGAGCGCCAGGCCGGTAAGGCGGCGAGCCGCCATGTGCTCACGTCTGCTCGAGTTTCTCACTCAGATTCAGACTCCGCCATGTCTAACACGGAAGCACAGACCGTGTCTGCGAAGCGGGGCATTTCTAAAGACTTAGCTAAATGCTTTCAGGAGATCCGTGAAGAGATCAAGTCCTCTAAGGAGGAAATACTGGACCGGATGGACGTTTTGTGTGTGGATCTCCGTGAATTGGGAGGGCGAGTGGAGGACTTGGAAACACGGGGTGGGGGGGGGGGGTGGGGAAGAGCAAGCTGAGCATTTGATAGAGGCAGATGCAAAAATTTCAAATCTCTTTGAATACTTTGAAGAATTACAATGCAAGGTTGATGATCAGGAAAATCGAGGGAGAAAATGTAACCTCCATTTTCGTGGAGTTCCAGAGGTGGGGACAAAGAGGATGTTGTTACGGTGGTTAAGTTGCTTTGTGCCAAGCTGCTAGAATCTGAAGATATTATGGTGGAGCGAGCACATAGAGCTTTAGGGAAGAGGCAGGATACTAAGCCACGGGACATTGTTGTCTGTTTTTCTTCATACGCTATAAAAGAGAGATTGATGCAGCAGGCTCGCCAGGTTCAATCTATTGACTATAATGGGGCGCAGGTGAAGGTGTTCCAGGACTTGTCTCAGCTGACTTTGGCTAAGCGACGAGCCATGAAACCCGCTTTGGATATCCTAATTGCTAACAAGATCCCGTACAGATGGTCCTTTCCTTTTGCTCTCTGCTTTACTGTTGGGGAAAGCTGTATCGCTTCAGACTGTTATCGGAAGTATGGAAGGTTCTGAACGAGGAAGGCTTGACTGCAGCTGCACATCCTCCGGTGGACATCGCCCCCACATCTCGGGCAAAGCTTCAGCAATGGAAATGGATTACAAGAACTCCAGGAGTCCCCTGAAAACCACTTGAAGTGACTTTCAGATTTTAATATAACTCTGTTTATATGGAGATATGAATACTGAATGGAACATTTTTATAGGAATTTTAAGGACGATCTTTGGGATTTATAGATCAAAGATTGCATGTTGTTTTGTGTGCTCTTAGAACGAGTTTTGAGCAGGGGCTGGACAGTACAGGGTTTGTATGTGGTTTATCTAGTAGAATGTTACATGGGGATAGGACTGTGTTTTGAGTGGATGGGAAGGTAGGGTGCGAGGGGTGGGGGTTGTGGATGGCTTATTGGGTTGGTGGATTACTTTCTCCAGAGTGCCTAGTATAGGGGACTTGTTGGTCTCTGTCTAGGGGGCTTTTGATGATTTGGTGGGAGGGGTTGGGTAGGGTTAGGATGTCTAGGTTTATTCTTGTGGAGGATGCCTGCTGGGGAATGGGGATAGGGGTGTGTTTTTTTTCTTCTTCTCTTTTCTTCTTTTTCTTTTTCTCCAACTCTCTTCCTCCTTGGCTGGTGCAGAGATTGGCCATCTCTTTGCTTGTTCTGTGCCGTAAATGAGTACTGATCTAAAATGTTTGTCATATAATATCAAGGGCCTTAACTCCCTCCAAAAGCGATAAATGTTTAAGGAACTGCTGCTGAGTACTCCACATGTGGTCTTTTTGCAGGAGACTCACTTTAGACGGGAACATGAAAAATTGCTATGTCATCATCGATATCCTTATGTTTTCTTTGCTTCCAATGCCAGCTTTAAGAAGAAACGGGGGGTTGCGATACTGTTACATTCTTCCTTGCAGGTACAGGGTACAGAAAGTAAAACGTGATCCTGCTGGTCGTTTTTTGTTTATGCATGTGATGCTGAATAATTCGCTTTTCTCTGTTGTGGCTGTATACGCGCCTAACGAATCTCAGGGAGTATTTTTTGCCCGGCTGGGAAAAGTGTTGCAAGCTGACCCGTTTGGTAAGTTGGTAATGGGTGGGGATCTTAACGCAATGTTTGACCTGTACATTGATAAGACTGGAGTGGTCTCGAGGGCGGACATCCAAAACTCTAAGGCTTTGGAAGCTCTGACCAGGACTCTGGTGGTTTGTGATATGTGGCGCCTAAATCATTTTAGGGACAAAGATTATTCTTTTTACTTTAATTCTCACGACTCTTATTCTCATATCGATCATATTCTCCTTGATGTATCTCTTTCACAGTGTGATTGTGCTATGGGCATAGGTTCTATTACCATCTTGGATCACGCCCCCACTTGGTTGCATCTTTCCTCTCTTTGTGAGGTGGATAAAGATACCAGGTGGACCCTAAATGCTTCTCTACTAAGAGACGAGAAGGTGGTGGCTGCATATCATATGGTCTTGAAGGAGTATTTAGATACCAATTTGACATCGGGTCCTCCCCTAGGGATTGTATGGGATGCTTTGAAAGCTGTAACGAGGGGGTTTTACTTAAAACATGCTAGTATTCGAGCTAGGGCACAGAGACAGGAGGTGGCGGCATGTATGTCACGATTGTCAGATCTTGAGGCTAGGCATAAGTTGTTGCACAAGGTTGAACATTTGTGGGAGATTCAGGCCCTTCGCCTTAAGATGGACAATATCTATTAACTTTGTATTTCAAATTACTATGTAAGCCGCATTGAGCCTGCATTATGTGGGAAAGCGTGGGGTACAAATGTAATAATAATAATAATAATCTACTCAGAACAACTCCAGTTTGTACGTGGTCAGCAACAATTGCATCATTACTCCACCCAGAATAAGCCTAGCAAAGCATTAGCTTTTAGGCTGCGGAAGAGGCAGGTTGACCGTACTATACTGTGTATTGGCGATGGCCATAATAAGGTATTGACCCAAACCTCCTTGATTCGTCAAAGGTTTCAAGCCTTTTACCACTCCCTCTATTCTGCAGATCCTCATATTGATTAGGATGCGATAGAGGCCTTCCTTGCTTCTCAGTCTCTTCCCTCTCTCTCAGTGGCTCAGCGCTTGTCTCTTGACAGGGTTGTTAAGGCTGAGGAAGTTGCTTTAGTAATAAAGGATTTACTAACAGGCAAGGCCCCGGGGTTAGACAGATTGTCGAATGATTTTTATAGGGTGTTTAGGGGGGAGTTGGCTCCTCTTTTAGTGGAGATTTGTAATGGACTTCAGGAAGGGGAGGCTCTTCCTCCTTCAATGATGGAGGCCTGGATAGCAGTGATACCAAAGCCTGGTAAAGATAAGGTAGATTGTGCATCTTACCAACCTATATCCATTCTTAATTTGGATGTTAAAATCATAGCGAACGTTTTGGCGAATTGGTTAGCTAAGGTTCTTCCAGATTTGGTCCATCCTGACCAGGTTGGATTTGTTCCTCATAGGCAAGCTAAGGACAATGTGAGAATATGGTAAATTTATTGCACGTAGCTAACCAGTCTCGGACTTCTTTATGCCTTTTGGGTTTGGATGCCGAAAAGACCTTCAATCATGTTCATTGGCCTTTCATGATGAGTGTTATGGAGAGATTGGGGATAGGTTTGAACTTTAGAAATTGGATCCAGGCTCTTTATCATTTTCCCACAGCATGTGTTCGTATTAATGGAGGCAATTCACAATTGTTTCCTTTATCTAGGGGGACAAGACAAGGTTGTCCTCTCTCACCTATGCTATTTGCGTTGGTTATGGAACCGTTAGCCATTGCTATTCGAGCCAACTCTAATATTTCGGGTTTACAGTTGGCTGGTCAGGATTATAAGTTGGCACTTTTTGCTGATGATATCTTGCTCTCCTTGACTAAACCCTTAATTTCTTTGCCCAATTTAGTTCAGCTTTTGGATGAATATTCCTCAGTATCAGGTTTTAAGTTAAATATGTCTACATCGGAGGCAATGGCTGTTGGTATCCCGGGTCCGATGTTGGTGTCCTTACAGGAAAACTTTCCATTTCGGTGGGTCTCCCGGGGTATCAAATACTTGGGGGTTATCCTCATTAAAAAAATTTCAGAGTTATTTGCAGTCAACTACCCTTCTCTTTTAAAGGAGATTTATAGGGATTTGAAAGCTTGGGGGTCTGTTGAATTATCGTGGTTTGGCAGGATTGCTACTGTAAAAATGAATGTACTGCCACGCTTGATGTATCTATTTCAGGTGCTTCCTTCGCGTTTATCCCGTTCCTTTCTCTCAGGTATTCAGAATCGACTCATGCGCTTTATATGGTCCAATAAGTGTCCGCGTCTTTCCAGAGTTCTGTTATATAGAGATCAAAGACAAGGAGGGCTAGGTGTTCCAAATATATATTGGTATTATAAGGCAGCGCAAGCACTTGTGGCCATAGAGTGGTTTCATGCTAGCTCTCATAAGAGGTGGATTCGTCTGGAACAGGATTCGGTTGGTGGCTGTCTGTTGCGATCATTAATGTGGCTGCCTTGGCAGTATAGGAAATTTGATAAAGAGATTTGTCCCTCAATCTCAACAACTTTCCATTATTTGGATAGTTTATTTGGTACACAGGACTTGATCCTTTCAAAGCTTACTCCAGTAATCCATAATCCACTTTTCCCTCCAGGTCTTGAATCTGGTATTTTTAAAAATTGGTTTTCAGCTGGCTTGGAAACTTGGGGTCAAATTCTTTTTACTTTTTCCGTTTTATTTATATTTATTGAGTATAAACATAGCATACAAGTATAACTATAAAAATACAACTCAAATACTTCCATCTTCCATTATTAACAGTTTCAAATATGCTTGAACCCACTACATAATTCCCCCTTGGGGTCAATTCTTTGACGATGGAGAGTTTATCCCGTTTCAAAGTGTGATTGAGCAATATGCACTTTCATCTAAAGATACCTTTGCATATCTGCAGGTGAAACATTTCCTTTCAGCTGGTGAGATACGAGCCAAAGTTCTGTGAGAGGCTTCATTTTTGGAGGATTTGTGTGAGGATTCCAAAGGGATGAGGGGTTTGATTACTTGTTTATATTCTTTTCAACGTAGAAAGATTCAGGCCCCCGTTGAATATCGACATTGGGAGTTGGGGGTGACATTGTCTGATGATGACTGGACTTTTATGGAGCTTGCTTTGTCATGAATTTCTATTTCTACTCCATTTAAGGAAAACGCACTAAAGGTGTTGTATAGACGGTATTTGACCCCTGCCCGCCTTCACCACATGTTCCCACAGGTGTCGTCTCTGTGCTGGAGAGGGTGTGGGCAAGAGGGCACTATGGGGCATATCTGGTGGACCTGTACTAAAGTACGTGCTTTTTGGAAATCAGTGCAGTTTAGACTCCAGGGGTGGCTCTCCAAGCCCTTGAAGTGGTTTCCTGAGTTGTTTTTTTCTTTTTCCCAAAAAACCACCTGGCCTAACCACTTCTCAGTTTTTGTTCATTCGGCATGCTATGATGGCTGCCAGGGTTACTCTGGCAGCTTCATGGAAGTCCTCGCAGGTTCCTTCAAGCACTAAGTGGCTTAATAAGCTTTGGTATTTGTGTGAATTGGAAAGGCTTTGGGCTAAACGCAATAAAACGGCCAAATGGGAAGCTATCTGGCACCCTTTTTTAGCTAATTGTTCTTGTTGAAGTACATAATTCAATAGGAAGGGAGTGGAGTTTGGGAGTTTTTTGGGTTTTTTTTTCTTTTCCTTTATTAGGGTGGGTAGGGTGGGGAACAGGGCTTTAATATTGTAAAAACTTATATAAAAAAGGGGGGGAAATTTTGAAGTATATTAGGTACTTAAAGATTATTTGGGGATGTGTCTTCATGGTTGTTAGATAAGTTATTCTGGTGTTCAATTTTATTGCATTTGTCAGTTTTATATAGCGAGATGTTTTCGCTAGCTGTGTAATTTGTCTTTTCTCCGAAGTTTGAATAAAGACTTCTTTCAATTAAAAAAACATAGAGAGAAGGGAGTGTCGTGACAGTGGAGAGGAACAGAGTGAAGGGACTGTGAAGTGTTTGGATACTTTGGAGAAAAAGATAGGAGGAAATTTAGAGTGTAGAGATTGAGAAGACAGAAGAAAGGAATGGTAAAATAGTGAGATGTTGAGAGAAATGAAAGGAGGGAAATAAGTGAACAAGTAGTGATGGATGAAAGATGCATAAAAGAGATGGAGAGACATGACAAAGAATAGAGAAAAGGAGAAAGAGACTGAAAAAGGAATAAACACATGGAATACATGGAAATAATTAATGGTGCAAATAGATCAATGGGAAAGACAAGAACAGTGTGAAGAAAGACAATAAAGATAGAAGAGACACTGAAAAAGTGGTGAATTTGAGGAATGCCCTCCTGGTGGAAGTGATGGAAATGAAAACAGTATCTGAATTCAAGAGGGCTTGGGAAAGTAGATGGCATGGATGGGCAGACTGGAAAGGCCATGTGGTCTTTATCTGTTTACATTTTTCTATGTTTTTGTCTACATTTAGTTTCAGATTCTGACTTGTAAAAGTTTAATTATTATCAATATATTTTTTAAATGAATAGCTTCATCCTGTTTCAGCAATGTTCATTATATCATAATGTCACCAGTGGACTGCCTCAGTTCTAGACTCAGACATTAAGTTTTGTTCTCCCCTGCACTATTCAGCAAAGGCCCAGATTCTAACCAGAGAAGTTATACAGTCTTCTGGTGTTTCCCAAAATTTCTCCAGGTCACAGTCCAAGGCAGAAGTAAGTTGGGAGTGGGCTTTTAATACAGTGAGCAATAACGGGGGGGGGGGGGGGGGGGGGGGGGACTATAGGCAGACAGATTGTAAGAATGGGAAAAGTAGTGCTAGCAAGGGAGTGTGAAGGTAAGAGAGGGAGATGGAAGAATGAGATCAGAAGGTCAGCCTGTTTGGAAAGAAAAGGAATAACATGACTTAGTCCAGACCAGTCCTTGTGGTTGAAGGAAAGTAATGCTCTGGAGCAGTGCTTCTCAACCTTTTCTTCAGTCAGGACACACCTGACGGACAGTACTTGCATACGTGACACACTGCATACATATGACCTTCATGGACCTTTGGTCTGACACAGTATAGCAGGTCTTATGAGTTAAATGTAAAAACCCTAGCTCCCCCCAACAGCAGGTGCAAATTATATTTTCTCCATGGAAATTACCATACAAAAAAAATTCTGATTCCTATGACATCTGCAACACAAAGTTCTCTATTACCAAGCACATTATGAAATAATACAAACCCTGAAAAAATCCTAACTCAACATACAGTACATTTAGCAAACTTACTATACAAGAGTAGCACAAATTCCTATGATTCAAACATGAACCCTACCTAAGAACAGGCAGCACTACAAATATTATTACACAGGTCCTAGAACACCAATACACCTACTACTGGTAAAACAGAACAAGTGGGACAGGATTCTACATAGAAACTACATGCAAACAGAATGCTACATCTTGGTCACATGCAAAACAGTCAAACCCCCTTCTAATCCAGCAATTCCATGTTCCTTCTTTCTCTCTTCTACCCCTATGATCTAGCATTTATTTATTTACTTTATTTGTATCCCGCCTTCATCCAAGGTGGGTAACAAAAAATCTACATATATAATCAGTAAAACCATAAAACATAATTAATAATAAAAAACAATAACTAATACAATTTCTCAAAAAAGGAAGAAACAATTATTACAATATTCTTCATTCTTCCAAAAGGCTATTATAAAAAAGTATGTTTTCAACAAACATTTAAATTGTGGAATATTATCACATGATTTTAAATATCCAGGCAAGGCATTCCATGCAGGTGGACTAGCAATAAAAAAGGCTTGCATCTTTGTCTCTGCATAATGATACAATTTTGGAGAAGGCAAACAAAGATGAGTAGATGTCTCAGATATTAATATCCATCCTGGTTTATATAATCGTAAAACATTTGAAAATATATTGGGACTTTCCCATATATACACTGGTGAATCAATATAAGCAACTTAAATTGAATCCTATACACTACAGGGAGCCAATGTAATTTTTTTAAATATTGGAGTAATGTGTTCAGATTTTGGAACTCCAACAATCAGCCAAGTGGCTACATTTTGGATGACCAGCAGAGCTTGGAGCCAGATAGATGATATACCCCAAAATAAAGAATTACAAAAATAAATTTTAGTTCTCCGAGGACAAGCAGGCTGCTTGTTCTCACTGATGGGTGACGTCCTCGGCAGCCCCTCCAATCGGAATCTTCCTAGCAAAGTCCTTTGCTAGCTCTCGCGCGCCCGCGCGCACCGCGCATGCGCGGCCGTCTTCCCGCCCGAAACCGGCTCGAAGCCGGCCAGTCTTCTTTCGTCCGCACTCGGTACGGCTGTGTTTTTTGCCGTGTTGAGCCCCGGAGAGTCGACCTCGCGCGTCCGTTATCTAATCGACGTGTTTTTTCTTCGGAAAAGTTCTTTTCGTTCGGAAAGTGCTCCGGAAACCCCCTTGGGTTTCGTTTGCCCCTTCCCGTATTTCCAGTTTTTGCCCCGGTAAGTTTTCTTTCGTTGTCGGGGTAGGCCTCTTTTCGGCCTCGGTCGAGATTTTTCTCCCTTAAAGTTTTGGTGCTCCAAATTCGTCATTTCGGATTTTGACTTCGCCGGCGTGATTTTTCCGCCCATGACATCGAAGCCTTCCAGCGGCTTCAAGAAGTGCACCCAGTGCGCCCGGGTAATCTCGCTCACTGATAGGCACTCTTCGTGTCTTCAGTGTCTGGGAGCCGAGCACCGTCCCCAGAACTGTAGTCTGTGTTCCCTCTTACAAAGGCGGACTCAAGTAGCGAGATTGGCCCAGTGGAACGTTTTGTTCTCGGGCTCTTCGTCGGCATCGGCACCGGGGTCATCGTGTGCATCGACGTCATCAGCGTCCAGACCTTCTTCCTTGGCTGCCAGTGCATCGAGTGCATCGAGGCATCGGCCCTCTGCATCGGCGCCGAGACATCGGATAGCTGCATCGACGTCGGTGGTACCGGGACCTCGTCTCCTGATGTCGTCGGACGGTGGTGCATCGAGTGGAGTGCAGGTGAGGGCTGTCCATTCCCCTGCTGGTGGCGGTGAGCCCTCGGGTGGGTCTCCTCCTACCCTGAGGGCTCCTGCGGTACAGCCCCCCCGAGACCGACCTCCTTCGGCCTCGGCCCCGAGGAAGCGACGGCTGGATTCTACGTCCTCCTCGTCGGTGCCGGGGAGCTCCGGTGACATGCTTCGGAAGAAGTCGAAGAAGCATTGACACCGGTCCCCTCCCCGCGTCGGCACCGAGAGCTCTGGGTCGCCGAGAGAGTCGGCACCCAGCAGGCATCGGCACCGAGAGGACCGCTCACCCTCTGTTCAGGAGGTGTCGATGCGCTCCACTCTGGACAGCCCGGAACAGCCTCCACGCCCGGAACAGGTTCTGACGTCGACGCCTGCATCGACCTCCATGCCTTTCTCTGCAGCCGCTCTGAACGAGAGCCTCCGGGCCGTTCTCCCAGAGATTCTGGGAGAGCTGTTGCGCCCTACCCCTCCGGTACCGGCGGTGCTTGCGCCTCCGGTACCGTCGAGCGTGGCGCCGGCTGGCCCATCGCCCGGGGTGAGGTCCCCGACGTCGGTACCGCGTGCGGTGCCGACTGCGGCCACCTCCCAGGAGGGCTCCCCGACTACGTCGGCGGAGGGAGCTTCGCCGATGCGGGCGAGGGAGTCTACCTCTCGACGCCCCCATCGTGGACGTGGCTCCACTGAGTCGAGCCGGGCGAGGTTGCAGACACAGGTTCGTGAACTTGTGTCTGACACCGAAGGTGAGGCCTCGTGGGAAGAAGAGGAAGACCCCAGATATTTCTCTGACGAGGAGTCTGAGGGTCTTCCTTCTGATCCCACTCCCTCCCCTGAAAGACAGCTTTCTCCTCCTGAGAGTCTGTCTTTCGCTTCCTTTGTCCGGGAGATGTCTACGGCCATCCCCTTCCCGGTGGTTGTGGAGGACGAGCCCAGGGCTGAAATGTTTGAGCTCCTGGACTATCCTTCTCCACCTAAGGAAGCGTCCACTGTTCCCCTGCACCATGTCCTCAAAAAGACATTGCTGGCGAACTGGACCAAGCCTTTAACTAATCCCCACATCCCCAAGAAGATCGAGTCCCAGTACCGGATCCATGGGGACCCAGAGCTGATGCGCACTCAGTTGCCTCACGACTCTGGAGTTGTGGATCTGGCCCTAAAGAAGGCTAAGAGTTCTAGGGAGCATGCTTCGGCGCCCCCGGGCAAAGACTCTAGAACCTTAGACTCCTTTGGGAGGAAGGCCTACCATTCCTCTATGCTCGTGGCCAAAATTCAGTCTTACCAGCTCTACACGAGCATACACATGCGGAATAATGTGCGACAGTTGGCGGGCTTGGTTGATGCTCTTCCCCCTGAGCAAGCCAAGCCTTTTCAGGAGGTGGTCAGGCAGCTGAAGGCGTGCAGAAAATTCCTGGCCAGAGGAGTTTATGACACTTTTGATGTTGCGTCCAGGGCCGCTGCTCAAGGTGTGGTGATGCGCAGGCTCTCATGGCTGCGTGCCGCCGACCTGGAGAATAGAATCCAGCAGCGGATTGCGGACTCACCTTGCCGTGCGGACAACATTATTGGAGAAAAAGTCGAGCAGGTGGTAGAGTCTCTCCACCAGCGGGACACCGCATTCGACAAGTTCTCCCGCCGGCAGCCTTCAGCTTCTACCTCTACAGGTAGACGATTTTTCGGGGGAAGGAAGACTGTTCCCTATACTTCTGGTAAGCGTAGGTACAATCCTCCTTCCCGACAGCCTGCGGCCCAGGCTAAGCCCCAGCGCGCTCGCTTTCGTCAGCAGCGTGCGCCTCAGCAAGGCCCCGCGGCTCCCCAGCAAAAGCAAGGGGCGAGCTTTTGACTGGCTCCAGCAGAGCATAGCCGACATCCAAGTGTCAGTGTCGGGCGACCTGCCAGTCGGAGGGAGGTTGAAAGCTTTTCACCAAAGGTGGCCTCTCATAACCTCCGATCAGTGGGTTCTGCAAATAGTCCGGCAAGGATACACCCTCAATTTGGCCTCCAAACCTCCAAATTGTCCACCGGGAGCTCAGTCTTACAGCTTCCAGCACAAGCAGGTACTTGCAGAGGAACTCTCCGCCCTTCTCAGCGCCAATGCGGTCGAGCCCATGCCATCCGGGCAAGAAGGGCTGGGATTCTATTCCAGGTACTTCCTTGTGGAAAAGAAAACAGGGGGGATGCGTCCCATCCTAGACCTAAGGGCCCTGAACAAATATCTCGTAAAAGAAAAGTTCAGGATGCTTTCCCTGGGCACCCTTCTCCTCATGATTCAGCAAAACGATTGGCTATGCTCTCTGGACTTGAAGGATGCCTACACACACATCCCGATACTGCCAGCTCACAGACAGTATCTGCGATTTCAGTTGGGCACACGCCACTTCCAGTACTGTGTGCTACCCTTTGGGCTCGCCTCTGCGCCCAGGGTGTTCACAAAGTGCCTAGCTGTAGTAGCAGCGGCACTTCGCAGGCTGGGGGTGCATGTGTTCCCATATCTCGACGATTGGCTGGTGAAGAACACATCCGAGGCAGGAGCCCTGCAGTCCATGCAGATGACTATTCGCCTCCTGGAGCTACTGGGGTTTGTGATAAATTATCCAAAGTCCCATCTTCTCCCAGTGCAGAAGCTCGAATTCATAGGAGCTCTGCTGGATTCTCGGACGGCTCGCGCCTATCTCCCAGAGGCGAGGGCCAACAACTTGTTGTCCCTCATCTCGCGGGTGCGAGCGTCCCGGCAGATCACAGCTCGGCAGATGTTGAGATTGCTGGGCCACATGGCCTCCACAGTCCATGTGACTCCCATGGCCCGTCTTCACATGAGATCTGCTCAATGGACCCTAGCCTCCCAGTGGTTTCAGGCTGCTGGGGGTCTAGAAGACGTGATCCACCTGTCCACGAGTTTTCTCGAATCCCTGTATTGGTGGACAATCTGGTCCAATTTGACTCTGGGACGTCCTTTCCAAATTCCTCAGCCACAAAAAGTGCTGACAACGGATGCGTCTCTCCTGGGATGGGGAGCTCATGTCGATGGGCTTCACACCCAAGGACGCTGGTCCCTCCAGGAACGCGGTCTACAGATCAATCTCCTGGAGTTGCGAGCGATCTGGAACGCTCTGAAGGCTTTCAGAGATCGGCTGTCCCATCAAATTATCCAAATTCAGACAGACAACCAGGTTGCCATGTACTATGTCAACAAGCAGGGGGGCACCGGATCTCGCCCCCTGTGTCAGGAAGCCGTCAGCATGTGGCTCTGGGCTCGCCGTCTCGGCATGGTGCTCCAAGCCACATATCTGGCAGGCGTAAACAACAGTCTGGCCGACAGATTGAGCAGGATTATGCAACCTCACGAGTGGTCGCTCAACTCCCGAGTGGTGCGCCAGATCTTCCAAGCGTGGGGCACCCCCTTGGTGGATCTCTTCGCATCTCGAGTGAACCACAAAGTCCCTCAGTTCTGTTCCAGGCTTCAGGCCCCCGGCAGACTGGCATCGGATGCCTTCCTCCTGGATTGGGGGGAAGGCCTGCTGTATGCTTATCCTCCCATTCCTCTGGTGGGGAAGACTTTGTTGAAACTCAAACAAGACCGAGGCACCATGATTCTGATTGCTCCTTTTTGGCCGCGTCAGATCTGGTTCCCTCTTCTTCTGGAGTTATCCTCCGAAGAACCGTGGAGATTGGAGTGTTTTCCGACCCTCATCACGCAGAACGAAGGGGCTCTTCTGCATCCCAGCCTCCGGTCCCTGGCTCTCACGGCCTGGATGTTGAGAGCGTAGACTTTGCCTCTTTGGGTCTGTCAGAGGGTGTCTCCCGCGTCTTGCTTGCTTCCAGGAAAGATTCCACCAAGAGGAGTTACTTCTTTCTGTGGAGGAGGTTTGCCGTCTGGTGTGACAGCAAGGCCCTAGCTCCTCGCTCTTGTCCTACACAGACCCTGCTTGAATACCTTCTGCACTTGTCTGAGTCTGGTCTCAAGACCAACTCTGTAAGAGTTCACCTTAGCGCAATCAGTGCATACCATTACCATGTGGAAGGTAAGCCGATCTCGGGACAGCCTTTAGTTGTTCGCTTCATGAGAGGTTTGCTTTTGTCAAAGCCCCCTGTCAAGCCTCCTACAGTGTCATGGGATCTCAATGTCGTTCTCACCCAGCTGATGAAACCTCCTTTTGAGCCACTGAATTCCTGCCATCTGAAGTACTTGACCTGGAAGGTCATTTTCTTGGTGGCAGTTACTTCAGCTCGTAGGGTCAGTGAGCTTCAGGCCCTGGTAGCCCAGGCCCCTTACACTAAATTTCATCATAACAGAGTAGTCCTCCGCACTCACCCTAAGTTCTTGCCAAAGGTCGTGTCGGAGTTCCATCTGAACCAGTCAATTGTCTTGCCAACATTCTTTCCCCGTCCTCATTCCTGCCCTGCTGAACGTCAGCTGCACACATTGGACTGCAAGAGAGCATTGGCCTTCTACCTGGAGCGGACACAGCCCCACAGACAGTCCGCCCAATTGTTTGTTTCTTTTGATCCCAATAGGAGGGGAGTGGCTGTAGGGAAACGCACCATATCCAATTGGCTAGCAGATTGCATTTCCTTCACTTACGCCCAGGCGGGGCTGGCTCTTGAGGGTCATGTCACGGCTCATAATGTTAGAGCCATGGCTGCGTCGGTAGCCCACTTGAAGTCAGCCTCCATTGAAGAAATTTGCAAAGCTGCGACGTGGTCATCTGTCCACACATTCACATCTCATTACTGCCTGCAGCAGGATACCCGACGCGACAGTCGGTTCGGGCAGTCAGTTCTTCAGAACCTGTTTGGGCTTTAGGATCCAACTCCACCCCCCGAGGGCCCTGTTTGTTCTGTTCCAGGCTGCACTCTCAGTTAGTTGGTAAATTTTTTAGGTCAATCTCAGTTATGTCCTCGCCGTTGCGAGGTCCAATTGACCATGGTTGTTGTTTTGAGTGAGCCTGGGGGCTAGGGATACCCCATCAGTGAGAACAAGCAGCCTGCTTGTCCTCGGAGAAAGCGAATGCTACATACCTGTAGAAGGTATTCTCCGAGGACAGCAGGCTGATTGTTCTCACAAACCCGCCCGCCTCCCCTTTGGAGTTGTGTCTTCCCTTGAAGTGTATTGTCTTGCTACATACTGGACTGGCCGGCTCGAGCCGGTTTCGGGCGGGAAGACGGCCGCGCATGCGCGGTGCGCGCGGGCGCGCGAGAGCTAGCAAAGGACTTTGCTAGGAAGATTCCGATTGGAGGGGCTGCCGAGGACGTCACCCATCAGTGAGAACAATCAGCCTGCTGTCCTCGGAGAATACCTTCTACAGGTATGTAGCATTCGCTTTAACACCAAGCTCTGCACTGTTGTGTGAAAAATCATAAGATGTCACCATATCTTTCAATTTACGCAAAACTTGAAGTTGAAACAAGATGTAGAAATAATGTGATCTACATATTTTTGCATTGTCAGATTATTATTAAAAAAAACTCCAAGATTATAAATAAATGGTTTTACAATAACTTTTTTTCCCTGATATTCAACTGTTATCAACAAAAATGAATGAAGAGTTCTACCCACATACATTATGTCTGTCTTTGCAACATTTAGTGACATGTTATGTTGTCCCATCCAATCTACAATTTTATCCAAGATCATCTTCAAATGTAATATGAAATCATGACCATGTTTCTTAATTGGAAAAAAATGTGTCTTCTCTTCCCCTCCAACTCTATGGTCTAGCAATTCCGTGTCCCCTCTCCTTTCTCTTCCACGCCTATGGTGCATCAACTCCAACAACTCCATGTCCCTTCTCTCAACCCCCCCCCCCCCCCTCAAAAAATAAATAAGTGCAGCTTCAGTGTTCAGCTTGGAGGGAACAGCAGCCGCAGGAACCCAGCCTGGTGGCAGGAGACATTTATTTATTTATTTATATTTATTTATTTGTTACATTTGTATCCCACATTTTCCCATCTATTTGCAGGCTCAATGTGGCTTACATAGTATCGTAAAGGTGTTCGCCAATTCCGGTATAAACAGTTACACTGATGTAGTAGAATGAGGTTCATGTGGAACAGACATATTAGGGAATCATATAGAGGAAGAGTTACGTTATGTCCATTACGTGCTTTGGTTTCGTAGTGTTGCAGGGTTCAGGCATTTAAGTTGGGTCGGTAGGGTATGCCTTTTTGAACAGGTAAGGTTTTAGTGATTTCCGGAAATTTAGGTGGTTATACGTTGTTTTCACGGCTTTTGGTAATGCGTTCCATAGTTGTGTGCTTATGTAGGAAAAGCTGGATGCATGAGTTGATTTGTATTTGAGTCCTTTGCAGCTTGGGTAGTGGAGGTTTAGATATGTTCGTGTTGATCCGGTTGTATTTCTGATTGGTAGGTCAATGAAGTCTGTCATGTATCCCGGGGCCTCGCTGTAGATAATTTTATGAACCGGGGTGCAGATTTTGAAAGCAAATCGTTCTTTGATTGGGAGCCAATGCAATTTTTCTCGGAGGGGTTTGGCGCTTTCAAATCGTGTTTTTCCCAAATATAAGCCTGGCTGCCGTGTTTTGAGCGGTCTGAAGTTTCTTTATGAGTTGTTCTTTGCATCCCGCTGCACAAGTCCCAATGCTGTGCTTTTTCCCAGGTTGTGTAGGTGACAAACTGCACACTGGAAGTGAAAGCCTGCTAAGTGCTGTTTACTCTCTACAAAACTGGGAAGAAGCATGGCATTGGGGCTTTTGTAGGCTTATCTCCTGTGGATCCAGCATTTCTCCACCTCTCTTCCCTCCATCTTCCACAGTCCAGCATCTATCTCTTTCCCACCCCCAATGGTCTGATCTCTTCCCCTCTCCCCAGCCCCCCCCCCCCCCCATAGTCTGGCATCTCTCTTTTCCCCCTCCCCCACAGGTCCAGCATCATTCTTGCTTCCTCCCCCTGCACCTCTCTCTCCATCACCCCCTCCCCATGGATCCAGTGTCCTGCCTACACATAACCAGGAAGTCTCATCAGAAGAGTAGGACATGGTAGAGGAAAAGCTTCAGGTCATCCCAGACAGTGTGTTATCACTTCCACTGCTGGCAAAAAAGGCAGGTTTGATAGACAGGGGGGGGGGGTGCTGAAGAAGGATGAGGGAGAGGTGCTGGATCCTCTGTAGGACAGAACATGCTGTAAATTTTACAAAAATAACCTACTGCTCTGTTTGTGTGCCAGCCCTGTGACACACCTCCCGCGTGCTTATGACACATTGGTTCAGAACTGCTGCCCTGAAGAAATGTGGAGCTATCAAAAGTGGTTGAGACAGAGAGGGGTACAAAAAAAGGGATTGTAAGGAACCATTAACTGACAGCTTGTTCTAGACTTCCAAATCCTTTCCTGTGGTGCTTGTAGCAAAGATACAGCATGGGGAAGGTCTGAACTGTAATATGGGGAGGAAGCAGGGGGAAGAAGGAGATAAAGTGCACAGACATGATGATTTTGACTTTCCCCTCTGTATGCTTAATTTGCTCTTATTTCTTTCTAGAGATGCCATTGAGTAGAAGCTGGTAAACAGAGGGAAATGCCAGGATAAAAATCCAATAACAAAATAACCTATCAATTTAAATTACTTTCTATTTCTAATAGAAGTGTAACTGAATTGGTGATTTAGTATTCTAATCTGTGAACAGATGTTTAATTTAGGTACTTTATAACCTACATTTACAAACCCATTTGAAATTATCAAAGAATTGTACAATCATAAATTACAGTAATGCAAGGCATCAATTGAAATGTAGCAAACATGCAAATTGAATAGGAAAAAAATAGTTGCACTTATAATAAATTAAATCAGCACTAAACCCAGACCTAGCCAGAACAAAATAATTCCACAGTACTCTTGTGGAATTTCTTCCCTCAAAATCAATAAACAGTTTTGCGAGGCCACTGCTTGAAGTCTCCGCAGCCATTTTAAAGAAACGGCGGCAGCAAGAACATCAGCGGTAGCAGGCAGGAAAGAATGGGGAACTTTCCTGCCTATAAGAGGCCACGAGACCACCAGGATGTAGTGAGTTGCATTCAGGGAGAGCACCCACTCAGGGCTGGAGGGAAGGGGGAGGTGGATGGATGGAGTCGTGCTTGGGGGGCATAGGTGGGAGGGAGTGAGGGGGCTGGAAAAACTTTTGGTAAGGGAGCGTACATGGAGAGTGGGGAAGAGAAAAGGGGAAATAGAGCACATGGGTTAGAAGGGGATGGAGAGGAGAGGGGGACATGCTGTTCATATATATTTGCTTTTCTGGAAATGTGCATCTTTTTAAATTTTTTATTTAGTAGAGTATGGAAGAAATGCATTTATGTTACTTTTATCATTATTTATAGAATCTGGCTTTCTTTGGGGGGGGGGGGGGGGGGTTAAGGTGACTGTGTAGCAGGGGTGAGGTATGTTGCAGTGTGGCAGGGACAGGGTGGGTCTGGGTGGGCCAGGGTTGGGAATGGAGGAGATTACTTGCAGTGGGACAGGTTAGATTTCTTTCCCTGTGCATCTCTCTAGCACCAGCTAAAAATGCTAGTGCACCTTAGTGAAGGATCCCCATACTTCTCTGCTTTGTCATCAAACGCTGTGTCTGCTTGTTCATTTAAATGCTGTTCATAAAAAAGGAAGTGTTCAGAATCTCCAAAATGGCACATCTGAACAATTTCACCTGAAGTTTTGTCTTTTATTATAGGGCCAAAGGCAAAAGAGACTTACAGCTAAAAAACTGCGTGAAGAAAGGGAGCAAGAGGAGAAACAAAGAATTGATCTAGAAGAAGCAAAGTACCAAGCAGAGAAACGAAGAGAAGCCATAGAAAATGCACAACTCAAGCAATACTACATGACTGATAGAGTCAAAAACTTTCATGTACTGCATCTCTTTAAGTGTATAATGCATTTACATTTACTTTCTGAACATGAAAGCTATTACCTGCATAAAGTGTCTTGTGTTATGTTTTATAGAGTGGACTTCTACTTACTCAAGTAATGAAGGAACGGGAAGCTCAGATTGAATTGAAAAAGAAGATGGAGCTGATTTACAAAAAGAAAGAGCAAAAGCCAGAAGAAGGTTTACTCAAGGAACGTCGGACAGAACACGAACGGTTTCTGGCAAGAAAGGCAGAATATGATGACCTGCTAGAACAGTATGTGAGAAAGGGTTCTTTCCAGTTAAGATCTCAGCCTTTTTATATATTTGCAAGTAAATAGCCTCAGACATTCAGCTACAGTTTTCACAGCTTTGTAACACAGTAAGAGGTTTTATGTACTGTAGCGTAAAGGGAAGATATTAGAATTTGGACAGTATTAGAAGAAGACAAAAGTGGAGCCACCTGCTTAATTCAGTAAGATCTCAAACAATACTTACAAATATCCAGTGGATCAATGCTTTAAGACAGCAACTAGGTATTCTATGAAACTTAAGATAAATGCTGCTTTGTGCAAAGAAAACCAAATTACTTTCAGATAATACTTCAGAAATCACAGTCATAGTGAAACATTTTGATCCTCAATTCTGCCCTAGTCTGCTTTCTTTCACCTCAAACTGTTGTAGCTGTTATAGCTTTTACATTTCTACTTTTGGCATATGCCTTAGGATAGAACAACACATGTATCTGAAAAAATTAGACAAACTAGAAGACAAAAAAGAAGGTGAAGAAATTCAAAGACTGACCAGATTGTATGAACAAGAGATGCAGCAAAAATATGAAAAAAATCTAGAAGAAAAAATGGAACAAATGAAGGCTTATCATGTAAGTAAAAAATCAGCAGAAGTCATGTACATCATGTAACTAACTGGATGTATCCAGTTACAGAACTGGAGGAGTGGCCTAGTGGTTAGGGTGGTGGACTTTGGTCCTGGGGAGCTGAGGAACTGAGTTCGTTTCCCACTTCAGGCACAGGCAACTCCTTGTGACTCTGGGCAAGTCACTTAACCCTCCATTGCCCCATGTAAGCCGCATTGAGCCTGCCATGAGTGGGAAAGCGCGGGGTACAAATGTAACAAACAAAAAACAAACAAACAAACTAGAGTTTGCCCTTTGCCTTATACCTGAGATGTTTTTCTGTTTGAAAAACAGAAACGGAGTTTTCACTTGTAGAGCAAGATAAAAGCATAAAACTCCTAGGAATATGTAAATATACTGCCTAGGATATGGTGAAAAAATGAGACTCCTATAGAGTCGCTCTTTCACAGTTATGTAGTTGGGTAGGATCAAGGCCTCAGATTTATTACAGTAGGTTTGGTGAGATTCTGCAGCACATTTACATAAATTCATATATTCTTATCCTGCTAGAGTAGTCCAGATGTGTGGGTTTATGCCACCCAGTCTGCAGATGGAAGCGGTCTTTCCAGTGACATCATCACTGCTAAAAGGAATGATGCAGACATGTACTTGTCAGTACTATAAAAGGGCAGTTCTATAAACCAGGTGCTTATAAATGTGCGGAATAATGGCATAAATGTGTGTAAATGTCAATAATCTTCCTAAGCGCAGGTATTTGCAAGGGGGCATAGGCAGAGGATGAGCATAGGCGGGACATAGGCATGCCTCCCACATATGTTGGTAACTTACAGAGTACTGGAATACTGTCTTTGCTGCATTTGCTGCATGATGTATTGTAAGCCACATTGAGCCTGCAAAGAGGTGGGAAAATGTGGGATACAAATGCAATACATAAATAAATAAATAAATACATTTAGGTTCCTATACTTACACCACTGGCATAAGTGCTGATGCCTACGTGTTGAGTGCCCTATACTGGATAACACTTCTGTTTTATAATGGAACCTAAGGGGGCAGTTCTGAAACTGGATACATCCAGTTAGGTTCCCCAGTAACATGTGATGGGAGCATATGCTATAATGACCTGTGGGCACACAGATGTCATTATAGAATACTAGCGCAATCCTGTATCGTGCCTAACATCTACATGGCCATAGTTGTACCAGTTAAAGACCAGGCATAACTACAGCCAAGTAAACGTGTGTAACTGAGAGCCTCACCCATGTGTACGCCCCCCTTGGAGTTACGCATGTAGCACTTACATGCACCCATACAGAATAGTGCTTAGGATGCTTACCCATGTAAGTGCTAACTTTCTGTGCATTTATACGTGTCTAATTATAACATAACATAACATTTGATTTTTATGTTCTGCAACACCTTACAGTTTAATGTGGATCCCAATATAAGAAACTGGACAAGCCAGGATGTACAATCAAATATTTAAAAAAAACACAATGAGGGGCATTTTCGAAAGGGACGTCCAAGTTGCAATTTGGGCGTCCTTGCAAAACGGCAAAATCTAGGGGCAGGGAAACCCGTATTTTCGAAACAAGATGGACGTCCATCTTTCGTTTCGAAAATACTGTCAGGGACGTCCAAATCCTTAAATTTCGCCATCCCTAGACATGGATGTTTCTGATTTTCAGCGATTTTCGAAACCAAAGATGTCCATGTCAAAAACAACCAAATGCAAGCCATTTGGTTGTGGGAAGAGCCAGCATTTGTAGTGCACTGGTCCCCCTGACATGCCAGGACAGCAACCGGGCACCCTAGGGGGCACTGCAGTGGACTTAATAAATTGCTGTCAGGTACATAGCTCCCTTACCTTGTGTGCTGAGCCCCCCCAAAACCCACTACCCACAACTGTGCACCACTACCATAGCCCTTACAGGTGAAGGGGGCACTTATATGTGGGTACAGTGGGTTTGTGGTGGGTTTTGGAGGGCTCTCTGTTTCCTCCACAAACGTAACAGGTGGGGGAGGGGATGGGTACAGTGGGTTTGTGGTGGGTTTTGGAGGGCTCTCTGTTTCTTCCACAAACGTAACAGGTGAGGGGGGGGATGGGGCTGGGTCTGCCTGTCTGAAGTGCACTGCACCCACTAAAACTGCTTCAGGGACCTCCATACTGCTGTCATGGACCTGAGTATGACATCTGAGGCTGGCACGACATATATATATATATATATATATATATATATATTTTTTTTTTTTTTTTTACAATTTATTTATTTCAATTATTTAACAAGAGTACACTTGTCATGAAATACAGCCAATAAATCATCAATATTGAAATTCACTTTACAACCAACTTAATACCAAGAAAAAAAAAGGAAAAAAATAATGGTGGAACTTCCACCCTAAAAGGAAATATTTTCTCTTAAAACAGTTATAATATAATATAATATTAAGTTTAAACATTTTTGCTTTCTCAGACCACTATAACTTGGTTGGGGGGCGATAATGAATAGAGAAGATTGTATATCATATAACATTCCAAACTTAGCTACGTAATTTAACCTCCAAATAATTATTTAAGATGTTATTTCAATTGTTTCATATCTAGAAAAGATTTAAGCTGATCTGCTGAATAAAAAACATATTTAGTCGTATCAAATTTAACTATACACTTACATGGGTAAGCTAAGAAAAAGGACCCTCCCACTTCTATAGTCCTTTTCTTCATAGTTAGGAAAGCTTTCCATTTCTGTTGTGTTTGTTTTGTTACATCTGGGAATATTCACATTTTTCCCCTCCAAAGAGAGTATTAGCATTCTTAAAGTAAAGTCTCATAACAGAGTTAAGATCCTGTCCAAACACAAATGATACAATCAATGTAGTCCTTTCTGTAAAATCATCTAATGATTGTTCCAGTAATTCAGATAAATTGTTCAAATCAAGATTTACTTTTGCTGCGTCTCCAGTTTTTCCATCCTCTTTCCTTGGGTTAGTTATATAATACTAGTAAAAAAGGCCCGTTTCTGACACAAATGAAACGGGCGCTAGCAAGGGTTTCCTCGGAGTGTGTATGTTTGGGAGAGTGTATGTGAGAGTGACTGTTTGAGAGTCAGAGTGAAAGTGTGAGTGTGTGTGTGTGAGAGAGAGAGTGAGTCTGGGTGTGAGTGTGTTTGTGAGAGAGTGTGTGTGTGAGAATGAGAGTGTGTGCAAGTGTGTATGTGAGACACAGTGTGAGAGAGAGTGTGTGTGTGTGGGCGAGAGAGAGAGTGTGTGTGAGACACAGATTCTCTGTGAGAGTGAGTGTATGAGACCAAGCGAGTGTGTGAGTGACTGTGTGGCACATAGAGAGTGAATGTGATACAGTGTGAGACAGAGTGTGTGAGAGTGAGAGTCAGAAAGACATTGTATATGAGAGAGAGAGTGTGAGCCCTGCCCTCCCAATCCATGCCCATCTGTCCCCTGCCCCCTCCATTCATCCTTTTCCAGCAATTCCCCTCTCTCCCTGAGCCCTGCCCTCCCAATCCATGCCCATCCATGCTCCTCTGTCACCTGCCCCCTCCATTCATCCCTATCCAGCAATTCCCCTCTCTCCCTGAGCCCTGCCCTGCAATCCATATCCATCCATGCCCATCTGTCCCCTCCATTCATCCCTATCCAGCAATTCCCCTCTCCCTGAGCCCTGCCCTCCCAATCCATGCCCATCCATGCTCCTCTGTCACCTGCCCCCTCCATTCATCCCTATCCAGCAATTCCCCTCTCTCCCTGAGCCCTGACCTGCAATCCATATCCATCCATGCCCATCTGTCCCCTCCATTCATCCCTATCCAGCAATTCCCCTCTCTTCCTGAGCCCTGCCCTCCCAATCAATGCCCATCCATGCTCCTCTGTCCCCTGCCGCCTCCATTCATCCTTTTCCAGCAAGTCCCCTCTCTCCCTTCCATGACCCCCCCTCGCATCCATGCTCCTCTCTCTCCCATGTCCCAGCCTGGCCCGCCCTCTTCTCCCCCCCCCCGTTCGCATCCATGCCCCCCCCCTTCGCATCCATGCTGTCGTTTCTCCCCTGCCCTCCCGATCCCATTGTTCAACTTTACTGCCCACCCTCTTCTCTCCCCCCAACATCCCTTTTTTTTTTTCTTCTTTTTAAATTTACCTCCGTGGCGGTTCCGGCAGCGCAGCGTCAGGGAAGGAGGCGGCGCGCCCGACATCTAGCCTTCCCTTCGCTGTGTTCCGCCTTCTTCTGACGTCATCCTTGACGTCAGAAGAAGGCGGAACACAGCGAAGGGAAGGCTAGAGACGTCGGGAGCGCCGCCTCCTTCCCTGACGCTGCGCTGCCGGAATTGTTTGGGTTTTTTTCCGCCCTCGACGTCTTGACGTTTGACGCGAGGGCGGGGCAGAGACGGCTGGGTGGCTTCACACCATGAATCTACGAACCCTACAGCCAGGGAGTGTTTGAGTGGCTTCAGAACGTTGTCTTCAGAACGTTCACGGTGCGTTTTATTATATTAGATAATTTGTTTATAGGAGGCATAGCTTCATGAGGTATTTTTAAAGTTTCATTTAAATATCTCTTAAATAATTGTAATGGGGAATTCCCAGGAAGTTTGGGGAAATTCAAAAGACTCAAATTCAAGCGACGGTTAAAATTCTCTAGTTGCTCGATTTTTCGACGTAGATCAGTATTATCTTTTACCATTGTAATTTTAAAGTCTTGTAATTCAACATCTTTTTGCATTTTTACAACTTTTGCTGCTAGAGATGATTTAACCGAATCTACTGTAGATTTCATTTCTTCAAACTTTTGATTAAGAGCAATAACTTCAGACATATTTTAAATATGTTTTTTGAGGGTGGGAGGGGGCCAGTGACCACTAGGTGAGTAACGGAAGGTAATCCCTGATTCTCTCCAGTGGTCAACTGGTCATTTTGGGCACCTTTTTTTGCCTTAGTCGTATTAAAAACAGGTCCGGGTGAAAACGTCCAAATGTTTGTCAGAGACGTCCTTGTTTTTTCGATTATGGGTCAAGGACGTCCAAGTGTTAGGCACGCCCAAGTCTTGCCTTCGCTACGCCTCTGACATGCCCCCCTGAACCTTGGCCATCCTTGCGATGGAGTGTAGTTGGGGACATCCTAAATCGGGTTCGATTATACTGATTTGGACGTCCCTGGAAGAAGGACATCCATCTTCCGATTTATGTCGAAAGATGGACGCCCTTCTTTTTCGAAAATGAGCCCAAATATCATGAAAACACTCAAATAAAAGATTACAATCAAATCCTTATGGACCCATTTTATCACCCATATTAAGGCGAATTCCTAGTTATGCTACCTTTAAGAAATATTTGAAGACATTGTTGTTTTATAAATATGTACTAAGGAAGTAATACAGTACAATGCAAGCTGTTATGTTAGGATTATTATTGATCCGGTTATTTTGGTTTATGACAAACTAAACAAAATTATCGTTACATCCTAGATTTTTTTTTCTTAACCTAGTTTCTTTGTTTTAACCCACTGTGAACTATTTTATCGTTATTAACGGGATATAAATGAGCTAACTGTAAAAGCAAAATGATCGAAGGGCTGCACTATTCATACTCGCGGCTGCTGGCTCTGCCCCGGTCTGGAACAGGAAGTGATATGGGAGGGAGCAGGACCAGCGGCTGCGAGTATGAGCAGTATGGCCCCATGATTACTTAACCTTTTGTTTTGTCACTGCTGCTGATCTGGAAAAGCAGCAGCAGTGGGGATGATGGCAGGAAGGGAGTGGGGCAGGTCCTGGTGTGCCTGCTGTACTGCAGCGTAGCATAGAAAGAACATTTAATTTGTGGGGTGCCATTGCACCTATTGTCCCCCCCCCCCCCCCCCCGGTCTGATGCCTATGGGTTAGGGGATATAATAAAATCTTGAGAGAGGTGGAACATTTAAATAGGGAATGGCTATTTAACCTTTCAAACAACACAACACAACACAAGAATGAAAGGACCCTCCATAAAAATAATGGCCAGCAGACCAAAACAAATCATAGAAAGTTTTTTTTTGAATGTAGTACATAATTAAGTTATGGAATCTGTTGCTGGAGAATTGGGCAAGGACTTAAAAAGAGGATTGGATGAGTTCTTGGAAGAAAAGTCTAAAATATTTTAGCCCTTTAGACTTAGGAGAGCTATTGTGGAGTAGCCTAGTGGTTAGTGCAGCAGACTTTGATCCCAGGGAACTGGGTTCCATTCCCACTGCAGCTCCTTGTGACTGTGGGGAAGTCACTTAATCCTCTATTGCCCCAGGTACAAAATAAGTTCCTGTATATATGTAAACCGCTTTGAATATAGTTGCAAAATACCACAGAAAGGCAGTATATTAAGTCCCATTTCCCTTCCCATTGTTCATCTCTAGTAATGAACTATAAGAAATAGATCTACTTTTTGGGAGATTTGCTGGGCACTTGTGACTGGTCACTGTCAAAGACAAGGTGCTAAGCTCAATGGACCTTGATACGATGACTCAGCTTGGTTTTTGTTAAATGTTCTTATGAGCTACACAAAGAATAGATGCCCTGCTAATGCAGGTTCAAAGAAGAGTGACCAAAATGATAAAGGGGATGGAACACATATGAAGAGAGGCTAAAGAGAATAGGACTCTTCAGTCTGGAAAAGAGATGGATGAGGGGTGATATGATTGAGGTCTACAGAATCCTGAGTGGTGTAGAACAAGTAAAGTAAATTGATTTTTTTTACTCGTTCCAAAAGTACAAAGACTAGGGAACACTTGAGGAAGTTACATGGAAAAATACTTTTAAAATAAATAGGAGGAAATATTTTTTCACTCAACAAATAGTTAAGCTCTGGAGTTCTTTGCTGGAGATGTAGTAATGGCAGTTAGTGTGTCTGGGTTTAAAAAAAGGTTTGGAAAAGTTCCTGGAGGAAAAGTTCATAGTCTGCTATTGAGACAGATATGGGGAAGCAATTGCTTGCCCTGGGATTGGTAGCATGGAGTGTTGCCACAATTTGGGTTTCTGCCAGGTACTGTTCTGGAAACAGGATACTGGGCTAGATGGACCATTGGTCTGATCCAGTATGGCTACTCTTATGTTCTTATGCACCCTCACAAGACATTTGGTGAAAACTTTGGTATTCGAGAAGTTGAAGGGAAGAATTTTGTGTTGGTAATAGTCTGCATGCAGAAGGAAGCAAAGATATTTTATTCAGTTGGGATGAACCATGATGTGCATGTAAACAACTTTGAGAGCCAGTGAATTCTGCCAGTCGCCCTTTATCAAGTAAGGGAGAGTGGAGGGAAGAGTGTTCATCTTGAACTTTTATTTGCACAGGAATAATTTGAGGTTCCTGAAGTCTAATATGGGATGAAATATTCCTGTCTTTTAGGAAATCAGAAAGTACTTGGAGTCTGCGGCATGGTCAGACGCCAGTTTTTGGGTGGAGCAACACATAACTTGAGTGGGCACACATTTCTCTCCCCTCCCCGACTCCTTACTCCAGAATACCTCCTGCACCACTGCCCCCTCCCTGCCTGTTGCTCCCTCACCAGACATTTAAAATTGAATACCTTAGCTGACAGAGATGCCCAAACTCTGACATCTGAAGACATTAGTGGCTCACTGAAGTTGTGAAGCCCCATCCAAAACCGATGCAGTCAGCGCCACTAATGCTGTTTACATGCACTGCCTCCATTGTATGCAAATAGATCTCATGCATATTCATTGTATATTAATCCTGGGTTAATCAAATGCTCAATAACTGTACTAAATATTACAAATATCAACAATTCCACAGTTATACTTCACCATTTATTAATTCAGTATACTTTACATCAATGAATATTACAAACCTAAAATTGCAACAGCCTACATTCATACCACTCATACTCTCACATACATACCATTTCGTACGTGGAGACTGCTAACTAATACAGCTCATTAACTATCTACCCCCCTCCCCCCACATAAAACCCAACTTCCTCAGCGACCCTCCAGACCGGTCAAGACGCGTGGGTTATGTCCTCCTACCAGCAGAGGGAGACTGAGAAAACACTAAGCTTTTGAAGCCTGTATATATAACCTGTGCAGAACCTCCACTAGCCAGTATTTTCTCAGTCTCAGCAGAGGTAGCAGTTGACAGCCTGTGCAGTCTCCAATAATCTGGTGAGGTAGTTTGTCATTGGGTCGTAGGATTTTTTCCTTCCAAACTTTATTCTGTTGCAGTACCCTGTACGTGTGTGTGTAAAAAAAAAAAAAAAAAAAAGTGCTTTGGGGCCCTGGGTCTGGTGGGGCCCAGTTTTTCCCCCTGGGGTGTTACACCTATGTTTGGGTCCCTCCCCCTGTGCTGCTCTCTATTTCTGTTGGCTTGGCAGCTTTGTGCCTCGGCTGCTTTCTCAGTATTGTAGCCTTGAGTGCCTTACAATTTCCAGATGCCAGAATTAGAGTACTGTGCCTTTAAGGTCAGTTATTCTATTTCATTTTGCTTGCCAGCTTTGTGCCTCGGCTGCTTTCTCAGTATTGTAGCCTTGAGTGCCTTACAATTTCCAGATGCCAGAATTAGAGTACTGTGCCTTTAAGGTCAGTTATTCTATTTCGTTTTGCTTGGCAGCTTTGTACCTCGGCTGCTTTCTCAGTATTGTAGCCTTGAGTGCCTTACAATTTCCAGCTGCCAGAGTTGGAGTACTGTGCCTTTAAGGGCATTTATTTCTTTATTTTCAGCGGACCGAACGGGGGTTTTGATTCCTTGCTGGAACGAGAGAGCAGCGCTTTCTCCAGTGCTTTTGCAGTGTGAGTGAGTTTTTGGTTTGGCGCGTTTGCGGAACAGCTTTTCCCTTCCCTCGTGGTTTATGGCGGCCCAGCTCCTCCGATGTTGCGCGTGCTCGTGGCGAGGGGTAGAGGCGCCAGGCGCTCAGTGTAGCTTTGCGGTGCACCTATAAAGGTGGCTGCGGCACCCCCCGACTTGACCGCGGAGGGATCGATGGTGTCGGGAGTTTCCGGGTCAGCGGGAGCGTAGGCAGGGCCGCTGTCAGCGGGAACAGTTTCGGCGGGAACAGCCGCCATCTTGAGTCTGACGCGGCCCGTGGAGCCGGCTGGTTTTGGGCCTGCGGCCTCCGTTTTTGGCACAAAAGGGCCTAATGACAGTCCAGGAATGGTGGGCTTTCCTCCAGATTTTGTCTGGACGCGGTATCAGGCCTGGAGATCGGGACCCCCCCCCCCCCCCCCCCAATTGGAAGAGGGGGCTATTTCCGTCTTGGCTGAGAGACCACGGTTAGAGTGGTCAGAGGACAGGCAATGTTTTTCTCCTGTAGCTGCAGAAGCTGCGCTTAGTGATCTGGGGGAATCAGATGGAATTGACGGCTCTCAGGAGCAGGATTGTTGGATTCCTGGAGAGGATCCTTCAGTAGTGCGGATTTTCCATAGAGATGAGCTGTCAGAACTCATAGATCAGGTGTCGTCCACCCTTCAGTTTGGTCCTGAGGTGGCTTTGGGGGAAACTGTCCAGGATCCGTTGGTGAAGGGCATTCAGCGTCAGGCGTGATCCTTCCCTATGAACAAGGATCTCCGGGAGATGATTTGTCAGGAATGGGATTTGCCGTGTAAGGTGGCAAAGGCAATGGCGAGGCTTTATCCCCTCCCTCAGGACGATAGGGATTCCTTTAAGGCTCCCACGGTAGATGCAGTAGTGACGGCAGTAATTATAGCTACGGCTATCCCGGTTGATGGAGGAACGGCCCTCCGTGATCCTCAGGATAGGAAGTTGGGATCTTTTCTCAAGCGTAGTTTTGTTTTGTCGGCTCTAGCCCTGCAGGCCTCGGTTTGTGGGGGTCTGGTAGCTCGGGCATGTTTTCGTTGGGCCGAAGCTCCTGGATGATTCGGTAGATGTTGGTTCTTCTGGGGGTCAGGAGTTAGCCGACTTGGACATGGGTTCATCCTTTTTGTCTGAGGCTTTTATGATTTGTTGCCTACTTCAGACAAAAAATATGGCTATGGTTGTGGGTCTCTGCCACTTAAGGGAGCTATGCTCTTTGGAGAAGATTTGGACAAGTTAGTGTGAGGTCTTAGTGATACCAAGGTTCTATGGCTTCCAGATTTTCGGTTCAAGGCAGGGGCCAGAACTAGTTCCTCTCTGGGACGGTTTAGGGAGGCTCAGCGGTATAGGCCGGGCAGATCGAGTGGGACCTACCCCTAGCTGTCTGTTTGTCCAATTTAGATTGTAAGCTCTGTTGAGCAGGGACTGTCTTTTCATGTTAATTTGTACAGCGCTGCATAAGTCTAGTAGTGCTATAGAAATGTTTAATAGTAGTAGGACCTCTAGGGGTCGGTTTTTCCAGCGCACACAGTTCTTTCGTGAGAGTCGTCACGGAGGGCGTGGCTTTTCCGCGGGAGGTTAGTATTCAGGCCACAATTCCCAATGAAGGTGTGCGGGCTCAGGCTCTGGTGCATGTTGGGGCTCGGCTGAGTCTGTTTTACCAGAGTTGGGCCCAAATCAGGTCAGATCAGTGGGTTCTCAAGGTGTTTCGAGGCGGATGTGCGCTGGAATTCGAAAGCTGTTCTCCCGAAGTGTTTCTGGAATCCCTCTGTCGGTCTTGGAGCAAGAGGGCAGCAGTGAGGGACACTCTGCGGTGGCTGCTCGCGTTGGGAGCCGTGGTTCCTGTTCCTTCAGATCAGCAACGCTCAGGGTGCTATTTGATCTATTTTGTGGTCCACAAGAAAGAGGACACTTTTCGTCCCATTTTAGATCTCAAAAGGGTCAATGCGGCACTCAAGGTGCCCTCTTTCCGGATGGAGACGTTGCGGTCGGTCACTGGTGCGGTCAGGAAAGGAGAGTTTCTCACTTCCCTGGATTTGACGGAAGCTTATCTTCACTTTCCTTTGTGCAGCCTTTTGGTTCCAAGTTACAGGGTCCGATTCGTCGGTTCCTTGCAGAGAAGGCGCCGACGGCCCGTACTTATCGTCAGGTCCTGGGCCTGATGGCGGCGACCATAGAGGTAGTTCCGTGGGCCAGGGCGCACATGCGTCAGGTACAGTCAGCTCTGCTCAGTCGTTGGTCCCCTCTGTCGCAGGACTTGGAAATGTGTTGTCCGCTGTCGGTGGCCCCTCGTCTCAGTCTCCGCTGGTGGCGCAGTCCGCGCAATTTGGGAAAGGAATGCCGTTGGAGTCCCCACGGGGGCTGGTAATGGTCACGGATGCCAGTCTGCAAGGTTGGGGGGCACATTGTCTCAGTCAGGTAGCTCAAGGCCGGTGGTCTCGGGCAGAAGCAGAGTGGTCCATCAACCGGCTGGAAACTCGGGCCATTCGGGTGGCGCGCCAGGCCTTGACGTCGGTGGTTCGCCACAAGGCAGTCCGAGTGCTCTGTGACAATGCCATGGCAGTAGCATATGTCAACCGTCAAGGGGGGAACAAAGAGCCTTGGCGGCGCAGTTGAACTCATCTTCAGGCTCTCTTGGCAGCGCATGTGGCCGGGGTAGGTCACATAGATGCAGATTATCTCAGCAGGCACACTCTAGATCCCAGAGAGTGGTCTTTTCTTCGGTCAGTGTTCCAGTGAGTTGTGTCGGTCTGGGGACTTTCGGTGATCTTAGCGCAACGGCTCGCTATGCGCAAGTTCAGAGATTTTTTTTTTTTTCAGTCGCTGAAGAGACCCTTGAGCGGAGGAAATCGACACTCTTCTGTTGCCTTGGCTTCGGGAGTGACTGTATGTGTTTCCTCTGTGGCTGTTAGTCGGTCAAGTAATATAGCGCATCGAACATCACTCCGGTCGGGTGATTCTGGTAGTTTTGGATTGGCAGCGTCGACCATGGTATGGAGACCTGGTGCGGTTGGCAGGGGCGGCGGCCCTGCCTTTGTTGGGATCAGTTCTGTGTCAAGGCCCGATAATCATGCCGGATCCGGCTCGGTTTTCGCTTATGGTTTGGCTCTTGAGCGGCACAAGTTGAAGAAGAAGGGGCTTTCGTCCAGTGGCTTTGCTACGATGTTGAGTTGCCGTAGACGATCCACTTCCTTGGTGTATGTCCGGGTTTGGAGAATCTTTGAGCACTGGTGTGAAGACCATAGAGTTCGGCCGTTTCACTCTTCGGTGGCGGAAGTTTTGGAATTTTTGCACGATGGTGTTGATAGAGGTCTGGCCTTGTCTACACTGAAGGTTCAGGTGGCAGCTTTGTCATGTTTTCGTGGGAAGCTTCAGTGGAAGTCCTTCGCGTCTGTGCCTGAGGTAGTGCGTTTTTTGAAGGGTGTTAAGTTGCTGCGTCCGCCTCAGTGACGGATGGTGCCTCCGTAGGATTTGAAGCTAGTTTTGGATGCTTTGATCAGGCCTCCGTTTGTGCCTCTGGTATCGGCATCTTGTAAGGATTTATCTTTAAAGGCGGTCTTGTTGGTGGCGATTACTTCAGCACGGAGTGTTTCAGAGCTTCAGGCTTTGTCTTTTAGGGAACCATTTTTGTCCTTTCTGAGGGAAAGGTTTCGTTGCGGACGGTGCTTTCCTTTTTTGCCCAAGGTGGTTTCCGAGTTCCATGTTAATCAGGTCATCTCTCTGCCAGTGTTGGGTGATATGGCTGGAGATTCGGAGCAGCGTGGTATTGCCAAGCTGGATGTCAGGAGAGTTTTGAGTTATCTCTCTGGAACTCAGGACTTCAGAGCCTCTAACCGTTTGTTCGTTCTTCATGGTGGCCCAAAGAAGGGTGCAGCGGCTCCTAAGGTGACCATAGCACGGTGGTTGAAGGAGGCGGTTGCATCTGCTTACTTGGTGAAGGGTCCTGTGGTGCCTAGGGGCTGGTCTGCTCATTCCACTAGGGGAATGGCAGCCTCGTGGGCGGAGAATAGTATGATTTCTCTGTTAGATATTTGTCGGGCTGCGGTTTGGTTTTCGTTGCATTCCTTTGTGAAGCATTATAGGATTCCTGTGCATGCAAAGGTCGAGGTGCGCTTTGGGGCAGCAGTTTTGACCTCTGGCCTTAGTAGGTCCCTCCCATAAGTTAGTTACTGCTCTGGTACGTCCCACGCGTCTTGACCGGTCTGGAGGGTCGCTGAGGAAGGTGAAATTAGATCTTACCTGCTAATTTTCTTTCCTCTAGACCCTCCAGACCGGTCAAGAGCCCGCCCTGTCTGTATTGGAGGCCAGGAGGTGTATTTGTTGGATAATTCTTGGCTGCTGTAAATTGTTGTTTCTCTAATTGCAGACTGTTTATTTCTGTTTTGTGATAGGAGTCCGGGACAGGTGGGGCTCTTCTTTGATAGTCCACCTGTAGAAGCCCAACTGTTTTATCAAAGGCAAAGGAACATGTTTCCGTAAGAGCAAGCGGAAGATGTTTCTTGTTTTTGCAGTTTACTGTGACCACGTACAGGGTTGCTAGTTGTTGTTAGTGTTTTTTTTTGTTTCTCTGCTTTGTCAGGGGTATACTGGCTAGTGGAGGTTCTGCACAGGTTATATATACAGGCTTCAAAAGCTTAGTGTTTTCTCAGTCTCCCTCTGCTGGTAGGAGGACATAACCCACGCGTCTTGACCGGTCTGGAGGGTCTAGAGGAAAGAAAATTAGCAGGTAAGATCTAATTTCACCTTAGTGGTAGGCCAAATCCTTTATGACTCACAAAGGGCTAATATCAGTGGTGTGCTGGAGCCAGCTCGCACCGGCTCGCAAGAGCCGCTTGTTAACTTTGCTCGGCTCTTGCGAGCCGGTTGTTGAAACCCACGAGCCGGCTCTCCTCCCTTCCTCTTCCCTCACATCACCGACCTGACGAATTCTTCGGGGCAGGCAGTCTTGCCTGCCCTCTGCAAGTGCTGACTCTCCCCCGCTGGCGCTGCAGGTTTGTGCTTTAAAAATGGCCACCGAGACTTCGCCCTTGTAAGTCTCGGCGTCCATTTTGAAGCGCGAACCAGCAGCGCCAGCGGGGGAGAGTCAGCACTTGCAGCAGGCAGGCAAGACTGCCTGCCCCGAAGAATTAAAGGAGTCAGATTGGTGACGGGAGGGAGGGAGGAGAATTCTATTAACTCGGGAGGGGGTGGCAGGGGAGAGAACTAGGGAGTCGCTGGGCATGGGTGGATCATGGAGGGGAGAGAAGGGTGGTCGCTGGGCATGGGTGGATCATGGAGGGGAGAGAAGGGTCGTCGCTGGGTATGGGTGGATGGAGGGCAGGGGAGGGTCGCTGGGTGCATGCAGGGCAAGGGGAGAGAAGGGTCACTGGACATGGGTGGATGGAGGGCAGGAGAGAGGAGGGTCGCTGGACATGGGTGGATGGAGGCAGTGGCGTACCAAGGGGGGGGGGGGCGGTGGGGGCGGTCCGCCCCGGGTGCACGCTGCTGGGGGTGTGCCGCGGCGCGCGCCTGTCAGCTGAGTTCGCTGACTTTGCTAACTTCGCTGCAGCTCCCTCTGCCCCGGAACAGGTTACTTCCTGTTCCGGCCGGGGCAGAGGGAGCTGCAGCAAAGTTAGCGAAGTCAGCGAACTCAGCTGACAGGCGTGCGCCACGGCACATCCCCCCAGCGGCGTGCACCCGGGGGGGGGTGTCATTTTGCCAGGGGGGGCACTGCACCCGGGGGGGGGGGTACATCGGCGATCCGCCCCGGGTGTCATGCCGGCTAGGATCGCCACTGGATGGAGAGGAGGGGAGAGAGAAGAAATGCTGGACATGGATGGAGGGGAGGGAAGGAGATGAGATGAGGGAAAAGGAAGAGAGGAGAAAAACTGCATATGGATGAAGAAAATAGGCAGAAGTTGAGGACCAGAAATGAAGAAGAAAGGAAAGAAATAAATGGAAAGGAAGCCCTGGAAACGGAGTTAAGAGGACAGATAGCAGCAGAATCGGATACTGGGCCAGCATGATTAGAAAAACAGTCACCAGACAACAAAGGTAGAAAAAAAATAATTTTATTTTCATTATAGTGTTTGGAATGTGTTCAATTTGAGAATCGGGTGCTCAACATTAAAAGTTTATATTTATTTACTTATTTATGGCATTTTATCCCACATTAAACATGAATTAGATTGGAACCTGGGATCATTTAATTTTTTTTTCCTGGAGAGAGTAATGCATTGTCGCCCCCCCCCCCCCCCCCCCCCACCCCGGCTATAGCCAGCTCTGCAATTTTGGGGCGGCGCAGAGGTGGACCAGGGAGAGAGCCTGTTGTTAAAAATTTACCAGCACACCACTGGCTAATATACCAGTCAATTATGTCCACTTGATTCACATATGCTCGAGCAGCATAACTGTAAAGTCCATTCACTACCGGATTTAAAGAAATCCTAGGTTCAAGTTCACAGGCTGCTGATTCCTTAGATTCATTCCATCTGCCCGCTGATGTTATACCACTGTGTTTGAGGTTCAGGGTTTGATAATCGAAACACAACCACCAGCATTAGGCCAATCTCCACATAATCCTCAGACCACAATCCATCTGCCATAAATCACCCTGCACTCTACACAAACTGTGTTTCGCTACAAGAGCGTCTTCAGGAGTCGGGTACCTAAATGTAGCGAAACACAGCATCTCCCCTTTCTCTTTCTACCTCCCTCTCCCCTTAGCTAGCATTTCCACTTCTCCCTCTGCTTCCTTCCCCCCCCCCCCCCCCCGTAGCCAGCATCTTCCCCCTCTCTTCCCTTTCCCTTCCTGCCACTGAACATTGCTCCCCTTCCTCTTTCCAAGCCATCCTTGATCTTAAAAAAGATGCTACCACCTACCAAATTCTGCCACCCTATGCAGATGCCTAGTCCACCTAGTAAAAAAGCCAGCCCTGCCTGAACTGAAACAGGTTCTATTGTGTTTTGACTGGAGGAAGAATGTGACTTCTTCCTGAAGCAGATGGGCATGAACTGGAAATGTCCAAGATAAAGGCAGAGGTCGATCAGTTGGCTGAAATTGAAATCTCTGGTAGTAAGCCAGGAAACTGTTGTGATTCTTTCTCCTTGCTGAAGAGAGGACTGTATCTAATCCTCTACATGTACGGCAGGATTTTTTTTCTGAAGGGGTTGTAGAATTAGAACCAGTGGGTTGCCAAACCTGGTCCTGGAAGCACCCCAGCCAGTCAGGTTTTCAGGATATCCACAATGAATATTCATGAGAGAGATTTGCATGTAGTGGAGGCAACTCTCTCATGAACATTCATTGTGGATATCCTGAAAACCTGACTGGCTGGGATGCTTCCAGTACCAGGTTTGGCAGCCACTACTTTACAGGACAGTCAAAAAGTAGAAGGTTGGTTAGGTTGAGCAGGTGCCGTCTGCTTTGTTTGCCTCCTTTCTTGCTGATAAGGTTTAGTGAAAGCAAACTTTAGGCTTATTTTCCCTGATATTCAGCTGGCGGCGGTCAGCATTTTTTATAAACTCTTACTTTTGCTGGCCGAATTAGCCCCCAGTATTCGGTGCCGGGCCATATCCAGGCACTGGCACCGAATATTTGGGGCTACGTGTGGACAGGCAGACTGCCAGAGCTTATGCAGACAAAGCTGATATTCAGCTGGGCCTACATAAGAGAGTTATGTGGGATCCAGCTGAATATTGGCTGGGACCCACATAATAATAATAATAATAATAATTATTATTATTATTATTATTTTTTTTTTTTACTAAAATCCTCTTGACTTCCAATTGGGTCATGGAGCAGTAAGGCAAGGAAAGTGAGAGCTTCTGACTATCCCATTAAAATCTGCATTTACTCTGCACAAATTAATCCCTCTTACCGTGACAGTGATTTCAATTTCCATGAGGCACACAGCTGTTGAGGTTGCCGGTCCATCAGAGAGTATATGCAATCTAAACCAGCAAAAAAGGACTTCACCCAGACTTGTACTGTAGAGGCAAAGATGGCGAACAAAGCCACATCGGCTTCACCTACCCCAAGCTCAAAGTGGGCAGCTGAAATAAAGACTGAGGTGCAATCTGCCATTGAACACATGTTAGGGAAACAACTGCTGGTCATAATTGAAAAACTAGAGACCTGGGAGTAGCACTTTACCACTTTATCTGCAGAGGTGCAGGCAGCGAAGCAACGGGTTGGCGGCGCAGTGGAGGATGTTCTGCAGGGGCTGGAGTGTGAAAGACCATCTTCACGCATTGGAAGATAAGGTTGATGAACTAGAAAAGAGTCAGACACAACAACTTGCGTCTCATGGGACTCCCAGAGAAGAATTTGAGAACTTTTTTGGAGACCTGGCTTGTGTCAACGCTTCAGCTTCCCAGCGCCGTTGGGCCGCTATGCATAGGGCACCTGCACACCCTGGGCCCCCGCCAGGAGGAAACAGCAAAACCGTGTGTGGTGATCTTCAAATTTATTTATTTTATTTATTAGGATTTAGTTACTGCCTTTTTGAAAGTATTTATTCAAGGCGGTGTACAGTAAGAGTAAATAAAACATAGGCAATAGACAATTATAGCAAAAAAAATATTCAAATAACAATACAAAGTATGGCATAGTACACTTCTTACAATGTCAACACAGAGTATGTAATAGAACATTTTAATAGACAGCGTAGGGTACAAGCAAAGAAGGAGCATAGATAGATAAGAGGAGTTAGAAAATAATTGCTCAATTTATGCCCACAAAGTAAACATTCTCCAGTGTCTCTGGGGAGCTTTCACTGGAATATGATTGAAGGAAAATCCAATGCTTTCAAGATTACTCCGCTGCAGTATCCACTGTCCACAAGGCTTTTTCCCCACTGTGCTCCACCTTAATAGAGTTACAGATTAATTTCAGTCTTGCCTATCCTGCCCACTTGCGCTTTACTAATAATGGCACCCAGCACATTTTTGACTCAGCTACAGAGGCAGCAAAATTTGTGGGAAAGCTGGAGAAAACCTCCCATGGGTGACAGAGTTGCTATTTGCTTAGTTTCTACACTTGACTCAGGAGACTACCTTTGTTTTGGGATGATGGTCGTGGACCACTGGGTGCTCATTGAGAGGCCTTGATCACCATGTTACTGGATTGTTCTTTTTCATCTTTGTTCGGCACTGCCTGGACATTTGTGTTTGCTTTTACAGCAGTGGATGCTGAGTGATGCAGCTGACAACCGGCGATTGGCAATTTATGGACTGAGATCGATGGGTCACATTAAAGACTCTGGCACATAGAGGGTTTTTTTTTTCATACTGAGATGCTATTGCTGCTTGTGAGCCTTTATACTGGGGATGTTAGAATTGACAGGACACCACTTTAGTAGTTCTATTTTGCTCTTTTCTATTTTGAGTGGGGTGGTGTGTTCTGCTAGGAGATAGTCGAGACATTATAGGAAGTTGAACCCTGGGTGTTCAGTTAATTCCAGGGGTGTCATGAAGCGATTTAAGCGGGCAGAAGAGGCTCCTGCCCACTTAAATCACTTTGAATATTGGCCCTATTCTGTTTGCCTGATCTGCAGGCTCATTTTTGAAAAAGAAGGATGCCCATCTATCGACATAAATCGGAAGATGGACGTCCTTCTCACAGGGTCGTCCAAATCGGTATAATTGAAAGCCGATTTTGGACGTCCCCAACTGCTTTCCGTTGCAGGGACGGCCAAAGTTCAAGGGGGCGTATCAGAGGCATAGCGAAGGCGGACTTGGGCGTGCCTAACACATGGATGTCCTCGACCCATAATGGAAAGAAAAGGGCGTCCTTGACGAGCACTTGGATGACTTTACCTGGTCCTGTTTTTCTTACGACCAAGGCACAAAAAGGTGGCCGAAATGACCAGATGACCACCAGAGAGAATCGGGGATGACCTCCCCTTACTCCCCCAGTGGTCACTAACCCCCTGCCATCCTCAAAAAACATCTTTAAAAATATTTTTTGCCAGCCTCAGATGTCATACTCAGGTCCATCACAGCAGTATGCAGGTCCCTGGAGCAGTTTTAGTGGGTGCAGTGCACTTCAGGCAGGCGGACCCAGGCCCATCCCCCTCCCTCCCTGTTACATTTGTGGAGGAAACAGTGAGCCCTCCAAAACCCACCACAAACCCACTGTACCCACATCTAGGTGCCCCCCTCACCCATAAAGGCTATGGTAGTGGTGTACAGTTGTGGGGTTTGGGGGGCTCAGCAGACAAGGCAAAGGAGCTATGTTCCTGGGAGCATTTTATGAAGTCCACTGCAGTGCCCCCTAGGGTGCCCGGTTGGTGTCCTGTCATGTCAGGGGGACCAGTGCACTACAAATGCTGGCTCCTCCCATGGCCAAAGGGCTTGCAGTTGGTCGTTTCTGACATAGGCGTCCCTGGTTTGCATTATCGCCAAAAATCAGAAACGACCAAGTCTAGGGTCGACCATTTCTAAGGACAACCAAAATTTCAAGATTTGGGCATGCCCGACCATATTATCGAAATGAAAGATGGACGTCCATCTTGTTTCGATAATACGGGTTTCCCCACCGCTCCATTGGGACGTTTTGCGAGGACGTCCTGAACAAAACTCGGGCGTCCCTTTCGATTATGCCCCTCAAGGTGAACAAAACTTCTTTTTCTATAGTAGAAACTTCTGCAATAGGTCATTTGTCTAGCTGATGATGTAGATAATAGAGGAACAGCTGAAAAGTGTTGCAAGGTTAGAGCAGTGGGATTTGATAGTATCCACAGTCTTTTTTACCTTGTTCCCGAAAAGGAGAGTCTTTAGTTCACGGAGTGCCTGCCAACCTTCAGTTAATGTTCTCACAGATACTGAATGCAAGTCTAGTGACAGCAGCAGACACTGAAGCTTTGGAAGGTATGTCAGATGTCATACTTAGCATATATGATGGATTCAACATTCATCTGCATGGACTAAAATCATAGTTAATTCTGACTACAACTGGGGAGACAGGTTGGACAAGAAACCTTGCACCCTTTAGAAGATGGTATGCATATATGGAACCATATAAAGTTGATGCGCTATAATTTGGGCAGATAGCATTGCACCCTGGAATACTTTTTTGCCTAAATGGTCTAAAACTTTACGATCTTTACCAGGTGACATATTAGAAAATGTGCATTTCCTCTCTTTCTTCTTTATTGTAGACCCAGATAGCTTCCACTGAAGAATGTGAAAGTTATTGAACCTAGAGCATAAAGTTCAACCAGCACCTAAGTACATCTACTTAGATACAAACTGAATCATTAGTGGGGATTGCCACATATGAAGCTGTTGCACCTAAAAGAAGTAATGAATTGGGATGGCTATTGTGGCCTTTAGGGCCTCTGTGAACTTTAAGAGCCTAAACATATCTAAACAGGGTTCTGCTTCCTACTGTAAAGAGAACCTGTCTTGACATGTACTGAACAAATTTTGCAGAGGAAAAGGAGATGGATCAGATGGAATTCCAATAAATAACTCCACTTCTAAAAAGCTCTGATCACAGTGAGATAGGGGATATGAATTGGCTCCCATGTGGTTTGGAGTCTGAAGAAAACAGGGAGACAGTCTTATTTTCGAAAGAGAAGGACGCCCATCTTTTGACACAATTGGAATACGGGCGTCCTCCCAGGGTCGCCCAAATCGGCATAATCGAAAGCCGATTTTGGGCGTCCCCAACTGTTTTCCGTCATGGGAATGACCAAAGCTCCCGGGGGTGGGTCAGAGGCGTAGCGAAGGCGGGATTTGGGCGTGCCTAACACTTGGGCATCCTCGACCCATAATGGAAAAAAGAAGGGCGTCTCTGACGAGCACTTGGACGGCTTTACTTGGTCCTTTTTTTGTTACGACCAAGCCACGAAAAGGTGCCCGAACTGACCAGATGACCACTGTAGGGAATCGGGGATGATCTCTTCTTAAAAACATCCCCCAGTGGTCACTAACCCCCTCCCACCCTCAAAAAACATCTTTAAAAATATTTTTTGCCAGCCTAAAATGTCATACTCAGGTCCATCACGGCAGTATGCAGGTCCCTGGAGCAGTTGTAGTGGGTGCAGTGCATTTCAGACAAGTGGACCCAGGCCCATCCCCCCCACCTGCTACACTTGTGGTGGTAAATGTGAGCCCTCCAAAACCCACTGTACCCACATCTAGGTGCCCCCCTTCACCCATAAGGGCTATGGTAGTGGTGTACAGTTGTGGTGAGTGGGTTTTGGGGGGCTCAGCACACACGGTAAGGGAGCTATGCACCTGGGAGCAATTTCTGAAGTCCACTGCAGTCCCCCCTAGGGTGCCTGGTTGGTGTCCTGGCATGTGAGGGGGACCAGTGCACTATGAATGCTGGCTCCTCCCACGACCAAAGGGCTTGGATTTGGTCATTTCTGAGATGGGCGTCCTCAGTTTCCATTATTGCCGAAAATCAGAAATGACCAAGTCTAAGGATGACCATCTCTAAGGTCGACCTAAATTTCCAGATTTGGGCATCCCTGACCGTATTATCAAAATGAAAGATGGACGTACATCTTGTTTCGATAATACGGGTTTCCCCACCCCTTCACAGGGACGTCCTGCGAGGACGTCCTCAGAAAAACTTGGGCGTCCCTTTCGATTATGCCCCTCTATGAGATCTAGAAATTAATGATTGTCTCTGTGCAGGAGTAATGCCCATGGATTCAGATGGCATGACACTTAATTGTTGGTATTGCACAGATGTTAGATCTTTACAGTAAACTTTGATACATTTGCTGAACATCTTTTGCAAGAATGAATGTGGCTACTCTGGCACAGGCAGCAAGACAAATGGAGAAGGCTCATCAACTACTGTGACAACGAGCAGTACTGGATGTTGTTGGAGGCTGGATGGTCAACTGTTGTGCAGAAAATGTTTTTGCTTCAGTAAGAGGGCTAGATATGTCTCCATTATTGTGCACAGTTCTGATGGTGAAGCAGCCTTTTCACAGTCTGCGTTGAGGCTAACTTGATGTTCATTGATGAAAATAAAGATCAGTGTTACTGTATGGCCAGACTCTTTTCATAGAGTAGATAGAAAATGGCTGGTAGGTCTGTGCTTAGAAGTAGTGCTCTGAGCAACATCTGTTTTGAGGTGTCTGCACTTCTTCAGTGCTTTAAATAGATTCTTTGAGGCTACCTTGTTACCAGGCATGTGTGAGTGTGCTGAAGACTGGACTTTGGACCTGGAATCCTCCTGGTGAGTTCATGCCATCTTGAAAGTATGCAGAGGATCTACTAGAGTGCTCAAGTGTTAGTTCGGTGCAGACAATGCTGTCCTATCTCCTGGGTGCAAAGGAATTTCTTCTCTGTCTAAAAGTGATTGCAGAGGTGGTCTTTTTGGTCTTGCAGGGACATCCTGCCCCAATGTTTGCAAAACAAATCAGGCATCTTGAATGGCCATGGAAGTTCTGGATTTTTCTCCAAAGGCCAGAATCTTGACTTTATCTGGGATACTTTCAGCAAACACCAAAACAACAAAGGAAACTAAACTGTTATTTCAATTGACAGAGCAGAAAAATCAAAACTAAGGGTCTGAGGAGACCTCTGTACTTAGAAAGAACCATTCATGCTCAGAACTTTACACTAGTTCTGAGCTTTGAGAGAGTTATTCTGTCTCTGCATCATAAGTAGTTTGTCACAATCAGGAATAAAAAAAAAGTGATTGACCAGCTTTATGTCTGTTGATAGCATCTCTCTTGTATGATATTGAAGATTTTAATTGTTCAATTGTGATAGAAACATAACTTTTAAATTTAATTATGTTTTAAAGGCATATGTTGCAGACAGAGATCTTCTCAGAGCAGTGGAAAAACAAAACATAGAAGAAGCGGATGAAAAAATACATCTGTTTGTTAAAGCGAAACAAAATCTCTCAAAGCTCAGAAAAGAAAAAGAAATGGAGAAACAGAGGTTAGTTGACACAAAACATGAGACACAATAATATTGTTTAGATAACTGGGAGAGGAAATAAGTGTTCTAGTAGCCATTGTTACCAGGTTCCTTGGGGAGACTGACTGATGTTTCTCAGCAAAATACTTGGCATCAGGAACTAGTGTTTAGCATGCCACACATATTCTGGCTGAAATAATTTCCATGCACTTTTTCTGACTCCAATTGCAAATTTTCTTTAAGGGAGTCACTCATATCTTCTATCTCAGGTGTACCTATGAAGAGTTATTCTGTTATTATACTTCCTCTGTGTACATCCATCTGCACAAGCCGGCATGTTTGAAAATATAAGTGAGATTAAATAAAAAATTCCAACAATAAAGAACGATAACATGGATGCAGCAGCTTATATGTTTGCTTGCTTTGAGTGCACAGGGTTGCAGCTGTGCAAGGACTAGGAAACATAACTCTATTTACAGTTCCCTCTCACCCTGCCTCCCACATATTCTAGACCTCACCTCCAGCCCTGGGTGTCCTCCAAGCACATGCCTCAAGCCACCCAGGTGGTCTAGTGGCTTCTTCAGGGCAGGAAAGATCCCCAGTCTGCCACTGACCCTCTTGCTGCCGCATCACTTCTTTAAAATGGCTGCCGAGACTACTAGTGGTGGCCTTGCAAGACTTCCGCCACTGGAAGTCTCAGCAGCCATTTAAAAATGTGGTGCGGCAGCGGGCAGGAAAGACAGGATATTTCCTGCCACTAAGAATCCACTAGATCACCAGGGTGGCTCAGGGGAGGAGATGCAAAGCTTAGATTGCCAATCATTTGCATGGGAACCCCGCAAGACCTAGGTCCATCCCTGCAGGAATCCTGCCATCCCCACTCCATTGCAGCTCTCTGGTTGAGAACCTTGCTGTTTTATCTCTCTGTATATGTTCCACCTCTGCTTTCACCCTATTCTGTTTATTAAGATGGTTTAATTTGTATTATGTTGGCATTGAAAGTAGTATACTGTGTCATAATGAGGCGTATTATCAAAGCACTTAGACTTATAAACAGGGTCCTTTTACCAACCTGCGGTAAAAGGGAGCCCGCGGTGGCATCGGGTTTGCCACATGGCAGGGCCCCCTTTTTACCACAGCACATAAAAGGATTTTGTTTTCAAAGAGGCAGTAAGGGTTTCTGTACTGATCCAGTGGTAACCCAATTACCGCTGGCTAAACCCCCGGTGCTAGGAAAAATTTAAAAATGTTCCTAGTACTGGAAATGGTGCACAGTGGAAGCCAGAACTAACACAGGCCTCCTGAGCGAGCCCAGTGGTAGGGCCGATTTGCTGCAGTAGCCCTACCGCAGTTTGATAAAAGGGCCCTGATGTGTTTTGAAAATGAACCTGATTGTATACTGTTGCTTGAATATTTATACTGCTGTAATTGTTTATTGTCTATGTCTGGGTTATACTTGCTGTACCTCACCTTGGATGAATTTCTTGAGACTGTAAAAAAAAATTCTAATAAGTAATTGCCCTATTAGATTCTTAATTGAAGAAGTAATTCAAGATTATTACAGTTTTTTTAAACTGCAAAACTCATATACAAGTATATACTTTCAGGCAAAAACAAGTATCTTTGGTACAGAGCTATTTGTCAGAATTGTGAATTTTGTGGTTGATTCGTAAGTTTGTTATGGCTGAGTTTTGTGGTGTTTTCTTGCACATGTTGACTAGCTAGCCCCAGTCTATGGAGTTTCAGTTGTACTTATAGCTAGGGCAACTGAATATCCTTCAAGATTGTCCCCTGCTTTCTCCAGATAGAGCTGGTTTCGTGCTTGGTTAGAATGTGGGCAGAATGGTAAGTTATCCAGAGCGTGGCAATATTCAGTCCACTATCCAGATAACTCTCTGGATAAATCAGGGCAGCAAAAATGTTTTTTTAAAACAAGTACTGACCATGGAATTTTAATATTAACTCATCTATTTATATGATACTGGCCCCACTAGAGAAAGACATAGAAACACACACACGCTTCGGCTGTGCTGCTGCCTACAGCTCATGTATTCACTCAGGCCCTCATGAACAAAAGCAAACGCCAGCGCTAGAGGCTGTTAGCGCCATACTAGCACCGGCATTTGCTACCGCCCCATGATTAGAGCCCTCGAGCGGGCTCTTTGCGTAAGTAGCATACTAATGCATGCTAAACAGGGCTCAGCATATTCATCGCCAATGATCAGTAGCCAGTGCGCCAAAATTTGGGTCGCTGGCCACGGCAAACCCTACGCCGGAGCTGGCGTTAGGGTTTGTAGATCATTGGGGAGGAATAGTGAGCCCTGTCCAGCATGCAGTTGCATGCTGGCAGGCCCCCGTTCCCCCCAAAGCAAACTTGCCAACAGGGGGCTGGAGGTCTGGCGGACCTCCAGCCCCCCCCGACAATCCCACCCCCCTCAGGTTCAGGGAGGGCTGGAGATCCGGTGGGTCTCCAGCCCCCCCAAACCCCCAGAAAATGGTCCCTGGTGGTCTAGTGACCGCCGGCTAAGCCCCCTCCCACCCTGCCACCCAGCGAGCAACGGGGGGGGGGGGGGGTGGACCTCTAGCCCCCCAACTCCCCCCCCCCCCAGCATTGTCTGACCAATCCCTGGTGGTCCAGCGTAAAAGACAACCCCCTCCCGGCCCCCCTACCTTAGTTGGAGGAGGGAGAAAGCCTGCCTCCCTCCTCTTCCTTGGGTTGACGCCGCCGCAAAATGGCGGCGCCCAGCCCTGCCCAGTGCATCCTGAAGTGGTCAGACAACGCTGGGGGGGGGGGAGTTGGGGTGGGCTGGAGGTCCGCCCCCCATCACTCACTGGGTGGCAGGGTGGGAGGGGGCTTGGCCGGCGGCCACTAGACCACCAGGGACCATTTTCTGGGGGCTTGGAGACCCACCGGATCTCCAGCCCTCCTTGAACCTGGGGGAGGGTGGGATCATCAGGGGGACCGGACCCCCATTGCTCGGGGCAGGGGTAGTCAGGGCCTGGTGGTCCCATAGACCTCCAGCCCCTGTGTTTGACAGGTTTGGGCTTTTGACAGCCCAGACCTGTCAAACAAGTGCGGGAGGATTGTGCTTAGCGCATGCTCAGACACAATTCGCCTGCACTTCTACCCCATGATCAGAGATAATTGCGCTGCTTAAATTTGCATGCAATATCTCTGATCATTGGTGCGGTAAAGCCCCGCGCTGTTCCAGCGCTATTTTAGAGCGCTGTTTGGAACAGCGCGGGGCTTTTGATCATCTGCCTATCAATGAGCACCTCCTCCCACCATCGTCAGCTCTGCCTATCACCTTGTAAAGTTCTTGCAATTGCCAACAGCTCATCTTGAGCCTGCAGGAGCTCCTTCCTTCCACTCCTCCCAATCCCCCACCTCTTCTCAGCACTCTTCCCTCTCCCCGCCAAGAATATTCACTGTCCCAATGACTTTTGCAGAGCCCAGACCTGTCAAACACAGGGGCTAGAGGTCCATGGGACCACCAGACCCCAACTACCCCTGCCCCGAGCAAGGCAAAATGGAGGTCTGGCGGACCTCCGGTCTCCCCGCCCCAGGTTCAAGGAGGGCTGGAGATCCGGTGGGTCTCTAGCCCCCCCAACCTCCCCACAGGGAGCCCCTTATATGGTGTGAAGCCCCACCCAGCACATCTCAGGATTCACTGGGCAGGGCTGGGTGCTGCCATTTTGCAGGCGGCGTCGAAGGAAGAGGAGGGAGGCAGGCCACCTCCCTCCTCCAGCTCAAGGTAGGGGTAGGGGATTAACAGCCCTGCCCCCCCACCTGCTCTGCCACCCAATCTCTGCTAAGCTTCCGAGGATCCATTCCTTCTGAACAGCCACAAAAAAAGACTTTTCTATGATTTGATGATAAATGAACTACCAAGCAAAAAGACAAATAGCTTTGTTTGCATGAAACAGTCTGCTTGGTCTATCATTCAAAAATAAACATAAGACCTTCAGTTCTGTATGTGCTGTATTATCATAAGGGGAAGGTGGACTGAAGTAGGAAAGAGAAAAGAGGACATGTTTTTAATGTCTGCTGACCAACCTTCACATTGACTGCACCCCACACCTTCCACCTGGCTGGGGACCTTTGACCAATAACCAGAGATACTTTCTGTGGGAGGGCTCCCATGGGAGGGATAGTAGGGCGTGGTTACTGTCTTCTACCTGGGCCAGGGGCTTTCCCTAACTCAGGCAGCCATAAACCATATTCCCCTATATCCCTTCATCATTCATGTTTCTTCCCTGACAGTCCACCAGATCTGAATTCATGCAGTGTCTGGGGTTCATCTCACAAGTATGTTCCCCCACCTAATGGATAAGCACCTTGGGGAGACATCTTGCCCTTAACCAATATAAACCTGTGTAATGAAATCTTGTAACTATGCTAATCTTCAAATCTGTTTGCTGGTGATATATAACCTCTACTATTGCAGGAAAGCGGAAGCACATCGGAAGAGAATCAGTGACTTTCTATGTGAACAAATCAAAGAAAAACACGAAAATGAAGATGAGCGTATTGCTAGAGCAGTTGCAGAACTTGAAGAAAACATAGAAAGAGAAAACCGACAAAAGGAAGAAAAACAAAATGCAGCTATAAAAGCAATCGCAGAACACAGAGAAGCCATGGTAAAGAAATGGGAAGAGCCTGCAGAACAAATGGACTCAGAGCAGCAGTAGTAGCTATATTGCCCAGGTTGTTAAAATGCCTGTTTCCTAGCAATATTACTTCTGCTCTAAGTCTTATTCCTAGATCTCTTTCTTTGTCTGTATTTGTTATATTTGTACACTATATGGTAGTGGTTCCTAAACCAGTCTTGGAGGACACCCAGTGAGTCAGGTTTTGAGGATATCCACAATGAATTTTCATAATCCCCAATACCTGAGCTCACATTACTTTTAGGGGTTACCCTATATAATCCTATATCTTCCAATTAAGTAACCACTATAAAAAATTTGTTATGCAATACCTATGTCTCATGCACATTAATTGTAGATATCCTGAAACACCAACCAAGACACATTTGGGAACCTCTGCTATAGGGTATATTTTGGAATCCAAGGTACAGTGGGGGAAATAAGTATTTGATCCCTTGCTGATTTTGTAAGTTTGCCCACTGACAAAGACATGAGCAGCCCATAATTGAAGGGTAGGTTATTGGTAACAGTGAGAGATAGCAGATCACAAATTAAATCTGGAAAATCACATTGTGGAAAGTATATGAATTTATTTGCATTCTGCAGAGGGAAATAAGTATTTAATCCCTCTGGCAAACAAGACCTAATACTTGGTGGCAAAACCCTTGTTGGCAAGCACAGCGGTCAGACGTCTTCTGTAGTTGATGATGAGGTTTGCACACATGTCAGGAGGAATTTTGGTCCACTCCTCTTTGCAGATCATCTCTAAATCATTAAGAGTTCTGGGCTGTCGCTTGGCAACTCGCAGCTTCAGCTCCCTCCATAAGTTTTCAATGGGATTAAGGTCTGGTGACTGGCTAGGCCACTCCATGACCCTAATGTGCTTCTTCCTGAGCCACTCCTTTGTTGCCTTGGCTGTATGTTTTGGGTCATTGTCGTGCTGGAAGACCCAGCCACGACCCATTTTTAAGGCCCTGGCGGAGGGAAGGAGGTTGTCACTCAGAATTGTACGGTACATGGCCCCATCCATTCTCCCATTGATGCGGTGAAGTAGTCCTGTGCCCTTAGCAGAGAAACCCCCCCAAAACATAACATTTCCACCTCCATGCTTGACAGTGGGGACGGTGTTCTTTGGGTCATAGGCAGCATTTCTCTTCCTCCAAACACGGCGAGTTGAGTTCATGCCAAAGAGCTCAATTTTTGTCTCATCTGACCACAGCACCTTCTCCCAATCACTCTCGGCATCATCCAGGTGTTCACTGGCAAACTTCAGACGGGCCGTCACATGTGCCTTCCGGAGCAGGGGGACCTTGCGGGCACTGCAGGATTGCAATCCGTTATGTCGTAATGTGTTACCAATGGTTTTCGTGGTGACAGTGGTCCCAGCTGCCTTGAGATCATTGACAAGTTCCCCCCTTGTAGTTGTAGGCTGATTTCTAACCTTCCTCATGATCAAGGATACCCCACGAGGTGAGATTTTGCGTGGAGCCCCAGATCTTTGTCGATTGACAGTCATTTTGTACTTCTTCCATTTTCTTACTATGGCACCAACAGTTGTCTCCTTCTCGCCCAGCGTCTTACTGATGGTTTTGTAGCCCATTCCAGCCTTGTGCAGGTGTATGATCTTGTCCCTGACATCCTTAGACAGCTCCTTGCTCTTGGCCATTTTGTAGAGGTTAGAGTCTGACTGATTCACTGAGTCTGTGGACAGGTGTCTTTCATACAGGTGACCATTGCCGACAGCTGTCTGTCATGCAGGTAACGAGTTGATTTGGAGCATCTACCTGGTCTGTAGGGGCCAGATCTCTTACTGGTTGGTGGGGGATCAAATACTTATTTCCCTCTGCAGAATGCAAATAAATTCATATACTTTCCACAATGTGATTTTCCGGATTTAATTTGTGATGTGCTATCTCTCACTGTTACCAATAACCTACCCTTCAATTATGGGCTGCTCATGTCTTTGTCAGTGGGCAAACTTACAAAATCAGCAAGGGATCAAATACTTATTTCCCCCACTGTATATACTGTTATGGTCCTGCCCCAATTTTAAAACTTTTCTCCCTTAATTCACTACTCAGCTATTCATGTTGTCCTTACAACATGTCAGTGTGACACTTGCATTGGGTTCTGATTAAAGTCAATAGGGCGGGAGGTCATGTGACACCATGTTCAGAGGATGATGCCCTCACCTCTCCTGCTCCCTTACTTGAAAAACCCTCAATTCTGACAAATCAGTGCTCCCTCTTTGTTATTTGAAACTGGCTTATAGTCTCTGGCATCGGTGGAGAGCAAATTTTATTCTCTTTGATTCCTTATGGCGTCTAAATCCCTGCGGAAGGGTGGGAGTTGAGCCCACACGTATGAGGTCAAGATGATGGTGCCTGTAAGCCCGGCGGGGCCGATGCTGAGCTCCATGTGGGTTTCCAAAGTAGCAGTGGTATTTCATAAAAAGATGAAAACTCTCCTCTTTGAGAGGTTTCTATCCATTGATGGAGTATCTTAGACTTCAACTGGCCATCAATGGTCTATATTTGATATTTTGTTTATAGCTTTGTAAACCTTGTCTGTTGTTTATTTACTGTTAGCCACATTGAACTCATGTATATTTGGGATGTGGGGTATAAATGTCAAAATAAATAAGTAAATTAAATATGGCCCAGTACCAACTGTGGCTGGGAGATGTGGAGGACCGGGCCTAGGGAGTGGAAACTACTCACACCCGCTTGCAGAAAGTGCTCGAGAACTGCCAAGCCAACCTGGAAGACTTAGAAGGAGCAATCTTCGCTTGGTTGGTGTCCCTGTGTTGGTGCTGGAAGCGGAACGTTTGATTTTTGGAAGCCTTGTTTACCCACAAGCTGAGTTGCCCGTCCATCTGGGCCCTCTTTGCATGGAACAAGCGCATCGCTTGAGGATACTGAAGGTAGAAAACAATAGGTTTCGAGTGGTTATACTTAAGATTCTGAATTATGCTCACAAGGTTGCCATCCTTAACGTTCACTTACCAAAATAGGAATTTTTTAAATTTTTGTTTCATTTGTACCCCGCACTTTCCCACTCATGGCAGGCTCAATGCGGCTTACATGGGGCAATGGAGGGTTAAGTGACTTGCCCAGAGTCACAAGGAGCTGCCTGTGCCTGAAGTGGGAATTGAACTCAGTTCCTCAGTACCAAAGTCCAGCACCCTAACCACTAGGCCACTCCTTCCAGGACTGTTCAAAAGATGGGCCTTCTCCCCTTTGTGTTTCACTCTCTTTGCTGCGAAGATTCATCTTTTGCTACAATATCCCACCAGACTCCTTATACAACATCAAAGGCAGACCCATGTTTTTGATAGTGTGGTGGCTGCCAGGCTTTTGGTGGATGGTCTTGATCTGCCAACTAAAGGCATGGAGTCTTCCATGGCTTAAGCGGGGCCTACGTTCCTTTGGATTTACAGCTATGACCTTTGAACTGTTTACAGTATGCACGGCGGACTCTTAGGCCCTTCTGCTGCTTAATCTTTTCGTGTACGCTCTCATTTTAATGTTTGCGTCTTCTTGGATTTGATATCATCTTTGCAGCTGATCGGACTTCTGTATACCTGTCTGGAGCCACCGGTCCTTTGTCAAGACAGAGCAGGGGCCTTGTTGGTCCCGCGGTTCAAAGAACACTGCACTGCTCTATATTACCTCCAGGATTCCTGAGGTTTTAGAACTAGTGACCTGCTGCACCATGACTGTGTCTGCTGTCTTACTGGCTACTTATATCTCTAAAGCTGGCCTTTTATACCCTTGGCCCTGCTAACCCTGGTCTTCTACTGGTTTTGTTTATATATGGGTGTTTGAGGTTTTTATGTTGGCGATTGAGGGGCTCATATGTTTTGAGAGGGTAGTTGGCCTTGTAATTATTTTGGAATGTTCTCTTGTATGTCTGGTGTATGTTTGACTAGTATGCATACCCCCCCCCCCCTTTTTTAATGCAGTTTGGAGATTTAAAGTGTACAGTAGTCTCCAGTTCTGTTTACCGGCCACATCAATTAAGCAGCCAAGCACAGCTTCAAGCGAGAGTGGTCCAGTGTAATGCGCTGCATAGCCGTCTTTGTTGGCATAAATCACGCAAGTGCTGTATCCTTTGTCTGCTGATTCCGCCAAACTGATGGGGTGCGGATTGCTCTTCCCACAGCATGAAGCAATGCCTCTGTGATGCAGATGAAATAATTGGGTTGTCGTCACTCTGATTATTCACAGAAATAAGCGCATAGTGCACACAGCTTTAATGTGGAGAAACAATAGGGGACCTTGTTAAAAGAACAGTTGGAAAATGTGTGCCAATTTTCCACTTCAGCTTTTATTGTTCACAGTGTTCTTTTGTTGTACCTTGTTGAATCTGTACTGTGAATAACTGTTTCTTTTTAAAGGAAACTTAAAATATTTCAATCCGGCTCTTCAAAAGTCACCAAGTGTGAGATGCACACTAATTTTATAGACTGCGCATGTGTGCAAAGGGAGTGTGTATTTTTGGAAAACCACAGGAAGGCATTCCTTGGATGTATTTTGAGTGGATTGTAAGGAGCTTTAGATTGTAAGCTCCTTCGAGCAGGGACTGTCCTTCTTTGTTAAACTGTACAGCGCTGCGTAACCCTTGTAGCGCTATAGAAATGTTAAGTAGTAGTAGTAGTAGTAGTAATTTTCCTTCTGGACTCGATGAGGCAGAGCAGGTGACTTAGTTGGCTCAGTGGGCAGAGGTCTCTTCCTCTGCTCTTTCAGTACTAGCTGGCTCCCTGTAGTACTGTCTCTGGCAGCCTGTTGCTTCCAGGCTATGCCACTGGTTTTACTGCTCATATCTATCTAATAGGCCGGCCTGTTGCATCATCTTCTTAGCACAGTTTCTTCTGCCGTTTTGCTGCTTTGCTTATTGTATATATCATTGCTGCTGCTCTTGCTGTGACTGGGTGGCTCCTCTCTTGCGAGGTGAGGACTTCTACCTTCTTCATCCTTCACATTACTGCTTTATCTGCTCTGTCTGTGATTATATGGTATGGAATGCATATGGGTGCCTGGATGTATGATTATTTTGATGGGAGTAAAGGGATGTTATGTAATATGTACTATGCTCTGGGGAGGGTTGTTCGGGGTAGGGGTGGTGTTTTGTCATGACAGCTCTATTGGAGGAGCCACTAAGGGTGGGTGGGATGGGTTTGGAAGTGGATAGGTGGAGGTTGTGGGACAGGTTTGGAAAGGAATGAGAGAGTGCCTCAGGACTTTTGGTTTTGTTGTCTTCCTGTGGTACTGAAATTTACATTTTCAGATATTGTTCTTCCTTGAGTTTCTTATCTGGCCTGGTGGCAGGGAGATTGGTGGCTGGGACGGCCTGCCCCCTCAAAGGTAGAAGTTTTGATCTTGCTCTGGTTGGTCCAGATACTGACTTTTATATAACTGAAGGTCTTCACTTGGAATGTTGGGGGAATTAAAAAGTCAGTCAAGTGCACAAAAATCTTATAACAACTACATAGGCCAAAGCTGATATTGTCCTCCTGCAAGAAACTCATCTTAATAATGAAGAACATGCTAAATTGAAGAGGTGGTGGGTGGGGGAGTGTGTTGCTGCAGCAGCCCAGGGTAAGAAGAGGGGAGTGACCATTTTACTCCGCAAAGGCATAACAGACCAGATTAAAGTGTTAAAGTCTGACCCAGGGGCCGTTTCTTGATTTGCCAAATTACTGTGGCACATCATACTATTATTCTTTGCACAGTGTATACTCCAAATCAGTTTGATAGACCTTTTTATAAAACTGTGACTCAGTTGTTGCTGTCAATGCAGCCTTTCCTGATCATAGTAGTAGGTCAAGACTTTTAATATGCACTGGGATCAGACTATGGATAAATCTACAGTTGTGGGGTTTAGGCATTCTATGGTTTCTAGGGGTCTTCCCAATATGTGTCACGTGGTGGACTTGGTTGATGTGTGGTGGGTATTACATCCCTCTGATAGAGCTTACACTCATCTGTCCACGGCACACTCCACACAGTCTCAGATTGATTACTTATTGGTCTCTGGTTTATTTTTTCCCATGATTTCATTCTCAGAGATTGGGCCTTATGCAATCTCTGATCATGCATGGGTCTGAATGGAGTGGAGGCTGGCGGGTACCCTGCATCAGATGTATACTTGGACTTTTTCCTTAGCTTTGTATTCGGATCCCCAGTTTTAGACAGAGTTGCTTGCTTGTTAGCAGGATTATAAATTACATAACATATAGTAGCATAGTAGACGGTAGCAGATAAAGACCTGTATGGTCCATCCAGTCTGCTCAATAATATAAACTTATTGCATATCAGCTGCACTGGGCCTGGCCATGTCTGAGGAAGACGAGGACCCTGATGGGCCTTGGGCCCTACATAGTGGAGAGGAGCATATTGGACTTATCAAGAAGAGATGCCCGACCACCAGTTATTTTGGCTCCTTTTCTTGTGGTAAGGAGAAGGTGTGCTGCGGGCAGCTGGGGCTCAACAACTTTGAGGCTCAGGCTAGTTTTCTGCAGCCATGTTAGGGCAGGCAGGCCACCAGATGACGATCCCGGTGCATTCATGGCTGCTATGGCACCGCGTGCAGGTGGGAAGGCAGCAGCGCATGGGCATAGGTGTCATTTGTTTGAAAAATCCATTTGGGGGAGTGACCGATCCCCCTGCATTCCCCCTAGCTACATCTCTGTGCATATGGTATGAAGTGATACATCATATGTATACCTGATCTTGCGCTACAGATCTGGGCCACTCCTTCACAGAGTGGGATGTTCGGGCGGCCATTGGTAGTATTCCACGCTTGATTTCAGGAGCCTGTCTTCAGGAATGTCACTTTTGTGTCCTCCATAGGGCCTACCTTATACAGCTCCAACTCTTTAAAATGGGGAGATGACACTCACCTCTATGTATTAAACGTGATGCAGCTGAGGGCACCTTTTTTCATTCCTTTCGGGGATGTGAGCAAATTCGGGCTTTTTGGTCCTCTGTGGTGTGCTTTTTAGAGTCTATTTTTGAATGTACAATTGGAGGATCAATGGAGCTGTTGGTTTTGGATCAACCAGGAGCTTTCAGGGTGCTTCTAAAGAATATGCCCTATTGCTCCGTAAGCTTACATTGGTGGCACGGAACTGTGTCTTGCAATATTGGACTTCACCACTTTCCCCTTCCTATTGGCATTAGAGGAACCAAGTTAATTTGCTTGCCACGTGGGAGGCAAGGGAAGTGAGGGGTTACTTTAAGAATAAAGTTTGCTTTCTCAAAGTGTGGGAGGCTTTCTATGATATGTTGTTGCCTAGGGAACTGGGTCTTTTATGTAACAATTTGTGATTTGACTTCACCTTTTTTGTTGTTGTTTTGTGCTCCAGTACCACATGTTGTGGGTATTAATGGAGTAGGAAAGGGGAGGGGGAGGGAAGATTTGAAGCCTAGTGTTGGCATCTGGGAGTCATCAGAGTCCAGATTCTCTTGTAGTGTTCATATTGGGGGGAGGGCTGCTGGTAGGAGGGTGGGGGTGTGTATTTAGGGCTTTTGGGTTTGTTTCTGCTTCGAATCGATGGTTGGAGTGTATGGTAACAATACTATTCTTGGAGGTTGGAGTTTGTTCCTATGGCATTTTGGGTTATCTGTGGGGGAAGGCTATGATAAGGAGGGTATGTGTGTGTGGTGGGGAACTGTTAAAAAAAACTTGATGACTGCTTGTTTCCTTTGGTTCTCTCCTGTCTATGTGGCTGTTAACTTTCTTTTATGTATACATTGTATGCTCTTGCTGTTTGTGTTAGCAATAAAAATTATTGAAACAAAGTCAGCAGGGCACCACCCTGTTGTAATGATAGGAGTGACAAAGGATAAATCAGGAGGATCTTAAAAAAAACCCCAAAAACTTAACCTCTAGTATTTCTAGAGGAATTGAATATAAATTAGAATGAAAAAGCCAAAATACAAATTGATACAGGCAGAATGATTTCCAATTTGAAAAAATATGAGCCAGTAGATTCTGATTTGGTGACTGACTTGTGACTCAAGGATAATTAAGATTTTTTTTCAAAATCTGGGTGGTACCATCTGCTTGTGTGTTTGCTAATGGAAAGGAGTTTCCCGATTATCTGTGTCACTATGGACTTTTTCTTATATGTAGAAACAAAGAAAAGAGAAACAAGAAAAAGAAGATAAACTTCAGGCAGTACAGAACCTTCAAGCCATACGAGCAGCAGACATGTACTTTTTGGAACAGCAGAAAGAAAAAATGAGAAAAATGAAGGACGAATGCTTAGAACGACAAACTTTTCTTATTCAGCAAATGGTAACTAGATAAAAACATATAACTGAATATTATTTATATCTGGGACCAGTAATCATCATGCATTAAAAAATACTTTTTGGATAAGCTATTACAATAAAACTGTACCTGTTTTGTTCTGTAAAGTACTGTATCCAGTACATCAACAAGGTAGATTAGATTTTAGGGTTCATCAGCTGAACAATACTAATGTATCCCAAACTTCACTGGATTTTGTCTTTTATTTTCTTTATTTATAAACTAGTAAAAAAGGCCCGTTTCTGACACAAATGAAACGGGCGCTAGCAAGGTTTTCCTCAGAGTGTGTATGTTTGAGAGAGTGTGTGTGAGAGTGACTGTGTGAGAGAGAGTGAATGTGCGAGTGTGTGTGTGTGACAGAGAGAGATTGAGACTGGGTGCGAGTGTGTCTGTGAGAGACAGCGTGTGTGTGTGAGAATGAGAGTATGGGCCCCCCCTCCCTCCCACCCTCCGAGTTCCAGGGTCATCCCCTCCCTCCGAGTGCCAGGGTCGTCCGTCCCCTCCTTCCCTCCGAGTTCCAGGGTCGTCCCCTCCCTCCCTCCGAGTTCCAGGGGCATCCCCTCCCTCCCTCCGAGTTCCAGGGTCGTCGTCCTCCCCTCCCTCTGAGTTCTAGGGTCCCCCCCCCTCCCTTCAAGTTCCAGGGTCGTCCCCTCCCTCCGAGTTCCAGGGGACCAAGTTTCAGGGTCCCCCTCCCAGTTCGTGGAGCCCCCCTCCCTCCCTCCCAGTTCCAGGGTCATCGTCCCTTCCTTCCTCCCTCCCTTCCTTCCAGTTCCAGCACCCCTCTCCTTCCGAATTTTAGAAGTCATCTTCACTTACCAAGGGGGGGGGCAGCCATCAGCAGCGGTAAAAGGCGTGCAGGCTCGGCCCTTCTCTCTCTCTCTCAGCTCTGGTCCCGCCCTCATTTCCTGTTTCTGCAAGGGCGGGACCAGAGCTGAGAGAGAGAGAGAAGGGTCGAGCCTGCATGCCTTTTACCGCTGCTGCCGGCCGCTGTAAACCCGACTTCGTAAGTGAAGATGACTTTTAAAATTTGGAGGTAGGGTGCCTGGAACTGGAAGGGAGGGAGGGAGGGAGGGACGATGACACCCTCATGCATGTGACATCGCGTTCCGTTGCCTGGCAACTCTGCAGCGTTCCCTTCCAGTGCTTGGTCTTTGCTGTTTGTGATGAACACGGAAGTACGTGATGTCAATTCAGGAGATGGATACAGCAGGAGCACGAATGCTTCAAGGCTTCACTTTCACGGAGTCAGCTTCAGAACGTTGGAGGTGCTTTTTATTATATAGGATGCTTCTAACTTGTATCTCAATTATTAACACTTGAAAACAGAAAAATGCTATCCATTCCAAGGTAATAATAGTAACATTACAAAACACTAATAAGGAAAACAAACAGGAATAGTTCACATTTACAATGCCAAAAAAGGAAATTAGAAAAGGGGCACAGGAAAGTGGATAGGAAGGAGAGCCTATCCCACAATGTCCAGAGACTTTAAGGATTACATATGACATTTGAGAGACTTATTCAGAAGAGACTGCATCCAACATAGGAGAAGATGCTACTGTTGGAACTGGAGGTTCCTAGCTTCTAGAAAATTTCTTAGATGTACTGGATCAATAAACACAAAAGTTAACCCACAAATTTTATAATGCACTAACATGGAAACTGCAGGAAATATGTATCTCCCAGGGCTGAAACTTTTTCCTCATTTGCATAGCCCTGGAGAGATCAGGAAATACATACATTTTTTGACCCCAAAATAACTGATCCTTATAATGGAAATACAAGTGAAGGATCCAGACAATTAAGAGGACAGAGGAGACAAGATGGCGCTGTGAGAGGACGTACGTCTGGGAGCTCCTGATTTCTCAGCGGACATACCTGGGACGCAGCACTCTTCCCCGTTGATATTATGGGGAAGAGGAAGGGCAAGACCGGGGCTTCATCCTCCTCCGACCCCGTGAAACCGGCTACCCAGCAAAAGACGCTGGAACAATTCGGAGTCCAGGCGTTGAAGACGCAGACGCCAACGCTGACGGGACCCGATGCTGGTCAGACGGACCGAAGCATAGAGGCGGCTTCGTTAAGCCCGCCTCAGATTACAGCTCCTCCTCGACCCGGAAGCAGCTTAGTGCCGACAGGGAAGCAGTTCGATGACCCTTCCGAAGTGGTGAGATCTCGAGCTGCAGAAGGGGGCCCTGCCGCTACCTCAACCCCAGAACGGAACACTGCTGGTAGTATAAGGGCTGAAAGCCTGATATCTCCCCTGATTCTGGAGGCTGCTCCTGAGAGAAGTTGAGTGGAAATAAGACCAGCTGTTATAACGATGGAGACACTGTGGGACGCTATCCAGGGAATTAATACCACCCTAACCCAGGTAACAAACTCCATTAAAACAGAATACCTAGATTTAAAGCATGAACAAAGTGCCCTATCCGGGAGACTACAAGAAAATGAGAGAAAAATTGAGACACTAGGAGAAGAGACACAAAAACTGCAGAACTTAACAGGAGTAATGGTTAAAGAAAGGGAAATTCTAGCTAGGAAGCTAGAATTTCTTGATAACCGAGGAAGGAGAAACAATTTAAGATTTTTAAATTTTCCAAAGTCTCCATTGATTCCAGCAAGAGACATGTTAAAAAAGTACTTCGGTGAAATTTTGGGAGTTCCGGTAGAGGGTTTTCCACCAATTACCAAAGCTCAATATATTTCAGGAATCAGAACTCCTTCCCAAGGCTCTCAACCTGGACTTAACCTTACAGAATTTCTGGAAAGTTCTTTGGAGGTGATAACTCACCGTACCACTCTCCTTGTGACTTTTGCACTGGAGCCGGATAGGAATAACATTTTTCGTTTATATTTTAAACATATGAAAGCGTTATTCCTGGGGGCCAAGATACAAGTTTTTCCTGATCTGAATAAAGAAACGCAGAAAAGGCGGCGAGAGTTTCTGGCATTAAAGCCACGAATACTCACACTAGGTGGATCTTTTGTATTGAAATATTTATGTAGATGCTTTGTTTCTTTAAATGATGTTAACTATGTGTTTCTTGACCATGAGAAATTGCAGGTATGGGTGGTTGCCAAAGAGGAAAGTGGTGGTATTGGATCTACCTGAATCATCACACAGTTTGATATGCTAGTAATATCAGCTAGTTGGTTTATGTGTCTTTTCCTCTCAATTAACTATTAAGAAAATAATTCCTTAGTTTAATTCCTAGTATCTTGTCTGATTTATTGTGGTCAAAGTAAGAAGAATTATTACCTTATTGTGTTAGAGTTTTGGAGATATTCTGTAATATTATTTTCTAACATTCTTTGTATAAATATACATGGTTTGTATTATTTGAAAATTATAAATAAAAAAAATAAAAAAAGAAGGATCCAGACACAGTCTGGTTCCATGGCAAATGTGGCAATTAAGGTAGCTTTGGTAACAACGTTTCCAGAACTCTCTGAGAATTCTGTCAGATTGAAGCTCTGAGTTTGTCTTATTCCTGCCCTCCACTGGTAAGGCCTGAACAAAATCTCCAACATAATATGCTGTAGTAATAGGTAGTATAGAATCCATAGAAATTTTAAGGACTTCATTCAAATAGTTTCTTAACATCTCCAGTGGGGAAATCAAGGGAGACTTTGGAAAATTCAAAAGTCTCAGATTTAAACATCTCTCATAATTTTCAAGAGCTTCCAGTTTCTTCTGGGACACAACATTGTCCTTCATCAAGCCAGTTGAACAGTTTTTATATCTTGAACTGACTGGTCTAAATATGAGAGTCTTTCCATCTGTTCTTAACAGTCTCACCTTGAAGCTAGACTTGCATTTGAAGAGTCAGGTCCTTCTAAAATCTTATCAGGTTTACCCAGCATAGATTTCTCAAATGATCCAATTGCTACAACTCTCTCATATTGATGACACCACTTACAGATACACTTTCCATTCAATTCTAACTGCTCTGTTCAATTTCACGTTCTTCCTTCTCACCCAAATGATGGTCTGCTCCACCTGTAGCTGAGACCTCAGTGGCCTCTATCAGAGCCAATTGGGATGGTGTATCACTGGCTCCTGCTGCAACACTTCTGGCATCAACACTGTTCCCTCGCATCTCAGAGCCACCCATATTACTGGGCCTTGGAGGAGTCTCAGAAAGGCCAGGGCTCAGCGTGATATTGAACGTTGCAGGAAAGGGACCTCCTTCGCCCAGCACCTGTTCACAGCCCAAAGAAACAACATATGTAACATGCCCTTGTGTTTGACGATAGTTGTCCCTGCACAGCTGATCCAAGACTCGGGAGCACAAGCCTCTACTCAGTTGGCCATCTTGCATCCCATCCAACTGGATTTTATTTTAAAGAAACTTTTCTCAAGTGTGTAGCAATTTCTACCTCTATGGGAATTAAATGCCCAGGATCGATGCTGCCAAGTTTAGTCCTTGCACCCAAGGAACTGATATAGTAAAAAACAAAACCTTATCCAGCCCACTGTGTAAAGCAGTAATAGGTGGGATGGAATCTGCCTCTGGCAATACCTGCCTTGTTATCTACTACTGTCTGCCTCATTGGTACATAAACTCCTAAAAATTAAAGTTGGGCGATTCCATAGCTAGCAAAGATATTCATGTGAGATTACCTTTTTTGTCCATCCTGTCAGTGATTGTGAGATGCTGTATTAATTCCCAGTAGGTATAGGGTTGATGAATGAAAGAAAAGCCAAAACAAGTAGGGTGTTTACAAACAGGAAGGGGATGGTATGACTGTGAAGGAGGACTAGGGGAGGAAAGCCATAACCTTAGCAAGGGAGGGATAAGGGGTTTTCACATAAGAGAAGCTATGCTATTCAGATCACAATTCATCAAGCCCAGCATCATGTCTCTGACAGTGGCTAGTATGGGTCACAGGTACCCAGGAAATTCCAAAAAGTAGATCTTTTTTTTTTTTTTGTAACTCATTTCCAGGAATAGGCAATGGCTCTTAGAAACGTGGTGCCTATGAATGAGTGACTGTTTTTCACACATAGGCACCACGTTTCTAAGAGCCATTGCCTATTCCTGGAAATGAGTTACAAAAAAAAAAAAAAGATCTACTTTTTGGAATTTCCTGGGTACCTGTGACCCATACTAGCCACTGTCAGAGACATGATGCTGGGCTTGATGAATTGTGATCTGAATAGCATAGCTTCTCTTATGTGAAAACCCCTTATCCCTCCCTTGCTAAGGTTATGGCTTTCCTCCCCTAGTCCTCCTTCACAGTCATACCATCCCCTTCCTGTTTGTAAACACCCTACTTGTTTTGGCTTTTCTTTCATTCATCAACCCTATACCTACTGGGAATTAATACAGCATCTCACAATCACTGACAGGATGGACAAAAAAGGTAATCTCACATGAATATCTTTGCTAGCTATGGAATCGCCCAACTTTAATTTTTAGGAGTTTATGTACCAATGAGGCAGACAGTAGTAGATAACAAGGCATTATAGAAGGACTTGACTCATCAGGAGACAACATGATTCTATAATGTGAATGCTTAAATGTAAGCACCATTTGCATGCTCAAATTACAGAATACTATTTATTTATTAATTAGGATTTATTTACCGCCTTTTTGAACGAGTTCACTTAAGGAGGTTTACAGTAAGAATAGATCAAACATAAGCAATAGGCAATTACAGCAGTAAAAATATTCGAAAACAATACAAAGTATGGCATGGTATACTAGCAATGTCAACACAATATGTAATAGAACATTATAACTGGTAGTGAAGGGTAAGGCAAAGTTGTAACATATAGATGGGTAAGAAAGTAGGAAGAATTAGAAAGTAAGGTGACTGATTTGAAGAAAGTTGCACATGGAGGAGTGGATAAACATGTCCCGCTGCAGTATGTGTAGCCTGAGTCACTCCTTGTGTGTGTGAGAGAGACTAATAAGTTAGTTATTTCTTCCATTTAAGGCTTGGTTGAAGAGCCAAGCTTTCACCTGGTTCCCTTTTAGGCAACGCATTCCAGAGTGCGGGGGCTACTCCGGAGAAGGGTCGCTTGCGGGTATCACATCGTGTAATGTCTTTTGGAGAGGGTGTAGTTAGTGAAAGCCCTTGGGAGGACCTTAGTGTCCTTGACGGTGTGTGGAGGATCATCCTAATCTTTAGATACTCAGGGTCATTTCCTTTCAGGGCCTTGAAGATCAGGCATAGAGTTTTAAATTTAGCCCTGTATTGTACTGGTTGCCAATTAAGTTTTTACTAGCACCTCAATCTATAATGTGAATGCTTAAATGTAAGCACCGTTTGCATGCTCAAATTATAGCATACTAGCATGTATGCAGGTGAATGTTACAGATTTGTGGTTAAATGCTGGTTGGGCGCTAATCAGAATTCTGTAATCTTAGTATGCAGATGTAAGAAGGTATTCATATGGGTGAGCATGAGCATCTCCCACAATTATATGCACATGTTATAGAATAGTGACATTTACTCACCGAATTTCAATATTTAGGTGTACACATTCATGTTCTATGGTTTATTGAATTTAATATACTGCCTTTCTTCGTGATATAACAAGGCAATTTACAAATATAAAATACATAAACATAACGGAACGGCAGTATTTAAAACAAAGAAAGGAAAAATAAGGAAAGAAAACAACATCAAACAATATGTAAATGACCTCTAACCATCCTGCAGACTGCTTCTGCAAGATGCATCAAATTACCTAGAGCTGGGGTATGCCTGCTGAAATAAATGGGATTTTAAGTTTGTTTCAAACTTGGGAAAGGACAATCCTGTTCAGAGGGTGAGAGTTAGTTCCAAAGCAAAGGTGTGGCACAAAAGAAAGCTCTATGACGAGTAGAGACCAAATATGCAGAACATATAAAATGTCTTGGCTACTTAAAAGATCTGCTATGTTGGAAAGTCAGAAGTGTTTACTGTTCAAGAATTGTCATATTTTTAAATATTACAATTATATAACAATTATACTGATTTGGACTATTAAAATTTTTTTTTTTAAACAGGTTGATAAAAGAACAAAATTGCGTCTAGCCAAAGAAGCTGACAGAGAATATGAGAGACAAAATGAAGCAGTTAAGATACTGGAGGAGAAACATTTCCAAGAGTATGCACAGGATGTCATCAATTCAGCTATCAGAGCTGGTCAAAACCCTTATCCTCTCCTGTGGGCAGCCAGGGCAGGCACTGGAGCTGGTCATGGGCCTGTTTACTTAGAAAATGGAAGTATTCAGCCCAGTTACCAGTCACAAGATAATGGGGCAACTGAATTACCCACAAACAATGGAACTACTACAGAAGAAATAAAAAGCATCAGCGATACCAAAGACATCCACAAGGCTAAAAAAAAAATAGGTTTTACATGGGAAACAAATTAAAAGTGAGCTTCTAAATCTTGTAGAAAGCACAATATTAAAAACATACTTTAAGACAGAATTTTAAATTGAATAAAGTCGTTAAATTAAGTAAGCATTTTTTGTAACTATACTTTTTGGGTGTTCTAAGAATGAAAGCCATTATTGTAATTACACATGATTGGAACTACAGAGAGAGAGAGAGATTACTATTTTTTATTTTAGGAGCCAGATTAAAATTTAGGAGCCAGTGCCTGAGACCTTTCACACCCACCCCAATGTCTTCACCAAAGTTGAACAGCAAGGGGCGAAGAAGAGAGATCCCCTCCAAGGTCTAACAGCTCCTTTAGGGCCTGATTTCCAATTTTATGTCTAATAGAAAAATAAATCAAGCCCTTAATGCTGTAGGCCGTTGGAAAGGGAGTAGGATTTGATGTGCTGCCTATCTGTGGTTACAATCAAAGTGGTTTATATAGGAGTGGCCCAGTGGTTAGAGCACCAGTCTTGACATCCAGAGGTGCCTGGTTCAAGTCCCACTGCTGCTCCTTGTGATCTTGGCAAGTCACTTAACCCTCCATTTCCTCAGGTACAAAAAACATATTGTGAGCCCTCCAGGGACCTTGAGCTCATCTTGAGCTACTACTGAAAAAGGCACGAGCAAAACCTAAATTATATACAGGTACTTATTTTGTACCAGGAGCAATGGAGGGTTAGGTGTCTTGCCCAGAGCCAGAGAAGCTGCAATGGGAATTGAATCCAGTTCCCCTGGTTCTCAGGCCACTGCACTAACCATTAGGCTACTTCTCCACTCCTTGGCATAAGTACACAGTTCCCATCCCCACCCTCTTGTCACTCTAGTATCACTTGCTGTCTTATTCCTCTCTTCCCTACCAGTCTCCCTCCATTATCCCTGCCATCCCCTTGGAGTGGAAGAGTAGCCTAATGGTTAGTGCAGTAGGTTTTGATCCTGGAAACCTGGGTTCAATTCCCACTACAGCTCCTTGTGACCTTGGGCAAGTCACTTAACCCTCAATTGCCCCAGGTAGAAAAAACTTAGATTATGAGCCCTCTAGGGTCAGAGAACGTATCTACATATAATGTGTACAGCACAATGTACATCTAGTAGCGCTATAGAAATGATTAGTAGCCAGCCACATTCACCCCAACAAGCTCACTAGTGTGTCCTTATAGCCACTGCTCGCAGTCAGCTAGTTAGCTAGCTAATCAGCTGGGTAACACCACCTCTCCCCCCCCCCCCCCCCAAAAACTCATAGTTACTCATCTTGTGGTCTGTTGTTGCCACCAGAACAAGAGCTTCTACTTTTATGCAGTGCATGGCTCAAACTTACAGGAGAGTTGTATGGTGCAGAAAAGGATAAAGTCTTGTTCTGGTGGAAATAGCAGGAACAAAGTTCTGGAAATCTTTGAGAAGCACTTTTGTGCATGCATGCAACTTACTATGTGGGACCTTCTCCATGTTCACAAAAAGGGGAGGTAGGCAAGTATGCGAGGACTTGAAATATGCTGACCACAACAATTACCTATTACATGTAAACAACTTGGCTTTCTTCAAAGGCAAGCAGGATAACAAGTCCTCATACTTGGGCCTCCTTAGTTACAGGCTGTCTTACACAGAAGTGAAAAGCGAGAAATACATGAAAATGCCAAAGTGGCAAAGAAAATTAAACAGTGCAAACTTTAGTAGATATATATAGGTCTCTTAAGCAATCAAATTAAAGTGTATTTTTAAAAGAGCATTAGTAGATGATGCCTACACATCTGTAGAGGCCTGCAGCTGATCTGCCCCTCCTCTTTTACATTTCTCTTCCCCACAGCTAGTCTTCCCCTCTCTTTCACATACGTATCTTCCCCCTCCCCTCCCACTCTCAGAGAGCTTGTTGATTTTGCTGTCTTAAGAGCTGCAAGGTTCTTCATGAACCTCACCTTGCTCAAACTGTCTGAGAGCTCCGTGGCTACACAATGCCATTGGGGGTGTGTGTGTAAGGAAACTGCTGGGAATGGGGGTAAGATGGGAAAGGGAGATGCAGGACCAGCGTGCAGAGATGCCAGCCCTCTCTGAAGTTATGACAAACTAAAAGACTAAAAGTTTTGATGTCACCTCATTAAGGCCAACACGCCTCCACTGCAAAACAGTATACACAGACTTATGGTATGGTAAGGCTCTGAGCGTGTTTTTGCACATCAGCACTACCTCCCAGGACTCAAAGAGCAACAACCTTATGCATGAAGAGGCAGCACTGTAAATACTACACCATGCTCTAAAACACCATCTAGTGAAAAAACTAAACCAACGGGACTGCAACAAGATCTCTACACAGACTACATGCTAGCAGAATATCACACCTTAGTCACACAAACAAAACACATACAGACCCTCAACAAATATGAAACAAGGGACCACACATCAGTAACTGAGATATGAAGGCAAAAAAAATGAACTGGAAACCTCAGGAAGTCAGGCTCTGCACACAGCACTAACAAAGAAATAGAAACTGAAATGCAAAATAGCAGAGATCTGCATTTTCAAAAGCTGATTCCAATTAATAAATTCAGGATATAATACTTTTTTTCTACCTTTGTTGTCTGAGCATTTTACTTTTCTATTTGCTTTGGTCCCAGTGTCTTTGCAGAGTCACCTGTCCATTTGACATTTCTTCTTTCTCCAGGTCCACCATCCATCTTCCCTCTTTCTCCCTGTGACTATCCCTCTCTCCTTCCATGTTCAACATCTGCCCTCTCAGCGTCCCCACCCTACCCTGTCTGTAGCTTAACCTGTCCTGCATTTCCACCGTGTCCATATCCCTTCCACTTTGATCAGAATTGCCCCTCTGTGTTCCTATCCCGTGTCCAACATTGCTCCTGTATGTCCCTATTCCCTTTCTGTCCAGTATTGCCCCTCTGTGTTCCTGTACCTATGCGCCTTACATGCTCAGCATCTTTTCTCTGTCTCCCTGCCAATTCCTCCCACACCTGGTACCCTGGGGCTAGTATCTCTCTTCTTTCTCATTCCCCCCTTAGTCCAGTGTCTTTTCCCCCTCTCCTTCAGTCTAGTCAGTTGGAGTCTCTTCTTCATTCCCCTCCACCACCACCTTACACCCGGTACAGAATTTATCCCTCTCCCTCCACATCCTGGATTCAGCATCTTTTCCTGTCTGTCCCACCAAGGTCCAGCAGAGGAGCACTGGCACCTCTCACTCCATCCCAACATCTCTCCTCTTTCCGTGCCTCCGCCCCAGTTCCAGCATCTCCCTTCCTGGGTCTAGTGACTTCCCCTCCTCCAGTCCAGACTCAATCCCCTCTTCCTGGGCCAATACCTTTTCCTGTCTGCACCCCCCCCCCCCCCCCCCCGGGTCCAACAGAGCAGCACCTACTGCAATTTCTTTCTCCCTGGATCCAGCACCTCTCTTTCCTCCTCCATTATCTCTGGTCCAGAATCTCTCTAATTTATCCCCCCCCCCCCCCCCCCCCAGTTGCATTGTCTGTCCCTCCTCACCTCCCATGGTCCTTCTAACTAGATAACATTTATTTCTTTAAAAATATATACTTTGCTCTATCCGTAGTCTTCTAGGCGGAGTACAGGACCGGTCAAACCCGGTAAGCAGGTTAAGCACTGCAGGGGGCGCATGTCTTCAAGGGCGTCACTTTGCAAGCAATCAAGCTCTGCTGAGTATCTAATCTCTGCTGCTCATCTCAGTCTGGCTCCAAAGCTGTCAGCTCTCTGTCCCGTCCCCTCCCTCCTCCCAAGCAGAGAAATATCCTCCTTGTGTTTGTCAGAGGACTTCACTGCTCCAACTGAATCTGGCTCTGAAATAACTTGTGGGAGCTCAGCTAACCTCTGCCCAGAGAGGGCTCAGACAGAGACAGCACAGCAGAGCCTGGACCCTTGTTTTGTCAGAGACTGCTGTTTAGTGCTGCACCTGACTCACCCTTTTCCACCCCCACTCCCAACACAGCAACTCACAGGACAGGAGGGCTAGGTGCCTGCTTTCAATTCCTATCACCTATCTCTCATTCTCACTTCAGTAACTCCTGTTAGTCTGTCCAACTCAGATTGTAGAATATGTTAGTTTATGCTGATTAAGTCTGTCCTAGCTAGATCCTAAGCTGTGCTCGATGGGAAGGCAATTGTGCTGCATGCAGAGTCTAACTTCTTAGGATTTCAGGTTAATTTTTGAAGAATTTGAAGAGGGGCTATCTCTGTTCTACATGTGTGACTGCAAGGCCAAGTGTCTGAATAGGGATCTGTTTGTTAGATTCTGAAATTTTGATAACACATTGTTTTTCAGAGTTAGCAAGACTGTCTGTTCTCCTAAATCCTGGTCTGTGTGCTAAGTTATTTTTCTTCTATACTGGTGTAATATTTTCAATGATGCCATGGCTGGTAAAAGGGGTGTGTCTACTGTGGGGGCGGAGCCATAGTGATCCCGCTTCTGGATGGGTAGGGGTGCCGACTAATAGACTGCAGGAGGGCGCTAGAAACCCTAGGGCCAGCCCTGGCGGAGTATACCAAACACAGGCATAATAAAAAGATCTAATACATAACAACTAAGTCATTAACACCAACTTGAGCTAAAGAAGACATAAATACAGTTCATAATTAAAATATAAAGTAAATACAATTAAGTCTCCACCACAAAGACCCCCCCCCCTCAGTAAACATCAGTCTGCATTGTATGCCTGATAAAACAGAAATGTTTTCAACAATTGCCTGAACCCGCTCTTCTGCAATCCTCTAATACAGGAAGGAAGCAGATTCCAAAGTTGCGGCCCTGCGATATGAAAAAAATCGAATGCTGAAATTCCTCCAACCTAACATCCTGATAATTAGGTACATCTAGAACAGCAGAATTCATGGAACGCAACAATTTCTTTGGCTGATAAACACACAGTTTGGCAGTAAGAATAGTAGAAATCCTATCATGTAACTCTTTGAAAATCAGGTACAGGATCTTGAATTGAATTCTATATTCCATAGGCAGCCAATGTTGCTTGAGCACAGGTGTAATTTGCTCAAAGAGATTCCCCCCCCCCCCCCCCCCCCCCAAATACCCTTGCTACAGCATTTTGGGTGACTTGCAGTGCCCCGAGCTGAACATCCATTTCTGAATTAGTTCACACTCTCCTTCATACTCCCATCATCTAACACACCCCTGCTCCATAGGTACCCGGTATAAGAGGCTTGGGGATGCTAAGCCCCAGCTGCAAGCCCCTGACTCTCACACCAGGGCCACTCCAGGTGCTGGCACCTCTCTTTCCTCCACCTTTACCTCTGGTCCAGCTTCTCTCCCTCCCCCTTCCAGGTTGGAGCATCTGTCCCCAGTGCTGTTCATTGGTCGGCTGCCACCCGGGGTGGATCGCCACTGCGCACCCCCACCCCCACCGGATGCAGCGTTGTCTCCTTGGGTGCAGCGTTCACCCGGTGCATCACCTCAAAACACAACCCCCTGGGTGCATTGCTCTTACCTCCTGGGGTGCTGGGGGCAGCTGCGTGGCTGTCGGCTCCGCCAGTTCCCTGCTCCCTCTGCCCCGGAACAGGAAATAACATCAGAGGGAGCAGGGAACCGCACTCCCTCTGCAGTATGCACCCTGGGGTGGACCGCCCCGCCCTTGATACGCCGCTGTCTGTCCCTCCCCTCCCCCATTGCAGTCCTTCTAACTTGAGTAGATTGCTGCTGGTAGTAGCACTACAACAACTAAAACAGCCTGCTTCAGGGCTTTGGCCTTCCTTGAGACATGTTCTGCCTAGTCTGATGCAACTTCCTGCTTCCATGAGGGCAGGATGCATCACAAGGAAGGGTTATAAATATATCTAATTTTCTAATGGTTTGGACTATCATACTTTATGATATGCAGCAAACACATGGGGAACCAGCTCATATAACACTTTTCCCTCCCATAAAATAAAGTTTGATGTAATTTATTCACAAGTTATTCACCAGTCCCAGTACAGATCTTAGGGCACTCCACTATTCACCTTCCTCCATTAAGAGAATTGGCCATTTAAGCCTACTCTCTGTTTTCGCTTTTAACCAGTTCCCAATCCACAACAGATTGTTGCTTTCTATACCATGCTTTTTTAATTTCCCCATGAGTTTCATGAAGGATTTTGTCAAAAGCTTTCTGAAAATCTAGCTACACTACATCAATTGGCTCACTTTTATCCACATGTTTATTCACACCTTCAAAGAAATCTAGCAAATTAGTAAGGCTAGACTTCCCTTGGCTGGTCGGTGTTACATTGGCCACCCTCAGGTACTACAGACAATTTTAGTGGCAGGTGTTGATCATTAACAGCAGATCAGCTAATTTTATGCTTTAGTTCTTTCAGTACTCTGGGGTGCATACCATCCAGGCCAGGTGATGTACTATTATTTAATTTGTTATTTTGGCTCAGTATCAGGCTTATTTTCGAAAGAGACAGGCGCCCATCTTTCGACACAAATCGGGAGATGGGCATCCTTTTCCCAGGGTCGCCCAAATCGGCATAATCGAAAGCCGATTTTGGGCATCCTCAACTGCTTTCCGTTGCAGGGACGACCAAAGTTCACGGGGATGTGTCGGAAGCATAGTGAAGGCGGGACTGGGGCATGCCTAACACATGGGCGTCCTCGACTGATAATGGAAAAAAGAAGGGCGTCCCTGAAGAGCACTTGGGCGACTTTACTTGGTCCATTTTTTCTTATGACCAAGCCTCAAAAAGGTGCCTGAACTGACCAGATGACCACCGGAGGGAATCGGGGATGACCTCCCCTTACTCCCTCAGTGGTCACTAACCCCCTCCCACCCTAAAAAAAAACTTTTAAAATGTTTTTTTTGCCAGCCTCTATGCCAGCCTGAAATGTCATACCCAGCTCCATCACAGCAGTATGCAGGTCCCTGGAGCAGTTTTAGCGGGTGCAGTGCACTTCAGGCAGGCAGACCCAGGCCCATCCCCACCCTACCTGTTACACTTGTGTTGGTAAATATGAGCCCTCCAAAACCCACCAGAAACCCACTGTACCCACATGTAGGTGGCCCCCCTTCACCTCCTAGGGTGGTGTACAGTTGTGGGGAGTGGGTTTTGGGGGGGCTCAGCACACAAGGTGAGGGAGATAAGCACCTGGGACCAATTTCTGAAGTCCACTGCAGTGCCCCCTAGGGTGCCTGGTTGGTGTCTTGGCATGTCAGGGGGACCAGTGCACTATGAATGTTGGCTCCTCCCATGACCAAATGGCTTGAATATGGTCGTTTCTGAGATGGGCTTCCTCAGTTTCCATTATCACCGAAAATCGGGGACAACCATCTATAAGGTCGACCTAAATTTTGCGATTTGGGCGTCACCGGTCGTATTATCAAAACAAAAGATGGATGCCCATCTTGTTTTGATAATATGGGTTTCCCCGCCCCTTCACGGGGACGTCCTCAGGAAAACTTGTGCACCCCTTTCGATAATACCCCTCTATGTCTTCCAGGATCACCAAGATTTTCAGTTCCTCTGTATTGTCACCCTTTGCATGCCATTTCTGACACAGGTAGATAACATGTCCTTATCAGTAAAGACTGAAGGAAAGAATTAAGGGGGTCTTTTAGCATTTGTAGCTGGCATTGAACACTGAGACGCCTATAGGAATGTAATGGGCACCTCAGCATTAACTGATTTTTAATGCTAGCACACTTTAGTAAAAGACCCCCTTAGTCTCTCTACTATGGCTTTGTCCTCCTTTAGTGCCCTTTTACTCCTTGATTATTTAATGGTCCCACTGATTCCCTCACAGGCTGTCTGCTTCTGATATCCCTGAAAAAAATTATTATTATTTGCCTCTATTGAAGGTTTCTTTTCAAATTCTTTTAGCCCTCCTTATCAATGCTTTCCAAGAGTCATGAACATTGTTTCCATAGTTTTCCCAGTCCTCATTAAGCTTAAAAAGAAGAAGCCAGCTCAGGAATGGAGCCTGGGTCATCTCACACGGCATACAACATTGCACTGAGCAGATCTCTTTCAAGGGATTTTTTTCCTTTTATTCTTATTGCAATTTTTGAAACATCAGCATACATAATATTACCAGTAAAATCAAGTGTGCATATGTATATAAAAAGTAAAAAACAAAACACAACAGCAGCAATTCCAATCTGACATATCATATACTGCCGGTACAGGTAAAGCATACAGTCTCATTATAAGAATCCAACCTCCTTCAGTGTTTGTGTATATTCATTACTTGCTATACCACCCTTTAATATAAAATACCAGAGTGGTGTACACCAAACCACAATAATAAATGAAAAACATTACAAATCAAGGCAGAAAAAGGGGAAAGGTCAGGGAGGTGGATGGTCTTAACAGATTTCTACAAATTGCACCCCCATCACTAGCCACTCCTGTTGATTCCGTAGGTGAAAGTGAAAAAAACGTGTCTTACAGCCTGACGTAAAATTAGATTACAATTTCTCTAGCTGTAAGTTTTTTTGGAATGGCATTCCAGAAGAGTGGTGCCAAAATATAGAATGCAGAGCTACATGTATCTTCTAACCAGACACAAGCAGGAGAAGGAATAGCCAGTGAGCAATCTTGCTGTCATCGAAGCAAATATGTGGGCATGTACAATATCAGGAACTCAGAGAATAATAGCAAAGGATAATCAGTAGCAAGAGTATTATAAAGAGACTCAGTAGTTTCAATTGTACTTATTTCCACCAATATTCAAGGCAATCTAAATTTGGACTGCACATTCAAGAAAGGGTGACCAAATCTCTTCAAAGTACTGTTCAGAGCCAGTGAATTGCAGTTAACTCCTCCATCTCAAATATTCTCCAAGCTCTCTTGTGCCACTTGCTCATTGTAAGCACTTTCACTTCTTTCCATTCAGCCATAAGGCAAATTGAGAATGGTAAGTGTTTAATCAATTGCCTATTTCCATAACAACTCTTTCACTTTGTGGGGTAACCTTAAGTAATAGAATTTGTTGTAACAGACTGCCCCCGTAATTCACCGTATTCCTCTTTGAATGTCTAACCAAAAATATCTCACTCTCCTACAGTCCCAGCACATACTGTATACATATAGGTACCTTCAGCAGCACACCTCTCTAGTATTTTATCAGATTAGTTCACATTCAACTTATGTAATAGGACGGGTGGTTTGCAGCACTGAACTAAAATCTTATACTGTACGTTTAAATGCCTTGTTCAGATGGGATACTTTTAACCTGTACTCCATACTTTACCCCACAATGATTTGATGCTGTGGGAACCATAGGTGGGCCTAACTGGTCCGGTAACTGCTGTCTGATAATCTTTTTTTAGGTAGTTTGGGCTTGGTGGCTCCTGTATACATTCTGAACACTCAGGATGAAATACAAGACTGCCTGTAAGATCTGTTCATCCCAACTGAACTTATGACCTGGCCTGGACTTTGTAGGTCAGTGGTACAATGCAATTTTTGCACAAGTCAGGAATATGCACCCACACCCATTACCAGAAATGGAAAACCAGGCATGCTTTCACACAAGAGTGGTCAGTTGGGCAACTGTAGAAGTGAGCATTTTACAAGGGGTTGTAGGGATATTTCCCTGTGTATCTCACCTTGCTGGTCTTAGCCTGTATAATCCTAATACATCAAGATGGAGTCTGCAACCTATGACCTGCACATCAGTGAGACAGCAAATTCAGCTTTCTGCTTGTGGAAAATCACTGGCAGTCATGTAACATCCAAGGACATGCTGTGGGCAACCAACCCCCCTTGTATCTCCATGAGAAGCTGAAAAGGGAGTGAGACATGGCTCCAACAAGCCGGGTGAGAAACAGAAATGCATACCAAGAAGTAACAGTTTCAAGGTCATGAACAACGGCCGTTTCTAGCTCATGCAATGAGCTGGACAAGATCAGGATTGGTCCACGCTGGTCACCTGAAAAAAAGGGGCTAAGAAAGCGGGAAGAAGGAGAAGTTAGTTGGTTGGAATCCATGGAAGAAGTTGGAGCTGGCAAGAGGGCGAGTGAAACCTTGTGAACTGCCTATCTACAGAAAGTACCGGTTGGTTCAGCTGTACCCGCACGGAGTGACCCTGCTTGCTGCACAGACCCTGTCCTACTTCTGAGACTAAGACTCGCTGGGAGAGACAGCTCGAGTCTGAGAAGGAACCTGTGCAACCTCATCCGAGAGACAGCTTGGTGAGATAAGCAGTGATTTACTTCTTATAGCCAGAAGTTAGTGATTGGTGTTTATCTAAGCTTAGGCTGGTTAGAGTCATGCCCATGGTCAGGAGATAAGCTGCTAACCATTGTATTACCTCAGAACTTTAGTTCAGTCACAAATCAAGTTACCTCGTATTCCAGTAAGAATCAGAGTGTCTAGTTAGTGAAAATATATTTTATAGTTCTTTTACCAGCAAGTTATTTTTGTATTTAGCTAAGCTTTGCTACAGAGTGGTCTAATTTGTATATCTTTTTTTTTTTTTTTTTAAATATCTTTATTAAGGGATGGTACAGAACACTCAATAACTTGACCTTAAACAGACTCACATGATGAAGTACAAAACAGTGCTCACCCCATCAATATCAACCTATAACCAAAAGGAACAGAAAAAGAAAGGGTGCCCTACTTCATCTTGCGTACAGTATCATTACCATGTTCCATTCCCCATTTTTTCCCCCTTTCCCCCCCCCTCCCCTCCTCCCTTCCCTGGGTGCACCCCTGCCTCTATCCAGCTTTCTTTACTGTGGCCTCAGGAGAGAACCCTCCCCTTCATACAGCTGCATATAGGTTTGCCAAAGTCCCCAATATGCCTTATGTCTGCTTGTTGGCACTAGTCCATGCTGCAACTCTACCCACGCAGCCATGTCTTTCATTAGAAAATGCCAGGCCCGGTTCGGCGGTGGCTGCGGCTTTGCCCAGAATTGCAATATGCACTTTTTGACCAGTAGAGATGTGTTTAATTCCCTCTTTTAGTCCCCTTCTGGGCTCTTCCACATGGGGGAGTAAACATCTTAAGTTCATCCAAAAGGTTCTTTACAGTTTCCCTCCAATCCCAGGGGGGGGGGGGTCTGTCCTGGGGAGGCATCAGCAGCCGCAATTCGAAACTAATTCCCATAACCACTGCTTTCTGGCTTTCCGGATCTAGGTGTATCCTGGGTCATTTATGTTCCCACATATATATATGTTTTTAATCTACTCTTTGTGGTTCAGTGAGTGTGGCTTATTTGTGTATAGCAGATAATAAGGAAAGAGCACATATAATACAGTATGTAGGAATAAAGACGAAGATAATTATCAGGAATAAGATTCTGTTTATTCTTACCAAGATAAAGTCTTCAGTTTAATACAGACATCTAGGTTCAAATGCACAGAGCTCTGCTGTCGGTCAAGTGTTGAAGAAGCTTCTAACTTTCCTGTCTGAATGTTAGCTCCTTTATAGGCACAGATCTCAATAGAAGCTTATGGCAGTACCTATTTTTTTCATCTTATTGGCCAATATCTCTGTACCAATTTTTTTCCCTTTTCCGGCAGATGTTCATTTGTACTCTTTGTACCATCTTGTACCAACTTCTTTCCTGTTCTAGTTATTTTGAAACATTTCTTTTCCGGCCAGGTGTCCATCTGTACCCAACTGTCTTTTCCGGTAAACATGTCTTGCTTTTGCTATTTCAAAACCTCGCATCTTTTCCGTCACCCTGAACATCTTGTCTTTATCTTTTATAGAAACATCCAGTTTCACAATCTATTTTTATATAATCTTATGACCTGTGTGCCATGTTATAGAAATACAAGCTAGATTTTACAAACCATTTTTATCTATTATTCTATCATCATATATGCTATATTCAATTTGTAATTTGTTTCAGGTTTTATTAAGACTTCATCATATAGCCCTGCGTTTGCAGGTTCTCAACTGTTATGCCATTAGTGGGTTATCAGGCCTAGTCAAGGCTCCTCTGCTGACCTAAGTCCTGTAACCTGGCTTACCACCATTCCAGTGGATACTCAAGCTCCAATCCATATTAACATTCCCCTCTTCACCCTATCCCATAGGGTGACAACAGGGTTAAGTACCATGGTACCATCCATTCCAGAAGGTATCCTTATAAAACTGTTGTTCTGCGGAGTCTATTCTAAAACCTGATATGGTCAAATTACTGAGATTCAGATCATAACATAGGCACTACTTCAGTCATTTCTTTTATGCTAATACTTTTTCTCAACCCATTAGTATGCAGGTTCTATTCTTACTCTTATATAGGTGTGTATATATATTCATAACAATCAATCATTCCTTTGGTTATATACTGATTATAGGTTAAATATAGAGTTTTGCATTGATTATATAGGTATATTTCTTTGTTTTTATTGCATCATTTCATAAAGCTTAACGTTCTATATTGTATCCCTGTGTGCTGTATTTGATTATACAGTTGCTGACATTTCTACCATGTCTCTAGCATTTGCATAGCGATTGGTCCGTCTCAGAGGGAGATAGTCCAATGTGTTATCTCCTGTGGTGTTGGGAAGGAGATTTTCGTATAGAACATATTGTCCTGCTGTGGTCCTTTTTGTTATTGCGGTTTCGATTAAGCGTTCTACTAAGCCTCTAGCACAAGGGATTATGCAACATCCTACTAGTACAAAAATTGCTACCACTATGATTATGGTCGTGGCTGCTGAAATGATAAATGTTTTCCATTTACCAAAAGCTCTATCCATCCAACCTGTCCAGGATGTATCAACGCCAGAGTTTTCTGCCAATTCTTGTGACAGTGAGGTTAAGCCTTCCAAAGCTCTGGTGATTGATCCATCTGGAGCAGTATTGTTGGGGATAAAGGTGCAACACTGTGTACCTATCTTTTGGCACACCCCGCCATCTGCTGCTAGAAGTTGGTCAAGCACTAATCTATTTTCCAACGTCATCCTGCTGGTGGCGTCTAATTGTGTTGCAATTCCTTGAACTGCGTCCCTAGTGTAGTTCACAAATCTCTGCTGGTTGTAATATATATAGTTGATCCAGTCTAAATTTTTATTTATAGTAGCCCACCAAAAGAAGGCTGATTCGAATCCTGCAGCTATTTGGTTTCTGGCTTTGAACTCATCAGGAACCCCTCTTGGAACTCCAATGGCATCTATATAGACTCGATCATCAAAAGATCCAGGCATTGCATTTCTCTTCACTCGTGAGGAAGAGCTGCTATGAGGAGGGAGCAAAGAGGCTATTATAATTGGAATTACCAATTTGACTAAGGCACATCTGCCTGTCCAACTCCTGTGAAGTGTATGGTGGATAGTACGGGTTCCACAATACCACCATACATCTGCTCTCGCCTGTGAAAACTCTGTGAGATTCAGATTTCACAGAGTTCCTTTTTCTAGGGTTGTGTTACAATTGGTCAAATTTCCCAGAAACCGTGTATTTTTCACCCCATATCGTTCCAGACATGTATGATATCTGGTTGCAGGATCTGGAATCCTGAATGCGGGTGGAACCCTCAGCCGAGGGGGTAAGTAGGGGTGGTGCTCGTCAAGATGTTGACAAGACTTATTCACTTCAGTTGTTACCTGAAGCAACTCTAGCATACACCAAAAACCATCTGGATCATTGTGAAGATCTAAAGGAAAGGGAACTACTGTTGGTTCTGCTCTTGCATGGGAACAAAAATAACAATTAGAGACATTCAAACTCTTTGTAGTATAATGCGCCCATTCAAGCCACAGGTTTGTTTCTCCAAATCCTGTTTCTAATGCCATCAAATCTTTGGAATTATTAATTGGCACAATCTGGTAAGGAATCTTTACTTCTGGGATCTTTGTTGGCATCAAAGGATTCTTTTCTGGTTGGGCTGGGGGTGGAACAATCTTGAATTTTCCAATGGGATCTCTACCTGTGGCATCAATTCCTAAGGAATAAGTTCTGTATGTAACAGCCGTTACTCCTCTGAAAGTGATAGCCACTTGATTACACTTGGTCATTGGACAAAGGCCATTCACTCGCAATTTCATAATGGAAATGCTCTTTTTGAGATCTGGAATCTCACTACCTGAGTATGGAACCCATGAACCTGTATACCACCATACTTGCGCCCAACCTCCGCAATTGGAGAAGGGACACAGGTATACTTCAAAAGCTGACAAATATTGCTGTACAGGATGTTCCCCACACATTGTATAAGAACATACATCAAGGGTTATTGTGGTTGTGTCCTTGGTAGTGGGTAATGTTATTTCATAAGTGGTCGTAAATTGTTGCAGAAAATTTTCTAGATGCTGTGCTCCTTGTATCATGGGCATGGTGAGCACACACAACAGGAGGGCTAAGCACTTCATGTTGGTAGTTTTCATAATCAAGCACTGTATCAAGATTGTACGAAGGGTAAGTGACGGCTAATGATTAAGGTAAGCAACAAAACTATCCCTAGGGTCTTAGCAAGAGCTGCTATCACAACAATCAGTATTCCAAAATATATCAAGGCTTGATATATCATTAAGTGTGACTTGGGTATGGGGGGTAAACTCTAATAGCCCCTCTTTCAATGGGATCGGGTACTTCAAAGAGACTATATATTTCCAACGGTCCCAATCCAACCTCTCTGAGAAACAGAAAAGGTATCCAATCAGTGTCAAGTACGGCGTATGTGAATAACCAAAAATCTACTACGTCACCAGTTTCTGGTCTTATTAGGAGATCGTCGGTCTGTTCAACTTGTAGACCCAAACTTCCTCCAAACAATACCAGAGTGTGAGTTACTGTTCGACTGGGGCCGAGTGTCCAATTCTCAAGTAAAGGTTCACACAGTGTCTGATATCGAGTGAGGGGATCCCAGTTGGGATTGTCTTCTGGAGCGGGGTCCCAATGGGGAAATAATAATTCACGAGGATCTAACAGGTACTCTGGGGGTACAGGGATTACCTGTTCACCTAAATTGAAAGGCGACAATGGTGGAGATTCTCTTCCACGGGACATATATTGATAGTTACTTGGGGTGTGGAACTATCTGGGTGGACGGGTAGCTGGGACTCTGGTACTTTGAGTGGCTAAGGTAGTATTCGTGGGAGGAGGAACGTCACTATCTGGAACCAAAGGATAAGGAGGAGGGGTGGGTCGCAATTCAAGCAAGGTAATATTATCCTCAAAAGTAGTTGTACGATTGGGGACAATATGGACCGAGCTACTGATATTATTGGGAACACTTGTAGCATGCAAAATAGGAGAATTAGTGAGGACAGGAGTAGTCGCAGAGTTTTCAATAGGCACTGAAGGATTGCCAGTTGAAAAGTCTGTTGTGGCAGATGTGTCTGCCCAGGGGGTGGGATTACTGGTGGCAATGGGACTGATCTGTTTAATCGTTTGGAGGGATGTGTGTCCAAACAAGCGTGTGAATGTGGTATACTGGTGGGGCTTTGTGTAGTCTGCAGTAGCATTTATTGGAACTGGAGTGGTTGCAAACACCGAGGCAGTAACAAGTACTGCTGGGGTAGTTGCAAGCACTGCTGAGGTAGTTGCAAGTACGGAAGTAGTTGCAAGTACCGTGACGTTTCCAACGGGTAAGATGACGTTACCAGTGGGAAAGGCAGTAAGAGTAATCAAAAAATCTGCAAGGTTTCTGTCCACCGTATAGGTAAACAGGGTAGTGAAAAACAACACCAAACCTATACAAAGTAAGATGAAACACAAAAGTCCAACAGCAAACAATCGAGCAGATGGAAAGCAGAAGAAGAGGGTGTACTGATGTAGCACCGTTACTGCTGCTGAAACAACACTTGTACGGGTGCTGTTGGCATCCGTATCGTCTGGAACGGTGTCGTCTTCCAGAAAAGTGCCGTCAAAGTCGTTGGACCAATGAGAATTGGTTTCAGATAACTGTTCTGAGTCACACTTATCAACAGGGTAAGGGTAAAGTTCAGTGTTCTGTGGATCTGGTTCCTTGATGTCGTCAAGGGCAGCAAGGTTCTCAGCAGTCGGTTCCCTGCGGAGAACTTTGCCAGTGGGGGAGAGTGGTGGTATCAAAACTTTCACAGGAGTGGTAGGGAAAGGTGGTATAGGAATAGGAACTTTATGTAGAGAAATAGTCTGTAAGGGAATTAGTTCTTCTGGAGTGAACAGCGGCTGAACTACTTGTGGCATTTATCTGGCTTGATTCGGGAAATACAAATGTAGAATGTCAAGCAGCTCACCGATGTTGCTCTTCAAATTCTGTACTGTAGAAAAGTGAATAGAACCAGGTTCACCCGGAGCCAATTCTTCCAAATCTGCAGCAAAGTTGCGGATTCTGATGAGGCGGATACGAAGATCAACGTAGGGAAGTGGGAATTCTGGAACACTGGAAGGTGGAGGTGAGGATGGCCACTCAAATGCTGGTTCGAGTACTGGTGGTTGTTCAGGTGGCGACTCTGGAGATTCAGGGATTATTTGGAGGATGATATCAGCAAGATCAAGGAGGTGCGATTCAGGAGATAGATGATCTTGGTTGATTAAGTGATTAAGTGTTTGATCGAGTTGATCAAGATGATTAAAGAGTGTCGGGTGTGGGGTCGGTGGTCTTGGGCTCAGTGGCGGTGGAGATGGGGTTCGTGGTGGGACTGGTCTCTCCAGTGGCTGCTGAGCTGGAAACATCAAGGAGGCCTGATTCGGAATTCGGATAGGCTCGTATATCTTTCAGGTGGACCCAGGATGTGTGGTCCTCCAGCTTAGCAGCTGTGGCTGACAGGGCTTCTATCTTGAAGGGCCCTACGTAGATGGGATCTCGCCAGGTCTTGTGCGTATAATAACGCCGGTGCACTAGATCACCCACTTTGTAAGGGGGGGATCTATTGGCATCACAATCCCCTCTTCTGTCCGAAATGGCCTGTGGAATTGAGGACAGAGAACTTACAATAGTCTGCAAGATATCCCAATATACTGAGTATTGATCGGGCACTTGAGTGTCTGGATTGCCAGGTAGGAGTCGCATCTGGCGACCTGTACATAATTGGAACGGCGTCAGTTTAAGGGAAGAGGATGGAGTGGCACGGAGAGATAATAGTGCCAAAGGGAGGGCATCAAGCCAATTCTTTATCCCATTTGCCATAAGCTGACGCAGTTTTGTTTTGAGCAACCCATTGTATCTTTCAACCAAACCATTACTGGTGGGTTTGTAAACACAGACGGTTCTGTGAGTAATGCCAAGTGCAGGAAGGAGGTTCTGCAAAAGGTCATTCACAAAATGCGTACCATTATCTGTGGTAATTTTGGCAGGAATACCAAATCGAGGAATAATCTCATTACACAGTGACTGTGCCATCGTTTGTGCGGTTTCTCTAGAGCAAGGGAAAGCTTCCACCCACTTAGAGAAACCGTCCACGCAGACAAGCAGGTACCGTTTACCACGAATAGGTGACTGCATATCTGTGAAATCAATATACCAATGTTGGCCAGGTCCCTGGACAACAGGTAAATGACCTGAAGGAATTACAGGTCCTCGTTTAGGTGTATACAAAAAACATTTGTAACAATTATGAACCACGGTGTGACACATGGGCATCATTTGGGGAGCCCATAACTTGGGAGACAGTTGATCATACAGTGTATTAGCATTCAAATGCAAAGGGTAATGGAGGGCATGCAGGAGGAGAGATAAAACATGCTGTGAAACACATAATTGACCGTTGGGATGGGTCCAAATACCATTAGGATTAAGAAAACAGCCTGCTTGCTTCCACAAGGTGATTTCTGCTTGTGTAAGTGAGGACGTGAGTGTAGTAGAGAAGTCAGAAGTTAGGGATTCAGAGGTTACAGGAGGAGTAGGCTCGTTCCGAGAACACTGCGGTACTGGAGATAAGGGAGGTGTAATGATGGGAGGAGCACCCAAGAGGACGAACCTTCCCTGCGCCTCTGACAATCCTCCCTCCCGCAGGCGCTTCATCTCTCCTAATAACAAAACCCCGAAGGACCACTCAAACGGTTTCCCTATTACTTTCTCCATTGCCTCCAAAGAGTGGGTCCACAGCTCTGCCAGAGATGGGCACTCCATAAAGGCATGGACAAATGTGTCCTTCTCCCCATGGCACCTCATGCACTCTTCTTCTTCCCACAGCCCCATTTCTTTCCCTCGCTGTCGCGTAATATATACCCTATGTAATATGCGGTATTGTATGTCTTGCAGTGCTGCATTGGGGGTAATCTTAGAGAGATTCTCAAAATCCTCCCCAAGTCTCTCCGGAGTTATACTTTCGCCTAGTAGCATGCTCCACCCTTCTGCTAATTTGGCCAATGCTGGGGCTTTTCTCTGTTCCATTATATGTTGGTACCATTGAGATAACCCATTCTGGTTCCCTGGCATTAGCAAAAACACCTGATCCAGGGTTGTAAAACGTATCTTGGTTCCCGCTACTCTTGTCAACTTGTAATAGTAATCTCTCACCTGTAAAAACTGAAAAAAATTGCTTATGCCCTACATTCCACATATTCCGCACTTGCTCAAAAGTAGGGAATGTCTGACCCCCCAACTCTGTCAGCTGCCCTATATATTTGCACCCCCCATCTGTCCATATTTCAAATTGACTCCTCCCCATTCCCGCTGGGAATGCTGGATTGTCTTCTAGTGAGAAAAAGGGGTACCCCCTCCCAGCCTCCCCTATCACCACCCTCCACCATTTCCATGCCTTCCCTAAAGCAGCTATAAAAGGATTCTTCCTAATACATGCCCCCCACTTCCCCTTACATCCCCCTAGTAGGGAGAACACATCTACCGGGGCGCACCAGCTCTGCCAGAACTCCGGCAACGCGTACTTAGCCAACCCCGTGTGGCACTCGTGAAGCCATCGCATTAGCGCTGCCACGTTATACAGCCTAAGGTCTGGAAGTCGTACCCCTCCCCCTTTCCTACCCCGTACCAATTTTGCAAATGCTATTCTAGGGCGCTTATGATTCCAGATAAACGTTGAAATAATGCTACGGTACAGCTCCTCTTCCCTCTTTGCCACCCAAAACGGTACCATCTGCAAAGGATAAAGTAGTTTCGGAAGCACCACCATCTTAATCAGAGCTCTGCGCCCTCTGAAACCCACAGGAAGGTTCTTCCAGTGGGCGCATATCTTGCGCACTGTTTCCACCTTCTCTATTACATTATTTCTGTACATCCACTCATAATCTTGGCTCAGATACACCCCCAAATATCTAATCCCCGTATTTGCCCATATCAAGGGGAAATTCTCCAATTGCCTACTATAACATATGCCAGACACTGCAAGAGCCTCCGATTTCTCGAAATTTATCCTAAGTCCCGCAAACATCCCAAAAGCTCTTATTAATCCCATCACTGCTGGTAACGACTCCCTCGCATTATCCAACATTAACAACATGTCATCCGCAAACAGATTGACACGGAATTCGTCGCCCCCCATGCCTATACCCTTTATGCGCCCATCCTGTCGTATCTTAGCAGCTAGTGGCTCTAGTGTCAGGACAAATAGCAGGGGTGACAACGGACACCCCTGCCGTGTCCCCCTTTCCAGCGTAATATTATCCGTGAGGCTCCCATTAATTATCAGTTGAGCTGTCGGGTTGCTATATAAAACACGTACTCAATCCAGGAACGCCCCCCTGACCCCATACCGTTGTAAAACCCAAAAAAGATATGACCACACCACTTTATCAAAAGCTTTCTCAGCGTCTAAACTGGCCATAATGGCATCCCCTCGTCTACGCCTGCCCTCTCTTAATATGCGGCAAACCTTCAGAATATTTGCAGACGCAAACCTGCCTTTTATGAACCCGACTTGGTCAGCATGTACTAACTGGGGCAAGCAGTCCCCCAGCCTATTAGCAAGCACACTAGCCAATATCTTGAGGTCCTGATTTATCAATGAGATAGGTCTGTAAGAGCCCATCTTTCCCTGGCTTCGGCAATATAGTGATATAAGCATGATTTAGGGTAGGCCCCATTGTTTGAGACTCCCGGAGCTCGTCAAATAGCTCTACTAGTGCAGGAATACAATGGTTTTGCAATATCTTATAAAACTCTGGCCCTAACCCGTCTGGGCCTGGTGCTTTAGCTGACTTTAGGTGTTTAATCACCCCTTGAATTTCCTTCCCTGTGATGGGAGCACTCAACTGCGCAGCTTGAGTGATATCTAACCGTGGGAGCTGCAAGTTTTGAAAAAATTCCTCACACCCTTTATCTGAAAAGGTTCCTCTATCATATAACTCCTCATAGAAGCGTGTGAACGCTCCTTTTATCTCTGCCTGTGTGGTAATATTCTCCCCCTGCGTCCCTCTTAATTTGGCAATGTATGTTTTCCCCAAGCGCTGTTTAACCAGGGATGCTAGTAATTTCCCTGTTTTATTCCCCCACCTATGCATCCCATACTTGTACATTTTAATACTATATAGCGCTCTCTCAGTAAGCAGGCGTTGCATCTCTCTCCTGCTTTCTAAATAAGCTCGCCTGTTCCCCTCCATCGGCCGGGCAATATATCTCCAACGGGCCTCCCCCAACCTCCTGCCCATAGTAACTAGAGCCTGCTCCCTCTTCTTACGCATTGTTATTCCATAAGCTATTATCTTCCCCCTGATAACTGCTTTTGCTGCTTCCCAGTAGATTCTAGGGCCTACATCCTCCACCCTATTTTCCTCCACGTACTCCTGCCACACCTTTACCAAATGTTCTTTGAACTCTATGTTCTGGTATAGGGCTGGGTTCATACGCCATCAACCAGGCCTACTAGGAATATTCCACTCAATATCTACCCAGGTTGGTGCATGGTCTGAGATGTCCACTTCTCCAATTTCTGCCCCTTGCGTCCTACCCCACAGTACCCCGGTCACCAGTATATAATCTAATCTGGCATGCGCCTTATGCGGGCATGAGAAAAACGTATAATCTCTCTCTTCCTCGTGCAGTAGACGCCAGGCATCTACTAATGCTAATTCTTCACATAGATAATTTACTCCCTTCTCTCCATGATTTTTCAAAGGTTGCCTCGGTGGTTGACAATCTATGGACGGGTCACTAGTAAAATTGAAGTCCCCTCCTACTAATAAAGGGTAATCATCTATCATCGCTAATTTTGTTTGAAGCTGGATGAAAAAAAGGTGGGAATATGTGTTTGGGGCATACAAGCTACAAAGCGCTATTTTCTGTCCTTGCAAACTCCCCGTCACTATCACCCATCTACCCTCTGGGTTTTGTTTCACCTCCTGTAAGGTAAATGCCACTGCCTTGTTTATTAACACAGCATCTCCTCTCTGTCGGTCATTGTAAGATGCAAAATATACTTCTCCCACCCAATCCCTGCGCAATTTAGCATGTTCTATACTGCTTAGATGGGTCTCCTGGAGCAGAGCTACATCAGCTTTTAATCTTAAGTATTGCAGGATCTTCGTTCTCTTTACTGGCGAATTAATTCCTGCCACATTTAAGGTCACTATTCTTAGAGCCGCTCCCGCCATAACAGGCCCATCTTACTCTCTCCCGCGGCCAAAATCTTACCATTTATCGAGGGAGTCTCCCAGCTAAACCCCCCCGAGTCTTCTTTAGCATTCCACCTATTTCCGGTCTTCATTCCAATGGTGCACCCAAATCCCTTAACGACCCTCCCCCCCTCCCTTTCCATTCCATATTCCCCCCCTCCCTCCTCCCTCCTTTCCCAGTTAGCACTGATACCCACCAGCCCTTCTTCCATGCCCTCCCCTTCTCTTTCCCCTCCCCACCCCGCTCCCGCCTTCCCTTTCCCCGACTTCCCCCCCCATATATCTCTTCAAACAGGCATCAAAGAAGGAGTAGAAGGAGATCTCTCCCCTTCCTTACCAGTAACCCTCCGCTCTGTGCGTCCTACCCCCCATCAATACTTTGATATTCCATACCCTCGCACATTCAACTTTCACTCCTTAAATATTTCCCCACCACTTCCATAAATTCAACTTCAACTTTTGAACAGATAAACACTGTAACATTAGAGTCCTTAACTATTTTCTTCTGCAGCTTGTCCATGAACACGATCACCTCATCTGCGCTTTAACAGCTAGCTTCTTCGCCTTTCAGTGGTTCTCTCCTTCTGTGCACTCAATTTGGTATGGCCACTCCTAGGCAGGATAATCTGCAGCTCCACATTTTGCCTCCGGTTGCAGGCTCTTTCCCATGTGCACTTTGCGCCTGCCTCTGAACATTGTCCCTGCATTCCTTCAATAGCATGTATATCCTCCTGGCAGCCGTTCTTCTTGCCCTCCTGGTGCAATTTATACTCCACTGCAACTAGTATTGTACTTCACTCATGTTCACTGCTTGCATTAATGTCTTTGGTTTCCTACTTACACATTGTCCATTTTTCCTTTTCTTTGCTTTCTCATCCGCTTATGTTATCAAAAGGACTTTCTAAAGTTTTTCCACAAAGGTTTTAAGCTCGTGATGATCCGTAAAGAACAGTGTTTTATTATCATGGGTGATTCGAACCCTCGCGGGGTACAGCAGTGCAAATCGAATTCCCTTATCAAAGAGTACCTTGCACTGCTGCCCCATCCTTCTTCTCTGTTCGGAGACCTTTGCCGAATAATCTTGGAATAGCAAGACTCTTGTACCTTCATAATCCACCGCCCGGGCCTTTCTATATGCTTGCATTATTTGTTCTTTCTCAGAATAATCCAGTATTTTTGCTAACACTGGCCTCGGGCGGCGGTCCGCTTCCTTTACCGCGCTTACGCGGTGCACTCGCTCCACACGAACTTGGCCTTGCAAATGTTCCAATTTAAGGTGCCCTGGGAGCCATCTAATAACAAAGTCTCTTAGATCCTGGTCTTTAACTGTCTCCGGCAGACCAATGATTCGTATATTGCTGCGTCTGCTGCGGTTCTCTAGATCGTCCGTTTGTTGGGAGAGAGTTTTCGCCAACTCCTCCACCTCAGCCAGTCTCCGATCAAGCGTGTCTGATCGGTCTTCTTGCCTGCCAATCCGCTCCTCTGCTTGTTGCAACCGCGTTGCTTGCCTTTCCAGACTTTCATTTATATTATCCACTGACGCCTGCAGCTTGGAAAGTCTATCATCCAGCACTGCTGTCAGCTGTTTGGTCAGTTCCCGTATGGCTTCGTCTTGCAGTGTGACTACGGTTGCCATCGCTGCTGGGACGGATGTGGCCGAAGTGGATGCGGTCGCCATCTTAGGTGGAGAGACCTGCGTGCGTTCTCTTTGGGGCCGTGGCGTTTTCGCCGGCATAGCCCTTCACGGCCCTTCTGTTTGGCCTCAAACTCCTTCCTTCGATGCTGCCCTTCTTTCTCCGTATAGCGATCCACCTTTCACCTTAATGGGGTCGGGAATTGGGCTTTTTAAGCAGGTAATTTAAGCTTTGCCGACGGAGCGAGGTGCCCGAGCGTCCTCTCAGCCCCGAAGCATCATGGGACCCCTAATTTGTATATCTTATATATCTATAATAAATTCTAATATATATATATCAGCTGGTTTTAGTTTGTTTCTGTCTTTCGGAAGTATTGGCTTGGTGCCAATCCAGGTTCTATTCATCCCTAGACATAGATCAGAGTATTTTGCTTGCAAATATTTCTGTACTGGGACCTGGGCGCAGATGAGATTGTTGGGAGGTATTTTCCTATAAGTATCATTTGTGATTACCTACAGGGTACTGATGGAAAGCATCTAATTTTTATGAGAAGCATCATGTGACTGAGTAAAGCTTGTAAATTGATAAGTGTTGCTGATATGACTAGTTGTGGGTTAATGCTGTAATGGGTAGACATGATAGGATAATTTTGGATCTTCATATTGGGAACACACATTTGCACGAAGAAAAAGGTAAAATTATGTATCATACCTGATAATTTTCTTTCCATTAATCATAGCTGATCAATCCATAGACTGGTGGGTTGTGTCCATCTACCAGCAGGAGGAGATAGAGAGCAATCCTTTTGCCTCCCTATATGTGGTCATATGCTGCCGGAAACTCCTCAGTATGTCGATATCCAAGCTCCATCCGCAGGACTCAGCACTTAGAGAATTACACCCACGAAGGGACACTCTGCCCAGCTCACCACCGCCGAAACGGGGGAGGGGAATTAACCCAGCTCATCCCCACACAAGTGGGGGAGGGGAATCCGTCCAGCTCATCCCCGCGGAGCGGGGGAGGGACACCACACCCGCCGATGCGGGGGGATCTGGCTTATCCTGCAACCGCAACCGCGGGAGGAGCTGACTGACCCTAACACCGCCGAAGCGGGAGGGGTACAAAACTGCCCTACTGCCGCACGAAGCGGGAGGGAGCGCCGGCAGAATTTAAGTCTCAATCCAGGCCCGTAAAACGGAGGGGAGAGGAATGCAGCAGCTCACTGTAACACAAATTCGTCTCAACTCTTGAAGAATTCATTGAAAAACTTGAACACGAAGTCCTCCTGAACAGGAACTGAAGACTAAACTTGAACCTGAAATGCAACCAGAATATAAACAGTACAGATATCTGGGAGGGGCTATGGATTGATCAGCTATGATTAATGGAAAGAAAATTATCAGGTATGATACATAATTTTACCTTCCATATCATCATGCTGATCAATCTATAGACTGGTGGGATGTACCGAAGCAGTACTCACCCAGGGCGGGACATTGAAATCCCTGACAGCAACACTGAAGCTCCAAACCGGGCCTCCGCCCGAGCAGCCACAGTCAAGCGGTAATGCCTGGAGAAGGTATGGGCCGAAGCCCAAGTTGCCGCCTTGGAAATCTCTTCCAAGGAGACGGACCCGGCCTCTGCCATCGAGGCCGCCTGAGCTCTAGTGGAGTGAGCCTTCAGCTGGATAGGCGGCACCTTCCCCGCGGCCACATAAGCCGCTGCAATGGCTTCCTTGACCCATCTTGCCACTGTAGGCTTAGCAGCCTGCAGACCCTTACGAGGACCTGCAAACAGGACAAACAGATGATCCGATTTCCGGAAATCATTGGTCACTTCCAAGTATCTGATGATGACACGTCTCACATCCAGAAATTTGAGAGCAGAGTATTCCTCTGGGTAGTCCTCCCTACGAAAGGAAGGGAGACAGAGCTGCTGATTCACATGGAAGCGAGAAACAATCTTGGGCAGGAAGGAAGGCACTGTGCGAATAGTCACTCCTGCCTCAGTGAACTGCAGAAAAGGCTCTCTACATGAGAGCGCCTGAAGCTCGGAAACTCTTCTGGCTGAAGTGATAGCCACCAAAAAGACTGCTTTCAATGTCAGGTCTTTCAGAGATGCCCTAGACAAGGGTTCAAAAGGCGGCTTCTGCAATGCTCTTAGCACCAGGTTGAGATTCCACGCAGGCACCACTGAGTGCAGAGGAGGGCGCAGGTGATTAACTCCCTTGAGAAAGCGCACCACATCTGGCTGCGAAGCCAGGGAAACACCCTTCAGGCGGCCCCTGAAGCAAGCCAGAGCCGCTACCTGGACTTTAAGGGAACTGAGCGACAGGCCTTTCTCCAGACCTTCTTGCAGGAACGCCAACACTGAAGAAATTGGAGCAGTGAAGGGAGAAAGTGAGCCTGCTTCACACCACGCTGCAAAGATACGCCAAACCCTGGCGTAAGCAGTAGAAGTAGAGCGCTTCCTCGCTCTCAGCAGTGGCGATGACCTTGTCTGAGAAGCCCTTCTTTCTCAGACGCTGCCGCTCAATAGCCAGGCCGTAAGACCAAAGGGGGAGGGATCCTCCATCACCACGGGACCCTGATGTAACAGGCCTTGCTCCACTGACAGCCGCAGAGGATCGTCGACTGAGAGCCCGATCAAGTCCGCATACCAGGGACGTCTGGGCCAGTCCGAACCCACCAGGATTATCCGGCCCGGATGCTTTGCCACCCGGTCTAGCACCCTGCCCAACATGGGCCAGGGCGGGAACACATAGAGAAGCTCTTGTGTCGGCCACTGTTGGAGAAGAGCATCTACTCCCAGGGATCGAGGGTCCCGTCCTCTGCTGAAAAAGCGCGGCACTTGGCAATTGGCCGATGACGCCATCAGATCTAGGCTCGGCTGGCCCCAGCGCTTCGTGATGTCCAAGAACGCCTGAGCAGATAGCTGCCACTCTCCGGGCTCCAAGGTATGGCGACTGAGAAAGTCCGCCTTGACATGCATGACTCCGGCAATGTGGGCCGCTGACAGCTGTTCCAGGTTCGCTTCCGCCCACTGGCATAGATTCATGGCCTCCTTGGCTAGAGGGGCGCTCTTGGTACCTCCCTGGCGGTTGACATAGGCCACAGCCGTGGCATTGTCCGACAGGACCCGTACTGGCTTCAACGCCAGTACCGGGATGAACTCCAAAAGCGCCAACCGAATGGCTCTGAGTTCCAGGAGGTTGATAGACCACTTTGCCTCTGCAGGAGACCAGAGCCCCTGCGCTGTCCTTCCCAAGCAGTGGGCTCCCCAGCCCGACAAAGAGGCGTCCGTCGTGACGACAATCCACTCCGGGGTCACCAGAGGCATTCCCGCAGACAACTTGTCTGTCTGCATCCACCAGCTCAGCGCCTTGCGCACTGCTGGGTCCAAGGGAAGGCGCACAGCATAATCCTCCGACATCGGAGTCCAGCGCTGCAGCAGAGAGTGTTGTAGTGGTCTCATATGAGCCCTGGCCCAGGGCACTACTTCCATCGTGGCTGTCATAGAGCCCAACAGCTGCACATAGTCCCAAGCCCGAAGAGGAGAGGCTACTAGGAACTGGTCCACCTGAGCCTGAAGCTTGACAATCCGATTGTCTGGCAGGAACACTCTGCCCACTTGGGTGTCGAATCGAACTCCCAGATACTCCAGGGACTGAGTCGGGTGCAGTGGCTCTTCTCCAAGTTGATGATCCACCCCAGGGAGCTCAAAAGAGCAACCACCCGGTCCACAGCTTTGCCGCACTCTGCATAAGAGGGGGCTCGGATCAACCAGTCGTCCAGATAAGGATGGACTTGTACTCCTTCCTTTCACAGGAAGGCCGCGATGACCACCATTACTTTGGAGAAGGTCCGCGGAGCAGTAGCCAACCCGAAAGGGAGGGCTCTGAACTGGAAGTGTCGGCCCAGGACTGCAAAACGCAGAAAGCGTTGATGAGGAGGCCAGATGGGAATATGCAGGTACGCTTCCTTGATGTCCAAGGAAGCCAAGAACTCTCCTGCCTTCACTGCCGCTATAACAGAGCGGAGAGTCTCCATGCGAAAGTGCCGCACTTTCAAGGCCCGATTGACCCCTTTGAGGTCGAGGATAGGCTAGACAGAACCTCCTTTCTTTGGTACCACAAAGTAAATGGAGTAACGTCCCTTGCCAGTCTGATTTTCTGGCACCGGAACGACCGCACCCAGGCGTATCAGGTTGTCCAAGGTCTGCTGCACTGCCACAGCTTTGACCGGAGACTTGCAGGGAGAGAGTACAAACCCGTCTCTTAAGGGTCGGCAGAACTCTAACTTGTAGCCGTCTCTGATGACTTCCAGCACCCAAGCGTCTGAAGTTACTTTGGTCCACTCGCCCAGAAACGAGGACAGGCGTCCGCCAATCTGCACTGGGCCATGGACCAGGACCCCGTCATTGGGTACGAGACCCTGGGGGAGGACCGGAGGGCGTACCTCCGGGACGGCGGTCTCTGTGAAAGGAATGCTGCTTGGGGGAGAAGTTCCTTTTGAAGGAAGAGGGGGCAGAGGAGCCCGACTTGCCCGGGCGGTACCGACGGGCTTCTTGAAACCGTCCTCTGGAGATACCAGGGCGAGCACTGGCCCGAGCCCTGACCTCTGGTAACCTCTTGCCCTTAGACGTGCCGAGATCGGTCACGATTTTGTCCAGCTCGACCCCAAAGAGCAGCTTGCCTTTAAAAGGCAACTTAGCCAGGCGGGACTTAGAGGCGTGGTCCGCAGACCAATGTTTCAGCCAAAGCCAGCGCCGCGCAGAGACTGTCTGAGCCATGCCTTTAGCCGAGGCTCTCAAGACATCATACAGTAAGTCTGCCAAATAAGCCAAGCCCGATTCCAAGGCCGGCCAGTCAGCCCTCAAGGAAGGATCCGAGGGGTAAGCCCGCTGCACCATCGTCAGGCACGCCCTGGCCACATAGGAGCCGCAAACTGAGGCCTGCAAACTTAAGGCAGCCGCCTCGAAGGACGACCTTAAAGCCGCTTCCAATCTTCTGTCTTGGGCGTCCTTTAGGGCCGTGCCACCTTCCACCGGCAACGCCGTCTTCTTAGTCTCCGCAGTGATTAAAGAATCCATGGTAGGCCAAAGAAAGGCCTCACGTTCACTTTCAGGCAAAGGATAGAGGCGGGACATAGCCCTAGCCACTTTGAGGCTCGCTTCCGGGACATCCCATTGAGCCGAAATTAAGGTGTGCATGGCATCATGCACGTGGAAGGTTCTAGGCGGGCGCTTCGTCCCCAGCATAATGGCAGAACCAACAGGGGCTGAGGGAGAGACGTCCTCTGGAGAGGAAATCTTCAAAATGCTCATGGCCTGCAGTAACAGGTTGGGCAAATCCTCTGAGCGAAAGATCCGCGCTGCAGAGGGGTCATCCGCTCCATCCGAGCGGGAATCCGTCTCCTCCAAGGAATCCCCAAAGGACCGTTGGGAGAACTCAGATACGCTGCCCTCATCTACATCAGAGGAAACAGCGTCCTCTAAGGCCTGGGAATCCACCCGAGGGCGTTTACTTCCGGGGGCCTCAACCCCGTTATCAGACAAGGGAGAAGGGGCAGCGTTTTGCATAAGGAAAGCCTGATGCAGCAGCAAAATAAACTCGGGGGAGAAACCCCCCAGACTGTGTATTTCAGCAGCCTGGGCCACAGCCCTAGACGCACCCTCAACCGGCGCTCGCAAGAGCGGGGGAGCCACATGCTGCGCATCCATGATGGCGTCCGGCGCGACACTCCGCGGAGCCTCGCGGGAAGAACGGCGCTTAACTTTAGCCGCTTTTTTGCCGTCGCCCAAATCAAGGGCGGCTATGGCATGAACGTCTCCCAGCTCAAGGGCGGCCCAAGAAGAAGCCGTCCGAGCAGAGTGGCCGGCCAAGATGGCGGAGGCGAGCAGCGGGGGATGGGCGTTTATGGCGGGAAAAACCGCTGCGCCGGAGGAAGACCGGGGACACTGACCGGCCTCCAAACTGACACCCAACAAGGGCGAATCAGACTTTAAAACCCCCGCATCCCTGCTAGAAGCGCACACGCGGTCCGGGGAGCGATTCTTCGCGTCCTCGCCCTCCGACGCCATAGGCCACGTGGAGATCAATCGGGGAACCCCCTGCCCGCTATAAAAAGGTAAAAATTACCTGCTTCTCGCTCCGAGCTGTAACGACCTGGTGTCCCAGTGAGTAGCTGCAATAAACGTTTAAATAAACGTCGAAATAAACGCCCTTAAGGACGTCCAAAAATTTTTTTTTTTTTAAACGGAGCCAGCGGGAGGGGGGAGAAAAGGAGGGACCTGGCGCCACCAGGTTTGCACTTGCTCAAGAAGAGCCCTCAACCCCAAGCACTCAACAAAACCTAAAAATTAGGCTAGGAGGCCTAGCCAGAGCTGCTGCTGTGTGTGACCACCACCTGCTGAGATAGAGAACATACTGAGGAGTTTCCGGCAGCACATGACCACATATAGGGAGGCAAAAGGATTGCTCTCTATCTCCACCTGCTGGTAGATGGACACAACCCACCAGTCTATGAATTGATCAGTTTGATGATATGGAAGGTAGGAATTATATGATCTTTCTTGTAACTTTTAAATCTTATGTTAGTATACTATCCGTAGGTTGGAAAAGCTTCCTTACCGAACAACAGGATATAGGTAGCCGACCACTAGGGTTAACATATGTCCGGTTTTACCCGATGTCCTTTTTTTTCTTTTGAGGACACTGCTGGGCATTTGGGCGGGTTTTGCCAGCCTGCCCATTTGTCTGGATTTGTAGATGAATGGGCGGGCTGGTGGGTGGGCGGGCAGATGAGCCTCAGGGTGTCCTATCCTCCCCTCCTTTACCTTATTGTAGTGCCATGGTGGTCTAGTGGCCTCCTCAGGGCAGCAAAGAGCCTCTTTCCTGCCCAGCATGGCTGTAGATCTGTTTTACTCCTGGTGCCATTCAAAATGGCTGCTGAGAGTTCAAGCGGTGGCGTCATGAGACTTCCGCAGAAGTCTTGCAAGGTCACTGCTTGAACTCTCGACAGCCATTTTGAAGTGGCGCCAGGAGCAAGACAGGCCTACAGCCATGCCGGGCAGAAAAAAGGGTCTCTTTCCTGTCCCGAAGAGGCCACTAGACCACCAGGGCACCACAATAAGTTACAGGAGAGGGGTAGTGAATGGAATCATATGGGTGGAGGGGGGCTGGGAAATTGGGGAGGGGATATACATGGGAGGAGAGGACATCTGGCTTTCTTTTTGGGGGTCAAAGTGAGAGGGGCTTGGGGTGTTATGGGGTGGGGGTGTGTGACAGTGGGGCAGGGCGTGTATTCTTTTTTTCTTAGGGCAAATATGGTAACACTACTGACCACGAGGTCAGATGGTACAGCAAAAATAGTTAGCTACAGCTTGGTACATGATACAAAACTACTGAGTAGCGTGAGGAGGAGGAGGGGGGAATAGAATTTTCTAGAACAAAGGTATGGGTGGGAGAGATGTTTCTAGTAGTTGGGAGGGATAAACATGTGGACAAATGATTGGTGATAAAGCATAGATGGGGTTGTCCTGAGATTTCCTGTTGCAAGGTATGATATGTGTAGATAGGCCTCTCTGTTTCTCTTTTATATTTCAGACTTGCTTTGCGCTTATGTTGCTGAACTAAACTTCTTTATTCTTTTTCTTTGGAATAAGCTTTTTTTTTAAATTTCTAAGTAACTTGTGAGTTGTTTTTAGTTGCATAAGGTAAGAACCAGGTCGGTGTGCGCTTCAGCTATCAGCTGAGGTAGGGTGTGCCAAGGAGATTGCCACAAGTGTGGTGACCCGCACAATCCCAAATTTACTTGACAGGATATTCTTTTTTTGTAACTTCAGTACTTATGAGAGCCTTGTAGCATTGAACACACCAATCCCCTATAGCTTTTTGATATGTGAAATATAGTCTCTGTTTCATCGAGAAGAGAAACTACTGTTTACATTTTGAAAAAGTGCTGTAACTGTAACCTCAGAAACAGCCGCATTGTAATTCTAGAAGTTGCTTTGTCTGAAAACATCTTCATTTATATCATCCACAATTCTCACTAGCCCCAGCATCTTATCCCATCAAAGTCTTGTAACACTTTCACATCTACAGGGGAAAACTATAATTCAATATTGAGGAGAAAGGATGCAGCCCTCTCTCTTAGCCTACCAAACACCTTCCTCCAGACGTGAAGCACTGCGCCAATCAGTAGGTGGGACTCTAGTTCACCCCCAAATCAGCTCTAGTCCAAAAAGAGGGAGCCGAGGTCTATTACTAGCACAGCATTATTCTCCATATTCACCCATGCCTATCAGATTTTCCTTCAAACTGGAGTTGCTATGAAGACAGAATAGTAAACATAAACAGCAATCTAGGGGCAATGTTCATCTTCAATTAATGTTTATTAATAAGGAGCTGAGCAAATAATTCCATCGTCTCAAGTCTTCTTTCAATTTTTTCAGTATAGCAGAATTCTGCAGGTTGTACAATTATTTTGAACTGTCTAGGACTATAATCCCAAGATACCTCTATCTCCCTCTGGCTCATTGGCATAGATAATATGTTTTAATGTTCCCCTCTAGGATATAAGACAAATTTGATTTCATTCAACCTGTATGCTGAAATGCTATTGTAGAGTTTGCTTTAAAATTTACAAACACCCTCTAACCTCATTGCTGGTGTTTATTAGGGTTCTCTAAATCACTTTGACTAACAAGTAAATCTATTTCCTATATATATAATCAATTTTGCTGATGGAGGAAAAGACTTCAGATGCTCAGCTTTCAATGGTGTAATTTCCAAAATGAATGCTGGGCGAGCTTCCTCATTAGTCTTAAAAACATCCCGTTGTAAATTTTTTCTTATTACATTTTTCTTTCTTCTTTTCTTAACCTTTTGAAATGAACTGTTATCAATAATCAGGAACATGACACAATGTAACTGCTCGAGGACACTTATCTTAATAAGGTATAGTTTATGGTGGTTTGCTCTACAGGAAAGAAACCCCCAATCCTCTAAGTAAATTGCCCTGAATAAGAGAAAATAAACAAAAGAATATAGATAAAGGCTACATTAAATTTCTATCCACATATATATAATCCAATGATGCTCTGCCTACCTCTTACTTTACTCTGATCCTTGTCTGCAGATGCTGGTACATTCAAAATTACAGTAATATATAGGCATACATCTAATTAAAGATGTGAAGGGAGTGTATAGTCAATCACTTCCAATATACTCAGCTTCAATTATATCCTCATTATAACTAAACACTCAGAGGTGCTTATTATAGGATCATCAGATTAATGTACCAACTTCTAAAATGGCTATTGTGAGCCAAGCATTTTGAAGAGAGGCGGTATCGGAACCCTCATCAATCCCAATTCTTTGAATTTTTTTACTTATTTTTTTTATTTTAACATTTTTTATATAATTTATCTTAGTCTCTCCAATTCTATCTTTAAGTTCAGAGTTAATACTTAGCTTTTCAGCTTTTAAACCGCTGCTGAAAACATAGACTACCTTGAAACAGAATTATGCGAAACATGGATCTATGACGGTGATATTGGGACTCCACTGCACATCATTTAATGTTGCTGAAAAGCTAAGTATTAACTCTGAACTTAAAGATAGAATTGGAGAGACTAAGATAAATGATATAAAAAATGTTACAATGAAAAAATAAGTAAAATAATTCAAAGAATTGGGATTGATGAGGATTCCGAATCTTTAAGTGTCAGCTTCATTTTGAAAACTAAAATCCCATAGACTTTAATGGTGCAGGAACATTTTTCCAATATTTTGGCAACCGTATATAGTACACATTCCTCGTTCGCTGCACAAGTGAGGCACATCTCTTTAGGCATCCCCACAATTTTAAAAATCCGCCATTCCCATAAATGACGTGTTTTCCTCAATAAAAACAATGACTAAAATTTCCCCAAAACTACTTTAGTTCCCTAAAATTCCACTCTATCATGTATACCCATTAGAATTTTAAAACGCATGCCCAGAAATGCGCAGCCCCTTAAAACTGCGTTTTTCCACAAATCAGACCCAAATTAACTTTCCTTTGGATAAGACCCCCATAGTTCACTTAAATAAGACCCCTGGATACCCCTAACAAAAATAATTTTTAAATAATTTTTCCCTGGGGTCCTGGCCAACATGTGCTAAAAATTACTATTTAAAATTAAAACAATCCAAACCCAAAGGGCTTCTTACCCGAGTTCCCTTACATGATGACCACCACCTCCACCTTCCAAAACGGGCTAAAAATGCCGTCGGAGCTCTGTTAAAAGACATCCGAAAAAACACGTATTCCATGGAACTAGAATTGGGCAGGTCAAAAATCGAGGCTCAGGCTTAATTTTCGGGCCTACCCAGAGCCATTCTGAGCATGTAAAAAGTTTGTACATGCTCAGTAGTGCTCCACTTAGCAGGCTAGGCCTGAAACCGGCCATTTTCCTGCCTTAAGCTACTTGCCTTCCCCTCACATGTGGCCAGCCAGCCCTGATGGCTGGTCGGAACTTTTACCAGCTCCTGTCCTGGACCTCCCTGAGGTCACTAGCCACCAGGGATCAGTCCAGAAACGACCCAAAATGGGTCAGGAATGTCCTGGACCCTAAAAATGGGCCCCAACAAACTTATAAAAAAAACTAAAATGGGCAAAAATGACCCAAAATGGGTCAGCACCTCCAGGGCTGCCCCAGATTAACCCGACTCAGGAAATAGGTCAGAGGAGTCCCGGACCACCTCCAAAACCCCTCCAGGTACCAATTTAATTATTTTTAACTCTGTTTACACTAGGACAAGATGTAGCAGAGAGTATGGCAGAAGAGCCATTATCTGTACAGCAAGTAAGCAAATAACAGAATATTTTAACCCAGTACAATACATGTGTTGTGTATTACACTCCAGGCACACTGGGTATTAATAATCTTCATGTGGTTTAACCACTGTTGACAGAACATTAACTTGGGTTTGGGGGTTGATTTAATATAATCAAATTGATATCTTAGAATAGAAAGAAAAAATACACAAGTAGAATCAAACGATTTTTCTCACTATAACCCCTGTTACTTATAGTAACAGGGGTTATGTGAAAAATATAGCATTTTTGCATAAGCCACTGAAAGGTATATTACACCCTTGTTTCCATGGCATCAATTATAACAGCTACTTAAAAAAATTTGTTTGAAAATTTGTATCCCATTCACCTGTTACCTTCAAACTTATTTTCAAAATTTTAAATAAGACCTCAAAACTCCTGATAGGGACAAATACACAGAGGTAAAACAAGAGAATGGTCATATAAAATTTATACAAAAATATCAAACCCAGAAATTGCTACTCAATTTGCAAAAATCAAGCTGGAACCTAGCAAGTCAGCATACTGCACATAGAAGGGAAAAACACACAGTCAAATAAAAACCCAAATGCACCACCCAAAAGAGCATGGCCAGCCCTCCAAAATACTTAGCTGAAACTGCTGCTCATCAATTGTCCGTCAGTCACTCCATGGAACTCCCGGTATAACTCTACTCAAATTTAAACATCCTCTAAAGGCAGTGCACTGCTGGCTTACCTTGAAAAATAGAGCCATATCTTCAACAAGAGTGCCTTGTTTCGCTACTTTCCATGCTGTGTCAGGAAGAAACAATATGTGTCCAAGGAATTGCACTCTACCATCACCAGTTAAAGATGGTGCTGGGAAACTAAAGACGCCAGCAATTTAAATGGTTCAACCTCATGTGGTCATAATGATGTTTAAACTGATGACAATGTCTCACCATAGGAGCTTCAAATTTCACATGTGATATATGACAGTGTTCAATCACAGGTGTTTTAAATTTCCGTGTAGTATGCCCTATATATAAAAGATCACAAAGGCAACGAAAAGCATAAACTAGTCTTACATCTTAATTTGAACTTAGTGCCATTCTGCAAAGTGTTGAACTCTCAATAGTCACTGAACAAACAGAACAATGTCCACATTTTTTATGATATCCTTCAAAAGGTTGCTTAATTGTCCACACATCTCAAAATTTGTCTTGCAGATTGCAATTATGAGTATACGATATCAGTAAATGTTAATCTTGAAAAACTTTGTTAGTCTGCATTACATTCCATTGCTTTCTAATAATGGTTGCTATTTGTGATGACCTATTGGAATATTTTAAAATACAAGGAACAACTAAAGGGCTCTCTCCCTCTTCTTTTTTTGAATCCAGTAGAGTCTCCCTATGGTTGTATAATGCACGTTTACAGGATTTCTTTATCAATTTTTCTGGATATCCTCTATCCATAAATTTTTTCTTCAACTTCTCAGAAGAATGTTTATATTGATAAGTAGTATCACAAATTTTCCTATAACGTAAAAACTAGAAGGGGAGACTGTTTTTAAGATGAATTGGGTGCATACTATCATAGGACAATAGCGAGTTTCTATCAGTAGACTTGACATATACATCTGTCCTAAGCACCCCCTGTTCCTTTTTCACCAGCACATCCAAAAAATTGATGTATTCAAGATACTTGATTTTAAACTTAATCATGGCATGACAATGATTAAGAAATTGAACAAAATCATAAAGTTAATCAATCGTGCCATCCCACAGTACAAAAATATCATCTATATATCTATCCTAAAATTTAGCTTTACTAAAATTTGGAAGAGAATACACACAGCGATCTTCAAACTGTCCAATGAAAATATTAGCAATGGAGGGCACAAACGAAGCTTGATGATGCCCGATTTTTGAAGATATAGTTCACCATCAAAAATAAAATGATTATTAAACAAGGCAATCTTGATTAGTTTGTTTCTTACATTTGTACCCCACATTTTCCCACCTATTTGCAGACTCAACCCATCAAAAATTCTGTAGGAATTGTACAAGGCCACGGACATGTTGCTAATGAAATTGCCACAGCATCCAAAGCTTCTTGCTGCGGGATAGAAGTGTATAGGGAGTGAACATCCAAAGTTACTAGCAAAGTTGTTTCATCCACCTGCTGTCTGGACAATACTTACAAAAAAATGAGACTTATGTTTTATATATGTGGGGATAAGTTGAACAAGAGGATGCAAAAAGTAATCAGTATATTTGCAGACTCTCTCCAATATTGAATTTCTAGAGGAAACAATAGGTCTCCCAGGGGAGCCTCCAGATTTTTATGGATTTTAGGAACAGTATAAAACACAGGGATAACTGAATGTACAAAACACAAAAATTGACTTTCTTTCTTCGTGAGAAATCCCAACTGAAGAGCTTGTTAACACTTGAATAGATTTCAATAAATCATAGGTAGGATCCATCGTCAGTTTACAACACGTGTTCGTATCTGACAATTGCTAATAAATCATTTTACTTACATCAATAAAGCGAAGTTACTCACCCGTAGCAGGTGTTTGAGGACAGCAGGACAAGTATGGGTGACATCGTTCAATGGAGCCCAGTGCAGATACTGCCTAGTGAGACTAAGAACTTTCTAGTAGTGTCCCACCATGCATGTGTTGGTGCCTTTCCGCCACGAGCGTAGGTCCCTCAGTCATATACGATAGCTAAAGAATATAACTCTAAGGGGAGATGGGAGGGTATATGGCAATACTTGGCCTGCTGTCCTAGAAGAACACCTTTACAGGTGAGTACCTTTGCCTTCTACGAGGTCAAGCAGACCCTTTGTATTCTCACAGCTGGGGATCCCTAGCTATCAAGCTCACTGAAAACAACAATGCTAGGAGAATAGGGACTCGAAACGTTGAGGCAAGAAGGTCAATTAACCTGAAAATACTAGCTGTAAAGGCACTGCCTGGAACTAAACAAAACTGGTCCTAGTGGGGTGGAGTTGGATTCTAGACACCAAACAAATTATTCAGGACTACTTCTCTTGAGGCTAGAGTAGCAGACTTGGTGGAGCTGAGGGAGACAGAGAGGTACATAGAGGAGACCTACAGGGATGTTGTAGAGAAGTCCCACCTCCAGTCTGGTAGCCCTTGTGCTACCTTGGAGAAGGAGGTCTCCTAGAAGGAGAACATCACCCTGGTGAAGTAGGAAGTACTCCTGTAGCCAGGACCTGCCCACCAGGGGATATACTATCCTCTCGCACCGAGGATATGTCTTCAAGTGCTGTCCGGGAGGGAAAGGTTAGGACAGCCGTTGTAGTTGGTGATTCAATCATTAGGCATATAGATAGCTGGGTGGCTGGTGGATGTGAGGATCGCCTGGTGACTTGCCTGCCTGGTGCGAAGGTGGCGGACCTCACGCTTCACCTAGATAGGATTTTAGATAGTGCTGGGGAGGAGTCGGCTGTCTTGGTACATGTGGGTACCAATGACATAGGAAAATGTGGGAGAGAGTTTCTGGAAGCCAAATTTAGGCTCTTAGGTAGAAATCTCAAATCTAGATCCTCTAGGGTAGCATTTTCTGAAATGCTACCTGTTCCACGCGCAGGGCCAAAGAGACAGGCAGAGCTCCGGAGTCTCAATGCGTGGGTGAGACGATGGTGCAGGGAGGAGGGTTTTAGATTTGTTCGGAACTGGGCAACATTCTGGGGAAGGGGGAGCTTATTCCGAAAGGATGGGCTCCACATTAACCAGGGTGGGACCAGGCTACTGGCGTCGGCATTTAAAAAGGAGATAGAGCAGCTTTTAAACTAGAAATGGGGGGAAGGCCGACAGTCGCTCAAAAGCGCATGGTTCAGGCTAAGGTATCTTGCAAGGATACCTCACAAACAGGGAAGATAGGGTTTCTGGATAGTGAGGTTGCACAACAGACCATGGTAGGCCAGGTGCCCTTAAATACAACCAAAGATCAGACAAAAGATGGCAAATCATTAGTGTCAAGTACTAAGCATCATGCAAATAGGAACAAACAAACATACTCTGAAATGTCTATATGCAAATGCTAGGAGTCTAAGAAATAAGATGGGAGAGTTGGAATATATTGCACTAAATGAAAAATTGGACATAATAGGCATTACTGAGACCTGGTGGAAGGAGGATAACCAGTGGGACAATGTCATACTGGGGTACAAAGTATATCGTAGTGATAGGGTGGACCGGACTGGTGGAGGGGTAGCATTGTATATTAACGAGAGCCTTGACTCAGATAGATTACAAATTCAACAGGACACAAATCACACCTTTGAATCATTGTGGGTTGAAATTCCATGTATAAAAGGGAAAAGGACGGTGATAGGAGTGTACTACCGTCCGCCTCACCAGGATGAGCAGGTAGACGCAGAAATGATAAAAGAAATCAGAGACGCAAACAAAATGGGCAATGTGATAATGATTCCAACTTCAGGCACAGGCAGCTCCTTGTGACTCTGGGCAAGTCACTTAACCCTCCATTGCCCCATGTAAGCCACATTGAGCCTGCCATGAGTGGGAAAGCGCGGGGTACAAATGTAACAAAAATAAAATAAAAATAATGGGTGACTTCAATTATTCAAATATTGACTGGGTAAATGTAACATCAGGACACGCTAGAGAGGTACAATTCCTTGATGAAATCAAGGACAGCTTTATGGAGCAGCTGGTGCAGGAGCCGATGAGAAGGAAATATTCTAGACTTGGTCCTTAGTGGAGCGCATGATCTGGTGAGGGACGTTATGGTACTGGGGCCGCTTGATAACAGTGATCATAATATGATCAGTTTTGGTATCAACCTTGAAGTAACTATACACAGGAAGTCAAATATGTTAGCGTTTAACTTTAAAAAAGGAGACTATGATAAAATGAGAAGAACGGTTAAAAAAAAAAACTTAGGGGGGGCAACTGAGAGGGAAAAAAACTGTACAACAGGCATGGACGCTTTTCAAAAATACCATCCTGGAGGCCCAGGCCAAACATATTCCGCGAATTAGAAAAGAAAGACGGAAGTCCAAAAGACAGCCGGCGTGGTTGAAAAGTGAGGTGAAGGAAGCTATTAGGGCTAAAAGAAACGCCTTCAGAAAATGGAAAAAGGAACTGTCTGAAAATAACAAGAAGCAGCATAAGGAGTGTCAAAGCAAATGCAAGGCGCAGATAAAGAAGGCCAAGAGGGATTACGAAAAAAAGACAGCATTAGAGGCAAAAAAACATAGCAAAAATGTTTTTCGGTATATTAAAAGCAGGAAGCCGGCAAAAGAATTGGTTGGGCCGCTGGATGACCGAAGGGTAAAAGGGGTGATCAAGGAAGATAAAGATGTAGCGGAGAGATTGAATTCTTTGCTTCGGTCTTCACCGAGGAAGATTTGGGTGGGATACCGGTGTTGGAAATGGTATTTCAAGCGGACGAGTTGGAGAAACTTAACTGACTTCACGGTAAATCTAGAGGACGTAATGGGGCAGTTCAGCAAACTGAAGAGTAGCAAATCTCCTGGACCGGATGGTATTCATCCTAGAGTACTAATAGAACTGAAAAATGAGCTTGCGGAGCTACTGTTAGTGATATGCAATTTATCCTTAAAATTGAGCGTGGTACTGGAAGATTGGAGGGTGGCCAATGTAACGCCGATTTTTAAAAAAAGGTTCCAGGGGAGATCCAGGAAATTATAGACCGGTGGGTGCCAGGGAAAATGGTAGAGGCTATTATCAAAAACAAAATTACAGAGCACATCCGAGGACATGGATTACTGAGACCAAGTCAGCATGGCTTTTGTGTGGGGAAATCTTGCCTGACCAGTTTACTTCAATTCTTTGAAGGAGTAAACAAACAGAGGAAATTGGAGGGTCATGGGATAGAAGTAAATGTCCTATATTGTGGATTAAAAACTGGTTGAAGGATAGGAAACAGAGAGTGGGGTTAAATGGGCAGTATTCACAATGGAGAAGGGTAGTTAGTGGGGTTCCTCAGGGGTCTGTGCTAGGACCGCTGCTTTTTAATATATTTATAAATGATTTAGAGATGGGAGTAACTAGCGAGGTAATAAAATTTGCTGATGACACAAAGTTATTCAAAGTCATTAACTTGCGACAGGATTGTGAAAAATTACAGAAGGACCTTACGAGACTGGGCGGCTAAATGGCAGATGACGTTTAATGTGAGCAAGTGCAAGGTGATGCATGTGGGAAAAAAGAACTTGAATTATAGCTACGTCATGCAAGGTTCCACATTAGGAGTTACGGACCAAGAAAGGGATCTGGGTGTCGTCGTCGATAATACACTGAAACCTTCTGCTCAGTGTGCTGCTGCTGCTGCGGCTAGGAAAGCAAATAGAATGTTGGGTATTATTAGGAAAGGTATGGAAAACAGGTGTGAGGATGTTATAATGCCGTTGTATCGCTCCATGGTGCGACCACACCTTGAGTATTGTGTCAATTCTGGTCACCGCATCTCAAGAAAGATATAGTAGAATTGGAAAAGGGGCAGCGAAGGGCGACTAAAATGATAGCGGGGATGGGACAACTTCCCTATGAAGAAAGACTAAGGAGGCTAGGGCTTTTCAGCTTGGAGAAGAGATGGCTGAGGGGAGACATGATAGAGGTATATAAAATAATAAGTGGAGTGGAACAGGTGGATGTGAAGCGTCAGTTCACGCTTTCCAAAAATACTAGGACTAGGGTGCATGCGATGAAACTACAGTGTAGTAAATTTAAAACAAATCGGAGAAAACGTTTCTTCATCCAACGCATAATTAAACTCTGGAATTCGTTGCCGGAGAACGTGGTGAAGGCGGTTAGCTTAGCAGAGTTTAAAAAGGGGTTAGATGGTTTCCTAAAGGACAAGTCCATAAACCACTACTAAATGGACTTGGGAAAAATCCACAATTCCAGGAATAACATGTATAGAATGTTTGTACGTTTGGGGGGCTCGCCAGGTGCCTTTGGCCTGGATTGGCCAGTGTCGTGGACAGGATGCTGGGCTCAATGGACCCTTGGTCTTTTCCCAGTGTGGCAATACTTATGTACTTATGAACCAGCTATCAGGTTTTCTGCTCAAGGCAGTAATGAGATGTGAATGTGTGTACACATGACCAAGTCGCAGCTTTGTAAATCTCCTCTATGGAGGATGACCACAAGTGAGCTACCAACGTAGCCATGGGTTTGACATTATGAGCCTTGACATGATCCTCCAGAGTTAGCCAAGCATGGGGGCATAATTAAAAAAGATGCAATCTGTTAGTCAAATGGAAATTGTCCAGTTGCCGAAAGCTACCCCTATCCTGTTTGTATCAAAAGAAACCAAAAGCTGGGTGGACTGTCTACGAGCTTTAGTCCACTCCAGATAGAAGGCTAAGGCTCATTTGCAGGCTAAGGTATGCAGTACAATCTCGTCAGGATGGGCATGTGGTGTTGGCAGGACGAATGGCCAATTTAAGATGAAACTCTGACACTACCTCAGGAAGGAACTTAGGATACATGTGGAGAACTATTCTATTGTAGTGAAACTTAGTGTAAGATAGATCAGCTAGTAGAGCCTGAAGCTCACTCACCTTGCGAGCTGAAGTGACTACCACCAGAAATATAACTTTTCAAGTCAAATGTTTCAGATAACAGGAATCAAGTGGCTTAAAAGGCGCTTTCATCAGCTAGAAGAGGACAACGTTGAGATCCCCATAACACAGCTGAAGGTTGAGAGGGGGGCTTTGTCAGTAACAAACCTTTCATGAAGTGAACAATTAGAGGCTGTACCGAGATGGGATTACCTCCCACATAGTGATAAGCACTGATTGAACTTAGATGAACCCTTACAGAGTTGGTTTTCAAACCAGACTCAGAAAGGTGTAAGAGGTATTCAAGCAGTTTTTGTGTACGGCAGGCGAGGGGATCTAAACCCTTGCCCTCATATGAGACGGCAAACCTCCTCCACTTAAATGAGTAACATCTCTTAGTGGAGTCTTTCCTGAAACCAGCAAAATGCGGGAGATGCTCTCTGGCAAGTCCAAGGTTTCAAATTCTATCCAAGTTGTGACAGCCAAGGCTAAGAGGTTGGGATGCAGGAGTGAGCCCTCGTTCCGAGTGATGTGGGTTGGAAAATATTCCAGTCTCCATGGATCTTTGGAGGACAACTCCAGAAAAGGAAAACAGATCCACCTGGTCAGAAAGGCATGATCAGGAACATAGTTCCCTGGTCTTGCTTTAGTTTCACCAGTCTTCTCTATGAGAGGTATTGGAGAAATCCCTTCCCTGAATGTAGAAGGTATCTGATGCTAGTCCGCTGTGTGATCCGAGCCTGGAACAGAATTGGGGAACTCTGCTATTGAGCTGAGTGGAAAAAAGATCCACCAAGGAGGTGCCCCACACTCAGATCTTGTGGGATATGCCCATGTTGAGAAACCACTCTTGCAGTTGCAAAACTGTACTCAGTCTGTCCGCCAGGCAGTTGTTTCCTGGTAGGTATGTGGCTTGAAGTACCATTCCATGAAGGAGGGCCCACTGCCACACACCCACTGCTTTCTGACACAAGGGGTAGGAACCCGCACCCCCTTCTTGTTTACATAGAACATTGCAACCTGGTTGTTTGTTTGAATGAGAATAATTTGATTCTGTAGCTGGCATCTGAAAGCCTTTAAACCGTTCCAAATGGCCATCAGCCCGAGGTTGATATGAAGATCTGTTTCCTGAGCAGACCATGTTCCCTGGATGCGATGCCCATATACATGAGTTCTCCATCCCGGGTTGGACGCATCCATTGTTAACACCTTCTGAGGAGGCATAATTTGGAATGTTATTTCCACAGTCAAATTTGATCAAATTGTCCACCTGAGGAGGACATGAGTTAACTCTGGCAGACTCTGGATTGCATCCGCTAGATTTCCAGCCACCCGAGACCACTGGGAAGCTAGGATCCACTGGGCCGCTCTCAAATGGAGCCGTGCCATGGGAATAACATGCACTGTTGAGGCCATGTAGTCCATCTATCTTAATATTTGCCGACCTGTGACCTGCTTGATGCTGTGGACCTGTGAGGCTAGTACTGTCAAGGTGTCGAGCTTGTAATATATCGAACAGGGTTCCTATGTACTCCAATCGCTGGACCGGAAGGTGAGACTTGGGGTAGTTTATGACAAACCCTAGGAGCTCCACAACCGAATAGTCAGGCACATTGACTCTAGTTTCCCTTCTTGCGATGTGCTCTTGACCAGCCAATCGTCCAGATAGGGAAACACATATACTCCCTGTCACGAAATGCCTATCCACCCGAATGGGGTTACCCTGCAGCCACTCAGAGGGTTTATCCCCAGAAAAGCTCAGGTTTGCCTGCACCTGCCGCTTGTGCTCTAGACTAGCACCCTCCTCCCACCAACTGGGTCACAACTGCCTCTGGGTGAGTCTCCTGCTCTCAAATTATCCCCAGTGATTTCTAGGTTACTGGAGCCACATGTTTAGAGGTTCCATAGTTCCCAGAAAGCACTCACAGACCCAACACACAAACCACCAGGATTCTTTATCAGTCCAGACAAACAGGATGAACAAACAATTATGTTTATTCTCTTAAACAATATTGAACAGTGGAACAAAATAGTGTAACTGGCAAACAATAACAGGTAACTGAAATATGGATCAATCATAACACTAACTAAACACTTGCATACTTCCTAGAAAGTACCTGGGGAGATCAGGACATGTATCTGTTCACAGAGCTTCAGCAAACAGATCTCTTTCTCGCCTTCTCATGGGCTGAAATTAAAGCAACAGCCAGCATCTGTTGTGTAATTTCAAAACTCCAGACTAATCAGAACCAAGAACAGTCAAGTTTCAAATAGAAACTGATTACATCACTGCAAGAAACTTCCTCTTACCAGTGTGCCAAATAAAAGAAACAGAAGTCAGTCCTCTGTAACAGCTTTAAGAATAAACATGTACCATCTGCTGGCCAAACAGGAGAAATACAAATCAGACATATTTAAGACAGGAAAATATCCAATACATTTTACAGACCAAAACCACACAGTTTCTTCACAGTCCCAGTTAGTACCCCTAGACACTTGAAGAAAACTCTGGGAGCTGACACAAAGCCAAATGGCAGAACGCGATACTGGTAGTGGTGTTTCCCTATCCCAAATCTGAGATACGTCCTCTAACTGGGAAGTATCGAAATGTGGGTATAGGAATCCTTGAAGTCCAGAGAGCATAGCCAATCATTTTCCTTAATCATGTGAAGGATGCCCAGGGAAATCATCTTGAACTTTTCCTTGGCCCAAAGTTTGTTCAGGGTCCTTAGGTCTAGGATGGCATGCAATCCTCCCATCATTTTAAGCAGAAGTACCCGGAATAGAATGCCTTCCCTTCTTGCCCTGGCGGCATGAGTTTGACCACACTGGCCTGTAGAAGGGCAGAGATTTCCTCTACAAGTACCCTGCATGTGCTGACTGCTAGTTTACTAAGCTCCTGGTAGGCAATCTGGTGGTCTTTGATGTCAATGTATGGCGAAACTGAGACAGACCATTTGAAAAACCCACCAGCTGGAGGTTACAAGGGGCCACCTGTGTTGGTAAAAATTCAGCTCCCCCTACTAGTAAGCTATCCAGGACGGTTACTTTGAGTGCAGCTATGCTCTCCTGGAGCCAGTCAAAAGCGCGTCCTTTGCTTTGACTAGGGAGCCGGCTGGGGCTTCTGAGAGTGGGACTGGCGAGGCCAAGCAGACTGGGCCTGGAGGTTCTGGGCAGAGTAAGGTGGTGGTGGAAACCTACTCCTCTGAGAGTAGTAGGGTTGCCGCCTAGGCCCACTTGAAAACCTCCTCAGAGTCTGCAGCTGGAAGTTGCTGAGACAGAGTTCATTTGGTATCTGTATGATTCTTATGAGGTCTGTGACCTCTTCCACCTTATCTCCAAAAGTTTGTCACCTCGACAAGGAAAGATCGCCAACTTCTCCTGAACCGCTGGATCTAGGTCAGAGACACATAGTCATGAGAGTCTGCGCATCCCCACACCCATTGTGAAAAGTCTGGATGCTATTATTAAAAGAATTGTATGCACCTCTGGCCAGATACTTCCCACACTACAGCTATTTACTAGCCAACTGGCGAAGCTCTGTGACCTGCTCTATTGGGAATCTGCAAGACTAAGCATACTATAGACCCAAGCCAGCAAGTAAAGACTCATGTAGAGCTGGTAGGACTGGATGCAGGCAGTAAGCATCGAGGCCTGAAAAGCTTTCCTCCCAAATGAGTCCAGTGTCTGAATCTCTCTTCCTGGAGGAAACCGAGGCACGAGTCCTGGAACTCCTAGCTTGTTTGACTGCGGATCTGACCACTACAGAGTGGTGAGGCTGCTGGGCCCTCTTGAATTCGGAAGCCTTCTGGATATGATACTGAATAACCACCTTCTTGGGTGCAATTTGCACAAACAGGGAAAATTTCCAGTTCTTCATCAGTGCATCTTTCAGGATAGGGTACAATGGTACTGTGACCCCCTTCCTTTGAAGGAGACTCAGTCTAGGACAGGTAACATTTCTGCCCTAGGCTCTTCTCTGTCTCTAACTTAAATGGGATGGCAGAAGCCATTTTCCTAACAAACACAATGAAAGAGACACCCTCTGGAGATTTAAACTCTCTTGAGGTGGAAAGGGATCAGAGGGTATCCCTTAAGACTTCTTCTCCGAGAAGTAATGTGGGTCCTCCTCTGAGTCCCATGAACAGATACACTCAGACTCTTCACCATACTCAGACTTGGTTGAATGAGTCTGTGCCTGCCTCGGCTCAGTGGAACCATGTCCATGCTCTGAAGAGCACTGAGATACAGCCTTACCTTCTGACTCTGGGGAAGCTTCCACCCCCGACATAGAAAGTGGTACTGTGTTGATGTTGACAGCTTACGGGGTGCTGGCATCATCTCTGCACAGGCATGAGCTGAGCCTCAGGAAGAATCTGGGGCTGATCTGCAGCTGGCAGTTGCAGCATCTGCGCCAGCTCCTTCCTGAGCATGGTTCGGAATGGCTCATCAAAGGAAGGCATCGGCAAAGGCAGGGCAGCCAGGAGACAGCCTGAGAATGAGCTGGTGCCAAACCGGTAGCGGGGACCTGGCTGTCTGGGAACTTGCACACCAGCATTTCTTCCAAAAAGGGGGAGCGCTCCTCCCAGTGCCAGCACTTCTCGGGTACCGGTGAAGCCGATGCCCCAGTGCTCCTGGCACTATGCATCGATGTGCTTCCCCCAATACAGACTCCGGTGCCGATGAAGATGACATCAAACCCGTATGTGTCCTTCGTGTCGGGTCCGATGCTGACTGATCCTGGGGTCTGCTCTCAGCACCTGATGTTGAGAGAGCTGGAGACCTTCTTGATACTGGTGCACTCCCAGTGGATTTTGAAGTCTTGGCAGCCATCGAGGTCGATGCTTCCTGTGCAGACTTTTGAGGAGCCAAAAATTGAGATTGGTGCTGTGGCCTAAATTGGCCTAGTAGCTTGCAAAAAATAAAGGAAACTTTAAGAGCTGAAAAATCTAGGGACAATAAAGGGAATTAAATAAGAAAAAGAACAATAAAAAAATTATAGCTGAGAAAAAGAAAACTATCCACACAGTAAAGCATTTGGGAGTAGCCTAGTGGTTAGTGCAGCAGACTTTGATCCTGGGGAACTGGGTTCAATTCCCACTGCATTTCCTTGTGACTCTGGGCAAGTCACTTAACCCTCCATTGCCCCATTTACAAAATAAGTACCTGTGTATATATTATATCAACCGCTTTGACTGCAACCACAGAAAGGTGGTATATCAAGTCCCATCCCATCCACTGAGAGAACACAAAATGTGTCCTCCCTGCTCCATGGAAAAAATGAGATTGAGAGACTTGTGCTCGCATGGTGGGCAGGAGGGCACCAACAAATGCGCAGTAGGAAGCTACTAGAAAGTTCTCGGTCTCGCTCGTCAGTGTCTGGACTGGGCTCCGTTGGATGGCGTCACCCAGCTGTGAGAATACGAAGACAGCTTCTCCTCGTAGAAATATATTTAGAGCCTTGCCATCTAGTCACACATTTACATGGGTATTTCAACCAAAATTGAGCTTCCAACTGAAGAACACCCGACCTCAACAACAGAAATTATTTCCTTCTTTTTCAAGTATCTTTTGCTACATCAAGGAGCACTAATGATTTGTGAATGCTAAGAAGCCCACAGGAATAAAATGGACTTCTTAGAATGTAGCGCATGCTATTCATTAGCACATCTTAGTAAAATGAGCTCTAATTGTTTTTTTCCATAAAGTTTACATTTCTTCTTCAAAAGAAGAGTTTCAGGATCCAGTCTCTATCTGATTCTAGTACAAAATCTATTATTAATTTACCAGTTTGCATGGTTTGGTCACCAAAAGTTTCCAATATATCTGAAGGACTTATAAGAGTCCACAGAAACATTTGGGGTCACTTCGTCATTATCTAGAATGTATATTATCATCATAGCTAAGAGCTTTGATTCAAGGCCTGACTTTGGTTCAGGATCTAAAATGAGAAAAAACCTTACAGGCCCATGACTCTAACCTGAACTTCAGTGTGACTGCAGAACTCATGATCTGTTGTGACATTCTCATGCAGCAGAATGAGAAACAGGCATAAGTGGAAAAACAGAGTAACATCGTTTAGCAACATGGTGATCACAGATGTTTTAGTGAAAAACAGAACAAGATAACTCCTCAGGAAGATGACTTAGAGACATATTTTCAAAGCACTTAGCCTTCCAAAGTTCCATAGGTTTCTATGGAACTTTGGAAGGCTAAGTGCTTTGAAAATATGTGTGTTAGTCTTCCAGGAAGAGCTAGTCTATTATTAGCTTTTCCAGTAAATACTAACCACATTATTATAATAGCCAATCAGTGTTAACTGCTACATTAGCATAGATCCAATAAGGTGTAATTACTGTCATATTATCTGTATCCTGAATGGACATATAAAAATGAGTGTACTTCCTACTTCTATGGAGAGACAGTCACAGCCAGTACCTTTGTGCAAGCAGGGCTGCTCTCTCATGAGAAACCAATCAATTGTATCTGCACTGGCAAGTAATCCTATTGCTTTCTCATAAGTAGCCTTGAGTCTTTTATATCTGCAAATTGGCTTTAGCTGGTAATTTGGGGTGAGGGCGAAAAAGATCCTAAATAAAACATTAGAGACTAAGACACAGAGAACACCTATGTGTAGCTGTGGTACTGTACTCCCATAAGCAATTGATTGTACATATATTTGGAGAATAATAAATATTTATTTATTGTATTTGTACCCCACATTTTCCCAACTTTTTGCAGGCTCAATGTGGCTTACAGAGTATGGAAATGAAAACGTCGTTACATGATTTGAAGACAAAAAAAAAAGACAGTCAATCATAAGCTGAGGTGAAAGAGGAATTCAGATGGAAAGGTGTTAGGTAAGGTCGTGTGAGAGGTGTCTTAGGTGTACTTGGGTAGTTTAAGGAATGATTTGTTTCATTGAGGGTGACTTTTGTAGGCTCTGTTGAAGAGATGTGTTTTCAGGGCTTTGCGAAAGCTTGTTAGATTGGTTATGGTTTTCAGCGCCATGGGTAGTGCGTTCCAGGACTGTGTGCTTTTGTACGCAAAGGTAGTAGCATAAGCCTGTTTGTATTTCATTCCTTTACAGCTGGGGAAGTTCAGGTTGAGGAATTTGCGGGCCGATCTTTTGGCATTCCTGGGCGGTAAGTCCACTAGGTTTAGCATATAGAATGGGGCATCCGCATGAATGATTTTGTGTACAGTCATGCAGATCTTGAACTCGATTCGTTCCCTGAGCGGGAGCCAGTGCAGTTTCTCTCTGAGAGGTTTCGCACTTTCGTATTTAGGTGTTCCAAAAATGAGTCTGGCTGCGGTGTTCTGGGCTGTCTGGAGTTTTTTGATGGTCTGTTCTTTGCAGCCTGCGTATAGAGCGTTACAGTAGTCCAAGTGGCTTATTACCAGTGACTGTACTAGGGTGCGGAAGATGTTTCTTGGGAAGAAAGGTTTTATTCTTTTGAGTTTCCACATCGATTGGAACATTTTTTTCGTAGTGTTCTTCACGTGGGTGTCGAGAGTGAGATTTCGGTCAATGGTGACTCCAAGGATTTTCAGATTTTCTGAGATAGGAAGTGTGCAGTAGGGTGTAGTTATTGTAGGGTGGTTGTTTGTATTGTATTGGGAGGTGAGAACTAGACATTGAGTTTTTTCTGCGTTGAGTTTTAGCTTGAATGAGTCCGCCCAAGAGTGCATAGTCTGGAAGCTCTGGTTGATCTCGTTGGTTATTTCATTTAAGTCGCTTTTGAACTGGATATGGATCGTAACATCATCGGCATATATGTAGGGGTTAAGGTTTTGATTGGCTAGGAATTTGGCTAGTGGTATCATCATTAGGTTGAAGATAGTTGGTTGGTGAGAGGGGGGATCCTTGGGGAACTCCGCATTCTGGTCTCCAAGGTGGTGATCTGTCCGTATTCGTTATTACTTGGTAGGATCTGGTGGTGAGGAATCCTTCAAACCATTTGAGAACTGGGCCTCCGATTCCGAAGTACTCTAGTAGGTGTAATAGTATTCCATGATCCACCATGTCGAAGGCACTAGACATGTCGAATAGTAGAATGAGTATGTTCTTGCTGGTTGCGATCGTTGTTTTGAATGTGTTCATTGCCGACACTAGTACAGTTTCAGTACTATGATTTGATCGAAATCCTGATTGAGACTCAAGTAGAATTGAGTGTTTTGCAGGTATTCCGTGAGTTGTTTCGTCACTATACCTTCCATCACTTTTGTTGTGAATGGGATGGAAGCGACTGGTCGGTAGTTGGTTAAGTCCATTGTGCTTTTCTTGGTATCTTTAGGCAGAGGAGTGAGTAGGATATTTCCATTTTCCGTGGGGAAGAGTCCGTTTATGAGTCTATAGTTTATTTGGTTCATGAGGTCTTGTTTGAATTGTTTGGGTGCGGATCTTATTAGGCTGGTAGGGCAAGTGTCAAGTTTGCATTGAGATTTGGCATATTTACTGAGCCAGTGTGTGAGTTCATTTATTGAGATCAGGTCAAAATTGGTCCATTTGATTGCTTGTATATTCTTTGGAGTCTCAGATATAGCAGTACTTTTGTATAATAGCAATGTTCTGTACTCCTAGTGAGATATCACTGATTGTACAAATACTTGGTAAGAAATAAGGTATCTAATTAAATTCCTAAAGAGATGCAACCTTGGGTGATTTATCTCTTCCTAGGTATTGGTGGATGGACCACCATATTGGGAGGGATAAATGCACCTAAAAATACATGAAGTTTTTTATACGGAGGCAAATAATAAATCTGTCAGAGGCAGACAAGAATGTTTCCGGAACATTTCTTCCACATGTCCACCGTCTGATACAAAGAAGATTTTGAAATGTTTATAAATCTGAGTATACATTTCCTCTGTTTACATTCCAAATCTATCTTCCAACGAAGGTTCAAGAGTCTTGAATGAATACATGATGTTTTCCTCCACATTTTGAACTCTTATCTAGTTGACAAATCTTTTTCTAAGCAATCAGTTTTAAAGTTACAACATTTGTTAATTAATGATATAATGCTAAACTTTAACCAGATAAAGACTTTTCCATATTAACAATGGCTTCCCATTTTGATTCCAATGAAATAATTTATGGTTTCTGTACAGCAGGTTGAAAAATTTGAGTACTTATCTGGGGCCATTTTGATCGAAGGAAATCAAGACAATAGCTCTTGCTGGAAATAGTCCAACTTTTCTCCATCCTTCTTTCCTTTCTCAGCCACATCAAGTGCAGTTAAAAACTGTGATCTCCATCACTTTCAAGCTTTTCTCTGATCCCTGCATGGGGCGCACCAGCAACCGACTTAGACCCAGTTCCAGGATAGGACTCTGATCTTGTAAGCGAACTTGGCAGTAGGTGTAATCCGCTGTTCTGGGGTCAACAATCCATTGTGGATAAATGAAGAGCCCAGCAAACATTCTCCGGGTCTCGTATAGCCGGCATGCCTGGAACTTGTTGATCTGAGGTCCCACAGAGAAAATGGGTGTCCATCAGTCCAGGCTTTTGGCCTCTTGTCGAAACTGCAGGGTAAGCTTGGCTCTGGCTCTTACCAGTTTTCATGATTTTAAGATATATGCGCAAGACCTTACTTGTAGATTTTTGGAGAAGGGGTATCCATCTCCCACCAAAACAATTTATTAACCTTTGTATGCAATCTGCCAGTTATGGCTGGAATATAAACATCTGCCCTGTAGGAATACCAATCTTTGCTCCCCAATTTACTAATAAAGCTTCACTAAAGCTAAAGCTATTGAGAAAAATTGGCATGATATGTATTCTACCATATCAATTATAGCATTTAGACAAAGCATAATCTTACAGATGTGGGGGTAAATTTAGCTTTCCCTATAGTCATATCTAATCAGCCATTCCACCTACAGGACAGCATTGAGTCACTGGTAATTGTTCTTTTTGTTCTCAGACCTTCGTGAGGGCCTTGTTCTCAGACCTTTGAAACATAAAATTGACTGTACATCTTCACATATTAGGTATGTTATCGTGTATTCCTTATACATGGAGCGTACTGAATATCTCAATAAGACTCAACTTACTCAACACTGCAACTGTCTGACCACAATGTTCTATGGAGAACCATTGCTTTTCGCAACCACAACAGTTTAGCAATCTTCTGGAGTATTCTGGAGCAGGTCACACAGGAATTTAGGGGTGATAATTATGAGGTTCACTGAATTTTGGTAAGCAATTTTGGATACATTCTCTGCAGATGTCCCAGCTATCTGGCAAGAGTTTCACAGTGGTACACAAATTTTCTATGTGTACTTTAATATACAGTGCCATTTTATGTCCAATGTAAGTAATCTCACATTGACTTTTCCAATTGCATAATTTCTTATAATTTCTATGAAATCTTGCTGTAGTACTTTGGATGAAAGCATAGCATGGGGTCCCTATCGAGTTTCCATCAGTCATTTTTCCTGTCCTCTGATAAGTGAGCATGTCAGACTTTTAAGAATGTATTTGCATTTTCACAAATTTTCAAAATGTACAAGCAGTTCACTTGCCTAATGTAAAGTACAGGAAAGGAAACAAAAACAAATACAATTAGAAGACAAAAAAATCTATTTTATTTCTGGCCACAAAAAGTGAGGAATCTAACGGTAAAACTCAGGAATGTAATGAGAAGTGGGGGGAACAGAAATCAAATAGAATGAGATACATAACTTTAATCCTCTGTATTTTTTCCCTCTTTTCTTCAGTTGGCCCACTGAGGTCTGGGAAGACCCAAACTTTATACTCCAATATAAAGAACCTGTCTGTTAAAAAAAATTAAAAATTAAAAGATATTCAATCACGATCTTGAGTAAAAATTAGGGTAACCAGGAATGCCCCTATCTTTGTCTCTTCCACTACAGGTGACTCCAGATAAGCAGAGGAGTCTAAATTAGACTGATTCAGCTCATCTGAGGTTACCCTGTGCCCCACTTGCAATTTTCCCACCAGGAAGAAAAATAAGCCTTCCTAATAGAGGGTATTCCTTCATCTGGAATCTTAAAGATCTCCTGGAGATACTTTTGGAAAATAGCAAAAGGCATCAAACGAAATATTCAGAAAATTAAAAACTTGTTAGTTGCATTTTCCAAGTTGTCTATCATCTGTGTTGGAATATTACTTTCTTGATTAGAAGATAGCTGCCTGGTACCCTATTCCAGAACTTCAACTCTGCCCACCAGGGAGCCATAATTAATTTCTCTAACCTGCAATTACGAATATCAGTGGTAATAGAGTAAATTAAAATAAAAAGTTTTCTCCAATTAAAATACAGCTGACCAAATGCAATCAAAAGTCTCACTAGAGAATTTCTATAGAGGTTCTTTAGACATAATTTTATTAAGAGCTACAAGTACCTCTGGAGTCAAGCTGCTGGAGAAGAGGAGTGCTTTTCTCGAGACTAATATCTCCTGCTGTTCAGCTTCTCCGGCTGACATATTCTTCAGCATACCTGTGTTCCAAAGTCGAATCAGACGTGTAACAAGTGATCATAAATGAAGAAGAAACCTCTAAAACTTGCTAGAATTCAGTAATGGTTCATTTTTCAATGCAGAGGCATGTCCTATCGCCTCCAATGATGCAATGATTGGGCCTCAGGTAGTTACATAGTAACATAGTAAATGACGGCAGATACAGACCTGAACGATCCATCCAGTCTGCCCAACAAAATAAACTCATTTTACATGGTATGTGATACTTTATATGTATACTCGAGTTTGATTTGTCCATGCCATTCTCAGGGCACAGACCAAAGAAGTTTGCCCAGCACTGTTCTTGTACTAAAAGTTCTGAAGCTAACATCAAAGCCCCTTAAAATTTACACTCCAGCCCATCCATATCTATTCAGTTACGATCAAGTGTAGACCACAGAAGTCTGCCCAGCACTGGTTTTGCTTCCTAATTACCGGTGTCGCCACCCAATCTCCACTAAGATTCCAGAGATCCATTCCTTCTAAACAGGATTCCTTTGTATTTATCCCACGCATGTTTGAATTCCATTATCGTTTTCACCGCCACCATCTCCCCGCGGGGGTGGAGAACAGCTGGGGAATTATAGCTTGCTAAGGCACAATTGGGTTCAGAATGGATTAAAGTACTTCATGAACCCTGCCTTTTTCTTATTCCTTCTAGCCTGGGAAAGAGAGATAAAAGTGATAATATATCAAAGTCGATCAGAGAACTGCTAGACATGTCATCCTCCTAGATGCTCTATCTTGAGGTATATCATTTGCTAAGAGCAACCATGTTAAGAAACTTGCATTGTGTTCATTTCTCTATAAAGCTGGTCACTGAGAAGCTCTAGAGGTTTTTATCCTATCAAAAGTAGTGGTGGTTTATATGAGAAAGGTGTCCTTGAAGCAGATTATTTCTTACCTATTTATTTATGGACTACGTATAAGGTATACGAACTTTGGACCATTGATTATAATCGATAGCATAGAGAAAAGGGTGTTGTACACCTCTCTACCTCTCTCTAGCTTATACAGAGGTCCTTGTTTTACATATGGCGGAATTCACTGTGACAGGGTTTGCTTGCCTCTACTTGTGTTAGGATAGTCCATACTTGGGATTTCATACTGAGGACCAAGTGAAAGTGGTGTATGACAACTTATAATTCAACTTACCCCTAATCTTGTAGGATCACTGGTAGCTCTAGTAAAAGTAAGTCATCTTAGAAGATTAAAGCTCTGCAAAGAAGTGAATGATACCAAGAAAGACAAATCTGAAAGATTTATAGTGAAAATAGCAACATATAGTAACATAGTAGGTGACGGCAAAAAAAGACCTGTATGGTCCATCCAGTCTGCCCAACAAGATAAACTCATATGTGCTACTTTATATGTATACCTGACCTTGCTTTGTATCTACCATTTTCAGGGCACAGACTGTAGAAGTCTGCCCAGCACTAGTCCCGCCTCCCAACCACTAGCCCCGCCCCCTAACCACCGGCTCTGCCACCCAATCTCTGCTAAGCTTCTGAGGATCCATTTCTTCTGAACAGGATTCCTTTATGTTTATCCCATGCATGACTTGAATATCCTAATTGCAAGGAAGCCCTGTCCCGCTTGGGTACTGAAGACACATGGCTCATGAAAATCAGTAAAGCGCAAAAGGGATACTAATCTGAAAATAAACAAAAATGAGAGAGACGTCACATGAAATTTCAGTAATGCCACCAAGTTCAATTTTGAATTATGACAGTATTCTCAAGAAATTTGTCTCTTTTACTTGATAGCCAATGCTGACTAGCACCACCACTGATAAAAAAAAAAAGTGTTCCATGGCCTGGCTCTTCCTGAAAACTACATGGAACCTATGTTGAAAACAGTTTAAAGTCATTTTCCTTCTCATAATGTATGTTGTATCACAGCACATCAGCTATACTGGAAAAATGGGAATAAGAAATACAGGTTTAGAACAGAAAAAGGTTATGAAAATATAAAGTGGCATTTTCAGACTTACCCTTAAGTATTGCTTGCAATGGGAAAAATAAATCAGCAAAGTACAGCGTAACTGCTGGATGTTACAACATCCTTAACACACAGCATTACACAGTGGATTCAGTTCTCATTTCAAGTTTATTAAAACTTTAGCAATACAAATGTCCAGATAGTTCATTATCAAAAGTTCAAACTGAAGTCCACATAAAAAAAAAAAGAAAAAAGAAAAAAAAAAGAATGATCCTTAATATCTCTGGCAGCCTGTTTACATACACAGAAAGAGTGAGAGGGAGTGGAAGCCATAAATGTCCATAAAATTCCTTCATCCACTTCCATCTTTACTGATGGGACTCGACTTGTGATTAGATTTTTTGTCCTTGGTGCTGCTGTGGTCCCTCTCCTGGCTCTTTGATTTTTGGCTACTTTCTTTGTCTTGGGATGAAGGCCTCACTTTTTCCCTCTCTTTATTCCTGTGTGAAGATGTTTTTTTTGTTTCTCTGTCCTTACTGCTTCGTTTTTTCTTGGAGTCTGGACTCCTATCCTCATCTCTGCTGGCTTTTTTCTCATGGTTGTTTTCAGGGCTACTACTTCTAGGGCTTCTAGAATGTTTTCTCTTATGACTTTCAACATCGTTATCTTTTCTGTGTGAACTTTTTAATTCTTTACTTCGACTCTCCTCTTTGCTCCTGCTTTGACTCTCCTCTTTGCTCCTGCTTTGACTCTCCTCTTTGCTCCTGCTTTGACTCTCCTCTCTGCTCTTGCTTTGACTCTCCTCTTTGCTCTTGCTTTGACTCTCCTCTTTGCTCTTGCTTTGACTCTCCTCTTTCTCAGAGCTCTTGGAATCTCCACTTCCTTTAGTTTCTTTACTTTTGTGCTTTTCTGGTGTTCCCCTTCGGTCCCTGCTTCTTGATCTTCCTTTTCTCTTTGTTTCTTTCTCTCTGTGTTTCAGATGATCCTTACTTCTGCTAGGTGCTCGTTCTTTACTTCTCAACTGGGTTCCCTTATCTTGGTCTCTACTTTTGCTTTGTGCCTTTGTTTTGCTGTTGGTTCTATGTTTTCCTTTTGCTGACTCATGCTCTCGGCTCTTTGACCGGGCATGCTTCTCCCTTTCCTTACTTTTACTTCTTTCCCTTTCCTTACTCTTTGACCCTGCTCGTTTGGATCTCTCTTTACTTCTGCTCCTTTCTTTTTCTCTTCCTCGGGCATCAGAATGCTTTTCTCTCTCTCTGTTTCGTTCATGCTCCCTATCTTTGTTTCTTGATGAAATCTTCTTCTCTTCATGTCTATTGTGTTTTGATTCTCGGTCTTTACTTTTGGAATTTTCTTTGCTTTCACTACGGCTTTTTGATTTTGCTCTTTTCTTTCCTCTACTTTTATTATGATGATCTTCTTTCTCTGCATCTCTCCTGGTTTCTCTGTCTTTGCTGACAGAGATGTGGTCTTTTGACTTCTTTTCCTTCTCCTTTTCCCCTCTTCTGCTTGGACTTTCAGACATTTGACTATGATCTGATGCTTTCTTTTCTTTACCTCTCCCTGGGCTTTCTTGATTTTCTTTCTTATTTTCATTTACTTCACTCCTGGAAAATAAATGGAGGAAATTTTTTATTTTTTTTACCACCACCTTCAAATGCTTTGATCAAAGGTAAAATTATGTATCATACCTGATAATTTTCTTTCCATTAATCATAGCTGATCAATCCATAGACTGGTGGGTTGTGTCCATCTACCAGCAGGTGGAGATAGAGAGCAAACTTTTGCCTCCCTATATGTGGTCATGTGCTGCCGGAAACTCCTCAGTATGTCGATATCAAAGCTCCATCCGCAGGACTCAGCACTTAGAGAATTACACCCACAAAGGGACACTCTGCCCAGCTCACCACCGCCGAAACGGGGGAGGGGAAGTAACCCAGCTCATCCCCACACAAGTGGGGGAGGGGAATCCGTTCAGCTCATCCCCGCGGAGCGGGGGAGGGACACCACCCCACCGATGCGGGGGGATCTGGCTTATCCTGCAACCGCAACCGCGGGAGGAGCTGACTGACCCTAACACCGCCGAAGCGGGAGGGGTACAAAGCTGCCCTACAGCCGCACGAAGCGGGAGGGAGTGCCGGCAGAATTTAAGTCTCAATCCAGCCCCGTAAAACGGAGGGGAGAGGAATGCAGCAGCTCACTGTAACACAAACTCGTCTCAACTCTTGAAGAATCCAAGTGAAAAAACTTGAACACGAAGTCCTCCTGAAGTAACTGAAGACTAAACTTGAACCTAAAATTCAACCAGAATATAAACAGTACATATATCTGGGAGGGGCTATGGATTGATCAGCTATGATTAATGGAAAGAAAATTATCAGGTATGATACATAATTTTACCTTCCATATCATCATGCTGATCAATCCATAGACTGGTGGGATGTACCGAAGCAGTACTCACCCAGGGCGGGACATTGAAATCCCTGACCTCAACACTGAAGCTCCAAACCGGGCCTCCGCCCGTGCCGCCACAGTCAAGCGGTAATGCTTGGAGAATGTATGGGCCGATGCCCAAGTTGCCGCCTTGCATATCTCTTCCAAGGAGACGGACCCGGCCTCTGCCATCGAGGCCGCCTGAGCTCTAGTGGAGTGAGCCTTCAGCTGGATAGGCGGCACCTTCCCTGCAGCCACATAAGCCGCTGCAATGGCTTCCTTGACCCATCTTGCCACTGTAGGCTTAGCAGCCTGCAGACCCTTACGAGGACCTGCAAACAGGACAAACAGATGATCCGATTTCCGGAAATCATTGGTCACTTCCAAGTATCTGATGATGACTCGTCTCACATCCAGATATTTAAGAGCAGAGTATTCCTCTGGGTAGTCCTCCCTACGAAAGGAAGGGAGACAGAGCTGCTGATTCACATGGAAGCGAGAAACAATCTTGGGCAGGAAGGAAGGCACTGTGCGAATAGTCACTCCTGCCTCAGTGAACTGCAGAAAAGGCTCTCGACATGAGAGCGCCTGGAGCTCGGAAACTCTTCTGGCTGAAGTGATAGCCACCAAAAAGACTGCTTTCAACGTCAGGTCTTTCAGAGATGCCCTCGACAAGGGTTCAAAAGGCGGCTTCTGTAATGCTCTTAGCACCAGGTTGAGATTCCACGCAGGCACCACCGAGTGCAGAGGAGGGCGCAGGTGATTAACTCCCTTGAGAAAACGCACCACATCTGGCTGCGAAGCCAGGGAAGCACCCTTCAGGCGGCCCCTGAAGCAAGCCAGGGCCGCTACCTGGACTTTAAGGGAACTGAGCGACAGGCCTTTCTCCAGACCTTCTTGCAGGAATGCCAACACTGAAGAAATTGGAGCAGTGAATGGAGAAAATGAGCCTGCTTCACACCACGCTGCAAAGGTACGCCAAACCCTGGCGTAAGCAGTAGAAGTAGAGCGCTTCCTCGCTCTCAGCATAGTGGCGATGACCTTGTCTGAGAAGCCCTTCTTCCTCAGACGCTGCCGCTCAATAGCCAGGCCGTAAGACCAAAGGGGGAGGGATCCTCCATCACCACGGGACCCTGATGCAACAGGCCCTGCTCCACTGGCAGCCGCAGAGGATCGTCGACTGAGAGCCTGATCAAGTCCGCATACCAGGGACGTCTGGGCCAATCCGGACCCACCAGGATTATCCGGCCTGGATGCTTTGCCACCCGGTCTAGCACCCTGCCCAGCATGGGCCAGGGCGGGAACACATAGAGAAGCTCTTGTGTCGGCCACTGTTGGAGAAGAGCATCTACTCCCAGGGATCGAGGGTCCCGTCCTCTGCTGAGAAAGCGCGGCACTTGGCAATTGGCCGATGACGCCATCAGATCTAGGCTCGGCTGGCCCCAGCGCTTCGTGATGTCCAAGAACGCCTGAGCAGATAGCTGCCACTCTCCGGGCTCCAAGGTATGGCGACTGAGAAAGTCCGCCTTGACATTCATGACTCCGGCAATGTGGGCCGCTGACAGCTGTTCCAGGTTCGCTTCCGCCCACTGGCATAGACTCATAGCCTCCTTGGCTAGAGGGGCGCTCTTGGTACCTCCCTGGCGGTTGACATAGGCCACAGCCGTGGCATTGTCCGACAGGACCCGTACTGGCTTCAACGCCAGTACCGGGATGAACTCCAAAAGCGCCAACCGAATGGCTCTGAGTTCCAGGAAGTTGATAGACCACTTTGCCTCTGCAGGAGACCAGAGCCCCTGTGCTGTCCTTCCCAAGCAGTGGGCTCCCCAGCCCGACAAAGAGGCGTCCGTCGTGACGACAATCCACTCCGGGGTCACCAGAGGCATTCCCGCAGACAACTTGTCTGTCTGCATCCACCAGCTCAGCGCCTTGCGCACTGCTGGGTCCAAGGGAAGGCGCACAGCATAATCCTCCGACATCGGAGTCCAGCGCTGCAGCAGAGAGTGTTGTAGTGGTCTCATATGAGCCCTGGCCCAGGGCACTACTTCCATCGTGGCCGTCATAGAGCCCAACAGCTGCACATAGTCCCAAGCCCGAAGAGGAGAGGCTACTAGGAACTGGTCCACCTGAGCCTGAAGTTTGACAATCCGATTGTCTGGCAGGAACACTCTGCCCACTTGGGTGTCGAATCGAACTCCCAGATACTCCAGGGACTGAGTCGGGCGCAGCTGGCTTTTCTCCCAGTTGATGATCCACCCCAGGGAGCTCAAAAGAGCAACCACCCGGTTCACAGCTTTGCCGCACTCTGCATAAGAGGGGGCTCGGATCAACCAGTCGTCCAGATAAGGATGGACTTGTACTCCTTCCTTCCTCAGGAAGGCCGCGATGACCACCATGACTTTGGAGAAGGTCCGCGGAGCAGTAGCCAACCCGAACGGGAGGGCTCTGAACTGGAAGTGTCGGCCCAGGACTGCAAAACGCAGAAAGCGTTGATGGGGAGGCCAGATGGGAATATGCAAGTACGCTTCCTTGATGTCCAAGGATGCCAGGTACTCCCCTGCCTTCACTGCCGCTATAACAGAGCGGAGAGTCTCCATGCGAAAGTGCCGAACTTTCAAGGCCCGATTGACCCCTTTGAGGTCGAGGATAGGCCGTACAGAACCTCCTTTCTTTGGTACCACAAAGTAAATGGAGTAACGTCCCTTGCCAAGCTGATTTTCTGGCACCGGAACGACCGCACCCAGGCGTATCAGGTTGTCCAAGGTCTGCTGCACTGCCACAGCTTTGACCGGAGACTTGCAGGGAGAGAGTACAAACCCGTCTCTTAAGGGTCGGCAGAACTCTAGCTTGTAGCCGTCTTTGATGACTTCCAGCACCCAAGCGTCTGAAGTTATTGTGGTCCACTCGCCCAGAAACGAGGACAGCCGTCCTCCAATCTGCACTGGGGTGTGGACCAAGGCCCCGTCATTGGGTACGAGACCCTGGGGGAGGACCGGAGGGAGCACCTCCGGGACGGCGGTCTCTGCGAAAGGAATGCTGCTTGGGGGAGAAGTTCCTCTTGAAGGAAGAGGAGGCAGAAGAGCCCGACCTGCCCGGGCGGTACCGACGGGCTTCCTGAAACCGTCCTCTGGAGGTACCGGGACGAGTACTAGCCCGAGCCCTGACCTCTGGTAACTTCTTGCCCTTAGACGTGCCGAGATCGGTCACGATTTTGTCCAGCTCGACCCCAAAGAGCAGCTTGCCTTTAAAAGGCAATTTCGCTAGGCGGGATTTAGAGGCGTGGTCAGCAGACCAATGCTTCAGCCAAAGCCACCGCCGCGCAGAGATTGTCTGAGCCATGCCTTTAGCTGAGGCCCTCAAGACATCATACAGCAAGTCTGCCAATAGGCCAAGCCCGATTCCAGGGCCGGCCAATCAGCCCTCAAGGAATGATCCGAGGGGGAAGCCCGCTGCACCAAAGTCAGGCACGCCCTGGCCACATAGGAGCCGCAAACTGAGGCCTGCAAACTTAAAGCAGCCGCCTCAAAGGACGACCTTAAGGCCGCCTCCAATCTTCTGTCTTGGGCGTCCTTTAGGGCCGTGCCACCTTCCACCGGCAACGCCGTTTTCTTAGTCACCGCAGTGATTAAAGAATCCACGGTAGGCCACAGATAGGCCTCACGTTCACTTTCAGGCAAAGGATAGAGGCGGGACATAGCCCTAGCCACTTTAAGGCTCGCTTCCGGGACATCCCATTGAGCCGAAATTAAGGTGTGCATGGCATCATGCACGTGGAAGGTTCTAGGCGGGCGCTTCGTCCCCAGCATAATGGCAGAGCCAACAGGGGCTGAGGGAGAGACGTACTCCGGAGAGGAAATCTTCAAAATGCCCATGGCCTGCACTAACAGGTTGGGCAAATCCTCTGAGCTAAAGAGCCGCGCTGCAGAGGGGTCATCCGCTCCATCCGAGCGGGGATCCGTCTCCTCCAAGGAATCCGCAAAGGACCGTTGGGAGAACTCAGATACGCTGCCCTCATCTACATCGGAGGAGACAAAGTCCTCCAAGGCCTGGGAATCAACCCGAGGGCGTTTACCTCCGGGGGCCTCAACCTCTTTACCAGACGAGGGAGCAGGGGCAGCGTTTTGCATAAGGAAGGCCTGATGCAGCAGCAAAACAAACTCGGGGGAGAAACCCCCCAGACTGTGCACTTCCGCAGCCTGGGCTACAGCCCTAGATGCACCCTCAACCGGCGCTCGCAAGAGCGGGGGAGAGACATGCTGCGCATCCAAGATGGCGTCCGGCGCGACACTCCGCGAAGGAGCCGCGCGGGAAGAACGGCGCTTAAGTTTAGCCGCTTCTGTGCAGTCGCCCAAATTAAGGGCGTTCATGGCATCAATGTCTCCCACCTCAAGGGCGGCCCAAGAAGAAGCCGTCCGAGCCGCGTGGCCGACCAATATGGCGGAGGCGAGCCGCGGGGGATGGGCGTTTATGGCGGGAAAAATCGCCACACCGGAGGAAGGACCGGGACACTCATCGGTCACGAAACTGTCACCCAACAAGGGCGAATCAGACTTTAAGACCCCCGCATCCCCTCTGGAAGCGCACACGCGATCCGGGGAGCGACTCTTTGCGCCCTCGCCCTCCGACGCCATGGGCCACGTGGAGACCAATCGGGGAACCCCCTGCCCGCTATAAAAGGTAAAAATTACCTGCTGTCCGCTCCGAGCTGTAACGACCTGGTGTCCCAGTGAGTAGCTGCAATAAACGTTTAAATAAACGTCGAAATAAACGCCTTTAAGGACGTTCAAAACATTTTTTTTTTTAAACGGAGCCAGCGGGAGGGGGGAGAAAAGGAGGGACCTGGCGCCACCAGGTTTGCACTTGCTCAAGAAGAGCCCTCAACCCCAGGCACTCAACAAAACCTAAAAATTAGGCTTGGAGGCCTAGCCAGAGCTGCTGCTGTGTGTGACCACCACCTGCTGAGATAGAGAACATACTGAGGAGTTTCCGGCAGCACATGACCACATATAGGGAGGCAAAAGTTTGCTCTCTATCTCCACCTGCTGGTAGATGGACACAACCCACCAGTCTATGGATTGATCAGCATGATGATATGGAAACATTTGATACTTTTAGAAGTTTACACAGTCTTTGAAATGTAGTGACACATCTCCAGTCTGCATTTTAAATTCCTTAACAGTGCTGCATATGCAAATTTATCAAACACACTGACTCAAAGAAAGAGGCCTGTAAAATGATGGAAGACAGAAATTGTTGTATCTTAAATCCCTCCTTGAACCCACTCTCATCCTTCTGATTATTCTTTCCTTCGGATTTTAAAAGGCAAAAATCCCTGACTCACTAAAGTCCTTAATGTCTGACTGTCTTCAGCATCTATGTCAACTAGACTGTAAGCCAGCATGGACTCTTTCTTATATCTATCTGTACAACTCTGTATACACTTTGTGGTGCAATATTAGTAGTAGCAGCAGTACTGGAATTTCCAACAGATGCCAAGATGAAATACATCTCTTTTTACCTTGCATATACTTCAGCACTGTGCCATAAAGGATCATAAATATCAGAAAGTAAGCTTCTAAGGAGAGCCAATGCAGTAAAGCAAAAAAGGGGTTGTCTTACATTTTTTTAAAAGAAAAGATTAAATAAACTGCTATATATATATTTTTTTTTTGTTACATTTGTACCCTGCACTTTCCCACTCATGGCAGGCTCAATGCAGCTTACATATTGTATACAGGTACTTATTTGTACCTGGGGCAATGGAGGGTTAAGTGACTTGCCCAGAGTCACAAGGAGCTGCCTGTGCCTGAAGTGGGAATCGAACTCAGTTCCTCAGTTCCCCAGGACCAAAGTCCACCACCCTAACCACTAGGCCACTCCTCCACTCTATAATCTGTATGAACTGCAGTCTTTTCCATAGACATTTATAAATGTGCAGATAGACGATATTACAATAATCTAATTCGCTCAGGATCAGGGATTGAACCAGTAATCTAAACTTATCTTGTTAAATATATTTATGGAATCTTCTCAATTTTCTCATGGTCCAGAAACAGCTTTTTACTAGATAATTGATCTGAGGTTCCATTGTTAGGTTACAATCAATTATAATGCCTAATATTTTTAATGATGTTTCTAGATTATATTTGATGTTATTCACAACAAATGATGCATCACAATCAAGTTCGGAATTTGGCCCTATTAGTAAAAATTTGGTCTTATCCTTATTTAGTTTCAGGTGGCTAGCACACATCCATTCACCAATTAAAGAGATACAAACTGATAGCTCATGTTGCATCTCACTTATTTTGGATACTAACAGCAGTAAGATGATGATGCCGTTTCCACACATAAAAATCTGGTAGCCTGCCCTTTCTAGTTTCGTAACCAAGGAAGACATCAATAGGTTGAACAAAATAGGTGATAAGGGGAACCCTGTGGTAGTTTAAGAAAAATCCAGGGAAACAACTACCACAGAGAAACAATGATCCAGAGAAATTCTAATACAATTGTGAAAGACAACAAAAAGGGTTTCTGCGTTATGGTGTTTCTTAAAGCCTGCTTGGTAGGGGTGGAGGACTAGAAACTTGTCAAGGAATGAGGATAGCTGGTGAAAGACAACTTTTTCAAAAACTTTAGAAAAGAAAGGGAAATTGAAAACTGGATGGTAATTCGCTGGATTGGAGGGCTCGAGAGAGGATTTCTTAAGAAGTGGGCTGACAAGAAGATGCTTCCATTCGCCTGAAACTATCCCAGAGACTAGGTTGAAGGAATGGAAGAAAAAGGGGAAGAACATCAGATGACCATGGTCAAGACCTGAGTCTGAGGGGTTTGTATCAGAAACAGTGTCCGACACGGAGGAAAGTGAGATGGAAATGAAAGAACTCCAGATGGAAGTGTAACAGGGTAAGGAGGGAGAGGGAATTTGAGAAGAGGAGGAGGAGAAAGGCATAGTGAAGGCAGAAGAGGAAGAAATGGCATAAGAAGTGCAGAGGGTATCAACATTTTGCCAAAAGGAGGCAAGGGTATGGAAGGGTAGGATGGCAGGGTCATACATCGGGGTTCAGACTTAGAGGGGACTAGCGAACTGATGATGTGAAATAAAGTTTGAGGCTTATTATCAGCAGAAGAAATGTGGTGTGAGTAATAGATTCTTTTAGCGTAGCGTAAAGCTGAGTGGTAAAAGTGAAGATAAGATTTATAACGGACAAGGACCGATAAGGAGCACTGTTTACACCGGAGGCATTATAGGCATCTAAGTTGAGCTTTGTAAAATTTAAGACCTGGGGAAAATGATGGAGCTGAGACCAGGTGACCTTTAGAACACGTGCGAAATGGGGCAGCCTTATCAAGTGCACTGAAGAGGGAGGAATTAAGTTCATGTAGCAAAGGGAGAGTGGTGTAGAGGGAGCAATCTCCAGGGGAGGCAGAAGGCGATACTGCAATTTATTAATATTATTATTGATAAAGGTGCTCTGGGAAGCAGGAGGCCATGGACAAAGAGGAGGAGGTCATTTTAGGGGAACAAAAAAAAGTTAGTAATGAATGGTCAAACCAGGGGACCCAATGGGAAAAAACAGAAGTGGGAGTGAAAAGAGAAAAGAACTGAGAGATAATTTATTTATTGTGAACACTTATATCCCACAAAATCCCACTGAGGCAGGCTCCATGTGGCTTACAACATTCAAGTAAAATACTAATATAGTAATTCTAGAGCAACAAAGAATAAGGCAGAAGAGGGGAAGGGAGGGAAACAAAAGTATAAAGGGATGAGGAATTGCAGGAGGTCAAGCAGCAGAGGAGTATGATCGATCACATAGGTAGGTCTTTAGGGACTTTTTGAACAGCCTGTGATCGGATAGCTCGAGGGTGTGTGCTGGCATCGAAACATCTACTATAATAAAACGCACCCTCAACGTTCTGAGGACACTGACATCACTGCAGGCACTCACACACTGGTTCGGTGAAGCCACAACACTCACCATGTCTGCATGCCCCGCCCTTGCATCACACGTGATGACATCGAGGGCGGAACACAAAAACAAGGCAAATCAACGCACGGGGAGCAGTAGGGAACCTTCCCTCCCCCCTTTCACCTCCCATCCCCTTACACCACTATCCCTGGTGGTCTAGCGGTACCTGTTCGCTCAGGCAGGAACGAAGGAACCCCCGCTTTCCTGCACGGAGCGCTGCTGCTAGCTGCCCGGCTGCATCGTGTCTGAGTCCGGCTCTCAGCGAATCAAAATGGCCGCCGAGAGTTGAAGCTGCCTCGCGAGACTTCAACTCTCGGCGGCCATTTTGAAACGTCGAGAGCCGGACTCCCACACGATGCAGCAAGGAAGCTAGCAGCACCGCTACGGGCAGGAAAGAGGGGGCTCTTTCTTTCCTGCCCCGACTGAACAGGTACCTCTACACCACCAGGGAGACAAGGGGAAGGGAAGGGAGTCCGGTGCCGGCTAGGGCCCGTTTCATCAGCGGCAGAAACGGGCCTTTTTTACTAGTGTTGAATAAGACCGATGCTTTGGATAAGAACATAAAAGATCACAGAACTATCTGATAAAGGGAGATTAAAGTCACCAAGGATTAGTAGTGGCTTATAAAGAACACTCACTTCAGAGAGGAAAGTGGAAGGTTTGTCTAATGAACATCAAGACGGGAAGGGGGTGTGTAGACAATAGCTAGAAAGAAAGTTAAGTCAGATACAGAAATGCAAGATGCCAATGTTATAGACAGTAAAAGGACTGAAGGAACATGTAGTAACCCGAAAGGTGTCGAGAAAAAATTAAGACAACGCCCCCACCGCTTCTTGCGGGATTGCAAAGGAGAAGCAGCAGAAGTGCAAGAAAAACAGGAGGTAAGGGAGGTCTAAGAGAGAAAGATAGGGACGATGAACAATACCTTCTTATTCTCAATAAAAGATTAAAGGATAGTTTACCATTCTCTCAATTATTGAGAAGGAATTGAGAAGCGTATGAGTCAGATGGGTTATTAGTGTGTATGTTGAAGTCACCAAGAATGAGGGATGGGGATGAGGGCTCAAGAAAAACGGAGAGCCAGGCATCGAAGTCAGTGAGGAAGGAAGGGAGAGACTTATCAGGGGGGCGGTAGATGACTGCAACTCGGAGTGGCAGTGGGTAGAATAGACGGATGGAATGGACTTTGAAGGATGAGAAGCAGTGAGACTGTGGAAGGAGGAGGGGTTGAAAACTGCAGGAGGGCGAAAGTAGTAGGCCAACGCCGCCACCGCGGCTAACTGCGCGGGGCGAATGGGAGAAAAGGTAGCCTCCGTGGCAAAGGGCTGCGACTGAGGCAGTGTCGTCGGGGGTGAGCCAGTTTTCGGTTAGGGCGAGCAGATGGAGGGAATGGGAGATGAAGAGATCATGGGTGAAGGTAAGTTTGTTGCAGATTTGTTGCAGACATGAGCATGTGAACTTAATATTCTGAGAACAGTTAAAATCTTCGCTGTCTGAACAAGCAGTTGGTGAGGGTAAACAATTTTTGTTTTTGAATTGTGTAGTGCTTGCTCTATAGTTTGTTTTCATTATGGATCTTCTTTTGCTCTCCACCTCAAGCATTCTCTCGACTGTAAGGGGCAATTTTATAACTGGGCACCTCCAATTAGGTGCGCCAATGCCATGTGATGAGCAAATTCTACAAACCGCATCTGTGCACCAAGATACTGTTATAGCATCAAGGATTACTCATTTCCCAGCCAATTTACCACCACCACTGCCACAGAGAATGAAACAACAGATGGGTCACCATAGGCTCTGGTAGACTAAGATCTGTGACACAGAAACACTCACCTTTCAACCTTTGCCCCAGTCAAATTCTTTTGCTGCATTGCATCATTATGATGCTGAAAAAGAAGTACTGTGGTGGAACCAGAGGCAATGAAAGTAGCACAACCCAAGAAACATCCCCCAAATAATGACAGATTGGTGAAAAGCAGAAAATTCTTACTGCTCGGAGACTCCATTATCAGAGGCATTAACTTAGGAACACAGTTCAAGGGTTCCAACCTAGTGAAACGTCTTCCAGGATCTTCAGCTACAAGATGTACAGACCAAATACTGAAAGTGATCCGAGAAGAGAGCACGGCTTCAAACACTGACGTTGTAATTCACCTGGGGACAAATGACCTGGCCAACAATAGCAAGTTTACAGCACAGAGAGCGTTCCAGAAACTTGGGGAGGGACTGAAATCTTTGGTTCGGACTCTGGCTTTTTCTGAAATAAGTCCTACGTGGGGGAAGGGAGAGGAAAGACTACGCAAAACAAAGGAATTCAATAAGTGGCTTGAGTCTTGGTGTAAAGAAGATGGTTTTAGATACATAGGAGCACGGGGTAATATGTGGAAAAATAACAGGCAGTACTGTAATGATGGGCTACATCTTTCTGTGATGGGAAAAAGGATCCTTGGGGAGAAATTAAGACAATATGTTTCTAGACATTTAAACTAGAGAGGATGGGGGTGACAAAAGGAAACAAGGGAATTCGGAACGTCACCCCCCCCCCCCCAAATAAACATGATGGCAGAGGGAAAGGTCATGTAAATATAGAAAACCAGCTAAACTCACTAAGCACATGGAAAGCAATGGGCACAAATGCTTGTAGTCTAAGTAAAAAGGTTCAAGACTTGCAAGCCCTGATGTTTGAAGAAAACTTAGATACTGCTGCTATTACAGAGATATGGTTCAACCATTCCCATGAATGGGATGTGACCATACTGGGCTATAATCTTTTTAGGAAGGATAGAGAGGGCCGAAGATGTGGAATGGCGCTGTATGTCAGAGACAATATCAGAGCAGCTGAAATGCAGGGAACCTGGGGAAAGGAAGAAGCTTTACGGATCGTCTTGACAGAGAAGATGGAACCTGTATCCACACGGGGGTTATCTACAGACCTCCGGCAGAAACGGAGAAGCTAGACAATGATCTGATAGAAGATATTCAAAAGATTGGTATGAAAAGGGAGGCGCTACTGTTGGGAGATTTCAATTTGTCTGAATTGGATTGGAACGTCCATTCTGCAGAATCGGAAAGAAGACGATTGTGGATGCCTGTCAAATGGTGACAGAACCCACGAGGGAAGGGTCGATGCTGGATCTAGTGCTCACAAATGAAGGAAATGCTTCCAATATCTGGGTGGGTGCCTACCTATGTAATAGTGATCATCACACCATAGGGTTTGATACAAGGGCAAAGGCAGAGTGCGGATGAGCAAAACTCAAAAGTACTGGATTTCAGATGTACTGATTTTGATAAAATGGGGGGAATACCTGAAGGAGCTGATAATGTGGGAAGGCTTAGGAGATGTGGAAAATCAGTGGTCAAAGGCTGGTATAAATAAGGCAACTGATTTTTATGCAAGGAACGTAAACAAAAACAAGAGACACAGGAAGCCTATATGGTTCTCCAAACAAATAGCTAAAAAAATAACAGCAAAAGAGGCTAAGAAATACAAAAGAACGCAATGAGAGGATCACGGAAAAGATTATCGGATTAAACTCAAAGAAGTGAAGCGGGAAATACAGCTAGCAAAAGAAAAAAAATGGCTAAAGATGTAAAGAGAGGTGACAAGACCTTTTTCAGATATATTGGAGAAAGGAGAAAAGATAGGAATGGAATTGTAAGACTGAAAGATAATGAGAATGGCTATGTGGAGAGTGAGGAGGATAAAGCGAACGTGCTAAACAATTACTTCTCTTCGGTGTTCACAGAGGAAAATTCTGGAGAAGGACTGTGGTCGGCTGCCGAGGGAACATCTGAGAATGGAGTGGATACTGCGTCATTTACGGAAGAAAGAGCTTGAGAATCTGAAGATGGGCAAAGCTATGGGGCCAGATGGGATACATCCCAGGATACTGAAGGAACTCAGAGAGGTCCTGGTGGGACCTCATAAAGATTTATTTAATAGATCTTTAGAGACGGGAAAGGTTCCGTGGGATTGGAGATGATTGGAAGTGGTCCCTCTTCACAAAAGTGGAGACGGAAGACGTGAGAAACTATAGACCAGTAAGTCTCACGTCAGTGGTAGGAAAAATAATGGAGTCGCTGCTGAAAGAAAGGATAGTTAACTTTCTAGAGGCCAACAGGTTAGAGGACCCGAGGCAACATGGCTTTACCAAAGGAAAATCCTGCCAAACGAATCTTATTGACTTCCTTGACTGGGTGACCAAAGAAATGGATGAAGGACGTGTGCTAGATGTAATCTACTTGGATTTCAGCAAAGCCTTTGATAAGGTCCCCCACAGAAGACTTGTGAATAAGCTGGAAGGGTTGAACTTAGGACCGAAAGTGGTGAACTGGATAGGAAACAAGTTGACCGACAGGTGGCAGAGGGTGGTGGTAAATGGAATCCGCTCGGAGGAAAGGAAGGTGAGCAGTGGAGTTCCTTGGGTCGGTGCTGGGGCCTATTCTGTTTAATATATTTGTGGGAGATATTGCTAAAGGGTTGGAAGGAAAGATTTGCCTTTTTGCGGATGACACAAAAATAGCCAATAGAGTGGATAACCTGGAGGGAGTAGAAACAATGAGAAGGGATCTCCAAACGTTAGAAGAATTGTCAAGGGTCTGGCAGTTAAAATTTAATCTTAATCCTATTAGGGGATATATATTACTGTTCTATAGACCTCCCAACAACTGGAACCATAACCAAACCACATTCATGGACTTTATATCAAATGCATGTGTTAACAACTCCAACATACTAATAATAGGGGGATCTAAACCTCCATTTAGAAGACTCCAATTCTGCTCACACCCGGGACTGTAAAGACTTCCTCCAACTATGTGATTTCAACCTTCCTCCAACAGTACCAACCCATATTAAAGGACATTCACTCGATATCATCTCACACAAATATTCCACAGAGTAAAACTTTCTCTTATCAGATATCCACTGGGCAGCTTCCCCCTGGTCAGACCATCACAAAGCAACCCTATCCATACAATGGCGGAAAAAAGACCAACCCAAACCACCTGACCCCATAATCAACCCCAGAGGACAAATTGATAAGGAAACCTTCTGGCAAAAAATCTATGACAACAACTGGTCAGGTTTCGAATCTCTTCGTCAGGATAGAGGTTTGCGTTTCAACATATGCTCTGCAATCATAGCAAAAATGGCAGAGCATATGTTGAAACGCAAACCTCTACCCTGACGAAGAGATTCGAAACCTGGCCATGTGGCAGAGGTTTGGCTCGTTTGCAAAAATTGCTGCTGAAAAGCTAAGTGATTTGCTACTTATAAGTAATGACATTTTATGATTTTTATAAGTTGTAAGATGAAGAATTAAAAATAAGAAGATAAAGATCAGAAAGCAATAATAAAAGAAAAAATATGAAGTGGGTAGATCTATGAAGAGTTACATGGCGCCCTTGGGCAGACTAGATGGACCATGCAGGTCTTTTTCTGCCGTCATCTACTATGTTACTATGCCCTAAAATATGGGACGCTGTGCCCGGAAGGGATTGCTAATGAAGATTCTGATGATCCCCATATATACAAAATATATATTTATAAAAAACGTTTCTTTAATGCGGGTCTTTTGAAAAATGTATATATAAAAATTTTTTAAAAAGTGGATGTTTGGGAGTTTATTGTGATATATATGGAATATTCCCCACATCTATAAAATTAGGTCTTTTTAAATAGATTTACCTTATAGAATAGCATGAAGTGCACTTATATGAGTAAGTGCTGCTACTTTGTGCCTGTATGTGTGCAAGATGTGGGAAACTACACATACTTTTATAGGATTGCACTTTAAGTATTTAAATAAAATAAAAAATCATTGTTATAGTATAAGCCTCCACTACTTCTGCTGATTAGCTACTCCAGACCTTGCCTTCTTCCACTTTAATTCTTACAAGTACTATATGTAATCCATTACTCAGGTCTCCTCAGATCTTTACCATTAGGCTTTGTAATAATTTAAACAGCCATCAAAACATTTAGACACACTATGCTCACTGATGAGAAGGCTTTCCATTCACATTATGGCTGCTGTGTAGATTATCCCAGACTTCTTGGAAGCCTGAAGCAACCATAGTGCTGACGTACTTCTAACCAGGCCTGCTCCACAAAGCCTTTTTGAAAACCACTGTCACTCTCTGCACTCCAGCTTGTAGTTGCATGTCCTTTGCTAACAAGCTCCATATGAATGAACAAACACTCAAATCCATTCTCTCATTTGTTCTGCTTGCTACTCACATCTACCTTGTGGGCTCTATGTCTGTTAGTAGACTATGCTAGGCATTTAGGACCTTTGAACCATCTTCCTTGAAATGTATTTCATTTTTGTAATTTGATATGATAGTTTCTGTCTGTTCATGGGGGGGCAGGCTGGTATCTTGCACCAGAAGCCTTAATTTTCAACTATCAGGAAATTTTCCCCCCTATTTTATATCCTCGGGACATACACCAGGATTCCTTCTGAAACTCCACAATAATATTCAAGCATCTTTCTGACCTCATTTGTAACTTTACTTAAATTTGTACCTTATTTTCTTACTCCTGTAACTCTATCTTATCTATCTATGTATTCCATCTTTGCTTACACACTATGCTGTCTATTAAAATGTTTTATTGCATACTGTGTTGACATTGTAATGTGGCATACTACGCCATACTTTGTATTATATTTGAATATTTTTACTACTGTAATTGTCTATTGCTTATGTTTGACTTATTCTTGTTTTACACCGCCTTGAATGAATTCCTTCAAAAAGGCAGTAAAAAAATCCTAATAAATAAATAATGGGCTCCGAATCAAACCCAAGTCACTCAGCATTGGCAGAGATATCAAGTCACACACATCTGGCTGCCCAAATTCCTCATCATACACATTTAGGGGTGTGCCCCCCTGTGGCCTGGCATCTCACCTTTCACTCCCTTCCCCCTCTCTCTCAATCACCCTAATCTGCGCAAACACTACATAACAGCACGAGAATAAAATCTTAGTCTGCACATGTTCTTACTTATCGCCTTTTATCCAGCGCTCCCCACTGGAAACTCTCATCCTTTGAGCTCTTTGCATCTCTTGCCTCCAATGTGGAGGAGTCTCACTTCGCCTGAAGCGATCCCTTGATCTGGACCTCGAAGGGGTCCGATAGCGCTGAAAGAAAGGCACAGGAAAACAGCAAAATCAATACTATTTAGTACCTGCCAATGGCCAGATTTACTTTATTTTTAGAGAGATATACATACACTATCAAATAATGCATCTAGACAAGTATACTGTTAATACAAATACTAATTGGGTAATTCTTCAACTGATGCTGTTATATACTAGTGTAAACCTGAAGTGGCACACCTAAATTTAGGCGTGACCATTTATGCCTAAGAACACTACACAAAGCGTGTAACTTATTCTGTTCTATACACACACCTATATCCTGGCCATGTTTTACCCATATATAGATCCCCCACGCAGTTACGTCCTATAGCTCTTAAGTGTGACTTTACAGAATAGCGCCCAGTGGGTTTACGTGCATAACTGCTAATTTTGGTACTTCTGGCACCAAGTTATAGAATTGCCCTTCACATGTATTCCAGCTCAACAGAAATGAAGTAAATAAAGCAGCATACGCTGCCATGAAATTGCAGCAGTCCTTTTTCGCCCTTTTGGGAACACTGAAACAATGTACAAAGACACAAGCCTCCAAAGGCTCTGAACTGAAAAACACAACACATGAAGGTACATGTAAATGCTTTTTGAAGAGGCCAATGTGGAAACAGTTTTTAATTAAAAAAACAAAAAACACTTTCCTCAAAAGTTTGAAAAGTATATGCCTGCAAACTGCATATTTTAGATCAGAGTTATCTCTGGGTCAGTCCTGTGGCTTTTAAAACATGGTGAACACCCTTCTGCTATTTTTAAGAGGAAAGATTTTACTAGCCTTATCAGTTCTGAGAAACTGAACATCTTTCATAGGTTGTGAAATTTTTCACTGGACCAATAGAAAATTCTCAAAATAGCTTTAACATCATCTCTCATATTGTCACCCCCTCCATCTGTCATATCCTCAACCTCTCTCTCTCCACTGCAACTGTCCCTGACACCTTCAAGCACGCCGTAGTCACACCTCTCCTCAAAAAACCATCACTTGACCCTACCTGTCCCTCCAATTACCGCCCCATCTCCCTCCTACCCTTCCTCTCCAAAATACTTGAGCGTGCCGTTCACAGTCGCTGCCTTGATTTTCTCTCCTCTCATACCATCATCGATCCACTTCAATCCGGTTTCCGCCCTCTTCACTCAACAGAAACAGCACTCTCTAAAGTCTGTAATGACCTGTTCCTTGCCAAATCCAGAGGCCACCACTCCATCCTCATCCTCCTTGATCTATCCGCCGCTTTTGACACTGAATCATGACTTACTTCTTGCCACACTGTCCTCATTTGGGTTCCAGGGCTCTGTCCTCTCCTGGTTCTCCTCCTATCTCTCCCACCGCACCTTCAGAGTTCACTCTCATGGATCTTCCTCCACCCCTATCTGTTGGTGTTCCCCAGGGATCGGTCCTTGGACCCCTTCTCTTCTCAATCTACACCTCTTCCCTGGGCGCCCTGATCTCATCTCATGGTTTCCAGTATCATCTCTATGTTGATGATACCCAGCTATATCTGTCCACACCAGACATCACCGCAGAGACCCAGGCAAAGGTATCAGCCTGCCTATCCGACATTGCTGCCTGGATGTCCAACTGCCAACTGAAACTGAACATGTCCAAGACCGAGCTCATCGTCTTTCCACCAAAACCCACGTCTCCTCTTCCTCCACTTTCTATCTCAGTTGATAACACCCTCATCCTCCCCGTCTCATCTGCCCGCAACCTCGGAGTCATCTTTGACTCCTCCCTCTCCTTCTCTGCGCATATCCAGCAGACTGCCAAGACCTGCCGCTTCTTCCTCTTTAACATCAGCAAAATTCACCCTTTCCTCTCTGAACACACCACACGAACTCTCGTCCATGCTCTCATTACCTCTCACCTTGACTACTGCAACTTACTCCTCACTGGCCTCCCACTTAGCCATCTATCCCCCCTTCAATCTGTTCAGAACTCTGCGGCACGTCTCATATTCCGCCAAAACCGATTTACTCATATCACCTCTCTCCTCAGGTCACTTCACTGGCTTCCAATCAGATGCCGCATTCAATTCAAGCTTCTCCTTCTTACCTACAAATGCATTCAGTCTGCTGCCCCTCACTACCTCTCCTCCCTCATCTCCCCCTATGTTCCCAACCGTAACCTCCGTTCACAGGACAAATCCCTCCTCTCTGTACCCTTCTCCAACACCGCCAACTCCAGGCTCCGCTCATTCTGCCTCGCCTCACCCTATGCTTGGAACAACCTTCCTGAGCCCTTACGCCAAGCCCCCTCCCTGCCCATCTTCAAGTCTTTGCTTAAAACCCACCTCTTCAATGCTGCATTCGGCACCTAACTCTTACCGTTCACTAAATCCAGACTGCCCCAATTTGAGCGCCCCTATCGGACTCTCCGTTCACTTGTCTCTTAGATTGTAAGCTCCTTGAGCAGGGACCGTCCCTCTATGTTAAATTGTACAGCGCTACGTAACCCTAGTAGCGCTTTAGAAATGTTAAGTAGTAGTAGTAGTAGTATGAACTTTCAAGATCACATAGGACCCTTCTAAGCTCATGTACTACAATCTCTGGATTCTTCCTATGTTAGCCCAGTAAAAGAACATTATCTAGTAAGATGCATATTTCAAATAAAGGACTTTAAACAGCTGAGAAGGTCAGAAGAAGGATCAGACTGATGGCTTAGAATAAGAGATTTTGTTTCATTTCCTGGATAAGGTCTTTTACTATGTGGGTCAGCTAGGGATTCAGATGCTGTACAGGCAGTGGGGATGTGGGAAAGAGTCAATAACCAGATAATGGTGACACCTAATAGTTGGACTTAGGGCCCATTACTGCAGGTCCCCAGCCAATGACGGTTGCTACATTTATGAGACTAATGGAAAGGATATAAAGCAGGAAAATCCTCTAGTCCTACCACACCAGTCCAGACAAATGGGTTATATCCATCTGTCAGCAGATGGAGACAGAGAAAAAGCAGTTCCAAGTAATTCACCCCTTAATTTGTGCAGCCTGGAATTTTCAGTATTTTGACTAGCCAAGGTGTGGAGCTCAAATGAAGTACATTGAAGAACATAGAAAATCCAATGAGGTCACTCAACAGTCATATCATACAGGGAGGATAATGCTCCATTACAGTGAATGCACTGAAATAGGAAATGTGTGACCACAAAGTGATGACATGGACAACTGAAAAGATGATATCTGTGAATAAACCAGAATAAAAACAGAACACCATAGAGGGTAATTTTTCCTTCCTTTTAGTCCATATCAGACCAGTCCAGAAGAATGGGATTTATTGAAACATTTCTAAACTACACTATCCATTAGTCCTAGGTGGTGTATATCAGAAACATACACAATATGAGACACAAAAAGAATAGCAGAATACAAAGAAACTACCAAAAAACAAACAAAATAAATCACCAAATGAACTCCCCTTATCATGATTAAAAACTTGTGGCTATAAGCCTAATACTCAAGCTAAACTGAAAAAACCTGGGCAAAAAGATATGATTTTAACTGTTTCCTAAACTGAAGGATCGAAGTTATAATATGTATGCTCAAAGGCAAAGAACTCCAAAAAGATGCACCCGCAACCTGAAGCATTGCTGAACAGTTAGCTTCAAGTCTAACACACATTGAACAGTTAGCTTCAAGTCTAACACACTTAATTAGAAGGAATATCAAATAAAAGTTTATCCACAGAACATAAATTACAAGATGGCTGATATAATCTTAAAAGATGAAGCTAATGCCAGGGGTGCATCATTGCTCAAGACCTTAAATATCAAGGTCAACATCTTAAACTTAATCCATCAAAGTACAGGAAGCCAGTGCAAAACCTTCAAAGCTGATGTAATGTGATCAAATTTAGACAATCCTGTCAGAAGCCTAACAGCAGAATTTTGCATAATTTGAAGAGAATGAATCATCGATTTAGAGAGGCCCAAGGACAGTGAGTTAAAACCAAAGCTTGCAAAACTGTCCGGAAATTTACCTCAGATGACAAACTCTTCAAACGTCTTAATAATTTTAACCTGAAGGCATCTTTCCGGATAACATTCCTTATTTGAAATTTGCAAGTTAGCTTAGAGTCTAATAAATTCCAAGATACTTACATTAGGTGGCAAAAACAATCTCAGTATCTGCAAAACTGAACGCACTGGGCCAGTGCTCAGGCTGTGAATGATTCAACAATAACAATATCTGTGTTTTCCCTACATTTAACTTCAACCTATTGGTGCTAAACCAGGATCCTAACTTCTGCAAGCACATCTTCAGAAAAGACAGTGTCAGAGACAGAATACTTCACTGGGAAAAAAAAAACCTGAATATCATCAGCATAAAGTCGGTATTGCACACCCATATCAGAGAGAACACAAGCTGGAATCAAGTAGATATTAAATAAAACAGGTGAAAGAGCCGACCCTTGTGGTACACCCATAGTAATCGGTATCCAAGATGAGTTCTCCTCACCCAGTTTCGAAAATAACTCAAATAGAAAAGAATGGAACTCAAATCTCTGGGTCATTTTCCATTTGAGCCTTAGAGAAGGGTGACCCAGAAGGACCTCACTTTCAAGACAGCGTTCCTTCAGTATATCACTTTGAGGCACAGAGATTCAGAGTTACAGACTTTATTTTGTGGAGATCACTTTCTCTGTTTTATGGAAGAAGGGTTTTAGATTTTAACAGTTAATTCATTTCTCCCTAAATAATATTTCCATCTTCCCACAGGGAAGGAATGTGAAGAGTTTAAATCACTACATTTATGGGGTATTTGTTGGATACTTCTTAAATACTTGGAAATAGCTAATGAATTCAGGAAGTCAGATTGTACTTTTTGGAGGCCCAAAAAAGGAGATGCTGCTTCTAAAGCTACAATTGCTTGTTAGATTAAAGAGATGATATCGTCAGCCTATACTCTTAAAGGAAAATAGTCTTACATTGCATTAAGGGCTCATTCTACTACAGGAGTATTCAACGTGTTTCTCTACCATGGTCTCTGCTGGGCAGAGACATCTAGAAGACAGAGGGTCACTGGGGACTCATCACACTAGTGGGGCTGGACTGGCCAAGGAGAATGTGGTATGGGGATCTCATAAAGCTAAAAAGAAGAGTATTTCCAAGGATGGATGGCCTGTGGTGCAGAGTCTGATGTGGATGCAAGATACATCACCATTCCATTTTACAGAATGGCTTTTGAAAGGCAAGGTTTCGAAAGGAAGGTTTTTCTAGCCAGATCATACCTACGCTCATGTTCCAGGAAGACTTCTACCTTTTTGGCACATATCAGGGTCTGCCACATTTTTGAGGCATGGAGCTGTAGACTGGCAGGTGATGCCCTTGAGACTGGTGATTAGATCCGATCCTTCCTTCTTCCCTAAAGTTGTGTCCTCATTCCTGTCATGGCAATCCTTCAAAGCTCAGCCCCCATAATGGGTAGTGTGGTCTTCTTCGTCATTGCCACATTACCAAGTCATCCAACGTAGGGACACAAAGGAGCTTGTCCAAATCTTTAACAGGGAGAGGATATAGCCTGTCCATCAACTTCATGCCCTGAAGGACTATATCCAGCACCTCCTATTCTGCTAGGACCATTTGCAAGAGGGCTCTGTGAATAGGGAAGGCTTTTGCTAGCTTCCGCAGACCTTCCCATGTCTCCTCCTATGCTGCTGCTGTGATGAGAAGAGCTGAGATCACCTGGTCCATAAGTGATGGTACCTACTCCTGAGTTGTAATCTTTTGGCTCCCCCGACTCTAGGGAGGCCTTCCCCAGCAGGGATTCTTCATTGGCACATCTTCTATGACCCAGGCCTCCTTAAGGGGGGTTGTAGGTGGCACTAATGCCCATCCATTTTCAGAGCTCCCACGAGGAATTCTGGGTCACTTGACCCAAGCTGGACTGGCTCTTGCGAGGGCCTGGAGCCTTTAGCCTCTACTGCAATATTGAACTTGACACTGGATTCCCTAAGGACTGGGCCCTGTACCTCAGAAAATGCAGAGTCTGAAGTGGATGCAATCAGTAAAGGTTTGTCAAAATTTAAGTCCCAGATACAGCAGAATGGGCTCCCCTGTCCCAGAAGTACCTGGTGGCTGTCCCCTCCCTCAAGCCACGTGGGTTTAGGTGGTCTGACCCTAAAATGGTTGCTGTTTCCACAAAATACGGCCTAGCTGCAGCTGGGCCCACTGACATGGAAATGGTGTTGGGTAACAGTGTCCCGAGGAGAACCCAGCTTTGGTGCACTCCCAGAGCCATCTGTTGCTGAAGGTACTGCTCCCTCCCAACAGGGCAGTAGCTGCTGGCAGAATTATTCACCCAATGGCCCTTGTATGTCCCATACTGCCTGCATCCTGGCCACAGCAGGCGATCTGCAGAAACCATAAGGTCCCCTATTCCCTGGGATCCCTTCTGACTCACTGGGCCTGGGGAATCCCCCCCAGTGCTGTTCTGCCTTGCCTTTGGTTTTCCTTTATGCATTTTTCCTTTCTTTTTTTTTAAAAACTTTATTGGCAGAAGAGATTTACTGCTCCCTGACATTTCCAATCTTCTTCTCCTTTATTTTCCTCTTCTGTTGGGCTCTGCAGGGAAAGGGGCGGGCGGGCGGGCAGCTAGCCATGCCAAGTGAGAGCCTGTAGGCTAAGGATCGGCGATATGGAGGGAAGGACCCTTCCAGGCTCTAACAAGAAAAAGATCTGTGGACCAATCCCTGGGAGGCAACACTGGCTAAGGACTCAACCACTGGGCAGCAGACCAGGGACTGTTCCCTGGAGAGTCAAGCCTGTAAGAAGAATCCTGTTGTACCAGTCCAACCTGGACCATTTGCTGGAGGCAGAGCAATACTGGCAAGATCCAGGCTTCACAACCCCTTATACTGGTGATGTCGCTGGCATCTTCAGTTTCTCTGCCTACATCTGCTGATAGAGGGACATAACCCACTGGAACGGTCTGGCAAGGATGAAAAGGAATATAATTTATAAATTCTAAAATGCACAGGCCAGTTTACGTTCTGTAACACACTGCACATTGAAGGAACGTTTTACTATAAAGACTGTCTGAAACTTACCCTTGGGCCCCTTCCTTTTATTTTCCTTCCTGATCTGGTTACTAGAAGCCTCCTCGGATACATAGATTGTGTGTTGGCCAAAATGCTGAAAATAGAGGGCAAAGTTAAAACCAAGTAACTACTACAAAAAGCTGTTACAACTCAACTTAGCTTTCATCAGTACAATGAAAAAGGCCCTCCATGATCTGAGATAAGAATGGACAATGAAAAAGCCCCTCCAGCTGCTTATCAATGACAACATGATAGGTCAAGATGGCACTGTGATGCATGCTGATAGAAGCAGCTATAAGTCCTCAATAATCAGGCTGTTCCTCAAGTCAGTAGCTGTGGGTTTAGGAAACTGCTGTGAAATGTCAATGTGAGGTTTAAAAGTTACTTTAAAACAGTCGTTCTTAATCTTTCTTCTGTTGTGACACACCTGACAGACCTTGTCCGTGTGCTGACCCAAAGAAGAGCCCAAATATTTTACTGTTGTTAGAAGTGATACAAGGGAAATTAAACTGTTCTTAACAGAATTTACTTTTTTATGAACTGTTACTGAATGATAAATTAGGTCTTACCAGATAATTTTCTTTCTTTTAAACCCAGTCCTCAGAACACAACTAGCAAGTCAGGTTCTCAGGATACCTACAATGAATATACATGAGATAAATCTGCATACTATGGAGGTAGGGCATGTAAATCTATCTCATGCATATTCACTGTAGGTATCCTGAAAACCTGACTGGCTAGACCTACCTGCTTTAGACCTACCAGACCAGTCCAGGACCTGTGGGTTTGTGCCCATCAACCAGTAGATGGAGACAAAGAACAAATATTTGTGAGCCCTGACCTTGAGGTCTTCAACATCGCAAATGAGTAAGCAATAGAGACAAGGAGTATGATGTTTTAACCATTTAAATTGAAAAATAACACACATGTAAAAACTATGTGAAACGATACCTTGTAATGAGTGAAGAAACTGCACTCTTCTATAAACAGCAAGAATCAACAGTACAGCACTTGGGTGGGACTCTGGACTGGTCTGACAGGACTAAAGGAAAGAAAATTATCAAGTAAGACTACTTTTCCTTCTGTATCATTCTTACCAGATCAGTCCATGACCTGTGGTCCTTGGGTGGGAACCAAAAAACAGCGAAGATGACACAGATGAGCAAAATAAAGACGAAAAAGGAAAAATAAAAACAGTGAAATAGGAAAAAGGAAAATGACAAAATATGTATTAAAAAAGGAAAACTCAAAAATGGAAATATAACTGCTAGCAAACGCAAAGCAGCTTTGGAATTTCTCTCGTCGAGAGAGATATATATATAATTCTCGTACCAGAATTCTTCATAACGATTGTTCCTAAACCATGCACATAGCCTTTTTAAAGGCATAGTGTTATTGCATTAAGGTGTGTCCTATCGAATACTCTACAAGAATTTACACTGCTAGAAAATACACACATGGTGTAACAGACTCCTGACGCAGGCCAGTTGGGCCGAAACACAGCTGTGTCGAGTCATATCAACTCAATAAATCTATTCATTATTTTTTTTATTCATTTTGCTTGTGTCGTCCTTTTTTTACTTCAGTTATATTTCCATTTTTTGAGTTTTCCTTTTTTAATACATATTTTGTCATTTTCCTTTTTCCTATTTCACTGTTTTTATTTTTCCTTTTTCGTTTTTATTTTGCTCATCTGTGTCATCTTCGCTGTTTTTTGGTTACTGTTTTTTGCGAAGACAGGTTTCTTCTGTATTTGTTATAGTCCTTGGGTGGGAAACAGAAATCTCTGCCTGAAGGAATTCAGCACTAAACACAACCTCCACTGGCACTCCTACATCTAACCTGCAATGTTTAGCAAAGGTACAAATCTCAACCGGTCACTGCACCCAACTCTGTCCAAAAAGTTGAAACTCTTCTAGTAGAATGAGTCCTTAATGCAATGGAAGACTGTTTTCCTTTAAGAATATAGGCTGACGATATAATCTCTTTAATCTAACAAGCAATTGTAGCTTTAGAGGCAGCATCTCCTTTTTTGGGCCTCCAAAAAGTACAATCTGACTTCCTGAATTCATTAGCTATTTCCAAGTATTTAAGAAGTATCCAACAAATACCCCATAAATGTAGTGATTTAAACTCTTCACATTCCTTCCCTGTGGGAAGATGGAAATATTATTTAGGGAGAAATGAATTAACTGTTAAAATAAAAACCCCTTCTTCCATAAAACAGAGAAAGTGATCTCCACAAAATAAAGTCTGTAACTCTGAATCTCTGTGCCTCAAAGTGAAATACTGAAGGAACGCTGTCTTGAAAGTGAGGGCCTTCTGGGTCACTCTTCTCTAAGGCTCAAATGGAAAATGACCCAGAGATCTGAGTATAAGATTAAAATTTCACTCAGGACAAGGAAGACGAAGAGCAGGACAAATACATGTGACAATCTCTGAGAAAATGAACTAAATTGGGATGAGTTGCTAAAAAAGACTTTTCTGAACGTCCATGGAAACAGAATATTGCTACTTGAAACTTCAATGAGCCTAATGTCAGAACACTCTGAAACCTGTCTTGAAGTCAGGCCAAGAAGTGCTCTACTCATGCTTTAAAGGAAGAGATTGCTCCACTGGCACACCAAGATTCAAAAACTTGCCAACTCACACATACATTGTAGAAGTGGAATGCTTCCTAGCCTGAAGCAGAGTGGAAATCACTTTTTCTGACTAACCTTTACGCCTTAGCCTCAATTGCTCAAGAACCAAGCAGTTAAAACAGAAGGAAGCTAGATGTTCCATTATTAGCAGACCTTGAAGAAGTAGGCCTCCTGAGGAAGGTGCAACAGCTGATCGATCTCAAGATGAACTAGTGAACCATGGCCTCCTTGGTCAATCTGAAGCTACTGTCTGCAGCTTCTAGAATCATCCAGCTGGAATAAGTTGAGGTTTTCTGAAGAACATGACCCAGCACTGGAAGTGGTGGACACATGAACAAAAGATTCCTAGGAGGTCAGGGTTGAAGAAAAGCATCAAAACCTTCAAAATCAGGCTCTTTCCTTCAGGTGAAAAACTGTGGAACTTTGGCATTGGCATTTGCTACCATGAGATCGAGAATCAGTGTGTCACACCTCTTTGTCATCAGTATAAAAGCTGCAGGAGAGTTTTTCCATTTTCCTGGATCTAACAAGTGTCTGCTGAGGAAATCTGCCGGTATGTTCTATAATCTGGAAATGTGAGATGCTGAGAGGGTCCACAGATACTTCATGTGAGGAATAACATCACCTCCTGAGATACTGCCACAATTTTAGTGCATCCCTGTTAATGTAAGCTACTGTTGTCGTGTTGTTGCAGAAAATCCTGACTGCCTTACCCTGCATTATCAGTGAAAACTTCTAAAGTGCTACGCAAACGCTCTGCATTCCAGGTGGTTCATGGACCAGGACCTCTCAACCAAGACCATGTCCCCAGTATAATCTGGTTCTGAGAATGGGCCCCCAAACAAGCAAGCTTGTGTCTGTTACCACTATCCAATCGGCGAACTGAAGGTTCCCCCCTCCCTCCCCTCCAAAGAAGGTTGTAGAATTAGGGCTACCATTTCATGCTGATACTGGCTTGCAATGTCCAAGGAAGGTGACACTTGAAACTATGGGAGACCTCTGACTGAGAAAAGAATTTTGCAAGGGCCTCATATGAGCCTTGGCCCACAGAACTAATCTATGGCTGTTGCCACCAACCTCAAACTTGCACATTATTATCATCACACAATTTTTATACTGCACTATCTGTTGTACTAGGCAGTTTACAAAACAAAACACACATAATAAACAAGGATTACCAAAACTCACTGAAGCACTACTAGATCTAATTCCAAGCTCGTGGAGCTCATTGTGACATGAGTGATTTGAGTTTGAAGCTTCTCCAATCTCTGTTGTGGAAGAAATACCATCCTCAAATTGGTGTTCAATTTTGCGCCTAAATATTCTAGGTCCTAACTGGGCATCAATTAGTTCTTGTTAAGACAGATCACCCATTCCAGGAACAGTAAGATATGAATAACCCTAGCTGTCACTTGCTCATGCTCTGTTGTGTATTGGCTCTGATCAACCAATCTAGATAAGGGTGAACTTTGATTTCCTCTTGATGGAGGAAGGCTGATACTACAACCATGAGTTTGGAAAAAAAACATGGTGCTATTGCCTAGTGGTGTAGCCAAGGGCTGACATCCAGTAGCAGCATACCTATGATGTAGCTAGCAGGGATCCCCAAGCCCCACCAGCCGAAAACTCCCAACAACTGTCCCTCCTGCATACCTTGTAAATAGCAGATCTTCGCCTGCAGTGACCGGCGACTGATATATACTGCTCACACCAGCCCCACAGCCTTCCCTCTGATGTATTCTCGCCTAGGCAGAATCAGGAAGTTTCATCAGAGGGAAGGCTGTGGGACCAACATGAGCAGTGGGTGTATTAGTTGCTGCTCGCTGCAGGTGAAAATCTGCTATTTAAAAGGTATGCGGGGGAGGGGGGATGTTTGAGAGACCACATGGCATGCAGGCGCGAGAGGGAGAGACAAAATCACTTGTGGGACAAGGCAAAGTTCTTCTGTCCACCCATCTTGGGCCCAGGCCCACCCAAAATTGGGTGTCTGGCTACGCCCCTGCTGTTGCCAGTCCAAATGGCATTGACCTAAACTGGAAATGCTGATCTAGAAATGCAAACTTTAAGAACATCTGATGCGGTGGCCAAATCAGAATATGTAAATAAGACACTAGGATCCAAGGCCATATGAACTGCAATAACTACCCTTAAAGTTCCTTTCTAAAAAGCGGCACATGTAAGGTTCGAAGCGGCACATGTAAGGTTCGATTTACCACTTTGAGATCCAGAATAGGACAAACAATGAAACAGATGGAACATTTTTCCAGTCACCACGAACTCTGGAACAGGTACTACTGCCCCAAGGTTTAGGAGATTCTGAAGTGTAGACCACACTGCTTTGGTGCAAACCCCACAAGCAGAAACCAAGAATGAATCTATGACAAATTTGTAACATTACTGCATCTAAAACCTACTGGGTCGGATGTGATCTGGGTCCTTTCCTCAGCAAAGAGAGACAAATGGCCCCTTATCATGCCCAGTGGCAAATGGACCAAAAGGCAATCACTGTGATGTGCGAGGAGAGCCTGAGAGACGAAGACTTTGGTTTGCTCCTTTTCTTTCTCCACAAAAGAAAGAGTGATGGACAGGGTATACCTGTAGTATGGAAGTCGTTTTCAGTTATTGACTGGTCACTGTTCAGTAAGTTATTTCATAAATATTGTTCTGCCCATTGTATATTGGATATTTGTCCTCCGTATTTGATGGAATATACTCCAACAATCTTTAGCTTAAGTGTATATTTATGGATTGAACATTAATTAGTTCAGGGAGCCTTTCCTACTAGTTTAGCAGAAATTATAATTACGCTAATACCAAAGGATTTAACTAAACCAAAAGAACTGGTTTTGAATTATAGGCTGGTGGCATCGATACCTTTTTTGTCAGACTAATGGAGGGACTGGTAAGTGTTCAGCTCAATCATTATTTAGATTTACATGACATGTTACCTCCTTCACAATCGGGGCTCCATGCTTTTTTTCTTAGTACGGAGACAGTACTGTGTTCCTTGCTAGATCATTTGATCATTACTGAGCTTGAGTAAAAATGCCTTGTTTCAGTTTGATTTGTCATTGGCTTTTGACCTTGTGGACCATTCCTTTCTTTTACATAAATTAGAGGATTTAGGAATTGCAGGGGTGGTACTGGATTGGTTCAGAGGCTTTCTAACTAGTAGTTCGTATAGAGTAAAATCACAAGGGGAATTATCCACAAGTTGGAGAAACCCTTGAAGTGTTACGCAAGGTTCATTACTTTCTCCTGTATTATTTATCAACTTCATGCGATCTCTAAGCCTTTTATTAGAGAAACATGGCCTCATTCATAATATTTATGCTGATATTTCAGTAGTAATTCCTATACAATCAATCTCTGATTTAGAATATACAAATAATCATATATGTATGAAACTGGTAGAAGGATGGATGCAGGACCATAAGTTAAAGCTCAATTTGGAGAAAACTAAGATTTTGTGTTCTAATTACCATCCAGATTTAAATCCTTTAACGATCACAATTAACAACACAGTTTTTACTCTTTCTCCAATCATTAACATTTTGGGTATTCATTTGGATTGTTCTATCTCACTAGAATTTCATATAAACTAATTTTTTTATGATGAAAAACTGCGCTTTATAAGGACATGCTTTGATTTTGGCACAATTTGAACAGTTGGTTTATTCACTGATACTTTAATCAATTGATTATTGTAATGTAGTGTATTTTGGCAGAACTAAGCATTCATTTAAAAAACAGACAGTGCAGAATATGGCAGTCAGATTGATATATGGCCTTTCCAGATATGACAGTGTTCCCCTTCTTTATAATAGATTACATTGGTTGCCTACAAAGGCTAGGGTAAATTTTTAATTTGCTTGTTTTCTTTATAAAACATTGCAAGGTCAAATTCCTAGCTATCTATTAACTCATTTCTATCTTGTCTCATTTCAAAGAGCCAGGAGAGGTGATATTAATGGTTCTTTTACTTTTCCATCAACTAGAGGGATAAGGAGAGTGTCAATTTTTGATAGACTGTTGGTCGCTCAAACAGTACGTCTATGGAAGGATCTTGTAGTACAACTTTCTTATTCTCATTCGTATCTCTCCTTTAGAAAAAGTCTAAAGACTATTCTGTTTACAAAATTTATGTCCTGATTATGATCTTTTGCTAATAATATCCCAGGAGAATGTGCTAGCTGTCTTGTTATATGTAACCTGTTTAGAATGTAGCGGTAATAGCAGGATATAAAAAACAGAGTTTAATGTAATGTGCTTGGAAATGGAACCCCAGAAAGAAAACTCAAAATACTGTGGAATCTGTAGAACTCAAAACCAATAGTATAAAGTTACATCTACATATACTTTCCTAGAATTCAAAGGTGAGTCTTGTGTCATTTAATGAAAACATATATTGGAGAAAAAAGACTTCAGTGTAATTTGGAGACACCTCAGTTTGAAAGATACACCTTCATAAATAAGGAGGGCTCAGTTTAATCATCATCAGTCTACAAAAAAACTCCACTCTTGCAACAATACTCATAAAACAAAAAACAAGACACCCCAGAAAGAAACCCAGGCTGCCCCGGTCTACATGCCATGGAATTCTGAAACCTAGCTCTAGAAGCAGTCTGATGTGAGGAAGATTTACATTTATCTTCAGATAATCTTTGTGGCTTGGGCTCTTCTAAAACCTTAACCCAACATTTCCAAATCCTTTCCAAACAGTAATATACTCCTAAAGTGAAATCTGCTAAGGCGAGTCTTAAAAGCAATATCTGCCAACCAATTTCTGAGCCATAACAAATGTCTTGCAAAACTGTTAATGCCATGCCTTTTGTAGAAGTTCTGATAAGGTCATAGAGGGGCATCTGCTATATAAGATGATTTGCCTCCAGACGATCTGTGAATTCTGAAACCTCTGTTTGTTCCGTGAGAGAAGAAATAAGATCCTGCTGGATCAAAAGTAAAGATGCTCTGGAAACAAATTATAATTACTGCCCGGAAACTATTATAGATAGAAATAATATGACGGCAGATAAAGGCCATATGACCCATTCAGTCTGCCCATCCTCTGTAATCCCTAATTTTTCCTTTCTGGGTAGCCAGCTTTGGAACGCTCTTCCAAGACCAATCCGATCAATCTACGGCCTTTTGCCCTTCAGAAAAGCTTTGAAGACTCATCTATTTAAGAAAGCCTACCCTAACAATTCAACTAACTAAGCAAGCCCACATGATTCTACCAATGATTGTTTATATTTACCATGTTTTCCATAACCCTTATTGCTCTCCCTATTCTTTTCCTCTCCATATATTCCTCTGTTTGGTCACCCAGTCGAAGAAGACAGTCAGATTCGTCTGACACGACCTGCCACTAGTGAAGCCATGCTGCCTCGGCTCCTGCATTCCATTTAGTTCACGAAATCTCACAATCCTCCTCTTTAGAAGCGTTTCCATTAACTTACTCACCACTGAGGTCAAGAATTATGGAACATATAAATAAACATGGTTTTATAGGACAAAGTCAGCATGGGTTCATGCAAGGGAACTCTTGCTTCACTAATTTACTTCATTTCTTTGAAGGCGTGAATAAACATGTGGATAAAGGTAAGCCGGTTGATGTAGTGTATCTAGATTTTCAGAAAGCTTTTGACAAAGTTTCTCATGAGAGACTCCTGAGAACATTAACAAGTAATGGGATAGAAGGCAATGTTCAGGTGTGGATTAGGAATTGGTTTTGGCCACAAAACAGAGGATAGGGTTAAATGATCATTTCTCTCAATGGAGGAGGGTGAATAGTGGAGTGCTGCAGGGATCAGTACTGGGACCGGTGCTATTTAACATATTTGTAAATGATATGGAAATCAGAACGATGAGCGAGGTGATTAAATTTGCAGATGACACAAAACTATTGAAGGTTGTTAAAACACATGCAGACTGTGAAAAACTGCAGGAAGATCTTAGGAAATTGGAAGCCTGGGCATCTAAATGGCAGATGAAATTGTGATGCACACTGGAAAGAATAATCCGAATCATAGTTAACTGATGCTAGGGTCCAAGAAAGGGCTCTGGGTGTCATCGTCGATAATACACTGAAACCTTCTGCTCAGTGTGCTGCTGCGGCTTGGAAAGCGAATAGAATGTTGGGTATTTTGGGGAAAGGTATGGAAAACAGGTGTGAGAATGTTATAATGCTGTTACATCGTTCCATGGTGCGACCGCACCTTGAGTACTGTGTTCAATTCTGGTCACCACATCTCAAGAAAGATATAGTGGAACTGGAAAAGGTGCAGTGAAGGGTGACTAAAATGATAGCGGGGATGGGACGACTTCCCTATGAAGAAAGACTAAGGAGGCTAGGGCTTTTCAGCTTGGAGAAGAGACGGCTGAGGGGAGACATGATAGAGGTATATAAAATAATGAGTGGAGTGGAACAGGTGGATGTGAAGCGTCTGTTCACGCTTTCCAAAAATACTAGGACTAGTGGGCATGCGATGAAACTACAGTGTAATAAATTTAAAACAAATTGGAGAAAATATTTCTTCACCCAACGCGTAATTAAACACTGGAATTCGTTGCCGGAGAACGTGGTGAAGGCGGTTAGCTTGGTAGAGTTTAAAAGGGGGTTAGATGGTTTCCTAAAGGGCAAGTCCATAAACCGCTACTAAACGGACTTGGGAAAAATCTACAATTCCAGGAATAACATGTATAGAATGTTTGTACTTTTGGGAAGCTTGCCAGGTGCCCTTGGCCTGGATTGGCCGCTGTCGTGGATAAGATGCTGGGCTCGATGGACCCTTGGTCTTTTCCCAGTGTGGCATTACTTATGTACTTATGCACCTTGGGGGTCAGCACCCAAGAAAAAGATCTAGGTGGTGTTGTAGATAATAAGCTGAAATCGTCTGCTCAGTGTGTGGCAGTGGCCAAAAAAGCAAACAGAATGCTAGGAATTATTAGGAAAGGGATGGTGACTAAGACCGAAAAAACTATAATGCCTCTGTATCGCTCTATGATGCGATCTCATCTTGAACACTGCATTCAGTTCTGGTCGCTGTATCTCAAAAACGATATAGCGGAATTAGAAAGGGTTCCGAGAAGAGCGATCAAAATGATAAAGGGGATGAAACTCCTCTCATACGATGAAAGGCTAAAGACGTTAGGGCTGCTCAGCTTGGAAAAGAGACAGATGAGGGGAGATATGATTGAGGTCTACAAAATCCTGACTGGTGTAGAATGAGTAGAAGTGAATCGATTTTTTACTCGTTCAAAAAGTACAACGACTAGGAGACACTCAAGGAAGTTACATGGAAATACCTTTAAAACAAATAGGAGGAAATATTTTTTCACTCAACAAATATTTAAGCTCTGGAACTCTTTGCTGGAGGATGTGGTAGCAGCGGTTAGTGTATCTGAGTTTAAAAAAGGTTTGGACAAGTTCCTGGAGGAAAAGTCTATGCTATTGAGACAGACATGGGAAAGCTACTGTTTGCTCTGGGATTGGTAGTATGGAATGCTGCCACTATTTGGGTTTATGCTAGGTACTTGTGACCTGGCTTGGCCACTGTTACAAACAGGATACTAGGCTATATGGACCACTGGTCTGACCCAGATTGGCTATTCTTATGTAGTGCTGCAATACTGAATGCCTGCTTCAGCAAAGACTCTGCCACCTGTTCTTGGAGAGGGGCTTCTGATATAAACAGTGCCTATAAAGACCTAGTGATTACAGCAGAAAGATTTTCTCTGTGAAAAGAGGAAATACTGTGGAGTCAACTCCCTCTCCCACAGGAGGTTCCCTTTCTTCCAAATCCTTTAAGGAAGCTGTATTAGGACCGAGAGATGCCTCACAGTTTTAATCAGAAGTTGAAACCACAGAATGGGAATCCCAGTCTAATGATTCCCACATGTCTGTGCGTGGATGCAGAAACCTTTGGAGTTGCAAGAGAAGGAGAACTATATGTGCCTCTTGACTTCCCTGTGAGCGCTTTAAGAGAAAGGCTTTATGCAAAAACAATTCAAGCTCAGGAGAAAAAGGACTCCCTTCTCCCCGAGATTCCCCTGCGCCAGAAGTCAAAACAGAATTAGGAGAGACTTCTGAGGTCTCAAAATTGCTTATTTGAAAACCCTGTACTATATTCTGCTGTTCAAAGTCTCCTAGTCTGGAAACTGAGATAGACTGTACTTCAGATGAACAATGTGATAAAGTGACTGCACCATCCCCTGACTTGGGGAAAAGAACCATGGGTTTGCCCAGCAGAAGCTAAATCATCTTTTTTCCCCCCATTAAATTCTTTTTCTGCTTGTTGAAGGGATTCCCTCTAGGTCAGCAACAGCAAAGTCCTGGCCTGACATGAGATGCAATCTGCAGTGCCTGGCATATTCTGCTGGGGTTTCCATCACACTATAACCATAGATTACCTTCGATGCGAACAAAATCAAGGCAACAGCTGCAGGCTACTGTGGTTGGAAGTCTGCACACTTAACCAAACAAAGAGCAATGCCTGCTCCCTCCATACTCCCTTGGAGATAACAGAAATGAAAGAACTCAGCCCATGCTGCCAAATTAGAAATGGCTGCAACAGAAAAATAAGTTCTTCTCAGTTTTCCAATACATAAAAATAAAGACAAATGTCAGACCTCTATACATTATCTTATCCTTGTGCTCAAATGAAGCGGAAAAAAAAAAAAGAAGGGGGAATTGCTGGGGGGTGGGGGAGGGAGCTCCGACTATTCTGAGCTATCCCATATGCTCAACTGATAGTAAAAAGTATTTATTTTATTCAGGAGCAAATTCAAAACATTGCCAAACCCCCTGCTCTACTGGGTCCCAGTTCTCAACTGGCTCAGGAGCCATTACACCACTGAATAATTCAGGAGCTGAACAGTCCAACTGTCATAATCTGCTGGAAACAGAGAAATACTGAAGACCTCAAGCTCCATGATACCCTTATAAGGCAGGATTCAATTCTTTGTTCTGTCTCTATCTGCTGGTTAATGGGCACAAACCAACACCTGGACTGATCTGGTAAGGATGACAAGAAAAATGGTGTTTTTTTTCTCAAACATTTCAATTAATGAGAAATCTGGGATGGACACTTACTGTCAACATCAAATATTTTCCCATACAGCTCACAAAATAAATAAATAAAATTCGGGTACTGCCTCAATAACAGTGGCACAAAATCCGACAACTGCTAGATACTTTGTGAAGTAACACAAAACTATGCAAACCGGCTACTTAGACCTATGCAGTAAACCTTCTAAATTGTAACACCGCCAACTCTCAGAGCACAAATAACTGTACCTTTAAAAAAACAAAAAAGGCAGAACAGCAGCTACAGAACACCAAACATGCCTTCTGTTGGAAAAGATGAATAAGTCACACTGCTATAGATCACAAGCCAGAATTCTTCACACATACATCAAAAAACAGTCCTCACCAATTACAGAATGAAGGACAACAAACTAGACATGGAAATCCTGAGAAGTCACAGTCTCTCTCTGCGAGCAATACAACACGTGAAAAAACTCTCATTTTCCAATCACTAAAAACTGACCCCCCTGTTTACTAAGCCACACTAGTGGCTGCCATGCGCTAATGCTGGCACAGCCCATTCACTTTGAATGGGCTGTGTCAGCATTGCTGCGTGGCTTAGTAAACATGTGTGTGGGGAGTGGGGAACCTTCTAATTGGGGTGGTCTGTCTCTCTACAGTTCTTCTATTCTTTTATCCACTACTGACCTTCCAAAACCTTTTAACCTCCTCTTGAGCTCCTTTTTTTTTTTTTTTTTTAACTTTCTTTTAAAGTATTTACAAATTTTACAAGCAAATTTCACTTATCCAGAAAACAGGATCAAAACAGAAAAACTTATTACAATCAGAAAACATAGCTTAAATAAGAAAATATAAACAAAATCCTCAGCCACTCTTTTTCACCTTCTACTGGCCCTTCACAGACCCGCTCCCTTTCCTTTCTTACCCCTTCCCCAGCACATGCATGTCCTTCACAATTTTATCCCATCTTTCCATCCCATACCACCTTTCTATTCCTTGCCTCAAATACCTTAGCAGATCCAACATACCCTTACAGGCACTCCACTACTTAACAATCCCTGAATCTCTAGTCAGTCACTTAGTCCTCAATTCCACCATTTCCAAGCCTAGGTCCCCATATTCCCATCCAATCCCTTGAATGTCCACCTAATCTTTTCACCTCTAGGGTCCCCCTCTTGTAGCAAGGCCACTGCAGCAAGTTTATCCCTTCTCTCTCAACTGCCAGTGCATGCTTCTCCTTCCCTATGTGTAGCGTCTTTTTCCCAAAATTCCTCCCCTCACTAGTCCCCCTTTTAAAGCTTATCTTCTGCACCCAATTATTAGAGTTGGCAGAAGGATAAATTTCCTCCTCCTCCGCAGTCAGCATTGGCACTAATTGTGGCCAAATAGGAAAGAGTAGGACCCCACATTTCTGGGCCAGGTTGGTAGCAGTGAGCATAGCTACAAGGGAAGAAGTAGATTTAGCATTTCCAGGCCGAGCTGGCAGCAGCACAGATAGGTTCAGCATGTAATGGTGCTAATTGCTGGTGGGAAGGAGGGCAAAAGCAGACCTGCAACAAATTCAACTTGAGCTGGCAGTAACATTACTGGAGAAGGGAGGAAGTAGAATTAGGGAGAAGTTATGGAGATTTTAAGTATTTGGCTTCCTGCTTTGAACACTCTTTGGCCCGCAGGCATATGCGTTTTTTAAAAAAATATGGGTTGTCAGTCACAGTTTTTGTTGACATACCTTGCAGTTCTTGGTGACACACTAACTGAGAACTGCTTTAAAAAAAAAAAAAAGCAGAGGTTTACGCTGGGGAAAATGCTGACTGTTCAAAATTTCAAGATTATTCCACAAATATGGCCTATATGAGAGGGTGGTAAGAAGGAAGCCACTGCTGAAGAAAATCCACATGTCGCACAGTGTATGCAATCTACATATACATGGGAAGTTTTAAGGTCTGATGTGACCACAGTGGAAGATTTTGATTTCAATGCTAAGAAATATACATACAAATACAACACATTAAACTGTTAACTCCTAACCCTTGTCCACTTGTTCAGAACCCTTATTTTATCATCCTCACTTCAATATTCCCTTATCTCGTTTGTCCTGTTTGTCTGTCCTGATTAGATTGTAAGCTCTGTCGAGCAGGGACTGTCTCTTCATGTTCAAGTGTACAGCGCTGCGTACGTCTAGTAGCGCTATAGAAATGATAAGTAGTACTAGTAGTTAATACCGTCTCTACAGCTTTTACCACACCTTAATTTACGAGAGGGCCAGAGACTAAGGTCTGTCTGAGCATTTCCCCCATCCCCTGGAGCACATCCTCACTCCCGCCATCCAATCCCCCAACCTCCAGATAGAAGCTACCAAATAAAGGTTGAGCTTAAAACTTACCTCTTCACAGAAGCATTTCACTGTCCTCTGCCGATCCATCAGTAGGCTCAGGCACCATGGGACTCTCCTGATTTTGTTTCTTCCCCCTCCCCTCCCCGTTTTCCTATTATGATTATTGTAGTTCTGCCCCCACCCCTCTAAATCTGTTTGTCTTTTTATGTATTCTTTCTTTTTCCCTCTCTTTCTGTACAGTCTATACGTCACCTAGCTTGTACAGCTGATGGGCAGGACAGCAAGTCATAAATAAAACTCGAAACTTGAATTCCCTGGTGGTTCAGTGGTGAATGGGCAGGAGCATTCCCCAGTCACTCCTGTTCTGTCTGGTGCAGTATCCAAAACGGCACCCCAGCTGGTAGTCTCGTGCTTCTACCCGCTACGGGTAGTAGTGCGAGACAAGCACTAAGGGCACCGTTTTTGGATACGGTGCTGGACAGGGTAGGAGTGACTGGGAATTGCTTTTGCCCATTACTACTGGACCACCAAGGAATGTATTTGGTAGGTCCAGTCAGGAGGTGGGGGGACTTGGATTGGGGGGAAGAGGGGGAAGCTCTGACAGCGCCCAGTCTGGCTGGGAGCATCCAGCCGCAGCTTTGTAGCTGGAGTTATTTTACCATGATTTCTGGGCCATAAAATGACTTGAAGTGTGCATCTGGTGCATACCATAACTCGAATTAGGGTTTTTTATGCAATAATGAGATGTAAATCATGCATTTGAATGTTTTGCATCTCATTTTTATGTAATCCACGGCAACTTAGATATTGTTGCAGTAAATTAAGTCAAGGTGCACTAGGGTTCTTTAAGTTGTGCTAAGGGGTAAATAACATGACAAAGCCCTAATGCAGCTCGATAACTTTCCCCCTTAATGTTAAATGAGTCATAGCTGTTACTGCTGCAAAAGGGGCTTCCACTAAGTACTGAGTCAAGATATGTAAACATTTATCAACTGAAGACTTTTTGGTTTCTTATTCTCAATTACTTTTTTGAACAATTCTATAATTGTCCTTTAATGTTGAAAATGTAGAATATTAAATACCAATGTGATTTACAAATAATGTGGTAATATCTTTGTGTGTATTTTAAGGAGGAAAAAGCCTCTGTATCCCTGGTCTAAGTTTACTTGTCTTATGACTCATGGGGTGAAATCTTCATCAGCTTAAAAAACCTCCCAATTTTTTCATCTAGTATTTAAATTAGAAAACATAAGCATAGAGCACTTATCTTACACTTCCAACATGAAGCACGAAGTGCCGATTCTAGTCTTTCTTCCAACGGGGTCCCGTTTCGCCGTGTAGGCTTTATCGAGGAAACAGACCTCCTGCTTATGCTGATGTCTATATCACAGAAAGCCACAATCAAACGCCATCCTCTGGATATGCTCTCAATTAGTCTTGCGTTTGTTCTAAATGTATGATCATCGCGCAGCATGCGTTGCAACAGTAGACACCTATTTAACGCAGCTTTAATTTTTTATCTGCCGTTGCCAAACACTGTTTCTAAAATGGCGTCTACCTTTATAGATGCTCGTGGGCGCGAAGCAGACGTCATCTAATATGAATATGTTAAATAGTTTATGTTTCAACAATTTTTTATTGATGTACACATCGTATCACAACCTTAATCAGGGGTCTACAACAATTCGCCCCAGATGCTTCCAACCTTACAAACAGTGATAACATCCTTCAACAATCTTTTAAACATTTTTTCTCCCCTCCTTCCTCCCATTCCCCAATAAATCTCCCAAGTGAGCCCTATACTCTTCTGGGCCCCATTGGTGTGTCTTCCCTTCCCCTCCCCCCCCCCTACTTCCCTCCCAAGGAGCATAATCTCCCCTCTACTTCAACAATGAAAACCATAGGTACAAATATATAATCTTATATTTAACAGGTAAAATTCAAAAGCAGACTGCGACCTCGCGGGCTTAACGTATCTATATATCCATTCCAAACTTGCATAAAGGCCTTTTTCTTCTTGGGGGATCCCCGCGCCTCTCTGGCCTCCCAGGTGGCTAGCAAATGAATTTGATTCCTCCATTGCCAGTAGGACGGGGGATCTGGAGAGACCCAGTGTTGTAGTATAGTTTTCTTGGCCACTAAACATACTTTTCGACACCAAGTCCTCATCCCCTTATCCGTCATCCGAAATCCTGAATGTGTATCTAAAATATAGTGATCCCAGGATCCCTTTATTACCCTTCCCACTATAGTAGACATATACGTCTGGATCCGACTCCAGAAAGCTCTGATCTTCACACAACCCCAAAATGCATGATATAATGTATGTACTGTAGCATTACACTTAACACATCTATCACTACTTCTGGGGTTTATATGTGCAAGTTGCTGTCTGGAGAAATAAGCTCTCATTACTCCTCGGTATCCACTTTCTCTCAACCTCTCATCTACCGTAAGGGCAGGAATACTTCTCAGGGTGGCTCTTACATCCCAATTCCCTAAATTCCCTCCGGAGTCCCTTTCCCACATTTGTTTAATGGACTGAAAATTCTTGGGTGTGGAAATTAATGTTAATGCCCTATGTATAGCCGACACTGTTACCCCAGTAATCTCCAATTTTTGGAAGAAATCTCTCACTTTCTCCTCCGTTTTCATCTGCAAAGCTGGTTGGTCCAAACTAAGAATGTAGTGCTTAATCTGAGCATATGCAAACCTATCTCCCCAATGTGTACCTAGTCTGGTTTGTAGTGTTTCAAATTCCATCAACTTCCCTTCCCCATCCAACATGTGTTCTATCCTTGAAATCCCCTGGGCTTCCCATCTTAAAAATGCCACGTTTTCCCGTCCCGGATCGAAGTTCAAATTACCCCTTATAGATAATAATCCAGTAATTGTGGCCTTTCCCCCCATAGGTTTCATGAACCCTCTCCAAGTCTCTCTTAATGGCTGTAATATCACACAGTGTTTAAGGTTTATCGGCAGGTTTCGCCGTTCTTGATGCAAAAGTGTTAAAGGGTCGTAGGGCGAGAAGTATTCTTGTTCAATCTCTAATGGGGTGTATTCACTTGTCTGATTCACCCAGTCTCCTATATGCCTCAGTAAACAGGCACAGTTGTAACTACGAAGGTCCGGTAAACCCAGTCCTCCATTGTGCCAGCCCCCCATCAAGAAATGCATTTGCAATCTGGGCTTTTTCTTTGCCCAGCAGAATTGACTAAAAGCCCTGTTAACCTTCTTCAAGTCCTTCTGCAATAGACGGAGAGGTAGTGTTTGCATGGCGTAAAGCCATTTAGGAAAAATCATCATGCGAATTAAATTTATTCTGCCTCTCAAAGATATGGGTAATCCTGCCCAATTACCTAGATGTTTCTTCGTATCCATTAATAGGCTATTTATATTAAGCGAGTATAACTGTGTGGTATCCATAGTCAATCTAATCCCTAGATATTTGAATGAGTCTTTCGCCCAACTCAGGGGAAATTCTCGTCTCCATCCCTTCTTTACTTCGTCTGAGGAGGCTAGTGCCTCCGATTTTAGGAGGTTCAATCTAAAACCCGCATAGTCTCCATATTCTTCGAACGTTTCCATTAAATTAAGAAGGGAATCCTGGGGCTCCGTAATCATCACTAATAGGTCGTCAGCAAAAGCTGCTACTTTAAATTGATGTTTACCAATGGGCATCCCTTTTATCAAAGGGTTTTCTATGATGGTACGGATCAAGGGGTCCAACGTCAGTACAAAGAGTAAAGGAGATAATGGGCACCCCTGTCTGGTACCTCTTCTTATCGGGAACGACTCTGTCTCCAATCCATTGACTCGAATTGTAGCCCTCGGTTCATGATATAACGCTTTAATGGCTGAAGTGAACCGTCCCGTAATTCCATATCTTTCTAACGTGGCAAAGAGAAACTCCCAATGCACTCTATCGAACGCTTTTTCTGCGTCAAAGCTGATAAGTAGTGCTGGTGTGTTGTTTCTTTTTCTCATCTCCAATGCCCCTAATATTCGTCTTAGATTCTTTGCAGACGTCCTCCCTTTTACAAACCCTACTTGTGTCTCATGGATTAACTTTGGCAGCATTTTCGCTAACCGGTTTGCCATTATTCTTGCTAACAATTTCACCTCAACGTTTAACAATGAGATTGGTCTATACGATTCTGGAATCAGAGGGTCCCTACCAGGTTTTGGTATAACTGTAATTTGTGCCCTGGAAAGATTGAATGGCAAACGCTCTGTATCTATTATCTTATTAAAGTACTTAGCCAGCGTGGGAGTAATGCTATCTCTCATAAGTTTATAAAACTCCATACGCATCCCGTCCGGTCCTGGAGCCTTCGACAATTTCCCTCTCGTTATTTCCTGCTCTACTTCCTCTTCTTGAATTGGGCTATTCAACACTTCCCTCTCACTTTGCGTTATTTCTGGGAGTTGTAATGTATCTAAATAAAGAGAACCCTGGAGGCCTTGGTCAAATGGCGTTTCATATAATTGTTCATAGAATCTAGCAAAGATTTCTCCTATCTGCTCATCTTGCCGTACCAACTGTCCCTGGCTATTTCTCATTTGTAATATCTTCCTGTTTTGTGACTTAGGCTTAGCCAAGCGAGCCATCATGCGACCTGATTTATTACCATATCTATGTAATTGGAATCTATAATAAATTTGCGATTTAGCCGCTCTCTTATGCAGTAGTTCATTCAGAGCCACCTGCAACTCCAGTAACTTAGTGCGTTGCTCAGGCTGATTTGTCTTCCCATATGCCTGTCTTGCCCTACAAATCATAGAACTCAATCTTAATATTTCTCTATTTCGGGCCTTTCGGACATGATGTGTGTGACTAATAATTTCTCCCCTAAGCACCGCCTTGGCGGCGTCCCAGAACAGTAAAGGGTCAGTCTCGTGTTCCTTGTTAATGGTCTTATATTCCTCCCAACTCTTCTGAAGCCTTTCGCCCAACTGTCTATCTGTAAATAATTCCAGTGGGAACTGCCAGAATTTTTGTTTAAGCTTTCTAGTAGGCACCTCCCACTCCATATATACCCAGGCATGATCTGAAATCGTGTAGGGTCCTATATTGGTTGTGGCTACCTGTCCAAACAGATCTCTAGTGACCAGGAAATAGTCTATTCTAGCTTGTGATGCATGAGCTCGAGAGTGATGTGTAAAATCCCTCTCCAAGGGGTGCAGCATCCTCCATATATCAATCAAGTCTATCATTTTCCCCAGTCTTTTTAATCCCTGGTTGGACGCTGCCCCATCCCTCCTCTGTCCTTGGGAGCTGTCTATCGTTTGTTCCCATACTGTATTAAAATCTCCCCCCACTATTATAGGTGACCCAGCATATTTCATCAGATGTCCTATCACCGAGTTATAAAATTTTTTGTCATACTGATTTGGTGCGTATACATTGCAGATCACACATTTATGCCCATCTATGTCTAGCTCTACTATGACATATCTCCCCCCGGGGTCTATCATGAGGGGTCTCACTGTGGCCGCCACTCCTTTGCGAACTAAAATCGCCACTCCTCCTCTTTTTCCCAGAGCATTTGCAGCTATGCACTCTTGTACCCACCAGGTGCGTAGCTTAGCATGTTCTTCCTGACTTAAGTGTGTCTCCTGTAACAGAGCCACATCTATCTTATATCTTTGCAATTGCTGTAGAATTTTGGATCTCTTAATGGGTGAATTGATCCCGCCTACGTTCCAGGTGATCAATTTAATCATGGAATCTTGGTTGGTCTATGACTAATATTGCATGTTTTCTTGCTCCTAACCCTACCCGGTGGGCATCCCAGCCACTGCCCTTCCGGGATGAAATTTGTGTTGTACCCATAGACTCGTCGATCATTACTCCTTCCCTCCCTTTTACCTGAACCTCCTCCCCTCCCTGGATTCCTCGTTCTTCTTTTAATATATCCGTCTCTCTTCCCATTCCCCCCCTCCCCCTTCCCCCCATCTCTATCCCTATCCCTCCTCCCCTTTACTCCCTCCCATCCCCTCATCCCCTCCTCCCCTCTTTTGACCGTTCCCTGATAGGGACTCATCACGTATAGTCGCCCCCCAACCTCTCTCCCTCTGTGTCCCCCTATACACTTCTTGCCGTGTTTTAAGAAAACCCCGGGTCCCTCCTTCCTCCCATTATGTCTATTTTTGTCTCTTTATAACCGTGGGAGTGAGAAAACAATAACTCCAACAGATTAACCTTTAAACATTTGAACATACATATATACTCTTATAACTCGCCCATATTCTCACACATACTTTACTCACTCCTTTTTCTGTCCTTCCTCCCCCTCCCAAGCTATATACTTGACCTCCTGCTACCACAGTCTTTCAAACCTGTTAACTTTATATCAACTCCGGTAATTTCCTCTAGTAGTCCAAGACTATCCTCTGTATCAGTAGTTACCAGACATAAATGTCCATATAGTCCATATATTCCATATTGACTCTTGGCATCCTTTTTTCCCGTACTCAATCCGGTAAGCCTCCGCTCCGATTACTCCTCTCCTCCTGTTCCATCTGATCCACAAACTCCTTGGCTTCTTCTGGCTTTTCAAAAGTGCGAGTCGTTCCTTCGTGCATTATCCTTAATACCGCTGGATACATCAAGGTAAAGCGTTTCTTCATTGCAAATAATTTGGAACAAATGGGTGAAAAAGCTTTCCTCTTTCCCGCCACTCCCACTGAGTAGTCTTGAAAACATATAATCCGTTTGTTTTCAAATGTTAGATTTTTCTCTCCTCGTGAGGCTTGTAAAATCCACTGCTTATGGGCAAAGTTTAACACCTTCAATATGACCACCCGAGGTCGGGAATCTGTATCTCTGCGTGTCCCCAAGCGGTGTGCCCTTTCTATCCTTAGTGGGCCTAGATCAGGGGGAAATCTCACTTGCTCCATTAACCAGCACTCCAGAGCCGATGTTAGATCTCTACCTCCCAGCTTTTCCGGTAGGCCCACCAGTCGGAGGTTGTTTCTGCGGGACCTATTTTCCAAGTCCTCTATCTTTTGTTCCAATGTCTCTACTGTTCGTAAAAGTTTATTCTGTGTCTCTTCCACTACGGTAACCCGGTCTTCTACCTCTCCGGTCCTAGTCTGGAAGGCAACACATTCGCGTGTGAGATCCTCCATTCTCGTTTGTAATTTCTCCAATTTCGTGTCAATTGGTGTGAGGCGTCTTTCAAGTAGTTCTTCTAGAACCGCGGTCATCTCTGTCGTTATTTCTGAGACCCAGATCGACGCTACTGTCGGGTCCGCGCTGCTGGGTACGGCGGCCATCTTAGAATCCGTTGCCTTTTGGCGCAGCTTATCTTTCTGAGTCGTTTTAGCCGCCATCTCCCTTCGCTTTTGTTCTAATAATTCCGTATCCGAAATCAGCTCTTTTTCCCCTTCCAGGAATAGCTTCCAGCAAGTCAGAATCGTGTTTCAATGCGCGTGAGGGAGAGGTTAGGCGCCGGAGCAGCGTTCAGGTGCTACCGCTCTCCAGCATGGCGTCACGTGATCCGATATGTTAAATAGTTTAAAGGGGCAGCCCTCACCGACGGAAATCTTCAAAAAACCTTGAAAACAATTTTTTTTAAAATACTGCCCATTGTATGATTGTATTTAAACCTCTGGGCTCTAAGGCCTTCAATCTAAAGATCCATCGCTGCTCCAATTGTAGAAGGTGTCTTGCTTTGTCCCCGCCTCTGATGTCCGTCTTAATTTGGTCAATTATAAAACATTGAAAGTCCAAAAATTCATGTCTAGTGGCAATACAATATGTTGTCAAAGGGGAATCTGGTAATTTTTGTTTATGTGCAATAAATTGAACATGTAATTATGCGATGAACATACATTTAGAACAAACGCAAGACTAACTGAGAGATAGCATATCCAGAGGATGGTGTTTGATTGTGGCTTTCTGTGTTACAGACATCAGCATAAGCAGGAGGTCTGCTTCCTTGATAAAGCCTACACGGTGAAACAGGACCCTGTCAGAAGAAAGACTAGAATCGGCACTTCGTGCTTCATGTTTGAAGTCTAAGATAAGTGCTCTATGCTTATGTTTTCTAATTTAAATACTAGATAAAAAAATTGGGAGGTTTTTTAAGCTGATGAAGATTTCACCCCATGAGTCATAAGACAAGTAAACTTAGAACGGGGATACAGAGGCTTTTTCCTCCTTAAAATACACACAAAGATATTACCACACTATTTGTAAACCAGTTTGGTATTAAATAGTTTTTATTTATATAGTGGTTTAGTCCTCAATAGAGAGAAAATGTAGAATATACTGTATAAATCAGTGAAAAAGTCCTACTTTAAGCATAATGAGAAACATATATATTTATTTCAGAACATTTATACATTTATATGAAGATGTTTGCAAAGTTCTGTGTATTCATACAGTTGTCTCCCCTAAAATCAGATTTTATAAGAATCAATTTTGCATCAACTACACTGACAAGTGGACAAATATAAATAACTTTGCAAGGTTTCATATCAACCACTGAACACACCTTTAATAAGAGCATTACTACTATATGGGAAGGTCTGAAATCAGTCCTAGTGCAGACTCATATGAGTATAGAAACTAGCAGCAAAAATGTCCTATGATCAAAAGACAGTTCATTCACCTGTACCTTGGAATATCCCACTTTGGAGGGGAAAAAATTCTTATTATTGTAAAAATAACCTGAATGCACATGCTTCCTTCTAGGCAATGGGACTATCACATGAAGATTGAATATTCTCACCTCAGCCTCTCTCTCTCTCTGTTCTTCTTTTCTATTTCCTCGGATTGGGGTGGACTTTTTCTCATCAGAAACTTGTTTTCTGGGACAGCAGGGATCTCTTCTGGCCTGACAGTGGATGCTGGCTGAGCTGTCGAATTTTCAGCTTCAACATCACTAGATGAGCTTTAATTGAATATAAAACACTGTATTTTAACTACTTATGCTTTCAAACATTTTGAACCTTTAGAAAAGAAAAGTATCAAGAACAGCTGCTTTACTGGTTTCCGCAAATAGCTTCATTTGCAGCTGACTTAAATTTTGTTTTTTACCTACATTGTTTTTCAGTCTAATGCATTTAAATGGTAAATTAAAATAACCTGCAGTTTCAGTGTACTACTCAATATTACAAAAGTGTGTATGCGTTGTACTGCTACATACAGTATACAGGTAATTCTCTATTACAGTTTATTATGTAGTCAAACAAATGAGTAGCGTGATCAACAGGACTCTTCCAAAAATCCCGGGAGACGTAATGATGGCGATGGTGCTAAAGCATACAAAATTTTCTGCCCCCCCATACACAAAAAAAGTATCTTAAAATAGCATTCCAGCTGTGTAAATCAGCTGGTTTCAATATCAGAGGCAAATGTTGAAGAGGATATAGCCACTTTGGTAGAAGAACCATCTTAATAAGATGGATCCTCCCCCCACAATGACAAAGGCAAAGGGACCCAATAGGAACACAAAATCTTAGATATCTGCAAGAAAGCTGGAACATTAGCGTCATATAAATGGACTGGATTATTACGGATATGCAGTCTTAAATATAACACTACTTTAAAATGATGGGCATCTAGTGGTATACCTTGTATTTGAGGATCCTGCAATAACTTTTGCACTAATGGCTCCATGCAGAGGCTGAACAAGGGAAACAATGGGCCGCCCTGCCTTGTGCCGCTCTGAACAGAGAATGGGGAGGACAGTACCCTTTTCATGAATACCTTGGCCCCGGGACCGACATACGTCTGAAGCACGCGCAAAATCAGACCCCGAAAACCAGATCGTTGTAACGCTGACATAAACAGGACCAAGAGAGTGTCGAAGGCCTTTTCAATATCAAAGTTGACCAACACTGCATTCAAGTCCAACTTGCGAACCATATCTATGGCTCCCAGCATACTATGAACATTGGCCACTGCGTTTCTTCCCTTAACGAACCCCACTTAATGCTGGGATACTAAACACAGTATAATTGCTTGTAATGTGGTAGCAATAAGCTTGGCAAAGATTTTGATGTCCACATTAAGCGGTGAAATCAGTCAGTATGAGCTGTGAACAATTGGTCTTTCCTTGGTTTTAATATAGTTAATATGGTTGCCTCCCTCATAGTGCCCGGAAAATGCCCAGTATTAAGAGCTTTATTGTACACCATCCTCAGGACAGGTGCTATCTAGCTGCCCAGAATTGTGTAAAATTCTAAGGGAAGGCCATCAGGTCCTGGGATCTTACGTCCAAGCCAGTCCCTGAAATGTCATCTGGATCTCTGCCAAATGAATAGGTGCATTAAGTAAATCCAACTCTTCCGGCAGCAATGTAGGGAGGGGCAAATCTTTAAAGAATTTCTCCTCAGCTGCAACATCAGAATCACGGACTGTGTACAAAGTAACATAATTCCTCAACAATTTTGCTATGGAATGGTTATCTGAGATCTTAATACCCACTGGATCGCAAAGGAGTGGGACAAAATGAGGTCCCGCCTCCGTGCGAATTAATCTGGCCAAACAAGTACCCATCTTATTACCATAGTGAAAACAATGATGACATCCGTACTGCATAGTGTGCAAGGTCCTCCTATGGATAAGGCTATTTAGGGCTTTTTGTAATTGTAAATACTGTTCCCTTGTCTCCATGGTGAGATTACATGCCAACTTCCTGTGGGCTTGATGTAATTGTGTCGTCAATGTAAGGATTCGTCTATTTTAAACGCTTTGCACAATGGACGAGATAGGAAATGATCTCCCCAAACCCTTCCCTGCCTCCCAGAAAACGCTCGAGGTGGGCTAATGTTGTTGATTAGTGGAACAATATACCTGCCATTTGTTATTTAAAAAGGTTACAAGTGCTGAATCATCGGCTAGGTGCTGCAGCATTTTCCACAGAGGCCTATGCTCTTTTCTGCTCAAATGCAGGCTGAGACAGACCATAGCATGATCAGAAATTCCCCGAGGGATAATATCCACCGCACGAACTGCTTTAAAGGTGTGATCAGAAAGCAATATATAATCCAGGCGGCTCTCTGCCAAATGAGCTCTGGATACATGTATATAGCCCACCTCTCCTGGGTGTAACACCCACCAAATATCCAAGAGATTTAGGCTGGGACATAATGGGCCCCTCCAACGGGCTACTGGTGGTCTTCTTCCACTTGCGCTTTTGCGATCTTGCCCTGGGTCTGCCACTGCATTAAAATTTCCACCTATTATAAATGTGCAATTAGTAAAGGGAGTAAGAGCTCGCAATAGCGAGGGGAAAAAGGTGTGGTAAAAAATATTTGGAGCGTAGAGAGAGACCAATACATATGGCAAGCCATACACAGTATAGTGTAACACTAGTCAGCAACCCTGAGCATCAGTACTAGTATGCAGCAATTGAAAGGCTTTATTAATAAGAATCGCGGTACCTGCTCTGCATGGGACTGGACCTGTATAAAGCGAATGCTACATACCTGTAGAAGGTATTCTCCGAGGACAGCAGGCTGATTGTTCTCACTGATGGGTGACGTCCACGGCAGCCCCTCCAATCGGAAACTTCTCTAGCAAAGTCCTTTGCTAGTCCTCGCGCGCCCGCGCGCACCGCGCATGCGCGGCCGTCTTCCCGCCCGAAACCGGCTCGAGCCGGCCCGTCCAGTATGTAGCAAGACAATACACTTCAAGGGAAGACACAACTCCAACGGGGAGGCGGGCGGGTTTGTGAGAACAATCAGCCTGCTGTCCTCGGAGAATACCTTCTACAGGTATGTAGCATTCGCTTTCTCCGAGGACAAGCAGGCTGCTTGTTCTCACTGATGGGGTATCCCTAGCCCCCAGGCTCACTCAAAACAACAACCATGGTCAATTGGGCCTCGCAACGGCGAGGACATAACTGAGATTGACCTAAAAAATTTACCAACTAACTGAGAGAGCAGCCTGGAACAGAACAAACAGGGCCCTCGGGGGGTGGAGTTGGATCCTAAAGCCCAAACAGGTTCTGAAGAACAGACTGCCCGAACCGACTGTCGCGTCGGGTATCCTGCTGCAGGCAGTAATGAGATGTGAATGTGTGGACAGATGACCACGTCGCAGCTTTGCAAATTTCTTCAATGGAGGCTGACTTCAAGTGGGCTACCGACGCAGCCATGGCTCTAACATTATGAGCCGTGACATGACCCTCAAGAGCCAGCCCCGCCTGGGCGTAAGTGAAGGAAATGCAATCTGCTAGCCAATTGGATATGGTGCGTTTCCCTACAGCCACTCCCCTCCTATTGGGATCAAAAGAAACAAACAATTGGGCGGACTGTCTGTGGGGCTGTGTCCGCTCCAGGTAGAAGGCCAATGCTCTCTTGCAGTCCAATGTGTGCAGCTGACGTTCAGCAGGGCAGGAATGAGGACGGGGAAAGAATGTTGGCAAGACAATTGACTGGTTCAGATGGAACTCCGACACGACCTTTGGCAAGAACTTAGGGTGAGTGCGGAGGACTACTCTGTTATGATGAAATTTGGTGTAAGGGGCCTGGGCTACCATGGCCTGAAGCTCACTGACTCTACGAGCTGAAGTAACTGCCACCAAGAAAATGACCTTCCAGGTCAAGTACTTCAGATGGCAGGAATTCAGTGGCTCAAAAGGAGGTTTCATCAGCTGGGTGAGAACGACATTGAGATCCCATGACACTGTAGGAGGCTTGACAGGGGGCTTTGACAAAAGCAAACCTCTCATGAAGCGAACAACTAAAGGCTGTCCCGAGATCGGCTTACCTTCCACATGGTAATGGTATGCACTGATTGCGCTAAGGTGAACTCTTACAGAGTTGGTCTTGAGACCAGACTCAGACAAGTGCAGAAGGTATTCAAGCAGGGTCTGTGTAGGACAAGAGCGAGGAGCTAGGGCCTTGCTGTCACACCAGACGGCAAACCTCCTCCACAGAAAGAAGTAACTCCTCTTAGTGGAATCTTTCCTGGAAGCAAGCAAGACGCGGGAGACACCCTCTGACAGACCCAAAGAGGCAAAGTCTACGCTCTCAACATCCAGGCCGTGAGAGCCAGGGACCGGAGGCTGGGATGTAGAAGAGCCCCTTCGTCCTGCGTGATGAGGGTCGGAAAACACTCCAATCTCCACGGTTCTTCTGAGGATAACTCCAGAAGAAGAGGGAACCAGATCTGACGCGGCCAAAAAGGAGCAATCAGAATCATGGTGCCTCGGTCTTGCTTGAGTTTCAACAAAGTCTTCCCCACCAGAGGAATGGGAGGATAAGCATACAGCAGGCCCTCCCCCCAATCCAGGAGGAAGGCATCCGATGCCAGTCTGCCGGGGGCCTGAAGCCTGGAACAGAACTGAGGGACTTTGTGGTTCACTCGAGATGCGAAGAGATCCACCAAGGGGGTGCCCCACGCTTGGAAGATCTGGCGCACCACTCTGGAGTTGAGCGACCACTCGTGAGGTTGCATAATCCGGCTCAGTCTGTCGGCCAGACTGTTGTTTACGCCTGCCAGATATGTGGCTTGGAGCACCATGCCGAGACGGTGAGCCCAGAGCCACATGCTGACGGCTTCCTGACACAGGGGGCGAGATCCGGTGCCCCCCTGCTTGTTGACATAGTACATGGCAACCTGGTTGTCTGTCTGAATTTGGATAATTTGATGGGACAGCCGATCTCTGAAAGCCTTCAGAGCGTTCCAGATCGCTCGCAACTCCAGGAGATTGATCTGTAGACCGCGTTCCTGGAGGGACCAGCTTCCTTGGGTGTGAAGCCCATCGACATGAGCTCCCCATCCCAGGAGAGACGCATCCGTTGTCAGCACTTTTTGTGGCTGAGGAATTTGGAAAGGACGTCCCAGAGTCAAATTGGACCAGATTGTCCAACAATACAGGGATTCGAGAAAACTCGTGGACAGGTGGATCACGTCTTCTAGACCCCCAGCAGCCTGATACCACTGGGAGGCTAGGGTCCATTGAGCAGATCTCATGTGAAGACGGGCCATGGGAGTCACATGGACTGTGGAGGCCATGTGGCCCAGCAATCTCAACATCTGCCGAGCTGTGATCTGCTGGGACGCTCGCACCCGCGAGACGAGGGACAACAAGTTGTTGGCCCTCGTCTCTGGGAGATAGGCGCGAGCCGTCCGAGAATCCAGCAGAGCTCCTATGAATTCGAGTTTCTGCACTGGGAGAAGATGGGACTTTGGATAATTTATCACAAACCCCAGTAGCTACAGGAGGCGAATAGTCATCTGCATGGACTGCAGGGCTCCTGCCTCGGATGTGTTCTTCACCAGCCAATCGTCGAGATATGGGAACACGTGCACCCCCAGCCTGCGAAGTGCCGCTGCTACCACAGCTAGGCACTTTGTGAACACCCTGGGCGCAGAGGCGAGCCCAAAGGGTAGCACACAGTACTGGAAGTGGCGTGTGCCCAACTGAAATCGCAGATACTGTCTGTGAGCTGGCAGTATCGGGATGTGTGTGTAGGCATCCTTCAAGTCCAGAGAGCATAGCCAATCCTTTTGCTGAATCATGGGGAGAAGGGTGCCCAGGGAAAGCATCCTGAACTTTTCTTTTACGAGATATTTGTTCAGGGCCCTTAGGTCTAGGATGGGACGCATCCCCCCTGTTTTCTTTTCCACAAGGAAGTACCTGGAATAGAATCCCAGCCCTTCTTGCCCGGATGGCACGGGCTCGACCGCATTGGCGCTGAGAAGGGCGGAGAGTTCCTCTGCAAGTACCTGCTTGTGCTGGAAGCTGTAGGATTGAGCTCCCGGTGGACAATTTGGAGGTTTTGAGGCCAAATTGAGGGTGTATCCTTGCCGGACTATTTGCAGAACCCACTGATCGGAGGTTATGAGAGGCCACCTTTGGTGAAAAGCTTTCAACCTCCCCTCGACCGGCAGGTCGCCCGGCACTGACACTTGGATGTCGGCTATGCTCTGCTGGAGCCAGTCAAAAGCTCGCCCCTTGCTTTTGCTGGGGAGCCGCTGGGCCCTGCTGAGGCGCACGCTGCTGACGAGAGCGAGCGCGCTGGGGCTTAGCCTGGGCCGCAGGCTGTCGAGAAGGAGGATTGTACCTACGCTTACCAGAAGCATAGGGAACAGTCTTCCTTCCCCCAAAAAATCTTCTACCTGTAGAGGTAGATGCTGAAGGCTGCCGGCGGGAGAACTTGTCGAATGCGGTGTCCCGCTGGTGGAGAGACTCTACCACCTGCTCGACTTTCTCTCCAAAAATGTTGTCCGCACGGCAAGGCGAGTCCGCAATCCGCTGCTGGAGTCTATTCTCCAGGTCGGCGGCACGCAGCCATGAGAGCCTGCGCATCACCACACCTTGAGCAGCGGCCCTGGACGCAACATCAAAGGTGTCATACACCCCTCTGGCCAGGAATTTTCTGCACGCCTTCAGCTGCCTGACCACCTCCTGAAAAGGCTTGGCTTGCTCAGGGGGAAGAGCATCAACCAAGCCCGCCAACTGCCGCACATTGTTCCGCATGTGTATGCTCGTGTAGAGCTGGTAAGACTGGATTTTGGCCACGAGCATAGAGGAATGGTAGGCCTTCCTCCCAAAGGAGTCTAAGGTTCTAGAGTCCTTGCCCGGGGGCGCCGAAGCATGCTCCCTAGAACTCTTAGCCTTCTTTAGGGCCAGATCCACAACTCCAGAATCATGAGGCAACTGGGTGCGCATCAGATCTGGGTCCCCATGGATCCGGTACTGGGACTCGATCTTCTTGGGGATGTGGGGATTAGTTAGAGGTTTTGTCCAGTTCGCAAGCAATGTCTTTTTTAGGACATGGTGCAAGGGAACAGTGGACGCTTCCTTAGGTGGAGAAGGATAGTCCAGGAGCTCAAACATTTCAGCCCTGGGCTCGTCCTCCACAACCACCGGGAAGGGGATGGCCGTAGACATCTCCCGGACAAAGGAAGCGAAAGACAGACTCTCAGGAGGAGAAAGCTGTCTTTCAGGAGAGGGAGTGGGATCAGAAGGAAGACCCTCAGACTCCTCGTCAGAGAAATATCTGGGGTCTTCTTCTTCCTCCCACGAGGCCTCACCCTCGGTGTCAGACACAAGTTCACGAACCTGTGTCTGCAACCTCGCCCGGCTCGACTCAGTGGAGCCACGTCCACGATGGGGGCGTCGAGAGGTAGACTCCCTGGCCCGCATCGGCGAAGCTCCCTCCGCCGACGTAGTCGGGGAGCCCTCCTGGGAGGTGGCCGCAGTCGGTACCGCACGCGGTACCGACGTCGGGGACCTCACCCCGGGCGATGGGCCAGCCGGCGCCACGCTCGACGGTACCGGAGGCGCAAGCACCGCCGGTACCGGAGGGGTAGGGCGCAACAGCTCTCCCAGAATCTCTGGGAGAACGGCCCGGAGGCTCTCGTTCAGAGCGGCTGCAGAGAAAGGCAAAGAGGTCGATGCAGGCGTCGACGTCAGAACCTGTTCCGGGCGAGGAGGCTGTTCCGGGCTGTCCAGAGTGGAGCGCATCGACACCTCTTGAACAGAGGGTGAGCGGTCCTCTCGGTGCCGATGCCTGCTGGGTGCCGACTTCCTCGGCGACCCAGAGCTCTCGGTGCCGACGCGGGGAGGCGACCGGTGTCGATGCTTCTTCGATTTCTTCCGAAGCATGTCACCGGAGCTCCCCGGCACCGACGAGGAGGACGTAGAATCCAGCCGTCGCTTCCTCGGGGCCGAGGCCGAAGGAGGTCGGTCTCGGGGGGGCTGTACCGCAGGAGCCCTCAGGGTAGGAGGAGACCCACCCGAAGGCTCACCGCCACCAGCAGGGGAATGGACAGCCCTCACCTGCACTCCTGACGATGCACCACCGTCCGACGACATCAGCAGACGAGGTCCCGGTACCACCGACGTCGATGCAGCTATCCGATGTCTCGGCGCCGATGCAGAGGCCCGATGCCTCGATGCACTCGATGCAGGGGCGGCCGAGGAAGATGGTCTGGACGCTGACGACGTCGATGCACTCGAAGATCCCGGTGCCGATGCCGACGAAGAGCCCGAGAACAACACGTTCCACTGGGCTAGTCTCGCTACCTGAGTCCGCCTTTGAAGCAGGGAACACAGACTGCAGTTCTGAGGGCGGTGCTCGGCCCCCAGACACTGAAGACACGACGAGTGTCAATCAGTGAGCGAGATAACCCGGGCGCACTGGGTGCACTTCTTGAAGCCGCTGGAAGGCTTCGATGTCATGGGCGGAAAAATCGCGCCGGCGAAATCAAAGTCCGAAATGACGGAAAAAGAGCACCAAAAAATTTGTAAGGGAGAAAATCTCGACCGAGGCCGAAAAGAGGCCTACCCCGACGACGAAAGAAAACTTATCGGGGCAAAAAGCTGGAAGTACGGGGAGGATTAACACGAAACCCGGGGGGGGGGGGGGGGGGGGGGGGGGTTCCGGAGCACTTCCCGACACTTGAAAGACTTTTCCGAAGAAAAAACACGTCAAAATAAATTTGGACGCGCAAGGTCGACTTTCCGGGGCTCGACACGGCGAAAACACGACCGTACCGAGTGCGGACAAAAGAAGACTGGCCGGCTCGAGCCGGTTTCGGGCGGGAAGACGGCCGCGCGGGCGCGCGAGGACTAGCAAAGGACTTTGCTAGAGAAGTTTCCGATTGGAGGGGCTGCCGTGGACGTCACCCATCAGTGAGAACAAGCAGCCTGCCTGTCCTCGGAGAATAATAATAATGACCAAACCATTCCCTACGTAACTTTTGATGCTCAGGTCCTGTAAAGGTGGGTCTCTTACAACAAGGCGATCTCCACTCCGTGTCTTCTTAAAGCAGTCAATATTTTCTTCCTTTTTACAGGTGAGTAAATACCACCCACATTCCAGTATCTCCCTATCCCCTCCATCCTTTTCGTCCTTTCCCGAAGTCACTAATGAAGAAACAACACACCTTCTCTCCTCCTCTAAACGAACTACCTGTTCCTCTGATCCCATTCCTACCCACCTTCTTAACACCATCTCTCCTACTCTTACCCCTTTTATCTGTCATATCCTTAATCTTCCACTTTCCACTGCGACCGTTTCCAATGCCTTCAAACATGCTGTGGTCACACCACTCCTTAAGAAGCCCTCACTTGACCCTACATGTCCTTCCAACTATCGACCCATCTCCCTCCTCCCCTTCCTCTCCAAGATACTTGAACGCACCATTCATCGCTGCTGTCTTGACTTTCTCTCATCTCATGCCGTTCTTGACCCACTCCAATCTGGCTTTCGCCCTCTTCATTCAACTGAAACTGCACTTACAAAAGTTTCCAATGACCTGTTACTGGCCAAATCCAAAGGTCTCTATTCTATCCTCATCCTTCTCGATCTATCCGCCGCTTTTGACACTGTTGACCACAGCCTACTCCTTGATACACTGTCTTCACTTGGATTCCAGGGCTCTGTTCTTTCCTGGTTCTCCTCCTACTTCTCAGTTCGCACCTTTAGTGTACACTCTGGTGGATCTTCTTCCACTTCTATCCCACTACCAATTGGAGTACCTCAGGGTTCTGTTCTCGGTCCTCTCCTGTTCTCTATCTACACTTCCTCCCTTGGCTCTCTGATATCATCCCATGGCTTTCAATACCATCTCTATGCTGAAGACTCCCAGATCTACCTCTCTACCCCCGAAATCTCAACCAGCATCCAGACCGATGTTTCAGCCTGCCTGTCTGACATCGCTGCCTGGATGTCTCAACGTCATCTAAAGCTTAATATGGCCAAGACCGAGCTTCTCATCTTTCCCCCTAAACACACCTCTCCGCTCCCCCCTTTCTCTATTTCTGTGGATGGCACTCTTATTCTCCCCGTCTCATCAGCTTCGGGGTCATCTTTGACTCCTCTCTCTCCTCTGCTCACATTCAGCAGATTGCCAAAACCTGTCGTTTCTTTCTCTATAACATCAGCAAGATCTGTCCTTTCATCTCTGAGCACTCTACCAGAACCCTCATCCACACTCTTATCACCTCTCGCCTAGACTATTGCAACCTGCTTATCACCGGCCTCCCAATAAGCCATCTCTCTCCTCTTCAATCAGTCCAAAACTCTGCTGCATGACTCATTTTCCGCCAAAGTCGCTTTGCTCACATTAGCCCTCTCCTCAAATCACTTCACTGGCTCCCTACCCGTTTCCGCATTCAATTCAAACTTCTTTTACTGACCTATAAGTGTATTCACTCCGCTGCTCCCCAGTACCTCTCCACTCTTGTCTCTCCCTACACCCCTCCTCGAGCACTCCGTTCTGTTGACAAATCTCTCTTGTCTGTCCCCTTCTCCTCTACTAATTCCAGACTCCGTTCCTTCTATCTCGCTGCACCACATGCCTGGAATAGACTTCCCGAGCATGTACGTCTAGCCCCGTCTTTGGCCGTTTTTAAGTCCAAGCTAAAAGCCTACCTCTTTGAAGCTGCTTTTGAGTCCTAACCACTGCTCACTTGCTTGTACCTTTATCCCCTCCTCTTTATTTTATTTTTTATTTGTAGCATTTGTATCCCACATTTTCCCACCAATTTGCAGGCTCAATGTGGCATACATTTGCCGTAGTGGTGGTTGCCATTTCCGGTTAACAGAATTACAAATGGTATTACATAACGTGCGTACATACATGGTAAAGAATAATACATTATGGTATTGCATAGAGTGTCCTGAGTGATAGATTAGATTGTAGCATATGTTAGGTCATCAATTATAGAGAGATCGTTTCGGCATAAGGATTAAAGTGGTATTGCATTAAGGTGTGCACATACATGGTAAAGAAGAATACGTTATGGTATTGCATATACAGTGGGGGAAATAAGTATTTGATCCCTTGCTGATTTTGTAAGTTTGCCCACTGACAAAGACATGAGCAGCCCATAATTGAAGGGTAGGTTATTGGTAACAGTGAGAGATAGCACATCACAAATTAAATCCGGAAAATCACATTGTGGAAAGTATATGAATTTATTTGCATTCTGCAGAGGGAAATAAGTATTTAATCCCTCTGGCAAACAAGACCTAATACTTGGTGGCAAAACCCTTGTTGGCAAGCACAGCGGTCAGACGTCTTCTGTAGTTGATGATGAGGTTTGCACACATGTCAGGAGGAATTTTGGTCCACTCCTCTTTGCAGATCATCTCTAAATCATTAAGAGTTCTGGGCTGTCGCTTGGCAACTCGCAGCTTCAGCTCCCTCCATAAGTTTTCAATGGGATTAAGGTCTGGTGACTGGCTAGGCCACTCCATGACCCTAATGTGCTTCTTCCTGAGCCACTCCTTTGTTGCCTTGGCTGTATGTTTTGGGTCATTGTCGTGCTGGAAGACCCAGCCACGACCCATTTTTAAGGCCCTGGCGGAGGGAAGGAGGTTGTCACTCAGAATTGTACGGTACATGGCCCCATCCATTCTCCCATTGATGCGGTGAAGTAGTCCTGTGCCCTTAGCAGAGAAACACCCCCAAAACATAACATTTCCACCTCCATGCTTGACAGTGGGGACGGTGTTCTTTGGGTCATAGGCAGCATTTCTCTTCCTCCAAACACGGCGAGTTGAGTTCATGCCAAAGAGCTCAATTTTTGTCTCATCTGACCACAGCACCTTCTCCCAATCACTCTCGGCATCATCCAGGTGTTCACTGGCAAACTTCAGACGGGCCGTCACATGTGCCTTCCGAAGCAGGGGGACCTTGCGGGCACTGCAGGATTGCAATCCGTTATGTCGTAATGTGTTACCAATGGTTTTCGTGGTGACAGTGGTCCCAGCTGCCTTGAGATCATTGACAAGTTCCCCCCTTGTAGTTGTAGGCTGATTTCTAACCTTCCTCATGATCAAGGATACCTCACGAGGTGAGATTTTGCGTGGAGCCCCAGATCTTTGTCGATTGACAGTCATTTTGTACTTCTTCCATTTTCTTACTATGGCACCAACAGTTGTCTCCTTCTCGCCCAGCGTCTTACTGATGGTTTTGTAGCCCATTCCAGCCTTGTGCAGGTGTATGATCTTGTCCCTGACATCCTTAGACAGCTCCTTGCTCTTGGCCATTTTGTAGAGGTTAGAGTCTGACTGATTCACTGAGTCTGTGGACAGGTGTCTTTCATACAGGTGACCATTGCCGACAGCTGTCTGTCATGCAGGTAACGAGTTGATTTGGAGCATCTACCTGGTCTGTAGGGGCCAGATCTCTTACTGGTTGGTGGGGGATCAAATACTTATTTCCCTCTGCAGAATGCAAATAAATTCATATACTTTCCACAATGTGATTTTCCGGATTTAATTTGTGATGTGCTATCTCTCACTGTTACCAATAACCTACCCTTCAATTATGGGCTGCTCATGTCTTTGTCAGTGGGCAAACTTACAAAATCAGCAAGGGATCAAATACTTATTTCCCCCACTGTAAGTTCCTGAGTAATAGATTGGTTTGTAACCTTTTAATTCCCCTTGCCTCTTAATTGTTCTGTCTGTTACCTGTCTTATTTAGATTGTAAGCTCTTTGAGCAGGGACTGTCTTTATGTGTATGATGTACAGCGTTGCGTATGCCTTGTAGCGCTATAGAAGTGATAAGTAGTAGTAGTTATAACATTGACTGCCATGGGAAATTATAATATTCAGAATTTTATACATATTATATGCCTGAAGGAACCCACCCAGCAATGCAATAATACAGAAAGGAAGTCCTACACCATATACTGTTATACTCCATATGGAATTAGTTTCATGAGTGAGATTACCATGGAATTTTACCTTCAAAAATGACCCAGTACCCCCCACCCCCTTCAAAACCCTGCATCAGTGGATAAAGATCAAACCCGAATGAAAAACCTGTAATAATGAACTATCAGGCTAATTAGATTAAACTAACTGAAATCTCAGACATACAAACCAATGATAAGACACAATTTGGAAGCTTTTTCATAGAGAAAGATGAACTGAACATATTACATAATGACCTAAATATCAGTCCCAGAATACCACTGAATTCAAACAGGTCATATGCAGTACTGCATCTGCAGGAGCTACCTGAAAAATCGAGATTACGTAGAGACATTTAAGTCTTAGATCCTGCTACAGTAGAATCATTGTCATGCGGGATACTGGTATATAATGATACTACATCCAAAGATACCAGTTTTATAGAATTTTTGGATTATCACTTACAATCTAGGGTTTTTAAAACATCATCTTATCTAAGAGACTCTGCGCATCTCATACAGATTTTGCAAAACATTGAGCTACATGACAATTCTATAAAACTGTTATCTTTGGATGCAGTATTATTATATACCAGTATCCCGCATGACAACGCTTGTAATCTAGTGGATTTCCATCTTCAACAGTTAGAGATGTCCTCAGAAAAAGTGGATCTTTTGAACATGCTAATGGAAATTGTAATACGGAAAAACTACTTCCAATTTGAAGATAAAATCTTTCTACAGATTCATGGCATTGCAATGGGGGCCACAGTTGCACCAACCATCGCGTGCCTTTACATGGCAGACTTCAAGGAGAAATTCCTCTATTCATCAAGATTTTTTTCATATATCATTTTATGGAAACGTTTCACTGATGATGTAATTTTCATATGGAAGGGAAATGATGAACAGCTTAAACAGTTTTTCCAATATCTGAATTCTGTTGACAGATATATTAAATTTGAGTCCTTGGTGGAAGGTCAATCCATCAATTATATGGACATCACCACTGATTTACATAATGGGATATTCAATACAAAAATATATCGTAAATCTACAGATTCTAATAAATTACTTCATTATCACAGTTTCCATCCGATGGCAGCCAAAAATGGAATCCCTGTAGGTCAATTTTTACGTTTAAAAAAATTGTCCGCTTCTGAGGAAGACTTTAAAGAATCTGCTATAGATCTATGCAATAGATTTAGATCTCGAGCATGCCCCAATAATGTTATCAAAAGGGCTTACAAGAGAGCCATGAATGTGAATGTCATTGGTTACTCAATCCGTCTTCTAACTTATCAGGTAAAAATGATAGATTGACTTGCATATTGCCTTTTTCATGGCAGACCAGGGCTATAAGAAACATCATTAGTAAACACTGGCCCATACTTGCAGTCCATGGATTTCATGAAGCACCAACATTTGCCTACACTAGGGATCGGAACGTGGGAGAAATGTTGTCATCGGCTAGTCTCTCCTCTTGGAATAGAATTACATCTGATGAAAAGGGCCACAACAGCTGTGGCAGATGTGTTTATTGCCGATATGCTTGGCAAACTTAGGTTGTTACTAACCTGAAGACTGGCAAACCTTTTTATCTTAACAGTTCCACGGACTGTAACTCCTCCCAGGTCTATGGAATAGTTTGCCCGTGTGCAAAGTGGTACATTGGGCACACCAATAGACGGATCAAACAAAGAATCGGAGAACATTTAAGCAACTTAAGAACCCATAAAAGTGAAGCACCTCTAGTAGATCACTGGGCGCAGGAGCAACACGCTATTGAAGAGTTGAGATTTATAGTGCTCACCCAGGTTCTTTTACCTCATGGTGGAGATGCCCCCCGGATTCTTTTGAGAAAAGAACAAGAACTTATTTTCCAGTGGAACACAGTGGCCCCTAGTGGTCTGAACAGGGAAACAGAGTGGCAATCCCTTATCTAAAATTTTCCCGCGCTAGTGTGTCAGCTGTGTTATGATTCTGCCGGTTTGGCTGAGGGGGAGGGGGGACGTCTCTTCTGATTGGCTGCCAGGGGTTGTGCTGACGTCAGGGGATAGTACTTTAGCCTGCAGCTGAAGAGTTTCTCTGCTTTTGCGTTACTTATCTGGTGGTAACAGGAAAGCCTGATAGGTTTCTCTCAGAACGTGCTCTAGGTTCTGACAGGGATCTGTGTTGATTTAGAGTATTCTTTTCCTTCCCTCTGGGTTAGCTGCTGCTGTGTGTGTGTGTGTGCGTAGCTCTGTAATCAGGGTCAGCTGCTCGTTGGTTTAGTGGGGGCTAGGCATTGCTCAGCCTCCGGGGCTCTGGGCTGAGTGAGAGCCTTCTCCTTTGTTTGTTTGTTTTAAGGATTTCGCTTCCCAGTGTCCTGGCCTGCTGGCTCAGTGAGTTTAACCCTTTGTGTACTGTGTGTATTGTATTCCTGCCTCTGCCAGTGTGTTTGTTTGGATGGGCCCCACTCCCTCTCGGGAGGGGAAGCGTTCTCTCTGATTGTTTGTTGATTTATGGCACTCTCTCTCTGCTGGCTCTACAAGCTTAACCCTTTATGTTCTGTGTGCCTCTGTCTACAGTGGGTTTGAGGCAAAGGCTTTCTGCCTTCTTTTGTGTTTGGTTCCTCTGGCTTCTGCCTGGGGCTCCTACCCTGGTGGGGGGGGGGGGGGGGGGTTGCTGTGTTAGTTCCCCTGTCCTGCGCTAGTCCCCTGCGTGGGCGTGGCCCGCTCTGGTCCTTTGTTTCCCCCTCTGCCCTACTGCTGGTGTTCAGCGCGTGTCTGGCATCTTGGGGCCCTCTGGGTTCTTTCACCCCTCCCTGTGTGTGATTGGGTTCCAGTTCAGCCGTGAGGCTCGCACGAGTGGCTCTGTCTGCGTGGGTTCCGGTTCGGCCGCGAGGCCCGCCTGTATGCCTATTTCCCTTCTTCCTGAGGGACTGGGGGGAGGGGTAGCTTAGGGGGTATTGTGTAGCTGGGGTGTGCGGTGGTGGGTCGGTCTCCCCTTGGTCTGGGTCGGCGCCCTGCTGGCCTCGGCCAGGGCCCAAGGACTCACGACCAACCCAACGGATTACAGAACGCAAAAGCCATGAGCTCGACCGATCCATCCCCCATGCAGCTGCTCCAGCAATTGCATGCTCAGCTACAACAGGTATCGGGAGTCGTGAACGCACTGTCTCAACGGGTAGACACGCTGACTGTCACGGGGGCTGCGGAGGTCCCGCCAGCAGCTACTCCGCCTAGTTCCCACGCATGTGGCCGAGGGATTCGGGTGGCTACGCCCCCGAGGTACGAGGGCGACAGTAAGACCTGCCGGGGGTTCCTCAATCAATGCCAAATTGTCTTCGAGTTGCAGGCCCGGGATTTTCCTTCGGATCAGGGCGAAGGTGGCTTATATTATCTCTCTACTGGCAGGCCCCGCTCTGGCCTGGGCCTCGCCCTTATGGGAGAAGAAGGATCCCCTCCTGGATAATTTGGAAGAGTTTTTGAAACAATTTCGGCTCATCTTTGAGGAACCCGGGAAGCCCTCCTCGGCGGCGACTCAGCTGTTGAACCTACATCAGGGGCGACTCTCTCTGGGTGAGTACGCCATCCAGTTTCGGACTTTGGCCGCAGAGCTAGGTTGGGATAACCCAAGCCTGACTGCGGTATTTTGGCATGGTGTCTCGGCCAACATTAAGGACGAACTCACAGGCCGGGAGCTGCCCTCAGATCTGAATGACCTCATCCGTCTCTGTACCCAGGTGGACATCCGGTTCAGGGAGCGGGCCTGTGAACGTCGCGCTGGTCAGCAGGTTGCAGGGGCTAACTCGAGGAGCTCGCACAAGAGCCCTGCTTCCCCGTCGCTGGGTGTGCCCGATGGGTCTGAACCTATGCAGGTTGACCAGGCGGCCCAGGAGAGACAGCGGAGACGCTCTAAGGGGCTGTGCCTGCATTGTGGAGTGAAGGGGCACTTTGTCCGTGAGTGCCCGAAGAGAAAGAAGTCGGGAAACCAGCAGCCCTGATACCGGCTAGGGAGACCGGGTCAGGGCCAAAGTCCTTCTCCCCTTGGATGCAGGTTTTGGTGCCAGTTCTACTGGCGATTAAGGATACCCCTTGTTTTGAGGCGCTAGTTGACTCGGGGGCGGGAGGCAACTTTATCAGCGCGGACCTGGTGCGGGTTCATCAAATTCCTACGATGGAGTTACCTCAGCCCATCACCGTCTCAGCAGCTTGGGGACTGGTTCGGGGAGTTCTCCGCTCCAGAACCGTGCCTATGACCATACGGGTAGGAGTCTTACACAAAGAAGTTATCTCCTTCTACGTCCTTCCGTCGGCCACTGAGGCCATAATCCTGGGATTACCCTGGCTTCGCCTGCATAACCCTTGCATTGATTGGGCCCGGGGTGAATTGACGGCGTGGGGCCCGGGCTGCCAGAAGGTCTGTTTGGATAAGGTCTCACCAGCCCCAGTGACGCTTCCTTTGGATCGAGCCAATGTTATGTTACCGGGGCCCTACAGATCCTTTGGAGATGTTTTTTCCAAACAGCAAGCAGAGATTCTGCCTCCTCATCGCTCCTATGACTGTGCCATAGAGCTACTACCTGGCACTGAACCTCCCCGTGGCCGCGTATACCCCCTATCCCGGCCAGAGACGGAAGCCATGTCCCAGTATATTCGAGAGAACCTAGCTCGAGGCTTCATCCGGCCCTCTAAATCACCCGCGGGGGCTGGATTCTTCTTCGTGGAGAAGAAGGATGGGGGGTTGCGCCCCTGTATTGACTACAGGGGACTCAATGCCATCACGCGGAAGGACAAATACCCCCTTCCCTTGATTTCTGAGATGTTTGACCGCCTCCAGGGGGCCCAGATCTTCTCCAAGCTCGATCTCAGGGGGGCCTACAACCTTGTGCGGATCAAGGAGGGGGATGAGTGGAAGACGGCGTTTAACACCCGCGACGGGCATTACGAATATCTGGTAATGCCCTTTGGACTTGCTAATGCTCCAGCCGTCTTCCAAGCCTTCATGAATGACATCTTCAGGGATCTCCTGTATAAGTTTGTGATGGTCTACTTGGACGATATTTTGATTTTTTCAAGGGCTGAGGAAGAGCACCAGGAGCACCTGAAGACCGTATTGCGCGGTTGAGGGAGAACCACCTCTATGTGAAATTGGAAAAATGTGAATTCCATCGCTCCGAACTGCTCTTCCTGGGGTACATCATTTCTAACCACGGGCTGCGTATGGACCCCAGTAAGCTGACAGCCATCCTGCACTGGCAGCAACCTACGGGGCGTAAGGCTCTACAGCGCTTCTTAGGTTTTGCCAACTACTATAGGCAGTTTATTTGGAATTACTCGTCCCTGACTGCCCCTCTTACTGCCTTGACTAAGAAGAACGCTGACGCTCGCAACTGGTCGCCTGAGGCGTGTCAGGCCTTTGAGAATCTGAAACAGGCATTTGTTGGAGCTCCAGTGTTGCGCCATCCCAACCCGACAAATAAATTTTTCGTGGAAGTGGATGCATCATCGGTTGGCGTAGGAGCAGTGCTGTCCCAGGCCCACCCCAGTGGGAAATTTCTCCCATGTGCATTCTTCTCTAAAAAGTATACCCCTGCCGAGAAGAATTATGCCATCGGGGATCAGGAGCTATTAGCCATTAAATTGGCCCTGGAAGAATGGCGTCATCTGCTGGAAGGGGCGCAGGAGCCCTTCATGGTGTTCACGGACCATAAAAACCTGACTTATTTACGAGAAGCGAGAAGGCTGAATCCTCGCCAGGCCCGGTGGGCACTATTCTTCTCCCGCTTTGATTTCATTCTGACCTATCGTCCAGCGGAGAAGAACATCAAGGCAGATGCCCTCTCCAGGTCCATGGAGGCTGACCTGGAGGAAGAACCCCTGCAGTATGTAATTAAACCTGATGTCATTGTGCCCGCGATGACGCTAGCAGTACCTGCAGGTATGACCTTTGTGCCACCCCGGCTGAGAGAAAAGACACTCCAATGGGGGCATGCCTCTCGAATGGCAGGACATCCCGGGATCCTGGGAACCAAGCGGTTCATCTCCCAGCAGTATTGGTGGCCTTCACTTGATCGGGATGTGCAGGAGTTTGTGGCTGCGTGTCCTGAGTGCGCCCAGCATAAGGCTGACCGTCGGAGACCCCAGGGGTTGCTGATGCCTTTACCGGTACCTGAGAGACCGTGGACCCACATTGCCATGGACTTTGTTACGGATCTGCCTAACTCTGAAGGGCACACAGTTGTCTTGGTAGTGGTGGACCGGTTTTCTAAAATGGCCCACTTCATACCCATGCCTACCCTTCCTTCGGCGGAGAAGCTGGCACAGTATTTCATCAGCTCTATTTTTCGTCTCCATGGTCTGCCAGAATCTATTACCTCTGATCGAGGAGTACAGTTTGTCTCAAAGTTCTGGAGAGCCCTGAATCGGGCCCTTGAAGTAAAGCTGAACTTTTCGTCGGGATATCACCCACAATCCAATGGCCAAACAGAACGAGTGAACCAATGCTTGAAGCAGTTCCTACGGATGTATGTCAATGAGCACCACAACAACTGGAGTCAGCTGCTGCCTTGGGCAAAATTCGCTCATAACAACCGAGTGAGCTCGGCCACGGGCGCGTCGCCCTTTTACATCGTATATGGACGACACCCGCAGATACCAGCCCCCTTGAAAACCAACTTGGATGTCCCGGCAGCGGTTGATGCGGTGACCTCGCTCCAAGCAATTTGGTCATCAGTTCAGAAAGCGCTGCGAGTGACCTCCACTCGTATGAAACGCCAAGCGGATCGGTCTCGCAGAGTGGAACCGCACTTCCAGCCTGGCGACTTGGTGTGGTTGTCCACGCGTAATCTTCGTCTGAAGATTCCCTCCTCCCGCTTTGCACCTCGATTTGTGGGCCCGTATCCCATTGTGAGGCAAGTGAATCGGGTCTGTTATCAGCTAAAGTTACCACCTACATTACGGGTACATAACACCTTTCATGTGTCCTTGCTGAAGCCTGTGATTCTGAGAAAAGGGGCTTTGCCCGCGTTGCCTGCTAGTCCAGCCATCTCAGCCTCCCAGGGGGAATACGAAGTCCGGGATGTCTTGGATGCAAGGCGCTTCCGGGGACATCTCCAGTATCTCATTGCGTGGAAGGGATATGGACCGGCAGACAATTCCTGGGAGGACGCTACTCATGTCCACGCGCCAATCCTAGTCAGACGGTTCCATCGCCTTTTCCCTCACAAACCTAAACCTCGTGGACGGGGTAGGGGGGGCCCTTGAAGGGGGGGTGATGTTATGATTCTGCCGGTTTGGCTGAGGGGGAGGGGGGACGTCTCTTCTGATTGGCTGCCAGGGGTTGTGCTGACGTCAGGGGATAGTACTTTAGCCTGCAGCTGAAGAGTTTCTCTGCTTTTGCGTTACTTATCTGGTGGTAACAGGAAAGCCTGATAGGTTTCTCTCAGAACGTGCTCTAGGTTCTGACAGGGATCTGTGTTGATTTAGAGTATTCTTTTCCTTCCCTCTGGGTTAGCTGCTGCTGTGTGTGTGTGTGTGTGCGTAGCTCTGTAATCAGGGTCAGCTGCTCGTTGGTTTAGTGGGGGCTGGGCATTGCTCAGCCTCCGGGGCTCTGGGCTGAGTGAGAGCGTTCTCCTTTGTTTGTTTGTTTTAAGGATTTCGCTTCCCAGTGTCCTGGCCTGCTGGCTCAGTGAGTTTAACCCTTTGTGTACTGTGTGTATTGTATTCCTGCCTCTGCCAGTGTGTTTGTTTGGATGGGCCCCACTCCCTCTCGGGAGGGGAAGCGTTCTCTCTGATTGTTTGTTGATTTATGGCACTCTCTCTCTGCTGGCTCTACAAGCTTAACCCTTTATGTTCTGTGTGCCTCTGTCTACAGTGGGTTTGAGGCAAAGGCTTTCTGCCTTCTTTTGTGTTTGGTTCCTCTGGCTTCTGCCTGGGGCTCCTACCCTGGTGGGGGGGGGGGGGGGGGGGGGTTGCTGTGTTAGTTCCCCTGTCCTGCGCTAGTCCCCTGCGTGGGCGTGGCCCGCTCTGGTCCTTTGTTTCCCCCTCTGCCCTATTGCTGGTGTTCAGCGCGTGTCTGGCATCTTGGGGCCCTCTGGGTTCTTTCACCCCTCCCTGTGTGTGATTGGGTTCCAGTTCAGCCGTGAGGCTCGCACGAGTGGCTCTGTCTGCGTGGGTTCCGGTTCGGCCGCGAGGCCCGCCTGTATGCCTATTTCCCTTCTTCCTGAGGGACTGGGGGGAGGGGTAGCTTAGGGGGTATTGTGTAGCTGGGGTGTGCGGTGGTGGGTCGGTCTCCCCTTGGCCTGGGTCGGCGCCCTGCTGGCCTCGGCCAGGGCCCAAGGGCTCACGACCAACCCAACGGATTACAAGCTGATAGCCTATATAAGTAGTACGCATGTGTGGGTGTTCATACAGGCTTTAACTCAGATGGGATTTGTTCCTCCCCATAGTTGCTGATCTGTAAGTAACAATGTAGAGATTTCATAGTTGCTTTGAATATTTTTGTATCAATCGTATATGTTTTATACAGAGCTTTGTATCATTTCATGTTTGATTTTGTTTTGTTTTTCAATTTTTATTTCTTCATATTCAGTTCCCCTGAAGAAGCCAACACTTTGGCGAAACATGGCCCATGTAGGGAACCATGAACATTGAACAATGGACATTGAATCGATGAAGTCACAGAGCAATTTTGAAGTATAAAAGTCTTACACCGATCCGGGGCTTGCATCAGTTCCTGCATAGCAGCACCCTATTAAAGATATAAAGTCCGCTCTCCCCCCAAGTCAATGCAAGCTAAGTAGCTACTTTTTTTGAAGACTCTATTCTGAGACTGTTTAATTTGGTATACCATAATATAGAGGAGTGGAGGCAGGGAGTGCTATGATGGTGGAATGGTGTTTTTACATATCTTGAGTTTTCGGGTCGCTGTAATATACCAGAAAAACTGAGCACTATTTATAATTTTATAAATACATATTTATTATCGCACCATAAGTTTTCACACTATAAAAACACAGTTTTGTTTTTGATTTTATATTACCTTTGGTTTCTTTAACATTTTCCAGTTCACTGATTGGAGACTAAAATTCCCTTTAACCCAGAAAATCTATTTTTCTTAATTAAATTTTAACTGCCAGACCCTCGACCATTCCTCTAACTTTTGGAGATCCCTTCTCATTGTTTCTACTCCCTCCAAGGTATCCACTCTATTGGCTATCTTCATATTATCCGCAAAAAGGAAACCTTTCCTTCCAACCCTTCAGCAATATCTCTCACAAATATATTAAACAGAATAGGCCCCAGCACCGACCCCTGAAGAACTCCTTCCTTTCCTCTGAGCAGATTCTATTTACCACCACCCTCTTCCACCTGTCAGTCAACCAGTTTCCTATCCAGTTTACTACTTTCGGTCATATATCCAGCCCTTTCAGCTTATTCGCGAGTCTTCTGCGGGAGACAGTATCAAAGGCTTTGCTGAAATCCAAGTAGATTACATCTTGCGCACGTCCTTCATCCAATTCTTTGGTCACCCAGTCAAAGAAGTCAATTAGATTCATTTGGCAGGATTTTCCTTTGGTAAAGCCATGTTGCCTTGGGTCCTATTGCTTTCCACTTATTAAAAAACCCAGGCCAAAGATAAGAATTAGTGATAGCGTAAGAGCTCTCTATGCAATGAAGCAGTCTCTTTGCGAAAACCTCTCTGTTTTTGCAAGGTCTAGTAGGAAGAAAGATCTTCACATATTTCCAATACATAATCCTGATATTTCAATGTCACCGTTTTGCACATCACAGTGTATAAGCATTCTTTAAATGCATAACAGTGAAAGCAAACAATAATATCTCTAACTAGTTAGAGGAGAACCAATGGCATGGTGAGCATGCTCCAAATACATATCCTCCGGAGGATGTATAATATTACAAGGATCTAATTTTAAGAGTTGTAAGCAAAGTTCATTTACGATCGCTTTGCGGTCCTCCTTCGTCTCTGGGACACCACGCACCCGCAAACTGAAGAGTCTCATTCAGTTCTTTAAATCATTTATTTTGCCTTGCAGAGACTCTACAGTGGTGGTGGTTTGATCCAATCTTTTAACCGCTGTATCCAGTTGCAGATAATGTGATTCCAACTGACACTCATTCTCCTCTACACGAGAGACCATGTCTTCCAACTCCCCGTGGACATCTTGGAACATTGATTTCAGCTCACAAAATTTCTCCACCTCCTCTCGCTGCAACGCCTCACTTAATTCCTGCAGCATGGATCGAAGGTCTTTTTTGGGATTGGTGCTGCTAGGAACGTGGGATACTCTGCTTCCCCCTGCAAATCTGAACCACAGTCATCCCGAAGGCCCAACTCCATGCAGACCTGCCATGTGCTCCACTGCTCTCTGCACTACTGGTCACTGGGAAATAGTGTTTAATTTCCTTAGCTTTCTTCTTCTTGAATGACATTAAACCAGTCTATAACTATAGATGCGATAACTCGAGCGTTGTGGAATAATCAGCTTGAGTTCCAGCACAATTTCCACCTATAAACGTTTGGGTTGATTGGAGCGTCATGCTGCTGCTGCCATCTCTACAGATGACGTCACCGGAAACCCGGATTTTCTTTTTAAATGATACGCCATCATTTAGTAGAGATGGTATCTTTGTTACGACAAAAAATGTTCCAGATTATTCATCTATCAAGGACTGTCACGGTTGAGGCCGTGCCCTTATCTTCAGACCTACTATTTCTCTGTATCTAGCTCTGTGACCTCTCCAGTCTTTCCCTATTGTTGATCTTCCTGTAAGCCAAGCCTCGCTTTGGTCTCCCTGCTTCTGCTTCATTTCCTGTTGTTCTTCCTGTAAGCCAAGCCTCGCTTTGGTCTCCCTGCTTCTGCTTCATTTCCTACTTGTGACATCATCAGACTACTCCTTTTTAAGGACCCAGGGAGCTTTCCTACATTGCTATTGCAAGAGGTCTCTTAATCTTGTGTTACCTGTTTAGATTATTTCCCTACTTGCCTTTGTTCCTGAAGGTTTGTTCTGTGTTTCTTTGAGTCTTGTGTTTCAATGCGTTGCTTCTGTTTGTTTGCTTTTGTACCTTGATCCTGTAAGCCTGGCTGTAGAGCCACACCCTGCCCTTGGTGTCTGTATCTGTTTGACTTCCCTTGGCTTCTGCTTTTAGTCTAGCCCTGCTTTTGACTCTTGCTATAGTTAAGCTCCATGTTTAACCAATCTCTTGTGTTTAGCCAAGCTCTGTTCCTGTTTTCTCTGTTCTGTTTCCTGTGTGTGTAGTTCTTGTCTGTTAATTCTGAGAGTCTGTAGAAGCCAGCATTGCCCCTAATTACCTCACTGCCTTCCCTTAGTCTCCTTAATCCTTTGCCTGCTGAGTTTGCTTCCTGGCTCTTGAGCTTTGTTTCTGCCAAGTTCTGTTCCTGTTGTGATGAAGCCAGGTTCTGCTCCTGCTCTATGTTTGAGCTAATTCTATCCCAGTTCCCTGCTAAGCCAAGTCCCTTTCAGTATCCAGTTCCAGTCAAGCCAATTCCGTTCCAGAATCCAGTTCCAGCCAAGCCAAACCCGTTCCAGAATCCGGTTCCAGTCAAGCCTGTTAGAGAATCCTGAATCCTGTTCTAGCCAAGCCTGTTCGAGAATCCTGAATCCTGTTCCAGCCAAGCCTGTCTGAGAGTCCTGAATCCTGTTCCAGCCAAGCCTGTCTGAGAGTCCTGAATCCTGTTCCAGCCAAGCCTGTTCGAGAATCCTGAATCCTGTTCCAGCCAAGCCTGTCTGAGAGTCCTGAATCCTGTTCCAGCCAAGCCTGTTCGAGAATCCTGAATCCTGTTCCTGCCTTGTTGTCTTGCTTCTGTTATTCTTGTTGCCTAGCTCCTACCCTGTCTTGCCTGTCTAGGTGTTCTTTGTCTTGTGTCTTTCAGTCTAGTCCTGTCCGGATCCAGTTCTTGCCCTTTACTGGACCCAGTTTTAATCCACTTCCGTGTTTTACCCTGTCTTGCATTTCTGGGTGCCAGTCCCAGTTTTAATCCAGTTCCGAGTCTTGCCTTGTCCGGTCTGGGTTCCAGTTCTGGTCCTTGCCTTCTTTTCCTTGCCTCGTCTGGATCTGGTTCTTATTTTGTCCATTGTGTTTAGTTACCTCTGTCCTGCCTTGTTGAGTCTGTTAGTTAATCCTAGTCCAGTTTGTTCTGATTCCTGCCTGTGCCAGCCCAGGTGATTTGTCTGCCAAAGCTCTGGCTTTGGTCCAAGGGCTCACTGTTCCTGACAGTTGTGACAGTCTTCAGCTTAGTAAGGCTAAAAGCTTGTTTCTTTAGAACATCAACTTAATAAAGGTATCACCCTTCCTTAACTATTTTATTGCTTAACAGTTTTTCTTTTCTAGGGTAAAATGGTGCTCCTTTTCTACTTTCAAAAATGACAATTTAAAATTGAGCACTACAGGTTTTAGTACTTTCTGTGCATAAATTTGAAAACCTAAACTGTACACAGAAGGTATCATTTTCTTTTAACTTTTCCTTCTTGCACCAATGTCTTTTCAACTGCCAAAAGGAGGGAATCTTAGCCTAGAAAAGTAATTTCACTCTTTTGGAGGTGGGGATGGATGAAACTTTGCCATTTTCTCCCGATCTATAGAAATTTTACTGTAATCTGAGTAGAGAGGTGTGGTAGCCATGTTAGTCCACTTTTAAAGGTAATCAAAGGGCAACCTTCGATAGCTAATCAAGAAATGTATTAAGTTATGTCCAATAAAAAAGGTATCATCATATTTTCTTTTCCATGTTTTATTTCTATTAACTGTAATCTTATAAATTGCTCTTATTTAAGACAATTTCTGAACCACCTTCCCAGTGGCATATGTCATAAAAACACAAGCATAATACACATTAAACATTTATAAAACCATTAGAAATAGAAAGAAGGGCCTTAAGAATTGTGTGTGTGTGTGTGTGTGTGTGTATATATTGTGATAAGGAAGAGGCTGTCCTACCCTGGTTAGGCCCCTAGAGGGCGCTGTTCCCCTAAAATGTCCAGGGAGAAGGGCTGGGTGAGTTGCTGAAGGGAGCCAGAAAGGGGAGGTATAGCTGGAGGTCGCTAGGACCGGGGAGAGTCCTGGAGGTGGAAACAGGTGCAGCAGGTTATGGGCTGGGTCCTGTTTGGTCATTAACCACTTAATACCCCACCAGAGAGTAGGAGGGAAAGAAAGGAGAGCTAGCAGCTGAAGAAGGGAGCTGGTAGCTGAAGCCAGGGGATCCCCAGGAGAAGTACTGGCGCTGCCCTTTGGACTGGTGTAGAACTGTGTGTTCCCAAGAAGGAAGCTGGCTGGGGTAAGAAGGCCCTAGAGTATCAAGAATAAGAACAGTGAAGAGGTACTTGTGTCCCAGCTGAAAAGACTGTGTGTCTAGAACAGTGGAGAGGGGACTGTGTGTCCAAGATGAAGAGACTGGGTGTCTAGAGCTGTGTGCTACAAGGAGGGACTGTGTGTCCAGGGACTGTTAAGCTGGAAGAACTGTTTAAGCTTGTGAAAGGGTTTTAAGCTAAAAGAAGTGTGCCCCAGAGGCTGGAATAAAGTTGTGTATGAAAATAGCCTCATCATTCTTCACAATATATATATATAATACATAGAGTAGAACAGTTGTGCACATTCAGCAACCCCTCCCTCAAATATATATATATATATATATATATATACACACACATTTGTGTGTGTGTGGGGGGGGGGGGGGGTTGCTGAATGTGCACAACTGTTCTTCTCTGTAACAGGTATTTTCTATAGATGATAGGATTGATCATATACACAAGTGGGTAAATCATCACACATCAATGGGATGAACGGCTGTCCCAGAGTTCATGACTTAGTGTAAAGTTCTAAGCATGCGTGGCCCTTCCTGTGCAATAGCAATTTCCTCAGCTACACATTTAGTTCAAAATCTGAAAAGGACCACCATTGTTAGCTGCACTTTAGAGGTCGTTTGATGTTCATTGAGGACCTTGAAAAGCATGTGAAAGACCTTGGAGAGACATGTCTGGGGCAAGTTACTGTTTTTATGCAGATGATGTGCAGTTCTTTTCAGTGTCCGACTGGAGAGTGGTGTTAGTGTACAATTCTGGTCACTGCATCTCAAAAACGATATAGTGGAATTAGAAAAGGTACAGAGAAGGGCAATGAAAATGATAAAGGGGATGGAACAACTTCCCTATAAGGAAAGGCTAAAGCAGCTAGGGCTCTTCAGCTTGGAGAAGAGACAGCTGAAGGGAGATATGATAGAGGTCTATAAAATAATGAGTAGAGGGAAACAGGTAGATGTGAATCTTTTGTTTACATTTTCCAAAAATACTAGGACTAGGGGGCACACAATGAAACTACAAAGTAGTAAATTTAAATCAAATTGGAGAAAATATTTCTTCACTCAACGTGTAATTAAACTCTGGAATTTGTTGCCAGAGAATGTGGTAAAAGCAATTAGCTTAGTGGGGTTTCAAAAAGGTTTGGATATCTTCCTAAATGAAAAAGTCCATAAACCATTATTAAGATGGACTTGGGGACAATCCACTGCTTATTTATAGAATAAGCAGCATAAAATGTATTGTACTGTTTTGGGATCTTGCCAGGTACTTGTAACCTGGATTGGCAACTGTTGGAAACAGGATACTGGACTTGGTGGACCTTCGGTCTGTCCCAGTATGGCAACACTTTATTCTTAATATGCTTGGATAAAGTGAGTGAATGGATGAGTCAACACAGGCTAGCTTTAAACTGGACAAAGACAGAGCTTATGTTGGTAGGAGTTAAGAAGATCCATCACGGCAAGATACTATTTTAGCAGGTGATATTGAGATGTCTGTCCGGAGGAGTTTAAGGAGTTCTATTGGATTCTAAATTAACTATGTAACAGCAAGTTATGACTATAGTGAAATCATCTTTTTTTTTCAAATGTGATTGTTCAGTAGATTGAAATCAGTGTTACCTCCTTATGATTTTAGGATAATGGTACAAAACATGGTATTGTGTAAAATTATTGTAATACCCTTTACTTGGGAATTTCAGCTTGTAGAATTACATAGTAACATACTAAAGGACGGCATATAAAGACCTGAACGGTCCATCCAGTCTGCCCAAGAGTCACATTCATTATCAAGTCATGATTAAACCAACAATGAATGTGTTAAAAAAAAAAACAACGGCGTTAGGGGGCGTTCCAAGATGGCAGATGTTACTTGATAGCGTTCACCGAGGCTCTCTGGATTTACCTTTTATTCTAAAAAGAAAAAGTTTCAGATACTAATGATGCCGCACACAAAAAGAAAGGGGGTGGTCAAAAGCCTACCATCTGCGGCTGGAGCCGCCCAAACAGTCCAGACGACCCTCAATAGGTTCGCTACGAGTACGCCACAGGAGAAGGTGCCGAGGAGCGACAACTCCCCTAGGGGCGGATACCACCCTTTCTTCGCCAGATCTCTACTCTCCTCCGTGTCCTGCAAGCTTTATTTATTTGTAGCATTTGTATCCCACATTTTCCCCACCTATTTGCAGGCTCAATGTGGCTTACATTTGCCGAAGTGGCGAATGCCATTTCCGGTCTACAGATTTGCACATGGTTTTACATTCAAGTGCGTACATACATGGTAGACGAATACATTTTGATCTTGCGTAGGTGTCAACCTTATGTTGTTGCTCAGGTATCGACATTAGGGTAAAAATGATAGTGTTTGGCAGTGAGGTTAGTCAGCATTGTGTGGTTGCATAGGAATCGATATTAGATTAGAAATGGTAATGTTTGTTCATTTAAAGCAGTGAGGTAGCTCAGTCGTGTGATTAAGGTCGGTACAGTCTTTTTCTTCAGTCTTATTGTTTAGTAATTAGGATGGTTGTTTGTGGTATGCCTTCTTGAATAAGTCAGTTTTTAGTAGTCTTCGGAAGATAGTTAAATCTTGCGTTGTTTTTATGGTCTTCGGAAGTGCGTTCCATAGTTGCGTGCAGGTGTAGGAGAATCTGGTTGCGTATGTGGACTTGTATTTTAATCCTTTGCAGTTGGGGTAATGGAGGTTGAGGAATGTGCGTGCTGATCTTTTTGCGTTCCTAGCAGGTAGGTTTATAAAGTCTGTCATGTAGGCCAGGGCTTCCCCTTGTATAATTTTGTGGACCAGGGTGCAGACTTTGAACGCAATTCATTCTTTTAATGGAAACCAGTGTAGTTTTTCTCTTAAGGGTTTGGCGCTTTCACATTTTGCTTTCCCAAATATGAGTCTGGCTGCTGTGTTTTGGGCTGTTTGAAGCTTCTTAATGACTTGTTCTTTGCAACCTGCGTAAATTGCATTACCGTAGTCTAGGTGACTTAGCGCCATTGCTTGTACTAGGCTGCGGAATGTTTCCCTTGGGAAGTAAGGTTTGATCCTTTTAAGTTTCCACATTGCGTAGAACATTTTCTTTGTTGTATTTTTCGCATGGTCTTCTAGTGTGAGATTTTGGTCAATCATAACTCCCAAAAGTTTCAAACTATCAGAGACCGGGAGAGTGTAGGCTGGAGTGTTTATAGTGTTTTTATTTGAGTTGTATTGTGAAGATAAGATGAGACATTGTGTCTTTCTGTGTTTAGTTTCAATTGGAATGCGTCCGCCCATGAATTCATTATTTGGAGGCTATGTTGAATTTCTTTTGTAATTTCGGTTAGGTCATGCTTGAACGGGATGTATATCATGACCTCATCTGCATAAATGTACGGGTTGAGACCTTGGTTGGATAACGATTTAGCTAGAGGTGTCATCATTAAGTTGAATAAAGTTGGTGACAATGGTGATCCTTGTGGTACTCCACATTCTGGTGTCCATGGTGTTGACGTTTTTGATTTTGCGATCACTTGATAAGTTCTTCCTTCTAGGAAACCTTGAAACCATTTTAGTATGTTTCCTCCAATCCCGAAGTAGTCGAGGATGTTTGAGAGTATTTGGTGGCTGACCATGTCGAACGCGCTGGACATGTCAAATTGAAGGAGCAGAACATTGTATCTGGTTGCTATTAGCTGTTTGGTTATGAGAGTGGTTATCAATGTTTCAGTACTATGGTTGGATCTAAATCCTGACTGTGATTCATGTAATATTGTGAATTTGTTTAGATAGTTGGTGAGTGTTGTGTTACCATACTTTCCATTATTTTGACAGTCAGGGGAATGGATGCTACTGGTCGATAATTGGCCGTGTCGTTTAATTTTTTCTTTAAGTCTTTGGGTATCGGTGTGAGTAGTATGTTTTCTTTGTCTTTGGGGAAGAGTCCATGTTGTAGCATATAATTCAGGTGTGACGTGATTTCTGTTATAAAGTGTTTGGGGGCATACTACTACTACTACTACTATTTAACATTTCTAGAGCGCTACAAAGTGTACGCAGCGCTGTACAAACACAGAAGAAAGACAGTCCCTGCTCAAAGAGCTTACAATCTAATAGACAAAAAGTAAAGCATTTAAATTTAAAATATTTAAGCAGTCAAGCACAAGAGAACAGTCACAGAAGGACAGAAGATGTTGAAGGGTGGTCAGTGTGATTAGGTGTAACTCTGGGACAAATGTCCAGTTTGGAGTGGGTTTTGGAAAATTTGTTGATTGCTTGAGAAATGGTGTCTTCGGTTAATAGATCAAAACTGGTCCAAATTCGATCCGCTGGGTATTCATTGGGGGTTGGATCCAGGCAGTCCATAAATTTTTCGTGATCAATAGTGTTAAGTGGTAACGTGAACCATAATTTTATGATTTTCTCGTTGAAGTAGTTGGCCAGGTCATCTGCCGTTGGGATGTCTGTGCTGGTTGTGGTAATTGGTGAAGTGTCTATTAGTTTATTCACGAGTTGGTATAGTTTGTGTGCATCTTTATAGTCAGGACCTATTTTGGTTTTATAGTATGTTCTTTTGGTTTGCCTTATTGTGTATTTGTATTTTCTTTGTAGTAGTTTCCATTCATTGAGTGTCTGTTCGTCTTTCCTTTTCTTCCACGTCCGTTCAAGTCTTCTGACATGTTTTTAGTATTTTCAGTTCTTCATTGAACCAAGGTATTGAATTTTTTCTTCGTGTAGTCTTTTGTTGTAATGGTGCAATTTTGTCTAGTGTGTTCTTACATCTGTCGTCCCAGTTTTGTAGAAAGTGTTTAGAGTCTGTTTGTGCTGTCCATTCATCATTGTACATCTCTTGCCAAAATGTTACAGGGTCAATTTGGCCTCTCATCATATAGGTTGTGGGTTCTTGTTTGGGTTGTGTACCTTTTTTCCGCCATTGTAGGTTAAAGTTTAGTTTGTAATGGTCTGACCAAGGTATCTCTGTCCACTTTGTGTCTGTTATTGTGATATTTAAGTCTGAGGATAGTTTGTGTGTAATGAGATCAATTGTGTGTCCTTTGTTATGGGTGGCTTGCATGCTAAGCCAGCTAAGGTCCCATAACTGGAGGAAGTCCCTGCACTTGCGTGCATTGGTTGCGTTAGGGTCTTCTAGGTGTATATTTATGTCCCCCGTTATTATTATGTTGGCGTTAGATACACAGTCGATATGAAATCTGTAAATTGTGACTGACTTTCTTGCCAATTGCCTGGTGGTCTGTAGAATAAGACAATATTTAGGTTGTCAATCAGGTCTATGTGGTTAATTCTAACTGAGGCAATTTCGAGTTTCGGTGTTATAGACTCGGCAATTGTTGTTACAGTAAAGTGAGATCTGTAGATTAGTGCTATTCCTCCACCTCTCTTTTCTTTCCTTGTCCAGTGGGTGATTTTATAGCCTGGGGGGGAGGGGGGGGGGGGCAAAGTTCCAATATTATGGGATCCTTTTGCTTGTGGATCCAGGTCTCGCTGATAATTAGTAGGTCGAGATTTCCTGTTGTGATCCAGTCTGTTATGGTTATTGTTTTGTTGACTATTGATCTGGCATTTGTGTATCCCACTTGGATTTGTTGGTATGGGTCCGTTTTTGGTTTTGTGTGGATTTTTATTAGTTGACGTTCCTTTGTTTTGGTGGTGCCTGTAATTCCCTTCTGTTGTTGTTGTGCGCATTGTCGTTTTTTCCTTGTTTGGGTTTTTGTCAGGTTGGTAAGGTATTTTGTATCCTATCAGCCTACTGTGGGTGTGTAGTATTGGTATCATGTTAGTTTCTATGAGTGGAGTGGTTGGAGTGGTGTGGGTTAGTATTAAGGAATGAGTTGTTAGGAACAGTAATACTGCGGTATATCGTAATGTTATGAAATACAGATCAGGCATTTCAATTCAGGATGGTTTAGAGCTGCAATACATAATGATGTTATAAAATGCTAAGCAGTCAATTATAATTCAGGGTAGCTCAATGCTGCGATGCAATGCAGCAATTACAGTTCAATGAGATTCAATGTTACAATACATATTATTGTTATGAGATACAAATTTCAGTCTAGTGCAGTGCTGCAATCTTGACTATGATTCAAGGCTGCAGTACAGAATATGATTCAAGTCTACAATACAGATTATTAACATATGATGCACAACAGGCATTACCATTCAGGATGATTTAGTGCTGCAATATAGATTGATTTTATAATTTGCAAAACAAGCATCAGGGTTCTGGGATCAACAGCGAGTGTTAAAGTTCAAAATGACTCAGATATGCACCTACAGAGTGTTATTATAGGATTCATATAAAACATTAGACGTCTCGAGTCTTTATCTACAGTTTTAGAAGTTTAAATTCAGCAAATATTCGCCGGTTCTCCGTCAGGAGCGATATTTGCCGTTTCCTCGACTTCGGTGCTCTCTACCTTGCTGTTCAGTTCGGTCGTGACGGGTGGACGGTTGTTTTCCGCTTCTCGTTTGTCACCGAGCAGCCGTGCTTAGCCAGCGATGTCGGGTCAGCGGATGGTGGCTTTATTTAAGCTCCAATATTACTGGTTTGAAGGTGAGGTCAGGTGGTGGTTGGTTTCTCAGTCGTGTGTCCTATTGTTCTCGGGTGAGATTCTCTGATCGGGCGGGAGGGGGATCGAGCCCTTCTGGATCGGGGCCTCGGTTTTGCTCTGGTCAAGGTGGGGGACGAGTCCTTCTGGATCGGGGACTCGGTTTAGCGTTTGCAGCCTTTGGATGGGGTATGTTGTACGGGTTTGAGTCAGGTTCAGGGTGTCGGCCACGTTTGAGTCAGGTTCGGGGTGTCGGCCACGTGGTAGTGTTACAGCTCCGATCGGACGCCTGTGCCGGATGTTTCCTTCGGTACCTTTAGTGTAGTTTGGGTGTTCTCCGTGCGGTGGTAATCTCCATTTACAGTTAACCTGCCGTCTGGTCCCCTGGAACTGGGACCTAGTCGGTTCTCTGTCGGGCTGTGTTGCGGCCACGAGGTAGGTGGACTGCCGCTATCAGCCTCGGTTCTTTCGCCCGTACTGGGGTTCCGACAGGCCGTCGCGGTCCTCTAGTCCTCCTGCCGATTCGGGATCCGTTCCGGTTGTAGTTGGCTCAGGATGGTCTACAATGGTGTTTTCCTTGGTTCTCTGTCGGGATGTGTTGCGGCCACGAGGTAGGTGGACTGCTGCTATTAGCCTCGGGTCTTTCGCCCGTTCTGGGGAGGCAGAGGTTTCGGAGGCGTCCGAAGTCGGCGCTGAGGAACTCTCGACGAATGGTGCCTCACCCGGAAATCTTGCAGAAGATTTACATCAGGGACAGGAAGCTCCCGCGGAGGTAACCCTGGGGAGCATTTGGGTAATGTTACAAAGTTTGAACAATACAATTACAAAAGCAGCTTTGGATACAGCTTCTCTGGTGACAAAAATAGATTTTTTGAATGATTCTATGGAAAAAAATTAGGCAAGATACTAGTAGTCAAAAACCTTATTTCCAACAAGAAATAACTTCATTGAAAAATACAACTGAGTGCCTGATTAAAGATAAACTTATTCTCCATAATAAAATAGATCAGCTTGAAAACTTTAACAGGCGGCTCAATTTGAGAATATTAAATTTTCCAAAAATAGCTGAACTGAGTGCTCTTGAACTGTTTAAAAAATATCTGATTGATACTCTAAAGTACTCCTCTGATCTTATACCCCCGATAAACAAGATATATTATCTTCCAATTCCGCAAAAGAAGAAAGAGGAGGAAGAGAGAAAATCAGAAAAACAAGTGTTACAAGCCCCCGGATTACAAGATTTGACTCCGTTCTTGGAACAATCTACAACTGAAATTAAAACTCGATCCACTTTGATTGTTTCCTTAGTCTTCGAGCAAGATGGTAATTCAATAATGAAGTTGTATTTTAAAAATGCCACAAAAGAATTTCTAGGAGCATGAATCTGGATTTATCCGGAAGCTACAAAAACGGTTCAGGAAAAACAGAAAAAATTTCTCGCATTGAGAGAAGAAACCAAGTCACTAGGAGCCAGTTTTTTACTGGCATATCCGTGTAAATGCCTGATAAGATACTTGGATAAGTATATTTTTTATGATCCGGACCAGTTAAAAAGCTTTATTGAATTAAAGAGAAATATCAAATGACTCTCAGGGTTAGTGTTGAGATATATTATTTGAAATAACCTGTGGATTGAATCCAGGCCTTGTTTCTTAGTTTGAATTAATATGATGTATGATCTCCTCAACTTAACTGACCCCCCCTAGTTTAATTTGTGGTCTAAGAAGAGAGCTGCAGTTACTTTATATTAGAATATTTCTTTTTGTTAACTTAGATATTATCTCTATGTTTCTTTTGCAAGGTATATCTTGTATAATGTTTGAAATACTATAAATAAATTAAAACAAAACAAAAAACAACCCCCCCCCCCCCAACTTGATCACTGTCTGTTTGGTATTTCTTGGACCGTAGAGGTCCGCCTGGCACTGTCCTTAGGATTTAATTACTGAAGTTGCCATCGAAGCCCACTCCAACTTATCCATTTAGGGGACCCAGATCATACAAGCTTGCCCAGCACAGGCCTTAGTTCTGCACAGCCGGAGTCGCCGTCTAAGCACCACTCGAAATGCAAATACACATGCAACCATTTAAGTTTTGGTTTTTTTATGCCATTCATTTTCTAATTAGAGATTTTCTGTGTTTATCCCGTGCCCCTTTGCATTTCGTCACTGATTTTTTTTCTCCACCTAAGGCTTTACAAGTGATTCAGAATGCTGCTGCAAGGTTAATTGCTGGATGTCCTAAATTTGAGCGTGTCAGTCCGATCATGAAGCAACTTCATTGATTGCCAGTTGAATTTTGTACATAAGGTTTTAATGTTGATTCATCAAGCAGTATAGCGAATGCTACATACCTGTAGAAGGTATTCTCCGAGGACAGCAGGCTGATTGTTCTCACTGATGGGTGATGTCCACGGCAGCCCCTCCAATCGGAACACTTTTCTAGCAAAGTCCTTTGCTAGTCCTCGCGCGCCGATGCGCACCGCGCATGCACGGCCGTCTTCCCGCCCGAACTGGCTCGTGTTCGTCAGTCCCATATGTAGCAAACAAAGCAAGGGAAGACACAACTCCAAAGGGGAGGCGGGCGGGTTTGTGAGAACAATCAGCCTGCTGTCCTCGGAGAATACCTTCTACAGGTATGTAGCATTCGCTTTCTCCGAGGACAAGCAGGCTGCTTGTTCTCACTGATGGGGTATCCCTAGCCCCCAGGCTCACTCAAAACAACAAACATGGTCAATTGGGCCTCGCAACGGCGAGGACATAACTGAGATTGACCTAACAATTTTTCCAACTAACTGAGAGTGTAGCCTGGAACAGAATAAAACATGGGCCTAGGGGGGTGGACTTGGATTCTAAACCCCGAACAGATTCTGAAGCACTGACTGCCCGAACCGACTGTCGCGTCGGGTATCCTGCTGCAGGCAGTAATGAGATGTGAATGTGTGGACAGATGACCACGTCGCAGCTTTGCAAATCTCTTCAATAGTGGCTGACTTCAAGTGGGCTACCGACGCAGCCATGGCTCTAACATTATGAGCCGTGACATGACCCTCAAGAGCCAGCCCAGCCTGGGCGTAAGTGAAGGAAATGCAATCTGCTAGCCAATTGGATATGGTGCGTTTCCCTACAGCCACTCCCCTCCTGTTGGGATCAAAAGAAACAAACAATTGGGCGGACTGTCTGTTGGGCTGTGTCCGCTCCAGATAGAAGGCCAATGCTCTCTTGCAGTCCAATGTGTGCAGCTGACGTTCAGCAGGGCAGGAATGAGGACGGGGAAAGAATGTTGGCAAGACAATTGACTGGTTCAGATGGAACTCCGACACAACCTTTGGCAAGAACTTAGGGTGAGTGCGGAGGACTACTCTGTTATGATGAAATTTGGTGTAAGGGGCCTGGGCTACCAGGGCCTGCAGCTCACTGACTCTACGAGCTGAAGTAACTGCCACCAAGAAAATGACCTTCCAGGTCAAGTACTTCAGATGGCAGGAATCCAGTGGCTCAAAAGGAGGTTTCATCAGCTGGGTGAGAACGACATTGAGATCCCATGACACTGTAGGAGGCTTGACAGGGGGCTTTGACAAAAGCAAACCTCTCATGAAGCGAACAACTAAAGGCTGTCCTGAGATCGGCTTACCTTCCACACGGTAATGGTATGCACTGATTGCACTAAGGTGAACCCTTACAGAGTTGGTCTTGAGACCAGACTCAGACAAGTGCAGAAGGTATTCAAGCAGGGTCTGTGTAGGACAAGAGCGAGGATCTAGGGCCTTGCTGTCACACCAGACGGCAAACCTCCTCCATAGAAAGAAGTAACTCTTCTTAGTGGAATCTTTCCAGGACGCAAGCAAGATGCGGGAGACACCCTCTGACAGACCCAAAGAGGCAAAGTCTACGCTCTCAACATCCAGGCCGTGAGAGCCAGAGACTGGAGGTTGGGATGCAGAAGCGCCCCTTCGTCCTGTGTGATGAGGGTCGGAAAACACTCCAATCTCCACAGTTCTTTGGAGGACAACTCCAGAAGAAGAGGGAACCAGATCTGATGCGGCCAAAAAGGAGCAATCAGAATCATGGTGCCTCGGTCTTGCTTGAGTTTCAACAAAGTCTTCCCCACCAGAGGTATGGGAGGATAAGCATACAGCAGACCCTCCCCCCAGTACAGGAGGAAGGCATCCGATGCCAGTCTGCCGTGGGCCTGAAGCCTGGAACAGAACTGAGGGACTTTGTGGTTGGCTCGAGATGCGAAAAGATCTACCAAGGGGGTGCCCCACACCTGGAAGATCTGACGCACTACACGGGAATTGAGCGACCACTCGTGAGGTTGCATAATCCTGCTCAACCTGTCGGCCAGACTGTTGTTTACGCCTGCCAGATATGTGGCTTGGAGCACCATGCCGTGGCGGCGAGCCCAGAGCCACATGCTGACGGCCTCCTGACACAGGGGGCGAGATCCGGTGCCCCCCTGCTTGTTGATGTAATACATGGCAACCTGGTTGTCTGTCTGAATTTGGATAATTTGGTGGGACAGCCGATCTCTGAAAGCCTTCAGAGCGTTCCAGACCGCTCGTAACTCCAGAAGATTGATCTGCAGATCGAGCTCCTGGAGGGACCAGCTTCCCTGGGTGTGAAGCCCATCGACATGAGCTCCCCACCCCAGGAGAGACGCATCCGTCGTCAGCACTTTTTTTGGCTGAGGAATTTGGAAAGGACGTCCCAGAGTCAAATTGGACCAAATCGTCCACCAATACAGGGATTTGAGAAAACTCGTGGACAGGTGGATCACGTCTTCTAGATCCCCAGCAGCCTGAAACCACTGGGAAGCTAGGGTCCATTGAGCAGATCTCATGTGAAGGCAGGCCATGGGAATCACATGAACTGTGGAGGCCATGTGGCCCAGCAATCTCAACATCTGCCGAGCTGTGACCTGCTGGGACGCTCGCACCCGCGAGACGAGGGACAACAAGTTGTTGGCTCTCGTCTCTGGGAGATAGGCACGAGCCGTCCAAGAATCCAGCAGAGCTCCTATAAATTCGAGTTTCTGCACTGGGAGAAGGTGGGACTTGGGATAATTTATCACAAATCCCAGTAGCTCCAGGAGGCGAATAGTCATCTGCATGGACTGTAGAGCTCCTGCCTCGGATGTGTTCTTCACCAGCCAATCGTCGAGATATGGGAACACGTGTACCCCCAGTCTGCCGCTGCTACTACAGCCAAGCACTTCGTGAACACTCTGGGCACAGAGGCGAGCCCAAAGGGTAGCACACAGTACTGGAAGTGACGTGTGCCCAGCTGAAATCGCAGATACTGTCTGTGAGCTGGCAGTATCGGGATGTGAGTGTAGGCGTCCTTCAAGTCCAGAGAGCATAGCCAATCGTTTTCCTGAATCATGGGAAGAAGGGTGCCCAGGGAAAGCATCCTGAACTTTTCTTTGACCAGATATTTGTTCAGGGCCCTTAGGTCTAGGATGGGATGCATCCCCCCTGTTTTCTTTTCCACAAGGAAGTACCTGGAATAGAATCCCAGCCCTTCCTGCCCGGATGGCACGGGCTCGACCGCATTGGTGCTGAGAAGGGCGGAGAGTTCCTCTGCAAGTACCTGCTTGTGTTGGAAGCTGTAAGACTGAGCTCCCGGTGGACAATTTGGAGGCTTTGAGGCCAAATTGAGGGTGTATCCTTGCCGGACTATTTGGAGAACCCACTGATCAGAGGTTATGAGAGGCCACCTTTGGTGAAAAACTTTCAACCTCCCTCCGACCGGCAGGTCGCCCGGCACTGACACTTGGATGTCGGCTATGCTCTGCTGGAGCCAGTCAAAAGCTCGTCCCTTGCTTTTGCTGGGGAGCCGAGGGGCCTTGCTGAGGCGCACGCTGCTGACGAGAGCGAGCGCGCTGGGGCTTAGCCTGGGCCGCAGGCTGTCGAGAAGGAGGATTGTACCTACGCTTACCAGAAGAGTAGGGAACAGTCTTCCTTCCCCCCAAAAATCGTCTACCTGTAGAGGTAGAAGCTGAAGGCTGCCGGCGGGAGAACTTGTCGAAAGCGGTATCCCGCTGGTGGAGCTGCTCTACCACCTGTTCGACTTTTTCTCCAAAAATATTATCCGCACGGCAAGGCGAGTCCGCAATCCGCTGCTGGATCCTATTCTCCAGGTCGGAGGCACGCAGCCATGAGAGTCTGCGCATCACCACACCTTGAGCAGCGGCCCTGGACGCAACATCGAAGGTGTCATACACCCCTCTGGCCAGGAATTTTCTGCACGCCTTCAGCTGCCTGACCACCTCCTGAAATGGCTTGGCTTGCTCAGGGGGGAGCTTGTCCACCAAGCCCGCCAACTGCCGTACATTATTCCGCATGTGTATGCTCGTGTAGAGCTGGTAAGACTGGATTTTGGCCCCAAGCATAGAAGAATGGTAGGCCTTCCTCCCAAAGGAGTCTAAGGTTCTAGAGTCCTTGCCCGGGGGTGCCGAAGCATGCTCCCTAGAACTCTTAGCCTTCTTTAGGGCCAAGTCCACAACTCCAGAGTCGTGAGGCAACTGAGTGCACATCAGCTCTGGGTCCCCATGGATCCGGTACTGGGACTCGATCTTCTTGGGAATGTGGGGATTACTTAATGGCTTGGTCCAGTTCGCCAACAATGTCTTTTTGAGGACATGATGCATGGGTACTGTGGACGCTTCCTTAGGTGGAGAAGGATAGTCCAGGAGCTCAAACATTTCAGCCCTGGGCTCGTCCTCCACAACCACCGGGAAGGGGATGGCCGTAGACATCTCCCGGACAAAGGCCGCAAAAGACAGACTCTCGGGAGGAGAAAGCTGCCTTTCAGGGGAGGGAGTGGGATCCGAAGGAAGGCCATCAGACTCCTCGTCAGAGAAATATCTGATGTCCTCCTCCTCCTCCCACGAGGCCTCACCATCGGTATCAGACACAAGTTCACGGACCTGTGTCTGAAGCCGTGCCCGGCTCGACTCCGTGGAACCACGGCCACGGTGTGAGCGTCGAGAGGTAGACTCCCTCGCCCGCACCGGCGAAGCTCCCTCCGCCGACGTCGTCGGGGAGCCTTCCTTGGAGGCGACCGCAGTCGGTACCGCAAGCGGCACCGAAGTCGGAGACCTCACCCCGGGCAAGGGGCCAGCCGGCGCCTCACTCGACGGTACCGGCGGCGCAAGCACCCCCGGTACCGGAGGGGAAGGGCGCAACAGCTCTCCCAGGATCTCTGGGAGAACGGCCCGGAGACTCTCGTGCAGAGCGGCTGTAGAGAAAGACATGGAAGCCGATGCAGGTGTCGATGTCAGAGTCTGTTCCGGGCGTGGAGGCTGTTCCGGGCTGTCCAAAGTGGAGCGCATCGACACCTCCTGAACAGAGGGTGAGCGGTCCTCTCGGTGCCGATGCCTACTGGGTGCCGACTCCCTCGGCGACCCAGAGCTCTCGGTACCGACGTGGGAAGGGGACCGGTGTCGATGGTTCTTTGACTTTTTCAAACGAAGCATGTCACCGGAGCTTCCCGGCACCGACGAGGAGGACGTAGAATCCAGCCGTCGCTTCCTCGGGGCCGAGGCCGAAGAAGGTCGGTCTCGGGGGGGCTGTACTGCAGGAGCCCTCAGGGTGGGGGGAGACCCACCCAAAGGCTCACCGCCACCAGCAGGGGAATGGACAGCCCTCACCTGCACTCCAGTCGAAGCACCACCGTCCGACGACATCAGCAGAAGTGGAGGTTCTGGTACCACCGACGCCGCCTTCCGATGTCTCGGCCCCGATGCAGAGGGTCGATGCCTCGATGCAGTCGCGGCCGAGGACGGAGGTCTTGATGCCGCCGACGTCGATGCAATCGATACTCCCGGTGCCAATGCCGACGAAGAGCCCGAGAACAAAACGTTCCACTGGGCCAATCTCGCTACCTGAGTCCTTTTCTGTAAAAGGGCGCAAAGACTACAGGCCTGCGGGCGGTGCCCAGCCCCCAGACACTGAAGACACGACGCGTGCCTGTCAGTGAGCGAGATTACCCGGGCGCACTGGGTGCACTTCTTGAAGCCGCTGGGATACTTCGATGACATGGGTGGAAAAATCACGCCGGCGAAATCAAAACTCATAATTGCGGTAAGGCACCAAAAAAGAGGGGAAGAAAAAAATTCGACCCGAGGCCTCAAAAGGGCCTACCCCGAAAACGAAAAGAAACTTAACGGGGCAAAAACTGGAAATACCGGAGGGGGAAAAAGACCGGAAAGGCCTTCTTCCAAAATCCTTTCCCTTTTTTTTTTTAAAAGCGAAAAGCCAAAAAGACGCGCGAGGTCGACTTAAGGGGCGCGAACGGCGTAACACGACCGTACCGAGCGCGGACAAAAGAAGACTGACGAACACGAGCCGGTTCGGGCGGGAAGACGGCCGCGCATGCGCGGTGCGCATCGGCGCGCGAGGACTAGCAAAGGACTTTGCTAGAAAAGTGTTCCGATTGGAGGGGCTGCCGTGGACATCACCCATCAGTGAAAACAAGCAGCCTGCTTGTCCTCGGAGAAATATAAAACTCCCTTGGTACCTGTCTCAAGTTTTATTACAGTATCAGCCATGTCATTCTCTGAGATAGGCATGCGATTATCTGTTGATAAAAGTGATACAGATGCAATATGCTGAGACTTGAGCTGCTGCTATTTCGGTAGCAGGTCCACTGAGGCTATCTGCTGGAATGCAGCAATTTAAAAGATTATTGAAAAACTTGTTCATGCATGCCTTTTTGACTTCATGAGTGCATACAGTGGTTGCTGATTATGAATAATGAAAATGCTGTCTTATTTTTTTCTCATTTTTTGTGCTTTTATTGTGATATTTTAGTTATGGTTTGTATGTATTTTATATGACTGTAAATATTTGAAACTCGCCTAGATATATAGGCAGGATGCAAGTTTAAAATAAATAAATAAGACAAGACCCGGGGGTCCTCCAAGGTCTCTGGTGGGCTGGAATGCTCCCCATGTCGGGGGCTGTTTTCATTCCGGGAAGTATGCATTGCGTGGTCCTGCCACGAAAGGACAGAAAAAGGCAGCCTTTTCAGGGCATCAAATGTGGCAAGGACAGTGGGGGCTGCTCTGGCCCTGGCACACCCCCAAGGGACCCCAGATTGAGGGGGTCTCTCCCAGAGTGGTGCAGGTGGGAGGCCAGCTTAGCTTTTTTGTCTGGAAGTGGACCCTTGTCACTTTGGACCAGTGGGTCCTGGAGATGGTTCATGATGGTTGTGTCATGGAATGTGCGACCCCAGCAGGGGTGTAACCAGACACACAATTTTGGGTAGGCAGAAGAATCCAGCATCCGCCCCACAGGCAATTCAGTCTCTCCTGCCTGCCCGCAGGCCATCCAGTCTCTCAAACCACCCCTCCCCTGAATATCTTTTAAACAGCAGATCTTTGCTAGCAGCATGCAGTGACCGATACACACTGCTTGCACTGGCACCACAGCCTTCCTTTTTATGCAACTTCCTGTTTCTGCACAGGCAGGAGCACATCAGAGGTAAGCCTGTGGGGGTGGTGCAAGCAGTGTGAATCAGTTGCTGCTCGTTGCCAGCGAAGATCTGCTATTTAAAAGGAATGCAGGAAGGAGAGGTACTGGGAATTTTCAGCTGGCAGGGCTAGGAGATCCTCGCAAGCCACATCATAGGTGTGCTGCGACTGAGTGTGCCTGAACCAGTTTCTGACACCTTTAAGGTCACCCCCTGAGGCTACCCTCACCGAGTACAGAGCAATGGAGTACACACTGGCTCGCATCATTCAGTTGGGGGTAATGAAGGAGGTACAGAAAGTGGAGCAGGGATGAGGTTGCTACTCTATTCATTTTGTAGTCCCCAAGGAAGGGGGGGTGTCCTTCCATCCCAATCTGGATTTCAATCCACTCAGTGAAGACATCAGTACACCTGGGAGAATTTCTTCCCCCCTCTGGACATTTCTGAGGCTTACTTCCATAATCTCATTTGCCTGGACCACAGGCTGTTCTTGAGATTCTGCGTCTTGGGCAGACACTTTAGGCTCTGCCGTTCGGACTGGCCACAGTGCCTTGGAGCTTTTCCAAGCTTATGGTGGTAGTCGCTGCTTTGGATGACTGGCTGATTTGAGCTGATTTGGAGGAGGACTCCCGGGAGGCAACATCCTATGTGAACTAGCTGCTGAAGAGCTTGGGCTGAGTTATCAACTATTTGAACTGTCACCTCAAACCGTCCCACGTACTTGGGGGTGTGTTTGCAATACTCCTGGGGTGGATCTTCCTGACTCCCGAGAGAGTTTCTAAGATTGAGACGCAGAAGAAGAAATTAGCCCTTCCCACAATTCCAAAACTTGTGGGATAGTTGTTTCCAGAGACATCTCTCTTGGCATCCAGTCCAGCTCCTCAGTAATTACGTAGACAAGCAGTATGGAGAAACTCAGAATAAACACAACAACCTTAAACTCACTAACCTAACATTAACCAGACGAGCAAACATGTATAGAACTCTCTCATCTCTAGACAACTTGCAGAGAACAAAAGATATGCAGGAAGCACCATGCAAGGTGACAGTTGTTATTTGAACCATTACTTCGCACCGACTAAACATCTCATAAACCTTGAAAGGACCTCTCGAATAGTGGGAAGGACTAATGGAAAGAAAATGATCAGGTAAGACCTAACTTCTCCCTCCATTACATAGCTTCCCACTAATCTCTAGAGTGGGTGGGATCCTGGCGCGGCTGCCCTGAGGACCGAAGCTGCAAAACTGGCTTTTGAACGTTTCACCCCACCCATCCAAAAAGCACAGTCTGTCCAATTTGCAATTGCAAACTCATTCGTGTACCTCATGAAAGACTCCAGAGGAAATTGGAGAGTCATGGGAAAGGAGGTAGTGGTTCTATTGTGGATTAAGAACTGGTTAAAAGATAGAAAACAGAGCGTAGGGTTAAATGGTCAGTATTCTCAATGGAGAAGGGTAGTTAGTGGGGTTCCCCAGGGCTCTGTGCTGGGACCGCTGCTTTTTAACCTATTTATAAATGACCTAGAGATGGGAGTAACTAGTGAGGTAATTAAATTTGCTGATGACAAAAAGTTATTCAAAGTCGTTAAATCGCGGGAGGATTGTGAAAAATTACAAGCGGACCTTACGAGACTGGGAGACTGGACGTCTAAATGGCAGATGACGTTTAATGTGAGCAAGTGCAAAGTGATGCATGTGGGAAAGACGAACCCGAATTATAGCTATGTCATGCAAGGTTCCACGTTAGGAGTCACGGACCAAGAAAGGTATCTAGGTGATGTCGGTCATGATACATTGAAACCTTCTGCTCAGTGTGCTGCTGCGGCTAAGAAAGCAAATAGAATGTTAGGTATTATTAGGAAAGGAATGGAAAACTAAAATGAGGATGTTATAATGCCTTTGTATTGCTCCATGGTGCGACCGCACCTCGAATACTGTGTTCAATTCTGGTCGCCACATCTCAAAAAAGATATAGTGGAATTAGAAAAGGTACAGAGAAGGACGACGAAAATGATAAAGGGGATGGGACGACTTCCCTATGAGGAAAGGCTAAAGTGGCTAGGGCTCTTCAGCTTGGAGAAAAGGCGGCTGAGGGGAGATATGATGGAGGTCTATAAAATAATGAGTGGAGTTGAACGGGTAGATGTGAAGCGTCTGTTCACGCTTTCCAAAAATACTAGGACTAGGGGGCATGCGATGAAGCTACAATGTAGTAAATTTAAAACAAATCGGAGAAATATTTTCTCCACTCAACGTGTAATTAAACTCTAGAATTCGTTGCCAGAGAATGTGGTAAAGGCAATTAGCTTAGCAGAGTTTAAAAAAGGTTTGGACGGCTTCCTAAAGGAAAAGTCCATAGACCATTATTAAATGGACTTGGGGAAAATCCAATATTTCTGGGATAAGCAGTATAAAATGTTTTGTACATTTTTGGGATCTTGCCGGGTATCTGTGACCTAGATTGGCCACTGTTGGAAACAAGATGCCGGGCTTGATGGACCTTTGGTCTTTCCCAGTATGGCAATACTTATGTACTTATATGTACTTGTTTCAAGTAGGCCATGTACATGCAGAAGCCAGAGAGGATCACCGTCGAGCTGTTGAATCAGGTCCGCATACCACGGCCTCCATGGTCAATCAGGGGCTACGAGAATTATTCGACCCTGGTGCAATGCAATCCTTTTCAATATGCAGCCTACAGTACATGTGTCTCCGGACAGGCCTGCACTAGAGCATCGATCTCCAATGAGCCCGGTTCTTTCCCAACGGCTGATGAAATTGGGCACTTTGGCATTCATTTTTGTCAGCATCAAATCCAGAAACGGAGAGCCCCTTCAGTCCACTATCAGCTGAAAACCCTAGCTGGATAGTTCCCATTCTTCCGTATCCAAGGAGTACCTGCTCAGAAAGTTCATCTCCACATTCAAGTACCTAGCGATGTGAGCTGCTGAGAAGCAGGGATTTTTCTCTGCCCAACTCATGAGGGAGGCCACCTCCACCACCACCGAATAGCTGTGGGTCCCAGCTTCCATGCTGATATAAACTACTGCTGTCTCATTGCCAGAAAAAACTTGGTCCAGGGCCACTGTCAGAAAGGGAGCGAAGATGTGTAAGACATTTGCACTGCCCTGAGTTCCTGGCAATTTATCGACCACTGAAATTCCTGTTCCTGGCGCCCTGTGCCAGAATGAACTTGTATTGAGCTCCTTAACCTGACTTGCTGGCATCCATTGTCACCACCTCCCATTATGTTATCAGAGAGCTCCCACCATCAAATTCCTAGGTGACAACCACCACAGCATACTCAGTCTGGCAGTCAGCATCCAAGGAAGATGAAAGTCATACTTCTATTACACAGGAGACCAGCAACTGAGAAGAGATTCCTGCAATAGCTGCATGTGAGCCCTTGCTCTGGCAGCATATGAGCCCTTGCTCATGGCATCATTTCCATCGCCGTACTCACTGACCTCAGAAACTGGATGTGATCCCAGACCCTGGGCCTATCTTGACTTAGAAGATGAATTTGTTGAACCAGCTTCGACCTCTTGTGTTCAGTGAGGAAGATCCTCTCCCTTGCAATGTTGAATAGAACAACCAGATACTCCAATGTCTGTGATGGAGTCAGTCTGCTTTTCTCAAAATTGATCACCCAACCCAATGACTGCAGATGATGTACAACTCTGACTGTCGTTGCTGCCACACTGTCTAAACAGACAACACACGAATGAGCCAGTTGTAGCGATATGGGTGAACTTTGATTCTCTGGTGCTGAAAAAAGGCTGCAACCACCACCATAACTTGGTAAACATTCTTAGTGCAGTGGCAAGACCGAAGGGCAAGGCCCTGAACTGGAAGCGATGGCCCAGAACCTGCGAAACGTAGAAACGTAATAAGGGGCGGCAATATGGGTATATGCAAGCATGCCTCCTTCAGATCGAGGATGGTGAGAAATTCTCCCACTTGAACCAAGGCTATAACTTCTCTTAGTGTTTCCATGCGAAAGCGGGACACTCGGAGGCAATAGTTTAGACATTTGACATCTAAGACTAGACGAAAGGTGCCTTCCTTTTTGGGACAATGAAGTAGACGGAGTATCTGCCTTATCCCTGTTCAGCCTGGAGCGCCAGCAACTAATCGACAATAGCCTGACAATAGAACTTCGACCACTTTGGTTCCCTTTCAACAAGGTGACTTCAAGAAGAAAGGAGTGACTGAGAATGAGAGCTCCAACTTGTAACCTTCTGTATGAATATCCAGAACCCACTGGTCTGACATGATTTTGGTTCACACCTCCTGAAATTCATGAAGATGTCCTCCCACCGGCGGAAGAGAAGGTGGACCAGTCTTGCATCACTGCGTAGCTCTGGAGGCATTAGAAGCTCTAGGAGACTAAAAGGAGGACTTCCTGTCCTCAAGAAAGACAGACTGGCATACCTGAAAGTGGGACTCATGACCATACTGCTGACGACCAGACCGGTTTCATCTGCTGTCTCAAATTTTATTTATTTGTTACATTTGTATCCCATATTTTCCCACCTTTTTGCAGGCTCAATGTGGCTTACATATTACCATTAATGGCGTTAGCCGATTCCGGTCTGAACAAATACACGGTGTGGATTAATTCAAGGCAGTTTTGTGGTAGAATGAGGTACATGTGTGGTAGGCAGAGTTGGGGGGAGCTTAGAGAGGGAGAGGGTAGGAAGGGTCAGGTAATGCCCAATACGGTCTTTGGTTCCATTGTGTCATAAGTGTCCAGGTATTTTATGTTTGGTCGGTGGGGTATGCTCTTTTGAACAGTTCTGTCTATAGTGCTTTCCGGAAATTTAGGTGGTCGAGCGTAGTTTTTACTGCTTTTGGCAGTGCGTTCCACAGTTGTGCGCCTAAGTAGGAAAAACTGGATGCATAGGTGGATTTGTATTGGAGTCCCTTGTTGCTTGGGTAATGGAGGTTTAGGTATGATCATGCGGATTTTGTGGTGTTCCTGGGTGGCAGGTCAATGAGGTCTGTCATGTAACCCGGTGCTTCGCCGTAAATAATTTTATGAATAGTCGTGCAGATTTTGAAAGTGATACGTTCTTTTATTGGTAGCCAATGAAGCTTTTATTGGAGTGGTTTGGCACTGTCAAAACGTGTTTTCCAAATATAAGCCTGGCTGCTGTGTTTTGGGCGGTCTGAGGTTTCTTTATGATTTGATCTTTGCATCCTGCATAGATTCCATTACCGTAATCTACGTGGCTTAGTACCATTAACTGTATCAGGCCACAAAATATTTCCCTCGGGTAGAATGGTTTCACACGTTTGAGTTTCCCCATTGAGAAAAACATTTTCTTTATGGTGGATTTCACTTGGGACTCTAGTGATAGCTTTCGGTCGATTGTAACTCAGAAGATTTTTAGGCTGTCTGAGATTGGGAGGGTGTATCCTGGGGTGTTGATGCTTGTGGGATTCTATGTATTATATTGTGATGAGATGATGAGACAGTGTGTTTTTTCTGTACAGTTTTGAGATCGAGAGCCCCCTGAAGACAGACTACCAGAGGCATTCGGCTTACCCTCCAGCAACCACTGTGGCTTAGTTTCCCCCAGTTCTTTCACCAAGTTACTGAGATCTTCTCCAAATAGCCACTTGCCCCAAAAGGGCAGTTTAACTAGAAATGACTTTGATGCTGCATCTGCTGTCCAATGCCACAACCAGACATACTGTGTGTCATAACCCACAACATGTCATAAACAGCAACTACCAAGTAGATCAACCTTGATTCTAGCTGGGCGTTATAGCACTGATCTTGTGATGCAGACTGCTGCTGCCACTTCAGGCATGCTCTAGCCACAAACGAGCTGCACACTATTGCTTGAAGGCCCAAAGAGGCCACTTCACAAGCTTGCTTCAGGGAGCCTTTTAGCTTCCTATCCTGTAAGCCATTTAGGGCAATGCCCCCTTCAATGGCAAGGTGATCTTCTTAGTCACCGCTGTAACAAGGGAGTCCACCCTGGGAAGCTGCCATTTCTCTTTCTTCTCTGGAACATTACAGTAGCCATACTGGGTCAGACCAATGGTCCATCTAGTCCAGTAGCCTGTTTCCAACAGTGGCCAAGCCTGGTCACAAGTACCTGGCAGAAACCCAAATCGTGGCAACACTCCATACTACAAATCCCAGGGCAAGCAGTTGCTTCCCATGTCTGTCTCACTAACAGACTATGGAGTTTTCCTCCAGGAACTTGTCCAAACCTTTTTTAAACTCAGATACACTAACTGCTGTTACCACAACCTCTGGCAAAGAGTTCCAGAATTTAACTATTTGTTGAGTGAAAAAAATATTTCCTCCTATTTGTTTTAGAAGTATTTCCATGTAAGTTCCTAGAGTGTCCCCTAGTCATTGTACTTTTGGAAAAAGTAAAAAATAAATTTACTTCTACTCATTCTACATTGGAGACCTCAATCATATCTCCCCCTCATCCATCTCTTTTCCAAGCTGAAGAGCCTTAACCTCTTTAGCCTTTCCTCATAGGAGAGGTATTCCATCTCCTTTATCATTTTGGTCGCTCATCTTTGAACCAACAGGTAGAGGCGAGCCATAGCTCTTCCCACTCTCAGCCCCACATCCAGTGAGACCCATTCTGCTCTAATCAGGTCTTGAATGGCTGGAGATCTTCAAAGGACCTCTAAGCCCGCTCATGATCAACGAAGATGGAACTCCTGATACTGAAGAAGGAGGCTCCCCAATGGAAAGCACTACCAATGCTCAGAAATAAGAGTATTGAGCTCCTTTTTATGAAACAACCTCTGTACTTTCAGATCATCTTCCTTCTCTACTGTCTCCTTCAATAATGGCTCCTCTGAATAGACCAAGATCACATCAGATAAGGAGTGAGAAGCAGAGAGAGACCTCCAGGAGTGGTCAGATGAGGATAAAAAAAATGTCTTATGAGTAAATAGGTCTGGTGTAAGAGCAATATAAATTCCAGAGAAAACAAAGATCCTGATGCAGCTAAATGCTCTGTCAGGCCTTGAGGTTGTAAAATGGCAGCTGTGCTCCACTCATGATCAGACAGAGGCTGTTCCTCACTGATAGTCGGCCCGACAAATTGGCGCTTGTCCCCGTGCTCTCCTGAATTAAACTGCGCATTGGCCTTGCTGGAGAGCCCGAAGTCCTCAGCATGTTTGGATGGTACGCTAAAGCTGAAGATGTGCTGCTGCCAACCGCTTCCCCCAAGTCCTGTGTAATTCCCGGCTTGCATGCACTGCAATGGACCAAACGCCAGCCCCCCACCCCAAGTAATCCTCATGGTTCCAGTCTGGCTGAGGTATGCAGATCCTATCCAGCTGCTGTTGGGGCATCCTCTTCCAAGAGGGCACAGGCTGTTACACCAGGGGCCAGGTATCATGGAAAATTTGGATTCCTTTCAACTTACGGCCTAGCCCTTAAAAGGTAGTGTTTGAAGTAAATGTTTATCCAGTGCAGATGGTTGAGACACTGTTCTGAATTTAGAAACCCTCTACTTCCTTGGCTTAAGTTAGGGTTTGGAAGAAAATGCTCGCCCTATGGAAGGCTGATGTTCCAGCAACTCTTTCTTTCCTTCAGGATAGCCCTGAATTTCCTCAGTGTTCAGGTGGCAGTACTAGCCTGCTTTTGGGGTCCTCATTTGGGGGGGGGGGGGGAACGGCAGTTTCTTGACAGGTTTACCAGATATTGTCTGGCTTTTACAGGGGTTCAAACAGCTTTGCCCACCTGAGAATGGTAGTGAAGGCATCACTTAAGGACCTATCTTTCTGGTTGCTATCTGTTTGGCTTACTACATCTTGGAGCACCAGGCCCTTTCATGTCCAGATCCCTTTTAGTCCTTTTTCAATGACTCTGTCTGCATATGGTGCCCTTCTTCCTTCTGAAGGTTTTTCTCTGAACCAGGTGGTTTCACTGCCTGCATTCTCACGAGGATCTAGGAAGGAGTGGATCATGCGCTACACAAACCGGACATGAAGAGAGTCTTGTTGAAGTACCTCACAAGCACTAATGACTTCAGGAAGTCAAACCGTCTCTTTACCTTGTTTCATGGGCTGTGCAAAGGAGAGGCGGCGGCATCTAAGGTGCTGATTGCCCATTGGATCAAGACTGCCAGTGAGGCAGCCTATATTTTGGCAAATAAGGTCCTTCTGGTTGGCCTATAGGCTTTTTCCACTAGGACCCAGGTCATGTACGTTTTCTTGGAAACTGTCTAGAATTCTACGATAGTGCGGTCTATAAATTTTTTAATAAATAAAATAAATGTCATGGGCAGAAGCTTGAGCAGTCTCCTCAGAAGACATTTATCGAGCTGAGACGTAGACCCCCCCCCCCCCCACTTCATTCCTTTGTGAAGCTCTACAAGTTGAATCTATGGGCCAGCAGCTATAGCGACTCTGGCAGAGCAGTGCTGCAGGGAACACTGTCTTCCTTTTATCCTGATGTCTGACATTTGATACACCCCACTGGTATGGGCTGGTCTAGCGGGACGATAAGGAAGGTGAAATGTTCTCTTACCTGTTAATTTCCGTCACATGAGCCTGGGTAGACCAGTCTACCCCACCATTCCACCTCTGAAGATGGGGGATTGGGGAGTGCCCCGCTATTCATTTCTGGCTGCGGTGGGCCTGGGCTTTGGTCTCATTGGAGTTTCCTTTCTCTGTAGTCTGATATTGTAAGTTTGAGTGTGGTTTACACAAAAGTCAAAGTATCCTTGTGATTTACTGGGACTTAGGCTGCACTTGCATACTAGTGAAGTCACTGGAACTATCTGTTCTTTCTCTACCTCTATCTGCTGGTTGGGGGATATAACCCATTGGTTATATCCCCCAACCAGCAGATAGAGGTAGAGAACTGGTCTAGGTGAACACAAGGAAAGGAAATTAACAGGAAAAATAAATTTCACCTTCTAGGTGCTGGAAACTTCTTTCATTAAGAAACAACTCTACACAAGCAAAGGAACTTCATCTTTAAACAGCAGTCACTGCTGCTAAGAAAGAGACATAAATGGATGGGGAAGGTGGAGGGTAGAAATAAAAAACAAAACAAATTTACTTGCACATTTTTTAAAGCAGCAGTTCAGCACATATGACATAATTGGGACCTATGCATCTGAATCTCCACTAAAAACCACCAAGTCTGAAACCTCTCCTCCTCCTTTAGGTCTAGGCCTGTGGTTTGGGTATCTTTCATCTCGGCCCTAAAAGGTGGTGGTGAATCACCACACCAGTCACAACAATTTGTCAGAAGGAAAACTAAATAACACAGTGGCTGAAATCTGTAACATACTTCTTTTTGTTTTTCTTTCTTTTTTTCTTTTCTTTCTTCTGTTTTTTGGAATTTTTTTTATGTTTCTTCTTTTTCTTCTTTGACTTGGCTTCCCCTCCACTTTGAGAATCTGCTGAGGACTCAGAGGAAGACTCTGAGTCGCTGGAACTCTCAGAGTCACTGGATGAGGATGAAGATTTGTGTTTCTTTTTTTCTTCTTTTTTAGCTTTAGACAAAAAAAAAATGTTGAGCCATCAGTGTCCTAACTCTGCAACATAATTTATTTTATTAATATATTTTTCATGCAGTATCAGTTACCTCTCATTTTAAACTTTTTTATAATCTAACGCATCGGCCCACATTTACCCTCTCCAAAAAAAAAGGAAGAGTTGTTTGCCTTAACAAGTGTTCTCTGAAGACAGCAAAATATTTATTTCTCACACATAGGTGACATCAATGGCTGGTGTATGCTGCACACCTAAGTGTGCCATGCAACATGTACAACTGATAGTATTCTAAGTTACACATGTCACTTGGCACCATGACTACGGCCTGCCCATGCTCCACCCATGTTTATGCCTTCTTACAGGTATGCACCAAGCGACTTTGGTGCATACATTATAGAATAGTGCCTGGCATTTACATGTTCAACTGACAATTACTGGCATCTCTGACACGCATTAGCTGCTACTATTCTGTAACATATGCGTACACCTGGTGACTAATATGCTACTGGATGCACACCACTGCCACAATAAAAATCAAACTTAGAAGATGAAATAACAGTTCGGTGCTATGGAGACGGTGCGGGATGTAAATAAATAACTGGTGATTCTCAGCCGGTCAGGTTTTCAGAGTTTCAGCCTTAAATATAAAGAATGAAAGTTTTCATGCAACGAGACAGAGCATTCAAATCTATTTCATGCATATTTATTGCAGATATCCCGAGACCACTACTAGCAGGGCTCCTCAGGACAGGATTGGGGACCACTGCTCTAGAAAGCTCTGGTAGCTTAGAAAGCTTCGTTTACTTTTTCTCTAAACTGAGCTCCACTGGATGCCACTCATGCATGAGGACTATATATCCTGCTTGCCTCAGAGAGAAGTATTACTCAACATAAACCTACATAGTTAAAGCATTTAACACTACTACATAATGTTGTACACAAACCAATTGTTATGAAACCAAAATACAGAAAAGAAAGACTTCCATATATTTTGTTTCACAATCAGTTCTTTTTCCTCCCCTCTGACAGGTAGGATCTCATACGCTGTCCAAATCAAAGGGCTTATTGAAAGACAGCAAAAATAAAACAGGGAAAATCTATCTTTACTTACACCAGATAATACGAATTGAGCAAACAGAATATTTTGGCTTCAAAGAATTTACAAAATTATTTTTCTTCTTTTATTATTTCAATAAATATGTATTAGAACTTATATACTGGTATGACAAAGATAAAAGCCTATAAATCTAGCTATATCCTTAGAGTAATACTCTGAACCAGACCTCCCCCATAAGAACACTATTCCAAGCAGGAGGGGATATCGGAAACCTATACAGTCATCAAGACCCAGCTTCTACAGTATGTCATATCACAAGCACTAAATAGTCCAAAACACAGTTCAAAGAAGCAATTTTATTGAACAGCAGCAGCAGAGTGATAAAAACTGCGCCCAACAGCTAAGTTTTGCCCTTCTGGGATGTGTCAGGGGCCTAAAATACTACTACTAAACATTTCTAGAGCGCTACTAGGGTTACGCAGCGCTGTACAATTTAACAAAGAGAGACAGTCCCTGCTCAAAGAGCTTACAATCTAATAGACAAGTGAACGGTCGGTCCGATAGGGGCAGTCAAATTGGGGCAGTCTGGATTCTCTGAACGGTAAGGGTTAGGTGCCGAAATCACTAGATGGTGAACCATAAAAATCTGCACCACAGCTAGTAAAAATGTTTCTCTCTTTCAGCCAACAGTATATTGTCAACTGGTCTGCTCACTTTCCCCCCTTGTGAACCATTTGCCTTTTTTCTTCGTCATATCACAAGACAAGTACAATCACAGATTATGCTGCAATATGAAACTGATATGGGGAGAAGCCTCTAGCACCAAAGCTTTGAAGTTTTTTTTGGTTCACATTACCTAGATCCAGTTGTGTGTTGGTTTTATCATGCAGTCCGAGCAATGAATTATGTATTTATCGTTCTACTACTATTCAGAAAGAATAAAGAAACTAAAAGTGTACCCTCTAAAAGAAGGTAAGGAGAAATAAGGTTTTACCTGATAATTTTCTTTCCACTAGTTCTTCACAGTATTCTAGAACCCTTGGGATAGTTGTGTCCATCAACTAGCAGGTGACGATAGAAAACTAAAAACTGAGCTGAGACATATATCTCTAGGCATCCAGTGCAGGACCTCAGTATTTACACAGACATACGGTAAGGAGCAACTCAGAACAAACACAACAACCTTAACAACTAACCAAGCTAACACTAACCAGATGAGCAAACGCGTGGACCTCTCTCATGTCTGGACAACTTGTACAGAAAGAGATATGCAGGACCCAACATAAAAGGTGACAGTCGTTATTTGACACATTACCTCAGAAACCTCAAGCGGGCCTGTGGAATAGTGGAAAGGACTAATGGAAAGAAAATTATCAGGTAAGACCTAATTTCTCCCTCTCTTACGTAGCTTCCCACTATTCCAGAACCTATGGGATGTTTAAAAGCAATACCTAGAGTGGGTAGGATCCTAGCGCTGTTGCCCTGAGGATTGAAGCCACAAAACTGGCTTCTGAGTGTGCCGCAATGGACCACCCTGTAGTGCTTGGCAAGGGAATTCAGCATTTACCACATCGCCCCCTTGCAAACATTCCCCGGAGACAGTAAGGTAGTCTGCCCTCAGGATGTCACTGTACACCTTGTAGAATGAGCCCACAAGGCCTGGGGAGCCTGCTTCCCCACAAACAAATAAGCCGACACGATAGTCTCCTTCAGCCATCTATAAATTGTGGGCTTGGAAGTAGACATACATGGGGACAGGAATCTAATCCATCCCTGTGGAGCATCTAACCTGTCTCCGCCCGTCCCTGCCGCAAGTAGTCTCCTCCATCCGAGCCCCTGCTGCACCGCACCAGTCACCTTGCTCCCCCCTCCCACCAAGAAAGAGATCTGATTGAAATATTTATTTTTATTATTTTGACTTATGAAAGCCACTTGTCCCTGAAACATGCTCAAAACAGAATAATCCATTTGAACAAACGAGATGAGATGAAGATGCGATTCAATGTGCCCCAATGAAAGGAGAGTTTAATTTCACTTCCAATCTTTATAACACCAGGCTTCCCAAGACAGATTACAACAGTTAAGATGAACCCATCAGTAAACAGGTTATTCTCACTGAAATTTGACCATGTATTACTGTATTGTATAGAACAGTGTAGAAAAATGAGCACAAAATATAGCCTTTATTAGTGCTGTTTCTACCAGCTACAATAAATTTTGAAGCTGTTTTAGCGACATTCAGTTTTTGATGATATTTGTATCTACATGTGGGAAGCTTTCCAATAAATTAAAAAGCTGTCAAATAAGTACAAATAAATTGAAAAAATACACACACACAGATATATATATATATATATATATATATATATATATATATATATATATATATATATATATATATATATATATATATATATATATATATACACACACACACACTGTTCTGCACCTTTTAAGGCACTGCCCATCCAACTGGAACAGTTTTTGACTTTTTATAGATGGATAATGCACAGGAAGTCCCTTATTTCTAATAATCTTTCGCTATTGTTTTCAATAGCATTTGCTATTGGTTTGGGTGAACCAGTGTGGTGGCAATCTTTGCCTACTGGCTTCAACCCATTGGGCTAGATAGCCTCATACCATCTCTGCTCGCCTTCTTTCTTCCTCTAAGTGCACCACCTGTTCCTCTGACCCCATTCCCACCAATCTGCTTACCAACATCTCCCCTACAGTTAACCCCTCAATCTGTCACATCCTCAACCTCTCTCTCTCCACTGCTACTGTCCCTGACACCTTCAAGCACGCTGTAGTCACACCACTTCTCAAAAAACCTTCACTTGACCCCACCTGTCCCTCCAACTACCGCCCCATCTCCCTTCTACCCTTCCTCTCCAAATTACTTGAACGCGCTGTCCACAGCTGCTGCCTTGATTTCCTCTCCTCCCAGGCCGTCCTTGATCCGCTTCAATCCGGCTTTCGCCCACTACACTCGACAGAAACAGCACTCTCCAAAGTCTGCAATGACCTGTTCCTGGCCAAATCCAAAGGTCACTATTCCATCCTCATCCTCCTCGACCTATCTGCCGCCTTCGACACCGTCAATCATAATTTACTTCTTGACACACTGTCCTCATTCGGGTTCCAGGGCTCCGTCCTCTCCTGGTTCTCCTTGTATCTTTCCCAACGCACCTTCAGAATATTTTCTAATGGCTCTTCTTCCACCCCCGTCCCGCTCTCTGTTGGGGTTCCTCAAGGATCTGTCCTTGGACCGCTTCTTTTCTCGATATACACCTCTTCCCTGGGTTCGCTGATCTCATCACATGGTTTCCATTACCATCTCTATGCCGATGACACCCAGCTTTACCTCTCCACTCCCGACATCACAATCGAAACCCAGGCCAAAGTTTCGGCCTGCCTCTCAGACATCGCTGCCTGGATGTCCAACCGGCATCTGAAATTGAACATGGCAAAGACTGAGCTCCTTGTCTTTCCACCCAAACCCTCCTCTCCTCTTCCCCCACTTTCCGTCTCTGTTGACAACGCCCTCATCCTCCCCGTCTCTTCAGCCCGCAATCTCGGAGTCATTTTCGACTCCTCCCACTCCTTCTCTGCCCATATCCAACAGACAGCCAAGACCTGTCGCTTCTTCCTCTATAATATTAGCAAAATTCGCCCATTCCTCTCTGAACAGACCACCCAAACCCTCGTCCACTCGCTCGTTACCTCTCGTCTTGACTATTGCAACCTTCTCCTCGCTGGTCTCCCGCTTAGCCACCAATCCCCCCTTCAATCTATCCAAAATTCCGCCGCACGTCTTATCTACCGCGTGAACCGATACTCTCATATCACCCCTCTCCTCAAGTCGCTTCACTGGCTCCCGATCCGCTACCGTATACAATTCAAGATTCTCCTATTGACCCTTCAAGTGCACTCAATCTGCAGCCCCCCATTACCTCTCTACCCTCCTCTCCCCGTATGTTCCCACCCGTAACCTCCGCTCTCAGGACAAATCACTCCTATCTGTACCCTTCTCCACCACTGCCCCTTCTGCCTCACAGCACCTTATGCCTGGAACAGACTTCCCGAGCCCATACGCCATGCGCCCTCCCTGCCCGTTTTCAAGTCCTTACTCAAAGCCCATCTCTTCTCCCTTGCTTTTGGCGCATAACCACCTTCCCCATTCATGATACCTACACTGACTACTTAGTTTGTTACCTTTAGATTGTAAGCTCTCTTGAGCAGGGACTGTCCTCCCCATGTTTAAACTTGTACAGCGCTGCGTAACCCTGGCGGCGCTATAGAAATACTAAGTAGTAGTGTTCTCAATCTAACCTCCTTGCCCCTTACCAATTTTTTTCCCTTCTCCCTGCACCCACACTCCCACCCTTTTTACAGCCCCCTCTCTCCCACCCTCTTACACGACCGCATCCACCTCTCCTCCAGCCCTGGGTGCCCTCCCCGCACATATCTCAAGTCTTCCTGGTGGTTTGCTTTGGGGTAGGAAAGATCCCCACACTTTCCTGCCCGCTGCCGCAGATCCTCTCGCTGATGCTGCTTGTTTAAAATGGCTGCCGAGACTTCAAGCAGCAGCCATTTTAAACAAGTGGCAGCAGCAGCAGCAGCAGAAGACAGGAAGAGTGGGGAACTTTCCTACCCCAAAGCAAGCCATTAGACCACCAGGTTGACTTGAGGTATGTGCGGGGGAGGGAAGGTAAAGCTTGGTTCGATTTAATGGTTCCACAGGAACCTCACAGGACCCCTGTGAACCCTGGTCCATTCTAGCGGGATCCCAGTGGACCTGGAGGGGATCCCCGTGGGATCCCCGCAGACCTGGAGGGGATCCCCGTGGGATTCCCGCAGACCTGGAGGGGATCCCCGTGGGATTCCCGCTATCCCCGTTCCCATGCAGCTCTCTAATTGGAAGCCAAGAGGCCAAGCCTCTGCTTAGCAAAAAGCACAGTCTATCCCATTTGCGAAATTCTTTCATGACTTCTAGATATCTAATGAGGACTCTACATCAAGAAGTCTGCAAGGAAGAATACTCAGCCACTTTGTCCTCTGTGTGAAAGAACGGAAGCTCCACACATTGGTTGAGATGAAATGCTGATAACACTGTCGGAAGAAACCTTCAGCAGGGTGACCCCTGCCTCCGAAAAGCATCCTGACAAGAGAATCTGAATCTCCAAAACCCCTATGTGCCGACACAACAGCCACCAAGAATGCTGTCTTTAGCGTAAGCTCTTTCAAGGCGGCCTTCCGGAGTAGCTCAAAAGGAGGCTTCTGAAGAGCATGAAATTAAGGTTCCATAAGAGACATGGTGTAAAAAACGGGAGGCTGCAAGCGGCCCCCACCCCACAAGAATAAAATGATATCCAGGTAAACTGCAAGAGATGTCTTCTTAAGTCAGCCCCTGAAACAGGCCAAAGCTGCAACATGAACTTTTAGAGAACCAAATGCTAGTATTTTTTAAAGACCTGCTTGGAGAAACGCTAGGAGACCTGAGCAGAGAAGGGAAACAGTCCACACTCACAACATCAGTGCTCAAACGTCCTCCACAACCTTGCATATACCATGGACATATTGCATTTCCGAGCCTGAAGCAAGGTAGTAATGACTGAATTAGAATAACCTTTTTTGTCTCAACCAAGCCCTTTCAATGGCCAAGCCATAAGACCAAGGGGTGTGGATACTCCATGAGCACCGGACCTTAATGTTATAATGGAAATGGGACTTGATATACTGCCTTTCTGAGGTTTTTGCAACTACATTCAAAGGGGTTTACATATATTCAGGTACTTATTTTGTACCAGGGGCGATGGAGGGTTAAGTGACTTGCCCAGAGTCACAGGGAGCTGCAGTGGGAATCGAACTCAGGTCCCCAGGATCAAAGTCCACTGCACTAACCACTAGGCTACTCCTCCACTCCTTTGTATCGCTTTGTAATGTCTTTGTATCGCTGCGTGGTGCGACCGCACCTTGAATATTGTGTTCAATTCTGGACACCGCATCTCAAAAAAAAAATAGTGAAATTAGAAAAGGTGCAGAAAAGAGCGATGAAAATGATAAAGGGGATGGGACTACTTCCCTATGAGGAAAGGCTAAAGTGGCTAGGGCTCTTCAGCTTGGAGAAAAGACAGCTGAGGGGAGATATGACAGAGGTCTATAAAATAATGAGTGGAGTGGACTGGGTAGACATAAAGCGTCTGTTTACTCTTTCCAAAAATACTAGGACTAGGGGGCATGCAATGAAGCTACAAAGTAGTAAATTTAAAATGAATTGGAGAAAGTATTTCTTCACTCAACATATAATTAAACTCTGGAATTCGTAGCCAGAGAATGTGGTAAAGGCGGATAGCTTAGCGGGGTTTAAAAAAGGTTTGGACAGCTTCCTAAAGGAAAAGTCCATAGACCATTATTAAAATGGACTTGGGAAAAATCCACTGCTTATTTCTGGGATAAACAGCATAAAATGTTTTGTACTTTTTGGGGATCTTGTCAGGGTATTTGTGACCTGGATTGGCCACTGTTGGAAACAGGATGCTGGGCTTGATGGACCTGTCTGTCCCAGTATGGCAATACTTATGTACTTACGTAGACCGTGTACCTGCGAAAGCCAGCCGGGGCTACAAAAATTATTCAACACCGGTGCAACGCAATCCTTTTCAACATGCAGTCTACCAATGACCAACAAGGGAAGACATACAGTAGATGTGTATCCAGCCAGAGCTACAGTAGGGCATCAATCCCCATTGAGGCTGGTTCTTTCCAATGGCTGAAGAACTTGAGCACTTTTGGCATTCCTTTTCATCGCGATCAAGTCTAGATTAAGAGAACCCCCATCAGCTGAAACCCTTGGCTGGATAGTTTCCACTTTCCTGGGTCCAAAGAGTGCCTGCTCAGAAAGTCCACCTCCACATTCAAGGCATCTGTGATGTGAGCTGCAGAGATGCACAGAAGATTTTTCTCTGTCCAACTCATGAGGGGGGCCACCTTCACCGCCACTGGATGACTGCGGGTCCCGCCTTGCTTGTGTCATTGATGTCACATTGTGAGAGAAAACTCGAACGGGGCCCCCGACAGAAAGGAAGTGAAGTTGCGTAAGACATTCTATACTGCTCTGAGCTCCAAGCGATTTACTGACCACCGAGACTCCTGTTTCATCCAAGTAACATGTGCCAGATGGGAATTTGTAATCAGCTCCCCAACCCGACTTGCTGGCGTCCACTGTCATCACCTCACATTGTTATCAGTAAGGGAGCTCCGACTGCCAAATTTTTGAGTGACAACCACCACAGCATACTCCGTCTGGCAATCAGCCTGCAAGGAAGATGAAAGCAGTACTTCTGTGATACTGGAGACCAGTCATTGAGAAGAGATTCCTGTAATGGCCGCATATGAGCCCTTGCCCATGGCACCACTTCCATTGCCTCTGTCATTGACCCCAGAACCTCGACCTAGTCCCAGATCCTGGGCCTGCCTTGATTGATATGATGAATCTGTGAACCAGCTCCAACCTCCTGTGCTCCATGTGGAAGATTCTCTCCTATGCTGTGTCGAACAGAACAACTTTGATACCCCACCATCTGCGATGGAGTTATTCTGGCCTAATGGTTAGTACAGTGGGCTTTGATCATGGCAACCTGGGTTTGATTCCCACTGCAGCTTCTTGTGACACTGGACAAATCACTTAACCCTCCACTGCCCCAGGTACCAAAACTTAGATTGCTAGTCATCTAGGGCCAGAGAAAGTACCTGCATATAATGTGTACAGCTCTGTGTACATCTAGTAGCATTACAGAAATGATTATTAGTAGTAGTAGTAGTTCTTGAAATCACCCAACCCAAAGACTGCAGAAAATGTACAACTTTGACTGTCGCTGCCACACTATCCAAACTGAATGACTCACAAAATAGCAAGTTGTTGACATATGGGTGAACTCTGATTCTCTGGCACCGAAGAAAAGACGCCATCACCACCATAATCTTGTAAACTTTCTTGGAGCTGTGGTGAGACTGAAGGGCAAAGTCTTGAACTGGAAATGATGGCCCAGTACCGCACAACATAGAAACCTCTGATGCAGCGGACATATGGGTATATGCAAGTACACCTCTTGAGAATAAGGACGGTGAGAAATTCTCCTGATTGAACTGAGGCTATAATTGCTCTGATTTCACGTGAAAGCAGGACACTCAAAGGCAACGGTTTAGACATTTGAGATCTAAGACCGGATGAAAAGTGCCTTCCTTTCGTCCGGTCTTGATCTCAAATGTCTAAACCATTGTTCATCTACTTCATTGGTAGAACTAAGTAGATGAGCATGTGCCTTGTTCCTGTTCGGCCTGGGGAACTGGAACAATGGCTCGGAGTGAAAGCAAGGAATCGACAATGGCCTAAACCTCGACCGCCTTGGTTTGCTTCTGACAAAGAGACTGCAAGAAGAGAGGAGCGACTGGGCAGCAGAACTCTAACTTGTAACCTTCCATATGAATATCCAGAACCCACTGGTTCTGATGTGATTTTGGCCTACTCCCCCCTCCCCCAAAACTCCTGAAGACATCCTCCCACCGGAGGACGAGAAGAGTGGGCCAGCCTCACATTATTGTGAAGCTCTGGAAGTATTGGGCTCTCTAGCTGACTGAGAGGAGAATGTCCTCTCCTCACGAAAGGAAGACTGGCATGCCTGAAAAGTGAGATGTCTGACCATATTGCTGACAACCAGGTCAGTACCACCTGTTGTCTGAAAATCAAGAGACCCCTGAAGATGGATGACTAGAGGCTTTTGTCTTATCCTGTGGCAACCTTTGTGGCTTAATTTTCCCCAGTTCTTTCACCGAGATCTTCTCTAAACAGCCCCACTTGCCCCGAAAGGGCAGGTTAACTTGAAGTGACTTTGACAATGCATCTGCTGCCAAAAGCCACAACTGTTGCTGACGTGCCGTGACAGCCAAAGACGGATGACTAAAGGCTTTTGGCTTATCCTCCGGCAACCTTTGTGGCTTAATTTTCCCCAGTTCTTTCACCAAGTTACTGAGATCTTCTCCAAACAGCCACGTGCCCTGAAAGGGCAGGTTAACTAGAAGTGAATTTGATGATGTATCCGCTGCCCAATGCCACAACCAGAGTTGCTGACGTGCATTGACAGAAAAGGACATACTGCGGGAAGTAACCTGTAATATGCAATAAACAGCATCCGCTAAGGAGGCCAACCCAGCTTCCAGCTGGGTGTTATAGCGCCCGTCTTGTGTTGCTGACTACTGATGTCACTTTCAGCATGACACGAACGAGCTGCACACTGTCACTTGATGGCCCAAAGAGGCCGCTTCAAAGGCTTGTTTCAGTGAGCCTTCTAGCTTCCTATCCTGCAGGTCCTCTAGGGCCATGTCCCCTTCCAGTTGCAAGGTGGTCTTTTTAGCCACCTCCGTAACAAAAGAGTCCATCCTAGGAAGCTGCAATTTATTTTTCTCCTCCTGAACGGGTAGAGGTGAGTCATAGCTTTTCCCATTCTCAGTTCTTGTGTATCGTCTGACCCATTCTCTGTAATCAGGTCCTGAATGTCTGGTTGTATTGGGAAGGCCTCAGAAGAAACTCTAAGCCCCCCCCCCCCCCCCCCAGGTCATGATCGACTAAGATGGAACTCCTGATGCCGAAGCAGAAGGCTCCTCCATGGAAAGAACTGCCAGTGCCTCAGAAATAAGAGTACTAAGCTCCTCTTTATAAAAGAAAGTTAGTACTTTTGGATCATCCCCCTCTTCAGGAGTGAAGTCTCCCTCCTCTACTGGGCTCCTTCAACGTTGGCTCCATTGAATAGACCGAAGCCTCATCAGATGAGGAGGGAGAAGCAGGAACAGCCTTAGCTGCCCACTCCTGGAAGTCTAAACAAGATCTCTTAGGTTGCTGGAGGAGCAGCGGGGGGAGAAAACTGAAGCACCTTACAGCAAATCTGATTGTCTCTGCTTCAGCAAATAGAACCGGTGTAAGAGCAGTATAAACTCTGGAGAAAACAAAAATCCTGATGCAGCTGAATGCTTTGTCAGGCCCTGAGGCCGTAAAATGGTGGCTGTGCCCCACGTGTGATCAAAGGCTGCCCCTCACTGCCACTCAGCCCCCAAAAATAGAGCCCGTTCCTGCGCTCTCCTGCATCAAACCGCTGGACAGCTTAAAGATCCTGATATATTTGGATGCTGCGTCAAATCCGAAAATGTGCTACTATCGACCATTTCCCTCTGCGTCCTGTGGAATTCCGGCTTGCACGCACTGGAAAAATCACTGGCTACAACTGCAATTGCTCTGAATGTCAGTGAAAATAATTTAAAGATCCTACATCATAAGAACAGCCGTACTGGGTCAGCCCAATGGCCTATCTACCCCAGTATCCTGTTTCCAAGACAGGTCACACAAGTACCTGGCAGAAACCTAAATAGTACCAACATTCCATCCTACCAATCCTAGGGCAAGAGTAGCTTCCCCATGTCTGTCTCAATAGCAGACGATGGACTTTTCCTCCAGGAAATTGTCCAAACCTTTTTTAAACCCAGATATGCTAACTGCTGTTACCTACATCCTCCGGTAAAGAGTTCCAGAGCTTAACTATTCGTTAAGTGAAAATATATTTCTTCCTATTTGTTTTAAAGTATTTCCATGTAACTTCACTGAGTGTCCCCTAGTCTTTGTACTTTTAGAACGAGTAAAAGATAGGTTCACTTCTACTCGTTCTACACCACTCAGAATTTTGCAGACCTCAGCCATCCTTTTCCAAGCTGAACAGTGGTATTTAACTCTGGATCGAATTAACTGCTGGTATCCTCAGGTGCCTTCAGTTTGCTGGCAGGGATGTGTATCTAGGGGTACCCTGAAGCATGTATGGTGGACGTGTCCAAAAGCTAGGGCTTTCTGGAAAAGCATCCAATTTCAGATCCCTTGGATTATAGAACTGAAAAGACCATAGAATTCTCTTTTTTTAATTCAACAGGAATATTCCAGGGTTTCTTAAGACTCAGACCATTTTGGATGAACCTGGCAGCAGCTTGGAAAGATCTGGGAGTATCCTCATTGTTTAAATGGTGGGCTAAGTTGTATTATATTTATAAAATGGAAAAGTGAACTGTAATTAGGCGTAACACTGTTGGGAAACGGAAACAAATTTGAGGCTCTGAGGGGGGCCTTTTTAAGGCTTATTACTGGAGGTCTGCTTTGGTATTAGAGGTTAATCCCCTTCCTTCTCCTTTTTCTTTTTTATATAAATAATTATTTTCCCCCATTATTTTATTTTTCTAAAATAAGAAATATTGTTAAAATATATCGGTTCAATAAGGTTGGGTTTATCTTACATTCTTTATATAACATTGTCTTGTTAAAACATATACTCAAATATAAACCAAGATTCTTTGCTCCCCCCCTCCCAAAAAAAAAAAAATTGGTGATCTCAGCTTATATTCGAGTCTCTCTGCAAAATGATTGGCATTTATCTCCTCCAACCCCCCCCCTTCCCCAGTGATTCCCCCCCCCCCCCCCCCCAATGTCTGATATTTCTTTCACCTGTCTTTCTGGCTAACGCTAACACCAATGCTATGCGCTGGACTGGTGATGGAAGGCCTTGAGCATCTGCGCATGCTCAAGGCCTGCTGACTCCCACTCTGAGACTCCAGTTCAGCATATAGCACTGGTGTCAGTGTCATCCTTGAAAGACAGATAAAAACAATGCCGGTCATTGGGGGAAGGATGTGTGTGGATAAGAGAAGTGCTAGTCATTGGGGGGGGGGGGGGGGGGGGGGGGGAGAGAGAGAGAGAGTGTGTGTGTGGATGAGAGAAGTGCCGATCAATGGGGGGGGGGGAGGGGAAATGTGGATGGATCTGAGGAATTAAACCAAGCTTGCTCTCATTCCCTTGAATATAAACCCGGCAGTATATATCTCAAGTTAACAGGTTTTTCCCCCCCCTTTTGGGGGGAGGGAAAGCTGTAAATTCAATTTATACTCGAGTATATTCCTGTTTTTGCTTGCTTAAGTACTGTAAGTGCGTTCTGAAGCTTAATAAAGACCTCTTATTAAACTTTTAAAAATGTCCAGTTTTATATATAAACAACCCAATAAGTAAGGGCTAAGCAAGTTACAGTGGTGGAAATAAGTATTTGATCCCTTGCTGATTTTGTAAGTTTGCCCACTGACAAAGACATGAGCAGCCCATAATTGAAGGGTAGGTTATTGGTAACAGTGAGAGATAGCACATCACAAATTAAATCCGGAAAATCACATTGTGGAAAGTATATGAATTTATTTGCATTCTGCAGAGGGAAATAAGTATTTGATCCCCCACCAACCAGTAAGAGATCTGGCCCCTACAGACCAGGTAGATGCTCCAAATCAACTCGTTACCTGCATGACAGACAGCTGTCGGCAATGGTCACCTGTATGAAAGACACCTGTCCACAGACTCAGTGAATCAGTCAGACTCTAACCTCTACAAAATGGCCAAGAGCAAGGAGCTGTCTAAGGATGTCAGGGACAAGATCATACACCTGCACAAGGCTGGAATGGGCTACAAAACCATCAGTAAGACGCTGGGCGAGAAGGAGACAACTGTTGGTGCCATAGTAAGAAAATGGAAGAAGTACAAAATGACTGTCAATCGACAAAGATCTGGGGCTCCACGCAAAATCTCACCTCGTGGGGTATCCTTGATCATGAGGAAGGTTAGAAATCAGCCTACAACTACAAGGGGGGAACTTGTCAATGATCTCAAGGCAGCTGGGACCACTGTCACCACGAAAACCATTGGTAACACATTACGACATAACGGATTGCAATCCTGCAGTGCCCGCAAGGTTCCCCTGCTCCGGAAGGCACATGTGACGGCCCGTCTGAAGTTTGCCAGTGAACACCTGGATGATGCCGAGAGTGATTGGGAGAAGGTGCTGTGGTCAGATGAGACAAAAATTGAGCTCTTTGGCATGAACTCAACTCGTCGTGTTTGGAGGAAGAGAAATGCTGCCTATGACCCAAAGAACACCGTCCCCACTGTCAAGCATGGAGGTGGAAATGTTATGTTTTGGGGGTGTTTCTCTGCTAAGGGCACAGGACTACTTCACCGCATCAATGGGAGAATGGATGGGGCCATGTACCGTACAATTCTGAGTGACAACCTCCTTCCCTCCGCCAGGGCCTTAAAAATGGGTCGTGGCTGGGTCTTCCAGCACGACAATGACCCAAAACATACAGCCAAGGCAACAAAGGAGTGGCTCAGGAAGAAGCACATTAGGGTCATGGAGTGGCCTAGCCAGTCACCAGACCTTAATCCCATTGAAAACTTATGGAGGGAGCTGAAGCTGCGAGTTGCCAAGCGACAGCCCAGAACTCTTAATGATTTAGAGATGATCTGCAAAGAGGAGTGGACCAAAATTCCTCCTGACATGTGTGCAAACCTCATCATCAACTACAGAAGACGTCTGACCGCTGTGCTTGCCAACAAGGGTTTTGCCACCAAGTATTAGGTCTTGTTTGCCAGAGGGATTAAATACTTATTTCCCTCTGCAGAATGCAAATAAATTCATATACTTTCCACAATGTGATTTTCCGGATTTAATTTGTGATGTGCTATCTCTCACTGTTATCAATAACCTACCCTTCAATTATGGGCTGCTCATGTCTTTGTCAGTGGGCAAACTTACAAAATCAGCAAGGGATCAAATACTTATTTCCACCACTGTACGTGTTTTATACTAGCCAGTAAATGCAAAACTTGCTTTGAATATCAGGCCTAGATATCCTATATAATAATACTCACCTCCAACGTTCTAACCTGTCTGGGACCGTGGATCCCTCGGAAGTGGTCTGCTAGGCAGCTTAGAACACACTGACGTCAGTAACGTCACTAGCTGATTCCAAGGCAAGGGGCCTACTCTTCCCCATGCCTGGGAATCAGCTGTCATTGCGCCGCTCCCTGCCACTTCTGAGCACGTGACAGGCAGCGGGGCAACACAGAACCCCCCCCCCCGGCGCATCACCAAAGCACCCCCCCACACCTGAAGATCAACACCCCCACCCCACCCACGTCACTCCCTCCCTCCCATCCCGTTCAAGGCCCCCTCATGCCCCTCCCACCGAGTTCAACTCCCCCTCCGCGAAACTGACCCCTGGACCCCCCTGCCGCGACCCTCTCGACCCCCCCCCTTTCCGCCAAAAACCCTCCCCCGCCGCGTTCCTGTGCTGACGACAACCAAACTTCTCTTCTCGGCTGCGCCGGGGCGTTGCTTGATGTATGATCATCTGTTCAAGTTTCTGTGCGTGCGTCTGACTTCAGACGCACGCACAGAAGCTTGAACAGATGATCATTCAACAAGCATCACCGGCGCAGACGAGATGAGAACTTTGGCTGTCTTCAGCACAGGTACGCGACGACGGTGGGGGAGGGTTTTCTGCGGGAAGGGGGGGTCGAGAGGGTCGCAGCACGGAGGTCCAGGGGTCAGTAACGTGGAGGGGGGTGTTGAAATCGGATGGAGGGGGGAGTCTGGAACTCGGTGGGAGGGGCGTGAGGGGGCCTTGAACTGGGAGGGAGGGAGGGTCTGGAACTCAGAAGGGAGGGAGGGAGGGGGGTCTGGAACTCACAGACGGAAGGAAAGGAAAGGAAGGAAGGGAGGGAGGGATCTGGGGAGGGGGGTCTGGAACTCGGAAGGGAGGGGAGGGATTACCTTGCTAGTGCCCATTTCATTGCCTACCGAAACGGGCCTTTTATACTAGTTTCTATGATAAAGGACAAGCAAGGATCTGAACACACAGTTGCTCTTTTGGCACAATGGAAGTTATGTACTGGAACTTCACCTCTGGATTTCGGAATCAATTCTCCACAGTTCAACACACGAACTTCAGCATATGGTTTACTGGATGCATCTGTTTTCTGATTCTCTATCTCCTTAATGACTCCTTGTCCAGAGATGACTTGACCAAAGACAACATGAAGACTAAATAGTAAAACAAAAACAAAAAATGAAGTGAATATGTGACATTATAATATGTATTTATAATTTATTAGAAGGATGAAATGATAAAATATTTACCCATCTAAATGAGGTGTCGGTTTGGTTGTTCTTTGTAAGTCATCAGGTGAAAATTAAAACAAAGAATCAGAGAAAACACAGTTAGCCCTCTAAAAAAAGGAAAAAAAAATATATTTGCCATGGGAACAAAAGAAACCACATTACAACAGTTAAATAATTTTTGACCAACAACTAAAAAGCAACGGATATCTCAGAAGAACTTCACAGCTACTGCTTCTTAAATTATAAAGTGCATTATAAAATGTTTTGGGATACTTTGTGAAAATGCAGCACAATAATGTTCAGTATATTCTATTTAAAAGCAGCATGTAAACGAAGTTAAACACTAAATAAGACAGAACAAGGAAGGCATATTAAAACGTACCAAATATGTTCTATAAAACCCAGCCCAAGACTCAGGCCATCAGCTAATGGTTCTCCACAGAATGAGTGCTCCTTTCCATAATGAAAAATGTGCTTTGTTAAAATGTCAATGAAATTACTTTTAAAACGTTGTTAAAATACTATCAAATATTTGTTTTGCCCTGAGGTCAGGAGACAAACTTCTTTTTTCTACCACTTCATACCAACTCACCAAATAACATGCCCTGGTAACACAAGTTCCCCTGCTGGCTGAAGGTAGCATGAAGAAATCTCCTCTAAGACCAAATCCTCCTGCCAGCCAGGCACACTGCATAGCAGCAGCCATCTTTTGCACACCAGAACTGAAGTGCAGCACCTTTGCCACATGTGAGGTTCATTATTGTCATGGTATATTCAAAATTAACCCATTTGGAAACACTGCCCCTGAAAAAGAGAGACTCTTGATCCTCAGTCTATTGCATCACCACTATATGCAACATTATAGCCCTGCTACAGGACATTCAAGATGTTTCTTTATCCATTAAGCATTTGGATTTTATTGGAACAAAATCAAGTTCTAATTGTACTCCATGATTTAATCACCAATTATTTCAAATCATGTCAAACTTATTTAGTTTAAGGAAGACAGTAGAAGCTGCTTTGTTCATAAAGCATTTACTATGCAGTATTTTAATAATTCTCAGATTACACTTGGCTGTTCATCTAAAGAACTGGTTCTGAAAGTTTTGAACTAGTCAGTACACCTGAAAATCTGAAAAAACATAAATTACCTCCAAAGTTACATTGTAACATAGTAGATGACGGCAGAGAAAGACCTGCACGGTCCATCCAGTCTGCCCAACAAGATAAACTCATATGTGCTACTTTTTGTGTATACCTGACCTTGATTTGCATCTGCCATTTTCAGGGCACAGACCGTAGAAGTCTGCCCAGCACTAGCCCCTAGTTGAAGGAACAAACCCAGCAATGCAACATAAGACAATCTCTCACATGCAAAAAAGAATAACATGGGATCTGCTGTCCCAACACACCACTTTCAATCACCTTCTCTCACCATCATGCTACCTTCTTAACAGCAAACCCTCTTCTGCCCCCTGAGGACTGATGCCACCCAGCACTATAGTGCTCTCCTGCTGATCTCTTCCACCCACGCTCCATTTTCTCACTCAATTCACCTTCTCTCAAACTCCCCCTGCTCCAATTACCCCCTCAACTCTCTCTCTTGCTCCTGCTGCCCAAGTCCTCCTCTTGCCTCCATGCTTACTTTCTTGCCTTAGCTCCACTCTCAGGCTCCATTCATCCCCAGCCACACCTCCACTTACTTCCCAAATTTACCTCCTTACTCCACATTCCTCTCTCTTCCCATACTGACTGCTACCCTCATTTTCCCCTCTCTCTGTCATACCCTTTTCTCTGTTCCCCTTCTGTTCCTCCAACTCCCCTTTTGGGGCATCCTAATCCCTTTTCCCTCGTCCCTATTTTACCCTTCACTCCACCTTTCTCTCTTCTCCATTTTATCCTTACTCTCCTCTCTTCCCACCTTGACCACATCCTGCAAACCCTCCCTCCTCGTCCTGCTCCAAGCCGCCTCTCTTTGCCCCAATCCCTTCTCTTACCATTTGTCCCCAAACTCCTCTCTCTTTCTCTCACCTCCTCTTTGCACAATACATATCTGAAGGGGGTGGGGTTCTGGTACTTCAATCCCTCTTCCTATCTCTCCTTGTTTGGGGGAAGAGAGTGGGGAGCCCCAAAGACCAGAAGCAGCAATTACCTTCTAGATAGCTTCTTTGGTCGTGGGTGGGAGGGTTTAAGGGGCAGTCAGGGAATGAGCATGAGGCATATGGGAAAGGAAACAGGTATGAAAATACTCACCCTGTGTTACCTCACCTCTTTCCTGTAACTTTTGCAGGCAGTTAGCCAACTTCTGCATTCCCACACCTGTAGCAGCAGAAAAACCCACATCGCGGCAAAGAAAATGGCTCTGCATTCATACCTCCTCCTATGGCAAGCATACCCTTAAGGATACGTGTACCATGAACTCAGAAACCCTGATCTAAAGAAACAAAACTATGCAAGTTTAATATGCTGGGTATTTTAAAGTGTGACTGATATGTTTTGGACTGTTCTGAATTTTGTTGACTGCCTCCTAAAACATACCTAAGAAATTTTCGTAAATTATTGCAAAAAACTACGGTAAATAAATGCATATGTTAGTACTAAGGGCTCAAGAATATATATATTTTTTTTATTCTTTCCAACCCAATGGAAGTTGGAAATAATTATACGAAATAGGATGAGAATGTCTGTCTAGGGCCAAAAGTAACTCCCTGAAAATGAAATGGAATGGGATGAAACTTGACATGTGGGAAAAACTGGTAAAAGACTGAATTAAAGACTAGGCCAAATTGGACCAGAGGGTCCAAAGAAATAACTCCCCCCTCTCCCCCAAAAAACCCAACCCAAAAACAATGGGCCAAAGCAACTCTATGGAAGAGGGAGTTCCAGCTTTTGTAGCATAGAAACATATATACAGTGAAACATAGTGGTTAGGGAATTCTTCCTTTCAAACTACCTCTCCCTGCTCTTTACTCTGCCAAACTCCAAATTGTTCCGACTCTGAAATTACTCACCCCATCCCATAAAACTACTCCTGCAACTGTACCACCATACTAAACACTGTCTCCTCCTCCACAACTAACCTCTCACATACTGCCCCACCATCCCCTAGTTACCACCCCAACTGTCTCATCACACTGTCAACTGCACCCACCCCCAAACAATACCCTATGTAACTGTTCTATCCCCAAAGCTATTCCCCCCACACATAGCAGACATACACAAACACATGCACAGCACACACAGGGATTACAAATAATTCCCTGTGATATAGTGAATATTTTTTTCATTGTTATTTTTTTAAAAGCTTTTTATTAGAAATTTTTAGACAAATAAAATTAGAAAAGTATAACAATAAGTTTGTATAAATTACAATATATTAGTAGTGATGTCAACTGGCTATATGAATGCACTATGCAGTAGGACCATAAAATAAAACCTGTTGAGGTATGGAAAGGAGGTTATGAGTTTGTATAATAGGTGCATTACGAACAATATGCAAATGGTAAGTAAAGCGAAGATACTTATCTGTAGCAGGTATTCTCCAAGGACAGCAGGCTGATCATTCTCACAAGTGGGTCGACGAGCTGCATTGGCCCGGGAACCGGCATTATGCATAGCAAATAGAAGAAGTTTTGCTAGAGCCTCCTGGCGAGCGTGCCGCACCGCGCATGAGCAGAGTGCCTTCCCACCCATCACGCGACCGCGCTCCTCAGTTTAATCCAAAAGCATAAATAGAAGAAAAGAGACAACTCCAAGGGGAGGTGGGCAAGATTGTGAGAATGATCAGCATGCTGTCCTAGGAGAATACCTCCTACAGTTAAGTATCTTCGCTTTCTTCGAGGACAAGGAGGCAGTACCATACTCAAAAGTGGGGTATCCCTAGCATCCAGGCTCACCCAAAACAACAAACACAGGTCAACTGGGCCTCATAACTGCGAGGATGTAACGTAGATTAACCTGAAACTATATACAAACTAGCTGAGAGTGCAACCTGGAACAGAACAAAATGGGCCTAGGAGGGTGGAGTTGGATTCTAAACCCCAAACAGATTCTGAAATACTGATTGCCCAAACTGACTGTAGTGTCGAGTATCCTGCTCAAGACAGTAATGAGATGTGAATGTGTGGACTAAAGACCACGTCGCAGCTTTGCAAATCTCTTCAATGGAGGCTGACTTCAAGTGGGCTACCAACGCAGCCAAGGCTCTGAATTATGAGATGTGACATGGCCCTCTACAGTCAGCCCAGCTTGGGCATAAGCGAAGGAAATGCAATCTGCTAGCCAATAGGAAATGGTGCATTTACCGATGGCGACTCCCCTCCTGTTGAGGTCAAAAGAGACAAACAACTGGGCAGACTATCTGAAGGGCTTCGTCTGCTCCGTGTAAAATGTCCAAGGTGTGCAAGCTGCTTTTGCCAGGATAGGCATGAGGGCGGGGGAAAAATGTTGGCAAGACAATCAACTGGTTCAGATGGAACTCCTACACCACCTTTGGCAGGAACCTAGGATGCGTGCAGAGGACTACTCTGTTGTGATGAAACTTAGTATAAGGTGAATCCACTATTAAGATCTGAAGCACACTGACCCTACAAGCTGAAGTAACAGCCACCAACAAAATGACCCTCCAGGTGAAGTACTTCAGATGGCTGGAATTCAGTGGCTTAAAAAGAACTTCATCAGCTGGGTGAGAATGATGTTGAGATCCCATGACACTGGTGGAGGTTTGATAGGGGGCTTTGACAAAAGCAAACCTCTCATGAAGCGAACAACTAAAGGCTGTCCAGAGATAGGCTTACCTTCTACACGCTGATGATAAGCACTAATTCCACTAAGGTAAACCCTTATGGAGTTGGTCTTGAGACCAGACTCTGATAAGTGTAGAAGGTACTCAAGCAGGGTCTGTGTAGGACAAGAAAGGGGATCTATAGCCTTGCTGTCACACCAGATGGCAAACCTCCTCCATTTAAAAGAGTAACACCTCTTAGTGGAATCTTTCCTGGAAGCCAGCAAGATCCGGGAGACACCCTCCAAAAGACCTAAGGAAGCAAATTCTAGGCTCTCAACATCCAGGCCATGAGAGCTAGAGACTGGAGATTGGGATGTAGAAGCGATCCCTCGTTCTGCGTGATGAGGGTATTTTAGTAAAAACCCTAGTTGCTTGAGCACCTGGATAGTCTTCTGCTTGGACTCCCGAGCACCTTCCTCCGATGTGCTCTTTACCAGCCAATCATAGTAACATAGTAGATGACGGCAGAAAAAGACCTGCATGGTCCATCTAGTCTGCCCAAGATAAACTCATATGTGTAAACCTTACCTTGATTTGTACCCGTCTTTTTCAGGGCACAGACCATATAAGTCTGTCCAGCAGTATTTCCCGCCTCCCAACCACCAGTCCCGCCTCCCATCACCGGCTCTGGCACAGACCCCGTATAAGTCTGCCCTCCCCTATCCTAGCCTCTCAACCACCAAGCCCTCTTCCCCCCACCACCCAATTTCAGCTAAGCTTCTGTGGATCCATTCCTTCTGCACAGGATTCCTTTATGCCTATCCCACGCATGTTTGAATTCCGTTACCGTTTTCATCTCCACCACCTCCCGTGGGAGGGCATTCCAAGCGTTCACCACCCTCTCTGTGAAGAAATACTTCCTGACATCTTTTCTGAGTCTGCCCCCCTTCAATCTCATTTCATGTCCTCTCGTTCTACCGCCTTCCCATCTCCGGAAAAGATTCGTTTGCGGATTAATACCTTTCAAATATTTGAACGTCTGTATCATATCACCCCTGTTCCTCCTTTCCTCCAGAGTATACATGTTCAGGTCAGCAAGCCTCTCTTCATACGTCTTGGAACGCAACTCCCATACCATCCTCGTAGCTTTTCTTTGCACCGCTTCCATTTTTTTAACATCCTTCGCAAGGTACGGCCTCCAAAACTGAACACAATACTCCAGGTGGGGCCTCACCAACGTCTTATACAGGGGCATTAAAACCTCCTTTCTTCTGCTGGTCACACCTCTCTCTATACAGCCTAGCAACCTTCTCGCTACGGCCACCGCCTTGTCGCACTGTTTCATCGCCTTCAGGTCCTCAGATACTATCACCCCAAGATCCCTCTCCCCATCTGTGTCTATCAGGCTCTCCCCACCTAACACATACGCCTCCCTTGGATTTCTACTCCCTAAGTGCATCACTTTGCATTTCTTCGCATTGAATTTTAATTGCCAAATGTTAGACCATTCTTCCAGCTTCTTCAGATCTTTTTTCATGTTTTCCACTCCCTCCGGGGTGTCCACTCTGTTGCAAATCTTGGTGTCATCCGCAAAAAGGCAAACTTTACCTTGTAACCCTTCGGCAATGTCACTCACTCGAGATAAGGGAACACATGCACTTCCAGTCTGCATAGCGACGCTGAAACTACCGCTAGACATTTGGTAAACACCCTGGGAGCTGACTTGAGCCCAACAGGCAACACGCAGTACTGAAAATGATGTTCCCAACTAAAATCGAAGATACTTCCTGTGAGCTGGAAGTATCGGTATGTGTGTATATGCATCCTTCAAGCCCAGAGAGCCTAGCCAATCATTTTTCTAAATCATGGGAATAAGAGTGCCCAGGGAAACCATCCTGAACATTTCTTGGACTAGGAATTTGTTCAGAGCCTTTAGGTCTAGGATGGGACGCATCCCCCATCTTTTTCTGCACAAAGAAATACTTGGAATAGAATCCCTGCCCTTCTTCCACCAGAGGCAGGGAATAGAATCCCTGCCCCTGGTGGAACGGGTTCAACTGCATGGGCCTTAAGAAGGGCGGAGAGGTCCTCTGCAAGTACTTGCTTTTGCTGAGAGCTGAACAAATGAGCTGTTGGTGGGCAATTTGGAGGTTTGGGTGTATCCTAACCGGACTATTTGAAGAACCCACTGGTCGGAGGTTCACCTTTGGTGAAAAAATTTTAACCTCTCCCCAACCAGTAAGTCGTCCAGCATGGACACTTTTATGGTGGCTATGCTCTGCTACAGCCAGTCAAAAGCCCGTCCCTTGCTTTTGCTGGGAAGCAGCAGGGGCCTTAGGTACATGCTGCTGATGAGAACAAGCGCGCTGGGGTGTAGCCTGGGCAGGCTGGCGAGTCGCTGGAGCATACCTACACCTAGAAAAGGCATAAGAGGTACTCTGGGACCCACCAAAATACCTCCTAGATGAGGAGGTGGTCGCAGAAGGTGCCCAGCGGGAGAGAGAAGACATAGCATCGGTATACTTCTTGATCTGGTCAACCAGTTCCTCAAACTTCCCTCCGAAAAGGTTATCCCCCCCAGCATGGGGCATCTGCCATTCTCTGCTGAACCGAATAGTCCAGGTCAGAGACCTGCAGCTATGAGAGCCTGCGCATCACTATACCCTGGGCAGAAATTCTGGATGCCAAAAAGTGTCATAACTGCCCTGGCCAAGAACTTGCGACACGCCTTCTGCTGCTTGACTAGCTGGCGAAAAGGCTCGGCGTGCTCCGGAGGGAGTGCATCATCCAAGTCAGACAGCTGCCTCACCGAGTTCCGCAAGTAGACGCTCGTGAAGAGCTGGTATGATTGAATACAGGCGATGAGCATCGCAGCCTGATACATTTTTCTCCTAAAAGAGTCCAAGGTCCTAGCTTCTCTGCCTGGGGGAACTGAAGCATAATCCCTAGTACTCTTGGCTCTCTTGAAAGTGGCATCCACCACCATGGAGTTGTGGAGTAATTGAGACCTCGCCAACCCAGGTTCCCCATGGATCCGATACTTGGTGTCAATTTTCTTGGGGACCACAGGGACAGATGGAATGCCCAGTTCCGAATGAGGACTGCCTTGAGTACCTCATGAAGAGGAGCCGTCACTGCCTCCTTAGGTGGAGAAGTGTAGTCCAGGACCTCAAGCACCTTAGCCCTGGGCTCATCCTCCACTTCTACGGGGAAGGGTATGGCCTCTGCCATTTCCCGCACAAACGCAGTGAAAGAGAGGCTCTCAAGTGGGGACAACCTTCTCTCAGGTGGAGGGGAAGGTTCTGAAGGTTACCCAAAGGACTCATCAGAGGAAAAGTACCTGTGATCCTCTTCAGACCCACGAGCGCTTCTCCTCGGTGTCAGACAGCACTTTCCTCAGGGATGTCTGAGACTGTGCCCGCCTTGACGTCGAGGACTCATGGCTTCAAGAACAGGGTCGAGGGGTCGGTTCTTGCCTTAACTCCGGCGAAGCTTCCTCTACCAATGTCGGAGAACCAGCCTGATAGCAGTCGACACTGAAACCGCAAGCAGTGTCGGGGGCCGCACTGCGGGCCAGGTGAGGCTACAGCAGAAGGCATGGAAGGTGCAGGCACCCGATACCGATGCACATCGGTGCATATAGGCCAGAAGGCTATAGCAAAACTTTTTCTTTTGCTATGCATTATGCTGGTTCCCTGGCCGACGCAGCTCATCGACCCACTTGTGAGTATGATACAGCCTGCTTGTCCTCAGAGAATATAGGTAATAAGAGGTATTGTAATAATTAACCAATGGTGTCCAAGTTTTTAGGGCTTTTGAGATTATCTAATTGTAGTGCTGTAGCTGTTTCATATTTCTTAATTAAACATAAGTTCCACCATTTGAGAAAGTTTATATTTGTACTGTCCTTCCAGTGCTGGACAATTGAGTCGCCAGATCTATCATCAAACTGAATAGTTTGTGGTATCTGTATGGTATTTGTAGATCTGAAATTACTATTTTATATGAGATGGATATATTCTTGTCCAGTGGAATTATGCTTGTAATTCTTTCCCAAATGTCCTTCCAACAGGATTTTATGTTGATGCCTTGAAATTGCATATGGGATAAAGTTCCTGTTTCCTCAGAACACCAACAACACACTTTCTGAGAAGGGTTCTTAGTCATTTTCAACAGTTTTGAAGGAGTTCAGAATGCTTTATGAAGGATAAAAAAGGAAGACTGTTATGGTGAATGATAAAGAAGATCTAATAATGGTTTTAAACCAAAGGTTATGCCAATCTATGTTTCCTGAGCTGGTGGACAAGTTGTTTCCCTATTAGCTCTCTAAAGTGTTACCTGAATTTCTGTTATGCCATCTGTAAAGTTTTATAGATTTTAGATGCCTTTTGGGTATTTTTAGAAAGAAGTAAATCCAAGTTAAAAACTCAGATGATTTTGGGTTATAATCAGTGAGATTTATGAATTTAGAGATGAGATGTATGACATGTTCAATTGGATAGTTCAGGTTGCAGTAAATTATATATGACAATAATGATGCTAAAAAGGTTAAATGTGTTATTTTGCACCAATTGAGAAATGGACTAGAGTCCTACTTTTTGCCACCTTCACTAATTTAAATTGGATTTATTTAGTTTGATAAATGGGTTTTTCCATAGCACTATATCTATTGGGTGCTTGTATCTCAGTTTGCTTTTATTTAGAACCTCTTATTATACATGCTGTTGATTTTATAATGAGAATGCCATTTGGAAAGCAAAAATTTCCCACTAAAAGGGTGAAATGTAATAGACATGGTTTTAATTTATTTGCTTCAAATGTAAGCCATTTTGGAAGGTCAGATGAATGTGTGAGTGTGAGCCATTTGATAGCTTGTGACATTTGAAAAGCCTGATGGTTCAATTTAAAACCTGGGAAATTGATGCCACCTTTATGTTTCAGTAGTTTCACTTTGGCGAGAGCTATCCTTGGGGTTTTATTTTTCCATATAAAATGTATTTATTTTACTTTCTAATGTTTTGTAAAAGATTGCTGGGAAGTGAGTTGGAATCATACTAAACATATAACTGAGTTTTTGGAGCATCATTTTTATAGCTTTTGTTCAGTCCCACCAGTTTAGAAATAAAGGAGACCATTTATCTAAAGTATTGGTGATCAGTTGGTTAATAACATCTATATTTATCTGTTTGTTTAGGGGAGTTGCTGTACCATATTCCCAGGTGTTTACTTTTGTTGGGCTCCCACTTAAAAGGGAATTCATCTAGATCAGGGTGTCCAACCTGGGCCCTCGCAAGGTCAGGTTTTCAGGATTTCCCCAATAAATATGCATGAGATCTATTCGCATACAATGGAGGCAGTGCATATAGACAGATCTCATGTATATTCATTGGGGAAATCGTGAAAACCAGACTGGATGGCGGTCCTTGAGGATCGAGGTTGGACAACCCTAGTCTGGATGGTGTTTTAATATATGCGGTGATAATGGCACAATGGCTGATTTATTCCAGTTAATTTTGTAGCTGGATATTGAAGAAAAGGAGTTTATACATTGAAGTAAAGCTGGAAGTGAACTGATATTGATGTATAATAAATTGTTTGAATATATAGATAATTTGAATGAGTCATCTTGAAGTTCAACACGTACTTGGGATTGGCTCTTATAGCTAGGGAGAGGGGTTCCAGAGTTAAACTGAAAAGTTCAAATGTTTTTGAAGCTCTACCATTTTTTTTTTTAATGTTTGAATATTTTATTGAGCATCATTACAATACAACAATGTAAACTTCTTCATTTTTCTCCCACATTTCCCCCCCTCCTCCCCCTCCCAGCTCTATGTCAACTGTCCTTATTGGGTTAATCGCTTAAATCGAGACCACAGTTCAGAAGATGGGCTGTACCTTCCCATTCTTTTGTCCGTTAGTTGCTCCAATTCCCCGACCAGGGAAAGTTTCAGAGTCCAGTCCAGCTCTGAGGGAGCCACCTGTTTCTTCCAGTGCATTGCAATGACACTCTTAGCCGCTGTTAAACAAATCCTCTTTAGGCGCCTCTGCCATTTAGTTCCTCTTCTGTTACCGAAACCCAAAAGACACCAATGCGGCGTACATTGAAACGGCTTATTCGTACTTTCTGAAATTTTTGTCGTTACTGTCTTCCAGAATGTTTGTAAAGTCCGGCACGACCACCAAATATGCAAAAAAGTCCCCTCCTCATCTCCACACCTCCAACACAGTGAGGATGCCGAGGAGAACATAGCATGTAGTCGATGCGGGGTGTAATACCACCGCGACAATATCTTAAAAGCATTTTCTTTTAACAACACACAATTCGAGGCTTTTTTGACTTCTATTACTATAGCCTTCCACTCATTTACTGTAAATTCCCTTTGCAGATCCTGTTCCCATTTTATCATATAAGCACATTTCTCAAAAGATCTACCTCTGATCAATTTGTACAACATAGATATAACTCTTCTCATTTTCCCCAATGATCCCCACAAATTTTCAAGTTCCTCGTATTCTCCCGGGTCCCTTTTCAACCACCCTTGTTGGCTCATATAATGCTTGACTTGTATATAAAAATAAGTATCTCCCGCACCTCCCCCACACTGTTCCCGGATCTCCTCTAAGGGTCTTAACTCCCCATCATCCAGAAGATCCCTAAAACAAATCAACCCCTCCTCTTCCCACCACCCTGCAACCTGGTGGCCCATTCCCACTTGAAAAGCCGGTTCCCAACCTATACCTGCCATTGTGGAAGTTTTCCTCTTTATCCAGAACCTGGTTCTGAAAGAAGCCCACAAGGTCAACAGATGGTTCACAAATGGATTCGTTGTCATTTGGCCATATACCCTCGGTTCTAGTGAAGCCCATATAACCGACTTCAACTTATAACCCTGCACCATCTCTTGGTCTAAACTAGCCACCACCGATGGAGGCTCCTGACTCCATGCCACCACAAACTTTACCTGTGCAGCCCAAAAGTACCATTCCAAATTGGGCACCCCCCTCCCTCCCAGGTCCACCGACTTCCACATCAATTTCCTATGTATTCTCGGAGCTTTACCCCCCCATATAAATTTCATAATCTCCCCCTGAAGCTTATTTATTTCCTTTTTAGGTACCTGCACAGGCAAAGTCTGAAACAGGAACAAAATCCTGGGTAAGATATTCATTCGTACTGTTGCTATTCTCCCCCACCAGGATAGCCACTTACCCTGCCAGCCCGCCATGTCCCTATGTATTTGTTGAAACAACGGGCCATAATTTAGTGAGTATAGCTGATTCAACTCCGAGGGTATCTGAACCCCTAAATATTTGATATTGCCCTTCTTTAGTCGAAATGAGAACCCCTGTAGCATTTCTTCCAGTCGACCCTGTGGGATAGTCACCCCCAGAACTTCAGACTTGTCATAGTTTATCTTAAACCCTGAAATTCTACCAAATTGATTAAGCTCTTTCACCAAGTTTGGTAAAGTCGTCAGGGGACTCGTGACAAAAAACAGAATATCGTCAGCAAATAATGCCAGCTTGTGTTCCCTGCCCGCTACCACCATCCCTTTTATGTCGTCCATCTCCCTTATCCTCTGCGCCAGCGGTTCAATCGATATCGCAAACAACAAGGGAGATAGTGGGCATCCTTGCCTCGTACCTCTCCCTATCTTAAATGCATTAGAATACCCCCCATTTACCTTGATCCTTGCCGAGGGTCCTTCATATAACCTTTGCAACCATCCTATCAACCCCTCTCCCACACCAAGATGCCTCAAAACCTCCCATAAATAGGGCCACTCCACCCTGTCAAAAGCTTTTTCAGCATCTGTGCTTAGCAAGGCCATATGTCGACCCTCCTGTTGAGCCTCCCAAATCATATGCAGTGTACGGCGTATATTATCGGCTACTTGTCTCCCCGCTACAAACCCTGATTGATCTGGGTGGATTAATTTGGGCAATATCCCCCCTAATCTGTTCGCGAGGACCTTAGAGAGAATCTTAACATCCAAATTAATTAAGGAAATTGGTCTATAAGACCCACACGCAGAGGGGTCTTTGCCTGGTTTCAGTATGAGTGATATACCAGCTTCATGCATACTAGAAGGGAGGGAGCTGCCCTGGAAACAAGCATTTCCCACCCTTACCAACAACGGCCCTACCTCCCCAGCAAAGATTTTATAAAACTTTGCAGAGTAGCCATCCACCCCTGGGGCCTTCCCTCCTTTAAGTCCTTTTATGACCTGCCTAATTTCCTCCAAATGAAAGGGGGCCTCTAGCTGTTCACAATCCTCACGAGATAACTTGGGCAACTTAAGAGAGCACAGTTCCTTTCTAATTTCACCTTCCTCCACTCCTATAGTGCTAGTATATAGTGTACTATAAAATTTCAAAAATTGCTCTCTAATCTCTCTGTCCTTGTAAAGGATCTGATCCCCCTGCCCTTTAATTTTGGTAATCAGCGAGTCCCGTTGACGGTGTCTCAAACAGTTAGCCAGCATCCTCCCTGACTTATTACCAAACTCAAAAAACTTATGCTGGAGACGTTTCCTCAGGAACTCCACCCGCTCAACCTGTATTTGATCCAAGGCCACCCTCCATTTACGTACCTCGCGCAACTCCTCTCCCAACCCCCCTTCCTGATGTTTACGCTCCCAGTAGGCCAACCTCTCCCTGGCTTCCAGTTCTTTTGCCTCCCGTTCCCGTTTTTTCCTGGCACCCCACTTAATTAGGTGACCCCGTACCACCGCCTTTAAAGCATCCCAGAGTGTGCCCTCCGATACCTCCCCTATGTCATTCATACTACAGTAATCTTGAATTACCTTGCGTATATCCTCACATATCTGTTTATCGCCCAAGATGCCCTCATTAAGCCTCCAAAATCTCTGTTTATCCTCTTCTCCCAACCCCTTCAAGTCAAGCTCTACCGGGGCATGATCAGAGACTGAGATAGACCCCACATCTGCATCCACAACGTGTTCCCATAAAACCCGGCTACACCAAATCATATCAATACGTGTATATGAGTTCTGCGAGTGAGAAAAGAATGTATATGCCTTCTGGGTCGGATGTTTAAGTCTCCAGACCTCCAGGAGATCCAATCTCGAGGCCAGTGCCCTCAAACTCCGAGTATAAGGCTTGTGTACTGTAATGTGTCCCTTAGAATGATCCATAGATGTATTCCACAAATTAAAATCTCCTCCCATAATCATCCCACCTCTTTGAAATTGAAAAAGTTCCTCCCTTATATGCTCAAAAAACTCTCCCTGACCAGAATTAGGTGCATAGACATTCACAATTGTCACAGATTTCCCATATAAGAGCCCTCTGACCGCTAAACAGCGCCCCAATTCATCTCTATAAATGTCATCAGTTACAAATGGAGTCCCTTTCCGAATATAAATGGCCAAACCGCCCACCTTCCCCCCTCTTTTGTCAAAGTGTGCAATACATTCACTGTAGGCCCTCTGCTGTAATAAATGTGCCTCTCGGCGTCTAATGTGTGTCTCCTGCAGCAAGACTATATCCCATCTACTCCTCTGTAACTCCCGATATAACATATTTCTCTTCCTCTGCGAGTTTAACCCATTCACATTCCAAGTTCCCACCCTCAACCCTTTCCCTCCCTGTACCCCCCTCCCGCCCCCCTGTTGCTGAGCGGTACCATTTGCCGCCAACCTAATACTGTAAGGAAATAACCCCTCGCCAGAGCTGACTCCCCCCTCTCCCCCTCTGTTTTTCCCCCCTCCCCCCAAACTCGTATTCCCTCTCTCTCCGCTCCACCTTCTCCAAACTCATTACATTATAACAGTGTAGAAAACATCCATTCTCTGAACTCATAACAGAAGATAACTATTGCAAACCCTGTCCGGTAACCCTCCCGGGCTACTCAACCACCTATAACTGTGGTGAACTGAAACCAGTAGTGTCTCATACTTTCCATCAGGGTACTCTGTCCATTTCCGGCCTATGTGAGCCCGGTCCTTTGCGAGAGCCCGCCTTTTGCCACGACGATCCTCTCTTCTCGGTTGCTGCCTTCCCTGGTTTCCCTGTATCTCCATCAGATGGCAAATTGTTACAGCCAAGCTCCTTCAGCACTTTCCATGCTTCAACCAGCGAGGTCACCCTCCTCGTGTGGCCCTCTACTGTAAGCTGCAATCCAAACGGGAAGACCCATCTGTACCTGTAATTGGCCTGCTGTAGAAACTTGGTCAGATCTCGAAACTCTCGTCTTCGTTGCAGCGTGCCCAGGGCTAGGTCTTGAAATACTAGCACTGTCTGATTGTCCCAGGGAATTTCACCCATCAATCGTGCCTTACGCCAGACCAGATCTTTAGTCTTATAATCCTTAAAGCATGCCACTATATCCCTGGGCTGTTTATCTCTTCGGGGTCCCAGGCTTCTGTGTACCCTATCAAATTGTATCTCAGTCCCATCTCCAAGCATGTGTTCATCTCCTTCAGATGCCAGGATAAAGGCACAAATTGCTTTCACCACCTTAGTGCAGTCCATATTTTGATCCGTTTCTAGGACCCCTTTGAATCTTAAATTATTTCTTCTGGATCTATTTTCTAAGTCCTCAAGATCCAACTGCATTTTATCTTTCTCTGCACGCAGGGAGCCAATCTCTGTTTTCAATTCCAAGATGTCTCCCTCCACGTGCTCCAGTGCTTCCTCAGCTTGTTCCACCCTGGTGCCAATTTCCCTCACCTCTTTCTGAATGTCCACCACTGCTTCCTTGATTGTTTTCCTCACTGCCGCCATTTCAGCTTTGAGCGCTTTAAACCAGCGCGTTACCTCCTGCTTCGTGAGTTCAGTATCGCTCTCCTGCTGTTCCATCAGCCCCTCCGTATCCGAGCCCGAGTCCGCCATTTTGTCTCGCGCCTTGCGCGGGGTGCGGCTCGATGTTGCCGCTCCGTCCCGCTGATCAGCGCTGTATTTAAATTTCTCCAGGCGCTTTCGGGTCGCCATCGATCCCCGGACTCAGGCCGCCTAAATTCGCGATCGCGATTTCGCTGGGGGAAAATCACTGTTTTCACTGCTGCCCCGACGGAGCTCAAACTTCAAGCAGCCATCTCTGACGGTGACGTCACTTCCTCTGAAGCTCTACCATTTATCATTATAGAGGCAACTGGTGATTCATATAGAACTTTTATCATGTTAACAAAAATATCACCAAATTTATACCATTTTAAAACATGGAAAGGTAGTCCCACTCAATCCTGTCAAATGCTTTTTCTGCATCTAAGGACAGCACTAATGATCGAGTGTATTGAATTGTCAATGGGTAATTACCAGGCGTGAAAAAGTTTTGGCCTCTGTGAATAAGGGAGGGAAGTATATCACCTAGGCAGATGGCTATAATTTTAGCATATATTTTGTTATCTAGATTGATTAATGATGTGGACCTACAGTTTTCAACTTTGGTACAATCCCTATATGGTTTAGGATGGGGAGTAACATGATGCTGGATTCTAAAAAAAGAACCTGTATTACTTTTTGTTGTTAGTATGTTTTTATATAGTAAGAGGAGTATGGAGACAAGAATATCTGAAAAGTCTGAGTAAAATTCAATACTGAGACCAGGTGCTTTTTCTTTTGGCAACAGTTTTATTGCTTTTAGGATTTCTTCTTTGGAGATATCTTTATCAAGATGAGTTTGCCGGGCTGGATTAATAGATGTGGGGAATTAGCTGTGAAATCTTTAAATTTTTGTTCAGAGAATGAAATTTCAGTTTCTTGTAGTACTTACATAAGTACATAAGTAGTGCCATACTGGGAAAGACCAAAGGTCCATCTAGCCCAGCATCCTGTCACCGACAGTGGCCAATCCAGGTCAAGGGCACCTGGCACGCTCCCCAAACGTAAAAACATTCCAGACAAGTTATACCTAAAAATGAGGAATTTTTCCAGTCCATTTAATAGCGGTCTATGGACTTGTCCTTTAGGAATCTATCTAACCCCTTTTTAAACTCCGTCAAGCTAACCGCCCGTACCACGTTCTCCGGCAATGAATTCCAGAGTCTAATTACACGTTGGGTGAAGAAAAATTTTCTCCGATTCGTTTTAAATTTACCACACTGTAGCTTCAACTCATGCCCTCTAGTCCTAGTATTTTTGGATAGCGTGAACAGTCGCTTCACATCCACCCGATCCATTCCACTCATTATTTTATACACTTCTATCATATCTCCCCTCAGCCGTCTCTTCTCCAAGCTGAAAAGCCCTAGCCTTCTCAGCCTCTCTTCATAGGAAAGTCGTCCCATCCCCACTATCATTTTCGTCGCCCTTCGCTGTACCTTTTCCAATTCTACTATATCTTTTTGAGATACGGAGACCAGTACTGAACACAATACTCCAGGTGCGGTCGCACCATGGAGCGATACAACGGCATTATAACATCCGCACACCTGGACTCCATACCCTTCCTAATAACACCCAACATTCTATTCGCTTTCCTAGCCGCAGCAGCACACTGAGCAGAAGGTTTCAGCGTATCATCGACGACGACACCCAGATCCCTTTCTTGATCCGTAACTCCTAACGCAGAACCTTGCAAGACGTAGCTATAATTCGGGTTCCTCTTACCCACATGCATCACTTTGCACTTGTCAACATTGAACTTCATCTGCCACTTGCACGCCCATTCTCCCAGTCTCGCAAGGTCCTCCTGTAATCGTTCACATTCCTCCTGCGACTTGACGACCCTGAATAATTTTGTGTCATCGGCGAATTTAATTACCTCACTAGTTATTCCCATCTCTAGGTCATTTATAAATACATTAAAAAGCATGAATTGTTGAGCTATATTATATTTCTCTTTATATTTATTATTATGTGAGTCAGTATATTCTGGATTTATGTTTTCTAGATTTTAGATATTGGGCCAAAAGGTGACTTGATTTATTATTTTCTGTGTAGAATTTAGATGTTTACATAAACATAGAGGATAATGCTTCAGTTAATAGAGATGAATTAAATTTATATTTTAAATATAGTAATTTTAGGTAGGTCTTATGGTCATTATTGTTTACATATTTGTTTTCTAAATTTTTGATGCTTGATACTAACTTTTGTAATTTTTTTCCTTTGTTCTGTATTTTTCCCTGATGTGTAGCTTATAATTACACCCCTAATTGTGGCTTTGTACACATCCCACATTGTGTATGTAGGATAGTCTTATATGGAAGTATTATTAAAAAACTCCTCTGAGCCCATTCAGATAATATTGACAAATTCTTCATCCTGAAGTAATAATGAATTAACCCTCCATGGGGATTTACTTTGCGGAAATGTCTGAAATGATTAGTGATATGGCTGAATGATCCAAAATGGCTTTGCTATGAATTTAAGCTTGGATAACATGTGGCATAAGGATGCTAGATAAAAGAAATTAATTTATTCTGGAATAGCTTAAATGTGGGGGAGAGAAAAAAGTTTAATTTCGCTTAATTGGATTAAAAAGATACCATGGGTCTTATGAGGCCTAGACTTTTTTTTAAGGATTGGATGTTAACAGCTGCTTTGGGTTGTCAGAAGGGAGACTGAGATTTTCTATCTGTAAAAGGATCTTGTATTTGACTGCCATCTCCCCTGAGTATTGTAGGAATGAGCCCACTAGAGCCAGTTCTGATGTTATTGGATGGAAGAAAAGGGGATTGTCTGTTAGGAGAATATGTATTAAATAAGTTTAGAAGATTGTTGTTTATTGAGATTACTACATTTACCCATCTACCACAGTTATCAGAGAACTGTTTAATTATATTGGATTAAAGACACTTATGGATAAGAATAGCCACACCATTTTTCTTTTGGAAAAAGCAGAGTAAACCGCCATTGTCTAATTATTATCATTTAAGAATTTGTTATCATGTACTAGTAAGAGAATATCTTGTATATAAGCTATATCAGCATTAAGTCTTTTTACATATAAGTAGTTTTTTCCCCCCCTCTTGATAGGATTATTTAACCCTTTTAAGTTGAGGGAAACTATGTACATAATAATGACTTATAATTGGGCTGGTGAAATTGCGCCATATTCTAGATATTAATATTATGATTAGACAGAGAAAATGACAGTGATGAAAAGTATTATAAATTGATTGCATACAATAAAGCACGGTGCATATGAGACTGATTGTTCAAAACAGGTGGCTAGAACATAATCTTACAAAAAGGCATTTAAGGGAGATGAACATTCCCTAATACCAGCTAAACTGAATCTATACAGGTGAATAGGAGAGAAAGATGGCTGTGCACCAGAGAAGTACACAGATAGTTGGGAATATTTCTTCATTAGACATTGGTTGTAACACATAGTATATGTCACTTGCTTTCGTTTTCAATGCAAAATAGGCACACTGAAGGGAAAGAGATGGTGCATATTTGCTCAATAGACAACAGCATTGAACAAAAGGTGTATATCAAAGATGTATCAGTATATCTCATTTAGTAAAGGTTATTAGAATAGACAAACAAGAGAGACAAACCATATTATGTATAGTAGGAGATCCATATTCAAAAATATGAAATGATAATTTTACATCTGAATGAAAAACAGTTTTCACAGAATATGTTGTAACTTTGACAATTGTGAAATGAACACTAGCGAACATTATAGAGGAAACAGATGAGTACCAGGAGTATTAAGGATTAAGAATGTGTAATCACTGTAATCCCAAAGTTCAGATCAAATTACTATATACCTTCAGGAATAGAGGTATTGCAGACTGATTGATTGTCAGATGGAGTCGAGTTATTTTTTCAAGGCCTACAGATTGTCAAAGAAGCATGCGGTGTTATGAACACTGACTCTTATCAGAGCAGGGTATAGCAGGCAGAATTGAGTTCCAAGGGACTTCAAACGATTGTGGAGTTACAGAAATCCTTTCCTTTTCTGTACTGTAGTTTTGTTGAGGTCAGGAATAATCATTATTTTCAGTCCTTCATAATTACTGGCGCTTTGATCTCAGCGTTTTGAAGGATTTGTAGAACCTGTGGGTATCTTAATATTTTAGTAACAAAAGGTCTGGGAAATTGTTGTTTCTGAGGATGCGAAGCTGGAACTCGGTGAGCATGCTCAATTTTAAGCGGTTTATCAAAGTTGATATCCAGTAGTTTTAGAAGCAGTGTTTCAAAGAAAACAATTGAGTCTAGGCCTTCTGTACCTTCTTTGATCCCTAGTACTCTTAAGTTGTTTCTTCTGGATCTTTAAGTCCTCCAGGTTTCTGTTAATAGTATTGATGCCCTTGATTTTATGCTGCAGAGAGGAAATCAGCTGCAAGTTAATATAATATTTAGTTTCTGAAGTTTTTAATTGGATTTGGGTTTGAGACAGCTGATTCTTTATTTCTGTGAGGTCCTTTCTAAGATCCGTTAAAGTTCTATGGTTGTCTTGGAGGATCCCTCTGATAGAGATGATTTCATTCATTATGGATTGTAAGGTGATCTCATTGTCTTTACAGGTTGCCATTTTACCTAAGCTGGGCTGATCTTGTTTTGGGCATTCTGAAGCCAGTTGCAGCGCAGAACCAAGTTCCGATTTTTGATCCTTAGATGACGTGCAGTCTAAATGATGTTTTGTTTTTAAATAATTGATGATTTTTTCTAAGTGAAGAAATACATGATCTGAGATTATATTTTGGAGCTAAGAATTCAGGCTACCATCGCCTTTCAAGCTCACTAGCGTCCCCCCTCCCTTTATTATTTCTACAGTGAAATTTTGACTGAATTGTATTGCTTTCTTATTGGGCTTGCTTTTCTGAACTAGACTGTAAGGCTGTAACTGTAACTGAAAACTGTAAGGCTGTTTATAGCTATTTTGCATGCTGTTTTAAATTTTTTCATTTGTAATTTTTCAATTTGTATTGCATTTCTTATCTTTTCATTACTTTTTATTCTTTAATTTTTTCAGGGCTGCATTTTGATTAAAATTTGTGACTGTGATTAAAGGTGTGTTATTTTTTTTTTTTGGGTCCCACTGCAGCTCTTTGTGACTCTGGACAATGGAGGGTTAAGTAACTTACCCAGAGTCACAAGGAGTTGCAGTGGGACCCAAAAAATCCCCCAAAAACATACCTTTAGTCACGATTAAAATTTTAATCGAAATGCTATGTGTACTGCCAAATAAGGATAAATTAGATCATACCTGCTAATTTTGAGTCCCTCCAGACCGTCCAGATGCTTGGGCGATGCTCTCCTGTCAGCACGTGGACTGAAAACTAATGAGTTATGATATCTAACCCCTATTCACTTGTTTAGTGCCCATGTTTATTTTATCATTCCCATCTTAAGTATTTCCCTTATCCCTTATTTGTCCTGTTTGTCTATCCTGATTAGACTGTAAACTCTGTCGAGCAGGAACTACCTCATGTTCAACTGTACAGCGCAGCACACATCTAGTAACACTATAGAAATGATAAGTAGTAGTAATAACTATAATAGTAGCAACAGTAGTAGTATCTTCCTTTTAAGAATCCTGTGCTGTCTCCTGACCAGTCAATATTTACCATAACAAAGAAATAAGAATTCCCCAAGAACTAAGAAAAACCATCAACAGACTTATCAAAGATAAACTTTTACATAAGAACTTCTGCTAGTTCTACATATGGAGAAAAAGAAAGAAAAATGTCATGGGCAAGCTTACCTTACTTCACCTACCACAAACTCTTCATGACAAAAAAGGTGGGTTCTGCACTGGTCTTGAGGGACTTAAGGAAAGAAAATTAGTACACAATATCTAATTTATCCCTCCTTATCACCCCAATAGACCAGTCCAGATCCTTGAGACATACTAAACTAGTGATCAGTTAGGGAGGGACATCATAAGCCCTGTGGCCAGAACTCTGTACAAAAAGAATGCAATGATGCCTATGTTGCTGCTTTACAAATTTCATAAGGTGGTATCAGGGAATGCTCAGCCCAAGAGGCAGACTGACCTCTAGTAAAATGAGTTTTAAGAATCTCCAGTACTGGATGACTTTGGAGAATATACATAAATGCTATCACTTCTTGAATCCATTTAGCTACTATCACTTTAAATGCAGCCTTTCTCTTATGAGATGCTCAAAAAAGCAGTCTGTCTGACTTTCTGAACGCTTCTATCTTCCTGTGCCCATCTGACATCTAACCTAGGAAAGACAAGAGGCATGTTCTCCTTTGACAACATCCTGAAAAGAAGAGTAGACTGAAGTGAAAAGGCAAAACCACTTTAGGAAGAAAGAATGAAACTGGCCTAACCACTACCTTTTCTCTACTAAAAACCAAGAAAGGTTCAGAAAACAGCAAGGTATGGAGCTCTGAAATACTTCTTGCTGAACAGATGACCACAAGAAAAAAAACATTTTAAGAAGTTGGTTTACGTGGCAGAGGTAAAATACATGGGGTAAAGGCCTGTTCTCTTTTCCTGTGATGGGAGCAGAACTACTGCTTGTATCAATTGATCCAACATCTGTCTGACAGCTATCTGTTTTAGACAGGACCAGCATGGTAATTCCTCTGAAAGAGGATCTGCATAACATATCTGTTGAAAATGACCTTAAGCACCGAATGATCTGTGATTATTGGGACCGGGGGCAGAATCGGACAATAGGGCAACAGTAAGGGGTCCACTCTCCCATAGCTTCCATCTAGTTTAACCATTTTTGAAGGTAGTTAGGGGCCCATGATCCTTTGTGCCTAGGGGCCTAGAACGTTGTTAGTCCACCCCTGATCAAAACCCACCTCCAGTAAAACAATATTAAACGCCCTTCCACTGGAAGAACCAGAGCACAGGCCCATAAGCCTTCATTGGGAACCTTTGGAAGTATCTGTGTTCCCCATGGAGAACTCCTTATCACCTCTGCACCAACCTCAAAAAAGACTGATTACTGAAAGGAAACCTACTGTGTTGAGCAATACCATTCTCTTTTCCTGGCCTACATCTTCTGAAGTTTCTAAAACATCCTCTATTAAATGTAACTCTAGCTGAAGCTCTAGGATGGTCCTCTGGAAGCCCTATTCTTAGATTCAGAAAAGAATCTTCAATTTTTTAGCTCCTCTACAAACAGCAGGTTCCCATTAAAAGGCAACTTGCTCAGATAAACCTTTGCGTTAACATTCACAGACCAGTTTCTAAGACACAAACTTCACTACATGGCCACAAGCAAAGCCATGTCTTTGGCTGATGTTCTAATTAAATCATACAAAGTAACCACAGAACACCTTCTGTCAAATACTGTTGCAAATTTGCTGGTAAGTGTTCAGATTACCAGAAGCATACAGTCTTCAAAAGCCTGTTTTAATAATGGATCCATCTAGGAGTCCTGCAGATCTTTCAACCCTGCCCCACACTCAAATGGGACAATAGTGTTTTAGTAACTGCCAACACAACAGTGTCTACCTTTGAAAAATAGAGCCTCCCCTTATCCTGAAGTTCAATTGGATATAGCTTTACCATAGAACATCCTACATGACCCCAAAATAATATCTTTATCGGCTTGGTGAATAGAAAAGGCCTTAAAAGACTGCTTAATCCCCACCAACAGTGGGTCATCCATCGCCCTACTAGTTGATGGGTGCTCTACAGAAATTCTAAGGACTTACAAAACTCATCTCCCTTTCTGGCTAGCTCTGACAGTAGTGAGCATAGGCTTTTCCAACTGTTTCTTGTCCTTTACCCTGCTAACTCCAGCTGTAGCATTCTAACTTTGGCTACTATACTGTGGACAAGTTCTGCTAGGTTTATTTTCCATTGCTAGTCCTAAATAAAAAAAAAAGCAGCTTTAGTCTTACAACTGGCTTAATTTGCATCTTAAAGGATTACATCATAATTCATTAGTTCTCAGTCTCCATCTGCTGGTAGGAGCACATAATGCAAGTATCCAAATTGGGCTGGTGAGGAGGATAAGGAATATCTGTTGCCATGGGCAGGATTAGATTATTAAGGAAATGGCAAACTAGGGTCTAAGGTTTAGGGGAGCCCTGTCAGAGGAGCTCTGGATTCAAGAGGTTAGGGCCAACAGCTGTGCCATATTCAGGATTTTACTGATTTTTACATTCATGTCCAGATGCCAGAAGGCTAAAATTCTGGACATTTTTGAGAATTAAAAAAACAAACAAACCCCCCAGCAGATTTCCAAGCTTCTCTCCTGTAAGTGAGCCTACCCCGCTAGCTTCCACGGCAACTAGCTGTTGAGTCTGTGGGTTGGATGCAGCCAACAGGAAGAATGTGAGGACGGAGCACTAGAAAGCAGCTTTAGTCACAGAAAAGGAAGTGGTCAGAGGTAGGTAGTTCCTGTGCTGTAGAAACACTGATTCACAGTAACACAGCCATTATAGAACTGTACCTTTCAAACAGTCCTCACCTCATCTCCTCTTCTGATCAAAGACACAAAGAACCACACACATAAATAAACACACATGCACATATACTAACACACCCACTCACACATACATACATACATACAAGCGTGCAGACAGACATGGAGAAATTAGGCCTTACCTGCTAATTTGCTTTCCCAGTGATTGACTGATGGGTTGTGCACGCCTTCCAGAAGGTGGAGACTAAGACTTCTGACTCATCTAAGCTAGCCAATAAGAGCCCTTGCCAGATAAGCCAATAAGAGCCCTCCCAAGTTCAGAGTCTCTTACCCCGAAGAGTCTGAGCCGCTGCAGAACCCACACAGTGAGCCAGCCAAGAGCAAGGAGGACTGGGGGGAGGGACCTGGCCTTCAGGGTGTAATACCCCCGAGGTAAACCCAGGCCCCCACGGACCACTACCTCATCTAGGTTCCCTACAGTAGGTGCACAGAGAAAGGAGGAGTTTAAAGAAATCTTTTCTTCTTTTTTTACACAGAAGGAAAAGGGAAGAAAGAAGAGAGATTGACAGGGCTCACCACCTTCCACCTGCTGGAGACTGAGAATACTGGAACCTTCTATATGGCAAGGGCTCTTATTGGCTAGCTTAGATGAGTCAGAAGTCTCAGTCTCCACCTGCTGGAAGGCGTGCATAACCCATCAGTCAATCACTGGGCCGTTCCGGAGTGACGCTAAGGAAACATATATTACTAACACACACCCATTCATATAGAGCCTATATATATATATATATATATATATATACAGTGGGGGAAATAAGTATTTGATCCCTTGCTGATTTTGTAAGTTTGCCCACTGACAAAGACATGAGCAGCCCATAATTGAAGGGTAGGTTATTGGTAACAGTGAGAGATAGCACATCACAAATTAAATCCGGAAAATCACATTGTGGAAAGTATATGAATTTATTTGCATTCTGCAGAGGGAAATAAGTATTTGATCCCCCACCAACCAGTAAGAGATCTGGCCCCTACAGACCAGGTAGATGCTCCAAATCAACTCGTTACCTGCATGACAGACAGCTGTCGGCAATGGTCACCTGTATGAAAGACACCTGTCCACAGACTCAGTGAATCAGTCAGACTCTAACCTCTACAAAATGGCCAAGAGCAAGGAGCTGTCTAAGGATGTCAGGGACAAGATCATACACCTGCACAAGGCTGGAATGGGCTACAAAACCATCAGTAAGACGCTGGGCGAGAAGGAGACAACTGTTGGTGCCATAGTAAGAAAATGGAAGAAGTACAAAATGACTGTCAATCGACAAAGATCTGGGGCTCCACACAAAATCTCACCTCGTGGGGTATCCTTGATCATGAGGAAGGTTAGAAATCAGCCTACAACTACAAGGGGGGAACTTGTCAATGATCTCAAGGCAGCTGGGACCACTGTCACCACGAAAACCATTGGTAACACATTACGACATAACGGATTGCAATCCTGCAGTGCCCGCAAGGTCCCCCTGCTCCGGAAGGCACATGTGACGGCCCGTCTGAAGTTTGCCAGTGAACACCTGGATGATGCCGAGAGTGATTGGGAGAAGGTGCTGTGGTCAGATGAGACAAAAATTGAGCTCTTTGGCATGAACTCAACTCGCCGTGTTTGGAGGAAGAGAAATGCTGCCTATGACCCAAAGAACACCGTCCCCACTGTCAAGCATGGAGGTGGAAATGTTATGTTTTGGGGGTGTTTCTCTGCTAAGGGCACAGGACTACTTCACCGCATCAATGGGAGAATGGATGGGGCCATGTACCGTACAATTCTGAGTGACAACCTCCTTCCCTCCGCCAGGGCCTTAAAAATGGGTCGTGGCTGGGTCTTCCAGCACGACAATGACCCAAAACATACAGCCAAGGCAACAAAGGAGTGGCTCAGGAAGAAGCACATTAGGGTCATGGAGTGGCCTAGCCAGTCACCAGACCTTAATCCCATTGAAAACTTATGGAGGGAGCTGAAGCTGCGAGTTGCCAAGCGACAGCCCAGAACTCTTAATGATTTAGAGATGATCTGCAAAGAGGAGTGGACCAAAATTCCTCCTGACATGTGTGCAAACCTCATCATCAACTACAGAAGACGTCTGACCGCTGTGCTTGCCAACAAGGGTTTTGCCACCAAGTATTAGGTCTTGTTTGCCAGAGGGATTAAATACTTATTTCCCTCTGCAGAATGCAAATAAATTCATATACTTTCCACAATGTGATTTTCCGGATTTAATTTGTGATGTGCTATCTCTCACTGTTACCAATAACCTACCCTTCAATTATGGGCTGCTCATGTCTTTGTCAGTGGGCAAACTTACAAAATCAGCAAGGGATCAAATACTTATTTCCCCCACTGTATATATATATATACATACACACACACACACAAACAGAGGTGCAGACAAAACAGACAACATATAGACACGCAGAAAGGCTGGAAAGATTTCCATGAGCTATGTTCTGCATGCTTTCTCCACTTGTTGAAGAGTAGAATTTTTACATATTAGACAGAATTTAAGTTCAATATTTAAATGCAATTAGTGGTTATACAGATCAACCTCATATTTTGAAGATTACTTTTTTAATAATCTCTCTATTCCAGGTACGTAAAGGTAAAATTATGTATAATCATACCTGATAATTTTCTTTCCATTAATCATAGCTGATCAATCCATAGACTGGTGGGTTGTGTCCATCTACCAGCAGGTGGAGATAGAGAGCAAACTTTTGCCTCCCTATATGTGGTCATGTGCTGCCGGAAACTCCTCAGTATGTCGATATCAAAGCTCCATCCGCAGGACTCAGCACTTAGAGAATTACACCCACGAAGGGACACTCTGCCCAGCTCACCACCGCCGAAACGGGGGAGGGGAATTAACCCAGCTCATCCCCACACAAGTGGGGGAGGGGAATCCGTCCAGCTCATCCCCGCGGAGCGGGGGAGGGACACCACACCCGCCGATGCGGGGGGATCTGGCTTATCCTGCAACCGCAACCGCGGGAGGAGCTGACTGACCCTAACACCGCCGAAGCGGGAGGGGTACAAAGCTGCCCTACAGCCGCACGAAGCGGGAGGGAGTGCCGGCAGAATTTATGTCTCAATCCAGCCCCGTAAAACGGAGGGGAGAGGAATGCAGCAGCTCACTGTAACACAAACTCGTCTCAACTCTTGAAGAATCCAAGTGAAAGAAGAACTTGAACACGAAGTCCTCCTGAAGTAACTGAAGGCTAAACTTGAACCTAAAATTCAAACAGAATATAAACAGTACAGATATCTGGGAGGGGCTATGGATTGATCAGCTATGATTAATGGAAAGAAAATTATCAGGTATGATTATACATAATTTTACCTTCCATATCATCAAGCTGATCAATCCATAGACTGGTGGGATGTACCGAAGCAGTACTCACCCAGGGCGGGACATAGAAATGACCTCAACACTGAAGCTCCAAACCGGGCCTCCGCCCGTGCAGCCACAGTCAAACGGTAATGCTTGGAGAATGTATGAGCCGAAGCCCCGTTGCCGCCTTGCATATCTCTTCCAAGGAGACGGATCCGGCCTCTGCCATCGAGGCCGCCTGAGCTCTCGTGGAGTGAGCCTTCAGCTGGATAGGCGGCACCTTCCCCGCGGCCACATAAGCCGCTGCAATGGCTTCCTTGACCCATCTTGCCACTGTAGGCTTAGCAGCCTGCAGACCCTTACGAGGACCTGCAAACAGGACAAACAGATGATCCGATTTCCGGAAATCATTGGTCACTTCCAAGTATCTGATGATGACTCGTCTCACATCCAGATATTCAAGAGCGGAGTACTCCTCTGGGTAGTCCTCCCTACGAAAGGAAGGGAGACAGAGCTGCTGATTCACATGGAAGCGAGAAACAATCTTGGGCAGGAAGGAAGGCACTGTGCGAATAGTCACTCCTGCCTCAGTGAACTGCAGAAAAGGCTCTCGACATGAGAGCGCCTGGAGCTCGGAAACTCTTCTGGCTGAAGTGATAGCCACCAAAAAGACTGCTTTCAACGTCAGGTCTTTCAGAGATGCCCTCGACAAGGGTTCAACAGGCGGCTTCTGCAATGCTCTTATCACCAGGTTGAGATTCCACGCAGGCACCACTGAGTGCAGAGGAGGGCGCAGGTGATTAACTCCCTTGAGAAAGCGCACCACATCTGGCTGCGAAGCCAGGGAAGCACCCTTCAGGCGGCCCCTGAAGCAAGCCAGAGCCGCTACCTGGACTTTAAGGGAACTGAGCGACAGGCCTTTCTCCAGACCTTCTTGCAGGAACGCCAACACTGAAGAAATTGGAGCAGTGAAGGGAGAAAGTGAGCCTGCTTCACACCATGCTGCAAAGATACGCCAAACCCTGGCGTAAGCAGTAGAAGTAGAGCGCTTCCTCGCTCTCAGCATAGTGGCGATGACCTTGTCTGAGAAGCCCTTCTTCCTCAGACGCTGCCGCTCAATAGCCAGGCCGTAAGACCAAAGGGAGAGGGATCCTCCATCACCACGGGACCCTGATGTAACAGGCCCTGCTCCACTGACAGCCGCAGAGGATCGTCGACTGAGAGCCTGATCAAGTCCGCATACCAGGGACGTCTGGGCCAATCCGGACCCACCAGGATTACCCTGCCGGGATGCTTTGCCACCCGGTCTAGCACCCTGCCCAACATGGGCCAGGGCGGGAACACATAGAGGAGCTCTTGTGTCGGCCACTGTTGGAGAAGAGCATCTACTCCCAGGGATCGAGGGTCCCGTCCTCTGCTGAAAAAGCGCGGCACTTGGCAATTGGCCGATGACGCCATCAGATCTAGGCTCGGCTGGCCCCAGCGCTTCGTGATGTCCAAGAACGCCTGAGCAGATAGTTGCCACTCTCCGGGCTCCAAGGTATGGCGACTGAGAAAGTCCGCCTTGACATTCATGACTCCGGCAATGTGGGCCGCTGAAAGCTGCTCCAGGTTCGCTTCCGCCCACTGGCAAAGACTCATAGCCTCCTTGGCTAGAGGGGCGCTCTTGGTACCTCCCTGGCGGTTGATATAGGCCACAGCCGTGGCATTGTCCGACAGGACCCGTACAGGCTACAACACCAGTACCGGGATGAACTCCAATAACACCAACCGAATGGCTCTGAGTTCCAGGAGGTTGATAGACCACTTGCCTCTGCAGGAGACTAGAGCCCCTGCGCTGTCCTTCCCAAGCAGTGGGCTCCCCAGCCCATCAAAGAGGCGTCTGTCGTGACGACAATCCACTCCGGGGTCACCAGAGGCAATCCTGCAGACAACTTGTCTGTCTGCGTCCACCAGCTCAGCGCCTTGCGCACTGCTGGGTCCACGGAAAGGCGCACAGCATAATCCTCCGACATCGGAGTCCAGCGCAGCAGCAGAGATAGCTGTAGTGGTCTCATATGAGCCCTGGCCCAGGGCACTACTTCCATCGTGGCCGTCATAGAGCCCAACAGCTGCACGTAGTCCCAAGCCCGAATAGGAGAGGCTACTAGGAACTAGTCCACCTGAGCCTGAAGCTTGACAATCCGATTGTCTGGCAGGAACACTCTGCCCACTTGGGTGTCGAATCGAACTCCCAGATACTCCAGGGACTGAGTCGGGCGCAGCTGGCTCTTCTTCCAGTTGATGATCCATCCCAGGGAGCTCACCAGAGCAACTACCCGGTCCATAGCTTTGCCGCACTCTGCATAAGAGGGGGCTCGGATCAACCAGACGTCCAAATAAGGATGGACTTGTACTCCTTCCTTTAGCAGGAAGGCCGCTATGACCCCCATTACTTTGGAAAAGGTCCGCGGAGCAGTAGCCAACCCGAAAGGGAGGGCTCTGAACTGGAAGTGTCGTCTCAGGACTGTAAAACGCAGAAAGCGTTGGAGAGGAGGCCAGATGGGAATATGCAGGTACGCTTCCTTGATGTCCAAGGAAGCCAAGAACTCTCCTGCCTTCACTGCCGCTATAACAGAGCGGAGAGTCTCCATGCGAAAGTGCCTCACTTTCCAGGCCCGATTGACCCCTTTGAGGTCGAGGATAGGCCGGACAGAACCTCCTTTCTTTGGAACCACAAAGTAAATGGAGTAACGTTCCTTGCCAATCTGATTTTTTGGCACCGGAACGACCGCACCCAGGCGGATCAGGTTGTCCAAGGTCTGCTGCACTGCCACAGCTTGACCGGAGACTTGCAGGGAGAGAGTACAAACCCGTCTCTTAAGGGTTGGCAGAACTCTAGCTTGTAGCCGTCTCTGATGACTTCCAGCACCCACGCGTCTGAAGTTATAGTGGTCCACTCGCCCAGAAACGAGGACAGCCGTCCTCCAATCTGCACTGGGGCGTGGACCAAGGCCCCGTCATTGGGTACGAGACCCTGGGGGAGGACCGGAGGGAGCACCTCCGGGACGGCGGTCTCTGCGAAAGGAATGCTGCTTGGGGGAGAAATTCCTCTTGAAGGAAGAGGGGGCAGAGGAACCCGACTTGCCCGGGCGGTACCGACGGGCTTCCAGCAACCGTCCTCTGGAGGTACCGGGACGAGTACTAGCCCGAGCCCTGACCTCTGGTAATTTCTTGCCCTTAGACGTGCCGAGATCGGTCACGATTTTGTCCAGCTCGACCCCAAAGAGCAGCTTGCCTTTAAAAGGCAATCTAGCCAGGCGGGATTTAGAGGCGTGGTCAGCAGACCAATGTTTCAGCCAAAGCCACCGCCACGCAGAGACTGTCTGAGCCATGCCCTTAGCTGAGGCTCTCAAGACATCATACAGCAAGTCTGCCAAATAGGCTAAGCCCGATTCCAGGGCCGGCCAATCAGCCCTCAAGGAAAGATCCGAGGGGGAAGCCCGCTGCACCATAGTCAGGCACGACCTGGCCACATAGGAGCCGCAAACTGAGGCCTGCAAACTTAACGCAGCTGCCTCAAAGGACGACCTTAAGGCCGCCTCCAATCTTCTGTCTTGGGCGTCCTTTAGGGCCGTGCCACCTTCCACCGGCAACGCCGTTTTCTTAGTCACCGCAGTGATTAAAGAATCCACGGTAGGCCACAGATAGGCCTCACGTTCACTCACAGCCAAAGGATAGAGGCGGGACATAGCCCTAGCCACTTTAAGGCTCGTTTCCGGGACATCCCATTGAGCCGCAATTAAGGTGCGCATGGCATCATGCACGTGGAAGGATCTAGGCGGGCGCTACGTCCCCAGCATAATGGCAGAGCCAACAGGGGCTGAGGGAGAGACGTCCTCCGGAGAGGAAATCTTTAAAGTGTCCATGGCCTATAACAACAGGTTGGGCAAATCCTCTGGGCTAAAAAACCGCGCTGCAGAAGGGTCATCCGCTCCATCCGAGCGGGGATCTATCTCCTCCAAGGAATCCGCAAAGGACCGTTGGGAGACCTCAGACACGCTGCCCTCATCTACATCGGAGGAGACAAAGTCCTCCAAGGCCTGGAAATCAACCCGAGGGCGTTTACCTCTGGGAACCTCAACCTCTTTATCAGAAGAGGGAGCAGGGGCAGCGTTTTGCATGAGGAAAGCCTGATGCAGCAGCAAAACAAACTCGGGGAAGAAACCCCCCAGACAGTGCACTTCCGCAGCCTGGGCAACAGCCCTAGACGCACTCTCAACCGGCGCTCGCAATAGCGGGGGAGAGACATGCTGCGCATCCAAAATGGCGTCCGGCGCGAAACTCCGTGAAGGAGCCGCGCGGGAAGAACGGCGCTTAACTTTAGCCGCTTTGTGCCGTCGCCCAAATTAAGGGCGTTCATGGCATTAATGTCTCCAACCTCAAGGGCGGCCCACGAAGAAGCCGTCCGAGCCGCGTGGCCGGCCAAGATGGCGGAGGCGAGGAGCGGGGGATGGCCGTTTATGGCGGGAAAAAACCGCCACGCCGGAGGAACGACCGGGACATTCATCGGTCACTAAACTGTCACCCATCAAGGGCGAATCAGGTTGTAAAACCCCCGCATCCCCTCTAGAAGCGCTCCAGCGATCCGGGGAGCGACCCTTTGCGCCCTCGCCCTCCGACGCCATATGCCACGAGGAGAAGAATCGGGGAACCCCCTGCCCGCTATAAAAAGGTAAAATTACCTGCTTGCCGCTCCGAGCTGTAACGAACTGGTGTCCCAGTGAGTAGCTGCAATGAACGTTTAAAGAAACGTCGAATTAAACGCCTTTAAAGACGTTTAAAATTTTTTTTTTTTTTTTTTTTTTTTTTTTAAAACGGAGCCAGCGGGAGGGGGGAGAAAAGGAGGGACCTGGCACCACCAGGTTTCACTTGCTCAAAAGAGCCCTCAACCCCAGGCCTCAACAAAACCTAAGGATTAGGCTTGGAGGCCTAGCCAGAGCTGCTGCTGTGTGTGACCACCACCTGCTGAGATAGAGAACATACTGAGGAGTTTCCGGCAGCACATGACCACATATAGGGAGGCAAAAGTTTGCTCTCTATCTCCACCTGCTGGTAGATGGACACAACCCACCAGTCTATGGATTGATCAGCTTGATGATATGGAAGATAATTTTTAATCATGTTAAACGAATCACCATTCTTACAATTTTCCTTCACCTACAGCATGACTCTCATTAGCCGGGTGCCAGACTAATTTCCTCTAGAACCCAGAAATAATGCACCTTCAGCTAATGTCACTTGTGAATGATGGCTGAAAGTTTTCCCAATCTCTTCACCTCATTTGGGGGTTATGAACATTAATTCCACAACATCAATGACCTCTGCCAATCTGAGCAATAAGTGAAGGGTCCAGGAATTAAATTCACATCTCCTGGACACAACATTGCCACTGGGCCAACAGACTGGCCTCAAGAAATCTAAATTTAACTTTTGCACCTCTCACACAAAAGTCAATATCTAATAAACAGCTGTATTCTTCCCAGAGCTACAACTTCTTATATCACACAAAAATCAAGCAAGGAACATGTACAATGCTTACATAAAGAACTGTGAACCATTTGTGTCTTTCCCTCTATTGGCCATGGACAGCAGGTATTCCTTGTTGTGCTTCACAGAAAAGCTTTCATCTAGCAAAACAAAAGGTTTTTAATTATTTCAAAATCTACACAGTACTTTTTAAATCACTAGCCGTACAACTTTAGTTACTGTACCTTACATAAAGAGACCAAGACTGAGCACAGGTATTCTAAGTCTAATCAGTAAATGCGCAAAGATGTAAAATTCCATTCATGTAGCATCTGCAGCCATCTACTGAAAGAGCCCTCACCCCACTCTGAGAGTTGTTTCTGAATCATCATTTGGGGACCCTTAACTTGAGCTTATGCCACTGAGAGGTGTACTAAAGTTTGGAAATGAGATATTTGGGGAAGATGCAGCAAAGAGAAAGTCAGGAACATTTAAAAATAAGGATTAGCAGTCATTAATATCAGCTAACATAGTAGATGACGGCAGAAAAACTAAATTTCTGCTAGGAGAAATTATGACAGCATTGTCTGATATTTGAAGATATGAGTTTGGTAGAATATTATGTTTCAACATTTTTATTGAAGGCAATATCAGAGTAACAAAATCACAAATACCACTACATTATTGACAGTCCACGTCACTCACTCATTGAAACTAACACAGTGGGCACTCTTGGCCTATAATTAACATTTTAATAAAGCCCCACCAAACCCCCATCCCTGCTGAATTCACTATTCACCATCCAAAACTCAATGTCACTACAAAGCCCCAAACCCCCTCTCCCATCCTATTCCCCCCTATCTCAGAGGATTCAACCCAGGGCCGGACCCTGATGGCACCTAGGTTGGTCCCACGAGAAACACTCCTTCCCCTCCCCCCCTACCAAATCTAACTGGCTTCAGACAAAAACAAACAAACAAAAAAACCCAGGTTGAGGTATCACATTTATTTTATTGCATTTGTATCCCACATTTTCCCACCTATTTGCGGGCTCAGTGTTTCTTACAATACGTTGTGAATAATAGAAATACAATTGGTCATGATATGATTATGGGTACATTGTGAAGAGTTGTGGGAAGACAAAGTCAAAATATCATCTAGGAATAGAAACAATGGAATGTGACAATGGGGAAATGATGGGGCGATAGGACAATAACGAAAGGATATTAGGGTGTAACAGTTTTATTTGTGAGTGTGGTTTTTAGTGTGGTGAAAGTATGGGGAAGAGAATTCAGAAGAGAGTGAATTGGTGCTTTTCTATAGTGTGTGTGAATTCATATGTTTTGGTCCTTGCAGTAGATGTTCTTGAAGAGATGAGTCTTCAGTAGTTTGCGGAAGTCGGTCAGTTCGTAGATCATTTTCAGGTTGCATGGTAGTGTGTTCCAGAATTGTGTGCTCATATGAGAGAAGGTTTTTTTTTTTTGTTACATTTGTACCCCGTGCTTTCCCACTCATGGCAGGCTCAATGCGGCTTACATGGGGCAATGGAGGGTTAAGTGACTTGCCCAGAGTCACAAGGAGCTGCCTGTGCCTGAAGTGGGAATCAAACTCAGTTCCTCAGGACCAAAGTCCACCACCCTAACCACTAGGCCACTCCTCCACTGGGGATGGGATCAGAAGAGCAGGTGGTGCATTTCGAGGAGGATGCATGCAGTGCTTTGTATTTTATGCCTTTGCACTTAGGGAAGTGGAGATTGAGGAAAGTTCGGGATGATCTTTTAGCGTTTCTGAGTGGCAGGTCTATTAAGTCAGACATGTATGTAGGGGCTTCACCATGAATGATTTTGTGAACTAATGTGCATACTTTAAAGGTGATACGTTCCTTGAGTGGGAGCCAGTGATATTGACAATGAGGCTGCACCCTCAGGGGCTTAAACTGGACAGGTAAGGATTCCATATCAACAGAAAGGCCTTCCTGCGCCTGGGGGACCCCCTAGCATCCCCAGCAGCCAACAGATGAATCTCATTTCTCCAGTGCCAATATGCCGGAGGATCAGCTAAAGTCCAATATTGTAATATAACTTTTTGAGCTACTAGAGTCAATTTGCGGCACAAAAGGGTAGCATGTCTACTCATAGGATAGTAAGCTTTGGATTTGTCAAGCACAAATTGCTCCACTGACCCCCGTACCACACAACCCAATATACGAGACAAAAACCGTCTGACCTGATCCCAAAAATTTTGTACCCAGGGGAACTCCCAAATAGCGTGAAAAAAGGTGTGTCTATATTGCATGCACTTGGAGCAATCGGCCTCCCCACTGTGGATACATTATGTTCACTCTATTATAAGTGTTTCTTTTTCTTTTTTGCCTTTTTCTGATGTCTGTGTGTTTTGTTTTTCACAGACTACATACCTTTTATGAAAAACAAACAGAAGATACCTTAGGAGGCATTCTAAATCAGGTAAAAGTCAGACAGTGTTTGGGATTTTAAGCAAACAATGATGGCAACAGAGGAAAATACAAGACTCAAACACATGAATAAGTATTTAGGATTTTAGTTGGTGGCAAAGGAATGTGTATTTATCATTTTCAGTACTGAAAATGTTAAGTGTCTTCTGAACATAATTCAGGACATCTGAATATTAAGTGGAAGTTTTAAAAACTTTTCAGAAAAGATTTTCTTAAATAATTGGTATCACATCATTATACCATCACCTTTGCACTTGCATACTGGTCTCTTGGGAGGAAATTTCTCCAAATGGGTTTAGTTTTGCACATACCATGACAGGAATTAACCTCACTAAACCTGGGAATGTGGAGTACGACCTCTCTCTCTCAGATTTACTGCTAAAACTCAACGTAGAACTTGCATCGTGCCAAAGAGAGCTTCCCTGTGGAGCTCTTGGTTTGTTTGTTTTTTTTTATTTGGGGGGAGGGGGGAAAGAGTTCACATTGAGTTACCTATTCGGGTGTTTCCCTGCCCAAACTGGCTTACAATCTATTGTACCTAAGGCAATAAAAGGTGAAGTGAATTGCCCAAGGTCAAAAACAGTAGAAGAAATGAGATTTGAACCCTGGCTTGCTTGGTTCAGAACCTGTTTCTCTAAAAACTAAGCTACACTAAATATTTGGTTCATGGTTTTCTTTACTTCATGTGTTTTACCATTTACAACTAGCCGTTGAGCCCGTGTAAACGGGCTAGTTTTGGAATGGGGGGGGGGGGGGGTCCAAGGCCCCCCCCCCCGAGCACTGTCTGTTATTGAACTTACATCGCACCACGCAGACGCAGCAGGCACATCAGCAAAGCTGCCGTCGGGACGGGCTTCCTTCTTTGCCTGTGTCCCGCCCTCGTGTGACGTAACGCGGTGAGGGCGGGACACAGGCAGAGAAGGAAGCCCGTCCCGACGGCAGCTTTGCTGATGTGCCTGCTGCGTCTGCGTGGTGCGATGTAAGTTCAATAAGAAAGACAGTGCTTGGGCCAGGTGGAGGGGCGGCGACTCCGGGTGGGGGGAGCGGTAGCAGTGACCTCGGGGGAGGGGGGGGGGGGGGGTTGCGAGTACGTACGTCTGCGGCATGTGCAGTAGAGACTTCCCACTCTGTCCCGCCCCCCTCATCACGTATTGATGCAGGGGCGGAGCAGAGAGGGAAGTCTCTAGTGCGCATTTGCGAGTGAGTACGACACTCGCCTTTTATATGTTTGATGGTACTGTTATCCCAAATTTACAGAATACTGCATGGCTATCCATGAGATACAGTGTACCAGAATGGACAACAAAGCAAATCATTTACCTTCAAAAAATCCACCGTAGATCGATTCACCTCCTCTACCATTTCCTAGAAACAGAACCAAAATAATGAATTTAAATTAATACTGCGTAATCAAATCTTGAACCATCAACCTAGATATTATTAGTACCTGGTATTTCAGAGTTTTACCTTCACTGAAATCCCCTCCTTGGATCATAAAATCCTTCACTACTCTATGGAACAGACAACTTTTGTAATGCAATGGCTTCTGGGTACATTTTCCCACACCTTTTTCTCCTGCAAAAGAGAAAAGCACCAGTCAAATCGACTTATTCAAGAGATACTGCACTTTGGCTGAATAACTTTTCAAATTAATCTGTGCTACACACCATTTTTACAGTATTCAAATAAAAAAGTGCTTTAGAGCTTAGAATGTAGTAAGGCTATTTCTTTACTAACCCAATACTGGGTCTTTCAAAAAAAAAAAAAAAAAAAAAAAAAAGCTATGCACTTCCACTGAAACTCCAAGACTGTCTTTATCCTTCTAAGAGGACAGTCTGCTGGGTGCCCTAAAAAAAAACTTCATAGTAAAGGGAGGATATGGAGAAATTTAATTTACCTTCACCTGATCATTTCCTTTCTTTGAGTCCTGCTACACCAGTCCAGGCTGATGAGTTATGTCCCTTTATCAGCAGATAAGAGACAGAGACTTAAAGATTCTGATGACATCATCAGTAAAACAGAAGGAGTACCCAGGAATATTCCCAGTATGCTAATGCCAAAGCTAAGAATTAACTAAAGGAGCCTATACACAGGTGGAACCCATTTTTATTTTTTTGTTACATTTGTACCCCGCGCTTTCCCACTCATGGCAGGCTCAATGCGGCTTACATATTATATACAGGTACTTATTTGTACCTGGGGCAATGGAGGGTTAAGTGACTTGCCCAGAGTCACAAGGAGCTGCCTGTGCCTGAAGTGGGAATCAAACTCAGTTCCTCAGTTCCCCAGGACCAGAGTCCACCACCCTAACCACTAGGCCACTCCTCCACTCCTTTGCAATTGCTCACAGGGGAAAACTCTTCACACCGCAGAACATCAAAAGAAAACTATGAATAATAAACAGGACAGGCAGCCAGAAGTTAAGGACTACCAGGACTCCGCTGTCTTCCTGGATGGGCCCTGGACTGATCTAGAAGACTCAAGGAAAGGAAATTACCAGGTAAGGGTAAATTTCCTTCTCCATCATCTTGCTAGTCAAGTACAGACTGACAGGATGTACCAAAGCTTTATCCCATTGGGTAGGCAGAAGACAAGGCACCCTGCAATGTAGCTCTGCCAAAAACATCTCCTCCTCTGACCTCAACAACAATCTTGTAATATTTCATAAAAGAATGCAGCAGAGACCAAGTGGCCAGTCTGCAAATATCCCCAGGGCTGACTGCTTCAGCTTCTGCCCAAGAAGTCGCCCAAGTGAGCTCTGAGATCCATTGAAACGGCTTTCCAGTTCAGAAGGTAAGCAGCTTCTATGACCTCCTTAATTCAACGAGCAACAGATTTTGAGGCGGCTTCGCCTTCATGTACTACATGAATCAATACAAATAGTCTATCTGACTTATGAAAAGAATTTGTGACCTTCAAATAACACAAGAAGGTCCTGCATACATAAAGTATATGAAGGGTTCGGGAACCCCTGAATTCTCTGATGCTGAGAAAGCTGGAAGCACAATCACCTAATTTAGATAACAAGAGGAAAACCACTTTGAAAGAAAGGATGCTACCGTTCTCATGGAAACAGAAGTTAGCCAAAAAAGGACAGCTAATGTTCTCTGTAAGAAAGACTCTGCAATTCGGATACTCTCCCAGCTGAACAAATGTCTACTAAAAAGACTGTCTTCAATGACAAATCCTTCAGAGAATCAAAGAGCAACTTGGAAAGAGCACTCAGGACCAAAATAAGATCCCAAAGGGGCACCCATTCCTTGCAATGGGGGCTGAATTTGCTTAATTGCCCACAAAAAGATCCCACATCTGACTGCATAGCTATAGAGAGACCAAAAATACTACCACTGAAACAAGAGAGAGCCTGAATCTCTAGAGAAATAAAGGCTAGGCCCTGGTCAAATTCCCACTGCAAAAAGGCCACTGCGAAGAGAATTTCTGCTCTGCATACCAAACTTCAAAGGCTAGCCAGATGCTGACTGCCAAGCTTATAGCAAGGTTGCTATGACAGAAGCCTCTGCACTTCAGGCACCACCTCTCAAAGGCCAAGCCATACGTCAGAAAGGATCCAGATCCTGTGCTGAATGAGTGCGGGTTTCCATGGAGGCAGAACTGGGGACCCAACTGTAGCCTAACAAGATCAGTATACCAGAGTTGACTGTGCCAATCTAGTGCTACCATGATCTCTAGACATAGATGTTTCAAACAAATCTCATTGAATTCTTTGATTGAGTAACTGCAGAATTGAATCATCGACGTGCTATAGACGTAATCTACTTAGATTTTAGCAAAGCTTTTGACACGGTTCCCCACAGGAGGCTCTTAAATAAACTTGATGGGCTGAAGATAGGTCCCGAAGTGGTGAACTGGATTAGGAACTGGTTGACGGACCGACGACAGAAGGTGGTGGTAAATGGAGTTCGCTCGGAGGAGGGAAAGGTGAGTAGTGGAGTGCCTCAGGGATCGGTGCTGGGGCTGATTCTGTTCAATATATTTGTGAGTGACATCGCCGAAGGGTTAGAAGGTAAAGTTTGCCTATTTGCGGATGATACTAAGATTTGTAACAGAGTGGACACCCGGGAGGGAGTGGAAAACATGAAAAAAGATCTGCGGAAGCTAGAAGAATGGTCTAAGGTTTAGCAATTAAAATTTAATGCGAAGTGATGCACCTAGGGAGTAGAAACCCACGAGAGACGTATGTGTTAGGCAGTGAGAGTCTGATATGTACTGAGGGGGAGAGGGATCTTGGGGTGATAGTATCCGAGGACCTGAAGGCGACGAAACAGTGTGACAAGGCAGTGGCCGTAGCGAGAAGGTTGCTAGGCTGTATAGAGAGAGGTGTGACCAGCAGAAGAAAGGAAGTGTTGATGCCCCTGTACAAGTCATTGGTGAGGCCCCACCTGGAGTATTGTGTTCAGTTTTGGAGGCCATACCTTGCTAAGGATGTAAAAAAAAAAATGGAAGCGGTGCAAAGAAAAGCTATGAGAATGGTATGGGATTTGCATTCCAAGACGTATGAGGAGAGACTTGCTGACCTGAACACGTATACCCTGGAGGAAAGGAGGAACAGGGATGATATGATACAGATGTTCAAATATTTGAAAGGTATTAATCCGCAAACAAATCTTTTCCGGAGATGGGAAGGCGGTAGAACGAGAGGACATGAAATGAGATTGAAGGGGGGCAGACTCAAGAAAAATGTCAGGAAGTGTTTTTTCACAGAGAGAGTGGTGGATGCTTGGAATGCCCTCCCGCGGGAGGTGGTGGAGAAGAAAACGGTAACGGAATTCAAACATGCGTGGGATATACATAAAGGAATCATGTGCAGAAGGAATGGATCCTCAGAAGCTTAGCCGAAATTGGGTGGTGGAGCCGGTGGGGGGAAGAGCCAATCAAGACTGATATTCCAGGAGGCCTTCTGTGGAGACCAATGTCCCTGCACCATGTGACCTAAACGATGGGCACTCCAGTCCACCAGATTCGCATCCATGGTAAGTATCATTCAGTTTGGGGGATCCAGGGGAACCTCTTTGAGATGGTCTGGAGAGTCCCATCATGCCAGCTGTAACTTCAAGCTTCTGCTGACTAGGAGCCAAACCTCGACCTGTCAAACTGGCATAACAGTGCCCACTGAAGGGGTCTCATATGGGTTCTTGCCCAGGGCATTACTTCTTGCATCATTACCACGGAGCCCAGGAGCTGCAGATCATCCCAAACTCAGGGTACCTTTTGCACACTGAAGGACCTTGCCTGATCAGAAACAGCATAACATGCTTGGTGTTGAAACAAACTCTGAGACACTCTTACCTCTGAGATGGTACTGGCTGACTCTTGGCATAGTTCACTACCTAGCCTGGGAACTTGAGCAGTCAGATCACCTGAGAGGTCACCAGCCTCAACTCCACCTTGGAATTGGCTCAGATCAACTGTTCAAATACAGTGAGCTGCCATGACTACTGTGACGAAGGTTGGAAGAGCTGACCCAGAACACAAAAGTGGAGCAATCATCTGTGCTTGGCTCTGATGACAATGTGGAAATAGGCATCCAAGAGGTCCGTTAGGAACTTCCCTAGTCTGACTGCTGTAAGCACTGATCATAAGGTTTCTATGTGAAATTGAAAAACCATGACAACCATCGTGAAGCACACAGCGGCAGCCAGCAAAAAACAAGGCTGAAGAATGTGTGTGAGCCAGGCAAGGAGCAAAACCCATCCTACAGGGACGGCCCAGGTCACAACCGCCATAGACCAGGCAAGCCCAGTATCCAAGCCGGAGCAATGGTCAACCTCTAGGAAACTGGGCAGGCTATGCGGAGACAGAACAAGGGGAAAACTAGAGTGAAAAACAGACCAATCCCCTTGGGAAGGAGCAAAGCTAGCCAAAGAGCCAGGTGAAATAATGAAAGACAGCATCAGACTCAACCTCCAGGGGCAAGGGCTACCTAGCAGAGCCAGAGCCCAGCTCCGAAGACAGGAACGAAGACGACTAGACCAGGCACAGGTCAAAACCCCACACCCAGAGGTGTGGCCAGGCTCAACTCCTGGAAACGGAGTAAGTTGCCACCTGCCGAACGGACTCCAACTCTATAAAGGAGGTAAGGAGAAAGGGAAGGCTCCAGACATGGCGAAAAAACGTGGAAACCAGAAGTTGACCTCTGAATGATCTGTGGAGACAAAGCATTGCCCAACTCCAGCCAATGGGCCAGTGCTTACCTAGGTGACTGAGGAAGCCTTGACTTTGAAAGAAGAAGGACGAGGCCCATCATCGGAGCAAACCAGCAACTTAAGCCAGGACAAGCCCTCACGGCCAACGACCGGCAAAGTTGGCATCCAGCCCAACTTCCAGAGCCTGGGACGATACCCCTAATCAGAGCTGGAGCCCAACCACCCGGGATCATCCTCCACCCAGACAGCTGGAACCTTAACAGCCAGAGACAAAGACGGGCTGCGAAATCAGAACTGCGCAAAAACCCATAGAAAAAAAAAAGGCAAAGTACGATGGCCTGAGGGAACAAGGCATTGCTAACTCAAACAGAGCAATGCACAACCCCCACAAATGGAGATATGGCCTCCTGAAGAGGGAACAGGCATGACACACCTGGATGAGGGCTTCCCAACCCCAACAGAGCTAGAGACAACCTCTAGTGGCATGACTAGTCCGAAACCCCCTCTTCCGAGAGGCATCCAGAGCTGTCAGGAGATGAAGCAAGGCAGCTGTCTGGAGCAAGAGAAAAACTCGATGTTAGGAGCTGTCCGGAGACAGAGCAAGACTTGTCGTTCAAGGCTGTCTGAAGACGGAGCAAGGCTCGGCCTTCGGAGCAGTCCAGAGAGGGAGCAAGGTTTGACGTTCAGAGCTGCCTGGAAGGAGAAAGGTTCAATGGCTGGAGTAGGTTCCGACGTCCGGAAACGGAGGAGGGCACGACATCCACAGTTCAGTAACCAACCAGAGACGGAAAAAAGCTTGACGTCCAGAGACAGAGAAATGCCCAAAGTCGGAGAGACAGTGCAGGGCTCGACATCCGGAGATGGAGCAAGGCCCAACGAGACATCTGGAGATGGAGAAATTGTCGAAGTCCCAGAGACAGAGGAAGGCCCACTCAAAGTCCGGAAATGGAGCCGGGCCCGACGCCCAGAGATGGAGCAGGGCCCAATGAGTTGCCCAGGGTCATAAGGAGCTGCAGTGGGAATCACACCCAGTTCTGTTGGTTCTTAGGCTTCTGCACTAAGTATTAGGTTACTACTCCACTCCACTGTGGAATGGAGAAGGAGCAAAGGCTGAAGAAGACTCCATGTCCGGAGACAGAGCAAAAGGGCATAGTGACATCAGGGTAAATTGCCTCGTCCCAAGATGCACTCCCAACCTTCAGTAAAGAAAGTCAGCGCCAGCTGCCACAGACATGTAATAAACTGGTCATAGCAAAAGAGAATGAAAACATGTCTCACTGAAGTACAGCTGAGTCCACCGAAAATAAAAATAAGGAGCAACCAGCCCTGTACCTGAGACCTTCGGGAGGAAGCCCGTCACCTCAAGACTATAGAAACACAGTCAATGTACCTGGAGAAAAAAACTACCCTGTGAGCACACATGGTGCAGGATTACTATGACAACCAAGAGAACTGTGTGAGGAGAGCCCTAGCAATAGCAATCAACTCCAAAAGAAACAACTCTCCCAGCACCAGGGAGCCAACAGCAGAAAAGACTGATTCCAAGAAAACAGAGTCTGCCCTGCCCTGCTGTGAAAAAGAGCAAGAGAACACACCTTAGAGAGGGCAATGAAAGAGCTATGCTAGGAGAACAGAAATCCGGAGAACTATGAGGGAAGTACGATTCGGGCACAACTGCGAGGCAGAGAACCTGGTGCACGCCTAGGCCAGGTTCCTGGTTCCCCAGGGACCCAGTGCAATTTCTGCCTGGACAGAGGAAATCATGTGACAGACTAGCACACAGAAAAGGACAAGATTTGAGACTCACAGGCCCATGGCAAATCAAATGTCCACTAAAACTGAATTGGGAATGAGGAGCATCGCTATCAAAGTGCAGCATTAACCCACAGGAGACGTTAACCTGAGGCATATTAGCAAAATTGAAGAAGAATATTGGTTCTAAAAAAATCACACAACACTGCACAAATGACCAGAGGCTTGCAAGGTACTATAAATGCAATGGGGGCACCCGTGGAGGAAAAAAACAGATGGAAGAATAGAGCCAAAGGTCTCTCACATCAGCTGAGACTGCTATAATTCGTCTCCCCTACAGTCACAAAAGACTGGACTAAGCATAGGAGACCTAAATGCACCTCTCAAAATCAGGGAAGAAAAGAAAACACCTCCCCAAAAACACTTGGCAGGAAAAAAATAAAAAATTACCCCAATTAATTTGGCAACATGCTAGAAATAAAAATTGGTCAGCAGCGCAAGCAGCTTGCAGCCCCTGAATGCTAAAAACAGCAACTGCCGCACCTTGAGGAAAGAGCGAAGCACTTAACCGTGGGACATAAACAACTTTAAAATGTTGAACGCGATCTGCCCAAACAAGGGAAAAGGTCTCCTGGATAAAGAAACATACATATCCTGCCAGGCTCAGATGAAGCATGGGAAATAGGACCAGAAATCCAGCCTTCTACACGGCTCCCGAGCGCCTCTGTAGCGCTGAGAGCACCCCCCGAACTAAACGAAGGCCCGAGAAAACAGCGGAGCAGAAGAAAAAACTGGAATACCGTGGCACAAGATGGCAGCTGAAATAGCAGAAAGCGCCCCGGAGCCCGCCAAAATCAGAACACAGTCCCCTCAAGCACAGATGGTAGGAAGAAAATAAGTGCAAGGAAAGGAGAGGATTAGGTGGTAAAACAAGGCAAACTTCCCTTCTCAGTGCCAAACGAACGAAGAAAATGCTCCCACCGAGGAAAGAAAAATTAACACTCACCTTGTGAATAAAAAAGGCAATTTTTGTAATGCTGAATCCATAGATGCTAACTTGATGTGAGACATTACCCTGCTATTTCTCTGTTTTTGTTTTGTTTTTTTAAGAGGCAGGAGTGACAGGTAGCAGATTGTAATGAGAGACACACAAGGACCTGAAGGCAGGGAAGGGGTAGGGGAGGGACCCTAATGGCCAAGTAAAGGCTCGAACCTCTAGCTCAACTACACCTGAGGGAACAGGGTAGGAGCAATTCAAATCCAGAGAGCTGCAGAGGTTATGTCCATCCACCTGCTGAGATAGAGAGAATACTGAAAGTGAGGCTGCTGCACAGTATCCTTTATGGTAGAGCTTTGGCTTTCTCTCTATCTCCTCCTGCTGGTAGGGGGGAAATAACCCACTCGTCTCTGGATTGATCTGTGGGATGCTATGGAAATAACTTTATAGTACAACAAAGAAACATATACCAAACTGTATATGTGGGTGTAATTTTCATTGGTTTTGTAACATACAAACCAAGCAAACTGTGCAGAATTATACCCTTAGAATGAACAATCAGGCAGCCATTTACACCTTTGACATATAAGTAATCTGCTAAATCTATCAAACTGCCCAACTTCTATAGAAACAAATTAAATGCATCAAATGTACAAACCTGTGCAAAGGCAGCGAAAGTTCTCACATGTCTTCGGGCACACGTCGGAAAACAGTTCAAACACAACTCTTCCTGCTAATAGGAAAGTATATTTTTTAAAATTAAAATATGCATACTCAAGTCCATTTAAACTGACATTGTAGATAAAAAATTATATTCCATTACCAGGCTGATTGTTGATGGCTATGTCAAAGAAGCAACGAGGACGCTGAACCTTAATGCCCATGGTTTCAAAGATCTAAACTGAAGGCCATTAAAAAAAATTAAAACAAAAATGTTAGTTCACCCAGTCTAATCACTATATGCCAAGGTTTAACACCACTTAAATCTATTACAAATTTTTGAAAAATCCAAAGCCTCCTCCAGCTAATTTTTTATTCCTATGTTGGTTCAATGAAAAGTTATCTCTAGAGCTGTTATGGCTACCAAGGCTCTTCTAGTACCAAAAGCATGATATGCCAATGGACCTCAGAGCCAGAAAAAAATCTGCTTTGTCTTAGGGCCCCAAAACTATACTAATTCAACACTGCCCACACATTCTGAAACCATTAACCTGTCTCTTTCAGCTGGCTTAGTACGTTAAGAAAGGGAAGCAGTGACTCACTCACTTTCTTTTGAAACAATATTCTATTACTTCCTTCATATACAAAGTGGGCAAATGATTACAGGAAGAGGCTACTATAACCAGCCAGACGAGGCAAATGTGAAAGATACCTGGATCAATCACGTCATAGTCCTGTATGTAACAAAATAAAATGAGCCAATCCTGTCATTTTCAATAGAAAATCTGTATCAATAGTGTACTGGAATACTACAACAGATCTGAGATATAATTATTTGCCTTTCCAAATCTGAGGTCAAGGCAAAAGTTACAAACAGGTACATACGTTATTGCCAAACGGAAATATCTAAGCTGTAACAATGGAGAATGAAGTGACTTGCCCACAGTCACAAAGACAGGGGGAGGAAGCAGGATTAGAACTCTGGCTTCCTTGGTTTTCAGCCTGCTGATGTAATAACTATGCCTCACTATATATATATATATATATATATATATATATCATGACTAGCTCAGAGTGACCCGAGTTGGCTAACTCAAAACATGCCTATCCCTTTTGATGTATGAGATTTATTTGAAGCAGATAACCAGTCCCCAAGTGATACTTCTCTCTATACATATTAAAGAGAAAGTTTTACTAACAAATGGCTTTTACAGCTAAGCAGCAATAGTGAACAGTCTCTGTTTCTAGAGGGGCTTCTCTTTTCTTTTTAAAAAGAAGAAAGGCCAATATTTTTCTAAAACATAAACCAAGCCCTAATGCCATAAGTCAGTTTTGTTCAACTGCAAATGATAACAGTGGAAGTGTTGTTGAACTTGCTCTGAAACTGGACTATTTTCTAAACACAAAGAAGATCCTAATTAGAAGAGATGCATTTCAAATTCATCATCAGCAGAAATCAGAATATGAGTACAGGAGCCTTCTAGTTATGCAGCAAGCAAACTATACTGTATTATTCAGTGAAAATTCTCTGTGCTCCCTGAGGCAAATCCCTTTTTCTCACTATGCCTCTGTATCATTTGGATGGAAACATTTCTTGTCTCAATCTAGCCATCAGATTAAATATGTTTATTCCATTTTGCAAGTAGTTTTCAGAGGCAGTGATCAAAGGCCACTTGCTGTAGCCCTCTTGGCTGCTCTAGGACCCTTGGTGGATCATTATTTGCTGAAAAGTCTCTGTTGATCCTTGGGGCAGGTCCCTTTTTCTTACTGTGCCTCTATCAATCAGATGAAAACAGTTGTACTGTATATTTATTCCATTTTGCAAGTTTTTTTTTTGAGGCAATGAAAAGGCATTTACAGTACTGTACATATCCCTACTGGCTGCTCTAGGATGCTCAGTGGCAGTTTTCAGAAAGCAAAAGTGAAGGCGTGTGTCCACAAATACATGAACACAATACTGCTAATGGCGGTCACAATTTACATCTGAGGATAAGTGAAATATGAACGTCGAACGTGCGAATAATGAGAACGGACTGTATATAATTTTGTAAACTGCCTAAAATTGTACAGCAGGTTATAAATTTGAAAAATAAATATTCTGTACTTATATAAACCCTTATCTTACCTTTGACTTTCCAGATGTACAGTATCAGGAAAATTCACCCTTGCCTGCCTGCTGTCTCCTCCTACCTTCTTATTCAGCTGCATTTTCTTTCTAACCCTGGAGGCCAATGCAGAAAGCTATTACGGTTACTGTGGGGTAAACGTGAAACTTACTGGCTAAGCAATGCAAAGAGAGGTTGAGTGCAGGTGTTAACTCGCACAGAAACCATGACCGCACACTGAATTAAAATGAAAATGCAGTCATTAACAAATCTGTGGCAATGCAGCTGACCTGACCCCCTGCCCCCAAAATTGGAAAAAAAAAAGTCTCTGGTAGTCCCTTCTCCTAAATTAAAAAAAAATTCAAATCCATAGTGTCTATTGACCCCCCCCCCCCCCCCCCCCAAAGCCCCGACCTCCTGAGATGCACCAGCAGGGTCAGTCTGCCATAATAATTCTCTTATACGGCCAACTGACCCCATCCCGTATATACCAGGATTCACTGTGTGGGGCTGTGCGCCACATGGTGGTGCCAGAGACTGAAGGAAGTGGAGGGGAGGTGGGGGCTGGTCATGTCAGAGTGGGGAGGTGCTGCTAAACAACAGAGAAAATTGTAATTTTAGATATTGGGGAAAGGGAGGGAGATTGAACAAATGCAGACCACCCGCGATTTTTTTTTAATGTTATCCTTTCTGTCAGTGCATGAGCCAATCACTGCTCAAACACTGACAGGAAGTATGACATTTCACAATGAGCTGCTGATTGTCACATTTTTAACACAGTAATTTGCATGCTCACTGCATATCTTGGTACAATATTTTTGTTGTGCTAATTTTGTGGTAGAAGCCGCACACTGAGTCACTTCTACCACGTGGCTTTCTGCATTGGCCCCCTTGTGTATGTATGCGTTTCTGCATGTGTGACAAGCTATTTCAATCTTGCTTTTTTACTTTCATATTCTCCATAAATCTGCAGCAGAGTGACTGCTCCTGTTGAATTTCACAAAATGACAAATGGCCAAAGAAAATTCAGAGAGGTCAAGTGCTTGGTAACTAAGATTCAAAGAATACAAACAAAAAAGGTGCCACCACGCATTTAGACAGTAGAAATTCAAGGAAGCAGGACTGGGTACAGGGATGAAGCATTTGAGACACTAATGATCTCAAGGTAGAAAAAGTGTGTCAAGCAGTGGCTAGAGACAAAGGAATGCTAGGGTGCACACAGAGAAGCATAATCAGTAAGAAAAAAGGAGGCAATAAAACTTTTATACAGGTTATTGCAGGAGAACTGTGCCAAAGTTTGGCAGCCATACCTCCAAAAGGATGCACACAGGGATGCAGTCCAGTTGAAGGGTACCAAAACAATGCAGAATCTATATTAAAATCCTTTTAAAAATGTGACTTACGGACCTAAGCAAGTACATGCTAGACAAAAGGAGAGGGGCTACCAGAGACATTTAAATACCTGAAAAGCATTAAATAGCAGAAAGCCTCCCAGGGCAGTGTAGGCAAGGACCGTGTAATTCAAGGTGGCATGAGACAAGCAAAGAGGACATCTGATGGTCAAGGTAAAGTGTGTGATCTAAGCATTGCACAAAGGTGTGTTTCATTGACAAACGTGCACAGTGGAGGATGTAAATGAGTGGATATAGAGCACTTAGCACTGGCAGGGAGACTGAGTAGATGGGAGTTATTAAAGAGACAGGGTCAAGTGAGTGCAAGAATGGGCCTTACCCCAGCCATAGAACTGGTTTAAGAGGCAGATGCATCAAGCAAACGTTAAAAAATCTAAATCGTTAAAGTCCCTAACGATTTTTAAAAAACGAAGAATGCACCAAAACAACAAGTCACACATGCTCGGATCGGTATAGAAAAGTACAAAGTATCAAAGAATCACAATACAGGTCAGTAATCGGCCCCTAAATCATGCGCAGAGCAGCCAAGTGTTATGTTAGCTGCTCTGCGCATGCCACAAACAGTCAAAACACAAGCACATGGCTCCCAAATCAAAACAAAAATAAAAAAAAGGGTCGGGAGGGGGCAAAGGCGCTCATCAGGAGCGTCCTGTATGGCCGTCCTTGCCCCCCCCCTCCGCCCTGTGCCCCACCCCCTCTTGGGGTCATCGCCGCCATTCCCCACCCCCTCCACCGGGTCCCCCTCCCTCTTACCGGGCCCGTGCAGCGCCTCTCTCCTCTGTCCGAAAGGCGCAGCACTGGCAAGAAGAAAAGCTGATGCATGTCTTCGCACAGCTTCGGTCGCGCGTCTCTCTCCTCCTGGGCCTGCCCCCGTCTGACGTCAGTAACCTACGTAGGTTACTGACATCAGACGGGGGCGGGCCCAGGAGGAGAGAGACGCGCGACCGAAGCTATGCGAAGACAGGGTTGAAGGAAGGGCTTCCAGAGGCAGGGGTTTGAAGACTGCCAACATACTGAGGTGGGAATTAGGAGATTACATTTCCAATTGAGTTTAATTTCAGACTTTCTTCTGTTATTGAAATGCGTGGGCTGTTTGCCAGACAGCAGCAGAGAGACGTGGAGTCTTACTTCCTAACGCTATCCCAGAGCCTAAAAAAATGAAGACATCTCTTTGTTACCTCTGGATTTCTCTTCCATGGGGACATTTTGAAAGCTTATTTAAGAAATATTTTTGAACTCCTTGGGGCTGGTAGAGGCTTCTGTTTATGGATTGTGCCTTTCAGTTTCCTTTTGACCAATCTCAGCGCTTTTAGCTCTGCTAATGCACTGGGATTGGCTCACAGTTTGTTTGTTTTTTCACTTTACGATTTTTCCTGGCACAGAGCTGTCCTAACGAGAGGTACATACCTCTCGTTAGATTTCCTGCCTTTTTCCTGCGTAAAGGCAATCGGAAAAGGTTAGTGCATCTCGTTTCAATGGGGTTTGTACACAAATTGCTCATCTGCATTCCGTTTTCGTTAGCTGCTAGCTTCCTCGGTAAAAGCCCTTTGATGCATGCAATGGATCAAAATTTCCTCGTTGGAGGGTCGTTAAAGGCTCATTAAGCTTTAGTGCATGTGCCTCTAAGTGCTTGCTCCTAAATGCCAGAAGTACATGAATAAGTTACGGCATTCTGTGGCCCAGATGCATCAACCAAACGTTAAAAAATAAGAATCGTAAAAATGCTTAACGATTTTTAAAAAACGAGGCATGCACTACAAAAACACTCCAGAAATGTTCGGATCGGTATTGCAAAGTAGGATATATCACCCGTCGTTAATCAGCGCCTAAAGCATGCGCAGAGCAGCCCAAGCATTATGCTGGCTGCTCTGCGCATGCCACAAAGGCCCAGCTGTCAAAACAAACCCCCCCACCCCAAACACGTGTGTTTCGGGAGGGGGCAAAGGCACTCGTCATGAGCGTCCTTGTATGGACGCCTTGCCCCCCCCGCTGCTCCCCGCTTCCCCCCCCCGCACGAAAAATCTCCAATTTTAGCAGCCCCGGGCCAGCCCTCCTCCCTTCCTGTATTCTCCCACACTAGCTCCGCCTCCTGCCATGCTCTGGTCCCGTGCCCCGCCCCCCCTTTGGTCGTGGCTGCTGCTCCCCCCGTCCAACGACCCCCCCCCCCCTTTGCCTTACCGGCCCGTGCAGCGCCTCTCACCTCTGCTGCACGGGCAAGAACAGCTGATCAGCGAGTCAGAAGGCCTCCTCAGACGTCCCTTCTTTCTTCCTGGGCCCGCCCTCCTCTACGTCAGAGGCCTTCTGACTCGCCGATCAGCTGTTCTTGCCTGTGCAGCAGAGGTGAGAGGCGCTGCACGGGCCGGTAAGACAAAGGGGGGGGGGGTCGTTGGACGGGGGGAGCGGCAGCCACGACCAAAGGGGGGGCGGCGGGGGCGGGGCACGGGACCGGAGCATGGCAGGACGCTCATGACGAGTGCCTTTGCCCTCTCCCGATCCTTTTTTTTTTGCTGAGGGAGAGGGGAGCAGCGGCGACCTGGGGCGTCAATAAAGGACGCCCCTGACGCGTTTCCCCCCCCCCAGTTATTTTTTAATTGGATTTTGTTAACTTCTAGCAGACAGCCCTAACGAGAGGTACAGACTCTCATTAGATTTCACGGTGTTCTCCTGCGTTAAACGAATCGGAAAAGGTTAGTGCATGTCATTTAAATGGGATTTGTAGAACAATTGCTCATCTGCATTCAGTTTTCGTTAGCTGCTACTGTTGTCGGAAAATAGGCTTTAGTGCATGGAAAGGATAGGAAATTCTTCCTTGAGGGCTCATTTAACGATGAAAAACGTTTAGTGCATCTAGGCCTGTATTACACACATATGAGCCCTGCCCATGAGTATGTCTACCTGTGAAACATGTGCTATGTAAAATGTGCATATTTACAGAATACCATTTAGAAGGCATTTTGGCACTCATGAGAGTTATGCACTGCGCCACCTCCCTGAAGGAAAAGTCAATAACTGATACACAAGTTCCTGTTGAAAGGAAAAACAAAGTTTCCAATTCTACAACTACTTCAGAAACATCCAAGTTCAAATCGGAAGATTCGGTGGTGGGTTTTCAGTTCCCAGGCAAAGAGGAAAAATATTTAATGACAGCTACATCAACAGGCCATGAAGATGAACTTGCGAATCTCAGTCCCACTGTTATCCCATTGATGAAGGGCAGCCCTGCCTTAGCCAGCCATGGTGCCCTTCAGGGTTGCAATGGGCATTTTATATTCCATAAAATCATTGATATGCAGCACTGGATCACAGCCACAAATAATTCCCACAATCATAAACAACAACAAAAAAAATACAATCCTTTTCCGCTCCACCGTACTTATTGGAATGTCTGCTGGGGGCTGTTTTCTTTGCATGAACAGCTTCCCCTATCCCCATTACTACAGGTAGTCCATCTCCACAGACGATGGGTCCCGCTTTCAAGGAGCATTTTCCCGCCCTTCCCTCAGGAACCTTCCCCCTCGTCGGCCCAGTCATCTATCCGCGCACCCTCCTCTCCACCGCTGGGCACGGGGCACCTCACTTACCTATCGCGCGGGGACAGGCTTGTTTACACCAAACACCGGTCCGCTCCTCTGCCTTTCGGGATCGGTCCCACGTCGCCAACGCTATACCGATGCGCTGCTCTATCACGGCTCAGGCTGCAGCTGGCGATCTAGGCCCAACCGCGCCATTGCTGCAGTAGCCGCAGGTAGACACCAACACCAGTACCCCTCGCAAGGCAACTTCCGTAGCGCAAACCAAAACGCGCGCGAGAGGAATACGGCAGGCAGGCGTAAGATGGCCGACTTTCGGTAGACAAGGAGGTTAGATGCCTAGCCTTGGTAGTAGATGGGAGGGCCACTCACGTTCCTTCCGATCTCTGTACGACCCGTGGCGCGCTCTAGAGACGTCACCAGAAGCGCGTCTGCAGTTAGAGAGCAGCGCGGTTAAGGAGAAGATGTTCTTTTGGCATGGTTGTTCTGAAGAAGGGGTATTGGTTGGTTATTTATTTTAGTTGGAGCTGGTTGAGTAAATGTTGCGAGCAAACGTTTGGGTACAATGCTCAGGTAAGTGGAGAAGTCCTGTTCACCTGTGTTTCAGCACGGCGTCTGCTTTCCTGAGTTAAAGTTGGTTGTACAAACATGATGCACTTTAGAGCAAATTAGTTTTAAAGCTATTTTTTCGTCAAAGAGGTTTATTGCGAAATAATTCAGTGCTACCATTTTTTGTGAAAATGTAAATAATAAGTTGTTTGAAAAAAATGGTATCTATGTATCGGATTTGTTTCCCTTTGGTCTTTTTTTTTCACGTAATTTTATTGAATTTGCAAGTTTAAGAACAATATAACAAATCAGTACTGAAAAATATTACTAGTGAAGACCATTTGTTTTCAAGAGCTCTGCAGAGTTCCAGGACTCTGCTTTTAATTGCATATGTTATATCTTTTGCAGGTTATTAAGCACCTTTACGAAGAGGTTTCCAACCAGGATATGCTTCGCTTGTGGGTGCTGACATGAATTTATATGGTAAACTCTAAATTTTAATTATCCCAGCAGAGAGTGGTGTAGCTAGGTCTGTATGGGTTCTGAGCAGAAAAATAGAAATGGACCCTGAGTGGAAAAATAGATGCTGTCCTCAATAACACTGTTGCTCCCAAGGTAGTAGGTACCTGGGGAAGAGAGGCTGGACATTTCCCAAAGCTGACATATTACAATTGTTTGAACAATGTTTGGTCCTAGTGTCGCTCATCTGCTTTCCTCTGTTATTTCTTAACTCTCTCTAGGGTCTTCTGACCTTTTGACACTTCTTCTCTCTATAGGTCCAGCATTCATCTCTTCTGTGTCTCTGCCCTGTCCAGTATCTTCCCTCTGCATCCCTGTCCAACCCTCCATATTCAGTATCTCTTTCTGTGTCCTGTCCAGCATACTCCTCTGTGTTGCCATTCCCCCCTTGTGTCCAGTATTGCCCCGCTATGTCTCAGTTCCTGTGTTCCCTCCAGGGAACCTGTTTTGTGTCCCTGTCCCTCCTCATGTCCAGCATCTTCTCCTTCCCCTTTGTTCCAGTTCTCTCTCTCTCTCTCTCTCTCTCTCTTTTCTCTCTGCTTCCCCATCCATTGTTGACCATCTCTCCCTTCTCTTCCCCCTCCTCCCCCTCTTCTCTGCTCCAGGTTTCTCTTCCCTCTGTCCCCCCCCCCTCATCGACCAGTTCGGCTTTTCTCTATTCCCCCTCCCTCACCAGCAGCGACATGGATCTGACATTGCTTCAGCCCCCCTTCTTGGTCTTGTGTCGCAGCAGCAGGTCGCTACTCATGGCATTCTACCCACAGGAAGTTGCATCAGAGAGGTGGGATGCGCACAGGAAAGGTTCACCATCCAGAGAGGCAGCTTTCAGCACTCTCTCTACCACAAGTAGCAACCTTCTGCAGCTGTGGTAGGCAGTGGGGAGGGGCTGGAGCTATGTTGGACCCAGGCATAGGATGAGGAGAGAAGGTACAATTTCAGGCGGCCCTGGGCATTTTGCCAGGCTTGCTTAATGGTAGCTACACCCCTGCCAGCTGAGTCAAAATTAAATATACTTTATCACTTGTGCGGCTAGACCCAAAACAAATTACAACATCAGAAAGGTAATATATAGGGTTATAAATCTCTACATCCCTCTTATTTCAATTTAATAAAACTCCACATAAAATATAGAGAGAATAACATCAAATTTTGCATTGGTTCAAATAAAAACAATTTAGGTAATGAAAAAAAAAGATTTATAGAGAGAAGTTAGGTGTGAAAGGTATGAACATTTTTCGACTGGAGGAAAAAGAGAAGTGGGAAGTATATTTTGGAAACAAGTACACAAAGATGATTATCAAAACATCCTTTACAGAGAGCATATGAATATGATTAGTTTAAAGGAGGTAAACGATGTAATAAAGAACTTACCAAAAAGTAAAGTACTGGTAGAGTTTCTGTAGAATTAGGGAAGGAAGGTGTTAAACGTCTCCCGAATTTGTTCAATCACATATACAACTCTGAAGAATTAATTGACAGTATGCTATATTAGTTTATAGACCACTTTCCTTGAATGAATTCAGTTCAAAGCAGTTTATCCCAGATCTCCAAAACAACAGTATCACATACATCTAAGATTCTTTTGCAGATCATTAAAAACAGCTAGGATACCGAAAGGGAAGAGGAATAACAGACTTATTACTTATGGAAACAGAGTGCAAAAGAAGGAGGATCTGTAATACTTGATTTCCTTAGTGTCTGCGCCAGACCATTCCCAACATGTGGGTATTATGCACTCCTATCAGCAGATGGGGACACTGAGAAACTACTGAAGACTTGTCTATATTAACCTCTGTACAGCCCTACCCACTTCTGTATTTTCTGCCTCCTCACCAGATGGTAGGTAGGTAGGTCTCTGGCAGTCCTGTCCCTTAGGGCCTGTCTTGTATTTGTGAGCAGGTTTTGATTTTCAGAAGAACACATTACTGGACACTTTTAAAGCTGCATTGCTAGTTAAATGAAAAAAAACAAAAACAAGGAGAAGCAGCTCAGGGTCTTAGTCTATATGGGCCCTTAGCTGCAGATCAGAGCAGGCCCTTGGGGCAAATTGCCCACATCTGGACATCCCTGGTCAGGAGTTCCCGGACCTTGTACATTTTTATTATTATGGGCGTATTGATTTCATGTTATTCGGCTGTTACGTAACAGAAGTTATGATGGTTCCAATTACTTACATATCCTTACATATTACATATATATTAATATATAATTTTGGGGATATTTAAATTAGATTCTGATGTGCATTTTAAATCATTACAAATTATTCATATCTGGTTTTATCTGAATTTTCATTTCTTTATTATACTGCATTTTGATCTAATGTATTTCTTGCATTTACGTATGAGGTTTTTATTCATTTATTTACATGTCTTCATATATGTTACTATAAGTATTTTAAAATTTATAATGTTTCGATTAGATTGATTGTTTTGTAATAGATTATGATGTTGTTTTATTGTTTTATTAAAAAAAAAAATTTAGACTCCTGAGGCAGGCCTGTGGCCGAAACACAGTACTATGTTGAGTCTGCGAATAAAGCTGTTTCCTTTATCATCATCAGTCCCGTTTCCCTGGAGTCATTGGTCCACTTCCCACTTCCTATTTTGATATTTTGTGTTCGTGGGAATTTGTGTTCATCCACCTCGGTGGATTGCTTTCTCCTTATCTCTCAAATGGGCCACATAGAGGCGCTCATTAACTGTCCACTTCTCTTTTTAGGTTGTCTCCCAAATGAGGCACAGATTACACAGGAGGAAACGTGATCCTGTATGTCCATTTTAATTTCTGGCCACCATAGCAACATATTCAGGACAAACATAGTAATTTTGTAAATGACGACAGATAAAGACCTGAGCGGTCCATCCATTCTGCACAATAAGATAAACATTTCATCAGCTGCATCATGAACCCAATGCATCCAATCTTTACCTTGATCTCTGGGGATAGCTATAACTAAGCCTTCTTCCCTGTGAAGGAGTAGCCTAGTGGTTAGTGCAGTGGACTTTGATCCTGGGGAACTGAGTTTGATTCCTACTGCAGCTCCTTGTGACTCTGGGCAAGTCACTTAACCCTCCATTGCCCCTGGTACAAAATAAGTACCCGAATATATGTAAACTGCTTTAAATGTAGTTGCAAAAGAACCTCAGAAAAGCGGTATATCAAGTCCCATTTCCCTTTCCCCCTTTTCACACACGTCTTTCTGTATAGTGAGTGTGAGAGAGGATGTGTGCTGGTATATGTTATCTGGGGTGTCTTCTCAGATTGGAAAGCTCAGGGTCATTTTTCTGCAGTGTGATGAAGTAGTCTGGTGGTATCACTTGATCGTAATCTGTGGAACTTGTGGCAATAGGCACCATACGAGTCTGGTCATACCAGGGCCATACTTAGGGCCTACATGGCATGCCTCTTTGGCTAGTGAGTCAGCTAGTGTGTTTCCTTTTACTAAAGGGCCTTTCTTTCTATGTTATTTTACTTTAAGTGCATTCTCTGAAGCTGCTCACTTAATTCGTGTGCCGTAGCCCACAGTGATGAATTTTTCACAGTGGAACCATTTGTGGATTTGAAGTTATGTAACCACCAGGGCAGCAATGCAATGGCACTTCTAAACACATAATCAAAATGTAAAATTATCTGTATCTCGGGGTGAGAATTCTGATATTGCTGCAAACAGGTCACAAATGCAGTCAGTTCACAGTACTGTGCTGAAACTGATTCACAGGAGTACTGTCTCTGCAGAATCACTTGGTTATCAGGGTCTAGTTGTACATTTTCAAAGCCTGCTAGTCGCCTGCCTCCCTCACACTGGCTACTGCCATCAATATATATTGTAGGAAGAAAAGGGGATATTTTGTCCAGTACCAGTTCTCTAAAGATTATATGATTGGGGGCATTGGGTGAGGATTGACAGTCATGAGGTTGCCCCTCCAGTAAGATTCCTGCAACCTGTACTTTGGCTCGTTTAGTAATTCAAATTTATATTCTGAGTCTGCAACATCGGGGTCCAATGGATTATTCTCTCAGTCCTAATCTTACTACAGGCCATCTTGCCCTTTACAATTAATTTAAATGAGGTGTGGTGACTGTATATGTATGTGTTTTGTTCACCAGTGATGTATGTAAACTTTTGCATAGCCACATAAACAGCCAGTACTTGTTTTTCACGGGTTGACCAGGGCACAGAGTTAATCTGTTCCTGTGAGGCCAGTTTTCTTTTTAAATGTTTTAATTCTGTCTTAGCCTCTTCCAATTGTTCTTTAACCATATAAAAAGTAGTTGGTTGCCTGCATAATTTGTGTACATTTCACAGATATACAACTTTGTGTCTCTTCTAAGTCCCTGGTCAGTTGTGTGCACTGAGTGGCCAGTTCAGTATTTTCCTGTTTCATACTAAGTACATACCGTATTTTTCGGACTATAAGATGCACCGGACCATAAGACGCACCTAGGTTTTCCTCCCAAATTTGGAGGAAAAAAAAAGTGCATCTTATAGTCCCAAAAAATAGGCCTCTCTCCCTCCGTTGGAATTTTAAAACTCCTCACCTCATCGCTGTGACTTGCGGTAGCAGCAGTGCTTCAGCATGCACGTCGCTCTTCACTCAGTCAGCTTTCTCTCTCTAAGCTCTCTGGTCCTGCCCACAAGGGGGCGGTCTGCTACAGCAACTTGGCTGGGTGGTCAACCATGTGAAGAGCTGTCTTTCGCCAGTGCAGTTGCTGGAGTACCTGCTGGGCAAGGTTTTGCTTCCACCTCAGTGCATCTAGAAGCTTCAGGCTCAGGTGTTCCGCCTGTCTCAGCTGGTCTTACCGACAGCATGGGACATTCTGCAGTTCTTGAGCTTCATGGTGGCTACGATTGAGGTGGTACCCTGGGCAGGAGTGTGCATACGCCCTCTGCAGCAGGCACTGTTGTCCTTCTGGTCTCTGATCAGAGACAACCTTCAGGACCCTGTGCCGCTTTGGCAGCAGATGCAGGACTCCTTAGTCTGATGGCTGGATAAGGCCCAGTTGTCGGCCGGGGTGGATCTGGAGGTCTCGAAATGGACCGTCACCATGGATGCCAGCCTCACTTGCTTGGGCACCCATTGCCAGGGTCAGGTTTTGCAGGGCCTCAGTTCTGCCACCGAGGCCAAATGGTCCATCAGTTGTTTAGAGGCCCAGGTCATTCAGCTGGCTCTGACAGCCTTCCAGCCTCCTCTTCTACACAAGGCAGTGCGTGTCCTTTCAGACAATGTGATAGCAGTGGCTAACATCAGTCCGTGCAGTACTCGGAGTCATTCTTTGACTTTGGAGGCAGAGATTTTATGTCCTGGGCTGAGTGCCTTGTCCGATTCTTCTCCGCGACTCATGTTGCTGGGGTCTCCAATCTGGTGGCGGCAGACTATCTCAGCCACCATTTGCTGGATCCGGGAGAGTGGAGGCTTCATGGGGAGTTCCAGTCATGGATCTGATGGCCACCTTCCAGAATGCCAAAGCTGCTCGCTTCTACAGTCGCCAGAGGGAGCCGATGTCGGAGGACCTTGATGCCCTAAGTCAGCCTTGGCTGCAGAGGGATCTTTTCTGTACTTGTTTCCACATACAGACTGCGATTCTGAAAACTAGTGGTATAATTTTGCAGAAGAAATACAGGCAATTAACAGCAAAACACACACACAAACACACATACACAAAACAAAATGAAACCAGAGCCAAGCAACATCATGACATTTTCTTAGGCTGAGCCTTTAGCAGGCCACTAGTGAACAACCAGGTTCTGGTGTGAGCCCATGTTCTGAGTCACGTTTCTGTACAGACAGACTATGGGATTTCTTTCTATTCTGGTTGTTCCTTGTTTCCACGTGGTCTGTGCATTCATGGGGTTCTGTTGTTCTGTTCATACCATCTTGGCTTTGTCAATAGTAATACTGAAGAGGTCAGGACTGCACGGGGTTAATATAGACAAGTCTTCAGTAGTTTCTCAGTTTCCCCCATCTGTTGGTAGGAGGGCATAATGCCTACTTGTTGGAAATGGTCTGGAGAGACTAAAGGAAAGAGAATTAGAAGGTGAGATCTAATTTCTCCTTATTAATTATGCCAAGCCCTTCACTAGTTTCTCAGTCTTCCCCCATCTGCTGGTAGGAGGGCATAACGCCCACTTGTTGGGAATGGTCTGGAGAGACTAAGGGAAAGAAAATTAGCAGGTGAGATCTAATTTCTCGTTATTAATTATGCCAAGCCCTTCTCTAAACATGAAATCAGGTCAATTATGAATTTATATTGCAATCAGCTAGTCAAAACAGGAAATGCAAAGAATTTAGAAATAAACAGAGACATTTAACAGAAGGATGTATGTCTCAAATACAAACAGATCCAATTTTTTTATGCCTTTTTTTGGTCCAAAAAATCTCAGTTTGTGTTTGAGTTTATATAGTAGGCTTAAAATAGGGCTGTTTTTTTTTTTTTGCCCTCTTAACCTAGGTGATCTGTTATAAAATTACCCACTGAATGTGTTGTTATGTAACTGTTGTAAACTGGCTTTGTTTCAGATCATCTAGAATTCAACTTGCCTTTTTTCCTGCTATCTGAAGGGAATGTCAAAGGCAAGGAAGAAATGAGACCTTGCTGATTGGACTTCCACGGCCTATAGCTAAAACCACCTTCACTGTGGTTTTTCCAGTATCGGTGAGGATGTTCTCTACATTTTTGGAAATTTAAAATTTATTTAAAGATGCTTCGTTTGATACGTGCCCACCAGTTTTCATTGAGATTACACCAGTATCGGGCAATGGGCAGTGATTCCTTGCTGCAACAGTTAAATAACTGCATCTCAGAAGATCAAGTCTTTCAGCTTGTTGGGAAGAACAAAGCCAAGCTTTCTGTAAAACATGTGGGGTGTGCCATGAATGTGCTATGGCAGTTTCAGAAAGAAAAACCAAGACTGTTGAGAACAATTGACTATATCAGAAACCACCCAGAGTTTCTTGCTCTTCGCATTTTGGCTGAAAATAAAATAGATTTTATGGATGATGAAGCCCTTGTGGATTTGCTGTATAATACACTGAGGTAATGGCGAAACACTGGCAGCAAGAAGTACTGATTTTCTTTATTTCATTAGGTGTTTTACTCTGTAGGCCGAGTCACAGCATATAGTGTAGCTGAGTTTAAAAGGAATTTGAATAAGTTTCTGGAGGAAAAGTCCATAAAGAATTATTAGCCAGACTTGAGAAAACCACAGCTTATCCTTGGGAGTGAGTCACAAGGTATAAATCTACTTTTTGGAATTTTTTGGGCACTTTAGGCGCTGATGCTCAAAACTCCAGTGCTATTCTGAATAGCGCTGTAAAAATGCTGCTGGCACAGTGCAAAAGAACAACACCTAAATGCTCAGCGCTAATGAGACGTGAATATAGGCACGCTTATAACATTGAACATTAGGGAGTTCAGCAGGAGTATTGTACTTGGTGCGAGTGCAGAAGAATTCCGTGGTAAGCTTGGATTTATTTTTTTTTTTCATTTAAATTTAGACGCAGGAAACAGACTCCAAAGTTTGTTTGTGCAGGTAAATTTGGGCGCTAATATGGCACTAATTTACTCAAGCGCATTTACTTTTGGGCATCCGTGCCGTAGGGACCTGGATTGGCCACTCTGAGACAGGGTATTGGTCTTGGTAGACCTTTGGTATGGTACATCTTAAGTTTTTATGTGGGTACATGGCATTCTTCCTATGTTGTTGAGGTGTGCCTGTTTTTATGTTTTAATAACTTTTTATTTATTTATTTTTTGTTACATTTGTACCCCGCGCTTTCCCACTCATGGAAGGCTCAATGCTGCTTACATGGGGCAATGGAGGGTTAAGTGACTTGCCCAGAGTCACAAGGAGCTGCCTGTGCCTGAAGTGGGAATCAAACTCAGTTCCCCAGGACCAAAGTCCACCACCCTAACCACTAGGCCATTATGCCACCTAATCTAGACAAAAGTAGGCCTAGGTGGTTTATGCTGTTAAAATACATTAATCACAGTTGGAAAAGAATGCCTGCCATTAGCCACAGGAAAGCTGCAATTAAGCCACATACATCCATATTAAAAACAAAATGAAGAGAGATTAAAATAAATCAGGAGATGAGTTGGGTCTAAGAATCCTCACAACCAAATGCCTGGAGGAAAAGATGAGTTTTCAGTAAAACTTTGAATTTTTTATAGGATAGCTCTTTATAACGGGGGGGGGGGGGGGGGGGGGGGGTGATGATAAAATAAAAGGTAATATGTCTTGTAGCTTCTAAACAAGCTGATTTTGGTGAAGGTACAACCCATCTGTGAGAGTCGATGGGACATAAGGCTGTAGAGGAAGTATAGGGAATAGTATGAATTGACAAAAATGTGGGAGAGCCTGTATGGTAAGCACTATACGCTAGACAAACGATTTTGAATTACAGTCGATAAGGTATAGATAGCCAGTGAAGTTGTTTAAAGAGAGGAATAATGCGATCGGATTTTCCTAGCCTGACAGAGAAATTGAGTGGCAGAATTATGCAATGATTGTAGTCGCTTGAACTGAGATTTGGTACAGCCTATGTAAACAGAGTTGCAGTAGTCTAATTGCGAGATAAGAAAAGCATGAATTAGAGCATGAAGTGAAGAGAAATTTCGATAAGACTGTATAGTGTGATATTTGCAAAGTGTAAAAGCCTTGTTTGACAGCTTGGGAAACCTGATCACAAAAGAGCAACTGTGAATCAATCATGTCACCTATATATTGAAAAGAAGTGACAGGTTGGATAGTTTTCCCCAAAAGGACAGGAGATGCAGTGGGAAGAGAGAGAGAGAGAGCCAGTAATCCAGCATATGTGTGTGGTTTTTTTTTTCCTCGATTAAGGACCAGACTCTGCTTAGTGAGCCACGTGGCAATGGCATCCAGACAAACCTGAAGAGGATTAAGATTAATAGAGAAGGATGAGGTTGGGAAGACAAGCAAGATGTCATCTGCGTAAAACTAAAAGCTAATGTTAAAGGATTGAATTAGAGTAGCCAAAGAGCTTAGGAAAATATTAAAGAGAAGGGGAGCGAGAATGAGCCCTATGGCACCCCGCAAAACAAAGGGTATATGCAGAGGAAGATGCAGTGGGAGATTCAACAGAAAAAGAGCACTCAAAAAAGTGGAAAACCAGTTGAGTGCAGTGCCAGAAATAATCATATCATGAAGCCAATGGAGTTGAATGACAGAGGGCAGGCATAATCTGTGGAAAAGAAAGTCAGCACGCATACAGCAAACAATGGTCAGACCAGGGCACTGGTGGAATAGAAACACTAAACCAAGGTTGATATTCTAGCCAAGGACAACATAGATTTTGGCAGAGCAGTGATTCCAAGGGCCTTGTCTTCCCTCTCCCAGTAAGGTACTGCTTTTTTACATTCCGTTAGTCTGGACAGGTCTAGCTAGATGAAAAGGAAGGTGAAATTTACTAACACCTGTTGATTTCTTTTCCTAGAGGACTGAAGTATTAAGACTAGTTGTTGTGTTCAGCCTGCTCTCTCAATATTTCAGTATTGTTGTTTGCTGATATATTCTGCAATAGTTCCCTCTGTGGTACAAAGTTGGTATATAGTAGGTTTTGCCTTGTTCTGCTTTGCCAGTGGCATACTGAAGAGTTAGTACATAAGACCAGTGCTCCATCCAGCCTAGTATCCAACAGTGGCCAAGACAGGTCACAAATACCTGGCAGAAATCCAAATAGCAGCAACATTCCATGCTACCAATCCCAGGGAAAGCAGTGGCTTCCTCATGTGTGCCTCAATAGCAGACTATGAGGCGTATTTTCAAAACACTTAGCCTTACAAAGTTCCTTAGGTTACTATGGAACTTTGTAAGGCTAAGTGTTTTGAAAATGAGTCCCTATGGGTTTTTCCTCCAGGAACTTGTCCAAACTTTTTCTAAATCCCGGTACACTAACTGCTGTTACCACATCCTCTGGCAACGAGTTCCAGAGCTTAACTTTCATTTTTTGTTATGGTTTATACTTAGTATAGCAAATCTAAGATTTCTGATTAATCTCTTTTAGTGATATTGTAATTTCCTTTTTCTTTTGTATCAGGATGTAGTTTATACTTTGTACAGTTTTTGTTTTATTTTTAGTCAATTTTGTAAACTGCCTGGATCTTTTTTTGATTATGCGGTATATAAACCTGAGCTAAGAACTCTTCATTGATTGAAAAAATATTTCCATGTAACTTCATTGAGTGTCCCCTAGTCTTTGTACTTTTTGAATGAGTAAAAACTTGAGTTTACTTTTACCTGTTCTACAACACTCAGAATTTTGTAGACCTGAATCATATCTCCCCTTAGTCATTTCTTTTCCAAGCTGAACAGTCCTAACCTCTTTAGCCTTTCCTCATATAAGAGTTCCATCCCCATTATCATTTTGGTTGCCCTTATTTGAACCCTTTCTAGTTCTGCTAGATCCAGCGACCAGAATTGAATGCCATACCAAAGGTTAGGTCGCCTCATGGAATGATAACAGAGGCATTATAGTATTTATGGTCTTATTTACCATCCCTTTCCTAATAATTCCTAGCATCCTGTTTGTATTTTTGGCTGCTGTAGCACATGAGGTAGACATTTCGGCGTATTATCTACAATGACACCTAAATCTTTATCTTGGGTCCTGACTCCCAAAGTGGACCCTTGCATCAGGTAGCTGATTCGGATTAGTCTTCCCAATGTGCATCACTTTGCATTTATCCACATTAAATTTCATCTGCCACTTGGATGCTGTGTCTTCCAAGTTCATAAGGTATTCCTGGAATTGTTCATAGTCTGCATGTTTTTTTAACAACTTGAAATAGTTTTGTGCCATTTGCTAATTTAATCACCTTGCTTGTCATTCCCATTTCCAGATTATTTATGTTACATAGCACCGGTCTCGGTACCGATCCCTGCAGCACTCCACTATTCACCCTCCTCCATTGAGAAAAATGACCATCTAACCCTACCCTCTGTTTTCTGTTCAATAACGAATTTCTAATCCACAACAGAACATTCCATTACATAACCTCCCACTATTACAGAACCTGTGGGATAGTGGTGGCCTTCAACAAGCAGGTGGAGATAAAGAACTGAAAACTGAGCTGAGATATATCTCTCTTGGCATCCAGTCCAGCTCCTCAGTATTTTCTATCTCCAGCAGGTAGATGGACGTACTTTTCAGCCTCTGGTTCTCAGTGATTTGCTCCTGGTCCAGTTGATAAATTAGTCCCCAGTTTGAGTTTTGCGGCTGGCTTGGGACATATTGTTGTGCACTTGTGACAGGGTGAATAACGACTCCTGTGGAGGCAATTAAGCAGTGTTCCTGCAAGGAATCCCACAGGATGTTGAGGATATGGTGGCAACACATCTTCGGATTTGATGCAGCATCCAAATATGCCAGGGACTTCAGGCTCTCCGGCAGGGTCGATGTGCAGTGTGATGCAGGAGGTTTCGGGTATGGGGGCCGTTTTGTCAGGGCCGACAGGTAGTGAGGAGCAACCTGTGGCTCATCATGCACGGAGCACTGCTTTCATTTTATGGTCTCAGGGCCCAACAGAGCATTCAGTTGTATTGGGATCTTTGTTTTCTCCAGAGTTTATATTTCTCTTACACCAGGCCTATTTGTTGAAGCAGGTTCAGTCAGAGTTGCTGCCAGGTGCTTCAGTTTTTCACCCCGCTGCCCCTTGGCTCCTAAGAGATCTCATTTAGACCTCCAGGAGTTGGCAGGAGGCTCTTCGCCTATCCCTCCTTATCTGATGTGTCCTTAGTCTATTAAGAGGAGTCATCGTAGAAAGAGCTGTTAGAGGAGGGAGAGCTTCCTCCTGAGAAGGGGGATCCAAAAATACAGAAGTTGGTTCATAAAGTGGAGCTCCATAGTCTTATTTCTGAGGCACTGGTAGTGCTTTCCATTGTGGAGCCTTTGGCATCAGGTATTCCATCTTTGTCGATCATGAAGGGGCTTAGAAGGCCTTCCCAGTGCATCCAGACATCCAGGACCTGATTTACAGCAGAATGGGTCTCGCTGAACTCGGGTTTGAGAATGGGGAAGGGCCATGGCTCACCTCTACCCTTTGTTCTGGAGGAGAAAGATAAATTGCAGCTTCCCAAGGGGGATGTGACGCATGTGGGAAAGAGGAACCCAAACTATAGCTACGATGCAAAGTTTCACATTAGGAGTTGCCGACCAGGAAAAGGATCTAGGAGTCATTGTTGACAATACGTTGAAACCCTCTGCTCAGTGTGCAGCGGAGGTGAAGAAAGCAAATAGAATAGTATTGTTAGGTATTTTTAGGAAAGGAATGGAAAACAAAAATGAGGATGTTATAATGCCTTTGTATCGCTTCTTGGTGCGGCTGCACCTCGAGTACTGTGTGCAATTCTGGTCACCACATCTCAAAAAAGATATAGTAGAATTAGAAAAGGTATAGAGAAGGGTGACGAAAATGATAAAAGGGGATGGGACGACTTCCCTATGAGGAAAGGCTGAAGTGGCTAGGGCTCTTCAGCTTGGGGAAAGATGGCTGAGGGACATACGAGTGGAATGGTTAGATGTGAATCGGTTGTTGACTCTTCCCAAAAATACTAGGACTAGGGGGCATGCAATGAAGCTACAAAGTAGTAAATTTAAAACAATTGGAGAGAATGTTTCTACACTCAAAGTGTATTAAGCCCTGGAATTCATTGCCAGAGAATGTGGTAAAAGCAGTTAGCTTAGCGGGGTTTAAAAAAGGTTTGGCTAGCTTTCTAAAAGAAAAGTCCATAAGCCATTATTAAGATGGACTTGGGAAAATCCACTGTTTTATTTCTAAGGTAAGCAGCATAAAATGTATTCTACTGTTTTCAGATCTTGCCAGGTACTTCTGACCTGGATTGGCCACTGTTGGAAGTAGTATACTGGGCTTGATGGACCTTCAATCTGTCCCAATATGGCAACACGTATGTTCTTATCTACGTCCAAGCAAAACGGTTTTGTATACTAAGACATGAGTGACTATGATTGATCACATCTTATGCTATTTTACCATAGGCAAAGGAGGTCTGAGTCAGCGCTCTTTTGCTTACGATGATCTTGGTGAGACTGTCAGTTTGGTTGATTTGTTTCTGTTGCTAATATCTTACTGTTTGGTTTTTTTTTTTTAAGGTTTAATGTGGAGCACCATGATTCTCTGGTGGAACAACTGGTAATAGAAGGCTGGCGAAGGTTGGCAAGGCAAGTATAGTACTCTGACTGCTGTGTTATATGCTATCTGCTCTAAACATTCATGGTTAGCTTTTTAGTTTTTCACCTAGCAACATTGTCTGGCTCCTTTGGTCTTCCAGCTCAGTTACAGCCAGTCTCTGTTGGCCTCATTTGCCATGAGTCTTAATTGCCCCCCGCCTGTGGAATTTCCTTTTTTTTAGCTCCCACAGTGGAATTCACTCCCTGAAAGGCTCTGCTTAACACAAGACTATTACTACTTCAGGAAGCAGGTGAAAGTTTGGCTCCTCAGCTAGGCTTTATTCTCCGAGGACAGCAGGCTGCTTGTTCTCACGACTGGGTGACGTCCGCGGCAGCCCCCACCAACCGGAAGAAGCTTCGCGGGCGGTCCGCACGCAGGGCACGCCCACCGCGCATGCGAGGCTGTCTTCCCGCCCGTGCGCGACCGTTCCCGCCAGTCTTTTCTTTTCCGCGCTGGAGAGAGTCGTGCGTCGCCGCTCTCTCTTAGTCAGCCCCGGAAAACCGTCTCGCTAATTTTCAGTTTTTTGTTGCCGCGTGCTTCAAACCTTTTTTTCCTGTTCTCTTAAAAAAAAAAAAAAAAGGAAGAGAACGCGCTGATTTTTCCTCGTTTCTAGCGAGGGCGTCGCGTTGCGGCCTTGTGGCCGCGCGGTCGCTTTATTTTTCGAGGTGTGATTTACCGCCACCATCGACGACTTTAACTTCGCCGACGCGATTTTTCCCGTCGATGTCCTCGAAGGTCCGAGTGGATTTAAGAAGTGTGGTCGGTGCGGCCGGCCTATCTCGCAGACCGACACCCACGCTTGGTGCCTCCAGTGCCTCGGGCCGGAGCACAATATCAAGTCGTGTTCTTTGTGTCTTGGTCTCCGGAAACGGACTCAGGTTGCGAAGGCAAGTTCTTCGGGACCGTCTTTTTGGAACTTGCGCCGGCCCCATCGACGTCGACCTCGACGGCATCGGTGTCGACGGCCGGTTTCTTCGGTACCGGTGCCCGCGAAATCGACACCGATGGCATCGACCCCAGGAGTACAGGTCCCGTCGACCCGCTGGTCCCTCCGGTGACGGTAGGGGTGAGAGGCCCGCGTGGTCAATCGGCCCCGGTCACTCCCTCTGCTCATGGCCCTCGGGACCGAACCCTGTCCGACCCGGCCCCTCGAGACCGAGGGGGATCGACCTCCTCCTCCTCCGTTCCACCTGGCGCCGATGACGGGCACCGCAAAAAACAGAAGAAGCACCGTCATCGGTGCGCCCGGCCCTCGGTGCCGGAGAGGAGTCGACGCCGAAGCATCCACGTCGAGAGAAAGGTCCCCCTCGGTAGTGGAGGTACCGACAACGTCAGGGTCCCAGCACTTCGGTGCAGTCTCCTGGACCCGAACAGCTTCCGGCACCGACGCCTCTACCGCCCCCCCCCCCCCCCCGTCTTTCCGACAGCGGGCCTGGACGAGTGCCTCCGAGCCATCCTTCCGGGGATCCTGGAAGGGCTGATGCGCCAGGCTGTGCCGGCGCTGGGGGTGCTTGCGCCCCCTGCGCCGTTGACTGTGGCGCCGGCGAGCTCTAGCCCGGTGCCGAGGCTTTCGACACCGCCGCCGCTTGCGGCACCGGTTCTCGACCGCCACGCAGTGGAGTCCCCGTCGATGGAGGGAGCTTCGTCCCCGCCGGCGCGGGAGTCCACCGCTCGACGACACCGAGGCCTCGGTGCCTCGACGTCGAGCCGGGCCCGGTTGAGGACTCAGCTGCATGAGCTTATGTCCGATACCGAGGAAGAGGCCTCGTGGGGGGAAGAAGAGGACCCCAGATATTTCTCCTCAGAGGAGTCTGTGGGCCTTCCCTCTGACCCCACGCCTTCACCAGAGAGGAAGCTCTCGCCTCCTGAGAGCCTCTCCTTTGCCTCCTTCGTTAGGGACATGTCTATATGCATTCCCTTCCCCGTGGTCTCTGTGGATGAGCCGAGGGCTGAGATGCTCGAGGTCCTCGACTATCCATCACCACCTAGAGAGTCCTCCATGGTACCGTTGCACAATGTCCTTAAGGAGACACTGCTTCGGAACTGGATGCGACCATTACCTAATCCCACCATCCCCAAGAAAGCAGAGTCCCAGTATAGAATCCACTTGGACCCAGAGTTAATGCGGCCCCAATTGCCTCATGACTCGGCGGTCGTGGATTCTGCTCTCAAGAGGGCACGGAGTTCGAGGGATACCGCCTCGGCGCCCCCGGGGAGGGAGTCTCGCACTCTGGACTCGTTTGGGAGGAAGGCCTACCAATCTTCCATGCTCGTGACCCGCATCCAATCTTACCAGCTCTACACGAGCATCCACATGCGGAACAATGTGAAGCAACTGGCGGACCTGGTTGACAAGCTCCCGCCGGAGCAGTCCAGGCCTTATCAGGAGGTGGTCAGGCAGCTGAAGGCGTGCAGAAAGTTCCTGTCCAGGGGTATCTATGACACCTGTGACGTGGCATCTCGTGCTGCGGCCCAAGGTATAGTGATGCGCAGGCTCTCATGGCTGCGTGCCTCTGACCTGGACAACCGCACCCAGCAGAGACTGGCTGACGTCCCTTGCCGGGGGGATAATATTTTTGGTGAGAAGGTCGAGCAGCTGGTGGACCAACTGCATCAGTGGGAAACCGCCCTCGACAAACTCTCCCACCGGGCGCCTTCAGCACCCACCTCAGCAGGTGGACGTTTTTCCCGGGCCCGGCAGGCTGTGCTCTATTCTTTTGCCAAGCGTAGGTACACCCAGCCGGCCTGAAGGCCTCTTCAGGCACAGGGACAGCCCCAGCGCGCTCGTTCTCGTCAACAGCGTGCGCCTAAGCAGCCCCCTGCGCCTCCACAGCAAAAGCCGGGGACGGGCTTTTGACTGGATCCACGGGAACATAGCCGCCCTCAAAGTGTCCGTACCGGACGATACTGCCGGTCGGAGGGAGGTTAAAATTTTTTCACCAAAGGTGGCCTCTCATACCTCCAACCAGTGGGTTCTCCAAATAGTGCGGTGCGGATAAGCCCTGAATTTGGCCTCCCTGCCACCAAATTGTCCTCCGGGAGCTCATCCTTCAGCTCCCATCACAGCAGGTACTTGCAGAGGAAACTCTCCGCCCTTCTCAGCGCCAATTCGGTCGAGCCCGTACCACCCGGGCAGGAAGGGCAGGGATTCTATTCCAGGTACTTCCTTGTGGAAAAGAAAACAGGGGGGATGCGTCCCATCCTAGACCTGAGAGGCCTGAACAAATTCCTGGTCCAAGAGAAGTTCAGGATGCTTTCCTTGGGCACCCTTCTGCCATGATTCAGAAAAACGATTGCTATGTTCCCTGGATTTAAAGGACGCATACACTCACATCCCGATACTGCCAGCTCACAGACAGTATCTCAGATTCCGCCTGGGCGCACGGCACTTTCAGTATTGTGTGCTGCCCTTTGGGCTCGCCTCTGCCCCACGAGTGTTTACAAAGTGCCTCGTGGTGGTAGCGGCGTAATCTACGTAAGCTGGAGTGCACGTGTTCCCATATCTCGACGATGGCTGGTCAAGAACAACCTCGGAGGCGGAAGCCCTCCGTCTATGCAGTGCACTATTCAACTTCTGGAGCTGCTGGGGTTTGTGATAAATTACCCAAAGTCCCATCTCCAGCCAACACAGTCTCTGGAATTCATAGGAGCTCTGCTGAATACCCAGACGGCCTCGGGCCTTCCTTCCTGAAGCGAGGGCCAACAACCTCCTGTCCCTGGCTTCGCAGACCAGAGCGTGCCCAGCAGGTCACAGCTCGGCAGATGTTGAGACTTCTGGGTCATATGGCCTCCACAGTCCATGTGACTCCCATGGCTTCGTCTTCACATGAGATCTGCTCAATGGACCCTAGCTTCCCAGTGGTTCCAAGCCACCGGGAATCTAGAAGATGTCATCCGCCTCTCCACCAGTTGCCCGCACTTCACTGCTCTGGTGGACCATTCGGACCAATTTGAACCCTGGGACGTCCATTCCAAATTCCTCAGCCCACGAAAGTGCTGACGACGGATGCATCTCGCCTGGGGGTGGGGAGCTCATGTCCGATGGGCTTCACACCCAGGGTCTGTGGTCCCTCCAGGAAAAGGATTTGCAGATCAACCTCCTGGAGCTCCGAGCGATCTGGAACGCACTGAAGGCTTTCAGAGATTGGCTGTCCTACCAAATTATTCAAATTCGGACAGACAATCAGGTTGCAATGTATTACACCAAAAAGCAGGGGGGCACCGGATCTCGCCCCTTGTGTCAGGAAGCCGTCGGGATGTGGCGTTGGGCTTGCCAGTTCGGCATTGCTCCTCCAAGCCACATACCTGGCAGGTGTAAACAACAGTCTGGCCGACAGACTGAGCAGAGTCATGCAACCGCACGAGTGGTCGCTCCATTCCAGAGTGGTACGCAAGATCTTCCGCGAGTGGGGCACCCCCTCGGTGGACCTTTCGCCTCTCAGACCAACCACAAGCTGCCTCTGTTCTGTTCCAGACTTCAGGCACACGGCAGGCTAGCGTCGGATGCCTTTCTCCTTCATTGGGGGACCGGCCTCCTGTATGCTTATCCTCCCATACCTTTGGTGGGGAAGACCTTACTGAAGCTCAAGCAAGACCGCGGCACCATGATTCTGATTGCGCCCTTTTGGCCCCGTCAGATCTGGTTCCCTCTTCTTCTGGAGTTGTCCTCAGAAGAACCGTGGAGATTGGAGTGTTTTCCCGACTCTCATTTCGCAGAACGACGGAGCGTTGCTGCACCCCAACCTTCAGTCTCGGGCTCTCACGCCTGGATGTTGAGGGCGTAGACTTCGCTGCGTTGGGTCTGTCTGAGGGTGTCTCCCGTGTCTTGCTTGCTCTGGAAGGATTCCACTAAGAGAGTTACTTTTTCAAGTGGAAGAGGTTTGTCGTTGGTGTGAGAGCAGGGCCCTAGAACCTCGTTCTTGCCCTGCACAGAACCTGCTTGAATACCTTCTGCACTTATCAGAGTCGGGCCTCAAGACCAACTCAGTAAGGAATCACCTTAGTGCGATTAGTGCTTACCATTATCGTGTGGAAAGGTAAAGCCATCTCTGGAGAGCCTTAGTCGTTCGATTCATGAGAGGCTTGCTTTTGTCAAAGCCCCCCTATCAAGCCTCCTGCAGTGTCATGGGATCTCAACGTCGTCCTCACCCAGCTGATGAACACCTCCTTTTGAGCCACGAATACCTGCCATCTGAGTACTTGACCTGGAAGGTCATTTTTCTTGGTGGCAGTTACTTCAGCTCGTAGGGTCAGTGAGCTTCAAGCCCTGGTAGCTCATGCTCCATATACCAAATTTCATCACAACAGAGTAGTGCTCCCGCACTCACCCCAAAGTTCCTGCCGAAGGTGGTGTCGGAGTTCCATCTTAACCAGTCAATTGTCTTGCCAACATTCTTCCCCAGGCCTCATACCCGCCCTGCTGAACGTCAGTTGCACACATTGGACTGCAAGAGAGCATTGGCCTTCTACTTGGAGCGGACACAGCCCCACAGACAGTCCGCCCAATTGTTTGTTTCTTTCGACCCTAACAGGCTAGGGGTTGCTGTCGGGAAACGCACCATCTCCAATTGGCTAGCAGATTGCATTTCCTTCACTTACGCCCAGGCTGGGCTGACTCTTGAGGGTCATGTCACGGCTCATAGTGTCAGAGCCATGGCAGCGTCGGTGGCTCACTTGAAGTCAGCCACTATTGAAGAGATTTGCAAGGCTGCGACGGTGGTCATCTGTCCACACATTCACATCACATTACTGCCTCCAGCAGGATACCCGACGCGACAGTCGGTTTGGGCAGTCGGTGCTGCAGAATCTGTTTGGGGTGTAAATCCAACTCCACCCTCCAGGACCCGAATTATTCTGGGTCAGGCTGCACTCTCAGTTAGTTGTTCTTCGTAGGTCAATTTCTGTTATACCCTCGCCGTTGCGAGGTTCCATTGACATGGGTTCTTGTTTGAGTGAGCCTGAGAGCTAGGGATACCCAGTCGTGAGAACAGCAGCCTGCTTGTCCCTCGGAGAAAGTGAATGATACATACCTGTAGCAGGTGTTCTCCGAGGACAGCAGGCTGATTGTTCCCACCTACCCTCCCTCCTCCCCTTTGGAGTTGCGTTTTCATCTTTTTGCTTGTCATTCAACTGGCGGGAACGGTCCGCGCACAGGCGGGAAGACGGCCGCGCATGCGCGGTGGGCGTGCCCTGCGTGCGGACCGCCCGCGAAGCTTCTTCCGGTTGGTGGGGGCTGCCGCGGACGTCACCCAGTTGTGAGAACAATCAGCCTGCTGTCCTCGGAGAACACCTGCTACAGGTATGTATCATTCACTATAGAAGAAGTAACTAACTTGCTAGTCACACATACAAGGAGTGACATCAGCTGTACAGTATTATAGCAGGATATATTTATCCACTCCAGCCCTAAGGTAATATTCAAACAAGTTTCTGATTTTGTGTGCAACTTTCTTTAAATTAGTCCCTTTATTTTCTTACTCCTGTTACTCTGTTATCTATCTATATGTTCCATCTTTGCTTACACCCTATGCTGTCTATTAAAATGTTTTACTGTGTATTGTATGGACATTGTAATGCAGCATTTTATGCCATTGTTTGAATATTTTTACAGCTGTAATTGTCTATTGCTTATGTTTTGACTTACTCTTGCTGTACACTGCCTTGAGTGGAATTCTTCAAAAGGGTGATAAATCCTAATAATTAAATACATTTTAGAATACAGCACCTAGCCCGGCCATTATCATAACAGTTCTTGGCTGGGAACCACAGACTACATTCATCCCAAAATCTGGTATAGGCTTCACCTGATTCCAGCCTGTAAGTGTTGTCATTCAGTGATGCAGAAACTCCTTTTCCCCTCCCCCCACCCCTTGCTGGATTGGTGAACATTATTGCCAAGCAGCATTCTCAATTCCAGCTAGCTTGGGGAGCAGAAACTGGACCCAGGTATCAAACCTAAGTTCTTCCCACAGCAGCATAAAATTATTGATAATTTCTTATGTTTTATTTTAAACCAATGACATAAAAATGTATCTATATAGTCATTGTAATGGTGGAAAAATATTTATAAAATTTAAGTAGCTGCTGAAATTTTAGGAGTCAGGTTAATTTTTTTTTCACCTATTTGCTTTTCCCTTCTTACTTTTTTGTTATTTTAACTGTTATATTTTCTTTGGAGGTTTTACTAGTTCTGTTGATTTAATTGCCATTGAGTGTGATAAAAAAAAAATAACAGCAATTAATGTGTAGGATTCCACGGCAGCAGGCTAAATTCAAATCCCACTGCCTAGAGGACCTACCCCCCCCCAGTGCATTTGTATTCACCCCACCCTTGAGGAGCCTTTAATCCCCCCATAGGCCCCCTTGGGCCTCGATAAAGTATTCATTGGTTTAAGGTAAGGCTCACAGGGACAACTAATCTACTCCTGCCCATGCTGCCTCTAGCTTCAAGTGGCTACTGCAACCTCTAGTGGTAATCTTATGAGAAGTTGCTCCTGCTGATTTGAAGCTGGAGCATCACAGGCAGTAGAGATGGGTATCGCTCCTATACACCTTACCCCTAGACAACCAGGCCATTCTTAAGATAGGCCCAGGGGGCCTACAGGGGGGGATTGGAGGGCACTCTGGAGGGGGGTAGAGATCTTTCAAAGGAGGGAGTATTCTAAGTGGTGTGCTCTTGGAGGAGGGATGCTCGAGGGGGAGATGCTCTGGAAGGGCCTCAGGAAAGTAGATGCTTTTGGGGAAGGGGGTGTTCAGGGGAATCCTTCTGGAAGGGGATACTCCTGTTTTTTGGGGGGGATGGGCTTCTAAAGAGGTATGGATGCTCTTCAGGAGGCAGGATGCTGTATTGGGGAACTTCATGAAGGGAGTGGATGCTCTTAGGAGGGGGGCTTTGGGGGGCTGGATTTTCTTGGAGGTCTTCAGGACCTCCAAATAAAAATTTATCAAAAATTTTTAATCACAATAGGTATAGTTAAATGATTTTCCTTTCACTTTAAAGTGAAACATACGAACCTTGGCTTCAGTGATGTCAGCAGCCAATAGAACGTTGAGGGTGAGTTTTATATATATAGATATCGTAATATTCATATACAATTGGATGAAAGAAGAAATAAATATGGAAAAAATAGAGACCAAGTAGTTTAAAATTACCATGAGGCATATTTTCCAAACACTTAGCCTTCCAAAGTTTCATAGGTTTCTATGGAACTTTGGAAGGCTAATTGCTTTGAAAATATGCCTACTTAGCACCAGGAGCTCCAGTTGGAAGACTTGTAGTGGTGGGTATTCACAAATTTTCTTTCAAACTAGCAATGGTGATGGTTGGACCTGTGAAATGAAGAGTATTATTTTTGCCAGCCATTTTGATTGTATTTGTGACTACCTTCGATAACCCCGGATGCAGGTCTTGGACCGAAACGTCATTGTTTTCCCAGTGTGGGCATCTGGTGTTTTGTTTTCTGCCCAGTTGCTAGTATGGAGTGAGAAATATCAATCAAAAGATAAGTAGTCGCTTTCCTTTCCCTTGTTTCACTCACAAAACAAAAGACTTAAATGAATAAAGAATGGATACCTCGGCAAGTGATTAGATGACAAGTTATAAAGCTTTGATCTGGAATAGCTTAGCACTATAAGAGGTCTCAGCCTTTTTTATGAACATCTGATTCCATTGTGCCTTTTAATAGTTAAAAATGTTGATTATTTGAATCCTTGATGTTTTTGGATCTGCCCCGTTTTATACTTCTATGTACTTTTGTTGTTCCTTATATTTCTGACATTGTGTTTTGAAATAGATGATCATATTAAATGTTCACAGTTCTGCTTTGCTTAATGCTTTGTCATAGGTTTGACATGACAAGACTGTCCAAGTTTTCTGTATGTCTGACTGATCAACAAATGCACTGTAGTCCCTTGATGGGTAAAATAGCGGACACTGTGAACAGGAACCTGGATGCGCTGCAGGATGTACGGTAATTGTCACTCTGATGACATAACTTTGCAAGAAGATATAAAGTATGGCAATGATTTCCAAACTTTTCCTGGGGGAACACCAGCTAGTCAGGTTTTCAGGATGTTCACAATGCCTATGATCAATTTGCATACACTGCATTTTTGGTATGCACAACTATCTTATGCATATTCATTGTGAATATCCTAAAAACCTGACTGGCTGGTGTTCCCCCCCAGGACAGGTTTAGGAACCCCTGATGTATGGCATGTTGTGGAAGAACTGCTGAAACCTTTAGATACTTTTCTCTGTTGCATTTTATTTCTTCAGTTTCGATTACCTGTGGGAACTGTATGTCATTTCTATGATGTAGGGTCAGCAGTAACATTGGTACAGAATTGGATGGAGATCAACACAAGTAGCAAATAACTACTTTCTTCCTCCAAAATCCTTTTTTAATTCATTTATTTAGGAACAGGACATTATTTTCTCTGAACATTTTCAGAAAAATTTTGAAAGTTAAATTTCAAATACATCACTTTCTAAAATTTATATAAGGAATATATACTAGTAAAAAAGGCCCGTTTCTTAAGGCAAGGAAACAGGCGCTAGCAAGGCAATCCCCCACCCTCCTTTCGCTGTGTTGCTCTGTCCCCTCCCAGCCTCTCTGGCCTGCCACCCACCCAGTTCAAGGCCCCCTCACGCCCCTCCCACTGAGTTCCAGACTTCGCCCTCCCTCCATTTTCCCCACCCCCCCCCCCCCCTCCGCGTTATGGACCCCAACCCCCGTCAGCCGAAGTCCTGTTCTGGCCTTCGCGGTGTTGCTTCCTCATTGATCTTCTGTTCAAGTTTCTGTGCGTGCGTCTGACGTGCTGGCTGGGTCACGGTTTGTTGCTGGGCGTTGGGCTGGTGACTTCACCCGAGGCGCAGCCAATCAGTGGCCCTTACGTCACTTTGATCTACTGCACCTAGCAGACCAGCGGAAGCCAGGCAGCTTCAGAACGTTGGAGGTGAGAATTATTATATATATATATATATTTTTTTTTTTTTTTTTTTTTTTTTTGACACGGTTTCCTGGCCAGGCTCGTAATGGAGTCAGGTGGTAGTGTGTTAATAGAAACAGTCTGAGCCAGAACAGAGACAGACAGAAGACATCAGTAGAAAAGGACCATTTGTTCCACCCAGTTATCCTGTGCTGAGGAGCGGTCTTCTTTATTTTTAATTTATTTTTTAAAACTTTTTATTTGTAGTCAATTTATATACATCTATTCCAGGATAATAAAATAACATTCTTAGAAAACATGGAAAATCAAACATGGGCATAGGAAAAAGAGGGGAGGAGGAGGCAAAGGAAAATGGAAAAGGAGGAGTACTTAATCCAATATGTAAGGTAACTTAACTGAGGAGCTGTCTATAATTTTATATTACATTTTTTATTTATAGAATTTTAAAGATACAGATCAGGAAATATAAACTTGACAGAAAAGCATTACTTTAAACTTCAAAAAGGAGTGAAAAAAAGACAAAGCGATGAACAATCCAGTATTTTCCCTTAAGGCAGGGCTCGACAAACTCCAGGTGCCAAGTCGCCATGATGACAAAATCGGACCTGGCGCCAAGATTTTGTGGCCTGATCTCACAGGCAGCTCCATCAGAGCTGTGAAGAGCAAGCAGTACCAACAGCAGCAGGCCCTCTAATGGTTCAAATTTGCATTCAGCGCCAGGGTGGCAGAAGAGAAGGATACAGCTGTCCTTTTCTGCTGCTTTTGATTCTTGCTGTGCTGGAGCTGCAGGCTGGTGTATGTAGGGTTACCATATTTGCCACAACAAAAGAGAGGACACGGAATAAAATTCAGCCATGCCCCCTATCCCACCATGCCCCTGCTCCACACAGTCACCACACCTTGATCCCTCCTCAAGAAAGCCAGATTCTACAAAACAGTGAAAATACTGCGAAAGTAAAAAAAATGCATTTTCTTCCATACTCTGCTAAATATAAAATGAAAAGATGTACATTTCTAAGCGTTTCATGAGCATGTCCCCCTTTCTTTTCCCTCCCATCCATGAGTAGCATATCCCCCTCTCTTCTCCATCCCCTTCTATGCATTTCCCTCTTTTTCCCTCCCCCCTCCTTCACAATCTCTTTTCCAGTCTCCCTCCACCCACACAACTCTATCCACAACCCCCTCCCTTCCCCTCACGTACCTTATCGTGTCCTGGTGGTGTAGTGGCCTCTTCAGGGCAAGAAAGAACCCTACTCTTTCCTACCTGGCGTTGCTGCTGACTGCTCGCTGCCAGCTTCAAAATGGCTCCTGAGACTTCAAGCAGTGACCTCGCAAAACTTCTGCGGAAGTCTCAGCAGGCATTTTGAAGCAGTACTGGGCAGCAAGTAGTCAGCGGCAGTGCCAGGCAGGAAAGAATAGGGTTCTTTCCTGCCCCGAAAAGGCGACTAGACCACCATGGCATGTAAAGGCACGTGAGGGGAGGACACCCTGAGGCCCCGCCTTCCCGCAAGCCTGGATAAATGGGCAGGCTGGAAAAACCCGCCTGGATGCCCCACAGTACCCTCAAAAAGAGGACATGTCTGGGCAAACCCAGACATATGGTAACCCTAGGATGTATGTGTGGGTGGAGGGAGCTGCATTTCTGTGCATCGTGGATGGTGGGGAAGAATTGGGTTTCTATATGCTGTGGGTGGGGAGGAAGAATTGGGTTTCTGTGGGCCACAAGTGGGGGTGTCGAGAGTTGGGTGTCTGTGTGCAGCAGGGGAAGGAAAAGAGAGCAAGAGCTTGGGTGTCTGCAGCGGGGGAGGGGAGAGGTATGTGCAAGTAGGAGAGAGAAACTGGAGAGTATGTATGGAGGAATTCAGTAATGGGGGTGGTTTGCATGGGAGACAGTTACAAGGGGGGGGTGCCACGGGAGGGTAAGTCATGGAGAGAGAACTAATGGGGGATGTTGCTGTGGGGGAGTGATGACAGAACTATGGAAATTTTGCTGTGAGAGGGTGTTTAGGGGTGGGTAACTGAGAGTGAGTTATGGGGATATGTGTGTGTGCTAGGGGAGGGGAAAGGCTGAGACAGTTTTGGGGATGTGTGTATACTAGAAACAGGGATGGAGCGAGGAACTGAGGAAGGGTTTTTGCTGGGAGACAGGAAGAAAGCTTAGGAATGCGCACCCTGAAGAGGCTACATAGAGCCTGTTAATCAAGAGGATATTTAGAGTGCTAGCAGCAGCAGGAGTAGCCATACTGGTCAGACCAATGGACCATCTAGCCAGTATCCTGTTTCCAATAGTGATCAAGTCAGTTACAAGTATTTGGCAGAAACCCAAATCATGGCAACATTCCATGCTACAAATCCCAGGGCAAGCAGGTTGCTTCCCCATGTCTGTCTCAATAGCAGACTATGGACTTTTCCTCCAGGAACTTGTCCAACCTTTTTTAAACCCAAGTACGCTAACCGCTGTTACCACAGTCGTTCAACAAAGAGTTCCAGAGCTTAACTACTCGTTGAGTGGAAAAATATTTCCACGTAACTTCTTGAGTGTCCCCTAGGTCCTTTGTAATTTTGGAACGAGTAAAAATTCTATTTACTTCTAATCGTTCTACACCACTCAGGATTTTGTAGACCTCATCTGTCTCTTTCCAAGCTGAAGAGCCCTAACTTCTTTAGCCTTTCCTCCTACGAGAGGAGTTCCATCCTCTTTATCACTTTGGTCGCTCATCTTTGAACCTTTCTAATTCCACTATATCTTTTTTTGAGATATGGCGACCAGAACCGAACGCAATACTTAAGAAGAGGTTGCACCATGGAGCGATACAGAGGCATTATTTGTTTATTCATTCATTCATTCAGAACATTTTCGGTCTTATTTACCACCCTTCTAATAATTCCTATCATCCTGTTTGCTTTTTTGGCTGCCGTCGCACATTGAGCAGAAGATTTCCGCATATTATCTACAACACCACTTAGATCTTTTTCTTGAATGCTGACTCCCAAGGTGAACCCTAGCATCAGGTAACTTTGATTCAGATTATTCTTTCCAATGTGCATCACCTTGCATTGTCCACATTAAATTTCATCTGCCATTTGGATGCCCAGTCTTCTAAATTTTTTTTTTTTTAGTTTTTTATTTATATAATTTTCAGAACCATACAAAACAAGATTAAAGACTTTTCTGTCACATAACAGGATATCCTGAAGAAGAGTTGCAGGTTACAATAATTGGTCCTATCACAACAACCTCCTGTGAATCCCCCTCTCCCCTCCTCCCTCCCTCCTTTCTTTCCCTATTAACAGTCCTTGAGTCTCTATTTCTGCGCAGCTGTTGCAGACCAAGTGTTGTATAGTTCCCATATCTTCCTATGCTGTTCTAAGCGCCCTTTACTCATCGCTGTAAGCTTAGACATCAATTGGATGTAGTTCAATTTTTCCAGCACCACTGAAATGTCCGGTAGGCTAGGTTTTTTCCAGGATGCCGCCAGCACCAGCCTGCCCACCACAAACACCTGAGTGGCAAACTGGTGGACATGTGATGGGATCGCTGATGGTTTAAGGTGAAGTAAGCAGTGTTCCGCTTTCAGCTGGTATTGTGCGGGTCGTCACTAAGTTACAAAGTCCACAATTTTCACCCAGTATCTAGATGCATATACACAGGACCACCATATATGATACATATCGCCTTCCTCTCCACAGTCCCGCCAGCATTGGGATGAACCCGTCCCAAACATCTTGCCCAGGCGACTTGGGGTATAGTACCAACCGTACAATATCTTATGCCCGTTTTCTATCATAGCACTAGAGATCGACACCCTGAGCAAGGATTTGAGAGCCCTCCCCCATCGTGCGGAGTCATATGTTGTCCCCATTGCCACTTCCCATTTATGTATGTAATGTACTACGGGATCCTCACGGGCCAACAGAGCCTTATATATTCTTGAGATGCCCCCCTTATTTCCCCCTTTTATCATCCCTATCTCCAGCTGTGTTTCGGCTAGCTCCAACTCCTCCCTCGCTTTATTTTTAATAAAGTGCTGTACTTGATAGTAATGAAAGGTCTGTATGGGAGAGAGCCCGTGTGTTTGGCATAATTCCGAGTAGGAGGGGACCGTACCCTCCTCACACATTTGTCCTAATTCACAAAATCCCCAGTCTTCCCATTCCTTATATACTATATCTAATCTACCTGGCCCAAATTGGGGGGCGAATCTAAGAAATGTATGTTTGAAGTATTTACGCTCTGGAAAGAACTGCTCTCTAACCTTGTACCAGGTTGTTAATGGCCATTGCAGGAGAAGGGGGCTTCTTTTAATTAATGCCCGGAGTGTGGATTTAGGTAGCCATGGTATTGCACGAAGTGGATAGGGCTCTAGCCAGCTCTGTTCTACCTCTTTCCAGATTTTCCCTGTATTCTGAAGCCAGATTGCTAAAATTCATAAGTGGGCTGCATTCTGATACATTTGGAATAGGGGAACCCCCATGCCCCCCCGATCTCTAAATTGATACATTATCTCTCGCTTTACCCGAGGTGGTCTCTTCTTCCAAATAAATGAAAACACCCTGCCCTGTAAGCCTCTGAAGAAGGCAGCTGGTATTTCGATTGGGAGGGCCGTAAATAGGTACAGCAGCTTCGGGAGCATCATCATCTTGACAGCGTTAATTCTGCCCACCCAGGATAATGTCAATCCCTCCCAACGTTCCAAGTCTTTAAAGAGTTCTCGCACCTTGTTTGGAAAGTTATATTCAAATACATCCTCCATTCGGCGTGGTAAACTGACCCCAAGATATTTGACAAACTTATTAGCCCACCTATATGGGAATTGTGTCTTCAATGTTTCCAGGACCGTGTCAGGTAAATTTATATCAAGTGCTTCAGATTTGGTAAAGTTAATTTTAAAGCCTGACACCGCCCCGTATGCCTGTATTTCTTCCTCCAGAGCTGGGAATGCAGCCAGGGGGTCCTTTAACAGGAGTAGGATGTCATCTGCAAACAATAAGATTTTCGTCTCAATACCCCCCTCTATAAGACCCCTTATTCTCTCGTGTGCTCTAATCCTCGATGCCAGGGGTTCCATTACTAGGGCGAACAGGAGGGGCGACAATGTACACCCCTGTCTGGTGCCTCTATGTAAGGGAAAGGAGCTAGTTAATGTCCCATTAATCCGCACCGCTGCTCTCGGATTCTTGTATATGAGAGACAGCCATTCCGCGTACCGTCCCCCCACACCAAACTTCTCAAGCACTGCGAAAAGAAATGACCAGCCGACCCGGTCAAAGGCCTTTTCTGCGTCTATTGACAAAAGACAAAGAGGAGATGTAAGTATTTGGGCCCCCTGAATAACCTGTAGAGCTCTCCTAATGTTGTCAAAGGTCTGGCGCTCGTGAACAAAGCCCGCCTGGTCTTCATGTATAAGTTGTGGGAGGTATTTCTGGAGCCTGGTGGCCATAATTTTGGAAAATATTTTATAATCTACTCCCAACAAAGAGATAGGTCTGTAGGAGCTACACAGCTGGAGGTCTTTGCCTTGTTTAGGGAGAACCGTGATCGTAGCCAGGTTCCATGTGGGTGGGATGCCTGTGGCCCTGTCCAAAGAGTTAAACACCCGGAGCAGCAGAGGGACCAATTGCTTTTGAAAAGTTTTATAAAATTTATTTGTGAAGCCATCTGGCCCTGGGGCTTTATGCATAGAGAGCCCATGAATCGTCTGTTCTATCTCTTCTTGTGTTATGGGTTCCCCTAGTGCTTGATTTGCTATGTCAGGGAGCCGTGGGAGTTCCACGCCCTCCAAATAGTTCCTAATCTCTTCTGTTGCACAGCTCGCCGTATCACTATATAAGGTCTTATAGTATCCGCTAAAGGCTGCATCCAGAAACTCGGGTTCTGAGTGCACCACTCCCCCCGCATCCCTTAGGCCACCTATCGAGGTTCTGCTAGTGTGTTGGGCCAGTTTATGGGCTAATAATCTGCTAGGTTTGTTACCAAATTCAAAATGTTGTTGGCATACCCTCTGTAATTTTTCTGCCAGATCTGCTAGTTCCAATTCATGTATCTGAGTTCGAATTTTGTGTGCCTGCCCCCTCAGTTTCAGCGGATTTTGATCTGTCCCCTCTTGCAACAGTGTCTCCGTCTGTAGGAGTTGTTGGCGTAATTCAGTTTCTCTAGCACATCTCTCCTTCCATCTCTTCGACCGCAAAGCTATCAGATGGCCCCTCATTACTGCTTTAAAGCCCTCCCAGAGCACGGTTGGGGAGACCTCACCATTATCATTGAATAGGATATAATCCTGGATGGTCAGTTCTATCTGGGAAATATTAGAAGGGTCCGCCAGTAGAGCATCATCCAAGCGCCACTGCCGCTTTATTTTATTAGGGTTTAACCCCTTGATTGTTAATAACACCGGGGAGTGATCCGACCATGTATGGGGGAGTATAGTATGTTCTCCCACTACCCCTAACAGAGAGGCGTCCCCCATCCACAGGTCTATTCTAGAGGAGGATTGATGCACTGTGGAAACATATATATAAGCTCGCTGGGAGGGATTATCCCTTCGCCAAAAATCTATAAGTTGCCATCGCGTTACAAACTCATGGAAATGTCGCCTGTCTTGCTTAGCGTAGTTCGCATTACGTGTTGTATTATCTAGTAGCGGATGCAGAGTGAGGTTGAAATCGCCACCTATCAGGAGAGAGCCCTCCAGATGCCGAAGCAATAACTGATCTAGGTCTGTGAGGAAATCCCCCTGCTTAGTGTTAGGGCAATATATATTCACCAGTGTGTAAGTTTTCCCCCCCATTGTTAAGACAATTAGCAGATACCTCCCATTTTTATCTTTGATAACTTTTTTTACCTCCCAGTTCTTGCCACTGCAAAATGCTATCAGAACTCCTTTGCTTTTCGTATTATCTGTATTGGAGGCAAAATATATAAGAGGGTATTTCTTATTAACACATAGATATTCGTATCTGGGCTTTAAATGGGCCTCCTGAATCATCCCTATATCTACCCCAAGCCGCCTCAATTCCCGGAACAGTAGCTGCCGTTTCCTAGGTATATTCAGCCCTCGGACATTGAGTGACATGCATTTAATATCTCCCATTACCCCTTAGTATACATCCATCCTCCCCGTTTCAGCGCTTTTACTTTGTTCATAACTTGTGTCCTATTTGCTGCTAGAGACATACATGGCCTGCTTCTGTTTCTCATTACTCCCCCCTGTTCCCCCCCCCCCCCCCAACTTTTCCCCATGCATTTTAGGCATCCCAAAAAAATCTCTATGGATGCCTACTCAGAGAGGAAGGAACAGCTGGCCCTGCCCCGGGGCCCCACAACAAAAACACATCCCAACTACCTCTTGTCCAAGGCTGGGGTGCAGCTCAACATTTTCAACATCCAGCAACAATTTTAAAGATAATAACATTCCCAGGTATAAAGTTTGTGCCTCATCAGGTGATCCTTGAGGCTGATTGTTGACGTTGTAGTCTTTTCGGGCCTTTTCCCACTCGTTGCCATTTTGGCGGGAGGGAGCGGGAGTTTGGTCTTGCTCCCGAACTGGCCTCCCGCCGGTCATTCTCATCTGCAGACTCCGGGCATATTGCTCTGGCTTCCAAGAGAGATTGGATCTGATGTTGTTTCCCATCTTTATAAAATACCAAGGCGAAGGGGTGCCGCCATCTATATTGGATCTTCTGCTCTCTAAGATATCTCGTGAATGGCCGCAAATCCCCTCTCCGTCTCAACGTCGCCGCTGCCAGGTCCTGATATATTTCAACATGGTAAGAATCCCATTTAAAGTCTGAAGTTTGTCGCATCAGTTTCAGTATTTGTTCTTTTAATTTATAACTACTGAAGCAGGCAATGATATCTTTGGGTCTGTTACCTCTTACCGGTCCCAGCGCCCGGTGTGCCCTCTCCAATTGCACTGCCTCAGGTTCCATAGTGGCCCCGTTCTGTGTGAACAGTTCTTGTACTATTTTTTGTACTACTTGCTCACTGTCCTGGTATAGAGGTGTGTCAGGTAGGCCACGAAATCTCAAATTGTTGCGATGACCCCAGTTCTCCAGATCTTCCAATTTATCTTGTAATATTTGCTGTTCGCCCCGAATTTCAGAGATATGTTGATCCAGCGAGCCGAGGGCCTCGCTGTGGGCTTCCACTTGGGCCTCCGTGTCCTCTAGCCGCACACCCAGCTCTCTTATTTCGTCACGCAAGTCTGTGCCCAGCTTTGCTACCTCGGCTTGCAGTGCTTTGAGGTCCGCACTGATGTTTTGCAGGCATAATTGCAGGCTTGGCTGCTCTTCTTCTGTTGAGTCTGTTACAGACCGCTGTTCCAGCGCTGTCTCCTGGAGTTTTATTTTCTCTGCCGATTCTTTATTTTTCCGTGCGTCCGCCATCTTGTTTTCGTCGGGGTCGCACCTCCAGCGAATGCAAACCTCGAAAGATCAGCCACAGTTCGGCGAAAACTCATGCGCTATCGTGGTACAAGTTCCCGATTTAGTGCTGCCGTCAATTTTAGCTTTCCAGCTTTGTTTTGGATCGTGAACGCGATCGTTCTTGCCGCGAGGCCACCAGAGCTAGCAACTCAGGCGTCCATGCTGCTCGTTGACGTCACTTCCTCCCCAGTCTTCTAATTTTTTTAAGTCTTCCTTAAATCTTTCACAGTCCACACGTGTTTTAACAACCTTGAATAGTTTTGTGTCATCTGCAAATTTAATTATCTTGCTGATTGTTCTGATTTCCATATCATTTATAAATATGTTAAATAGCACTGGTCCCAGTACTGATCCCTGCAGCTCTCCACTGTGAGAAATGACCATTTAACTCCTACCCTCTGTTTTTTGTCCAATAACCAATTCCTAATCCACACCAGAACCTTGCCTCCTATCCCATGACTCTTTAATTTTCTCGGTCCATAAAGAGCATTCTCAAGTAGCCCTGTTGGTAGCTTCAATTTAACATTTTAAACAGTTCTTTTTTGGGGCGGTGGGGGAGGGGGAGAAAAGAAGAATTCAGAGAGGCTTCTGTTGGGGGTGGGAATGGGGAAGAGCGATTTGAGGAGCTGCGAGGTTATGTTGGGTGCAGGGATGTGACTCCAGGGCTGCTTCTGGGATGACTGCGTAGCTGCTGGGATGGGGTGAATGAGCAATGTTAAGAGGTTTAAACTTCAGGTGCAGGGGACAGGTGAGCAATGGAGAAAGGCTAAGGTTGCAGTTTTTGGAGTTAGGTGGGTGGGTGCACCCCTCACTCACCCTTAGCAGCTAGTTCTAGCCTTTTCCCTATTGCCTCGGCAACCGCAGCCTAATGCCTCTCTCCATTGTCTCATACAATGCAAGTAGGTGAGTGATGGGGAGAGCAGTTACCTTTTAGTCACTCCTTCCCTACTACTATAATAGCTTTACATACATCACTTTGATCACATATGTGATACATAAATGAGCATAAATAAATCCAGTCATACCAAGACTGGTTTCTAGATCTTAAGAAACTTTGTTGAGGCCTGCAGTGTTATACAACATAGCTCTGGTCTTCAATAAGAGAAATCCAATTATACAAGAGGAGTTAAATAAAACAAGAAAAATGTAAAATACAAAATGGGAAACCAGCAAGCCGTCTGACTAGGTAACAGAGTGAAAATCCTTTTGTAACCTCATTCCCACTTTCAGGAGCCAATCACAGAAATTCCCTTGGTAGCCAAAGAGGGTTGAGAGAGATCCCAAAAAAGGTATTTAGTAGGTTGGTAGCAAATTAAATATAGAAATTTTAAACAGAAGGAAGCACCAAGCTGAAGAACTCCATGATGCAGCAATAAACATTGCTTCTGTCTCTTCTGTGTCTCGTGACATCAGGAAATACCATTTAATTTTTATACCCCGAAAACAGCTTCTCTAGTCTTGAAATGTATTGTTTAAGCATCCAATCTTTATTGAAACAGTTACCAAAAGTAACTCACAATGTTGCATGAGAGAGTTCTGAGCTAGCCACATTGTCTGAAATTAATTCCAAGGAATCCACTGTAATATCTCCCTCCATTCTTGAAACCTCACGCTTTTCGCTGGCAAACAGGCATGCAAGATGAATGGCATCTCTCTCTGTGCAGGAGTAAAGTTTCAGAAAAATACCTTACAGCTATCTCTTTGGGGAGAACTTTTGGTATCTGGAGAAAGTTTATAAATCTCAAGCTAATATTCCTAATATAATTTTCCACTTTTTTCAAATTTGATTTAACACCAGTCATATATTTTCATTATCATTCATTCATTCATTCAAGTATTTATATACTGCTTAGACCTAAGTGGTTTACAATTTTAATTTTACAGGTACTGGGTCTGTCCCTAGTGTGCATTGTACCTGGGGCAATGGAGGGCTGAGTGATTTGCCTAGAGTCACATGGAGCTGTGGAAGGAATTAACTTGGTTTCCCAAATCTGCAACCTGCTACACTATCTGTTAAGCCACTCCTCTAATCTCGATCCTCAAGGGCCACAGCTTAATTGGGTTTTCAGGATTTCCCCAATGAATGTGCATGAGATCTATTTGCATGCATTGCCTTCATTGTATGCAGATAGATCCCATGCATATTCATTGGGGAAATCCTGAAAACTCGACTGGGTTGCGGCCCACGAAGACTGAGGTTGCCCACTCCTGTTTTAACTAAAATCACTTGACTGACTAAATGTTCCGAAGTCCCCATCTTCAGTTCCAGTGGGTTAACTTTTAAAATCCCATTCTCCTGTGGGGATGTTTTTGGTCCAATTCCTTGACTTGAGAGGTTATTGATTTCACCGCAGGGAGCATAGTTTTATGTAAATCAGAGATGGCTATCCAGACAGAATCCAGTGACATTACTGGTGGTTTACTCACAAGGGTTGCAGGCAGCAATCCAGCAACACTGTCAGTAGCTCCTCGCTCCAGTTCTACTACTACTACCACTTATTTCTATAGGGCTACTAGACGTACGCAGCACTTTATACTTGAACATGAAGAGTCTGTCCCTGCTCGATAGGGCTTACAGTCTAATCAGGACAGACAAACAGGACAAATAAGGGAATTACTAAGGTGGGAATGATAAAACAGACATGGGTACTGAACAAGCGAATAGGGATTAGGAGTTAAAAGCAGCCTCAAAAAGGTGAGCTTTTAGCCTAGATTTGAAGATGGCCAGAGATGGAGCTTGACGTACTGATTCAGGAAGTGTATTCCAGGCATATGGCGCAGCAAGCTAAAAAGAACGGAGTCTGGAGTTGGCAGTGGAGTAGAAGGGTACAAGTAAGAGAGATTTATCCAATGAACGGAGTTCCCAGGGAGGAGTGTAGGGAGAGATAAGTGTGGAGAGGTACTGAGGAGCTGCACAGTGAATGCATTTGTAAGTTAATAAGAGGAGTTTGAACTGTATGTGGAAACAGATAGGGAGTCAATGAAGTGACCTAAGGAGAAGGCTAATGTCAGGGCCGTGCCTAGGGTCTCTGGCGCCCCCCTGCAGACTATCAGTTGACGCCCCCCCCCCCCCCCCCCCCCCCGTGAAAATGATTAGCCCCCCCCCCCCCATGAAAATGATCGCTCACCACTTGCCACACTGAAAGGAATTGTCAGCAATATTCTTAGAAACAAATTGCTATACATTGCAAAATAAGATAGCAGATGTAAATTCTCAAAGTGGACATATTCCAAATGCTAAAATGAAAATAAAATGATTTTTTTCTACCTTTGTTGTCTGGTGACTTTCTTTTTCCGATCATGCTGGTCCAGTATCTGATTCTGCTGCTATCTGTCCTCTTAACTCCATTTCCAGGGCTTCCTTTCCATTTATTTCTTTACTTTTCTCCTTTCTTCTTCATTTCTTGCTCTATATCCATTTCCAGCAATTTCTCCTCTCTCCCTGGGTCCTGCCCTCCCATCCATGTCCATTCTTGTCCCTCTCTGCCCTTCCCTCCTCCATCCATAGCCAGCAATCCTCCTCTCTCCCCTCCCCTCCATTTTCAGCAATTTGTCCTCTCCCTGGGCCCTGCCCTCCCATCCATGTCCCTCTTTGCCCTTCCCTCCTCCATCCATAGCCAGCAATCCTCCTCTCTCCCCTCCCCTCCATTTCCAGCAATTTGTCCTCTCCCTGGGCCCCCATGTCCATCCTTGTCCCTCTCTGCCCTTCCCTCCTCCATCCATAGCCAGCAATCCTCTCTCCCCTCCCCTTCCAGCAATTTGTCCTCTCCCTGGGCCCTGCCCTCCCATCGATGCCTCTCTGCCCTCCCATCGATGCCTCTCTGCCCTTCCCATCCATGCCTCTCTGCCCTTCCCTCCACGCCCTGGGGCCTTTAAATCTTTTACTTCCGGTCGCAGCAGCGTCAGTGAAAGCAGAGCACTGCCGACGTCTCCCTTCCCTTCACGCTCTTGGTTCCCTCAGTGTCCGCCTTCTTCTGACGTCAGAAGAAGGCGGGACACTGAGGGAACCAAGAGCGTGAAGGGAAGGGAGACGTCGGCAGCGCTTTCACTGACACTGCTGCGACCGAGGTAAAAGATTTAAAGGCCTCGGCGGCGCGGGGCGAGGGTAAGCACCGCAGCGGCGCCCTCCAGAAGTGGGCGCCCCCCTGCGGTGCTTACCTCGCTTACCGCATTGGCACGGCCCTGGCTAATGTGAGCATGGCAACACTAGCGGAATATGTCGTGCATCAGAATTTTAAACAGATTGAAGGAGAGCGAGAAGACTTAGTGGGAGATCTGTGAGAAACAAGTTGCAGTAGTCTAAGCGTGAGGTGATGATAAATCAGATAAGGGTTTTGGTAGTGTGCTCAGAAAGGAAGGGATGAATTTTTGGTGATATTATACAGAAAGAAATGACAGGTTTTAGCAGTCTGTTGGATATGTACAGAGAGAGAGTGAGGAGTCAGGTGACCCCAAGGTTATGAGCTGATGAGACAGGGAGGATGAGAGTGTTATCCACAGAGATTAGAAAATGAGGGAAAGATAAGAAGCTCAGTCATGTTTAGTTTCAGATGGCGGTGAGATATGCAGGCAGCAATGTCGGACAGGCAGGCTGATACTTGTGCCTGGATTCCTGCTGAAATTTCTGGTGTGGAGAGGTAGATCTGGGAGTCATCAGCATAAAGGTGATAACTGAAAGCCATGGAATGAGATCAGGGCACCAAGGGAAGAAGTATAGATGGAGAAAAGATGTCCCAGGACAGATCCCTGAGATACACCAACTGATAGTGGGATAGAAGTGGAGGAGGATCCACCAGAGTATACACTAAAAGTGTGATGGGAGAGATAAGAAGAAAGCCAGGAACTAACAGAGCCCTGAAATCCAAGTGAGGACTGCGTTTCAAGGAGTAAGCAGTGATCAATCGTATCAAAAGCAGCAGATTGAGAAGATTAAGATAGAATAGAGATCCTTGGATCTGGCCAGGAGCAGGTCATTTGAGACTTTAGCAAGGGCTGTTTCAGTTGAATGAAGAGGGCAAAAACCAGATTGAAGTGGATCAAGAATAGCTTGAGATGAAAGATAGTCAAGACAAAGCGGAGGTGAACAGCATGTTCAAGTAGCTTGGATAAGAAAGGGAGATGGGGCGATAGTTGGAAGGACAGGTAGGGTCTAATGAAGATTTTTTGAGGAGTGTTGTAACTACGGCATGTTTGAAGGCATCAGGAACAGTTGCAGCGAAAAGTGAAAGATTTGAGAATATGACAGTAGGATAGAGATTGCTAAGTAGATGGGTGGGGAATAGTCAGCGGCACCTGGAGTTCTTGGAACAATTGCTCCCCACTTGGTTATTGTTATGCCGTCTGAGCCCTGCAGCTGTTCTGCAGCATTCACTGCCAGAGCAGATACCCGCACCAGCACCCCCTCCAGCCACCCTGACCTTCTCCTGCTCAGAGCATTGCATCAAAAGGTGAGGCAAATTTGCTGCAAAAGGCTGCAGAGGTGATGTCCTTAGGTCCAGGCTCCCTCTGGCCCAGGGGATCGTTCGGCTTCTCCTTTCAGGGATCATTACCTCAGTGGGTTCACATACAGACTTCCACACATCTCTCTGCCTTAGCTTACAAATGTGCTTGTGGGCCTTGCTGCAGGCACAGCAGCAGGCTGAACAAGCCACCCTACTGTTGGCCCTTGCGTTTCCTCTTTATAGGAGAGAAAAACAATAAAGGTAAGAGACACTGCCACACTAACTTAACATGCGACTGGCCATCTTGGATAAGAACATAAGAATAGCCATACTGGGTCAGACCAGTGATCTATCTTGCCCAGTATGCTGCTTCTAGCAGTGGCCAATTCAAGTCACAAGTACTTGAGAGAATCTCTCCAGACTTCCTTAATTTATGGTTTGGATCTTAACACCTCACCTTGGCTATGAAGGGTTTAAGATATGATCTTGTTAAAAGAAAGAAAAAGGCAACTTAGAGTTGTACAGCAGGCCAGCTAATAATATGAAGAGCCCAGCTAGTTCTGCTCCATTAATTTAAACTCTGCATGGTATTAGTATAATTCACATGGTCTTTGAATAGTGAATGTGTGATGATCAGTTTGCAGTCATCACCAAGAGTGTGGCTCAGATGGACACACAAAGCATTACCAGTGCAAAGCCACATCACACTAGTGTGAGAGTGGTGAGGGGCCACATGGAAATGCTCTGTTCATTTTAATGGTGGGCATGGCTACCAGAAGGAGCTTTCACAAACTTATATTGCTTGAGGGACTATATCATATGTCAGAAAGATACAAAATGTTGTAATTGTCTTTGGCTTCACCACACTGGTTACTATGGTGCCCTTTTACTAAAGCTGAGTGTTGCTAAATGCTAAGAAGCCCATATGTATATAATTGCTTTCTTGGCATTAAGCATGCGCTAAGCCTTAGTGAAAGGACCCCTAAGTGAATAATGGGAAGGGGAAAGGGAATTGGGACTTGATATACTGCCTCTCTGAGGTTTTTGCAACTACATTCAAAGCGGTTTACATATATTCAGGTACTTATTTTGTACCAGGGGCAATGGAGCGTTAAGTGACTTGCCCAGAGTCACAAGGAGCTGCAGTGGGAATTGAACTCAGTTCCCCAGGATCAAAGTCCACTAACCACTAGGCTACTCCTCCATGAAGAGAATGGCTCATGGAATTCTTTCAAGTCCCTCTGTTTTTGTGTCTGTGACTAGAAGATTTAGAGGAAAGGGGAGAGGCAGTTTGAAAGTAGTTCCCTAGCTACTATGTTTACTGAATCAAAGTTTCTATGCTGCAGAAGCTGTAGCTGCTTCTTCCACATAAATGCATTGGGCCTTCTTTTTTTTTTTTTTTTGAGGACCTTATTTCTCTGGAATGCCTGATATGATCTGACTCATGCCATATCTGGTCCCTATAATGGTGTGGCTGTCAGACTGAGTACTGGGCCTGATGTGAAGCCTTAAGATAAAGGGAAAACATAAAGCAATGCATGACTTACCCTTGTGGGCCAAAAAAAAGCAAGGAAAACCAGCACCTCTACAGACAAATCAACCAAAAGCAAAAAGAATGGAAATGATCACAAAAACATTGTTCCAGGATGGCAATAAAAACGTTTATTCACAATTGTATGATAAAAATTAGTAGTCCAGCAGATGCGCAATCACAGTTCTATAGACATATGCTATACAGATGGACCCAATTGTGAATAAACTTTTTTTTTATTGTTATCTTGGAACAATGTTTTTGTGGTCATTTCCACTCTTCCTTTTGCTTACCCTTGTGGGCTTCAAACACCATAACATCAAGTTCCATAAACCTCGTAGACACATTGTAGAGTCCTTCATCTTCCTAGTCTGGTCCTCCCCTCTTCCCTCTAGTCTTAAGGTTTTTAGCTTCCTGCATTGGGTCCTACCTCTTTTCTAAGTTCCTAGTTAAGGTTGGTTGTTGTACCCTTAAGGTGGATTGGGAATCTCTCCTGTATAAGCCTTCCCAATCCCATTCCATTAAAACTGCAGAAATAAGAGGATGACCAAAACTGCTTTTTAAGTTTCAGCTGAAACTCGGTCTCTTTTCAGCCAAAGCTGAACCCAAAATCTCAAGTTTGGTTGTGTGAATGTGAATCAGCGAGGTCCGCTGGGGATTGTCAGGGTTTGCAGTCTGCATCTCTCTGCTAAACCCACAGTATCCAAGCCAGAATATAATTTAAATAATGAAAGAAATAATGAAAATAGCCTCCACAAAAAGGACTGCAAATAATGAAAATTGAAACTAAGTCATGGTGCTTTTACAGTGGCTGACTCTGCGCCATACTTGGAGTGCCAGTTTCAGTCATAACTCCAAAAAGAGGATAATTCCCATAGAGCTTAACAACCCAAATTTACAGAATTAAATTCCTTCTAAACTTTTCTATCAAAAGTATCTCTTTGGAGTACTTTATTTACCGAATAAACTATTGTGCAAGATCATAACTGCATTACTTGTATTTTCAGTACAAAAAAAAAAAGGAATGCAAAGAGTAGTGCCCTCACCCTCAGGACTACCTTACAGTCCCTGATAGTCTAGTGATATAGCCCGAGCAGGAGAGATACCCCAGTCATGGCAGCCATTGTGAGAGCAGAGCAGGAATGGGCAGGAGTAACTGGGGATGGCTTCTGCCCTAACTACACTCCTATACCACCAGGGATTTTACGGTAGGTCCAGGGGCTCTACAGGGGTGGGGAGAGGCAGAGGAGGGGTAACTCCTGTTGGGAGGAAAACAAATGGGACAAAGCACAAATTTCCGACTTCCACTGAAAATACGTGGTCATTTTTGTTTGACACCTAAAACCTGGCCAAAAATTAAAATAACCTTTCATCCAAAACCGGACAGAAAAAGGATTTTTGGTTGGTTTTGGCGCCATACCAAAACTGAAATTTGGTTGACCTTTAGTCAGAAGTTATTTTGTTGCTAGGCAGATTGACAGACAGATATTCTCAACCCCCGTGTATAACTTCTTTCCTGCATCTGGTTGGTTATAAGAAAAAGAACTAAGCAAACCTTGATGTGTACTGCCTATATATATTTAGCCTTATGAGTTCCTGAAGGAAGCTATCTTTGGCGCATATTAAGAAAATCATTAGCAGTATCTGGAAGAGACTGAGGGGCCCTTTTACTAAAGCTTAGTGTGCGCTAATGGAATTAGCGTGCACTAAATGCTAAGAAGCCCATAGGTATATTGGACTTCTTAGCATTTAGCATGCACTAATTTTGTTACTGCGTGCTAAGCTTTAGTAAAAGGACCCCTGAGCATACACTGGCATACACTGGTTTAGGAGTGAAGTTTGTTAATGTACTGATAAGCACAAAACAAACCATTTGGAGAGACAACCAGAAGAGTCCCCCTTCTCCACTGACACCCTTTGTTCGATATGTAAGGTAAGGAGTTTGAATGTTTTCAGCAGTATGCTATAACCCACAATATGCTATTGCTGAGAGTGAGCAACACAGTTTGTTTGAATGTTTGTAATACATGCTTATTGTTACATGGTGCTTCCCTAGCCACCAACATGCAACTAAATTTAACTGCCTGATCTTTGTTCTTGGAAAAGTGTTGGCAAACTTATCTCGCTGTGAAACTTTTCAGGATCCTATCCGTGCTGATGATCAGCATATCTGCTGTTATCTCGCAGAAGCTTCAAGATCGGTTGATAGAAAAGGCAGAGTCTCTCATAGATGCCTGTGAGTCCATGCGGTTTAATGATATCAGGAGGATAGTGCAGTTTCTTCGCAATACCAAGCACGACTGTCGTTCCTTGTTAGAGAAATGTAACAAGGTTATCCTGGAGAAATACAGCAAAGCTGATGTTGAAAACTTAAGCATCGTTCTGGGTCTGTATCAAGCTCTGCAGTTCAATAATCCAGAGTTTCGCCTACTTGCCAGGCAGCGGTTGACTGAGATGATCGATAGCTGTGATGATTCCTTCGGCTTCACAAAATTATTTGCAGCACTGGGGCCCTATGCAGGGCCAGATGTAAGAGAAAGGTAAGTTACAAGTTTATTTTCCCTGGTGTGTGCATAGATTGAAATAAATTCTGATATATGCAATAAATTCTAATATATGAAAGTTTACTTATTCTATGTAGTCAAGTGTAGAAGATGTAGTACTCTGTTTCTGAGGAACAAAATGGTACTAGTCATAATTTGAGAGGAAAAATGCTTTTTAGTATGCAAGTCCTCCTTTTGAGCTGCTTTTTATCAAATTTTTTTGTATTTGTTTTTCTATTGTATTTTTTTGTGAGCTGGTTTGCTTGAGTGGTTTTCTAGTTCATACAGTAGCATGGGAAATATTAAGACTAACCTTTTAGTAAGTGACCCTCTGAAAGGTTAACTGGATATTGAAAAAGAGTTTACCATTTAATCATTTTATTATTTTACAGTGGTATATAGGTTGTAGTAAACACTTGTTAGTTCCTCAGTACTACTAGATCATTTTGTTACTCTTTTTTTTTTCTCCTCCCTGTAATCCCAATTTTTTCAGGTTTTTTAAAAACTTTTTTTTTAAATAAAAATTGTGAACGTTTATGAGTCATTCATTTCATTTATTTCTTTATTATCCACCAATAGAACTAATCGCTGACCTAGGCAGAATACATCAAAACAGCCATTAAGTCACATGCAAGAACATAAAAACAAAACAAACATATTTAAAATAGATATGTAGGGAATCATGTGATGCTGTGCTGGAGAGATGCCGTCCTGCTCTTCAAACCCGGGTTATCTTAAACAAAATACACCTCTACTTACTGAAAGCAGCAGCCTGACTGTAGCAGGTGAGTGAGAAAGCAGTGAAAGACCTCTGGAGTGATGGCTTCAAAAGGCTTTGCGCAAGGGACAAGGTCGGACATGAGTGCCGGAGGACAAAATATCAGCCCCCCCATAGCCTCGTGGGGCCTTTGGTGAGCTTGGCACGGGTGGCGGACATTACGGTTGAGGTTGCTGTTGTGATGGAAGCAATGCTGGATAAACAGTTCCTGCCACTGGACGATAAATAGGGGAAAGTCCAGGGAATATTAGAGGAGCTGGGATGAGATTTTGCCCACTATCAGCACAGAATGGGAGAGTTGGAGGAGCATGCCCAGAAGCTCGAGGACTCACAGGCATACCTGCATAAGACTCTGGCGGCCTGCCAGGGAAAGTTGGAGGACTTGGAGAATCACTCCAGTTGGAGCAATCTTAGGCTGGTAGGTCTGCCTGAGGGAGAACAAGCTCATAGGATTCCTGGAAACTTGGCTTCTGCATGAGCTGGCTCTCCCTACCTATTATGGACTTTTGCAGGTGGAATGGACGCACAGGCTGGGGTCCCAGAAACTGGCTAATGAGCACCCCAGAGTGGTCATCCTAAAATTGCTAAGCTACATGCATAAGATGACCATACTGCAGGCATTGCGGGACAGTAAAGAATTATTCTACAAGAACAACAAGATTTTATGTTTCCAAGACTACTCCGTGAGAGTACTGCAGGTTCACGCGATCTGCTCCCGCTTAATTGAGCTCCGTATCCGCTTTGCCCTACTGTACCCAGCTCACCTCCGCATTACCTACCAAAATCAAACGCACCTGTTCGAGACCATGGAGGCTACAAGACACTTTCTAGATGGGCTGTGCTTAGAGGATGGCTCACCCCAAGGCACTGTACCTTAAAAACTTATGGGGTTGTGATGACCTGATCATGGACAGCTGCAGTTGCATGTTCTTACTGTGGATTTTATAGATTGGAATAGGAGATTAATGCCCCAACCTGAGAACTATGAGATATACCAGCCGAAACAGAAGTGTTTATTTTTTTTTGACTGCACACTGTTTCTCTGTTGGAGCTTTGAACCATTATGGACCCTCATTTGACTCTAGCCCTGTGTGGACAGGCTACCTTTCTGAACGATCATCTTGATAGTGCGTGTGAGCGAGGGGCCTCGATAAGGATTATCATCATGGCACCAGGTGTGGGAGTGAACTATTGGCCATCTGGATCTCTGCCGTGCTTCTCCCGTTCGCTCATACACCTTAGCCTCAGCTGTTGTCCTGTGCTCTGATAGCCCATAGTGGACTAGTAACCAATTTTGTTACTGGACAGTTGTGTTTTGTTTTTTTTTATTGTGGATTGGACATGAGTGGTGGACCGTGCCTTCCGGAGAAGAGCAGTTGATTGTTTGGAGACATTGGGGGAAGTAAAGGATTTTTGGTGGATGGGTGAGGGGAAGGGATGTTGAGGGATCTTTGCTGTACAGGGTTCTGGGGGCAGGGTAGGTGTCTAATGTGATGATTCCTTATTCGGAGTCTTTGACAAAAGGGGGAGGGGTAGTGTTTGGGTGGGAAGCATGGGTTCAGAATGTAGCTGGAGGGGTAGTTTGGGGAGGGGGTACTGCTTGCAGAGGTAGGGCTATGGGATTTTATGGAGGCTCATTATACGCTGTATGTTGTAAGGGGATGGTGGCTGTTTAGGAGTTGTGATAAAAGGATCTTTGAGTGAGCTTCAGGCTGGGATGGCCCGCCCTTATTACTGGAGTATGAGCGAATTGGGAAGGCACCTCAATATAAACTTCTCATGCCGTGATGGTAGTGACCTGGATTGTGGGGTGCATAAACTCCCCGATTAAGCGCTCAAAAATATTACATCAATTTTAATGGCATAAAGCCGACATTGTTGCAAGAAACACACCTAAATGCTGAAGAAAGTGCAAAGCTTAAACCGTGGTAAATGAGGGAATGCATAGCAGCACCGGCCAAGGAGGAAAAGGTGGGGTATCGCTCTCCTTATCTGTAAAGGTGTGGTGGATAGTGTTAAACTTCTAGATGCTACTGGAGCTCACTTCTGTTATTGGAGACAGAAGGGATTAATCTTTCTTTTTCAGGTGATCACAGACACTGGAACACTACAACCCTATCCATCTTTGTGTGGACTATAATTTGGACCCAACTGATATGTTTTCATACTTGCAACTCCAGCAATATGTGTCCTCTTTGCCTGCTTCTGCCTTGACTGCGGATAACTATGAGAAACTTCCAGAAACTTAGTCTTGAAGCTCAGATTCATGCTTTCAGCATTGGGCATTGTTGGACTTACTCTCCCAATATGACCTTAAGCCACTGACACAATCTTGGACTACAGATTTGGCTGTCGCACTATCAGATAAACAGTTATTTACCAGTATTCGGAACACTCGCCTGCTCACCAAACATGGTTTACATTGGGTAGAAAATATAAGTTGGCCATTCGGCTTTATATTTTGCCTCACCATGTGCACTTGGCTGATCGAGATGCGACCAGCTGCATTCTGAAGTGTCAGGCCCAGATGGCTACTTTAGGGTACATGTTTTGGACGTGCTCACACACTACACGTTACTGGTGAACTTTGGTTCTACATGTTTCTACCCTTTGGAAGACACGGTGGACCCCACAGCCTATCCTGTTTATTGCATTGATTACATGCTGGCTTTGCACAATAAGCAGATTCTACAAACAAAAAAATAACCCCCAACTTCTGGATGCTGAGGGTTGATTTTTTTTTTTTTTTTTAATCAGTGAAGTATCCATCGTGAGACAAGAGCTAGTGTTGTCCAGTATATATGCCCCTAACCAGTTTGATAGGGCCTTCTTTAAAAAAGTGACTGCTCACTTGTTAGCTTACAATGAGCACTCCTTTATTGTAGATGGTGACTTTAACACGGTGTGAGATCCAGACTGTGATTGATCCCATAATCCTAGAGAGGAGACGGTCAACTTTAATAGGGGCTTGTCTAATTTCTGTCAGAAGCTCAACCTAGTTGGCTTTTCCTACCATCTCTATGCTGATGACTCCCAAATCTACCTTTCTACCCCTGATATCTCACCTTGCATCCAAACCAAAGTTTCAGCGTGCTTGTCTGACATTGCTGTCTGGATGTCTCAACGCCACCTGAAATTAAATATGACCAAAACCGAGCTTCTCATTTTCCCCCCCAAACCCACCTCCCCGCTCCCCCCGTTTTCTATTTCTGTTGATGGCTCTCTCATTCTCCCTGTCTCCTCAGCTCGAAACCTTGGGGTCATCTTTGACTCTTCTCTCTCCTTCTCTGCTCATATCCAGCAGACCGCCAAGACCTGTCGTTTCTTTCTTTACAACATCCGTAAAATCCGCCCCTTTCTTTCCGAGCACTCTACCAAAACCCTCATCCACACCCTTGTCACCTCTCGTTTAGACTACTGCAATCTGCTTCTTGCTGGCCTCCCACTTAGTCACCTCTCCCCTCTCCAGTCGGTTCAAAACTCTGCTGCCCGTCTCATCTTCCGCCAGGGTCGCTTTACTCATACTACCCCTCTCCTCAAGACCCTTCACTGGCTCCCTATCCGTTTTCGCATCCTGTTCAAACTTCTTCTACTAACCTATAAATGTATTCACTCTGCTGCTCCCCAGTATCTCTCCACACTCGTCCTTCCCTACACCCCTTCCCGTGCACTCCGCTCCATGGATAAATCCTTCTTATCTGTTCCCTTCTCCACTACTGTCAACTCCAGACTTCGCGCCTTCTGTCTCGCTGCACCCTACGCCTGGAATAAACTTCCTGAGCCCCTACGTCTTGCCCCATCCTTGGCCACCTTTAAATCTAGACTGAAAGCCCACCTCTTTAACATTGCTTTTGACTAGTAACCACTTGTAACCACTCGCCTCCACCTACCCTCCTCTCTTCCTTCCCGTTCACATTAATTGATTTGATTTGCTTACTTTATTTATTTTTTGTCTATTAGATTGTAAGCTCTTTGAGCAGGGACTGTCTTTCTTCTATGTTTGTGCAGCGCTGCGTATGCCTTGTAGCGCTATAGAAATGCTAAATAGTAGTAGTAGTAGTAGTAGATACATGGAGAGTACTACATGCCACAGATAGACTATATGCATTTATCTAGGACACATTCAACACAATCCCATATAGTATCTGTTGTTCTCCACCACACTATTTTCTGGAATCTCCAAAGCAGATCATGTGTGGGTTTGGGCGGATTGGTACCCTAAGGGGGCTAGGGATGGGAGGCATTGCTGGGTGTTCCCTCTGGCATTGTACCATGATGCAAAGTTTCAGGAGCAATTGTTGCACTGCTGGAGGGATTACAAAACGCATAATTTTGCCCATGAGGATGATCCCCTTGTTTATTAGGAGGCAGCAAAAGCCAACTTATGAGGGGAGATCAATTACGCTAGTCACGTACAAAAAACCTGAGGCAGGAGACTGCTCCATAGTCCTGCATTATCCACAAAGCAACGCCTAAGTCAGTTTTTCCCAAACCTGGTGCCGGAGGCACCCCAGCTAGTCAGGTTTTCAAGATATCCACAATGAATATTCATAACAGAGAATTGCATGCACTACCTCCACTGCAAGCAGATCTCTCTCATGAATATTCATTGTGGATATCTTGAAAACCAGACTGACTGAGGTTTGGGAACCACTGACTTAGGCGTTGCTTTGTGTATAGTGCAGAACTATGGAGCAGTCTCCGGCCTCAAAGTAAATTGTGCAGAATTGGGGCTTGGGATCCTTGGCATGGGAGTCTCCTTATCCCTCCAGTGACACACAGATGCGTTATCTAGGAATTTACTTAAGTACCAGTCCACATACTATGTACAAGAGTACATAGTGAACCCCCATAGATAAAATTAAACAGTTGTATCGCATGTGGAAAGACTTGCCTCTGTCTTTGAGGGGTAGAATAGCTCTTGTTAAAATGGTCCTACTTCCCAAGCTCTTGTACCCTTTGCAGACTATTGCTATTTGGATAACACACAATGATGAGGGTAACTTCAGGAGTGCCATAAGTTCGTTCATTTGGCGACACAAATGGGCGCGCATAGCCTATTCTACTCTGACTACGGATAAGGGATGGTGAGGGTCTGAATCTTCCTGATTTACACCATTGTAATGTTGCGGCATTGATGCGATTGACCTTTGAGGGCATCACAGGTCACCCGAAATTCACCCCACACAGCTGGCTGGAGGGGTGGACGGCTCCTCTTTCTTTTTGCAACATGTTACGTATGACACCCATGGCAGGAACACGATTCGCCGCCCACCTCCAGTTCTTAAGTCCAGTACAACTGGCATGGAGATGGTGGAGGAAGGCGCAACATAAAGTGGCAGAGGCACTTATCTTAAGAGATTGCCATCTTGCTTAAATAAACTTTCCACTTGGTACAAACTGATAAGGATCTTGATGGTTCCCCTGGGGGTGGATTGTCTTGTACGCATGTGGAATGGGGACCTGGGTCTGGAGTACGAACGCCCTCACTTTTTTGGACTTTTTACAACTCTCCTATGACTTCCTTAAATCTGTGGACCTACAGGAAACTCTGTTCAAGATCTTACACAGGGCATATTGGTCTCGGGCTCAGGAGAGATGATCAGTGTCAGAGATGCAGGGTGGGCAGGGGGACCCTCCTCCATTCTTTCCTAGAGTGCTTGAGATTGGATATTTGGCACAATTCAGTGGCACTCTTGGAACAGATGGTGCCGGGTCAGATCACTTGGGATTTTGAGACTTTGTTGTTAGGAGCCCGAGGGGATTAATAGCCCAAAATATTTCTTTGCCACACCGCATATTTATTTATATGGTGACACTTTTGGTAAAGAAAACTATTTTACAATACTGGGTAGCTGAGGAAGCACCTCCGTCCCATCTCAGCTTGTGTTCCCCTGAGGTCGCGAATGCGAAACATGCCGAGCATGTAGGGAACCAGGAAGAACTGCTGACGAAAACCAATCGGAATTTAGCCCCGATTTTAGGGAGCAGCATGGGACTGTAGTATTGATTTTAACCACACTACGGAGGGGGATCCCCCACAGGACAGTAATACATCTGAGTACAGCTAATACCCTGGAACAAGCTAAGTAGCGATAGTTTTTTTTCTATAAATGACAACAACTGTTGAATAGAAACCAGTACCCGGTACAACATGAAATAGGGTAGGGAGGAGGTGTGCAATGATGTACTAAAGGGGTTATGTTAGCATGCATTGTGTGTGAGTCCTGTGGATGAAACCCCCATCCACTGAGCACTGTTAGCATATTTAAAAATATTAAAGAGTGAGAATATATTGCACAGTGCACTATTACAAGATAGATGGTTTCTTTATGTGTATTTAGTAAGTTAAAATTTAATGCCAAGAAGTATAGAGTGATGCACTTGGGGTGCAGAAACCCAAAAGAGAGAGATTGGGTAGGAGGGGAGAGATTAGTAAGCTTGACTCAGGAGAGAGACCTTGGGGTGTTGGTGTCTGAGGATCTGAAGGTGAAGAAACAGGGCGACGGCCGTGGCCAGAAGGATGCTAGGCTGCATAGAGAGGGGCATAACCAGCAGAAGAAAGGAGGTGTTGATGCCCCTCTACAAGTTGTTGGTGAAGCCCCACTTGGAGTATTGTGTTCGGTTTTGAAGGCCATATCTTGCTAAAGATGTAAAAAGACTGCAAATGGTGCAAAGAAAAGGTACGAAAATGGTATGGGATTTGCGTTTCAAAACGTACGAGGAGAAACTTGCTGACCTGAACATGTATACCTTGGAGGAAAGGAGAAACAGGGGTGATATGATACAGACGTTCAAATATTTGAAAGGTATTAATTCGCAAATGAACCTTTTCCGGAGACGGGAAGGCGGTAGAACTAGAGAATATGAATTGAGGTTGAAGGGGGGCAGACTCAGGACTAATGTTAGGAAGTATTTTTTCACGGAGAGGGAGGTGGTTATGTGGAATGCCCTCCCGCGGGAGGTGGTGGAGATGAAAACGGTAACGGAATTCAAACATGCGTGGGATAAACACAAAAGAATCCTGTTTAGAAGGAATGGTTCCATGGAATCTTAGCCGAGATTGGGTGGCGACGCCAGTAATTGGGAAACAAAATGGGAGCAGGGCAGACTTCTACGGTCTACGCCCTGAGCATGACTGAATAGATAGGGATGAGCTGGAGTGTAAATTTTAAGGGTGGTTTGACGTTAGCTTCAGAACTTAGTACAAGAACAGTTCTGGGCAGACTTCTACAGTCTGTGCCCTGAGAAAGGCAAGGACAAATCAAAACTCGAGTATACGTATAAAGTATCACATACCATGTAAAATGAGTTTATCTTGTTGGGCAGACTGGATGGACCGTATCTGTCGTCATTTACTATGTTACTGTTACTAAGGGGCTCATTTTCAAAGCACTTAGCCTTACAAAGTTCCATAGATTACAATGTAACTTTGTAAGTCTAAGTGCTTTGAAAATATGCCTCCACGTGGACCAATTCTAGAAATCATCCCCACTCAACCATCCCTAATTTTGATTAAACTTTGTGTATATGTTTTGAGAGGTCTCAAAGTACAGTAAAATTTTAGAACAAGGTTTCTTGTACTTGCAAAATTAGGGTAACTAGAATATAAGCAACTTTCACAACTACACATTTCTGCACAAGAAAATGAAATTAAATTCACCATCTAGGTAAATTGTTAGTGCTGAATTTGAATATTTCATTGGCTCTCACTTTTCAACATTTTTCTTAAATTTGTCTCAAAGTAGGCTGATGAATTTGAATTTTATAACTGTAGTGGAAGTTTGGACTAAACTCCCTCCCTGACATAAGCTCAAATGAAATAATAATTGGCTAGTTTGTTGACAGCATGGTTGCTAACATAAGGCTGAAAGAAAATTGTGTTTGGATGGATATTTACTGAAATATACCCAGCTAAAAATTTGCAAGAAAAACATTTATACAAAATTTTGCCCTAAATTTAGGCACAGATTTCCCATTAGGTATTGTATGTTGAACCTTTTTCTTCCCAATCCTATTGAAAAGATTTTTTTTTTAACTATTAGAATCATATTTTTTTTTTTTTTTAGTTTTGGACTAGAAAGACCTTTGTCCCAAAATCAGTCCAAAAAATAACCAAAATTTATTCTCATGGTAAGTTCTAATAATTCTGCCAGGTACATTATAGAAGTATTGTTTGACAAAACTGCTTAAAGATATTTTTTGATATTTTAGCATTTTGAGGTGAATGCAGCAATGCTAAATAAAATTTGCAGAGACATAAAGCCTATTCATGGCACGTGTCTGCAAAGTTGGTAAAAACAATGGAACAATAATAGCCTTTAGATATATTGACACGAATATTTCGTTCACGGTAGAACCGTCTTTAGGTAACTGTGATGTTTTCCAAGTGTAGTTGCTGTAGGGGCAAGGATTCTAGTAATGTGCTGTTTGCCTTGGCAATTGAAAAAAATGAGCAAACTTGTGTGGGTGCATGAAACTGATTAAGGCATCCCATTCTTCTCCTGAAATTTTAACACATATTTCCAACTCACCAGTGACTATCCATATAAGCAAGCAACATACTAACTAGGCTGTTAATTGTTCTTTTGGAATAGATGCATCAGTTGTTTGGTGGGAAACATTGGCCACAAGTGCATCATTTGAAACACTTCAGGCACAAACTTTGTCTTCATCAAGTGGCTTGAACTGCCAATTTTCTTTGATGCTAACTACAGTTTGCCCTCTACTGAACCTTTCTTCCTGAGCTGGTCTTGCCTTTTCAATTTCTTCTCATGAGACAAAGAAATATTTCATTCCACGAACATTCCTATCATGAAATTTAAACAGAGCTATTGGTGTTTGTGTTTTGTTTTCTGTAGGCTATTGAAGACAGGCATGTGCAGCCAACCATTTTGTAGTGCCACCTATTCCATCATATATTGATTTTCCATGGCTGGTGCCAAAGAAATTGTATTTTGCAGTGAGACAAAATCCTTTTTAAGTTGGCAGAGGTTTATGAAGGTCTTAAAATTTTTGTACCGTGCAACAGATCCATCACTAAAGTAAAGGATGTGCCTTACTACTAGGAAAAGGCTATGACATCAGATCAGTGGAACAATATGGATTGGCACTGTGGTGTACACTCAACACTTCTGTTAAACTTTTATTCTGATAATATGTAAAGAAGATTAAGATAATTTAGGCATCATATTTAGAGTGTGTCATAGCCAAATTCTTTGTTATAAAAGTGAGCATCTTCAGGGACCAGCATCTGGAAACAACTTGCTTGATTTACATGAACTTCAAGGCATTATAACTACCATCAGATTCTATATGAGCAGTCATCATTGTTCAGCTGAGCCAATTCATCCTACATGCTTTCAGCAGGATTGAAAAAATTGTCTTCCCATCTTTCTTCTGTTTAGAAGGATTATGTTGCAACTTAAAACATGTTTATTCAGGAAATATGTGCAGAATACTAGTGGTTAATGCCTTAGGGCCCTGTTTACTAAGCAACGTTATAGGCGTGTTAACATTTTTAACACACGTTAACCACATACGCGCGTTAACCATGTATGTGCCTACAATATCCCTATAGGCGCCTACATAGTCAGCACATGTACTAAAAACACTAATGCACTTTAGTAAACAGGGCCATTAAAGAGAGGGATTATATACTCTTCAGAAATTAGTTTAACATATTTTTAGGTAGGAAATGTGATTTAAATATTAGAGGATATTTTCACTGAGAGAATTGATTGATATAAGCATCTAGATTGCTGTTTTTAAATGGATAATTTTAGTCTCTTGGGTTTGTTCTATATTATTTGGGGTCAAAACTTATTTGGGTTATTGTGTTAATTTTGTTAAATGTTTTTCCTGGCGACCAGCTTCTTGATATTGTGATCCGCGTAGAACCATGGGGTTGACATTGTATTGTTGTTGTTGCATGCAGACAACAGATGTCATGGATTTCAATGCTTGTTTTGTGATATAAAACACTTTGGTCCCAGAATAAAAAAAATAAATCCTTACAGTAAGAATATTCTCTTTTTTCAGTGGTGCTAAAAAGAAAAACAAATCTGATCTAACACCTGTTGAGATATTTTCACCTGAAAATAGAGCAAAATGTTTAAAAAAACATTTTTTTTGCCCATTTTCAACCAGGTATATCTTAGTAAGCACACACGAGAAGTTTCCTCTTGACATGACAATGACAACCTTGGAGTCTAGAAATTAGCCAAATATTATCTACCTGAAGCCCTTTACAGCTGAAGACCATTAATCCAAAATTTGATTACATTATATCATAGAAATTTTTCAGCCTACATTTTAAGTTAATTTTGAGAAACAAATTTAAGAGTAAGAGTTTTAAAAACTAGAATCATTTTAGGAGTGAGAGTTTTAAAGACTAAAATAATCTTATTCAGCACCAAGTTGCCCAGGTGGCTAAATCGCAAGCCAATTGCATACTGCTATTCAAATATAATAAGATGATGAACTTGGCTTTTTTGTTGTGTTGCTTTGTAGAGCTGTAATGATACTTTTTGAATGTGGCTTACATTTCCACAAGCACAAGCCTTCTGTTCCTGAAGTTCTGCTTTGTTCTTGAAATGCATTTTATGTACCAGTCTGAATGTTTCTTTAACTTTGTTGTTTAGGCTCGAAGCAGGTGCCCTACTCATGGCAGATGAACTTGGTCCCCATCAAGTGCTAGTGGTGGCAGGCACTCTAGAGGAAATGGAGTGTAGAAACCAACAGCTGATTCAAAAGTAAATTGCCCACTTTTATAATACAAATGCATGCTGTATCTATTTTGTATCAATACAGTGTGGAATAGCTTTACAGCCTATAGCTGGCTCCAAATGTTGCAGGTTTGTTCTTGGATGGGGGACTTTGTGTGGTTCTGATATTTCCAGGCTCTTGGTTGCAGCCTGTTTACACATGGTGAGTATTAACATTGTCTTGACCAAAATTTGAACCATGAACTGAAAATAACAAAATGTGATAAGGCAGCTTATTTCCCTAATTTTTTTGATCTTATGAATAAAGCGCAGTATTTTTTTCATTATTTTATTTGAAGAAATATTTAAAATAACATTCCTGATCAAACCGGAGACAGGGTCTTGGCAAAAGGTGATGCCTTTTACTGTCAATGTTTTACTGTGGATGTTTGGTTTAATGAGCTCTGATTACTAGGGGTATAAAGCTTCTCTAGGTGGCCAATCCATACCAGAACAGAAAGTTTGAATTGCATTTTGTTTTCATGTAAGGAAAGAGAATATATTTCCTAAATAAATTATATTTACTTTTAGTGGATATCTAAAATCTGCACAGACAACTTCTCTTTAGGTGACAAGTCCGGTTTGCTGTGCTGAAATTTGTGCCTGAGGAATAATCCTGAAAACTTGTATCCTAACTCATTATTATCCAACAAAGCCTAAATTTCATTACCTGCTTTCTTGGTTGTCGATGCCCTCTACACTACTGTCCAGGATGCTGCCAGTAGGCTGTATGATTATTCTATTCTATTTCAAGTCTTCTATTCTACAATTATCCCAGAGGTTCAACATGGATAACATAGTAAAGAAGGCCTATAATCAAAGGAGAAATATTTGCAGTCTATGATTTAGTGAAAATGGTTTACTTTTGGAAGTGCTCAAAAGCTCATAGTAAAATGGTCTACCTGATGGTGGCCAGTGTTTCACCAGGGGGTGATAGTTCTTTGGCCAGATGGAAAACAATGATGTGGACACCAATAGGAAGACAAAAACTACTGGATAATTAATAAACAGTAAGTAATCATTACTTATTGTTTTCAATTTTGTTTTGAGCTGGGTAGTAGAACCTAAGTTTACCTTGTGTGCTGGGAGCTGCTCTTGGCATTTTCAGACTTGGTTTAATTGATAACTGAGGTTACCTGTGTCCTGCTCTTAATATCTCTTAATATTTCACCCCCTTTTTATTCTATCCTATTAACACAAAATAACAAAAAAAAAAACTGTCCTTTCACTTGCAGAGGGTCTGACCTCTATAAGTTCCTTATCTGTCTCTATCCTATTGCCTATATTGCACTGTGATTTTATATTTTTATGCTGGTATTGTCTTAAAGTGATTTTAGAGAATTGTGTTTTGAATATCTGTGCTAGTGATTTCATCTTTTATGCTGGAATTGTCTTAAAGGTGTTTTCATTGGAACTGTATTTTAACTGTGCCAAGTTTTTTTTAAAATTCTTTTTATTAACTTTTTCTTTACATAACTCCCACATAGCTGAACATATTTATCGCAAAACTTTCTCATATATATATCAACAACCTCCCTCCACCCCCCCTCCCCCGCTTCTAGGCATCTCAGGTATACATCAAACTCCCCCTACAACAGAGTATCCTCATTATACATATGTCACCCTGTTAAACCTCGCCATTCCACATAGGAAGACCATGTTTTTGAAAATCTCACCATGCCCCCTCGCCTTTGGGCTGTAAGTTTGTCCATCAAACAACAATAGTCCACTTTAGTCAATACTTGATCCACGGTGGGAGTCGCCGATTGCTTCCAATGTCTTGCAGTTAGAATTCTTGCTGCAGTTACAATGTATGATAAGGGCCCATGACGTAAGCCACGTCCCTCCCTTGACGGGATATTCAACAAGCATAGCCCAGGAGTTAGTGTAACCTCAGCTCCCAAGCCATTCTGCAGTCTCATCTGTAAGTCCTGCCAAAACTGCTGTATCATCGGACAGTCCCACCATACATGCCAAAATGTTCCTTCCGCCCCACAATTACGCCAGCAACTTGCCCTTCCCGTTTTAAACATACGGGACAACCTGTGCCAAGTGTTTTAAACCTGTGACTTAATCTGGTGACATTGAATCTGGTGTCTGTTTTCATTAGAATTGTGTGTTGAATCTACACTGCCAGAGACTTAATTCAATCAATTTTGGTTACATAGCATCTGGTGACTCATAGCTCTGGAGGAGGGACAGTTTTGTTTTGAGTTGGGTAGTAGAACCTAAGTTTACCTTGTGAGCTGGGAGCTGCGCTGGGCATTTTCAGACTTGGTTTGATTGGTAACTGAGGTTACCTGTGTCCTAGTCCCACCCACCCCTAGGTAAACTCCCTTTATATAGGGCAATCAAGGGACAAGTATCTTCATTACACTTAATTGGTCAATCCTAATTCTTGTTATTCCCTCTTATAGTTCACCTTTTCACACTTGTGAATCGCATCATTATGACCTTCATTCAGTGCAATATATGTTCTGCTTTAATCCTAAGGCAAACTATCTGGAACCTTAGAGTTTGTCCTGTCTCCAAATATCAGCCTTGAAAGAAGAGATCAACAAACTCAAGAAGGAATTAACTACAATTAAAGAAGTGTCCAGGATTACTTTTCCCAGCTAATTTACCACCACCTCAGAGAATGAAACATCAGTGGAATAGATGGGTCACAGTAGGCTCTGGTAGACTAAGATCTGTGACACAGAAACACTCGCCCTTCCAAGCTTTGCCCCTGTCAAATTCTTTTGCAGTGTTGCATCATTATGATAGCAAAAAAAGAAGTACTGTGGTAGAACCAGAGGCAATGAAAATAGCACAACCCCAGAAACATCCCCCAACTAATGACAGAATTGTGAAAAGCAGAAAATTATTACTGCTCGGAGACTCCATTATCAGAGGCATTAACCTAGGAGCACAGTTCAGGGGTTCAAACGTAGTGAAATGTCTTCCAGGATCTTCAGCTACAAGATGTACAGACCAAATACTGAAAGTGATCCGAGAAGAGAGCGAGGCTTCTAATTCTGATGTTGTAATTCACCAGGGGTCAAATGACCTGGACAACAATAGCAAGTTTACAGCACAGAGAGCGTTCCAGAAGTTTGGGGAGGGACTGAAATCTTTGGTTCGGACTGTGGCTTTTTCTGAAGTAATTCTTACGTTGGGGAGGGGAGAGGAAAGACTACGCAAAACAGAGGAATTCAATAAGTGGCTTGAGTCTTGGTGTAAAGAAGAAGGTTTTAGATACATAGGAGAATGGGGTAATACGTGGAAAAATAACAGGCTGTACTGTAATGATGGGCTACATCTTTCTGTGATGGGAAAAAGGATGCTTGGTGAGAAATTCAGACAGTATGTTTCTAGACATTTAAACTAGAGGGTGCGGGTGACAAAAGGAAACAGGGGATTTTGGAAAGTCACCCCCAGAATAAACATGATGGCAGAGGGAAAGGTCATGGAAATATAAAAAACCACCCAAACTCACTAAGCACATGGAAAGCTATGTGCACAAATGTTCGTAGTCTAAGTAAAAAGGTTCAAGACTTGCAAGCCCTGATGTTTGAAGAAAACTTGAACAATGTTGCTATTATGGAGATGTGGTTCAACGATTCTCATGAATGGGATGTGACCGTACCGGTCTGAAGGAAACTTACACAGATAAGACTGTGCTGGCTTTATTTCTGGCTATCTCTACCTCAGAGCTGTGGGTTTGGACATTTCTTGTGTATTTCTTAACCTTGACTTCCCCTTATCCCAACCAGCTGTGTAGATAATAGGCTTAATACAGTTCTAGAGAGGTTTTACAGTAAACACGTTCCACAGGTTTTAAGTTTAAGCTCACCCACCCCAAGACTGACACTTCCTAAATAGCGTTCCTAAATACACTACTTATCACAAATTAACTCCACCCTAATTACAACTGTCTCTGAAAAGTAAACCCTTCATTATCACAGGAATCCCCAGTCTTCTGCTCACCATCACAGGCTTAATGATCTAGATAAAAAGGACCTCTGTTAACATATACATTGGCTGCTATTCTGATTATATATCACATAGGATACCATTTTACCAGTTCTGGTCATACCTAGATAACATTTTTGATACAGCACTTGGCTAACTCACTGGGACTTATAATCCCACCCACCCCTGGGTTTTCCAGTCATAAATAGACAAGCCAAAACTCATTAACTTTACTCCTCAGTCACACACAAGCAACCTTGTAGACTGTTAACCCCATCATAGTACACCATTTCAACCAGTCAGGATGACTTTTATTCTCTGTAATAATTGTGGTGCTTTACTTTCAAGGCCAATCATCTGGAGACTTAAGGCTTGTCCTATCTGTCTTCAGCTCGCTAGTTTAAAACAGGAGCTCAGTAAAGTAAAGCAGGAATTGGATGCACTTAAAACAGCTTCTAGGACTGCACAAAATCATACCAAGGATAAAACCACCTAAGAATACATGGTTCACAGTAGGCTCAGGCAGACTTTGTTATGTGACACAGAAGCATCCACCCTCACAAGTATTGCCCCTACAAAATTCTTTTGCTCCATTACAGCAAGGTGATGTTCCTGATAATAGAAGTGAGGCGGAAGAAAAAGCAATGGAGGTGGAACAAAAAGATATGAAAGTATAAAAAGAGACAAGACACCCCCAAATCACTAATGTTGAAACACATACCAGGAAATGTAAATGGAAAGCGATGACCACAAATGCTCGCAGTCTAAGCAATAAAGTTCATGATCGTCAAGCCCTGATGTTGGAGGCAGACTTGGACGTTGTTGCAATCACGGAGACGTGGCTCAATGGTTCCCATGAATGGGATGCAAACATACCAGGCTATAATCTATTTAGGAAGAATAGAGATGGTCATAAAGTTGGAGAAGTAGCTCTGTATGTGAGAAATGATATCACAGCGACTGAAAGGAAGAAGTGGTAAAGGAAGAAGTGATATGGATCACCTTAAAAAGAGAGGATAGAACCTCTGTCCACGTGGGTGTTGTCTACAGACCTCCGACACAATTGGAGGAATTAGATATAGATCTGATCGCAGATATTCAAAAGTTGGGAAAGAAGAGAGAGGTGCTGTTGCTGGGAGATTTCAGTCTGCCGGATGTAGATTGGAAGGTTCCATCTGCGGAATCGGAAAGAAGTAGAGAGATCGTAGATGCTTTCCAAAGTGCTCTGCTCAGACAAATGGTGACGGAACCCACAAGGGAGGGAGCGACACTGGATCTGGTGGTCACAAATGGGGAGAGTGTGTCAAATGTCCGAAAGGGTGCCCACCTGGGCAGCAGTGACCATCAAACGGTTTGGTTTGATATGACAGCTGAAGTGGAGGGCGGCCACTCAAAACTCAAAGTCCTGGATTTCAAGCATGCTGACTTTAGTAAAATGGGGGAATACCTGAAGAAGAAGCTGATGGGCTGGGAGGACATATGAGAAGTGGAAGGGCAGTGGTCCAGGCTGAAAGAAATTATAAATAGGGCCACAAACCTTTATGTAAGGAGAGTAAATAAAAGAAAAAGAAAACCGATATGGTTCTCCAAGCAAGGGCTGAGAAAATAAAGGCTAAAGAGTTGGCGTTCCAGAAATACAGAAAAACTCAAGAAGAGGAACACGGAGAGGAATACCGGATGAAACTGAAAGAAGCCAAGAGAGAGATACGTCTGGCGAAAGCAGAAGAACAAATGGCTAGAAAGGTAAGGAGGGGTGAGAAATTTCTTCAGGTATATTAGTGAAAGGAAAATGACTAAAAAGGGAATTGTGAGACTGAAAGATGCTGCGAACCGCTATGTAGATAATGATGAAGAAAAAGCAAATTTGCTAAATAGATACTTTTGTTCTGTTTTCACTGAAGAAAATCCTGGAGAAGGACCGCGATTGACTGGCAAAAGTACATATGAGAATGGAGTGGATATAGCACCGTTCACGGAAGAGAGTGTTTATGAACAACTAGGAAACCTAAAGGTGGACAAAGCCATGGGACCAGACGGGATCCACCCCAGGATATTGAGGGAGCTCAGAGAGGTTCTGGCGGGTCCTCTTAAAGATTTGTTTAATAAATCCTTGGAGACGGGAGAGGTTCTGTGGGATTGGAGAATGGCAGATGTGGTCCCTCTTCACAAAAGTAGTGATAGGGAAGAAGCTGGAAACTACAGGCCGGTAAGCCTCACTTCGGTTATTGGAAAAGTAATGGAAGCGATGCTGAAGGAAAGGATAGTGAATTTCCTGGAAGCCAATAAGTTGCAAGATCCGAGACAACATGGTTTTACCAAAGGGAAATCGTGCCAAACGAATCTCATTGAATGTTTTGACTGAGTGACCAGAGAATTGAATCATGGACGTGCTATAGACGTAATCTACTTAGATTACAGCAAAGCCTTTGACACGGTTCCCCACAGGAGGCTCTTAAATAAACTGAACAGGCTGAAGATAGGACCTGACCTGGTGAACTGGATTAGGAACTGGTTGACGGACAGACGCCAGAGGATGGTGGTTAATGGAATTTGCTCGTATGAGGAAAAGGTGAGTAGTGGAGTGCCTCAGGGATCGGTGCTGGAGCTGATTCTGTTCAATATATTTGTGAGTGACATTGCCGAAGGGTTAGAAAGTAAAGTTTGCCTTTTTGCGGACGACACTAAGATTTGTAACAGAGTGGACACCCAGGAGGGAGTGGAAAACATGAAAAAGGATCTGCGGAAGCTATTGTTGTTGTTACATTTGTACCCCGCGCTTTCCCACTCATGGCAGGCTCAATGCGGCTTACATGGGGCAATGGAGGGTTAAGTGACTTGCCCAGAGTCACAAGGAGCTGCCTGTGCCTGAAGTGGGAATTGAACTCAGTTCCTCAGCTCCCCAGGACCAAAGTCCACCACCCTAACCACTAGGCCACTTCTCCACTCCTAGAAGAATGGTCTAAGTTTTGGCAATTAAAATTCAATGTGAAGAAATGCAAAGTGATCCACGGGAGACGTATGTGTTAGGCGGTGAGAGTCTGATATGTACGGACGGGGAGAGGGATCTTGGGGTGATGGTATCTGTGGATCTGAAGGTGGCGAAACAGTATGAGAAGGCGGTGACCATAGCTAGAAGGTTGCTAGGCTGTATAGAGAGAGGTGTGACCAGCAGAAGAAAGGAAGTGTTGATGCCCCTGTATAAGTCGCTGGTGAGGCCCCACCTGGAGTATTGTGTTCAGTTTTGGAGGCCGTATCTTGCCAAGGATGTAAAAAGAATTGAAGCGGTGCAAAGAAAAGCTACGAGAATGGTATGGGATTTGCATTACAAGACGTACGAGGAGAGACTGCTGACCTGAACATGTATACCCTGGAGGAAAGTAGAAACAGGGGTGATATGATACAGACGTTCAAATATTTGAAAGGTATTAATCTGCAAACAAACCTTTTCCGTAGATGGGAAGGCGGTAGAACTAGAGGACATGAAATGAGATTGAAGGGGGGCAGACTCAAGAAAAATGTCAGGAAGTACTTTTTCATGGAGAGAGTGGTGGATACTTGGAATGCCCTCCTGCGGGAGGTGGTGGAGATGAAAATGATAACAGAATTCAAAAATGCGTGGAATAAACATAAAGGAATCCTGTTCAGAAGGAAGGGATCCTCAGAAGTTTAGCTGAGATTGGGTGGCAGAGCCGGTGGTGGGGGCGGGGCTGGTGCTGGGGAGGCGGGACTCGTGCTGGGCAGGCTTCTACGGTCTGTGCCGTGAGGATGGCAGATATACACAAGGTCAGGTATACACAAAAGGTAGCACATATGAGTTTTATCTTGTTGGGCAGACTGGATGGGACCGTGCAGGTCTTTCTCTGCTGTCATCTACTATGTTACTATATAATCTTGTTAGGAAAGATAGAGAGGGCCGAAGAGGTGGCAGTGTGGCTCTGTATGTGAGAGAGAATATCAGAGCGGCTGAAATGCGGGGAACCTGGGGAAAAGAAGAAGCTGTATGGATCATCCTGGAAAGAGAAGACTGAACCTATATCCACACGGGAGTTATCTACAGACCTCCTGCGCAAACGGAGAAGTTAGACAAGGATCTGATAGAAGATATTCAAAAGATTGTTATGAAAGGGGAGGTGCTACTGTTGGGAGATTTCAATTTGTCTGATGTGGATTGGAGTGTCCCGTCTGCGGAATCGGAAAGAAGCAGGGAGATTGTGGATGCCTGTCAAAGTGCTTTGCTCAGACAAATGGTGATGGAACCCACGAGGGAAGGGTCGATACTGGATCTAGTGCTCACTAATGGAGGTAGTGTTTCTGATATCCGGGCAGGTGCCCACCTATGTAATAGTGATCATCACACCGTATGGTTTTAGTTGTACACATCCTTTAAAATTTGTTACCCCTGATTAAGACATATGCTCAAACATGGCTATGTTGGGCTTTATTGTAATGAATTAGTTTATGGTGTGATTGTTTTACTAATAAATGCATATCAAACATATAAACGGCGAGTGACCGTACTCACCGCAAATGCGCAGTAGAGACCTTCTCTGCCCCGCCCCCACGTCAATACGTGATGACGGGGGAGGGGGGGCGGGACAGAGAGGGAAACTGCGAGGGAGGGAGGGAACCGCTGACGTCGCTACCGCTCCCCCCCCAAGGTAGCCGCTACCGCCCCCCCTCCCCCGGAGTCGCCACCGCCCCCCCTTCACCCGGCCCGGGCCCTCTCTTCGTTATTCAACTTACAGCAGCGCCGAAACAGCAGCAAGCAGCTCAGCTTCAGCTCCCGTCGGCCTTCCTTCCCTGCCTGTGCCCCGCCCTCGCCGACGTGACGTCACACGAGGGCGAGGCACAGGCAGTGAAGGAAGGCCAACGGGAGCTGCTGCTTGCTGCTGTTTTGGCGCTGCTGTAAGTTGAATAACGAAGAGAGGGCCCGGGCCGGGTGAAGGGGGGAGGGAGGGGGAAGGAAAACCCCAATACCAGCCCGTTTTTACGGGCTCAACTGCTAGTATTATTTAAGTAATGATGCTTCATTATTTATTATTCAGTATTTTTTGCTTTCCCATTGGTATCTGCCTCATTGTTCTAATCCGACTGTTGTGTCAAGTGTGCTGCCTGATGTTTTCCAGGTTATATACGTATGAATATCAATTAATTTAGTTGCGCTGTTTGTATGCTTTGCTTTTTATCATGGTTATCTTGTGTGTGTTATGATTTTGTTGCGGCATTTTTATTTTGTTTAAATTGGTTTTTGTACAAAGATGATTGAAAGTAACAAAATAAAATAAATCTTGAGGTCAAGAATGCTACTTTGTATTTTTGATATTGCCTTATACCATATTTGCACTTGGTTTTTCTTCAGAGTTGCTTCACTTTTGCACAAGTATTTAGATGTTTACAGACCTGTAGAGTTAGCGAAGATAACACAAGCCTTGATGGTGCTGCACTGCCAGAATCCAGAGCTCTACACACAGCTCAGGAAGCTATTAATCAGGTAACTGCTTCCAATTCTCTTCACAGAACATGTGACACATGGGTTTCATTCATTACTCTGCTGGTTTTGTTTAAGTAGTGAGCCATGCTGTTTGTAAGTAGCAGCTCCCCACTGGTTTCTTCTTTAAGTCTAGGCAATGTTGTCATTCACCTTTGTTTTGTACCCACAAGACTATCATTGTTACAAGGATGAGGAGCAGATTGTCAAAGTTAGGAGACGTGACTTCTAGGCAGCGAACTAGATGTATCAAGTGCATTTCACCCAGTCCCAAAACTTCTTAGTAACTGGCTCTTTCTCATTATGACAGATTTACTTGGTGTGTAGTCTGAGTCTACTTCAGGGTTAATCTTGTTGGGTAGGCTTCGGCTGTGTTCATTATATTAGTCTAAGGCAGCTGTGTCCAACCTCCGTCCTTGAGGGCTGCCATCCAGTTGGGATTTCAGGATTTCTCCAATGAATGTGCATGAGATCTATTTACATACACTGCCTCAATTGAATGCAAATTGATCTCATGCATATTCATAGTGGAAATCCTGAAAACCCGATCTGGTGAGGGCTGAGGTTGGACATCCCTGGTCTAAGGCATCTGTGCACAGTGGAAAAAGGGACCTTGGGGTGATCAAATCTGATAATATAAAGGTAGCAAAACAGCACAATAAGGCATTGGTCAGAGTCAGGGGGATGTTAAGGTGAATAGGAAGAGGTATAACCAGCAGAAGAAATGAGCTAATATGGCCCCTTTACAAGGTATTCATGAGACTTTACCCAGCATATTGTGTCCAGTTGTAGAGGTCATCCAGGGAAGGAGTACCAAAATGGTGCACGATTTACACTACACACAAAGCCTTATAAGATGAGTGAAGGTCCTAAATATACTATAGGGAAGTGGAGAGACAGGGAAGTACAGCAGAGGCATTCAGATACCTGAAAGATATAAATTATGCTCTTTTAGTAGAGAAAAGACTGTTCTAGACCTTAAAGCATAAAGGAGATAGACTTAGGAGAAGCATCAAAACCTATTCCTTCACACATGGGAGGTAATTTTATAAATGTTTTCTCATTTAAAGCAGCTTTTTAAAAATTATCCCAGCAGTTTTGCATATGAAAGTACACAGTGACAAAATGCATACTTGTTATGCGGCGTATATGTAGTCATGCTGTGGGGAGGAGTTGCAAAATATGCACGTTCTATATAAGACATGCAATCACTCAGATTATATGCATGTGTATTTACCTCAGCTCCCAAGCAGGTGAAAATTTCCATGTCTAGCAATGTTTTGGGCCCCCCTCCCCGGCCACATGGGTCTCCGCACCCCACCCCCCCACCCCCCCACCCCCCCGACCACATAGGTCTCCCTTTCCCTGCAGCCCCCTCCTCTCACCCCAGCACACTTCTCCTCTCTGAAAGTCCAGCATACCTCTCATTTCCCTGCAGCCCCCTCTTCCCAGAAAGGCCAGCACTCCATTCCCTGCAGCCCCTCTCCTCCCAGATAATCCAGCACACCTCTGCCGTCCCAAAATCCAGCATCGCTTGCTACTTTCCCGCAGGTCCAGGATCACTGCTTTTTCCTTCTTCTTCCCCTCCACCACTGCAGTGCTTGCAGCTTACATTTTCGGGCTGTCTGCGATTCACACAGGCACTCCTGGGCCTTCCCTCTGTCGTGTCCGGCTCTCTTGGATGCAACTTCCTGTTGCCAGGGCCGGACACAGCAGAGTGAAGTCCCTGCAGTGCCTGTGTGAATTGCGGGTGGCCGGAATATATAAGCTGCAAGCATTGCAGCAGGGGAAGGAGGAGGAAGCAGCAGATTCCGTACCTGCAGGAGGGGAAAGTAGGGAGCGATGCTGGATTGTGGGCAGCGGGAAGGAGGTCAGGATTTGCCGCTGCACCCCTGAGAATTTGCCGCGGTGCACAGTTTGGGAACCGCTGCTCTAGGCTTAGTACTCCTTTGCAATATTTGGCCATGTCATTTTCAGTCGTGCATTTTATTCTTTCTCTCTGCAGCAGTTTGCATTTTTAAATGTATTTCAGGTTGTTGTCTTTTACCTAGTTACCTGCAGGTGAATGTCATACCATGTGATGTATCCATTCTGATCCGGGCCCTTGCCATGCTGCCTTTGTCACGCGTGAATGACACTGTGATTTCGAAGGTTGCTGCAGTTCTGCCACAGTGTAACCTGAGTGACTTGAATGCTCTTGCCATAAGTATCGTAAAATGGGTTCGAAGTGATCATCTTTATCAACAAAGTACCTCTGGGGTGTATGGGAAGCTTCTTCAGAAATTAAACCACTGTGCTTACCAGAGAATTCAGAAAATCAATGACCTGGATGTGCTTTTGGAAGAACTGAAGTATGTATCTGGAGACTGGCTTGAGGAAATACTTCTGAAAGAAACCATGATGACTTGTCAGCGTTTGATTGATCAAGTTACCTGGACAAATGTGCCAGAATTTTCCTCTTTTCTTACTAGGACAAATTACCTTTGTACCCCGCTGCTAGACAAAATAGCGTCTGTGACGCTGCAGCACATTCAGAAGGTAGGGCTTAGATCCTTAAAATGCCATCTATATTTATGCAGTGTTTCAAAATCTGTGGCCCTTGCTTTAATTCAGGCTAGTCATAAATGCCAAGTTCAATTGGATCCTGTCCCATACAAGGCGCTTGACTCTTGTGAACATAACTGTTCTGTACGACCTGGAAGCTATATAAAAAGATTTGGGAGTACCATTTTTAATTGGAAGAGTGTGACTTGCTTTTCATTGTATGCACTTTTGAATTATTGCAGAATACAGCTTTCTTTTATATACTTTGTAATGTAAGTCATTATGGCTTCATTAATGCATGTTTCTGGGATCATAGTGACAATGTTTTAGTTTTAGAGAAGTAACATTTAGGTAGTTTAATTTTTTTCCCCCTATCTTTGCTCAAACCATAAATTTAAACTGAGGCTTCAGGCAGTTCAGTACCTTTGTAACCTATTCCTAGGGACACGTACAAGACATCCAACTAGAGGTGTAACATTTATTGTAAAATTTGAAATGATGGGAAAAACAAAGTTTTGGTGTGTGAGAGTTGGGGAAATGAAATATACATACAGTGGAGTGACAAATAGTCTAATGCTTAGTGCAGTGGACTGGGAAGCCAGGTTTGAAATCCCACTTATGCGCCTTGTGACTTTCGAAAATTCACTTAACCCTCCTTTGCTTCAGGTACAAACTTAGGGGCCCTTTTACTAAAGCTTACCATTCGCTAACAGAATTAGTATGTTCTAAATGCTAAGAAGTCTGTAGGTATAATTCTGTTAGCATGCACTAAGCTTTAGTAAAAAGGCCCTTAGACTGGAAACACTATAATGACAGGGCAGAAACCAGCATACTTGAATGTAATTTTCCTCTGAGGAAAAAAAATCTTGTCGTCTGTCAAATAAACCCACATTATTAACTATCAGTAAATACTGATATAAAATTAAACCTCATAACATGGAACCATGGTGTGTCATCTTCCGAGTTAAAATCATCTATGGTACCTGAAAGATGGGAGGGTGGCCAACATAAAGCCAATTTTAAAAAGGGTTCCGGGGTAATTCAGGAAACTACAAACAGAGTCTGGGCAAAATGGTAGAAACTATTATACAGAACAAAATAACTCAACATAGACATGCATGACATTTAATGGGGCAGAGCCAACATGAGTTTAGCCAAGGGAATAAACAGCGATAAAGGCGAGCCAGTTGATATAGAGGCTCATTTTCAAAGAACATAGACTTACAAAGTTACATAGAGGCATATTTTCAAAGCACTTTGGGAGGCTAAGTTCCATAGGTTTCTATGGAACTTTGGGAGGCTAAGTGCTTTGAAAATGAGCCTGATTGTAACCTATGTGCTTTGAAAATGAGCACTATAATGTATGTGGATTTTCAGAAAGCATTTGACAAAGTCTCATGAGAGACTGCTGAAGAAATTTAATAATCATGGGATAGGAGGCAATTCTCCTATTGTGGGCTAGGTACTGGTAGAAAGATATAAAACAAAGAGTAGGTTTAAATAGTGAATTTTCTCATTGCAGAAAACCCTCTCAGATTTTGTTTTTTGTTTTGATGTGTGATTGTGATCAAGAAAACCCTGACTGGAAGATATCACACTGTTTTTCCCAGTCTCTAAACTAACACTGTGTAAAAAAAAAAAAAAAAAAAGTGTTTGTTTGAAAATTACCAATCCAATATGTGGTGTGTTATTTTTGGATAGGTTGTGGGAGGCAAGAAAACATGTAGTTTTGTGTTTTCAAAGCTAGGCCTCTGGACGATGCAGATGCAGAACTTTTAACAGGTACTTTTTCCATGAGCAGCTTTCAAAGGGAAGGTATATACATAGTTTCCCTTTGAAAGTTGATGGAAAAGTCACAGGTAAAAGTACCCACAGACTTTACACCTGCCTGTAAGGTTTGGAAAATTGCCCAGTAATGATCTCTCTGTCAAAAAAAAGTTCAATATAACAGGAGAGAACAGTCCCCTCCTTTATTTTGGTTCTAACAAATCTCTGAAATGAACTAATAAAATGCATACATATACAAGAATAGAAAAATTCCTCCCTAAAATTTGGCACTTGGCAATTGTTGCTGTCCTGTTTCATTGCTTCTCTGTGTACAATAACATTTTCACAGAATGGGGCTAATTTTTATAAATGTTTTTTGGGCATGTAAAACCAGGAGCATAGTTTGGTTGGAGTTGTAATGTATATGTGTATTTTATAAAATAAGTGGGTACCTGTACAGAGGTCATTCACAAATTTACACCTTCTTCACAGCAGTTGAAATTTGTGTACTGTAAGGGCCATTCTCTAACTAGGTGCCTGCAGTTAGGTGTCCCTTTGCACACGTATGTGTGCCAAAAAAGTAGCACTTACACATGTTGGTGCAGAGGTGGGCAACTCCTGTCCTCGAGGGTTGCAGCCCAGTCAGGATTTTAGGATTTCCCCAATGAATATGCATGAGATCTATTTGGAGGCAGTGCTTGCAAATAGATCTCATGCATATTCATTGGGGAAATCCTAAAAACCTGACTGGGTTCAAGGTTACCGACCCCTGCGTTAGCGCCCTAAGCGCTGTTCTGTAATGGCACGCTTAAGTATAAACGGCATGCAAATGCTAAGGAGGCGTAAATGTGAGTAGAGCATGGGCAGGACTTGAGCATGACTTCTAATTACACATGCAACTTATAGACTTTTAGAAGTTACGCATGCTTAGTTATGTCAGATGTATGGTCTGTGTACCTGCAGGCACAGAATTGTAAAGCACGCTGATGCCAGGTTATGACGGTGTTCTTTGCTAGAATCTGAGTGTCCAGATGCCATTGTAGAATAGGTTCTTCCGGCATGACATTGAAGCTGCCTTACAAGGAGGTGCCCACTTTGTAGAATTGCCATCTGTGTGGATTAGTTCTGGGAGCCTTATTTTTTTATAAAGGCACATAGGCATCTGTTCCCTTTTATAAAATATCATCAGTTAAAAATCTTTTAGGTGTACCTATAGATATATAAAAATCAAAAACCACCCAAGTATCAAATAATAATCTTACGAAATATAAATAGAGACCATCATATAGAGGGATTTCTCTCTATATTATTTTTAGAGAGGTTTCCCAAGTATAATCATAGATCCATTTATTCAAATATAATTTGCAGGAAATATATTTTACATGAAGCAGTTTATCAAATCAGACTATCTCAAAACATAATTGTCTCATTTAAAATATATTCCCTGCAAATTATATTTGGATAAATGGGCCTGTGAGGAAACCTCTTTGAAAATAACCATAGGAAGAAATCTCTATTTGTATTTTGTAGGAGTATTATTTGATACTTGAGTGGCCCCATATTATAAAATTACCCATAACATTTACATGTAGAAGTATGAAGGACTGTTTTTGCTTCTTAGCATACAAATGTTTTGTTTATACATATACTCTGAGTTAACTGTGTTGCTGATGTTTGTGTGACCAGATTCATCCTCCTGCAGTCTATGCCATACTTCTCCTCTTTACGGTCCTGAACTATGATCCTCCTCAAGCAGAACAGCTCTTTGAGGCTTGTATCCAGCATTTCAGACCTCACTTGAGTAAGTATGCCAAACTGTAGGATGAACCTTAAGAACACAGGAAAAGCCATGCTGAGTTAGACTAAGGTCTGTTAAGCTCATCATTCTATCACAACCAATGGTCAGTCCAGGCTGCAAGTTCTGGGCAGACCCTGAAAAGTAGATCTATTTCCCATAGTTCATGTCCAGAGATGAGCAATGTTTCTCTTAAGTTTATCTGGCTGCTAATTTTTTATGGACTTTCCTTCAGAAACGTTTCCAGTCCTCTTCTGAATCCCACTATTTTGGTCACCTTGCCCATGTTCTCTGGCAGCAGGTTTCCACAACTTAATTGTGTGCTGTGTAAAAAAAAAAAAAAAAAAAAATATATATATATATACAATTTGTTTTCAGTCTTCTGGTCATTAGTTTAATGGAGTATGCGCTTGTTTTCTTGTTGTTTGACAGGTTAAACAACTATTCCATATTTAATTGTTCCATTCATAATTTTATAAAGTTCAGTCATATCCCCTTCTCAATCCTCTTTTCTCCAAGCTGTTTAGCCTTTCTTTATAAGGGAGGTATTCCATCTCTTTAATCATTTTTGTCACCCATCCCTTAAGCATTTCTAGTTGCACTTCATCCTTTTGGAGATGGTTTGACCAAAACTGCACACAGTATGCAAGGTTAGAAGCACCAGAGACCTATACGAGGCATTAATGAGATACTCAATTTAGTTCTCCATCCTTTTTCAGATAATCTCTAACATTCTGTTTGCTTTTCCAAGCAACAGCAGCACACTGGGTTGAAAATTTCAATGTATTATCCACTTTAATCCCAAGATCTTTTTCTTGGGTGGTGACTCCTAACATGGAACCCAGCATATTATGTACCTGTGATTGGGATTATTTTTCCCTATGTGCATTACTTTCTTCTTGCTTAAATGAAATTTCACCTGCCATTAAATGCCCAGTCTTCTAGTCCAGTAGCTCTCAACCCAGTTTTCAGGTACATCCAGCCAGTCAGGTTTTTGGACGTCGACAATGCATATGCATGAGAGTGTTACGTACCAAGGAGGCACTGCATGCAAATCTATCTCATGCATATATATTGTGGATATCCTGAAAATCCGACTGGCTGGGTATGCCCCGAGGAAAACGTTAAACTCAAATAATGTGGTTAGATGTTTACTACTAATACTACTACTTATTTCTGTAACACTACTAGAAATGCACAGAGCTGTACACAAACATGTAAGTGACAGTCCCTGCTAAACAGAGCCTGCAGACTATAGCTCCCTTTAAACTATAACCCTTGATAGAATGTAAGTCTGTTGCTGAGAGGGTAGTACAGATTTGTGAGGTTACACCATTAAAATACCTGGAGGTGTGCCGCAGGTAAGAGTGTTTGAGGGATATTGAGTTCCATAATTTAGGTTGGGATTAGTGATGAGTTTTGTATATGAGCGCCTCTCATCCTCTGTTAAAAATAGATCTCATGCATATTCACCACCTTTGAGTTTAATGCATCACACTTTTCATTTATGCCAACCAGATTATTTAAGTGCATTAATAATTTGATATACTCCAAATAGAATTTTACAATTCTTGCAAGATTTTAGAGTAGTGCTTCCCTCGTTGTCCAAAGCCCATTGTCAAGTTATGCGCGAAAAGACGTTTTCTGTTTAGCTCCTTCCTTATGGAATAGGCTCCTTAAATATGTTAAAGCAGAGGAGAACTTTAAGAAATTTATGATTCTTTTAAATACATACTATTTTAAATTAGCTTTTGGTATGCAGATAGATGATTCTGGGAAGGTATACTAGATTACTTGAGAAATACTGTGAATCAGCATGGCCTTCTGTCTGTTTGTTTGATTTTTAGGGTTGTGTTTGATCTTGTGTGAATGAATAAGTCTTTCCTATTGCTAATTGGAGTTCTTTTAATTATTTGAATTTAACTGTTTAGATCCTATTATGGCATGGTGATTAAATACAAGTTTTAATAAACATATTGATTCTCTGGCAGCCTCCCCCATCCTGTGAGATCTGCTGCATGGTCTTGCCTGTGGGTGTCAAAATCTTGAGTTCTGGCAGGGCTTGATTTAAGAATTTCTTTCAGAACCCTACAATCACGGATCCTTCATCTAGCCACTAGGTATTAGGCATGTAAATGTCATTAAAAAAAAAAAACTATACTGTTGGTTACTATAATAAACTTCAAGCAGCAGATTTATTCCAAAATTACTGATATCCTTATAACATCCACTGTATCATCAACTCTGTTTCACTTATAAAATGTAGAGGACCATCAGAGGTGCAGTTCCTAGCTTATGTGGAAATTAATTCCAATGCTGCATTCTGCCACCTTAGCTCATCATTGGTCCATGATATCCTACCTTTTTTTTTTAATATCATTTTAATCTTTTTTTACTGATTTTATCTTGGTAAGTAAATTCCAATTTTATAATCATTAATGACGGTTTCATAATACTTCAAGGAGAAAATCATACAATTACGACTTAAAATACCCACCAGCCCTATTGAATACGCAACACTCCTAAACTGTCTAGACCCAGAAGACGGAATATATCCAGCAGACAGGACCTGGACCGAATTCGAATTACTGTCAGAAGACCTCATCTCTAAAATGCTCAAAAGATTCGCCAAATCTCAATGCAAACTAGACATCTGCCCTAACAACCTCATGAAATCAGCTCCTCAACAATTCATAATAGACCTAACGAACCACGTGAATTTCATGCTACAAAATGGACTTTTCCCAAAGGAAAAAGGAAACATTTTACTCACCCCAATACCCAAAGACACAAAGAAAAACGCAAGCGAAATAACTAACTACAGACCAGTAGCATCTATACCACTAATAACCAAAATAACCGAAGGGATGGTAACCGAACAACTCACGGACTATCTCAACAAGTTCTCCATACTGCATGATGCCCAATCAGGATTCCGGTCTAATCACAGCACAGAAACAGTATTAATTACCCTAATGACCAAATTTAAACAAATGATTGCAACCGGCACCAATATACTCCTCTTACAATTTGACATGTCAAGTGCCTTTGATATGGTTGACCATGGAATCCTACTACACATTCTTGAATATTTTGGCATTGGAGGCAATGTCCTAAACTGGTTCAAAGGGTTCTTAACCTTACGCTCATATCAGGTCACATCAAATTCAACCACGTCTGCTGCATGGACACCGGAATGCGGAGTACCGCAGGGATCCCCCCTCTCGCCAACCATTTTCAACCTAATGATGATCCCCTTGGCAAAACTTCTATCAAACTATAACCTCAACCCATACATATATGCCGATGATGTAACGATTTACATTCCTTTCAAATAAAACATTAACGGAATCTCCAACGAAATCAACCAAAGTCTACACATTATGAACACCTGGGCAGATGCATTCCGACTGAAACTGAATGCAGAAAAAACTCAATGCCTCGTACTTACCTCCCAATACAACACGAATAAATTTACCGCTATTAACACACCTAAACTAAATCTGCCAATCTCAGAAACCTTAAAAATCCTTGGAGTCACTATTGATCGCCACCTGACACTCGAGAATCACGCGAACAACACAACCAAAAAGATGTTCTACTCTATGTGGAAATTGAAAAGAATAAAACCATTCTTTCCAAGATCTGTCTTCCGCAGTCTAGTACAATCACTCGTACTCAGTCATCTGGACTACTGCAACTCACTATACGCAGGCTGCAAAGAACAAATACTGAGGAAACTTCAAACAGCCCAGAATACAGCAGCCAGACTCATCTTCGGAAAACCAAAATACGAAAGTGCAAAACCCTTACGTGAGAAACTACACTGGCTCCCACTCAAGGAACGTATCACTTTTAAAGTATGCACCTTAGTCCACAAAATCATCCACGGTGAAGCCCCTGCATACATGTCTGATTTAATAGACCTGCCACCCAGAAACGCTAAAAGATTATCCCGAACTCTCCTCAATCTCCACTTTCCTAAGTGCAAAGGCATAAAATACAAAGTACTGCAAGCATCAACCTTCTCTTATAAGAGCACGCAACTCTGGAATACACTACCATGCAACCTGAAAACGATCTACGAACTAACCGACTTCCGCAAACTATTGAAGACTCATCTCTTTGAGAAAACTTACTGCAAGGATCAAAAAACATGAAGTCCACACACACTAAGAGAAATGTATCAGTACACTCTCTTCTGAGTTCTCTTCCCCCGTATTCTCACCACACCTAAATCTCTACCCTCTTGTTATTGTTTTATTGCCCTATCAATTCCCCATTGTTACATTACATTGTTCTACTCCCCATACTATATTTCGACGTTGACTTTGTCTTCCCATTACTCTTCACTGTGTAACCTATAATCGTAATGCAACAAATTGTACTTCCACCATTCACAATATATTGTAAGCCACACTGAGCCCGCAAAAAGGTGGGAAAATGTGGGATACAAATGCAATAAATAAATAAAATAAATAAATAAATAATAGTTTATGTGTCTCACTCTTCAGCAATTACTTATCTTATGTAACATGGGGAATTCTGTGCTGAATGATCATGTTTTGCCTCAGCTGTTTTAAGGCTTTTCCCCTTATGCTGTGGCTCTCACTGGCTCTGTTTCTTCCTTTCAAAATGTGAGAGTGAGACATATGAACTATTATAAATTTGACATGAATGACTGTAAAATTAGAATTTACTAACAAAGGTAAAATCAGTATAAAAAGATATAAAGACAAAAGAAAGATAAAAATTATATAGAAAAAGATGAGATAGCATGGACCAGTGACACGCTAAGATGGTAGAATCTAGCATTGGAATTAATTTCCACATAAGCAAGTTCCCCTGATGGCCCTCTACCTTTTATAAGCGAAATCGTTGATGATACAGTGGATATCAATAATTTTTTATAAAATTTAACCATTTAAGTTACTGAAATGTGAAAGGTTTAAAGATTTATCGTTCCCATTGTACCTGCATCCTCTCCATATTGGCCAAAAGCCTCAACGTGGGTAACTGCCCAGTACATGGGGAAAGGGAAAGCTAGAAGTCAACCACAGGCTGGTTTGAGTGACTTCTTAGTTTATGTCAAAAGTTATGAATATTTAAATATCTACTACTACTATTTAGCATTTCTATAGCGCTACAAGGCATACGCAGCGCTGCACAAACATAGAAGAAAGACAGTCCCTGCTCAAAGAGCTTACAATCTATATGATAAGACTGGTTAAATAATGTTTTGCATCCCTAGTAGGTGTCAAGGTTGTGTAATTACTATGAGTTCCTTTCCCTATGAGGCCTAGGAACTCTATCTCTGCTGCATTTCCTTTCTAGATGAACCAGAGAGCAGAAGGCCTGACACCTAACCCAAGTCTACCATCAGACTGGTCCCTGCAGCTTGTATTATAACCATTCGAACTATTTTAGTTAGACGTTAGTGCTGGGCTTTTAAGACTGAAATTATATGTGAGTCATTGGTTTTTGTTTGGATCCTTTGTACAGTGCCTTACTTTGTACCTTCTGAGTGCAGGCTAGCGTGGGAGTGGCATGGGTTCGAGCAGAGAGAGCACTAACATGCATATTTTTTCACTTTCCTAAAGTTTAAACCTGAGGTTCCACAGAAAAAATGCCTGCACAAATAGTAGATGCAGATTTGTATGTGTACTTTTGCTGAGTCAGTTTTCAAAGGAATGTTTTCCCTTAGAAAATGAATGTAAAGTCTGTGGGTAAAAGTACTACTAATAATTTCTATAGTGCTACTAGATGTATGCAGCGCTGTACACATTATATGCAAGTATTTTTTCTGTCCCTAGTGGGCTCACAATCTAAAGTGGGTTTTTTTTTTGTACCTGAGGCAATGGAGAGTTAAGTGACGTGCTCAGACTCACAAGGAGCTGCAGTGGGAATTGAACCCAGTTCCCCAGGATCTCACCTAACTGCACTAAGGCTACTCCTCCACTCAAAAAGTGCCCGCAGATGAAATATGCATGCTTTGTTTGAAAGTTGCCTCCATAATGTATTCGTGAACTGTTTTCCTGATTGTGTTTCTTTTCAAAGATTCCTTTGAGCCGCATCTGCTGGTGCTGCTGGGCTATGCTTTGGCTATCGGAGAATATTTTCCTGAAGATTTGATAAAAACTATATTCAGTGTCGACTTCCTGGCCAAGCTGGATGCTCAACTAGAAAGTATGTGCAAAGAGTTTGATTCCTTTCTGCTTTCTTATGTGGGTTTATACAGAATTTTAACTTTAAAGCTGGTCTCATTCCGTAATAGCCTGGCATAGAGCTTTTAAGGGTTAAGCCTTTTTTCTGCATTCCAAGTAATGGTTTCTACTATGAGACAGTTATTTTCCTTTCCAGAAGCTGAAGTGGAGTAATTATTTTTTAAATTATAGTAGGACTTGAAAGTCACCCAAGGGGATCCCTAACCAGAAATATATTTTCAGATGTGACACTGATCCTTTCAAAACATTCTCCTTTACATAATTGATCTTTACTTGTTTTCCTGCTTAATTAGTTTTGTGATTTCTTGTCCTTTTATGTCAGTGTGGAAACCTTTGCAGCCCCATTACTTGGCTGATACTGTTTGTATACTATAAATAAAACTGGCTGCTGAGATCAGAAACCAGAGCCAGTGGTACTATACACCCAGAGCAAGGGGGGCGGAGCACAACGGGTAATGTGTCATAAGGGAAGCCGGAGCCCGATTCCAGGCTTCCTTTGTGCCGTTCTTCTGATGTTCAACAGCACTCGCAACAGAGGAAACAGAATGAGACCTGCCTCTGCCACTTAGCATTTTAGCTAGTGAGAATGGTTTTCTCTCTCTTCGGAGGTTGTCTGACATTAACCAGGCAAATAAGCTACAAGATCATCTGTCTTGGATGTAGCTCTGTGCTCTCCCCAGAAAAAAATCGTTATTTTTTCCTCCTATACTAGTATAATATTTTCAATGATGTCTGTTTATATGCGCCATGGCTGGTGTAAGGGGTGTGGCTATCATAGGGGTGGAGTCATGTGGTAACCCCACCCGTAATGAGTACCGGCACTTTGCGATAAATAATTTGATTTTGGGTTGCTGTTTGGGCACTCAGTCTCTGAAAGGTTTGCCATCACTGCTATAGCAGGTTATAGTGCATTATAGTTTATTATGCAATATCTTTGTTTCCATTTAAGCACTGCCTGCAGCTTTAAATATGAGAATCCGATTCCGACTTATGGAACTGAACAGAGCAGTGTGCCTGGAGGGCCCCGAGTTTCAGATTCCTTGGTTTCATGATCGTTACTGCCAGCAGTTGCAGCACAGAGGTCAGTAAAGCATGAAGATGAGAGAGTGCATAAGATGCAGCAGTATAAAAACAGATAAAGGCCCTTTGTACATAGAATGTAGAGAGCAGAATTGAGACGTCCAGGTTGGGGTGCCCCGAATTCCAGCAGTATCCCACTCCAAATCTCTGCATAGTATGGATCTCCACATGTAAATAGTGCCTTTCTAAAAGTGCCATTTACATTTGTATGCAACCTATAGGTGTAAAGCCTGCTATTTACACGTGGATATACTTTTAAAAAAGAGTCCATAGTATTGCATCTGTTTGACATACAAGAACTGTTTGAAAAGGAGAACTAGGTAGAGAAGAAAACTGTATTTTTCGGTCTTGTACAGTCTGAGCTAAACTGAAATACAGCGCGAGTGGGAAATAAATCTCCACCTAAGTGTGGTTTGTTTGGGTTTTTTTTTCATTTATTTTTGTTCTAGTACTTTATTGGTAAATCTATTCATACATTATTTAGACTTTTTAGTATGAAAGGAGGGAGAGATGTCAGAGGCTTAAACTGAATGAAAATCATGCACAGCAAACAGGAAGAACCTCTGTGAAGAAACAGCACAAGCAGAAAAGAGTAGAGACTGGCCAGAGGACGATCCAACACAGGATATGGTGCTTAAATACACTTTATTTGCAGCTTGAGTAGAAGCCGTTGGGCAGCTTCATTTGATCAGCATACTGTCTTGTTTTCCTGTTCTGCACAAGAGATTGCTACACCAGCGTTTTAAACACAGTTGTTTGGTTGCAAAGAGTGTGATTGTGACCCCTGAAACAGGTGGCTAGTGGCTCTGAAACATGGACTGTGTCTGGTCCTTCTACTCAAGTTGCAAATAAAGTGTATTTAAGCACCATTTCCTGTGTTGGATCATCCTTTGGCCAGCCTCTGCTCTCTTCTGCTTAAACTGAATGAACACATCATTGGTCAGAAAAACCACCTGATAACTGTCCTGCATAAAGAAGCTTCTGTTTTATTTTGGTGGGTTTTGAGGGTAGATTAAGTATATTCAATTAAAGTATTTATTGTTTGGTTCTAGTTTTCCATAAAAAACACCAAGACAGTATCAGGTCTATATATCTGACTGATGATATATAGAGGATTTTAGAACAGTGTTCCATGTTTTGAGTCTCCGAGGTATTTTCCTCCTTTCATTTTGAAACGTCTGAATAGTATATGAATGGGTTTATCCATAAAGTGCCAGAATTAAAATAAATGAAAAAGCTTAGGTGGAGATTTAATAGGGCTGGGAAAGAATGACATTGTGTAGTGCAGTGTGCACCAGTGGAGCTCTGGAAATAGGGTGATCTTAAAGGGAACTTGCAGATACCTGGAAACTCCTGTAGAATTTCCCTTTGAAAATCTGGGGTGTATCTGGGACTGTGGGTATCTGTATCTATGTACTGAACCAGCTTGCATCTTGCCTTTCCCTTTTCCATACCTGGAGTGGGGGAGAGAACAGCTTTCAAATAACATTTTTATGGGAAGGGGGGCGTTTAGTGGGGAGGTAAATAAAGGTTTACCATGTAAAAACGTTTGAAAACTGGTGAAATTATTGGTGGGCTAGTGGACTGTTTTGGGTTCATAGAGCAGGTTTTAGTTTCTATGTCAGCCTTGGAATCAGCCAGCTCTCCTGTGCCCAACTTTGAGTGGAAGGTAGGTGGTGGGAAGGGAAGGTTGCACATAGGAGGGCTCAAGGATGCATTGTAGTCTTTGGGGAAAACAGATGCCCTTCTATTGCAAAATGTAGTAGTATGTAGGGTCATAAAAAGGTACCTAATTTCTGGTTAGAAAATAGAAGGTGAGGACCCTCAGTGATGGATGGCAGAGTGGGAGTTTATCTTTTAAATTCTAAATTATTGATTGATTGCAGGTTTGATTGTGCTGTCTACACTCTAAACAAACAGGTACATTTCTGTGCCACTGCTCTTTCACAAAAATGGGTTCAAACAGCAAATTAATCCTGCCTTTTCATGAGAATCTTACTCATCGTCATCTTATGTACAAGCAGCCCACTCTGTGTCCTCCACTCCTTTACAGCCCTTGTAGGTATTTTATTTAACCAGTTATTTGCTCTTTCTCCAAAGACAAGCAGGCTGATAGTCTCACAAGTGGGGTGACGCCACGTCGGCCCCGGAGGATTTTAAAGCAAAATCTAAAAATCTCTTCTACGGCGTTCCGTCGCGCGAGCGATCGCACTGCGCATGTGCGCACACCTCTTCCCGCTCGCTGTGCGGACACGCCCTTCAGTTTTTCTTTTTCCTCGTCTGAGGAGACACTGAGTTCGTTAGTGCTTCGTGTTTTCTTCAGGTCCTCGGAGTAAAATCTCTTTTTTTATTTTACCCTTTTGGGTGTTCTTTATTTTTTCATTTGTACTCTTTCATGGCAGGCTCATTGTGGCTTATATATACAGGTACTTTTTGTACCTGGGGCAAGGAAAAGTTAAGTAATTTCCAGAGTCACAAGGGGCTGTGCCTGAAAGGAAGACAAAGCATATAAGCTTCTCTTTTTCTTTTTTCTTATAAAAGTGCTGGTATATTGTTATCTGTGGGCTCTCTCTCGCCAGCAAACTAAACAAGCCCACATTTTTAGGATCCATTTATTACAACTTTACAAATGGCTCTCCGGAGCTGTGAGAGCCTGCTTCAGCACACCACTGTCCTTAAGTCCCACAAGTGGTGAAGGTGTATGTCACAGGAAAAAAACAGGGACCTAAGCAGGTGCATCCCTGGTCAGCCACTGAATGGGCAACCTGGTGACACAAAATCAGTGGTGTAACCTTTGAAGTGAGTCTCCACCCGCCTCGGCGCCTCCTGCTCTGCAGGTCATTCGGGCGCATCGGAGGATGTGTCTTGGGCCGGATCATCTCCCTGTGAAGCGCAAGTAGTGTCTCAAAGACGAGACGTATTCTACTCTGCCAGGGATGCCCAAAGGAGATCATTCTGGAGTCCGACAGAGACCGATGCACGCTGGGTATAGTTATGCATCGAATAGGTCTCCACCTGCCTCGGCGCCTCCTGCTTGGCAGGTCATTCGGGCGCATCGGCGGATGTGTCTTGGGCCGGATCATCTCCCTGTGAAGCGCAAGTAGTGTCTCAAAGACGAGACGTATTCTACTCTGCCAGGGATGCCCAAAGGAGATCATTCTGGAGTCCGACAGAGACCGATGCACGCTGGGTATAGTTATGCATCGAATAGGTCTCCACCTGCCTCGGCGCCTCCTGCTTGGCAGGTCATTCGGGCGCATCAGCGGGTGTCGGTACCATCGGTGCCCAGAGCTTTGCTCCCTCTGTTATGGAGGTATCCGGGCTTCAGACATCAGTCGGTGCCGAGAGCGTTGCTCCCTCTGTTATGGAGGTATCCTGGCATTGGACGTCGATACACCGGTACCAGGTATCAACAGTGCATCGGTACCGGGTATCATCGGTGCCGTGGATACCATCGGTACCGAGTGTCATGGGTACCGTCGGTACCGAGTATCTTCGGTACCGTCGGGTACCGAGTATCTTCGGTACCATGGGTGCCGTCGATACCGAGTGTCATCGGTGCCATGGGTGCTGTCGGTACCGGGTATCATGGGCACCATAGGCACCAGGTATCATGGGCACCATCGACTATCGGTACCAGGTATCATCGCCCATCGGTACCGAGTATCATGAGTACCATCGGTACCATAGTATCAGGTATCGTCGGTACCGCGGATACCATGGGTATCAGGTATCATGGATGCCGTCGGCACATGAGTACCATCGATACCAGATATCATGACCAGTTACCATCAGTGCCATTGGTACCAGGTGTCATGAGCACCGTCGGTGCCATGTGTACCATCGGTACCGTCGGTGCTGTTGGTGCCAGATATCATGGGTACCATCGGTACCACATGTCATGGGTACCATCGGTACCAGGTATCATGAGTACCATCGATACCAGATATCATGACTATCATCGGTACCAAGTACCATGGGTACCATTGGTACCGGGGGCCATCGGTACCATGTGTATCATCGGTACCGTCGGTGCCATGGTCTGGCAGTCTGGTTTCGATTCCCTTGCATTTCCAGATTTTGTCCTTGGCTTCGGGACCATGGGTACCATTGGATGCCATGGGTGCTACCGCCTCCTGCGGCATCTAGCTTTTCACCTGGTCTCCTTCACCGATGCTGCCTCTGGTATGGGTGTTCGCACCCTACTGGGGCAACTTCTCGACCCCGTAGTAGAACTTACCGCGCCTCCATATCGGACACGTTTGGATCTGAGCTGCTCTGTTTGAGTAGTTAGCTCAGTTCAATGATGGTTCATCTGACATTACAGTGGAGATTATGAATCCCAATGCCCAGATGCTCGAGGTCCTAGACTACCATCTTCACCTGAGTCTTCTGCCACTCAGAACAGATAGGAGTTCTAAGAACTTACTTCGGTTACGAGCATTCCCACCGGAGTAGGCTAAACCTTTTCACCAAGTGGTCAGGTAGCACACGGTGTGTCGCAGGTTCCTGTCCAAGGGCATTTTCGACACTTGTAATGTAACATTTAGATTTCTGCTCTAGGTACAATGATGCGCAGACTCTCATGACTGTGTGCCTCTCTCCTGGAGGAGGAGACTCAGCAGAAAATTGTAGATATGCTGTGCATACACTTCCTCATCTCGGAAGTTCTTTAGAGAGAAGAGTAGTTTTCCTTGTGCCTTAAGGGGTCGTACCTATACTCCTACTTCTCGACAGCCGGTTCAGGCTATGCCTCAGCACGCTCGTTCTAGTCAGCGGCGTGCACCTAATCAGGCCCCTGCAGCTATTCCCCAGGAACCAGAGAGGGGTTTTTGACTGGCCGTACCGGCCAATCTGCCTGTCGGGGGGGAAGTTTAAATTTTCTCCACCAAAGGTGACTTCTTTTATCCTCCAACCGGTGGGTTTTTTTCAAATAGTCCGGTTAGGATACATTCTCAATCTGGAATCAAACCCTCCACATTGTTCATTGGAAGCTTAATCCTTTAGCTTCCATCAAAAGTGAGTACTTGCAGAGGAACTCTCTGCCTTTCTCAGCGCCAATGCAGTCGAGCCCGTTCCACCAGGGCAAGAAGGGTTGAGATTCTATTCCAGGTCCTTCCTTGTGGGTTGCGTCCCATCATAGACATAAGGGGCCTAAACAGATTTTGGTTCAGGATGCTTTCCCTGGGCATCCTTCTTCCCATACTTCAGGAAAACGATTGGTTATGCTCTCTGGACTTACAGGATACTTATACTCTCTTTGCTTCCAGAGTATGTTTTTTCCTAGTGCCTGGCTGTTGTTGCAGCGTATCTTCATGGACTGGGAGTGCATGTGTTCCCTTAACACGATGATTGCCCGTCTCAACAGATTACAGCACAGTACATATTGAGACTTCTAGACACATGGCTTCCACAGTTCACGTAACTCCCATGGCACTTTTGCACATGACATCCGCTCAGTGCATCCTAGCTTCCCAGTGGTATCAAGTTTAGGGTATCTAGAGGATGTAACCCAACTGTTCGCCAGTCTTCGGAATTCCCCTCAGAGGTGGTTAATTCTCTCCATTTTGATTCTGAGGCGTCCCGTCCACCTTACTCAGTCAAAAGCTGCTGACGAAGGTTGCATCCCTCCTGGCTATCCAACCAAATTATTTTAATTCAACCAAACAATCGGGTTGTGATGCACTCGATAACAAAGGAGTACTGGATCTTGCCCTCTGAGTCAGGATGCCATGCAGATGTAGCGGTGGGCCCGCAACGCGGCATGTTTTCTCCAAGCCACTTATCTAATTGGCGTAAACAGCAGTCTGGCCGACAGGCTGAGCAGGATAATGCTACAGTCATGGTTGTTGAGCATGCCTATAGTTCGAAAGATCTTCCGGAAGTGAGATACCCCCTCAGTGGATCTTTTTGCTACTTAGTCCAATCGCAAAGTCCCTCAGTTCTGTTCCAGGCTGCAGGTTCACGGCAGGCTACCATCGGATGCCTTTCTCCTTCTTTGGGGGACAGGTTTTCTGTATGCGTATCCTCCCTTACATCTGGTGGAAAAGACTTTGCTGATTCTCAAGCAAGATTGTGGAGCCATGATTCTGATTGCTCCTTTCTAGCTGCGTCAGATAGGATTCCCTCTTCTTCTGGAGTTGGAATGTTTTCCAGCTCTCATTACGCAGAACGAGGGGGCACTTCTACATCCCAACCTCCAATCTCTGGCTCACACGGTCTGGATGTTGAGAGTGTGGGTTTCGTTGAGTTTTCCAGAGTGTCTCCCGACTCTTGCTTGCTTCCAGAAAAGATTTCACAAAGAGGTGTTATTCTTTTTCATGGAAGAGGTTTGCCGTCTGGTGTGACAGCAAGGCCCTAGATCCTGCCTCTTGTCTTATACAGACCTTGCTTGAGTTCTTTCTACACCTGTCTGAGTCTGGTCTCAAGACCAACTCTGTCAGTATTCATCTTCGTGCTATAAGAGCTTATCATCAACGTGTGAAATGTCAGCCTTTAGCTGTCCACTTCATGAGAGGTTTATTTCTCCCCCAATATTGAGAGAATTCCTTGTATGTGTCTAGGGGAGATTATTTCTGTTGGGCTTAGCACCCCCAATAATTTTGACAGTTGGCTCTTATGCTTCGGTCAGAGTCCCTATCACTCCTTATCCAGTATCTTGGGGTCTCAATATCGTTTTCATCCAGCTGCTGCAAGCTCAATTCGGGCCACTGGATTCCTGCCATCTGAAGTATTGGACCTGGAAGGTCGTTTTCCTTAGTGGCTGTTCCTTCAACTCGTAAGGTCGGTGAGCTTCAGTCTCTAGTAGCTCAAGCGCCTTACCTTACTTCTCATCTTAACAGAGTAGTTCTCCGCATGCAGACAAAGTTCTTACTGGCGCTGGTATCAGAGTACCAGCTGATCCAGTCAATTGTCTTGCCAACATTCTTTCTCCCTCATCTTACATCCCTGGCGAAAGCAAGCTGTGCACTTTTTGCGTGGAGCAGACGAGCTCCCTCGGACGGTCCGCCCAGTTGTTTATTTCTTTTAATGCCAGTTGCTGTTGGAAACCGCATCATTTCTTCTTGGCTAGCAGATTGCATCTCTTTCATTTTTGTCCAAGCTGGACTGACTCTAGAGGGCCATGTCACGGCTCACAAAATTAGAGCCATGGCTGAGTCGGTGGCTCATCTAAGATCAGTCACTATTGAAGAGATCTGCAAAGCTGCGGCGTGGTCATCAGTCCACACATTCACATCTCACTACTGCCTTCAGCAGGATAGCCGACGCGTCAGTCAGTTTGGGCAGTCGGGGCTGCAGAACTTCTTTGGGGTTTAGAATCCAACTCCAACCCTCCTAAGCCCATTTTTGTTCTGTTCCAGGCTACACTCATTTAGATGTTTCTTCTTTTCAGGTCAATTTTTATTCTGGCCTCGCCGTTGCGAGACTCAATTGACCACTGTTTGTTGTGTTGTGTAAGCCTGGAAGCTAGGGATACCCCACTTGTGAGAATATCAGCCTGCTTGTCTTTGGAGAAAGAGTAGTTACTTACCTGTAACAGGTGTTCTCCGAAGACAGCAGGCTGCATATTCTCACAAACCCTCCCACCTCCCCTTTTGGAATTGTCTCCTCCATCTTTTGGATTTAACTGAGGGGCGTGTCCGCACAGCGAGCGGGAAGAGGTGTGCGCACATGCGCAGTGCGATCGCTCGCGCGACGGAACGCCGTAGAAGAGATTTTTAGATTTTGCTTTAAAATCCTCCGGGGCCGACGTGGCGTCACCCCACTTGTGAGAATATGCAGCCTGCTTGTCTTCGGAGAACACCTGTTACAGGTAAGTAACTACTCTTTATCTAGTCTTTCTCAGGTTTTGGTAGGCCAGCTGAATATCTTGTAGATTAAAGAGGGGAGTCCTAAAGAGCATGAAATTTCTTTTGCTCCCTTGCTGTTGCACAAGAGTTTTCCAGGGAATTTGTAGTTTCTGAGCTACAAATCAGCAAACATGTCCTTGTGTAATGTTTCTAGTTATCGCCCTTGGGGCCACCTTGAGCCTACTATACTGCACGATGTGTATGAAAAGCAGAAACCGAGATCAAATGAATTGACAATTCACTGGCATGTGTTTTGGAACATTGCATCTGCTCTTGTTTTATTTCCTATGATGTTGACAGTGTTTTGACTGTTTTGGCTAACCCTGTGTTTCCGTTTGTGTCTGTAGGTAATGGATGCGTGAGTACGTTGCAACAGCAGATTCACCAAATGCTGGGAGAGATACTGGGCGGGATCAGCTATGCTAAAATCTCAGTCCTGACACCTTATTATTATGCATTAGGTGAGATGCAGCTACTTGCTATCCAACTTCCAGGTGTCAAATAAGATCACAAAGAACCTGCTGAACTTTCTACAAGAATTTGACTCCATGATATCCTTCCCTCCCAAGATGGGAGCCTTTAGGAGAGAGTGGCTTGAGATTCTAGTAAAATACCCATTTTTCTGTTGTGTGCATCTTTATTCCCATTATAAAGTCCTATTCAACATAGTGTATGAAAAATTTTAAAAGGTCCAACTCTGCCTTGTAAAATGTAGCAAAAACTATTCTAGAAAGGATTTCACCTATAGCAGAAAATGTTTTGTGGGTAAGACTCTTGGACAGTAGAATACTGTATCCTCAGCCCAGGGGAAGTAAGAAATACTCATCAGTATGTTCCCGAGAGCCACAATTTGATTTTTATTATTTATTTATATATATAAACTGCATCTTCCCAAAAATTTCTCTTTATTTGGTGAACACAGAGGTTCTGTCATAACAGTCATCCCCCACAATATAAATACAACAAAAACAAGCTATACCCTTAGCCTTCCTTGCATCCCGTTCTTCAAAAGCATCCTCCCTCAAAGGCACAATTACACAGGGTACGTTTTAAGGGCCCTCCTAACTTTCCCACATCTTGCTCCTCTCTCAATGCAGAAGGCAAAGTGTTTTACAAGTGAAACTTGGAATGAAAAAAGCCCTATCTGTACAACAACATTTGTCATTGCATTCATACCTGGAATACACAACCATCCTTCCTGGGAGCATAATGCCCTCCCAGAGCATAGAAACTGATTTTGCCAGTAAGGTAACCAAGGCCGTGCCATTACAGACTTTGAAAGTAATAGCAATCACTTTGAAATGGATCCAAAATTGTGCTAGGAAACTTAGGAGAGGTAAATCCAAAGCACACCCAAACACAGCAAAATAGCCAAAAAAGCACAAGGAGCCTTCAAGAATAGAGGGGAGGTGTCAGATCAGTACTTTATTAAGCAGCCAGTACAGCTGCATTAAAACGGGTTTCCACGAGGACGGGACCAGAGCTGAGAGAGAAGGGAAGGCTGAAGGCGAGCCTGCTCGCCTTTCACTGCTGCCAGGGCCCGAGGTAAAATGAGCTTTAAATTATGGGCGGTAGAAAGGCGAGGACTGTTGTGGGAGAAGAGGTCGGACTGGGGTTGGAACCGGAACTTTCGACGGCTTTTCTGGTTGGGTGATGGGAGGTGGGTTAGGAAATATTGGGGGTGCTCAAGCACCCACGGATTCGGTGCCTATGGTCACCATAAAATTTCTACAAGAATTTTATATCACGATCAAAGAAAATTCCAGAAGAGATGAGAAAAAAAGTTGCTGAAATATATCAACATAAGAACATAAGAGTTGCCATACTGGGACAGACCAAAGTATCCTGTTTCCAACAGTGGCCAATCCAGGTTACCTGGCAAGATCCCAAAACAGTACAATACATTTTATGCTGCTTATCCTAGAAATAAGCAGTGGATTTTCCATCTTAAGAATGGCTTATGGACTTTTCTTTTAGGAAGTTATCCAAACATTTTTTTAAACCCTGCTGAGCTAGCTGCTTTTACCACATTCTCTGGCAACAAATTCCAGAGTTTAATTTCACGTTGAGTGAAGAAATATTTTCTCTGATTTGGTTTAAATTTACTTCTTTGTAGCTTCATTGCGTTCCCCCTAGTCCTAGTATTTTTGGAAGGGGTGAACAAGCAATTCATGTCTACCCATTCCATTCCACCCATTATTTTGTCAATCTTTATCATATCTTCCCTCAGCCGTCTTTTCTCTAAGCTGAAGAACCCTAGCCGCTTTAGCCTTTCCTCATAAGGAAGTTGTCCCATCCCCTTTATAATTTTTGTCACCATTCTCTGTACCTTTTCTAGTTCTGCTATATCTTTTTTTTTTTTTTTTTTTTTAGATGTGGTGACCAGAATGGCACACAATTGCACACAGTATTTGAGGTATGTTCCCACCATTGAGCGATACAAAAGCACTATAACTTCCTCATTTTTGTTTTCCATTCCTTTCTTAATAATACCTAATATTCTATTTGCTTTCATAGCCACCTCTGCACACTTGAGCAGAGGGTTTCAACGTATCATCAACAATGACACCTAGATCCCTTTCCTGGTCGGTGACTCCTAATGTAGAACCTTGCATCTCATAGCTATAGTTTGGGCTGCTGTTTCCCACATGCATCACTTTGCACTTGCTTACATTAAAAGTCATCTGCCATGTGGATGCCCAGTCTCGTAAGGTCGCCTTGTAATTTTTCACAATCCTCTTGTGATTTAACAACTTTGAATAACTTTGTGTCGTCAGCAAATTTAATTACCTCACTAGTTACTCTCATCTCTAGATCATTTATAAATATGTTAAAAAGCAGCGATCCCAGCCCTGCGGAACACCACTATCTTTCCAGAATACTGTCTGGAAAGGGTAACATAGCCATTTCTAAAGTTCTGGGACTCCACTGAACCACAGTGAGAGCCATTATCTCTAAATGGAAAAGACTTAAATAGTGGTGAATTTTCCCAAGAGTGGCCTGCCTGCCAAAATTTACTCCAAAGGTGCAACAACAAGTCATCCAGTAAGTCATGAAACATCCAAAGAACTGCAGGCCTCTTGAGGTGGAAACTACTGCTATCCAAAAGTAATATCAGTGCTTGTCTTGCATTTGTAAAAGCATACCTAGATGTGCCCCACGCCTTATGGGACAATGTCCTGTGGACACAGGTTCCATTATGTTTGGCGTAACGCAAAATATAGCATTCCACAGTCAGCACATCATACCAACAGTCAAACATGGTGGTGATAATGTGATAATTTGGGGATGCTTTGTTGCCTTGGGACCTGAGAAACATTCCATTATTGAAGGAACCATAAATTCTGCACTGTACCAGAAAATTCTTAAGGAGAATGTCCGATCATCTGTCCGTGGGCTGAAGCTGAAGCATAATTGGGTCATGTAGCAAGCCAATGATCCAAAACACAAAGCAAGTCTAAATCTGAATGGCTGAAGAGAAACAAAATTTCGGATTGACAAAGTCTTGACTTGAACCCAATAGAGATGCTGTGTCGTGACCTGAAATGAGCAATTCATGCACGGAAACCTATGAATGTGTCTGAATTGAAGCAGTTCTGTAAAGAAAAGTGGGCTAAGAGTCCTCAATAGTGATGTGAAAAACTAATATCAAACCAAAGGAAGTGTTTGGTTGCAATTATTACTGCTAAAGGTGGTACAACCAGTTATTAGGTTTAGGGAGCAGTTAACGTTTTGCATGGGTGATATGGGTATTGGATAACTTTGTTCCTTAAATAAATGAAGTAATAATTTAAAAACTGTTATGTTCCTCTTGTCTAATATTACATTTTGTTTAAAGATCAGAAACCATTCAGTGTGACATATATGCAATAATATGGGAAATACTTGGGGTGGGGGGGAGGTAAATACATTTTCACACCACTGTAAGTGGATGTTTTTTTCAGGCTAGTTAACTGTACTCTTTACTTCTGGAAATAGTTTTAATCTGTTTAAAATTTTGCCTTTTTAATTATTCCTCTCTTGCATTAAAGGGAATATTTTGTAAACCTGTTAGAATTTTTTTTTTTGACTAAGTATTCCTTTTATCTTGCAGACTTTGAGTGTATTTTGGATAAGAATAAGAAGCCTCTTCTGCATGTGGATCAGAATATACTTTTGGCCGATCTGGCAAAAGTGCAGTGGGGGCAACATAGCCAACTGGTGGAGAGAGCAGGTCTCCCACCATGTGCTCAAAGGTTAGTTCTTTTTCAAATGCTATTGTCTGCTTGTGATGATTTATTTATGTATTAATATATTTATCCTGTATTGCATAGTTACATAATTTCCTGATCTAGAAAAGTTTTGCCATCCCATTGATAAATGCCTCCACTGAGAGGGTATAACCACCCAGATACATAAGAATATAAGATGAGCCATGCTGAATGAAACCAAAGTACATCCTGTTTCTCCTACAGTGCCAATCAGAGAGATTACCTGATGCCTTTCTAAAGATCTAATTTTATGCAGTTCTAAAGCTGTTTGCTTATGTTTGTTAAAATTAGATGTACTGCCAGGCTTGAAAAGATCATGGCTGTGTATCATAAAATGAAATGAGCACACAAATAGGGAAGTGGAGGAGTGGCCTAGTGGTTAGGGTGGTGGACTTTGGTCCTGGGGAACTAAGGAACTGAGTTCGATTCCCGGCACAGGCAGCTCCTTGCGACTCTGGGCAAGTCACTTAACCCTCCATTGCCTGCCGCATTGAGCCTGCCATGAGTGGGAAAAAGTGCGGGGTACAAATGTAACAAAAAAAATTATCATGATAGGAAAGCAACTTATTCACAAAAGTAACTCACGCTCCACATTCCATGTGTCCAGGTGCCTAGTGAGAGTCCTCTGTGTTCCCTTACATATTAACCTGGAAAAGCAAGTTTTAAAAAAAATGGGGTTTCAGACTCCCTTTCAGTACAAATATTAACAGGAACTTGATTACACAATGAAAGGTGCCAACCAAAAAATGCACATTCCTGCATCCCTACCCATTGTGCCCTGGATGGTGAAGGGAGTACCATTTGGCAATCGGTCAAAGATCTTAATACTGATTATAAAGTACAGTACAGTGAGCACTTCTATACTGCCTGCACCATTTAGTTTTAAGCGGTTTACAGTAAAAGTTTTAGAACACCAATTAAAAAACAAAACCTTTTACAAATATGTTGAGCAAAGAATTTACGAAATTTTAAATAATTGCTCTGAGTACAGTGCTATAGGTAAAGCATTCCAATATTCCGGTGCCTTCCCCTTAAAAGATTTGTTGCATATTGTCTTCAAACTGAAATCTGAGGTAGCACTTTGTTAACATAAGCTGATCAAGTTAAAGAGAAGGTCATCTTAGCTTCAAATAAGCGGACCTAGGCCATATAATATGTTATAAAAGAAACAGAGAACTTTACATTCAGTTCTGGCTGCAACTTCTAAACCAGTGATGGGCAACCTTTTGAGCTTGGTGTGTCAAAATTCACCAAAAAACTGAGCCTAACTCGGGTGGTGTGTCACTTCAAGAAAAATCACTGCTACTAGGAACGCCCCCCTAGGGCCCCCCCTACCCGAGATCGCTGCCCACCCGAGGTTGCCGGGCCCCCCCTCCACCCGCTACCGGGCCCGGAACTAACCTTAAAGCCTCCTTTCACGTTGCAGCAAGCAGCAGCAGGGCAGACCTCTCCTCCTTCCTTCTGTGCTCCGCCCTCGCGGACGTTACGTCAGGCGAGGTCAGGACACGGAAGGAAGGAGTGGCCTGCCCTGCTGCTGCTTGCTGCGACGTGAAAGGAGGCTTTAAGGTTAGTTTCCGGGAGCGAGGAGGGAGGGCGGACCACACTGCTGCGGCGCCGCGTGTCACCCAAAATGGCTACGCGTGTCAGTGCTGACACGCGTGTCATAGGTTCGCCATCAGGGTTCTAAACAATGCAATTATCTTAATAGAGGAGTAACTCTATTAAATGTAATCTTAAGTAAAATAAGTTTTGCCACTATGTTTTGAAGCATTTGTAATTTAGTAGTCGGCACGTTTTTGGGGAGACTCAAATACAAGACGCTACAGTAATCCAAGTGAGACAAAATAGTTGCTAAAGCAACCAAATAAAAGGTACTTGATCATAAAAAAGCTCTGTGTGCCAGTACCAAAATCTTAAAATCAATCCTATAGTTGATTGGTAACAGTGAAACTGAATAAATAATGGAGTCACATGATCCCTATGCTTTATATTACCTAACAGAGTGCTATGTTCTGTAGCTGACTCAAATTGTAAATAAACAAACCCGGCATAGATCACATTGCCGTAATCCAATTGAGAAATAAAAAGTGCCTGAATTAATGAATGTAATGTGTTGTCATCTTTTAACCACCTTCTTTGGTTATACTACACTTGGTTGAAGATAACTGAAAACAAACCCAATCTTGGCTAAGCTGCTTAGGATCCATTCCTTCTGAACCGGATTCTTTGGAAGATGTATGTGTTAGGCGGGGAGAGTCTGATAGGAACGGACGGGGAGAGGGATCTTGGGGTGATAGTATCTGAGGATCTGAAGGTGACGAAACAGTGTGACAAGGCGGTGGCCGTAGCTAGAAGGTTGTTAGGCTGTATAGAGAGAGGTGTGATAGCTCTTATTCGGTCCTGAAGCTTAATTTTACATAGAATGTTGAGATGGTAGGAGGGAAGAGGAGTCTGCTACGTTTGGGCTTATAAGGAGCTCTGGTTGTTGGAGGCATTCCTAGTACATTACAGTCCCACTGATATGATCAGCGTGGGGCCAGATAGGATATTTAAACTGGGCCCCGCTGTAGTATTACCAGTACAGTGGAGGAGTCTGGTACCTGTGGTCAGGACTGAAGTGTCCTTCTTAGGAACCTTGGCTGTTAGAGTGCAGACCTACTGATACCAGATAATTCTTAAATCTGGTGTCCCTGTGGCATTTGGCAGTAGGCACATGCCCGAGAGGGAGTGTCAAGTAGAAAGGCCCTTTGGAATTCTTCGGAGCCAGATAGGGAAGAAAATGGAAGATATTTTGACTGAAGACTTGTTTGCCGAATCATTTGCTAATATGGGAAAGTGGAAAAACAATGACACAGAACCTCTTCGTCCTTCTGTTAATATTAAGGGCTATGTTTACTAAGCAGCACTATGGGTGCGTTAGCGTTTTTAACATGCATAAATGGTGTATGCGCGTTAAATGCTTAGGCGCCCATAGAAATATATAGGCGCGTTAGCATTTAAATTTACAGGCACGTTAAAAACGCTAACGCACCTTGGTAAACATACTCGTAAGAGCCCAATGGATCAAAACGTCTCTCTCTTAGTAAGATGTGAGACTCTGTCTTGTGAGTGTTAACTGCTTCATTATCTTTTGGAGATTCTTTAAGTTCTGGAAGCCATACTATTCCAAACCTAAAAGTCCAAAATCAGTGATGTTGGGAGAAGGAGTATTTGTGTTCTCCTCAGCACCAGACGTTACAAAGGAAAATGTTTACTCCCTTAATCTAGATTGTATTATGTTAAGAGGTGTCTCTACCATCAGCTGTTTCTTCCCCAAGCTTATTTTTGTCGGTGCCTGAAGTTAAATCTAGTGATTTTGACTCATTGGCTAATATATGGTCTGGGATGACTCGAACAGAAGCTGTTTTGCACTCTATGACCCAATTATGTAAATCTTCTAATGATGTTTCTAAATTGGAGGAGATGGTGTTCTTGGCAAAACAAATGAAAACATTATCTGAAGTTTCTGTGTTGCAAGCTACGAGTGTAGCAGCTATTAAGGATAGTTCAAGTCTAAACTATAAACTTGAGTCCTTGGACAATTTTATTGTTGGCAAAAAAATTAGCATTAAAAAAAAATTTCCTACAAGCCTACTTGCTTTCCTCTGAGATTCTCTTGAAGTTTCTCAAGGGTGTTCTGAAAATTCCTGGAGTAGACAGTTTTAATTGTTACCTTTAAAAATATGTGGTTAAAAACAGCTAGGATTAGAAGAGGCTTTTAGGGCCCTGTTTACTAAGGTGTGCTAGCATTTTTAGCGCGTGCACAAAATTAGCGCGCGCTATGTAGGCGCCCATAGGAATATTGTGGGCGCTTACACAGCACGCGCTAATTGTTAGCATGCACTAAAAGCACTAACGCGCCTTTAGCTCGGCTTAGTAAATGGAGCTGTTAGATAAAGTTGAATCATGATTTGGCTGCTTTTCTAGAGGCATCTAATGTTATATTCCAAGGTTAAAGCTACTCTTCTTTTTGGACGCCAATTAAATGCATTTACTTCAGAAAATAAAGATTTGAGAAAATGTCTGTGTTTCATATTCTTTTTTTGTCTGCGTGGGATTTGGGGGGAAAATATTGTAATTATGTAATTACAATTTTGGCTAGATTGTCTAGCTTTATTTTGTTTGATGTAATATTTTGAATTAAGTACCATCATTTACTATTAAACTGCCTCTTAAAAGTGAACCACAGAGGATGAATTCCACTAATATTTTGTTATACAAATACTGTTCAATAGAGTTGCTGTGGAGTTTCTTGATTCAAAGGCATTCTGCAAAAACTCTTGTCATCTGAAAGGAGAATATGCAATGAAGAAAAGACATCTTGAAATTCTTGGATATCACGTTGTTCAGGTATGGCTTAATATTTTTGGAGATCAGTTTGAAGGATGTTTTAGACAAGGTGTCAATAAGACAGTTTCTTATACTATTTTCCTTTATTGTAAAGATATTTCTCAGAGGACAAGCAGGATGATGTCACCCAGTTATATTCTCACAACTGGGTGATGTCATCCGACAGAGCTCAGTGTGGATGCTGACTAGCGAGACTGAGAACTTTTTAGTAGTGTCCCATCAGGCAAGCGTGGGTCTCTCAGTCGTCATTTTTCCATGGAGCAGGGAGGCTGAGTCCTCGTATTCTTTTCACAGTTTGATCATCTCACTCCTTACTATGTGAGTATTTTTTCTCCTAATTTGAATTATTTTTTTTTTGTTTTCTCTATTTCCCTTTAATTTTTGCTACAGTACAGTCTCAATTATCCGACATAAACAGGACCAACCCGTTGTCAGATAAGTGAAAAGACAGGTAATACAGAAAACACTGCATAAACCCCTCAATGCATAAACAAAGGCATAGAGTTCCCAATTTTCAAAAATTGTTCTAAAGCAAAGATTTTTAATAGAAATAAATGCGATGACATCACTGGGGAGGTCTGTCGGATATGGCGGATGGTTGGATAATCGAGACTGTACTATAGTTTGTTTTTTTTTCCGAACTCTTCAAGTTTCCTTTGTTTTTCGCAAGTTGCTAGGCCCATTTAGGCCAGAGCACTGACCTCAATTTGAACGCTGCCCCTTTTTCAGTTCACAATTAAGGAGCTTAATTTGACCACAATTTTTTTCTCGATCTCCCAGAAGACCCCCATTGGCTTCAGAATGTATGCCCAATGTAATCGGGTAATTTCTGTGGAAGACCCGCACTGTTGGTGCATTGAGTGCCTTGGGTCTGACCATGAGCCTAACTCTTGATTTCTCTGTTTAAAAATTCAGTTGAGGACACAGAGGGTGTTGCAGGTCCAACAGGAGAGACATTGTGGCTCCTTGAAGGCTAGAAGCATCAACCTCAATGGCTGCCAAAATTTCAGGATCTACTGGGAGTGCACCGGCATGGAGAAGGTCTCCACCTCACTTGACATCGAGCACTGAGAGTAGGCACTGGGACGGGTCAGCATCGGACCCGACAACGAGGGCACGTATGGGTTTTCGGTCATTGTTAGCACTGAAGGACCCGCATTGCTGAGCATCGGGGGAAGCCAAAGAAGCACAAGTGTCCATCCTCATTGACGCATGTTGCCTGGAGCCTCAATATCGACAGTACCTGAGAAGCACTGGCACTGGGAGGAGCAGTCCCTCTCTTTTGGAAGAGGTGCTGGTGCGCAGGTCTCCGTGCAGCCAGGTCTCTGCTACTGGTTTGGCACTGAAGTCTTCTCAGGCTACCTCTTTCCCAACTCCCCCGCCTTTGCAGATGCTTTCCTTCAATGAGCAGTTCTGAGCCGTATTTAGGGAGGAGCTGGCTCAGATGCTGCAGCTGCAGACCAGCATACAAGCTACGAGCTCATGCCTCAAAACCCCCAGGTAGAGAGGCTCGGACTCATTTAGGAGGAAAGTTTTTCAGGGGTCAATGCTCATTGCCCTCATCCAGTCCTGTCAGCTCTACACAAGCCTTTACTTGCAGTCTTTAGTCTGCAATATACTCAGCCTTGCGGACTCTCTCCCACAGGAGCAGACTGCAGAGTTCTCCACTTGGCCAGTAAGCAGCTGGAGTGCAGAAAGTATCTGGCCAGGGGCGCATCTGATTCTTTTGACATAGTGTCCAGACTCTTTGCCATGAGTGTGGGGATGTGCAGACTCTCTTGGCTGCATGTGTATGACCTGGACCAGCAGTTCAGGAGAGGTTGGCGGACGTTCCATGCCAAAGTGAAAATTTGGTGATTTAGATGGAAGAGGTTGCTGACCTCATTAAGAAACATACTGACACTATCCAAACCCTGTCTTGGCATCCTCCAGCTGCAACCTGTTCCTCGTGGAAATTTTCTAGTGGACCTAGACGGCAACCCTACTACTCTCAAAGATGTAGGTTTTCACCACCTTCCCGCTTTGCCCAGAACTCTTCAGCCCAGAGTTCTTGGACTCAATAGTCCTATCCTCAGAAGCCCTAGCCAGCTCCGCATTCGAAGCAAGGGACGAGCTTTTGACCGGCTCCAGGAGATGTTAGCTGCCCTCAATTTAACTGTCCTGGATGACTTACCGGTAAGGGGGAGGCTGAATTTTTACCATTACGGGTGGCCCCTTCTAACCTCCGACCAGTGGGCTCTTCAAATAGTCCATCTCAGTTTCATCCTGCATTGGTTTCACAGACCACCAAATTGCTCACCAAGAGCACCATTTATCAGCTCTTGGAACAAGCAAATACTTGTAGAGGAAATATCCGCCCTTGTACAGGCCAATGCGGTTGAACCCATTCCACTAGGGGAAGAAGGAAAGGGATTTTATTCCTGGTACTTCATGGTGCCCCAAAAGAAGGGGATTTCATGCCATCCTAGACCTAAGGGACCTGAGCAAATTCCTGGTCAAAGTTCAGGATGATTTCCTTGGGCACCTTTCCCCATGATTCAGGAAAACGATTGGCTATACTCTCTGGATGTAAGGGTGCCTATACTCATATTTCAATACTTCCCAGTCACAGGAATTCTCGGATTCCGAATAGGAAGAAACTGCTACTGCATTCTGCCTTTGGGCCTTACATCAGCTCCCAGGGTATTCACCTAGTGTCTAGCTGTAGTTGCAGCATATTTGTGCAGACTGGGAATGTATGTATGTGGACGATTGGCTTGGCAAGAGCACATTGCAAGATGGAATAGCAGAGTCAATGCGCCTAGCTATTCCGGTGTTGGAGTTACTAGGGTTTGTCATAAGCTACCCCAAGTTCTACCTTCTCCCAGTCCAGTGATTGGAGTACATAAGGAGCGCAGCTCTATACATTGCAGGCTCAGGCTTTTCTCCCACAATCGAGAGCAGAGACCTTAATAAGCACTCGCCTCGCAGGTCCGACCAGCAAGGAAGGAATTTGGAATCTTAGTTCCACAGTCAAATTTGATCAAATTGTCCACCAGAGAAAGGCATGAGTTAACTCGGGTGGAATTTGGATTACATCCGCTAGATTTCCAGCCGCCTGAGACCAGTGGGAAGCTAGGGTCCACTGGGCTGCTCTCAAATGGAGCCATGCCATGGGTGTGACATATACTGTTGAGGTCATGTGTCCCATCAATCTCAGTTGGGCAGTAGCGGGAATCAAACCCAGTCCCCAGGTGCGCAACCTGCTGCACTAATCATTAAGTCACTCCTCTACACCATTAGGCCACTCCTTCTCTTAAGTATGGCCTAGTGCTTAGAGCAGCAGGCTGAGAACCAGGGAAGCTAGGGTTTAAATCCCACTGCTCCTACTGATGTCCAGAATCAGAAGGAGCAAGTCACTTTGCCCTGGGTACCAAATTAGATTCTAAGCCCTCTAGAGAAGGTACCTGTCTACTATACCTGCATTGTAGTTTCCCTTGTGTGTAGATTTGTAAAGGCAAGTATCTTAAATCCATCCCAAAAGCTGACAGTCGCCCAGGAGTGCATGGTTTGGTGTGCAGTATCCTTGAAGGATACTGTTTAAAAAGAACATTCAGGGAATCCCAGTAGAGAGGTTTAAACAATGCTGAAAGAAAGTCAGGTGTGTTTAAGGAGAGAGCAGGATAAAGGATGCACATTATCCTTGTCAACTTCTAAGCAGCTTGTAGATGCAAGGAAAAACACAATTTGAGTGCCTGTATACAAATGCTAGAAGCCTAAAAAATAACATGGGAGAGCTGGAGTATCTAGCAATAAATGATGAGGTAGATATAATAGGCATCTTAGAGACTTGGTGGAAAGAGGACAATTAATGGGACAATATCAGGCTTATTTTCGAAAGAGAAGGGCGCCCATCTTTTGACACAAATCGGGAGATGGGCGTCCTTCTCCCAGGGTCGCCCAAATTGGCATAATCGAAAGCCGATTTTGGGGTGTGTCGGAGGTGTAGCAAAGGCGGTACTGGGGCATCCCTGACAAGCACTTGGGCGACTTTACTTGGTCCATTTTTTGTTAAGACCAAGCCTCAAAAAGGTGCCCAAACTGACCAGATGACCACCGGAGGGAATTGGGAATGACCTCCCCTTACTCCACCAGTGGTCACCAACCCCCTCCCAACCTAAAAAAAAACTTTTAAAATATTTTTTTGCCAGCCTCAAATGTCATACCCAGCTCCATGACAGCAGTGTGCAGGTCCCTGGAGCAGTTTTAGTGGGTGCATTTCACTTCAGGCAGGCGGAGACCCAGGCCCATTCCCCCCCCCCCCCCACCTGTTACACTTGTGGTGGTAAATGTGAGCCCTTCAAAACCCACCAGAAACCCACTGTATAAACATGTAGGTGCCCCTCTTCACCCCTTAGGGCTATGGTAGTGGTGTACAGTTGTGGGGAGTGGGGTTTGGGTGGCTCAGCACACCGGCATGAAGTCCACTGCAGTGCCCCCTAGGGTACCTGGTTGGTGCCCTGGCATGTGAGGGGGACCAGTTCACTACGAATGCTGGCTCCTCCTACGACCAAATGGCTTGCATTTGGTCATTTCTGAGATGGGCATCTTCGGTTTCCATTATTGCCGAAAATTGAGGACGACCTAAATTTCGCGATTTGGACGTCCCCGACCATATTATCGAAATGAAAGATGGACGCCCATCTTTTGATAATACGGGTTTCCCCGCCCCTTCGCCAGGATGTCCTGCGAGGACGTCCTCGGGAAAACTTGGGCACCCCTTTCGATTATGCCTCTCTATGTTAACAGGGTATAAATTGTATTGCAATGATAGAGAGGATCAAATTGGAGGGGGGTTGCGCTGTATGTTAAAGAGGGAATTGAGTCAAATAAAATAAACATTAAACATGACACTGATAGCAGCTTGGAATCATTATGGACAGAAATTCCATGTGTGAAGGGAAGGAGTATTCTTGTAGGGCTGTACTACCATCCGCAAATTGGGCAACGCTATAATAATGGTGATTTCAATTATCCCTATATTGACTGCATAAATGTTACATCAGGAAGTGCCAGGGAGATAAAATTTCTAGATGTAATAAACGACTGCTTCTTGGACCATCTGGTCTAGGAACTGACGAGAGGGAGAGCCATTTTGGATCTGGACCTTGGTGGCATGCAGGGCATAGTACGAGAGAGAACGGTGTTGGGTCCCCTGGGAAACATTGATCATAATATGATCAAGTTTGAGCTACTATATGGAATGAAGCCACAAAGAAAATCTACTGTAGCTGCATTTAATTTTCGAAAGGGCGACTATAATAAAATGAGGAAAATGGTTAAAAAGAAGCTAAAACAATCGGCTGCAAAGGTTAGGTCACTAAATCAGGCATGGATGTTGTTCAAAAGTGCCATCTTGGAAGCCGAGACCAGATGCATTCTACGTATTTATTTACAAAGGTAGAAAGAAGAGAAAACAGCATGGTGAAAAGGTAAAGTGAAAGAAGCTATTACAGCTAAAAGAATGTACTTCAAAGAATGTAAAAAGGACCCTAAAGAAGAAAAAAAAGCAGCATAAGCACTGGCAAGCTAGATGGAAAGCATTGATAAAGAAGGCTAAAAGAGAATATGAAGAGAAATTTACTGCAGAGGCTAAACTCTCAGTAACAACTTTTTTAGGTACATCAGAAGCATAAAGCCTGTGAGGGAATCTGTGGGACCATTAGATCGCGACGGAACAAAAGGGGCACTCAGGGAGAACAAGGTCATAGCAGAGAACTGAATGAATTCTTTGCTTTGGTCTTTACGGAAGAAGATAGATCTATGAGATCTAACTGTTCCAGGATTGGTTTTCAAGGGTGATGATGCAAAGGAACTGAAAGAAACCTCGGTGAACCTGGAAGATGTACTGAGACAAATTAAGAGGAGTAAATCACCTTGACCGGATGGCATATATCCAAGGGTATTCAAAGAACTCAAGCATGAAATTACTGATCTACTGTTAGTAATATGTAACCTGTCATTGAAATTGTCCATAGTGGAGGAGTGGCCTAGTGGTTAGGGTGGTGGACTTTGGTCCTGAGGAACTGAGTTCGATTCCCGGCACAGGCAGCTCCTTGTGACTCTGGGCAAGTCACTTAACCCTCCATTGCCTGCCGCATTGAGCCTGCCATGAGTGGGAAAGCGCAGGGTACAAATGTAACAAAAAAATATATATATCTGAAGATTGGAGGGTGGCCAATGTAATACCGATTTTTAAAAAGGGTTCTGGGACTTCCGGTGGAGCCGGGCGGCAAAATGGCAGCGTTGCCGTGAGCTCCGTCGCACCACATTATGAAGCTCCGAGTTGACGGACCAGACCCGTTCCAGCGACTCCTTGCAGGCCAGCGGAAGCCAGGGGGACACTTACCGCGCATGGGGCAGCGTCTTGAAATTGATGGCAGCAGCGAGAAACTTAAAACATAAAAGGAAGGCGCGCCCCACAAAGCAAAATGGCGGCCGGAGGCGGGAGTCGCACGCTGCATGGCGGCAATGAGCAAAATGGGAGAAGGTAATATTTAGAAGAGGACGTAGCGAGCCGAGGGAGAATTGAGCTCCGGGCATATGAAGGGATAAGAGAAGAGTAAATCAAAAGACAGTGTGACCCGCCAGGGCTGGTAAAGCATTGACGACCGGAGTGGTGGCAAATGATTGCTGGGCGGACGTGGCCTTGGGAGGCCGGGGCCCTGATCCGCTGAGTTAAATACGCAGTGGTAGCTGGTAACTTAAAGAGAGTGACTTCCCTGAATATCAATACAGGAGAGAAAGAGACAGATTGCAGGCACCCAGAAGACAGCGGAAAGCTTTGCTGGCATTTACGGACTGTTAGGGCTTTGGCCCCATAGTGCGCAAACGGATTTCAGGGGAGGCCCTAAATAATTTACGAAGTGCGCCAGCGGCTTACGTGGGCCCAGACTTTTGGATTCTTGGATTGCTGCTTATAATTACACTCGCAGCCTGGGCAGGAGGTGGCGGAGGGCTTCTCCGACTTTTGCATGGAGCAATATTTGAAACATATGCCCTCTGGAACCACACGCAGGGGAACAAAGTTTGACAAGGAGAAGATATCTCCACCTAAAGCTAGTCAGAAAATGGCGGAGCAGAAACAAACTGGTGTGGGAGAATTTACTGAAAAGCAACTAGCCCAGATTACCGCTGCGGTGAGCGCGGCTCTTAGCCCAAGGTTTGATTTACTAGCGGGTCAGATGAAAAATATGGAATCTTCAATGGCAGACACAGAGAAGAGAGTGGATGAAGCTGAGAACCGGATTTCGGCAGTAGAGGATTTAAGATCGCAGCACCTACAAGAAATAGCACGTCTACAGGAACAGCTAAAGTTGCAGCAGGACAAGATAGAGGACATGGAAAACCGATCACGTAGGTGCAATTTAAAACTTGTTGGACTGCCAGAGAAGGTTCCAGAGAGGTCTCTGGGGCCCCTCCTGGAACAGTGGCTGAAAAAAGAGCTGGCTTTATCTGATAGTTACGGAGAACTATGCATAGAGAGAGCACATAGGCTGGGACGCTGGCAACAGAATATGCAGCGGCCCAGGATTGTCATTATTAAAGTGCACAATTATCTGCACAAAGAGGAGATTCTCCGTGGCTTCAGAACAAGACGAGATTCCCTTACATATGAGGGGACTCCGATAAAAATTTTTCAAGATTACTCAGCTGGAGTCCAGGAGCAACGGAGGCGATTTCATCCAATATGTGCAACATTAGCCAATAAAAACAAGAGATTTATGTTGATATATCCAGCCACTCTGAAGATACAGCATGGGAACCAATGGCATTCATTTCAGAAGGTTCAAGAAGCCCAGCAGTTCGTGGATGTAAAATTAAAAGAGCCAGATCCATAAGAGTAACTGTGGTCCAGGGGAACATGTATCATGGCAATAAACCACTTGGAGAAGAGATTTGAGGACTGGTAAATGTGGATGTGATGACACTACCTAAGATTTGAGGGCTCATCCGCGGGGCACTTTACCTCATATTGTTCCAGGGGAATTTCTGGCGTGAGGCCTCTTTGGAGTGCTTCGTGGATGTACCTCTTAATGTTATTATTCCGGTTGGAAGTTACAATGTTTGATATATTCTGGGTTGAACTGTTGGATTGAGTTATTACAATATGAGATTTAAGTGTGATCCAGAAACCAGATTCTAACACGCACAACAGAAGGAACATAGTGGGGGGGAGGAATTGATATAAAACAAAGGGGGGAAAGGTTACGTTAGGGGCTTCATGTAGGTGATAGAAGTTCACACAGGTTCAATCATGATGGGAGGGGCAAGGGGAGGGGGGGAAGATACACAGAGACAACGGAAGGGAAGTAACGCACAGGGACACCAGATAAAGTACACAGAGGAAAAAAGAGAAAGTTTATTAGAGAGGATAACATTAGACAGGAGAGACATAAATTGGAACTTACTTATCACGTACTCCGTGGAGGCCGACACAGATGATGGAGTGATAGTACACTTAATGTGGCGACTGGGGAGGGGCTGGGACCCAGCTGCCAAACGATATAAAATAAACCTAGAGTGGATATCACAGTACCATCTGTACCACATTGTAAATTAATATCATGGAATGTTGGGGGTATAACATCCCCATGCAAGAGAAAAAAGATTGTAAAACATTTAAAATATTTAAATGCTGATATTGTATGTATGCAGGAAACAAAGCTATCAGATTTAGAACATGATAAGCTCCAACAAAGTTGGGTTGGGCAGGTGCTCTATGCCTCAGCGGAGGGAAGAAAGGGTGGGGTAGCGATATGTTTTCATAAACGTTTGGCCTACTCAGTTAAAAAGGTGTTGCAAGATTCTGCGGGGCGGTATCTTTTGGTCAAATTGTGGTTACAAGGGAGGGAATTATATATATTGAATGTATATGCCCCCACGCCACCAGAGAGGTCATTCTTCCCTAATTTGCTGAGGCAGATGACACCATATCAGGACAAAGATTTGATTGTGGTGGGAGATATGAATTGCTTGTTGGACCCCGGATTAGATTGTACAGGGGTGAGAGGGCTTGCGCGTGTAGGACACAAAGAAGGGAGAGTGCTAAAAGAATTTGGACATTCTCTCTCTGTGATAGATGCTTGGAGGAACTTGCACCCAGAGACTAGGGAGTATTCGCACAGATCGAGGGCCCATGGAACATGGGGAAGGATAGATTATATTTTCGTATCAGAGACACTGTTTCCTCAGGTTATTAATTCCAAAATGGAAGAGATACTGATCTCTGATCATAGCCCCGTATGGATAGAATTAGATGGTGCATACAACTCAGTAACGTCTAGACGTTGGAGATTCCCGAGTTATTTAGCTAATGATAAATCATTTCAAAAATTTTTAAAGGCCCGGTGGGATGAGTACACACATTTCAATGGAGCCCACCAATCTAACCCTCAATTATTCTGGTGCACGGGGAGGGCCGTCCTACGGGGAGACCTGATTGCATATGTTGCGGCTAGGAGGAAAAGGTCCACACGTAGTTTAATTAGTTTGAACAGGCGGCTAGCAGGGGCAAGGCGCCGATATTTGGCGCAGCCAACGGGAACTAATAAAGACAGATACTTAGCTATACAAGCCTCCATCAATTCCATGTTACATGAAAATCAAATGAGAAATCAGACCTTCCAAAAATATAAGTTTAATAGGTTTGGCAATAGGGCCGGGGGACTTTTAGCAAGGATGGTTAAGAGGAGGGGCGGAAACCGGACGATCCCAGTAATTCGAGATAAAAGGGGGGGTATTACCAATAAGCTAGAAGATATACAGAGAACTTTACAAGAGCACTTTATGCATTTATATAAGAAGGATCACTTAAAAGGGAGACCCGAAATAAGAGAGTTCTTAAGGAAAGCTGATATGCCACAATTGGGAGAGGAAGAGATGGCTATGTTAGACTCTCCGATACAGATGAAGGAGTTGCAAAGTGCGATTAAGGGACTAAAATCCCATTCCGCACCTGGGGTAGATGGTTACTCCGGTGAGTTCTATAAAATTTTGGAGCTCTCCCTCCTGGGCCCTCTATACGCATACCATCAGGCGGTTATCTCGGAGGGGAAGTTCCCACTGCATGAGAACACCGCGTGTATATCCTTATTACTAAAACCCGGGAAAACCGCAGAAGAACCAGAGTCATACAGACCTATCTCATTAATCAATGTAGACATTAAGCTGTTGGCAAAGATCCTGACTGAGCGCCTTAAAATATACCTCCCTAAAATCATTGGGCCAGCACAAGTAGGGTTTATACCAGGGAGACAGTCGGTGTTGCACGTCCGGAGAACATTGATGTCTATGGCCCAGTGTAGACACCAGCAAATCCCCGGGATGGTGGTTAGCTTAGATGCCGCTAAGGCATTCGATAGGGTCAGCTGGGACTTCCTATTTGAGTTACTAGAGTGGATAAAATTGCCCACTAGGATTATACGAGCAATACAGGCCCTTTACAATGATATGAATGCACAGGTAGTGGTTAATGGCGGGATAACGACAAGATTTTCTGTGGAAAGGGGAACTCGTCAGGGTTGTCCCCTTTCACCTCTGCTATTTGACTTGACACTGGAACCACTGCTTAGGACGTTAAATTCGGACACTGGGATAAGCGGAGTGAGACTGGGAGATCAAGAGGTGAAAGTTTTAGCCTACGCGGATGACATTCTTATGTTATTCACTGACCCCCAACGCTCATTAAAAACTGCATTGGAGGTGATTCGGGAATATGGCAATCTGTCGGGGTTTTCCCTGAACTATGATAAATCGGGAGCGATGGCCCTTGACGAGACTATCAAAGCGCAATGGCAAGGGAAGTTTCCCATCACATGGGTAGGCTCTAAACTGAAATACCTAGGGGTAATGATTTCTAATAATTATGCTTCACTATATAAGGATAATGTAGGTCCCCTCATGGATATGACTAAATGTAAACTGACTATGTGGCGAGACCTACGATTAACAATTTGGGGACGAATTGCGCTTTTCAATATGATGATTGCTCCCAAATGGCTCTATGTATTTCAACAGCTACCCCTCTTTTTAAAATCTAGGGATGATAAATTACTCATTAAAATAATACAGGGGTACCTTTGGCAAGGGAGAAAACCCAGATTGACATATGAGCAACTTACAACACCACGGGACGCGGGAGGAATGGGTCTTTTAAACATTAAGTTCCTGACGGTTGCCTGTTCAATGAGACACATAAACGACTGGTACCGGGGGACTTCGGATTTCTCTGTGACTTCTGTGGAGGTATCCAGGCTCCCCGGGATACATTTTAGCTCATTACTACATACCGGAGTTGCTTTGCCTCCGGATGCATTCAAAATACATCCACTGTTGCGAGCTCTCAGGGAGACCTGGAGGTGGACATGCAGGAGACGCCATTTCTCGGCCCGGGTAACACCTTGGTTGTCGATTTGTAATAATCCGGCCTTTATACCGGGCCAGGGGGGTGGAATATTCCGTAAATGGGAAAAACAGGGAATAATGTATTTAGCGCATATAGTGACAGACGAAGGGAAGATATACTCTTACCCAGAGCTTCAACAAAAGTATAAGATCTTGGGAAATAACCACTTTGCATACTATCAACTAAAACACTATTTAGCCTCTCTAGATTGGAAAGATTTAACGGAGGATGTAGTAGAAGTCCTTTCAGAGGATTTCACATTAGGAGCTCAGCTTGCTGTTCCTTTGAAGTTCCACCATCAACTGCTTAAAGATTCAACGGCTGAACTAGATTACAAAGGGTTAGCAGAAAAATGGTCAAGTGACTTAGAACATATGATTTCTCCCGAGGTCTGTAAAACGTACTTGAAATCATTGTACAGACAAAGATTGTCAATACCACAACGAGAGAGACTGTACAGATGGCTCCTAAGAACCCATATATCCCCGAGCAGGGCATTTAAGGCTGGATTTGCGGAAAACGGAAATTGTCCGAAATGTAATTTTGAGAAGGCCTCACTGGGGCATATGTTCTGGAGCTGTAAGCACGTTAAAAGATTTTGGTTAAGGGTGGGGCAGGAGATAGATAGGATTTGGAACTGCACTTTTATTAGAGATCCACTAATATTATTCAATAACTTTAGATATACAACAACACCTCCGGTGGGACTCAAAGCGTTCTTGTGCATTGGAATGTATTATGGCATTAACTCGATTTTGCAGTTCTGGAGAGATGCGGAAGAACCTCCCCTGCAGATATGGAGGGGTCAAATGCTTAAGCAAATGCGAATTGACCGGTGCGGTATCCGAGAGATAGATAGTACACCGGGACAGAGGTTCAGAGCACAATGGGAACCAATGTGGGAGACCTTGACACCTAGAGGAAGGAGCTATTTATTAAACTTTTAATGTTGGCATTACATTACATTACATTGCATATTGAACATGTGGTTTGGGGGAGGAAGGGGCTGACCATGAATAAGAGGTTCAAGAAGGCAAGTCATAAGCAGATCTTCCCCTCATATTACAGTGTGGAGGGGGCACAAGCGGATGTATATACACTGGTTTAAAGACCATAAGGGCCTTAGATCCTGTTGTTTAAGTTCGTTTCTCTTTATTATAATCTGGATGAGCAAGAAAGGTGTCACACCCTGTGTTAATAAAGCAAAGGGGCCGGGATGGATGAAGGGATGGGCAAGCGGGGGGGTTTATAAGTAGCAGTAACTATTGAAGGAGAAGAAGGGAGAGATTCCACCGAGACCATAAGAACACAAGGTCCCGGTGGAAGAGTTATGGGATGGGTGGGAGGGAGAATGGGAGAAATAAATAAAAAGTTTGATGATGGATGTTGGATGTTGTAATGGTATTGTTGGATTGGTTGTCCTGGGGCAACACTGTATGTGCCCCTGGCTGTTGATGTGATAACATGTATCATCAATAAAAAATGTTGAATCCTAAAAAGGGTTCTGGCGTGATCCGGCATACTACAGACCGGTAAGCCTGACATCGGTACCTGGTAAAATAGTGAAAACTATTATAAAGAATAAAATTATGGAACACATAAATAAATATGACAGAGTCAGCATGGGTTCAGCCAAGGGAAGTCTTGCCTCATCAATTTGCTTCATTTCTTTGAAGCATGAATGAAAATGTGGATAAAGGTGAGCCAGTTGATGTAGCATATCTAGATTTTCAGAAAGCTTTTGAGAGAGTTCCTCTTGAGAGACTCCTGAGAAAATTAAAGAGTTATGGGATAGAAGGTTCAGATGTGGATTAGGAATTGGTTATTGGGCAGAAAACATAGGGTAGGATTAAATGGTCATTTTTCTCAATGGAGGAGGGTAAATAGTGGAATGCTGCAGGGATCAGTACTGGGACCAGTGCTAAATGATATGGAAATCGGAAAGCCGAGTGAGGTGATTAAATTTGCAGATGACACAAACCTATTCAAGGTTGTTAAAATACATGTAGACTGGGTGGGGGACCTGGTGGATAGTCCCGCGACCAACAAAAAAGCAGGAGTGGCAATTCTATTTCGAAAAGGGCTCCAATATGTATTACATGGTAGGGTTACTGACTCTCAGGGGAGATATGTCATTCAACACATCACATACGCCCCAAATCAATATGATAAGCACTTTTTCCAGAACCTTATCAGGCAGATACAGAGCTTTGAACAGATGCCGGTGATAGTGGGTGGAGATTTTAATCAGGTGTACGACCCATTGGTGGATAGCACTGGCCCCTCTCGGATTAGACCATTGAATTATTCCAGGGGAGTGCCTTGGGTGTGCTCGGAACTGGAGCTGTTGGATTCCTGGCGTTTGCTACATCCAGGAGAGCGTGACTACACCCATTTATCTAGAGCTCATGGGACGCAGTCACGTATTGATTACCTGTTGATATCACAACATATTGCAACTCACCTGGTACAGGCGGAGATAGGCCCAACCCAGGTGTCAGACCATGCAATGATTTGGGTATCTCTGAAATGGAATAATGAACCCACGAGACCTCCTTACTGGAAATTCCCCAGGGCGTTATATTATGATTCCCACTTTCATACTTTTATGAAGGAAAAATGGGAAGAATATGGGGAACTCAATCGAGAGAGCTTTCAATCAAATCCAGTACTATTCTGGGAGGCTGCTAAGGCTGTATTGCGGGGACTCATAATATCATACACAGCTCATAAAAAGAAAATGAGGGAGGCTGAGATGAGACGACTGGAGATGAGAGTGCGCTCTCTCAGACAACTATATGGGAGAACACAATCTAGTGCCCATAAGAAAGCATTGGTGATAGCACAGACAGAACTTAATCAATTCATTCCTGCACACAAAAATCCTTGATATACTATAAATATCAGATGTACCAATATGCCAATAAACAAGGAAAACTTTTAGCGAGGCTGATTACCCAAACGAGGGGGAGGAGATGGGTAACACAACTCACAGACGCACAAGGCACTAGACATCACACTAACGAGAATATTAATAGAGTATGTGAAGCCTTTTATACCAGTTTATATTCACCACCAGAAAACGAGGGACTGGAAGCAATGTCATATTTAGAGGGGCAGAATCTCCCCTGACTTGGGAGGGACCAGCAAGAGATATTGAATGCAGCTATCACAGTGGAGGAGGTTCAGTGGTGTATACGAGATAGCCCTATGTATAAAGCACCGGGAATAGACGGATTTTCATCAGAGTGGTACAAACTTTTAATCGATGAGATTGGAGAGTGTTTAACAAAGGTCTTTAATACTTATGTAACACACGGGGAACTCCCATCTTCACTGCGGACAGCACAAATAATTGTATTATTGAAGCCAGGGAGGGATCCAACCTTGGCAGAATCCTATCGTCCAATATCCCTAATCTCATATGAAGCTAAATTATTTGCGAAAGTGCTGTCAAATAGGTTGGCTAGATTTTTACCTCAACTGGTGCTTGATCCTCAGGTAGGATTTATACGAAACCGATCAGTTGCGAAAAATCTGAGGAAGATTTTACTGGCACTGGAACAGATTAAAAATGATAAGATCCCTTCAGTGCTGATTAGCTTTGATGCCCACAAAGCCTTCGATCGGGTGCGGTGGGACTTCCTATTCGCGGTACTGGAGACTTACGGTATAACGGGGTTCTTTCAGGAAGCCATTAAGACACTATACCATAACCCATTGGCAGAGGTTTTGGCGAACGGAGTGACATCCCGAAGATTTGAGATAGCACGAGGCACTAGACAAGGCTGTCCTTTATCCCCCCTCCTGTTTGTGTTGGTGATCGATCCTTTAATTAGAGATATTGTGGGGACGACAGAGATCCAGGGGATACATGTGGGGCATGAACATTTTAAAATATCCGCTTTTGCGGATGACTTACTGGTAATCCTCAGCCAACCTAGTACATCTTTGCCAGTGACTTTGGAGCTCTTTCAGGAATTTGGGGATTTCTCAGGGTTTGGACTTAATTTAGACAAATCTGAGATCCAACCATTAAACGTGACAGCTGACGAGTGGTCTCGCTTAGCTTGCCCACTTAGGAGAATAGATGGATCATTCATTTATTTAGGCATACAATTACTGGGGGATCCCTCAAAGTTATACCAAAAGGATATCACTTCCCTATTTGAGTACACAAAACGCCTATTAGAGAGATGGTCTAATTTGCCAATATCTTTGTTGGGACGAATTAGCTTATTTAATATGATCCTATTCCCAAAGTGGCTTTACTGCTTCCAAATACTACCAATATATCTTCTGAGAAGAGACTGGAGAAAATTGATGGGTCTGCTCTCTAAATTTTTTTGGAAAAAGAAAAGACCCCAAATAAAATGGCAAAATCTGTTAGACAATTGGGAGCGGGGACAATTGGGTGTTCTAGATTTACTCAGATACAATAGAGCCTGCTTAATGAGACATATAGGGGATTGGGTAACGGGAACAACGTTTCATACACCACGAGCCGTGGAGGAAGCATGGGTTAATCCGCTGCAACTGCAATATGTGTTACAAGCTAAACAATCCTCTCTCCCGAAAAATATCAAAAATAGTTTGTTGGTTAGACCGCTTAGGCTGGCGTGGAGAGAACTTGGTCGCACATGGGCGTTTGATGCCCACCAAAATGGGTTAATGCCTATAATAGGGAATGGAGACTTTCTCCCAGGTATGGACAACTCCCGATTTAGAACTTGGGGACAAAAAGGAATACATAATGTGCAAGATATGGTAGACCTAACTGGCAAAATTAGACATTTAGATTCTTTGGGATTGGGAACAATCACAGGAATGGACGTCTTTGCATACCAACAGATTTCTCACTATATTATGGGAATTCCGAAGCAATCACTTGTTAAGGATGTACCCAATAAAATAGATAAACTATACGAACTACCCACAAGCGAAGCTATATCAATATCACTCCTTCATAAAAGGCTCCAACAACAAGAACAACATAAACACATAGACCATACTATGGTGAAATGGTCAACGGATACTAAAATAAGGATAACAATGCAAATGCTGATGAGCAGTATGAGACAGATTCCTAGGAATATACACAGCGCAGAGCTAAGAGAATGTCAGGGTCGGATAATCTTACGGGCCTACACATCTAGATCGAGACTCTATAACATGGGAAGAATGGATTCCCCTACATGTGAGAGATGTAAAGAAGCCCCTGGTACCTTTTATCATGCTATATGGGAATGCCAACAGATCCAACAGTTCTGGATCAAGATATTTGGGTTTTTAGGATTTTTGCTACATAAGAACATTTTGATAAGACCAGAACACGCTATCCTGGGAATGGACGTCGTACAGGGGGCTGGTGCTGTTCACCATAACCTGTTGATATACAAAGCATGTTTAATAGGGAAAAAATGCATAATGATCAATTGGGTTAAACCGGATCCTCCCACATATTGGCAATGGCGTAATAGATTCCATGCCTTGTTGCTTATGGAACTGAGGGGTGTCTACCTGAGAGTCAAAAGACAAAAAGAATTATATTTTACCTGGAAGAGCTATATCCATATTCTTGTACCCAGAGCCCGTGTGGGGACCCTCACATTCCTACATGACATACTCAGCAATAACTTACGGTGACATACATTAATTAAGTTTTTGAGACTTTCCTGCAGTAAAGAGGGGGGGGGAGGAGAAGGGGGGGATATAGGGGATCTCAGGAAAGGGAGTACAGCAGAGATACTGAGCACTGCATTTAGGGGGAGAGGTGGAGGAAGAAGAACATCTTGGACTGACAACAATGGGGCGATGACTTCCTTGCACAACTCAGATTATGTTTTCTAACAGATGTATATACCGGTTATCATAGTTACTAGATACTAATAAGTGGGCTGTTTACAATTACATACTGTTTCAGTATCTATACGATAAGGAGGGGTCAGATGGGGGAGGGAATAAATTGGGGATATTTTGAAGAAATTGACTTGACGCTTGTATCAGACATAATAGACTATGGTTGTATTAGCAATGTTCTTTGTTACAAATTTATGAATGTAATGTTGAAATAATACGTCAATAAACAGACTTACAATAAAAAAAAAAAAAAAATACATGTGGACTGTGTGAAAAGTTGCAGGAGGACCTTAGGAATTTGTCAGATGAAATTTAATGTGGACAAAGGCAAAGTGTTGCACATTGGAAAGAATAATCCGAATCTTAGTTACCTGATGCTAGGATCTACCTTGGGGGTCAGCACCCAAGAAAAAGATCTAGGTGTCGTAGGTAATACGGTGAAATCTTCTGCTCAGTGTGTGGTGGCAACCAAAAAAGCAAACAGGATGCTAGGAATTATTAGGAAAAGGATGATAAATAAGACCAAAAATACTGTATCGCTCCATGATGCAACATCACCTTGAGTATTGCATTCAGTTCTGGTCGCCATATCTCAAAAAAAATGTATTTTCAGAATTAGAAAAGGTTCAAAGAAGAGCGACCAAAATGATAAAGGGGATGGTACCCCCTCTTATATGAAGGAAAGCTTGGAAAAAAGGTGGCCAAAGGGAGCTGGGCTTGAGGTCTACAAAATCCTGAATGGTGTAGAACAAGTAGAAGCTTGGCCACTGTTGAAAACAGGATAGTTTTGTCTGGTCCAGTAAGGCTATTATGTTCTTAAATATCTTGTGCTGCTGTTTAATTTTTTTGTAGCCTCTACTGAAATTGGTCCCATCAGCTAAAGAACCACAGATTAGTGGAGTGTCACAGGGAACTGTAGTGGGACCGTTGCTATTTAACACATTTATAAATGAACTGGAAATCGGAATGACGAGTGAAGTGATTAAATTTGCATATGACACAAAACTGTTCAAAGCTATCAAACATATGCGGATTGTGATACAAAACTATTCAAAGCTGTCAATCACATGCGGATTATGAAAAATGGTAGGAAAACCTTAGGAAATTGGAAGACTGGGCATCCAAATGGCAGATGAAATTTAATGTGGACAAATGCAAAGTGATGCATATTGGAAAAAATAATGTCAATCATAGTTACCTGATACCAGGGGTCCACCTTAAGAGTCAGAACTCAAGAAAAAGATCTAGTTGTCATTGTAGACAATACGCTGAAATCTTCTGCCCAGTGTGCAGCGGTGGCCAAAGAAGCAAATGGGATGCTAGGAATTATTAAAAAGGGATGCAAAATAAGACCAAGAATATTATAATGCCTCTGTATCACTCCATGATGCAACCTTACTTTGAGTATTGTCCCATATGATGAAAGGCTAAAGAGATTAGAGCTCTTCAGCTTGGAAAAGAGACGCCTTAGGGTGGATATAATTGAAGTGTATAAAATCCTGAGTGGTGTAGAATGGGTAAAAGTGAACACTCAATTAAATTACATGGAACTAGTTTTAAAACAAATAGGAGGAAATATTTTTTCACTGAAAGAAAAGCTAAGCTCTGAAATTTGTTTCCGGAAGATGTGGTAATAGTGGTTAGCGGATCTGGATTTAAAAAAGGTTTGGACAATTTTCTGGAGGAAAGTCTATAGTCTGTTATTGAGATGGACATGGGGCAAGCCACTGCTTTCCCCAGGATTGGTAGCATGGAATGTTGCTACTATTTGGGTTTCTGCCAGGTACTTGTGACCTGGATTGGCCACTGTTGGAAGCAGGATACTGGGCTAGATGGACCATTGGTCTGACTCGGTATGGCTATTTCTTATGTTCTTATGATTATCAATCTCAACCTCAGATCTGCCTAGCCTGCAGTTCAGAAGATACAAGCTAGGCTGCCATTTGCTTCTGACTCATGAGGGGAGTGGTTCAAGCCCACCCGCCCTGATGTAGAACAGTTTTATTATAATAAATTTTATAAGCTGTTTTTTTTTATATAACAGCTGCACTGGTGTTTTCTTTCTAATATTGAAGACAGAAATGCATAAGTTTATTATTTTTTAACTGCCCCAATAACATTAAATATATAAGGATCAGGTATATAGTTGTTTTAAGTTGGTGTATACTTATGTTCCCTGGTGGTTGAGAATATGTAGCTTGAACTCCAGCTGTTTTTATCACTTTACCTTAGTGCAGTTTTGAAACCAGGCAGCAGATTCAGTCTCTGGAAGTTGTCTGTTCTCCCCAGTCATCATATAAGTGCATATTGGTAAAGTTCTCTTAATGATAAAAGATGGTGATCCTTTTTGGAGAAAAGGCTTCACATTCATTCATTTAATGTACCACATTTAAGAAATGGTCAAGCAAGGGGGGAAGGATTGCTTGTGAGTAAAGCATGTGTTTTGGGGAAAACGTGTATTCTCAACCATTGGTTTTTGCTGCGTTCTCCCTCCTTTTGGTACTGGAGGAATAAACTTCATGAGCTTATGATTTGGGAGTCTCAGGGCGAGCACTTATCCCCGAAGAGGCAACGGAGGTTTCTCGAGATTTGGGAAGCTTACCTAAATTACATATTCCCATGGGCCTGGTCGAGTCTTGAATAGATTTTCCCTGGAGCAATAGGAGTGGCTATGCGGAGGAGGTTCGGGGGGGGGGGGGGGGGGCGGGCAGGCTGGATAAAGGTTCATGCTCTTGCTTTATACAGGTAGGGACCCAAGGACAGTGGTCCCGCCTATAATCCAAAGTAATAAATAGGGGGTTTTTTTTGGTTGTTTTTTTGGTCAAAAAGGGAGACTCTTGGGTAAACACACTAATAACATGGGTTGTATCTTTCCTAATAGGTGTTTCTAATGTTGAATGTTCTAGTTTGCAGCGAGTACCATTTGGCGCTCTCTTTAGTAAGCGTTATTCATCTGGACATTGTTTTGGGGTACTTTGGGAGGATAAGGATTGGGATGGAGAGGGGTGGGAGGGGAGGGAGTTGGGGAGGTACTGTATAAACAAAAAAACTTGATGACAGTTTGCTGCTTGTTCATATATTATTTTGTATTATTCAAGAAGGTTTTTTGTTGTATTACCATGTCTGTTATAGTATATTGAGGTGTCATCAATAAAAACCGTTGAAACTTAAGAAATGGTCAAAGTGATTCACATTAGACCAGATTACTTTTACTGTGATATTGAAGTCTGGATACAGTAAGCTGTACTACCCTTTAGTGCAGTGGTTTACTTTTGATTTTCTCATGCTGATCTTACTCCCGATGCCATAAAGAAATAGCACGGGAAAATCGGCACAAAACTACTGTGTTAAATGATAGCACAGTGAGAATGCATTTTTTGGGGGGGAGGGGGGCAGGCTGCATTTTTTTTTTTTTTAAATTTAAATCTCTCTTCTGTCAGTGCATGAGCCAGCCCCTGCTCTTTCTCTGGCAGGAAGGTAGACGTATGCACTGTTTTTTGGGGTTTTTTTTCTGACAACTCAGTTTTTAATGCTGAGGTAATTTGCATGCCATTGACTTACTGCATAGGGAGTAAATGTTTTTTAGCATGTGTATTAGAATTCTGTGTGCTGAAATATAACACAGTGTTATAATGCAATGCCTATTGCATAGAGCTGTAAAGTGGGAAAGTAAGTAGACTCTTTCAAAGGCAGAATGCCACGTTGATGTGAAATCTTAACAGTTAAATGAAATTTCTAGTGAATGTATTATACAGGGATGCAAAGTTTCATTTCATAAAACTGTGAAAACTACTTACATCCTGGGCATTTACTTTGAAATTTGTGCCTTTTACAGATTCCCCATTTTGAATGGAACTCAATGGAACTGTCCACAAAAGATGCCTGGATGGAATACCTCAGAAGGAAAATATTTGAAAAAGACACACAATCATGAATACATTTTTGTATTAAAGTCTGTTTACCTTTTTATACTGAGTAATATAATTCTTTAAGCTCCATATGTAGACCAGCTGATTTGATACATTTAAAAAAATTTGGCAGTACCTCCTGTTTCCTAGCCGTTGAATCTTTTTGTGAGTAACAACCTAATGGGATTGGAGAAGCAGAGGCAATACTTCTTTTGGGTCAGTTTTTGTACAGTAGAGTAAAACTGAAAGAACACCTTCAGTTAATGAATTAAGTGGTCTCCAAGATATGGCAGGGATCTGTCAGTGTTCTGTTGCTGCTTAGTTTGTATTTTCTGCCAGTAGGAGTCACTACCACTTTAAATGTCCTACAATAAAATAAAATTTCCCCAAATTGAAAAAAAAAAGAGCCTTGTTTTGCCCATAGTACCCCACAACAGAGGAGTGTGAATTGTGACTTGAGTACAAGTTATATATCCAACTTGGGAAAACCATGATATGCTGTGTCGGAATCCAGCTAAATGGCACAGAGAGAGAAATTAACTAATAGCTGTAATATTTTTGTGGAACTGCAGTGTATTTCAATCATGTAATGGTAGCTTTTTCTGTCTATCAAACAGCTGGAGAAAAACCTATGGGCAAATACCACTTTGGCCTCCTTTCTATGTGGCAATGAGATTTTGTACACTAGGAACTGTGGGATCTCTACAAGGCTGTCCACAGAGCTCTATCCTCCTTTAGCATTTTACTACTTGGTCTTCAAATCATGGCAACAATTTATAAACTGGTTTCAGTCTATTGGCACTGATGCTTCTGCAGGGTTATCAGCCTCAATCTAGCAGATGTGAAGCCTTTTTAGACTGAGGACTTGTAAAGTATAGATCCTATAACAGAACAGCATAGTTCATTTTAATATTCAGTATCAAGACTAATACCATGGAACAGAGATGATGTTTATGTTTAAATCTGTTTATTGTTTGAACACCTCAACAAAGCAAAACAACATACATTTGTAAATTGCAGACCACCAAACTCCCTCAGGGGTTACCTAAGGCTTACATCTAAAACCTGTTGTTTGCAATCTTGACTGCACTTCTCGATTTTACAAAGTTATACAAATATACACTGCATTTAATATTCTAATCCAAACCCCTATCCTCCCTGAGCCATCCTCCCTCCCTTCTAAACTTCCCTTGTGCTGAAGGAAAAAAAAAAAAAAACTAAGAGGGGGATGTGAAAACATTTCTTGTATTAACTATAAACAATTCTTAATTTAACAATCGGCTGCGTGCCTGGTGAGTTAATGTCAACCAAAATGGCTCCCATGTTGCTATAAGCCTGCGGCCTTTTATGCTATCTAAATCAGAGATCCCCAGTCTGTCCATCCTCAACTGTTCTATCATGTACATTTTCCAATGCTGCAAGCTGGGAGGGGAGGACTGGAGCCAAACATATAGTATGGACTTAAGGCCAAATGTCACTGAGTATCTTAGAAAAGAGCAAAGTCCTCCACTAATGGATCCCCCCTCCTCCCAATGCCCGAATAGCAACATTGGGGTGACCTCCATTTTTTGGATCCACCACCTCAATATCATTTTTATTAAGGAGTCCCAGAAGATCCAAACGGACTTACAATGCCAAAACTTATGCCCAAGGCGCGCTCGTTCCTTCCCACATTTTGGGCAGTTTCCTCCCCCCCCCCCCCCCCCCCCAAACCCAGCTTGCCTCGCCCGGTTTGGTGAAATAAACAGTCTCATGATAAACTTGTACATCGTCTCTTTGTGTTGAATCGAAATCATTTGCTGATGTATTGACCTAATGGAATTTTGTAACATGATGCACGTTACCTCAGTTCCCAGATCAAGTAACCAAGCAGATGCCAATTCTCTGTAACGAATGTCTGGTGTATTGTCTTGTAAAAATCTGTGGTGGTATGATAAAGGTACTCCCTGAGTTCCTCCCAAGGTCAGTGCCTCAGAAAGGACCTCCTGTACATCTTCTGTGAGATCAGTCCATTGGAGAGAGTTTACATAGTGTAATTGTTTTTTTTTTTTTAATCATTTATTTATAATTTTTCATTTTACAAGGGTCACTTGCAAACAGTAATACAGAGATGACTGCACATTAATACAATATTAGAGGAGAACAATCTCAACTAGATAAATGGATTATATACGATCTTTCTCTTTCTTAGACCACAAAATAAATAGGGAGAGTGAAACAAGACATAGTAACATAGTAGATGACGGCAGAAAAAGACCTGCATGGTCCATCCAGTCTGCCCAAGATAAACTCATATGTGTATACCTTACCTTGAATTTGTACCTTACCTTGAATTTGTACCTGTCTTTTTCAGGGCACAGACCGTATAAGCCTGCCCAGCAGTATTTCCCGCCTCCCAACCACCAGTCCCACCTCCCATCACCCACTCTGGTACAGACCGTATAAGTCTGCCCTCCCCTATCCTAGCCTCTCAACCACCCACCCCTCTTCCCCCCACCTGAGATCAATTATACACCGATTGTTAAATTAAGAATTGTTTATAGTTAATACAAGAAATGTTTTCACATCCCCCTCTTAGTTTTTTTATCCTTCAGCACAAGGGAAGTTTAGAAGGGAGGGAGGATGGCTCAGGGAGGAGATCAATTAAACAACAGTAAACAAAGAAAACGTGGTATTAACCTGATTATCCTCAGTTATTATTTATCTGAATCATTATTCCACATTGATCGTCTGGTTGGCTTTTTCAAACCCAAGATGGTGTATAGTCAATTAATTTCGTTGGAAACATACTTATTGTCCAATATTAGTGGAAATAATACACCTGATTTCATTTTTTTCTCTCTTAAAACCAGAAATTATTTAACAATACAAACACTTGAATCTTTAATCCAATTCCCACCGATTAAGGTAATCCCAGTTTCACAGGCTTCACTCCTTTTGAATTAATATACTAAGAGGAATCATTTCAGAGGAAAAAACTTTAGGAGTCATACCCGGAACTCTGGGAAAACAACAATCTCGATATTAATCATCTGTAATAATATTCATTTTGTTCAAATTTTTCTGGTCTATTATCATTTTCAAAATTTTAACCATTTCCTACTCCTGTAGAACTTCATTTGCTGTATCAATTTTTCATTCTCAAAGGATTTGATTCGATTATCCCTGTGACTCACTAATAAGATTATATCTGAAGCAAAATTATTTACTACCACCGTTAGGTCCTGGAGCACCTTCCAGATGATATTCAATATAACCTCCAAGGGAGCCAAAAACTCCAAGCTGATAGCTCTTACGGGTTTAGGAGTGGCACCGCCGACACGGGTTCAGCTGTAAACAACTTCCGTTTCAGCATACACTCCTAACTCACTCCTCCAGTCCTTTGGACATGGTGGTTAAATGACTTGGGAGCGATGAAGTTGTTTCTAGGTCCAAGAGCATCGAAGCTCCTTCGCTGACGCTAATCAAAGGACTCATCAACCCAGTCATCTGTGGGCAGCTCGTTGCACAGCGGTCCCACACTTGCTGCACAGGGGACAAAACACTGGTCATCGGTGGCTGACCCCCCCATTGTCCCCTTCCTCTCAGTTAAGGTAACTGCAAACGCAGAGAGGAAATTTCAAGTAAACAAAGAACTTCAGAGGGCAGCTGGGCCGTTGAGCATACGAGCTTCAGGTCACCATCTTTCCACTCGCCCTATTTTGGGACACTCTTTGGTTTCTCCTCAGAGGCCTGTCTGATATGGGTAACCCTTCAGCATAGCCCTCTGACATAGTGTAATTGTATATAGGCAAAATAATGAGTTTGATGCAGAGCATGTTCCCCTCATCCCCCACCACATTAAATAGGTACCTCAGGCCTTTCTTCACCCAAGTGGAAAAGGTCCCCCCATGCATTGCTGGTGGAAATGGCAGGTTCCCTGTAATGGAGAAGAAGGGAGTCACCGATGCTGAAAATCCAAAATGATGACATAACCGTCTCCATGCTTGCCTTGCCACCCGAAACACTGGAAACTCCTTGAAAATTCCAGATGGCAAGGATTTGGTAGCATGGAGGACATGACTCAGGTGTATAGGGTGGATGATACCACCTTCTAATGATGTAGCCGAGAATTTCTCCACCCCACTAAGCCAATCATTTATGTGCCTCATCTTGCATGCAACTGTCAAGTATCTAATGTTCAACAGTCCCATCCCTCCAAATTTCTTGGGAGTCTGGATGATCTCCATGGATAACCTTGGCTTTTTCCCTTTCCACAAAAACATCTGCACCAGTCTGTGAAACTGCCTCAGTTCTCTGTTTTGTAAGTATAATGGCAGCATTTGAAATGTGTATAACCATCGGGGAATGATTATCATATTAATAAGATGAACCCGTCCCCATAGAGAGATAGGATAATCCTGCCAGATCTGCAATTGTCTAGTGGTGTCAGATAACAAGGTCTGCAAATTCACAGAATACAATTTGGTTAGATCTGCCTGTAAGTGTATGCCTAGGTATTTAAGAGTTGTGTCTGCCCATTGGAGAGGGAATTCCCCATTCCATCCCCCTCTCACCTTTTCCTCTTTTGGGAGGGCCTTGGATTTTTCCAAATTTAGAGTAAATCCAGAGAACTGACCGAATATATGTATCACTGTAAGCAAGTTAGAAAGCGAGGTCTCTGGATCCGTCAGGGTAAGAAATAGATCATCGGCAAAAGCCAATACTTTTACCTCTTACCTTTTCATTACCATTCCCTTGATGGTCACATCCTGACTTATTTTCTGAATCAGGGGTTCGATGCAAAGCACAAATATTAAGGGGGATAGGGGGCAGCCCTGGCGAGTTCCTCTTTGTATGTGGAATTGTGATGTGCGTTCTCCATTCACTAGGATTTATGCCCTAGGGAGATGGTATAAAGTTTTAATGACATCCAACCCCCCCCCCCCCCCCCCCGACGCCTACCCTTTCTAATATCAGGTACATGTATTCCCACCTCACTTTGTCAAACGCTTTTTCTGTGTCTAGGCTAACTGCTATTGTGTGATGACCTGCTTCCTAGTATATGGCATTGCCATCAAAAATTTCCTGACATTCCTTACGGATTGCCTATCTCTCACAAATCCAGCCTGTTTGTCTCCTACCAAGTTAGGCAGTCGTGTTGCCAGCCGGTTTGCTAACAGTTTGGCCAAGATTTTTATATGTAAATTAATGAGGGAGATCGGTTGGTAGGAATCTGCCTCATCCTTCGGTTTTCCTGGTTTTGGCAGTGTAGTAATTCAAGCAGGGTTAACAGGTGGGGGATGCTCCTTTATTTCTACTACTGGAAGTAAGCTATTAATAGTTTTAACAATGATATGTGTAGTATTTTATAGAAGGCTCCTGAGAACCCATCGGCCCCAGGGGCAGTTAGCGGGCACAAATTCTTAATAATTGAATTTCCTGGGCCTGCAGCGGTGCATTCAGCAGTTCCTCTCCTGATCGGGTTAATTTTGAGAGGTTCAGCTGTGCTAAAAAGTCTTGTATTAGGGGAATGCTTATGGTGCCTTCTTCCCTATATAGGGATTGAAAATTGTTGATTTTATATGGTCGCTTCTATTGGTCAATCCCCCCTTTGGATCTTTCAGCGCGGACACCACTCTAGATCCTCCCCAATTTTTGATCAGCCTTGCAAGCAAGCGTCCAGGCTTATTTCCAAACCGATATAGTTTATAGCGCTGATAAAGCATGCTTCTGTTAGTTTGCTCATGGATGTAGCTATTTAGTGCCACCTGTATGGACACCAAAGTATCTTTATTGACCGCTTTGTGGTCCTGCGCCTACTGCAATTGTGCTTTTTTCAATTGATTTTCCAGCCTTGTAATTTCTGCTGTCACTTGCTTCTTCCTGTGGCTTGTATAACCTATGATTTTACCTCTCAACACTGCCTTAGCAGCTTCCCAGAATAGCTGTGGGTTCTCTACATGCTCTGAGTTATAGTTGCAGTATTCATCCCACTCCCCTTGTATGAATCTCCAACCCGAGGAGGACTTGTAGTGGGATGGTGCAGCCAACACCACCCATGTCATAGAGTGGTCTGAGATAGCGTCCACCCCTATGTCTGCCTCTACAATGTCAGGAAATAAACTCTGGGACACGAATGTATAATCCAATCTGGACATAGTATCATGTGCTCTGGATCTATGTGTGAATGTGCGTTCTAATGGGTGTAATAGTCTCCATGCGTCTACCAATCCCAGTGATTGTGCAAAAGACGTCAGTACTTCTCTACCTGATCTCGACACACCGTGTTTGGCTGTGCTATCTTGTCTGGATCCATCACAAAGTTCATATCACCTACTACCAGTATCGGGGACTTCATAAAAGGTGCCAATTTACCCAGCAGTTCAGGAAAAAAAAATTTGTCAAAAGGTGTGGGCCCATAGATTCCTAAGAGGTAAATATCCCTACTTTGAACCCACAACTTTAAGAATATATAGCGTCCATTTGTGTCGGTAAACATCACTTGGGAGGTGCATGCTAAAGATTTTCAAATTAATACTGCAATGCCCCCTTTTCGAGACCCTGATGAGGAGAAAATCACATCTCCCACCCATCTCCTCTTCAGTTTTAGATGTTCATCGTCGGTGAGCCTGGTTTCCTGAAGACATACGATATCACTTTTGCTCCTTTGGAGAGCTGTCAATATCTTGGATCTCTTAATGAGGGATGTGATCCCTCCCACATTCCATGAAGTGATTTCACATGCTGACATTAACAATAAAATATTGCATATTCAAAGTTATTACACATTTGAAGACTTCAGGGGCGCCCAGCCTCGCCTCCGAAGAGTTCTGTCTGAGCAATGATTCCTTGTGCACCCTCTTTCCATTCCCCACTTGCATGAGAAGAAGAAGCATGCTAAAGATTTTCAAATTAATACTGCGATGCCCCCTTTTCGAGACCCTGATGAGGAGAAAATCACATCTCCCACCCATCTCCTCTTCAGTTTTAGATGTTCATCGTCGGTGAGCCTGGTTTCCTGAAGACATACGATATCACTTTTGCTCCTTTGGAGAGCTGTCAATATCTTGGATCTCTTAATGAGGGATGTGATCCCTCCCACATTCCATGAAGTGATTTCACATGCTGACATTAACAATAAAATATTGCATATTCAAAGTTATTACACATTTGAAGACTTCAGGGGCGCCCAGCCTCGCCTCCGAAGAGTTCTGTCTGAGCAATGATTCCTTGTGCACCCTTTCCATTCCCCACTTGCATGAGAAGAAGAAGAAAAAAAATTCCCATCCCCCCCTTTGCTCTTCTTCGTTACACCTCCAGCTTGCCAACCCCTTCCCTTTCCACCCCCTCCCCTTGAAACCACGGAGAGCCAGCCATGTTACCACGTGGCCGCTTCTCAGAGACCACTTCTTTTGCCTTGGACCTCCTCCCCCCCCCCCCCCCAAACTTTGTAGCATGTATATACTCCCCTTGCACAAAATTAAACTTTACTACTCCTGCTGGAGTACTGAGGCAGATATCAAATTTCTCCAAAACCAGACAGTTCAATCTCTATACGGCATCAGCTTGCTTCTGCGAGCATTCATATTTGTACTTATCTCTGGGGCATGCCTCAACCGCCAGTCTTCCCTACGAGAGATGATGTTTATAAGTCAGCTGCTTGGTTTCAAGAGCTTAGAAGATCGCTTTGCACGTGCTCTAATAGCAGAGCCTCAAATTTCTATTTACCAAGAAAATATTTTTTTTAAATTCTGTATTGTAACAAAAGCCAAATGTATCCTGTATTTATTCAAATGCCATTTAATTTAGCAGTTGTAAAGAAAGAAAGTACTCTGGGTATGAGGTGTAGTCTGCATATGACAGGTCCCAATTGCCTAGTAGTGAACTGCTGTTTTCATGGATCAGGTATCTTACCCTTTGGTAATTCCTGAGCTGGTAGATAATTAAATGGCTCTGTGTACAAAGGGGGCATCCTTGTTTGTGCTTTTATTTTGTTGCTCCTTACCCTGTTCTTGTGTTCAGATGAAAATCTGGGTATCTCCCACAATGTGATTGGCACAGTTTTGGCTGACCTTTTTTAGTGCAGTTGTGGATAGTTTGTCTACAACCAAAGAAAAAGCTGAAAGGTTGGCAATGCCTCTGTGCTTACTAATTTTAATTTATCAGTGCCTTTTCACTTTACAGTCTAGTTCCTTATTTAGTTGGCACATTAAGGAGCATGTATGTATAAAGTATATGATCATTGCACTTCTATTTACACTAAATGAAAATGAAAAAACATTTTTTAGTTTCTGTGAAACTGTATACACTGTCCATATCCAAACAAAATCTGTTCTAGTGTGTTAACTGCAGTTTTCATTTTGAAATATGAAAATATTAGCATTTGTATGGATAATTTATCTAATTTTGTACCTGAAGCAAGGGAGGGTTAAGTGACTTACCCAAGATCACAAGGAGAAGTGGGATTTGCCATATGAAATAAAAGCTTCCCCATGACCTTGATAGAAGTCTTAGGATATATTCTAGTCTGTCCTTTTTTTGGCTAAAGCTTTATTTGTTATGCTGAATAGAAGAAGTGACTCTTTGCAAAGAGTTTTTTGCCCATTTTTGAAAGTTGTTGTAAGTCCAAATCTTATAAATGTGTATATTCAGATATATCCACACTGGCTGTCATATGCACTTGAAAGTACAAAGGAAGGATTGCACTGGTCTGCCAAAAAGAAAATAGTTACAAACTAAGTGCTGGATTTACTAAGGCAGTGCTTCCCAAACTTTGTAGCCACAAGCCCTTTTTAACGTGGAAAGACAAGCACATAACCCCCAGCCTTACCTTGCCCATGCTGCTGCACCAGGCCCTTGTGTAGTGTCAGGGGTGAGCTGCTGCAATCCCCTGCCTCCTATCAAGCCTATGCAGTTTTAGTTATAGTGTCCCTGTGGGCTGATGACATGGGCTTTTTCCCTGTCATGATCCCAAGTGCAGATTTTGCAAGCCCATTTGGAGAAAAGTGTAATATGTAATGCCAAAAGATATGATCACATTTCTCCACTTTTGCAGCACTTACATTGGCATACCATTGAGTTCTGGATTAAATTCAAAATCTTAACAATGACCTATAAAATCATGCATACTGCCACTCCCTCTTCTCTTGCAAATCATATTGTCCCATTTACACCATTTTGTATAGTTTGTTCTCTAATGGATAACAGGTTAGTTCTCCCAACCCCACCAGAGCCCAGTAGGAATCTACACAGTCTGCTGCTTTATTTTTCCTTTTGGCCCCAGCTGTTTGTAATTCGCTTCCTAAGTTTCTGCTATTAGCAGATACCTACAAATCATTCTGAGTACTATTGAAAACTTATTTGTTTAACTTGGCTATTGGATTCTAACTATTTCCAATTTTTTTTTCTGATATGTTGGATTGCTTGACCAGATTTCTGCAATGAGAAGAGATAACTGCAATTGTTAATTGCAACTTAATATGTACAGATGATAGCTAGATTTTTAATGTAAGTTAGCATTTGATACGAGTGTATGGTATGCCTGTGTGACTGTCTGGTTTTGGGTGTGTGTGCTTTACTTTCATACAATGGAATTCTGTTTTATTTTTTATAATTTTGTATTTATTATACATTATACATTGCTTATTTGCATACTGTAAACTGTTTTGATTTGACCATAAGTAAAATTGTATATCAAATGGAATAAATAAATGAATGATCTGAACAAAGTACTTGTGTAGAGGTTAATAATTCTATATCTAGTGATTAGGTACCATGATGCCTAGAATGGTCACAACTGCAGCTGTATTTTCTATGAGTCTAATAGCAATAATGATCTACTTTTTTTTTTTGTTACATTTGTACCCCACGCTTTCCCACTCATGGCAGGCTCAATGCGGCTTACATGGGGCAATGGAGGGTTAAGTGACTTGCCCAGAGTCACAAGGAGCTGCCTGTGCCTGAAGTGGGAATCAAACTCAGTTCCTCATGACCAAAGACCACCACCCTAACCACTAGGCCACTCTTCCACTTCAAATTAGGTCTTATATACCACTAAAATCCCCTTTCCAGGGTTCAGTGTGGTTTACAGCAATTAGATTACATAGTTAGTACATTGTATACGAAAAGCTTGAAAAGATCTCAAGAAAGGTAAGAACGTAGTCGCAGGAAATAGTAGGTAGACTTAAGGACATCTGGGCAAGTGGATGGTAGATCACAAGATAGATTTGGGGAACACAAATGTTTTTAGTTTCTTCTTAAAGCTAAGGTAGTTGTCTGTTCTGATGGCAGTGGGGAGTGAGTTCCATAGGGTCATCCTGGCCTTGGGGAAGTGCGAGTTGAAGGTCTTCATAAGTCTAGTGCTCTTGTTGTAGGACTGAGAGGATAGGAACAGCTGGTCTTTTAGTCTCTTAGATCGGGCCAAGCATAGTGATGATATAGTAGATAACAGACTTGATGTGATGCCGTATAAAATCTGGAAACTACAGGCGGCTTTAAAACTGATTCAGTTACACGTATGGTGAGACACTATTGTGTAGTTTTTAGTTTAAAGATTAATCTTGCTGCGGTGTTGAACTTGATTGCAGATTTGCTATGTCTAATTTGCAAACGTTATAAAATACTGCAGCACGGATTCTTTGCCGAGCCTCTCGTTTTGGCCATGCTTTACCACTTCTTCAGCAGCTTCATTGGCTACCAGTTGACCAGGATTAAATTTAAGGTGCTCGCTTTAACTCACAAAGTCCTCTACAGTGGTACTCCTGCTGATCTCTCCTCTATGGTGACTCCCTGTACACCATCTCGTACTCTGCATTCATTAAATGTCAATAGGTTAATTCTTCTGCACTCATCAAAAGGTGGGAATCCATTAGAAACACTAAATAAAAATACTTAGGATAAATCAGACAAACCCTCTATGCATAAAGCAACCAATATATAACAATGTTAGAAAATTTAAAGTTTTAAATTTTTAAATTGTGCTCAGTCCATATCCATTACACCCATAGCGTCCCTAAGAAAAGCATGTGGTAGTGTTTAGATGGAACCATCATAGCACAACTTATGTTCCGCCTCCTTAAAGTGTATGCGCACACACCTGCATCTGCTAGTAATAATACAACTTTCAATTACTGATGTTTCAAACCCATGTGGTACAGATTGCACTTAAATCAGCTATATATATCATTACTTGTGCACAGTAGTTCTTATCGTACCTCAAGTACTAATAGATGCGAACACACTTTAATTCTAAATTCTAAATAATACCCACTTATAATACAAATACAATTTGGTCCTTTAAATATGGGTGTTTCTAGCTGCTCTGAGGCCCTTTCTTTCTCTCTGGTTATAAGGGAACCAATAGGTGGGTTCCTCTGGGTATTTGAACAGAGCAAGGCGTTGTGTAGCTGTCTGCTCTGGAGAGTTGGGAGTTTTCCAGACATTTACCGTTCGGGGTTAGTGCCCGATATTGATGTTGACAGTAGAAACTTTTATGTAAGTATTTTGATTTGAGTTATGAAAGTGGAGTGCATATATAATGAATTATATTCTAGTATATGGTGAAAAAACTGTTTGGATTATTAATGAACATTCATGTTTACAGTTCCCTTTCTGAGGAAGATATTCGAAACTCAGCTAGAGTTAAAGGGAAAATGATTGAGATGGCGTGAGAATGAAGAGCACAAATGATTTTTTGATGAGATTTTAAATCACCTGCACGAGCATGCTGGGTTCCTAAGGGGAAGTGACCTTTTATATATACTTTTTCTCACTGATTATGTGTCACTCTATCAGTGATGCTGATGATAGTGGTATGTGAAAATATAGTAGTCATAGCAAATTGTATTTGTATTATAAGTGGGTATTATTTAGAATTTAGAATTAAAGTGTTCGCATCTATTAGTACTTGAGGTACGATAAGAACTACTGTGCACAAGTAATGATATATATAGCTGATTTAAGTGCGATCTGTACCACATGGGTTTGAAACATCAGTAATTGAAAGTTGTATTATTACTAGCAGATGCAGGTGTGTGCACATACACTTTAAGGAGGCGGAACATAAGTTGTGCTATGATGGTTCCATCTAAACACTACCACATGCTTTCCTTAGGGACGCTATGGGTATAATGAATATGGACTGAGCACAATTTAAAAATTTAAAACTTTAAATTTTCTAACATTGTTATATATTAGTTGCTTTATGCATAGAGGGTTTGTCTGATTTATCCTAAGTATTTTTATTTAATGTTAGTAATATAGGACTTAGGGAGTTCATTTGTAGTTTTCTTCCGTTTGATTAGGGAATCCATTAGAGCCAGTGCTTTTTATTTTGTCTCGCCAGCATTATGGAACTCTACCACACTCTCTCCAGCTTGAATCATCATATATGTTCTTTTGGGCTTTATGGAAAACTCACTTTTTTCACCAGGCTTTCCTTGTGTAGGTCCAGGTGGATTCTGCAACTGGAGTCAGGATGTTAGAGGGAAATATGTGGGGATTATGTTAATTTGCTCTCTATATAACCTTTATATCTTGTGTGATTGGATCTTTTGAATGGCAAAGGCAGTTAGTCTTTCCTGTCTTAGGGTCCTTTTAATAAGCTGCACTGAAAAATGACCTGCGCTGGTGTAGGCACATGTTTTGGACATGCACAGATTCATTTTTCAGCGCACCTGTAAAAAATGCCTTTTTTTTAAATTTTGACCGAAAATGGACTTGCGGCAAAATAAAAATTGGTGCACGTCCATTTTGGGTCTGAGACCTTACCACCACCTATTGACTTAGTGGTAAGGTCTCACGTGGTAACCGTGCGGTAATCGTCTATGCACATAAATGACGATTATGGCCTTGTTTCCGCCACGTGCCAGAAAATAAAAATTATTTTCTGGCATGCGTAAAAAACAAAATTACCACCGGGCCACATGGTAGCCGGGCAGTAACTCCGAATTGATGCACGTTGGGTGCACGTAGGCACCTACGTGGCTTAGTAAAAGGGCATCTTAGATTGGCGTTCTTTTCCAATTTCTTGTTTTATTATTATATCTGTAAACTGCTTTAATTTGCTTGTAACAAAAACAGTATAGCAAATTGTAATGATAAACGATTGAAGTAATATCAACACAGATGGTGAGTGGCTAACAAGCTAAATTTAAAAATGTGCAAAAACTGCCTCTCTTCACGCCAGCTGATCAGAGTAAACCACTTGTGTATTGACGCAATAGTTTATGTTCCTATCTCTGTTTACTATATTAATACCAGGTCTACCGCAAATAAAGTGAGAATTATCAATGACTGGACAGAGGAACAGCCAAGCCCAGTGTTTATTACCGAGATCCTGCTGCAACTCTCTGATTATGAAGTTTACCCAAATGGTTACTAATTGGTACATCTTCCAAAGAATAAAAAATTTTTAAAAGGAGGAGGTATAACTTTGATATATAAGGCATTCTTTAATATTCAGCTGGTTTGATTTTACATCTCCCTCCCTAGAAGTGTTTTCATGTATGATATGGGATGATTCCCTGGAAGAATCCTTATGTTGCATTTTGTTTTATTATCTGCCAGGAAAGTGAAAAGCTGCTCAGGATAATTTTATGGACTTTATTTTAGCAGTTAGTGTGGAATGTGTGAATATTATTCTATTGGGAGATCTAAATCTGCCTCTTGAAGATATTGATGAACTGAATGCAATATTAGCAAACAAATTAAATTTACAGGGTTTTATGTTTATTTATTTATTTAGATTTTGCTCACACCTTTTTCAGTAGTAGCTCAAGGTGAGTTACATTCAGGTACTCTGGATATTTCTCTGTCCCAGGAGGGCTCATAATCTAAGTTTGTACCTGAGGCAATGGAAGGTTTAGTGACTTGCCCAAAATCACAAGGAGCAGCAGCAGGATTTGGACCGGCCACCTCTGGATTGCAAAACTGGTTCTCTAACCACTAGGCCACTCCTCCACTCCACCTAGTATGACACATATTAAGGGCCATCACTTGGATCTTTTTGCTTTTAGGTCTCAATCATTGGATAACTTCTTTATATCTGATCAGTCTTGGGAGCCTATAATCTGGTCAGATCATTATAGATTACATTTTAAAATTCAGTGGAAAGACAAAATGAAATGATTTACAACATGTCAATTGAAAGTATACAACAAGGGGTTAAATTGATGATAATTCTTTTTGGAATAGGATAAGTGACGTTCTGACTTGGCAGGCAGCTATTTTAGAAAACTCTTTACCCACTTGGAACACCCTTAGTAGAAATATCTTGGATGCGATGGCTCCTTGAGGGGTCCTTTCACAAAGCTATGGTAAAAAGTGGCCTATGGTAGTGTGGGCATGTCTTTTTGGCACACGCTGGGCCACTTTTACCGCGGCTGGGAAAATGGGTATTTTTTTAATGGTATGGGAAATAGGTGTGCAGAAAATTAAAACTAGCACGTGCCTATTTACAGCCTGAGCCCTTACCGCCATTGACCTAGCGGTAAGGGATCCTGTGCTACCCACGTGGTAACCATGTGTGTGCCAATGTGGTCATGCTGCTGATTACCGCTGTGAATGCCCCTGTGGTAGAACATAGAAACATTTTCTACCATGGGATTCAACACGTGCCAAACTCGGAATTACCGCGGAACACACGGCGCTACCGCAGCAGTAGTGCCGATTTGGTGCATGCTACCTGCAGCTATGTAAAAGGGCCTCTTAATTAGGGCAATTGTCCCAATTAAAAAAAAAATCTAGGTGGTTTAATGAGGAGCTCTTGTGAGCCAAAAGGCTTTGCAGGAAATTGGAAAGAAAATGGGCAGAAAACTGATGAATATGGAGGGTAGCAGTAAATAATTATAAATTGAAAATTAAACATGCTAAACTGTCATACATCTTTGATAAGAAAGGACAGTTTTGGTATTAAAAGCTGTTTAGGTGCATGATAGAACTTTTGAAAATGGAGAGATGTGGAGTTGCAAACTTGGATACAAAAGAGGGGAAATCCCTGCAGCGGATATGGGAACGATTCTGGGACACACTGCAGCCAAGAGCGAGAAGCAGAATTATTAATTAGACACACATCACGCTTTTGGAATGTATTGGGAGTTGGGGGGGATGGGGATGAGTGGGGCTGGGGGCGATTGGGAGTTGGGGAAGGGTGGGGGGTAGTTGAGGGGGGTGGGAGTGTTAAAGTTTATAATTTGTTGTGTGGCTGGAGGTCTCTGAAACCTGTTAAATGTTTTATGAGCCATGCAATTCACATGATTTAAACATAAAAAGCAGTTTAGGCTAGTAAACCATGTATCTAATCCATCTAAACTACTTCCGTTAAATTATTTCCCTTCCAGCAGCAGAGGGCCTTGCTCATCATTTCAAAATAAAAATTGATAGAATTAGGAAACTCTCACTCCTACACTGGAATTATAACATGGATAGTGAGGTCATTTTAGGAAAGAGATTTTGAACTCAGTTTACTACTTCTTCATCTCTAGATGGGGCACAATGATCAGGTTGGGAGGAAAGAGGGTAGACACTCCTCCCAAGCATCCCTTCTATTCAGACCCTGGCTTTATTTTCCCCCACAGTCGCGCAGACAAAGCTTATGTATTTATTTATGCTGTGGGATAGCAAATGCACTGTATTTGCATGCATTTAAAAGTAATTGCAGTAAGGAGATCTGCACAAGTTAACACTGGCACTGAAACCCGTTCTGTATTCTTACCCTGCGGCACAGCTGAGTTAAAGCCATGGTAACCACATGAGAAATGTTCTCCATTGGCCCCTTTCAATCTACTAGATATTCATCTTTCTTTTTCATGTCACCCAAGCTCTAGAACGAGCTTCCACCTTTTTATGTAATCAATAGAAATAAAACAAAAAAAACATGGAAAAGAAAATAAGACGATACCTTTTTTTATTGGACATAACAATACATTTCTTGATTAGCTTTCGAAGATTGCCCTTCTTCGTCAGATTGGAAATAAGCAAGTGTTGGTAGATGACAATATATATAAGTGAGACATCAAAGCACTGAGTGGAGGAGTGGCCTAGTGGTTAGGGTGGTGGACTTTGGTCCTGAGGAACTGAGTTTGATTCCCACTTCAGGGAAGTGACTCTGGGCAAGTCACTTAACCCTCCATTGCCCCATGTAAGCTGCATTGAGCCTGCCATGAGTGGGAAAGCGTGGGGTACAAATGTAACAAAAATAAAATAAAATTTCAGTGATAGTCACCCAACTTAAAACACAAGCTAATCAGAAGTAAGCTCCCAACACAGACTCAAAAAGAAGAGAATGGCACACATCCTTGCAATATATCCAGCTGCAAGCTATGCCAAAACATTTCACAGGAACCCACAGTCATTGACAAAGGAAAAGTATTCAACATAAAGGAATCCTTTACATGCTCATCTTCCAATGTGGTATACATCATTCAGTGTAAAAAATGTGACAAAGGATGCTGTATTGGAGAAACAAGCCAGATGCTAAAGACAAGATTTAATTTACATAGACATCACATGAAAAATGCTAGTGCCAGCCAGGATTCCACTCCTGTGGGGCAGCACTTTACAAAACCAGAACACTGTACCAGTGATTTCATAGTAAGAATCCTGAAAGGTAACTTTAAAACAATACAGGAACGTAAGACCTTTGAAGTCAGACTGATTAAATATTTTGACACCCACCAGACAGGACTTAACAAAGATCTGGGTTTTCTAGCCCATTATAAACCATAAAGTTGTATTGCTCTGTTTGTCACCCTCCTCTCACCTATCCACCCCCATCCTGTTAGACTGTCACTGAAATGCTTTGATGTCTCACTTATATATACTGTCATCTACCAACACTTGCTTATTTCTGATCTGACGAAGAAGGGCAACCTTCGAAAGCTAATCAAGAAATGTATTATGTCCAATAAAAAAAGGTATCATCTTATTTTCTTTTCCATGTTTTATTTTGTTTTATTTCTATTGATTACCTTAAGTGGACTAACACGGCTACTGCACCTCTCTACCTTTTTATATGTTAATGAATAATCATTTCCTAGATTTTAAACTTTGCCTAAGATACGTTTCTTTAATCTTGCATTTGATCTCTTAGGTGCTGGATTTGTTTGGGTGACTGAGTAGTAACCTGTTGACCAGTGTTAATTAGTATGATTTCACCCAGACTTTTTCTCCTTACCTGTCTTCAGTGGCAGATTCTTATCATGGGATCCTTGTTTCCCTGCTATGACTCATCTATCCATCATCTTGAGCTGCATGGCACCAGAAGTTCGAGTTGGTCTTGTGGTTTCAAGTCTCACGAGACCAAATCTGAACTTCTGTGCTTTGCAGGCAGCTGAAGCTCACAGATGGATGAGCCATGGCATGCAAGCAGGGATCCCGCGACAAGAATCTGTGTCCCCCCCCCCCCCCCCCCCCCCAAATTTCTGAGTTTCTTTGGGCCAGGTTGTGGCTTGCAGGTTGGACAAGCCTTTTCTAGTGCATGCACAACAGTTGTAAGGAATTATGGAGCAAAATTACATTTATCAAGGCAAATTCTGGTTCCACATAAGAAGAATAAGTGAAAACTTTTCTGGTTTGTGGATCCCACATACCATAACAACAGTCTAAATGTATTACTATGCTTAGTAGTTTTCTGGGTTGTGGATCCCACATACCATAAGAGTCAAAATTTACTACTATGCTTATAGTAGTTCTTAAGCAAATTGTATCCCACCTGTATGTCAGTGTGGTATGAAGTACAGCACGTCATTTTGTTTTATTTTGATACCTTTTTTTATTATAACCAATTTATTTTTTATTCCATGTCCATTTATAACCAGTTTTAAGACATCTCCATCCAATTCAATTTTCATGGACTAAAATGTTGAGTTTGTTTTAAAAAGAGATTTAAAGTTTATTTTCTATAAAAGTCTATAAATACTTTAGAGTTGGAGACAGGAACAGTTTAAACATGATTAATCCTATGAATCTATGTACAAATTTGTGATTTTTTTCTTAATAACAAAAACTATAAATAGTGATGGTTAAAAACATAATGTAGTTAATGTTTAGTGGGTTTACAGTTTAGTTAGTTTGAAGAGGTTGAAGCGTGATGCTAGGCAGGTGGCTCCAGAGGCATAACGGATCTCTTTCAGCATGCCACTCCATTCTTTTTTGTCATCTTCATACCTGAAATGAAGGAAAATTCATCAAAAGGCCTTAGTTCTGTGATAATATTTGTTACATATACTACAGCATCCATGTTGTCTTTCATAGTATAATAGATTTAATTTTTTTATTTCAGTACAGTTGTTATACCACCTTTTGTGCATTACATAACAGCAGTTTACGTATTTTAAAATTAAAAGCAGATTGACAAAAAAACACAGTTAAAAATAAAAACAGGAGGGAATGCATAGAACAGTAAATATCATATTAAAACATTGCTTAATACTGAGCTACAAAAGGCTTTGAAATATCCTATGTTATATATTAGCATGAGACTATACTCTATTTTATACAATCAACCTGTGACTACACCACTGGATGGGGCTATGGGATGTGGGTGGAAGGGAGAGAATAGAGCAGAAGGTTGATGGGGATGGGGTGTGTGAAGGGCTGGGAGGTGGGTGGGAGGGGGAAGGAGCAGACGGTGGGGCTGGGAGGTATAGGTGGAGGGGAAGAAGAACAACAGAAACAGGATCTGTCCCCTTCCTCTTAGTCATCTTCTAGATTAGAAGATGACTAAAAGAGACGGGAACAGATCAGAAGATAGATATGACTAGGGTGTGGGGTGAGAGAAAAGAAGCAGCATGGGGCTAGGGGTGTGGGTGGGGGAGGAGAGGAACAGAGTAGAAGGGGCTAGGAGGAGTAAGTGGAGGTGGAAGGGAAGGGAAGGGGAGCAGAAACTGAATGGGACTAGGGAGGAGAAGGGGAATAGAGCAGAAGATGATATCAGAAGATGGATATGACTAGGGGAGGGGTTGATGTGGGGCAGGGGAAAGGGGAATAGTGATGAGCAGAGCAAGGAATTATGGATAGGAGAGATGGAGTGGGAATTTTGAAGGGATAGTGAATACTTGGCAGTTTTAGGTATTGATGGATTGGGAGAATGAGGGTTTTCCCTTTTTTTTCTTTTTCTGCTTCTGTTTCACTCTCTCTCGCACCCTTCTCCTTTTTAATTTTCAACTACCTATCAATTTTCAATCTCCTCTCAGTCCCTAGCTCTCCCATTTCCCATCTCACTCCTTTCCCAGCATTCTATTTCCTTCTATCTACTCCCCATTAGCACATTTCTATCTTCTTGCCACCCTCCTTTGACTTCTCCCACATGGCTCCACCATTTCCAGAATCTCCTCTCCTTCTCTCCACCCTTGTAGTCCACCCCAGTCTTATTGCCTGACATCTCCCTGACCCTTTCCCTCCATCCCTAGCATCTTTCTCTTCCATCTCTCTTTCCTCCTATCCCCCCCCCCATGAGTCCATCTGTCCTCCTCTCTCTCCCTACCTCATAGTGCAACATTACTCCCTCTCTTTTCTGTTCTTCTTCCCTCCCCCCCTGATGCAGCACCTCTTTCCTTCCTTCATCTCATCTTCCCTCCCTTCCATCCCTAGACTCGACATTTCTCCCTCTCTCTTCCTTCCCTCCCATTCACAGGTCCAACTTTTTTCTCTCTCTTCCAGACTGCCCTCCCATCCAGCATCTCTCCCTCCCTACTCACCACCCCTGCCTGGGTTCACCATCTGTCCCTTTCTCTTCCCAACTTCTCTCCCTTCTTCCCCACCACCTTGGGTTCACCATCTGTCCCTTTCTCTTCCCAACTTCTCTCCCTTCTTCCCCACCACCTTGGGTCCACCATCTGTCCCTTTCTCTTCCCAACTGCTCTCCCATTCCATATCTCTCCCTCCCTACCACTTCCAGGTCCACCATCTCTTTCTTTCTCTTCCCAACTGCCCTCCCAGCCAGTATCTCTGTCCCTTTCCCTCCACACCCTGGGTCCAACTTCTCTCCTTTTCTGTTGCCTCCCTCCATCCTATTGTCCACCATCTCTCTCCCTCTCCTCTGTTTCCAAGTCCATTATTTCTTCTCCTTCACCTCCTTGCCCACTCTCGCTCCAGCATCTCCTCCTCTCTTTCAATCCATTCCTCCCTCAGTCTAGTTCAAAAACAGCTGCTCTAGGGGCCCCTTTGGGCTGGCATGTCTTCCCCATCTCTCTACCCCCATCCGACATTTCCCTCACCTTTCTGGTCTAACTTTAAAATGTTGGGGGTTTTTTTTCTTCGTGGAGGGTTCACGGCTCAGCAGCGATTCAGTCATGCTGCCTTTGGCCTCCTCAGCACTCTCCCTATGCCGCAGTCCACCCAAACAGGAAGTTGCATCAGAGGTCGGGTGGGCTGCAGTAGAGGAAGAGTGCTGAGGAGGCTGAAGTCAGCATGTTTGAATTGCTCCTGCACCGGCAACCCTCGGCGAAGAATAAAACATTTTAAAGTTAGACTGGGAAGGTGAGGAGAAACCGGATGGGGGTAGAGAGAAGGGGAAGTCATGCTGGCCCAGGAGTTGTTCCCCTCCTCTCTAACACTGGCCCTGGTCATATAAACTAACCTTGGATGCTTTTCCTCTGCATTAGGGGGAAAGGTCTTCTGTATGCATCTCCTCCTACAGCTCTCACAGGGGCGTAGCTATGTGGGGCCACGGGGGCCTGGGCCCCCATAGATTTGGTCCTGGACCCCCCTGCCGATGACCCTCTCGACCCCCCCTCCCGCCGCCAACCCTCCCCCGCCGTGGGCTACCTTTGCTGGCGGGGGACCCCAACCCCCGCCAGCCGAGGTCTTCTTGCTTCCCGCGGAAGGCTTCGTTCTGTTTCTGACGTCCTGCATGTTGTATGTGCAGGATGTCAGACTCACAGAAACAGAACGAAGCCTTGCAGGATGTCAGAAACAGAACGAAGCCTTGCGCGGGAAGCAAGAGGACCTCGGCTGGTGGGGATTGGGGTCCCTCGCCAGCAAAGGTAGGTGACGATGGCGGTGGCGGGGGAGGGTAGGCAGCGGGAGAGGGGGCAAAGTTGGTGTTGGTGGCGGTGGCGGTGGCGGCGGCGGCGGCGGGGGGGGGGGCTAAAATGTGCCCCTCACCTGGGCTCTGGACCCCCCTCCTGCTGAAGTCTGGCTACGCCCCTGGGCTCTCATAGTGAAAATTCATATGAAATTCAAACAAGACCAGGGAACCATGATCCTCATAGTCCCTTACTGACAGAGGCAGGTTAGTGCCAAACTGAAAACTGGATATTTGGGGGCATTTTGGGGGTGGATTCAGCATTTAACCAACCAGGTTAACTACATAAATAGGACCACATAAAAGTCAGTCCTATCTTTATGCGATAACCTATAGCTGGTTAAGTGCTGAATATTGCACTTAAACCTACTTATGAACTATAGGGATGTACAATTATACTTACTTCCATACATCATTAACTTCAGAAGGCACATATTCTTTAGACTCGAGCTGAATCATAGCAAAACCACCAATAGCATAGAGGGAGCCAGCCATGCTGACTAAATTGATGGAGCTTCTTTCCTGGGGGAATTCAGCCAAACCTTCCCACCTGTGGAAGTTAAGGAAAATATATTTACATGAGGCACTCAATATAATAAATCATATAGCTATTTATGGGGCCCTTTTACTAAAGCACGGTAGGCACTAGTGCAGGCTTACCGTGTGGCAAAAAGCACTGCCACAGGCACACTAATCCCATGTTGAGAAATATTTTGTATTTTTCAGTGCGGGAAGTGTGGCTATGGGTGAAGATTAGGCACAGGGTCAGCCCAAGACAAGATGCCACCTGAGGCCAAGCTAACATGCTGCCCCCCTGGGGCGAGATGCCACCCCCCCCCCCCCCCCCCACGGGGGGCGTTTACCTTGTCATGTTCCAAACCCGGCAGCAATTCCCATACACTTCTCTGCCGCCAGAGTGGGTTGAGTGGGGCTGAAGTTCTGGGGGGTGCTGGGGAAGTTTGCGCTTTTTTCTTGTCAGAGCTGTGACTGTGCAACCCAACTACCAGTAGCGCAGCTGCCCTTAACACTTCGTTGGCGATAAGTGCAGCTGAACTATTGGCAGACCTGACAGCTAGTATGCAGTAATGTCACACACACTAGTTAACAGGGCTGTTCACACCTTATTCCCCATCTGTGACCCATCTGTATTTCACACTAAGCAGGTAGTGCAGGATTTATTTTATTTGTTGCATTTGTATCCCACATTTCCCCACCTCTTTGCAGACTCAATGTGGCTTACAATCATGAATAGTGAGAATACATGAGAAAGTATACATTTAGTAATAGCAGAGAATTTTTGGTAACATAATAATGATAGAACATGGAAGTATTTTAACAAGCAGACATATTAAGCAATGAAATACAAATGTATCAGGCATAAAATATAGCCCTAGTACATACAATATTACCATATTCCACACTCTCCCTAGGGAAGAGGGACAGACCATATTGCTTTCTAGTATGCCTAATTTTTCTGTATAATAAGCTAGAAGTAAATCTGTAGTCATCTAAATATGTTCAAGAGGATGAGGGATTACTGTGACTAAGGAGAGTAATGTATAAACAGGCAAGCAGTGAGCAGGCTTCACTACATGTCTACAGGCAATCATGACCTCAATGGAGCAATGCCTACCATGGTGCCACAGATGTTTGTGATCAGAAAAAGTGGCCTCAAAATACAGACACCAAGCACATTTGCATTTACAGTAGATCTAAAACAGGAGTTGAAACTTTGCTATGCAAAGTGACATTTTTATCAAACTACATTGCATAAAAAGTTGTAAAATGCACTAACTTGTTAGTAGCAGTGTCAAAGACTTCAACAGAGGCTGTAAGGCCATCTTCAGTAACACCGCCAACAACAAAGATCTTGCCCTTATGCACAGTCACCCCACACATTGAGCGGCCTGTCCTCATGGGAGGAATATCTTTCCAGTCTCCTTTTTTAGGATTGTACATAAATACTCTGTTAGTGCATTTCCTGTGCAGAATAAGACAAAGATAAACAACCTTTTAGAGAAAAGAAAAAAAAAACATGAAAAAACACCAAAGTGTCTAATTTTCCATGCAGTTTAAGGAGTATGCTGAGCGCCCATCCTTCCAACTACATTTAGCCACAGGAAGTTATGCCAACGTTTAAATTACTACTACTACTACTTATCACTTCTATAGCGCTACAAGGCATATGCAGCGCTGTACACCATACATGAAAAGACAGTCCCTGCTCAAATTAAGCACGGACTGGGTGTATTCCATAGCAAAACACATATATTTTAGAAACACCCATGCTCCTTTCCAACTATGTGACTTAGAATTTAGGTGCATCTTGTTACAGAATAAGCTTACACTGTTCTGTGCCTAAATTCTAATTAGTGCCAATGAGTGTCAATAATTGCCTATTAAGTGGCAATTAGTGCTGATTGGCTTGTTAACTAATTAAGGGGCCCTTTTACTAAGCTGCGTAAGTATCTATGCGCTTCCAACGCACGCCAAAATGGAGTTACCACATAGCTACCGCATGGCTTTTGCGGCAATTTCATTTTTGGCTTGCATCTGATACGTACGGCTGAAAAATAATTTTTATTTTTGGCCGTGCATTTCGGACACGTGCCAAGTGGCATTTGGCGCACGTAGATCATTACTACACAGTTACCGCGTAAGACTTTACTGCTAAGTCAATGGTTGGCAGAATGGTTGCATAGACCCAAAATGGACGCACAGCAATTTTGATTTTGCCGCATGTCCATTTTGGACAAAAATTTTAAAAAGGCCTTTTTTTACAGGCGCACAGAAAAATGGATTGGTGCGTGCCCAAAACCCACGCCTACACTACCGCAAGCCATTTTTCAGCGTGCCTTAGTAAAAAGGACCCCTAAGTTGTGCGCACAAATCCAGAATACGACTGGATTTGTGCACACAACTTAGATCGTGTTATATAGAATCCAGGAGAAAGTGGACATTCCAGTAATTTCCAAGGTTAGAAGGACTAGGACATCAGGAGGAGCTTGCTTATCTTTAAGGACTTTGCTTCTACCAGAACTGTATAAAGAAGCGTTGGAAACCAAGGAGAAAAAGCTGGTTTTTTTCCATTTGGCCTGAATGACCATCATTCAGGTTTCTACCAGCCATCCTCTCTGCAACACTGCTGGGGATCTTCAGCATCCAGCTGTTCATCTGCTATCCTCATTTACATCCAGGTTGTATACTGGCTCTGTTATTGCTAAGCAGTAATGATAGGAGTCCTGATTCCAGCCCTGATTCAGGGTTTAATGTGCATTCACTGTGACCTATTCTCTGACAGGAATATTTGTCTTTCATTTTCCCGAGTTATCTTGCATTTGCATATAACTGCATATAATTTTCAGTTACTTGTGCTTTCACTTTTGTCAGTTTCACTTGCTTGTAAATAAAAAAGGCTTTATTTTCATAATAACTGTTTCCTTGCTTGTCAGTTCCTGGAGCAAATAGAACTTGCATTCGTATAATTTGTGGGGAGGGATTTTAGAATTACTGATAATAGCTACTATTACACACTTTTACCTTCCCACTCTTATAGTGCATACATACCTACAAGTCCAGCATCCCCCTTCCCCTCTCTAACCCCACCTCTAGGTGGCTCCATTCCCCTGGCTCTCCCCTCCACCCCCAGATTACCAGCATCCTCCTTCTCCTTTCCCTCCTTCCCAGTTAAGTATCTCGTCTCCCCTTCCCTAGCTGCTATTGCCCTACCTCTTCTGGACTGAAGATGCAAAAGGATTCAGTGTCAGCATAGAGTCTTTAAGTATGGACCTATGCTTAAGTGCTGCTGTATCCTGACCCCCTCCAACACAGACTGGCACTGAATCTTCTTGCAGCTTTGGTCTGGGAAGAGGTAGGTTGGTGGCGGTAGCAGCATAGGCAAAGGAAGAGGGAAGGAAATGAGATGTTACTCTTCTGCCACACCACCACTTTCATAATGCTGCTACCTTAGGCTGATATCCAACCTGCTTAGTAGTAGAGCTCAGGGTTGCCAGGTGGAAATTTTTTTTCCAGCCCAATCCAGCCCAAAAAACAGCCCAAAACCCGCCCAAACACAAACCCCGCCCCTGACACCCCCACCCCCGCGTCATCACCCCCCCCCCCGCCGTCCAAACACAAACCCCGCCCCTGACACCCCCACCCCCGCGTCATCACCCCCGCCCCCGCCGTCATCAACCCCGCCCCCGCCATCACCGGCCCCGCCTCCCACGTCATCGGCCCCGCCCCACGTCATCGGCCCCGCCTCCCCGTCATTGGCCCCGCCTCCCACGTCACTAACCCCGCCCAAAACGTCACTAACCCCGCCCAAAAAACGTCACTAACCCCGCCCCCCCCGCGGCCAAAAAAACCGCCCTGCAGCCCAAAAACAGCCCAAAAAACCGCAACCCGCCGCGGGCAAAAATTTCCCGCGGCGGGTCGCGGAAAACCGCCCACCTGGCAACACTGGTAGAGCTGGCTTGATGGTCCATGATTTGAATGGCTGAATCTCAATTTATAATATAATATGCTTCAAAATGGAAAAGGAAATTTGCAAAATGTGTTTACAGTATTATATTTTGTGATAAACACAGTGACTGTCCTTACATGAGGAGGCCGCCAGAGGGCACTCTCCCATTGAAAACCTAAAAATGCCCTGATCTGGCCACTAGAGGGAGCCAAAGAGTATAGTCCATGGTAGTGACCAGAAGGAACGGCTAGGGGGTGCTCGTGGCATAGGACCTGTACTTCCCTGAGGGGGCCACCAGGGGGACTCTCTGAGTGGAAGCTGGAAAGGTGGAGAGAGTTCTGGGTGCGGACCTTTCTGGAAGCAGGGGGAGAGGCCTAAAGAGAGGTGGGATGGATTATTGGGCACCATATAAAAGCATCCTCTAAGCCAAGGGAGGAGAGAGAAGATGGGGGACCTGCAACACCCAGAACTGGAGAATTATAAGCCAGGGACTGAAGAAAGAGGCTGGCTGAAGTAGAGCTCAAGAGAGAGATCAGGAGAAGATTCCCTCCAAAGACAAAGAGGTACTTACCTGGTGGGGGCCAGGCAATGGATATGATTGTTATGCACAATTGCTACTGAGACAGAACTAACAGCCGTGGGGTGGAGGATAGGACCGTAAGGTTAAGGTGAATAAAGTGGGTCCTATCCAGGGGAGGTGGCTGTTATATCCTGAGACCCAGATGGTCCCCAGTAAATGGTCTCAGGAGGGTGAATTGCAGTCAAAGAAGAGTTGGAATGCCAGGTTCCCAAAAGACTGAAACCTAGGTCTAATAAACTGAATTTACATGCAACCAGCTAATTTGCATATTTTTGCAAGCAGAGGAAGCTGTGCTATCTTCCAGAGAAGGGTGACCAGGGGGCCCCACCAGAAGAACTGGTAAGGGGGATTGGTTACCAGGAGATACAGCGGGGAGGCCGGGCCGGGACTGCAGGTTAATGAAGAGGTCACCCTGAGTGCAAGGGGAGGACCAAACCTAGAGGCCCGAGTCAACGCAGTCACAGAGAAGTCTGGTTTCAAGGTGGTTCCCTGAGGTAAAGGGCTAGTGAGGGTGGGCAGGAGCCACTAGAGGGCCACTGCACACTGGAGAGCACCCCTGTGGGCTTACAAATGGCACCCCAGATGGGACCTTGTTGAAATAACCACATGAGGACAAGGACATCAAAGAATCCCTGCTACCCTTGGCCATTGAATACATCTGTCTGAAAGCTGAAGCCAAGGGAAGAGCAGAGGGTTGGTGGGACCCAGGCAGTCATTGTAAACCCAGGGAAGTGTGCAGAAAGGTCAATAGAATACCTGCTGGTTCTAGAGGACCAGAGAACTCAAAGTGAAGCTGAGTAGAAAAGGCATCAGTCTCCAGAGGAGGTCTTTTGTGTGGGTGAAGACAGACAGCACGGAGAGGTGCAGGTCGAGAGCAGACAGCACGGAGAGGTGCTTGCTGACAATTTACATGCTCCTAAGATCATAAGATTATTTCACTATACTCAATAATAATTAAATATAAATGCAAGTATATTACACAATTTTACTACATTAATAATCTATGAGCATTTGAGACTTCACAGCTTCTTAAATAGTATAACAATCTACACAGACTAATCTTCTTCAGGATCAGACTGTACTACACTGTGATAAAAGCACAATACTTTTTTTCTTAATATATTTTGGGCTTTCAAAAGGCCCTTAAAATGCTGTCTAATTTGAAGAGAATAAAAAATATAATACCAAATGCTGATCCCAGAATGTAATAACTTAATTTGCACTGGTTTTTGTTTTCACATACTTAATAGTTTTATCATGATGATTATGTTAATGGTCAGCTTTAGATGCCACACTATCACCCCATCATGAATATTTAAGGCAAATGGTGTATTCTAATAAGCATCAGCAGTATAGAATATGGAATGACATCTTGATATACTCACTTATCATCTGTTTTTCCCCCCAGACAATAAATGACTCCATTACATGACACCACGGAGTGACCAAAAAGCTTGATTGGAAGCTTTTTAACTTCTGTCCATGTTACTGTCCTGAAATTAAATATTAACAATAATAATGTTATTTCATGAGTATGTGATAATAATAATTGCATAATTTTATATAGCACCTTCACTGCATTCTGGATCATAAAAGGTTCACATTTTTCCAGGATTCAAGCATGACGATGATAGTACTGTTTACATGTTTCAAAATAATTCAGCTCTTAAAAATTAATTAATATGAATATTCAATTCAAAATGAGTAAACTAAGTCCAGGGAAGGAAGGTGGCTTGTTGAAGCTCAGTGTGTAGAGTGGAAGCTGGGAACTGACTCGTTGGTTACACCCTTTTCCTTGTGATTGTAACTCAATGAACACAACTTACTTAAAGTCATAGCACATCACTGAGTCAAGAGGCTCCTCAGACTGAAGATCCTTGCCACCCACTGCATACAGAAGACCATCTGTCTCTCCTAGCCCAAAAAGACATCGAGCTGAAGGTAGTGGTGGAAGTCCAACCCATTCACCTGCAATGCTGTCAAGCTGCAAATATAAGAAGAAAGAGTTAAGAGAAGCCCACAGAACTGCTAGCTTTAATGAACATTAACTTGGTGCGTCTACATGTATTTACCAAATCACCTTTGCAAGTTTTCATGTACATTACTTTTGTTGGTATCAACTTGGTTAAGTATTCTCTATTACACTGAAATAAATATCTCAATGGTCAAAATGTAATATTTTTTTCTACTACATTATACACTGAAGAATATCATCCATTAGTATGATAATAGAAAACCTGAATAAAGTAGTGTTAAATATGCATGTATAAGGGTCAATTAAAAAAAAGGATAGACAGTACTTTATTGGACTAACCAAGAGGACCTTTTATTAAGCTGTGGTAAAAGGGGGCCTGCACTAGCGTCATCGTGTGTTTTTGATGTGTGCTGAGGCCCCCTTTTACCGCAGCAGGTAAAAAGCTGTCCATTTTTGATGAAAAGAAATGGCTGTGTGGTAAGTGAACCACTTAATGCACCACCATTTCGGAGAGAAGTCCTTTCTGCCACCCATTGAGATGGCGGTAGGGTCTCCTGGCAATTGGGTAGCGATTACCACTGGTTAAGTTCCGGCACTACAAAATTCAAAAATATTCCTGTGGTGCTGGAAAAGGTGCACTCTGGGGGGAGGGGGAAACTACCAGTGGGCTCAGGCAGTAGTTCCAGACTGATGTGCGGAAAGCCCGCTGCCATACGCCAACCCTTTGTTACTTTTTTTTTAAAGGATAATATTGTCTTTACCCATCTGAAGAAGGGAGTTTAACTCTACAAAGCTATATACCCAGGAATTGTACAAAAATGTTTCTGTGTGTAAAGCTCGTTTTAACAACACAGAACAGGGCTTTTGTAACATTTAATGGTGGGTAAAAGTAGGCACACAAAAAATTGCTCCTACTTTTATGTGATCTGTAATGCATTTAGATGTTCTCAGGGGTATAGTTTAGGCAAAATAGAGGCACAGTTGTAATGTACACATTTTTAAATAAAATTCACAGGTACTTGCACAACCTTACATCTGTTCTAAAGAAGGTGTAAATGTGGTCATCACTATTTGTGTGCTGTTGGGGCTTTTTCTGATTGCCTATATTGCCCTAATGAAACAGGTTTATAATAGGCACCTTTTCATCTTCCCATTTATACAAAATTACTCCCTAAAATATCACGTCGAACTTTAGTTTGGTTGAGCTTTAGTTGTACTATAAATGTAAAATAGTTGCATTTAAAAAAACAGATTTCTCATCTGCATTTAGAATCCAGAAGTACCAGCCAGGACTAAAGAAGTCTACTTTCTTGGATGAATGCAAGTTTGTGTGGGTGGAGCTGAATTACATTACATTACAATTAACACTTATAGGCTGCACATACCAAATTTAGTTCAGTGTGGCTTACAAACAAAGAATAGGGCAAATCGTAAAACATACATAATATGTGCTGCCAGGGCCGTGCCTAGGGTCTCTGGCGCCCCCCTGCAGACTATCAGTTGGCGCCCCCCCCCCCCCCCCCCGGTGAAAATGATCGCTCACCACTTGCTACACTGACAGGAATTGTCAGCAATATTCTTAGAAACAAATTGCTATACATTGCAAAATAAGATAGCAGATGTAAATTCTCAAAGTAGACATATTCCAAACGCTAAAATGAAAATAAAATGATTTTTTTCTACCTTTGTTGTCTGGTGACTTTCTTTTTCCGATCATGCTGGCCCAGTATCTGAGTCTGCTGCTATCTGTCCTCTTAACTCCATTTCCAGGGCTTCCTTTCCATTTATTTCTTTACTTTCCTCCTTTCTTCTTCATTTCTTGCTCTAGATCCATTTCCAGCAATTTCTTCTCTCTCCCTGGGTCCTGTCCTCCCATCCATGTCCATCCTTGTCCCTCTCTGCCCTTCCCTCCTCCATCCATAGCCAGCAATCCTCCTCTCTCCCCTCCCCTCCATTTCCAGCAAATTGTCCTCTCCGTGGGCCCCCATGTCCATCCTTGTCCCTCTCTGCCCTTCCCTCCTCCATCCATAGCCAGCAATCCTCCTCTCTCCTCTCCCCTCCATTTCCAGCAAATTGTCCTCTCCCTGGGCCCCCATGTCCATCCTTGTCCCCCTCTGCCCTTCCCTCCTCCATCCATAGCCAGCAATCCTCCTCTCTCCCCTCCCCTCCATTTCCAGCAAATTGTCCTCTCCGTGGGCCCCCATGTCCATCCTTGTCCCCCTCTGCCCTTCCCTCCTCCATCCATAGCCAGCAATCCTCCTCTCTCCCCTCCCCTCCATTTCCAGCAAATTGTCCTCTCCGTGGGCCCCCATGTCCATCCTTGTCCCTCTCTGCCCTTCCCTCCTCCATCCATAGCCAGCAATCCTCCTCTCTCCCCTCCCCTCCATTTCCAGCAAATTGTCCTCTCCGTGGGCCCCCATGTCCATCCTTGTCCCTCTCTGCCCTTCCCTCCTCCATCCATAGCCAGCAATCCTCCTCTCTCCCCTCCCCTCCATTTCCAGCAAATTGTCCTCTCCGTGGGCCCCCATGTCCATCCTTGTCCCTCTCTGCCCTTCCCTCCTCCATCCATAACCAGCAATCCTCCTCTCTCTCCCTTCCCCTCCATTTCCAGCAAATTGTCCTCTCCCTTCACGCGATTCGCGAACCGCTTAGCACTGCTTAAAAAAAAATTACACATCAGCAGGAACAGGCTGCTTCAGCCAATCCCAGGGGCCTTCCTTCAGCGTGTTCCGCCCAAGGGCTGAAGGAAGGCTCCTGGGATTGGCTGAAGCAGCCTGTTCCTGCTGACGTGTAAATTTTTTTTTAAGCAGTGCTAAGCGGCAGCGCGGTTCGCAAATCGCGTGAAGGGGGGGGGGTGGGGGGGTGGGACGACGCGACGGCAACGAAGAGGAGAAACAAGAGAAGTGCTGCGTGTGCCGGTAAGCTGCTCAAAGGCACAGGGGACGCCGTCAACACTGCCAGGTGGGGACCGGAGCCGGTTTTAAAGGTCATGGTTGGGCTGGGGAGGCTTAGCCTCCCCAAGCCTCTTATACGGGGCGCCTATGCCTCTGCTCTTTCCTCCGCACCCTGGGGCCTTTAAATCTTTTACTTCCGGTCGCAGCAGCGTCAGTGAAAGCGGAGCGCTGCCGACATCTCCCTTCGCGCTCTTGGTTCCCTCAGTGTCCGCCTTCTTCTAGAAGGCGGGACACTGAGGGAACCAATGAGTGCAAGGGAAGGGAGACGTCGGCAGCGCTTTCACTGACGCTGCTGCGACCAGGTAAAAGATTTAAAGGCCTCGGCGGCGCGGGGCGAGAGTAAGCACCGCGGCGGCGCCCTCCAGAGGTGGGCGCCCCCCTGCGGCGCTTACCCCGCTTACCGCATCGGCACGGCCCTGTGTGCTGCTGCGGCTCGGAAAGCGAATAGAATGTTGGGTATTATTAGGAAAGGTATGGAAAACAGGTGTGAGGATGTTATAATGCTGTTATATCGCTCCATGGTGCGACCGCACCTTCAGTATTGTGTTCAATTCTGGTCGCCGCATCTCAAGAAAGATATAGTGGAACTGGAAAAGGTGCAGCGAAGGGCGACTAAAATGATAGCGGGGATGGGACGACTTCCCTATGAAGAAAGACTAAGGAGGCTAGGGCTATTCAGCTTGGAGAAGAGACGGCTGAGGGGAGACATGATAGAGGTATATAAAATAATGAGTGGAGTGGAACAGGTGGATGTGAAGTGTCTGTTCACGCTTTACAAAAATACTAGGACTAGGGGGCATGCAATGAAACTACAGTGTAGTAAATTTAAAACAAATCGGAGAACATTTTTCTTCACCCAACACGTAATTAAACTCTGGAATTCATTGCCGGAGAACGTGGTGAAGGCGGTTAGCTTGGCAGAGTTTAAAAAGGGGTTAGATAGTTTCCTAAAGGACAAGTCCATAAACCGCTACAAAATCCACAATTCCAGGAATAATATGTATAGAATGTTTGTACGTTTGGGAAGCTTGCCAGGTGCCCTTGGCCTGGATTGGCCGCTGTCGTGGATAGGATGCTGGGCTTGATGGACACTTGGTCTTTTCCCAGTGTGGCATTACTTATGTACTTATATTACAAACTTCTAAAATAACCAAGCTATTAGCAAATCAAACAAACTCATCACATATATTCTTTAGCTTACAAGTGAAACAGCCCTAAAACTTACATAAGATCAAAGCCATAGCAAAATGTGTGTTCCTTGTCCAGACAAGGGGATATTCTGAAGTCTCTGCTTCTCATTTGACCTGCCTGTAGTGAAAGGATGGACCCGCTGGTAAGTCACTGGTCATGGGAAGGGGGACTATTTTCTACATTACTTTTGGAGGGAGGGATAAAAGATCATAGGAGCCAGTTTTATAGGCACCAGTGGGTGCTGAGCACCCCCAATATTGAGCAAGTTCCTTCATTGTGAGCAGGGAGGGATAATTTGGATTGTGTTTAGCACCCCCCAATCATTTTGAAATGTTGGTGCCTATGTATCCAGGGGCTAGGCCTTTTCTTGCACTTTTCAGAGGAGTCTGGAGAAGGATAGGTTCTCAAGGGGTTCTCAGGTGCAGCCTGGGAGGTATCCTTCCTGATGGATAGCTAGGCCATACAATCACAGGGAGTGCTGCTATCCCCAACAAGCTAGGCTTGACCCCATAGCTACTGTTAAAGTAGATCTAGAGAGAAGTGAGTGGAAGGGACTCTGAAGAAAAGCCAGGAGTGGTTTACTTCAGTGAGATAAGCAGGGCCATTGTGGTGCATACTGTCTATATCTACATCTTGGTACATCTCAACCACCTAGTCCAGGGAGTGTCTACTAGAGTTTTTTTTTAATTTTAAAATTTTTTATAAAGTTTTTGGAATCTTTATTTCCACAATTTAGTGGGGTAGTTACCAATATGCATTAAGTGAATATTTGCCTCTTAACATATAGATTCTCAACATGCAGCATGCGTACTCCAAGGGGTATATGAGACCTCAGCAGGGGGTACACAGCGCACAATATAAGACATTCTTCACCTCCCTCTTGCAGCCATCCCCATCACTACTTCTCCAGCCTGGCAGAAGCAGTGACAAATAGCATAAAACAGTCACTGGCTTGCAGTCTCTATGCATATGCTGGTGGCTCCGCCTGTTCCCACCTGCTTCAACATCATCTTCCTGTTCTGGGGCAGAGGACCAGCAGAACTGACAGTGTGAGCATAGGGACTGTGGCCCCACGACTGCTTTATGCTGTTTTACGGCTGCTTCTGGGCTAGAAAAGCAACAGAATTGGTCAAGGGGAACATAAGATGTGAGGGTGGACACAGGAGGGGAGAGAGAAGACACTGGATGGAAGGGGGAGTGAGACAGAGAAAGAGGGGAGATGCTGGATGAAAGACGGTAAAGGATAGTGTTAGTGAAAGACTAGGCAATAAGAGGAAGGGGACAAGGAATACAGAGATGAGAGAAATAGATGCAAAGCTGTAAGTAGACACAGTAGAAATAAAAACTGAAGAGTGGATAGTAAGAATGAATTAATTCTGGAACAGAGAGGATGAAAGGAAAAGAGAGAAAAATTACAAAAGAGTTAAGAGAAGATGGAGGAAAGCAGAAACCAGAGCTCAGACCTACACAGTTAAAAAAATTAAAATGACCAGACAACAAAGAGAGAAAAAATAATCTTATTTTCTAATTTTGTGATTAGAATGTATCAGGTTTTAGAATGTCAATTTCAAAATCTCTAATGATAAGAGCTTGGGGGTACTTGGGTAAACATTGTTTGACTTAGGGGGTATTTAATTTGAAATTGAAAAATACTGCCATGTTAAACAGCAAAACTGTGTGTTATTTTATTTTTAATGCACATTCGTTTACTGTAAGGTGTGTTATATAATGAGATAGCAAAGCATGCAAATATATGCAAAATGTTTCATTATTATACAAACTGATTAAAGCCAGTTTTGAGTTGGTGTTATATTATCTCCTCGGAGCATCAGGCTCCTAACACCAGGGGAGCATCTTTAAAGGAACCAGAGTTTAAAATATGCTGCGCAGACACCTCTGCTCTCTCCACTGCTCCAAACATCCTCTGGAACCCAAGACCCTCCATCCCACTGAAGATTTTCCTTAGAACCTACTGGGGTTTTTCTGGTATCTAATGGCTGGGATAGAAGTGATTTCCCGTTGCCCCAGGTTCAAAATGGTGCCAGTTGAGTCCTGGTGGTAATCGTGGAACTATGGCTAGAGGTCAAGCTGTTAAATTGGCTCTAGCCTTTGGACACTAGGGAAACCCCCAGTAAGTCCTGAAGGGTGAGGGTCCTTGTGGGTGGGGTCTTTTCTTGGGGTTTGGGGATCTTGGTTGGGGGGAGGAAGAACTCTTCAGGATGTGGGGGATTTTGGCTGGGGAAGAGGTGGGTCTGTGGGGCACGTTTAAGATGCTGCTTGGGAGTAGAATAAAGGGGCCCTTTAACTAAGCTTCGGTAAAAAGTGGCCCGCGCTAGTGTATGTGTGTGAAATTGGAACGCGCTAGGCCATTTTTTACCACAGCGGGTAAGAAGGCCTTTTTAAAAATGGGGCAGTAAATGGCCATGCGCTAATATTAAAAGTAGCATGCTACTATTTTCTGCCTATTTACTTGGTGGTAAGGGCTCAAGTGCTACTCGTGTGGTAATCAGGCAGTGAGCGGCAATGTGGCCGAGCTGCCAAGAAACTGCATGCTACCACGGGAAACTGCATGCGACAACTTCGGAACTACTGCCGGGTGCTTGCGCTACCTCAAATCAATTTGCAAGGTTGATTATATGTTGTGTTATTCATTTAGTACCTGAGTTACTATCCTGCGGTACCAAGTCACTGCAGGTTAGTAACTCCCATGGTAAATTATGGAGTCATGAATTGTAGTCTTTTACTGCAGCTTAGTAACTAGCTCCCCACTCCTAATCTCTGAGGTAGGAGGATAAAGCTCCTCAATCAGGAGGTATAGAATGAAGGAATTTTATGTAGGAGCATGCGACACTGATTATGCTTGCTTGAAGTACAAAAAGCTGGGAGCATTGCATTCTTTTGCAAGCATTTTGCAGAAAGCAAAGGAGGAGGCTGGGACCTACAAGGTTAGGAGAAATACCAGATCAACTACTTCATGTCTCAGGACACTGGAAAACTGATTCTTTTGGAACATGAGCGCTTTAACCTTTTAGCATTTTCCCTTTTTGCTTTACTCTGCTTTTGCCATGTAAACATTTAGGGCTCCTTTTACTAAGGTGCGCTAACAGATTTAGTGCATGCTAAATGATGAGATGCCCATAAGAAGATAATGGGTGTCTTATCATTTAGTGCAAACTAATCGTTAGAGCACTCTAAATCTGTTAGTGCCCCTTAGTAAAAGGACCCCTGAATTTTGAGATCACCAATAAAGGTATCTTATGTGTTATTATTCCTTTTTGAAAGGTTTTGGATGTTTATTTTCAATTTGCTTCATTCTTGAGGCATTACCTTTCCTGTTCCATCAAGACCCTTTTACTTTAGGGCACTGTTCACTTTATTGTGTTTGTCAACTTTGTTTTCCTAATTACCAGTTTCCTTTTCATTCTCTGCAGTGCCTCAGGGGCAACCTTCACTTCCTTTAGCAAAAGGCTCCCTGCACAAAAAAGCCCTATCAAAGTTCTCACAACCCTTTGCCCACTCTCCTAACATGTCCTGAAAATCTGGTGCAAGAACACAGTATCTGCAGTAAATCGAATTTTAAAGAGTGTGAACTTTTTAAAATACTCATTTCCCATCCTGACAAAAGATTTTGTTTCCAAAGGTTTTTAAAAAATAAATACACACGAATCCTATTTGCAACGCACTAGCTGGATAACGTGGGAACACCACTCTCTGCCCACAACACACCTCTCTCCGAAAAAAATAATTGAAAAATTGGTAACATGCACAGATAGGCAAAATACCACAAAACACTTTAATGCATTTCTACAGTAGCCTGTAGCTCTTAGATTTAGGTGCCAAAATCAGCATGGATCCTATAACACCACATAAACTTAATTGGCTTAACAAGCTAATGAGCGCTGAAAACAGCACTTAACAAGCAATAATGAGCACTAATTGGCACTGATTAGAATTTAGGTGTACAACTCGCTAAGTGTATTCTGTAACGATGTGTGCAGAACTTCTAATACGTGGAGGCAAAAAGGGGCATGGTTATGGGCATTTCACGGGTGTTCCCCAAAATTTAGGTGCCTAGTTATAGAATATGGCCAGTACACCTAAATCTATATGCTGAGATTTATACCAGGTTTTCGTTGACGTAAATGGATGTGCACAGATATCGGCACTGAAATATCAACTAAGCTGCGATTATAGAATACGATTAGTCGGCACTGATTTCAGCGCTGATTTCTTAGGCGCCATAAATCTCCTCCTTAATGCCCTTTAGTAAAAGGGTTCCTAAATTAACCAGGTGGCACTAATACTAACTTTAAAAAAAACCAGATTCTGCATACAGCTTGTTATTGCTAAATAGATGTTAAAACTATTGCAGACAGAATTCTACTCTTTAGGATTTTTAGATAGAAAGTAAAAAAACATAAAACATGCAAACACTTATATTAACAAATCCAGCGTAATATTTAATAAAGATTTATTTTTGTTACCTGGAAGAAGTATGACTGTAAAGGATGATCTTTATTATCTTCATCTACATAGAGTCCACCAATGATATAGACCTGATTTGATTTAGTGACAATGCTGGAATGATTCCTGGGAATCTGCTCAGCCAGTGCTACCAGATAACACTCATTGGCTACAGGATCATAAGCAACTGCTGCTGTATCATTGACCAGGAGGATAAGATCTTTAACAAACATGCCATGCCTAGGAAGGTCATTCAGGTATCCTGGAAGTAAATCTTCATCACCTACATCCTCATTTACTGCATCTTCACCAGACTTTTCCTTGTTTTTGGGAGTTTCAGGCAATTTTCCAGCAAAAGCGTCTTTAATGATCTTAACTTTTTTCATAATATCAGGGTTACTTTTGATTAACTCGTTCTTTTCCACATGTTCTTTGAAGTACTTTTCTGGGATAAGACGAAAACGGATGCAGTCAAAGACTTCTCCAAGGCTCTTTATCCTGGTCTCTTTTTCTGTTTTGGCCCAATTCATTGCAGCTTCAAACACCACTTCTTCCTTTTCTATATTTAAGGCATCACTTGAAATGACTGACATAAGTTCATGTGGGGCAAGCTGCATGAAATCCTCTTCTTTGCATATTTGCTCAAAGCGGTCAGACACATAATCACGTGCAGCCACTGCAAGCCTAGGGCAATCAAGAAGAAGACCTAATCTAAAAATTGCGAGACAATTACTGGGAGCAAGACGTTTCTGAAGGTAAGTAACACACACAGTGAACACAGAAGGGATCTGAAATCGGCTAGCTAGTGCAAAAATATCTTGCACGTTAGAATCATTGAGATCAATATCTGCAGAATACAGGTACCTGATGATCACATCCATAACTGCGGGGTCAACATTTTCTAAAACTACCTCCTTTTTCTTGTCTTCATTTTGCTCACTTAAAAAATACTCACGGAAATAAGGGCTGCAGGCTGCCAGGATCAGTCTGTGGCATGGCAGATTTTTGTCACCAGCTTTTAAGAAGCAGTCAATGAACTTTTTGTTATCTAAAAGGTCTTTGAGACCATCTTGAAGGAGGGTGGACTGGTATAGGCGAAGTTCATCTGTAAGTTCTTTTCTTGGATCCATTTGTGAACCTTTTGTGTTCTAGCAAACCCAGGCCTTAGGTGCTCTTAGCTCAAAGATCTAACTGTAAAAAAGGCTGATCAATGTGCTCTGCTTAGCTTGAAGGCTCTGCAATTTAATCCTACCAGCTAAATATAGGCACAAGCTCTAGCAATATGGAATTTAGGTTGCTCAGTTTGGAAGAAAGACTTGTCACTGCAGCTGTCAAAGATTGAAAGAAACAACTGTAACTTTTAGTCACTATAACTAAAACAGGACTCAAAGACAATTAAATGCCAAGCATGTTCATAAATCAAAGTTTATTTGAATAACTGCAACATCTTAATATACAACACACAAAAGAATATGTGGATCAGTCTGTATGCTACAGGCACAGGGGATCAAAGTTTGGATCTTCCATTTTTTGAGCCTAGGAATGCTACATATATGGTTCATTCAGGTCTGAGGAGGAAGGAAGGGAAGAAGGCTACTTCTACTATGCTAATCCTACCAGAAAACTTTCTTTTCATGCTCTGGGGAGATTAATTAATTTAGGTAGGGGCAGAGACCACTGAGTGAAAAAAAAAAGGAAAAAGACCAACAGATGGAAGTTAGCACATAGAATTTGAATGAGCTAGCCACAGAAAAACAGCAAGCTATTATTCAGTTTTAAATAGAAAATGTATTTTAATAGATTGCCCAGAACTTAAAACAAAGCAAAAAAAAAGAAAAACCCACAACAAAACACCAAGAGGTATTGTTGAAATACTTTCTTTAAAGTTCCATTGTAACAAATGTAATGCTGCATCTTAAAATAGCCTGCATTTATAAGGCTGTCTTTCCTCTCTTTTTTAAACAGATCTGATGCTTGCCCTCATGACCTTCTGCAAAGGTTACACACCAGGGACTGCTTTCTGATCCTTCCCATGGCTCACTGCAAAGATTGCATTTCAGGGGCTGCTATCTAATCTGAGTGGCTGTGCTGAAGGCAGACACAGACAGCAGATGGAAATGGAGAAACTAAGTTGCATCAAGAACACATTCTTCTACTACAAAATATTTTCCTTCTCCATAAATTACAAATCTATAAAAACCTATTCCAGTGGTGATAAAAGTTGTACACAGATGCACATAGTTTGGGAAGCGATCTTATGATGACCACCACAATTCTGCATCATGACATCACAAATTTGTGAAGCTAAAAAAACAAGCAAAAATGAAGGTCCTTTTACTAAGCCGCAGAAGGGCTAATGCGTTGGTAGCATGTGCCAAATCAGCACTACTGTCGGGGTAGCGTCGGCACCTGGTGGTAATTCTGAAGTCGGCGTGCGGTTTCCTGCAGTAGAAAATAATTTTCTATTTTCTACCTTGGGGGGCGTTCCTGGCAGTAATTGATAGCATGGTCACATTGGTGCGTACTGCATGACTACTGCACAAGTAGCGTGTGAGTCCTTATCGCAAGGTCAGTGGGTGGCGGTAAGGGCTCAGGCAGTAAATAGCCACATGCTGCTTTTAATTTTACTGCACAGGTATTTACTGCCCCCATTAAAAAAAAGCCTTTTTCCCCAGCCATGGTAAAAAAAACAATGGCCCAGCACATGCCAAAAACACGCGCCCACACTACCGTAGTCCACGTTTTACCACAGCTTATTAAAAGGACCCCATAATAAAAACCCTTTTACTAAAACTTTATTTAGTATCTATTTAAAATAGTTCATATTCTTTGACTTCATCAAGGTCATGACACTGAAATAGGAAAACATGTGTGATTTAGGTGGTTTGCAGGTTTGGCTTAAGAGGCAAACCAGTAAAATCCCTAGCTTAAGGGCACCAAAAGCCTGCATTACCGGTTTGCCCCTTCACAGCAATGGAAGCATGGATGGTCCTTGGCTTCCATCACTGTACTGCTCCTGGCACCTTGCCATTTTTATAATGAAAAAAGGCACTTCTTATCTCACTTAGGGGGTCTTTTACTAAGCTGTGGCAGGGGCATAGCCAGACAACAGATATTAGGTGGGCCAAGGCAAGAAGTGGGTGGACACCAAGTGTTCCCCCTCCCCATCAAAAAATATCTCAGCTAGCAGGAAAACGCTTCTTTCCACCTTGGCAGTCTGCAGCAGGCATGCGCTGAAAACTGAGCATGCGTAGATGCCGGTATTGTGGAGAGTAGTGTTTTCGTTATCATCAGGGAAAAGACTTCAGCTGGCAGAGCTTGGGATCCCCACCAGCTACTGTTAAACCTGTGCTACTCTTGGGTGGGCCTAAGCCCTAAGTGGGTGGGCCCTGGCCCACCCAGGCCTACCTGTGGCTACGCCACTGAGCCGTGGTACTGTTTTTAGTGCATTCTGATGTGTGCATGCTAAATGCTAGAGATGCCTATAGGAATATATGGGCGTCTCTAGCCTTTAGCACATGCTTATTTTTGGCGCACACTAATAAAAAGCATGTGCTAAATGCTAGACGCCCATATATTCCTATAGGCATCTCTAGCATTTAGCACACAATCATTAGTGCACACTAAAAATGCCTCCGCGGCTTAGCAAAAGACCCCCTAAATGTTCTCATTAGAGACAGGAAGTGCTTGTTTAGCCTTTTAAAAAGCTGTAGTGATGGTGGCAGCAACACAGCACAACATTAGAAGCAAAAGGTCATACATACTCCCACTGCTGTGTAAAATATTAACCCAATGGGATGGGAAGAGGTGGCTGGCTGGGCCTGATGCTCAAAGCTGGAAGGAAACTGATGCTGGGATGGTCCTGGAGGTTAGGAGGAGGCTGATGCTGCAGCCTGGAGTGGAAATGGGCTAATGCTTTGGCTATAAGGCTAAGACTGGAAGGGGAACTGATGCTGGTGCATGCTGTGGTCAATGTGAGAGAAAGTGGCAGATGCTGAAGGAGTGAGAAGAGATATTAGGCCAGATTCTATATATGGTGCCTAAAAAATCCACACGGAAAACATTTCCGCCTAAGTGTATTCTATAAGCAGTGCCTACATTTAGGTGCGGTATATAGAATACACTTAGTTGATATCCTAGTGCCTAAAACTACACGCCTCCATTTTGTTCTAAATTTTAGGGTCCAGAGACCCTCAAGAAGGTTGGAGTGACCTTAAATCTGACTCCATCTCTAAATAGCACTAGTACTGGGGTAATCAAGGAGTTGTGAAGTTCTAAAAGGAATTGCCACTAAGAGAGATGTTAGGTCTAAGGAAAAGATACCAGCCTTATGACAAACTGGATTTAGATTACAAGTTATACAATGCAGTGAAAGATAGCCTGATACAGCAAAAGCATTTATACTTACAGCCTTTCATCATTAAGTGAAGTCCACAAATCATCATTTGGAATGAGGAGTTTATTTGCCAAGGTACAAGTCAAATCAGTGATTGACAACAGGCACGTACAATCAATTAGTTATAGGAATATAATAATCCGGCTGCAAACAGGTGTTAATTTGTTCCTAATCTTTTATAATTTCTTTTACCAATTAAAGGTTTTACAAGGGAAAGCAATTAGGTAATTTGTCAATTCTGCTGGACACATTGGTTTCCCTTGAAGAGAGAGAGTGGCAACCCTTCTCTCTAGCCTAAATCAGGAAATACTCTGATTTTTATAGGTGCCCTCAGGATATGGATAATATGACAGTAGATATACCTGATTGGATCTATGCTAATGTCATGGTTGTCACTGATTGGCTCATGCTAATGAGTAGCTTCTATCTTGCTAACATGGTTTTGTCTTTAGCTCGCTTGACCACAAATCTTAAGCAAGACCCTACATCCAGCTACACCTTTCCTTTCTCACACCATGGCTGACCACAATCCTGCTCACAGAAAAGTCTCATTTCTCAACTTGTTTTTCTAACTTACATTAGAGAAAATTCCACTTTGTAACAGATACGGCTTCCATTTTGTGCTGAAATCCTCCATTTTGTTTCCATATCTATTGACCTAACTTTTCCTAATTTAGCTTATTCAGGCCTCAATCTGGGCTACAAACTAGGCCATACTTTTCCAGTAAGCTCCCAGTTATGTCAGCCATCAGATTTCTGACTCAGCCAAGGTCTGTAATGGCCTGAGCTCTATGACTGGGCCCGCCACCATTCCAGTGGGGGGGGGGGGGGGGGGGGTGTCTCTGGCTGTACCATAATTATACATTTTACACTGATAAAAACATTGAGTAGATCCTGGCACATAGATTTAGGCACAGAGGGCCATATTCTATAACAACGCACGTAAATTTCAGAACACCCATGAAATGCCTATTTCCTCATCCATAACCATACCCTTTATTGTCTGCGCATGTTAAAGTTAGGCACACTGCATTACAGAATACATTTAATGAGTTGTGCATATAAATTCTTATTACTAATTAGTGCTCATTATTGCTTAAGTGCTGTTATTAATACTAATTAGCTTGTTAAGCCAATTAAGTTAAGCGCATGGCTATAGAATACACCAGGAATTCAGCGTGGATCTCCTTTAGGAGATGGAAAAATAAAATAATTTTCAGTCCCTTTCCTGTAATTCTTCTTACATTCACTATCTTAAAATGATCGTGAAAAATAGGAAGGAATTACACCATATACGACTTTATATAAAAACAGAACAATTTGAATAATACCCTTGACTCTACTGTCAACCGGTTCAGCTTAATGTAATACTGAGACAATCCATTTGATTTTTTCAGAGAAAAGATCAAAGAGCTGTATTTTGGATGGTTTGAATTCTTTTTTGTAAATACTTCATCCAACCCATATAAGCATTATTACAGTAATCTAATTGAGTTAAAATAATGGATTGCACTAAAATCTTGAACCTTTCTTCATTACAAAATTTGAGAAATCTAAGTTATTTACTGAGAAGAACAGTTTTTTTTAACTAAAACATTTATTTGATCTTCTAAGGATAACCTACTATCCAAATAAAATCTTAGTATTTTGATAGTAGATAAAAAGTATGCAGTCTTTCTGATTAATAGTAATCACTGATGCCTCCAAATTAAGAGTAACTAAAACATACAAACTTCATTTTGTCTGTATTAAGCTTCAATTTATGATTAAACATTCATTTCTCTATTAGATCCAATCCCAACTGAACCTTGTGTAGTTCTAAATCCATATTATTAACTGGGATTAAAATTGAGATGTCATCTGTATAAATATTATTTATAACTACTATTTTCAAATTCAGCTCCCAGGGGATATAAGAATACATTAAAAAGAATCGGTGATAGCAGAAAGCCCTGAGGCACTCTGCATTGATTTTTCCATCCATCAGAAAATTTATTATTCATTTTAACTTTATACGATCTTCCAATTGTAATTCTGCCTGTAATCCTAATATCAGCAAGAAACAACAAGATATCATGATCCACAAGGTCAAAGGCACTCGAAATATCGAATAGCAAAAGAAATGCCTGTTTTCCTTCTATAAATAAAGAGCAAATATCATTAATTAATGACCCTACAACTGTCTCCGTAGTAAAATATGAAAAAAAATCCCGACTGGGATGAGTGCAAAATATGATGTAAATCTAAATATATCAATTGAGTTGCCACTAAACCCTTATTTAGGGGGTCTTTTACTAAAGTTTAGCTCGCATTATCTGCAGCAGGGCCCATAGTGTCACGTTCCTCACCTGCCCCATTATGTTCCTCCCCGGCCCCGCTCTGTGTCGCGCTCCTCGGGGAGCATCGGATGTCGGCCCTCGTGGCCGTCCCGCTGTCCCTGCAGCCACACGCCTCGTCTTCGCCCCGGAGCACGGGCCCCACTCCAGGGGGTGTCCAGGTTCCTGCAGCAGAATGCCGGAGCCATCTTGGCAGCGCCGGTGTCCCGGTGAGTCCTGCTCTTCCGGGTGCAGGGTCCAGGAGCGTGGGGGGTCTTGCTCCGCCTCCCAGGATTGGACTCCCGCACCTTGGCTCCACCCCCCTCCAGCCGCTTGCCAATCCAGAGCCTCCCTCACCAGCTGATTCCTGTTGATCCCAATGGTGGGGGCTATTTAGGAGCATCTACTCCTTCCCTCAGCGCTTCGGCTTCTACTTTTGTAGTTGATAGCTGTGGTGTGGTATCGTTCCTTAAGCTGTTCTCTTCTCATTCCTGACCTTTGCCTGAACACCGGATTATCCTCTGCCTGACCTGACCTTTGCCTGAACACCGGATTATCCTCTGCTTGCTGTCTGACCTGACTACTGCCTGAACTCGGATACTCTCTGCTTGCTGCCTTACCTACTTCCTGAACCCGGATACTCTCTGGCTGCTGCCTGCCTCTGCTTGAACCCAGAGTTCTCTCTGCCTGCTGCCTTCTGACCCCTGCCTACATCCGGAAGTCCTGTCGGCTGCCTGCACCTGGGGGCTCAACCCTCGGGGAATGGCGGTCATCACAGGTGAGGCCTCAGGATTGCTCGGCTGCCCAACAGAGTGCAGGTTCGAGTCTTCGTCTCTGTGCTCTGCCTGGGCACAAGGACTCACGAATGCAACACATAGGAATAAAATAGGTTCTGCTGCAGATAACTCGAGCTAAGCTTTAGTAAAAGACCCCCTTAGTAAACAACGGTATCGAGGCAACTGGTCTATAATTAGATACCACCTGATTAGAGATATTTTTATCTTTAACTATTGGTGTAATTATAATTTCTCCTACTTCAACTAGGAACAATCACAAATGCAACTGGTATTGAATCCAGTGAAACAGATGTAATTTAAAGACTAGTGTTGCTACCTTCATAATACTAGGTGGACATATGTCAAATTAGCAATAGGAATGACCGTATTTTTGAAAAAGAATATTGAACGTTTTCCCAAGTAGAAAGTTCAACAACAGACCAGCTTCTATCCACCGAACTAGCAGGGTTAGAAGAATAATGGCCATTAGCCCGAGTCAGAAAAGAGGGTGGACTTTCATATAGCTTTAAAGATAGATTATCAAATTGAGATCTAATATTCATGAAAAATTCAGCTGTTAGAAGCTTATCAGAAACATGAGCCTGTACCGATTGAATATTTAAAAAAAGAATTCAGTATACAAAACAAAACTTTCACATCAGGAACTGTAGTTCCTATTAGAGTAATAATCATCAGAGTTAACAATCTCTTCTCTTAGACTTCAACAGCAATTTATAAGTATGAATAGTATTTCTTCAATCTATTCTTGGCTGATCTTTCTTTGTGTCATCTATACTCTAATCTTCTATAATCTCTTTTTCATTTTAATAGTTCACTATCAAACCATTTATGATTTCTCCTTTCAGTTCTGGTATATGTGCGAAGTGGCGCTATCATATCTAGAATTTCCTTAAAGTATATTGGAATAGAAAGAAAGGGAAGGAGATATGGGGGATCTTTTACAAAGGTGCACTGAAAAATGACCTGTGGTAGTGTAGATGCATGTTTTGGGTGCAAGCAGAATCATTTTTCAGCACACCTATAAACAATGCCATTTAAAATTTTTTACGGAAAATGGACGTGTGGCAAAAATTGGCGCACTTCCATTTTGGGTCTGAGACCTTACCACCAGTTTCATGTGGTAACCAGGTGGTAATAGTCTACACGTGTAAAATGCCAATTACTGCCCATGCTCCAGAAAATAAAAATATTTTCTGGCGCGTGTAGCAGATGCATATCAAAAATGAAATTACAGCAAAGGGCCATGCGGTAGAATTAAAATGGAAGTGAGATCTTGGTAAAGATGTAGGAGAAATTAACAAGAGGAAGTGGTAAAGAAAGAAAAGGACCAAACCAATTGAAAAAAAAAATATATCAGACAACAAGGGCATGAAAAGCGAATGATACATGAAGGGCCGGCGCAAGTTCCGAAAAGACGGTCCCGAAGAACTTGCCTCGCCACCTGTGTCCGCTTCCTCAAGCTGAGACACAAGGTGCACGTCTTGAAATTATGCTCCGGCCCGAGGCACTGGAGGCACCAAGCGTATCGGTCTGCTCGGGGCCTTCGAGGACATCGATGGAAAAATCGCGTCGGCGAAGTCAAAGTTGTCGATGGTGGCGGTGAAAAGCACACCTGAAAAAGAAATGACCGCGCGGCCACAAGGCCGCAACGAAGAGCCCTCGCGGCTAGGCCGCAATCTGGTTTCCGGGGCTGACAGAGACGATAACACGTCTCTCTCCAGCGTGGAATAGAAAAAAACTGAGCGGGAATGGTCACGCACGGGCGGGAAGACAGCCGCGCATGTGCGGTGGGCGTGCCCTGCGTGCAGGACCGCCCGCGGAGTTTTTTTCCGGTTGGTGGGGGCTGCCGTGGACATCAACCCAGTTGTGAGAACAAGCAGCCTGCTTGTCCTCGGAGAAAAAAGTTTATTGTCAGTTTTTAGAAAATATGCCAGCTTTGAAAATGTATTTTTTATAGTTTGTTCAACACAGGAGGAAATGTTTCTTTTTTCAGTGTTCTACATTTAATAGGGCCCTGTTTTACTAAGCCACGCTATAGGCGCACTAGCGTTTTTCATGCACGCTAATGCTAGAGACACCCATAGGAATACGTGTCTCTAGCGTTAGTGCACGCTAATTAAGCATGCACTAAAAATGCTAGCGCACCTTAGTAAACAGGGCCCACAGTCTGCTTTTTGGGGGTTTCCTTTAAATTTCTTTGTTTATAATTTATAGTTTATTGTTCTTTACTAGGTGATGGTTTACCATGTGCACCTAAGGTGAAGAATTCTGTTAACATGAAGGTTCTGTGTAGGAACCTATAGTAGGTCAGCTTGTTTTTCTTTTTAATTTATTTATTTATGCAATTTTTTTATACATCCAAAGCAACGCTTTGTCAAAAAGCTTCAGTTATTAACAGGAAAATCAAATAGTCCTCAATATAGGAGGAGACTGTACATATAAACCTAATAAGAGGTTAGGTAATATATAGGCAACAAATTTAAAAAAAAGAAAAAGAAGGCGTCTAGGTATTTAACATCAAACAATATAAGTCCGTGATAGAAACTCTCATGATGGTTTAGGATTCCTTGCATTTAAGAATGATCGAAGCTGAACCGGGTCAAAAAAATGGTATGTCTCCGAGTCAAAGAAGATTACACATTATCAAGAATTTCTTTCGTCTTTCTTGTGTGGCCCTCGACACATCCGGAAAGATTTGAATCCTTTCACCGATAAAGGTGATCATTGAGGTTTGCCTCAAATATAACCTTAACAAGGATTCTTTATCAGCAAGAAACACAAATGATATCAAAAGCGTAGATCTAAATTCAGCCTCCTCCTGTGATTGTTCTAATAAAGCTGATACATCAAGATTCACAGAAGGTTGAGCCCTCTGCGGTGTAGTTTTCACAGGGAGGAAATAAATCTTTTGCACAGGAGGAAGGTTGTTTTCTGAATATTTAAATACTTCTATCAGAAATTTATGAAACAGATCTCTTGGTGAGGTATATTTAAGAGAGGGAAAGTTTAACAATCTCAGATTTAAACACCTACTTCGATTTTCTAGATTCTCAAGCTTTCTTTGCATCAAGTCCACATTTTGAAATATTTTAATCTCTTGATCTTTTATCTGAGTTATCGAAAGATCACATTGCTGTAAGTTCTTCTTTTGGATAGACAATTCAGTTTGAAGATTTTCAATTTTCAGAGAGTTAGTATTCGAGTTAGTTACAAAATTCAAGCATACCTTATGCAGAGATTCTATAGCACACCATAGAGATTCTAATGTGACATTCGGTGGTTTCTCCAAAGATTGCAGAGTCACGGGTGGGATAGGCTGGTCAGCAGAACTTTGCTGAACCGCAGGAATTTGCTCCATGGAGTTGTCTGTAATTCTGCATTCCTTGGGAGTACTTTCCAGATTCGATCTTTCGCGGGGAATCCCTGCTATTGGCAGCGCCATTTCTCTAGAGGAGTTCTCCCTCTCCAACTCCGCAGCCGCTTTCTCAGGCCGAAGGGCGGGACTTCCTCCCGGAATGCTTCCTGCCACTTGAATCTGCAACGGACTACGAGGGCTTAGCGAAAGTTCGCTATCCAAGCCCGGACTCCTCTCGGTCTCGGGCAGCGGAGCGCCCGATGATGATACTGGAACGGTGAAGGCTGTTATTGGAGGTTGCCTACGGGTCAGGTCAGTGGAGGGTAGGGAGATTCCTCCTCGCACTTTCCCTTTCCGTTTAGGCATAGCAATAAAAAAGAAAAACAATTCAAGGAAAAAAAGACTCTCCAGCTCCGACTTCAGCGTCCTAACCAGACGCCATCTTGTTTTTCTTTCTCATCTGGAGGTATACTGGTGTTTTAGAATATTTGCAGTGCTGACTTTTCATATATAAGGTTAGTACAGTTGGTAATTTGTTGGTAAGTTGCTAATTTGACATATGTCCACCTAGTATTATGAAGGTAGCAATATAAGGTTAGTAGAGTTTTTTAAAGTTTGGGAATGTTCCATATGAATGAATAATTATACTCTATTGGACTGATATTCTAAGGCAATTAATCTATCTGTATACTATCTGGAACCTTGCAAATTATAGCTACGTCATGCAAGGTTCCACGTTACGAGTTACATACCAAGAAAGGGATCTGGGTGTCGTCGTCGATAATACACTGAAACCGTCTGCTCAGTGTGCTGCTGCGGCTAGGAAAGCGAATAGAATGTTGGGTATTATTAGGAAAGGTATGGAAAACAGGTGTGAGGATGTTATCGTTCCATGGTGTGACCGCACCTTGAGTATTGTGTTCAATTCTGGTCACCGCATCTCAAGAAAGATGTAGTAGAATTGGAAAAGGTGCAGCGAAGGGTGACTAAAATGATAGCGGGGATGGGACGACTTCCCTATGAAGAAAGACTAAGGAGGCTAGGGCTTTTCAGTTTGGAGAAGAGACGGCTGAGAGGAGACATGATAGAGGCATATAAAATAATGAATGGAACAGGTGGATGTGAAGCGTCTGTTCACGCTTTCCAAAAATACTAGGACTAGGGGGCATACGATGAAACTACAGTGTAGTAAATTTAAAACAAACAGGAGAAAATGTTTCTTCACCCAATGCATAATTAAACTCTGGAATTCATTGCCGGAGAACGTGGTGAAGGCGGTTAGCTTGGCAGAGTTTAAAAAGGGGTTAGACGGTTTCCTAAAGGACAAGCCCATAAACCACTACTAAATGGACTTGGGAAAAATCCACAATTCCAGGAATAACATGTATAGAATGTTTGTACATTTGTGAAGCTTGCCAGGTGCCCTTGGCCTGGATTGGCCGCTGTCATGGACAGGATGCTGGGCTCGATGGACCCTTGGTCTTTTCCCAGTGTGGCATTACTTATGTACTTATGTACAGTTTGAGGTCTTGGAGTTGGTGCTTGCATGGAATGGTAAGCTTCTGAGTGTCCATTTGCAGGATTTTGTATTATTTCAAACTATCTGCCAATTGAAGGAATTTGTGTTGTTGTCTCTAGATTTGAATAGAATCTCTTTTGCATGCTAACCCCAAGATTCTACATAGTGTGCTTTCATTTAGGCGCCAAAATCAGCACAGATTCTATAACACCGTGCATAACTTAATTGGCTTAACAGTGATATCTGCACTTAACAAGCAGTAATGAGCACAATTTGGCACTGATCAGAATTTAGGTGCACAACTCACAAAGAGGGGCATAATTGAACGGAAACGCCTATCTCCATGGGCGCTCATCTCCGAGAACGGGTCCGTGAAGGGGCGGGCCGAACTGTATTTTCGAAAAAAATAGACGTCCATGTTTTATTCGCCAAGTTGTGAGCTGGGCGTTTTTGCTTTTCAGCGATAATGGAAAATGAAATCGCCCAGCTCAAAAGCGAATAAATCCAAGGCATTTGTTCGTGGGAGGGGCCAGGAGTCGTAGTGCACTGGTCCCCCTAACATGCCAGGATATCAACCGGGCACCCTAGGGGGCACTTTTACAAAAACAAAAAAAAAGGTAAAGGAGCTCCCAGGTGCATAGCACCCTTCCCTTGTGTGTTGAGCCCCCCAAATCCCCCTCAAAACCCACTGCCCACAAGTCTACACCATTACTATAGCCCTAAGGGGTGAAGGGAGGCACATACATGTGGGTACAGTGGGTTTGGGGGGGGGGTTGGACGACTAAGCATTAAGCAGCACAATTGTAACAGGTAGGGGGGGGATGGGCCTGGGTCCACCTGTCTGAAGTCCACTGCACCCCCTAATAACTGCTCCAGTGACCTGCATACTGCTGCCAGGGAGGTGGGTATGACATTTGAGGGTGAAAATAAAAAGTTGTGAATCATCATTTTTTGTGGTGGGAGGGGGTTTGTGACCACTGGGGGAGTCAGGGGAGGTCATCCCCGATTCCCTCCAGTGGTCATCTGGTCATTTAGGGCACTTTTTGGGGCCTTATTCGTGGAAAAACAGGGTCCAGGAAAAGTGCCCTAAATTCTCGCTATTTTTTTTCCATTATCGGCGAAAGGCGTCCATCTCTGATCGCCCGATAACCACGCCCCAGTTCCGCCTTCACCACGCCTTCGACACGCCCCCATCAACTTTGTCCGCATCCGCGACGGAGTGCAGTTGAAATCGTCCAAGGTCGGCTTTCGATTATACCGCGTTATTCGTTTTTGTGAGATAAACGTCCATCTCCCGATTTAGGTCAGAACTTGGGCGTTTTTCTCGTTCGATTATAAGCAGGTAAGTGTATTCTGTAACAATGTACGCCAAACGTCTAACATGCGGAGGCAAAAAAAGGGTGTGGATATGGGTGGGAAAATGGGCATTTCATGGGTGTTCCAAAATTTACACGCCTAGTTATAGAATATGGCCCAGTGCGCCTAAATCCACTTGTTGAGATTTACACTAGGTTTTCATTGGCATAAATGGATGTGAGCAGATAACGGCTCTGAAATATCAACAAAGCATATTCTATAATCGACGCCTAAATCTAGGTGCCAATTATAGAATATGCTTAGTTGGCACCGATTTCAGCGCAGATTTTTTAGGCGCCATATGTAGAATCTCTTCAGCATCCTGCTTCTGCTCTGCAGCCATTTATTTGTTGGGAGAGTTTTTTTTAGTCCGGGAATGTTCCATATGAATGAATAATTATACTCTATTGGACTAATATTCTAAGGCAATTAATCTATCGGTATATTTAAAAAATATGGATAATATCAGGCCATTTAAATTACTAAATGGCAAGATGACCCACAAATATGTTGATATTATACTGAGAAAGGAGCAAGGGAAGGTCAGAAAATTATCCAGATAGCAACAATATTTAGCCAATATCCGGATAAATTATATGTTTAGTTCAGGCTTGCTGAACAGCAGACCTAAACTAAATAGACAGTACCGGCACAGTCACCTTACTACTACTACTTAACATTTCTAGAGCGCTACTAGGGTTACGCAGCGCTGTACAATTTAACAAAGAGAGACAGTCCCTGCTCAAAGAGCTTACAATCTAATAGACAAGTGAACGGTCGGTCTGATAGGGGCAGTCAAATTGGGGCACCTTGCTATTCATATGTTCAGTGCTGCTATCTACATGGATAGAAGCTGCTGAATACATGAACTAACTTAAGGAGCAGTGCCAGTATTTAACTTATGCCAGTAACCGCATCATCTGAAAATTTACCCCTATTTGCACAGCTCACATTACATGACAGGCCCCAAGAATGGGGGGAAGGGGATGTAAAAACAAAAGTTGCAGCACAACCCCTGGGATTGGTTTCTTAGGTACTTGTGATCTGGATTGGTCACCGTCAGAAGAAGGATACTGGGCTAGATGATTTGACCCAGTATGGCTAATCTTATGTTCTTATGATCTTGCCTTGTTAGATGGCAATGATAATTATGTCTCCAGCAAAGTGATGTACACCACCTTGGGTGAATCGCTTCATAAATGTGGTTTATCAATCCCAAAAAATAATAAAAGAAAATGTTTGGAATTTATGTTGATTGTGAACCAACCAAATAAGAGCTTTCGAGGCCACACAGGCTTCTTTTTTTCAAATGTTAAAATCTATAATTGGAATAGTGCAGAAATGAATGATGTGTGTTGGTTGTGATCCTCCGTTGCTTTACTTAATGTCTGCTAGGTTGTTAAAATAAATTCACCAAATTCAACTGTGTTTCAATATATACATTTAATTTCAATTACACTATAGTTACAAAGGTAGTAATGGTTTTGCAGTAAACATTATGGTACAAAACTGAAAAATTTACAAGGCGGCAGGGGTCTAGAAACACCTGGAACAAATTTTCTGTCTCACAGCACAGTAAAGGCAGTGGATGTCAGCTGCTAACACAACAGCTGAAATGAGAGCTCATTTGACACTTTTCCATGTATAGAATCTAGTGGTAAGGTGTCCCCCTCTTCAAACCTTAACAGCTGTTTCACCCCCTTGTACAAAAAAAATAAATGACTCAATTCTTTCTGTATGTAACACAGTGTTCTAGAAGCCCAATGAGTCACATATAAAACTGACAGTGTGTGTAACCTACTGCATGACAACCCAATGTTATTATAGCATACACTTCAGTTTCTGGCTTGCTATACAGACAATGTACTGTGTACTGTTGCTATCCATGTATATTCAGTGCAGGCCACTATCTATGCATCATTTAAGAGACATGGCCAGTGTTAAAAAAAAAAAAAGCATTTACTATGATGTTTAAATATCAAGCCATTCAAGATCATAACTGTTTTTGTTGTCTAGAGAGATGAGCTGATTTTTGGCTTGCAGTGATCACTAAAATGATGGATCTCCATCTAGATATTACCTTGGGGACACACTTTTCATGGACAATAAATCTAATCATATGAACAGTCCATCTCTCCCCCCTCATATACCTAGATGTTCTGCCTTCTGAATCATGATTCACTAAACCTGTATAACATTTTAAAAATATGTCATGAGCAATGCTACAGAAGTGTTCTACAATCATCAACAGCTCAATAAAAATCTATTTATTTTACAGCAAATTTACATGCATAGTATATAAAATATTTACAGAATTTTGTAATTCTACACTTTTATTTAAATATTACAGGTTATACTTTAAAATATTTTTCTCCATATAAATATGACATTATTCTTATTTATGGAAAAAAGTGTTGAAATACATCAAAAGCATTTCATCATACAATCAGTGTTTGCTTATATTAGAAGGTATTAAAATTACAGCCAAATTCAGGTTATCACCTCCCACAAACTCTGAAGTGTAAATCCATCCTTTAGTTTTTCTATTGCAAGTCCCAGTTCTTCAGAAAATACAGGTTCACGATCTTGTTGCTTTTATTGAGTGGAAAGGTACAGATGGAAAGGAAAAAAGGCAGGTGAATAAATATGTGAATGATATGATTAAACATTAGCAAATGTTGGTTTTTATGAGAAATAAAAATGTTTAGTTTTACCTTATTACCATCAGCAAAATATGCCTGCAAAATAAAATACTGACATCAACTTCAAAAGAAAACATTATAAATTATTTTCTATATATGATACAAGTTATATGTTCCTGTTAAGTTATTTTACCAGATCAGTGCAGATATGGATAGTTGCCTTTGAGACCTACCAGACCAGTCCAAATGTGGATGACTGGCTCAGAGACCCTCCAGACCAGTCTAGATATGACAACGGATACTTAACCCTGATCAGCCTAAGATCTACAGATGAAGACATAGCAAAATCTTCTGAATGACTATCAGGCTTATTTTTGAAAGAGATCACCGGCGATCTTCTGACACAAATTAGGAGATCCCCGGCAATCTCCTGAAACCTGTCAAATCGGTATAATTGAAAGCCGATTTCGGCTGGCTTCAACTGCTTTCCGTTGCAGAGGTGGTGAAATTTCAAGGGGGGGCGTCTCGGTAGGGTAGTAAAGGCGGGACGGGGCGGGATAATGGAAAAAAAAAGCCATGCTTGACGAGCATTTTGCCGGATTTACTTGGTTCCTTTTTTTTCACGACTAAGCTTCAAAAAGGAGCCCCAAATGACCACCGGAGGGAATCGGGGATGATCTCCCCTTACTCCTCCAGTGGTCACCCATCCCCTCCCACCCAAAAAAAATTTTTTTGAAGTGCTCGTCAGGGATGTCCTAAATCAAAACTATTTTTTGCTCAGCTTTTTCAGTAGTACCAGTAGGATTTGAACAGGCCACCTCTGGATTATAAGACTGGTACTCTAACCACTTGGCCACAGCTCCACTTACTTGGATATCCTTCCCTTTTGATTATGCCCCTTCAGGTTTCTCTCAGCCAATCACAGACATGGGTCTCTCTCAGCCACTCACAGACAGCTAAATCCACTGTGATTGGCTGAGAGACCCCGAAGTTGGCCCGTTCGATTATTCCCCTCTATGCTTCCCTATAATGCTGACAATCAACTAGTCAACCCAATGCCTATAGATTTATTCTAAAAACCAAGTGGGTAAAGCTGGCTACATAAGTCATATAGGAGCCTCAGCTGCAACTCTTTTCACACAAGAATACAACCCTGTGGCTTCCCAAAATCATCATTGACGCCTCTATTCTATGATTTTTTTTTCCACTTCTTAATTTTTGAGTAACAATGTGGATGCCAAAATGATGTGATGTCCTGAATGAGGGCCTTTTGCCTCGAAGCAGCATGGTGAAACTTAACCCATGTTGGTGCAGGTCCAGTTCTACTACATAAGAAACAGAGACTAATTGAACTTTTTGATAAACTGATATAATAAATGGCAGAAATTAAGAAGTGATAAAAAGTCATACAATAGAGGAGCAGATGATGATTTTGGCAAGCTACAGGATTGTATTCTTGTGTGAAAAGTGTTGTTGCCAAGGCTCCTATATGACTTATGTAGCCAGTTTTACCCACTCTTTCTAAAAAGTGTTTTTGAGAATAAATCTACAGGATCTGGGTTGACTAGTTGATAAAATCTGCATCTTCAACAAAAAGAGCAGACCGTGTAGATTACCAATTAATTTGACAACCGAACGGTAGGACAATATGGCACACTTTTATCACAGGTTGCTTTATTAATAAATTTTAGCTTTGACAGCTGACTGTTGCTTTGGCTGCTTTTTTCTTGTATCTACACTGTGCTGTGTCTGTTTTATGCCCCTTTGCTTTCTTTTAAAAGATACAATATCATAGATATAAGTAATTATTAAAAATGCATTCAAGCATTGCTGTACTTTAGGTAATCCATTAGTAAAGGTATAAGACAGTCACTATCATCTGAATCATAATGCAATACTGAAACAGAATGATCAGATAAGAGAACAGAATTTTACTTGCATTGTTTTAAGGATTTTGTGACAAGTCACTTTTTGGTAGACAACTTTAATAAAGACAATTATTTCTTGAGGTGCATACCACAAAGGCATCGGTTTGTTCATCAGATTCTATTTCCACATCATCCTGAACTTGTTCGATCGTCAGCTCTTCAAGAGGTGGAGGCTATAAAACAGAACTCAAATTGATGTTCACCAAAAATATGAAAAAAAAAATCAACAAATCTAGCAACTGTAAAACTAATTTATCAGAGACCTCTGGCTTTAAAGCATCTCATAACTCCCATCTTAAAAGAAATGCAAAAAGGAACCGGGTTGCGAAAACATAAGCAGTACAGAGGCATTTTAATTTTGAATATTTTATTTGCAACTCTCACATGCCATTTAAGTTACTGCTCTTAAATTTAACTACAGTGAAATAAGACAAGGCAGTGAAATTAGGCAGGCTACTGGAACCAAGGCCTCACCAACTTCTGCACCATTGATCTTTCCACTACATCAAGGTTGATAATCAGATTTGCAAAACCATTTTGTCCTTTGGGTAGCCGTCCACATTATGTGTTTAAATTTCTCTCCTCAAAATTTTGGAATTCATTAGGGACCCTTTTACAAAGGCACACTGAAAAATGGCCTGTGGTAGTGTAGACACGTGTTTTGGGTGTGAGCAGAATCATTTTTCAGCGCACCTGTAAAAAACGCCTTTTAAAAACTTTTTCCCAAAAATGGATGTGCGGCAAAATGAAAATTGCTACGTGTCCATTTTGGGTCTGAGACCTTACCGCCAGCCATTGACCTAGTGGTAAAGTCTCACACGTTAACTGGGCAGTAATGACCTACGCAAGTCAAATGCCACTTGGTGTGCACCCAATATGCGCATCCGAAAATAAAAATAATTTTTTGGATGCATGTATTGGATGTTCGCCAAAAATGAAATTACTGCAAGAGTCACACGGTAGCTGGGCGTTAACTCCATTTTGGCGCGTGTTGGGCACGTCTAGATAGTAAAATGGCCCATCAGGGATTGGATAAATTTCCATTTGGGGAAAGGATGGTTTCCTCCCTCGGGAGGTGAAATAGTTCTCACACCGATTCCAAACAATCCCAAGGTTAATCTCTCAGAGGTTAAAAACTATAGAGTATCCCCTTATTTATCAGAGTAATGGAAGGGTATATTACTGAATGCTTGACTAGCTATATTGATCATCATGAGCTTCTTCACCCCACTCAATCTGGCTTCAGGAATGATCACAGTACTGAGACAGTAACTGGAATGCTGGTAGAACAAGGCAAAAGGCTGCCGAGCAAAGGACAATGTGCTGTTGTTTTACAGTTGATTTATCCAGCGCGTTTGACCTGGTAGATTGGCAGATTTTAACCTCTATCTGCTATCATTGTGGGATTGAGCACACAGTCCTCTCTTGGTTACAGAGTTTTTTGATGACAAGATACTATATGGTCAGGAAAGATGGTGTTCTGTCTGAAAAATGGAAGGCAATTAGTGGGGTCCCTCAAGGATCACCACTCTCTCCAGAATTGTTCAATCTATTAATCAAATCAAATCAATTCTTGTATACCACTAATATCACCTTTCCAGGGTTCAATGTGGTTTACATTCTAGGTGAGACAAAAGCCGATAATGTTAGTATGAGGTATGAGAACCACTGGTGTAATGCACGAGACCAAAACATTATAGGGAAGGATAATGGATGATACTAGGAGGTAGAAGTCAATGGATTGTAATGAAGCAGTCTTTAGGAAGAGAAAGGTTTTTAGCCTCTTCCTGAATCTAAGGTAGCTATTTTCTGTCCTGATGGCAATAGGTAGAGAGTTCCATATTTTATCTCCAAGTACAGGGAATAGAGGGCTGATAATCTTCTGATTTCGAATTGTCTTTTGAAACGGTGACGCTAGCATCAGTAGTTCTTTCAGTCTGTTAGACTGGACCAAACGTAGCAAAATGGTTAGTCAGCAGTTCAGAGGTAAAACCCTGTAAGATTTGAAAAACTAAACAAGCAGCTTTGAACCTGAGTCTTTCTGCTATGGGAAGCCAGTGCAGTTTGCTAAGATGAGTTGAAACACTAGTATACCTATTCAATCTGTATATTAGTCTAGTACCTGTATTCTGTATGATTTGCAGTTTTTTCTGATATCGACACTTAATACCAAGAAACAGTAATCTAAGTGAGGTAGGACTAACATTTGGACTAGTAGTGCAAAGGCTTTTTGGTTGAAGAATGATCTGACTAGATAAAGATGACTCATTTTGAATAGTGTTTTCTTCCATAGCTGATTAATATAAGAATCAAGCAAGAACCCTAGTACTTGGGTTTCAGACTTGACTGTAAAGCTTTGGCCACTGGACAAAGATATTGATGATGGGACCTCAACTCCCTGATTTCGGAACCACAGGACTTTGTTTTTTTTGCGCATTCAATTTAAGTTTATTGGTCAGAGCCCAGGTAATAACAGCAGGTATGCCATTTGCTACAGAATGAGTGGTAAGAGAAGCAGGATGTCATCCGCGTAGGATAATAGTAGTTCATTAAGACTCAGGTGTATTGAGGCAAGGGATGACATAAAGAGACTGAACAGGCAGAACCTCGACTTGTAGAGATTACTTCTTCTGCCATGTCCCAATGTTCTAGGATTATCTTCCTGGGAGACTTAAACCTATACTTGGAAAATGATGCGGACACCACTGTCCACAACTTCAAATCATTCCTGAAGGACTGCGAACTAACTACATTCTCCAAGGGTGCAACTCATGAAAAAGGCCATACATTAGACTTCCTATTCCAATAGCTAGATCAGTTCAGTCAAATGGAAGCCAGTACCATGGTCTGACCACTTCCATTGGATTTCACCATTGATATCTGTATGTCAAGCTTAACCAGGCACAAGTCATCCAAACTCATCTTCACAAGAGGTAAAATCAACGAGGTCACTATCTGGTCTGAGATAGCAGATTCCCTTACTACCTCATCTCCTACATATGGTTCGATCAAATCCTGCTGGGATACCAAGGTGAAAGTCATACTAGACAAAATTGCTCCACTTACCACTAAAAAGGTCAAGATGTTCAGAAATTCACCATGGTTCACAGAGGAACTATCCATTCTATAAAGGGAATGTTGACGCCTTGAAACGCAACGGAGAAAGAACAAAGATACTACTGACAAATCCAATTGGAAGTCAGACTTCTGATGCTACAAAAAGAAGGTAGCTGATTCAAACGTCAGTACTATAACAGTCTAATAGGTCAAGATGATCTTGACAACAAAAAAAACTTTTCTCCTTAGTTAAAAAAACTAGCATGGAGACTGCATTCTCACTGTTTACCGAGGAAATGACAAAGAAAATATCTGAGGCAGTAGCCTTATACAACACAAAACTGTGTGGTTGACACTTTGGATCAAATGGCTTGAAAGTATTCTATAAAATCAGAAGTCGCAGAGTGCCACTCCAAGTTTTCCACAATGTCCTTGATCTGGCTGCAATCTGTATAATACTGTTACTGGCAAGAAGATAAGTCGATGCAAGTTTATCCTTCAGTTAGCTCTGGAGTTTGGCCAGCATCACATCTCCTCGAGAAAGTGTAGGCCAGAGGCATCTGTAGACCAAGAAGTGGTGATGCATGTGGGTAAGAGGAACCCGAATTATAGCTACGTCTTGCAAGGTTCCGCGTTAGGAGTTACGGATCAAGAAAGGGATCTGGGTGTCGTCGTCGATGATACGCTGAAACCTTCTGCTCAGTGTGCTGCTGCGGCTAGGAAAGCGAATAGAATGTTGGGTGTTATTAGGAAGGGTATGGAGTCCAGGTGTGCGGATGTTATAATGCCGTTGTATCGCTCCATGGTGCGACCGCACCTGGAGTATTGTGTTCAGTACTGGTCTCCGTATCTCAAAAAAGATATAGTAGAATTGGAAAAGGTACAGCGAAGGGCGACGAAAATGATAGTGGGGATGGGACGACTTTCCTATGAAGAGAGGCTGAGAAGGCTAGGGCTTTTTAGCTTGGAGAAGAGACGGCTGAGGGGAGATATGATAGAAGTGTATAAAATAATGAGTGGCATGGATCGGGTGGATGTGAAGCGACTGTTCACGCTATCCAAAAATACTAGGACTAGAGGGCATGAGTTGAAGCTACAGTGTGGTAAATTTAAAACGAATCGGAGAAAATTTTTCTTCACCCAACGTGTAATTAGACTCTGGAATTCGTTGCCGGAGAACGTGGTACGGGCGGTTAGCTTGACGGAGTTTAAAAAGGGGTTAGATAGATTCCTAAAGGACAAGTCCATAGACCGCTATTAAATGGACTTGGAAAAATTCCGCATTTTTAGGTATAACTTGTCTGGAATGTTTTTACGTTTGGGGAGCGTGCCAGGTGCCCTTGACCTGGATTGGCCACTGTCGGTGACAGGATGCTGGGCTAGATGGACCTTTGGTCTTTCCCAGTATGGCACTACTTATGTACTTATGTACTTATGTCTGGAGGAAGCTGCAAATGATACTAAATGCTATACTGCAATGTGCAATGGAAACAAAGCCATGGAAGTTTGTAGAGCCTGCAAGAAGCCTGTGTATGGGAAGTGTATCAGAAAATCTGAAAAGCACTGTGGGGCCCTTTTACATAGTGGCGGTAAGCCCAACGTGGGCTTACTGTTTGTTATTCTGGGATTATCGCTGGCCCAATGTGGCTGCCAGTTGTAGTTCCGGGTTGAACGCACGTAATTTCCGGTGAAAAAATTCCCCCCCAGAAATAGCATGGCATTTAATGTTGCAAGCAGAGCAGGAAGACACGCAAAAGACAGCCTTCACTAACTGGATAAATTCACAGCTGGTAAAGCATGACCCTCCTTCTGCCCAGTTACCACTGGGATACGGCGGAAGCCCTTACCACTACCTCAATGGGTTGCGGTAAGGGCTCCCATGCGGTAAGTTTTCTTACTGCATGGCCATTTTGTTTTTGGGGTTTTTTTAACTGCTGTGGTAAAAATGGCCCTGGCATGTGGGAAAAATGGCCCCCGCTGCTACCGCAGAGCCCTTTTTCCCGCAGCTTTGTAAAAGGACCCCTGTGTCTGTGTGGCATGCATTCCAGAATAACTAATATTTATAGAATGATACTCGTGTTAGGAACACCTTTACTTTTGACTTTTACTTCTATTTGTTCAATTGTTTGTATTTGACTTTCCCTAATTTCCTTAATTGTTTGAAAATGAATTTTATTTATTTACTGGGATTTATTAACTGCGTTTTTGAAGAGATTTACCCAAGGTGGTGTACAGCAGGTACAGTTTAACATAAAACTTACAATTATGTTAACATAACAGTAAAATGACCAAATATAAGCACAAACACAGTCAAGAAAGTAAACTTGGAAATGGCAAACTGAAACCTAGTACTCGTAATAGGACTAACATGATGCAGTATCAGAAACAACACCGTAGAACAATCATGTCAGTACAATACAAATGATACCATAATAGACAGCATGGAAGAGTATTCAAATAACATACCAATGAAACAACTAATAGGCACACACTGAAATATAACACAGATACAATATTAATGGTATTCGTACAATAAAATGAAACATCTTACAGTGTAGCTGAGGAGGCAAGAGCATTTGAGATATAGACACAACAAGATAGTTAGTACAAAATCAATTGGGATAAATACATGGGTGGCTAACTGATGGCAAATTATATATAAAGTTGAGTAAGATAAGAGGAACTGATCTAAGTTACAGGGTGTGCCGTAAGCAAGTCCAGGTGCAGAGTGAGTGGATTGTCACTTCATGTACTGAAGGCTTTGGAGAAGAGTCAGGTGTTCATCACCTGCTTCTGAAAGTACAGGTAATCTCAAGTTAAATTAGAGCCCCTCTGGGAATAAGTTCCAGAGTACTGAAGCCATTTCCGAGAAGGCTTGTTGGTAGGTATTACACTACGCAATTTCAAGTTATAATGAATAAAAATTAGGGATGCATTTTGCTTTACATTTTTAATTGTGACTAATCATGCAAGTAATTTAATACAATATATATTTTAAATTTAATAACATTTAATCAAACATATAAAAGGCAAGTGACCGTACTCACTTGCAAATGCGCAGTAGAGACGTGATGACGAGGGGAGGGGGGCGGGACAGAGAGGGAAACTGCGCGGAAGTGGAGGGAGGGAACCACTGACGTCGCTACCGCTTCCCCCCCCCAAGGTAGCCGCTACCGCCCCCCCCCCGGAGTCGCCACCACCCCCCCTTCACCCGGCCCGGGCCCTCTCTTCGTTATTCAACTTACAGCAGCGCCGAAAACAGCAGCAAGCAGCTCAGCTTCAGCTCCCGTCGGCCTTCCTTCCCTGCCTGTGCCCCGCCCTCGCCGACGTGACGTCACACGAGGGCGAGGCACAGGCAGTGAAGGAAGGCCAACGGGAGCTGCTGCTTGCTGCTGTTTTGGCGCTGCTGTAAGTTGAATAACGAAGAGAGGGCCTGGGCCGGGTGAAGGGGGGGCGGGGGCGACTCCGGGGTGGGGGGGGGCGGTAGCGGCTACCTTGGGGGGGGGGGGACATGGGAGGTCTCAGAAGGAGGGGGGGCCTTGGAGCTGGGAGGGCTGGACTGAAGGGGGCCTTCCAGCTGGCTGGGAAGAAGGCACGTGGGGGGGGGGGCCTTGGAACTGGGAGGGAGGGCGGGCGGGCAGGGGGCCCCTTACAGTTGTGAGGGAATGGGACCCCTTACAGTTGTGAGGGAGAGCAGGGGGCCTTGGAACTGGGAGGGAGGGAAGGGGGCCTTGGGAGCTGGGGGGGAGGGCCTGGGGCCTTGGAACTGGGAGGGAGGGAGGGAGGGCGGGCAGGGGGCCTTGCAGCTGGGAAGGGGGGAGGACTGGAGCCTTGGAGCTGGGATGGAGGGACAGAGGGGTCCTTGGAGCTGGCAGGGAAGGAGGATGGCAGGGGGCCTTGCAGCTGCAACGGGAGGGGGGCCTTGGGAAAAAAAACATTCCAATACGCGCCCGTTTTAACGGGCTTAACGGCTAGTAATATTAATAAAATACAAATGTAATAAAAATAATAAATTTAATTCAATAAAATTTAATATAATTAATAAAAATACATTTTTTATTTATTACTTTACACATTTCACATAATACAAGACTACTCTTACTCAAGCAATACAGAAAAGCAACATATAAGAGGGAAAAAGTGTAAGTACAATAAAGAAAAATTCTCAATTCTTTCTCAGACCACAATAATTAAAAAGGGAGGACTGGATTACAATAATGGGACTCAAGGAACAGAACAGATCACAATCAAAGTTCAGAAAAAGCACACAACTTTATTAAAAACGACTCGAAGTGGCCATATTATGCCTCCAAAGAGCCTGCATCAGGGGTTTTCTTTACACTAAAAACACACGCATTAAAACAAATAAACATATTATAGATCATAAGAATATAGAGATCATTTTTGAAAAAAACGTAGACGTTTTTCTAAGAAGTCCGTCAGAAGCGTGTTCAATTCATAACAGTGTGTGTCAGGGGCATGTTAAGGGCAGGATCTGGGCGTTTCTAACTCTTGAAACATTTTTCAGCCATAATGGAAAAAAAACAAAACCATCCAGGACTAAAACTAAGACATTATGGGCTAGACCTGTTTTTATAACAAATAAGGCAAAAAAGGTGCCCTAAATGACCAGATAACCACTGGAGGGATCAGGGTGACCACCTCTTACTCCCCCAGTGGTCACTAACCTTCCCCCCCCCCCCAAAATGTGATTAGAAACATTACTTGCCAGCCTCTATACCAGCCTCAAATGTTATACTCAGGTCCATTAGAACAGCATGCAGGTCCCTGGAGTAGTTTAGTGGTGGGTGCAGTGCACTGCAGACAGGTGGACCCAGGCTCATACCTCCCCCCCACACCTGTTACACTTGTGGAGGAAACTGTAAGCCCTCCAAAACTCACCAGAAACCCAGTATACCCACATATAGATGCCCCCTTCACCCATAAGGGCTAAGCTAGTGGTGTACAGTTGGGGTAGTGGGTTTTGTGGGGCTTGGCAGACAAGATAAGGGAGCAACGGTGAGATGTGTATCTGGGAGTATTTTATGAAGTCTACTTCAGTGCCCCCTAGGGTGCCCTATTAAAAATGCTGGCTCCTCCTATATTCCAATGGCTTGATTTTGTGTGTTTTGCATGTGGACTTTTTTGTTTGTTTTGAAAATGGACCAAAAAACATCCAAATCACAAAACCTTGTTCAAAACAGTATTTTTGAAAAAAATATATAGATGTTTTTCTTGTTTGAAAATTACCTTCTTTCCTATTCAGATTTTGGACTTTTTTTTGCAAAATGTCCAAAGTCAGACTTGGACATAATATCGAAAATGCCCCTCCACATATCTTAAACAAACTTTTAGTATTAAAAATAAATTGTTATTAAAAACAGTTTCTTAAAGTATTTATATCTTCAAAATCAGAAACCAAACGTACTGATATTAATACATGTAAACAACTTTTAATAGAAACTGCTTTTACAAGAGAAAATAAATCAACTTTAAAAGGGACACCTACCTACTAGGGCCCCTTAAGGCACATATACCTAATAGTAGATAACATAACGAGCAGCGGCACTGAAGCACTCCTTAAAAACAAAAATATAAAACCAATTCTGAACCAGAAAAAATAAAAAGAAAGAAGACCATAACTTTTCCAAAAGCAAAGCTTACCAGAAGATGCAAGGGTTCTGACAGAGTTTCCCCCACTTGGTTCACATAACATCACTCAAACCTGCTGTCAGCAACATTATATGAGGAACTTCTGAGGTCAAAGGGCAATATTGCAAATATCAGCAGCTGTGCAAGGGTTATGACAGACAGAGTTTCTCCTCTTTGTTTCACATAAAATGACTCAAAACTGCTATCAGCAAACTTATATGAGAAACTCTTCAGTTCAAAGGGCAATACTGTAACTATAAGGACCAGTGATCATTGTATATAGTGTATTATTGCTTCTTTTCCTGGTCTAGGAACTCTTAGCATTGCTTAGATGTAAAGACCAGTGATGTAATGATTGTTTATAGATAGGCATTGTTTCTTTTTAGTTATATAGCTAATCATTGTGTGTATATAGCTTAATCATTGTATATATCTAAATTATTGTAGATTTTAGAACCTCTAATAAAGGTCTCATTTACCTAATATGAATCCAAACGAATCCACAGTAATTATTGAGTAGTCTGTGTCAGTGAAGCAGGCTAAAAATCCATAGCAGTATTGCGTGTAAATTTCAGAATGTCCACAAAATGCTCATTTCCCCGCTGATAACCAAGCCCTTTTTGCCTGTGCGCATTAGAAGTTCAGTGCACTTCGTAACAGAACATGAGTTCTGCGTGTAAATTCTAGTTAGTGCCAATTAGTGCTCATTATTGCTTGTTAAGTGTTATTATCAGCTCTCAGCTCGTTAAGGGCCCCTTTTATAAAGCTGCGGTAAGTCCAATGCGGGCTTACCACTCGCTAAAAAGGATCTACCACTGGGCTACCGCTGCAGCCTAGTGGTAGTTCCCACCCCTAGCACTCCTTCATATCCGGTGCTACAAAAATGGAGTAAATTGGGCAGTATGTGCAATACCCGGTTATCGACGGGTAAGTGTGGGAACCCTTACTGCAACCTCATCGGGTGCTTTACGTGCTGCACGGTCAATTCCTGCAGAAAAGACCTTTTACCCCACTGTGGCAAAAGGGGTCTTCGGTGCATGTGAAAAATATGCACTGACGCCAGTGCAGGCCACTTTTTGTCACAGCTTGAAGGGGCCCTAAGCTTGTTAAGTTATGTGCACTGTTATACAATCCACTTGGATTTTGGTGCGGACCTTTAGGTGCACTATATAGAATCTAAATAGAATTTGGGGTATTATCAGGCTCATTTTCGAAAGAGAAGGACGCTCATCTTCCCACACAAATCGGAAGATGGACGTCCTTCTCACAGGGTCGCCCAAATCAGTATAATTGGAAGCCAATTTTGGGCGTCCCCAACTGCTTTCCGTCGTGGGGACGACCAAAGTTCCCGGGGGCGTGTCGGAGGCGTAGCGAAGGTGGGACTTGGGCATGCCTAACACATGGGCGTCCTCGACCCATAATGGAAAAAAAAGGGCATCCCTGAAGAGCATTTGGACGACTTTACCTGGTCCTGCTTTTCTTACGACCACGGTACAAAAAGATGCCCAAACTGACCAGATGACCACCGGAGAGAATCGGGGATGACCTCTCCTTACTCCCCTAGTGGTCACTAACCCCCTCCCACCCTCAAAAAATATCTTTCAAAATATTTTGTGCCAGCCTCTATGCCAGCCTCAACTGTCATACTCAGGTCCATCGCAGCAGTTTGCAGGTCCCTGGAGCAGTTTTAGTGGGTGCAGTGCACTTCAGGCAGGCGGGCTCAGGCCCATCCCCCCCTACCTGTTACATTTGTGGTGGTAAATGTGAGCTCTCCAAAACCCACCAGAAACCCACTATACCCACATCTAGGTGCCCCCCTTCACCCGTAAGGGCTATGGTAGTGGTGAACAGTTGTGGGGAGTGGGTTTTGGGGGGGGGGGGGTTGGGGGGCTCAGCACACAAGGTAAGGGAGCTATGTACCTGGAAGCTTTTTATGAAGTCCACTGCAGTGTCCCCTAGGGTGCCCAGTTGGTGTCCTGGCATTTGAGGGGGATCAGTGCACTACGAATGTTGGCTCCTCCCACGACCAAAGGGCTTGGATTTGGTCGTTTCTGAGATGGGTGTCCTTGGTTTCCATTATCGCCGAAAATCAGAAACAACCAAGTCTAGAGATGACCATCTCTAAAGACGACCTAAATTTCAAGATCTGGCCATCACCGACCGTATTATCGAAATGAAAGATGGGTGTCCATCTTGTTTTGATAATACGGGTTTCCCTGCCCCTCCACCAGGATGTTTTGTGAGGACGTCCTCTGCAAAACTTGGGCATCCCTTTCGATTATGACCCTCTATGCTTTCCAGGTGGCCATTTTTTGCGTTTCAGTGTGCCTACATATGACACCTCCAAGGAAAAATATTGAACAGGTTTGTCAATTAGGGCGGATCTGGAAAAGAATTCCATTCCAGAGACAGTACAAACACCATTTCAAAAGGAAGGAATGCATATAGGAAGAGAGATGGGAAGAGGGAGAGGAAAAACTATGATATCATCACTCAAAACGATAGATAAATATTACAACAGATACAAACCAGAGGCTCTAGAAGAAGATTAAATAGGCGTATAATCTCTCCAATAGAGCACTGAGCAAAGAAGAGAGTATAGTATTGAATAAATGACTTATTCTTGCTGTACACCATCTTGAGTGAATTCCTTAGAAAAGGCAGTAAATAAATCCCAATAAAATAAATATATAAATTTAATACTAGAGTTGAACTGTTTCATTTTACAAGAAAACCGAAAGTTATTGATTACTTTTCCAAACATACTATGAATGTCAGTGATATGTCAATTGCGAGACAAGAAAGTAAATGGATGCCATCAGGTTTTCATAACCCTTTGATCACAGCATATGAGAAAGTCATTTTGAAAGAAATTAACCAATTAGAAGAGCATCAGAAGAAAGTATTTTATAACATGAACAGAAACGAAAAAGAAGCTACTGAATCCCTGAGAAATGATCCAAGTATAATCATAAAACCTGCAGATAAAGGGGGAGGAGCTGTGATAAAGAATATTGAAAAATATACAAGGGAGATTAATAGACAGTTGGAGAACCATAAGATTTTACAGAAGATTAATTAAAGATTCAACTTAAAATATAAAAAATCAAATTGATGCTATTTTAGAAATTGGTTTAAAAGGAAGTTACATTACTCAGAAGGAATATGACTTCTTAAAAGTAAGTTGTCCTCGGACTCCTGTCTTATATATTTTGCTGAATATTCATAAATCCCTAGAAAGCCCCACGGGGAAGGCGTATCATTTTAGACAATGGTTCAATCTTTGAACCAATTTCAATTTTGATTGATATATTCCTGAGACCGTTAATTCTGCTAATTTCATCTTACATTACAGATTTGACAGATATGCTTAATTGTTTAGAACAGGCTGAATTAACAAATGATATTATACTGGCCACTTTAGATGTAACATCACTTTATATCAATATCCCGCAAGAAGAAGCTTTTAAAGATAGCTCACAGTGAATTTATAATGAGTGAACGCCCAAACCGTATGCCTATTGAGTTCCTAATGTCATTGGCTGAAATTGTTTATGAATTATTTTTGCTTTGATGGTGTTTTCTTTCACCAGCTAAAGGGGACTGCCATGGGATGCACCATGGCACCATCTGTTGTAACCAGGTACCTCTCTTGTGCAGTCAAGGATAGAACAATCTCCTCCAGCCACAGGCTCCCGGTACAGTGAAGAAACAGATGTCCACCAGTAACTTCAATCTTAAGAACTTTTATTCCATGCAGGTTTCTAGTACACAGTTCCACTAGCAGCATAGCACATACCAGGATTCAATACAGGCTTAAAGGCTTCAGTCTGGGCTCTTTATCCAGGGCACAATAAACAGTAATTCAATTCCAAAGACAAACAGTTGTTTCAGTTCATCATCACAGTTCAGTCACCCAGTAGCAGTTTCTACCTTCTATCCTCTTTACCTTCGGGAGAGTTCAATATTTTAGGGACTCCTTCTACCCAAGGGTTTTCCCCTGTATCAGCTTCACAGTGAATTCAATACTTTTGGGACTTCCTCTCACCCAAGGAATTTCAGCCTGCTTCAGTACTTTAGGGACCTCCCTGCCCAAGGGTTTTCAGCCTGCAAATACTTCTCTCCTTCTCTCTCCTAAACTGAACTCCTGAGACTCCTTCCCACCTGCCTAATCAATCCCTGGCTTCTGCCTTCACAACCAATCATTCTCCACTCATTAGCTTCTCTACACACCCATACCAGCTGAGTTAAGCATTAGACTAATGAGGAGCTCCTGCACACAGGGTTTCCTATCTCTCTTTCCCCCTAGTGGCAGCCAATCTACACCTCTTGTTAGCTTACACCCATGTCCTCCCTTATTGCAGCTAGGAGTCCAGTCCAGGTTTTCCATCTCACCCCCTGGCTCCTTGCCTGCATTGCCTTCTGGGACTTGTAGTTCAGACTGAAACTGCCTTAACCCAACTATCCTGGAGGTGACTTTATCACACTGTAGTGAATTTATATATGGCAGATTTTGAGAAAAAGCTTTGAACAGCACATTTTTACGAAAAACAACTGTTGGCCTGGAAGAGATACATTGGTGATATTTTTATTATATGGAAAGGCACAGAAGAGACACTATTTGAATTTTATGGGTGGATTAATAACTTGGATAAAAATTTGAAATTTCAGTTAAATTACAGTAGAGAGAGGATTGCCTTTTTGGATATTTTAATTGAAAAGGATAAGAATACATGAACAATGGGTATTTTTAGAAAACCAACTGATGTTAATAAGCTCTTGAAATTTGATAGTTGCCATAGCAGGGCTTTGAAAAGATATTTGCTGTACAGTCAATTCCTTAGAGCTAAAATGATTTGTTCAAGGAAAATGAATTATGAAAAACAGGCTAGAACTATCAAGAAGATATTTTATGACAGAGAATACCCACAGATGTATATTAATAAGAGCTATATGCGTGCAAGTCTAAAGGACAGAGATGAGCTTTTAAGGAAGTCAGAGAAAATGTTAATGAAAAAAGTTTGGAATTTAATCATCTGTCATATGATATTATTAAGATAACTGATTTGTAAATTGATGCTAAAATGCCCCACTTATGGTTCATTTATTCCAAATCAATAGTTTGTGTGGTTCATTTACTCCAAATTAATACTCTTATGAGCATATCCCAAGCCAATATTATTAAAATACTAGGAAAAAAGGCCCGTTTCTCACTGAAATGAAACGGGCGCTAGCAAGGTTTTCCTCTAATGTGTTTAGTTGTTTAATGAACGGTGATGATACATCTGATGTCTTGATAATTAGTAATTTTAAAGGGTGTATATTGAGCATGATGGGTCAGGAGATTGACACAGAGAGTGTGTATGTGTGTGTCACAGAGAGAGATGGTGTGTGTGTCTGAAAATGTGAGAGGGTGCATTGAACTCGTAGGAAGGGGGCGATTGTGTGTGTGTGTGTTTGATGTTTGAAAGGGTGTGTGTCTGGTGAGGTGGGAGAGTGTGAATTTGGAGGGGTTGGTGGGGTGCTGTGCTGTGAGAGACAGTGAGTGTCCATGTATCCATGTCCTGCCTCTGTGTGTGTGTGTGTGAGATTGACAGGGGGAGGGGGGAACTGGGATCCTGCGCCAGTGTATGTCCGTGACAGAGAGTGTGACAGGATCCATGCTTCTTTAATGGGAAATGGTGGTGAGGGGCTTGGAGGGGGGTCATCGGTGCTGGGGTATCAGTGATTGAGTGTGTCTGTCTGTGGCAGAGAGAGAGAGAGAGAGAGAGAGAGAGAGATGCTGCTTGTCCATGGTAAGAGTTTGTGTGTGTGTGTGTGTGTGTGTGTGTGGGGGGGGGGGGGGTGGAGGGTGGGAGAGGTTGTGTATGTTGTGGGGGGGGGGGGGGGGGGGTGGGGGGTGGGAGAGGTTGTGTATGTTATGGTGTGTTTGTGTGTCAGAGTGTTCCAGTCCCCCCTGTCCTTCAAGTTGCAGGTCCAGCTCCCCGCCCCCCTCCCCTTCCAGTTGCCGGACCGCACGCCCCCCTCCCTCTCTCTCCTGCCCTCCAATGTCCATGCCCCCCCGCCCTCTCCTCTATTTGGAGGGTGGTATGTGTGTGAGTTGCTTCCAGGAGTGTCAGTGTGTGTCTCTGTTATATTGAATTTTTGTTTCTGTGTGATAGTCGGGGGGGGGGGGGGGGGGGGGGTTGCAGACAGTGTGTGTTTGTGTTTGTTAGAAATATATTGTTGCTGTCATTTGGGGACGTGTTATGTTTTGCAAGTCTGTGTGGGAGTGTAGCTGTCTTTGAGAGTGTTTTTGTCTGCTCGCTTGTGTTTTTTTTTTTTTTTAATTTGTGAAAGTGAAAGTGGGGTTTGTTTTTAACTCTGAGGGTGGTGTTAGAGATCGTTTTTCTCTATGGAGGGTGGCGTAGATTAAGGGTCATTTGCTTTTGTTTTTGCCCCTAGGAGTGAGGGGGAAGACGTTCCTGTTACCTTTTTATTTTTTGCTTCTCCTGTTTTTCAGTTTGTTGCCCACCGTTTTCTTCCACAGTGCTACTTTTTGATCAGCTGTTTCTTTTTGCTGTCGGATGTTGCAGAGTTGCAGTGGGAGGGTTGTTGTGCTTTTGAGTGCCACTGGTCGGTGTTCTTCATTGCGGGCGGGCTTAGATGTTTTCGTGGGTGCAATTAGGAACGATGTAAGACGAATGCGCAGCGGGAAGCAGCGCGGTTTTGTTCCGTGTGCTGTGTGCATCCTCGAGGTCGGTGACGGGTTTGTTGAGGCAGGGGATGGTTTTGCATGTCCTGGGTTGGTTCGTGAGAAGGTGAAGGGGGGGGGGGGGTTGCAGTTACGTGCATGTGCGTGAGAATCATTTTTTTTTCTTTATGATCTTTGTTGCCTCCGTGGTTTTGAATATTTTGCTTTTATTTAATTTTTTGGGTATTGAAGGAGTTTGCCAGCCAGTCTCTACCGAATCCTAGGCAGGGGAGGAGTAGGGAAACACGCTCTGCGTGTTTCCCTACTCTTCCCCCCGCCTGGGTCGGTCTGTGATGCAGGCTGGGTCGGGTTGAATTTTTGCAGGTGGCGCTTAGGAAGTCCTGGCGGCGCACGTCACAGATGGCGAGGGGCACGCTGTACTCCTGTTCCCCCGGGTCCACGTCAACAACAATATAGTGTATTTCTGTACATACCCACTGCTGGGATATTCTCTCTTTCCAGCAGCGTTCATGTGCTCTCTGTGCTGCTCAGACAATGAGGCATTCTACAGCTGAATGCTCCTTCCTTCTTGTTCTGTTTTTTCTTCTGATAGGTGCGTTCTATGTCGCATTCTGTTGCCTGGTAACATTTGTGCTTTGTTAGTGTGCAAGCCCCTTCTGATAAGTCCGTGTTAGGTCACTTAGTAACGTTTCAGCTGTTTTCCTGACGCGAGGGCGGGGCAGGGAGGCATTGTCAATGGGATGGCTTCACCACCATCAAACCATGAACCCTTTATCGTTGTGCTGTGACTTCAGAACCTTTGTCCTTAGAATGTTCATGGTGCGTTTTATTATAGTAGATAAGCCTTGTGCATCCAAATCAAACTACTGAAATAACTTTAATTGAAATTTTCTAACTTTAATTGAAAATTTCTTTGAATTGATCATCAAGAAAAAGAAAGACCTACCTTTTCTTCCATTTCATAGTCAACTCCAAATATAGGATTAGCAGAGTAGACTCTGTGCAGTGAATTTATTTCCTTCACTGCTTCCTGCAGTTTCTCCACAGGGTCTATTTTAAAACCAAGCACATAGCCACCACTCTGCAAAACAAAAACAGACCTCATCTTTAAATATACAGGCCATAGCATTGAAATATTTCATGCATATTTAGTTTCTCTATCCATAGAAGTATGGAGAGGCAACTATCATCACTACATGGATAGTGGTGATATTCAGCTTTTTTACCATTCTAATTTAAAATTCTCAACTATAATATTGCCACTGCCTGTATAGCTAGGTGGCCACACACACAAAAAAAGTGGGAAACGAAGGAAGGCTGGACAAACCAGCCTTCTTTCGTTTCCCACTTTTTGGTATGTGGCTATTTTTCTTGTGGGACTTTTGTGTTCAGTTACTGGTTGGTTCCTGCATAGCTGGGTGGAACATCTTTGCTCTGCTGAGGAACTATAAGGATACTAAGCATTTTCAGCAGCACAGTCTGAATAATACTGCTGAAAATTCACAGAGCAGCAGCTGCTATAACAAAATGTGCTTTGAAATATTGGACTAATAATTCAGAGCTGAAAAACAACCATAGCAAACAGCAATTTAAGAATACACTTTTCAAAACAGCATGATAAAATGGTATTGAATTTTCATTACCTGTTGAGAGCTTTCTATGACAAGTGCCAGACCAAACTTTGAGTCTCTGATCTTTATTGAGCGCTATTCATAAAAGGAAAGAGAGGTATACATGTAAATGAAACACTGTTTTTCAGTTTCTTCATCACTGATATGCACCTACCTCCAAGTACTAATGCATTCTGTACCATGTAACCAAACTCTCAGCCTTAACCATGAAAGTTCTGGCTAATTGTATCCCTGGGTGAATTTGTGCAACTGTGCAATGTAGAATTTGTGCAGAATTCCCCTCACTGTTGAGTGGCGTACAGAATCTGGCCAGCTGCTGGGATCAAAGAACATAAAAGCAGTGGAGCTCCTCACCAGTTTCTTTTTCTACTTTTCTCCAACTTCCTCTCTCTGCAGCGTCTTCTTTTTGGTGCAGGGAATGGCTCAGATTCAGACACGAATGGCTCTGATTGAGCTTTGTTGTGCTTGAAGTTTTGCACTGTTCCTGTGAGAATGAAAGGAGAGCTCATCTGGAGACATAGGCGTTGCTATTTAAATGGTTTGCCATCCCATTTCCAGTGTGGGCTCCTCCGCCAAAGCTGCTTCCTGCAGTGTGTAGAACTGGCAACAGAGGAAAGTGAAGCTGCGGGACCTTCCATCTTGCATGTGCTGCTGCATGCTCTGCCATCCTGGCCTTGCCCCATGAAGTCACTTCCTGTTTTGAGGGGTAGGACTGAAACTGGCAGTGTGTGCAGCAGTGCACGTGAGATGGAAGGCCCCAAGGCTTTAACTTTCATTTTTTACCGCTGCTGTCCGTGCAAAATTGGATTGGGAGGGGAGGTCAGGGGAGGAAAGTGGAGATACTGAGTTGGGGAAGGAAGACAGAGAAAGCAGCTATGTTTGCTCATGGGAGAGGGGAGGATGCTGGACAAAGCCCTGATAGTAGGGAGATGATGGGGAAGGAAAATGGTGGTTAAGGGAAAGAAAAAGGAGATGTTGGATGGTGGGGGAGGGAAAAGGGACATTTAAAGGGAACGCTGGACCTTCTGGGGAGTAGACAGATGAGCTGATGGGGTGGGCGGTAGGGAGATGGGCAAGATGCTGAACATGAGAAGGGAGACCTGAACTGTTGGATAAACGATGGGAGGGGAAAGGAGTTATTGGATCAGGGAAGGATGGAAAGAAAGGGCAAATGTTTGCTCAAGGGGAGGAGAGATGGTAGCCATGGGGAGAGTAGGGTGACAAAGGAGATGTTGGATTGGGATAGGGGAAGGGGGGTTTGCAACAGGCTAGGGGAAGACGCTGGCTTAGAGGAGGGAGAAGAAAGAAGAGATGCTGGATTGGGTAGGGAGGAAAAAGGGACTTGGGGTATAGGGAAATTGAAAGGGAATGCTGGACACGGAGGTTGTAGGGTGACAGAAAATACTGGATATGGAGTAGGAAGGCAGAAGGGAGAGTCAGAATACAAATGTGAAATACTGGACATTGGAGGGGAATAGGGATCAGGAGGGTGGATGCTGGATGTGGGGTAAATAGGGAGCTAGGGGAGATCCTGACAGAGGGGGAAGGAGAGAGAGAGAGAGAGAGAGAGAGAGAGAGAGAGAGAGAGAGAGAGAGAGAGAGAGAGAGAGAGAGAGAGAGAGAGAGAGACAGCATGGATTTTGATGGGTAGAATCAGGGACACTGCTTTGGGGTATAAATTGAAAACCAGGATTAGCTATGTCTGGATTCTGGTCTCTTTTGTATGGAATACATATTTCACTCCCCTATAGAAGAATTTGTGAAATAGTGCTATAGTTTACAATGTGTAGTTTTTTGGCTGGCAGAAACAAGATGGTGTGATTCTTTATGTATAGAAATCCCTTGGGACTTATATGTTGCAATTCTATAAACTGGTGTCAAGATGTAGGCACTCCAATGCTATGTGCTTAGCAGCAATTCCATAACAGCATCTTGGCGCCAAGATTCAGTTTTAAAATACTAAGACAAGACAGCTTTGGTGTGCCTAAGGTTATGTGAAATCAATGGCAGTTGTAACTGGCGGTGCCTAATTGTGCCCTAAAGTGCACATAACTTATAGTATTCTATTCTATAAGTTATATGTATATCTCGGAGACAAGACCTTGACCTACCCATTTTCTGCTCACTTATATGCTAAACGATTTTGACATGTATGTTATTGAATAGCACCTAGCAGTTATGTGCGTAATTGCCAATTAGTGGTAAAATCAAGTATGTAAATGTTATTATTCTATAAGTGATTCCTACATTTTTTACTACGGCAGAACCCCTAAAATATTTTTTTCATACACCAAGAAACACACAATTTATGCAAACATTCATTCATTTTATTTATTAGGATTTATTTACTGCCTTACATGTTCATACAGATTCTAAAATCTAATTTCTTGAGGAACCCCACAAGAGAGTTTGCAGAACCCAGTTTTGGAATCACTGATTTAAGCACACAACTGACACATGATTTTAGGTCCCAATTTATAGAATTGCCCTTATTGTGTGTTATATAGCTTATTTAAAAGGAAAGGGATAATTATCATATACGAAAAGTTACTTTGGCTTGCCTCCCTGATGCCACCCCAATATTTCCGGCTAGAGATACCACTGACTGGAGAATACAGGCACCGCGTGGATGTAACACACTGAAAACTCTGCAATGCCTGACAGAAGCGTAGTCAGGTTGAGAACGTGGGAGGGAGTGGAGCGTGGACTGCCAACAGCACATATTTCAAACACGACAGATCGCGTGAAAAATAGGCGCCATTGGAAGTCCATTTGGAGGAGCAGCAGCTCCCTTGGCGACCCACCTAGCTACGCCTCTGGTGCCTGAATCTGAGCCACTCTGTGCACTAAAGAGAACATGCTGCAGAGAGATGAAAGCAGATGCACCTGTGAGCAGTCCTGAGGCTTTTAAACCCTGATCCAGGTAGGCTAACTGCATTGCCACAGAGAACTGTCTCCTTTTTATTTGAGAGGGGGGTAGGAAGACAGTGGAGGAGCACACTGGCTATCTGCTTGTCAGAAGGTGGGGAAGGGAAGCCAGGCTGCCTGAGGGAGGCAAAATGAATTGTGAATTGGAGATAGCAGGCAGGCTGTTTGATTGAGGAAGGAGAGGCAGGGCTAGTTGACTGGCTTGGGGACAGCAGATTATTTGATTGAGGAAGGAGAGGCAGGGCTAGCTGACTGGTTCGGGGACAGCAGATTAATTGGGAGAGAGCTGGCTGTATGACTGGTGAGGGGTTGGGGAGAATGGGCTGGTATGTAAGGGGTGACTGCCTGACTGGGAATAAACTGGTGAGGACACAAGTAGAGGGAGTATGTGTTGGGGTGGGGGAGAGAATGGTGTGAAACTGAGTAGTCTGCTGCCATATGTTCAGGGCTTCTGGTTTTTCTATATTTTTATTCATCAGCTCATGGAGCCTGAGAGAAGCTCTGAGTTGCCACCACATACTGATTTTGTGAAAGTGCTGCCATTGTTATTTGCCAGAATTAGCAGCTCCAAACTTTCCTCGGACTCTACAGATTGACAAAGTAAAAATCACCAAAAACTAAGACCTATTATGATGATATTCCTAAGCGAATTCTGCTATAAAGCCTTAAAAACCCTGCCTGAGAAATAACATTTTTTCTCTACTGTATTTTAATTCATTATGGCTCAAGGACTGTAGACATAGGGCTCCTTATACAAAGCAGTGCTACCGATTAGCGATACACTGAATGCAAAGGAGCCCATTCAATTCCCATGAGCTTCTTCGTATTCAGCGTATGCTAATCAGTAGTGTCGCTTTGTAAAAGGAGCCCATATTGTATTATTGTGACAAGGGAGTTGCAGAATTTTCAAATTTTTTGACAGAATTTTATTTTTTTCCCCACAATATTAAAAAGAAGAACGTCAGCTATGCTACTTCACTAGCAAGCATCCTATAAAAGCAAAGAAGCAATTGTACTTGTTGCTGCACTACTGTAATATCTCAGTACATTTCAAAATTAGGAGGGGATATATAAATTAGAGGCGTATTTTCAAAGTACTTAGACTTACAAAATTCTATAGGGTACAATGGGACTCATTTTCAAATCACTTAGACTTACAAAGTTCCATATACAAGTCTAAATGCTTTGAAAATACACCTCTATGTAACTTTGTAAGTCTAAGTGATTTGAAAATGAGCCCCTCTGTCTACCAAAGGTTTATTATAACACAGTTGTGGCCTTTCTCCTATTTCCCAAACAAACTTTTCAGTTCCCTTTTATACAGCATAATTCATATCCCATAGAACAATTTTCAAGCTATTTTCACTGAGACACACTTATTAGCACATACATTTCTTCAAAATGAAATACAACTGCTTTTTCATGGAAAATAATGAATGTAGATTTGAAAATGTACTCCCTGATTTAAACATGCTCTTGGGAACACTTCCTCTCAATGTGGTTAAAAAAAATTCATGTTGTGCAACTATGTGTGGACACTGATCCACACTAAGGAAAGGCAATACTCAGGCAAATGTTTTTTTTAACCACCATGTAAATAGCTATGAAAATTGTCCTCTATTTCATAATAGAGTGTCTATGTGAGAAGTTCAAAAAGGCGCCCAATTTAGGCTTATGTTATAAAAGGCAACATAAGCACTGAACTGGCTCTTGAAGCATGTATATGCCAACACTTGTATATGCACCTACTCTGAAGTTAGTTTAAACGCTTACATGTACTCAATGCATTTGCTTATGTATTTCAGAAAAATGCCCATGTACGTTGCAACTCTGACCCTGCTCTGCCCAAACTATGAGCCATGGGAATGTTTATATGCAGATCACATAAAAGCAGGTATACACTTTCCATATATCTATATATCTTTTTTTTTGCGCATGTTTGTGGTCACACAAGGTAAAATTATGTATAATCATACCTGATAATTTTCTTTCCATTACAATATTATAAAACTAGTTTCACATGTAGAAAAACGCTTTATAAAATTATCCCCTAAATGTTTTATCAAGTATCAGGTTTTATTAATAAATATTTTGAAAGTTGATAACAGCCTGGCTAAGAGAGACTTCTGTACATCCTGAAAACTGTATTCAAGAAGAAAGGAATGGAGATTGCAATTATGTCACCATGGGCAGAATAAGTCTGTCTTGAATTTGTCCCGTGACCTGGAGTCACCCAGTACTCTAGACAGGGGCATTAGTCTGGTGGCTAAATAAAGCAAACCTAAATTTACCATGTACCATTTCCTCAAGTATCAAATCGTACTCATGGATCTGCAACAGGCAGAGATGGTGACTGAATTTGTTGAATACTGCATTTCAAATGGTATATTCCTTGGCATTTGAACTGACTGGTTGAGAAACAGAACAGATTAAGTTTTAAAATAAAATGTCAGGCTAGGACAGCCAGGATTATACGGAAGCATAAACATAATATTCTTTACAGCAATTTTAAAATCTATGACAAGACAACTATAACCAGATCAAAAGATAACACAGAACTTGTAGGAAGTACTTTAAAAAAATATTTTTTTTCACATAAAAAACCTCATAGAAAATTACCCCATAGGGTATGTGCAACAAAGTACACGTGATGGCAAGAAGTAATATACTTTTATGTGACCAGTGTGTAAATGTATTCAGAAGCAGAGTTTGGGCAAAGCATGGGTGGAGACACAAAATATGCATGCAGTTTATAAAATACACACCTATGCAAGCACTTCATCAGCACACATATACACCTGATCCACAGCAGTGTAATTGTATGTACATGCATTTTAGCTGTGATTTCAGCAGATTATGGGAGATTATAAAAACAAGTGGAGGGGCATAATCAAACGGCGCCGGTGAAATCGATCTATTTTGGTGGCGCCGCAACAGCTGGCCGGAACCGTATTATCGAAAAAGATGGCCGGCCAACTTTTGTTTCGATAATACGGTTGGGGCCGGCCAAATGCCACAGATCGTCGGGTTTGAGATGGCTGACTTTGTTTTTCAGCGATAATGGAAACTGGAACCGGCCATCTCAAACCCGGCCAAATCCAAGGCATTTGGCCGTGGGAGGGGCCAGCATTCGTAGTGCACTGGTACTTCTGGATGTTTTTAGATCTTGCTGATCAGTTATGTTATGACTTACTTGTTCAGGACTGCTGTATTTTGTAATACTGTTTTGAGAAATGTTCAAGAAAGACTTCATACAAATGAAAAAAGTCCCTGCCGTGCATTTTCCCTTGATGGCCATCCCTGACGTGCACTTCCCTTAATAGCCTGGCCGTCTTTCTCTCCGAAAGTGCACTTCTCTTAATAGCCGTCTTTCTCCCCGAACAGGGAAATCAAAAGTTTTTGCACACTGCTTTTTTTGTAGTAACAGTGGGATTTGAACCAGCCACCTCTGCATTACAAGACCAGTGATGTAACCACTTGGCCACAGCTCCACTTACTTAGGTGTCCCTCCCTTTTGATTATACCCCTCCAGGTCTCTCTCAGCCACTCACAGACAGCTTAACGCACTGTGATTGGCTGAGAGAGACCTGATGGGGTATAATCAAAAGGGAGGAACAGCCAAGTAAGTGGAGCTGTGGCCAAGTGGTTACATTATGGCTCTTGTAATGCAGAGGTGGCTGGTTCAAATCCCACTGTTACTACTAAAAAAACTGTGAGCAAAAACTGTTTTGATTTCCCTGTTTGGGGAGAAAGCCGGCCATTTAGAGAAGTGCACTTTCGGAGAGAAAGACGGCCAGGCTATTAAGGGAAGTGCACGTCAGGGACGGCCATCAAGGGAAAATGAACGGCAGGGACTTTTTAAAATTTGTATGAAGTCTTTCTTGAACATTTCTCAAAACAGTATCACAAAATACAGCACTCCAGAATAAGTAAGTCATAACATAACTGATCAGCAAGATCCTTTTTTTTTTACGAGCTGGCCGACTGGCTTCCCCTCCTAGGAAGGAAATGTTTTAAAGTTTTTTTTGGGTTGGAGGGGGTTGGTGACCACTGGAGGAGTATGGGGAGGTCATCCCCGATGCCTTCCAGTGGTCATCTGGTCAGTTTGGGCATCTTTTTGAGACTTGGTCGTGAAAATAAATAGACCAAGTAAAACCGGCCAAATGCTCGTCATCGCCGGTTTTCTTTTTTCCATTATCAGCTGAAGCCGGCCATCTCGTAAGCACACCCACATCCCGCCTTCACTACCCTGCCGACACGCCCCCTTGAAGTTTAGCCGCCTCCGCGACGGAATGCCGGCGAGTGTGTCCAAAAATCGGCTTTCGATTATACCGATTTGGCCGGTTTTAGGAGATGGTCGGCCATCTCCCGATTTGTGTTGGAAGATGGCCGGCTATCACTTTCGAAAATAAGCTGGATAGGTGCCTATGTTGTTGTTTTAGGACAGCTTCAAAATAGGTACCCATTTGGCCTCCCAATCAGAGGGCCCCTTTTACCAAGCTGCGACAAAAAGAGGCCTGTTCTGGCATCAGCATGTGTGTGATGCGTGCCAAGGCCCCGCTTTTACCGCAGCGGGGAAAAGGTAGGTCTTGCTTTTCTGCAGGAAATGGCCGTGCGGCAAGTAAAGCACTTGCCGCATGGCCATTTCGGGAGGAGAGCCCTTACCACCCCCATTGAGGTGGCAGTAAGAGCTCCCACGCTAACGCTGATTACATGGTGCTCGGGAAAAGACCTGACCTGCTTCTATATATCATCTATAAGGGTACCCACCTCTGGAGTGCTGTCTTCCTTATAGTCCTCTAAAAAGTTAAGTACTGAAGTGACCTGCAAAATTAGCTCTTATGAATCTTTCATAGGGAAGAACTGCTCTGCCAAGGGATCCTCTCCTGGACTTCCAACCAACAGTTCTGTAACTGCTCTTCCTAATGTTCCAAACCAGCCTCAGCCAGGTATGGCTCCTCACTTGCCTGAAAGGATCCTTCATCCTCTAGATCCTATATCCATTCCAGCCATTGTCATTTGAGTGCACTTGGCCCACCAGAGGCCTGCTGCACGTGTGTCACCTGATCTCCTGGCTTCTTTAAACAGAAAACCTGGGGAAAACCCCACCCCTCTGGAGGATTGCTCTTCACTAGCACAGTAGCTTCTTAATCCAGGAAGTGGCTCCACTGCTTCTATGTGTGGTGGTCCAGCCGGTGTGCTGACTACATCCAAGATGGTGGCGATTCCCGCCAAACTCGAGACCACTGCAATCTTAAAAGATGGGTCCTGTGCCCGCGTGCTCTCTTGCTAACTGGTGAAAGAGAAAGTGGGATGTTTGACCACGGAGACCAAAGACTGGAAAGATGGATTCTTCAAAAAACAAACGTTTAATTGATAAAAAGACTCGACACAAGCATTGTGTTTCGGCCGCTAGGCCTGCATCAGGAGTCACATTGGGCGGAGAGTAACTGATGCGTGAATGGTGGAAAATATGAACTGGTCAAGTATAAGATCAATGAAGACGGTCTTTAAAAGACTTTTAGATGAAAAAGAGTTGCTCGACAATGAGTTAGGTGAACCTTTTGTTCATGCTGGTAACCTAACTCATTGACGAGCAAATCTTTTTCACTGATCTTATACTTGACCAGTTCATATTTTCCACCATCTGCGCATCAGTTACTCTCCACCCATTGAGACTCCTGATGTAGGCCTAGCAGTCGAAACACAACGCTTGTGTCGAGTCTTTTTATCAATTAAACATTTGTTTTTTGAAGAATCCATCTTTCCAGTCTTTGGTTTCCGTGGTCAAACATCCCACTTTCTCTTTCACTTTGTGCCTCTCGTGGGATGTTCGAGTTCTCCGCCTCCGGCGGATTTTCCTGGACATATACTTCTGCTAACTGGGCCTTCTCAACCACCCTGGACTCAGCCACAGAATCTCAGACCCCTGCTGTGCACTGTACAAGGTCTACAAATCAAAAATTCCTTAGTGGAGAGTTAGTAGAGTACCAAATACAAAGACTCCTCAAAACTTCAAGATTTAAGATTGCACTATTAATGTAAATGTTTTGAATATTTTAATATTATACAGACCATCATTCATTTACAAACAGCAGCTACAAAAGAACTACTCTATATGGCTATTGTTGTTGCACCATTAATGAAACGCTAGCCTTGGCGTCAATTTTAGTGACTGTGTCCCAATAACGCTATTCACAGGAGCTATAACTTAAGCCTCTTGACATCATAGGTCTCTAGTGATACACCACGATCCCCTGAATTCTATAAAATGGCACCTAAATTGCACATGCAAACTTGGGCTTGTGCCCAATTTGCATGTGCAATTTAATTGAATAACGAGCCAATTAGTGTAGATACTGGAATTTTAACAAGCAATTATTGGTGCTAATTGGCTTTAAAATTTACGTATATAAATTTTATGCGCAGATCCAAAAAATGGGGCGTGACTATGGGAGGGTTATGGGTGGATCAGGGACGTTCCTTTAATTTGTGTGCACTGTTATAGAATTTGGGGGATTTGCTCCTAATCTATGTGCAGGGATTGGGCTTTGCTGGTGTAAATGGCTGTGCCTAAAAGTAGTTGCGGTTGTGGTTCCCAACACTAAGCGGTATTCTATAAACATCGTGTAACTTTGAGCACCGTTTATAGAATAGAGCTTAGCGGTTTTTTTGGCACAGTGCCATTTATAGAATTTAGTCCCATATATATTTGCGCTAATAAAAATCACAGTTCAATCCAACTAAAATGCTCTTGCATATCCCTAAAGTGAAAAATAACATACAGAATGCAAACTTTATTTATAAAGAACAATTTTGGATACTTAATTTAGCAGCTGTGGGCCCTGGGGGTTTAAATGAAAGTGTGGAATGGAATACAATTTTTTGAAAATTGTTTCCTTTTCGTTGGGCCGGTGTTCCTGTGATATATTTTCAATAAAGTTGTGTTTATTACATACTTGATGCACTTAACATAGGATGTCTGACCATATAAGGTAGTCTCCTTTTTCCAGATGTTGAGCCTCCTCAACATTTAATACCTGTTAGCTTTATGGCATGAGCACACACGTTCCTGAAGCCGGATACGAAACAAGGACCCTTGTTGGACCTAATTTATGAGCCTGGAGGGAGCTATTCTGGAATCAGCTTACAGCTCAGTTAAGTTTCTTGTATTGAAGACTTTGCACTTATTATAAGTATTTTTTCCTTTGGGGATTTGAACGGACATTTTTAATTGTATTGGACTGTGATTTTTATTAGCATAAACATATATAGTGGTATATCACTAGAGACCTATGAAGTCAAGAGGCTGAAGTTATAGCTGCTGTGAATAACACTACTGGGGTACAGTCACTAAGATTTACACCAAGGTTAGCATTTCATTAATGATGCAACAACAATGACCATATAGAGAAGTTCTTTTGTAGCTGCCATTTGTAAATTACTGACTGTCTCTATAATATTTAAACATTCAAAGCATTTATATTATTGTGAAATTTTAAATCTTGAAGCTTTGAGGACTTTTTTATGTTTTTACTTGGCTTTTGAAGTTCACACTGGCTTCAAGGAGTCCAGTGTAGGCAATCTTTATGTACTGAATACCCTGTCTTAAGGTGTGTCACTTGTTCCTATTTTAAGGACTGAATATGCCCCTGATGCAGGCAGTACAGCTGCTGAAACATGTTGGGAGTTGTCTGAGAAACATACAAAAACCTTCATAAAATTACTCCCTTATTTAATAAATAAAACTCAAGAATGTTTTGATCTTTGAAAAATTTGCTTGAATACAGAAAAATGCTGGCATACTTACAATTTGTAGATATGGTATACTAACATTAAAGCTGTCATTCATGTTTGCATGCCAAACTATTCTTACATTAGTTATAAAAAATGTTCCCAAATTTCCCTGTAGAAAAAAAAAAGACATAGTAAGAATGCCAATTTTATTTTACCTCAATGAAACACAACAATGCTGTATTAACATGCTATATACTTATACGTATCTTAAAAAATAAAACAGAGTTAAGAAAGCTATTTTTCTGGCAAAAGCAGCAGATTTTTTTCTACTTCCATATCTGCTCTCTAATTCATGAAATGGACTACTTCCTATAAACAGTTTTTTTTGACTGAGTCTTACAAGGATTAAAAGGCACATACTGAGAGAATAAATACTGAAAATGCAGTTATCCAGCCACAAATCATTTTTAAATGCTGTTAATTTTGTCTTTTAAAAACAGTACTGGTTAGTAGTGCAATCAACACATGATGACATAATTAACATTTTATGATTCCAATAAAAATTATAAAGATGAAAATGTAAAACTAAGCATATCTTATTATAACGATGTCTATATATTAACCATGTCCCCCTAGATACTCCATACTTTCCTTGTCTTCCCTTGCCCATTCCTTTCTTCACCATAACCATCCCCATTTCCTTATCTATCTTCATTACTCCTTCCCATGTTAATTAACATATACTTAAAGCATTCTATTATTATGTTACATTATAGTTCTTAATATTCTTCTTAATAAATCTAATAATTGTAAATCTGTTAACTATGTAAGCCGCATTGTACCTGCTTCTGTGGGAAAGTGCGGGGTACAAATGTAATAATAAATAAATAAATACAGTAATAAATCAAGATATATATTTAGATTTTTAACCTTCTAGAATATGATAAACATGCTACATAGATGACAGTAATAGCACGTGTGTTTAAACTGCAAATACACTTAAGGGATAATTCATTTATGCACCGATTATGCAATAAATGATTAGAAAACTGGCATATATGCGCAAATGTGTAGACAAACTTGTGTAAATGCCGGATACACATGTAAATACCAGATGCATGTCTACATACTATTCTGCAACTATGTGCATATTTTCAATGGCACATAGTCTGCTGGTGGGCATACAGTGGGGGAAATAAGTATTTGATCCCTTGCTGATTTTGTAAGTTTGCCCACTGACAAAGACATGAGCAGCCCATAATTGAAGGGTAGGTTATTGGTAACAGTGAGAGATAGCACATCACAAATTAAATCCGGAAAATCACATTTTGGAAAGTATATGAATTTATTTGCATTCTGCAGAGGGAAATAAGTATTTAATCCCTCTGGCAAACAAGACCTAATACTTGGTGGCAAAACCCTTGTTGGCAAGCACAGCGGTCAGACGTCTTCTGTAGTTGATGATGAGGTTTGCACACATGTCAGGAGGAATTTTGGTCCACTCCTCTTTGCAGATCATCTCTAAATCATTAAGAGTTCTGGGCTGTCGCTTGGCAACTCGCAGCTTCAGCTCCCTCCATAAGTTTTCAATGGGATTAAGGTCTGGTGACTGGCTAGGCCACTCCATGACCCTAATGTGCTTCTTCCTGAGCCACTCCTTTGTTGCCTTGGCTGTATGTTTTGGGTCATTGTCGTGCTGGAAGACCCAGCCACGACCCATTTTTAAGGCCCTGGCGGAGGGAAGGAGGTTGTCACTCAGAATTGTACGGTACATGGCCCCATCCATTCTCCCATTGATGCGGTGAAGTAGTCCTGTGCCCTTAGCAGAGAAACACCCCCAAAACATAACATTTCCACCTCCATGCTTGACAGTGGGGACGGTGTTCTTTGGGTCATAGGCAGCATTTCTCTTCCTCCAAACACGGCGAGTTGAGTTCATGCCAAAGAGCTCAATTTTTGTCTCATCTGACCACAGCACCTTCTCCCAATCACTCTCGGCATCATCCAGGTGTTCACTGGCAAACTTCAGACGGGCCGTCACATGTGCCTTCCGGAGCAGGGGGACCTTGCGGGCACTGCAGGATTGCAATCCGTTATGTCGTAATGTGTTACCAATGGTTTTCGTGGTGACAGTGGTCCCAGCTGCCTTGAGATCATTGACAAGTTCCCCCCTTGTAGTTGTAGGCTGATTTCTAACCTTCCTCATGATCAAGGATACCCCACGAGGTGAGATTTTGCGTGGAGCCCCAGATCTTTGTCGATTGACAGTCATTTTGTACTTCTTCCATTTTCTTACTATGGCACCAACAGTTGTCTCCTTCTCGCCCAGCGTCTTACTGATGGTTTTGTAGCCCATTCCAGCCTTGTGCAGGTGTATGATCTTGTCCCTGACATCCTTAGACAGCTCCTTGCTCTTGGCCATTTTGTAGAGGTTAGAGTCTGACTGATTCACTGAGTCTGTGGACAGGTGTCTTTCATACAGGTGACCATTGCCGACAGCTGTCTGTCATGCAGGTAACGAGTTGATTTGGAGCATCTACCTGGTCTGTAGGGGCCAGATCTCTTACTGGTTGGTGGGGGATCAAATACTTATTTCCCTCTGCAGAATGCAAATAAATTCATATACTTTCCACAATGTGATTTTCCGGATTTAATTTGTGATGTGCTATCTCTCACTGTTACCAATAACCTACCCTTCAATTATGGGCTGCTCATGTCTTTGTCAGTGGGCAAACTTACAAAATCAGCAAGGGGATCAAATACTTATTTCCCCCACTGTACATATGGGAGAGACGCACAGTTATAGAGTACTATAAGTTATGCATCTATCTCCTGTAACTGGGCACACACACTCACACCAGCTCTTTGTTTGGCATATGTGCATATATACTGTGGAAGGGTCCAACAGGGGACCAAAGACAAGTGGACAATTTGTGTCAGTCAAATAAAGAAGAATTATTAAATTCTTCTGATGATGAGAGCTGTAACCTTGGAGGGAATGAGCTGTGAATATTACCTACATAAGTAATGCCACACTGGGAAAAGACCAAGGGTCCATCGAGCCCAGCATCCTGTCCACGACAGCGGCCAATCCAGGCCAAGGGCACCCGGCAAGCTTCCCAAACGTACAAACATTCTCTACATATTATTTCTGGAATTGTGGATTTTTCCCAAGTCCATTTAGTAGTGGTTTATGGACTTGTCCTTTAGGAAACCGTCTAACCCTTTTTAAAACTCTGTCAAGCTAACCGCCTTCACCACGTTATCTGGCAACGAATTCCAAAGTTTAATTACGCGTTGGGTGAAGAAAAATTTTCTCTGATTTGTTTTAAATCAGAGAAACACTGTAGTTTCATCGCACGCCCCCTAGTCCTAGTATTTTTGGAAAGCCTGAACAGACGCTTCACATCCACCTGTTCCACTCCACTCATTATTTTATATACCTCTATCATGTCTCCCCTCAGTGGTCTCTTCTCCAAGCTGAAAAGCTCTAGCCTCCTTAGTCTTTCTTCATAGGGAAGTCGTCCCATCCCCGCTATCATTTTAGTCGCCCTTTGCTGCACCTTTTCCAATTCTGCTATATCTGCTATATATTATTGGTAACTGCTGAACCAGAATGTACTATACAGGACCTTGAACCTAGACATGAAACTATGCAGAAGGGTGGAAATGTGTGTGGTCTAGCCAGGAAATGTGTGTGTGTCTAGCGAAAGAGGTTAACGTGTGCGGTAAATGTTACAAGCAATGTGTGAGAAAGGACAAAAGAGTATATTGTTATCCAAATTTGTAATCATGTAATGGAATGTGTAGTCATGCTGATTACTACTAATAAAAGCCAGAGCCAAGAAGGGAATTCTGAAGTCAGTCAAGCAAAGCTGCTAGATTTTGCAGCTGTAAGACTGCTTCCCTAAAGCTTTAGGGAAGTCAGGCCTACATGAAGAACTCCTGCTGTTGTCATAAGACTTTTTATTTAAAACATTTTTTAGTTAGTAGTTGGATTATTTACTTTTAATTGTAACTCCTTGGAAATGCCCACATTAATTACTTGCTTGTGATCTGCTTTGAACCTTCAGAGGGAATTCGCGGAATATAAATGTGGAATTAGATTAGATTACATTTTGTTATACTGAGATAATTGTAACTTTTTCACTGGACAGACCCCCCAAAAAAGATCTGAAAAATTTGTTTATTAAATAATCATCTGTTCTCTGCTTTACCTGATCACTGGATAAATTCCACACCCCATTGATTTTGTCATATACTTGTTCTTGTGGTAAAAGTCTCAGCTGTTTGTTTTGAATCAGTGCACCTCTCAGTTTCAGATCACGATACATTTTAGATGTTTCATATGCTCTACAACAAATACAAAACAAAACTTTTTAATACTTATTTCTGTTCATAATTCAATCTTGAATTACTAGTCAACATGTACTTAACTTGTTATCTCCCTCTCACACTCCTTTGTTCCTCGGCTGTCTCTGCCAATCACCCCTCCTCAGAGGGCATGTCTGGGAAGCTTAGAGAATCCTTGCCAGCCCAACAACCAGAGGCATCTCTGCCAAGAGTACCCTCAATACCACTTGATCGCTGACGGGGACTACCACAAGAGTATCAGCCATTTTGCCTCCCTAGGGCTGGGTGCATCACACCAAGGCAGAGCTGATCCAAATCCTGAAATATCATACTGCAGTGCCACAGATCCAGACCAACACTTACCAATTTTATTTACAAATCATCATAGATAATAGAAGAACTATATTGTTATAAAATATTTAAGCTTCAAGGAATTGAGTTCTATATTTATTTTTTTTCTTGAACACTTTACTGTATTGATTCCATAATTGGGATATGGGGGCACTTCTGGCTGTGAAAGTTTTACTAACCATGAATACACTAAATATATGATAAAGATTTATAAAGCTTAATTTAATTTTTCATCAAGCTTTTATTAAATTAAATCAACTGAAAAAAATACACCTAGAAGGAAATGTGCACACCACAAAAATACTGATAAATACCTATTTTCAGTATCCTCCAAAAATACTTAACTCCTGAAAAATAAACATCTAAATTATCACAATGAATTAACAGTATTTCTGACCTGACATACCAGAACTCACAAAGCTCATTTTCTACTAGTGTACAATGCCTTTATCTAGCTCAGAGGTCTTCAAATCCAGTCCTCAACCCAGTCAGGATTTCAGGATTTCCACAATGAATATGCATGAGATTGGTTTGCAGGTGCTGCATCCACTGCATGGAAATAGATCTCGCACAAATTCATTGTGGAAACCAGGCTCGGATGTGAACCTCGAAGACTGGCTTTGAGGAAACTCGATCTAGTTCATATGATCAGTATAAATACAACACAAGCTACATAAAGCATACAAAATACTGCAGCTACCTGTGTACAGCAATGACTGAAGTGAAGAGCCGAGGACTTCCAGGAACCAGATTAGTAAAGATGAATTCAAAGCGAGTATTATTACATTTGGTTAATATATAAAGAGCCTCAGTCTGGCCACGCAATTTCTGTAAAATAAGTTGCCAACAACAGCAAAAAGGGACTTAACGCCATTAAATTGTATTAATTAGACAATAAAATTAGAAGTGGACTGCATGCACATGGCTAAACAAGCGAACAAGCTGGGATATCAGAGAAATAACATTTTAGAATGCAAGAGTGTTACTTAGGGAGTTTGTAAATTTTTTTAATGTACTTAATGACGCATCAAATGTTTACATGTCAAGTGGTGTGATAGGATAGTGGTGGAGGAGTGGCCTAGAAGTTAGAGCAGCGGCCTGAAAACCTTCAGTTCTAGCTGCAGCTCCTTGTGACTCTGGGCAAGTCACTTAACCCTCCATTGCCCCAGGTACAAAATAAGTACCCGTACATCACATGCAAACTGTTCTGATTGTAACCACAGAAAGTTAGTATATCAAGTCTCATTCCCATGTAGGCATCAAATCGAATGGCTAATCTTTTCTCCAGGTTTTCCCGCTTTGTTTTTGTGATCTCAGACTATGAGCCACTAAATGCTGCTCAATAAATACAAAGAAAGACGGATCAGATTTAGATCAGTCTTTTCATTGACACTGATTGAAGGGGAGGTAGGGTTACCTACAGTAAGGGAAAGGTTACAATCAAAGTGGTTTACATATTATATACATGTACTTATTTTATACCTGGGGCAATAGAAGGTTAAGTGACTTGCCCAGAATCACAAGGAGCAGCAGTGGGAATCAAATCCAGTTCCCCTGGATCTCAGGCCATTCCTCCACAACATTTTAAATCTTTCACTTTGTCTTAGACAGGATGGGAATTACTACTTCCTAATAAGCACTGGTTATGTTGGAGTTTTAAAAGTGTAATAAGCAAATAAGGAAGTGTAACTGTGATATCTATACAATAGTTCAAGGTGAACGAGACCATGAAGATTACATTTACAGGATTTTGAACATAAGAGTGATCATCATTCCCATCTCTCCTTAAGGTCATGAACCTGGAATGACAGGGATTCAAACTGATATAATAGCAGGACTAAGATATCAGGAATCTCCATCCCTCTCCCCCCCCACCCCTGATTGTTTCATACTTACTGAATTAGCAGTTCTCGTAGTAATATTTATAATGCAGTTGTAGCCAACAGCTGAAAACAAGTAAGAATGTTGTTAAAATGTGTAATATTTAATTTCATAAAGGCTGGTGAAATTATGACAGAAGAATGGTGCTCACAAGTGAGCGATGCTGATCCGCATCACCCAGTCCAGAATTTACCAAAGCTAAATGAGGGTTTTGTGGAGCGCAAGATGCGCACCACTGCTCAAGAACGAGTGCTTTCTGCCCGCCATGAGAACACGGTCTCCTCAGTTTCATACGATAGCAACAAATAAAGTAAAAATAATAAAGGAGACTCCTCCAACGGGAGGTGGGAGGGATTGTGAGAATACAAAGCCTGCTGTCCACGGAGAACACCTGCTACAAGTAAGTATCCTTGCTTTCTCAGAGGACAAGTAGGCTTATAATTCTCGCAAATGGGGAATCCTTAGCATCCGGGCTCACGAAAAACAACAAAAAACAAAAACTAGGCCTCCCAACTGTGAGAACATAACACAGATTAACCTGAAACTATATACAATCTGAATAAGAGTGCAGCCTGGAACAGAATAAAACGGGCCTAGGAGGGTGGAGTTGGATTCTAGAACCCAAAATGATTCTGCAGCAAACCGACTGTTGTGTCGGACATCCTGCTCAAGGCAGTAGTGTGATGTGAATGTGTGGATTGAAGACCACGTTGCAGCCTTGCAAATTTCTTCAATGGAGGCTGACCTCAAGTGGGCTACTGACATGGCCATGGCTCTGACATTATGAGCCGTGACATGACCCTCTAAGGCCAGCCCAGCCTGGGCATAAGTGAAGAAAATGCAATCTGCCAGCCAATCAGAAATAGTGCATTTCCCTGATTACGACCCCTATCCTGTTGGGATCAAAAGAAACAAAAAGCTGGGCGGACTGTCTATGGGGCCTTGTCCGCTCCATGTAGTAGGCCAATGCTCTCTTGCAATCCAAGGAGTGCAAGCTGCTTTCGCCAGGATGGGCATGAGGTTGGGGAAAGAATGCTGGCAAGACAATCGACTGGTTCAGAAGAACTCCGACACCACTTTCGGCAGGAACGTAGGGTGAGTGTGGAGGACTACTCTGTTGTAATGAAACTTACTATAAGGTGCATCCACTACTAAGGCCTGAAGCTCACCGACTCTACGAGCTGAAGTGACAGCCAGCAAGAAAATGATCTTCCAGGTCAAGTACTTCAGATGGTAGGAACTCAGTGGCTCAAAAGGAGCTTTCACCAGCTGGGTGAGAACAACATTGAGATCCCATGACATTAGTCGAAGTTTGACAGGGGGCTTTGACAAAAGCAAACCTCTCATGAAGTAAACAACTAGAAGCTGTCCAGAGATGACCTTATCTTCTACACGTTGAAAAGCACTAATTGCACTAAGGTGAACCCTTATGGAGTTGGTCTCAATACCAGACTCTGATAAGTGTAAAAGGTATTCAAGCATGGTCTGTGTATGGCAAGCAAGGGGTCTAGGGCCTTGCTCTCACACCAGATGGCAAACCTCCTCCATTTAAAAGAATAGCACCTTTTAGTGGAGTCTTTCCTGGAAGCCAGCAAGATCCAGGACACACCATCCGAAAGACCCAAGGAAGCGAATTCTAGGCTCTCAACATCCAAGCTGTGAGAGCCAGAGACTGGAGGTTGGGATGTAGAAGTGACCCCCTCGTACTGCATGATGAGGGTTGGAAAACACTCCAATCTCCATGGTTCTTCAGAGGATAATTCCAGAAGAAGAGGAAACCATGGCATAATCAGAATCATGGTTCCGCAGTCTTGTTTGAGTGTCAACAAAGTTTTCCCCACTAGAGGTATTGGAGGATACGCATACAGAAGTCCTGTCCCCTGAGGAGGAAGGCATCTGACGCTAGTCTGTCATGGATCTGAAGCCTGAAACAGAACTGAGGGACCTTGTGATTGAACTGAGTGGCAAAAGATCCACTGAGGGGGTGCCCCATGCTCACAAGATCTTGCAGGCAATGCCCATATTGAAAGATCACTCGTGCGGTTGCATTATCCTGCTCAGTATGTCAGCCAGGGCATTGTTTTTGCCTGCCAGATAAGTGGCTCAAAGGAACATACCATGTTTGCGGGCCCAATGCCACATCCTGATGGCCTCTGATAGAGGCTGTGATTCAGTGCCCCCCTGCTTGTTGGTATAATACACTGCAACCTGATTGTCTGTTTGGATAAGAACAATTTGGCGAGACAGGAGATCTCTGAAAGCCGTTAGAGCATTCCAGATCGCCCGGTGCTCCGGGAGATTGATCTGAAGATTTGTTTCCTGGGAGGACCAAACTCCTTCAGTGTGAAGCCCATCTACATGAGCTCTCCATCCTAGGAAAGATGCATCCATCATCAACACTTTTTGTGGCTGAGGAATTTGGAATAGAAGTCCCAGAGTCACAATGGATCAAATGGTCCACCACTGAAGGGAGCGTACAAGCTCTGGGGACACTTGGATGACATCTTCCAGACTCCCCGTAGCTTGATACCACTAAGAAGTGTATATCATAGAGGCCATGAAAAGGTGCAAACCATACATATTTCTAGTTTTTATTTTAATCCAGCTATTTTGCTTTTCTTGAGCTGGGAGCAGGCTTAAGAATTGCAAGACAGCTATAAATGAGTTTTTTCTGAAAGCTACCCTTCTAAGGCTGTGGTTTTGACATTTCGCCTATGTTAACTTGTGATAAGTTGCTGGTCAGCAACTAAGAGCCAGAGACTCCTATGACTCCTATGCAGTATCCAGATAACTACTACTACTACTTATCATTTCTAAAGTGCTACTAGACGTACGCAGCGCTGTACACTTGAACATGAAGAGACAGTCCCTGCTCGACAGAGCTTACAATCTAATTAAACAATCAAAAGGAGAAGTAAGTGGGTGTGGGTAAAACTATAGCTTTAGCAAGAGGGTGGGGGGCCGTAACAGGGTAATTTTACCCATTATCTAATGAAAACTTACATGACAGGCTCTGTCAATTTAAGGGAATAAATGATAGAATTTTATGGAACATGTTGGAACATGATACGGCACAACAGGAAACAGAATATTCTGGAAAGATGCATATTCATTAGGTAGGAAGGGTAATTATAATTAAGATAATGAAGAAAGGAAGAAAAAGTATTTAGGAGGAAACAGAACTGAGGATGGAGAGCCTCAGTGTGTCCACCAGCAGGTGGACATTATTGACAGCTTCCAGGGAAAACTCTTGTTTTTATTTGCTACATATTATACTGTATTGGGAGTTTATTTGTTACTATTTCAATAATTGCTAATTGGCTTTTTTGACAATTTGAATAAACATTTATTATGTCTAATACTTATTTAGTATCCAGAGTTTTTCTTGCCTGGAATTCTGCCTGGGGGAGTAAAGATTTACTAGAGGGTCCCCCCCCCAAGGAGATCTCCAGAAGGCAACTCCTGTCTCTGAGGCACAGACAAGAATGCTGAAGCCAGAGTCCACTGAACAGATCTCATGTGAAGGCGTGTCATGGGCATAACACAATTGTGGAGGCCATGTGGCCCAACAATCTCAACATCTGCCGAGCTGTGACCTGCTGAGAAGCACAAACCTTGGACAAGAATGCGAGAAGATTGTCTACTCGCGTGTCCAGGAGGTAGGCTCATACCATCCGAGCATTGAGCAGGGCTCCTATGAACTCCAATTGCTGGACAGGGAGGAGATTGGACTTAGGGTAGTTTAAAATGAACCCTAGTAGCTTGAGCACCCAAACAGTGCTGCATTGACTCCTGAGCACCCTCCTCTGAGGTGCTCTTCACCAGCCAATTGTCGAGATACAGGAACACATGAACTCCCAGTCTGCGTAGTGATGCTGCAACTACTGTTAGACATTTCATGAAGACCCTAGGAGCTGACATGAGGCCAAAAGGCAACAAGCGGTCCTGAAAGTGATGTGTTCCCAGCCAAAATCGAAGATACTTCTGGTGGGCTTGAAGTATCGGAATGTGAGTATATGCATCCTTTAAGTCCAGAGAGCACAGCCAATCGTTTTCTTGAATCATTAGGAGAAGGGTGCTCAGAGAAACCATCTTGAACTTTTCTCAGACTAGGATGAAAAGCATCCCCCGTTTTCTTTTGTACAAGAAGTACCTGGAATAGAATCCCTGCCCTTCCTCCCCTGGTGGAATGGGCTCGACCGCATAGGCCTTCAGAAGGGCGGAGAGTTACTCTTCAAGTACCTGCCTGTGCTGAAAGCTGGAGGAATGAGCTCTCGGTGGGCAATTTGGAGATTTGAGATGTCAATTCAGGGTGTATCCGAGATGGACTATTTGAAGAACCCACCAGCTGGAGGTTGTAAGAGGCCACCTTTGGTGAAAAAGTTTCAGCCTTCCCCTAACTCGCAAGTTGTCCGGGATGGACACTTGTACTGCAGCTATGTTCTGCTTGAGCAAGTCAAAAGCTCATGCCTTGCTTTTACTGGGGAGCAGTAGGGGCATTAGATGCACGCTGTTGATGTGAATGAGTGCACTGGGGTTGAGCCCGAGTAGGCTGGCGAGCCAAAGAGTTGTACCTACGCCTAGGATAGAAATAGGAACTCCTCCTTGGCTTGCCAAACGTCCTCCTAGCTGAGGAGGTTAATGCAGAAGGCGCCTGGCGGGAGAGAGGAGATTATCAGTGTGTTTTTTGATTTGATCTGTGACCTCCTCAACCTTCTCTCCAAAAAGGTTATCCCTCCCAGAATGGGGCATCCGCCAACCTCTGCTGAACAGAATATTCCATGTCAGAAACACACAGCCATGGGAGTCTGCGCATTGCTATACTTTGAGCATAAATCCTGTATGCCACATCAAAAGTGTTGTAAGTGCCTCAGCCAAGAACTTTCGACACATCTTCTGCTGCTTGACCAACTGGTGAACTGACTTGGCCTGCTCCAGAGGGAGCGTCTCAGCCAGGTCGGACAACTTGCACACCAAGCTATGCAAGTAGATGCTTGTGAAGAGCTAGTAAGTTTGTATACGGGAAAGGAGCATTGACGCCTGGTACATCTTCCTCCAAAAAGAATCCAGGGTTCTAGCTTCTCTACCTGGGGGCACCGAGGCATAGTCCCTGGAACTCCTGGCTCTTTTGAGAGTGCACTCCAGTACCATGGAACTGTGAGGCAACTGAGGCCTACCCAAACCAGCCGCACTGTGGAGCCAATACTGGGTGTCAATCTTCTTGGTCAAGACAAGGACTGATAGAGTGGACTCCCAGTTCCTGATGAGGACTTCCTTGAGCAATTTGTGGAGAGGTGCAGTCACAGACTCCTTAAGAGGAGATGTGTTGTCAAGAACTTCAAGCATCTTGGTCCTGGGCTCATCCTTCACTTCCAAAGGAAATGGAATGGCATCAGCCATTGCTGTTACAAAAGATGGAAATGAAAGGTTCTCTGGAGACTTTCTCCTTTCAGCACATCTTCGAGAATGGCATCAAGAAGGTGACTCCCGCCTTGAAGATTCCTCCATTGATGTCGAGGGAATGCTGGCTTGGGTGGCAGTCAACACCAGGGCTGCATGCAGTGCCGATGTCAGAGGCCATACTGCAGGCTGAGGGCCAAGCAGGGCCACAACGGGAGACAGGGTAGGCGCAAGAACCCCCGATGCCGATGCACACCATTAGAGAAGGCCATCCAGCAGCTCAGGGAGCAAGACCTGGATGCGCTCATCGAGGGTTGACACCAGGAAAAGCTGGGGTGCCAGCTGAGGCACAGGGTGCAGAACTGCTGGGTCAACCTGGGAGCTGGATCTTGGCTACTAGCAGACTGGCGCATCGGCATCTCCTGTATGGAGGGGGTGTGGTCCTCCTGGCGCTGATGTTTCTCAGGTGCTGAATCATTCGACGCCCCGGAGCTCCTGGCACCATGCGTCGAGGGCGACAATGACCATGCTTCTTGGCCTTTGCCTGAAGTGTGTCGCCAAAGCTCCTATGTGCCGAGGATGACGTTGAATCTACACATCGCCTCAGGGTTGGGTTTGACGATGGAAAGTCCTGGAGGCCTTGAGGTAGGTGGAGACCCACTTGATGCTTCATTGCTTCCAGTGTCTTATGAACGCTCCCGGTGCAATGCTCGACGCTGACGCCGATGCCGACGTCAAGGAACTGGACTTGGCTCAAAAATCCTCTCTAATTGAGCCTCTTTGGAAACCTGGGTTCTCTTCTTCATATGAAGACAAACACAGTGGGGCTATGGTCAGGCCCAAGACACTGCAGACACTAAGAATGGGTGTCCTTTCCAGAGATTGTCCGATTGCACCAGGTACAGTGCTTGAAGCCACAAGGAACCTTTGTGGACACGGAAGGAAAAACTTTGTCAACTAAATTAAACGACAGTATGGTGCCTGAAAAAGGGGAAAGGCACAGAAAAAGAAAGTGAAAGTTCACGATCGAAGTCAAGGCCTAAAAGCGGCATGATGATGACGGAAAACAAATGAAACTTAAAATCAGGCAAAATTACTAACAAAATTAAAGGAAAATAAAGGACGGCAGTTCTAACAAAAGGAACACAATAAAAATGAGAAAGAACAAAAAAAAGTTCTTTAGCACCGAGCAATATGAGGAAACGGTAAAAAAACATGCCCTCTCCTCACCATGGAAAAAGAACTGAGTAGACTGCATTCTCGTGGCAGGCGGGAAGTCACGCATGCGTGGTGCAGTGGCGTAGCCAGAAGTCAATTTTTGGGTGGGCCAACAGGTTGGATGGGTGGGCACTAGACAGTGGTGTGCTGGTAAATGTTTAACAACAGGCTCTCTCCCCGGTCCACCTCTGCACCCCCCAATCCACCTGTGCACCTCCCCTCAAAATTGCAGAGCTGGCTATAGCCGGGGAGAGAGCCTGGGGTGGGGGGGCAATGCATTACTGTCTCCAGGAAAAAAAATTTAAATGATCCCAGGTTCCAATTTAATTCATGTTTAATGTGGGATAAAATGCCATAAATAAGTAAATAAATATAAACTTTTAACGCTGAGCACCTGATTCTCAAAGTGGACATATTCCAAACACTATAATGAAAATAAAATGATTTTTTCTACCTTTGTTGTCTGGTGACTGTTTTTCTGATCATGCTGGCCCAGTATCCGATTCTGCTGCTATCTGTCCTCTTAACTCCGTTTCCAGGGCTTCCTTTCCATTTATTTGTTTACTTTCCGCCTTTCTTCTTCATTTCTTGTCCTACATCCGTAAGTAAAAGCTGGGTCCTCCGCAAACTTGACTGTCCAGTGGATCCAGCTTTTGCCTATTTTCTTCATCCATGTGCAGTTTTTCTACTCTCTTCCTTTTCTGTTATCTCATCTCCTTCCTCACTCCTCCCTCCCCCTCCATGTCCAGCAACCCTCCTCTCCCCCCTACCCTCCCCTCCATCCACCCATGTCCAGCAACTCTCCTCTCCCCTGCCCTCTCCCCTTCTTCCACCATGTCCAGCAAACCTCCTCTCCCCTTCCCTCCATCCAGCAACCCTCCTCTCCCCTTCTTCCACCATGTCCAGCAACCCTCTTCTCCCCTTCCCTCCATCCTGCAACCCTCCTCTCCCCTTCTTCCACCATATCCAGCAACCCTCCTCTCCCCGTCTTCCACCATGTCCAGCAACCCTCCTCTCCCCTTCCCTCCATCCAGCAACCCTCCTCTCCCCTTCTTCCACCATGTCCAGCAACCCTCCTCTCCCCTTCCCTCCATCCAGCAACCCTCCTCTCCCCTTCCCTCCATCCAGCAACCCTCCTCTCCCCTTCTTCCACCATATCCAGCAACCCTCCTCTCCCCTTCTTCCACCATGTCCAGCAACCCTCCTCTCCCCATCCCTCCATCCAGCAACCCTCCTCTCCCCTTCTTCCACCATATCCAGCAACCCTCCTCTCCCCTTCTTCCACCATGTCCAGCAACCCTCCTCTCCCCTTCCCTCCATCCAGCAACCCTCCTCTCCCCTTCTTCCACCATATCCAGCAACCCTCCTCTCCCCTTCTTCCACCATGTCCAGCAACCCTCCTCTCCCCATCCCTCCATCCAGCAACCCTCCTCTCCCCTTCTTCCACCATATCCAGCAACCCTCCTCTCCCCTTCTTCCACCATGTCCAGCAACCCTCCTCTCCCCTTCCCTCCATCCAGCAACCCTCCTCTCCCCTTCTTCCACCATGTCCAGCAACCCTCCTCTCCCCTTCCCTCCATCCAGCAACCCTCCTCTCCCCTTCTTCCACCATATCCAGCAACCCTCCTCTCCCCTTCTTCCACCATATCCAGCAACCCTCCTCTCCCCTTCTTCCACCATATCCAGCAACCCTCCTCTCCCCTTCTTCCACCATGTCCAGCAACCCTCCTCTCCCCTTCCCTCCATCCAGCAACCCTCCTCTCCCCTTCTTCCACCATGTCCAGCAACCCTCCTCTCCCCTTCCCTCCATCCAGCAACCCTCCTCTCCCCTTCTTCCACCATATCCAGCAACCCTCCTCTCCCCTTCTTCCACCATGTCCAGCAACCCTCCTCTCCCCTTCTTCCACCATATCCAGCAACCCTCCTCTCCCCTTCTTCCACCATGTCCAGCAACCCTCCTCTCCCCATCCCTCCATCCAGCAACCCTCCTCTCCCCTTCTTCCACCATATCCAGCAACCCTCCTCTCCCCTTCTTCCACCATGTCCAGCAACCCTCCTCTCCCCTTCCCTCCATCCAGCAACCCTCCTCTCCCCTTCTTCCACCATGTGCAGCAACCCTCCTCTCCCCTTCTTCCACCATGTCCAGCAACCCTCCTCTCCCTTCCCTCCGTCCAGCAACCCTCCTCTCCCCTTCTTCCACCATATCCAGCAACCCTCCTCTCCCCTTCTTCCACCATGTCCAGCAACCCTCCTCTCCCCTTCCCTCCATCCAGCAACCCTCCTCTCCCCTTCTTCCACCATGTGCAGCAACCCTCCTCTCCTCTCCCGTCTGCCCTGTTTCCTTCCTGCCCCCCCCCCCACCGTACCTTTAAATATTATAGTTTTGCTGGAGTCGCGGGCAGCCGGCATTGAACACATCGGCAGGCTTATGCCGGTTCCAGCAGCCTTCCCTCTTCCCTCGTTGCAAGTCGGATGATGGCTCCGCCCTCTTCTGACGTATTTCCTGTATCTACGAGGGCGGAGCCATCATCCGACTTGCAACGAGGGAAGAGGGAAGGCTGCTGGAACCGGCGTAAGCCTGCCGATGTCTTCAATGCCGGCTGCCCGCGACTCCAGCAAAACTGTAATATTTAAAGGTACGGCGGGCGGCGGCGGCGGGGGGGCGGGGCAGTGGCGGGCTGGGGAGGCTTAGCCTCCCCAAGCCTCTTATACGGGGCGCCTATGCTGCCGTGAGAGAGAGGGAGGCAGAGGCAGGATCGGAGCTCAGCCTGCTCCCTCCGCTCCGCTGCCTCCACTGCTGGGTGGGCCTGAACCAAAACTGGGTGGGCCTGGGCCCACCCAGGCCCACCTGTGGCTATGCCCCTGGCGTGGTGGAGTGCATCTTGCGCTCCACAAAGCTTTAGTAAATTCCGACTGGGCAACGCGGATCAGTCACCCACTGGTGAGAATTACAAGCCTGCTTGTCTTCGGAGAAATTCGAGTTTAAGTTCAAGAAAAATGCTGAGAAGAGTGAAAGACATTCCTTAACTTTCAAAAGGTACAGTGAGTCATTTAAGTGGTGCCTTATCCAAAGGACATCAAAATAAAGATAAGAATTAAACTAGACTGGTATTGCACCATTATTTTCATTTGGATTTGTCTTGAACAAGCTTTTACAATGATAAAGTACATTTTTAACAGAATTGTATTACCATTGCAAGGTCACTTTCAGATTTATTTATTTGGATTTAGCTCACACCTCTTTCTTTTTTCTTTTAGGTCAAATAATTTTTATTAAGTATTGAAAATAGGAATATAGAAAATGCTAAATACAATACAAAACATTTGTAACATATGATTTGATTGTACAGGTTAAGGTACAAAAGTCCAAGCATTTTTGACTATAATAATAATATACAGTAATATGGAACGTATATAATTCCACCAATGGAATGTTGTACATATAGAGTTGGATTTCCAATGTAGAAGAACTGTCTTTAATGCAGTAGTTATTAAGATATCAAAAAGTATTTTCTGTGTATCAGAAAGACAATCTTGCATGGCTGAAGAGCGAAATATGAGTATATAATAAGACAAAGGTCTTGTGATTGGTAGAAGTTGTTTTATAAAGTCCCAGACATCTGACCAATAAGATTTCAAATAATTACAGTCAAACAGCATGTGTTGGAGAGTACTGGGTGTCACCTGACATTTTCAACAAGCAGAAGATTTTTTACTAACTGGAACATCACTAGATTTAACAGGTGTCCAAATAGCTTTGTGTAATGCTCTGTTACTATTTTTCCATAAATATTTTCATTTTGATGGAGTAAAAGAATATTATAAATCTGTCACCAGCATAGTGTGAATAATTAAGGGCATCTTACAATTACTAGATAGAATCCTATATAATAAAACGCACCTCCAACATTCTGAAGCTGACTGCATGGCTGAGGCATTCCTGCTCTCTGTATCCATCTCCTGAATTGACCTCACGTACTTCCGGGTTCGTCACAAGCAGAAGTGACCAACCACACAAGGTTTCTCAGCTTCAGAATGTTGGAGGTGCATTCTATTAAATAGGATTGGTCAGTTCCTTGAAGAACAGCCAGAGCTCAGCGTCCTGCACAGTAACGCTCAGACACCAGAGGGGGGGGGGGCATCTCTGTCACATATACACTATCTGTCAGCTAAGAGTTTGGAGAATATCTTACTATTGTAATTTATTAGGGATATAGGTCTATAATGTTTGATCAATAATGGGTCTCTTTGGTTTTGGAAAGACAGCAGTAACTACTTCAGTAAAAGTACTAGCACTTTGTTTGTGCTCAAAAAAGGATTGATATAGAGTTAGCAATTTGGGGATGAGTAAAGTCTGAAATGTCCTGAAAACTCAACACCAAAACCATCTCCTTCGGGTGCTTTATTGGGCTTAAGGTTGTGTATAGCTTGTCGTATTTCTACGGTGGATATTTGTGAATTCAATTCAGTGATGAGTTTAGGGGATAATTGAGGTAGTAGTGGGGCTCATTTTCAAAACATTTTCAAAACACTTAGACTTACACAGTTACAGTCTAAGCACTTTGAAAATGAGCCCCAGTATATCTTCAAGAAAACTGTGAATTTGGAGATCAGTTGGGTGAGCAGTACAGGTGTATAAATTTTCATAAAATTCCTTCAATTTAGAAGTTATATCATTAGGATTTGTATATAGCTTATTCTCAGATTTTATAGCTTGTATTTTAGTTGTTTTGTTTCTTTTTCTCAAATAGTTTGCCATTAAGCCATCAAGCCGCATTGAGCCTGCCAAGAGTGAGAAAGCGCGGGGTACAAATGTAACAAAAAAAAAAATTGTCCTGCTTTAAACCTATGCTCGTAAAATAAAGCATTACCATGTTGAACTGTCATTCCTGCTTTTTCAGATGAGAGTATTATATTGAAATTTTAGTTTACACAATTGTGTTTTATCTAAATTATTACGTTGTTCTTTCCTGTTTTTTTTTGTTTTGATGAAAAAGCTATAGTTTTACCTCTAAAATATGCCTTGACTGCATCCCAAATCGAGGACGGCGAAATAACCTTCAAATTCTTGGTATATTTGAAGGTGAAGAAGGCAAGACTCCTATAATATTTTTTTTAAATGGTTACCAGAAATCCTCAATATTCAATTTGATCATCCTTTAGAATTTGAATGAGCCCATCCAATGCCTACATGAGTGCAGCCTGTAGGATCCGGCATTTAGATCTGGTGTACCATTGTTATGGACGTAGTTATGTATCTAAGCTATTAGCTAATTGGATAAAGGAGTCATCTTTGTGCCAACTTGGTGTTAAACCGCCAGTTTCGTGTGAGAACAGTGGATGAATTAAATTCCAAAGTGAGAGCTATGCAAGTTTGATGATATGACCCTCCAGACTCAGCCCAGTTTGGGCATAAGTTAAGTAAATGCAGTCTGCTAGCCAATTTAAAAGAATGCATTTACCAATGGCAGTCCCCATTCTGGGTGACTTTCTATGGGCTTTCATCCACTAGAGATAGAAGGCCAAAGATCTCTTGCAGTTTAGAGTTTACAGTGCACTTTCACCTTGAAGGACAAGTGGCTTCGGGAAAAATGTTGGCAGAACAACTGACTGGTTAAGATGAAACTCCAACAATACCTTAGGAAGGAACTTAGAATGTGTGTGCACAAAACCTCTCTGTTATTGTAAACCTTAGTATAAGGTAGATCAACAATTAAGGTATGTAGCTTACTGATCCTGCTTGAAGAAGTGACCACCACCAAAAACCAAATATTCCAAGGTTATGTACTTCAAGTGGCATGTATCAAGTGGCTTAAATGGAACTTTTATCAATTGGGAAAAGTCAACATTGAGATCCCATGACACTGTGGGGGGTTTGATGAGGGGTTTTAGTAGAAATAATCCCTTCAAGAAGTGAACAACTATAGGTTGAGCAGAGATGGGCTCCAACTGCACCGAGGTAAGCCCTTACAGAGTTGGTCTTCAGACCTGACTGCGACAGATGTAGAAGGTATTCAAGCAGTTTTATGTAGGGCAAGAAAAAGTATCTAGGGCCTTGACCTCAAACCAGATGACAAACCTCTTCCATTTGGAACCATATAGTCGCCTGGTGGAATCTCTCCTGGAAGCAAGCAGAACCCGAGTCACATCGTCTGGAAAGTTCAAGGAGTCCACTTCTAACCTCTCAATATCCAAGCCACGAGGGCAAGGGACTGGAGGTTAGAATGTAAGAGGGACTCCTTGTTCTGAGCGATGAGGGGTGGAAAGCATTCCAGTCTGAAAGCACCTTTGGAGGCTAGCTCCAGAAGCAGAGGGAACCAGATCTGAGGTGGCTAGAAGATATGCAACAGAGTGAACACTCTAGAGGGAGAGTGCAAAATGAGAAGTAGTCTACAAAACCTAGAAGACAAGTCAAATAATTGGCAATTAACCTTTAATTTGATGAACTGCAAAATATCTGGGGTGCAGAAACTCAAGGGAGTTGAATGTGACAGGAGGGAAGAGGCTAATGTGCACAGATCAGGGAAGAGACCTTGTGGTGTCTGAGGATCTCAAGCTGGCAAAACAATGTGAGAAAGGGTGGCTAAACCTAGAAAGATGCCAGGCTACACAGGGATGGGCATATCCACCAGGATGGAGATGATAATGCTCCTGTATAAGATTCTAGTAAGGCATCATTTAGTGTACTGTGTTCAGTTTCGGAGGTCTAGCTCACTAAGTACATAAAGAGACTGGAGTCAGTATTACTGAATATTTAAATATGCCTTTTTCAATTGAGGGGAAGCTCAAGAACTAGTGGACGTAAGGCTACAAGAAGATGGTGGATGCCTGGAATGCCCCCCGAAGGAGGTGGTGGAAGCAAGAATGTTGCTGGAATTTAAAAAGGAGTGGGATAAAAACAGTGGACCCCTAAAGGGCAAGAGAATGGACACTAAAAATGGAGCATCTCAACTGAAAACATCTGTGAAACAACTGTTGTGCTTATACTAAGAAACCATGTAGAAAGTAACCTCCACTTCATGGCAGGTGCAACCCTTCAAAAATAAAACCAAAATCATGGGGAAAACAACCTGAACTGTACAGCAGGTACTGCCTTGGTCAAGATAAACAAAACTACATCTTTTATATACAGAAATAAATATGATAGCAAGGCATCAAAGCCCCAAGCGTTCTTGCAATACGATGCCACTTTTGCCATACCACCTGCACTACCAGACGCTTTCATTCACCCAGCACTGTTATATAGCACTTGATACTGTGTATTACATATGTGTGCTGGATAAGTTATTATTTTTAATATTAGAGTACTTACCAAGGTTGACTCGTGGTAATGCTATGGAATGCCAAATAATCCGTAAATTTGTCACCAGTAGTTTACCTAAAAGTAAAGGGAGAAATGTTCTTAACAAATCAAAAACTAATCCAAACTCAAAGTCACAATGCTGTGTCAAAAAAACAAACAAACAGAAGACACCTTTTAAATGAGGCTGACACTTGAAAAAAAATTTCAGCAAATGTTGACGAGAGTCCCTTCCACTGTTCCCTCTAAGCTGTATGGCTGCGCACCTTCTGGTAAGAGACTGCACAACCATCCTGTTCCACTGCGCAGCCAGTGAGACCTGCAGCAGCGGTGGCAAAACAAAGTACAAACATTGCAAGGTCACACTATACGTACCCTCGGCTGTCGGTCCTGCCCCCTTCCGACATCACTTCTTGTTCTGGGGCAGAGCCAGCAGTTGCCTGATGTTTGTATTTTCTTTTGCCGTTGCTGCTGGTGGTTTGGGGAAGCAGCAGCAGCGGCAGAGATGTTGGGAAAGGAGGGAGATGCTGGATTGAAGTAGGGAGGTGAGAGGAGGCAGACGCTGGAAGGAAGTAGGGAGGACAGAGGGGCACATGCTAGAAGGAAATGGGGAGGACAGATGGGCAGACGATGGACAGAATTGGGGAGGACAGAGGGGCAGTCGATGGATGAAAGTGGGAAGGCAAATGCTGGATGGAAGTGGGGAGGATGGATGGGCAAGCGCTAGATGGAAGTGGGATGGAAGAGGGAAGAGAAGGGGCAGATGCTGGATGGAAGAGGGGGAAGAGAGAGGGAAGATACTGGATGGAAAAGGGAAAAAAGAGAGGGAAGGTGCTGGATGGGGGTGGGGAAGATGATAGCATTAGTGAGACACTGGGGAATAAGAGGAAGTGAAATAGGAAAATGAGGGTGAGTGACAGAGCTGTACGTAGACACAGTAAAAAGAAGCAAATTGAGGACCAGATAGTAAGAAAGAATAAAATCTGGACAGAGGCAGAAAATAAATTAAAGAAAGCTGAAAGGAAAATGAGGAGAGAAAATTGACAGATGGACAGGAAACCCTGGTAAGATGAGGAAAGTAGAAATCAGAGTCTGGGACCAACATGCCTGAAAAAAGTAAACAGACAACAAAGGTAGAAAAGAGAATGTTAAGATAAAGTAGCGTGGTAGCTGTGTTATTAAATGTTAATAAATAAAAACAGAAAATGGAAATAAGGTGTTATCTTACTGGATTAATTATAATACCTTTCTGACTAACTTTCAGAGACCAAAACCTCCTTCCTTAGGTCAGGACAGGATACCATTAACAGCAGTATACTGTCCTAACATAAGTAAGGAGGTTTGGGCTTCTGAAAGCTCACTGATTTAGTGTAATAAAATTGTATCATACTTTTCATTTTTTGTTTTATTTGTATTTGCTAATTTGTAATGTAGTGGTTGGAATATGTCAGTTTTTGATATTTATGTCTGCTGTGGGACACGCATTGTTTTCTCTTTCTCTGGTGCTGCACTTTATGAAGAGTCTGGTTTCTTGGGGGTTCAGTTTAATTTTAATTTTTGTGGTTGCTTAGTCTATACTGGGTGAGGGTATGTGCTCTGTGTGTGGTTTTCTGCTAGCACTAACTGCATGAGCGATCTGTTCTAAATCTGGTTTGTTTAATTTTCCAATAGGGTTATTAACGTTCTAGTGCTCACTGCAGTGTTTGTGCTACTGTCTTTTCTTAGGTAGGTGCTCCTTCCCCAACACCCGCCCACTCCTAGGACAACTCTTCATTTATAGTCAGTTATTGTAATTAGGGTAATAAACAAGGAGTGCTCTTATACAGTTTTAAATACATTTCATTACCATCTAAGAAGGAAACACTAAATAAATCATACAATATACTACATAATCTAAAAGACACTTTTATATTAGGCTAATATCCTTATACTGTAGCAAGTTTTAAATTATTGAAAAACTCAAAAACACTAAGATGGAGTCAGCAGCAAAAGGGAAAAGGGGTGCTATCCAGTCTTTTGCATTGAGTGTCACATGTATGATTATCTCCCAGTTGGTGAGATGTTATATTTGTGTGCCTGATGCAAAGAGCTCCTAGCTCTCAGAGAACGTGTCCGTTCTCTTGAGGCTAGAGTAGCAGACTTGGTGGAGCTGAGGGATGTAGAGAAGACCCACCTCCAGTCTGGTAGACTTTGTGCTACCTTGGAGGAGGGAGGTCTCCTAGAAGGAGAGCATCACCCTGGTGAAGTAGGAAGTACTCCTGTAGCCAGGACCTGCCCACCAGGGGATGCACTATCCTCTCGCACCGAGGATATGTCTCCAAGTGCTGCCCGGGAGGGAAAGGTTAGGACAGCTGTTGTAGTTGGTGATTCGATCATTAGGCATATAGATAGCTGGGTGGCTGGTGGATGTGAGAATCGCCTGGTGACTTGCCTGCCTGGTGAGAAGGTGGTGGACCTCACGTGTCACCTAGATAGGATTTTAGATAGTGCTGGGGAGGAGTCAGCTGTCTTGGTACATGTGGGTACCAATGACATAGGAAAATGTGGGAGAGAGGTTCTGGAAGCCAAATTTAGGCTCTTAGGTAGAAAGCTCAAATCCAGATCCTCTAGGGTAGCATTTTCTGAAATGCTACCCGTTCCACGCGCAGGGCCCAAGAGACAGGCAGAGCTCCGGAGTCTCAATGCATGGATGAGACGATGGTACAGGGAGGAGGGTTTTAGATTTGTTAGGAACTGGGCAACATTCTGGGGAAGGGGGAGCCTATTCTGAAAGGATGGTCTCCACCTTAACCAGGGTTGGGCCAGGTTGCTGGCATCGGCATTTAAAAAGGAGATAGAGCAGCTTTTAAACTAGAAATGGGGGAAAGGCCGACAGTCGCTCAAAAGCGCATGGTTCATAGTGATAGGGTGGATCGAATTGGTAGAGGGGTAGCATTGTATATTAACGAGAGCCTTGAATCAAATAGATTGAAAATTCTGCAGAAAACAAAACACGTCTTGGAATCACTGTGGATTGAAATTCCACTTGTAAAGGGGAAAAGGATAGTGATAGGAGTGTATTTTTATTTATTTTTGTTACATTTGTACCCCGCGCTACTACCATCCGCCTGGCCAGGATGAACAGAAAGATGCAGAAATGTTAAAGGAAATTAGGGACGCAAACAAACTGGGCAATACAATAATAATGGGTGATTTCAATTACCCCAATATTGACTGGGTAAATGTAACATCGGGACACGCTAGGGAGGTAAAATTCCTTGATGAAATCAAGGAGAGCTTTATGGAGCAGCTGGTACAGGAGCCGATGAGAGAAGGAAAAATTCTAGACCTAGTCCTTAGTGGAGCGCATGATCTGGTGCGGGAGGTAATGGTGCTGGGGCCGCTTGATAACAGTGATCATAATATGATCGGATTTGATATTAGCTTTGAAGTAAGTATACATAGGAAATCAAATGCGTTAGTGTTTAACTTTAAAAAAGGAGACTATGATAAAATGAGAAGAACGGTGAAAAGAAAACTTAGAGGAGCGACTGCGAGGGTCAAAAATTTACATCGGGTGTGGATGCTGTTCAAAAACACCATCCTGGAAGCCCAGGCCAAATATATTCCGCGTATTAAAAAAGGAGGACGGAACACCAAACGACAGCCGGCGTGGTTAAAAAGTGAGGCGAAGGAAGCTATTAGAGCTAAAAGAAAATCCTTCAGAAAATGGAAGAAGGAACCAACTGAAAATAATAAGAAACAGCATAAAGAATGTCAAGTCAAATGCAAAGTGCTGATAAGGAAGGCTAAGAGGGACTTCGAAAAAAAGATTGCGTTGGAGGCAAAAACACATAGCAAAAATTGTTTTAGGTATATTAAAAGCAGGAAGCCGGCAAAAGAATTGGTTGGACCGCTAGATGACCGAGGAGTAAAAGTTGTAAGCAGGGAAGACAAAGCCGTAGCGGAGAGATTAAATTAATTCTTTGCTTCGGTCTTCACCGAGGAAGACTTGGGAGTGATACCGGTGCCGGAAACGGTATTCGAACCTGACGAGTCAGAGAAACTTAATGAATTCTCTGTAAACCTGGAGGATGTAATGGGGCAGTTCTACAAACTGAAGAGTAGCAAATCTTCTGGACCGGATGGTATTCATCCCAGAGTACTGATAGAACTGAAAAATGAGCTTGCAGAGCTATTGTTAGAAATATGTAATTTATCCTTAAATCGAGTGTGGTACCGGAAGACTGGAGGGTGGCCAATGTAACGCCGATTTTTTTAAAAAGGTTCCAGAGGAGATCTGGGAATTATAGGCCATTTACATAGTGATGTACCTAACTTAGTGGCCACTTAGGGCACTAAGGCTACTCAGGTCACTCCTCGGCACCCCTCCTCCGAGCACGGGGGTGTGCCGAGGAGGAGTATGGCTGTCAGCTCTGCCAGTCCCCTGCTCCAGAACAGGAAACTAATGTCAGAGGTGCAGGGGACTGGCAGAGCAGACAGCTGCACATCTCCTTGTCACACTCCCTTGCTGCCTGCACCTGTGGTGAACCTCCCCCACCCCCGCCCTTGGTACGCTAGAGCATTTACATGCAGATAGGGTGGAAATACTTCCATAAACCATGTTATCCATGCTTTTCACACTCGCATCTACAATTACCTCTGTCTCCATTGTTTCCTTTTGTATCTTCTATTGAATCCAAACAATCTATGAGGGTCTCCCCAGGTCTTGTTTTCATTTGCCTAAAAACACAGATGAAAACTTTTCAAATTCCAAATTTAAAAACTTTTTTTTTTTTGTTTCAATACTTTTTTTATTGAAGTACTCATCAATACATGGTAACAAGCAAAAAAATACAATATCCGACTCACCCGTCGGACAAACAACACACCAAGTGTCCCCTCCATAACCCTACATCAACAATAACACCACCTCGACTTCAATCTTATTTTTTTAGTTTCCCCCCCCCCCCCCCCAATACTTCCAATTCAAACAAACAAATTTTTTTTTTTTTTTTTTATATTAAAGAATCCCAAACTCCTATATAAAGATATCCCTCAACCACTTGCTCCTGCTCATCTAACCGGTTGCAATACACCACAACCCCCTTAACCCCCTCCCCCTACTCCCCTCCCCCACCCCCTTACCCCTTAAGCCAATGATAACAACTTGCCCTCCATCAGTTTCCACCCTCTTTGATGGATCCAAAAGCAATCCCTTCGTACAGCTGTTTGTCTCTCCAAGAAAAATAAATACCTCACCTTCTCCTTCCATTGATCCATGCTAGGCGGAAGAGAAGATTTCCAAGAGGCTGCAATCAAACACTTCATTGCCGCTAATCCCCACCGGAACATCCTCTCCCGCCACCACTCCAACTTAATCGGGCTAAGCCCTAGTAAGCAAACTTGGGGAGACAAAGGTATAGGCACCTGAAGCAATGCAGAAAGCACCCCCACCACCGACTCCCACACAGACAATAATCCCTCACATTCCCACCATACATGCAAAAACGACCCCCGTACCTCCCCGCATCTCCAACATATGTCAGATACCAAAGAAACATTTTATGAAGTCTATCCGGCGTATAATACCACCGAGTAATTATTTTGTATGCATTTTCCTGAATTAGCACACATACTGAACTCGCTCGCACACCCCCCCAAATCCTTTCCCATTCCTCATCAGTAAAAGTCTTCCCCAAATCCCTTTCCCAAGCCCGCATAAACTTATGCTTAGTCCATTTCCATCCTCTTATATACTTATATATGATCGATATGGGCCTAGGATGTTTTCCCACCAACAACCAAAGATTTTCCAAGCACTCCCCTTTAATCGGATCTCCCCGTAACCAACCCTGCTGTATAGCGAAATGCCTTATTTGCATATAAGCAAAAAAGTCCCCTTCCGGTAAACCAAACCTTTCCCTCAGCACATCAAACGATGCCCACTTCCCCCCTTGAAAGCCATCCCGAAATCTAACCAACCCCATTTGAGCCCACCTAGAGAAGGTTCTATCCCATTTCCCCACTCTAAACTTCCCCTCCCAATTCAAAAGGCCAATGTAGAAACCCTCACTCCCCCTCCCCATCGCCTTCTAGCCACCTGCCAAATCTTTAGCAAATGGCTCAGAAAGGGACTGGTCACCCCTCCTTCCCCCTCCCTTCCTCCCTGTGAATCCCAGAGCAACGTAGCCAGGGGTTGCAACCCGGAAAGCTCCTGTTCAATTACCACCCCCGCCTTTCCCTGTGCTATATCCCAATCCAGAATAATCCTCAATTGCGCCGCCAGATAATACCATTCTACATTCGGTACTGCCCTGCCTCCCTGCTCTAATGCCCCCCACAAGACTTCTCGCCCTATACGGGGCCTTTTGCCTCCCCAAATAAAGCTATAGATCATCCTTTGAATTTTACTCAGTACCTTTTTAGGTATAGGCACTGGTAAGGTCTGAAACAAGAACAACAACCTCGGCAAGACATTCATTTTTACCACCGCAATTTTTCCCCACCACGACAACCAAAGCCCTCTCCACCTCATCAAATCACCCTTAATCTGCTGCATTACCGGATCATAATTCACTCTGAACAAATCCTGGACCTCCCTGGGAATCTGAATCCCCAAATACCGAAATTTGTTAGTAACCCATCGGAAAGAAACTATTTCTTGCAACCTAACTCCCTCTATATCCGAAATATTAACCCCCATCAATTCACTCTTGTCCATATTAATTTTTAGTCCCGCTACCCGTCCAAAATCCTGGAAGATCTCCACCACTACCCTCAATGTATTCCCCGGATTCCTAAGATACAATAGCACATCATCTGCGAATAATGCCCCCCGATGTTCCTGCCCCCCAACCCACAACCCTTGCAACTCTCTATGCTCTCGAAGACAAATCGCCAAGGGCTCCATATACATCGCAAATAACAAGGGCGAAAGAGGACACCCCTGGCGAGTTCCCCTCTCAATCTCAAAGAATGAGGTAAATTTATTATTAACCCTTATACACGCCCTTGGATTTGTGTAAAATGCTGATATCCACGCACTAAAATTCCCCCCCAGCCCCATTCGTTGTAGCACTTCTTCCAAATATACCCATTTCACCCTATCAAAAGCCTTTTCAGCATCTAATGCTAAAAAGGCCACAGGATCTGTCCGCTGATGAGCTAACCACAATAAATGAATAGTGCGTCTGATGTTATCTCCCACAGTCCTCCTAGACACAAATCCAGATTGATCTTTATGAACAAGATTCGGCAACACCCGTCTCAATCTATTAGCCAACACTTTAGCCAAAATTTTGGCATCCACATTAAGGAGAGAAATGGGTCGATATGCCCCACACAACGTGGGATCCTTCCCTGGTTTCCTCAAAACTGTAATTCCAGCTTCCACCATGGACTGTGGCAACTTTTCCCCTTTTAACACCCCATTCCCCACCCGGACTAAAAGATCCCCCACTTCCCCCTGAAATAACTTATAAAATTTCCCCGAAAACCCATCCAACCCCGGAGCCTTCCCGTTCTTCAAATTCTTTATAACCCCTATAACTTCCTCACCCCTAATGCCTTCATTCAGCTGCCCCTGCTCTACCTCAGTAAGCCTAGGTAACTGAATTTTATCCAAATAATGCCCAATCTCTACCCTTGAGATCCCACCCTCCTCCCTATATAACTCCCTATAGTAACCAAGAAAACAATCCTGAATTGCCGAATCCGTATAACACCACTCACCCCTCCCATTTTTAATTTTTTGTATATTTAACCTAATCCGCCTCCCCCTCAAATATCTAGCTAACTTTGCTCCTCCCTTATTGGCGAATTCAAAAAATCCTTGTCTCAATTTAGCTATTCCAAACTCCACCTCCCTCATCTGCAACCTAGAAAGTTCCTGCCGAACCTTACAGAGATCACGCCAATCTCCTGGATCCTGCGACCTCTTATGTCGAGTTTCCAGATCTACTAAACGCCGCCTCAGATCCAAATCTAACTTGGCCCTCTCCCTCTTCCTTCGGGACCCCCATTGGACAAAAACTCCCCTAATCACAGCCTTCATTGCATCCCACAAAGTTCCATCCTTCACTTCTCCATTATCATTAATCTCCCTATATTCCCCAATGGCCTTCCTAACTGCCTCTACGACCTGCACATCCCCCAAAAGTGATTCATTCAATCTCCAAAACCCCTTCTTTGCTCCTCCTAAAGAACCCTCCAAAGTGACCCAAGTTGGGGCATGGTCCGAAATCTGGATATGCTCTATCTCCGCCTTCCTCATGGCTCCCCACAAATTACGATGCACCCATATACCGTCAATACGAGTATACGAATTACCCGCATGAGAGTAAAATGTATAATTCCTCTGTGTTGGATGCATCAGTCGCCAGCTATCCACCATCTCCAATCCTCGAAAAAACTCTTCCAATGCTCTCCTACTTCTCTTACTACAGTACCCGCCCCCCAAGGAGTGATCCAACCGCGCATTAGGCGTAACATTAAAATCACCTCCTACCACAACCAACCCCTGCACAAAGTCTTGTAATTCCCCCAGAAGCTTTCTAAAAAACCCTGCCTGACCAGAGTTAGGAGCATACACATTAACCAGCGTGATTCCCATCCCTTGCCACTCCCCTCGAACCGCCACACACCTCCCAGTTGAATCCTTAAATTGTTGATTAACCACTAACCCAAACCCTTCCTTCACTAAAATAGCTATCCCCCTTACCCGCCTGTCATCCTTCCCCTGATGGGCCACCACCAATTCAAATGCCTTCCTATTTAGCATCGGAAGGTCTCGTGGACGCAAATGAGTTTCTTGGAGGAATACAATATCCCACTTAAGTCTGCCCAATTCTTTGAAAACTATGCTTCTCTTCCCCTGATTATTCAAACCATTAACATTCCAGGAACCTACTGTCATTAATTCTGGCACATCCCTTCCCCCTCCCCCCCTCTGTCGCCCCAAACCCACCCCCCCTTGACCCCCTCTTCACCCCCGTCCACCCACCCTCCCTTTCCAACTGGCTGACCCACCTCCAGATGAGCCTGCCATCCCCTGAGGAATAAACGTCTCCCAAATGGCCCAGAACCCCTCTATCGATTCACCCCTAACCCCCCTCCCCCCTTACATCAAACTCCCCTCCCCCACACACTTACTCCCTCTCCCCCACCCCTCAACCAACCTCCACAGCCATCCAAAACCCCCCCACCCCTCCTCCCTGCCACAACACTCCACATAAACCCTAACCCACCCCCCCAAACAACTCAGAGTGCCTACATAAATCGCAAACCGTGCCAACTCTGTAAGCCCCCCAAAAGGTTACTCCTCATGTCCACACCTAATCACTTTAATAAATATTATTGTCCCTTCAAGTAGCACTCTGTGGTCGTTTTCGTCCATCAGCCCTCACTGTACGCCACTGAGATGCCAATTTCTGAGGAGACGATCTCAACTCCTTTCCTTGGATAGTGGACTCCCCCATCAACGGCAGATCCTGGCATCCCATCTCCTTCAGGGCCACCCAAGCCTCCGATACCGATTTTACTTTCCTTGATTTTCCATCCACCGACATCCACACTGCAAATGGAAACATCCAGCGATAACGCAGCCCACGACCTCGCATAAATCTTGTGACCTCCTGGAAGGCCCGCCGCTTCTGAAGTGTGGCCCATGCCAAATCCTGGAAAACGCTGACTTTACAGTTCCGCCAGTCCCATGTTTGCTGCTTTCGTGCGGTAGCCAATATGCGCTCCTTAGTTGGGAAATCCGCAAAGCAAACAATTATATCTCTCCCAGTGCCCTCTCTCATAGGGCCCAGACTCCGATGAGCCCGCTGTATCTGCCACGTGGTGGACTCATTTTCACCACCAGGCCCCATCACAAAATTACAAAAGTCCTCCACCACCTTAACACAGTCACGAAACTCTGCAGTCTCAGGAATACCTTTGAATCTGAGGTTATTCCTCCTAGACCGGTTCTCAAGCTCTTCCAGCTGATCTTTTACCTCCTGCAGAGCCTCCGACTGCCTTGCATCAGCTCCTTTCACTGAAGACAACTCCTCCCGGATCTCTTCCACCGCTTCCTCCACTGTCTCTACTCGCGTGCCCAACTCACCCAGCTCATTCTTAATATCTCGCAGGGACTCCTTCACATCGCTCCTGACTCCTGCCATGTCCTCCCGGAGCTCCTTAAGCCACTGCACCAACTCGCGCTTCGTCACCTCTTCCTCCAGCGCACGTTCCCGCACGCCCGCGCTTTCTTCCTCCGACTCCGATTGTACCGCTGCCATGTTCCCGCTCTCCTCCGCTTCGCTTACAGAACCGGCTCCTGCTTTCTCCTGCTTGCGTGCCGAAAAGCGGAACTTTTCTAAACTTTTTCTAGGCGGCATCTACTTTCCTTCCCGATATTTTCACAGCACTTAGAAGGCTAATAACGGCGAATCGCTAATTTTTAAATAGTCCCGAACGGAGCTATTCACTCAAGCTGCCATTTGCTCGGATGACCAAATTTAAAAACTTTTGTGCTTAAGTACAGCTCCATCATTCAAAGTGCTGAAAGTTTGTGAACCCCAAGTATAGTGAGAGTTACAAGCTGCTACCATGAAACCCTCGTTTAATTGAAATTAGTCTTTATACAATAAAAAGAGCATACATTTTTTAACTCATTTTTCTTGAGACAGAATATACAGAGTAGGACTAATTAGGCCAATATTCAAAATAAGTTATATATACTGCCGGCAGCTGTGAGTGTACAATTTCTCTACTTGTGTATTTTGAAAGCTTCCACAAATAGTCCTGGATAAAAAATTAGACTGTTGGACCGATACAATCTACTTAGTATGGGATTAGGTTTGGAGTGGAATAAAAGTGAGCCAAATAATTATCTGGATTGTGGCGATATTCTGCCACCATCCAGATAACTTATGTTTATTATCCAGATAGCTTATGTTTATTTTATTTATTTATTCACAGCACTTGATACACGTTATCCATCAATGGTGTCTATGCAGCTCAAAACAGTAAAACAAATTCAGTAGGTGGGGGAGGGTGAGGGCTGAGAGGAAAACAGGCAAAAGAGCAAAAAAGTGAAGGCAAGTTGAGGAAGCATTAGGAGAAGGAGATGCTGAAGGTCTCACGGAAAAGGTAGGTTTTGAGGAGCGATTTAAACGTGCAAAAAGAGGGATCAGTTCTGAGTTGAGGAGTGAGAGTGTTTAGGCTTGCCGAATAGTATATCTAATCTAAAATGATAGTGCTAGCATAGTGACCTCACTATCTGTGTATTCAGCACCACCTGTATGGATAGCAGTGCAGAATATGCACAATTAGCACCAGCACCTAAAATTAATGTGGTCCACCATACAAGCTGAAAATATGAGTCATTCAAAAATCAGTTTCTGAGATAAGTGAATCTCTAGTTTCTTTATCACAATTACCTAAATAAAAGCAGGTGCTTATTGGGTAACAACTAAACCACTCATTGACACCATTAAAAGGGTGAAAATAAGGCAATTGTCCTGGACTCCCACACCACAGAAGGCTGAAAGCTGAAAACGATACAGCCTGCCAGTGTGCGGTAGGGACCCCTCTCAAATTTCTGTGCTGGGCTCCATCATGTATAACAACACTGGTCCTTCTATTAGGATCTACTGGCTCCTCCTAGTGACTTAGACTGACAACTATGAGAAACAGAATGTTTGGGCTCAACAGGCAACATGGCATTTCTTATAGGAAAATGTATTTTGGTATGCCAATATTGTATTGCACAGACTGGAAATGTTCATAATATAACTTAACTACCTGCCTCTCACCACACGGAAAAGGTCATGTAGACTACCTATTTCTATGTTCCACCTCACCCTGTGACGGCTAATAGGAAGGAGATAACACAAAATCAGTGGAGATGAAAAGGAAGAGAACTGATGGTGGTGGCTGCCTAGGGAAAGCTGGAAGAGCTACCGCCTTACTAATGCAGATTTTTCTATACTGCTGCCTTGCCGCAACTTTCCGACAACTAAAGAAAAGAGAACACTCACTGGGGTGAAATATCAAAGCGAACGTCTCTGTCCTCCCACAGCGCATCCAAAACAGACAACATGTCTCAGGCTTCTCTCGTCCCCACCATCAGTCAGAACGGAGATTAAGGCTCGCCTTTGCCTTAACCTACCAGCCGAAGCCTGTGTCACCACAGCAACCCCAGTACGGCGTGCGGGAAGGGACAATCTGCTGGCGTTGATCTCTGAGTTATAGGCGTCAGTTCCTCACGCATGCGCAGTGTCAGTCCACCTAGGACGACACAGTCACGACACAATAAGAGGTGGTAGTAGTAGTCCTCAAGCATTCTGTCGGGGTTGGTGTGACGTGTGAGGGGTCTAGCGTTTCTGTGTGGATGCTGAAGCCCCGGTGCTCACCATAGGAAAGATCCTGGAAATCTCGAGGCGATAGAGGAGGATAGATATACTGCACAGGGAGGGGAGGGAACAGAAGAGATACTGGGCACCTTGGAGGAGGCATTTAATGGCTGGTGTTCTTTATACTAGGTTGAGCATGGAGAAAGAATGGCCATCTAAGTTTCAGAAATGTAGTTATTTTCAATACAAAGTCTCTTAGACTTCCTGGCTGGTGTCATGATTGTCGTTGTCTGGATGTTGCCATGTCTGAGTAAGTGGAACCAATGTTGCAGCCATCCTTCTGTGACTTATGAAGAATTCCACAATGGCCCTTGTAACGTTTTCTCTTCTACTGGAGACCTGTCACAGGTTCTTCTTCCTGCCGCGTCCCACCTCCTGTGTAAAGTACTTGTATAGGAAGAAGGACCTGTGTAGCAGAGCGGAGCTAGCAGGAGAAAAGACAAGCAAGTAAGCAGGCCCAGGGGGGCACGTGGGCCTGGATGGGGGTGGCACACAGACCCAGAAATGGGGCAGTGCGTGGGCCCGGAGTGGGTGTTTGTCCTGGGCCCAACTTTGTCTCTCGGCAGCCCTGCATCTGCCATTTGAATGCCTAGTCTTCTGATTTCCTAAGGTCTTCCTGCAATTTTTCACAGTCCGCATGTGTTTTAACCACCTTGAATAGTATTGTGTCACCTCACTCCATATCATTTATAAATATGCTAAATAGCACCGGTCCCAATACCGATCCCTGTGGCACTCCACTCTTCACCCTCCTCCATTGAGAGAAATGACCATTTAACCCTACCCTCTGTTTTCTGTCCAATAACTAATTCCTAATCCACACCAGAACATTGCCCCCTATCCCATGAGTCTTTAATTTTCTGAGGAGTCTCTCATAAGGAACTTTGTCAAAAGCTTTCTGAAAATTTAGATGCACTTCATCAACCGGCACACCTTTTTTCCACATGTTTATTCATGCCTTCAAAGAAATGAAGCAAATTGGTGAGGCAAGACTTCTCTTGGCTGAAACCATCCTGACTCTGTCCCATTAAACCATATTTATGTATGTGTTCTGTAATTATATTCTTTATGTGTTTTTCCACTTTTTTACCCAGCACTGATGTCAGGCCTACTACCAGTCTGTAATTTCCCAGATCACCCCGGAACCTTTTTAAAAAGTCAACATTACTTTGGCCATCCTCCAATCTTCAGGTGCTATAGATGATTTTAATGGCAGGTTACATATTACTAACAGCAGATCAGCAAGCTCATGCTTGAGTTCTTTCAGGTCCCTTGAATGTATGTCATTCGGTCCAGGTGATTTACTACTCTTTTTTAATTGGTCAATTTGGCTCAGTATGTCTTCCAAGTTCACCGAGATTTCTTTCAGTTCTTTGCATCATAACCCTTGAAAACCATTTCCAGTACAGGTAGATCTCTTACATTTTCTTCCGTAAAGACCAAAGCGAAGAATTCATTCAATCTCTCCACTGTGGCCTTGTCCTCCCTGAGTTTGTGAATAACTGGTGTTAAATTGTGTGTGTACTTTGGTTTCTTGAGATCAGATTTGGTCTAGAAATACTCTCTGTGTTATATTCATAGCTTTTCTATGTTTCTGAAGCAGAGATTGGCAGTTTCTGTAAAGATTGTCACACAGTGGCAATACAAATACTTTGAAGCCACCATGCTGCTTCTTTCATTTTCAAAATCTGAGTTTGTAGTTCATGAGGTTGGTACAGTCACAGTGGTGAGATTGTGTGGGTAGGAGGAGGATGCCCGCTGAAATCGTGCGTGCAGATAGAAAGCAGACAGAACCTAGTGATAGCAATATTTCACACAAACATTTCCCTGGTACAGAAAAATCTTCTGAGGAAATGGTTTTTGGCATACAGTTTTTTTAAAAGAAAAGTAGTTACTTATAAACTAAGGAAAAAACAGGTTATCATAGACTATTTCTATTCTGTGCATTGGCACTAGATTAGTTTAAAAGTGACGTTTTGCTGTTCTAAACTAAATCGTAAAAGATGCTGTCATCATTTTGCAAATGGAATCTTCTTACTACTTCCTAAGTATCTTGCGCACAAGTTAATGCTGTCAGATACATCAAAATCATCCCTCATTTCACATTTATTTAATATACCGCAAATTAAACAACTAGGCAGTTTACAAAAAAAGGTAAAATAGAAATGGCGGGCGGAAAGAAACATGAGGAGGCCTAGGTTATAATTGTAAATCTTATGGATATAAATTTAAATATAGGTATAAATTTACTCTAAAATACATGAGGGTGGGAGATAGTGAAAAGAAGCAGACATAGACTACAGTGAAACCTTGCTGCCAGGGATCATGGAAGTGGAAGAATCAAACAGAATTGATTAAGTTGAGTGGGAAACACCTAGGAGAAAAAACAGGCTGTAGAAATTGCCTTGAACTTTTGAAATGATAGTTCCAATCCAGACAAAGTTCAATAGGAATGGTATTCCAGAGTGAATGGGGCCACAACAGCAAAACAATATCTCCGACTTGTGTGTGAATGAATTTGAAGCTGGGAAGGTACAACAAAAAATGTGGTTGGGAAGAATGTAAGGGTCAAATTGGTGAATAAAGGATAAGGGATCTGTATAGTAATGGTGAGAAACCTGAATGAAGGATTTGAAAGGTCAAAACAAGAATCTTAAAATTAATCTGGTGATGAATGGGAAGCCAATGTTCGATTTCAAGGTGAGGGGTAACATTATCAAATTTATTAGCACCATGAATTAGTTTACAGTATTCTGAACTAGTTGTAAACAATGAAGTTGAAATTATGGCGCATCTTGGAGAACTGATTTAGAGTAGTCCAGGCATGAAATGATTGAGTGAACTAGCAAGAGGAGAGCAGCTGTATAAAAAAAAAGGAATGAATCACACAGATATCTATCTTATTGCAAAACAAGATTCCTAACTACTGAGGAAATATGGTTTGCAAATGTCAAACAATTGTCAATCACAACTCCAAGAATTTTGGCTATCCTTGAGCTGGAAGGAAGCTTAAATCAGGGGAACCTGTTAGAGGGAAAAGAAGACCAAGTCTTAAAATGGGTTCAATTTCAATCCATTTAGGGGTGAAATATATAAATTGCGCTTAAAACATTAGCGTTAAAAAAACTGCTTAAGTGCTATTCTATAAGCCATGCTTAAAGTTAGGCGGTTTACAGAATAACACTTAAATGCAGAGGTCACGCGTAAATTTAGACACATCCATTTGAACCAAAGAAAATGTGGTGCAAATGCCCCCACCTAAATTTCTGTATGTAACTGGAATCCACGTCTATGCTGTGCCCTGAAATGCCCATGATCCTCCCATTTCTGTGCCCCCTTTACTGGGATGCATCTAAATTTACGTGCATACATATTAATTGATTTCAAGTAGTGCCAATAATTGCTTGTTAAAAAGCCAATTATTAGCACTAATGGGCTTGTTATTCAATTAAATTTCATGCACAATTTTTGGCAACTTTTATAGTAACATATTAACATAGTAGATGATGGTAGATAAAGACCTGCCCAACAAGATAAACTCCACAGAAATGTGCGACTGAAGTTAGGCACCATGCTTTATAGAATAGCAAGCTGCAAGATGTGCACGCAAACTTTTAAGACTGCCAATTAATATCAATTAATTGTTAGCACCCAATTTTTAATGTTACTGAGCTCATTAGTCAATTTATCTGCATGCACATCTCTGATGCATGCACAAAGTTGTGCATGGAAATTTGGGTGCGATATATAGAATCCAGGGGTTAATGCTTAAAAGGGCCCCATAAGTACTAGGGCGGTAGGGCTACTGCACTGGTAGCATGCAGAAAAACTGCATTACTGTGGGGCATACCCAGGTGCCTTGCAGTAGTTTCGTGTTTGCTGTGCAGTGTCTCCCATGCCAGAAAATATTGTTCTATTTTCTAGCGCAGCGGCGTGGTATAGGCATGCCTGGCAACAATTGGCCATTGCTGTGCGCTGTCCGATTTTCACCGGGTTAGCCCATGAGCCCTTACCACCTGCTAAATAGGTAGCAGTAAGGGCTCAGGCAGTAAAATGCCCCATGCCAATATTTTTATTAGCACATGGCCATTTACAACTTCCATTTAAAATAATGGAAATTCCGGCTAGTGTAACAAGTGGCTCAGCGCACGGCAATTTCACATGCCCACACTACCGCAGGCCACTTTGTACCACAGCTTAGTGAAAAGACTCCTATGTGTCTTCAAAAACTAGATGAAAAATAGAGACCTTCCTGCCCAATTAACATAGGTGACCCATTATAAAATTACCCTCAGAAGTCTTTATTTTTTAACACAATTCATCCTTATCTATTTTATACTGCAGTTAATTGGCGACTATAAATTAGACTGCAAAACAAACTTCATTTGATTAAAATCTTAAAAAGGAACTCTTCTACAAGAAAGAAAAAAAATGAATTAATATATAACTTAAAAACTGTTATAGAATTAAACTAGACTGATCTAATGCAAATTCCTGTTACAATCACCACCATCATATATTTATATAAATAGTAGAATAAGTACTGTACATTGCATTTTTAACAAATGGAATCTAAACACATATTCATAAAAAGACATTTTGAATATTTGTCCTTTTTCTGTCACAATATAACACAGGAAGGCATTAACTGGCTAACCCCCCTGATTACGAAGACGCACTAGTGGCCGCGGTGTGCTAATGCCGACACAGCACATTCACTTTGATTGGGCTGTGTTTGCATTAATGTGCAGCTTAGTAAATGGGGGGGGGGGGGGGGGGGGGTAAAGGAGACAACAATCAACCTCTGAGGTATTCTTGTTCATAAAGTGAAAAATGAAGTGCTTTGATATACTTGAGGGGTATCATAATGGTCTTTTGTAGTGTAAAATGGCAAAACAAAGTATCAGTTGGCAAAATAATCAAACCTTGGCATATGGAATTCTTCCCAACCTTTCTGCCTGTGGGTGTGTGAAAGTATATCTGTATGTGTGTGAATGATAGAGTTTTGAGCCCCTATGCATAATTTATTTACAACTAGTAAGAAATGCCCGTTTCTGGAAAAAATGAAACGGGCGCTAGCAGGGTAATCCCCCCCGTCCTCCCTCCCGAGTTGCAGACACCCCCTTCGTGCCTCCATTCCGAGTTGCACACCTCTCTTCTTCCTCCCTTCGTCCCTCAGTGACGTGGTTGCGAGGGCCGCCCTGCCCTCAACGTCATTGCGTTTTGACGCGAGGGCCGCCCTGCCCTCAACATCATCGCGTTTTGACGCGAGGGCGGAGCTACAGTGACTGGAGCCTGCAGGCCAAACCGGATATCTCGGGCGCCTCAAGTTTCCGGCTTGAGGCTTCAAAGTGCCTTTTATATATATAGATGTTCCTTTCAGATGGAAAGAAACACTAAACCAGGTGTGATAATTTATCTAGCCTTTCAGTGTTACTATCAACAGTTTATGTAACTGCTGCAGTTGCTTCTCCCACAGAAAAGCATTGGGACATTTTGGGGGCCAAAGGTAGACTTTATTTCTACTGCACCCCTAGTCTGATCTGGCCCATTTTTTAATTCAATGTGTATTTTCCCCCGGTTTCTTCCCCCACATCATATCTTGGCCTGTTCCATTCTGTTTTCAGACAGTTATTTTGACCATGGGTATTCCATTGGGTTGGAAATAATGAAAAGCCAAGAAATTCTCCTTGACGAAGCTGGAGAAGATCTTGCTACAAATGTTATATATTACTCAGATTTTGTTGTACTCAAAGAATTTGAAACATAAATAGTCATGTGGATTAACTGGCTAGTAGTGGAGGACAAGACTACATTGACACAATGTTAGGGTACAATATTTTATTTATTTATTTGGCATTCATATCCCACATTATCCCAAGCAAACTTGGGTTCAATGTAGCTTGAAAATACAGTGAGACACAGCAATTGTTGATGACATTATGATAAATTGACTGGCTCAGAACATGCCAGAACTCCAGCTGACCACAAGTAAACTTTATCAAAGTATAAAATTTCCAAGCAGGTATTTGGGGGGTTGCCTGCACAGAGTGGCAGTTATAACCCTAAACAGAATGGTCTTAGGTGTAGCCTCCATGCAATGGCAGTTACAGCCTTAAACACCTTTCTGGGCCAGTTCCGTCTATCTGGCATTATGTACAATAGCCCTTATTCTAGAAGCTCTGTTCATGTTTTGGACATCTGAAACCCAGCATTTAGACATCCAAATTACATGGATGTCCATTTCCTCATTTAAAAAAGCTGGGATATGGATGTCTAAAACTGCAGTATGTCCTTATGGTAAGGGGGTATGGTCTGGGCCGTTTTGGGCAGTACTAGGAAAGGGCCAAAATATGGATGTCCAACTCTGGTTTCAAAGAGGGAAGGGATGTCTATGTCCAAAATAATGGATGTTGATATTTAGACCTGGAACCAAGTGTGTCCAAATTACAGAAAGGTGTTCCAGTTCAGCATCTCTCTACAGGAGGGAGGGAAGTCAAATTAAGCATGTTTCTGTTCCTGGAGAGCTCGCAATTAAAAAAAACCCACAAATGTAAGAAATTCATATAGAGTTGCAGTGAGATTTTAACTAGGGACCTCTGGTTTTCTGCCCTTGTTCTCGGCCTTCTGCTCTATTAGGCTACTCCTGCACGTGAAAGTAAATGTGGCCTTTTAATAACATGGACATTATCGTGCTAATACAGTGATGTCCATGTCCCTTGTTTTGCCTAGTTAATAGTTTGGACCTTTTAGGTTGTAAAATGAGTGTTCATGCTGGACAGAGCCAGCACTTGGACATCCATTTCCCATGTATTTTAGATCAGGCTGTATGTCAGCAGATCCTGTTCTAAAATGCATGAGCAATGGGCGTCCATATGCAAAGTACTGACTTGGACATCCTTATTCTGAGTTGAACATCCTTTCTAAAATCTGTCTCAAAGTTATTATAGTACACTTTCATTTTGGGCCAATGTTCTGGAATGCACCACACTTAGGAGCCCTTTTACTAAAGGGTTGCCACTTGGCAATCATGAACTACCACCGGCCCAACGCAGATTCCAGCGATAGTTCCACCCCCAGTGCATGCCATTTCCGGCGCTACAGAAAATCAGGTCTGATTTTCTAGCACAGGGGTTACCTGGTAGTACTCAGGCAGCGCACAGTTACTGCTGGGTTAGCTCAGGAGCCCTTAACGCCACCTCAATGAGTAAGTAAATGCTCTCCCCCAAAATGGCTGCAAGGCAAGTGCGAACTTATCGCATGGCGATTTCTTATTTTAGCCTTTTCACCTGCTGCGGTAAAAGGGGCCCTAGCACGCAGCAAAAATGGCTGCCGCCATTAGTACAAGGCGCCTTTTACTGCAGCTTAATGAAAGGGTCACGTGGTGTGCTTTTTTTGAAACCATCTACATAAGTACATAAGTAATGCCACACTGGGAAAAGACCAAGGGTCCATCGAGCCCAGCATCCTGTCCACAACAGCGGCCAATCCAGGCCAAGGGCACCTGGCAAGCTTCCCAAAATGTACAAACGTTCTATACATGCTATTCCTGGAATTGTGGATTTTTCCCAAGTCCGTTTAGTAGTGGTCTATGGACTTGTCCTTTAGGAAACTGTCTAACCCCTTTTTAAACTCTGTCAAGCTAACCGCCTTCATCACATTCTCCGGCAACGAATTCCAGAGTTTCTGTCTGAAGTTTCTTCCTATCACAAGAAAATTTCACGGTATAGTAAACATGCAATCGATTTCCTCTCAAGACTGGAAAGGTGTACTCCATATAGTATACAAAATGTCAAGTTGTTTTGTACACTTTCTCCCACAATCTATAAAAGTTGTTAAAAATTGCATGGACAAATTTGGGTGCACCCAATTTGCACACACAATTTAATTGAATAATGAGTCAATTAGTGCTAATTGGCTTTTTAACAAGCAATTATTGGTGCTACTTGAATTTACTTAAAATTTACATGCGTGATGGTTTGAGTGTGTTATCTTCATGGTTAGGGGTTATCAGAAATGAAACCTCAGACCAGGCATGGTTATTTAATCTTCATAGTCTTAGTTTTTCACAGGGGGGGGAGGGTGGTTGGTGTATGGGGGCGATTGTAGAAACGCTGGATGATAAATCTTAGTAAGCTTTGTTTGTAGTAATTCTGTTTTCATGTTAATAAAAATATTCTTTAATAATACAATTTACACATGTAAATTTAAGTGTGGGATCTGCACATAAATTTTACGTGCAGTTCCAAAAAGGGGGTGTGGTCATGGGATGGTCATGGGCAGATCGGGGGTGTTCCCACAATTTATGCGTGTTATAGAATAATGGGGATCCATATCTAATTTAGGTGTGGGGATTTACACCAACACTTCATTGGTGTAAATGGCTGTGTCTAAATGTAGTCATGGTTCCTGGCACTAAGGGCTATTCTATAAATGGTGCCTAAATGAAATGGTGCTAAGCCACCTAGATTACTGCAATGCAATTTATGCCGGATGCAAAGAACAAATCATCAAGAAACTCCAAACTGCCCAAAACACAGCAGCCAGACTCATATTTGGAAAAACGAAATTTGAAAGCGCCAAGCCCCTAAGAGAAAAATTTCACTTGCTCCCACTCAAAGAACGTATTACGTTCAAAATCTGTACTCTAGTTCATAAAATCATTCACGGCGAGGCCCCGGTCTACATGTCAGACCTCATAGACTTACCACCTAGGAATACAAAAAGCTCATCACGCACATTCCTGAATCTCCATTACCCCAGCTGCAAAGGACTAAAATATAAATCAACATATGCATCCAGCTTCTCCTACATAAATATGCAACTATGGAATGCGCTACCATATGCCATAAAAACAATGCATGACTTAACAAACTTCTGAAAATCACTAAAAACCTACCACCTGTTCAACAAGTCATACCACAACGATCCATCCTAAATTCCAGTCAACGAAACTTATACCAGAACTGGACATAACCGAACTCTCTATACCTGATTGCCTCATCAACTTGTTACAAATGAACTTTAACCCTACACCACTCTGTTTCTTATCTCGATAATGAATTCTCTTTAATTGACTACTAATCTACTTGTTCACTTATGAACATTTAATGCAATAATTTCCTCATGCCGAAAATGGCGATCGCCATTACGGAATAATGTAAGCCACATTGAGCCTGCAAATAGGTGGGAAAATGTGGGATACAAATGCAACAAATAAATAAATAAATTTAAGCGCTGTTTATAGAATAGTGCTAAACGCTATTTTTTCAGTGCTGATTTTTTAGGTGCTATTTGTAGAATTTAGTCCTGTGTGTCTACGCTGTGTGTGTTTGCTCAATCCCTAGTACTATTAGTGTACGCTAACCATGTAGATGCCCATAAAATTCCTATGGGCATTTACACGGTTAACACGCGCAAAAAACGCTAGCATGTCATTGTAAACAGGGCTCTGGGTCTTTAAACCACTATATGGCTGTGTTCTCGCTTGACTGGTTGGCAACTGGTTCACAAGATTTTATATCAGGCATCTTTTATGGAAGTGTGACAGACAGACGCTGGCTTTTATTTTATAAGAGAAAAGTTGTTCAGAAATATTTCTTGTAATCCACTTTTTTTAATAAACATATGCAAGTGTTTTTCAGTGCACACCCTGCAGCCATGTCTTCAGTTTTCCTAAGAAATCAGCACAAATTCTTCTTTTGCTAGGAAACTGTTGAATGCACTTCATACTTCTGTAAAGAAAATAAAATAAAATATGTTATTACTGATAGCAAACAGTTTCTACAGAGTTGACCCAATGGCCCCATTGCAGTACTATCTATCACTGCACAAATCTGGGTTTGATTCCTGCACCCAGACTTATAATCCTTAGGCCAGCCAAAAGAAGGGACGGCGGTTGCATAACTATCTATCTCTGTACAGCAACTACTAGTGGCCAATACAAGAGTGCACTTGTACTGGATTCTAAAAGGAGACACAGTCCATACCCGACGGCCAGATTGGAAGGAAGGGAAAAGATATAAAACTGAGAGTATAAGCCATCTTGGGCAAGGAAATAGCTACTATATTCTCACTGTAACTTGCCTTGAGCTTGTATCTGGAAAGGTGAATAATCAAATGTAAAATTCAGAATCATAGGCCTTGGAGGCCTGTAAAAGAAAGTTTATATGATTCGCTAGAATAGAGGGCTGCTGGACCTGGAAGCCCATTCTGTGCAACAGGAAGCTTTAGGGCAGCAAACAGAAATGGATGGGAAGTAGGGCAGCTTGAGGAAGATCATTAATACATACTTAAATAATTAAGGGACCCTTTTACTAAGCTACATTAGGTGCATAATGTAGCTAAAACTAGAATACTGCGGGACCCGCTCAGGTGTCCTGTGGTAACTTCCAAATGTGTGTGTGTGCTAACTTCTCAGTAAAATATTTTTTTGTTTTGAGGGGGTGTTACTGTGCTAGCCAGTTAGTGCAGCTACATTACTGTAAGTTAACTGTATAGAGTACAGATACTGCTTGAGCTCACATGGTAATTTCCAAAAATAGCTGTACACTAATGGCAACATTAGTGCATGGTCATCAATGCAAAAAATGGAAAAAATAGGCCACTTTATGGCTTTGGTAAAAATGGCCTTAGCATACCAGAAAGATCTTTCTAAGCGTGCACTAAAGCCCATTTTTACTGCTGCTTAGTAAAATAGCTCCTAAAATAGTATATACAAGTTACAATCACTTAATTTTATTATTAATGTTGGATTTTGCTCACACCTTTTACAACAGTAGCTCAAGGTGAGTTACTTTCAGGTACACTGGCTATTTCCCTGTCCTTGGATGGCTCATAATCTAATTTTGTACCTGAGGTAAAGGAGGGTTAAGGGACTTACTTAAGATCACAAGGAGCCACAGTGGGATTTGAGCCAGGCACCCGTAGGTGTTAAGCCTGGTCCTTTAACCACTAGGTCTACTCATCCACTTGTACAGTAAAGATAAGCAGGAGAATTTCTAGAGGTATTGGGCACAGCATCCTGTCTTTGATCACAAGTTTCCTGCACAACCTAAAAAAGTAGATAAAATTTCTAATAGCTCATTTCAAGTGATAAGCAGTAGCTTTCCAGTGTCTACCTGGCTAATTTTTTTTTTTATAGATATTTCCTCCAGGAACAGATAGAACCCCTAAAAATGGTAAAGGGTTATAAATCCCATTTTAGGCCACATAAAAAAGGAATTTGTTCCTTGGCAGTTAGGAAAGTGGGCAACTTGGCAATTTAGGAATCCAAGGTACAGGCTGGAAATAGGAATGAACAAAAGGGGCAGCTGTCAGAGCCAAAGCCCTTTGGGGCAGAAAGAGATTGAAATGAAGTGTAGTCCGACAGTAGATAAAAAGCCAGAAAGAGTGCCACTGAACTCCTAGAAACATAAGAACATTGAAAATGATAGCAGATAAAGATCATACGGCCTAGCCAGTCTGCTCATCCACATCAACTCTACAATCTCTTCCTCTCCCCTTAGAGATCCTCTGTACTTTCCCAAGCTTTCTTGAAATCTGATACTCTCCTGTCTCCACCAGCTTTGCTAGGAGATTATTCCGGGCCTCAATCACTCATCCATGCAGAAATATTTGCAGAGCTTAGTCCTGAGTCTAGGAGTGGCCTAGTGGTTAGTGCAGTGGACTTTGATCCTGGGGCACTGAGTTCAATTCCCACTGCAGCTACCTGTGACTCTGAGTAAGTCACTTAACCCTCCATTGCCCCTGGTAAAAAATAAGTACCTGAATATATGTAAACCACTTTGAATGTAGTTGCAAAAAAACCCACAGAAAAGCAGTATATCAAGTCCCATTTCCCTTTAACTTTCATCCTATGACCTCTCATTCCAGAGTTTTCTTTCAATTGAAAGTGGTCCACCTCCTGTGCATTTATACCATGGAGGTATTTTAAATGTCCCTGTCATATCTCTCTCTCCCATTTTTCTTTCCATATTTAGCTCGTTAAGTCTGTCCCCATATACTTTCTGACCAAGACCACTAACCATTTTGGTAACTGCTCTCTGGACTGACTTCATCCTGTTTATATCCTTTTGAAGGTACATTCTCCAGAGCTGCACACATTACTCCAAATTAGACTACACTGGAGACTTATATAGTAGCATTATCAGTTTCTTTTTCCTGCTGGCTATTACCCTCCCTGTATAAGCAAGCATCCCTTTGGCTTTTGCTGTTGCCTTTTCTATCTGTTTGGCCACCTTCAGATAGTCAGATATGATCAAATCCAGTTCTTGCTCTTCTTTCATGCACAGAAGTACTTCATCCCTTATAGTGTACTACTCCATTAGTTTATTTTTTTGTTTGCATCTTAAATGCATGACTCTGCATGTTTCAAATTTAAATCTTTAGCTTCCAAATTCTAGACCATTCCAAAAGCTTCACTAGATCCATCCCTTCTTATGTTATCTAGACCTTTCACAGTGTCTATCCTGCTGCAGAGTTTGGGAGGCAATCCTTTCACAACAACTTTTCTGCAATACCTTACCATGTAAGCTGGGGGAATGGCAGGGGAAATAGGGGAAACAGCATGAAAGGATTGGAGATCAGAGTGGAACAGTAGCGTACCAAGGGTAGGTCAGTGGGGGTGGCGCACCCCGGATGCACGCTGTAAGGGGGTGCAGTGAGCAGCCGCGTGGCTTTTGCCTCCGCCAGTTTTCTCTGGACAGAGGATCTTGCAGCCACACAACTGAAGTGACTCCCTGGTGATGTCACTGACCTGGACCAGTATCAAAGCTTTAAAGCTTGCATATTAAAAAGTTATAACACGCATGAGTGTAGATTCCTGCCTTAGCCCACACATATAATGTCATGTCATGTATGCACTGCCCCCTTCAGGTTATTTCTTTCCACGGTAACGGTCAGACCTTGTGACTCAGTATATCCTGTCAGAATAATAATTAATAATATTGAATTACTTTTTTCTTTTAGTTATTTTTTTTTTCATCATTTCACATTTACTTTACTTGAAAGAATTTGATTTAGCCTCTCTTTTATTTTCAAATATGTCATCAAACGCTGTAGTACATGTAAAAACAAAATGTCCAATTTATATCCTAACGAACAATGTGTTTGATGATTAGGAAAGGCACATTTGGATTCAAACTGTGACAAGTGTGCCAGTATGCTTCCTAGAACACGGAAAATAAGAGACCTCAAAATGAGATCTGTCACTGCCATATTGCCCCAACCTCAACCAACTACTGAACGGGTTGGCAAAAAGGCTTCAGCTAAAAGAAAACATATGGATCTTTCACTATCAAAACATTCAACTGTCAAGGATCCTGCTTCTTCCTCAGTTTCTTGTCAGGAGCCTCAGACTCGTCAATCTCTGCCTGCTCAGGAACAGTCTCTACCACCACAACTTTCTGCAGGAGTTGTCGGTGCTGAGACGCAGTGTCAGCACACCTCCCATCAGACTATTCCATCAAAGCTGATGCACTCACCTACTAAACAGGCTCAGCTTGCTATTACGCCTCATGAATCGCCACAACACCAAACTGATTCTTTTCAGCCTCATCAGCACAGAACTGATTCTTCTCAGCCTCATCAGCACCGACATTCTTACAAGCATCATAGTAATTACTCTCTCACTCACGATGTAGCTCCTCCCCTTATTATCGGCACTAATGTAACTCCTCCACTTCTCATCGGCAAGCATTTCGCTCCCACTTATTGCATCAAAATACATATGAATGATGCATTATATCAACAAGCAAGGGGACACAGATTCACCAAGTCTGTGCAAGGAAGCACATATCTGGCAATTGGTCTTAAACTTCCAGTCCACAATCTTGGCATTGTACCTGCCTGGAGTACAAAATGCTTTAGCGGATTCACTCAGCAGAAAGCTACAACCACACGAGTGGTCACTCAAGACCACTGTTACGCACTCCCTCTTCAGCAGGTGGGGTCAACCACTAATTGATCTATTTGTATCCCCACACAATGCCAAATGTCAGAGATTTTGCTCAAAGTTTCCTAGTCTGAATAGAGTAGAAGAGGACACTTTCCAGCTTCAATGGACTGAAGGCATCCTGTACGCTTTTCCTCCAATTCTGCGTATATTCAAGACACTCCAGAAAGCGAAATCAGAACAAGCGTTTCTCCAGTTAATAACACCATACTGGCCACGGCAAGCCAGGTTCCCCATTCTGCTAAACCTTTCATCACAACATCCACTTCCACTGCCTCTGGAGCCGGACCTCATAACTCAACAGCATGGAACTCTTCTACACCCAGACCTAGAGTCCTTCCGGCTCACAGCATGGATGATCAGGCCCAGTCAGACGTAATGTTCTCTCAGGCTGTTTTGAGAGTTCTCCTTGTATCTAGAAAGGACTCCACTCTGAAATCATATAATGCAAAATGGAAACATTTCTCCCACTGGTGTTCACGTCACCTGGAAAACTCTGTTCTTAATCACTTTAACTTCAGCATGTCATATTGGCGAAATACAAGTTTTAGTCCATTATCCTTCATATATACAACTACTTCATAATAAGGTTTGACTTCATAATCATCCAAAGTTTTTACCTAAAGTAGTTTCACCTTCTCACCTAAATCAGGTAATAATATTTCCAGCATATCTCTGATGCTCAAGGACAACTTCATACTCTGGATTGTCTGCATGCATTAACCATTTATTTGGCTAGTACAACATCCATGAACAGGCCATCTCAATTATGTTTATCAATTCGACCTGACCTGCATCCATAACCAGTTACAAAGGGAACCCTTTCTCAATGGATTGTGAATTGCATTACTTTCTGTTACCAACTCTCAGGAACATCTGATCTATCTGCAATTCCTCGTGCAACAGATCACAGTCTTAGAGCCATGGTGGCCACAAAGGCTTATTTGCAAAGAACTTTGTTACAAGATATTTGCAGAGCACTATGTGCTTCACATCAATACAGCATCATATACAGATTCAGCTTTTGGTCATGCTGTTTTTTCCTCTATAATCTGAGGTGTCAATTTACCATCTCCGCCTGACACAGGTACTTTTTCATACTTAATTTATTATCTGTGTTTGTTGTTTAATCTGCTACCTATGTAGCCTGGGAATCTTCACTTGTGTGGCTGCAAGATAAATCTGTCCAGGGAGAAATAAAAGTTGCTTACCTGTAACGGTAGTTCTCCTTGGACAATCCCTCTCAATCCTCCTTTAGTTGCTGCCAGCTAGTGCAAGGAACAGATAGGGGGCGGTATATACATGACATTATACTGTGTGGGCTAAGGTGGGAATCTACACGCATGCGTATTATAACTTTTTAATGTACAAGCTTTAAAGTTTTGATACCGGTCCGGGTCAGTGTTGTCACCAGGGAGTCACTTCACTTGTGTGGCTGCAAGATCATCTGTCCAAGGAGAACTACTGTTACAGGTAAGCACCTTTTATTTCCCTGCTCCCTCTGACGTTACTTCCTATTCCGGGGCACGGAACTGGCGGAGCTGAGAGCCACATGACTGCTCCTTGCACCCCCAGGAGGTGATGCGCCAGGGGTTGGGTGGGGTGCTGAGCGGCAATCTGCCCCAGGTAAATGCCACTGGAGTGGAGGGAGAAACAGAAGAGAGGAGCATGGAGCTAGTTGAGGAGAGGGCTCAATTACACCTGCCTGCCTCGGGCGCTAGCACATCCTGTGCTCTGCCAACATAACATACAGTCCCCATCTATAAGTACAAGCTAATTGTTTTAAAAAGTTGAGATGGTCAGGCTAGTTAAGATTAAATTCAAATGCTATCCAAACTCAGGATAATCAAAATCTAACAGGGACAACTACATATGAGCTCAGATTGATCTGAATTTTTTTTAGCCTGGGCCAGATAGTCACAGATTTGTTCTTATGTTCAAACAACTGCAACTCTGCTCCTTACTGTCTTCAGATATTTCACATCTGCAAATATTTCCAACCTAAGTTAATCTGAATGTATACATTTTTAAAGTTAAACTGGAAAGAATTAAAAGTAGGTTTAAGTCATACCTCCGAAGGAAAATACACAAGTCTTTTTACATTCTTCTTCAGTGTCAAAACGATTAGCATTTCCATGGCAGCCACCATACCAAAACTGAGCACAGGCATTGGCCTGCTTATCATAGTACCATTTTATTATATACGTTCTGCATGGTCCTTGATCCAATATTAACCTACAGCGTGGGTCTTGGACATTATCTAAAACAACAAAATATGGAAGAACATTATAAGAACATGAAAAGAATTTAACATTTCTCTAATGCCTTCTATAAGATATATAAGACCTTGTTGGCTCCAGTGCTAGCAAAATATTTTAATACCCTAAGAGAAAGGGGCTCTATTAGTCACAGAGCAACACAGCTGGTATTTTCAATTTTGTGTAAGCCAGGTAGAGATACCACTTCTGTGGCTCTTACCGCCCTAGCTCTCTAATAAATATAGACTTAAAGATATTGGCTAAGATACTTGCTAATGGGTTAGCGCCATATATGCTGGGGTAATCAATACAGATCATGCAGGGTTTGAGAGGGGGCAGCAGACAATGGACTATGTTAAAAGAATTCTCCATATATAGTATAGTCAGTGTGCTCTAGAAAGATCCCAGCTATGTTGTTGGCTATTGAAATCGAAAAGGCTTTTGATTGGGTACACTGGCTATTTATACGTTTGCCACTGTACAGAGATTTGGGGTAGGACAGCACAGCTCTATATTCAAAACTTTAGGCATGTATTGAAATAAATGGGGGGTATACACCTACGTTTCCCCTGGGAAGAGGGTCCAGACAAGGATGCCTGCTCTCGCCATTATTGTTTGCTCTAGTGATGGAGCCTTTTGCACAATTCATTCAAGAGCTCTCAGACATAAAAGGAGTCCTTATAGGACATAATATCCATAAAAGATTATTATTTGCAGCAGGTATCATTTTGTCTCTTACTCAGCCACATACAACTCTTCCTATCCTGATTCAAGAGATGAAGCGGTATGGGAATGTATCTGGATTTAAGGCTAACATGCATAAAACAGAAGCACTTAATTTGTCTCTAGAGCAAGCAGTGGATGCCTTGAAAGCCAATTTTCCCTTTAAATGAGTGTGTCTTGTCACCTTAAATACTTAGGAGTTAAAGTAACCCCTTCTGTGGATCAACTTTCTGCTGCTAATTATATACCTCTAATACAACAGATTCAGGTGACCCCCCAGGGAATGGAATAGAGGACCATATTCTTGGTTGGGTAGAGTGGCATTGCCCTCCTGAGATTTTTATACTTGTTTCAGTTGCTGCAGATTCCTATAAGCGTTATGACTTTGGGACAATGGTAGTAGTTGCTTCTACAAATTATTTGGTGAGACAGGTATCCGAGAATAGCTCAGGCAATAATTTTGTGAATTATTGAATTAGGAGGGCTGAGAGTTCCAGATTTGAAATCATGTTATGTGGCAGTGCAATTGTACCATGTTTGGGAATGGAAACCAAGGGAGCAGCTTAAACCCTTTGGACAGCCTGAGCAAGTACATGCAGGTAAAGTACCCCTTTATGGAATTCCATGGTGCTCCTGGCAGGCATCTTGGTTCGCCAATATCTTGAATTCTTTCTTAAAACATATCATAAAATTATGGATTCACTCCGCATCTGGGGAATTTGAGAGGCAGTGGAGGTTATGGTACGCATCTTTCTCTTTAATGCTAGGTGGAGATATTCCAACTTAACAATCCTCTTTTTGAGGATGGGAGGGTAGAGGGCTTTGATATCTGGGGCAATTACTTGATGATGGGCAATTGAAATCATTTGCACTTTTAAGAACCGAATGTCAACTACCTCCTTCTGACTTTTATTTATATTTCCATATTCGACATTGTCTTACTACGAGATTGTACAACGCAATGATTAACCCATTAGTGCCCAATGTTCCCATAATAAAAACCCATATGGAAGCGTTGGGCACTAATGGGTTAATAGGGATAGGAGACCACTGGAGGTACTTTGGTCTCTTCCAGATTGTTCTAAAGCAATGATTTTTAGTTTATAAAATAGTTACAAAATATGTTTGTTAACCTACCATATATGATCATGTGGGAAAAGGATTTAGAGGTGAATATATCTGATAATGCTTGAATTCATATTGTTAAAACTACTAATTATTTTTTGATTTCAGCTATGATTAAAGAAAATGGGCTAAAACTATTACTAAGGCGCGATAGGCCTAAGAAGGGCCTATTGCGTGGTAAAAGGCACTACTGCAGAACATGCTGAGGCCTCTTGCAGTACTTTGGACATTAGCGCACACTATTCCTGTGGTAAAAATATTTAAATTTTTTTGGTGCAGAAGGCATGACTAGGGGGCAGATAGTAGGCATGCCTGCGCTAATCGGGTAGTGCGACTTGTTGTTTGTCAGGTTGTTTTACCTGTTACCCTGCTTTCCTATTTGAAATCGTAGTTCTTTTCTGCTTTGATTTACCTATTAGGCCCCTGTTTACAAATTCGTGCTAGCAGTTGGCGGTGCGGTACTGCCTGGGCTGTATCGGCAATGCTGCGTGGCTTTGTAAACAGGGGGGTTAGTTTTGTAAACTACTTGTTTCTATGTTTCAGTTGAAGCGATATAGTAAATGCCTTATGGATCTCTGAGTGCAGGGTACCCACAGGGATCACCAATATCACCAACATTGTTCAACATAATGATGGCGCCACTTGGGAAAAAACTGGAAATAATGGGTTTCAATCCATGTATATATGCAGACAACATCACCATCTACAGTACATATATTTCCAAAACAATATCACAGACTAGACCTCATGGAAGAATGGGCAACCACTTTCAAACTCAAACTGAATAGAGACAAAACCAAATTCCTAGTACTAACCAACCCACACAACCCCACATCCTACCAAAATTCACAATTAGCCAACAAACATACCACATCAAAACACAACTTAAAATACTAGGAATCATTCTGGACAAACATCGCAGTAACATCAAAGTGCTTCAGAACACTATGGAAACTGAGAAGCATAAGAGATTATTTCCCTAGACAATCTTTCCAGACACTGGTCCAATCAACGATACTGTTGCAACTAGACTATTGCAATGCAGCATACATAGGGTGAAAGGAAAACACACTAAAATCACTGTAAACAATCCAAAACACTGAAGCAAGACTGATTTTCAAGAAATCAAAATACGAAAGAGCAACCCCACGGCTGGAAACACTACATTGGTTACCAGTCAAAGCAAGAATATTTTTTAAAGCGAGCACCCTAATCTTCAAGATACTATTTGGAATGGCACCCGAATACATGCTCAACCTGATTGAACTATCTTCAAGAAATGTTAGCCCAGTAAACAGAAACTACCAACTCCTACATCTACAAAACCATTTACACAGCAGGATTTAGCTACCAGGGTTCCAAATGGTAGAACTCGATACCAAAAACCATAAGAAGCATCACAAATCTCCTCCAATTCAGGAAAGAAATGAAAACCTATCTCTTCAAGAAATTTTACAGCTAATCACAAGACATTGTCACTTTCCCTCAAATCTACCTCTTCAAGCTTTGATCCTGGCAACCTGAGTTCAATTCCACTTCAGCTCCTTGTGACTTTGGGCAAGTCACTTAACCCTCCATTGCCCCAGGCACAAAAAACTTAGATTGTGAGCCCTCTAGGGACAGAGAAAGTACCTGTATATAATGTGTACAGCGCTGCGTATGTATAGTAGCGCTATAGAAATGATTAGTAGTATATGAATAAACCACCAAAACTGTACAACTAAACACAAAAGCTACCTCTACCTTTTCCTCTTCAAATCAAAACCCTATGAATAATCACACTTCAAATCTACGTCTCCAAATTTATCTCTTCAAAACCCTACAAATAACCACACTTCAAATCTACCTCTTCAAAAACTATATGAATAAACAACCAAAACTCTACAACTGAACATAAAAGCTACCCCTACTTTTCCTTGTCAAATCTATCTCTTCAAAACCCTACAAATAACCACACAAACTATAGATGCCCTGTTTACTTTGCACAACATCACTGTAACCCCACCAAATTGTAAACTGTAAGCTACTTTGAAATGAAATTTCTTTTTGCATATTAGTAGGATACAAGAATGCAGAAATAAATTAAAACAATATAAAGAACAAGGAATAGTAGCCTTTTGGTTCTATGTCAAACTGGAGTTTATGGGAATTACCAAATTGGATTTTGATTTTACTAGAGAATTATGCCTTTTCAATTATATGCTGGCTCATCCTCTTGAAGTGCTGTATTTACGCAGCACTGTCTATTATTACAACAGCCTGGAAAGCTACAGCTTCTTTATCCACCACCAGATGGCACCAAAGACTTAAGCATGTATTGTTTATAGAGCATTTGACAGCTCGAAGGCGGCCAGGGACACAGACTTGTCACCTTTGGTCCAGAGTACTCTTATTTAGGTAGGTCTGCTTCCTAGACCGCTTTGTGGATTGGGCAGAAGCAATTGGAGGGGGTCTTTGAGTGGGTTTTGTTGTACTATATTGGAAGTGTTATTTTTTCTTCAGTCTGTTACTTATGGGGGTCTTTTACAAAAGCATGATAATGTTTTTAATATAATGACCTCTATTACCCAAAAGTGAACAATACTTTCAAAATAAAAGTGAACTCCTGGATGTTGCACACCCAACTTCCCTATGTGCTTTCTATCTTCCCCCTCCCTTCACAAAGGGAGCACAACATATCCAGATACAGCCAGCAGGGGCCTGCAGTCCTAAAGTTCTCTTGGTGTGCGCCAAGTGCAAAACTATTGAGAATATACAGTGTTATGTAAAAGACATCATACCCTAGCATAACCTTCACATTCTACTGTCTAAGGGGCCATTTTTACTATGCGATGGAAAAATTTGAGCTTGCGCTACACACATTTTTACCATGGTGGTAAAAAAAGGATTTTTTCATTTTATTATTTGCAGGTCATGGGCTAATATTGCCATTAGCACATGGCAACTGCAGATAATTAAAGAGGAAGCACTTACTGCCTCCTATTTAGGAGGCACTAAGGGAGTCTTTTATTAAGTGGCATTAAGCCCAATGCGGGCTTACTGCTTGCCAGTGGCTTAGCTACGTGGGGCCACGGGGGCCTGGGCCCCCGTAGATTTGGCCCTGGACCCCCCTGCCGATGACACCTCTCGACCCCCCCTCCCGCTGCCAACCCTCCCCTGCCGCCGCCGTGGGCTACCTTTGCTGGCGGGGGACCCCAATCCCTGCCAGCCGAGGTCCTCTTCTTCCCGCGAAGGCTTCATTCTGTTTCTGATGTCGGACGTCAGACTCACAGAAACAGAACAAAGCCTGGCTGATCTGCAAGGCTTCGTTCTGTTTCTGTGAGTTTGACGTCCTGCACATTGTACATGCATGAAGTCAGAAACAGAACAAAGTCTTCGCGGGAAGAAGAGGACGGCTGGCGGGGATTGAGGTCCCCCACCAGCAAAGGTAGGCGACGGTGGTGACAGGGGAGGGTTGGCAGTGGGAGGGGGCTCGAGAGGGTTGTCGGCAGGGGTCGTCAAAGTTGGTGGTGGCGGCGGGTCGGCAATGGCGGGGGGGAGGGTCGGCGGTGCCGGGGGGGGGGGGGGGCTAAAATGTGCCCCCTCACCTCAGGCTCTGGACCCCCCTCCCGCCAAAGTCTGGCTATGCCCCTGCTGCTTGCTAAGCTGGAAGTACCGCCGGGCTACTGCAGCAGACCAGTGGTAGTTCCCACCCCCAGCGCGCACCATTACCGGCGCTACAAAAATATTTTAATTTTTGTAGCACCGGTGTTTACATGGCAGTAATCGGGCAGTGCCGCAAACTGCCTGGTTACCACTGGGTTAGTGCGGGAGCCCTTACTGCTACCTCAGTGGGTGGTGGTATGTGCTCCCCTCCTGAAATGGCCACTATATTCTTCACTTGCCGCATGGCCATTTCTTTTTTTTTAAAAACAGTCTTTTACCCACTGTGGTAAAGGGGGCCTCAGTGCAGTGATGCCAGCGCAGGCCCCCTTTCACCGTACCTTTGTAAAAAGACCCCTAAGTGCTCGTGCATTAACCCTGCATTAACCAATTAATGTGTGGTAATGTGACTGCACTAGCTCTTTAGCACTTCCATGCCCATTCTCTACTGATGCCACAGCCCCTCCCCTAAAATATTTCAAGACAATAAATAGCGTGCAATTAGTGCATGCATGAAAATTACCGCATGATGATTTAGCGTGTTGTGCATTTGGGCTTAGCACACCTTAGTAAAAGGGCCCCTAAATGCATTAAAGTAGGAGTTTGTTTCATTGATCTACACGATGTATTCTACACTTTCAACATCAAAGAACAGTTATAGGAGTACTGAAAAACTAATTAAGAATCCACAGGAGCCTGACGATAGTTCCCACCCCCAGTGTGTGCCATTTATGGTCTCCCACTTAACCAGTTATCCCCACAACAACGTATTCAAAATTCAGCATCCAAGAGAAATCAGGAAAAAAATTCCTATGCACAGAAAAGCAAAAAAAAGTAAAAGGCATAGGGGTGGACCAAAAAGACCACCAGCAGGCAATGACAGATGTAAACGTGTTTATTGATAAAAGCACCTCACATATTAGGGACCATTATATGTGAGATGCTCTTATCAATAAACATGTTTACATCTGTCATTGGTTACTGGAGATCCTTTTGGTGCACCCCTATGCCTTTAACTTTTTTGGGGGGTCCTTTATATGTGAGGTGCTGTTATCAATAAACAAGTTTACATCTGTCATTGGCTACTGGAGGTCTTTTTGGTCCACCCCTACTCCTTTAACTTTCAAAAGTCAGCAGCATGATTTATCTTCTTCCACTACATTTTCCCCCTTTTTGCTTCTGCATACAGTTCAAGCTTCTCACCTACAAATGCATTCTTCTCCCTATCTTCCCTACATTCTCCATTCATTGAACAAGTATCACTTCTACCTTAAAGGACCCTGATGCTGCACTTGGGAGAATCTGAGGGAGGAAAAAAGGAGAGGATATGGGAGGGGGCCTTTAAAGAAGGGACTAGCTTTTTTTGCTATTCAAGTAAGGCTGGGATTCATATAGGGGTCATTTGTTGGGGAGGATTACTTTAGTGGGAGGTTTTGGACTGCCTTATGTGGGAAGGGGAGTTGTGCTCTGTTTGGGGAGGGGGGCCCAGGGCTGATTTCCATCTTAAAGCCTTTTAATATTAATGATCTGTTTTGCTTGCATTTGTATGTGGCATAACTTATTAAGATTTCCTTGTTCTGGGCTGACGTTTTTTACGTTATGGGTAATGTTCGTGTGAACGTTTCTGATAATGAGTGCTAGCATGCTTAGTAAATAGGCCCAGAATGTTGGATAAATGCCAGTTGACTGAGAAATAAACAGTAACCTGTTCTAGAGGCAAATATCACGGAAGAATCTGTTGAGCCTGAAGATGGTAATATTATAGCTGAAGAAGGTAATGAAGATGATGATGATGGCAATGATGATATCTTTACTGTGGAAGAAGAGAAAAGAAAACAAAATGAATTATTGTGTGTTTGTTAATATAAATGAGAACATTTATCTTTACAGATTAGATGTAGTGTCATCTTTTGCTTGGATACCAACCAAACAGAAAAGAGGTATTTTGAACAGACTATTAGGAACTAGATGATGTTAAAAAAGCATACCTTCATTATTTGTTAAAGGTGTAGGTAACTTCTCTAACACTTCAGGTTCTTCTTCATAGTCATCCTCCTCCTCATAAACTATTTCTGATCCTTTGATCTGTAAAGAATTTAAACTTTAAATTTAAAGGTGAGTTAGAAACACTAACACACCTTAGTAAATATACCCTTAAATATAAAATCTAAGAGCAAAATGGTTTAATTCTGAACTCATATCTTAAAAAAAAAGCATGTAGGAAATTGAAAAGGCAATGGAAAATTATGGATAAAATCATGTGGAGACAAGTAATTAGCAAATATAAAAGAGCCATAACTCAAATTTAAAAAACCCTATTTTGCTAAATTAATTGGGAATGAAAACTTAAATGTAAATCATCTTTTTCGGTAGGGAATGCCTCTAACGACGACTTTCCTTAGAAACAAGTAACTACAACAGAGTATGATCCTCTTCCTACAGAGGATCAATTGGCACAGTTTTTTAGGGATAAGACACTTAAAATCAGAACACAATTCACTGGTAGTCAGAAGGTAGATGTTTTAAATTTTAACTTTAATGTAGACGGAGTTCCAGTAGATATGATTTGGAGTGAATTTCAAGAAGTTAAATGGAATGATTTAAATCCATTAATTAACAAATTTGCTAAATCACATCGTCAATTGGATTCTTGCCCTTCGGATTATATGACATTAGCTTCTTCACAATTTAAGCTTAAGATTTATGAATGACTGATAACATTGTTATCACAAGAATGTTTCCTTCTTATTTAGGTAATATTATCTTGACACCTATTCTCAAAAATAAATCAGAATCTTGAGCAGTGACTAGTAATTATAGACCAGTTGCCTCAATTCCTTTTATTACCAAACTTATGGAGACATTCTTATGTACCTTAATATTCGATTTATATTCTCTGTTGAGTAAGGGAAAAATGCTCTTCTATTGCAACTTGATTTGTCTAATGCATTTGACCTTATAGACATAGGAGCCAACTTTTCAAAATTATTGGGGGTGCTAACCTCAATGGAAATTACCTCTTCCCCTAGAGACAGTCAGGGCTTTTTTTTCAGCCAATATGCACCGGTATGGAGTACTGGCACCTTTTTTCCTGATTTCCTAAAAGGTCCTATCCAACATTTCTCACTGAAAATCTCCCAGCTCGTTTCCCTCCCCCCCACCATTTGGTGCACCAGCCAGCCTCAAACCTGTGACCCTCAGATTCAGTAGCAGCCACTTTCCAGGTAGAGCTCCTCTGGGTTACATAGCTACATACACTGTACCAGCTGAAAAAAAGCCCTGGTTACTTCACCCCTCTAGCATACCTAGGGCAGGGCAGTGGGGGCTGTCCACCCCTGGTGAGGGCAGCAAGGGGTGCATGGAGCAGGTGAATAGCTGTCGGCTCTGCTAGTCCCCTGCCCCGGAACAGGAAGTAAACATCAGAGGGGGCAGTGGTCTGGCAGAGCTGACAGCCATGCGCCTGCTCAGCGTACCCTCTTGCTTGGAGGAGGGGGTGTGTGCACTGCTTGGGGGTATGCTCTGCTTCATATACCATATAAGGTAGATATGCCGCTGCCCCAACCTTTAAGATTGGCTTTGCATGAGTACCAGCAGCTTTTTTCCTAGACACAGTCAAGGAGTTTGTTCAATATAGGGCTGGCTCCTATGCTTGTAGATCACACTTTGTTATTAAAGATCTTAAGTAATATAGGTTTAACAGGGAATGCTCTAAATTGGTTTCAAGGTTTTTTGTCTATAAGATCCTATTCTGTGAAGTTGGAGGGAGAATATTCACAGAGTTGGGATGTGGTCTGTGGGGTCCCCGAAGGTTCCCCTTTGTCCCCAATCCTCTTTAATGTCCTTATAACATCTCTGGGTTATGAATTAGAAGCAGCCGGTTATAAAGATTATATTTACGCACATAGGAGCCAACTTTTCAAAATTATTGGGGGTGCTATGCCCAATGGAAATAACCCCTCCCTGGACACATACAAGGAATTTTCTCAATATTGGGGGTGCTCAAGCACCCACAGCACCCACAGAGTCGGCTCCAATGTTTACGCAGATGATATTACTATCCTGATCCCAATAGACATCGACATGATAAAAACATTCCTTCAAATACACAACTGTATAGCACTGATAACATTGATTTTCAATAATCACCTCAAACTTAATAGAGAGAAAATTAATGGGTGCAGAAAAAGTGCTATTCTATAAGCTGCGCTTAGTTAGGCATGGTTTATAGAATAGTGCTTACACTTGGGAATCGTGCCTAACTTTAGGCACAGCCATTTGCACCAGCTGAAATGTGGTGCAAATGTACATGCCTAAATTAGGCGCATAACCCCCTTATCCTATAACAATGTGTGTAAATGCTAGGAATGCCCCTGTTCCACCCATGACCCTCCCATTTCTGTACTTCCTTTTTTTACTGGTGCATGAAATTTAGGCACATAAATTCCAATTAAATCTAATTAGTGCCAATAATTGCTTGTAAAAAAGCCAATTAGTGCTAATTAGCTCATTAATTAAATTAGGAGCACACAATTTTTGGTGACTTCTATAGAATTTGGGTACCATTTATAGAATCTAGTTATGCATGTAAATGTTGGTCCCATCCATGACCCTACCCTATGAATGCCCCCTTGCATTTACATGCTAAGCAAGTTGGGCGCTATTGGTATTTTATAATTTTAGAACTCAACCAGTACTAGACTGCCCCAATTTGACATTTCGTCCTTTAGATTGTAAGCTCCTTTGAGCAGGGACTGTCCTTCTTTGTTAAACTGTACAGCGTTGCGTAACCCTAGTAGCGCTCTAGAAATGTCAAGTAGTAGTAGTAGTAGTAGTACTTACCTGGGCAAATGCTAGTATGCTATACTTTAGTGTTCAAATAGTGCTAGGTTATGGAATGAGGAGTATACAATCGCTTTCTGTGTTTTCCGTAAAGAGAATTTGATGTTATGTACTAAGAAAGTTTATCCCGGCTTCTGACCAGATCCAGCTAATAAAACTGCTAAGGGTTGCTGAGACTGGCTTGGTATATTCAGGGCCGTGTCTAGGGTCTATGGCGCCCCCTGCAGACTATTAGTTGGCGCCCCCCGGACCTGCCTGGCAATGTGCTCCGCATCCGCTAGCGAAGCTCCAAGGCGTGTGGATGTCAAAGAATAAAGTGGTTGCTCAAAGCATATACTAACCACAATTGCTCAACTGCAAAACACTATACACAAACTTGTGCAAAAACACACTCATAACCTCACCAAACCATAACAGCACTAATTCCAAGGAGAAAATGAGCTACAACCTTATGCATGGAAAGGCAGCACTGTAATTACACCGGGCTCTAAAACACCAGTACACAACCTAGTGAAAAAAAAACACCAAAAAGGGCTGAAAATACTACACGCTAGTTACCTCAAGAAGTCAGACTCAGCATGCAGCAATACTAGAAAAATTGAAACTTACATGCAAAATGCACATTTCCAAAAGCTGACATATTCCAGTTAATAAATTCTGAATAAAATACTTTTTTCTACCTTTGTTGTCTGATCATTTAGTTTTTCTATTTGCTTTGGTCCCAGTGTCTTCTGTTTTATGCAGTCTCTTCTTTCCATTTGATATTTTCTCTCTCACCATGTCCATCATCCTCCTGTGTCCTTATGCGTACTGCCTACCATCTGTAGCCCTGTCCCTATCCTTCAGTGTCCCGATCCAGCTCTTAAATTCAGCAGTTTTCCCTCCATCCATATCCAGCATTTCTCCTCACTCCCCTCCATCCATGTGCATATACTTCCCTCCCCTCCATCCATGTCCAGCACCATCCCTCTTTCTCTACTACCCTTCCATCCAGTGTCATCCCTCTTTCTCTCTCCATCCTTCCACCCATTACCCTCTCCCAATCCTTCCATCCATTGTCTCTCTCTATCTCGACCCTTTTCCATTCAGCATGTCCTCTCTCACCCCATCCTTCCAGTGTCTTTCCTCTTTCCCTACCTACCAGCATCTTCCCTCATTCTGCCCCCTCCTTCCAGCATTTTTCCTCTTTCTCCCTTCTTTCATCCAGCATTTCTCAGTCTGGCTGCTAGGTTCTCCCCCAGTTTCTCCCCAGCAGCTTCGCTCTCTCTCCTGCAGATGTCCCCTCTTTCTCTCTTCATCTTTAAACTCATCTCTCTCTCTCTGTACCCGTCTTCCATCCAGCATCTTCTCTCTGGCTCTCACCTGCTCTTTTCCATGTCCCCTCTTTCTCTCACCATCTCTCTATAGCTCTCCCCTGTTCTTTTCCATGGCCCCTCTTTCTCTCCCATCTCTTTCTGGCTCTCCCCTGCTCCTTTCCATGTCCCCTCTTTCTCTCACCATCTCTCTCTAGCTGTCCCCTGCTCTTTTCCATGTCCCCTCTTTCTCTCCCCATCTCTTTCTGGCTCTCCCCTGCTCTTTTCCATGTCCCCTCTTTCTCTCACTATCTCTCTCTAGCTGTCCCCTGCTCTTTTCCATGTCCCTGGCTCTACCCTGTTCTTTTCCATGGCCCCTCTTTCTCTCCCCATCTCTTTCTGGCTCTCCCCTGCTCTTTTCCATGTCCCCTCTTTCTCTCACCATCTCTCTCTAGCTCTCCCCTGCTCTTTTCCATGTCCCTGGCTCTCCCCTGTTCTTTTCCATGGCCCCTCTTTCTCTCCCCATCTCTTTCTGGCTCTCCCCTGCTCTTTTTCATGTCCCCTCTTTCTCTCCCTATCTCTCCCTGGCTCTCCCTTGTCTTCCCAATCCCAACCCTGGGACCAGCATGTCTTCTTCTCTCTTCCTTCCCTCCCAGCTCCCACCCCTCTCTTTGGGAGTTCAGCAACTATTTGTCTTTCCTCTCTTCCTCCTGGGATCCAATAAATATCCATATCTCTTCTCTCTCTCCTGTTCCCACTTCCCCTCCTTCTGTGGGTTTAGTATGTCCCCTGCAGGTCCCAGCATCATTGCCCCCCCCCCCCCAGTCCAATAATCTCTCACTCTCTCTGCTGTGCACTGATCCAGTCATCTCACTCCCTCCCCCACTCAAAGCTTGCTTTAGATTAATGGCGGTGGCAGCACTCCACCCGGGCTGTCTCCGATTCTGCCCCCCAAAAAACAGGAAGTCATGTGGCAGTACCTGGCAGAGGAAGGCGCAGACATAAGAAGATAAAGAAGCGCGGGGCCACCTGCAGCAGCCTTCAGACATGCGCTGTCGGCTCTGCTGGTCCTCTGCCCCCGGAACGGGAAATTGACGTCAGGGGGCAGAGAACCGGCAGAGCCGACAGCGCATGTCTGAAGGCTGCTGCGGGTGGCTCCGCGCTTCTTTTTCTTGTTATGCTGGCTGTGGAAAGAAGCGGTGCCGGCGGCAGCAGAGGTTCAGCATAGGTCTTGTTTGTCGGGAGTCTAGTACAACACGGTAAGCGGGGTAAGCGCGACACCCTTGAAGGCAGGCGCCCCCCTGCGGTGCTTACCCCGCTTACCGTGTTGGCACGGGCCTGGGTATATGTGTGTGGGTGTGCAGAGTAGCTGGCGATGCTGGGCTGAAGAGCTGGAGCCCAGAAGAGCAAGTGGAAACTGCTAAAGCAAAACCAAAAATGTTTCCAAAAGCAATTTGAAAAATGTAAGATATTAGAGACTGTAACATTTTTATACCCCCCTCCTTTTACAAAGCCATACGGTAATGCCGACACAGCCCATTCAAAGTGAATGGGCTGTGTCAGCATTATTGCATGGCTTTGTAAAGGAGGGGGGGGGGAATAATTTGTAATGCAAATTTTAACTTATAATAGCAATAATCTCTCCTAGACAAACTGCCTGGGTATTAATTTGTTAGTCGGTATTTGTTCACTGTGATGGTTAAGCAAAATGTAATTGTACCGGAATCACTGGCTGAGCTGGGGTGATCACGTTTTCTTGCCGTGTTGTTTCTTGCCTCTCCTGTGAGACAGTTTGTTCATTAACATTTCGGCTGTTGTGAAGTACATAATGTGAAGGAATCGCAGCACCTGTGTATATTGAATGTCCTCTGTGGTTTAAGCCATTTCCAAAGCGACTGTAAATCAGGGCTCCATGTTCATCTTCACAAAACTGGTTTACTAACTTGGATTCCAAGGCTTAAAAAATAGAGGAAGAAAACCAAATATATATTTAAAAATAAATTGTAAGTCTTAGGCTTCTCCAAGTTTTATATTTTCAGTAAGTCATTAGAGTACTTGTATCCTTCACAAGTTAAATTTGATTTCCTTCAATCATTCGATGTATGCACATTGTACAAATATCTGAGCAGTTTGCAACATACCAATAAGACATAAGTGTAGTTTGACTTCCATTTGGGGGACAAAGGGTGTGCGCTGACATATTAGCTTATTAATTTGCATATATACATCTCATACATATTCATTATGGTTCATATTCACATTTGTGATATATGCTGTATGCAAGGAACTTAACTTATCAAAACATTGTCACATGGACTAATGTTATGGATACTCCTATTACTTATCTCCACATTGGCCATGCCGTTTTGCTTTATGGCTTCATCAGGGGACATATGTATGACAACTAAGACATTCACCAGCATACTGATTCTTTCAATGGCTCTGAATTTTATTACAGTGAAAAATGTAGAAACTTTCGGCACTGGTGTAATCAGGTTCAAGTTTGCCATGTAAGAGGTTTTTAGCCTATGATGAATGAAAGGCGGCTCCCTTAAGTTGGGCGACTAACATAGGAGCTTTCCTTAGCATTTGAGGCTTTTTCCTCATCTAGATACAACGTAGTACACACAGTAAGCAGATATCTTTATATGTTTTATCGTATGATATTTGATGATATCCAAGCCCTGAATTTGACTGTTTAGTGTTGTATTGTGTGCCAAGCTTAAGGGTTCAGTTTAATTGTTGTCTACATATTTGTTTTATTATTATATATTAACCTTTAGCGTAGGATTCATGGCTATGACACTACTTTATCCTAAATTAAAAATTAAAATTCTTTTTTCTACCTGTGTAGTCTGGTCATATAATTTTTCTAATCGTGCTGATTTCAGTCTCTGGTTTCTGCCTTCCTCTCTCTGATCTTAACTTTCTTGCCATGGTTTCCTTTTCTATTTGCCATTTTCCTCTCTCCTCCTGTCTTTTTCATTTCCATAATTATATCCAGCATTGATCTTTTCCTTTCAGTTGTTTCCATTTGTTTTTCTGCCTCTCTAGTCAGGTTTCATTGTTACTAGCCAGTGTTCAATGTCCCTCTTTTTACTGCATCTCCCTACAGGTTTCCATCTCTTTTCCTCACTCTCTCATTCCCCTTCCTCATATTCCCCAGACTTTCACTAACTCTGTCCTCTCCTCCTACCATCATCTTTCTTCCTATTCCATCCCATGTCTCCTTCCTTCCCCTCTCTCTCCCCCTATTCCATCCAGCATCTCCGCTCTTTCTCCCTTTTCCTTCCATCCTCTCACCTCCCCTTCCATCCAGCATCTCCCCCTCTCTCCCTCTTCCATTGTCTCCCTTCCCTCTGCTTCCATTTAGTACCTTTCCTTTCCCCCTTCCATCCAGCATCTCCCTTTCCATTGTCTCCCCTTTCCATCCACTGCCTTCCACCTCTTTCTCTTCTTCCATTCAGTGTCACGTCTTTCCCCTCTTCCATCTAATGTCTCACCTGTACTATCCAGAATTTCCTATCATACTCCCTCATACCCAGCCTGCCTTGCCATGGGAATCCAGGATCTCCTCTGTCTCTCCCTCTTATGCCCCCACCATCCAAAATCACCCCTCTGTTTCTCTTGCCTCCCACTATCACCCTTCTGTCTATCATCCCCCAGCACCAAGCGTTACCCTATCTCTCTCTTCCCTCCCTTCATTCAGCATGGCCTGTCTCCCTTCATTCAGCAAGGCCTGTCTCTCCCTAATACTATTGAGGGGCATTTTCAAAAGGGACGTCCAAGTTGCGATTTGGACGTCCTTGCAAAACGACGAAATCCAGGGGCGGGGAAACCCATATTTTGGAAACAAGATGGACATCCATCTTTCGTTTCAAAAATAACGTCAGGGACGTCCAAATCCTTAAATTTCGCTGTCCCTAGATTTGGATGTCCCTAGACATGGACATTTCTGACTCGGTGATTTTCAAAACCAAGGCTGTCCATGTCAAAAATGACCAAATGCAGGCCATTTGGTCATGGGAGGAGCCAGCATTTGTAGTGCACTGGTCCCCCTGACATGCCAGGACACCAACCGGCCACCCTAGGGGGCACTGCAGTGGACTTTATAAATTGCTCCCTTACCTTGTTTGCTGAGCCCAACAAAACCCACTACCCACAACTGTACACCACTACCATCTAGCCCTTACGGGTGAAGAGGGGCACCTAGATGTGGGTACAGTGGGTTTGTGGTGGGTTTTGGAGGGCTCGCTGTTTCCTCCACAAATGTAACAGGTGTGGGGGGGGGGATGGGGCTGGGTCCGCTTGTCTGAAGTGCACTGCACCCACTAAAACTGCTCCAGGGACCTGCATGCGCTGTCATGGACCTGAGTATGACATCTGAGGCTGGCACGACATATTTTGAAAGATGTTTTTTGAGGGTGGGAGGGGGTTAGTGACCACTGGAGGAGTAAGGGGAAGTCATCCCCAATTCCCTCTGGTGGTCATCTGGTCATTTTGGGCACCTTTTTGTGCCTTAGTCGTAAGAAAAACAGGTCCAGGTGATAACGTCCAAGTGTTCGTCAGGAACATCCTTGCTTTTTCGATTATGGGTCAAGGACGTCCAAGTGTTAGGCATGCCCAAGTCCCGTCTTCGCTATGTCTCCAACACGCCCCCTTGAACTTTGGCTGTCCTTGCGACGGAGTGCAGTTGGAGACGTCCTAAATTGGTAGCCAAGGAAATTTCATTGTTACCTCCTTCGCTGTTGCCCTGCATGGTGCATGCGCTACTGATGACGTCCTTCCTCATCCCTTCCGTCATGATGTAACTTCCTGTTTTGGAGAGGGAGGGAGCCAGGAGGAGGAAGGAAGCCATCAGTGGCACGCGTAGGGCTATGGCCCCATGCACGATTTCACTTTTTTGTTTTGCTGCAAACGCGAAGGTGGGAGAGGGAGGAGAGGAGGGTGAGCATGCAGGAGAGACAGGGCTGCTCGTGGTTCCTCCGGGCCACTGCAGTAGTGTCCCAGGAGGAAGTAGTGTCTGGGCATCTGTGCCTTTAACCCTGCCCAGGTAGGGGAAAGCTCGTTTGGGAGGGTAATGCCCCCCTCGCCCTTCCAAATTATGCCCATGCAATAAGGGGCTAATTTTATGAAGTCATTTTCATGTACGTACATAAGTATTGCCATACTGGGACAGACCAAAGGTCCATCAAGCCCAGCATCCTGTTCCCAACAGTGACCAATCCAGATCACAAATACCTAACAAGATCCCAAAAAAGTACAAAACATTTTATGCTGCTTATCCCAGAAATAAGCAGTGGGTTTTCCCCAAGTCCATTTTAATAATGATTCTTGGACTTTTCCTTTAGGAAGCTGTCCAAAACTTTTTAAAACCCCGTTAACTGCCTTTACCACATTCTCTGGCAACAAATTCCAGAGTTTAATTACACATTAAGTGAAGAAAATGTTTCTCTGATTCGTTTTAAATTTACTACTTTGTAGCTTCATTGAATCCCCCCTAGTTCTAGTATTTTTGGAAAGAGTAAACAGATGCTTCACGTCTACCCTTTTCACTCCACTCATTATTTTGTAGACCTCTATCATATCTCCCCTCAGCCATCTTTTCTCCAAGCTGAAGAGCCCTAGCTGCTTTAGCCTTTCCTCATAGGGAAGTCATCCCATCCCCTTTATCATTTTTGTCGCCTTTCTCTGCACCTTTTCTAATTCCACTATATCTTTTTTGAGATGCGATGACCAGAATTGAACACAAGATTCAAGGTGCGGTCGCACCACGTGAATGTAGCCACATACATGTGTAAATGTCCTGTTACCAGTCAGCATAAAAGTATGTTGATTGACATGCTGGCACATACTTTGCTTGTGGGTGTTTAAAGGGATGGTGTGCAGTTGAGATTAGCAAGCATATGCATATCTTAGACTATAAAATATGCCAAATTACACACATCCTTAAATAATCTAGGTATGGACATTTACATCTCCTTTTGAACAATGTAGGCATGATTTCTGCCTCTTATGCTAAAATAGCACCTCTGTAGGCTTCTACTTGCCTTCTTAAACTAGGCACTCCTTATACCCTCTAGATGTGTGGTGGTTTATGTATGGATTCCTAGTCACAGCCACTCAGTTTACTAATTAAATATAATCTTTTATGTACTGTGAAGGTGGATTAACAAGCTTGTGTTCATGATATCATTTTGCAGTGAAGGAGCGGGACAGTTATCTAGTAAACCAGCTTCTGTCAGTTGTGATCTAATCAGAGTTATATTCTTGTTCTGAGGAAATTGAAAACATGATTTCTCAAGAAATTGATGGATTAGCTTGAGTTGAGGGCAGCATTTTTATAATACATCTTTATGGTGAGAATAATGAATGGGTTTTTAATTTTTTTAAATTGTGGTAAATTTTATTTTTACTGTTTTATTTTCCTCAGTCTATTATTTTATTGACTGTATATTTTAGATTATTGATTTTTGTCTTGTTATTTTATTGTCATATGTTTTGATTCATCTGGGCGAAGTGGAATATAAATGCCAGATTTAATTAAATTAAACGATGTTATCATAGAAATGAATATTCTTACCTTCTACATACTTTGTGCTGTTTATATTAACTTCATAAGTCAGATGTAGACATACCTGGAAGAGTGTTGAAGTCATCAATCAGAAACATGTGTTCTTTGTCAGGATCTGATGCAATCAGGTTTAGTTCCCGCAAGAATCCAATTTGGGTTGGATCCGAAGTATTTACAATTCCAATTGCATACATCTCAATGTTGGCAGCATGGGCCTCTCGGACTGCTATGTCTATCTTAACAGGCTCTCTCTTATCTGCTTGGCCATCTGTTAATACTATAGCAACTTTCCTCACACCTGTCCGAGCTGCAAAAAATCCTTCTTGAGTTGCTTTGCGGATAGCAGTTCCAGTGTATGTACCTTCTCCCATGTACAACATCTTCCTTATTGCCTGTTTCACATCCTGCTGAGTTGTATACCTGTTAAGTCCAAATTCTAGCCGAACTTCTAAACTGTAGAGTACAAGGCCAATTCTAGTAGCATTTCTACCTACGGTAACTCTGTCCACAAGAGCAGTGACAAAGTCTTTGATTATCTCAAAGTTTTCTGGTCCAACACTTTCAGAGCTGTCAATTACAAACACAAGCTCCATGGGAATTTCCTTACACTTCACTCCACAGCCTGCAGGAAGAAAAATAGAAATAACACACATTTTATGTTTTAACTTTTTTATTGATGTCACAGTTTACAATATTTAAGTGTCAATAAACATGTACTTAATACAAATCTATGCCTTCTTTAACAAAACATTTGACTGAAGTGTCATCAAACTTTTGCTGTAATTTTCCTCCCTCTCCCCACCCCCCATCCCCACTATGCCCTTACTTTTATGTTTAATCATTCTTATTAAAGCCATCACATGTTATAAAATAAACGGCATCAGCTATCAACAGACTCCCAATCACATCAACACAATTCAAAAGAGAAATACAAGTTGTTTTCAACTTTCCATCCCTCCCCCCCAACCTCCTCATAAGGCCCCTTTAACGACTCAATACCTCTAACTCTGAACATCATAACAGCCAAGTGATACCAATCATGTCAAACTTGAATCTCCACTCCCCACCCTCCAAACCCCCCCAAAACCCCTGTGATTCACTATAAAGGGTATACTAATAAATACTTCCCCAGTAACACTCAAAGTACTTCTGAATACTTGCATCTTCACATAAGGTATAGCATCAATTCTCATGTCTTTCTATCATACCCTTTCTCTTAGACTACTCCCCCACCCTCCTCCTACCCTTCAATCCTCCCCCTCCAACAGCCCCTACCCCATCCCCTAATCCGCCCACCACCCTCCCATACAGGAATTCGAACATCCTCTCCTTCCATCTACAATGTGAGTGAGTTCACCAATAAGCTGCGAGCTCTGCCTGAGAGAGCCTGCACGTAATGCACGTATGGCTCCACACACATTTTATTAATCTGTATTTATGCTCTTGATATTTACAGCAATGATTCCCAATCCTGGTCCTGGAGGCTCCCAGTCAGTCAGGTTTTCAGGATATCCACAATGAATATTCATGAGAGATATTTGCATGCACTGACTCCACTGCATGCAAATCTCTTTCATGAATATTTATTGTGGATATCCTGAAAACCTGACTGGCCGGGGTGCCTTCAGGACCAGGTTTGGGAATCACTGATTTAGAAAGTACCACAGTATGTTCTACCTACGGTTGATGATGTCAGCTTACAGAAAGCATTAGTAATGATTGTAGGCTGTTATCAAAATGTTATCCAAGGAAATAAAATATAAACTTACCACAAATTTCTTTAATCAATTTTATTATATCTTCTTTCTGGAAGTGAAAAGTAAATTGGATGTCTTTTACTTTGATTTTGTTTTCTATACCTGATGTATTATCATTGCATAGAATCAGATCATATTCATGCTGGTATGTCTTAGGTTTTAGAAATATTTTAATCTTATTTTCAAATGCTATTTTTTGAACAGGCAGTTTCAAAAGGTTTTTTTGTGTGAGGAAAATGGTTAATTAGGTCATGCTTGAAAACTGTGATCTGTAACTTCCATCAAAGGACATGGCTCCCTTTCGGTGAAATCTATAGCTTGCTGTGAGACTTTTCTGAAATGCACTGTTAAAAGGCTGGAAAATCTGAAAGTCTAAACTGAATTAACCATTTTTCAAAGCTACTGTATACAGAAACAGGATAAAGATTTTGGCAGGATGAGTGGCAGTGTGTGATTCCTCTTTCAAGTTAGCTTCCTGAGTAGTTATGATTCTTAATGCTCACAAGATTCAGACTTGTGCTACTTCAGTCATTTTGTTATATGTTCCCATGAGTCCAACATGAGGATATTTTATAAAAAATATTTTCATGGGTAAAAAGGTTTTCATGTTCTTAAAATTCTAAACTCTTCATTACAGGCTGGCAGTCTTACTTCCTTTAAAAAAAAAAAAGATGATTTTTATGCTCTTGCTTACAGAGCTTTTTAGATTCCCAGATATCTGAGAATTAACTAACTAGTCTCTCACTTGCTCTATCTGGGTAAACTTTTGAGAAGACAGTCCCTCTCAGTTGTAGGAACATCGAGATGCTAATATGCTTTTTGGAGTCTCTTCAAGGAGGCTTTCAGACAGGTTATAGTTGGGAGAGTTTATTAATGGCCTTAACAAATGATCTCAGAGGACACATATAAATTCTGATTCTTTGCGGGTCTTTCAATATCAGACAAAACATTCAATCAGGATTTCTGACACATAAGGATTTTAGATTTTTGAACCACCAACATCCAGTGACACTAGTGTTTTTACACATTACCTAAGATCCACAAAAGTTTAGTGAATCCACCCGGAAGACCAATTATGTCTTAAACTAATTCTCTCCTTGAACCTTTGTCCTGTTTTGTAGATGAATTTCTCGAAGTTATTAAGGGTAGTTCTTATATTAGGGACACGTCTCATTTTTTGAATGTTTTGTCTGATATTGAAATCACAAATGAACCATACATTATGGCAACTCTTGATGTGACATCACTGTACACCTCTGTTCCTCAGGATGAAGCAATGAACGTCATCTATGAGGTACTTGAGGGGAGAGAATGACCACATTGTACTCCTACTGATTGTCTATTAAAGATCTCACATTTAGTGATGAAAGAAATTTTTTTTGTATACAAGGGTCAGTTCTATTTACTAAGCTGTAAATAGAACTGACCCTTGTATAAAAAAAATTTCTTTTTTTTCGATGGGAGTTACCTTTGACCCTTCAGTGGCCAATCTTTATATGTTGAGGTTTGAAGAAAATTGGGTATATTGTTCACCATTTGCAGAAAAGATTGTCAAGTGGTTATGTTTTATAGAAGATATCTTTGTTCTTTGGTGTGGTATCCCTGTTAAATACCTGTGATGAGAACTTGGATTTCACATTAACAACAGCCATTGATAAAATAAAATTTTCTTGATGTGGAAATCAGGTAAGGTATATCAAGGTTCACCATGAAGGTATTTAACAGACCAACTGATAGGAATACACTGTTGTCATATGATAGCTGTCATCAGAGATGTTTCGGGGGTCTTTTACTAAAGCTTAGCTCGAGTTATCTGCAGCAGAATAAAATGGGCCCTGCTACATATAACGTGAGCTAATCTTTAGTAAAAGACTCCCTTAAAGAACAGTCTGCCATTGTCACAGTTTCTTAGAGCCAGAAGAAATTGTTCTGAATTGAGTGATTTTAAAGAACAAAGTGCAACACTAATGAATAAATGAAAATGAAGAAGTTTTGAGATCCTCCTACAAGACAGCTAGGTTCTATAAAGGAGATTTTTAATTACAATCCCAGAATAAGGCTGCAGACACAGATAGCCAAACTTGTGTGATAAAATTTACATCTAACTGCGCTATAGCAGCCAATATTGTTAAAGAAAATTGGGAAATTATTGAACTTCACCCTGCATTTGAAGATATAGAATTAAGGGTGGCTTTTGCATGTGATAAGAACTTGAAAGAGATTCTATGTCTGGTAGAACCTAGGATTAGCAGTTTTTAGGGCAATCTTTTTTTTTTCATATTTCAATTTGTTTATTAATTTTCACTTTTAACAAGAATACACTTGTTTTGAAATACAGCAATAGTTGGTTAATCAAAAGTTAATAACTCTTCATATAAACAATAAAGCAAGAAAAAGTATTGACAAACTTTTCAAAATCTTATCAAACAAAATCTTCATGCTTCCTTAGACCCCATTTAAAATCATGAGGCGATCAGAGTTAGGGAAGAATTTTTCATATGTATACACAAAAGAAACTAGGTGGCATAAATACTCCCATTTACTTTAACTATTTACAATTGCTTAGAATCTAGAAATGATTTTAGACTTTCTGGTGAATAAAACGTATATTTAACCTGACCCAACCTAACTAAACATTTGCACGGGTAGGCGAGGAAAAACAACCCGCCTATCTCTAATGTTCTTACTTTCAGTGCTAAAAAAGCTTTCCTTCTCTGTTGGCTCGATTTTGTAATATCAGGGAAGATTTGTACTTTCACCCCACCAAAACGAGTTTGTAAGTTTTTAAAATAGAGTCTCATAATATTGTTCAAGTCCTGTTCAAAAATGAAAGAAACTATCAAAGTTGACCGCTCTGCTTTTTCATCCACTGAAGTTTCAGGGCAATCTTATATATGGACATTTCAAATGTATGCAGTGTTCAGTATGTGAAGTTATGTTACAGATCAAATAATTTAAGAATCCGAATGATGGTAGAGTTTATCATCTCCAACACTTTTCAAACTGCAGAAGTGAGCATGTGGTTTATGTGATCATATGCCCATGCCAAAAACTTTATGTGGGGATGATGAGTCGGTGTTTAAAGCTGTGTTTATCTGAACATACATCAAATATAAAGATGGGTAGAAGCAGTGCTTCATTGGTGGATCATTGCATGGAAAAATTTCACAGCTTTAAAGATTTGAGATGTTTTGTGAGCAATTATGAGCCACTATGGTACAGAGGGCCAAAGAGGCAGTTTAACTTCCACCATTGCTGGAGTCCAATCCTATCATTGGTTTCAATGGGACACTGGAATAAAGAGCAAGAGAAAAAAACTCCCAAAAAACAAAAGGGAGAAAAATCTCTTACTCTAAAAAAACTTAAATAAGCCTAAACATTTACTGCAATCATTTGCACTGATAAAAAATATATAAATTAAACTGTTTTTTTCAAAACCGTGCATATGGAACTGTGAATTCTGAACTAATTATTGATAAGTGACTGATTTTCTTAAGATTTTATGTGCATGGTTTTTGAAAAAGCAGCTGAGTTTATGTTTTTTGGCAGTGTGAGTGACTGCTGTACATATTTAGGCTTATTTAAGTTTTGGGGGTTTACTGGGGTTTTTTTCTCCCTTTTGTTTTTTGGGAGTTTTTTTTCTCTTGCTTTTCTTTTTGTTCTCTCATTGAAACCAATGATAGGATTGGATTCCAGCAAAGGTGGAAGTTAAACTGCCTCTTCGAATCCCCCCCTCCTCCCCCCCATGGAGTTTTGAGTTTTATTTTTTTAAATTATATTTGCATAGCCTCATGTTATAGCACTCACTCGTGTTCTGTATATTTATGCAAAACATTTTCTTTTTTGTGATAGTTTTGGGAATTTTGTTCTCCCATTTAGTGCCCTATTTATTAAGCTGCGCTATAGGCGCACTAGCGTTGTAGCGCACACTAAAAATTAGCACATGCTAATTTCTAGTGTGCTCTAAAACTGCTAGTACACCTAAGTAAACAGGGCCCATAGTTTATTCTTCTTGTGCAATTTTATGTACCACTGGGGAAGGACTGGTTTACAGCTATCAGTAGACTAAATGATTGCCTTCAAAAAATTTCAGAGGAATCACGGAAAAATACATTAAAACTTAATCTAGAAAAGAAAGAAATTGTGTGGACCAAGAAAATGCCTTCTCCATCATTATCATTTCTGGTGTTTCAAGATGGGAGTGTTCTTTGCATGCCGTGGTTAGGAGTTGGACTCTTTTTCTTGAAGGAAGGTCCAGATCTCATCATAACACATATTTGTTTTTTTTTCCATTTGGAACGTATTTAACAACTTCAACTAGTGTTAGACATAGAAGATCTAGATATTATAATTCATGCTTCTGTGCTGATGTTTAGATTCCTGTAATTCTTTGTATGCTGGAGTATCTCACTGCAAATGATAAAAGTTCTGCTGCTCGCTTATAGTCTGGTTGCAGGATTGGGGCTCGCATTTCATTTGTTTTGTATCAAGTATATTGGTTTAATGCAGAATTCAGTTTAAATGCAGGGGTTACACGGTGGTAAGGGAGCAGTGCTGCTCGCTGCCCAGTTACTGCCGGGTTAGTGCTGGAGCCCTTACCACCACTTCAATGGGTGACGGTAAGAGCTCCTTCCCGAAATGGCAGCGTGGCAAGTGCGTACTTACCACACAGCCATTTCTTTTTTTGGTCTTTTCATTCACTGCGGTACAAGAGCCCTGGTGCATGTCAAAAACGGCTGATGCTGCCAATCCACAGATTAGTAAAAGGGCCACTTGCAAATAGCATTTTTGTAAACTGCACTGCATTTATAGGGTACTTTTATATAAACTATTTGAATGCATAAAACGCTGATTTATGCACATAAATTGGCTCTTATAAAATTAGGTCACGCCTGAAAGTATGGGGAGAGCAAGCCAGTGCATACTTGTACAGTAGGACAGCTTAGGGGTGTAGATTGTGGCAGCATGGGTGGAAGCAGAATGTCTATCTGTCCTTTCAATGTAATTTACCTTTCCCCCTGCAAAATAATATCTTGAATGAACAATAGACACTTACTGTTTCTAGATAAAATCTGAAAAATATTCTAAGGGGTTTTTTGAGGACCAACAGAAGGCTTGCTCCAATCACCATTTATATTTATGAACATCAGCCATAATTCTTCATAGGTCCTTATTAATATTTTCTTGTATCTTCAAAGTATATTCAAAAGGAGTATTTTAAATAGAGAGCATGCATATCAAAAATAGAGAGTATCTCTCAGGACTACCCAACATGATTGTGTGTTTCATAAAGCTGCACCAAGGTATTGTGAAATCGGCTGTGTGAGATGCTATACTGAGTTCTTCAGGTACCACTACCCTGATGCAGCTCTAGGCAAAACGTGATCATGCTGGGTTGTCCTGGGAGATACTCTATCTATATATATATATTTTTTTTATTTATAATTTCACAAAATAATTACAAGATACTGTTGTTACAGAAAACTCAGAAATAACAGGATTCACAAAAGGAATTATAATTGTATTTCTCGTATCAAAAAAAATAATATTTCCCTATCTTAGACCACCATCACATTAAGGGGGAGTCAGATAAATTAAGGAGAACAAAAACAAATTATTTATCTTTTTTTTTAGGCAATAGGACCTAGACCGCCCCACGGGTAATTAATACTACACTATTTCCCTTAATCCAAGAGGTCATTTGGCAATCTTCTTTAATTCAACAAAGCTATTCAATTGTTCAGGTTCATAGAAAATATACTTGTTGTCTAAGTATTTGATTAGGCATTTACATGGATAAGCTAGCAAAAAACTAGCTCCCAAAGCTTTAACGTCATGTCTCAATATTAGAAACTCTTTCCTTTTTTCCTGAGTGTATCTAGTAACATCCGGGTAGATCCACAGACGAAATCCCAAAAAAGGTTTTTGAGCATTTTTAAAGTATAGTTTCATAATTGAGTTAAGGTCCTGCTCAAAAACCAAAGAAACTAACAAGGTTGAGCAAGTGTGAATTTCAGGCAATGAATTTTCAAGAAAAGCTGTCAAATTTTGTAATCCATATTCTTGCACTTCCTGCACTTCTGATTTTCTCCTTTGTTCCTCCATTTCCTTCTGTGGAATTGGAAGGTAATATATTTTATTTATAGGAGGAATCATCTCGGCTCTATCTATATTTAAAATACTCCTTTTGAATATACCTTGAAGATGTACAAAATGTAAGGAGGAATATGAAGAATTATGGGAGATGCTTATAATATAAATGGTGATTGGAGCAAGCCTTCTGATGGTCCTCAATAAAAAACCTTAAAACTAAAATAATATTCTGTTTAGAAATAGTAGAGTGTGTGCTATCCAATCAAGATATTATTGTGCAGAGGGAAAGGTGAATTAAATGGTATGTTCTTGCTCCCTTGTAGAAGTTGTGAATTTTGTAGCCTAAAGTATTTAGCTTTGTTCCTTTCATATAGGCATGATTTCTGCAGGATTTGTGCTAGTATTTTATACAGATATATAGGAGTCTATAAGGGTAAGTTATAACAGGGTGTCCACATTTACTGTCATTGTTGCAGGTAAGTGTACATTTACACACATAAGTGGCAGCAAACCACCTCAGTGACATTCTTTAAGGGTGTGCGTAAGTGGCATTGCATATTAGTTCAAGGGAGGGGTGCTTTCACATGGGCAGAACATGGGAGGGACTGTCACCTACAGGTCTATGACTGGTGTAACTGTGGGAGCCTAAAAGTAAGGCATGCTGATACTGGGTTATGCTGGTACTCAATAATGTGTTCTGGGTACCCAAATCCCTTTAAAGATTAGGCTCTCACCACTGTATCCACTTATAGAGCTGCCTCCTTAAAGATAAATTCTATAACAGGGTGCTTGTTAGGAGCCCATTCTGTAAAGAAATCTAGAGACCTAATTTCTTTAATAGAATACTAGCCTAATCGGCTATATGTGCCATAGAGGTAGTATAAATGCTCACTTCTCAAGTGCAGAACATACAGAGATGGTCAAAGGATGCAAAGGAAAAACAACCTGGTCATCATCAAAGGCTTTATTGTGGAAAGGATCCAACACAGCTGGGTTTCAGCAACATCGTCTGCATCAGTGGTCAGTTTCCCACAAAACTTTATAGAGGTGCTGTTAGCATTGCGTACAGTTTATTTCCACCTTACTGAAAATCTTGATATGACTGCTAATTTACTATCAAATAATCACTATATCTGTAGAGAAGCAAACTGACATTAATTAATACACAATAATAAAGTTTCCTGCTAAGGGGAAATTTGCAATGCACCTAAAATTAATAGAGCTGCTGATAGCATAGATATCTTTATGTATACTCTACTATTTTACATAGAGCACCATTTCTATCATCAGTTGAAACTTAAGGGGGAAAAGAAACAGTGAAAAACCCCTCCAATTCAGAGAAAAATGACTGTTCCTAAAAGAAATCTGCCTTATATATTACCAGAGTACAATTACAAATTTTCCCTAATTCCAAAAAGGTTGTTCCAAAATCTGTGTTCTAACTTCCAGTCATTAACGTGGTCAAAAACATCAAGAACTTATCTTTCAAACATCTTCCATCAGCTGATAGTTCCTGGAAAAGGATATACCTCCTGACGCAGCTGTCTACAAAATAAGGTGCCTTTGTCGGAGTCTAGAATTTGTGTTCATTCCTCTTATTATTATTATTTGTTGCATTTGTATCCCACATTTTCCCACCTATTTGCAGGCTCAATGTGGCTTACATTATTCCGTAATGGCGATCGCCATTTCCGGAATGAGAAATACAAAGTGGTATTGCATTAAAGTTCATAAGTGACAGAGTAGATTAAGCAGTCAAGTGTAGAGAATTCATATTCGGAATGAGAAATAAAGTGGTATTGCATTAAAGTTCATTCGTGACAAAGTATCTGAAGCAGTCAAGTATAGAGAGTTCGGTTTTGCCCAGTTCTGGTATGAGTTTCGTTGTCTGGAATTTAGGATGGATCATTGTGGTATGCCTTATTGAATAGGTTGTTTTTTAGTGATTTTCGGAAGTTAGTTAGGTCGTGCATTGTTTTTATGGCATTTGTTAGTGCATTCCATAGTTGCGTGCTTATGTGGGAGAAGCTGGATGCATGTGTTAATTTATATTTTAGTCCTTTGCAGCTGGGGTAGTGGAGATTCAGGAATGTGCGTGCTGACCTTTTTGTGCTCCTGGTTGGTAAGTCTATGAGGTCTGACATGTAGACCGAGGCCTCGCCGTGAATGATTTTATGAACCAGAGTGCAAATTTTGAATGTAATATGTTCTTTAAGTGGGAGACAGTATAGTTTTTCTCTTAGTGGTTTGGCGCTTTCGTATTTCGTTTTTCCAAATATGAGTCTGGCTGCTGTGTTTTGGGCAGTTTGGAGTTTCTTAATGATTTGTTCTTTGTATCCGGCATAGATTGCATTGCAGTAATCTAGGTGGCTTAGAAACCATTGATTGTACCAGGCTGCGGAATATTTCCCTTGGGAAGAAAGGTTTTACTCTTACATCAGCCGATTTGAAAAATGGAGTGAAATCTATGGAACATATACAATGCTTCAAAGATATAAGACATTTGAAAGATAAGTTTTGGTTTGTTTTTTGTCATGATAATGACTGGAAGTTAGGACACAGATCTACTGAAGTATTGGAACAACCTTTTTGGTATTAGGAAAATTTTGTAATTGCACTCTGATAATAAAATATAAGGGTTTTTTTTAAGGAACAGTCATTTTTTCTAAATTAGAGGTTTTTTTCACTGTTTCTTTTTCCCCTTAAATTAAAACCGATGATAGAAATGGTGCTCTATGTAAAAGAGTAGAGTATACATAAAGAGAAAAATGCGATCAGAAACTCTGAGATTTCAGGTGTTAAGCTAATTAATTTTAGGTGCATTGCAAATTTCTCCTTAGCAGCAAACTATTATTGTGTGCTAATTTACTATGCAATATTAATGGTGCCTCTATGAAATTTTGTGGGGAAACTGACCCCTGATGCAGGCAATCTTGCCAAAACCTGGCTGTGTTGGGTCCTTTTCACAATAAAGCCTTTGATGATAACCAGATTGTTTTACCATTGCTTTCCTTGAGCACCTGTTTGTTCTGCACTTGAGGCTTGTCTTTGACAGAGGTTTCCCTCTTTTTCTCTACATACCTTTGTACCTTATAGTATTCTATAAGGCATGTGTGTGTGAGCCCCACCCAGAATCCATCCCATGTACACCTACCCTGCAAAACACACGGTGTGAGATTTGTGCATATTTACAGAATAGTGCTTAGGCGGAATACTGACATACATGTGTATGTGTGCACATATGTGCATATATGCTAGCATTCTATTTACGAATGTATTAGGTGAGTAAATGTTAGCATCTATTTTTCAGACTTGCTCCTTAGAAAATAATTTTCTAATAGGTCAACTTGATTAGAGGAGTAGGTAGGTGCCAGAGATGTGGACTTATTAGATAGGCACCTCTGTGTCCATATACAACTGCTCCACAAAATCTGGAGAAATTGTGGTTAAAATGAAGCCACAGACATTTTCAGAGACTGTTCCACGTATATTGGAGTTTTCTTGTAGTCAACTAGTGAGGGTCTTGGGGCATTTGCCTTCCTGTCCACCAGAACCCTCAAATCTCTGTACCCTGTGGGCCAAACCCTAGGGCTGTTATAGGTATAATGGAAATTACTTACTGTTAAGCCAGTTGCTCCTTTTGATCCCGGTCTACCCTGTTAGAATAAACATCACAATATATCTTATTACATAAGTAGGCATTAATTCACCACTTTACTTGCTTGAATAAAAATTGACTTAATTATGAACTGATTGACTTGCATTACCTTCCACCTTCAAGTCTTATCAGATATGCCATTTATTGACAGGACTTCTGAAGCTGAGGTACCAGGAGTCTTTATTCACAATCAGCAGGAGTTTTCCCCTTATTATATTCCATCTGTCTCCCTTTATAACCAGTTTTTGATAGGACACTAAAACCAAGCTCCTTTCAGAACCTAAGTAGAGAGGTGTGGTAGCTGTGTTAGTCCACTCTTAAAGGTTATCAATAGAAATCAAACCAAATAAAACATGGAAAAGAAAATAAGATGATACCTTTTTTATTGGACATAACTTAATATCAAGAAATGTATTAAGTTATGTCCAATAAAAAAGGTATCATCTTATTTTCTTTTCCATGTTTTATTTTGTTTGATTTCTATTGATAACCTTTCAGAACCTGGAAGAAATACATCCTGAATCTGAGCTGTTGAACAATGATTGAGAGTCCCTTTCCCCAATAGTGGGTTTGTTATTACCACTACATCCTTAGCCTTTACCAGCCTTCTAAGAATATGCCACAAACCAGATTTGATAATAAAATTTCCTGCATACCTAGCTTCAGAGAATGACAGGAACAATAATCAAAAGTTTTTAGGTAGGTAAACTCTTATTTATTCATATAAGAATGTGGCTTGATTATTGCCAATCCAGACTTCCTCCCATGTGGGTAATGACTTTGAAGGGAGACCGAGATGGTGGTGGTGCAGCCACATTGAACTGAGCTGCAAGCGTTGGAATGTGAGCTGAATTTGAAGCTGCTAAAGAAGTGCTCTTATTTATTTATTTATTTATTTATTTATTGCATTTGTATCCCACATTTTCCCACCTCTTTGCAGGCTCAATGTGGCTTACAATACAGCATGAATGGTGGAAATATATAAGAAAATAGACAATTTAGTATTACAGAAGGAACTTGGGTAACATTATAATGATAAAGCATGATACTCCTTGGAGGTTAGGTCAATCCTGTTTTTTGTTCAGGCAACTTCTCACAATTTTAGGGCTCAACCAGTGGGAGAGGGCCTGTTAGCAGTGGGACATTTGACCTGAGCATTTTTAATATTTTGCAGAGCCTAGAGCTGCAGACAGGCCTCTCATGACCCAGAAATAATTGAAGGGCCAGGGTTCTACAGGCAGTGACTGCTGAGGAGCTTGTGTTTGGAGATATTTGCAATAAAGAAATGCCTCCAGCAAATTCCCTGCGAGGTGATGGAGTGAAACTGGATGGGAAACAGGTGGGAGATCTCTGTGGTGAGTTGCTGGATCTGGGGAAATTTGAAGCTGAGCAAGTGATGGTATAGAGTCCTGTGTGCCAGCATGAAAGGCTAATTAGACCAACAGTGATCTAGTGGAGGCCTTATAGAATGCCATGACCAATCTGAAACAGTCCCAGACTGCAAAAAGTGAAAAATCTTTTGAGGACTCAGGGAGTCTTTTACTAAAGGTTAGCTCGAGTTATCTGCAGCAAGTCTCATTTTATTCCTGTGGGCCCTGCTGCAGATAACTCGAGCTAATCTTTAGTAAAAGACCCCCTCAGTCATTATTATCCTGGGTTACCATACATGGGATGCTGTTGGAGTAGCATGGAGTTAGAATAGATTAACTACAACAGCAAGTCACAGATCTAAAAGCCTGTAATGCGGCTTTTGTTAGGGAGAAAGAGGTAATTCATCAAAGGATAGAGAATCCAAGAAATCAAAATGCAGGGTTAGAATGTCAGCATCTACATGTGTAAATGCTGATACATTTAAATGGCTACAGGTATAAATTACTGATTTTACTATGCCAATTTTTATATCTGTAGATGCTATAGGATGCATAGATTTCAAGCAAGCATAGTTTGAGTGGTCCAAAAATCTGTACATGTATTTCTGTTTTTACAATTGCCATATGTAGGAATGGGTGTTTCCTTGGGGAAGCTTTCACTTGTCAAGACCTTGACCACACATAGGGGCTCCTAGAGGAGGGTCTGTGCCCTGCCAGGGGTTTACTCGGGGGAAGGGGGGATTTGGATGTTGTGATAGAGGGTTGGTTGGGGGGGGGGTATGCCATGTTGGGGGAGATCAGGGGAACCCTAGATAGGGGTGGGGACATAAAAGGTTGGAAGCTGACATACGATCCTGCACCTATTTTACAAGAGGTTCTACATTTGGCCAAGCCACTTGTAAAACAGTATGGGAATTCTCCACATCCTGACTTGATGTGTGAACTCCCCTCTCCATGTTCTGTCTAAAATCTGCCTCAAAATCAAATATACATAAAAAAACATGCAACAGCACCATACCAAATCTTGCAGCTGGGAGGAAAAAAAGTCCAGCATCACCAGAGATCCCAAACCAGGCCTTAAATTTTTTTTTTTGGGGGGGCTGAGCCCAAAATGAGGGCCACATTTTGCACCACCTCCCCACTGCTCTCCACCTCCCATCACAACTCCACATACCTGGACTGGTGGTGGGGGAGGGGGGAGTCTCCAAGCCCTGCCAGCAGAAGCCTTCCTCCAGCACTGTTCTCTGCCATGCTGCTTCCCCTGCAGCACGCATGCTTGGTTTTAATGAAATTGAGGATGCACGTGGGAGGAGGGGGTTAAGCAGGGCAGGCAGCAAAGCGATGGGCGTTGGAGAAAGGGACCCTCGCCAGCCAAACCAGCAGACCTTGGGGGATACAAATCCAATTTGGGGGGCCCAGGCCCCCAAGGCCCCCTGTCGCTACACCACTGTCCCAGATACCCTAGTTCTTTTCTAATCGTTTATTTTCTTTCTCCTTGGTTCTCTACCTTTCTGAGTAGATGAGCATACAGGATCCTATACTTAATCCAACACACAGTTTCCCATATCTTACAATTTATAAACCTGACTTCCTCTGTCAATGAAGGAAGGTGACTTGAGAATTGAGGAACAGGACCATACATTGTTCTCAGTTGTCTAACCAGTCCTAGGAACAGCTTGAAGGCTAATCTGGTAGAGAAGAAGTATGTCTCTTCCAAAGGATCGTTTGTGTCCAAAATTGATTAGAAACATATCTTTAAAAATTATCCTATCTAAAACAAGGAACCTAAAGAAGTAGTGTTTAATATTCTTTAACATATTAGTGCTCCAATCCATGATAACCCCTTAAGTTCTGTCAAGCTTGGATAGCAAAGACCTCTAGTGGCTCTACTAAAGAATTATATTGTGACCTGTTTTGTACCACTGGAGTTTCCAGAAAACGGGGAGTACTCTCCTGACCAGTGAGGTAATGGTAGGATTTAAACAAAGTTTCTACTAGTGGAACGAGTGTTCCTGGGGTGATGGTCACAATTTGAATAATTTTACTTGTAGTTAAGAAGACAGGCTGTCAATCATCATTTTACATTGTTAAAATAAGATACAAGTGGAAGCCATTTTTCCCCATGCAAGGCAAAACGAAATGATTTCTTAGCAAGGTATGTTTTGCATTTATAAGCTTGAAACAAGGACTTCCAATGCGAAAAGATTACTTTCAGAGCTAAAGACATCATGGTGTTAACAAGGATACATTCATTGGGTTTTAGCATGCATTTAAAGCATTGATCTTTAAGTATCACAAATTTAAAAGTTATTGAGCCAGGAAGGTGGAAAATGTTTACCAATAATGACCAAATTTCTTTCCAATATTTTTGAATACACACACAGTCAAATATAAGGTGCTTAATATTGCCTATTTGAGATTGGCAGGACCAACATAAGTGTATCTTATGGCTTATGCATATTTCATGCTCTGTTGCATATCCTCCTTTTTCCACCCTCCTTCTCTCCCTTCTTTATCCTAATTTTGAAAATATTTCCTGTTTCATGACTGTGAGCTCCTGTTTTACCTTGTATTGTAAAATGTTGCTTGTCTCAAGGTTGTGAGCTCTTGTTTTACCTTTGTATTGTATTAATTCCATTGAAACATGCTAAATTGTTTAATTTAATGATCTCGATTGCACTCCATCTGATAGTTTTACACTGGAAGAATAATCAACATGTCTCCTATCATGAGTGCTGGAATTGGCTTTGTTCATATAGGCGATATGAAGAAATAGCTGCTTTGAGAACAGGTCATATTTTGTCCTTTCGTAAAACTTGGTCATTGCTAGACAAATATGTAAGTTTAACGGGCATTTAATACCTGCTTGTTTTATTTGTTTACATTATAAATTACTTGTTTAAATATGCTGTCTGTTATATTCAATGTTAATCCACTGTCATTTGTTTTTTCTTTTGTTTTATTATGTTCGCGTTTTCTAATTCAAAATTATAAACTCTTACCGCATGGCCATGCGGCAGGGAGCCCTTACCGCTACCAACTGAGGTGGTGGTAAGGGCTCCTATCGTAACCCGGCGGTAACCGATTACTGCCAGGTTACCATCATGCTAACCATTTCCGTTGGGCCAGTGGTAGTCTCGGAACAGTGAACGGTAAGCCCGCATTTGACTTACTGCCGCTCTGTAAAAGGGCCCGTTAGTGGAACTTCTGCATACGCTTAGAAAAAACTAGTTTTTTCTGAGTTTGAGAGAACTGCTTATATTGATGCTTTTGGATGACTTTACATGCTTGCATATCTGATTTATCCTGCCATCTATGAACCCCTGTGCTACTTCACTCTACATGAAATCGTGTTCTCGGTTACAGTCTATAAAAATGGTCTGTGTTTTGGAATCTAACACCAAATATGCTACTTTGTAATTGCACATTTATTGATGCTTGTTCATGCTTAGCACTAAATGCCTCAATGTTCAGAAACTGTTCCACTGCATTTTAGTAGCTACAAAAGTTTGTATGAGACTAGAAATGTGCAAATATTTCAAGATTGAACTCAAAACCGACACATTTCGGTCTATTTTGAGTTTGATGGAATTTTCATTTTCCATAAACATCTCTCCCTCCTCAGTGGCCTTTGGCAGAGCCATCTCCCTCCAATTCACTGATACTAATGAGCCTCACTTCTGCTCATAAGACATCAACTATGGGGGTGTTGCGGAAAGGCAAGGAGGAAGCTGGGCTAAGAAGCGTTAGTGGGGAGAGAGGGGATGGGGCTTGGGCTGGGAAGTATCAGCAGGAAGCAAGACTCAATGACATCATGGGGGTGGTGTCTCAAAATGGAGAAATGCCAGCAGTGGTGAGGGAGGAGGGCAAGTGGACCTTTTGATATTAATGAGTGGGGAGGACTTGGAGACTTTTATAGAAGGATAAGAAAGAAGGAATGGTTCAGTGGCATCAGTGGAGGGATGAAGTAGGATTGAGAAGTGAAAAAAAACCTATGGACTTTTCTCCAGGCTTGTCAACTTGTTCTTAAAATCTATTTTTAAAATGTCTGCACATATATGACTATTGTATGTCTCTATGCATTTTTACACATTAAAAAATCTTTATAATAATTTGAACAGATTCTGGAAGGCTTTTCCTGTTTGGTGACTTTTACGGGTACATGGTTATAACTATAATCTTGATTGTGATGTAGACTTGTGATGACCTTTACTTACGGTTTCCCCTGGAAAGCCAGGATCACCTAAGTCCCCTTTATCTCCTTTTCGTCCCCTTTCACCTGCAGTTCCTCGATCGCCCTGTGAAAAACATTCATGATTTACTACTGAAAATATACTTAAAAAAAAAAATCTTTTATTGAAACATTTTCTTAAACTTTACAACTTGCAATTTAACAATATAACAGAACAGAAAAGCATCCATTGTAACTAGTACAGAAATTCACAAACTGCTTAAGTCCTTCCAGTTGCGTATGATAAGATGGAGAGCAACTGCTATCATAGTGTTAAACAGTTTTTGTTGACTATCTGGTATTATAATGTCTGGGTTGGAGGCATGTAAAATCATGGTTTTGTAAGAAATATCCAAATCTCTGGACAGGTCAAATATGAAAACCATTCTATTCCAAATTTTTGCAAAAGTAAATCATATGGGATTCTTCTAAACAAGAGCGGCATAGGTCCAATTTAGATAAATTTCTAATTTTGGCTATTTGGGATGGGGTCCAGTAAGCTTTATGAAAAATAAAATAAGATGATTGATATATTGCCGCTGATTTTGTGGGTCTTAGAGTTTTAGACCAGAATGTAGGCCAATCAAATTTAGAAGAGCAAAAACCTAATTCTTTCTCCTAGAATGATTCAAAAACATTTATGCACTTATTAGGTAAATCATGTATTTTATTATACAAAATAGAAGCTCTGTTTTCCCCCTAATTATTTGTTGACATAGAGAGGCATAATCGAAAGGTGCCGGCCATCTCTGGCGCCGGCGCCGCAAGCAGGCGGAGCCAACCGTATTTTCGAAAAATATGGCTGGCCATCTTTTTCTTCGATAATACAGTTGGGCCCGACCAAATGTCAGAGTTCGCCGGGGTTGAGATGGCCGGCCTCGGTTTTCGGCCATAATGGAAAAAAATGCCGGCGATCTCAAACCCGGCAAAATCCAAGTCATTTGGTCATGGAAGGAGCCAGCATTTGTAGTGCACTGGTCTCCCTGACATGCCAGGACACCAACTGGGCACCCTAGGGGGCACTTCTAAAAATTAAAAAATAAAATAAAAATAGCTCCCAGGTGCATAGCTCCCTTCCCTTGTCTGTTTAGCCCCCCACCCCACCCCTCACAACTCTACATCATTACCCTAAGGGGTGAAGGGGGGCACCTACATGTGGGTACAGTGGGTTTTGGGTAGGTTTTGGAGGGCTCCCATTTACCACCACAAGTGGAACAGGTGGGGGGGGGGGGGATGGGCCTGGGTCCACCTGTCTGAAGTGCACTGCACCCACTACAAACTGCTCCAGGGACTTGCACACTGCTGTCAGGGAGCTGGGTATGACATTTCAGGCTGGCATAGAGGCTGGCAAAAAAGTTTTTCTTTTTTTTTTTTGGGTGGGAGGGGGTTGGTGACCACTGGGGGAGTAAGGGGTGGTCATTCCTGATTCCCTCCGGTGGTCATCTGGTCAGTTCGGGCACCTTTTTGAAGCTTGGTCGTGAAAAAATAGGGACCAAGTAAAGCCGGCGAAATGCTTGTCAAGCCTGGCTTTTTTTCCCCATTATCAGGTGAAGCCGGCCATCTCGTGAGCACGCCCCCATCCCACCTCCATCCTGCCTTCACTACCCTGCCGACACACCCCCTTGATGTTTCGCCGGCTCCGCAACGGAAAGCAGTTGAACCCGACCAAAATCGGCTTTCGATTATACCGATTTGGCCGGGTTCAGGAGATCGCCAGCCATCTCCCAATTTGTGTCGGAACCGATTTGTGTCGGAAGATGGACGGCGATCACTTTCAAAAATAAGCCTGATAATGATGTGAATTCTGATGTAGAGGCCTTAAGGTTTGTTAGGGATTGAAAAGAGGATACGTAGGAGACAACCTGTTTCCATAAATTGGAATGCATTAGTGATATTTAAACAGCAATGCTAGAGCATCTTGGGAAAGTAAATTACCATTATTAAATAACTGTGATAAACACCATATCCCTTTAGTTTTCCATTGTGATTCTGAGTGCATTATGTAAATATGAAAATATGGTTCTTAAGATTTTGTTTGATTTATTTTATCTCATTAAGAGGCTCATTTTCAAAGCACTTAGCCTCCCAAAGTTCCATAGAAACCTATGGAACTTAGCCTCCCAAAGTGCTTTGAAAATATGCCTCTAAGGGGGTCCTTTACTAAGCCGCAGTAGTGTTTTTAGCTTCCCATAGAAATCAGCTGGCAGTAAACGCCGAGATGCCCATAGGAATATAATGAGCATCTCAGAGTTTATTGCCAGCTGATTTCTACCGCGAGCTATAAATGCTACTATGGCTTAATAAAAGGCCCCCTAAGGCAATGGTTCTCAGCTCATCCTTGGGACACACCTAGTCAGTCAGGTTTTCAGGTGAGGATACCTTCAATGAATATGCATGAGATATCTGTATAGAATGGGTCATGATTCAAGAAAGGTGAGCCCTTGGGCCAGAGCCGAGTTGGCGCTACCCGGTCAACCTGAGGGTTAGCCGGTCCCCAACTGGTGGCAGGCAAGTCACCCGGGCTAGGAACAGGAGAGACAGAACTAGGCACCAGGCCTAACTGCAGCTGAAGACTCGGCAGGAGCTGAGGTAAGGCTGGACTGGAGACAGGCAAGACAAGCAGGTCTGGAGACGGGCAAGGCAAGTAGGTCTGGAGACAAGGCAAGTTGGTCAGGAGGCGAGGCAGGGCTAGGAGGCAAGGTTGGAACTAGGAAGCAAGGCAAGTATGAGGAGGCAAAGCTGGCAGAGGTCAAGGAGTCAGGGCAAGGCAGACTGGAGCCAAGGCAAGGTAAGCAGATCAAGGCAGAGCAGACTCAAGAGACCCGTTGCGGAAGGTGCTGGAACAATGCCAGGAGCTTCCTTAAATCCTACTTGGCTGTCACTGCTGCTGGGGAGTAAAAGGAGTTCTTCAGTGAATGCACGCAGCCTAGGAAGCCAGCATCAGCCAGCAAATGGAGTTGCAGCTTGCGAGCAGGCCACTGCCCAGAGGACTGCCACAGAGCAGAAGGTGCGTCGGGGCAGGGGACACGATAGTGATCGTGAGAGCATGCACATTTATCTCATGCATATTCATTGTGGATATCCTGAAAACCTGACTGGCTGGGTGTGTCCTGAGGACTCCACTGAGAACCCCTGCTCTAAGGGGTAGTTAAATGTTTTGTGATAGTTTGTGAAACTCTTAACACACCTACTTTAGCACTACATTTATGACTAATGAGTTGCTTTGAAATGAATAATTTTGTATTGCAGTAATTCATTAGCAAAATGGCCCAGTTAGTATATGGCCCTCATAATGCATAATGATCAATTCATTGACTATTTATTTGAATTTATTTACCGCTTTTTTTAAAATTAATCCAGGGCAGTGTGCATTTTATTCCTATGGGCCCTGCTGCAGATAACTCAAGCCAGGGACGTAGCCAAACTTCTGTGGGAGGGGGGTCCAGAGCCAGAGGGGAGGGGGCACATTTAGCCCCCCCCCCGGCGCCGCCCCCCCCACCGCCGCCATTGCTGCCCCCCCGCATCTTTGTCGACCCCCCTCCCACCGTAAACCCTCCCCCGCCGCCGCCTACCTTCGCTTTTGCTGGCGGGTGACCCCAATCCCCGCCAGCCGACGTCCTCTCCGTCCTGCTGAGAGAAAAAAGTCTTCTTCCGGCTGTTGCATGCTGACGTCCTGCACATTGTACGTGCAGGATGTCAGACTCAGAGAACAGAACGTTCTGTTCTCTGAGTCTGACGTCCTGCACGTACAATGTTCAGGACGTCAGCATGCAACAGCTGGAAGAAGACTTTTTTCTCTCAGCAGGACAGAGAGGACATCAGCTGGCGGGGATTGGGGTCCCCCGCCAGCAAAAGCGAAGGTAGGAGGGGCGGGGGCGGGTTTGCCGGGAGGGGGGTCCAGGCTGGAATCTACGGGGGCCCAGACCCCCTCAGGCCCCACGTAGCTTCGCCACTGACTCAAGCTAACCTTTAGTAAAAGACCCCCTAAATCATTACAACAGTAATTGGTTTTACATACCTTTGGTCCTACGAGTCCCTCTCCTGGAGGCCCACGAGGTCCTGGTATTCCTTGCATTCCTTGTCCACCCTGATAATTAAATCAGAAAATTATTAAAGTAAAATGTTTATTTTACCAATTAGATATTGAAAACCAAGCTACAGCATCTATATAGCTATATATGACAGAGGCTGATATCACCTTATAGACTAACCAATTTCTTGAGGAATGAGCTTTCATGGACAAGACTCCACTTCATGGATTAACATGACAACTACATCTTTTTATGTCAAATTAAAACACTGTATACCAGGGGTGCACAAGTTCAGTCCCACAAACAGACCAGGTATTCAGGACATCCCTAATAAATACGCATACTATACAAAACAAGGCTGTACTTTCTTATATTAGTCAAAAATTTCAATTACATTACTAACATGACTAATTCTCCAAATACATTTACATATCAAATTTTATTATTACTGTTTTCACAAATATAATCTAAAATTCATATTTAATGCCATTTAATTAAAACCCTCAACTTTATTTCAAAGTGTAATCCCAAACAGTATATCCTCTTTTGCAAATCATCAAGGGTGAAATAGTAAATCATTTCTTGCTACTTGACCAACCTGTACATCCATGTCTAGTTTAGAGTCAAGATTACAAATAGAAGAATGCAAAGGCAGCAACACTCCTTTATTTTCAGGGTCCTTCTCTGATTCGTACTTCTTTTAACATCAACCCATAATAAAACAGTCTCATCCACATTCTGCTTAAGGAGGTGAGCATTCATCCATCAAGCACCCTGCCAAAATAGCTATTCACAAGATCATATGTCTCCTCCAGTGTAGATTAGCATGGAACAACAATTTGAATGTCTTCAGTGTAAATGAAATAAGATAATCCTCCAGAGCTCTGAGCTCATGTCTGAGGGAGCTCAGTGAAACATTAAATAAAATGGGAGAAAGCGGAGATCCTTGAGGTACTCCACAGCTGGAGCAACAAGATTTGGAATTCTCCTCATTTCTGATAAATCTGTAAAAAAAATTTTAAGGATGAAAACCAGGCCCAAACTGCATCCATAATTCCTATAGTGCTAAGTTTGTGTAAGAACAGGTCACGATCTATAGCACTGAATGCTGATGAGAGATCCAACTCTATTGGCAAGGTAGCTTCTCTGCAATCTACAATCCCTCTAAATTCTAATGTCAGTGCAAGCCAGAGTGTTCTAGTGTTTTAACAGCTTCTGAAACCATAGAATCTGAGACAAAGTATCGTAAATAATCCTGAGTGGTGTAGCAATTACCACTTCCACAATCTTGGCTAAAAAAGGAATACTAGTAATCACTAGATAATTGGTACGCAGATCAAGATTAGTTCCAAAGGACTTTAAAATGGGAGTTAGCATAATAAGATTAAAGGGTCCTTTTACTAAGCTGCGTTAAGCAGCTAGTGTGTTTTTTACTGTGTGTTAAATATTAGCGTGGACCCTTGCTAAGGCCTAACATGCATTAAGACCGGCCAGTGTGGGTAAAAATCCTCTGTTAGCTGCTTAACATGGGTATGAATAGTGTGTGGCCATGATAGGAGCCGAGGAGAGGACTGGCTTGCTATGACAGAGGCAAGAGCAAGCAGTAGGTGCAGTCATAATGTCAACAGTCTGGTAGCGTGGCTGTAGTGACTGATCCTCTCTCCTGAACTCCCCATAAGATTACCCCCCTCCCCAAGGTTGTCCCCCATCTGGTAAGACCCCCTCTGAAAGACTCCCACCTGATCTAATTCCTGAAGCCTCACCTCCCTTCCAAACAGCACATTTATGGTTAGCCCCTCTCGTTTCTTAAACTCTTCCCCTAACAGCAAGGTGACCCTCCCTCCACTGTTTATTACCAAGTAACTGGGATTTAATAGTACCAATTTTACCCTTAAAATAGTCGGCTAATTCAGCAGCGGAGCAGGGGGCCTACTGCCAAATTGGGTTGGCACAATATCCTTTATGCAGCCAAACCCCTGCTCTTTGCCCCTCCATCCCCCTGGTTCCCACTCTCTAACTTAAAATATTAAATACCTGAGCTGGCAGGGATCCCTAAGTCATGCCAACTGAAGAGCTCCTTGATATCACCCTGACCCCCCTCTAACACAGCTCGGCAGTCAGTGACGGCTTTAATGATCTGCCCGACACTGATAACTGGCACATGCTCAGTTTCAAGCAGTATGAATTAAACTGTTGTAAGGTCTCCACCTCCGGGAGACTCCTGGAAAAATCTCCTGCACTCTTGAGTCCCTCGGCCCTTTAGCTGAGCTGTGTGCTGTAATCCACTGCTAAAGAGCATACGGCAATCCACAAGGTCAGATCATTATACTTTATTGTAATCCCTTTGTGTCAACTGCTCCTCCAAAGGTAGTTCCCACCACAGCATTTCTCAAGAAGCATAGCAGTTCAACAGCATAGCATTCAAAACAAAAAAACCCAAAAGGTTACAAAATCTCAGCAGTTCATATAAAGCAGTTATGCAAACCAATTCTTCAAACAAAGTAGCTAAAAAGGACTCAAACTCCCAGAAGTTCATGTATAACAGGTATGCAAAGTAATTCTCTAAACACGGTAGCTCCAGAAAGGGTTCAAACCCTCCCCAACAGTTCATGTCAGCAGTTAGGCAAAACAATTCCCCAAACACAGCAGTTCAGAAAGGGTTCAAATTCCCAGCAGTTCATGTATAGCAGTTATGCCCAAAACCACCACTCCTCCTCTCTCTCTTTCAAAAGAAATCAACCTAGGGAGAGTGGCAAGGGTCCCTTCCCAACCAGGCCAGCATTATACCCTGACCACCACCCGTGTGACCCTTCCAACAAGCAATTATTGGCACTAATTAGATGTAGTTGGAATTTACATGCATAAATTTAGGCACGGTATCTGTGTCTAAATGATACATATGAGTAAAAAAAGGCGCCATGTATAGAATTCACCCTTTATGCACATATTTGCACTGCTACACTAGTAGTGAAAGAAACAGAGACACCTACTTTCTTTTATAGCGTAGACTCCAGAGAGGTGTCTTCTTGACACCTTAAAAAAGGTTCCATCTATAGACTATATAGCATATGTTAGTTTACAAACATATTCTAGTCAGAAGGGGGAAGTTATCAACGTGGGAAACTTAAGTCGGGTTATCCTATATAATAATTCTCACCTCCAACATTCTGAGGCTGCCTGGAACCGTGGATCATGTTGGAGTAGATAATAGTGATGTCACACAGCCCACACCAGATTGGCCAGTAGAAGGGAGAGGGGCGGAGCCACGATACAGGGAGCAGCGAATCAGCAGAACACGGGGAATGCACAGCAGCAGGAAAAGAAGCCTCTCTCACACAGTCACTCTCACATACACTCTCTCAAACATACACACTCAGAGGAAAACATTGCTAGCGCCTGTTTCCTTTCAAACAGAAACGGGCCTTTTTTTTTTACTAGTTTTACTATAAATTGAGTTATTTTAGCAGACAGTCTCATTGCATAAAATGGGACCCTTTACTAAAATAGTCTGACTTGCTGTAAAATATCCTGACTCAAAAGCAGTCCACGTTGATAACTTCCTGCCATTATAGCACTCTTCTGTTTAGCTGGCTCTAGATGAAGCCCCACAAAATGTTGTGTTCTCTGTTTTAATAGCATGATAGCAGTAGAAAATACAGTAATTTAGATTCCTCAGGTATCTGAAAGAATAAAAATTTCAATTACGCAAACAGGAGATCTTAAAACTCATATGAAGAATCCTACGATGACTAATAATGGAATCTAGTTGTATGTCCCTGATACATGGTTTTGTTCTTTTAAAATGTGAATAAATGAAAGCTCTGAGTTTTTTTATACTCTCTGTTGCGGAATGGTTGATGGCTTGTTTTTACCTTAGGTCCCTGAATCCCTTCACCTGGAGGTCCAAGCAAGCCTGGTTGTCCTTGTTTTCCTTCATTTCCCTATATTAAAATTAAAAACACAACTCCTCATAATGTAACCCATAATTGTACTGTAACACATTGTATTTCCATCATCACAATGTATTGTAAGCCACACTGAGTCCGCAAATAGGTGGGAAAATGTGGGATACAAATGCAATAAAATAAATAAATAAAAATACCCAGTAATTTTGTTAAAATTTTAATTCCAATATCCACTTCCCATGTATTGTGCAAACCTTACATGATCATTTACAGATGGAAACACATATTTAAGCACTGTTATTTTATTGCCATTTAGGTTTAGGATTAGTTTTTCATCATTTTTGAACGCACACAGCCAAGAGTATATACCTTTGGTGGGGCTGAACAGAGACTTCCATATTACAACATGGGTAGAGCTGTCACCAGCACTCTTTAGAAAGTGCTGCTTTAGAAAGCATAAAATATTCTATGGTCACCTCTGTTCTCAAGCTCAGCCAGTGTGAATAAGTACCATATTTTTCGGACTATAAGACACACTTTTTTCCCCCCAAATTTGGGAGGAAAATGGGGGGTGCGTCTTATAGTCCGAAGGTAGCGATTTCCCTCCCTCCCGCCCCCCCCCCCGAGTTCGGGATCACCCTCCCTCCCCCTGAGTTCGGGATCGCCCTCCCCCCCGGCCCTGTCACCACTTCTCCCTACTCACGTCACGCGATCTTCCCTGATGGTCTAGTGACGTCGGGGCAGGAAAGAGCCCCCTCTTTCCTGCCCAGCGCGCTGCTCTCCGTCCTCCTGTATGCAGCCTGACGGTCTCTCGCCGAGACCATCAGGCAGCATACAGGAGGACGGAGAGCAGCGCGCTGGGCAGGAAAGAGGGGGCTCTTTCCTGCCCCGACGTCACTAGACCACCAGGGAAGATTGCGTGACGTGAGTAGGGAGAAATGGTGACAGGGCCGGGGGGAGGGCGATCCCGAACTCGGACAAGATGCACCGGAGCACCTAGGTTTTAGAGGAGGGAAAAAGGAAATTTTTTTTCCTATTTCCCTCCTCTAAAACCTAGGTGCGTCTTATGGTCCGGTGCGTCTTATAGTCCGAAAAATACGGTAGTTGAAAAGTTATTCATCTTACAGTGAAACCCTACCTTGAGTTCTGTGCACAGCTCTGGAGAGAAAGGATATTCTGCATGATCTAAGTGGACAGGAGAAGTTCCTGCCCATTTAAACCATGTTGAGCTGGCTGGCTGATGATATTCAGTGTCACTTAACCAGGCCAAGCTGCTGCATATCAGCATTGACCATTGCGACACTGTTTAGGCAGTGCTAGAGCAGCTGGAGGTGGAGTTAGGTGGTTTCGGAAGTTTTCCAGGACCAATGATATTCATTGCTGGTGCCTGCATACCTAACTGGGCACCGAATATGAGCTATACCCGCATAATTTCCAGGTACTACCACAGTTCCCGAACGTGGCCTGGCATTGAATATCCGGGCCTATTTTAGCCAGTGGGAACACTGGGCTCCTCCAATTGAATATCAGGGGAGGAGGGGTGAACTTCTTCAAAACAATATTGATAATTGGGATATATTCAGAAGGAGGACAACCAGAATGCTGCATGACTCCATTCTCAAACTAATCTAGTAAAATTAAAATGGACTAATGCACCTATATTGCCCTCCTCAATCCAACTAAAAGGATACAGGTTTCCATAGCAAGTAGGTTTTTAGCTGTACTGTAAGAAGGCATTTCTGGCGGTCATTACTTGGGTGGGGGGGGGGGCAAATAGTATTTTCAAAGTACAAGGAAACCTGATTCGATTCCCACTGTGGCTCCTTGTGACCCTGGGCAAGTTACTTAACCCTCCGTTGCCCCAGGTACAAAATATGATTGTGAGCCCATTAGGGACAGAGAAAGTACCCACAGAAGGCAGTATATCAAATATATAACCTCCCTTAACCCTCTCCCTTTACTCACACTATTTTACTCCATTTGTCCATGCCCCCATACTGACAGAGCAGTGTCTTCCCTGGCTGAAACCCCTCCTACCCCTACTCCCCTCTTTCCCCACCCCTAAGGTAGCCCTCGCCCCCTCTAAGGGCTACCTTTAAAACAGTGGTGTTTGGGGGGGGGGGGGGGGGGTGTCTTCGGGCAGGAGCAATGCCCAGGCCAGCACCAGCTGCAGAATGGTGCTCCTAGTATCCAGTAATCTTAGCATACAAACTGCGCTTTCATTTAGGTGATAAGATTATAGAATTAGGGAGTTGATGTTTTCTCCAATTTGTTTGTTCTTATGATATACTTGTTTGAATTAGGTGTATCAAAGTGAGGGTCCAAAGTGAATACATTTGTGCATTAGTCCCTGATGCAGGCAACTGTGCCAAAACGTATTTTGGCTATTGATGGAATCATTACAACCTGTGATTTGAAACATTTGCTACCCTTCTTGGATTTTTTCTTTTTCTTGGTTAAGTTTGAACCAGTCAAAAATAAACCGGATATTCAATGCTGGTCACTGAAAACAGCTCAGCATTGAATATCTGGGCTCAGTGTCGACCATGTGTGTTAGCTGGACTTACTCCTGCAGTCTGAATATTGTAAATGATAGTAAATGATGACAGATAAAAACCTGCACGGTCCATCCAGTCTGCCCAGCAGTCACATTCATTATCAAATTGTTATTGAACCAACAATCCAATAGTATTATTACAACATTTTACTCACTAAGTTCCACTTTACCATGTCTTCCCCTCCCCCACTGAGATATACAGCACATAATCTGAATGTAATATAAAATATTAATTCTTGATCCTGAACTATCCTTACCGTTTTGAGGGCTCAGACCATAAAAGTCTACTCGGCACTGGCCCTACTTTGCAACTACTGGAGTTGCCATCGAAACCCCCTCCAACCTATCCTAATCTGTCTTGCTATATACAGGACATCAACCGTAAGTCCATCCAATATTGCCTTCACTTCCCTACTGCTGGAGCTGCCATCTAAGCACCATTCCTACCCATCATAAATGAACTTATTGCTGTTGACGTGTCAAGTTTTGTTTTGATACTATCCTCTTTCTGTTTAGGAATTCTTTGTGCCTATCTCATGCATTTTGAATTCCAACACTGTGTTTTTCTCCACCACCTCCACCAGGAAGGCACTCCAGGCATCCATCACCTTCTCTGTGAAAAGTATTTTCTGAGGTTAATCCTAAGTCTACTGCAACCTCAATTTATGTCTTCTAGTTTTACTGCATCTCTGACTCTGGAAAAGATTTGTTTGTAGATCGATACCATTCATATATTTAAACATCTGTACCATACCTTCTCTATCCCTTCTTTCCTATAGGATATACACATTCAGGTCTTCAAGTCTCTTCTCATATGTCTCTTGCTGCAATCCTGATATCATTTTTGTTTCCTTTCTATGGACCACTTCAAGTTTTCTTATGTCCCTAGCAAGATATGGCCTCCAGAACTGAACACAATCTGGCCAATATTCAGCACTATTGAACTGACCACACTGGGTCAGACCAATGGTCATTCCAACCCAGTATCCTGTTTTCAACAGTGTCCAATGCAGGCCACAAGTACCTGGTAGAAACCCAAATTCCATGGTACCAATCCCAGGGCAAGCAGTGGCTTCCCCACATCTATCTCAATAGCAGACTGTGGACTTTTCCTCCAGGAACTTTTTTAAACCCAGATATGCCCACCACTGTTACCACATCCTCTGGCAATGAATTCCAGAGCTTAACTATTCGTTAAGGAAAAAAATAAATAAAGTATTTCCATGTAAATTCATTGAGTGTACCCTAGTTGTCGTACTTTTTGAAAGAGTAAAAAATCGATTCACTTTTACCCATTCTACACCACTTGGGATTTTGTAGACCCCAGTCATATATCCCCTCAGCCGTCTCTTTTCCAAGCTGAAGAGCCCTAACCTCTTTAGCATTTCTTCATATGAGAGAAGTTCAATTCCCTTTATCATTTTGGTCACTCTTCTTTGAACCTTTTCTAATTCTGCTTTGTCTATTTTGAGATACGGCGACCAGAATTGAATGCAGTACTCAAGTTAAGGTTGCAAAATGGAGCAATACAGAGGCATTATAATATTCTTGATCTTATTTACCATCCCTTTCCTAATCATTCCTAGCATCCTGTTTGCTTATTTTTAGCCACTGCAATACACTGAGCAGAAGATTTCAGTGTATTGTCTACAGTGACACCTAGATCTTTTTCTTGGTTGCTGACTCCCAAGGTGGACCCAAGGTGATTATTCTTCCCAATATGCATCACTTTGCATTTGTCCACATTAAATTTAATCTGCCATTTGGATGCCCAGTTTTCCAATTTCCTAAGGTTTTCTTGCAATTTTTCACAGTCCGCATATGTTTTAACAACTTTGAGTAGTTTTGTGTTATCTGCAAATTTAATCATAGGAACATAAGCATTGCCATACTGGGACAGACCAAAGGTCCATCAAGCCTAGTATCCTGTTTCTAACAGTGGTCAATCCAGGTCACAAGTACCTGGCAAGATCCCAGAACAGTAAAACAGATTTTATGCTGCTTATTCTAGAAATAAGAAGTGGATTTTCTCAAGTCCATCTTAATAAAGAGCAATGGATATTTCTTTTAGGAAATTATTGAAACCTAACTGCTTTTACCATATTCTCTGGCAACGAATTCCTGAGTTTAATTACACATTGAGTGAAGAAATATTTTCTCTGTTTTTTTTTTTTTTAAATTACTACTTAGTAGCTTCATTGCATGCCCCCTAGTCCTAGTTCTCTTGGAAAGAGTAGACAAGCAATTCACATCTACCTGTTCCACTCCACTCAGTATTTTATAGACCTCTTATCATATCTCCCCTCAAAGCTGAAGAGCCCTTGCTGCTTTACACTTTCCTTATAGGGAAGTCATCCCATCCTCTTCATAATTTTTGCCATCCTTCTCTGAACCTCTTCTAATTCTGCATTATCTCTTTTGAGATGCGGTGACCAGAATAGCACACAGTATTCAAGATATAGTTGCACCATGGAGAGATACAAAGGCATTATAATATTCTCATTTTTGTTTTCTATTCCTTTTCTAATAATTCCTAACATTCTATTTGCTTTTTTAGCTGCCACTGCACACTGAGCAGAGCAGTGCATCTGCCCCTTAGCCACTTTCCACTTTTCCTCCCTTATTTGTGATCCTCTTGAGCTTTTACTGTTAACTGCTGAACTGCCATATGGTGTTTGGTGGTATATCAAATGAAATAACATAAAATAAATAAATAAAATAAATTACCTTCTATCCCACGACTTTCTAATTTCCTCAGGATTCTTTCATGAGGTACTTTGCCAAATGCCTTTTGAAAATCCTGATACACAATAACAACTGGCTTACCTTTATCCATATGTTTGTTAACCCCTTTAAAGAAATGTAGTAGATTGGTGAGGCAAGATTTCCCTTCACTAAATCCATGTTGGCTTTGTATCATTAATCCATGCTTTTGAAAGTAATTTTGTTCTTTATAATAGTTGCTACCATTTTGCCCAGCACTCACGTCAGGCTCACTGGTCTATATTTTCATGGATCACCTCTGGAACCCTTTTGAAAAATTGGTGCTACATTGGCCAAATACATGTGGGAACAACTTGATATGTATTTTTTTGTTTCTGAAAATTTTGATAATATTCTTTGAATTTTGTTTTATATTTTGAATGTTCATCACATGCATTTTATATTTTATTTCTATAGGCGATGACCGATGTGACTTCATATTAGATGTTTAGTTTTTAATTCATTTAGGGGGTCTTTTACAAAGCAGCACTAGCGTTTTTAGCTCGCACTACAAATCAGCTGGTGCTAAACGCTGAGACGCTCATTATATTCCTATGGACGTCTCGGTGTTTAGTGCCAGCTGATTTGTAGCGTAAGCTAAAAATGCTAGCACTGCTTTCTAAAAGACCCCCTTATATTCCAATTCTGATACAGGTGAAAGTGAAACATTTCCATGTTGGGCTTTATGTGATCACTGTTTTTATTTTAATTTTGATATTTGTGTAAAGATATTTTTTTCATTTTTTGAATTTGTGGTTTGTTTTTTTATGCCTGCTTCTTTTTATAGCTAAATGTAACTTGCCTTGAGTCACCAATGAAAATGTATGGGCTAAATCCAAATGAATGAAAATAAATAAATAAGATAAAATAAATAATTGAAGACATTCAATGCTAAGAAACAAATGAACTTGACTTACCTTTGGTCCTGGGAGGCCTTCTCCTGGTGGACCAGGGAGACCCACTGGTCCTCTAAAACCTTGCTCACCCTGCAAAATGATATGCTTGAAATGTTAATATATATGAACCACTTAAAAAAATAATTGACTTAATGGGACTCTTTTTCTAAAATGCAAGTAGGGTCTTGTACTTACTGCATGTTAACAGCAAAAATGAACATGTGATTTTAAATGCAAAACCTGTGCAGTAAATGCAGGGGGCATGTCCTGCATCCTTGCATTTACCACACAGGACAGTCAGTTAACACACAAGCACCTTGATACATGCCTGGGCCAGTAATGCAGGCCCTCCACTATGGGCCTGGGCATGCAACAGTGCCTGTATGTTAACTTTCAACAGTACAGCTACTCACAGCAGTGCCATCTGTTTCTGGCATCTCCGAGCACATCCTCCAAACTCTCCAACCCCCCCCCCCCCTGATCATCTTATCTCAGTACTCCCACCTCCTGGTCACATCCCCTCACCCTCAATCATGTCACCTGAAGCCCCCCACCACCTGCCACAGCCTTCGAATCCCCTCACCAAGCTCCTCCCACTATGCACACCCCTCCCACCTATCCCCAAACAAATCATTCATCTCAGCCCCTTCTGATTCTAATGCGTGTGGCTCCTGGTTCAAAATGTATTGGTTTGGGGCAAGGTGGGAGGGGCTTGGTGGTGGGTTATTTGGAGGATGTGATTGGGGTTTGGCCATCTCCGTACTTTGGATTGCAGGTAGCACACCTGCATTTACTGCCTCCTCTTGACATGACAGTAAGTGCAGCTGCACTATCGGCACTTGTGAGAGCTACTATGTGGTAGTGACCCATGTGCTAGCTGTCATAGCCAGCCACTCCTCTGCCTGCCCAAGTCATGCTCATCTCCTGCCCACTTCTGCACTGGCTGCTGTAACAATGCGGAAGACATTAGCACAATTCTGTGCTCGTGTCTATCTTGTGGCAAAACCTGCATTTGCTGATTAACACATCTACAAAAATCTCTATAGAACTGTATGTATCCAATCATAGGTAGACTGCTTGAATTTATTTATCAAATACAAGAAATGATTTGTACCTTAGGCCCTGGAAACCCTTTTCCCTCCAAGCCTTGCTCCCCAGGGGATCCTGGAAGTCCAGGAAGTCCCTAATTAAAAAAAAAAGAGATGAATTGATCTAATTAGTATATATTATGCATACATCTTTTATTTATTTATTCCACTAATAATCATGGATTAATATGAGAAAGAAATATTGACATATGAACCATTCACACAGAAACAAGGACCATCTTTAATTTTTATTCATATACTTTGACTTTGGAACTTGCTGCAGGCATGTAGTATCTACAATTATTTGCACCTGCTTTTTTTGTGGGTAGATTTTGTTAAAAAAAACAGTGCATAATGTCATTAAAATATTTGGGTGTCAGACTTTCTAATTGGTTAGATACCCTTTTTGACCTGAACTATAAACCTTTGATTCAAAAACTGCAAGAGAACTTGAGAGAGTGGAATAGGGGAGTCTTTTCCTGGTTGGGTAGAATGGCTATACTTAAAATGAATGTGTTACCTAGACTCCTCTATTTGCTTCAAGCTCTACCTATTGTTATTAGGGACCATCTCAATGTCAACGTCTGCTACTCTCTTTTGTGGGGGGTAGTAAGTAGCTTTGTATACCCAAGGGTACCCTGTTTAGACATAAAGAGCTGGGGGGCCTGGGGCTACCTGACCTGTGTAGCTATTACTTGGTGACCCAGGTGAGGCATGTTTGCACTGCTGTGTGAATCTGGGCCTTTGAGGTGGAGCTCCTTCTGTAGATAATCCCTTTACTAGCCCTGTCTTGTGGTTGTGGAGGCAGCTACGGAGTTGTTTAGAGGGAGTGGGTACAGTCTCAATGCTAGTCCCTTTTATTACAGTCTTTCAGATGCATCCCTGATCCGAAAAGGGTACCCTGTTTAGACATAAAGAGCTGGGGGGCCTGGGGCTACCTGATCTGTGTAGCTATTACTTGGCGGCCTAGGTTAGGCATGTTTGCACTGCTGTGTGAATCTGGGCCTTTGAGGTGGAGCTCCTTCTATAGATAATCCCTTTACTAGCCCTGTCTTGTGGTTGTGGAGGCAGCTACGGAGTTGTTTAGAGGGAGTGGGTACAGTCTCAATGCTAGTCCCTTTTATTACAGTCTTTCAGATGCATCCCTGATCCGAAAAGGGTACCCTGTTTAGACATAAAGAGCTGGGGGGCCTGGGGCTACCTGACCTGTGTAGCTATTACTTGGCGGCCCAGGTTAGGCATGTTTGCACTGCTGTGTGAATCTGGGCCTTTGAGGTGGAGCTCCTTCTGTAGATAATCCCTTTACTAGCCCTGTCTTGTGGTTGTGGAGGCAGCTACGGAGTTGTTTAGAGGGAGTGGGTACAGTCTCGATGCTAGTCCCTTTTATTACAGTCTTTCAGATGCATCCCTGATCCGAAAAGGGTACTCTGTTTAGACATAAAGAGCTGGGGGGCCTGGGGCTACCTGACCTGTGTAGCTATTACTTGGTGGCCCAGGTGAGGCATGTTTGCACTGCTGTGTGAATCTGGGCCTTTGAGGTGGAGCTCCTTCTGTAGATAATCCCTTTACTAGCCCTGTCTTGTGGTTGTGGAGGCAGCTACGGAGTTGTTTAGAGGGAGTGGGTACAGTCTCGATGCTAGTCCCTTTTATTACAATCTTTCAGATGCATCCCTGATCCAAAATGGGTGGCAGGGAGGTGAAGATTAAAGGGTTTAGCCTTGATAGTTCACTTATTACAGGAGGGACAGTTGAAAGCATTTGCCCAGCTCCAATCAGAGTTTGATTTAACTAGGCTGGAATTTTCTTCTATCTTCAGTGCTGACATAGCCTGCACTGTGCGCCCTATAAGACAGCCACCACAAAGGATCCAGGTGCCCCGGAGGAACTTTGGACTCAGCATCCCCCCACCATGAGAAGCTTGATCTCTGTACTCTATAAGTGTATTCAGGGCTTTCAATTTGAGAAACTTTTTTATATGACTCACTGGGAGACTGATCATCAGCAGACATTTTGTATCCCGCAGTGTAAAGAGGTGGTTGACTTGGTACATACGACTAGTGTCTCGGCTCAGCAGCAAGAGACCAATGTTAAGGTGTTTATGCGCTGGTATATGACCCCTGTTTGGTTGCAATCCTTTCATGGTGGGGGTCTGGGCATTGCTGGAGGGGCTGCAAGGAGCGGGGTTCATACTTATACATGTGGTGGGCTTGTCCTTACATTCACTCATTTTGGGATCACGTACTAGCTGATATTAATGGGGGTTGAACCTGGGGAATACACCTGAGCTGTGCTTATTACTTATTACCTGTGGTTATTATTTATAGGACTTAACCATTGTGCATTTGATCAATAGAATGTGCTATTGCTACAACCTGCTACAACCTTCTTCCCAGTGATAGGGGATTGGTACAAGAGACTGAGATTTGTGATTTTGACGGAGCAGCTGACTGCTATTCAGGGGAGTACAGTAGGGAAGTTCTACAGGAGGTGGTCATGGCTCCAGCAGTTTTGGGGCACTAAACCGGACCTGTCAGCAGGTGTCAGTTCATGATGGCCTCGTTTCTTTACTTGTGTTCTACCTCTGATTTTGGTAGCTCATAATTGAACATCTTTCTGCACTCATATCCATTATAGCAGTTCTTCTATATGCTTTTGGGATGGGGGGGGATGGGAGGGGGAGCTTGAGGGAAACTGTTCAGAACTTGGTTGATGCTGACTTGATTTGTTTGTTGTCTTTTGTTTTGACTCTGAGCCTGGGGCGTAGCCAGACACCCAGTTTTGGGTGGGCCTGGGCCCAAGATGGGTGGGCAGAAGAACTCCGCCCTCTCCGCCCTCTCTCGCCTGCATGCCATATGGTCTCTCAAACATCCCCCCTCCCCCACATACCTTTTAAATAGCAGATTTTCACTGGCAGCGAGCAGCAACTAATACACACTGCACGTATTGGACCCACAGCCTTCCCTCTGATTCCCTCTGTTTCCACATAGGCGGGAATACATCAGAGGGAAGGCTAAGGGTCTGGAGCACGCAGTATGTATCAGTCACTGCTCACTGGAGGCGAAGATCTGCTATTTACAAGGTACGCAGGAGGGACAGTTGTTGGGAGTTTTCGGCTGGTGGGGCTTGGGGATCCCTGCCAGTCACATCATAGGTGTGCTGCTACTGGGTGGACCTGAGCCCAAAATGGGTGGGCCTGGGCCCATCTCGGTCCACCCTTGGCTACACCACTGCTCTGAGCTTAATAAAAATTTACAAGCTCAAAAAACAAAACAAAACAGTGTATGAAGAAGCCATCTACATGCCTGCTGTTCCTCCTTTAACCTAATTATGCACCAAAGATGTCTCCTGTCCATGAAGCTGGAAGTCCAAATGTTCTGGAACAATGCACAGACTTTAGCTGTATAGGGGAAGGGGTGGCAATTTTCAGAATGCTGATTAAAATGGGTAAAATACTTTTTACCCCTATAAATTACTTTGAAGATGATTATTCCACTTTTTATTTAATTTAAAAGCTCATATTCTACTTGACCAGGTTCATGACACGATCAACGTGCCTTGTTGCATGCAATAAAACAAGTAAGGAAAGCGTTCAGAACATGGCTCATGGAATTCTTTCCAGCCCCTCTGTATATAAATATGTATGTGTGTATGTGGGGGAGGGGGTTGTGCATGTTTGTGTGTCTGTGTCTTTGGTTTGTGTGTGTGTGCTTTCTATGTGTCTGTGATCAGGAGCGGAGATGACATAAGTACATAAGTAATGCCATACTGGGAAAAGACCAAGGGTCCATCGAGCCCAGCATCCTGTCCACGACAGCGGCCAATCCAGGCCAAGGGCACCTGGCAAGCTTCCCAAACGTACAAACATTCTATACATGTTATTCCTGGAATTTTGGAGTTTTCCAAGTCCGTTTAGTAGCGGTTTATGGACTTGTCCTTTAGGAGAAGGAATTTGGAAAGGTGCAACTCCTTAATCACTATGTTACAATGAAGCATTGTCCCCTGGATTCTACATATGGTGACTAAAGCTGAGCGTGCAAATCAGCGTGCATTGCTGATTTCCATGTATAGTTTAATTGATTAATGGGCCAGTCAGTGCCAATAATTGGTATTATTAAGAAAGGCATGGAAAACAAAAATGAAGATGTTATAATGCCTTTGTATTGCTCCATGGTGTGACCGCACCGCAAATACTGTGTGCAATTTTGGTCACCGCATCTCAGAAAAGATATAGTGGAATTAGAAGAGGTACAGAGAAGGGTGATGAAAATGATAAAGGGGATGGGATGACTTCCCTATGAGGAAAGGCTAAAGCAGCTAGGGCTCTTCAGCTTGGAGAAAAGATGGCTGAGGAGAGATATGATAGAGGTCTATAAAATAATGAGTGGAGTGGAACGTATAGATGTGAATCACTTGTTTATTCTTTCCAAAAATACTAGGACTAGGAGGCATGCAATGAAGCAGTTTGGGGTTGGTATGTAATTTGCAGGGGATGTTTTTTGGTTGGGGCAGTAACCAGAATGGTGAGGCAGTTGCAAGGGGTAGTTTTTGGATATGCCACATTTTATGGAGGTGGTGGGGGTAGTTTTTTTTAGTATGGGACAGTTTGCAGGATAGTGTTGCAGTTGTGGTGGAGGGATAGTTTTTGAGTGTGGGGGCAGTATGCAGAGAGGTGGAGCATTTGCCGGTAGATAGTTTTTGGGTTGTGGGGACAGTTTGAGGGAGTGAAGTAGTTGCAAGGGGGGGGGGGGGGGGCAGAATAGAGAATTTCACCTTTTAAATTGCCTTGCCTTGTTGTCTAACTACTACATTTCACTCTAACGCCTGTGTTTACAAAGGCACACTATAGGCATATTAGCGTTTTTAATGAGCATTAAATACTAATGTGTGTCAAACGCTAACGCACCTACAGGAATGTATTGGCGTGTTAGCATTTAATGCGCCTTAAATTTATAGGCGCGTTAAAAACACTAATGCACCTTAGTAAACATACCCCTAAGTTTCTATGCTACAGAAACTGGAACTCTTTTTCTTATAGAAATGCATTGTTTTGACCTCAGTGAGTCCTTTTATCAGCTTTTCCCACATGTCAAATTTCACCCCATTTCATTAAATTTTCAGAGTTAATTTGCCCCCAGACAGATGGACAGGCATTCTTGACCTCTTTTCTATAATTCTTTCCAACTTCCGTTGGATTGGAAAGAAAAACAAAATCAAACAAATATTGTAAAACCATTATTTCAAAAACCTCTTCAAGTACAAATAGAGATCATCTCTCCCAACAACATCAGCATAACCCCAAACAATAACTATCGCTAAAATACTAAACAAATTAGATCTATAGTAATAAGAATTGTGGAACAATGTCATATTTGGGTACTTTATGAAAGACAGTGAAATGTAAATGGAGGAAGCCCTAACTTATATAATTTAATTTGGATTTCCTTCAAAACTATTTGACTAGTGGGGCATCTAAAGACTCTCTACACAAATACAGGACTCTGTCAACAACACGGAACTTTCTGAACTCTGTATCCCCTCACATTTCCAGTGGCACTTTTTCTGTGGAAAAAGCTTTGCAAATTGCTCTTCTTATGTTTTTGACATGCTCTTGGTACAGAATAACTTTTATCCTTATAACTAAAACAGTGGAGGAGTAGCCTAGGGACTGGGATCCTTGGGAACTGGGTTCAATTCCCACTGCAGCTCCTTGTGACTCTGGGTAAGTTACTTAACCCTCGATTGCCCCAGGTACAAATAAGTACCTGTATATACTATGTAAACACTTCGAATGTAGTTGCAAAAACCACAGAAGGCTGGTATATCAATTCCCTTTCCCCTTCATCATTAATGTAACTAACCTAGCTTCAAAGTAATTTTTGAGGTGGGCACTATCCAGTCATATGCAGGCGGTGTATCAAGTCTTTATTAAACTTCAACTTGATGATTGCCTGTTGGGGAGAAGTATATGTGCGGGAGATGCAAAGAGCTTCTAACTCCCAGAAAATATGTACAGTTCCTGGAGGCTAAAGTGGCACACCAGAAGGAGTTAAGCCAACCAGAGATATAGTAGCGTGGCCTCTGCTTCTGAGCAATTTTGAATGAGCAAGGTCACCCAAAAGAAGACTATGAACTTGAACAGACAGAAAGCGATCCTATAGCTAGGCCTTGTCTTCCAGATGATCTTTTATACTAAGGTTGCAACGCCAGGGGTTTTTCCCCCCTAGGAGAGTAGGGATCATTTTGATGCTGTTACTGGTGATTTGATCATTAGAAATGTAGGTGACTGGGTGGCTGGTGCCCTGGCCATGAGGATCACTGAATAACATGTTTGATTGCTGAAAATGGAGTAGCTAGGATTTTAGAAAATACTAGAAAGGAGCAATTTGTCATGTTACATGTGGGTACCAATAATATGAATGAGGAATGTTCTGGAAGCCAAAATGAGAAAACTGAAATTCAGAACTTCCAAGGTAGCCATATAGACTTTGAGATCATCACCTCTTACTTCTCTATGAGTGAGCAGTAGGATCTGATAGGTACTTCTAAGTGACCTGGATTGATTACTCTCAGAAAAAGGGTGTGTACTTAATGAATCAGTTGTGTGACTCAGCATGGTACTTTTATGGTCTTATCTAAGTTAAATGAATATTGGATACAAAGACTTAATATTGCCTGCCACTGATGTATGGAAACTAAATGTAAAGTCCAGTATACATACTGGTAGGCCTGGATAGCCATCTCCTTTTGGTCCAAATGGCCCAGGGGGTCCTGGATTCCCACGGTCACCCTATGAACAATGGAGAAACACAAGACATTCATTTTACTATAGAATAACCTTTCAGAAATGCAACATCTATATTAATGTTGATACACATTCACTTGTGTTGGGTAGCTATCTTCAAAAGTTAAATATTGGCATATAAAGAAATAGTTTGGGAATGATTAACTCAATGACCTACTAGTGACAGTATTATGCATTGCCAGAAAGAAGACAGAAGTTGGAGTCTTACCAATGCATATACTCTATTCCTCTCACTGTAGCCACCAGAGAATATAGGATTATTATATATTGTTTGCCTTAGCGGTGCAACTCATTGAACTTGACTGTAATCAATGAGATTTATAGCACCCACCTCCTCATTGGCATTCACTTATTTTAAAACAATGCAAAAGGGTGACAATCTTTGAGACAGCATGGTATAGCGAAACATGCATGTTGAATAATGGGTCCCTGACTGATAATTGTTTCCATCTTTAAATGATGGGTCTTCTAGAATAAGGTAAGTGAATGAGAGTTGAATATAAGCTTTTTTGATTATTAGTACAAATTATTTTCTAAAAATGTATTTAAAAATTTCATATTCTCATTGATTACAGTCACGTTCATTGAGTTGCACCGCTGAGGCCAATGATATATAGTAATCCTATATTGATGTTCTCTGGTGGCTTGCAGTGAGAGGTTGAGTTAATATTCCACTGGATAGTTTAAGTAAGCCTGACAATATGTTTATAATCTCTCCCTGTCATTATGAGGGTAATTTTATTAAAGGATACCTCGATTAATAGGCCAAGTAGGCACCTACTTATGCACTCTTTTTTAAAGACACCTGGAGGGGCATTTTCAATATGATGTTTAAGTCTGACTTTGGATGTCCATAATACGAATAGGAAAGAAGGTCATTTTCGAAAAAGTCTACCTTATTTTTTCAAGAATACTGTTTTGAACAAGGTTTTGTGCTTTGTGTTTTTTTTTTACCATTTAAAAAAAATTTCTGAAGTGAAAAACGTAGAAAATCAAGCCATTAGGATGTAGGAGGGGCCAGCATTTTTAGAAGACTGGTCCCCCAGACATCCCAGGAGAGCAATGGGGCACCCTAGGGGGCACTGCAGTGGACTTCAAAAAAATGCTCAAAAAAATGAGCCCCACAAAACCCACTACCCCCAACTGTACACCACTACAATAGCCCTTGTGGGTGAAGGGGGCACATATATGTGGGTACAGTGGATTTCAGGTGCGTTTTGGAGGACTCACAGTTTCCACCACAAGTGTAACTGGTAGGGGAGGAATGGGTCCACCTGTCTGCAGTGCACTGCACCCACCACTAGACTGCTCCAGGGACCTGCATGCTGCCCTAATGGATCTGAGTATAACATCTGAGGCTGGCATAGAGGCTGGTAAGTAATATTTTTAAAACACATTTTTGGGAGTGGGAGGGGTCAGTGGCCACTGAGGAAGAAAGGGGAGGTCATTCTTGATTCCCTCTAGTGGCCATCTTGTCATTTAGGGCATCTTTTTGTGCCTTATTCATTATAAAACAGGTCTAGCTGAAAACATCTTAGTTTTAGCCCTGGATGGTTTTGTTTTGTTTCATTATGGCTAAAAAATGTCCAGGTCTTAGGAACATCCGAATCTTGCCCTTAACACGCCCTCAACATTTCCCCTGGAGATTTGGAAGCATAGAAAAATATCTGAAAAATAGGTTGCAAAAGTACTGATTTGGATGTTTTAGTAGAACAAAAGGTAAAATAACACTATTTTTTTTCTTATTGACAATGTTCTGATAGAAACTTTTCTGTTTCTATGAGGCTTGGTGCACTGTGGTCTATTAGTATCCTTTTATGTTAGTTTCATTAAAAGAACTTTTTTGGGGGGCAGAGGGAGGTCTTTCAATGCATCTATGGAGGGAAGTTATCAACATGTGCTACCATTAAGATGGGTTATTTTACCAAACGTTGATAACTTCCCTCCAATGTCTTCTTATTGTTATCCTTTTAAAACTGATTTTTATTTTTTTGTTTGAATTTGAAACCTTTATGTAGGTCATGTATCTGGTGAAGTGTCATATTACAAGTGGACATTATTCCATAGCTGTTTATTGGGTAGGTGTTCATAAGTTTGTTACCATAGAAAAGGGTTTTTGTGTATCTTTGTGATGTATTTGTTTTTATGATCTAATTGTTTTTCCTTTTATGATTGGTATTTGTTTATTTTTAGGTTTGAGACCCTTTGAATTCACCATTTTTAAACTGTGATCTACCCCAATGCAGGCACCAGCTGAAACATGTTGGGTTTTAATATAAGTTTTTGGATGTTATCAATAGACTAACCCCCCTGTTTACTAAGCTACGCTAGTGACTGTGGTGCGCTAATGCCAACATAGCCAATTCACTTTGAATATGCTATGTTGGCATTGCCGCACGGCTTAGTAAACAGGGGTGTAAATACTTCTGCATTGACAGAATTGAAATTGAAGTGCTTCAATTCTCCTCAAAACAGTTTTAACATGGTTTGTATTGTAATTCAAGCTTTTTCCTACTGACTGACCAAGGTCTCTCACACCTGTGGGAGGGGAACCTATCCTAGGGTTTTAAAGATAATTTGCTTTCTATACTGATTCATTTTTGGTCTCTTTACTGAGCTTGCCAACCAGTGATCTCTTGCTATGATGGCTTTTAGTCATGTAGATATTTGTTCATTGTTAAGTAGACCGAGACATTAATTTATACCATGTGGGCCTCTGGGTGCTATTAATGGTAATAGCTTTTAGTTACTCACTTTCCACATAGGGCCTGATTCATCTAAAACTTTGCATTCGACAAAGAATCAGACCCCCTCTGAACTTAGTAACAGCTGAGTTATTAATTCTCTAGGCTTCAGTCTTCATAAATTAAATACTGTTACCTTTGGACCAGGAATTCCTTCTCCTCGTTCACCTACTGGGCCAAAAGGACCAGGTGGGCCAATGTCACCCTGTGATTAAGAAACATATGGGAGTTGAATTTTGCAAGAAAGACAGGCACCATTTGAATATTTGTATTTTATATATCTCATAAAGATTACAAGTTTATAGAGACATAACCCTTTCTCACAGTTCACTACTTTCAGTTGGCACAAGAACTCTGAATATTATTTATTCACATCATGATGGAAAATAGTTTCTTTAGGTGCACTTTTTTTTTTAAAATTATGACCCCTATTCATACATTCATGTACTGTTTTTTAGGAACCATTTTTAAAGTGGTTGCAGAGCCTGCAAGGTGTCCTTTTGAAAATTTGGGCCAGCTTGGGAATGCATGTACATTGTAACCATGTACTTAGCAGATACAAAGTATATGTGAGAAAATACATGTGGGGATTTCAAAATGAAATCCTTGTGTGCTCTTTCATTCCAACCAGCTTAACCACACTTCTTTTACCCACATCAAGAGAAGATTTTTGACCATATTTTTTTACACAGTAATATCTGTTTATCCTTGTAATAGCATTTAGCTGTCAAAAGGAAGATTATGATAAAATGAAGAAAATGGAAATCAGAAGAAACAACCTCTACAACACACGGTATGACACAGAAAACAGTGGAGATGACCAAAAGTACAAAATAATTGTAACGGTGAAAAGATAATTTTAATAATTCTTTTCCATCAGAGTTGATACAGGCCATGATTCAGATGGATGGCCTTCCCCCTCCCCTCCTTTCCCTTTTTTCTTTTTTTCCTTTCCTCCTTCCCTCTTTTCTCTCCTTCCTTCTCTTCCCCTACCCCTTCCCCCTTTCCCACTCCCCTTCCCATTCTCTTTCCCCTTCCCCCTCCCCATTTCTCCCTTTCTTTTTCTCTCTCATCTTCCCCTTTTCTTTTCCTTTTCCCCTCCTCCTTTTCTCCTTCTTCCTTCTCTTTTCTTCCCTTTTCGCCTTTGTTTCTCTTATTTTTTTTTCAATTCAATTCAGGTCTTATATACCGCTAATATGCCCTTCTCAGGGTTCAGTGCACTTAGTTTTTTCCCTTAGTGTGTCCATATATACGCTTTTTCATATAATATTCTATTGAGTGTTACTGCTAATGGGCAAAATACGAATATTTGTAGGCATATCTGGATTTTCCTATGACTTTTCCATGAATCAACATTATTTGTTGATCTATATTACTCTAGGCATGTTTTTAATGTTATTTTGTTCCTTTCTTTAATGGTTTGTTTTTCAGATTTTCAAACTATACATTTCATATGTTATTAACATATATATTTTCTATATATATTCCAAATGTTATTGATGGTTGTTTTATGTATTGAGGACAGTTTTCCATTTGTTATTTATCATGGGCCTCTTTTACTAAACTGCGCTAGCGATTCTTGCACGGCAATGCCAATGAAGCCCATTCAAAGTGATTGGGCTTTGTCAGCATTGTCGTATGAGGAATTGTAGCACAGTTTAGTAAAAGGGGCCCCATATTTTATAGTTTATGAATGTATCTATTTGTAACTGTTATATTATTTTATGCTTTGGAGTATTTTTATGTGATTTATTTTGGGTGGACTCCTGATACAGGCCTTCCAGTCGAAACATGGCACCATTGCAATTGTTGTGTTCTTTTGGTCATCTCCACTGTTTTATGCGCGATATTGTTTAAAAATGCCATATTGAAAGCCCAGACTAGATTTATTCCATGCATTAAAAAAGATGGGAGGAAGGCCAAGTGACTGCTAGTTAGGTTAAAAGGTGATGTGAAAGAGGCTATTACAGTTAAAAGAATAGGTGGGAAAATGTGGGATGCAAATGCAATAAATAAATAAAAAATAAATAAAACAGCATAAGCACTGACAAGCTGGATGCAAAGCACTGAAAAGACAAGCAACGAGACAATTTGAAAATGAGCTAGCTGAGGAAGCAAAAACTCATAAGAAATACTTTCAGGTATATTTGAAGCAAGAAGCCTGTGAGAAAGTCAGTTGGACCATTAGATGACCAAGAAGTAAAAGGGGCACTAAAGGAAGACAAGACCATAGTGGAAAGATTAAGGGGCTCTTTTACAAAGCTGCGTTACATACCTGTGCTAACATCTACCATATGTTAAACCCAGCCAGTATGGTAGTAAATCTGCACTAGCTGCTTAACTAGGAGTGGCCAGTGGTAACAGATAATGTGTGGCGCAGTACTGCATGCTAGCTGTCATGACTGCCAATAGCAGAGCTGCACTTAATGCCATCTTAAGAGGCAGTGGTAAATGCAGCTGTGCTACTGGTAGTATGGCAATGTCCCTGACATAAGGGACCACAGCTCTCCATCAATATTCCAATCCATTCCCCCATGGACCACACAGGAATCTTGCAAGTCCCTGGTGGGCTACTATGATCAGGTTTGAGTGGTCCCCTTTCAATCCTACCCTGTCTAGCTCTGAGTTCCAAAATGGCGCAGATGACTCCTAGCAGTAGTTGTCGTACTTTTACTAGGGGTCATTATTCCATATAAGGGTAATTTGCCCTTATATGGAAGGCTGACCCTAACCAATAGTACCCTGAGCCTATTGCTATAGGTCATTGCCACCATTTTGGACCTCACAGGCAGGAACAGAGTGGGACTGCTCTTGACTGGACTCCTGGGTGAGTCTTAGAGGGTTTGTGGGTTGGATGATCAGATCAGGGGGTTGGGGGGATTGGACTAGGGCATCAGGCGGATCAGATTAGAGAGTGTGGGAAGGCTCTGATTTGAGAGGATCAGATCAGATAGATAGGTGTGTGTGTATGTGTATGTGTGTGTGTGGGTGCACTGCTATTGCATTGCTGTTTGCTAAAACTATTTCTTTATGAGTGCCCCTCATAATGTGTGATTCATGGGTAAATGAAAGGATTCTTTCCCCATGAAAAAGAAGACATTTACCTAAAAATTAAAAACAAACAAACAAACAAACAAAACAACCTGGAGCAGACATTTGAAGGAACCCAAAAGAAGAACATGGTTTCTTAAAATAGGATTGATGGTAGCCCTACTAGTCTAAAGGAGAGCTTAATTCCTTCTAGGGCAGAGGAATTGGTAGCGTGAATGGACAACTGTACACTACTGCTTCCTAATGAATAATAAATAGGCACAGTGATCCATGATCTGCAATTCTCTAAGTTGAACCTAAAAACACACACACAAATCATAGGTTAGACGGTTTGCAGATGATGATTTTTGGACTGGCTCACCACTCGTTATAGTATTTAGTTAATGATAATTAAGCATAAATTAAGGAGGTAATTCTATAAATTTGTGCCTGTATGCCATTTAGGTGCATCATTGGTGCAAATAAGTGGCAGATAGGTGTGAATGTGCACTATGCCCTACTCTATAAGGTAGTACCCAAGTGCTATAGGACTAGATTCTATACTTCACTCCTAAAAAATTGGCGCTGAAACAAAATACGCCTAGGCATACTCTTTAAAAGCAGTAATAAAATTGTATACTGAATTCTAAATGTCACAGGCAGCCAATGCAACGACATCAAAGCAGGAGTAACATGTTCAAACCTCTTTAACCCTAACAAGACACGTGCTGTAGAATTGGTGCCCAGTGCTTGGCATTGGCACACCTAAATAGAGGTGCCAGTTTATAGAATTGCCTCCTAAATGTCCATGTTGGTGTTACCTTTGGACCCGGGACAGAACGACCTGGAAGACCAGGCATTCCAAGCCGACCTGAGACACCAGGTTCTCCCTAGAAAAAATAATAAACAAAAAAAAACGTTATACCATAAATTCATATCTTCAAGGAGTCCAAAACCATTTTATATATTGTATTGATAAAGCTGAAGTTTCAGAACCCCCTCCGCCTGAGTTTGTAAAATGTCATACTTCCACTAAACATTTTCTAATAGGTGCAGACAATTAGTGGCTCTCAATTTTTTGAGAAGTCACTGTGTAATCCGGTGCAGCAAATAACAAATTTGAAATAAGCTGTAGTGTAAATAATTATTTTAAAGATTTTTGGCTAATGGGTTTGAGATGGTCTTTCAGAGCAGGAGTGTTTGTCAGTAACAGTCATGACAGCTTCCTTTTTACTCTGGCACTAACAGGAAAGCACAATTTACTGTTTAAGAGTTTAGCTTCTGAAAGACAGTCACAGATATATTTATAGTCCTTAAAAAGGTATCCATCTGTGGTGATTATCATTTCCACATAGGTTTGACAAATTACATTCTGCTTCTACTAATAGCCAAGCCAGAAGAGATGTGTAGTAGTTATACACTGCATGCAATACTGGTTTTACTATCCTTTTCAAGAAGCAACATACGACCTCTCTCTGAAGATGATGCTGTATATGTTTTGGAGACTGTGGGGTCTTTTACTAAAGACTAGCGCATGTTATCTGCCACAGGACCCATTTTATTCCCACTGATGACTTGTCTATGCTTATATTAACACTCACTATGACTATTGTAATATTGCATATGCTGGTATCACCAAGGCTAATCTCAAACATCTTCAGATCCTGCAGAATACCGCCACTCTCATTCTCTGTCATGCGTCCCATCATGATCATGTCACTTCTCTCCTCAAATGCCTCCACTGGCTCCCTGTGGGGTATAGGATCAAATTCAAGGTGCTTACACTAACACACAAGGCCCTTACGTCAGCAGAACCACCTCGCATTTGGCTTCCCTTGTCACTCCTTATACTCCTACTCATAACCCAAGGTCACTGACTGACAATCAGCTACCCTCGCAACCATCTTAAAGCAAGGTGGGAGTCCTCTGCATTCTTTTTTCTTTCCCCAGCTCTATGGAACTCCCTTCCTCAATCCCTCCAACTTGAGAAGTCATATACTCAATTCCGTACCTCCTTAAAGACCTACCTTTTCAATTAGCTTTTAAACTTTAAGTGGTCAAGATATTAGTTGACCTCCTGTGACAGGTGAGACTGCCAGGTATTGTTTATTGTCTCTGTCTGGCTAGTTGAAATGTTGCCGCTCAAGACTCGGTTTATGTTGTGGATTGTATGAATGTCTTTGTTTGTTGCCTATGTCTGGTGGGATTGAGCCTTTAGATTTGTATCTTCTTTTCTATCAAACAATAGAATTCTTTCCTATTTCATTTTAATGATGCATTGTAAACTGCTTTGATATAAGCTGTATATTAAATTAATAAATGATAGATGATAAAGACCCCATATATATGTCCCTTATTCAGTTGTGTTTATATACAACAAATTCTAGTTGCATTTGAAGGTTCTGTAACAACATATATATATATATTTATTTATTTAAAAAATGTATAGTCTGCTCAATCTACAAATTCTTGGCTGGCGGCAGTGGGTATCCCGCACTTTCCGTCCACTTTTTAACACGGCTCTAAAATGGCTGAATTTCTATTTCTACAGGTACACAATATCTTGATTTTGGGATACCACTTATCACTATTCTCCCTTATGTTACATCTCTCACACTACAAAGAATAGATTTTACTGGTTCAGAGGAACATCATTGAATAAGATTGCCACTTTCTATGAGTTGTTTCAAAGGATCATCATTGAATGTGATTGAAATTTTCTATCTTCGGGAAAAGAATCTTTGGTTCAGTGGTTGGAAAAGAAGATGCTTTTCACCGGCATTTGAGCCATGAACATTTTAGGATCAGTACATAGATATGTTTTCAAAGTGTTGGACATTTGATGATATTTCAGTACGGGAATATACATAATAATCTCTGGACTGATGCAGTTAGTAGATAAACTTTGACAACGGAGGCTCCGGTGAAATGGAGATTGTAATGTATAGATGAACTTGTATAATAGGGAGAAATTTAGCTTAGGAGCCATACTTGGATATTGTATATTAAGTAGATCCAGAGAGTTTTTCTAGTGAGATAAGTTATTCTTTGTAGTGTGAGAGATGAATTTCTATTTCTGCCATTAATGACCATGCACTAATATCCAAATTAGCGTTTGGCCATTAACACCTGAGCACTTACTGCCACCTATTTAGTAGGTAGTAAGAGCTCATGCACCTCTCGTGCTGTAATCGGGCAGTGCATGGCAATGTGCCCACGCTGTCCGATTACCGCCAGCATGTCTACTCCCTGTCCCCTGCGCTAAAAAATAAAAAATATTTTCTAGTGTGGGAAATGATGCGCAGCAAAAGCAGAACTATCAAAGGACGCCCAGGCGTGCCCGGCAGTAGTGCTGCTTTACTACATGCTACCCACGCGCTAACCCTACCACACTTTTGTAAAAGGGCCCCATAATCAAATGTGAATAAAACATAAATACATAAAATAGGTAGATAAAACAAATTAAACCATAATAAAATATCAGATAATTATAAAAGCACATTTACTTTTGGTCCTGCAGGTCCAACTACTCCAGAAGGTCCTGGTAATCCTCGGATACCTCGTTGACCCGGGTCACCCTAGAGGAATATAACAATTTTTTAGTATATTTATTTGTTATCCTGCATTCCTAAACTTCTGGAAATCACTAAAACCCAACCTATTTAAAAAGGCATACCCTACCGATCCAACTTAAATGCCTAACCTCAGCAACACAACCAAACTAAAGCACGTAATGGACATAACACAACTCTTCCGTTCTCAGATTCCTTAATGTGGCTGTGCCACATGAACTTGATCCTACTACAATATCACCCTGTATTTGTTCACACCGGAGCCTGCAAAGGCCTCTCCGGTACTATGTAAGCCACATTGAGCCTACAAATAGGTGGGAAAATGTGGGATACAAATGTAACAAATAAAAAATAAAATAAAAAAAATTCCTTGTGTTAGCTCAGGACATTCTATATTCTGAATGTCATATAGGGTAATTTCATTACAATTTCAAATGGTACACAATCTCTCCGACATTCAAAAGCATTTAACCTGCCAGGATCGGCACCTGGTTGGTTAAATGCCTCATAACTGGCTATCTATAAATTTTTAGTGGGACATGGTCAGCCATGACCTGCTGAAAATTCACAACTAGTGGCTAGCCAGTGATAATGAGCGATATAACCAGATATCTGTTGATTTTCAGCACATCCCTAAGCTTGGTGGCCATATTTGGCCATGTGAATACAGTGGGGGAAATAAGTATTTGATCCCTTGCTGATTTTGTAAGTTTGCCCACTGACAAAGACATGAGCAGCCCATAATTGAAGGGTAGGTTATTGGTAACAGTGAGAGATAGCACATCACAAATTAAATCCGGAAAATCACATTGTGGAAAGTATATGAATTTATTTGCATTCTGCAGAGGGAAATAAGTATTTGATCCCCCACCAACCAGTAAGAGATCTGGCCCCTACAGACCAGATAGATGCTCCAAATCAACTCGTTACCTGCATGACAGACAGCTGTCGGCAATGGTCACCTGTATGAAAGACACCTGTCCACAGACTCAGTGAATCAGTCAGACTCTAACCTCTACAAAATGGCCAAGAGCAAGGAGCTGTCTAAGGATGTCAGGGACAAGATCATACACCTGCACAAGGCTGGAATGGGCTACAAAACCATCAGTAAGACGCTGGGCGAGAAGGAGACAACTGTTGGTGCCATAGTAAGAAAATGGAAGAAGTACAAAATGACTGTCAATCGACAAAGATCTGGGGCTCCACGCAAAATCTCACCTCGTGGGGTATCCTTGATCATGAGGAAGGTTAGAAATCAGCCTACAACTACAAGGGGGGAACTTGTCAATGATCTCAAGGCAGCTGGGACCACTGTCACCACGAAAACCATTGGTAACACATTACGACATAACGGATTGCAATCCTGCAGTGCCCGCAAGGTCCCCCTGCTCCGGAAGGCACATGTGACGGCCCGTCTGAAGTTTGCCAGTGAACACCTGGATGATGCCGAGAGTGATTGGGAGAAGGTGCTGTGGTCAGATGAGACAAAAATTGAGCTCTTTGGCATGAACTCAACTCGCCGTGTTTGGAGGAAGAGAAATGCTGCCTATGACCCAAAGAACACCGTCCCCACTGTCAAGCATGGAGGTGGAAATGTTATGTTTTGGGGGTGTTTCTCTGCTAAGGGCACAGGACTACTTCACCGCATCAATGGGAGAATGGATGGGGCCATGTACCGTACAATTCTGAGTGACAACCTCCTTCCCTCCGCCAGGGCCTTAAAAATGGGTCGTGGCTGGGTCTTCCAGCACGACAATGACCCAAAACATACAGCCAAGGCAACAAAGGAGTGGCTCAGGAAGAAGCACATTAGGGTCATGGAGTGGCCTAGCCAGTCACCAGACCTTAATCCCATTGAAAACTTATGGAGGGAGCTGAAGCTGCGAGTTGCCAAGCGACAGCCCAGAACTCTTAATGATTTAGAGATGATCTGCAAAGAGGAGTGGACCAAAATTCCTCCTGACATGTGTGCAAACCTCATCATCAACTACAGAAGACGTCTGACCGCTGTGCTTGCCAACAAGGGTTTTGCCACCAAGTATTAGGTCTTGTTTGCCAGAGGGATTAAATACTTATTTCCCTCTGCAGAATGCAAATAAATTCATATACTTTCCACAATGTGATTTTCCGGATTTAATTTGTGATGTGCTATCTCTCACTGTTACCAATAACCTACCCTTCAATTATGGGCTGCTCATGTCTTTGTCAGTGGGCAAACTTACAAAATCAGCAAGGGATCAAATACTTATTTCCCCCACTGTACCTGGCCTATCTTGCTGAATATCAACTTGGCTGGTTAAATTTGAACAGGACAAAAATGAACCGGATATTCAATGCAGGTCACCAGAAACGTCCAAACATTGAATATCCAGGTTTAGCGCCGACTGTGGAGGTTAGCTGGGCCAACTCCCGCAGTCTGAATATCGGGCCCATAGTTTACATCAAAATACTTTGAATAATTTTAGAAATATACCATTAGTAATGCAAGACTACGGAGTTCTTTTACTAAAGTACAGTAAGATTTTGCACTTCCTGCACAACAGTAGGCCAAACTGCCCTGCATTTAGAACAACCACTGCATAGGCTCTGCCATAGCATGTAATATGAGAGGAGGACAAGGAATAGAAAATAAATAAATAATGTAAGAAGGCTATTCCTGTGTCAGCACACCTGACTCCCCCTTCTCTTCAAACCCCCTTGATGTCCCCTTCTCTATGTCTGATCTTCCCTCGCCATGTCCATGTCCCCCAAAATATCCGATCCACACTCAACATGTCTGTGGTTGCCCTCCCCATGTCCTTGACCCACTTTCTCATGTCTGTGACCTGCCCAACTTGTTTAGTTGAATTTGCTCCCCCTATCGAACCCCAACCCCAACATCCACATCCTGTGCCCAACCAACTGCATAGCTCCCGATGTTTACCTTCTCCCACACATTCCCAACCCTCCCAAGGGTCATTCAAACATTCCCTAGTGATACTGGGTGGCAGCGGACCCCCCCTACTCTGCTGCCTGGGTTGGCATTGTTCCTCAATATGGTGTTTCAGTCCCCTTGCAGTAGTCTCATGAGACTACCCGCAGGGCATCCTTTCCAAATAAAGTTAAACTAGTGAAGGGCAATTCTATAACTGGGCACATGCAGTTATACATATAAGTGGCGCCTTAATTGGCATTTTTGTGTGCAAGTGCAGTAAATGCTATTTTATAAAGCAGCACATAAATGCTAGCATGCAACTCTAAGTTGCACACTGTGCATATGGAAACGTATGACAGCAATAGACCTGATGCAAGTGGGTTTGCCTAAATCTAGGTTTGTTAATGCTAACTTACACTAGTATTCAAAAACAGAATCTTGGTGCCTAGATGCCATTATAGATATTCAAGTTCAGCGTGTGGTATCGAGGCACCTAACTCGAGGCACCAAATTATAGAATTGCCCCCTTAGTTTTTAAAACTTAAGATCTAAGCAGATTTTGTTTCGCAGTCAATGGCTGCAGATTTTTCCTGAAGTCTTGAGTACCACACAAGAACATAGGATGCAATTTCTTGCCCTGAGGATGAGGACACTGGAATTAACGGCTACTTTTTTTTTTAACAGTACCCCTGTAGGTGTCTAGTTACTTTTCAGGATAAGTAGTTTGTATTCTTTGACCAATACAATCAAATTCTTTTGGTTAGAAGAAGGAATGAAGGTTTTTGAGGTGATGAAATTGTAGAACTCTGTGATATGGGAATGTTTTTACTTCCTATGCAGGTTGTATTTATGTCCTTCTTTGTCTCCGTAATATGGACTTTTAGGCATAGTTCTTTTTTTTGTTGTTGTTGTTTTCTTCTTTTCCACTGAGGTTGATATTAACCCTTTTCTTATTCTTGTTATGAGTTGTAAGATGTTAAAAACTATGAGAGTAAAGATGCTTTTCTGCTATTTTATGAATGGTTCAACAAATAAGAATTTTTTTCTCTGTAAATCATCTTAAAACAGGGGTTCTCAACCTAGTCTTCAGGACACACCTATCCAGTCAAGTTTTATGATACCCCCACTGAAAATCCATGAGGTAGACTTGCATACATTGTGGGTATCCTGAAAACCCAAGGACTTGGTTGAGAACCTCTGTCTTCGAAGTACAGTTCAGGCAGCCATCATTCCTCATCTGATTGATTTACTGTAATATTATTCTGTTAGGTTTACCATTTCATTGATGACAAGATTACAGATTTTACAGAATCCCATGGTAAAATGAATTGCTAGAGCTTCCTCTGTAAAATTAATTTTTAGTGTGATACCATATTTACAAAACAGCATCGGCTTCTGGTTCAGACATGAGTAAGCTGTGCTCTTTATGTTTAAGATTTTATATGGTTTAGCTCCTGATTATGGGGCCCTTTTACTAAGCTATGAAACAAAAAAAGTGAGGAAAAACCAAGTGAGGATACCAAAAAACACCTTTATTTATTTATTTATTTATTTATTTATTGCATTTGTATCCCACCTTTTCCCACCTATTTGCAGGCTCAAAGTGGCTTACTGTTAACATAGTTATTCCAGTATCAAGTATATCAGGTATAGTTAGTATTGTGTAGAGATTAATTAAGGGAAGAAAGAGGAAGAAAGGGATTTATTAGGGTATTTATACAAGGTAGGCTTTCATAACTGAATGGGCTGGTGAAGTGGATTAGTGGAGCTGTAGGTTCTCATTGTAGGCCTTGTTGAAGAAATATGTCTTAAGAGATTTGCGAAGGATAGTTGTTTCGTCGATTGTTTTCGGGTCATTTTTTAATACAATAAAGTGTTTTTTGGTATCTTCACTTGGTTTTTCCTCACTTTTTTTGTTTCATATCTCACGGTATCGTGAGGGTTTTTACCTCCTTTTTTTTTGTTTATTTGCCCTTTTACTAAGCAGCAGTACAGCTAGCGTGCGGGTAGCGTGCACTAAATTGACACTATCATTGGGGTAGCAAGTGGTAATTCTGAAGTTGGCATATGGGGGGGGGGGGCATTCCCGGTGGTAATGGTCAGCGTGACCACATTGCCGCACACTGACTGATTACCGCATGAGTTGTGCGTGAGTCCTTACTGCCAAGTAAATAGGTGGCAGTAAGGGCTCAGACAGTAAATAGCCACACACTACTTTTAATATTAGTGCACAGCTATTTACTGCCCCATTAAAAATAGGCCTTTTTCCCACTGCGTTAAAGAATGGCCTAGTGCACGCTAATTTCACGAGTCCAGACTAACGCAGGCCACTTTATACTGCAGCTTACCAAAAGGGTCCTATATGATGGACTTTGTATGGTTTTATATTCCCAATTGTTGTGGCTGCAAATGATGACATCCAAGGCGGACGGGCTCTAAGGAGGTTGTTTTGTATCTCTAGAAAATGTTTAGAAAATCTAACTTGAGCTTTTTTAGTGGGTAAAAGGCAGAACATGACTGCTGGAAATCAGCAGCCAGCGGTACAAAAGCGGAGCTTAGAAGCAAGAGAGCAAGAAAGGATATCTTCAGTATACTTCAGACTTTCAGTGCAATACTTTTCTTCTCAAGATACACTTATGGTGATGACAAGCAGCACGAGTTCCTGAAGAAGCCAAAAACGGGTGAAACGGTGGCCTCATTGAAAGTTAAGTTAAGTGCTGTTGTTTCATTACGCTGGTGCTTTTGATGATGTTATTTTGTTTGTATATAAAGATTTTTTGATGCACAGTAAATGATGGCACATAAAAAGCATATAAAATAAGGAGTTTTGATCTCTATGATAGAAATGAGGTAACAGCTTAAGTTGATGCCAGTTACAACCTAGGATTTTTCAATCCGAGAGGTTTCTGAGGGTTTTTTTTTTCTTTTTAAACAATCAAACAAGTTCCAATTTTTGGATAAGCTTATTAGCAACTAGTGTTTTTCAGTATTATCATTCTCCACATACCCTGTCTTAGGAGTGAGGTTCATTACTGTCATGGTAAATGCAAAAATAACAACTTTCAAACTGACAAGGCTTAGGGGCCCATTTACAAAACGCTTGCTGCGTGCCAATTCGGAACTACCACTGGGCTACCGCAGAAGCCCGGCGATAGTTCCTACCACCAGCATGTGCCATTTCTGGCACTACAAAAATATTTTGTAATTTTGTAGTAGTGGGGCTTACCTGGAGAAAATTGACTGGTTACTGTCAGGTTAGCGCAGGAGCTCTTACCATTAGCTACATAGGTGGCAATAAGGGCTCCCCCCAGAAATGGCTGCACACCAGTCCCTGTGATTAGTGTAGGGCCATTTCCTTAAACAAAATCAAGCCTTTTACCCACTGTGGTAGAAGGGAGCTTTGCCACACGTCAAAAACACACATCAACGCTACTACAGGCCCCCTTTCAACGCAGCTTGGTAAAAGCAGACCCTTAAAGAGTTACAGATGATATCTTATCTTTCATATTTTAAACATAAAAGATGGGAGAAAAAGACTTCAGAAGTTCAGTCTGACATTTGTCAGTCACTGGACCTAGATCCTTTCACTGTACAGCCTTGTCACAATTCAGAAAAACCTCCCACCTTTCTAATTACAATTGTTTCAATTGTATCTATTGTATCAAAACTTTAATTTTATTTATCACAAAATGTTTTTCAAAGTGATTTTGAAAAAATTTCTTTATAACATTTATAATATCAAGCTGGAAAATGGCAACTTAGCTTTGATAGGGGTTCATGCTCATCAACTCTACAGAGCACTGCTGTTTCACAACTACTTCAGGAGCTGCTCAAATTGATTCCGAACCTCGCACTCACACTCGCAAGTGTTATCATCCTTCTAGCAATTGGTTCGGCAATGATTTGTGCAGCTCCTGAAGAAATAGTTGCGAAATGGTAGTGCTCTGTAGAGTTGATGAGCACGAACTTATTAAAGCTAAATTGCCATTTTCCAGCTTGATGATATAAATAAGTTATAAGGAAATTGTACAAAATCACTTTGAAAAAAAGTTTGTGATAAATAAAATACAATTTGTTTTGATAAAATAGATACAATTGAAACAATTGCAATTAGAAAGGTGTGTGTGAGTGGTGGTGGTGGTGGTGGTGGTGGGGGGGGGGGGGGTGGGGGTTCTGATGAGACTGCACAGTGAAAGGATCTAGGTTTTGTCAGTTTGAAGGTTGTGAGTTTTATCAAGTGACAAGAGTAAGCCAAATTATAGTTTAAGATATGCAAAAATAACCCATTTGGAGATATTATTCCTCCCCCTCCCCAAAGAAACACACATACAATATTGTAAGCACATCCGTATATGTGAGATCCAAAAGTTGAAGAAAAAAATCAATTTATTACAATAATCTTACAGCATTAATAAATAAATACTTACTTTTTCACCCTGTATTCCAATGCCTGGTGAGCCCTCTGGTCCCCGGAGCCCCAGTAGTCCTGGCTCTCCCTATGTTGCAGAAGTAGATAATAAAAAAATTAAGGGGTTAAACATCATTGCCTGAGTGTTCAGCAATGCAATATTCCAGCCCTGCATTCCTTACAGTTTAGTGAAATACAGGAGCAGTGCTCTGTCAAGTCTTCTGTACTGACCTCATAGTATTCAGCACAAATTTATATGTTTGGTTAAAACAAATATGATTGGGCTGAGCCAAGGAGGTTTAATTGACAGGAGATAGTGTCATGTGACAAGGCTGAAGCCATAACCCCCATCTTGATACACTCAAACCAAAGCAAACTATAGGTCTACGCCAAGCCACACATAGGCAGTCCTTATTTCTAATATTTATTTATTGATTTATTTATTTATTAGGATTTATTTACCACCTTTTTGAAGGAATTCACTCCAGGCAGTATACAGTAAGAATAGATCAAATATGAGCAATAGGCAATTACAGCAGTAGAAATATTAAAATAACAATACAAAGTATGGCATGGTATACTACTTATAATGTCAACACAATACATAATAGAACAATTTAATTGATAGTGAAGGGTAAAGCAAAGATGTAGCATATAGATAGGTAAGAGAGTAAGAAGAGTTAGAAAGTAAGGTGACTGATTTAAAGAACGTTGCACATAATAAGTGTTTGCTATTGATTTGGGTTACTCAATATAGTGGCAAGCTCTGCCTACTGGCTTCAGGCCAGATAATAAGCCAAGCACTCTCCCGCCATTTCCTGTCAATTAAATCTCCTTGGGCTGAGCCAACCCAGCAGCTCGATGGCAATACTGTGTGCCACAATGTGGTAAGTCCCTGGTTCAGCTTCTGGATCAGGTCTTCCACTTTTGGGTTGCTGAGGACTGAGAAGGGCGCCCATCTTTGGACACAAATCGGGAGATGGGTGTCCTTTTCTCAGGGTCTGCCCAAATCGGCATAATCGAAAGCCAATTTTGGGCGTCCCCAACTGCTTCCCATCGCAGGGATGACCAAAGATCCTGGGGACGTGTCGGAGGCGTAGCGAAAGTGGGACTGAGGCATGCCTAACAGATGGGCATCCTCGAGCAATAATGGAAAAAAGAAGGGCGTCCCTGATGAGCACTTACCCGACTTTACTTGGTCCATTTTTTGTTATGACCAAGCCTCAAAAAGGTGCCCGAACTGACCAGATGACCACCGGAGGGAATCGGGGATGACCTCCCCTGACTCCCCCAGTGGTGACTAACCCCCTCCCACCCTGAAAAAAACAAGTTTAAAATTTTTTTTTGCCAGCCTCAAATATCATACGCAGGTCCATCACAGCAGTATGCATGTCCCTGGGGGGGGGGGGGGGGGGGGGAGGTGTGTGTGTCAGCGGAGGCATAGTGAAGGCATGGGCGTCCTTCTTTCAAACATTTTGGATGTCCTGAACTGCCCCCACCCACAGGGACGGCCAAACTTCAAGGGAGTGGAGGAGTGGCCTAGTGGTTAGAGCACCGGTCTTGCATTCCAGAGGTGGCTGATTCAAATCACACTGCTGCTACTTGTGATCCAAAATCCAAATAAATAAATAAATAAAGGGGGTGTCAGAGGCATAGCAAAGGCATGGACATCCTTCTCACAGAAACATCCACATTTTGGACTTCCTCAACTGCCCATCACAGGGACAGAGGCATAGCGAAGACACCTAACACTTGGACGTTCTTCACCCATACTCAAAAAAAAGCCGTCCCTGACAAGCACTTGGATGTTTTCACCTGGACTTGTGTTTTTTTAAGGTTGTAGACGGCTATCATGTACGAAGCCGTCTTTGGCATGCGCAGAGCAGTCATGCATAACGCTTGGCTGCTCTGCATTGGCTTCCCCTCCTTAGGAAGGAAATCATGTGCAAATGAGCTAACGGTGAGCAGCTCATTTGCATGCGATTTCCTTCATGCATGCACGTTCTTTCCGAATCGCTAAGGGATCGGTAATGGAAGGGCTTTTTCCGTTCAGTTAGTGCATCAGTTAGTCCACAGCAGTGCCTCCTACAGTGCCCCGTTGGTGTCCTGGCATGTCAGGGGGACCAGTGCACTACAAATGCTGGCTCCTCCCACGACCAAATGAGTTGGATTTGGTCGTTTTTGAGATGGGCGTCCTCGGTTTCCATTATCGCCGAAAACTGGGGACAACCATTTCTAAGGTCGACCGTCTCAACATTTATGTTGACCATCTCTAAGGCCAACCTAAATGTTGAGATTTGGGTGTCCCCGACCGTACTATCGAAATGAAAGATGGCCGCCCATCTTTTCGATAATATGGGTTTCCCCACCCCTTTGAGGGGATGTCCTGCGAGGACGCCCTCGGGAAAACTTGGGCGCCCCGTTCGATTATGCCCCTCTAAGCTGTGCTAATGCCGACACAGTCCATTCATTTTGAGTGGGCTGTGTCGGCACTGCTGTGTGGCAGGTGCTAGCGTGGCTTAGTAAACAGGGGGGTTAGTTTCTCCCTGAGTGCCCCTTTTATCCCTCGGTTACCTAGCAGTCCAACTGATTCTTATATTGGCTTCTTGCTTCTAATATACCTAAAAAAGTTTTATTTTGTGTTGTTGCCTCCAAGGCAATCACTTTTTCAAAGCCTTTCTTTGCCTTCCTAATCAGCGCTTTACATTTGACTTGCCATTCCTTCATACTCTATCCATGCTGCCCTCAGGTAAACCCTAAACTTTTCATCTAATTAGAGAGTGGGATTCATGCACCATATGCTTGACATCTTACTGTCTAGAAATCAATTGTGACCCAAACCATTGAGTGGAACAAAACAGGTCCACTGTCTATGCCTGCACCCCTCAGCTTTCTAAACAAGCTATGGGCTACGTGGAGGGGCATAATCGAATGGGGATGACCATCTTCTAAGGGCGTCCATCTCTAAGGACTTTCCGGCGAAGGGGCAGGGAAACCCGTATTATTGAAACAAGATGGGCGTCCATCTTTCGTTTCGATAATACGGTCGGGGACGCCCAAATCTCAACATTTAGGTCGACCTTTCACAAGGTCCCAGAGATGCCTGCTATATCTATCTTTTCATCTAATGCAATATATTATAACTCTCCCATCTTATTTTTTAGGCTTCTAGTATGTTTTCAGATACTTCAAACAACGTTGTTTATTCCTGTTAACAACTTGTCTAGCAGTTAACAGTGATTATTTGTAATAAATCAAGTCTGTCTGCACTTTGTTTTTTCAAAGTCAGTTGGTACACTATCCAGCTTATAATCGAAAGAGAAAAACGCCTAAATTTCGACCCAAATCGGGAGATGGACGTTTTTTTCGCAAAGGCGCCCAAATCGGTATAATGGAAAGCCGATTTTGGGCGTTTCTAACTGCACTCCATCGCGGAAACGAATAAAGTTGACGGGGGCATGTCAGAGGCGTGGTGGAGGCGGGACTGGGGCGTGGTTATCAGCCGAGGAGAGATGGGTGTCTTTAGCTGATAATCGAAAAAAGAAAGGTGTTTTTAGCGCGAATTTGGGTCACTTTTTTTGGACCCTTTTTTTTCACGAACAAGTCCCAAAAAAGTGCCCCAACTGCCCAGATGACCACTGGAGGGAATCGAGGATGACCTCCCCGGACTCCCCCAGTGGTCACTAACCCCCTCCCACCAAAAAAACCCCCACTTTAAAAACTTTTTTTCCAGCCTCTATGCCAGCCTCAAATGCCGTACCCACCTCCATGACAGCAGAATATGTTCGATCCTATCACAGCCTTTCCCTGGGTCAGATGTGGCTCTCGGGTGCACTACAGGGTCACATCAGCATTACATTGTGGTGGGTGTAGGGTATTGGGCTCCGTGATTTCATTAGCTTCTGTTACAGTCTCACGATGTTGGTAGTTGGTAGGCTCTTCTCCCATGGTGTTTTCCCCCCTGCCTACTGGGTCAGAGTGTGCCCTGTTGTGTTTCCGGTAGTCCATGAGGTAGTGGCCATTTTTGTAAGCCAGTTTTAGATCCCTTCCATGTGTTAGCCACGTTAGAGAACTTAGTTCTTACCTTGAATGTGGCTGAAAGAGGGCATTGTACAACATTCTGCCAGCTCTGACCTGCTAATCTCACTACCAGGGAGACTCGTTGCCAGTGGGGGGCACAACCTCTGATCTGCAGTTAACTGTGAGTAAGCGTGCTTATTCCAATAAAGGACGTTTTCGGAGAGATTAGTCTTCAGGTGTAAACTGGTGTGCCAATGTTATACAGCAGTAACAAGTCCTAGAGGCCTGCGTGTATGTGCACTTCAGCCAGGTGGACCCAGGCCCATCCCCCCCCACCTGTAACACTTGTGCTGGTAAATGGGAGGCCTCCAAAACCCACTGTACCCACATGTAGGTGCCCCCTTCACCCCTAAGAGCTATGGTAGTGTTGTACATTTGTGGGTAGTGGGTTTTGGGGGAGGGGGGTTGGGAGCTCAGCACCCGTGGTAAGGGAGCTATGCATGTGGGAGCTTTTTCTGAAGTCCACCGCACTGACCTAGGGTGCCCAGTTGGTGTCCTGGCATATCAGGGGGGTGAGTGTACTACGAATCGTGGCCCCTCCCACGACCAATTGGCTCGGATTAGGACGTTTTTGAGCTGGGCATTTTTAGTTTCCATTATCGCAAAAAAAAACAAACGCCCAGCACAAAAACGTCCATTTTTTCGAAAATACGGTTCAGCCTGCCCCTTCATGACCCGTTCTCAGAGATAAACGCCCATGGAGATAGGCGTTTCCGTTCAATTATGCCCCTCAATGACCTTTATTGCAACCTCACTGTCAGGATGCCGTTTCTTCACTGTTGTGGTGATATCCTTCAAAGGTACCTTGTTCCTAACCATGCTCTTTTGAGCAATTGTCAGCCTTCCCCCAGTTTTAAAAACCGCTCTATCTCCTTTTCAAATGTTGTTGTTTGCTGGCTGATTCCACCATGGTTAAGGTGGATCCCATATTTCTGGAACAGGTTCCCCCTTCTCCAGTCTCATCCACACATTGCGACTCTGGAGCTCTTCCTATTGGTTCCTGCTCGTGAAATGGGGAGCACTTCAGAAAATGCGCGTATAACAGCAGCATTTAGGCACCCACATAAGCTCTATGGCTGGCGTCTGTGCAGGCAACTATATGTTTGTCCCACTGATAATGGGTTATGCTCGTATTGTTTAAGAGAAACTAGGTGCCTAGGTTCCATTATAGAATAGGCTTCCACTGCATGGCCTTGGGGCCCCTAAATGGAGATGCCCAGTTATAAAATTGCCTTCCAAGTACGTAGACTCTTAAGAAAGAAATACCTTTTGTCCTGGAGCGCCATCTTCCCCTGGAAGACCAGGCAGACCTGACAGTCCTGAAGCTCCAGGTTCACCCTGAAGTAAAAGACAATACCCAAAGGTCAATAGCTTTGTAACTGCAACATAGGAAATAGAGCCTTATGTTTTTATGTTTTAGCTTTTAATCCCTAAAATTTACACATTCTAACAGTCTATGCTTTTGTGCATATTATTAACTATGTACTATGACACCTATCAAATGTGTTTTCAACATGCACAAATTGGGATAGAAGTCTAATTTCTGTTAAAAATGATGAAGACAAGGGGAGGACATGAGAATCAAATCAGCATAAATTAATGGCAAATTTAATAATTTTCTTCAAGAAAATGCTTTCATGTCAAGCCTGAAGTCTTTAACATGCTATTTTTATAATAATTTACAGATAACAAAATGTTTTCCACCCTCTCCTGTTTGTATGCTTTCAGATGTTCCAGGTGTCAGATATTTATTGCAAGGCAATCAACCCTACAAAGTGGGTATACATATGATACCTTAGATTTGTAAAGCTCACAAACTTACTTAGGGAGGGTTTTGTGTGAAAGATAGGAGTTATATAAATCATGATTATGATTATTTGTTTTTATTTTGTATTCCATCTGAATAATTAACTTCATCCACAACACAGTTACTCCACCTACACAGAAAACAAAACAAAACAACTAGCTCACCTGTTTTCTGCAGGAGGGATATTATTTGCTTTCATAGTTATGGAGGTTATAACTGTGTCACAGTAATTAGGAGACAGAAGGTAGGGTCTAAAGCAGCAGAATTTGGGGGCTGTGGTGTGGCTCCAATGTGCATGTGAGAGCTTTCCCTGTGCCTACCTCCTTCCTTGCCAGCCCCAAGCTTAAAAGAGAATGAGCATTGTGTGGGCCCTTTAAGTATAGGCCTGTGCTCAAGTGCTACCTTATCCTGGGGCCCTTCTACAAAGCCGCGGGAGGGCTAATGCATGAGTAGCACATGCCAAATTGGCACTACCGCCACGGTAGCGCTTGTGTCCGATGGTAATTCTGAGTTTGGTATGTGCCAAATCTCACAATAGAAAATATTTTTCTATTTTCTACTGCAGGGGACATTTCCAGTGGTAATCGGCAGCGCGGCCACATTGGCGCACGCTGCATGGTTACCGCACAGGTGCTGCATGAGCCCTTACTGCTAAGCCAATGTCTGGCTGTAAGGGCTCAGGTCGTAAATACGCACACATTAGTTTTAAGTTTTGCATACGACCATTTCCCGGCCCATTAAAAAATGGCCTTTTCCCCAGCTGGGTAAAAAGTGGCCCAGCATGCACCCAAAAGACATGTCCACACTACCGTGGGCCACTTTTTACCACAGCTTTGTAAAAGCACCCCCTGTCCCCCCCCCCCCATGCAGACTTCTTGTCAGAAAGGCGCAGGACATGACAATGTCTGAGTGTGGGCCTAAACTTTTAAGGCTTGCATAGTGCTCTTCCTTCTTTAAGCTTGGGGATGGTATGAAAGGAGGCAGGGAGTCATTGTTGGCAGGCCCTGAAGTGAGAAGGGAAGGGAGGGAAGATATTGACTGCAGGATAGGGAAGGAGAGGGGAGATTAGATGTGGGTAACTGGGGGGAGGGGCGGTTTGAAAGTAAGATGTTGGCCACCTTCAAGTGAGGTGGGTAGAGTGAAGAAGGAGAGATGGTGGCCACCTGGAGGAGAAGGTAGGGAGGGGAAGGGGAGATGCTGGCCACCTGGGGAGAGGGTCGGGAGGGAAAGGTGAGGTGCTGGTCACATGGGGGAGTAAGGAGGGGAAGGGGTGATAATGACCATTTCAGGGGATGAGATTAAGAGGGGAAGGGAAGATGCTAGCCACCTGGGGGATGGGGTAGGGTCTTGAGATTATGGACTGGAGGGATCCTGAGAAGCCCTGCAAAAAGTTTCCTCCAGAAACTAAGGGAGTCTACTTTCCAGGACACAGGCATGAATCTGCAGTTCATGGACATGTGTAGAGTTGATACATCCTATACCTGTCAGAGTTCTATGTTCCTCTGAAAATTTATGTGTGGTTAGGACACCAAAAAATAAAAAGAATTTATTAACAGGACCTACTTCTGATCAGCAGGTTACAGGTAGATCACAGAAGAAATGAGGGTGATGGTAGTCCTATATTCATAAAGGCATTCTTATTTTCATAAACTGCACCAGCTGCCTTCCCCACCCCCAACAATAGTACCTCTCCACAAAAGCGGAAGTAAGGACGGTAAGTCTGACTTCTATGGTAAGGAAATTAATGCACATACTTTTCAAACAAGACTAGTGAAGTTTCTGGAATCCAATGGATTACAGTAGGACCTGAGGCAACTTGGTTTCACTAGAGTCAGGTCTTGTCAGACAAATCTGATAAATTTCTTTGACTGGGTGACTAGAGAGTTGGATTGAGGCTGATTAGAGAGTTGGATTGAGGGAGAGCACAGAATAGTATTTGCAAGTATTCTGGAAATGTTTTCAGGTAATTTATTTCTTGGCTACCAGTCAATCCCCCCATCTTCTTGTTGGCCATGTGAATAGTGGTGTTCATAGCACTGTAACAGAAGTTCTATGGTTACTGGCAATCATAATAAAAAAAGGAGCATGAACTCAGGATAAAGATTCAATAGGGCTGTGTTTCAGTTGGAAGTCCTGCATCAGGAATCAATAATTATCCTGTCAACGTAGCTCTTCTTATATACACACTGTACCAATGTGAATAGAAAATGCAGCACTATATGGTTTGTGTATCACTATCAATTTTTTGGCAGGTTGCCAAATGGGCACCAGGATTCAGCTCTGTGGGGCTTTAGTTTATTGTTGAGCTACCAAACATGTTTGAAATATGTGCAGCCCCATTTTAGATAGGTCATAGAAGTAGGAATTGAGACGAACATCTCAAGTTTCACCAGCATTTTAGAACAGAATCTTGCAACGTAGAGCCTGTTCTAAAATACAAGGAAATGGACATTTATGCATTGGGGTGTGCAACATAAGCATCCATTTTATTTAAAAAAAACGTATATAATATAGACTTTTTGAAAGTCAGCACTTAACCATACTGTTACTGGGCCCCCTACTGCTCTGGGTCCTCAGGTATTGTCTGATGGCTTGAATGCTCAGTCTGCCCCTGCCAAAATGGCACCAGTTGGGTAGAAGTGAGTGAACATTGCTCCTGCCACTTTACATGCTCTTGCCACTTTTGGGGTACGTTTTGGGTGGCATTAGTGTTAAGAGGCAAGGCTTCCTAAAGAAAAAAAACAACAACTTTTAAACAGTTGTGGACCACACAGGGCTGTGTGGAGGGAGGATTTTATTCTACTGGCTACCTCAAATAGAACTGGCACCTTGGGAGTGGGTGGTTGTGTGCCTGTGACTAGGCCACACAGTCCTTTTAACTTGAGACAGTGCATGAAGAGGTATCTGATTAGGAAATTTTACATTCATTCCCATAGTTGGAATCCTGCAAAATTCTGGGCTGTACCAACACATGTAAAATTTCATGCAAACGTTTGCTACATTTTAGTTGGTTCTTCAAAAACTGTTGCCCCATAGATAGAATAGGAGAAAATGTTGCTTAGTTCAGCTCTTCTGACAGGGGACTTGTTGGCAGCCTTAATAAGTAGCTTTCTCAATGTCTTCCAGTTGAACTCCCAAGGAAAGGAGTCTTCCACTTATGCTCATGTGCAGTCTCCAAACATTTTGCTTTGTGTAGATCCTTCTAATTTAAACCATTGTAAATTCATCTGTCAGAACAAATTTGATTAAAACAAATGAAACATGCAAGCACAGCCGAATTAATTTTACATTCATCCTATGATGGTCTTGTACATTTCAAATATCTTTGTTGCAAGAAAATTTCCAATATATTTTGCAGGATGGTGCAGCTGCAGCTTGGCATCCATAATGACAAGATCCTCTCCTCTTAAGGTGAAGAAAAGCACAATGTAAGAAGACATTGTTGGGGTAATTTTTATAAATGTTCTGTGCGTAAAGCTGGTTTTCTGTATGGAAAAGTCCTTTTCTAAATTTGTCTTGCTCTATATGCACACCTGAATGACTGAATATACTTATACGCATGCTGTGTGTAGGCAATCCAGGGGGGCATAGTTTGGGTGGTGCAGGGTGTGATGTACCCATGTATTCTATAAAACATGTGACTACACACATACAGCATGTGTATACATTTACAGCCACTTTGTGTATATTTGTGCACTTCAGTTTGTGTGCTATTGGGGCTGGTTCTAAGATTCTATTTTATAAGGGTGCTTAGACACTTACATTGCCTTTATATGTTTGGTTTAAAGTAGGTGCTTTCTTGGGTTTTAGACATGGGCATCTTGTTTTAATAATTATCTCCCCACCCCACCCTACCCTCACATGTTTAGCAGACATATCTTCAATTTCCAAATAAAACAGAAGATTATATTAAAAATATTGTACCTTTGGGCCTGGTTCTCCAAGTCCTCTTTCTCCCGGAGCTCCAGTTTCTCCTGGTAAACCTTGCTCTCCCTTGCAGAAAAAGAATATGTGGTGATGTAAAATTACAAAGTCCTCCAGCATTCTGGCAGCAGTGCTGATTTGGATACTAGTGGTTTCATACCAGCACTCATGTTTTAGATATGCTCAAACAATGGGCTGCCTCTGAAGTAAACAGAAAGACCGTTGTTCAGCTTCTTGGCATGACTAGAAATGCTTGACTTCTTTGTCAACACAGGGCCATTTTTTAACCAGTTTTGCCACATACAGAATTGAGAATGACTTTCACTTTTTCTAATTATGATCTGGGGGCTGCCACCTCTATATTGCAGCCCTCATCTCCAGTTGTGCATATGCCCACCTGGTTCTTTGTAGCTCCTTGTGACTCTGGGCAAGTCATTTACCCCCTTTTACCTATGCACGCCAAACACACACCAAATTGGAGTTATCACCTGGTTACTGGGTGGCTCTTGTGGAAATTTCAATTTTGGCGCACGTCTGAAAATTATTTTATTTTCTGACGCATGTAGTGGACATGCACCAAGTGGCATCTGACGCGCATAGGTCCTTACTGCCCTAATTCTTTACCGCACATCCATTTTCGGCAAAAAAGCGCCATTTTTTACAGATGCGCTGAAAAATGATTCTGTGCTTGCCCAAAACCCGCGCCTACATTACTGCAGGCCATTTTTCAGCATGCCTTTGTAAAAGGACCCCTTAGGGCCTCTTTTACTAAACCGCGTGATTCCTGCACGGCAAATGTGATGCAGAATGGGCTGCAGTGCATTTGACACACCGGGAATCGCTAGTGTGGTTTAGTAAAAGAGGCCCTTAATCCTCCATTGCCCCAGGTAGAAAATAAGTACTTGTACATAATATGTAAATCGCTTTGATTGTAACCACAGACAGGTAGTATATCAAATCCCGTCCACTTTCCCTACTCTCTTACCTCTTGGCTTTGTGCCTTGACCTACTTTACTTCCAAGTTAAAATCTATTGAATATGCAAAACAGGTCATGACCTCTCTTGTGCCCTCTTTGCTATAGCATTCACACACCACCCTCCTGCTTTGTACCGTCTTCCCTCCAATGTGTCAATCATTGTCTGCTCTGAGAATAACAATCCTTTGAGGTAGAGACCTACCCTCTTCCCTGCTGTTTGTCTTTCCATTGTTCCTTAGGCTGTAAATTTTGTTGTTTTAACCTCAAATTTTTTTTTAACTATCTACATATCTACCACTGAAAGACCATTTATAAATAATTAAACTAGCAGACTTCTACAAAGAAAATGCTGGTCCTCTAGGACTCCTTTCATTTTGCTCTAGCCATAGTAAATGGAATTTTTTATCATGTACTGTCATTTTAGACTGGATTTGCTCCTTAGAAAAACTGCAAGTTCCATTAGTATTATGAGTGAGTTAAATTGCTCATTTTGAGGCCAATATTCATCCCATAGTGCAGCAGTCAAGAGAGCTGGCTGTATGAAGCTAATTTTCAGTTGCAATTTAGCCAACTAGGTTGAGAATAGATCTACAATAAATCTAGCCCCTAGTTTCTCAACCCAGTCCTGGGGGAACCCCAAGCTAGTCTGGTTTTCAAGATATTCACAATGAATATACATGTGATATTTGCATACAATGGAGGTAGTGCATGCAAATACATCTCATATATAGTCATTGTGGATATTTTGAAAACCAGATTGGCTTGGGGTTCCCTGAGGACTGGGTTAAGAAATCATGGCCTCCTGTAAAACATAGCTGTCTAGATTGAAGCCAGCTTTTTTTGCAAAAGTAGCCAGCTAAGGAGGTCTATTTATGAATCTGTAATGTGCATCCACAAGCCTTATTAATAAACCAACAGGGAAGGCCTGTAAAATAAGAGTGGGCTGAGATAGCCTTCCTTGTCACTCTCCTACCTCTACCTTTGTCGTTTGGCCTACACCATCCATTTTCTCCACCAATGGTGTAATCCCAGGTTGGTTTACCAGTAGGAATGTACCACTTTTATAGCATCTTGCCAGGCCTGTACTGTGAAGCAACTGGATGCCAGCTGAACTGCCTGTGAATATCATGCTCTGTGTCACATAGATGGTCTGCACACACCTAGAGGGCCCTCTTGAAAAGACCTAACACATACAACCTATCTGGCTATCATGTAGCAATGATAATAGCTCCCATTGCATATAATGGGAGCCACTGTAAATTATGTGCATTCCAGTGAGCTGCAGGTTGATAAACAGATTCCCAGGTTAGCTGGCTAGTATTGAAAATGTATGCTAATTTTCTTTCACCTCCCCCAACTGATCTAACCCCTCCTATGGAGCCGCACAGAATTTGAGCAGTTAATACAGTTGCCTGTCAATCACTTATTCCAAAATGACCTATCTAGCTGTCTAATACCCAAAGTTTGGTAGCTAGACCCTTTGAAAATCTATAGCTTTATGTGTTAACTTATGCTTACTCATTTTCTTATCTTTTAACTATAAATTTCCTCGCAGTATTCAACACATTTTGCAAACAGACACCCATATAAAACAGTTTTCCTATAGACTTTTGACTACAGCTAATTTTTTGTACCTTCAGTCCAGGATGCCCTTCACCAGCTGGTCCTCTTGGCCCTGGTGGGCCTTTTGGGCCTTGAATTCCCTGAAAAGATTTTACAGTGGATTAAAAAGTAAAATTCACTTTACCATACTGATCAAGTATAAGTATGTAGTATCACATCATACCTTATACTGAGTTTATCTTGTTGGGAGACTGGATGAACCATACTGGTCTTTATCTGAGGTAATTTACTTTGTTACGGTACGTTACTATGAGGAAGGGCTGTAAAAAACAAAAGTATAAAGTTTACCTTTTCTCCTTGCACTCCAGTGCCAGGCAGTCCAATAGGGCCAGGCAATCCAGGAGGGCCAAATTCACCCTAATTGAAAAATAAATCCAAGCTGCTGCTTTAGTATGGAAGCTTGAAGCAACTTTCTGTTAGAAGGATATGACTACACACTTGTTGCTTCTTACTAGAGCTACAGGTTAATGTCCTTCACCTCATTTGTTATAGGCACTGTTCTCTCAAGACTTTCCAACAAAATCAATCAGCTTGGTCTGAATGCATAAATTACATATGAGCATAAGCAGAGTCATACTGGGACAGACCAAAGGTCCACAAAGCCTACTATCCTGTTTCCAACAGTGGCCAATCCAGGTCACAAGTACCTGGAAAGATCCCAAAAAAGTACAATACATTTTATGCTGCTTATCTTAGAAATAATATCAAAAACGAAAAAAGGCTTACAAGTGTCTAAAAATATTTTGTAAACAATACACAAATGGGGATAGACACTGTGTGTTAAATGCAATGTGAAAATGTTGGCTAATGAAGGCGTCTCATATCAACATGGAAGTCTATATATATGAACTTCCTTAACGGCTAAATAGCCGATGTACGGTTATAATCATGGACCACCTCCAACCAACCAGCAGTGCCAAATGTTGTTAATATTTGGAAACCTGAGAATCAAAAAGTCTCTATAATCTGTTTTACTCTCAAATTTATCCTCAGGTAAAGAAAAATATATAGAAGCGCACTGCTGTTCACAAAATAAACATTATAACAAAAATAGACATATAATGCAAAAATTCACTTATCTTAATAGTTTAAATCGAAAAGGCCATCTGCTGGGGCCCGAATTCATCAAATTTCAAAAAAGATTTCATCCATCAGACTGCTGATAACTCCGGTGACATTGTGAGCCCGACAGGACCCTGTTTCGCGGTCTACTGCTTTTTCAAGGGCATACACATTTTCACAGTCACTGGTGTCGATATACAGCTGTATATCGACACCAGTGACTGTGAAAATGTGCATGCCCTTGAAAAAGCAGTAGACCGCGAAACAGGGTCCTGTCGGGCTCACAATGTCACCGGAGTTATCAGCAGTCTGATGGATGAAATCTTTTTTGAAATTTGATGAATTCGGGCCCCAGCAGATGGCCTTTTCGATTTAAACTATTAAGATAAGTGAATTTTTGCATTATATGTCTATTTTTGTTATAATGTTTATTTTGTGAACAGCAGTGCGCTTCTATATATTTTTCTTTACCTGAGGATAAATTTGAGAGTAAAACAGATTATAGAGACTTTTTGATTCTCAGGTTTCCAAATATTAACAACATTTGGCACTGCTGGTTGGTTGGAGGTGGTCCATGATTATAACCGTACATCGGCTATTTAGCCGTTAAGGAAGTTCATATATATAGACTTCCATGTTGATATGAGACGCCTTCATTAGCCAACATTTTCACATTGCATTTAACACACAGTGTCTATCTTAGAAATAAGCAGTGGATTTTCCAAAGTCCATCTTAATAATGGCTTATGGACTTTTATGAAGATATCCAAACCTTTCTTAAACCCCGCTAAGCTAACTGCTTTTACCACATTCTCTGACAATAAATTCCAGAGTTTAATTACATGTTGAGTGAAGAAATATTTTCTCTGATTTGTTTTAAATTTACTACTTAGTAGCTTCATTGTGTGCCCCCTAGTCCTAGTATTTTTGGAACGAGTAAACAAGCGATTCACATCTACCTGTTCCACTCCACTCATTATTTTATAGACCTCTATCATATCTCCCCTCAGCCGTCTTTTCTCCAAGCTAAAGAGCCCTAGCCGCTTTAGCTTTTCCTCATAGGGAAGTCATCCCATCCCCTTTATCATTTTCTTTATCCTTTTCTGTACTTTTTCTAATTGCACTATATCTTTTTTGAGATGTGATGACCAGAACTGCACACAGTATTCGAGGTGCAGTTGCTGCCGCTGCACAGTGAGCAGAGGGTTTCAATGTGTTATCAACAATGACTCCTAGATCCTTTTCTGGGTTGGTGACTCCTAACGTGGAAACTTGCATCACATACTTCAGAGCGGAAGCAACTATATTATTTTTTATTAGCTATAAAATATAATATTGTTCAGTTTTATCATAAATCCTCAATGCTCTAGTTTTGCTTCATGACTTCTATTGTAATCCACAACAATCACCAAGGTTTCCAATTACATTTATGCTTTGTTCAAATGGTGGTATATTTACTGCTCACCTTTTCACCTTTAATGCCAGGTCCTGGTAATCCACGAGGTCCCCTGGGTCCCTCAAATCCACGGTCTCCCTGAAACATCACAAAAGCTTTACAACTCTATTAAAGTTCATTTCTAGAATCATATAAACAAATACAGGGATATATAGCAATTTAAACATTACCAATGTAGCAAAGATGAGCAGCATATCAAATAAGGCTGAACTGTGAACTAAATCCAATTCAATAGTCCTACTTACGATGCATGTATATCTTCAGGGTCTGGAACTATATCCTAGCATAAGAACCAGCTTTTCAAAAATGTTGATGTCCTGGAAGCAACCCAGTTTCTCCTTCCCCTTGGGGCCACCACTGGTACCATGGAGCCTAGTTGCATGGATTATGTAGTATGCTGAAATAAGGCTGTAATGTCCCATCTAAGATAAAAGAATGGGCAACTGTAGAGTGCTCCAAGAGAGCTCCACCAGAGGTGTGGATGAAATGTGATTCTGGAAATCTGATCTGTATGAGCGTGCTTCAGGGAAATTGCAATACACTTGGGAAAGTTCCCTCCTACTCTGTAAAATCAACCTAGTGTTCCACAGTGGTCAAAGACATTATTATGAACTTAAAGGACTTGGGAGTTCAAGAACATAGAACCCCTACTCCCAGGATTTTAATACCTAAAGAACTGAACAACCATGATTTCCTCCTCCAGCTTGCTCCCTAACAAAACAATTTTCTAAAAACATATAATTGGACATCCTGACACTGATAAGCAAAACAATTTATGAGGTTAACATCAGGAGTCATAAATCCTGGACTGCCCAGTGCATAACTCTTGGCAGGAAAAAAGGCATCTGGATAAAAATGGGAGGGCCAAAGGCAGAGCTAAAAGTACATTGGATAGTGCCAATATTCAGGGCTTTCAGTTTAGCTTTATTCATTGCACAAGTAGCTGCCCTAAGATAACTTAGGGGCATAGTTATCAATGTGGGCTACTGTTAAGACATGGTTTTTTGCCACTAACTCATGGTATTTTAGCACAGGTCTCATTTTATGCTACCCCCCAATATTCAGTTGGTGGCGGTCAGCATTTTTTTAAACGCTGATAATCGCCGGCTAAATTATCCTCGATATTCAGTACCGGGCCATGCCCGAGCACTGGCATTGAATATCGGGGACCAATTTGGGGCGGGCAGGCTGCTGCAGCTTATGTGGAGTGGCGCCATTTGCGGGGGGAGTGGCTTGTAGACATGGGTTGGGAGGGGGAGAGGAAGGGATGTAATGCGTCGGGGGCTTGGGAGGGGATTTAAATTTAGAATTTTTTTTTTAATGATTGTGGCCCCAGACCGATATTCAGCTGAGGCCCGCATAAGCTTAAGTGGGTGAATTCAGGACAGTTTTTGAGGAGCTGTCCTAAATTCATTCACTTAAGCTTATGCAGGCCCCAGCTGAATATAGTTGGTGCCCGCCCCTGACCGGCCCACTTTTTTTTGGGCCAATCAGGGGCGATATTCAGTGGTACTGCCCGGTTTAGTGTTGCTGAATATCGGTGGTTAGGCAGGAACAGGCGATTTAAGCAGGCCAAAGCCTCTCCGGCCTGCTCAAATCACTATGAATATCAGCCTCCTAGTCTCTAATACATGGGTTAATGTTCATAACTTTCCCCTTTATTTAAGGACTGTATCAGTGGCACCACTTAAACAGACAACTCAGCTGAAAATTTGCTTAGAGCTAGCTGTAAAAGTAATCTAAATAACAACCAGATTTTTCACCACTGAATATTGACCCTTTTACTTTTATATATTAAACTCATGGTATCACCTTAGTAACATCAACATAGACTATATAATGTCACTGTCAGCATTATGATTTTGTGGGGCTCCTTTGTGAACCTCATGTGACACCTAGATAAAATTTTAGACAGTGCTGGGGTACCAATGACATAGGAAAATGTGGGAGGGAGGTTCTGGAAGCCAAATATGGTCTCTTAGGTAGAAAGCTCAAATCTGGACCCTCCAGGGTAGCATTTTTAGAAATGCTCCCTGTTCCATGTGCAGGGCCCAAAAGATAAGCAGAGTTCCAGAGTCTCAATGCATGGATGAGACGATGGTGCAGGGAGGAGGGTTTTAGATTTGTTAGGAACTGGGCAACATTCTGGGGAAGGGGGAGCCCATTCTGGAATGATGGGCTCCACCTTAACCAGGGTGGGACGAGATTGCTGGCATCAGCATTTAAAAAGGAGATAGAGCAGCTTTTAAACTAGAACCTGAGGAAGGCTGACAGTTGTTCAAAAACGCATGGTTTGGAATAAGGTATCTTTCAAAGATATCACCAAAATAGGGAAGATAGGATATCCCAATAATGAGGTTGCAATAGATCATAGTAGACCGGGTGTCTTTAAATAAAGAGCAGACAGATTTTCAAGATTGCACATTATCAGTGTCAACTGCTGAGTAAGTTGTAAATAGGAAAACCAAACATAGTTTGAAATGTCTATATGAAAATGCCAGAAGCCTAAGAAATAAGATGGGAGAGTTAGAATATATTGCACTAAATGAAAAAAAAAAGATATAATAGGCATCTCTGAGACCTGGTGGAAGGAGGATAACCAGTGGGGCACTGTCATTCCAGGATACAAATTATATAGTAGTGATAGGGTGGATTGAATTGGTGGAGGGGTAGGCATTATATGTTAAGGAGGGCCTTGAATCAAATAGACCAAAAATTCTGAGGCACACAAAACACATCTTGGAATCCATATGGATAGAAATTTCATATGTAAAGGGGAAAAGGATACTGATAGTAGTATACTACTGTCCACCTGGCAGGATGAACAGAAAGATGTAGAAATGTTATCAGAAATTAAGGAGGCTAACAAACTGGGGAACACAATAATAATGGGTGATTTCAATTACCCCGATATTGACTGGGTAAATATAATATCAGGGCATGCCAGGGACGTAAAATTCCTTGATGAAATCAAGAACTGCTTTATGCAGCAGCTGATTCAGGAACAAATGAGGGGGAACAATTCCAGACCTAGTCCGTAGTGGAGCGCATGATCTAGTGCAGGAGGTAATGGTGCTGGGGCCGCTTGACAACAGTGATCATAACATGATCCAGTTTGATATAAGCTCGGGTATAAGTACACACAGGAAATTCAATACTTTAGCATATAACTTTAAAAAAAGGAGACTATGATAAAATGAGAAGAATGGTAAAAACAACCTTAGAGGAGCAGCTGCAAAGGTCAAACATTTTCACCAGACGTGGATAATGTTCAAAAATACCACCCAGGAAGCCCAGGCCCGATATATTCCATGTATTAAAAAAGGAAGAAGGAAGGACAAATGACAGCCAGCATGATTAAAAAGTGAGGTAAAGAAACTATTAGAACTAAAAGAAAATACTTCAGAAAATGGAAGAAGGATCTGGCTGAAAATAATAGGAATGGCATAAGGAATGGTATACGGAATGGCAAGTCAAATGCAAAGCGCTGATAAGGAAGGTAAAGAGAGACTTTGAAAAGAAGACTGCTATGGAGGCAAAAACATATAGTAAAAATGTTTTAGATATATAACAAGCATGAAGCTGGCAAAAGAATCAGTTGGACCGCTAGATTAGTGGTTCCCAAACCTGATCCTGGAGGCACCCTAGCCAGTCAGGTTTTTGGGATATCCACAATGAATCTTCATGAGAGATATTTGTATGCACTGCCTCCAAGCCACTTAGAGTAATACTTTGTAGGACAGTTCTAAAGTTCCCAACTGGTAGCATAGGTTTCAACTTGGCCAAAAGACGTGGCTTGAAAAAATAATTCTCTATTAGAGCCTGAATTTGTGGCCTAACTATCAAATCAGAATCCAAAAGGACTCCTAAATATTGAACCAGGGTCACAAGCTTTACAGAAGAATTACAGAGCACAGTACTAATCCATTCTCTTTCACCAAGTCAACAATACAAGAAAAAAACTGATTGCAGCTGTTCTACAGCTTGACTCAGAGAAGTATCAACTGGAAAGAAAAACTGAATATCTTTAGTGTAGAGTCTGTAGTGCAAATGTAAAGATCTTAGGGTCCCTTTAATGGTAGGCTTACTGCCGCATCACTGTGCACCAAATTGGCCCTACCGTTGGACTCGCTCAGGAGCCCAGTGGTAGTTCTGGCTTCCAGTGCACGGCGATTAAGGCGCAAGACAATACATGCTGCCCAGTTATTGCTGGGCTACTGCTGGAACCTCTGTCACCTCCCAAATAAGAGGTGGTAAGGGCTCCTCCAGGGAATGGCCACGCAGCAAGCGTTTAACTTATTGTATGGCCATTTCCTTTAAAAAAAAAAAAAGAAACCCGGCCTTTTACCTGCTGCGGTAAAGGGGGCCTCAGTGTGCATCAAAAACACACACTGGTGCCACTGCAAGGCCCCTTTACCTTCCTTTGATAAAAGGGCCCCTTAATTTCCAACACAGGGCATTAAATTGTAACCTTCCTTATGTGGAAAAATGATCCCCTAGTGGTAATACTGCGAGATTATTGCTTGGGGTCAATGGTGCATTTTGAAACCAGAGCAGCACCACTTGACCACCAGGAAGACACCTGGGTAAGTCCCGGGGAAGGGGTTCAGGGATGTGGAGGAAAGTCCAGGGTTTCAAGGTTACTTTTCAGGGCTACTCTGAGATGGGATTGGATTGCGGGGTGTAAGCTCTTTAGGATAGAGCAGATCAGAAGGGGGTTTTGAAGATCGGGGGGGATATGCCACCTTGTCAACTCTTTATTCGGTCAGCAGCTGCGCTTCTTTCTCTATAATATCAGCAAAATCCATCCCTTCATCTCTGAACACTCTACTAGAACCCTTATCCACACTCTTATCACCTCTCGTCTTGATTATTGTAACCTGCTTCTCACCGGCCTCCCTCTTAGCCATCTGTCTCCTCTTCAATCAATCCAAAACTCTGCTGCGCAACTCATTTTCTGCCAAAGTCGCTATACCCACGTTAGCCCTCTTCTTAAGTCACTTCACTGGCTCCCTATCCGTTTCCGTATTCAGTTCAAACTTCTCCTTTTGACCTATAAGTGCATTCACTCTGCCACTCCCCAGTACCTCTCCACTCTTGTCTCTCCCTACGCCCCCCCCCCCGAGTACTCCATTCTGTAGATAAATCTCTCTTGTCTGTCCCCTTCTCCTCTACTGCTAATTCAAGACTCCGTTCCTTTTATCTTGCTGCACCTCACGCCTGGAATAGACCTCCCGAGCCTGTACGTCTAGCCCCGTCTTTGGCCGTCTTCAAGTCCAAACTCAAAACCCACCTCTTTCCCACTGCTTTTGACTCCTAACTCACTTGCCCTGTCCTTTTATCCTCACCTCTTTATTCCCTTACCCTTAATTGTTCTGTCTGTTACCTGTCTTATCTAGATTGTAAGCTCTTTGAGCAGGGACTGTCTTTTTTGTCTATGGTGTACAGTGCTGCGTATGCCTTGTAGCGCTATAGAAATGATAAGTAGTAGTAGTAGTAGTATCAGGCTGTACTATGGCTGAACGTAACGCCACCCCTTAATGCCACTTTCAGCTCTTTCATATCTTTTCTTTTATTGAATGCATTAAATTCTATCTCCCAGGGGAAGAAAGGCAGTATACATGAAATATCATATCTGTCCTAAATATTTTTGTCCAAATGTTTGTTGTTTAATTTTATGCATCTTTGAAATTTCCTGCATTCTTTACTTGTAAATAAGAGACTTCCTTCTATTTTCAATAAATGGTCTTATTTGAAGATGCAACAATATAATTTGCTTTCACCTGGCAAAATAGCTGACACCACTTGGAAACAGACACACTGGCACAAGCTAAATATTTCTAGGAAGTGAAGCCTGGATGAAGTGGTGGGTCCATGGCAGTGCTCTATACACATTTTTTAAATATGTGAACTACCTCTTGTGGTTATTATGTTAGGGGCCCTTTTACTAAAGGGTTGGTGTGCAGCAAAAGGCTTTCTCCAGCATGCACAGGTTAGCGCAAGAGCCCTTACCACCACCTCAATGGGCGTTGGTAAGCAGGGGCGTAGCCACCTCGGCGGGAAGGGGGTCCAGAGCCCGAGATGGGGGGGCACAGTTTAGCCCGCCACCAACCCTCCCGCCACTTTCAACCTCCCTGCCGCTGCCACCCCTCCCCTGCCACCTTTGACCCTCCTCCCGCTGCCAACCCTCCCCGTCGCCGCTGCCAGCGCCAGGTACCTTTGCTGCGGGGGTCCCCAACTCCTGCCAGACGAAGTCTTCTTCAGCACCGGTGTCCAGCGTGTTCACTGATCTGTTTCTGTGAGTCCTGACTCTTGATGGGGGAGGCTCGGCAGCGGGGGGAGGTCGAAAGTGGCAGGGGCCAGGGCTAAATCTGTGGGGGCCCATGCTCTCGTTGCCCCACCTAGCTACGCCCCTGGTGGTGTTTCTTGAAAAAATAATCCCAGCCTTGTACCTGCTGTGGTAAAAGGGGGCCTCAGCATGTGTCAAAAACACGTGCTGATGCTAGCGCAGGCCCCTTGTTACCGCAGCTTAGTAAAAAGGCCCCTTAGGTTGGTAGTTCTGACTTCAGTCAGATATTTGACCACATTCCACTCTTTCATAATATGTTGTAAACATATGTTTCCAGATGATGAAAATATGCATGTGCCAGGGAAACTTTATCATATTAAAAAAAAAAAACCTACATGCGAAACATCAAAGGGCCCTTTTACAAAGCTGAGGTAAGCACTAACACATGCTTACCGCAGCTTAAAATGGCCTACTGTGGGGCACACTGAGGCGTCCTGTGGTATTTTTTAAATGTGTGCACGCAAACTGCATGCTAAAATAATAAAACATTTTTTTTTGTACAGCGGACATGTCTGGGGGCAGAGAGCGGGTGCATCTGTGCAAATCGGTTAGCATGTTTGCATTGCCATGTGCTAATTATTTAGCACAGGTTTATTACATGAGTCCCTACCACCTACAAAATAGGCAGCGTTAGGGGTTCACACTAATGGCCATGTGCTAATAGGAAAATTACCTCATGGTCATTAATGGGGAAAATAGGAAATTTAGTCATTTTACCCCTGCTGTAAAAATGGCCTTAGCACACGGGAAAGACTCGCATAAGGGCATGCTAAGATCACTTTTACCGCAGTTTGGTAAAAGGGCCCCTAAAAGTTGGGGAAAATTCTAAGCAATTTTGCTGTTTTAACTCTTCATCACAGTTAGTGACAATGCTGAATACAGATGTGCACAGCCAAAATATTCAGTTTGTTTTTGGAATTTTCAGAAATTGTCTTGATTTTGGGGTGTTTTTGGTTCAATTCAAATATTTGGTTGAATAAAATTCTTTTAACTAAGGCATGCAATGTATTGCATGTGCACTAATTCAAAGGCTAATGTGCGTTGCACTGATTTGGGTGCACCAAAGTTTTTGAGGCATGTTAATGACTGCATATCCTGAATATTAAGTGTATTCTCCCTTTTCTCTGCCACTTACCTTTGACAACAATTAAGTTCACTGAAGTTTTCAAATACGTTTCTGTGCCCATGGAACTGCAGGATTATTTTCAAAAGACTACTGGCAGGGGGCTACAACTACTGGCAGGGGGCTGCTTTTGAAGCAGGTTCACATTTACCCCTGGAAAGTACTCAAGGAGCTTCCGGAAAAAAAAAAAAAAGAAAGCTTCATATCTATTTTCCTTCCCTCAAATCCCTCTGTCCCAAACTGCACATTTTTACAAGCAGCTGAACATACCTGCACCGTGATTAGTATGGATATATATTTGCCTGCAGGTGGAAGGGAAAAGGGTAATTTGCAGTGGGGCTTTTTACTCATTTATAAAGCTAAGAAAATTGCCTTCTATAATGTTTCAAAATGTTGTAGCCAGGTAGCAGAAGAGAGGGTTCAGAAGTACACGAACAGGAATAGCAAAAAAAAAACATGAATGGGCCTTCAAGAGTGGAACAATTAACCCCATCCCCCCTTTTTTTTACAAAGCTGTGCGGCAATCCAACACAGCCCATTCACTTTGAATGGGCTGTGTCGGCACGGGGGGGGGGGGGGGGGGGGGGTTAAAACTTAGCAACAGAACTGAATCTCAATAACTATCCAACAGATAATTCTGAAATATAGAACAAAAAATTATTTTTGGTATGACTAGAGTAAAATGAGAAGACAATGCAAAATCTTGAGTAAACAGAAAAGCTTTCAGGTGATTTTTCTCTAGACAAAGCTCATTTCGAAGAGAATTTCATAGGAATGGCACTGCAAGAGTCAAATTCCAGACTCTAGTTTGTACCAAAAGGAAATGGAGGAGCTTTCACATAGACCATACAACAAAAAGCAAAGCATGAATCTTAAAACTTATAGCACTAAGTGGGGAAGTTACCAAAGTAGACTACTGTTAAGTCGAGTTATTTCACCACAAGTCAGGTTATTTTAGCACAGGGTCCCATATTGGGGGGAATTCATCAAACAGTGTTAGGGCCTTAATTCCCATTAATTTATCTTTAATGCGACTTAAATGACCCTAACGCTGCTGAACTAAAAATACCACGGTGACATTTAAGTCGCTGTGGGTTACACGATAATGAGATACACAACAAGCAAATGCCTGTTTTGCATCTCATTACTATGTAAATACCATAACACGACACCGGACCACCAATGATATCATGGTAGCCCCTTGAAGGGGCAAGGGCTACTGTGAGGTGGGGGGATGGGGAGAGGGAGTAGGGGCCTTGAACATGTGGAGGGTGGGTGCAGTAAATATAAATGTACATTGCTGCAGCCGTGAACATTGTGCATTTCTGGCTGCAGTAACGCAGATAGAGAGCCCCAGGTCGATCTATTTCTTAAAAGGGATGTCTAAATATGACCAAGTGCAATCATTCCTACTCCTTGGCATTCTTCTCCCATCCTAGCCCTCCCAGCATTTTTCTTACCCAAGGCATCTCTTACTCCCCCCCAGCCCCTTGGCACTTCATAAGCCCTATATCCCCAGTATCCTTGCCATTCCCTCATATATTCCCTATTCCCACCATCAGTTAGCCACTGATTAGTCCCCCCAGTAGCTCCAGGGGGACTAATCATGCTTCTTAGCTTGATATTTCAATGGAGCAGAAGAGAGGATCTGGGCTGCTCTTGTGGCATTTAGAATTGGTCACCCAAGTATGGTGTCTGTCTTCTTTTCCTCATGCTGGCCCTGTCAGTTTCAGAGGCCAATTTAGGCTCCTCTCTCTGAAAGCTGGGCACCCATATTTCTTTGAAAATTGATGCTATGCTATTTAGTTAACAAACTTTCAAAACTATGCAATAAAAACAGGAGTATTTATCTGGTCTAAAATTGAAAGAGTATTCCATGGGTGTTACCTTTGGTCCTGGAAGCCCTTCTCCTGGTATACCTCTTTCTCCTGAAATCCCTTGCTGTCCCTGAGGTCCCTGTTAAAAAGAAATAATACAACCTGCACATTACTGATAAATCATTTTACTTGTATCAATAAAGCAAAATCACTCACCTGTAGGACAGCAGACCAAGTATTCTCACAGCTGGGCAATGCCATCTGATGGCGCCTGGTGCAGATGCTGACTAGCGAGATGATTGTACAAATTTCTACCAGCTTCCCACCATGCATGCATAGGTTCCTCAATCACGTAAAATAGCTAGAGAATACAACTCCAAGGGGAGGTGGGAGGGTATGTGAGAATACTTGGCCTGCTGTCCTCGGAGAATACCTTCTACAGGTGTTACAGATTATGCCTAATCTGCACCTAATTTAGGCATAGGGATTTACACCAAGTTTCAGTTTCATGACACTGCATGTAAGGCGGTACCCATGTAGTTTGGCTCTGCCCTATGTGGTATATGCAGTACAGATCTGGGCACATCCCCTGCATTTACTACATAGGCTTTGTATCTACTTTTTTAATACCTGCCTTTAATGTACAGTAAGTGCAAATTCATACCACACTTTAGTACAAGGGCCACACAGGAATATATACAGAAATCTATATCATTCAACCCTTTTTTGATCTATATGAAAATGAGGAAGGAATATATTTAAGTACTTACTGGTAACCCAGGCTCACCAATTCCAGGTGGGCCACCAGGGCCTGGTCTTCCTGGCAAACCAATGTCACCCTTCAAGCAAAGATAATTTTCATTAGTTTGTACTTATTCATGTTTGCATAGAACACAGGCAGTTTAATAATGATCCCCCACGATATTCAGCTGGTAGCGGGCAGTGTTTTTGCTGTCTGCCACCGGTGTTAAACCCGGATATTCAATGCTGGGCCATTTCCAGCAACCGGCATTGAATATCCGGTTTTACTTTTGACTGTGGCAACTTAACTGGTTAAGCCGATATTCAGTGCTAACTGGTTAAGTGCTTAGCAGTTAAAGATAGGCCTGCTATTTATGTAGGCTATTTTAACCGCTAAACATAGCCGTCAAAATCTCAGATAATGACAAGACCTGCCCTTGAAATGCCCCCAACTCCACCTTCACTTATACAGCCAGCATTTGGTTGTACAAGTGGGTATAATTTTTAGTGAGACTGGCTTATATGGTCAGCACTGGATACTGACTTGATAAGTCATTCTGAAAGCTGACCCCTGTATTTTTAAGACCCTCGCAGCTAGTCAAATTAAAACTCTGTTCCTATCTGGTCACAGAAATGACAGCAAATTAGACTGAGGGTATCTTAGTGTATTGCAGATTTTTTAAGTATTATTGGTTGTTTAGCATGTCAGAGTAAGGCTCTTATTTCAACATATGAAGTCATTAAAGGAGGTGAACGCATTTGGTGCTTCTTCAAAACTGTATCATCTATATCAACCACAGCTTCATTTGTAGAATTCATTATCCCAGGATGTTGTATAACTGGTTCAAAAAGGATTAGACAAATGTATAAAGGACAGGCCAGTCAAAGGCTATCAAACAGAGGTGCAACCCTGGATCTAAGACTTACTTGACTGTTAGCAACCGGGGAGAGTTGGCATAGGAAGAACTATTATAATACCCTGTGTCAATGGCACCTTCTTTAAACACCCACTACTTGCCACTGTTAGTAATAATTCATCTTAGGCAAACAGAATTTACCAAACAGCTTTTTACATGGAATAGAGGATATTGGTTTCCACCAGATTATTGATGGTCCCCCTCTGCAGGCTGACTGCACTTTGTGTATGGATATATATATATATATATATTTTTTTTTTAATTGTTGGGATTGCAGTGTTAAATCAATACCTTCAAACACAGTTACCATTCTTCAACCCTGGATAGATCACTCCTCGATCCAGTTTGAGTTATATGGAAAAAACATTGGAGGTAAGACAGAGGTGGAAAAGAAAGAGGATTACTCCTCAGCCATGGATGGATTGGTTTGATTGACTTACATGGAAATATGATTGAGCATATGATGGAGATGGAAAAGTGCAATTCAGTTTAGAAAAGACATGTTAATGTTGAGTGCAGTGGCAGCTTTGGGGCCGATGCCTTCTAATTATGTTACAATATCCAAAATTATAAAATCACACTTCCATGATTTTGTGACTGCCTTATTTGTGATGCCAGTATTTGATCATGACAGAGTGTAACCTGCATGGAGGGGCAGTTGCGGCTCTGGCTGCTTCATTGGGCAGAGTTGACAGACCATGTGGGTATTTATCTGCCATCATACACTATGCTATGTTATTATCAGATGTATAGGAGCTGTTGGATCGCTGAGAAAAGGAGGCAGAGATAGTCTTGAATAGTATTGCCGCAGAAAAAAATAATGGGATAAGTGTTCAGCTGGTGACCGTGAGTGTTTTTCTTACCGCCATCAACATTATTCCAGGATATTCAATGCCAGGCCATGCCCGGGCTTTGAATATCCGATTTATGCTGTGCTTACTAACATATAGCCAATTAAGCCGATATTCAGAATTTAACTGGCTAGGACTATGCTTTATGCGGTCCCATTTACGGGGTACCCTGGCTGGTTAAGTGCTGACTATCAGCACATAACCGGTCAACTGCCGACACTGTCCCTGGAACACCTCCAAAATAGCTGGTTTTCACTTAGGTGCTAATTTTCAGCAGCGAAAACCGGTTTAAATGCTGCTGAAAATTAGTGGATAGCCCCATTAGCGGCCGTTTCTGGCCAGTTAAACCATTGTGAATATTGACCAGTATAGTTTTAAGTAATAAGAATGGAGCATCATCGTTTACTTAATAACTTCAGGCTAAGAAGCAGAAAAGGAGATGTTTAAAATGTCATTATTATTTTTTGAGCACATGAATATGGCTTTTAATAGGCATAGGAAGACTGTTTTTCTTGGTAAATCATCTGATGACTTTCTCAAAATGAAGGAAATCAAAGTTCCGATTACAGGTTAATATTCAGAATATGAATCATTGTCAGTATAAGATAGCCATGATCAATAGAGAATTGGATTTAGATTTATAATTAAAAGGACTGCCTAGTCATGGAAGGCTGTGTTTTATAGGAGTGATTAGGCTTTGGGAGGATGTTTGGGTTGGTCTGCTTTTGACCTAGTAGACTCTGCTTCTGTTAAACTGGAACAGGGAAAACTAAGAGCACAATATCAGGCAATATTCAGCCCAATGCAGTCAGCAGTCTTAAAGCCGCCGATAATCATGGGCTGAATTAGACCCAGTTGTTCAATATCTGGACTCAGAATTTATATGGGTGCTGGCTGATATGTAGTGCTGTACCTGCATACCTAACCAAGCAAAGATAGGACTGCTTTTGGGGTGGTCTGATCTGCCTGGATAGGTATGTGGGTGCTGGCACTAAATATTAGCAATACTTGCATATTTGCTAACCGCCTTGACTCTACCCTTGGACTGTGCTGGCATAAACTGGGATATTCAGTGGCACTGCCCAGTTAAGTGCCACCGAAAATCCCCTCCTGGCTTGCTGATCATGGTTTTTGAGTCTCTCCTGCCTGCTTAAACCCTCTATGACTATCTTCACCACAGTAATGGATGGAGGATAAAAAACTAGCATAGGCCATCTAGTCTGCCCAGTTAGGTGGTTGGGTTACCCCCTGCCCTCCCCAGGATTATATGTGACTTGGATTGTTGTTCTTTTGGCTTGGTTAACAGAGATGAGAAGGGGGATGTTGAGTCGTTTGTGAGTTATGCTTACTGTATGTCTATTAAGACTTCTTATATTGCCAGTTCTGAACATACAGATCTGAACAGAGTACAATAGTACACATTCCAAAACATAGTAACAATGAAAAGAACTTCATTAACAAAATAGGAAAGCATTAATACCTCTCTACTGAAAATAAATATTGGGCTAAATAGATCTTGGTTCTGACTAAGTATGGCTGTGATGTTCATGCTCAGGTATCAGATTCTTTAGTGAGACACTGCGTATTTTCATTGTGAGACTTCACATGGTCGTAGACTGAATGCTTTGCATTGGTAGTATCTCAGATGAGAAGTGTATACTTAAAGGCCTCTTTTATAAACCATTATATTTGTATTAGTGCAGGGTTCTGATATAGCAAATGCTGATGTTTATGCTGCCATTGCACCAGCATACACCTACTAGGAAGTATACTATATGAAAACCAGCTTGGCTTGACCTTAGTGCACATCAGTTTGCTGAACTGTAATTCTGTGTGTGCCTTTTTGACCCATTACTATGAAAGTTATAGTGATTGTCAAGTAATGTATCCACTCCACTCTCTAGTACTCACCCAACTAGGGGGTTTGCTATTGGTTATCAGAGAGTCTCAGCAAGCAGTATGCAGGTTTCTCTTCCATCTACGCATGAACCCCTGTTCTGTCAGCTCCCCATCTATCCATTGGGTTCTTACTTGCCTTTGAATTTCTAGGGATAATGCTGGCAGCGGTCAACTAAACACTGAGCACCGCCGGCTGAATATCAACCCCATTGATTATAAAATTCTTTAATTACACGCATACTTGCAGAAAGTATATGGGTAACATTAACACCAAGAGAAAAAAGGAGGAGGAAGGAAACATCAAACAAAAGAGTGAGGCGAATAGTACAATTGACAGGTACCTTGGTCTATTATTCCTATGGGCACTTGCTTGGCTATCTTATTTTTCTAAAAGAACCTTATATTCATCCATACTTTTAAATCATGTCACTTTTTTCAAACAGATAGTACATATTTTGTAGTTTATCATTTTACATGCACTATGTTAATCTGATCGTGAGCCCTTGTGCCTAGGCCGAGGCTTAGGAAGGACCTTGGCTAAGGCCTAGGGTAGACCAAACAGGCGCTAAGCAATGCCACAGGCCATAAAGCCCCGGACACAGAGGGCAAAACTCACAGGAAAAAAGGGAAAGCCAGGGACAGAATGGGATACTATAAACATGGAAGCTCCACAGAAATGGCTGAACAGGGAAAAACAGACTGAAGGAAAAGACTGCTTTCAAATAAAGACAGGAAAGAAGCAGGCACACAAGAGTACAGAAAGGGATAAGGCAGTCCAGAGAAAGGCTGCCTAATAGAAGCAGGACTCACAGAAGGCAAATATCAAGCTCTGCACATAAAGGGTTAACACTGAGTAAAGGGAAACTTAAAACAAACAAAGTAGGAACCAGCTTACCAAGGACAGAAAGGCTGCCTAACAGAAGCAGGACTCACAGAAGGCAAATATCCTCAGGAGCTTAGTCGAGATCGGGTGGCAGAGCCGGTGGTGGGAGGCGGGGCTGGTGGTTGGGAGGCAGGGATAGTGCTGGGCAGACTTATACGGTCTGTGCCAGAGCTGGTGGTGGGAGATGGGACTGGTGGTTGGGAGGCGGGGATAGTGCTGGGCAGACTTATACGGTCTGTGCCAGAGCCGGTGGCGGGAGGCGGGGCTGGTGGTTGGGAGGTGGGGATAGTGCTGGGCAGACTTATACGGTCTGTGCCCTGAAGAGCACAGGTACAAATCAAAGTAGGGTATACACAAAAAGTAGCACATATGAGTTATCTTGTTGGGCAGACTGGATGGACCGTGCAGGTCTTTTTCTGCCGTCATCTACTATCAAGCTCTGCACATAAAGAGTTAACACCGAGTAAAGGGAAACAAACAAACAAAGTAGGAACAAGCTTACCACCAATAGAAAGGCTGCCTAACAGAGGCAGGGAGAAACAAGGCAGAAGACAGACCCAGCTGCACTGCAGAGAAGCAATCAAGGACACGCTGATTACAACCAGCACACACACACACACACACACACACACACACACACAGACCACAAACAAAAGGAGAGCAAGCAAAACTCCTCCAAATATACACTCTGCCACGAGCACAGACAGAGTAAGAGAACCAGAGCTCAGCTGACAGGAATTAATGCTAGAGCGTCCACAGTAGGGAAAGTTTAAATAAGGTCCGACTTATTTAAATAAGTTTAAATAGGTCTGACTTCTGACGTCTGCTGCTTCAGACGTCAGTTCAATCCCTGACAGGCCAATCAGAAGTGAGTCCCAGTCATTCCCCTGCTTGTCTCAGTAGAATCATAAAACACTATTGGCAAGATAATATATGTTTTTCAAACAGATTTAACATTTTATGTAGTTATTTTTTATGCGCTATTGGCATATACAGTATGCTAATGTTTATATACATGGTCTTATTTTATTTTATTATTCTGTGGGTGTAGATTTTTAAATAACTTGTTTTCAATGTTTTTTATTTATTTATATTTTGATTGAATATATTTTCATATTTTATTTATATTTATGTATGCAATCATTCGAGTATATATTTGTATTCACACAATTTTATTTTATTTTATGATTACTAGGCTTGTTGACTCCTAAGGTAGGCTTACACACCGAAACATGGCCGTGTGGGGTCTACAATAAAGGTCTTAGAATACCAGATGTCTTCTTGGTATTCGCCTCACTCTTTTGTTTGGTGTAACATTAACACCAAACCTCCAGCCTACATTTCTGTGTATTCTTTCAAGCTAATGCTAGCATTTTATAAAGTTAAGCAGGCACGTACTTGACTTTATAAAACAGACTTAACACAGACATGGGAAAACATATATGAACTGGATGTGACTTTATAAAGTTATCCTCAAAAAATATAAAACTACAAGCAGGCAAAGGAATTCATACCAATACCAACTCATGCATTATAACAGCTGGATTCCAGGGTTAAACACTGTACCTTCCTTCAGTCAGATCTGAAGATCCTGAGTTCTTCCCAGCTCTCTGTCTGAGCTGTTTGTTAGAATCTTCCTGTTAGGTTTGTTCCTGTTACAAGGTGACCTGACAGTAATTTTCCTCCCAGCTGAAAGAATGATCCTGTGCTCTCTCTCACTTTTCTCTTTTCTAAATGTCCTCAGCAACTGTAACTAACTGCCTTTATGAGCTACCAGCATGGTGTCACTACTGCAGAACAGCAGGAGGTTAACCCCATCAGTGCTGATGGCCAGTAACTGTATTGATGTGCAGCCACCTGCTGGTTAGCTTAATGCCCATAAATAACAGGCTTTTTGCAGGAAGAAATACAACTAAAGACATACAAGAAACAATCTTACATGTAAGAATTCCTATTTTACCACACTGATTAGCTAACGGTTTTTTTCCCTGGAGCTCGAAATCCAGTAATAATTTAAAATGATTATTGAAACAACTACTCGAAACGTTTTATTAAAAAAAACAGTGTATCTGTGTTTGTGTAATTCAGAGAAATTTCATTTTTATCTGATTTTAAACATATATATATACTTAAACAGCATCAAGATATCTATCAGGGGTCGATATTCAAAATGATTTTTCTGGGTGACTTCAAGATTTAGCAAGAAATATCATTCATTTTTAAATTTTAGTCCCAAAGATTGCTTAACTTTTGGCTGGACATACTTAGGGGTCCTTTTACCAAGCTGCGGGAAAAAGGGCCCTGCGCTAGCGGTGGGGGCAGTATTTCCCACGTGCCAGGGACATTTTTTCTGCATCTCTAAAAGGCAAAAAAAGATGGCCACGCAGAGGCCATGCGGAGGGAAGCCCTTATTACCACCCACTGAGGTGGCGATAAGGGTTCCACCGCTAACCTGGCAGTAACCAGGCAGCAGGCAGCATTGCCTGATTACTGCCAGGTTATCGCCATGGAAGCCATTCCGGGGGGTTTCTTTTCCCCCTGGAAGTGGTGCACACTTGGGGTGCCCGGGACTACCGCTGGTGGACACGGGGCTTCGGTAGTCCTGGAAGAGCGAGCGGTAAGCCCGCGTTGGGCTTACCACCGCTCTGTAAAAGGGCCCCTTAGGTCTCTGTTTAGTAAGCCGTGCTGTAGACGCCCTATTGTTTTTAGCGCACGCTAATGCTGGCACCCATATAATCCTATAGGTGTTTCTAGCATTAGTGCACGGTAATTTTTAGCGTGCGTTAAAAATGCTAGCACACCTTAGTAAACAGGGCCCTTATATTTGAAATTAGGAGGCCTTCTGGGGGGTAGGACTCAAAATTAACCAGATAGAAGCAATGCTCCACTGCCATTTTATCTTGACTGCAGATACAGCAGGCCTAAGATACCTGGATAAAGTTATTTAGGCATCTTTTACCTGCAATTGAGCTATGTCAAGGGAACTGCCTCTCACTGAAAATCCAGTTAAAGATATCCAGATAACCAGTTAAAGTTATTGGGAGATTTTTAAATGCATATTTGTTCATTGAATATTGGCCCCAACATTTTTTGCCATTTTGGAAATTAAGGTTATTATCTTAATTTTGTCAACTGTTTCTTTCTTGCAATAGAATATGCACTGTCATATATACAATTCTCATTTTACCTTTGGTCCAGGCAATCCTAATCCTGTCTCTCCAGGCATTCCTGTAGACCCAGGAAGGCCTCTTTCTCCCTGAAAATGTTTAAAAAGCTTGGTAAATACATCTTCTATATTTTTAAACATTCATCAAAGTACTGATGGACAAAATACAGTAAGGGGCTGGATGGGACACATCCTAGGATATTCTCAGAGAAGATCTGGCAGCTCCACTAACAAGCATCTACCAATATAGTTTGAAAACATGAGTGTCAAAAAGCAACTTAGAATTATATTGGAGGAAAAGACCTCGGCGGTCATAAGCTCACCAACTAAAGCTATAATTTATAGCCAATCATAGGGTGGCTAATCCATGACTCCTTTATCGTTCATTGCTCTGAAAAACCTCCAGTTTTTTAAATGTTTTGCTTAATATTTGTCATATTAGAAAGACACATATCTTCTAATTAAAGTTGTTCTTGAGATATTGTATGCTGTATTCTTTATAACATGTGATAACATATGACATCAATATGAATAGGTTAGAGCTCAATATTGAAGAATAATATAATTGCTATTATAAATATAAGCACAATATAAAAAAACTGGATGTTTTTTCAGACTGATGAACAATAAAGGAGTCATGGATTAGCCACCCTATGATTGGCTATAAATTATAGCTTTAGATGGTGGGCATATGACTGCCGAGGCCTTTTCCTCCAATATAATTCTAAGTTGCTTTTTTGACACTCATGTTTTCAAACCATATTGGTAGATACTTTTGAGATTTTTGATGCGCGCCAAGGCCCCCTTTTACCACAGCAGGTAAAAGGTAGGTTTTTCTTTTTCCGTGTGGCAAGTGAAGCATTTGCCATGTGGCCATTTTGGGGGGGGACCCTCACTACCACCCATTGAGGTGCTGATAAGGGCGCCAGCTGCAACCCAGCGGTACACATCGGCTTCCACGCTAACCTGGCAGTAATCGGGTAGCCCGTGGCATTGCCTGATTACTGCCAGGTAACCCCCTGCAGAAATATTTTTGGAATATTTCCACTAGTGCTGGAAATGCCACATGCTGGGATGGAACTACTGCTGGTGCCTGTGTTGGGCCAGCGGTAGCTCCAGATTGGCTTGCGGTAAGCCCGCGGTAGGCTTACTGCCGCTTAATAAAAGGGCCCCCTTATGAGCTAATGTTAAGATCTTCTGCTGAAATCTGAAGGATATAAGCACATGGCTTAGTAAACAAGGGGGTAAATCTGTAGTAGATCCTATAAGAAGAGCCCAAATAAGGTTTTTTTATTTCTTAAATTTCATCCTTTAGCCCCAGAAGCATATTATGTATTTACTGGCATTGATTTTTTTTTTTTTTTTACAAATTTTAACATTCTCCGTATCTGGAAAAGTGGAAACCATAGCTGTTGTTGTCAGAAGGAAATAATCACTGAAGACAGTTCAGAGCCCACACTAGTCTCTGAGTTGTGCAAAATAAACCGCCCCCAAAAATCACAATAATGTTGAAAGAGAGCTGTGACTACAAACAAACAAATCTGAAAAGTACACCATAGACTAAATTCAGTCTGAAACTCAAAAACAGAAGCAGAAGAAAGTCACTGTAGGTGATTCAGACCAAACCTGGAAGAAGCAAATTCTTAAAATGAAGAAAATCCAGGACACTTGCCTTTACTCCCTGTATACCTTCAGGTCCATGATCTCCTGGTGGGCCTTGTATACCCTGAGTGAAAAACAGAGCAAAGCACAGTTACTTATTCGGTTAGAAAACAGTGAGAAGCTGATGTATTCTGAGACAGTCATGAGAGAAAATATTCTCTTTTTGCATGTACAGTATAGGGGAAATTCAATAAACAGGCACTGGGAAGAACCACACTAAGAGGTCCTTTTACCAAGCTGCAGTAAAAAGGGCTCTGTGGTAGCAACAGGATCCATTTTTCCTGCACACCAGGGCCTTTTATTTTTTTTAATTTTATTTATTTGTTACATTTGTATCCCACATTTTCCCACCTTTTTGCAGGCTCAATGTGGCTTACATCTAACCGTTAACGGCGTTAGCCGATTCTGGTCTGAACCAATACATGGTATGAATGAATACAAAGTGATATTGTGGTAGAATGAGGTACATGTATGGTAGGTACAATTGGGGGGAACTTAGGGAGGGAAAGGGGGAAGAAGAGTAAGGTAATGTCTGTTACGGTCTTTGGTTACGTGGAGGGGCATAATCGAACCCAAACGCCTATCTCCATGGGCGTTTATCTCCGAGAACGGGTCCATGAAGGGGCAGGCCGAACCGTATTTTCAAAAAAATGGACGTTTTTGAGCTGGGCGTTTGTTTTTTTTTAGCAATAATGGAAACTAAAAACGCCCAGCTCAAAAACGTCCTAATCCGAGCCATTTGGTCATGGGAGGGGCCACGATTGGTAGTACACTGGCCCCCTTGATATGCCAGGACACCAACTGGGCACCCTAGGTCAGTGCGATGGACTTCAGAAAAAACTCCCACATGCATAGCTCCCTTACCACGGGTGCTGAGCTCCCAACCCCCCTCCCCCCAAACCCACTACCTACAAATGTACAACACTACCATAGCTCTTAGGGATGAAGGGAGCACCTACATGTGGGTACAGTGGGTTTTGGAGGCCTCCCATTTACCAGCACAAGTATTACAGGTGGGGGGGGGGGGGGGGGGGAGATGGGCCTGGGGCCACCTGGCTGAAGTGCACTGCGGTACCCACTAAAAGTGCTCCAGGGACCTGCATACACGCAGGCCTCTAGGACTTGTTGCTGCTGTATAACATTGGCACACCAGTTGACACCTGAAGACTAATCTCTCCGAAACGTCCTTTATTGGAATAAGCACGTTTACTCACAGTTAACTGCAGAGGTTGTGCCCCACTGGCAACGAGTCTCCCTGGTACTGAGATTAGCAGTAGGTCAGAGCTGGCAAAATGCTGTACAATGCCCTCTTTCAGCCACATTCAAGGTAAGAACTAAGTTGTCTAACGTGGCTAACACAGGAAAGGGAACTAAAACTGGCTTACAAAATGGCCACTACCGCATGGACTACAACAGGAAACACAACAGGGCACACTCTGACCCAGTAGGCAGGGGGGAAACTGTAACACAAGCTAATGAAATCACGGAGCCCAATACTCTACACCCACCACAATGCAATGCTGATGTGACCCTGTAGTGCACCCGAGAGCCACATCTGACCCAGGGAAAGGCTGTGAGAGGATCGAACACATTCTGCTGTCATGGAGGTGGGTACGACATTTGAGGATGGCATACAGGCTGGGAAAAAAGTTTTTAAAGTGGGTTTTTTTTTGGTGGGAGGGGGTTAGTGACCACTGGGGGAGTCTGGGGACGTCATCCCCGATTCCCTCCAGTGGTCATCTGGGCAGTTGGGGCACTTTTTTGGGACTTGTTCGTGAAAAAAAAGGGTCCAAAAAAAGTGACCCAAAATCGCGGTAAAAACGCCTTTTTTTTGATTATCAGCTACAGACGCCTATCTCTCCTCGGCTGATAACCACGCCCAAGTCCCGCCTCCGACACGTCTCCGACACGCTCCCGTCAACTTTATTTGTTTCCGCGACGGAGTGCTGTTGGAAACGCCCAAAATCGGCTTTCGATTATACCGATTTGGGCGCCTTTGCGAGAAAAATGCCCATCTCCCGATTTGGGTCGAAATATAGGCGTTTTTCTCTTTTGATTATAAGCTGGATTGTGTCGCAAGTGTCCAGGTATTTTTATGTTGGGTCAGTGGGGTATGCTCTTCTGAACAGGTCTGTCTTTAGTGCTTTCTGAAAATTTAGGTGGTCGAGTGCAGTTTTTACTGCTTTTGGCAATGAGTTCCATAGTTGTGCACTTAGGTAGGAAAAGCTGGATGCATAGGTGGATTTGTAAGTGTTTTATCCCGCAGAGGGTAAAAAGCCTCTAAAAAAATGGCCATACGGTAAGATTACTCTTACCGCATGGCCATGTGGCGGGGAACACTTACTGTCACCCACTGAGGTGGCGGCAAGGACTTCTGCTGTAACCCGGTGGTAACTGGGCAATGCACGGTGCTGCCCGATTACTGCCAGATTAGAGTTGTGGTAAAAATTACAAAAATATTTTTAGTTGCACCGGAAATAGTGTACACTTGAGGCGGTACTACTGCCAGCGGCCAAGTTGGGCTGTTGGTAGTTACGGGTTGCCGCACATCAAGCCTGTAGATGCGTGGCAACCTTTTAGTAAAAGGGCCGCTAAACTAGTATTCTGCAAAGGGTGCTCTGCATGGACAGCCCTTTATAGAATGCTAGTTTTGTGCGGATCTCATGCCTATCTTGAGTGCTGGCTGCACTTACACCTGCTGAAACCTTGTGTAAATGCTGGTACACAACTAATGCTGTCAAAAAAACCAGGATAATGTGCTACAATATAATCAATTCAAATGTGAAGAAGAGTGCCCTCAGAAATAACCACTCTCGTTTAGTGGTTACTAATTACATGTGCCAGATGGTACAGCACTTCATTCATCGGGCTACTCTTCATTTAACTCCATGCTGTGTGCTATTTGTGTGACTCGTTTAGTCAAATACAATAACTTAATAAGTATAAACCAATGATAGCCAACTGCCACTTCACTAGTGTTGTTCAGTATCAGATACTGAATACTAGTCACACGAGTCACACAAACACACAGCACAGAGTTAAATGAAGAGTAGCCTGATGAATGAAGTGCTATACCACCTGGTAGAGGTTATTATTAACCACTAAACGAGAGTGGATATTTCTGAGGGCACTCTTCTTCATATTTGAATTGATTATATTGTAGCATATTATCCTGTTTTTTTTTTTACAGCACTATTTGAGAACTACCAGTGATTTGGGGATTTTCGTTATTGTTTATTCTGGGTGCACAACTAATGGCAGTTGGGTGCATAAATGACCCTATTCTATAACATCTCACCTAATTTCTGGAAGTGCTCCTGACCTGCCCATGCCCCTCTCATGCCCACACCTCTTTTTGAGCTGCACGCTATAAAATGTATGCGTGCATTTTATAGAACAGGGCGCAGGACAGATCCACGTGTAAACACAAATTAATGCCAATAAACACCAAAGATTGATTGTTAATGGTTCGTTAATGAATTAGTGTGCACATGGATCTGGGATCCATGCCCATATTTGGGCATTCAAAGTTTGGCGACCTATATAAAATCCATGGGTATTTGACTAGCTCCTGAGGGAATGCAGTTGAGAATCAATAGTATGTCGACAGCCCACCTTTTTGATGCTGCTTTTAAGTCCTAGCCCTTATTCACTTGTTCAGAACCCTTATTTTATCATCCTCACTTTAATATTCCCTTATCTCTTGTTTGTCCTGTTTGTCTGTCCTAATTAGATTGTAAGCTCTGTCGAGCAGGACTGTCTCTTCATGTTCAAGTGTGCAGCGCTGCGTACGTCTAGTAGCACTTTAGAAATAAGTAGTAGTAGTGAGGTTTGTGAACTGGTTTAAGGGATAACAGTATGTCAGATGTTTGTAAGTTGATTGTATTCTATACATTTACACACACAAGGGTAAACACAGGTGCCTAGATTACAGATTTGCCCTTAGAACACCTCATTTTTGTATATATTGTGATAACCACAGTGTCTGCCCTTACATGAGGAGGCTGCCAGAGGGCGCTCTCCCATTGAAAACCTAAAATGTCCTGATCTGGCCACTAGAGGGAGCCAAAGAGTATAGTCCATGGTAGTGACCAGAAGGAACAGCTAGGGGGTGCTCCTGGCATAGGACTTGTACTTCCCGGGGAGGCCACCAAGGGGGACTCTCTGAGTTTGGAGGCTGGATGGGTGGAGAGGGTTCTGGGTGCGGACCTTTCTGGAGGCGGGGGGAGAGGCCTAGGGAAAGGTGGAGTGGATTATTGGGCACCCTATAAAAAGCATCCTCTAGCCAAGGGAGAGAGAGAAGATGGGGGAACCTGCAACACCCAGAGCCTGAGGATTACTAGCAGGAAGACTGAAGAAAGAGGCCTGCTGAAGTAGAGCTCAAGAGAAAGGTCAGGAGAGGGTTCCCTCCAAACCCAAAGAGGTACTTACCTGGTGGGGACCAGGCACTGGGTACTAGGGTTATGAACAATGGCTACTGAAGTGTTTAAGTGAACAAACAGCCGGGGGGTGGAGGATAGGACCGTAAGGTTAATGTGAATAAAGAAGGTCCTATCCAGGGGAGGAGGCTGTTAAACCCTGAGACCCAGATGTCCCCAGTAAATGGTCTCAGGGGGTGAATCGCAGTAACAGATGAATAGTGGGCAAGCCAGGTTCCCACAAGACTGTAACCTAGCTAATAAACTGAATTTACATGCAACCAGCTAATTTGCATATTTTTGCAAGCAGAGGAAGCTGTGCTATCTTCCAGAGAAGGGTGACCTGGGGGCCCTACCAGAAGAACTGGTAAGGTGGGTCGGTTACCAGGTGATACAGCAGGGAGGCCGGGCCAGGACTGCAGGTTAAGGAAGAGGTCACCCTGAGGGAAAGGGGAGGACCAAACCTAGAGGCCTAAGTCAATGCAGTCACAGAGAAGTCTGGTTTCAAGGTGGTTCCCCGAGGCAAAAGGCTGGTGAGGCCGGGCAGGAGCCACTAGAGGGCCACTGCATACCAGAGCACCCCTGTGGGAGTTAAAAAGGGCACTATCCCAGATGGAACCTTGTTGTTGAATAACCCCCTGAAGACAAGGACATCAGAGAATCCCTGCTACCCTTGACAGTTGAATAACAGTGTCTGGAAGTTGAAACCAAGGGAAGAGCAGAGGGTTGGTGGGACCCAGGCAATAATTTTATCCCCAGGGAAATGTGCAGAAAGGCCTACTGACTACAGGCGGGTTCTGGGGGGGACTAGAGAACTCAAAGTGAAGCGGAGTGGGAAAGGCATCAGTCTCCAGAGGAGGTCTCTTGTGTGGGTGAAGACAGACAGCACGGAGAGGTGCAGGTCGGGCGCAGACAGCACGGGGAGGTGCAGGTCGAGAGGAGACAGCACGGAGAGGTGCAGCTCAGGAGCCGACAGCACGGAGAGGTGCTGGCTGGCAAGTCAGCAGAGTGCTACGAGGTCTCCTGTGTGTCCTTTTTACAATATATATATATATATATATATATATATATATATATATATATATATATATATATATATATTTTGTTTTGTTACATTTGTACCCCGCGCTTTTCTCACTCATGGCAGGCTCAATGCGGCAGGCAATGGAGGGTTAAGTGACTTGCCCAGAGTCACAAGGAGCTGCCTGTGCCGTGAATCGAACTCAGTTCCCCAGGACCAAAGTCCACCACCCTAACCACTAGGCCACTCCTCTTATTTATTAGGATATGAATCTGATTATCTCATTTTCAGAAAGGCAAGAAAAGTGCAATGACCATGTGCAGACAGTGGTGTTAGGGTGAACTAAAGGCCAAAAGCAAAAAATGCCGCCCATACATCAATCTCCATGCCATCTAATTTACATATTCTTTTAAACAACTTCTTCATCCTGATTCCATGGGAATCAATAAGGAAAAACAGACATCCAGTTAAATGAACTACATGCTTATTATAACTTAAAAACAGATCATCAATACCTCAGCAAACAGAACTAGTGTTTACCATGGGCCTGATATTCAGCTGGCAGCGTACAGCGTGTTTGCTGTCCACCACCAGCGTTAAACCAGGATATTCAATACAGGACCATATCCGGCGACCAGCATTGAATATCCTGGTTTATTTTGGTCATTAAAAAGCTATGCCGATATTCAGCGCTAACTAGTTAAAGTTTTAGTGGTCAAAGGTAGGCCTATTATTTAAACAGCCTATTTTGACCATTCAACATAGCCCGTTAGGCGCTGAATATTGCGCGATAACTGGTTAGTGGCTAGCTGCTAATTGGGATATTCAGCAGGAGATAATCGGTTATCTCCTGTAGAATATTTTATTTATTTATTTATTCATTCATACTTGTATCCCACAATTATCCAAAAACGAGTTTCAGTTCAATGTAGCTTACATTTAACAGTTGTTAGAGATTACAGGCACTTAAGCACTATTTAACCGGCCAGGAGCTGTTCCTGCCGATTAAATAGTTTTGAATATCAGAGGGCATGTGTCCAAATATGATAGAATAACATTTATTTTCCTTTTACAGAATCTTTATTTTACATTTTTCACTTGTACCTGTTCTCTCCACGAAGGGGCAGAATTCACAGGGCACTAGCCACCCAACTTTCTGTTACACTCACACAGTGCTATCTTCAGCCCTCCATATTGCTGTCCCAATCATGCAGGCCCTTCCACACAGCTCATACACATATAGGGCAATTCTATAACCTAGGTGCTCATTTCACATGTAAATATTTTGAATCCTTGTATTTACATGTGTATGAGTGCTAGCTGGTGCCGAAATACCTGCTTAACTTACATAGCAGCCTTTTTACTAATGCTTATCGTGTACTAATGGACATTTGTGCACACTAAATGCCACTCATTCTATTTTATACCTATGGACCATGTGACAGGGCCTTATTCTATAAAGTTTATGCTCCTAAATTTACGCTTATAAATTTAAGAGCATAATTTATTCTCCTAAATATATGCTAAATCTATGAGCGTAATAGGCCCTCTCTACTGAGACTTAAAACACACGGAGAACTATCTAACATTCTGAAAACACATGAAAGCTCATCTCTTCGGGCAATTCTTTTCCGACAAAATTGCAAAGCCAGAAGATCCCAGCCAACGCACCAAAACACGTGATCACAAACTGAACTGAACTAGGATTGCATCCATCCCCAACATCTTCAAAACTTGCCTACTTAGGTTAACTGTAAACCACATTGAACTTACCACCAGCTTGTAAAATGTGGGGTACAAATGCATAAATAAATAAATAAATAAATAAGAGAGTAGATTTAGGAGCATAACCCTTATAGAATAAGGCCCTTAGTGCTTGCAATGTCAGTTAATGCATACTAAGCTTCAGTAAAAGGGCCCCATAGTGCATATTTAAATGGGGTTGTAGACAGGGTTAGAGCATGGATAGGACATAGGCAGTGCTCTCTCTTATGTACGTATCATACAGAGGGGCCCTTTTACTAAAGCTTAGTGTGTGCTAATGGAATTAGCATATGTTAAATGCTAAGAAGCCCATTTGATATCAATGGGCTTCTTAGCATTTAGTGTGCGCTAAGTCTGTTAGCATATGCTAAGCTTTAGGTAAAGGGCCCTAGAATGCTATAAGTTACGCATGCATTTGCTGCACTTACATCAGCTCTATGGCTGCCATAAGTCTGAGCATCTAAATGTTATGCTTGTTAATATCCAGTTACACTAGTATTCCATAAAAGAAGGTAGGTGCTTCCTTTCCTTTAGAGAATCCCTCCAGATGCCTGATGGGAGACTCCAGGTGTAGAACTGTCCCCAAGAGGGCTACATCACTGCACTACATATCCTGAATTCCAGCAGTCAAGCCATAGAAGCATTGACTGACATTGTTCCTTCTAAATATTCCTTGGGGAATTCTGCACAAAAAAATTAAATTCTAGGCAAACAGTTTGTAAATTTTGCTCACAATGTTTAAAATTCTGCGTATTTGGTACATTTTTTGTGCAGAATTCTCCATCATAAGACCTGATTCCTCTTCCAGGCCTCAAATCCTACCACCCAGCTTTCTTTCCCTACTCTGGCTCTACCTTCCCCAGCAGGTTCCATCCTTACCAACTCTCTCTCTCTCTCTCTCGCCCCATCTTAGCTTAAACTTCAACCACTCCTCCTCCCCTGATAGGTAGCTCTCAGCTTTCCCTGCCCCTTCAGGGTGGACACCTCCCAGTTTTCTCTCTTTGCCCCCTTTCTCCCCTTGCCTGTTTTCTTCTCTTTGTTCCCCTTTTCTCTTTCTACCCTCTAGCACACTTTCTACTCTCTGCTGTTCTCTCTTCCCTATTTGTAGCCTTCTCTGCTCTCAATCTCTCTCCCTAGTTCCCAGCAAGACCTGCTGTTCTATCTGTCCCCAAGTTCTCCCCTGCCTCGTACACATATGCCCACCATCACAGGAACTTTCCACACCTCTTCTTCTTTCTTTTCACCCAGGTACCCCCTACCTCTCCTGCTTTCTGTTGCTCAGGAATGTACCCTCACCTCTCCTGCTTTCTTTCTCCCTCCCAAGCATATATCCCACCTCTCTTTTTCTCCCTCACACACATCCCCACACCTCTGCTTCTTTATATCCCTCATCCAATGAGCCTCTCTAATGTCCGACAAAACTGGAATATTAATTGCATTTAATTGATGATTGTATTTGCATATGCTATGAAAAATATATAATGTTTGTTACCTGTAGGCCTCTCATTCCTCTTGGGCCAACTGGACCTTCTGGACCCTGAAAGGAAAATATTTTCCAATAATGAATTGAGAAATACACAAAGGAAAAAGAATAGGTAGCAAGTAAGTGGAGCTTTTTTGCTACATTCGATTTATTTGCCTGCTTGTCTGAGTTTAGTGTCAGAGATTAAACCAAAGATGAAAAATAGATCGATACAAATAATAAAATTATATTTCAGTTCATTATTTTTCAGAGCAGTTTTTCAGCAGTAATGTCATTTGCACAAAAAGAGTTACTTCATCTTTACATGAAATGTAAAAGCATTAACAGCTGCAAAATTCTTTAGCTGAAAAATACAATGAAATTGTAAGTTGAAAAGAGTTGTTACATACCCTGTCACCTTTTATGCCTGGTATACCGCACTCTCCTCTTTCTCCCTTGAGAAATAAATCATAGAAATTAGAACAGATTTTTCATTTCATTGAAATGTTGTTTTGGGGAATCATTTTAAGAAGTGGTGCCTAGTTTCAGGTGTGAACACTGATTGTAGGGACAGCATTTTAGTCATTACACACTACTTCAAATGCTTTACCACATAAAGCTATAATGTGAGTATAAGCGAGGAAAATGTCTCAGAAACATTAAAGAAGCACCTTTGTAAAAAAAATGTACTTTAATCTTTCAGTCATAAAAACGTTGGCACATCGGAGATTAACCATTACATATTGTTTTTTATACACTGGGATTAAATCAGATAATTTTATTTTGAATTGCTATTTTTAAGGAATTAAAGGGAAGTGTTTTGTGCCTATGGCTGAAAGATTAAAGCTTATTATTGTGGAAGCTAGGTACTGGAAAGGAAGATCATGCTGAAAGGGTGTACCTGCTCGCCTTTGTACCCAGGTTTCCCCTAAAAAAAAAATGAAACAGAAAGAGCAACGTTACTATGACAAAAGAAAACATGACAGGATATCTTAAAAAAAAAAAAAAGCAACAACAACAATAGAACATTGAATAAAGTAGAAAGAAGTTGTATACTTGATGCTTTGACCAGGACATAAACCAGACAAGTTTCATTAAGGGGGGAATACATCAAAGCTTTAACGTGTGCTGACGAAATTAGAGCAAGCTAAATGTTAAGATGCCTATTTTCAACTTATGGCCTTCTTAGCATTTAGTGTGTGCTAAGTCCATTAGTGCGCACTAAAGCTTTGATGAATTCCCCCCTTAAATCTTTTATGCAAGATAAGGAGGTAGCAATGCAACTTTTCATGAATGTTCAGAGAAAAGTTAATTGGAAGCTACACAGGTACAAAAAGGCAAGTGTATTTTGAAAATAAAAATGTTTTATATATGTGATCTAGGCATGCAGCCAGACCTCAGATTGTGAGGGGGGAGGGAGCTCAAAGTGGAGGGGCACAAAATTTTTCCCCACCCCTGCCACTCTTCCCCCTCTTTGCAACCTCACATACCTGAGCTAGCAGGGGTTCCCAAGCCTCACCAGTAGAAGCCTTCCTCCATCTGAAACCTGCCAGTTAGCGGTGCTTTTCCTGGGCTGGTGTTGTCCCGGCCACTCCTTCTGCACATAACAAGTTTTGTGAAACTGAGCATATGCAAGAGAAGCCGCATAGCAGCAGTCTAGGAAAGTTGGCTTCTACCATTTCTGCCTCCAGATCCAGAAATTTGTTTCCTATACTACGGGCATTGGTATACAAGGCTCTCCAGATATTGCTCTTTTTCCCATTTCTATAAAAGTTTTAGATATCTTATATTTCCAAGAGTTGCTAATGACTTCAGGGCTTTTCTCACCCACCCCCATCAAATCTAGCCAGTCTCTTACAGAACATACTTCATCCCTTCTTTGATAAATGGATGCCATCCAGGGCCGTGCCTAGGATCTCTGGTGCCCCCCTGCAGACTATCAATTGGCTCACCACTTGCCACACTGACAGGAATTGTCAGCAATATTCTTACAATGATGCTCACATTTGGGAATGGGAGGCTATTTGATAGAATAAATTTTAGAGTTTCAAAAGGATTATGAAAATGGCATAATTCGGTCTTAAACAGATCTTTAAAGGCACATAGTTCATCATATAGTTCAGTTCCATTGATGTCCTTATTATCACCATCTGATAAATTAAGTTGCAAATCATTGCAATACTATTGGAGCTGTTCATGATCAGTTTTGGCAAGTTTATCACTTTGCACTTGCCAACATTAAATCTCATCTGCTATTAGGATTCCCAGTCTTCCAACTTCCTAAGGTCTTCCTGCAATTTTTCATAATCTGCATGCATTTTAACAGCTTTGAATAGTTTTGCGTCATCTGCAAATTTAATTACTTCACTCGTCACTCCCATTTCTAGATCGGTACAATATAGCACCGGTCCCTTTACAGATCTCTGGGGCACTCCAGTATTCACCCTTCTCCACTAAGTGAATTGGCAGTTTAACCCTATCCTCTGTTGTCTATCAATAAATTCCTAATCCACAACAGAACATTGCCTCCTCCTGTCCCATGGGTTTTTAATTTTCTCAGGAGTCTCTCATGAGGGACTCTGTCAAACACTTTCTGAAAATCAAAGAAATGAAGCATATTGGTGAGGCAAGACTTCCCTTGGCTGAATCCACATTGACTCTGTCCCATTAAACCACTAAGATGGCTTTATATTTCCTAGAATAACACAGCTTTAGAATTTCAACATAGCTGCCTTTTCAATTTAAGGCCACAGAAGAGTGGTTCAAAGCAGTGATGAAGCTCATTATGCAAGCAGGACAGATGCACACAGCAGAAATGCCACTTCTCGTTCTACTACAGGTGAATTATATGTGTGCAGATAACTCTTTAAACAACTTCAAGTCCTTTGTAAATTACTAGGGGACAACCAGGTAGTTTATCATCCATTGCTGCATATAAGCAACCTTTTTCTTTCTTTTTAAAATTACCCTGCAAGTGTTTGATAAAAATGTTCTGATGTGTATTATACCTATTTTGATCCATTTCAATTAGAGACATTTTTGATAGATAAAGAAGGGACATTATTTCCTGTTTAGGTTTGTCAAGTGAGATTTAGGCCTAGTGTGTAGGAGACCAGCTATTACCAAGGGGTGGGGGAAGGAATTTAATAACACTGGAGAAAATGATATTTTAGAGTTTTTTTTCCGGGGGTGGGGGGATGGAGACACAGCCTAATGTTCAGAGCATGGTGCTGATAACTGGGGTAGCTCAGCTCAAATTCCACTGCTGCTCCTTGTGATATTGGAGAAGTCACTTAATGCCCCCATCAGATATAAAATTAGATGGTAAACCCTTGTGGGTCCGGGAAATACCTTCTGTCCATGACAACAACGTCTCCTAGGCTAGGCTACTATGGAAAAAAAAGATATCAGCTACATCCACTAACTAAAGATATATTGATGACATTGTTTACTTCAAAGGAGCAAACTTTTCAAAACAATTAGGGACAGGATACCTAATCCAGATAACCCCTCCCTAGACACAGGAAAGGCATTTGTTCATTATTGGGGGGTGTACACCTCTGCCTTTGAATAATTTGGGACTTTCCAAGGCTACTTTATTTAAAAATCGTCACTATGTCAAACGAGCGTTGCTTCTTTATGTCTAATGCAAGACGTTTCTGCCAAGTCGTAAGTCAAACGATGCAGCAGATGACTAAGCATCTGATGTAATGTTTAGTGCCTGGGTGCAATGTTGACAACAGCCTGAGCCACCCACTTCCTGGTCGGGAGTCGAGGTTGGAGGGGTGTCCGTGCCTCTAGCACTTACCCGGAGAGTAGTAAAACAGCCACGGCCAACGTCGTTCACCACCGTAGAATTTCCTTACCTGCTTTGGGGACCCCCGACCCTCATCATGTACTTCCGGTCTTAGCGTCTGAAAGCCAGCCATTCTACTTCCGGGACAAGAGCGGCGTCTCTTCTTCCAAGTTGTTATGGCACTGTCAGAAGTGGTTGGAATAAGGAGCTTGGAGAGATTCTCCCTCCCGGTGTTAGGGCATTGAAGGCAGCGCATACGCATGCGCATAGGCGCCGCCGCGCCAAAGTAAGGTTTTTTTTAATTTTTAAAAACAACTCAAGGTGCGGCGCCCTTGAAAGCAGGCGCCCCCCTGCGGTGCTTACCCCGCTTACCGTGTCGGTACGGCCCTGATGCCAACTCTGCTCAGTAGGTCTTGGAAAAGCATCCCATGGTAAAGGAAACCGAAACAATCTCGTTGGCACCATCCACAGCCACATATTCAGCTCCATAATGCGAACTTCCTTTATTTGGCCATTATTCTCAACAGAAGAATTGATGAGTACACCGCCTGTGCCCCTAACTGCTTCACCTTCTGTCCCAGAGCCATGAAATCACATTTGATATGTTCAGCAGACTACCTAGCAGTATCATTAGTGCCAACATGGACGAACAGCATAGAATGATGGTCAGTAGGTTTGATGAGTCTTGGTAAACTTTCTGCTACATCCTGAGTCTTTGCACCAGGCAGACAGCACACCTCCCTAGACATAACGTCTGGGCGGCAGATGGGCACCTCTGTACCCCTCAGAAGAGAATCACCAACTGCGACTACGTTTCGCTTCCTATTGGCCATTGATCTAGCAGCTTTGGGATTATTGAGCTTTGTTCCTTCTTGTTCTTGAGATATTTTCATCTCTTCTACCTCCAGGGCTGTAAACTGGTTCTTCAGTTCAACAGAGGATGGAGTTGGGGGGTTGATTGTGCAGGATCTGGTGATCTATGTCCAGTTTTCCTCTTTCTGTACCTGTCCTCTTATCCCTTTGTTGGAGATATCCAATGCCTTGAGTTGCATTTCTGGGATTAATTTCTGGTTGTCACAGATGCTTCTTAGTCTTGCCACCTCCTCTCTTACTTCTTGTACTTCTTTCATGAGAGATTCAATGTGCATACATTTAGCAAATGAAGCCAGTCCCTCACCGTGGATCCAGCATTCAGTCAGTACAGTAGCAGAATCTGTAAGGAGAGCAGCAGCTTTGGGGGCTTGATGCTTAGCTATGCTTCAGCTGTAGATGCTTTTTGTACCAGAAAGAAGAGGTCCCAGAGTCCTGATCCTATTTTATCCTTTGCCTGTTCTGTAAGTTCCCTTAGTGCTAGTACTTTATGGAATATATATATATCAAACATATAAATGGCAAGTGACCGACTCACTTGCAAATGCGCAGTAGAGACTTCCCTCTCTGTCCCGCCCCCATGTCAAGACGTAATGACGGAACAGAGAGGGAAACTGCACTGAGGAGGGAACCGCCGAGGTCGCTACCGCTCCCCCCCAGAGGTCGCTACCGCTCCCCCCCAGAGGTTGCTACCGCTCCCCCCCCCAGAGGTCGCTGCTACCGCTCTCCCCTCCGGGGTCGCCGCCGGACCCCCTCCACCCGGGCAGGGCCCTCTCTTCTCCATTGAACTTACAGCGCCGAAACCGCAGCAGGCAGATCAGCTCCCATCGGCCTTCCTTCCCTGCCTGTGTCCCGCCCTCACCAACGTTATGTCACATGAGGGCGGGACACAGGCAGGGAAGGAAGGCTGATGGGAGCTGATCTGCCTGCTGCGGTTTCGGTGCTGTAAGTTTAATGGAGAAGAGAGGGCCCGGTCCGGGTGGAGGGGGGGCGGCGGTGACCCCGGGGGGGGGGGGGGGTAGTGGTAGCGGCGACCTCGGGGGGGAAGGGCTTTGGAGCTGGGAGGGAGGGACCGAGGGGGGCCTTGGAGCTGGGAGGGAGGGGCAAAGGGCCTTGGAGCTGGCAGGGAAGGAGGGAGGGTGGGGGGGCCTTGCAACTGGGAGGGAAGGGAAGGAGTTACACATCAAAATAAAACATACCAATACTCGCCCGTTTTAACGGGCTTAACGGCTAGTATACATATATATATATATATATATATATATATATAAGAGCATAACTTGTTCCCTTCTTAAAATGAGGGTAAAAAGAGAAGCCTAGGGTAAGCTGATGAGTTTATTTTAAAGGAAAAATGAAAGTAAACTAATATCGTTCTCTTAGATGTATATAGAAAGGAACAGTAAACCTGGTTTTATATACTGTATAGTATATTTATTTGTACTACAAAAGAAAGAAAAACCCTATTAATCCCAAATCAGTAACTGTATCTGATAGATTGTAGTTAATTTGAGCTGTCTGCTATCAGAAATTGTCTCAAAACTGGCTGTAATCTAGATAGAGTTGTTTGAAAGGTATAGGCAGTGGATTGGGCAGGCTATATAGGAAGTGTCACCCTGGGGTGGGTGGACTTAAGGGCAGGGTGGGAGGGTCTAAAGAACCACACAGATCTATGGGCTGTGCTAGTTGTGACATCAATCTCCAATGCTCTAATACAACACCTAACTTAATCTCTGCTATTTTATAAGCCTGCCTACAAGACCAGGTGCAAAAATATTAAGGAATAAAAGTAAGCAGGAAAACTACAGATAAATATCTAATTTCTACCAAGCCCAGTTTTAACAGTTTTGAAATGCAGAGCTCAGGTAAACACTCAAATATCAGATTTAATAGTATATAAAATGCAGTGTACAGGTTCAGAGCAAGACAAAAAAATGTACCAAAAAGTACTTTGGTGTCAAGGAGATAGAAAAAGAATGAATTGAGAAAGGTTTGATTTCCTTTTTACCTCTGATCCATCTCGTCCAGGAATTCCATTGAGCCCAGTCTCACCCTATGAGTAACAAATTCAGTGATTATAAAATTGTGTCTGCCATATAATGGGGTCCTTTTACAAAGGCGCACTAATGGATTAAGTGCATGCTAACAATTAGTGCACACTAAATGCGAAGACCCCCATTATATTCCTATGGTCATCTTATCATTTAGTATGCGCTAATCGTTAGCAAGCGCTAAATCCATTAGCACGCCTTAGTAAAAGGACTCCAATATTTACTTATTTATTTTTATATGAACCACAGTTCTTTCCTTTATAGAAAGCCTTACTAAGGGGTCCTTTTACTCAGGTGCGCTAATGAATTTGTGCGTGCTAAATGCCATGCAGCCCATTGTATACCCATGGACTGCATGGCACTTAACGCATACTAATTCAATAGTGCATGCTAAATCTGTTAGTGTATCGTAGTAACGGACCCCTAAATGAAAATCTTAGGTGTCAGTTTAAAAAGGTAGCAGTGAGAAAAGATTTATAATAGAAAGTGTAACAGAAGTGTTTAAACAGGCATTACCTTCTGTCCCTTCTGACCAGGAACACCATCATCACCGGGACGCCCCTTTTTACCCTATAAAATCATAATGTTATAGTATGTAGATTAATGATCAAAAAATCGTTGCAATTCAGTTCCTAAATTCCTAGGTACTTACAGTTTATCCATTCTCCTATAAACCAGTTTTTATGAGGCTGATGAAAATGTATTTAATTTTACTTATCTACCACTATATTTGTTGACAAAATTAAATTATTATCATATGCTTTCCTGGTTTTTAAACAGATTGCCTTTAAATTACATGTCTCAGAATGTCAGGAAGTTGCCCTCGGAACCCCTGGTTTGGTGCGCAGCTGTGCATTACTAGAGATGAACTGCTGGGCAAGGTGGATGTCCACTTTCAGCAGCTACAGATGCTAACTCTGTTTTCCTACTGTACAGAACAGAACCATGCTTGATCTTCTGTGGTTCTTTTCTCATCTACAAGAAGGGATTTCCTACTCCCCACCTCTCCCCCCTGTTTTAATCTTTGCTGAATAAGACCTAATATGTTTTTCAAATGTTGATGCAGGAAAGATGCCAGGAATTATTTTTTCACAGAGAGGGTGGTGGATGCTTGGAGAACTCTTTTATTTATAGAGACGGAAATCAATAGACAACCGTACATTAAAAATACATAAATACAAATCAGCCCACTATATGCATATTCACAAGTCCCCCCCCCTACCCGGGAACCCTAATAAAACCAATACCCATCTGAAACCAAAAAATCATGACAGTTTTAACTTAACATGCTTCCACCAAATAAAAAATTTACCAATCCCTACCTCCGCCCTTTCCCACCGTGCTACCTCCTGGACCGCCCTTACTATATCCCAACTGACCCCCTCAACAGACCTGTACTCCTGACGCAGGGAAACCCCGCAGCGCGCCATCCAAAGACAGAACCTGACAATGACAGAGATCAGAAACCCCGTTACCGGCTCCAGCTGCCCTTTCCCCTGCTGTCTCCCATAAACCCAATCCGCGTAGGTGTAAGATCGAAAACTAGGAATTTGTAACAGAGAAGCCACTCTGTCACACACCTGAATGGAAAAAGGGCATTCCTTTAAAAAATGGTTCATGGTTTCTACCTTTCCAACACATTCCCCCCTCGGACAGTCACGGTCCTTCATGTTCCTGTCCTTCAGATTTCCCCTTACATATAGCTTTCCATGCAAGGACAGCCAAGCAATGTCCCTGTACTTGTGTGGGATCCTTTCTGATGACACTAACCGCAAACCCCGCTCCAATACCGGCCCAGGAGCATCCCTAAGTACCAGTGGAGAAGAAAATCTCTGAGTGCGCACCCTTTCCACCCAATCCTCCCTCCTCCCTTCCTTTATTTCCTCTACCATAACACCCCACAACCGTACTAACTTGACCAGGGTCCGATAATACCCTACCCCCTCCGGAAAGCCTTTCCTCAAAACCCTCACCCTCCCCCCTCCCAGCCAGGGGACCCAATATTCCACCACTGAATAACACTCTCTGCCCACCCCGGGGGTTCTTGATCTACTGCCCGACCCAAATTAAATTGAAGAAACAAAGAACTGAAAACTAACACTGGGTTAACCATACCTACCCCTCCCTCATTCCTTGGCAAGTATGTGATGTTTCTTTTGACTGGATTCATCCGGTTACCCCATAACATTTGAAAAAACACACTGTAAAGTGCCGTGTAACAACGCTCTGGTAACAGACAGATGTAACTTAAAAATAAAAACATTGGCACTACATGGGATTTGATCAAACGAACCCGATCTGCCATCGACATCCTCCAGCCCTTCCACCTCTCTACCTTTGCCCTTGCCTCTTCAATCTTCTGATTCCAATTAATCAATCCATAGTCCCCATGCCTCAAACTGTATCCCCAGAACCCTTATCCTCTCTGTAGCCTGTGGGAACCCACCCTCTAATTCAAACCTTGCCCCTGCCGGTCCCACCCATAAGCTTTTACATTTCTGATAATTCACCCGCGATCCTGACGCCTGCGAATACCTTGAAATCATCCCTTGCATTTCCTGCCTTCTGTCTTATCTGCTACCCAGACCGTAATATCGTCCGCATAGGCCACCACCCGTAGTTGCTTCCCCTTGCTCACCTCCACCCCTTGCAATCCCTCTTCACCACTCAACTCCAAACGCCGCACAAATGGGTCAATGGCGAAGGTATACAGCAGAGAGCTCAAGGGACACCCTTGTCGCACTTCCGCCGTAATCCCAAAATCCTTCCCTTCCAGCCATTCACCAATGGAAAACACCGCACATTGGTATACAATAACCGAAGCTGTTCTAAACCCATCCCCTTGGAAACCCATAATGAATGAACACCTCCCATAAAAAATCCCACTGTAACCCTATCGAAGGCTTTGGTCCTGGTCCAGGGCTACCAGTAACCGCCCTTTCTGATCCTCCCGACTGCGCTCCAGACCCTCCCGTACCCATGCCACTGCCTCCAACACCCCCCTGCCCGGAACCCCACAACCTTGTGAGATCGCCAGCACCCCCCCAGATACCTGTCTCAATCCGTGCTAAGAGCATATGCGCAAAGACCTTCCGGTCGCTATTTAACAATGCTATAGGCCGCCAATTAGCCATAAGCCCGAGAATCTTGCCTTTACTAGGAGAACCAGTGCTGACTCTGAAAAAGACTTTGGCAAGGAACCCGTCCTCCGTGCCACCTCCCAGACCTCCAACAAAATCGGAGCCAGCTGGTGTTTGAATGCCTGATAAAACTCCGCTGGGAGCCCATCAGGTCCCGGCGAGGTCCTGCTCCGCAAGGCCCCGATGGCCTCCTCCACTTCCTTCAACGTCCAGGGCTGTTCCAGAACCTGGAGATGAGGCCCCCAGTTTCCCACCCCCGGGGTCCCTTCTACATACTTCTTCATGACTTCCTTGTCCAAATTCTGATCAGAAAAAAACTGCTCAAAATGATCCCCCACCACCCCCAGGATCCCTTCCCTTGAATCTCTGATGACCCCCCTTTCATCCCTTAACCCCTCTATTATCCTATGTTCCCTTCTCTCCTTGCAGCATACGAAAGGATCTGGGCTCAACAGTTTCCCAAAATCCCTTTCGTACACCAAAGAGGCGTACCTGTTATATTGCACCTTCTCCATTTCTGACTGCACCACCTCTATATCCTCCCTCCTCCCCCCTCTAGAAATTAAATTATCTCTCCTCTTCTTTAATGCCATCCCTAGCCGGGTTACCTCCCGTCCCTCCCGTCTCGCCTGACGTATGAAAAAGACCTTCGTGCGCCGTTTCACTTCCTCCCACCAATCCCCTGGAGATGAAAAAATACCCTGTAAGACGATTGATCTCTCAGAAACTCCAAAAATTCCCTCTGTACCGGCCCCTCCTTAGCCATTTTAAATTTAGTCTCCACATACCCCTTCCTGACCTGTGAATTCCCGCACCTCCTAACTTAATTAACACCAACTTGTGATCTGAAAAATCCACCTCCACCAGTCTAGGCCCCTGCCCACATGCCCCTCCCCGAACCAAAAACCTATCTATCCTACTTCTACAACTACCCCTGGAAAACGTAAAACCCTCCCTTCCTGCAAAATGTTCCAAAAACACGTCCACCAACCCTGCTCCCTTCATGATCCCTGCCAACCTCACCCCATCATAACGCACCTGTGCTGACCTACCCCCACTATCTTCTTTCCTCAGGATCGTATTAAAATCCCCTCCCCACACCAACTGACGGGACGTATACAGATATGGCCTGATTTTCCCGAACAACAGTGACCTCCCCCTCTTACTCTGGGGCCCATAGATATTAATAATTCTTAAAGCCACCCCGTGCAATAACACATCCACCACCAAACACCTCCCTACCCCTAACTCCACCACCCGTTGAATTACCACCTTATGTGTCTTGAACAAAATACCTACCCCCCCATACCTTTCCCCTGCCAGCCCCCAAACTGAAGGACCCCATCTCCATGCCTGTTTCGCCCCCAGCCTGACAGCATCCAATGTTTGCAATCTCGTCTCCTGAATCAAGAAACAATCTGCCTGTATAGCAGAGAGGCCATCGAAGGCCACACATCTCGCCCTCTGGGAGGAGACACTAGCCACATTAAGCGTGGCAAAGAATAACAGCACTCCCGCCATCACCTCTATCTAGAGAAACGCCTCCCCTGCACAAACTTCTCCTTCTTCCCTTCCTTCTGCTCTAACCCGCCACCTAAATCCTGTACCTTACCATCCCCCACATCTTCCTCCTCCGCCCAGTCCCTCACTCCAAATTCAAAAATCCTCTCTTTCCTTCCCCCCTCCCCCCTTATTTTCTTCCTCCCCTTCTTCTTCTTCTCCTCACCTACAACCCCTCCTCCCCCTAAGGCACAACCATCTCCCCGCTCCCCCTCCTCCCCACCCTCCTCCCCCTCTCTTTCGTCCTCCGACCCTTCCCCCCCTTATCTACTGCTTGAAAAACACTATTTCTTCCAGATTTCCTCTTCCCCCCTTCTCCCCTTCCTATACCCCCTTCCCCCCTCCCCCCTCCCTCCTCCACACTCTCAACTTCCATATCCCCCCCTCTTCCAAGCACCCCTCCTCCATCCTAACCTTTCCCCCCTTCTTCCTACCCCTCACCTTTCCCCCTCCCTCCCTCACTGCCTCCTGCCTGCTTCCTTCCCCCTCCTGCCATCCTCTATTATCCCCTCTTCCCTCCTCTACTATCTCTTCCCTCCCTTCCTTCTACTTCCAAACCCCCAAATTTATTCCCAACCTCTATCCCTTGCTCTAACCCCCTCCCAGCAGCTACCCGCATCCCATCCCCCTTCCCTTTTGTTTCTTTGAGACCCGTAACCATCCTTCGTCCTCACCCTCCTGCCTCTGAGCTCCCCCCCGTTCTCTCCCCCCCTGACTTGTCAACTCTTCCTCACACCATCCTACCCTGGACCCCTGTCCCCTGTCCCTCCTCTCCCTCCCCCCCTCCTGCATTTGACTATCCCTTCCCGTGCCATCCTCTCCCCCATTATGAGAAGCCTGCGGACAATCTCTAAATGCGTGCCCCAGACCCCCACAAAGATTGCATCTAACGGAGGTACAATCTCCGTGGAATGCTCCTTGGCCCACATTTTGCACACTGCATTACTGGGCAGGGACATGCTAAAGTGCCGAAAGGACCCACACTTAAAAACACTGCCTCGGACTGTCCTTTATAGAAGCACAAAATTCTGTCCCTCCCTATGAACGCCGCTGAGGGAATGTGCTGTAATCACCTGGTCCACTTGATTTAATTTAACCAAAGCCCCCATCCCACCCGCCCATACCCTACTGGGGTCCGGGAGTTTAAGTCAACGGAGTTCTCAACTCTGCATACATCTGTAACCAGAAAGCCAGGTCTGCCCCTGAAATGGACTCGTTCCGCACCAACAGAGTCACCTGCACCAGGTCAGGTCTGCTGATCGGGACACTTTATAATTTTTTCCACTCCCCTCTCCCCCTTACCCCTTCATACCTCTCCCAGAAGACCTCCATTCCTCTCTGTGTCAAGAAACTGACATCGTACTCCGGGATGTTCACCGGATGTATGCATGCATAAAGGTCCTCTGGGATAAACCCTAGCCCCAAAACCAACCTCAATACTGTGTCCCTGGAAGGCATCCCCCCCTCCCCCACCCATCTAACTTGTACCACATTCCGCCTCCTGGGTACTTGCCCACGACCTCTCCCCTCTTCCCCAAAACCTGCCCCCGCCCTACCACCCCATGGAAACCCTCCCCCCTCTCTTCTCCCCCCACTACCTACTACAGCAGCAAAGGACTTAGCCCCCTGCTCCCACCGCCCTCTCCCACCTTTCCCTGAACTCAGTGCATCCTGCCCATCTCGTACCGTCCCCCCCTCCGATTGCCCCCCTGCTATCCCTTCACTTGCCTCACCCTCCCCCCCCTGCCGTGCCCCCTCCCCCTTGATCCCCACCTCCCTTTTCCCCAACAGACAAATGTATCAATTCAGAAAATACCCCTTCACCCCCCTCCCCCCTCTTATCAATACACATATTTATCACATCAGATATGCCCCCCTCCTTCAAACATTCTCTATCCATAGCAACCCTCCCCCCCAAGTCCAAACTCAATCCCTCTACAGAGCTGTCCTTATCCTGCAGCAATACCCCACAGGCCTGGGCTGAAGATCTGGTGTTTAGTTCTGTCTGCAGAGCATCTTCTGACCCCTGCTGGCTGTCTGTATGCTGTCCTCTCCACACAGGCAGGTCTTGCAGGAGACTGGTAGTTGGTTTCACCTCAGGCTTTCCCCCTTCTCCCTCCTGATTGGATGGGAACTCCTGTCCATCCAACCCTCTGGGGCGTAGCTTCTCAGAACCTGGCTGCACAGCAAGCTGAACACCTGACTGAGAAAAATCGGTTGCTGCAATCAGAGAGTCAACTGGCTGCACCTGAGCCAGCCTTCCAGAGTACTGCAGTCCTCCTGCCATCTCTGCACAAGCTGTATCCACTCCTTTAACATGTAAACTGCTTTCCTCCTCACTGGATGTTGCTACTAACACCTGCTTGGAAAGCAGACTGCCTCCCAAGTCTCCTTTCTCAGTTTCTACAATGTGCAACAGTTTAGGAATCAGTCTTGTTTCAGATTCTTGTCCCTTAGGTGGTATCACAGGTTCTGAAAAGACACCAGAACCAAGTCCAACCACCTCCTGTCTGGAGCCTTTTTCCACAGTGAGTACATCTGGCTGGCTTGCCAAAGCCTTCATAAAAGTTAAAGTAGCTTGATTATCAGACCCTGACAAGTCCTCTGTTACAGGCTGACGTTTAAACATACAAGCAGAGCCAGACTCTGCCTTTTCTCCTGCTTTCATAGACACTGTAGCCTCTTTCTGGCACACTTCTCTCTCAGGACACAAATGTTCAGAAGCAGAGGCCATTCTTTCCTGATTCAAATAAAGCTCCCTCAAGGGATTATCACTGCCCTTTTTAAGGAGCCCAACAGCTTCTCTTTCTGCTGTAGCTGTTTTACCAGTCGGACTTCCTCCTTCTTGTAAGCCTTCCTGTGTTCAGCTGGGGCTAACTTGCTCAAAGCCTTAGCCATTTTTTGCTTCTTCCCCAGCTCTGCACACTCCTTTTCCAGGGCCTTGATTTTCCTGACCCTCTCTACCACGCCTTTAGCCGTGTCTTCTGGATCACAGCTTTCTAACTGGACCTCCTCCTCTTCCTCCTCCTCTGACCAGCCATCCTCGCTCTCTACCTGATCAGGAACAGGCAGAGGCTCCTGGCTCACCTCCATTCCCTCCTCTCCAACCATCCCCTTAGAGAGTTTTTCAGGGGTCTTTACCAACTTCCTCCCCTCTCCACATTCTTCACGCTCACCTTCCATGAGCAGCTGAGTCGTGGAGGGGGTAACGATCCGGCTTCCACCCCTGGACTTCTGCACTCTGCGGTCCACAGGACTCCTTTCCCTCCTCTCTGGGGCTGATCCAAAAAGAGAGCTACTCCTCCGGGCCTTCTGGTCCCTGGCCCCAGTAGGCCCCATGGCCTGGGACCTTCCTGAGGACTTCTCCCCAGGGACCCTCCTCATTGCTGGGGAAGGAGCTAGGCCCCGCTCCCCTCCCTCCTGGTACTGGCAGAGCCTCCGGCAGCACTTCCTCCTCTGTCAAGGACTAGCCAACAACTGAGCTGGAATGCCCTCCCGCGGGAGGTGGTGGAGATGAAAACGGTAATGGAATTCAAACATGCGTGGGATATGCATAAAGGAATCCTGTGCAGAAGGAATGGATCCTCAGAAGCTTAGCCGAAATTGGGTGGCGGAGCAGGTGGGGGGAAGAGGGGTTGGTGCAAAATGTTCAAATTAAAGCCCATGCTGAAGAATTACTGAAGCAGATTTTTTTAAAAGAATGTTATATCACTACATAAGACCACTGTTATCACTCTCCATCTGTTTTAAAAATCAGCCCTTTTAATAAAGGGTTGCCGCACGGCAACCTAGAACTACCGTCAGCCCAACGCGGGTGTCAGCGGTAGTTCCACCCCCTATCGTGTGCCATTTTCGGTGCTAGCAAAAATATTGAAAAAATATTTCCACAGGGTAATTGGTACTGCTGGGTTAGCATGGGAGACCTTACCACAACCTCAATGGGTGGCGTAAGTGCTCCCTCCCGAAATGGCCACATGGGAAGTGCGAACTTACTGAACGGTCATTTCATTTGTGGTTATTTTCTCCCACTGCAGTAAATGGGGCCCTGGTTCTTAGCAAAAAAGACCACCACCGCTAGTGCAGGAACCCTTTTACCGCAGCTGAGTAAAAGGGCCCCATAATGTACTACTGCAATAGTGGGAATCTGGTTTCAAATGTTATTGCAGGAATTATGTTCTTACAGTGACAACATATTTTATTGAAAATATTATAGTAACAATGCAAACTAAATAGAACATTATTTTCAGAATATTCAGGGGCGTAGCCAGACTTCGGCGGGGGGGGGGGGGGGGGTCCAGAGCCCGAGGTGAGGGGGCACATTTTAGCCCCCCCAGCACCGCCGACCCCCCCACCATTGCTGGCGCCCACCCCCCCGCCATTGCCAATGCTGACGCCACCAACTTTGCCCCCCCAATGACCCTCTCGACCTCCTTCCCGCTGCCAACCCGCCATCGCCTACCTTTGCTGGCGGGGGACCCCAACCCCCGCCAGCCGAGGTCCTCTTCTTTTCGCAAAAGGCTTCCTTCTGTTTCTGATGTCCTGCACGTTGTACGTGCAGGATGTCAGAAACAGAAGGAAGCCTTTTGCGGAAAGAAGAGGATCTCAGCTGTCGGGGGTTGGGGTCCCCTGCCAGCAAAGGCAGGCGATGGCGGGAGGGGGGGTCGACAGTGTCATTGGCAGGGGGGTTCAGGGCCAAATCTATGGGGGCCCAGGCCCCCCCGGCCCCACGTAGCTACACCACTGATCTGGCTGTGTTATTAGGCTATGAGGGACATTTTCAATATAACATCTGTCCGATTTAGGACATTTTGCTGAAAACGTCTAAAAATCGAGTGATGAACATAGCAATTTTCGAAGCAGAAAAATGTCTTTATGTTTCAAAAATTGCCTCTTTCTAGACATTTTTGTGCTCATTGTGCCTATCTTTTGGTACCAATTTTGAAAAAACAAAACAAAACAACAAAAATATCCTAGGGAAAAACATACAAAAATAAGCCATTGGGATGTCTGTGGGCCAGGATTCTTGGTAGACTGGAAGTCAAAGAAGCAGACATGATGAAGGAAGATACAAAAGCCTTTAGTGCAGAAAGCCAGACAAAAGACGCCCAACACTGATGTGTTCCACCCAGCAGGGCTGCTTCAGGGGTGATTATCTAAGGTTTTCGTCTTGCACCTGCAGCATTGAAGGAACAATGCTAGCTTACTAAGAATGCAAGTTTTGAATACAGAGCTTTCCTCACACATTTTCCAAATCTCTTACAGGCAAACAAAACCTATCCTGGATGAGGAAAGAATAAAAACCAATGGAGGAGCTAACCTGGAAGCACCATTCCCTATAAAGTATAGAGAAGCCAGTCTTATCATACAGACTGACTGAAGACCATATTCTAATGTAAACCAGAGAACAGAATACTTACAGCAGGTCCAGGAGGTCCTCTTTCTCCTTTATCACAGTTACACACAGAAGCTTGAGGACACTGGATAAAAGAGATGTACCAGAAATATAGTCAGAACATTTGAAGAGACTGTTATTTCAGACATACCGTAGGCTATTTCATGGTAAATTAATTCCCATACGTAGAATTAATAGATCATTCTAATCAGTATTCCTCAAAATCAAATGCTTATTTCTCTGGGTATATTAATTAGTTGCAATAAATTGTCTTTAATATATAATCAGTAGATGATACTGACCCCTTCCTCAGCAAGTTCTTTCTGGAAGATAAAAACAGAAACATAATCAGACAGTATACGGTAATGGATCTATGAACAAAAGTGACTTACTATACATCTGTTTGTCTTGGTTACAGTGGCGTAGCCACAGGTGGGCCTGGGTGGGCCCTGAGCTCAGGCCCACCCAACAGTAGCACACGTTTAGCGGTAGCTGGTGGGAATCCCAAGCTCTGCCAGTTGAAAACTTCCCCCTGATAGTAATGAAAACGCTACTCTCAATGATACCGGCACCTGTGCATGTTCAGTTTTCAATGCATGCCTGCTGCAGACTGCCAAGCTGGAAAGAAGCATTTTCCTGCCAGCTGAGATATTTTTTTGGTGGTGGGGGGGGGGGGGGGGGGGGGGGGGGGGGAGGGGAGAACACTTGAAGAGGCATATTTTCAAAGCACTTTGGGAGGCTAAGTTCCATATGTTTCTATGGAACTTTGTGAGGCTAAGTGCTTTGAAAATAAGCCTCTTGGTGCCCACCCAGTTCTTGCCGAGGCCCACCTAAAATCTGTTGTCTAGCTACGTCCCTGCTTGGTTAGCAAAGACAATCCTCAGCTATGATTACTGTGTCAGTACATTAAATCTTAATCTGCAATCAGTGAAGTCTTCTGTATTCCTCTTGCAGTGAGGATGAAATGAAAGCTCTTTTTATTGAATTGTCTAGAATGGTAACAGAACATTGAAGAAATGCAATGCTTTTCTAACAGAGTTCTCTCATGTGAACTCTACTGTTAAACTTAGTTGAAGCCAGAGGTGGAGCCACAGGGTGGGCCCAGGTCAGCAGAGGTCCACCCACAGTTGCTGATATAGACCCTTTGCAGCCCCTTCATGCAATTGTTTGGTCTTCATTGAATTACATACCCCTCACTGATTTTAAAAGTATCAGCACGTAGCCATGATAGCATACAGTATAGCAATTAGAATTCTCCATTAAACACCATCCCCTGATATTCAATGCTATTTAACTGGCCAGAAAGACTGCTGACCGGTTAAATAGTATTTTTACGCCTAACCATGAATATTCAGCGCAAGGTAGCTGGTTATCTCCGCTGAATATTTGCAGTCAGCGCCGAAAAATTAACCGGCTATATCACAGGCTAATTGGCAATATTCAGTGCTGACCAGCTAAGTTTAGCAGGCAAATCAGACCGCATAAATAGCAGTCCTGTCTTTGCCTGCTATTAACCAGCCAGCACAGAGTATTTGCTTAGATGGTTAAGTTAGCGCTGGACGAAAAAGCCCGGATATTCAATACTGGTACCAGCACTGACGATCTTGCGATGTGTTTCCACAATTTTTCTAGTCCTTATGTTCTTAGAATTATTCCCCATGCTGTTTCAATGCATATGACATCATTGAAATGCATTGAAACATCACATAGAGGAACACATAGAGGGGCATTTTTTGATAAAATGTCTAAGCCTCATTTTGGACATTTTGCTATGTTTTTTCTTTTGGGAGCATTAAAAAAAAAAGGTCCAAGAGAAAAATATTCAAAAACCAGCCATTGAAATGTCTGGGGGGGGGCCATCATTCTTAGCAGACTGGCCACACAGACATCCCAGCAGAATAGTGGGGCAGTCTAGGGGGTACTGCAGTGGACTTCTCATAAAAGGTCCCAGGTACAAACCTCACCAAAATCCCCTTATATTGTATGGTGAGCCCTCCAGGAACAGAGAAAAACCTACTGTACCTCACTGTACACCACTACAATAACCGTCAAGCTTGCAGATGCCACCTATATGTAGGTACAGTAGGTATTTGGTGGTTTTAGGAGGGCTCACACTTTCCACCACAAGTTAGAGTGGGTGGACCTGGATCCCCTTCTCTACAAGACTAGCCATGATATCTGAAGCTGTCATAGAGCCTGGTATGTACTGTCAGTGTCACATCTTTGGAGGGGGGGGGGGGGGGGGGTTGAGAGGGGGTCTGTGACAAGTAAGGAGGTTATGCCTTAATCCCTTCAGTAGTCATTTGGTCATTTACAGCACCTTTTGGTCACTTATTCCTGATTAAAACAAGACTAGCCAAAAATGTCTTAATTTTGGTCCTAGACCTTTTCATTTTGTTTCATTATTGCATTCATATACATTTTGGTGCCGCCCATGTTCCAGCCAGGTCCCACCCAAAACATGCCGCCTTGAAATTTGGACGAACTGAGGAGTAAAACATCTAAAACTGGGGTATCAAAAATCGCACCTTGGATGTTTTTGAGAGAAAAACGTCCATCTACCACTTTATGACTTTTCTGGACATTTTTTTGTTTTGAAAATGAGTTCCTTAGTGTATATAGCATTTTTAATGAGCTTTTAAAGCCTTTAGAATAATTGAATTTTAACATTTAGGGCCCTGTTTACTAAGGTGCGCTAATGTTTTTAGTGCGTGCTAGCCATGTAGTTACCTATAGGAATAGTATGGGTGTATACATGGTTAGCGCACACTAATGCTTAGCACATGCTAAAAACGCTAACACACCTCTAGTGCAGCTTAGTAAATGGGGCCCTTATAGTCTGCTTTACCACCAAGCTCTAGGCAGACAAAAAGAACAGATTAACTAAAAAGAGCCATATATCTCCATATAGGCCTAAACAATCAAATTGATACTTAAAACCGTAAGATCATAAAAATTAAGTTATAAAAAACTTATCTCAGAAGTATTTTTTTAAAACAGCAATTTTGATGCATTTTTGGTTGGGAAGCATTGCTATATTGAATTCATCAATTTACTTTAATATTTATGTGGAGCAGCATTTTCAATATGATGTCTAATTCTGATTTTGGAAATTTTGCAAAAAATGTCCAAAAATCCAGTAGCGAAATTGGCCATTTTCAAACCAGAAAAATGTCCCTTTTATCATTTTGGTTCCCTTCTTTGAACCTTTTCTTATTCTGCTATATCCAGGAGTGATCTGTGAAATTACAGACTGGTAAACCTGACTTTAATTGTGAAGAATAAAATAACTGAACACATAGACAAACATGGTTTATTGGGACAGGGAGTGGAGGTCTCAAAAAGCACATAGGCAAGCAGTCTGCAAGATCCAAAACAGCAGAAAAAAAAAGCAGACCAATATCGTAAAATAAAATGAAATGAAATGTATTCAATGCTGATACATAAAATCAGCATATAACTTGTGAGCAGCCTGTGCCAAGCTGTAGCTGCTTGGGAAAGACAACTCACTGCTTGTGAGCCTTATTCTTTGTGCTACACTGCACTAACCAGACAGGGAAAACATTGGACTGTTCCTACTTGTTTCATGTTAAGTTCCTGACGCAGCCCTTGAGAGGGTGAAACATGGCCATGTTGGGCGGTTAGAGGACAGTTATACGCTGATTTTATGTATCTGTGTTGAATAAATTTTGTTTTGTTTTATCACATGGGTCTGCTTTTTTTTCCCTGCTGTTTCAGCCAAGGGAAGTCTTGCCTCACCAATTTGCTTCATTTCTTTGAAGACGTGAATAAACATGTGGATAAAGGTGAGCCGGTTGATATATCTAGATTTTCTGTAAGCTTTTGATAGAGTGCCTTATGAGAGACTCCTCAGAAAATTAAAAAGTCATGGGATAGGACGCAGTATTCTGTTGTGGATTAGGAACTGGTTAATGGATAGAAAACAGAGGGTAGGGTTAAATAGCCATTTTTCAATGCGCTTTAAAAATTGGCATTACATTGGGAACCCTCCAATCTTCAGCTTCTATGGACGATTTTAATTACAGGTTACAGATCATGAACAGCAGATCAGCAATTTCATATTTGAATTCTTTCAGTACCCTGGGGTGCATACCATCCAATCTCATTGATTTGTTACTCTTTAAGATGTCGATTTGGCTCAATAACCACCTTATAATTGAAAGAGAAAAACGCCTAGATTTCGACCCAAATCGGGAGATAGACGTTTATCTCACAAAAACGAATAAATCGGTATAATGGAAAGCCGATTTTGGACGTTTTCAACTGCACTCCATCGCGGAAGCGTACAAAGTTGACTGGGTGTGTCGGAGGCGTGGCAAAGGTGGAACTGGGGCGTGGTTATCGGCCGAGGAGAGATGGGCGCCTTTCGCCGATAATGGAAAAAAAGTATGCGTTTGTAGCTAGAATTTAGGGCACTTTTCCTGGACCCTGTTTTTTCACGAATAAGGCCCCAAAAAGTGCCCTAAATGACCAGATTACCCCCAGAGGGAATTGGGGATGACCTCCCCTGACTCCCCCAGTGGTCACTAACCCCCTCCCACCACAAAAAATGATGTTTCACAACTTTTTATTTTCACCCTCAATGTCATACCCACCTCCCTGGCAGCAGTATGCAGGTCCCTGGAGCAGTTGTTAGGGGGTGCAGTGGACTTCAGGCAGGTGGACCCAGGCCCATCCCCCCCCTACCTGTTACAATTGTGCTGCTTAATGCTTAGTCATCCAACCCCCCCAAACCCACTGTACCCACATGTAGGTGTCCCCCTTCACCCCTTAGGGCTATAGTAATGGTGTAGACTTGTGGGCAGTGGGTTTTGAGGGGGATTTGGGGGGCTCAACACACAAGGGAAGGGTGCTATGCACCTGGGAGCCCTTTTACCTTTTTTTTTTTTTTTTTTGTAAAAGTTCCCCCTAGGGTGCCCGGTTGGTGTCCTGGCATGTGAGGGGGACCAGTGCACTATGAATCCTGGCCCCTCCCACGAACAAATGCCTTGGATTTATTCGTTTTTGAGCTGGGCGCTTTCATTTTCCATTATCACTGAAAAACAAAAACGCCCAGCTCACAAATTGTCGAATAAAACATGGACGTCTATTTTTTTCGAAAATACGGTTTGGTCCGCCCCTTCACGGACCCGTTCTCGGAGATAAATGCCCATGGAGATAGACGTTTTCGTTCAATTATGCCCCTCCATGTCTTCCAGGTTCACCGAGATTTCTTTCAGTTCCTCTGCATTGTCACCCTTGAAAACCTTTTCTGGTACAGGTAGATCTCTTACATCTTCTTCAGTAAAAACCAAAGCAAAGAATTCATTCAGTCTCTCCACTATGGTCTTGCCCACCCTAAGTGTCCGTTTTGATCCTTGATAATCTAAGGGTCCCATGGATTACCTCACAGGCTTTAAGCTTCTGAAAAAGTTAATACTATAAGTTTTTGCATCTGTGGCAAGTTTCTCTTCATATTCTATTTTAGCTTTCTTTATCAATGCTTTGCATCTAACTTGCCAGTGCTTATGTTCCTTCTTATTTTCTTCATTTGGATCCTTTTTCCATTTTTTGAAAGATGCTTGTTTGTCTCAACCTCTTTCACTTCTCCTTTTAACCATGCTGACTATCATTTGCTCTTCTTTACACCTTTATTAATACATTGAATACATCTGACCTGGACTTCCAAGATGGTATTTTTAAACAGCATCCATGCCTGATTTAAAGTCCTTACCTTTGTGGCTAATCGTTTTAGCTTTTTTTTTTTTTAACCATTTTTCTTATTTTATCAAAGTTGCCTTTTTGAAAATTCAATACTGCTACAATAGATTTTCATTCCAGATATTAGCTCAAATCTGATCATGTTATGATCACTATTTTCCAGTGGACTCAGCACCATTACCTTTTGTACTAAGCCCTGAATTCCACCAAGGACTATGTTTATGTTTATTAATATTTGTTGAATCACTTTTTTTAGCGCATAAGACAAAGCGATTTGCAATGAAAACCCCCCACAAAGAAATTAAAACAGGAGAGGTACACTATAAAAATTGAGGACAGAAAGCAGTCACACTAAAGACCAGTCATACATAATATCTGTCCAGCTACACTATGGACCTGTATACCCAGTAATTCATTGAGAAAACACCCTGGAGAAAAGATGGGTCTTTAAATGGACCTTAAATATTTTTAAGGAAAGTTCAGCCTTGATGTCTAGGGGAAGGTTATTCCAGAGAAAAGGGGCCATGAAAGAAAAAGTACTTTTCTGTGTCACTTCCTAATAGGCTTGAAATGGGCTGGGCAGCACCAATCTGTAATCATTCATAGATCGCAAGCAACGGATAGGAGTGTAAGGGATCATTAACTTTGCCAAATAATCAGGAAGTCCACTATGAATAGCTTTATGGGCTAGTGTGAGAATTTTAAACTGAATATGTGTGTTGGTATGGCAGCCAATGTAGCTTCTCAGTAGAGGTGTAACATGATCCTGACATCTAGCAAATCAGGGCATACATGCCATCATGTTTTGCAGAGTCTACAGTCTCTTAATTACAATATTCAGCAAACTGGCATAAATGTTGTTCCTCCTCTTGTCGGTTCATGGACCAGTTGCTCTAAGAAGCAGTCATTTATTACATCTAGGAATTTTTACCTCCCTAGCACTCCCTGATGTGACATACTGATGTGAGATACTGCTAGACTCATCACTCACTCTGATCCCGCAAATTCAAACAACCTTCTAAAATTGTCTCTATCACCTATGACAGCTAAGAAATCTCTATCCATATATTGAAAAGACGAGTCTAACCACAGTGTTCCATGCCATGATAAAACATCATGACTAGACTACTGTAATGCCCTGTATAATGGCCAAACCAATAATAGTTTGTATCAGTTTCAACTAATTCAGAATGCTGCAGCACGACTGATAGAAGGCTGCAGGTGGCATGACCACATAACATACTTCCTGTAAAAACTAAACTGGCTACCAGTACCTTACAGGGCTAAATTTAATACTCTATGTTTGATTTTCAAGGCAGTGGCATAGCCACAGGTGGGCCTGGGTGGGCCGGGGCCCACCCACTTAGGGCTCAGGCCCATCCAACAGTAGCACATGGTAATGAAAATGCTGCTCTCCACAATTCTGGCACCTTTCCATGCTCAGTTTTCAGCGCATGCCTGCTGCAGACTACCAAGGTGGAGACTGGAGAGAAGCATTTTCCCACCAGCTGAGATATTTTTTTGATGTGGGGGTGGGGGAGAGAACATTTGGTGCCACCCACTTCTTGCCTAGGCCCACAGAAAATCTGCTGTCTGGCTACGCCCCTGTTTCAAGGTCCTCAGACAAAATGGGCCCGAGTACCTAAAGAATAAGTTAGCCCTTTACACACCTTTAAGACCTCTAAGGTTCTCTTAAGGATCATCACTATCTGTACCCTCATCTAAAGAAATTGTATGATGTGATACCTGCCAGCGAGCCTTCTCAGGAGTAGCTCCCATGCTCTGGAATTTACTCGCAGAGGGGCTATGTATAACTCGAGAATACTGCTACTTCAGGAAGCAGGTGAAAGCCTGGCTCTTCTCCCAAGCCTTTATTACATAAGTTGACTGACTATACACTCATTCTGCACCTGGTCTAGTTTGCTACACACTGTAACTTAGACCAGTTCCGTATCTCTTGCTTAACTATACAAAGAACTTGCCTTGAATTTAGCAAACCATCAAATTATCCCAACTGACTCTGTACTACGCATCTTGTTTCCATCATATATCTGCTTTTGGTCCCTCAGCTATATGGTAAGCCGTATTGTAGAAAATCTTTAGCATCATATCTATGTTAGTTGAATGTTCTAATGCATGCTTTTTAGGTGTATCAATAGTATTATGCTAACATTGTATTATATCTCTGTTTTTTTTAATGGAAGAACCCTGCTGAGGGTAGCCAATGCAAGTGGATAAAGAAAGGACTAATGTGAATCTTTTAGCCCTACATAGAAAACTCGCTGCACACTTTTGTAGTGTCTGTAACCTTTTAATTTGAGAGAGGGGAAGGCCAGCATAAATAGAGTTACAGTAGTCTAATCTGGTAACAAGAAAAGCGGAAATAGCTGAAGAAGCATAAGAAACTGAAGATATGGAAACCTGGGGTGAAAAGGATGCTCTTTTTCTCCACTACCCACACAATGTAGTTCTATAAGGAAAAGAAGGTAGAGGCCTATTTCTGTTATACTAGTGCAGCAGGGCAAATATGTGTGTATATTTTAGGTGCAACACTTACACCAGCTAGATTGCTAAAAAAAACACATGTAAATTGTAGTAGTCTATAATTAACATGCAAAATTGTGCTCCCCACTCATATCTGTCCGGACTCTGCCCATGTGTGCACCCAACTTTAAACCACACATCATAGCAGTTAGGCACCTTATTAAAGAATAACATGTAGCCAGAAGATTGAAATTTATTCACATATGTGCACTCATACTACTGCTAATCATTTCTATAGCACTACTAGACGTACACAGCGCTGTATGCATTATACGCAGGTACTTTTTCTGTTCCTAGAGGATTCACAATCTAAGTTTTTATACCTGGTGCAATAGAGGGTTAAATGACTTGCCCAAGGTTGCCAGGATCAAAGCCCGCTACACTAACCATCAGGCCACTCCTCCACACACTCAAATGCGTTTATATGCCAGTAATCTGGTCACTTATGTACATTCTTGCTGCCTAAATGTTGGCACCCTTCTAATAGAATTACCCCCATAGTTCTACTGAAAATCTATGGATAGGGGACTTACATATTTAGCAGTGTCAGCTAAACATATAAGTCCCTTTGAATATTGGCTGGACTGAGTCCATCTAGCTAAAGACTATTTCACTTACAACTGAGCTGTTTGCTGGGGCTATGAAGCAGCTGCCTCTCTCTGTGATAGATTCAGAGACTCTTTTTGCTACTTCAGAGGTCAAAGTGGCTTTCTTTTACTGACAGGCTGCTTCCCTGCTTTTCATCCACTCAGCCTTTCTACACAAGCTGGGTACCTGCAGTTAGCAAGGTAATTTCCACCCTCAGCAGCCCTGGGACTCTTGGCAGTCTCTGAGTATATCTCAGGTTGGCTTTTTCACTCCTGTAGTAGCTCTGTGCTGGCTTGCCTCACTTCTCAGGGACTCTCTTTGGGCCACAGTTTCTCCAGCTGCACTGACTGAGTCACTTTAGCCCTTCCTTAGGCTCAGAGTTCTTCATCTTTCTCATCTGCTACAGCACTGCTGTTGGCAGTAGCTCGGTTTTTCCAGCTCTTAAATCTGCTTTCTTGGGATGGTGGTGGTGGGCGGTGGCGCAGCTAGGTAGGGTGCCAGGGGAGAGGCTGCTCCCCCAAATGGAGTTCTGCTGGCGCCGGCGCCTATTTTTTTCTCGTTGTGTTTCATTGAAAATGTGCGCCAGCGCTGGCGGAAGTCTGCTCTTGCGCTGCTTTCACTCTCTCCACACCATCAACGTGGCTCCGCTTCTGGTGGTGGGGTGTCTTATTATCTCCTTTGCTCAACCCCTCTCCTGTCCATGAGCTTGCTGTCTTCTGCACTTGGATGCATGTGCTTTTCAGTGTTCTTGTTGTGAGCTTGGTTTGAGGTGATTTCTTTTTTCTTGTTCTTATTTCTTCCTGGCGCTGCCTTTAAGTCCACCTTGACCCTCTGGAAGGAGAACTAAGCTTCCTTTGACAAGTTTGTAGAAGGCACTGGTGGCATCCTTCTTCTTTTTCCAGGTCTCCTGCAGGACTTCTCTTCACAGCAGAATCTCTCCTTCCTGTAGGCTCTGGTCTGGCCTGGCTTTCCAGTGGTCCTCTTTGCCTCTTTCTTGAAGGCTTCTTGCTCCCATGGCAGCTTTGCTGTCTTGCAGTGTTGACTACTGTGGTCCTCAGTCTTTTTGGCTGCAGCTGCATTCTCTCCTCCTGCAGCCGCTGGCTTGATTCACTTCTAGGTTCTGGAGCCCGCATCACTGCCATGGGAAGACCTATTCCTCAGCCCCTCTTTCCCTTGTGGGATAAAGGCAAATCAGGACTGCTCTGGTTTACTAGCCCTCTCCTCATTAGGGGGTCTTTTACTTAGGTGCGCTATAAATAGGTGCATGCTAAATGCTAAAGATGCACATAGGAATACATTGGTGTCTTTAGCGTTTAGCATGCTCCAATTTTTAAAAACGCCAGCGTGCCTAAGTAAAAGACCCCCTAGGTAAAAAAAAGGTCCCTTTTCATCTGATTACATAATCCAAGGTTTCTCACTTTTTTGCGGCTAAGGGCAAATCATCGTTTCTTGCATTCATAATGTTTATATATAGGGTGAGGAAAAAAAAAGCTTTGAATTTCGATGAGAAATTTTACTTATTTATTTAGTGATCGTATTTAGGTATTACTACTAAACAACATTTAATTATTTTAAGCTATGTTGAGGTTACTGGCATTTTAGCATTAATACCTAGCGATTTTTGTGCCTTAAAAACATAGTAAAATAACCTCATTCAAATGATACAATTAACAGTGACTGTGAAATTTTGATAGACACTGAGCAGCCTCCAGCTTTAACACAGACCTTAAGTCACTTTGGGAAGTTCTTAACAGCCTTATCAATCGGTCCCTGTCCCAGATCTGCAGTGCTTTCTTGAGTTCAACGGTTGTTTGCAGCTTTGGGTGGAGCTTGTGATAGGCCTCCAACGTTGCTCCCCAGACATGGTAGCCCAAGGGGTTTAAGTCTAGTGAATTTGTTTACAAAAGTTTACGTCACTGTGATGTCATTAACAATAAGCTGGTACCTCCTTTTTTTTTTTCAATGGTAGTTCTATAGTAATGGTAGTACTGGTAGTAATGGTAGTAATGGTAGTTCTATAGTACAAACATTTTTGAACACGTGAAAATCACTGCAAAATTTCACGCTGAAATTCCAAATGGTTGCTGAGAAAACAGCAAAAAACTATAGGGGGTTACTTTTTTTTTTACCTCACCCTGTAGATCAATTGATTCGGATGTATACTCGTAGTATAAAATGTAATTCCATTTAACCTGATGCTAACTGAGATTTCATCTGTATAGCAACGTTATAAATTATGATGCTGAAAGGCATACATTAATCTGCTGCAAACCTAGTTCTTATTTTCAAGTTGCGCAGGAAATATTACGTGAGAAAGAATATCTCCTATGTAAATTCACACAACTCAGTAGTGAATCTTCCCTGTACGTAACATTCAATTCAAATTAAATTTGAGAAAAAAGGGCTCTCCCCAGCTCTGGGGAAGGTAGGTTATGTTAAAATTCAAATAAAGCACTGTGGTTGCCATGTTAGTCTGCTTTAAAGGTAATAAATAGAAATAAAACAAAAATAATAAAAAGGAAAATAAGTTGATACCTTTTTTCAAAACATTGGACTAAAAGTACATTTTTTTTTACTTTATTTTCCTTTGCTTTGTTGTATTTCTATTTTAGGACCCCTTTTACTAAACCGTGCTAGTGATTCCCAGCGCCGCAATTCTGTCAAAGCTAGTGCAGTTTGGCAAAAGAGGCCCTTATTTCTGTTTATTACTGTTAAATTCAGAGTACCTGAATTGCTCTTGAGCTCTGTGAAAAGTGACCAGTGAATACAAGGAGCAGTTTTCTTTTGGGAATACCCAACAAATCCACTGACAGAGAACTGTACAGGAATTTATCAAGGATTCATTCTAATGCAGACCCTGATCCACATTTATCCAGCCATTTTCAATGCGAAAATCATCACAGTTGAACTTGAGTTGTTTCCACTGAAGAAAATCTTTGACAAATCCTTTCAATGCTTTTTCCACAAAGACTAAAGTCCCCCTAATTATAATGCTTTACTTTTCTTTATTTGCTGCTATGCTTGACTACTATAATAATAGTAATTATAATAATTATTGTATTGCGTGTCATGCTGACTGTGGTATAAAAGCAGAGAAATGTCAACAGTCATCAATCATTCAAATCGGGGCTCAATTCTTGTGGCTTTGTTGCTCTAGGAACATTTTTACCTATTCCTAAAACTACAACTATTGAATATTTGAATGTAATCTTACGGTTGCAGACAAGCATTGGTTTATCACCTAAGGCAAGAAAGAACACCTGTGGTACTGAAAATGTTTGCCCATCCATGTAACCAGTAGCTTAAGGCAAGACTATGCAGCCAGTTTAAAGCTAGATTTACAGCTGCAAGTGTAGCTAATATGTCTGTCAATTCATGATTCAAATTTATAACAGTTGTTTCTCCAAACTGGAAAACATATTCTAAACCAAATTGCCGGCTGCAAATAGAGTAAAAATGTAGATACTTCCACAAACTGGACTTTGGGTGTTAAACCAACCTGTTCAATACAGCACACCACAATGATTCATCCTAATTACCAGACAACTAAACTCATATCAGAACTGGACAAAACCGAACTCTCTATACTTGACTGCTTAATCTACTCTGTCACTTATGAACTTTAAGGCAATGCCACTTTGAATTTCTCATTCCTGAAATGGCGATTGCCATTACGGAATAATGTAAGCCACATTGAGCCTGCAAATAGGTGGGAAAATGTGGGATACAAATGCAAAGGTAGCAAGCACAAAAGGGGAAAACTCCGCTTTAATTTGTGAAACACAACAGTAATATACAAGCGAATCTACTCTTGCAGAGTGTAGGATATCAAAAAATGAATAGATGGGGGGGGGGGGGGGAAGAGACCTCAGACAGGTGACAAACAGCAAAATTGATGAAATTGCTCATAGAGGGTCACCGTAATTCAATCATTGGTCTTCACCCAACCGCCTCCCTTAGTGTGGAAAAATATTTTTTAAAGACTTTTTTTATAAAAAATATGCTACATCCACTGTGTATAACAAAACTTTAAGGACATAAAGTGCAAAAAAACTACTTAGCTGAGAGCAGCATTGTGAATGGGCCTCTTCACCCAACAGTAGATTCACTTGTATATTACTGATGTGGATACAAATGGAATAAATAAATAAATAAATAACACACAGAATCCATACAATTCAGGGCTTTCATATGTTTTAGCATGCAAAGCCCACTTTGGTAAAAATTTGTATAGTCACTTTGGGCCTCTTTTACTAAACCGTGCTAGTGATTCCCAGTGTGGGTTGCGTCACATTTTCTGTGCAGAAATCGCTAGCGCATTTTAGTAAAAGAGGCCCTTTGTGTGTAGTCTGCTACACATGAAAGTTTACACAAATTGAAATCTAGGGGTCTTTTTACTAAGGTGCCCTAATGGGTTTAGCTTGTGCTAATGATTAGCATGCACTAAATGCAGTAGTTCTGGGTACCCTTTAGTAAAAGGGCCCCTCACTTTCTTCTCACCTTTCTTCTCCTTGTAGGTGTCCTGCTGAGAAATTTTTACTACAGTCTATTGTATAATTATACTACAGCAAGAGGCCCTTACTGGATGCCCACCGGAAGGGTGGAAGGCCAGATTTTAGGACTAAGGCTGTAAAAATACCAGCTAGGTTTAAAAATCTATGACTGGCTGAGCAAGGACTTGCTTTTCCTGCAAGATCTTATCCACTGGAATAGTGGTAGGCCAAGCTACATAGCTTTGAAACCTGGTGCTACTTCCAAATAGAGTGTAACACACATAATGAAGAAATTAAAGACAGAAATGATAAGAAGTTTGGTTCATAACACGGAGTCTGTCTTTATAAGATGGCGCTCAGATTACAAGATGATATGAACCTAATATATCCAAATTTAGATATCTTCATAAAGAAGTTGTTTTGTTCATGTTTTGATGTTTGGATGTCCGTATCTAAGGAAATGTTTACAAAAAGGGAAATTGCGCAATAACTTGCAATAGCTAAAACGGAACTTCATAAGAACAAGTTGTTGACAAAAAAGGAAATTACGCAATAGGGCACCTGGCCGGAGGGCATGACTCATGGATGAAGCAATATTAGAGCTCTCCATAGACTTGTATAGTGACCAAATTGTATAAAAGCAGGGTGCATGCAAGCCCTAGAGAGAACTTTTCTTCAACGCCTCGGAAGCAGCAGAGCTCCGGTCAGCTGAATCCAGAATTTGTCTGATGAATGTACCCGATTAAAATCTGATATGCAAATAAACTCTCCATTCTAAATGATGGTTTGTGGGCTTCACTTAATGATGAAAGGCTGTAAGTACAAATGCTTTTGTTGCATCCAGCAGCTATCTTTCACTGCATTGTATAACTTGTAATCTGATTCCAGTTTGTCATAAGGCTGGTACCTTTTCCTTAGATCTAGCGTCTCTCTCAGTGGCAATTTCTCTTAGAACTTCACAATTCCCTGATTACCCCAGTACTAATGCTATTTGGAGATGGAGTCAGATTAAGGTCACTCTAGCCTTCTTGGGGGGGGGGGCTCGGGACCCCTCAATTCTTTACACTATTCAACATGCAGCAGCATGACTTATATCCTTCAATGTCACTATTTAAAGTCATTATTTTGGCTCCTCATCCTCGCTTACAAATACATTTACACTGCAGCTCATCATTATCCATCTTTTCTCCTCTCTCCCCAGGCTCTTCTTTGTGAACTCTGTTTATCCGGCAAGTCATTCTTATCCAACTCCCATCTCCTTTCTTTCCACCTTGCTGTTTCATATGACTAAAACAGACTTCTTGAGTCAATGCGTCATGCTCCCTTATTGACCATATTCAAATCTACTACTGTTACTTATCATTTTTGTAGACATACACAGCACTGTACTCACAAACATAAGAGACAGTCCCTTCTCTGTCGCGCTTACAGTCTATTCAAGACAAATATGAGAATTACAGAGTTTCATTTATTATAGGCAATGGTTAAATACTCAGCTGGAAGTGGTCAGTGTTTTTTTGACAGTCGACAGCGTTATGCCTGGAAATTCAATGCTGGGCAATGTCCATGCATCGGCATTGAAGATCCGGGTATGAATGGCCGGCGATCACTTATCTGGTTAAGTGTGATATTCAGCACTTAACCACATAAGTTAAACCGGACAAAGAGAGAACTGTGTTTTATGTTATTCTAATTGTCCGGTTAACTTATGCAGTTAAATGCTGAATATTTGGCACTTAACTGCTTAAGTGCTGAATCCATCCCTGGACCACCCGGTTTTGTGTTTGGCGGTTAGTGCTGATACTGAGTGGCACAATCTGGTTAAGTGCCACTGAATATCAGGGGATAACCACACACAAGCAATTTAACCAGGCAGTAGCCTCTTCTGCTCCTTTAAATTACTTTGAATATCGACCCCAACATAGGGCCAGCAAGGGATAATGATATGCAGGTCAGAAAGTCTATTCCAGGTGTACAGCATAGCAAAGAAAAAAGAATGGATTAGGTGGCAGAGGAGAAGGACACAGATTGGAGTGACTTACTGGACAAGTAGAGTTCCTGAGGGGAGGGGGAGGGGGAGTGTAGGGATAGAGAAAAGAGGAGAGACAATGAGTTACTACAAAACTGAGTGCACTTTTAGGTCAGTAAAAGAAGATGGAACTGTATATAGGAACAGATAGGAAGCCAATGAAGCGACTTGAGAAGAAGGGCTATGTGAAAGTAGGGCATTTGAGAAAGAGAAGTCATGCAGCTGAATTTTGAATAAATTGGAGAGAGATGGTTTACTGGGAGACCTATGAGGAGCACGTTAGAGTGGTCTACGTGAAAGGTGCTGGAATGTGGAAATGGTTTTGGTAGTGGGTTCAAAAAGGAAGGGATAGATTTCTGGTGAAATTATGGAAAAAGAAACAACATATTTTAGAAGTTTTAGAAGTGTGTTGGATATGTGTACAGAGAGAGAGAGAGAGAGAGAGAGAGAGAGAGAGAGAGAGAGAGGAGTTAAAGATAACTCCCTGGTCTCCCTGGTTATGGGGTGAGCGAATTGTGAAGATGACAGTATTACTCACAGATATAGAGAAAAGGAGAATAAGGGAGATGGACTATGGGGAAAGGCAGGAAGCTCTGTCTTGGCCAGATTAAGTTTCAGTTGAGAGTGGAATATCTGGATGGCAATTTATTTGTCATCCTCTCTTACAGGAATATAGAGCAGTTTACAAATTAAAATAGAGGATAATGTCAGACAAGCAGGCTGAGATTTAGGATTCATTTTCTGGTGTGGAGAAGTAGATCTGAAAGTCATCAGCAAAAAGATGGTATGTAAAACCAGAGGAAGAAATCAAAGCACCAAGGGAACAACTATAGAGAAAGAAGAGGTCCTTAGACAGAGACCTGAGCAGAGGACAAGGTAGAAGACAGAAAGGCTGGTGAGGTGAAGAATGTAGAGCATAGGTTGTGTCATCATGAAGTCTGTAGTGGTTTGAAATACAGAATAAAACTGGAGAGATTTAGCTTCAAGAAGGAAAGTATAGTGGAACCATAAAAAACAGAGACAGATGAAGAGAAAAATACTGATGTGACATGATAATATGACATATGCCTTTTCGGAAGCAACTGGAAGAAGATGGGGTGTCAGCAGCCAAATCTAATCTAAAAACTCACCTTTTTGAAGCTGGGTTGTGGCCCTTGAGGACCGAGATTGCCCACTTCTGTTCTATCAGGGTACAGTTTAACTCACATCTTGCAGATTTGTTTCTACCTCTTTAGACACACAAACAACTGCCCTGGTCATAAGAACTGAGCACCCTCAATATTGAGCAAACATCACCAGATACAATGGAACCAAATTGATTAGCTAAAAATCACAGATAGCTCTGCACTTGGATTGCAGGTACAAAACAGTTCAGGTAATTAAAAATAGTACCTTGAAAGCAATTTCAGCATAAAATGCAAAAGAGCTATTATAAGTTATATGCAGTTAGGGGGTTATAAGGAGTCAGGATAAAGTCAGATTTAGTAACTTAGAGGTCAGAATCCCCTGCAAGTGAAAAGAGAGGGGTTTTTTTTTATTGTCTTTTTCAGATAGAGATAAGTATTGCGTTTGGAACCCTCAATGATTCTGAAATGTTGGTGCCGATGACTCTGGTACTTTGTGTAACAAACCTAGAAATCAGAATTCCAGTATGTTGTTATTTTTGTGTTTCAATTATTAAATACTTTTAAAGGAATTGTCATTACATACCACTTCCTTGAGAATTTTCTCCACAATTCCTTTTGCCTGGAGGTTGAACACAAACCTGGATGCTGGGACACTGGCCAGGAGACGAAGCTTTGCAGCATTTACCAGTTCCTCTGCCACCACTGACATCCCCACAGTGAAGAACTTAATGCCATGGTTCTTAGCATTAGTAGTAGCAGCAAAAATGTCTGGATTTCTTGGGTGGTCCACTCCATCAGTTAGAAGGAGAGCCACTTTCACACTGTTATGTGTCCCTTCATTCATGTACAGTTGTGTGAGATTGGTTATTGCATAGGTTGTATAAGTACCATGGCCGATGTAATTAATGGGAGCAATGCGGGATTTAAAATTCTCGGGACCCTTCCAATCTCTAAAGGTCTGTTCTATGAAGACAGTACTGCTGTACTGCAGTAAGGCCATCCTCCAGCTGAGTTGACGTCCTGAATCCAGTTGCATTCCTTTTAGTTTGTCCACCACTTCCAACACAAATTTTTTTTCCTGATCATGATTGTAGTCCTTCGCACTTTCGGAACTGTCCAGTAAAAATGCCATTTCCAGAATACAGTCTTCATCTATGGAACAAATTAACATGAGCATAGAGCAGTAAGTTAGCTGCTATCAGAAATATCATTTTAGACAATGAAAGAACAATTTATTTTTCATCAAGAAAAATATATATCAAAAACTTATTTCAAAATGTATTCCTCGTTTGTCTAGTAGTTTTCTTCTGCACTTTTGGGCTTTCAACTCACATGAAACCTGTTCTGTCTATTCCATGGTGCCCTTATAGGGGGGGGGGGGGGTTCATTCCACTTTTATTTTTGTATCCTGCTCTCTCTACAACACAGTCATTGCAAAGAAAGTCCTCAGTAGGAGGAAACAGGCTACAACTCTCCTCAGAACCTGGTTGCATGCACCCTGAATCCTACCTTAAGGGTAACTGTTGTATGCTGATTGGGATTCTGTCCCCTCCACCCCCCAGAGATTGTGAATGTTACCTTCAACAGCATGGACAGCCCTATTGGCCAATGAGCAGAAGGTGGGCCCATTGTATTTTAAAATTTTGATCTTACCTTGGTCACTGAAGTAGGGATATTTTTCCACAGCATTTGATAAGAGTTTGGCTTTTTGTCTTCTGACACCAAGTCTTCTATCTTCATTGAAACTCTGTGTAGAATAGGTCTGGCATTCTAATAATAACAGAAGCCACCACATCCAAGAGAACATGTTTGTCCTAAAAAGAATATAATACAGTAGTAATGAGGCACTCTGCAGCATAATGGATGTGATAAATCCAAATGTTTATAGTAGTAATGATACCCAAGATTTCTTCAGTACTCAGCACACATATACACATTAATGATTTTCCAGGCTAAAGTGGCTAGGGCTCTTCAGCTTGGACAAAAGGCGGCTGAGGGGAGATATGATAGAGGAGTGGAGTTGAACGGGTAGATGTGAAGCGTCTGTTCATGCTTTCCAAAAATACTAGGACTAGGGGGCATGCGATGAAGCTACAATGTAGTAAATTTAAAACGAATCGGAGAAAATGTTTCTTCACTCAACATGTAATTAAACTCTGGAATTCGTTGCCAGAGAATGTGGTAAAGGCGGTTAGCTTAGCGGAGTTTTAAAAAGGTTTGGACGGCTTCCTAATGGAAAAGTCCATAGACCGTTATTAAATGGACTTGGGGAAAATCCACTATTTCTGGGATAAGCAGTATAAAATGTTTTGTACATTTTTGGGATCTTGCCGGGTATCTGTGACCTGGATTGGCCACTGTTGGAAACAGGATGCTAGGCTCGATGGACCTTTGGTCTTTCCCAGTATGGCAAGGATCATCTTCTTGCAGCTTCCTAGTCTGTAAATATGAATGTGTGTATTTTTGTGTTGTTTCATGTGGATTCTCTCTCTGTATTGCATGCTGATAAGACAACTGCCAGGCTTTCCTGTTTAGTTTGTGTCATTTAAGATGACATTTCCTGAGTGCATGCTTCTTTCTTTCATCTATCTCTGTTGTGCATTAGTGTTTGTATACCATAGTAATGTTTTCTTTCTGTGCTTTGGTCTTCTGTTGCATACAGTGAAAAGGCAATTGCTTTTTGTGTGTTTCCTGGGTAGCGTCTGTTACATTGCTTATCTTTGTTTTTATTGGTTGCATTATATAGGTAATTTGGGTATTTTGGGGGTAATTCTATAAGGGGCTGCATAGTTACAGGGAGCAGGGAGGCACATAAATGGTGGTATTCTTGTTGTTTATGAGTGTAAGTGTTCACTTACATGCATAAATGACCTCTTAAAGAATACTGACTAGTGGAAAAGTACATGCCATGAATTGATGGCATGTTCTTTGCAGAAGGCCTTGTTCCTTCGGATTGTCTGCACTGCTCAGGTCAGTAAGGTCACTAGTCACTGCTCCTCCTTCTGTAGCACTCTCAGATGCCAATTCAGGGACTTATCTACCTTCAACACCGATTACAGTCTCATCAGCTTCAACTTGGAATACAAGCACTGCAGAGGCCTTTCTTCCAAAGTCTTCAAAGAACGGCAAGGATTCATCTAAAGTTGTTTTCTCCTGCCAAGGGTCAAACACTATGTCTGCAGCCAGGCCCCTTAGCAATTTCACTGCCAGGGCTACATGCCACACTTACTGGTGGGCTCAGATCACCTGACTTGCTCAATGCTTGGGTGGCAATGGGACATCCAAATGGCTTCTCTACCAGATCATCAGTTGAAAGGTAGGTCTAAATCTGGCTTTGGGGCCTATTGCTGATGAGTGCAGCTACCTTGAAGCATTCTTTTCCAGCATCTACCAGTAAATGATCTGGAAATCGGAACGATGAGTGAGATGACTAAATTTGCAGATGACATAAAACTATTCAAAGTTGTCAAAACGCAGGCAGATTGTATAAAATTGCAGGAAGACCTTAGGAAACTGGAAGACTGGGGATCCAAATGGCAGATGAAATTTAATATAGACAAATACAAAGTGATGCACATTAGGAAGAATAATCCGAATCATAGTTATCTGATGCTAGGGGTCACTTTAGGATTCAGCACTCAAGAAAAAGCCTTAGGTGTCATTGTAGACAATATGCTGAAATCTTCTGCCCAGTGTGTGGCGGCAGACAAAAAAAGCAAACAGGATGCTAGGAATTATGAAGAAAGGGATGCAAAATAAGACCAAAAATATTATAATGCCTCTGTATCGCACCATGGTGCGACCTCACCTTGAGTATTGTGTACACAAAAAGTAGCACATATGAGTTTATCTTGTTGGGCAGACTGGATGGACCATGCAGGTCTTTTTCTGCCGTCATCTACTATGTTACTATCCAGCTTATTTTTGAAAGAGAAAGATGCCCATATTTCGACCCAAATTGGTATAATCGAAACCCGATTTTTGGCGTCCTAAACTGCAGTCCGTCACGGAGACGAACAAAGGTCACTGGGGCGTGTCGGAGGTGTGGTGAAGGTGGGACTGGGGCGTGGTTATCGGCCGAGGAGAGATGGGCGTCTTTAGCTGATAATCAAAACAAGAAGGGCGTTTTTGACGAGAATTTGGTCCGCTTTATTTGGACCCTTTTTTTCAGGTCCAAGTCCCAAAAAAGTGCCCCAATTGACCAGATGACCACCGGAAGGAATCGGGGATGACCTCCCCTGACTCCCCCAGTGGTCACTAACCCCCTCCCACCAACAAAAACCCATTTTACAAACTTTTTTTCCCAGCCTGTATGCCAGTCTCAAATGCCGTACCCACCTCCATGACAGCAGAATGTGTTCAATCCTCTGACAGCCTTTCCCTGGTTCTGATGTGGGTCTCGGGTGAATGTGACACCTTTTCTGTTAAGGGCACTGCAGAGTCACATCAGCAATGCATTGTGGTGGGTGTAGGGTATTGGGCTCCGTGATTCCACTAGCTTGTATTAAATGCTCACGATGTTGGTAGTTGGTAGGCTCTACTCCCATGGTGCTTTTCCCTCTGCTTACTGGGTCAGAGTGTGCTCTGTTTTGTTTCCGGTAGTCCATGAGGTAGTGGCCATTTGTGTAAGACACTTTTAGATCCCTTTCATGTGTTAGCCACGTTACAGCACTTACAGTAGTTCTTACCTTGAATGTTGCTGAAAGAGGGCATTTGTACACCATTCTGCCAGCTCGGACCTACTGCTAATCTCAGTACCAGGGAGACTCGTTGCCAGTGGGGTACAACCTCTGATCTGCAGTTAACTGTGAGTAAAGGTGCTTATTCAAATAAGGACGTTTTAAGCCTTTATTGGATGTGTGCCAAGGTTATACACCAGCAACAAGTCCTGTCCCTGGAGCACTTTTAGTGGGTACTGCAGTGCACTTCAGGCAGGCAGACCCAGGCCCACCCCCCCACCTGTAACACTTGTGGTGGTAAATGAGAGGCCTCTAAAACCCACTGTAGCCACATGTAGTTGCCCCCTTCACCCCTAAGAGCTATGGTAGTGTTGTACATTTTTCCCTCCCACGACCAAATGGCTTGGATTGGGGCATTTCTGAGCTGGGTGTTTTTAGTTTCCATTATTGCAAAAAAAAAACAAACAAACAAAAAAAAAACGCCCATCTCAGAAGGGACCAAATCCATGGCATTTGGTCCGTCCAAACCATTTTTTCGAAACGAAAGATGGACGCCCATATTTTTCATTAATATGGTCTGTCCCGCCTCTTCACATACCCGTTTTCGGACATAGACGCCCATGGAGATGGGCGTTCGCGTTCGATTATGCCCCTCCATGTTACTATGTAATTCTGGTCGCCTTATCTCAACAAAACTATAGTGGAATTAGCAAAGGTTCAAAGAAGAGTGACCAAATTGATAGAGGGGATGGACCGGCTCCCATAAGAGGAAAGGCTAAAGAGGTTAGGTCTCTTCAGCTTGGAAAAAAGACAGCTGGGGGGGGGGGGCGGATATGAGTGAGGTCTACAGAATCCTGAGTGGTGTGGAGCTGGTAGAGGCGAATTGATTTTTCACTCATTCAAAAACCAGCGGACATGCAATGAAATTGCATGGAAATACTTTTAAAACAAATTAGAGAAAATATTTTTTCATTCAAAGAGTAGTTAGACTCTGGAACGTGTTGCTGGAGGATGAGTTAATGACGGTTAGCATATCTGGGTTTAAAAAAGATTTGGACAAGTTCCTGAAGGAAAAGTCCATAGTTTGTTATTGAGATGGACATGGGGGAAGTCACTACTTGCCCTGGGATTGGTAGCATGGAATGGTGCTACTAATTGGTTTTCTGCCAGGTTTTTGTGACCTGGATTGGCCACTGTTGGAAGCAGGATATTGGGCTAGATGGACCATTGTTATGACCCAGTATGGCTGTTCTTATGTTCTGCCCAGTGTGTGGTGGCTGCCAAAAAAGTGAACAGGATGCTAGGACTTATTAGGAGAGGGATGCAAAATAAGACCAAAAATATTATAACGCCTCTGTATTGCTCCATGGTGCAACCTCACCTAGAGTATTGTGTTCATTTCTGGACAGCGTATCTCAAAAAAGATATAACGGAATTAGAAAAGGTTCAAAGAAGAGTGATCAAAATGATAAAGGAGATGGAACTACTCCCAAATGAGGAAAGGCTAAAGAGGTTAGGGCTCTTCAAGTTGGAAAAGAAACAGCTGAGAGGGGATATGATTGAGTGGTGTGGAGCAGGTAGAGGTGAATCGATTTTTACTCATTCAAAAAGGACAAAGAGCCAGGGGACGCTCAATGAAATTGCATGGAAATACTTGTAAAACAAATTAGAGGAAATATTTTTTCACTCAAAGAGTAGTTAAGCTCTGGAACTTGTTGCCAGAGGGTGTGGTAACAGCCGTTAGTGTATCTGGGTTTAAAAAAGGTTTGGACAAGTTCCTGGAGGAAAAGTCTGTTAGTCTGTTATAGAGATGGATCTGGGAGAAGCCTCTGCTTGGCCTGGAATTGGTAACATGGAATGGTGCTACTAATTGGGTTTCTGCCAGGTATTTGTGATCTGGATTGGCCACTGCTAGAAGCAGGATACTGGGCTAGAGGGACCATTGGTCTGACCCAGTATGGCTATTCTTATGTTTTTATGAGTGAGCATGCTCATTTCAAGTGCATCAACACAGTGGCCTGCTGCATGTGGCACTTTGGACAGTCATTGCAATCCACCATCTCACAACCATTGAGGATGATCCAAACTTTTCAAATGCAGGGCTAATGGGGTTTTCCATAGTACCCACCAAAGGCCATTTTCACAGACCTGAATGCCTACTATATTCTCCACACTGCAGGAATGATGGTGGCAAGTACTAGAACTATGCTGGATCAGGGTAGGCCACTGCTGTTGGATATGGTTGTCTGGATACTCAATTTTATTGATTAGTATGTCTGTTGCATGACTGTCTGTGGACAACTTCCAGATCATACTTATTTATTTAAAAAATTTCTATTCCACCTACAACTAGGTGGTTAGGGCAGAGGAGTGGCCTAGTGGTTAGGGTGGTGGACTTTGATCCTGGGGAACTGAGTACAATTTCCACTTCAGGCACAGGCAGTTCCTTGTGACTCTGGGCAAGTCACTTAACCCTCCATTGCCCTATGTAAGCCACATTGAGCCTGCCATGAGTGGGAAAGCACGGGGTACAAATGTAACAAAAAAAACAAAACACTAGGTGAATTACATAAAAACATACATAACAAAATCCACAGAACAAAAGAAAAACTGCTCGAGCTTAATCCATCACAGTGGTATAAACCCCATGCTTTAACAACCAAGTGTGTTTTCAGACTTTTTCTAAACTGTTACATAGTCTTAAATATCCAGGCACATTATTCCATATTTGGGGACTTGCAATCAAAAATGCTGCAGCTCATGTTGAAGCCTAGTTCACAACATTCAATTTGTCATGTATGTTCTCAAGATCGTGGGCAATATGAACACTGGCAGAATGGAAAAAAGACAAGCTTGCCAGCAAAACCACTTCTACTTATTCCCTCAACTCCTCCTCTAGCCAATTGTGATGCGTCTTCTGCTCTGGAGTCCTTTCAATGGTAGCTGGCTGTCAATATCCTCCAGCTGATCAGTAGTTACTGTGTCTGGAATCTGGCACTCACAAAAAATGGATTATCAACAGTCTCTCTCTCCAATGAGTCCAGGTCCCCTTCTGGAGTTAGGTTCCTTTATGCCTTTCCTCAGGGTGAGCCCCTGTGGGTAGGCAAAAAGTCCCAGTCCTCCCTAGGTCACTATCCAGCTCATTTTTGAAAGAGAAGGGCGCCCATCTTCCGACACAAATCTGTAGATGGGCGTCCTTCTCTCAGGGTCGCCCAAATCGGCATAATCGAAAGTCGATTTTGGCCGTCCTCAACTGCTTTCCGTCGCAGGGACAGTCAAAGTTCAAGGGGGCGTGTCGTCAGTGTACCGAAGGTGAGACAGGGGCGTGGTTAACAGATGGACGTCCTCGGCTGATAATGGAAAAAAGAAGGGCATCCTTGACGAGCATTTGGCCGACTTTACTTGGTCCCTTTTTGTTCATGACCAAGCCTCGAAAAGGTGCCCGAACTGACCAGATGACCACCAAAGGAAATCGGGGATCACCTCCCCTTACTCCCCCAGTGGTCACCAACCCCCTCCCATCCAAAAAAACGAATTAAAAAACATTTTTTTTCCAGCCTCTATGCCAGCCTCAAATGTCATACCCAGCTCCATCACAGCAGTATGCAAGTCCCTGGAGCAGCTTTTAGTGGGTACTGCAGTGCACTTCAGGCAGGCGGACCCAGGCCCATCCCCCCCACCTGTTACACTTGTGGTAGTAAATGGGAGCCCTCCAAATCCCACCCGAAACCCACTGTACCCACATCTAGGTGCCCCCCGTTACCCTTTAAGGGTTATGGTAGTGTTGTACAGTTGTGGGTAGTGGGTTGGGGGGCTCTGCACCCAAGGTAAGGGTGCTATGCACCTGGGATCAATTTGTGAAGTCCACTGCAGTGCCCCCTAGGGTGCCCGGTTGGTGTCCTGGCATGTGAGAGGGGACCAATGCATTACAAATGCTGGCTCCTCCCATGACCAAATAGCTTGGATTTGGACGTTTTTGAGATGGCCGTCCTTGGTTTCCATTATAGGCAAAAACCGAGGTCAGCCATCTCTAAGGTCGACCTAAATGTTGAGATTTGGGCGTCCCCGCCGTATTATCGAAATGAAAGATGGCTGCCCATCTTGTTTCGATAATACACAATGTCCCACCCCTTCGCTGGGGCGCCCTTAAAGATGGGCACCCAGTTCGATTATGCCCCTCCACGGCAACTATGGCAACAATCTTCAGGGTTCGCTAGCCTGCCTGCCACCTCCCACTGCTGGTAGTGACAACAAAACAAAAAACAGTTCTGCTTTAGACCAAATAGTTCCCAAACAGTCAGTCTTAATGTCACAGTTCAAAGACAGGAAAATAGCCTGGCACTGAATATCGGGGGATAAGTTAGCCGGCACCAATCAGCGTTTTAGAAAAATGCTGACTGCCGCTGGCTGAATATCGGGGGGATTGTGTATGGGAATGTCCTCAAATACAGAGTTTCTGGATGGCTCTCTGGGCCTACTTGAGCACTGTATGTGGCAATAACCGGCTGGTGCTTCCCCATAGATCTTTCCTGGTTTTGATGGATGGCATTGTGGAGGGCATGGCATTCTCTGTAATCCTTTTGTGCAAAGCCTGTTTGATGGCAAAACATAAGAACATAAGAGTAGTCATACTGGGGCAGACCAGTGATTGATCTAACCCAGTATCCTGTTTCCAACTAGTGGCCAAGCCAGGCCACAAGTACTTGGCAGAAACTCAGATCGTGGCAACATTCCATATTACCAATCCCAGGGCAATCAGTTGCTTCCCGATGTCTGTTTCAATAGCAGACTATGGACTTCATCCAGGAACTTGTCCAAACCTTTTTTAAAGCCAGATGTGCTAACCGCTGTTACCACATCACCAGAGCTTAACTATTCATAGAGTGAAAAAATATTTCCTCCAATTTGCTTTAAAAGTATTTCCATGTAACTTCCTTGAGTGTCCCTTAGTCTCTGTACTTTTGGAATGATTAAAAAAATAATTTTACTTCTACTTGTTCTACACCACTCAGGATTTTGTAGACCTCAATCATATCTCCCCTCATCCGTCTCTTTTCTAAGCTGAAGAGCCCTAACCTCCTTAGCCTTTCCATCCCCTTTAACATTTTGTTCGCTCTTCTTTGAACCTTTTCTAATTCTGCTATATCTTTTTTGAGATACGGTGACCAGAAATGAACACAATATTGAAGGTGAGGTCTCACCATGGAGCTATACAGATGCATTATAGTATTTTCCATCTTATTCACCATCCCTTTCCTAATAATTCTTAGCATACTGTTTGCTTTTTTGGCCGCCGCTGCACATTGAGCAGAAGATTTCAGCATATTATCTACAATGTCACCTAGATCTTTTTCTTGAGTGCTGACCCCCAAGGTGGACCCTAGCATCAGGTAACTATGATTTAGATTATTCTTTCCAATGTGCATCACCTTGCATTTGCCCACATTAAATTTCATCTGACATTTGGATGCCCAGTCTTCCAATTTCCTAAGGTCTTCCTGCAATATTTCACAGTCCACACGTGTTTTAACAACTGTGAATAGTTTTGTGTCATCTGCAAATTTAATCACCTCACTCGTTCAAATTTCCATATTATTTATAATTTTGTTAAATAGCTTTGTATATTGTTACAGTGGATTGATACAGCTCCGCCCACTGTGTCTCAGTGGCCTAATCCAGTGGTTCCCAAACCTGATCCTGGAGGTAGTTCAGCCTGTCAGGTTTTCAAGATATCCTGAATATTGGTGAGAGATTTGCATGCACTGCCTCCACCTCATGGAAATCTCATGAATATTCATTGCAGATAGCCTGAAGACCTGACTGTCTGTGATGCCTCCAGGATCAGGTTTGGGAACCACTGGCATAATCAGATGTTTGAGTTGCTTCAGATGGAAAAGAAGACCACAGTCCTTCGGGGATGGACTGCGAAGAAGAGATTTTTGAAGATATGGGATCCCTATTTGGCAACCTTAACCTTGAGAGGCCGTCCTGTTATCTTAAATGACTTGGATGTATCATAACTGGAGGCGCTGTGCACAGTTGTTTTCTTACTGGTTGGATGCACAAGAGTTTGGGGAGCAGATAGAATGTTAAGTGATCATGACTGAGACTTGTGCTATACTTTGATGTGTATTTTAGCACACTCCTTGAATAGGGGGATTGGGTGATGTATGGGTGGGGAGGTGGGGTAGGGGATGTAATGGAAAATTGGTCAGTTTGGTTATCATTTGTCTGTTGATGTGCTTAAGTACTTGAGTATCTGATATCTTGTATATTGCAAAGATTGTGATGACTGAATAAAAAATATTTAAACTTAAAAACCCTTGCACTTGCCCTGGAGCTAAAGGTAACAGATAAGAAACTAGAATGAACTCACCATCAGTATATGATCTTAACTGTAATCAAGATAATCTTGAATTAAATGACATAGATTATAAAATCATGTTAGCATTGAAACTGGGCAGTCTGATGTTTCAAAGCTCTTTCATCTGATGGGTGTTACTAGTGGTACTGAAGTTATTCCCACTGAGTAAACGATAATTACATGCCAAATGTTTAGAAAGCTGTAATTACTGCACTTAGTAACCTTCTTCCTCTGTTTCTGATAGATCCCAAATTCAATGTTACAATTTGATTATTTATTGCATTATAATAAAGCTCATTGTGACTATCCTAGCCTCCTGTATCTACTTTATACCTCCTGTTGCAGAACTGTGGATCCATTGGGTTCTGATAAAAGACTGCACTTTAATCTATATGGAGGGAAGTGCCAGGGAGGACAAGGAATCTTTCATAAAATGTTGAATTCTTTCATTAGAAGCACAAGTTTTATTGATATATTCTTTGTTTTAATCCAGTTGATTTATGTAAAACCACGTCTCAACCGCTTTCATTTTACTACATAATTATTTCAGTAGGAGAGTGCAATTAAAATTTAAATAAGATCAAGAAAGTGAATTGGACTGTAAATTGAACTAGTAATTTCTATTATTTGGTGTATCAGCTCAGAATCTTTGACATAATAATTAATTTATGAAATGTTTTAAACACCATGAACATACAATATCATACCAATACCATATTATACCAACACATTCTCGCAATGAGCTAAAGAATTGTCATAACAAAAGAGTTGCTACCACAATTCATTTATGACTCTGTTGAACAATTTTAAGTCTCTTTCTGCATCCTCTACTGCTTATCCTTTATTCTCTGGTTATTAGAAGTTTGGTGCTGTTACAATGATAAAAGTAATCAGAAATCAAAGCAGGATTACTTTGATAAAATCTGTTGTTTTACTCTTAGATTAATATTTATGAGTATCAATATTAATGTTAGAATCATATTTAAATGATTTTTAATCTGCCTAAAAAAGCAGTTCAAAATCTAACAATCATTTCAAAAAGACTTGTTCCAAATTTTTTCTTTAATTTATTGATAGTTCAATTTAATATTTTTTTTCAAAGATAAGGGTTACATAGCACATGCAATAAGTTAAACGGAAATGTACTTTTTGCTGTATGTATTTATGTATCTGTTTTAATAGCATAGAAATAAAGGTTTATAAAAGGTCACAAAATCATTTTACTGTATGTTGGAAATAGTTCACCTATTGCCTATCTGTACTATAACACTGGAAGACAAAAACGTTACTTACCTTTGAGCTTTGTGCTGCATGCTTTTGTGGCGTAAGATGAGATGAAGGGGGCAGAGGATGGGGCAGTTAATTGTCTGCAGCAGCCTTTTCTGTGTCCCAGAAAATCCTCCTGTGCTGGATTCTGCACCATGGGATTGCCCAAGCATGCCTTATAAATGAGGGCGGTACAAGTCTATTGAGTAGCTGGGGAAGGAACAGAATCACTCATGAAATAAGAGACAGGACAAAAGAAAAAAAAAGAGAGGAGAGGAGCAGTTTTGGATGATATAACAAGACCTTGTACCCAGAACTAAAGATGTTTACTTTTCAGGATGTGTACATGCTTGTGTTTATGATTCACTTTTGGATCCAAAAAATCTCCACACTCCTGAAGTGTCCTGAATATTTAATGTAGACAGGAAACTGAACAAATGGACACACACTATAAAAAGGGGGAGATAGTTTTGTCCCTTCCTCATTCACAGATATGTACATACCACCCTTCTCTCTACATACACTGTATTTAAAAAAAACAACTATACAAAGCTTTTATTCTGCATAACTGTCAAAACTTGACCAATTTCAATAAATTTGGGATATATAATCCTGAATAAATTTGCAATAAGCCTACACTCACGCGGGCCACCTCACCTAAATGATGTCACTTCATTTTCTCCAGATACAATTTTTTAATAAGTATCAGATACTCCTGACTGAAAACCATGGTATCTATGTTTAAAGGGAAAGGGGACTTGATACACTGCCTTTTTTTGCAACTACATTCAAAATGGTTTATATATATTCAGGTACTTATTTTGTACCAGGGGCAATGGAGGGTTAAGTGACTTGCCCAGGGTCACAAGGCGTTGCAGTGGGAATTGAACTCAGTTCCCTAGGATCAAAGTCCACTGCACTAACCACTAGGCTACTCTTCCACTCCACTCCATTATATAAAGCAAAATGGCTTCTGCGCGTATCATGATAATAATTGCTAGGTGGTGATGGTGTTGTTTAGGCGAGGTGGCTGGCATGAGTGTAGACTTATTGCTACATTTTATTAAAATTGGTCAAGTTTTGAAAGAGTTATGCAGTAAACAAGCTTCATATAGTTTTTCTGAAACACAGTGGGTCTGATATTCAGACTGTGAGAGTTAGCCGGCTGATATCCGTGGTCGGCACTGAGCCCGGATACTCAATGCTGGGCCATTTCTGGTGACCAGCAATACATATCCAGTTTATTTTTGGCCAGTTTCAACTTAATCAGCCAAGTCAATATTCAGCGCTGGCTGGTTAAGTTGAAATTGGCCAAACATAGGCCTATTATTTCGGTGGCCGAGTTTGGCTGCCAAACTTAGCTGGTGATGTGGTCAATATTAGCAGATATAGGGGTCCTTTTACTAAGGTGTGCTGAAAAATGGCCTGCAGTACTGTAGGCACGTGTTTTGGCCGCATGCAGGATCATTTTTCAGTGCACCTGTAAAAAATGCCTTTTTGGGGGGGGGGGGGGAAATGGACAGGCGGCAAAATGAAAATTGGCATGCGTCCATTTGGAGTCTGAGACCTTACCGTCAGCCATTGACTTAGCAGTAAAGTCTCACATGTTAACCAGGTGGTAACGGTCAATGTGCGTCAAAATGCCGATTAATGCCTGCGCTCCAGAAAATAAAAATATTTTCTGACGCGCATATTGCATGCATGCCAAAAATGAAATTACCACCCAAGCCACTTGGTAGCTGGGTGATAACTTGGAATTGACACGTGTTGGGTGTGCGTAGGTGCTTATGTGGCTTAGTAAAAGGACCCCATAGCCAGTTATCCGCTAAGTGCTGCCGACGAATATTCAGCGGGAGAAAACCGGCTAACTCCCACTGAATATTCATGGATAGCCAGCTAAGTGCTATTTAACCAGCCAGTACTCATTCCTGGCCGGTTATATAGCGCTGAATATCGGGCAGATTATATATACGTGGATGGTAAAACCTTAACTGGGTAATTCTGTAATTATTTGCAGTGGTAAAAAGTAGGTACGGAAACAGGAAATGAGGGCAGGACCAGAGCTGAGAGAGAAGGGAAGGCTGAAGTGCCAAGCCTGCTCGCCTTTCACTGCTGTTGCCAGGACCCCGAGGTAAGATGAGTTTTATAATTCTGGGCGGCACGCAGGAAGGTGAGGGCGGAGGACTGTTGTGGGAGAAGAGGTTGGGCTGGGGTTGGGACTGGCACTTGGAGGAGTGGGGGCCTGGAACTCTGAGGGAGGGAAGGAGGGTGGGCCTGGAACTCGGAGGAGAGGGAGAGGGGACCTGGAACTCAGAGGAGAGGGAGGGGGATAGGGAGGAGGAGGGGGAGAGGAAGGGGGGGAGGGGGAATGCACCACCTGTAAAAAAAAAAAAAAAAAATCAGCAGCTCCAATCATTTTGAAAAGATGACTCCTATGGAGGTAGGGACAGTCATTGTAGAGCCCAGAGCCAGGGCCGCTGAAAGACTGAGCCAAGCCCGGGGCAGGGCCGCTGCCAAGCCTACAATTTCCACCCCCAATCGCCACCGCCCCCTAGAATTGTCGCCGCTCCCACCTCCTTCTCCCCAGGATCGCCACTGCCGCAACTGAGGTATCTTGGGGCTGGCAGGGATCCCGATGCCCCGCCAGCGGAAGAATCCAGTGCTGGTCTTCACTCCATGCCTGCCCTGCCTCTGTGGCTGCTTTTTTCTCTCATCATGCGTGCTCGGTTTCAAAACCAAGCATGCACCTGAGGGAAAAAAGCAGCCGTTCAGCACAGCGGTAGAAGCAAGTGAAAAGCAGCACTGGAGGGGGGCCCGGCACTGGAGGTTTCTCTCTCCTGCTCCTGTTGGGACCTGATCACTCGGGGCCCATCAGGAGCAGAAGAGAGACCCCGGCACCAGGCTCCCCTTGGAGGCCGTACCAAGGGAATTTTGTCCCTCCTGCCCCCCTCTTGATGGTTGTTCAGTACACAGCGCTTGTACATCATAATTCTCAGCACAGATTCCTGAGGCAGGTGCTTGTCACCGAAACACGGTTCCATGTCGAGTCTTTAGAATAAAGTGGCTGCCATGCGGCAATGCTGATACAGTCCATTCAAAGTGAATGGGCTGTGTCAGCATTACCGCAACGCCAGCCGTTAGTGTGGCTTAGTAAAGGGGGGGGGGGGGGGGTAAGTGTATTCTGTAAAGAGAAGTGCATAAATTCTAATGTACATAGCAGAAAAGGGGACTTGGCCATGAGTATGGAATGGGTGAGTTGTGAGCGTTTCAAAAATCTATGCACGTTGTTATAGAATACACCTGGTCTGCTCCTAATTTAGTCTTAGGTATGATATATAGAATCTAGCCCTATGTCCCTTGACCTTCAGAATAGAGGCCAGGCACAATTTTTATAACTCATTTATAATAGAAAAATTAGTTAAGTGAGGCATTGAAGTGCTCTTTACTAGTGACTTTTTCCTATATTTGTCTGTGTATGGACTCAGATCAATAGCATTAATTCCTTTCAATAGATATGAGCAAATCATAGCAGCAGTGGCCAGTTTAACAGATTTTAAAATCTGTAAGATTTTAAATATTACAGCATGCATTACTCATCATTGATTTACTTTTTTCATTTGGAATGAAAAGAAAATTACTGGGGACTAGACACTGCCAGTGCTACAGCTTTTAGTTACATTGGATCCAGATTATGGAATGATTTACTCACCAACCTACACTCATAATTCTCATAAGCTAAATTTAAATCTTTTCTGAAAACTTACCTCTTTTCACTAGCCTACTCTGCTTATTCTTAATATCTCCCTGTTTCTCCTTCCCTTTTCTTTGAAGGCATATTAATTTTATTGCAAACCACTTTGAAGCCATTTTTAGCACAAGGCAGTATATCAAGTTTCTGTAAGTAAATCATTTTTGGTATATCCCATTTGTCTCACTGGCTGCTATGTTTTTTTGTGTTGCTTTTGGGAGTGTGGTGAGATAGAACATATTGGTATTTTGCAATGATTTCATACATGATTCTCCTACATTTCCCCACAGCAGAGAAGGCTTTCTGACATCGCTCCAAGGGGTCATGCATTTGAGACACTGCAATTTAGTTATATACAGGTACTTTCTCTGTCCCTAGTGGGCTTATGGTCTAAGGTGTACTGAAAAATGGCCTGTGGTAGTGTAGACGCGTGTTTTGGTCGTGCTCAGAATCATTTTTCAGTGCACCTGCAAAAAACGCCTTTTTGAAAACTTTTTGCCGAAAATGGACGTACGGCAAAATGAAAATTGCTGTGCGTCCATTTTGGGTCTGAGACCTTACCACCAGCCATTCACCTAGCGGTAAAGTCTCACGCAGTAACTGGGCATAATGATCTATGCACATCAAACGTCACTTTGCACGTGACCAATAAGCGCTTCAGAAAATAAAAAATATTTTTCAGATGCGCATGTCGGCCGTGAGCCAAAAATGAAATTATCGCAAGAGCTACTTGGTAGCTGGGCGGTAACTCCATTTCGGCATGCGTTGGGTGAACATAGACACTTACTTGGCTTAGTAAAAGGGCCCCTAAATTTTGTACCTGGGATGATGGAGGGCTAGGTGATTTGGCCAGGGTTACAAGGAGCTGCAGTGGGAATCAAACCCAGATGCTCAGGTTCTTTACCCACTGCACTAACTTATTAGGCTATTCTTCCACTTCCAAAGCGGCCTGTAATGTATACTCCCAGTTGCAATAATTAGCCTTCTTCAAGGTAAGCTAGCTCACAGGGAAAATGGGGAATACTTTCCCCTGGCTAGAGCAGTTGGTTGCCTGAATTTTGAACCCTTCTCTTTTTTCCTTTAATTGAAGCATTCTGAATGCTTTAATTACTATGAGGAAAATACACCTGTAAGACATGTGATGGAAGTGCAGGATGCCAAAATGCAGTATGCTTGAAGCATGCTAACATCATAATTAAAAAAGAGAGACTGTTATAGTTATCATGATAACATTAACTCACTAGGGAGTCCTTTTACCAAGCTATAGTTAAAAGGGCCCTGCAGTAGCTGTTTTTGCAGTGTGCCTGGGCTCTTTTTACCGCAGCAGGTAAAAAGCCCCTAAAACAGACATGGCCATGTGGTAAAATTATTCTTACTGTGTGGCCATGCGGGTGACGGGGAGGAGCATTTAGCGGTAAGGGCTCCCATGGTAACCTAGTGGTAACTGGGCAGTGCGTGGTGATGCCCAATTACCACTGGGTTAGCACTGCACTAGATATTACGGAATTATTTTCTGTAGTGCTGGAAATGGTGCACGCTCGAGCAGTGGTGTACCAAGGGTGGGGCGGTGGGAGTGGTCCACCCCGGGTGCACGCCACTGGAGGGGTGCAGAGAGCAACTGCGCGCCTGTCGGCTCCACTGGTTCCCTGCTCCCTCTGCCCTGGAACAGGTTACTTCCTGTTCCGGGGCAGAGGGAGCAGGGTGCCAGCGGAGCCGAGAGCCGCGCGGCTGTTCCCAGCAGCCAAGAATGCACCTGGGGGGGGGGTTGATGTGCTGGGGGGGGGTGTCATTGCGCCAGGGGGAGGGGTGGTTGTGCTGCACCCGAGGGGGGGGGGTGCGCATTGACGATCCGCCCTGGGTGGCAGCCGACCTAGGATCGTCACTGCGCTCGAGGTAGAACTACCACCAGCGGCCGCGTTGGGCTGGCAATAGTTTCAGGTTGCCGAATGGCAAGCCCATTGCTGCGTGGCATCCCTTTAGTAAAAGGGACCCTAGATTCCATATCTCACTACTCAAGCTATTTAAAGGTAGACCAATGAGCTGGAGGAGTGGCCTAATGGTTAGAGCAGTGGACTGAGAACAAGGGAAGCCAGGTTTAAATTCCACTGTGATTCCTTGAGATCTTGGGCAACTCACTTAACCCTGTATTGCCTCAGGTCCAAACATAAATTGTAAGCTCTCTGGTGACAGGAAAATAATTACTGTACCTGAAAATAACTCACTTTGGACTACCAAGAAAGGTGTGAGCTAAATCTAAATTCCTTTTATCTGACCTCAGAGTTAAAACAGATAAAACCTGACAGCAACCTTTAAAGCACAGAAATTTAAAATTTATAGAGCGTCTTTATATATGATGGCAAAGTTATTCAAAACAGCTTACAATAAAATAAAATATAATCACAATAACAAAAATATAATAGTTCACCCCTCATTCCAGCAGTAGCAACACGACCCTTTACCCTTTAGCAAGCCCAAAAAAGTAATCAACAGGAAAAAAGTGTACATTTACATCCTAATTCTATATATAGTGCTCAAAATTACGCACACAAACTTGGGCATATGCAAATTAATTGCTTAATAAGCCAATTAGTACTGATAATTTGGCACTAACAACTATTGGCGCTAATTGGCAATGATTGGCATTTACGCATGCATCTTTATCGTAGCTAGTCTATAAAGATGTGCATGTAAATTTTTCCGCACGGATCTGAAAAGGGTCATGGCCGCAAATGTAGCATAGGAGGGTCAGCGGCATTTCTAGGATTTGCGTGCAGTGTTATAGAATTCGGGGGACCCATGCCTAATTTAGGTGTGGGGATTTACACCAGGGCTCAGTTGTTGTAAATGTTTGCATCCAGAATTGTACACAGATCCTGGCACTAAGCACTATTATATAAACGGCACCTAAGTTGGGGCACCATTTATAGAATAGCACTTAGTGCTCAGGAAAGCTGCTGCTGACTGTTGAAGTTGGCTGAGGGGAGCTCTGGTGGCCTTTGATGTCTTCATCTGGCAAGGCTTGGGGATCCGCGCCAGCTACACCAAGGGTGCACTATTGTTGGGTAGGCCTAAGACAAAAGTGGGCAGGCCCAGGGCCTCCTGATCCCAGCCATGGCTACTCCCCTAGTGCCTAGGTGGCCTGTCTAGATTTCCATCTGGATAATACTGCTGAAAATCCAGGTAGGGATCTGGTGAGCAGGACTTATCTGGGTAGTAGCTGACCTTCCTGGATAAATCCCATTGAATATCAACCCCAATATTTTTTATTAACTAGCTGGCACACAGGATTTTGAAGCATTCCAAAGTTGTTTGGTGGCTATGAAGTTATAATTGCAGTTGAGATTTATGCATTTTGATGAGTATGGGCCTCATTTTCGAAAAATAAAAACATTTAAAAAGTGGCATAAAGCAGCATTTGAAAGTTTTTCATGCAAAATTCCAGATCAGCATTTTCAAAACCCATTTCCAGATGTTTTTCTATGCTGTTTGTCTGATGTTCATCCAAACTTCAAGGGGGTGTGTCGGGGGCATGTTAAGGGTGGGATTTGGGTGTTTCTAAGACCTGGATGGTTTTTTTTAGCTGTAATGGAACAAAACCAAAACATCTAGAACTAAAACTAAGACATTTTGGTCTAGACCTGTTTTAATAATGATTAAGACCTAAAAAAGTGCCACAAATTACCAGATGACCACTGGAGGAATAAAGGAATGATCCCCCTCTTACTCCCCCAGTGGTCAATGACCCCCTTCTATCCTCCAAAGATGTGAAAGAAACAGTACATACCAGCCTCTATGACAGCTTCAGATGTTATATACAGTCATATTATAGCATCAAGCAGGTCCCTGGAATAGCCTAGTGGTTGGTGCAGTGCACTGTGGAGAAGAGGACCCAGGCCCATAATCCACTCTAACTGTTACATTTGTGGTGGAAAGTGTAAGCCCTCCAAAACCCACCAAAAATCTACTGTTCCCACATATACTGTAGGTGACACCTGCAGCCAAAAGGGCTATTGCAGTAGAATACAGTTGGATACAGTAGGTATTTGGTGGGTATTGGAGGGCTCACTACACAATATAAGGGAGCAATGGTGAGATGTGTACCTGGGGGGCATTTATGCAGTGCCCCCTAGGATGCTTCCGACTCTGCTGGGATGTCTTATGTGGCCAGTCTGCTAAGAATGCTGGCTGCTCCTACATCCAATGGCTTGATTTTGTGCTGCTAGGAAGTATAAAAGGCAGGGCCCAGAAGAAACAGTGATGTCCCACAGCATATGACTACCACCTATGGGTAAACTAGAACAACTACAGTCAGGTAGGCCAAATCAAACCTTGAACCTTGTAGACTTTGTATGTTGACCAGAATATTTGATAGATACTGCACTGATAACTGGAGAGTCAGGCCAGTGATAAGAGAGTGTGCTGTTCTGCCAAGAGACAGGATAGCTCAGCAGAACTCTCTGATCCATGTGACACAAACACTGCAGACTTCCAGGTCCTGGTATTGAAGATGACCCGGACTATTCCTGACCAGTTTTGAAAGAACCATTCACTTGGCTGGTTGGCCAGAAGCATCATGGACAGCTTAGTTGGGGAATTTATTGACTGGTAGCAGCCAGACTGCTTTTCAAGACGTCAGCTCCAGTGGGTTGGCCACCTATGTGAAAGTAAAGGCCGGCATTCTGGAGAAGGCAGGCTGCACCCAAGAGGCCTACTGGCAGCAATTTCAGAAAGGGTCTCTGCAAGTTGTAGAGAATCCCTAGGGTTTCTTCTACTTACTCAAGGAAATGACCTGAGGATGGCTGCAACCAGAAGGTAATATGAAACTGGAGATAGAGATAATCATTCTCCTGGAGCAGTTTCTTAAAGGGCTACCCCCATCTATAACATAAGAACATAAGATTAGCCATACTGTGTCAGACCAGTGGTCCATCTAGCCCAGTATCCTGTTTTCCAAACAGTGGCCAAGCCAGGTCACAAATACCTGGCAGAAACCCAAATCGTGGCAACAGTCCATACTACAAATCCCAGGGCAAGCAGTTGCATACCATGTCTGTCTCAATAGCAGACTATGGACGTTTCCTCCAGGAATTTGTCCAAACCTTTTATAAACCCAGATACACTAACCGTTGTTACCACATCCTCCGGCAAAGAGTTCCAGAATTTAACTATTCATTGAGTGAAAAAATATTTCCTCCTATTTGTTTTAAAAGTATTTCCATGTAACTTCCTCAAGTGTCCCTTAGTCTTTGTACTTTTAGAATGAGTAAAAAATTGATTTACTTCTACTCATTCTACACTACTCAGGATTTTGTAGACCTCAGTCATGTCTCTCCTCATCTCTCTTTTCCAAGCTGAAGAGCCCTAACCTCTTTAGCCTTTCCTCATATGGGAGGAGTTCCATCCCCTTTATCATTTTGTTCGCTCTTCCTTGAACCTTTTCTAACTCCGCTGTTTCTTTTTTGAGATGATAGCGACTAGAACTGAATGCAATACAGAGGCATTATAGTATTTTCTGTCTTATTCCCCATCCCATTCCTAATAATTCCTAGAATCCTGTTTGCTTTTTTGTCTGCTGCCGCACACTGAGCAGACGATTTCAGCGTATTATGTACAATGACACCCAGATCTTTTTCTTGAGTGCTGACCCCCAAGGTGGACCCTAGCATCAGGTAACTATGATTCAGATTATTCTTTCCAATGTGCATCACCTTGCATTTGTCCACATTAAATTTCATCTGCCATTTGGATGCCCAGTCTTCCAATTTCCTAAGTTCTTCCTGCACTATTTCACAGTCTGCACATGACCATAGGCAGTATCCTAGAGCTCAAGTATCCTTTAAAACACTCATAGGGTAAGCTCAGCTGGAAGTAGCAGTCTTGTCTTGGCCACCCTACCCAGTAATTCTGGGTCAGGACTTTCCAAACTTTGGAGCCACCTGGGCCTAGCTGATTGCTGGCCCACAGAAGGAGAAGGAGTCCTTCTCTGAGATCTTCCCGCTGGAGTACCCTGACTTGTATACCAAGAGCTGAAAACTGCCTAAACCCTGCCATCAGTGGTCATTGGAGAAACTTGATTGCTCTCTGAATTTTGGAGTGGCAGTGGATGGAGATCTGGAGCTGGCGGAAGATGGTGTTCTGGACACCCCAGACCCTTTAGATAGTCTATCTGAGTGGACTTGCCCAGCCTGATCGTAGTTGTTGTAGTTAACACATATGTGGTAGAGTTGTATGCTGTGGGGCGTCGCTGCTTCCTTCTGGGCTCCTCTAACCCAACTCTGGTCATGCCTTTTATACTTCCTGGCAGAAGTCCTCCTGGTTCCACCCCTCCTGTGTCACTTCCTCTTTGGTATAATTTGAGAAAATCTAAAATGTTGTTTATTGTTTAAGATTCCTTATTTAGTGTGCCTGACCCAGAAAACTGACATAGAGAGATTGACCTATGACAAAACGTTAGGGTTGGTATACAGTGTTGATAGACCCAATGTACCCTGCTAGATTGAAAGTATATCTCTTCTCTTCTTTACATGAATACTTTGCACTTGTTGGCCTCAGTTCACTAATAAATATTTTTCTTTTCTTTTTGTCTGGCAGGCTCCTCCTCCTCACTTGGGATTCTAGTTCAGTTGGAATCTACCTGTGTTTTGTTATCACACCATATAACTTCTTTGTAATTACATAGAATTTTTTCCTGTTTTATACTCTTGTCCCAACTCCTTTAAGGAGGTAATTCAGTTGTGTTCAAGTCAGACTTTTACCACAACTTAATTTCCCATGGGAGTGATTAACCTGTGGTATCTCAGTACCATAGGTTAGTCACTTCTGTGGTACAAGAGTGCTGCTGCTTTTGATTAACTCCACAAGCAGCATGATTTTTCAATCCCAGGAGCATCTGGCCACTTCTTAAAGGAGCCAGGCTGAAGTATTTACCCATGAAAGCCCCCTTTGGCTAACCCCCAAATGGCCTCTCATCTCTCACCCCTCCAATGGTCCCCCAATCAAAAATCCTGATGGACACTCCAACTCTGATACCCTTTAAAGCACCCTATTCCTCAAACTCCCCCCACCTCTTGTAGGTCCCCTGAAGCCTACCTGACAAATCCTGGAGGGTGTAATGGGGTCAGAACGGGAGCAATCCCTAGTCATTCCTGCCGTTTCTGGTGCCAGGTTCAAAATGGTGGTAGTGTGATACTACTGCTAGGGATCAAACTGCTGTATAAGGGTGCCTGCGACCCCTAGTAGTAGCTGTACAATACTACTGCTAGGGGGTCACACTGTAGTATAAGGGCAAAAGGCCCTTATATGGCAGCTTGACACATAGTACTGTGAGACTACTGCTAGGGGTCACTGTTGCCATTTTGTACCCAGTGCTGAAAGGGGTAAAAGAAACTGAGGATGGCTCCTACCCTGACCCCAATACATCCTTGGGTAAGCATGTTGGGTAAGCATGGGGGAGAACATACTGGGGGGTGGGAGGAAGTTGGAGAAAGAGGGGAATGTTTGGGAGGAATCAGAGTTTTGAGTCATTGAGAGGGTCTGAGTAGGGGGACCTTTGGGGGGGGGGGTTTGAGTTGAAACACTTGTGGGGGTTAGCAAAAGGGGATGCCTTGGGGGGGGGGGGGAGCAATAATTCAGCCCAGACCATTAAGAAGTGGCCCAAAACATCAGGCTGCAACTTTGAGGCCCAATACTCTTGAGCCAGAACAATATTACCAGCTTCACCACAAACTGCATTATTCAATTTATATAGTAATGAGCTGTTTTTATGTGTTTGCATGTTTTGCATCTCATTGTTATTTATTGTCTGGTACTTAATATTAATGTGTATTACTATGGTAATATAACATGTTATTGCCCTTTAACATGTGTTGGCATATAACACACGTTATGGCCGTATTGCACTTTAAAATTAATGCACTTTAATACTAAGCCAGGAGACATACATAAAGGCTTCTTCCAGAATTTGCAATTATGGAAACTAAATCTAGTCACTGATTCTATATATGATGCCCAGATTTCCAATATGTGCGTGCAACTTGATTGAATAACAAGCATTAAAAAGCAGTACTTGGAGGCTTACAACCAAATGTTGACATTAACTGGCATCAATTAGGATTTGCTTGTGCATCTGGCTGCACGCTATTCTATAACGCTGTGTGCTCAAATCCCATAGTGTGCTACCCATAAAGGGGCATGGCCATGGGAGGGGCATGGGCGGGTTAGGGGTGTTTCAAAAAGTTGGACGCATTGTTATAGAATATTCAGGGCTGCCGAGAGACTAGGCCCGGGTCAAGACCGCCCCGCATCCGCCTCCTTCGCTCCCCCCGCCGCTGCAGTCCGCGGTCTCACCTGCCTTCCTCCACGGCTCCGGGCCCCCTTCATTCAAAGCGGCAGTCGCAGATCGTGTCTCTTCTGGCCTTCCCTCCCTGTGTCCCGCCCTCGTCCGATGTAACTTCCGGTTTCCGCAAGGGCGGGACACAGGGAGGGAAGGCCAGAAGAGACGCGATCTGCGACTGCAGCTTTGAATGAAGGGGGCCCGGAGCCGTGGAGGCAGGCAGGTGAGACCGGGGACTGCGGCGCCAGCGGCCTGACCCCGGCGCTGGGCCCCCCTTGGAGGCCCGGGCCTGGGGAATTTTGCCCCCCCCCCCTCTTGGCGACCCTGAGAATATGGGAGATCTGCACCTAACATGTGCTCTGGGGTTTACACCAGGTTTCAGCAGGCATAAGTTTGGAGCCCAGAGTTGGATGTGGGAATCCGTTCTTAGCACTTTTCTATAAAGGTGTCACTATTGTGTGATGTTTGGGAATTCTTTTCACCAGAATCTATGAAAGTTGCCTTTCCAGCATCCCCAACCCAGCTCAGCCGAGACAAGAGAAGGCCAAAGGCGTGAATCAAATCCAGATTAACCACATGGCAGTGCACTGAGCCACCAAGCTGGCTAAGTGCCTTCCATTTAGAAATGTTTTTCACACTGATCTATTCCTTGTGAGGCACCTTGTTCATTTCTGAAGGTCAGAGTGGAGTTTCTTTATGGATATAAGGAGGCTGAAGTAGAGGGGACTAATAACACACCTTTAGTCAATTGAGGAGCTTAGCACCTGGACAACTGTAGATGGTGGCTGTTATCACAAGACTGAGGCCCAGCTGCCAGGAAAGAACCCTTTTATTAGAGACCAGGGCTTTTGTTGAGAGGGTACTTGGAGGTACTGAGTACCGGCACCTTTTCCATTGTCTGCTAAAATTGACCCATGGACCCTTTTAATGAAAGAGTTCAGGCACTACATACCAATTCTGCCTTGTCATAGATTCTGTGACTGGTTGCAGGTGGTCTGGCTATTGTGGGGTGGATCCCTCAGTGATCACCCACCCCTGAAGGGTGACCTAGCATTTTTTGCTAAAAACACGGACTGTTAGAGACAGACAGAAGGACGTAGCTCAGCAAGTTATTTTATAGAAAATGATGTTTGCTTGCTCTGCTTCCACCATTGCAGTTCATGGTTGCTGGGCCCCCTTGTCTGGGCTACATTGCAGAGACAGCTTAAGTGGAATGTTTATGACCGTGAGGAGTTCATAGTTTCCAAAAAGGATTCTGATGTTAGGTTCCTGTCCTGTCCTGTCGTGTCGTGTTAGGAAGCCACAAAATCTCTATTCTACTTTGTTCAAACAGTTTAATGCTTTTTTACCCATTAGACAGGCAGTCAGTTTACTCAAGACTGGAGGTAGATCTGGATTGATGGGTATGAATAGCTGTACATCATCAGTACAGACATAGGTTTTTGTGTTTATCATCCAAAACAGCTCAGCTAGAGGTGTGAGTTAGATATAAAATAAAATATATGACAGCAATTGTATGTGCACTTGAGAAATAAGCTTTTCAGGATTCAGGACAATAACCATGTTCCAAAATCTGTCAGATATATTAATGCATGACAGGAATACATTTATTTTTCAGTTTTTAAAGTGAGCTAACAGAAGGATTTAATTTTTTAGGAAAGACTTCTGTAATCAGTTTAGAATCTTTTTAAAGTGCAAGATATATAGACCTAAGTAATACACATACAACTTGCTAAACTGTGAGTTGTAGTTATCAACATGGGCTACCGTTAAAATGTGCTATTTTATCACTAACTTGTGCTGTGATAGCACAGGTCCCATTTTATGCAATAAGATCTAGTTACTAATACTTGTTAGTTTTTTTTTTAGTTGAAACTTTATTTGTTTTAATGCACAATATAAATGACAAGAAAAGCCAAAAACAAGATGGCAAACCATAAGCAAAGAAACAAAAACATTGGGGAATCATAAACAGGTGATGCAAGCCAATCACGTCATAAGAACATAAGAATAGCCATTCTGTGTCAGAAGCCCATCTAGCCCAGTATCCTGCTACCAACAGTGGCCAATTCAGGTCACAAGTACCTGGCAGAAACCTGAATAGTAGCAACATTACATGCTACCAATCCCAGGGCAAGCAGTGGCTTCCCTCATGTTTTTTTCAATAACAGACTGTGGATGTTTCCTCCAGGAACTTGTCCAAACTTATTTTAAACTCAGATACGCTAATTGCCATCACTACATCCTAAGACAACAGCTTAACTATTCTTTGAGTGAAAAAATATTTCCTTCTATTTGTTTAAAAGTATTTTTATGTAATTTCATTGAGTGTCCCCTGGTCTTTGTACATTTTGAAAGAGTGAAAAACTGATTCACTTTTACCCTTTTTATACCACTCATGATTTTGTGGACTTCAATCATATCTCCCCTCAGCCGTCTCTTTTCCAAGCTGAAGAGCCCTAATCTCTTTAACCTTTCCTCACATGACAGGAGTTCCATCTCTTTTATCATTTTGGTCACTCTTCTTCGAACCTTTTCTAATTCCTCTGTATCTTTTTTGAGATACAGTGACCAGAACTGAACGTGAGGTCACACCATGGAGTGATACAGAGGCATTACCTCCCCTTTCCTAATAGTTCCAAACATCCTGTTTTCTTTTTTTGGCCACTGCCACACACTGGGCAGAAGATTTCAGAGTATTGTCTACAGTGACACATAGATCTTTTCTTGAGTGCTAACTCCTAAGGTGGACCCTAGCATCAGGTAAGTATGATTCATCTGCATTAACATAGAAAACAAATTTACAAGAACAAGACAACTTCAAACCAAGGTGATAATGCTGCCGATACCCAGCGCTACACATAAGGACAATCCAAGACAATGTCAAAAGATACAAACATTATATGCAGAGTTATTGTGAACCAGCATGTAATAAATAGATTACAGTCTGCCAAGTTTTCTTAATCATAGATAAGCAGTTGAACTTACATGCCATAGCTTACTAAATTCTACCAAAAGTTGGCTTTATTGGACCCAGAACTCTTCCAATTATTCTTGATATGCTGTAGGACTGTAGAGAGTAAAATATCCAATAGCTTGCCCATATGAGGAGTGAGTCAACATCGTCAAAGAGAAGCAAAAAATAATTATGGAGGCAGAGAGACTAGAGATTTTTGGAATAAATTGCTGGATGGTCATCCAGACTTCCAGCCAAAAGCGGTAAATGAGGGGGCAGTCAAACAGCATATGAGCTAAAGGTCTGGCTGTTTGATTACAGTGCCAACAGTTGGATGTACTCAGCAGTCTTGCACTATGCATTCTATAGGGAGTCTATGACGACCTGTGTGTAGGAAGATACAATGCATGCATTAGGCTGGCAGACAGAGTTGGCCTATTGGTTTTGTTCCAAAAGTGCTCCCTGCACTGTTCCTCTAAGCTGAGCGGTAGTCCTCCAACTGCATTGCTGCCAGTGGTGGTGGTGATGGGGGGGGGAGGGGGGCTTCAATATTGTGTTTTCAGTCACTAAAGACTGGCAAGTTCCCCGAAGTCCTGCAAAGCTTGCCTGTTCCGCACAATTGAAATGTGATAGTGAAACAGCACCACCTACTGGTAGGGCAGTAGGTGGAGGACTCTTGCACAGCTTAGAGGGAACAATGGATCCCAGTCTATATCTGAGAGGAGTGGCCTAGTGGTTAGGGTGGTGGACTTTGGTCCTGGGGAACTGCGGAACTGAGTTTGATTCCCGGCACAGGCAGCTCCTTGTGACTCTGGGCAAGTCACTTAACCCTCCATTGCCTGCCGCATTGAGCCTCCCATGAGTGGGATAGCGTGGGGTACAAATGTAATAAATAAAATATCTTCAAGTGGCGTTTGCACTTCCTCTGCCCATTGCTTTAGGTTGGTCAGGGTTGTTTGCTGGATAGATCTCGCAGAGTTTTGTAGCACTGAGAAGTTTACTTGAAGCTCTGACAAAGTAGGCTTTGCTAGAGAAATGGATGTGTGAGAGAAGGAGTCCTTAAGACAATGCTGCTGCTGGAGCCATCGAAAGTAATCCATGCTGGAGAGCCTAAAAGCAGCTTGCAGAGTAGCAAAGCTCTTGACCCCAGTGCCTTCAACCGACTGAGCAAGTGTCCAGATCCATCAGCCCACGCTTTCCAGAAGATCAACTTCCCACCAATTTTAAACAAGGAGTTTCTCTAAATCGATGCTGCCAAACTTTTGAGGAGAGGAACAGATTGCAAAGCATCTACAAAACATAGGACCACTCTGGTGCTTTGAAGTATATAATAATCCTGAATGGAGTTGGGGGGGGGGGGGGGTAGGGGGAATCATAGCCCAGAACAACTGGGGTTAACAGTAGCCCACATTGATCACTTCCACCCTTTGTGTTCTGTAAGAAGGTAAAGCTGTTTACTCAGTTTTTCAGTACCTGGCAATACATAATTAAAAAAAACAACAACACATCTTTACAAGAAAAATAATCATTACAGCAGACCCTTTATACTATAAGCACAGATGCTATACATGCAGCCTGATTATTAAACTGCCTTGTTCAGGCCTTGGTTATATAGTTAGAAAGTAACTTTCTGCTGGTTAAATAATATCAAGACAAACTATGACCTCGGTTATAGTTATCTTTGGACGTTTTTTCTTATTTTAAACCCACTGGCAAAAAGTAATTTGTATGATAGAGCTGTCACCAAGGAATGTGTCTTTAAAAGGTGTGACCTCAGGCATCTGACTACAATTTCCCTGTCTGGAGTTTTGGAAAGTGACTTCTAAGTAAAGTTAACCCATTGTATTTCACATAATTATGCTACATCTATTTATCAATTACAGTATAATTGATCCAAAGAACAGTAAATGATAAAAAAGTGAGAATGTAAAAATATGTTATTAGTGAGCTTAACAAAACATTCAAGATTTTGAGTCTAAAGACTACCACCAGTTTCTTTTAAAGTACTTTCACACAGAAATCCTTCTAATTCTAATAAAGTGCTTTTCTCATTTTTTAATCTGATTCATCAAGATCTTTTTCCTTAGACATAAAATGGGAAGTAAAGCTTTATTGAATTGTCTCCTCTGAGTGTATTTTTATAAAGTCTCTGTATGTGTATAAAAATATCACATGTGTAAATAAAAGATGATCAGCACATCTCATAAAGGGGGTAATATGCACATACAAAGGCCATTGCATGGAAATGTGCCAGGCTATAATAGGGGTGTGTTCTGGTGGGAATGGGCGTGCACTAGGCAGGACATAGAGGGGTCCTTTTACTAAGTCATAGTAACGTGAAGGGGCATAATCGAACTGGGCCAGCCATCTATATGGGTGGCCATCTCTAACGCCAGCCCCATAAAGTGGCATAACCGACCATATTATCGAAACAAGATGGCCGGACATCTTTTGTTTTGATAATACGGTCGGGGCCGTCCTAATCTCAACATTTGGGCCGGCGTTAGAGATGGCCGCCATTGGTTTTCACCGATAATGGAAACTAATGGCGACCATCTCAAACCCGGTCAAATCCAAGCCATTTAGTCGTGGGAGGAGCCAGCATTTGAAGTGCACTGGTCCCCCTCACATGCCAGGACACCAATCGGGCACCCTAGGGGGCACTGCAGTGGACTTCACAAAATGGTCCCAGGTACATAGCTCCCTTACCTTGGGTGCTGAGCCCCCCAAATCCCCCCCAAAACCCACTCCCCACAACTGTACAACACTACCATAGCCCTTACGGATGAAGGGGGGCACCTACATGTGGGTACAGTGGGTTGGGGGGGGGGGTTGGAGGGCTCCCATTTACCACCACAAGTGTAACAGGTAGGGGAGGATGGGGCTGGGTCTGCCTGCCTGAAGTGCACTGCACCCACTAAAAACTGCTCCAGGGACTTGCATAGTGCTGTCATGGAGCTGGGTATGACATTTGAGGTTGGCATAGAGGCAGGCAAAAAAATGTTTTTAAATTTTATTTTTTGGGTGGGAGGGGGTTGGAGACCACTAGGGGAGTAAGGGGAAGTGATCCCCGATTCCCTCCGGTGGTCATTTGGTCAGTTGGGGCACTTTTTTGAGGCTTGGTCCTAAAAATAAATGGACCAAGTAAAGCTGGCCAAGTGCTCGTCAAGTCGGCCTTCTTTTTCCATTATCGGGCAAAGCCGGCCATCTCGTAACCACGCCCCTGTCCCGCCTTCTGTACCCTGCCGAAACGCCCCCTTGAAGTTTGGCCGGCTCCACGACGGAAAGCAGTTGAAGTTGGCCAAAATCGGCTTTCGATTATACCGATTTGGCCGGGTTTAGGAGATGACTGGCCATCTCCCAATTTGTGTCGGAAGATGGCCGGCCTTCTCATTTGAAAATAAGCAGGATAGTAACATAGTAGGTGACGGCGGATTTCTGCTTGGTTGCATGACGAGCAGCCACAGCTGTTGCAGCTGCTGCTTGGAATATTACCTTGGACTTTTGCACTGACTTTGGAGGCTTGCTGGAACTTGTACATGATTTGTTAGTTGTCACTATTTTAAAAGTAGCAGCCTAAGAAAATGTTACAGGCATTGCAGGAATGTGAATATCTATCATTTTCTTTGAGGATCAAAATCAGAAATAGCTTAGCAAATATAAGCAAACCCCTGGATTCAATATATAGCACTCAAAATTGTGCATGCAAATTTGGGGGTGTGCTCAATTTGCATAGGCAATTTAATTGAGTAATGAGCCAATTTAATTGAGTAATGAGCCAATTTGTACCAATAACTGGGCGCTAACAATCAATTATTGGCTTTAATTGGCAACAATTTAGATTTATGCGTGCATTTTGCTAAACAGTATTCTATAAAGATGGATGTGTAAATCTTTTAGCACACAATTGGAAAGGGGGCGTGGCCATGGGAGGAGTATGGGTGGGTCAGGGTGTTCACTAAAGATGCTCACAGTAGTATAGAATGCAGAAGATCCAGGCCTAATTTATGTGTTAGAATTTACACCAGGTTTCAGTTGGTGTAAATCCTTGCACCCAAAGATGGGTGCGGATCCTGGCACCACATGCTATTCTGTAAATGGCGCACAACTTGGAACGCCTTTTATAGAATAGCACTCGGTGCTCACTTTTTTTCTGTACCCCAATGTGGGCACCATTTACAGAATCTAGTCCAAAATGTATTTAAGAGGTGGTTTTATAAGGAACTTGAGAGTAAATTATGAGTGCTGTAAAATTGCCCTACTAGATACCTACATACTGTAGGAAGAAGAGCAGACTAGAATTAAAAATGATCCAAAAGGTTTTTATTATCACAACACTTGAGGGTTAAAAAAAACAAATGCCCAATCAAAAAAATACATGCTAAAAGAATATACTAAGATACTTAAGAGCTCAAAGGGGTGGGTTTAAGTCTGCATAAGGGCACTTCAAACCAAATAAAAATGTGTTCAGTACATAGCCAGACCAGTTTTAATTCTGGTCTGCTCTTCTTCGCCAGTTTGGCTCTTGCAAATCAGTTGTCTTCTTGCTTTTTGGTACGTGCTGAAATGAGTAAGGGGTTTGTGACACTCCCTAGTGATCTTATTGCTTACACTAGGGTGTAGAAAAGCTTTGAGAGATAGGTAGAAAACCTGAACTGGGAACCTTAAAGTGAAAAAGGATTAGGAAATCCCCATTGACCTTAGTGGTGGGAGAAGGAAATGCCTCTTTCTTGACAATTCATTGTGGTGTACAAATATTGTAATGCTATTTATTCTGTTTAAATTTGTTTGATGTAAGCTCACATATAAGAATTTATGTCCTAATTCTATATATGGCGCTCAAAATTGCGTGTAAGAAGTTGGTTTTGCATCCAATTTGCACATGCTATTAATTGATAAATGAGACCATTAGTACCACTAATTGACATTCATTTAAATTTATGCACGCATCTTTAGGCGCCGGGATCCACATTAAAATTTTACACATGGATCCAAAAAGGGGCTCAGCCATGGGAGGGGCATGAGCAGATCAGGGGCATTTCTGGAACTTGTGCAGTGTTATAGAATTTGGGGGTTCCGCCTCTAATTTAGGCACAAGAATTTACACCAGCTTTCAGCCTGTGGATCCTGGCATCAAACACTATTCTACAAATGTTGCCCAAACCCTGAGCACCATTTACAAACCAACTCTGAGCAAATAGCGCTTAGCACTAATTTTTATGGGCACCATTTACAGAATTGAGTCCTCAGAGGTTGAAATTCAACAGCGCGCATCCAGGTAGAACAGGCTCTTACCCAGTTAAGTGTTGCTCACCAAGGCCACCCACTTATTTTCAGCAGCATTATCCGGATAATACAGTAACATAGTAAATGTCGGCAGATAAAGACCTGCACGGTCCATCCAGTCTGCCCAACAAGATGGCCAGAGTTGAATCTGGTATTCTGCACAGGTTCCACTTCTTCATGATTAAAGCAGAAGAAAAATATTAATGCAGCTAAAAATCTTTATTTATCCCCTTGGGAGGATCTGGATAGTGTTGCAGCAGTCCAGAGGTAGAGTCAGAAGTTACATGGCTACCTCCACTGTTCAGTGCTGGTAACGAGATAACTGTCCAGATAAGTTAGGACAGCTGGTCCTGGCTCTGAATTATGGAGATACTGGATAACTTCCAGCAGCTGCCTTATTATACCTTGATACACCTAACCAGTATCTAGGTATAGCCTGGAGCAGAATCGCAGGTATAAATTTCAATGTCGTGGCCAGTGTTTGAAGTCAATGCTGACTGCAGTGTATAAATATCGGGGGTGGGGGGGGAGGAGGTTAATAAATAGTTACATTCCATGATTAGGTACAGTCAGAAAATAATTGTTCATGAAGCTTTTGTTTGTGTTCTGCATTTCAGTCTGATCACTTAGGGTGGTGGCCTTTTACACACTTACCCCCGGATTCTATATATGGCGCACCGAGCACCTGTTAAATTATGCGTGTGGCCAATTTACTCATGCTACTCAATTAGTTACCGAGTCTATTAGTGTTGATAATTGGCCGGTAATGACCAACTATCAACACTAGTTGCTAATAATTGGAATTCATGTGTGCATCTTTTTAGGCATATTCTAAAAAGAAGTGTGCATAAATTTCAGTGCACGCAGCCAAAATGGGGAAATGGAAATGGGAGGAGTGTGGGCATGTTGGGGCAATCAAGCAAATCTACATGCGTTGTTATAGAATTCGGGGGAGTGTGCCTAGATCTAGGCATGGGAATTTACACCAGCTTTTCACTGGTATAAATGGCTGCTCCTAAATCTAGGCGCACCCACCCAGCCTATGCGCTATTCTATAAACCACATCTGAATGTGGACGCGGCTTATAGAAGTTGGTTAGGTGCATAAATCGGATGTGCCTAGATTTTAGTCACCATTAATAGAATCTAGCCCTTAGCCTGCAGATTTGAGTACGGAGTGGATGAGTGTAAGGGAAAGGGAATGGGACTTGATATACCACCTTTCTGTGGTTTTTGCAACTACATTCAAAGCGGTTTCCATAGTATGTACAGATACTTATTTGTACCTGGGGCAATGGAGGGTTAAGTGACTTGCCCAGAGTCACAAGGAGCTGCAGTGGGAATAGAACCCAGTTCTCCAGGATCAAAGTCCGCTGCACTAACCACTAGGTTGTCTTTCCTATTGTTTTTTTGGCTTTCCATTTTGTTTTTGTGTTTTATTTTATTTCTATTATTGGATTATAAACCACTCTAACATATATTAAAAGTGGGATAATCAAGATTTTTAAACTATTAAACTTATTAGATTGATTATGTTATGTTCTAATTATTTTTACATTTGAAGCATAGCTGTTTTTAAATGCCATTTTAAGGCTGGTAGGAGGTGTACCTATAGTTCAAAAGTCTTGACTCCTGTGAACTGTGCAAACTATGCAAACCTTACTAACAGCTCCCGGGCCTTGCTGGCCCCAGAATTTTTTAGCCTTCAGCCTTCAGTACGAATTTCACCTGTCTGTGATATGTAGCCCTGTCATGCTCTTCTGTCAGGGAAGGGGCAAGTCAACTTGTAGCCTTTAATGAGCAGTGCTTTTAAAAATGTTTCTTATGTTTTGCATGCCAGTGCATGATCTTTTATTGTAGGAAAATATTTTGTATAAGGTGCAGAATGAAGCACAAGTCACATACCCTCAAATTCTACAAACTTGCATGCCAAACTTTACGCTTAGTACGCAAACTTGCACACACAAGTTACAGAAGAAAAACAGCTGCAAGTGTAGCCTAATATAATTGTGAGCTGATAATTAATGTTAACTAGCAATAGTTGGAAATACCACTACTACTTATCATTTCTATAACACTACTAGACATACGTAGCACTGAGCACTGTACACTAAGTAGTGTTAGTTGGCACTAATTGACACCAATTAGAAGTTGTGTGCACAACTGACATGAGTGTGCACAAAATCCATATTGTGCAACTACAATGGGGGCATGGGCAAGTCATGGATGTTATAGAATACATGAGTTATGCATCTAACTGCTGAAATTGGGTGCGAGCACATATACCAGCCTTTGAGCTGGCGTAAATGCTTGCACCTAAAGTTGGGTGCGCCAATATGGACTTACACTAGAATTCTATAACAGCAGTTCTGCGTGTAACTCCCATTTTAGAATTGACGTTTAGCACTCAAGCGCCTAATGTTTGGTGACCTTTCTTGTATTTACCCCATACTGAATAAAGATATTACAAAGATTTTCTACAGCAAACTCTGCTTTGAGATAATGAATGGTGATCTACTACATTATGTATGGAGTGAAAATCTTGGGTTTTTAGACACATTTTCCTGGATTCTATATATCGCACCTAAATCTATGCGTATCCATAACAATGCATGCAACTTAATTGACTTAGCAAGCCAATCAGCATTGTTAACAGCACTTAACAAGCAATAATGAGCACTAATTGGCAATAATTAGAATTTATGCATATAACTCACTAAGCGTATGCTGCAACTCACTGCACCTAAATTCTAATGTGCATATCCAAAAAGGGGCATGGTTGCGGGTGGGGAAATGGGCATTTTGTGGGTGTTCCCAAATTTACGTGCATTGTTATAGAATATGGCCCAGTTCGTGTAAATCTACATAAAGGGATTTACGCCACATTTTCATTGGTGTAAATGAATGTGCGTAGTTTTTGGTGCTAGAATATCAACTAAGCGTATTCTATGTACCACACCTAAATCTTATAGAATACACTTAGGCAAAAATGATTTCTTCATGGATTTTCCAGGCAGCATATATAGAATCTCTCCCATTTTGCCCAAACAATAGTGCCTATTGTGGAGGCTTCTTCTGTCTATCTCGGTATATGCCCTCTGTTTTTGCTAGTTTTTAAAATACTATTTATTTATGAATTCGACACTCCAAAGAAACTCTCTTGCAACAGCAATATGAATGGTGATATTTTTGACAAAAAATGTCAAATTAAAAAAACAGACAATAGTAATATAGTCATTCCATTAGACCACAAATAAAGAAAGAGGAAAGCAGAAAAAAGAGAAGCACAATCAGCAGCAAACGAAGAAAACAAAAGAAAAGGTGTAACATGGTAAATCTGGGGCTGTTCAGTGCGCTGGCTATCTTCCACCATTCTTCAACTTCCAAAAGACCAGAAGCCAAGGATCTGTTTACTGTCCAGCAAAACTCTCAATTGCTCTAGCGGCAAGAAGACGTATTTAACATCAGAAATTTTAATTAAACACTTAGGAGCCGGGGTCACGTGATGACTGCTTCCTGAGCAGCAGCAGGACGGGAGAGCTCCCCCAATATCTTCGCAAAATCAGCTAATTTATTTATATAACTAGTACCCCGAAGGACAAATAAATTAACAAGAAAGAACTGAGAGCTGATTACCAGCAATCATTCCTAATTCAAGCGAGGGGAAGACCGGTATGCCAACCAGAAACCAGGGCAGCCTAAAAAGCAAAGCAACAGCAGCGTGGAAGCCAAGCAAGATGGCGCTGAGCCCGGAACCGGCGACAGGGCCAGAGAAAAATGCGGGAGACTGGGCGAGAGAAATCTCATCGTCGGTGACAGCTGCATTAGAAGATCGACTAAACAAAATCCACTCTGCAGTCGAAGAAATTAATGAAAAATTCGATGCGCAGGCACGCAGGCTCACGGAGGTGGAACAAAGAGTGTCGGTGCAGGAGGATACGACACAGAGCATGGCAGCCCAAATTGTAACCCTACAAAAGGAAGCTGCAGCACTTAAAGAGCAAGTTGAAGAGCAAGAGAATCGCAGCCGCCGTAATAACTTACGAGTAGTTGGCTTGCCTGAGACAGTAAAAGAAGCAGATCTGTATCAATTCTTCTGTGACTGGCTGCCCAAACAACTCGGCCTCGGTGGAGGCGCGGGAGCGTGGCAATCCGACCGCGCACATCGAATAGGGATTCGAAGAGAAGGGGATGGAAAGCCCCGAACAGCGATAGCGCATTTCACCAATTGGCGGGAAAAAGAACTATTGTTGAAGCACAGCCGCTCGAGCCAGACAAAGCTGGAATATGATGGCCACAAACTACTGCTTTTTAATGATTATTCCTCTTTAGTGGCGCAGCTGCGGCGAGCAATGGCCCCAACGTGTACCCAGCTATATAGCAAAGGTATCCGGTTCTCGCTCCTCTACCCAGCAAAACTTAAAGTATGGCACGGAGGGAAGAACTTGGTATTCTCAGATGTGTCGGAGGCCAAGGCATTCCTGGAGAGCCTGAACAGAGAGAGTCTGAGAGAGAACAACAATTGAATGTGCTGCTATCTGAAGGGGAAGGAATGACCGGTTGGAACTGACCCTGTTTTCCAGGTTTTTTTTTCTGGTTAATATCTTTTAATTCCTGCCTAGTTGGAAGGGCATAAACAGTTTGAAGCCAGTTGGAACACAAACATAGCGTAGCGGTAGCGCATGGCTGAGCGCAAATCTATGGAGAAAGAACTTTTAAGTAATCATTAAAGGCCTGCTGGTCTGGCGGGTCACTGACTGGAGTGACACAGGGGATCGGGATCCTGAGGTGGCAAGGAGAAATCGAGCTGGATGATACATGCGGTCTGTTAGATGTGCCATGAGTAGGGGAGAATATCTGAAGGGAGTGTCTGCCCTAAGGCAGCAGCAGCGGACTGTCCACCGCACCGGGGAGAGTGGTGCCAGACTCATGGGGATTTCTCCAGCTGAGACTTCAGGAGCCACATAGGACACTTTTGGTACATGATGAATGCTTTATTTAGACTGTTGCGGGTGTTCAGTTACATTTGGTTATAGGGGGGAAGTTTAGGCGGAGGGGGAGGGGGGAGTTTGCTGTTCGATTCTTGCTGTATGACAGAGGGAAGGAGAAGGTTGATGAGGAGGGAGATACTAATGTTTTGTGGGGTCAGGGGGATTGGTAGGGGTGGGAGGGCAGTTAGGAGGAGGGTGATTGATGGGGGAGCTAGCGAGGGGGTAGGAGAGGGGCGGGGGAGGGAGATAGTCTGCATGAAAAGGGCAGGGTAAGACAACTGCAAGGGATAATGACACAAGAGTCATGTGGATTCCGGTGGGCCCGGCTGGGAGGCCTACTGGATTACAAAGTTAGACTGTATGAGAAATCTTGTCAGCTGCCTGGGAGATGGTTAACTTAAAAATCTTATCTTTGAACGTGGATGGCATACACTCCCCAGTAAAACGTACCAAAATACTATCTTGGTTGAGAAGGGAGGGAGCAGATATCGCTTTCTTACAGGAGACGCACCTCCCCAATTCTGAACACGAGAAGCTGAAGAGAGGGTGGGTAGGAGAGGTGGTGTACTCCTCATTCACCAACAGGAAGCGGGGAGTTGCTATACTAATTCACAAACAACTCCCCCTAAATATACATAAGGTCCTACAAGACAAAGAGGGAAGATATGTCATAGTCCTGGGAGAACTCTGGGGGCGTAAGCTCAGCTTTTGCAATATATACGGTCCTAACGTGTACAACCATAAGTTTTTTTCAGACCTAGTAACACGGGCGGCCTCTTATCCAGAGTACCAATTGATCTTGGGAGGTGATCTCAACATCTCAGCAGATCCAACCATAGACTGCAAGCCAGCTAAACCAAAAATTAAAGGGTGGCATCACAAGGGGATACATTTCTTGCTCAACCAGTTAGGGTTGGTAGATATCTGGAGGGTGTTGCATCCTCATGATACAGAATTTACTTTCTTTTCTAACCCTCATAATTCGTATTCAAGATTAGATTATTTCCTCATTTCACAGACTCTGTTTCAAGTGGCGAAAGCGACGCATATTCTAGACAATACTCTGTCTGACCACTCGGCTATATCGTTATCAATAGCCTATACAACAGGGGGACAGGAGAGGGTGTGGCGTTTTACCCCTTCACTGTATAGGGATAATGAATTCAGAGCATATCTAAAAGATAAATGGGCAGAATACCAGAGCTTTAATGATACCCCGGAGGTGAGCCCAGTTACATACTGGAAAGCAGCTAAGGCAGTACTGCGGGGTCATATCTTGGCTTACACAGCCGGGAAAAAGAAAAAAACAGAGGAGGAGCTGCTGCAGCTATCTACTGAATATCACCAAGCGCGAAGGCAGCACATGGGTAGTGGGGACCTTGACCACAAGGGTAAAATGGTAGAGATTCGAAAGCGCATTGACCACCTGCTTAACTCGCGGGCTGAGCGAGACATATATTTTCAGAGATTTAAGCTATTCCAATGGGGTAACAGGGCTGGGCGGCTTATGGCTAATTTAGTGAGGCCATACAGAAAGAAACAGATTGTTACATCTATACGCGATAGTGCAGGCCGCACATTCCATCAAGAGGCTCAAATACAAAAACAGTTTGTCCACTATTATAAATTTTTGTATGCCGCAAGGGAACTTGACCCGATACAGAGAGATGCTTTCTTTGAGAATCTCACTGTACCCACCTTTACAGATGACCAGCGGCAGAGGTTGAGTGTCCCCATCTCTGCACAGGAGATAAGACAAGGAATTAAGTCATTGAAATTGGCCAAAGCCCCGGGCCCGGACGGTTACGGACCGGAATACTACAAAATATTAGTGGAAGAGATAACCATCCCCCTAGCGAACATGTTTAATAATCTGACGGGGGAGGGGGGAGAGGGGACTAATGAGTACCACAATGATAACCTGGCGCATATTATACTGTTACCTAAACCAGGTAAAGACCCTGGACAAGTGGGATCTTATAGGCCAATCTCCTTACTAAACCAGGATGTAAAGCTTTTGGCGGCTATCTTGGCAAAAAGAATGAACCTCTCACTATCTGGGGTCATCCAGGAAGACCAGGCAGATTTTGTACCAGGACGGTATGCATCGATGAACCTTATCAGGGCTTTAGCAGCAATCCATACCTATAAAAGAACAGGGGGGAAAGAAGCCATAGCGGGGTTAGATATGGAAAAAGCCTTCGATAGCATATCATGGCAATATCTATTTTGGGTAATGGAAAAGTATGGGATAAGCGGTCGCTTTCTGGGATGGGTTAGAGCCTTGTACACCAGGCCATAAGCTAGGTTAATTGTAAATGATTCATTGACAGAAAGATTTGAATTGCAGAGAGGAACGAGACAGGGGTGCCCGTTGTCACCACTCTTGTTTCTCCTGGCAATCGAACCATTGGCGATTAAAATAAGACAGAGCGATAAGATCAGGGGTCTAAGGGTGGGAGGGAGGGAGATACGTATTAATCTATTTGCGGACGATATTTTACTCTATTTGCAAGACGCCTCCATCCATCTGGCCCAGGCACTTCTGTTAGTACAGGACTTTGGGGGACTGTCGGGCCTGAGAGTAAACTGTGATAAATCTGAATTACTTCTTTTGTCAAGTAACCCGTACAGCCACGAGGCTGGGGGGTTCCCTATACCACCAGTGAAACAGGCTATGCGATATTTAGGTATTCACTTGAGCACTAACCCCATAGTGATGTACAAGAGAAACATATTGGATCACATAGACAAGATAAAACAAACATGTGAGAGGTGGAGGGACCTCCCACTGTCGCTGTATGGGAGAGTAGCCTTGGTCAAGATGGTACTATTGCCCAAACTATTATATCCGCTACAAGCAATGCCTATCTGGATTAAGAGACAAGACGAAAGGGCATTCCGCTCCACTATCCGAGCTTTTATATGGCGAAAAAAACAGGCTAGAATAGGGCACTATGTGCTCATGCGCAATAAGGAAAAGGGGGGTCTCAACTTACCAGATCTTAGGCTGTATAACATGGCGGCATTGATGCGCCTGATCCATGAGGGTATTACGGGAAAGGCAAAATATCTGCCAGCTCAATGGTGGGAGAGCTGGTGCTCCCCGCACACATTTATAAATTTATTGCACTCGCCTCCGGGGTTGGGCACTATGGCAAACAGACAGTATAGCTTCCTCACTCCGCTCCGATCCGCTTGGAAATGGTGGCAAAGCAGACAGGCCAGAAGCTCGAGGGCATCGCCTTTTCTGAAAATGGTGGGATTGGTGGATTTCCCGGCAGGCATGGGACCCTCAATATTTGCGAAATGGGCAGAGAACGGATGTGAGACATGGGGGGATTTGGTGTCTCCAGAAGGAAGTGGTTTTCTATCTTTTCAGCAGGTGAAGGAGAAATGGGGAATCGCCAACAATCATATGTTACAGTATATGCAAGCTTGACATTATTGGCAGACGGTGTGGGGGAAATATGGAGCCACATGGACATATGGTGGTCTGGATAAGATGCTGATGAGTTTGGCCCCGGAGGGTAATAGATTATCTAATTGGTATAAGATAGCGAAACTGACCGTACCAGAGAAGGGAGAGGAGGGATTTGTCTCTAGTTGGAATAGGGACCTGGGAACGCAGTATACTCAGTCCCAATTCAATGCATTATTTGTGACATTGACTGAAATGGTCAAGTCTGCAGACTGGCAGGAATCTCAGTTCAAATTACTCCACAGGGCTTACATAACTAGAGAGAGAGGGACACTAATGAAGCTGTGGGATTCGGAAAGGTGCTCCAAATGTCAGGTAGGAGTGGGGACCTTCATTCACACATTTCTAGAGTGCCCTAAACTGACCTTGTGGAATGAGATCTTTCAGCTACTTAACAAGGTACTTAAGACTACAGTACAGTGGTCTTACCAGGTGTTATTGCTGGGAGATCAAGCAGAGCTTATTGAACAGGGGCTCTCCCAGCCACAACGGAGATTTCTATACATGACCACATTGGCAGCCAAAAAGGTAATCTTGCAGTATTGGATAAGTGTGGAGACCGCGCCTTACAACTGCTGGCTGACTAAAACACTAGATCTGGCAAAACACGAGCACTCCTTGTACAGGCAAGCTTCCAATATAGATAACAGGCAATACGCAATGCTGTGGAAGAAACTTGTAGACATAGCTTAAATAGCTCTTGCCCTTCTAAAATTAACTGAACATGCAGATGGGTAGGGGGGGGGGAGAATGGGAAGGGGGTCATTAGGGTGCTACTGGAAGGGTGGGTGGGTAGGTTGCGTAATGTCCTTATGTTCGTATCTGTCTACTATGTTTATCTCATTCTTTATGGTTGGACTAGGACTCAGGGAATTGGAGGGAGGGTTAGAGGGGGATTTAGGGTGGGGGGGATACCATCGAAAATGTCAGTGTGGTATTGAATGATGGAAGACAATGTGTTTACCTGGGATCAGAGTGTAATTGCTTCTTTCTCATATATCTGAGAGAAAAATTGTTTATTTGTACTGCACTGATGCTAATAAAGATAATTAAAAAAAAAAAAAAACACTTAGGAGCCCTTTTACAAAGCTACAGCAAGAATTGTCCTTAGCAGACCCTTCAAAAAGTCTTCTTTGTGCTCTAAGGCCATTTTTACCGTGACCATTTCCCCCCCTTATTTTCCACTAATTTCATTTGTAATGTATGGCCATTTTTAAAAAATTACTCTGTGAGTACTTACTGCCACCTATTTGAGAGGTGGGAAGGTCTCCCATGTTAACCGTGTGTTAACCAGTTAGCATAGTAATGTATATGTGCTAACTGGTTAGCGCAGGAATGCCCACTCTCTGATCCTGACATGACCCCTCAAAAAAAATTTACTACAAATGATTAATGTGCGGTTAGCATGCACACATGGCAAAACTAATGCAGGATGCTTTAGTACGTTCTGCATTAGGTTTTTTTTTTTGCTGCCTTAGGCACATGGCAGCAACTAGCACAGCTTAGTAAAAGGACCCCTTACTCAGGGGTCCTTTTACAAAGTGGTGGTAGGGCTACCATGCACCAAATCGACACTACTGCCATGTTAGCGTGCCCATCCAGCGGTAATATCAAACTTGGTGTGTGCTGATTCCTGCAGTAGAATATATTTTTCTATTTTCTACTGCGGGGGCGTTTCCGGTGGTAATTGGCAGCGCGGCCACATTAGCGCACACTGCATGAATACAGTGTGTGTAGCGAGTGAGCCCTTACCATTAGGCCAATGGGTGGCAGTAAGAGCTCAGGGGTCCTTTTACAAAGTGGTGGTAGGGCTACCATGCACCAAATCGACACTACTGCCATGTTAGCGTGCCCATCCAGCGGTAATATCAAACTTGGTGTGTGCTGATTCCTGCAGTAGAATATATTTTTCTATTTTCTACTGCGGGGGCGTTTCCGGTGGTAATTGGCAGCGCGGCCACATTAGCGCACACTGCATGAATACAGTGTGTGTAGCGAGTGAGCCCTTACCATTAGGCCAATGGGTGGCAGTAAGAGCTCAGGCAGTAAATAGCCGACCGCTACTTTTAATTCTAGTGCATGGCCATTTACTGCCTCCATTGAAAAAAGCCTTTTTTCCCAGCCACTTTTTACTGCGGTATAGTAAAAGGACCCCTTAGGTAATAAAGGGGAAAAAATAGTGCCAAGAGTACACGTCTACTCTCATATAACAGGAAAAACTTTCCATCTTTCTTGAGTTGATCTAGCAACATCTGGGCATCCCCATGTTCTTTGCTCCAAAAAAAACCCCATGAGACCTATTTCCTAACATGCAGTAAGGTCTTGCAGTTATCATACATTAATAAAACTGCCATCATTTATCATGATTTTATTATGTGATTGTTCTACTGTGCTGTTTAATTGTGTTTATTTCTGCTACTAGATCACGTTGCTCCTATTTCTAAGATTCAGTTTGCCATCTCCAAGTTTACCTCTTTGTATTTATGCTTATGCTTGTGCAGAGTTTAAATCTTCTTCTATTATTTTAAAGATATTACATGATCTTGTGCCAGATAATTTGACTCAGCCAGATTTATTTCCCTTGACCACTCATGGAAATCGTGTGTTGCATCTCCAAATGCTTAATTTTCCATCATTTAAGGGGGTTCAGTTTAAGAAAGTTTTAGAAATATCTTTTCTATACCAATCGGTATTGATCTGGAATAATCTTCTTCCTGTTATCATCTTGCTTATTTTTTTTTCATGAGTTTAAAAACACACTAATGTCAGAAGTATTTGTGTGATATTAGCTATTAATGTTATAGCTATGTTATATTCTGTGCCTCTTAACTATTAATGTATTTTTATTTTGTTTTTAAATGATTAGATTAGATTATTGTTACAGTGCTAAAATTGTAATGTTTTCCCCCCAGATTCCATATTTGGTGCTGATATTTAGGTGGCACTCCATACATTGGAGAAAAATGATTGGTTCCAAAAAATCCTCCCTATATCTTTGTAAACTTGGAAACCATGAATGAATGTGCTTTAAAAATACCAATGATAATGTTCCCTATATCAAAAATAACAAAATTCAACAGGCCTATTCCAAAAACTGAAAACAAAAGCGACCAAAAAAAATGGTTTATAAACATCAGTGCTTATCAGAATACACAATCCAGACTCAGTTCAATGATTTTCATTTTCATGTCCCGCTATGTATTTTTCTTTACAAAATCATCCTTCAGTATGGTGTCCACCCAACGACGCTTCAATTCATGTCTCTCAGTGCACTGCTGAAACTATAATATAATTCATAAGAATAACCATACTGAGTCACACCATCATCTATGTAACCCAATATCCTGCTTCCAACAGAGACTAATGCAGGTCACAAGTACTGGCAGTATCCCAAAGAACAGCAAGATTCCATGCTATCGATCTCAGAGATAAGTAATGGCTTTCCCTTTATCTATCTTAATAGCAGATTGTGGACTTTTCCTCCAGTAACCTGTTCAAAACGTTTTCAAACTGCTATTGCCACATCCTTTGGCAACAAGTTCCAGAGCTTTTTCATTGAGTGAAAAAAATATTTTCTCCTATTTGTTTTTTTAAAGTAATACCATGTAACCTCATGGAGTGCCCCCTAGTCTTTGTACTTTTTGAAGGAGTAAACAATTGATCTATGTCTACCTGTTCTACTCCACTCAGGATTTTGTAGACCTTTATCATATTCCCCTCAGCTGCATCCATTATGGACTAGATTCTATATATGGTGACTAAAATCTAGTCACGTCCAATTTACACATCTAGTGGTATTCTATAAGCTACATCTATATTCAGATGTGGTTTCAGTGGCATTCCTGGGGGGGCTGACACCCGGGGTGGATTGCTGATGCGCCCTGCCCCCTGGGTGCAGCGCCCCCCCCTGGTGCAGCGCGACACCCCCCATGACATCCCACCACCCCGGCGAAAGACCCCCCCCCGGTGCACGCCGCTGGGGGGGGGGTGCCGCGCGCCACTCAGCTTCCTTCGTTTCCATGCTCCCTCTGCCCCGGAACAGGAAGTAACCTGTTCCGGGGCAGAGGGAGCATAGAAATGAAGGAAGCTGACCGGCGCGCTGCACCCCCCGGTGGTGTGCACCCGGGGCGGACCGCCCCCACCGCCCCCCCTTGGTACGCCAGTGCGTGGTTTATAGAATAGCACAGAGGCCAGGTGGATGTGCCTAGATTTAGACGCAGCCATTTGCGCCAGTGAAAATCTGGTGTAAATGTCTGCGCCTAACTCTATATAGTCTTATTAAGTAGACCTTGCTAACAGTGTGGGGATTCTTCTCAAATAGTTCACATACAATCCCTAACACATATCTCTTATATCCAGTATTATACAATGCAAAGTAGTGATATCATGTAAATATTAATCAGACATTTTGTTTTTTTAAATGTGTATATATGTATACTTTAATAAGTATACTTCCGGGGATCTTCAGATATCAAATTCATTTCCACCATACGGGGAATCTTCCCCAATTCTTAATGGTGTTTTTCATATCTTCATAGACCAGCCCAGCATTATGGCTTAATGAACATAAATCCCGTATTAATAATAAAATCACATCTGCTCCAATTGTCCAACATTGGATAGAAAAAAATCATCAGATAACGGATATCAAATGGAGAATTATAGATCATATCCAGCTGGGATGGGAGGGTGGTAATGCTGGATCCTTTCTGAATTACAAAGAACAAAAAATGATTTTTCAATTGCACTCGTTGCAGCCTTATGGATTGAATTCCGAATTGGACTGGTGGTCTCTGATTGGTGGTTAACAGACGGAAAGGATCCAATCAAAGCAGAGTATTTAGAATCAGCTGAGGTCTATTTAAATTGTAGTAGCGTTAGAGAACGCCGCAGCCATTTTCTTTGGGACACGGATGTGAACTTATAATGGTAAATAGTTTATGATAAACAGGATTGAACTAAATAAGAATGTGGTGATATGGATATGATTGGAGAAAACTTTTTAATGGTACTTTTTTATTGTAGCAAACCTCTTCCCTGACGAAGTACACACGAAACCTGGCCAAGTCGGCAGAGGTTTGAACGGAAAGAAATTTTGCTGCTTCACTACTAATTAATCAAAGCTAAGTAATGTTAAATATTAGATAAGATAACACTTATAACAACAAAAAATATATATGATCGGGCTGGTCTATGAAGATATGAAAAACACCATTAAGAATTGGGGAAGATTCCCCGTATGGTGGAAATGAATTTGATATCTGAAGATCCCCGGAAGTATACTTATTAAAGTATACATATATACACATTTAAAAAAACAAAATGTCTGATTAATATTTACATGATATCACTACTTTGCATGGTATAATACTGGATATAAGAGATATGTGCGCCTAACTCTAGGCATACTTCCCTGAATTCTATCACTACATATGTAGATTTGATTGATTGCCTCGACATGCCCACAGTCTTTTCACTGCCATGCCTCCTTTTTTGCTGCACATGCTGGAATTTATTCACACCTTTTTTTTAAAGAATATGCAGGTAAATTCCAATTATTGCCAATTAGTGTTGATAATTGGTCATTATCGGCCAATTATCAACACTAATTGGCTCATTAACCCTAGAACGCATATTGGGGGCCTTTTAGGCCCCCATGCTTACATTTTTGCTATTATCTGCAAAATTACTTTAGTTAGAATTTTGAAACTCAAGGTATTACTCAAGTATGTCATTGTTGATAATATCCAGTTGTTCATATAATTTTTTTTCATAGGCATTATGGTGTAACAATGCTTGTTTGGTGAAAACTACATCTGTACGAATTGGGGGCCTTTTAGGCCCCCGCTGTTTTTATCATGTTCTCAGAAGTGTTTGTGTCTCAAGTTACTTTATTTGTACTCAGTAATGCTGGTGGAGGGGCCAGGGTGTGGATAATAACATGTGAGGATGTCATGTGATTTTTGGAGGGAGTGATAAGGCCATGACATCACCTCAGGTCCTCTGAACACTGAGGACAGTATACACTGTGAGCTAATTGCTGAAGGACCTGTGATAAGATAAGCTGTTGAGAGGAAATCTGTTTCATTTTCTAAAATCTAGTCAGCAATGGCACAGTCTTCCTCCAAGTGTCTGACTGACCAAGAGATTGAAGCGATTATGTTTCAAAGCGATGATGAAAGTGAACTATCTTTGTCTGATGAAGAATATCTGCCACCAGCTAATCAAACATCCTCATCCAGTGATTCTTCTGATGATGAAGAAGTGAATCTAGTGGATCCTCAAGAAGTGATAAGTAGAACATCCAAAACGAATGTTTTTTGGGACAGTAATCCTACATTAGTCGGACGTACTCCAATACACAATATTGTGAGACAGGCTCAAGGAGCTGTGGGAAGTCCCAGTTACTTTACCCCTAAAGATGTATTCTGTACTTATTTTTCTGACAATATTGCAGAAGAGGTCCTATTATGTTCAAACCTAGAAGGAAGACGTATCGCTTCAGCAAAAAATAAGTCCTGGAAAAATATCTCAAAAGAGGAACTTTATGCATATATTGGACTTTTCCTGCTGGCAGGGAGTCAAAAATCGTATGATGTCCTAATACGAGAATTATTTCTGGACCCACTTTCTGATCCACACTATAAGGCGACAATGTCAGTGGGCAGATATGAGGAAATTAGAAGGATCATTCGCTTTGATGATAAGCGAACTCGTGCAGCGAGGTTTGAAACAGACAAATTAGCCCCTATCAGTTATATCTGGAACATATTTATCAAAAATTGCACAAAACTTTACAATCCTAGTACTAATGTTACTGTAGATGAGCAACTTGTACCGTTCAGAGGACGCTGCAAATTCATACAATACATGCCCAGCAAGCCAGCCAAGTACGGTATAAAAATCTTCTGGATGTGTGATTCTGCAAATTATTATGGCATAAATGGCGTAATCTACTGTGGCAAAGAGGTTGGTGCACCAGTACAGAAGGATCTGGGGTCTGAAATAGTCAAAACTCTTGCTGTTCCAATATTCAATTCAGGTAGAAACATCACCATGGACAATTATTTCACCAATGTTGAACTAGGCAATTTTCTGCTTGCAAAAGCTATTACACTTGTTGGTACTATAAAGCAAAACAGACGAGAAATTCCAGCAGCACTCAAACACAATCGTCAGCGAGCACTTTATGAGAGTGTCTTTGGATTCAATAACAAAGCGACTTTGGTATCTTACAAGGCAAAGAAGGAGAAATCTGTAATTTTACTCAGTACCATGCATCACGATTGCAGTGTTGACAGCAATAACCAAAAATTGAAACCAGAAATCATCCTGCATTACAATGCAACAAAAGGAGGTGTAGATAAAATGGATGAGATGGTGGGAGAATATTCGTGTAAGAGGCAAACAAAACGATGGCCTGTAGTACTATTTTCAAATATGCTTGATGTAGCAGCCCTAAATTCATTCATTATTTATACAGAAACTCATCCTGAATTTCATGCACAGAGGAAGGACAGGAGACGCTTATTCTTGAAGGACCTTTGTCTTGAACTTGTAATACCTCACATGATAGAGCGAAGCGACTTGAAATGCTTGCCAAAGAAAACTAAAGAAGCAATGAAACGGTGTGGCGTACAGTTTCAGATTACTCCAGAGCCAGGAGAAAGAAAACGAAAGCGTTGTTTCATGTGTCCAAGAAACATAGAGAGGAAAACTGAGCGATATTGTTCCACTTGTAAGGAAACTGTTTGCAAAGAACACTCTTCTGAAAAAATAACATGTCAGAATTGTTTGGAAGACTAATATAATAGAAAAGAAAGTTAGAATAAAAATGTAGCTGCAGCTAGTTTGCTATAGATTTCTATGCATTTTTGTGTGTTTTCATGTCTTTGCGTGAAATTTGGGAAAAAAAAGATTTTTTGGTGTTTTCTGTGAAAAATTATAATTAAAATGTTGTCCACTATTCATATTTTATTGAGCAATTTTGAAATAAACTTGTGAAAGTTATTTAAGTGTGTTTTTCTACATTATGTGCATGGGGGCCTAAAAGGCCCCCATGACGTTAATATGTATATTTTTAACGTCATGCGTTCTAGGGTTAACTAATTGAGTAGTGTACATAAATTGGCCATGCACACAATTTTACACACGCTACTTAGCGTGCCATATATAGATTCTGGGGATATGTGTACCGGGGCAATGAAGGGTTGAGTGATTTGCCCAGGGTCACAAGGAGCTATAGTGGTAATTGAACCTGGTTTCCCAGGATCTCAGCTCATTGCACCAACCATAAGGCTACTCCTCCACTCCACAGTACTGGACGTGTTTGTTGACTTGGAAGTTAACTAGGCACAGGCTGATATTCAGATCAGTGCCCAGCTAATCCGATGCCTAGCTTTTTTGCTGTCTTAATTTTTTGTTCATACTTAGCCAGTTAGCGGACTGAATATTGCCACTAACTGACTAAGTTTTAGCTCTACCCAAACTCCACTCCCAGACCACCCGTAACCTAGCTGGTTAGGGATAGCTGGTTAGCAGTGATATTCAGCGGCACTCCCTGAGATTGTCAGCCAGAAAACTTAGTGGGTTTTAACTGGGCAGGACAGGAGCCTCCTGTCTGCCTCCCACCTACCTCCAGAGTTCTCTTACAAAAGTTGCCAAGAAGCAGTCATTAGGAATCAAGGACTATGGCGTTGTACCGAATACAAAACAAGTCCTGCATACAAACGCAACATCATCAGGAGGCATGTTACTATCATGCATAATCCAGACCTGTGCAATAACAGTGCACATATAAGCAGTGCTGCTTGAAGTACTGTAAAACTTTCCCAGAAATCTAGAACAATAATTTTACAAGTTTACATCTGCCTTCAGGTTACATGACTATAACATTATTGTTACCTAAAGGCCAACTGTCAACACCTATTATAGGTGCTAACATTTGAAAATGATTTGGGGTGCTAAACATAATACAAGCTACTCCTCCCTGAGCACATTGAAGAAGCATGTTTAATATTGGGGTGCTCAGCACCTACTGGCATCCAATGAGCTGACTTCTATGACGCCTATTTCTATGTACTGGTGATGAGTGTTCAACACATTTGACACTACACAGCATTTCCTTTTTCATGAAAAGACCAGTTATCAGACTGTAAGAAGGATTCAGATATACTATTTCAGTTTTCTGAAGATAGCAGTACAAAGCAGATGCCTTAGCCTGACCCAACCCTTCAGAGTGAGAAGTTGACAAAAATGTGTCTGACAGCTGGAAAATGATGAGATCTTGCAGAAAGGACGTTTGCATGTTAGAGCTTGCTGTTATGGGAAAACATCACCATTTGTAGCTAAAACTATCTATGGCTTTTGACATCATTTTTTGTCCAGTAATCTAAAACTTGTAGTGAACACAGGTGTTTTACTTTAGCATGGGGCAAAATTTTATTTATTTATAAAACATTGTATATCATCTTTCTGAAAACTCAATCAAGATGGTTTACAATCAATTCATAAACAATCACAAAGTATCAGTTAAGAGTAATAAAATATAATAAAATAAAATATAATTTATATAAAAATAAGCCTCCTAAACTTTTAATCTACTTCAAAAATAGCTCCAGATTTGTTTTGGTATTTTTTTTGTTGTTCACAGTACTGGAGATGGTATCCTATTTGTTTTCTTGCCTTTGACATATATGGAGGACTAGTTGCTGCATTTTGAATATGTGAAAAGTCTCTTGCCACAGTAATAGCCTGTATCTCATTAAGTACTGTTTCCTTTGGACATCTCCATTTGTTTGAGTCTATTAATAATAATAATAATCAGAGAGTAAACCTCAAGGAAAGGAGGATAGCTAGAAAAAGCAGACTTCTTCCATCCCTGCTGTACCCACAGGACCCATACATGGATTGGCCCTTAGTGGAAGACAATATCTACCTATCTTCCCAGAGAGTTGATTTGCAGAAACTCAGACAGATAGTGAATGTATTGGAAGTCCTCTCAAGGAGCTGAGGAGTAGCTTAGGTGTTAGAGCATTGGCGTTGGCATCCAGAGGTGCTTGGTTCAAATCCCACTGTTGGTCCTTGTGATCTTAGGCAAGTCACTTAACCAGCCATTATCTCAGATACAAAAATTAGGTGGTGAACTCTTCAGGGAGAGGGAAGTACCCAAATGTAACTCACTACTACTGAAAAAGTACAAGTAAAAGCCAAGTTTATTTAAAACTAGTAAAAAAGCCCCGTTTCTGATGCAAATGAAACGGGGGCTAGCAAGGTTTTCTTCTGTGTGCATGTGGGAGTGTGTGTGTCCCTGCCCTCTGCCCTCTCTCCCTTCCCCTGTGCTGTCTGTCCCCTCTGCTCTCTGTCCCCTCCCCCCTCGGAGTAGAGTCCTTCAGTGTTAAGTTTCCTGCTGTGCTGTGTTTGTGTTACAGAGATAGTGATGGCTTCTGCCCTCTCTCCCCTCCCCCCTCTGAGTCCTTCACTGTTACAGAGAGAGTGATTTGATTTCGTGCTTTGCTGTGTTTTCCTTCACTGTTTGTGTTACAGAGAGAGCAAGGGCGGGGCAGACACTCATGGGGAAACCGGATATCTCTCCCCCTTCACACTTCTGGCTGGAGGCTTCATTTAGAACGTTGGTGGTGCCTTTTATATATAGAGATGTGATATACCACCTATATGGATGACCTTCTAAGTGGTTTACAATTCAATATAAAAGAAAGTGTGAAAGGAACATCATAATTAATAGAATAGGAGAAAGTGAAAGCATCAAAGATAAAAGTTAAAAAAAAGAACCTAAAACTAAAAAGCATAAACATATAACCATGAAAATCTGGTGCTGATCAATCTGGCTTCAACCAAGGGGCCTACAAACAACTGGGAGACAGAAGTGGGAGGGAAAGCTCCTAAAGCATCCTGGAACAAAGAGGATATGAGCTATTTTTTTTTAACGGTTTATTTTTCTTTATTGCAAAAATAAGATAACAGCAATAACAGATGCATTAAACAATTTGAACATGTGCAGTAACTCCTCCAACCACAAATACAAAGGCATTACATTCCAGAGGAGCAGTCCGGCCATGCTAAACATTCTTGTGCAAACTGTTTCAAGGCTAAAAATCTAAAATGATGGAACTACTAATTGATTTTGTGAAGTTGATCTGAGTGATCACATAGGTATATATGGAATCAACAGTCTGAATAGATAAAGTGGAATGCCTATATGATGAACCTTGTGAATTAGAGAATTTTAAAATGAATCCTATGAGTAATGGGAAGTCAATGCTGAGATTTCAATAAAGGAGTAACGTGAACATATTTCCTGGAATTAGTCAGCAATTGTACTGGCCATGTTTTGAACTATTTGTAACCGTTTGATTTGTATTATTCACATACCATTATAGAGAGCATTGATTTCTTCAACAAGGCCTACAATGAGAACCAATAGCCTCACTGAGCCACCTCACCAATCCACTCAACTATGAACGCCCACCTTCTATAACTACCCTAATCACTCCTTTCCTCCTTCCTTCTTTCTTCCCTTACTTAATCGCTACACATTATTAATTGTACCTGATATCCTGAAATGACAATGTTAACAAAACTATGTAAACCACATTGAGCCTGCAAATAGGTGGGAAAATGTGGGATACAAATGCAATAAATAAAAAAAATAAAAAAATAAATAAACATTACTGGTCTAACCATGCTCTCCTTCATGTCTTGCTACTATCTGGAAGGATTTCTTGAGCTCTGAGAAAGCTGGTATCTGTACAGTTGATTGATGTTACTCACTTATGCATCTGATTTATCTTACTTTCCATGAAGAACCTCTGTTATAGGTAAGCAATTTTGATATTCCTGAAGCTATTCTGCATTACAGTTAGGACATTTTGGAAAACATAGCCTTAACATAAGAACATATGTGTTGCCATAGTGGGACAGATTGAAGGTCCATCAAGCCAGTATCCTGTTTCCATCAGTGACCAATCCAGGTCACAAGTGCCTGTCAAGATCCCAAAAGAGTAAAATAGAGTTTATGTTGATTGTAGATTTGCTATTGCATGAAACAGGCCACATGTTGGACCTGATGATCTAATGACTGGCAGGTGCAGCTCTGACCACCTTGTTGGACAGAATGGATGGACTGTGCAGGTCTTTATCTACCATCATTTATTGTGTTAATGTGAGTTTAGGTTTGACAATCTTGTGATACATTTAGCTCCTTCTGACTACTGTATTATTATGAATCAATGGCTGTTAGAGAGATGTTTAGTTTCCTGAAAAGAATTTAAGTATGTTGATAAGGCTTTCAGATTGTTTAAGGTATAGGGAAAACTGGCTTTGTATTTATGCCAGAGTTTTAAAAATTTTATGAAGTTAAATGTAGGTTGGAAAGACAGTAAATGAAATCTGCTTAGGATCAGATGGAACTGCCCTTAAGACATTTTTGTAGATTTATGAGCAGGAGATAGCTATGGCCAAAAAGCTTTGATATACCACTAAGACTTTGCCAAGAACTCTTCAAACATTTATGAATATTTTGCCGAAAAATCACTAATAGCAGAGAGAAGATAAATAACACAGTGGTTAGTCTCTGTTCAGCAGCTGATATTTTCTCCACCTAAATTAGTGTCTTTTATCTCTCTTTCAATAGATGAGACAAATGATTGAAGACACCATTAAGCCTACAAACTGTCTATTCGACCTCTGCCTATCAGGGTTGATCAAGGGCATAACGGGGTTGCTGTCCTGGCTGCAGGAGATTGTAAATGATTCTTTGACAGAAGGGTTTCTTTGACCTCCTTTTAGAAATGCAGCAGTAAAGACACTTAAGAAAACTGTCACTGGATCTTAAAAATTACAATAATTTTCATCCAGTGTTAATTTGCCATTTCTTTCTAAGGTGATTGAACACACAGATCTTAGATTAAAGATTCTGTAGCCAAGGAAGAAGGGCTGAATTTTAAATAGATATGCTTTAGGAAAGGCCACAGCATAGAATCATTTGGTATCTCATCTGGATGATCTGATCTAACGTTAGTTACAAACAGGGACTCGTTTCTGGCCCTTGTCTTTAACAGTGCCATTTGAAGCTATAGCTCATGACATTTTAAGTGAGTTGCCTGATAGTCATGGGGACAGGATGATTTGCGTTGGTTTGGTTGAGATCCTTGTTGGAGGGACAGTCACATTACATTATGGTGAATGAGTTCACATCATTTCATCAATCACTGTGAGGAGTGGCCTAGTGGTTAGGGTGGTGGACTTTGGTTCCTGAGGAACTGAGTTCAATTCCCACTTCAGGCACAGGCAGCTCCTTGTGACTCTGGGCAAGTCACTTAACCCTCCATTGCCCCAGGTACAAATAAGTACCTGTATGAGTGGGAAAGCACGGGGTACAAATGTAACAAATAATAATAAAAAATATTTTTACTTGAAACCCCTTTCTAAATTGTGAAGAAAAGTGTGATGGGTTAGTTTTTATGTGTTTGCAGATGATGTGCAATTGTATAATTCTAGATATCCTTTCAATAAGAGTAAATTAATTAATTGAAGAAATTTGGATATGGATAGGAGAAAATTAGCTTCTACTGAAGCCAACAAAACTAGAAATACTGTTTGTAGAAAATGTTCACCAGCTACCCAGAACCCAATACTGGTATTAGACAGTGTTGTGTTAGAGGGTAAAAATTCAGTAGAGAGCTTAGTGGTAACTTTTGATATCAAGTTATTCACAATGTCTTGTAAAAGTTTTCATACCTTTGTCTAAAAGAGGTCCTTGTTTCCAGTGATTTTATTTCCTGATGGGGAGGTGGTGGGAAGGGGGATGGGGGTCTCTTTTGCTTAAAGGAGGGAGAAATGTTTCAAAATGTAATACACTGGAAGATAGTGTACCCTCTGTGTTGTACTTTGAAATGATTATGTCTTTGCTTTTGCTGCTTTTTTCTTTTATTTTATGTGCCAGCATTGACATTGTTTGTATCTGATGCCTCATTAAAGATCTTCCACAAATTAAATAAAAATTCCTTTCAAAATGCATTAAAATAGGAGTGTTTCACTAATCTATACAAGATATGCTACAATTTAAATGTGTCAGATTATAGAAATATTCAGAACTTAATTAAGAATAAGTAACCAAGAGGTTCTTTTACTAAGCTGTGGTAAGTGCTAACTTAAAAAGACTCACTGTGGGACGCACTGAAATATCTTGCGGTAAAATCCCAATATGCATGTGGAAACCACATACTAAAAAAATGTACTGAATTTTTCTCAGAGGGGGCATGTCTAAGGGGGGTGGAGAGTGGGCTTGACAGTGCGAATCAGTTAGCACAGCCACATTACCATGTGCTCTGAATGATTAGTGCAAGATTGTCATGTGAACCTTTACTGCCTACAAAATGGGAGGTGGTAAGTGTTCACTTGCTAATTTTTGTTAATGGCCACAAGCTAATGGGAACATTAGCACATGGCCATTAATTGAGAAAATAGAAAATCGGCCATTTTCCATCTGTGATAAAAATGGCCTTAGCATGCGGGAAAGACCCGCGTAAGGGCACACTAAGACCATGTTTTGCTGCAACTTAGTAAAAGGACCCCCAAAAGTCTTAACTACATAAGTCTTCACACTTCTTAACTCGGTAGAAGCCCCTTTTGTAGCAATGAAAGCCAAGTGTTCTTTAGATAATCGGGGCAATTCTATAACAAGGCGCTTAGAATTAGGCATCTGGAGGGTACACAGTATGAGTGAATTCTATAAAGGAATGTAGGTACCTACTTTCCTTTATAGAATACTAGCGGGCATGAATATGCTTAACATTTAGGTGTGAGCACATATGCCAGCCATAGAGCAGCAGGGACTTGCAAATTTTAAAGTGTTCTATAAGTTATGTGTGTAAGTAGGAACACCACTTATATCCCCCCTATACTCCACCCTATGTATGCCCCCCTTACAAATATGTGCTATGTAAGTTAAGTGGGTATTTGCAGAATAACATTAAGAGGTGGGCGGGGGGGAATTCATGAAGCGGCATTAGGGCCTTAATGTGCATTATTTGGCTCTTAACGCAATGCCCTAACACTGCTTGACGAAAAATACTGCAGTGATATTTAAGTTGCTGCGGGTTAGGTATTAATGAGATGCAAAATATGCAAATGCATGTTTTGCATCTCATTATTATGCAGTTTCCTTAATGTGACTTGCAGTAATACACCGCATGTCGCATTGGGGGAGATTCTATATATGGATCCTAAAAAATCCAAGCAGAAAACATTTCTGCCTAAGCATATTCTAAAAGCAGCACCTACATTTAGGCTCTGTATATAGAATATGCTTAGTTGATATCCCTGCACCTAAAACTACGTGCATCCATTTACACCATTGAAAACATGGTGTAAAACCCGGCATAAAGATTTAGGTGTAGAGGGCACATAAATTTTGGAATGCCCATGAAAAGCCCATAACCATGCCCCTTTTTGTCTGCGCGCATTAGATATTAGGTGCAGTGTGTTACAGAATACGTTTAGCGAGTTGTGTGCATAAATTCTAATTACTGCCAATTAGTGTTCATTATTGATTGTTAAGTGCTGTTATCAACACTAATTAGCCTGTTAAGCCAATGAAGTTACGCACGTTGTTATAGAATCCGCCTGGATTTTGGTGCAGGTCTGTAGGCACATTATACAGTATCCGGGGGATCAGGGCCCAAAAACCACAGCTTTTTGCTGGGGTTATTTTACCATCCAGGAGCATTGGGTCCCAGGAATCTGGTCTCCCCAACTTAACCCCTAGCCACAAGGCCTGCCCACTCTACAAGAACAAGCCCCCACACACCAAAGAGCTACCTTATCTCATTGGTGGTCCAGGGGGGTAATTGAAGGTCCGGGGAGGGGTATTCAACCAGTTGCTCCTGGCCAGTTCTGCACCACACTCCAAATGACACCCCTAGCGGTAGTCTCACAGGAGATACATGTGGGGACCCTGTACTAGCTGCCTGGGAGAATTGGGCTGTGACTTTGCGACTTGATGCTTCTGGATAAGGGAATAATGCTGCTTGTGAGATTGCTAGCAAGCAGTGCTATTCTCTTGATTCGAGATTCAGCAACCTGCTGTACTGGGATCCCAGAAGTTCCTGAATCTCGCAGGTATGATAAAGGGTGATGTTTTTCTGCACCTTGATGAATTCTCCATTTAGGTAGCATGTTGGTGATTGTCTGTGGATTGCATATTTCAAGTTGAGCAACAAAATTTTGATTGGATTCATATGTGGGCTTTGACTGGGCTTTAAAAAGGGTTCCAGGGGTGATCCGGGAAATTACAGACTGGTAAACCTGACGTCAGTGCCAGGCAAAATAGTGGAAACTATTATAAAGAATAAAATTATAGAACGTATAAACAAACATGGTTTAATGGGATGGGACAGAGTCAGCATGGGTTCAACCAAGGGAAGTCTGGCCTCACCAATTTGCTTCATTTCTTTGAAGGCATGAATAAACATGCAGATAAAGGTGAGCCAGTTGATGTAGTGTATCTAGATTTTCAGAAAGCTTTTGATAAAGTTCCTCATGAGTAGTGGTGTGCTGGTAAATGTTTAACAACAGGCTCTCTCCTCGGTCCACCTCTGCGCCCCCTCCAAATTGCAGAGCTTGCTATAGCCGGGGAGAGAGCCTGGGGGGGGGGGCAATGCATTACTCTCTCCAGGAAAAAAAAATTTAATGCTCCCAGGTTCCAATCTAATTCATGTTTAATGTGGGATAAAATGCCATAAATAAGTAAATAAATATAAACTTTTAACGTTGAGAACCTGATTCTCATAACATGATGTCTGTTTTAGAAGCCCTTTACCAGGAAAAAAAAAATCTCTGCAGTATACCCAAAATGACACAAACCAAATTAGCATACAGACCAGGAATTAGGAGAACAGACAATCTTGCCAACTCTGAAAAACAATGTGTTATCAAAATCTCAGAACCTAACAAACAGATCCCTATTCAGACACTTGGCCTTGCAGTCATACATGCAGAACAGAGATAGCCCCTATTCAAATTCTTCAAAAATTAACCTGAAATCCTAAGAAGTTAGACTGTGCATGCAGCACAATACCAGAAAGAAACAAGTTGCTATACATTGCAAAATATGATAGCAGATTTAAATTCTCAGTGGACACATTCCAAACACTAAAATGAAAATAAAATGATGTTTTCTACCTTTGTTGTCTGGTGACTTTGTTTTTATGATCATGCTGGCTCAGTATCTGATTCTGCTGCTCTCTATCTGTTCCCTTGACTCCGTTTCCAGGGCTTCCTTTCCATTTATTTCTTTTCTTTCCTCCTTTCTTCTTCATTTCTTGCCCTCCATAAGTAAAAGCTGGGTCCTCCGCAGACTTGACTGGATCCAACTTCTGCCTATTTTCTCCATCCATGTGCAGTTTTTCTCCTCTCTTCCTTTTCCCTCATCTCATCTCCTTCCTCTCTCTTCCCTCCATATCCAGCATTTCTTCTCTTTCCCTTCCCTCTCCACCATCCATGTCCAGCATTTCTCCTTTTTCCCCTCCATTCATATTCATCTCAATTTCTTTCTCTTCCCTCCCCTCCATCTATGTCCGAATTCCTCCTGCCCTCTCCTCCATCCATGTCCTGAAACTCTCCTCTCTCCCCTGCCCTCCCCTCCATCCACCCATGTCCAGCAACTCTCCTCTCCCCTCCCTTCCATCCAACCATGTCCAGCAACTCTCCTCTCCCCTCCATCCACCTATGTCCAGCAACTCTCATCTCCCCTGCCCTCCCCTCCATCCACCCATGTCCAGCAACTGTCCTCTTCCCTGCCCTCCATCCATCTATCCATCCATATCCAACAGTTTTCCTCTGTTCCCTGCCCCTCTTCATCCATCCATATCCAGCAATTCTCCTCCACTGGATCTCCAGCCCTCCCTGAACCTGGGGGGGGGGGGGGGGGATCATTGGGGGGGACCTGTGGTCCACCGGACCTCCAGCCCCCCTGTCTCTGGGGGGATTGGTTGGTCACCCACTAGGCCACCAGGGACTGTTTGCTGAGGGGAATTAGAGGGGCTGGAGACCCACCAGATCTCTAGCCCTCCCTGAACCTGGGGAGGGGGGGGGGGATCGTCGGTTTACGGTGCTGTTTTCTGATCATGTGTGTATGTGTGGGGGGAGGGAATAAGAAATGACCTCATTTTAATGGCACTTGCGCCATCCCTTGGCGTGCTTGTTATTCCCCACAGTTGGGGCCTCTGAGCATGCTGCGCCGGCAAACCTGGGTGCTAGTCTGGTGCTAATGGCCTTTGCTTTGCGTTTGCTTCTGAGCATCAGGGCCTCAGAGAGAGAGAGAGAGAAATAGCTCAGTATGGTTATGCATTACTAGGGAAAATAAAGCAGTTCACAATAGAGAGGATACAATAATGAATTGCATTTACCATTCAAGCAATTTATTGCTTAGTTACAGGAGATTTCTCTTAAGTAAAGTAATAAAATCATTATCTCTGACACAATTCCCACTTGTAGCAGGCAAGCCACACAAAGGCTTTCTAGCACTAACTTCCCTTCTAACCAAATTAGGTTTCTGATCTGAAGCTAATCAAAAAATGCATCAGGTTAATCCAATAAAAAAAGGTATCATCTTATTTTCTTTTCTCTGTTTTGTTTTATTTCTATTTATTATCTTTAAAAGTGGACTAACAGGGCTACCACATCACTTCTAACCAAAGAAACGATCTTATGTTATCATGTTATCAGTGCAATGTCTCTGGAAAATTGTCAAGGGGCATAGAATCACCAGAGCTTCTTCCCAGGCAGAACACTGTCTCGGGATGCAGGCAGAGATAGAATCCCGCAGCTGCCAGCAACCTTGAATTAGTATCCCTTGAGGGCAAGGGATTTTCTAACTGAGGAGATACCCTATGGAATGGGTATAACTAGAGTGACAGATTTTTTCCAGAGTCCTGGGGTGGGGGGAGGGGGGAGGGAGGTCCTTGCTAGAGGGCAGGAGTGGTAGGATATCCCTCGGTAGGAGGAAGCCCAGCCTATGGGGAGTGGTTTGAAATAGAATGCAGAGAAATAATGCCCTGGTACTGAAGAGTGACGGGGGGGGGGGGGGGGGGGGGGGTTGGAAGGAGATAAAGCTAAAGTTATGCCCTTTGGGGGCGGGGCCCGGAGGGTCTCTGGTTGCCTGTAGGTCTGGAATTGCCTGAACATTCCCTGCCACTGACCAGGAGGAGAGAGAGGGAAGTCCTGACAACTGTCTGGAGAGAACCTCTGGCTGTGAGAGGCAGGTTGTGGCTGTAATAAGTAGCCACTAGGAGACAGTGTGCTAAGGGTGGGTAGAGGAAGGCCCAGCCAGGGTGCAGGGGACTGCAGCCAGGGAGAGCTTGTCCCAGAACCAGGGTGGACCAAAGGTGGGGGTCACTGCTGGAGGAGGGTCAGATCGAGGGAAGTCTGAGCTCACAAAAGTGAATCAGTGTTATGAAGAGGAGTACAGCCTTTGGGAATAATAATATCTTATGTACTTATGTACTTATCTCTCTACAGAATGGGCATGAACAGGAGAAACAGTATATATGTAAATAGCCCTGAATAAGAATTTCCCTGTAGATACACCTGAGGAAGATAGTGGCAAAGGTGTTCCCTCTGGGAATAACAGAAGGTGAATATTAAGGTTTTGGAGTTTATCATGTGACAGTGCTGGAAAAGAGCTTGAAGTTAAAGTCTGCTTATTGCAGTGGTTTGCAAATAAAAGCTAAGTTTCGTTATTAAACCTTTGGAGTGCTTTGTGGTTCCTGGACTGAAGAGCTAAGTGGAACCCAGAATTGGCGAGAGAATCTGACCTCCCAAACCCCCAGATCGCTATTCCAGACCATAGATCCACTACCAAGGTCCAGGGCCGCCGAAAGGGGGGGACGGGGGGACAAAAGTCCCCGGGCCCGGGCCTCCAGAGGGGGCCCGGCGCCACCGCAGTCAGGCCCACCCGCTGTTGCTCCCAAACTAACTAACCTTAAACGCCTCATTCCTTGCCTTTCACCACCTTCGCGGCAAGCAGCAACAGGGCAGGCCACTCCTTCCTTCTGTGTCCCGCCCTCACCTGACGTAACGTCCGTGAGGGCGGAGCACGGAAGGAAGGAGAGGTCTGCCCTGCTGCTGCTTGCCGCGAAGGTGGTGAAAGGAAAGGAAGGAGGCGTTTAAGGTTAGTTCAGGGCCCGGCAGCGGGTGGAGGGGGGGCCCGGCGACCTCGGGTGGGGGGGTCCGGCGGCGACGATGACCTCGGGTGGGGTGGGGCCCGGGGGCGGCCTTGTCCCGGGCCCGGCTCTGGCTCTCGGCGGCCCTGCCAAGGTCGACTCTAGGTGAACTGGAATGGATGAGTGAGGTGAGAGTGGCCCTGAATGTGAAACTGAACTGAACTCTGTTTGTGGCCCGGGGCCAGAGCTAGTGCACGGGTGAGACCTGGGTTACATAACCATCTCCTCACTGTCTTCTGTCTATCTCTCCCTCAGATAGCATCAGCCCATCTCTCTTCCTCTCATTCATATATATCAAAGTGGGTCATGATCAGCAGAGCTAGCAAGTGGCACATACAGAGAATGGTTCTATGCATCATCATGCTTCTGTTGCTGCCATCGACTGAAGAAGGCAGGAGAGAGGGGAAGGCCGCAGTTCAAGCTGGAGAGGCTTAGCCTCCCCAAGCCTCATACAGGGCGCCTATGTTGACAAACTGAAGGAAGGAGGAACAGGGAGTGACCTGGGAGTGACCTAAAGCAGCAGAAAACTTGCATAGGCTGTTTTTTTTTGTTTTACCAGGTGCTCCGCACCCCCTTCTTATATCTCCTATACCCCTTGGGGTATGTGTACTGTGTGTTAGGACCCTATCCAGCTTATAATCGAAAAAGAAAAACGCCTATATTGCGACCCAAATCAGGAGATGGGCGTTTTTCTCGCAAAGGCGCCCAAATCGGTATAATCGAAAGCTGATTTTGGGCGTTTCCAACTGCACTCCGTCGCGGAAACGAATAAAGTTGATGGGGGCGTGTCGGAGGCGTGGTGGAGGCGGGACTGGGGCATGGTTATCAGCTGAGGAGAGATGGGCGTCTTTAGCTGATAATCGGAAAAAAAAGGCGTTTTGGCCGCGATTTTGGGTCACTTTTTTTGGACCCTTTTTTCTCACAAACAAGTCCCAAAAAAGTGCCCCAACTGCCCAGATGACCACTGGAGGGAATCGGGGATGACCTCCCCAGACTCCCCCAGTGGTCACTAACCCCCTCCCACCAAAAAAAACCCCACTTTAAAAACTTTTTTTCCAGCCTGTATGCCAGCCTCAAATGCCGTACCCACCTCCATGACAGCAGAATGTGTTCGATCCTGTCACAGCCTTTCCCTGGGTCAGATGTGGCTCTCGGGTGCAGTACAGGGTCACATCAGCATTACATTGTGGTGGGTGTAGGGTATTGGGCTCCGTGATTTCATTAGCTTGTGTTACAATCTCACGATGTTGGTAGTTGGTAGGCTCTTCTCCCATGGTGCTTTTCCCCATGCCTACTGGGTCAGAGTGTGCCCTGTTGTGTTTCCTGTTGTAGTCCATGCAGTAGTGGCCATTTTTGTAAGCCAGTTTTAGTTCCCTTTCCTGTGTTAGCCACGTTAGAGAACTTAGTTCTTACCTTGAATGTGGCTGAAAGAGGGCATTGTACAGCATTCTGCCAGCTCTGACCTACTGCTAATCTCAGTACCAGGGAGACTCGTTGCCAGTGGGGCACAACCTCTGATCTGCAGTTAACTGTGAGTAAATGCGGTTATTCCAATAAAGGACGTTTTCGGAGAGATTAGTCTTCAGGTGTCACCTGTTGTGCCAATGTTATACAGCAGCAACAAGTCCTAGAGGCCTGCGTGTATGCAGGTCCCTGGAGCACTTTTAGTGGGTACCGCAGTGCACTTCAGTCAGGTGGCCCCATTTGTGGGTAGTGGGTAGTGTACATTTGTGAGTAGTGGGTTTTGGGGGAGGGGGGTTGGGAGCTCAGCACCCGTGGTAAGGGGGCTATGCATGTGGGAGCTTTTTCTGAAGTCCACCGCACTGACCTAGGGTGCCCAGTTGGTGTCCTGGCATATCAGGGGGGCCAGTGTACTACGAATCCTGGCCCCTCCCATGACCAAATGGCTCGGATTAGGACATTTTTGAGCTGGGCATTTTTAGTTTCCATTATCGCTAAAAAAAAAACAAATGTCCAGCTCAAAAACGTCCATTTTTTCGTAAATACGGTTCGGCTCGCCCCTTCACGGACCCGTTCTCGGAGATAAACACCCATGGAGATAGGCGTTTGCGTTCGATTATGCCCAGTGATGTGCTGGAGCAGGCTCTCACAGGCTCACAAGAGCCGGTTGTTAAGTTTTTAAGAATTTTGGGAGCTGGTTGTTAAAGTAGGGCCCTCCATGGCTACTTTAACAACTGGCTCCCAAAATGTGGGCTTGGGCCCCCCTGCTGAATTATCTTTTACTTTGCTGGTGGGGATGCTGAGCTCTTCCAGCCAAGTAAATAGACTACTGCTGCTCCCCACTCCTTGTTTCCAGCTCTGGGCAGCAGGCTGGGACTTCTCAAGCATGTTCCAGGATGCTGCTCAGAGCAAGACGTAGGGAGTGGTGGCAGTCCATTTATTGGCTGCCAGCAAAGGTATGCCTAGCGTGCCTGCACGAAGGGAGAGAGGAGAGTGAGGCAAGTGTTGCTCCCCCCGTCCCCCCCCCCCATCCCCGGCCACCCCTGGCCCTTCCAACTGCAGAGCTGGCTATGTCCGGAGAAAGAGCCTGTTGTTAAAAATTTACCAGCACAACCCTGATTATAATCCTCTACGTCATAAATACTTGCATATCTGCAGCAGGACATGTTTATTCATTCCTACCCTAGCTGAGGTAATATTTAATCACCTCTCTGACCTCATGAGCATCTCTTTAAATTAGTCCCCTTATTTTTTAACTCCTCTTACTCTCTTACCTATCTATATGTTCCATCTTCACTTATACTCTACGCTGTCTATTAAAATGTTTTATTACGTATTGTGTTGACTTTGTAAGTAGTATACATTGCCATACGTTGTATTGTTATTTGAATATTTTTACAGCTGCAATTGTCTATTGCTTATGTTTGATTTATTCTTACAGTATACTGCCTTGAACAAATTCCTTCAAAAAGACGGTAAATAAATCCTAATAAATCAATCAATAAATAAATATATGTCATCCTCATGTATTTTGCACCCTAAATTTGAATCTTAAGCTGTGAGAAAATGTCAGACTCATGTATAGGTCACTACAGAAAAACACACTTGTACCCAATATGCTGAACTTCACAATTGTGTATAAGATATTCATTAGAACTATTATGTTCAAATTCAGGCTAAATAAATTGCAGCATTTAGGAGACGTGGCATGGAAGAAGAGCATATCTCCAAGCCTTCACCAAGTCTCTCTCTCTCTCTCTTTCTCTCTCTTTTTCTCTCTCTCTGCCTTCCCACCCACAATGGGTCTAGCACCTCCCCTTACCTCCCTATCCCTCCTGGGGTCCAACATCTCATCTCCCATGCCCTCCTCCAGTCCCATGGGCAGCATCTGCCAACATCTTCTCCTTTCCCCTTGTGGTCACTGTCCCGTATGCTTCATCTGGTGCTCCAAAGGTGTTTTGTGCTGGTGCAAGGACTTCCTAGACAGGCCCGCATTCATGTGCTGCAGGGTCCTGCCCTATCCCCAACAGGAAATGCATCATGGGAGCTTCCTAAAGAGTGCATCTTCTTTCCAAAAGACTTTACCTCCTGGAACTTATCAAACCTGTTTTAAACCTAGGTATGCTAACTGCTTTTACCACAGCCTCTGGCAATGTGTTCCAGAGTTTAACTATGCTTGAATGAAAAAATATTTTCTCAATTTTTTTAAAGCATTACTATGTAACTTCATTGCATGTCCCCTAGTCTTTGTATTTTTTGAAAGAGTAAACAATTGATTTGCTTTTACCTGTTCCACTCAGGATTGTGTAGACATCTATCATACCCCCCCCCCCCCCCCCCTCAGCTGTCTCTTCTCCAAACTGAGTCCTGGGCATTTTAGTGGCTAAGAGTGCTTCCAGCTAGGCACCTCTCTTCATTTTTCTTGAGACGGTGACATATAATAGTGGCTTGCCTCAGCCAGCTCCTACTTTGTTACAGATGGATGAGTTCTTGCATTTACTTTCAGCATAGGCGCCCGGTATAAGAGGCTTGGAGAGGCTAAGCCTCCCCCCTGCTGCAGCAGAATGGATCAACTGTGGAGTCCAACTGCTCTGAGGGGATTAAATTGTTGATTTACCTCCATCCTCACAGCAGGAGCTGCAGTGAAAGCCCTCTAGCAGTTGTAGAAATTGGTTTATGGTTTGTTTACCTTACTGCTGGGAAAGCAGGGGGGTTGGCTGGAGGTGTCCTGGGTTGCCAGAGAGATATTTAAGGAGGATGACTTCCTGACCTGCACTGAGAACAGATAGCAGCAGAACGGATACTGGGCCAGCATGATCAGAAAAAGTCACCAGACAACAAAGGTAGAAAAGATCATTTTATTTTCATTATAGTGTTTGGAATATGTCCACTTTGAGAATCAGGGGCTCAACATTAAAAGTTTATATTTATTTACTTATTTAAGGCATTTTATCCCACATTAAACATGAATTAGGGTGTTTTGTGGCTCTACATGAGAATTGTGATGACATGATCCCTTGTTTCATATTGTTGACGGTCTGCATTTTCCGTATGGGTGGTATATTGGTGTATTAGGTCTGCCCAGTGTAATATTTATGGTACAGTAAGGTTCTGAGTGTGTTTTTGGACAAAGTTGTGCATAGTGTTTTGCAGCTGAGCAATTGTGGTTAGAATATGCTTTGAGCAACCACATATGATACATATCTAATATCTAAATTTAATAAAAGGTATTAATTGTGACTTTTATTTTTATTTATTTATTTTTTCTGCATGTTATCAGACAATTATGGATTTAAGCTCCACCCCTGGCCCCACCCCTAACCCCGCCCCCTTTAGTCTCCCCAAACAGTTGGGCCACCGACCACCTATGACTTTCAGAGCAACTTCAGGGGTTTTCTTTACTGGGTTGTATCAGCTTCCCATGGGTTCTTCTCTATTACTTATAAGATTGGTCACAATGGCGATGGCATTCAGCTGATTAAATCACCTGCAGGTTTATGACATTATTCTCTGTCAGAAAGGGTCAAAGGCATGATACTATTTATTTCGTGCACTCAGGATAGAAGTTGATGTGACAGTTCAAGAGGAGAGCAAAAGTAGGATAGGATATGATGCCAAGACTTTGAAATAGCTTGCTGGTGGAGCTTTTTATCAAGAGATCCTATATGAAGTTTCTAAAGCTGGTAAGACCTGGCTAATTGTTAAATTTTTTTGAGCATATGGACCAATTGTGAGTAATTGTGTGACTACAAGTTAGGTTGGGTATATCTTGCTATATTTTATCTTTCTCATTAGTATTTATTATTTCTGTGGTTTTTGTAGCTTTTGTTAACTTTCATTTATTTTTCTTATTTACTACTTGAAAGCTTGAAAACTATTGAAGTGATCCCTCTCAGTGTCCTGCCCTCCCCTAATGTAATTTCCTGTTTCTGCGAGGGCAGGATGCTGGGAGGGAGGGGAGGGCTGGAGGTGAGCCTGCTGCCTTCACTGCCACTTACCGGGTTGTGCCAGTCCTGTGGCAGCCGTAGTTCCACTTCCGATGCGTTCTGGTTGGGACCCAAAATATTGAGGGTACTTGAGCACCCACAGAGTTGGCGCCTCATGGTATCCTCTCTACATCTCATGGTGGGGCAGAAAAGAGATGATCAAAATGATGGTCTCTCCAAAAATTAACTATATTCTGAGTTTCCATATCATCAAGCTGATCAATCCATAGACTGGTGGGTTGTGTCCATCTACCAGCAGGTGGAGATAGAGAGCAATCCTTTTGCCTCCCTATATGTGGTCATGTGCTGCCGGAAACTCCTCAGTATGTTCTCTATCTCAGCAGGTGGTGGTCACACACAGCAGCAGCTCTGGCTAGGCCTCCAAGCCTAATTTTTAGGTTTTGTTGAGTGCCTGGGGTTGAGGGCTCTTCTTGAGCAAGTGCAAACCTGGTGGCGCCAGGTCCCTCCTTTTCTCCCCCCTCCCGCTGGCTCCGTTAAAAAAAAAAAAAAAAAAAAATTTTGAACGTCCTTAAAGTCGTTTATTTCGACGTTTATTTAAACGTTTATTGCAGCTACTCACTGGGACACCAGGTCGTTACAGCTCGGAGCGGAAAGCAGGTAATTTTTACCTTTTTATAGCGGGCAGGGGGTTCCCCGATTGATCTCCACGTGGCATATGGCGTCGGAGGGCGAGGGCGCAAAGAGTCGCTCCCCGGATCGCTTAGGCGCTTCTAGAGGGGATGCGGGGGTCTTAAAGTCTGATTCGCCCTTGTTGGGTGACAGTTTCGTGACCGATGAGTGTCCCGGTCCTTCCTCCGGTGTGGCGGTTTTTCCCGCCATAAACGCCCATCCCCCGCTGCTCGCCCCCGCCATCTTGGCCGGCCACGCGGCTCGGACGGCTTCTTCATGGGCCGCCCTTGAGGGAGACATTAATGCCATGGACGCCCTTAATTTGGGCGACGGCACCAAAGCGGCTAAAGTTAAGCGCCGTTTTTCCCGCGCGGCTCCTTCGCGGAGTGTCGCGCCGGACGCCATTTTGGATGCGCAGCATGTCTCTCCCCCGCTCTTGCGAGCGCCGGTTGAGGGTGCGTCTAGGGCTGTAGCCCAGGCTGCGGAAGTGCACAGTCTGGGGGGTTTCTCCCCCGAGTTTGTTTTGCTGCTGCATCAGGCCTTCCTTATGCAAAACGCTGCCCCTGCTCCCTCGTTTGGTAAAGAGGTTGAGGTCCCCGGAGGTAAACGCCCTCGGGTTGATTCCCAGGCCTTGGAGGACCTTGTCTCCTCCGATGTAGATGAGGGCAGCGTATCTGAGTTCTCCCAACGGTCCTTTGCGGATTCCTTGGAGGAGACGGAAACCCGCTCGGTTGGAGCGGATGACCCCTCTGCAGCGCGGCTTTTTAGCTCAGAGGATTTGCCCAACCTGTTAGTGCAGGCCATGGGCATTTTGAAGATTTCCTCTCCGGAGGACGTCTCTCCCTCAGCCCCTGTTGGCTCTGCCATTATGCTGGGGACGAAACGCCCGCCTAGAACCTTCCACGTGCATGATGCCATGCACACCCTAATTTCGGCTCAATGGGATGTCCCGGAAGCGAGCCTCAAAGTGGCTAGGGCTATGTCCCGCCTCTATCCTTTGCCTGAAAGTGAACGTGAGGCCTATCTGTGGCCTACCGTGGATTCTTTAATCACTGCAGTGACTAAGAAAACGGCTTTGCCGGTGGAAGGTGGCACGGCCCTAAAGGACGCCCAAGACAGAAGATTGGAGGCAGCCTTAAGGTCGTCCTTTGAGGCGACTGCTTTAAGTTTGCAGGCCTCGGTTTGCGGTTCCTATGTGGCCAGGGCGTGCCTGACTATGGTGCAGCGGGCTTCCCCCTCGGATCATTCCTTGAGGGCTGATTGGCCGGCCCTGGAATCGGGCTTAGCCTATTTGGCAGACTTGCTGTATGATGTCTTGAGAGCCTCAGCTAAAGGCATGGCTCAGACAGTCTCTGTGCGGCGGTGGCTTTGGCTGAAACATTGGTCTGCTGACCACGCCTCTAAATCCCGCCTGGCTAGATTGCCTTTTAAAGGCAAGCTGCTCTTTGGGGTCGAGCTGGACAAAATCGTGACCGATCTCGGCACGTCTAAGGGCAAGAAGTTACCAGAGGTCAGGGCTTGGGCTAGTACTCGTTCCGGTACCTCCAGAGGACGGTTTCAGGAAGCCCGTCGGTACCGCCCGGGCAGGTCGGGCTCCTCTGTCCCCTCTTCCTTCAAGAGGACTTTCTCCCCCAAGCAGCATTCCTTTCGCAGAGACCGCCGTCCAGGAGGTGCTCCCTCCGGTCCTCCCCCAGGGTCTCGTACCCAATGACGGGGCCTTGGTCCACGCCCCAGTGCAGATTGGAGGACGGCTGTCCTCGTTTCTGGGCGAGTGGACCACAATAACTTCAGACGCTTGGGTGCTGGAAGTCATCAGAGACGGCTACAAGCTAGAGTTCTGCCGACCCTTAAGAGACGGGTTTGTACTCTCTCCCTGCAAGTCTCCGGTCAAAGCTGTGGCAGTGCAGCAGACCTTGGACAACCTGATCCGCCTGGGTGCGGTCGTTCCGGTGCCAGAAAATCAGATTGGCAAGGGACGTTACTCCATTTACTTTGTGGTACCAAAGAAAGGAGGTTCTGTCCGGCCTATCCTCGACCTCAAAGGGGTCAATCGGGCCTTGAAAGTGCGGCACTTTCGCATGGAGACTCTCTGCTCTGTTATAGCGGCAGTGAAGGCAGGAGAGTTCTTGGCTTCCTTGGACATCAAGGAAGCGTACCTGCATATTCCCATCTGGCCTCCTCATCAACGCTTCCTGCGTTTTGCAGTCCTGGGACGACACTTCCAGTTCAGAGCCCTCCCTTTCGGGTTGGCTACTGCTCCGCGGACCTTTTCCAAAGTAATGGTGGTCATCGCGGCCTTCCTGCGAAAGGAAGGAGTACAAGTCCATCCTTATCTGGACGACTGGTTGATCCGAACCCCCTCTTATGCAGAGTGCGGCAAAGCTGTGAACCGGGTGGTTGCTCTTTTGAGCTCCCTGGGGTGGATCATCAACTGGGAGAAGAGCCAGCTGCGCCCGACTCAGTCCCTGGAGTATCTGGGAGTTCGATTCGACCCCCAAGTGGGCAGAGTGTTCCTGCCAGACAATCGGATTGTCAAACTTCAGGCTCAGGTGGACCAGTTCCGAGTAGCCTCTCCTCTTCGGGCTTGGGACTATGTGCAGCTGTTGGGCTCTATGACGGCCACGATGGAAGTAGTGCCCTGGGCCAGGGCTCATATGAGACCACTTCAACACTCTCTGTTGCAGCGCTGGACTCCGATGTCGGAGGATTATGCTGTGCGCCTTCCCTTGGACCCAGCAGTGCGCAAGGCGCTGAGCTGGTGGCTGCAGACAGACAAGTTGTCTGCAGGAATGCCTCTGGTGACCCCAGAGTGGATTGTCGTCACGACGGACGCCTCTTTGACGGGCTGGGGAGCCCACTGCTTGGGAAGGACAGCGCAGGGGCTCTGGTCTCCTGCAGAGGCAAAGTGGTCTATCAACCTCCTGGAACTCAGAGCCATTCAGTTTGCGCTTTTGGAGTTCATCCCGGTACTGGCGTTGAAGCCAGGACGGGTCCTGTCGGACAATGCCACTGCTGTGGCCTATGTCAACCGCCAGGGAGGTACCAAGAGTGCCCCTCTAGCCAAGGAGGCCATGAATCTATGCCAGTGGGCGGAAGCGAACCTGGAACAGCTGTCAGCGGCCCACATTGCCGGAGTCATAAATGTCAAGGCGGACTTTCTCAGTCGCCATACCTTGGAGCCCGGAGAGTGGCAGCTATCTGCTCAGGCGTTTTTGGACATCACGAAGCGCTGGGGCCAGCCGAGCCTAGATCTGATGGCGTCATCGGCCAATTGCCAAGTGCCGCGCTTTTTCAGCAGAGGACGGGACCCTCGATCCCTGTGGCTGACACAAGAGCTTCTCTATGTGTTCCCGCCCTGGCCCATGTTGGGCAGGGTGCCAGACCGGGTGGCAAAGCATCCGGGCCGGATAATCCTGGTGGGTCCGGATTGGCCCAGACGTCCCTGGTATGCGGACTTGATCAGGCTCTCAGTCGACGATCCTCTGCGACTGCCTGTGGAGCAGGGCCTGTTACATCAGGGTCCCGTGGTGATGGAGGATCCCTCCCCCTTTGGTCTTACGGCCTGGCTATTGAGCGGCAGCGTCTGAGAAAGAAGGGCTTCTCAGACAAGGTCATCGCCACTATGCTGAGAGCGAGGAAGCGCTCTACTTCTACTGCTTACGCCAGGGTTTGGCGTACCTTTGCAGCGTGGTGTGAAGCAGGCTCACTTTCTCCCTTCACTGCTCCAATTTCTTCAGTGTTGGCGTTCCTGCAAGAAGGTCTGGAGAAAGGCCTGTCGCTCAGTTCCCTTAAAGTCCAGGTAGTGGCTCTGACTTGCTTCCGGGGCCGCCTGAAGGGTGTTTCCCTGGCTTCACAGCCAGATGTGGTGCGATTTCTCAAGGGAGTTAATCACCTGCGCCCTCCTCTGCACTCTGTGGTGCCTGCATGGAATCTCAATCTGGTGCTAAGAGCATTGCAGAAGCCGCCTTTTGAACCCTTGTCGAGGGCATCTCTGAAAGACCTGACGTTGAAAGCAGTCTTTTTGGTGGCTATCACTTCAGCCAGAAGAGTTTCCGAGCTCCAGGCGCTCTCATGTCGAGAGCCTTTTCTGCAGTTCACTGAGGCAGGAGTGACTATTCGCACAGTGCCTTCCTTCCTGCCCAAGATTGTTTCTCGCTTCCATGTGAATCAGCAGCTCTGTCTCCCTTCCTTTCGTAGGGAGGACTACCCAGAGGAATACTCTGCTCTCAAATGTCTGGATGTGAGACGAGTCATCATCAGATACTTGGAAGTGACCAATGATTTCCGGAAATCGGATCATCTGTTTGTCCTGTTTGCAGGTCCTCGTAGGGGTCTGCAGGCTGCTAAGCCTACAGTGGCAAGATGGGTCAAGGAAGCCATTGCAGCGGCTTATGTGGCCGCGGGGAAGGTGCCGCCTATCCAGCTGAAGGCTCACTCCACAAGAGCTCAGGCGGCCTCGATGGCAGAGGCCGGTTCCGTCTCCTTGGAAGAGATATGCAAGGCGGCAACTTGGGCTTCGGCCCATACATTCTCCAAGCATTACCGCTTGACTGTGGCTGCTCGGGCGGAGGCCCGGTTTGGAGCTTCAGTGTTGCGGTCAGGGATTTCTATGTCCCGCCCTGGGTGAGTACTGCTTCGGTACATCCCACCAGTCTATGGATTGATCAGCTTGATGATATGGAAGGTAAAATTATGTATCATACCTGATAATTTTCTTTCCATTAATCATAGCTGATCAATCCATAGTCCCTCCCAGATATCTGTACTGTTTATATTCTGGTTGCATTTCAGATTCAAGTTTAGTCTTCAGTTCCTGTTCAGGAAGACTTCGTGTTCAAGTTATTTTTTCACTTGGATTCTTCAAGAGTTGAGACGAGTTTGTGTTACAGTGAGCTGCTGCATTCCTCTCCCCTCCGTTTTACGGGGCTGGATTGAGATTTAAATTCTGCCGGCACTCCCTCCCGCTTCGTGCGGCTGTAGGGCAGCTTTGTACCCCTCCCGCTTCGGCGGTGTTAGGGTCAGTCAGCTCCTCCCGCGGTTGCGGTTGCAGGATAAGCCAGATCTCCTCGCATCGGCGGGTGTGGTGTCCCTCCCCCGCTCCGCGGGGATGAGCTGGACGGATTCCCCTCCCCCACTTGTGTGGGGATGAGCTGGGTTATTTCCCCTCCCCCGTTTCGGCGGTGGTGAGCTGGGCAGAGTGTCCCTTTGTGGGTGTAATTCTCTAAGTGCTGAGTCCTGCGGATGGAGCTTTGATATCGACATACTGAGGAGTTTCCGGCAGCACATGACCACATATAGGGAGGCAAAAGGATTGCTCTCTATCTCCACCTGCTGGTAGATGGACACAACCCACCAGTCTATGGATTGATCAGCTATGATTAATGGAAAGAAAATTATCAGGTATGATACATAATTTTACCATGATCCCCTTATTGCTTCACAACACATTTTACAAACATGCGTGGGATAAACACAAAGGAATCCTGTTTGTTTAGAAGAAATGGATCTACAGAATCTTAGTGGACCTTGGGTGGCAACGCCACTAATTGGGAAGCAAAACCAGTGCTGGGCAGACTTCTTTGGTGTACGCTCTGATTGTAACTGAATAGATATGGATGGGTTGGAGTCTAAATTTAAAGGGCATTGACGTTAGCTTCAGAACTTTTAATACAAGAACAGTGCTGGGCAGACTTTTACGGTCTGTGTCCTGAGAATGGCAAGGACAAATCAAACTCGGGTATACATATAAAGTATCACATACCATGTAAAATGAGTTTGTCTTGTTGGGCAGACTGGATGGACCGTTCGGGTCTTTATCTGCCGTCATTTACTATGTATGTTACTATATACATCCAGATATATATATTTTTCTGTTCCTGGAGTGCTCACATTCTGAATTTGTACCTGAAGCAATGAAGGATTAAGGGGTCATTTTACAAAGAATTCATACCAATTAGTGTCAATAATTACTATTACTACTACTTAACATTTCTAAAGCGCTACTAGGGTTACGCAGCGCTGTACAGTTTAACAAAGAAGGACAGTCCCTGCTTAAAGGAGCTTACAATCTAAAGGACAACATGTGCAGTCAGCTTCCAATCTAATGGACAACATGTGCAGCAGTCAATTGGGGCAGTCTAGGTTTCCTGGATAAAGGTAAAATGATTAGGTGCCGAAGGTGACATTGAAGAGATGGGCTTTGAGTAAGGATTGTTAAGTGGCAATTATCAGTGCTGATTGGCTTAACTAATTAAGTTGTGCGCACAAATCCAGATGACTGGATTTGTATATTTCTGCACACAACTTAAGTCACACTTATAGAATCAGGGGTTAAAGCACCTTAGTAAATGTACCTCTTTGTAATTTGTAATTATTTGACTTAGGGATCCCTTTAATAAGCTGCGGTAAAAAGTGGCATTAACACGTCCTTAAGTGGGTTTTTCCCACATGCTAAGACCAATTTCTTTGCAGCAGTGAAAAGGCTGATTTTTCCTTTTTTGCTTTAATGGCATTGCGCTAATGTCACCATTAGCACATAGCCATTACAAAGCAATTACTGCAGGAGCACTTACAATACTTAGGGCCTCTTTTACAAAGCTGCGCTACCGATTCCTGCGTGACAAATTGAGAGGAAGCCCATAGGAATTGAATAGGCCCTTATTTTGTAGGCAGTGAGGGCTCCTGTTGTAATCCTGCACTTATCAGTTAGCGAACGGTAATGTGGACACAATGATTAGTGCTGGAATGCCCACTCTTCACCACCATACATGCCTCCTTCATGCTAAAATGAAAAATATTTTTAATGTGCAAGTAACGCACACCAATTGGGAGCGTACCACAGGATACCTGATTGCGACCTGCAGTCAGCCTTTTTAAGTTGCAGTATGTGTGCGCTAGCATTTATCACTGCTTAGTAAAAGGACGCCTTCGTTTTTATTGTACTCTACTTTGAGTTTTTGGTTAGAACATAAGAACATAAGAGTAGCCATACTGGGTCAGACCAATGGTCCATCTAGCCCAGTATCCTGTTTTCCAAACAGTGGCCAAGCCAGGTCACAAGTACCTGGCAGAAACCCAAATCGTGGCAACACTCCATACTACAAATCCCAGGGCAAGCAGTTGCTTCCCATGTCTGTCTCAATAGCAGACTATGGACTTTTCCTCCAGGAATTTGTCCAAACCTTTTAAAAACCCAGATACGTAACTACTGTTACCTCAAAGAGGTCCAGAGCTTAACTATTCGTTGAGTGAAAAGATATTTCCTCCTATTTGTTTTAAAAGTATTTCCATGTAACTTCCTTGAGTGTCCCCTAGTCTTTGTACTTTTGGAATGAGTAAAAAAGAAAAAAAATCGATTTACTTTTACTTGTTCTACACCACTCAGGATTTTTTTTACCTCAATCAAATCTCCCCTCATCCATCTCTTTTCCAAACTGAATAGCCCTAACCTCTTTAGCTTTTCCTCATAAGAGAGGAGTTCCATCCCCTTTATCATTTTGGTCGCTCTTCTTTGAGCCTTTTCTAATTCCGCTATATCTTTTTTGAGGTACGGTGACCAGAACTGAATGCAATACTCAAGGTGCAGACACACCATGGAGCGATACAAAGACATTATAGTATTTTATTCACCATCCCTTTCCTAGTAATTCCTAGCATCTTGGTTTTTTGGCCTCCATCGCACACTGAGCAGATTTCAGTGTATTATCTACAATGTCACCCAGATCTTTTTCTTGAGTGCTGACCCTCAAGGTGGACCTTAGCATCAGGTAACTACGATTCAGATTACTCTTTCCAATGTGCATCAGCTTGCATTTGTCTATATTAAATTTCATCTGCTATTTAAATAGACTATAAATTCTTGATTAAATTAAAATTGAAATTATATTAAATTTTAAAATAGAATACTAGAAATTAGGTCCTTTTATAAATATTGTAATTCTGTTTGTTATAGGTTGACACAATAAATTTCATACATATCAGTTACAACTTTGGAGATAGATTTTTGATGTGATACAAATTTTTTCCTTTAGAAAAAATATAACTGAGAAGATTTCAGATTCTAGGGAAGAATGGTTGTTCACAGGTTGGTGCTTTTATAAAATGTATTTCTGGCCACTTGGTGTCCCTCTTGATCTGTGTTTAATTTATTTTTACTGAAAGGAGGATACATATTACTAGTTTCAGACTAATATTTTCTCCGACAAAGGTTATTGAATGAATATGCCTGCTATTGATCATGGCAAGATTTCAACACCCTGCTGTCTTCACAGGTTAAAAATGATCAGAAAACACATGGCTTTCATATTCCAGCTTTTTTCTAACAGTGCTTCTGCTAACTCATTATTCGCTTTTGAACATGCAGAAATAAAGATCAAAAAATAAACAAACAAAAAAGATGATACCTTTTTATTGTACTAACAATACATTTCTTGGTTTGCTCTTGAAAGTTAACACCCCCTTCCACAAGACCAATAGAATGAGCAGGTCAGAGCAAAAGATTTAAGCCCATTCCTATCAGAGATATACTGCATGAATCAAAATAATATTTTTATTTGATATCAGTCCTGAATCAAGCTGGTGATTTTTCCAGTTTCACACTATTGTACTCCTCACTTAGTCCTCTTATATTATACACGAGGAGCTCAGTAGTTGGTGGCAGTGGCGTAGCCAAGGGTGGGCTTGGGTGGGCCCAGGCCCACCCACTTGCAGCTCAGGCCCACCAGTAGCAGCACACCTATGATGTGGCCGGCAGAGATTCCCAAGCTGAAAACTCCCAACAACTGTCCCTCCTGCAAACCTTATAAATAGCAAATCTTCACCTGCAGGAAGCAGCAACTGATACATACTGCTTACACCGGCCCCACAGCCTTCCCATTGACGTATTCCCGCCTATGCGGAAACAGGAAGCTGCATCAGTGGGAAGGATGTGGGGCCTACATGAGTAGTGTGTATTAGTTGCTCCTCACTGAAAATCTGAAATTTAAAAGGTGTGCAGGAGGGATATTTAAGAGACCATATGGCATGCAGGCGAGAGGAGAGACCAAATCACCTATGGGATGGGGTGGGGCTCTTCTGCCCACCCATCTTGGACCCAGGCCCACCCAAAATTGGGTGTCTGGCTACGCCCCTGGTTGGTGGGATGGTAGTTATATAACTATACAGAGATAAGTTATACATATAAGGCTAGATTCTATATATGGCACCTGAAAAATCCACGTGGAATAAATTTCTACCTAAGCATATTCTATAAGTGGCACCTAGATTTAGGAGCAGTATATAGAATGTGCTTAGTTGATGTCTTAGCACTTAGAACAACGCGTATCCATTTATACTAAGGGAAATGTGGCGTAAATATCGACAAATAGATTTATGCGCAGAGCGGCATATTCTATAACAATGCATGTAAATTTTGGAATGCCCACAAAACACCCTTTCCCCCACCTATAACCACGCCCCTTTTTGGCTCTGTGCATTAGAATTTAGGCACTGTGCGTTATAGAATACGCTTAGCTAGTTATGCCCATAAATTCTAATTATTGCCAATTAGTGCTCAGTATTGCTTGTTAAGTGCTGTTAAAAACATTGATTGGCTTGTTAAGCCAATTAAATTACATGCGTTGTTATAGAATATGCTTGGATTTGGGGGCAGAACGCTAGGCGCGATATACAGAATCCCAGGGATAAAGTCCTAAGTATCTTTAGAGAGAATGAACGCACAAGTGTTGCCTCTGAATACACATATATATCTTTATATAAATAACTAGTCCATGTAAAGTTACACTTGCTATCTGTGCAGCAGTACTTATGTATATGCCTTATATAGATAGCACCTGAATAAGAGGAGCCAAGATGATCAAGGAGTAAAAAGAAGCACCACAGGAGCCTTAAATCACCGATGAACGTTTATTAAAAATGACCTGACAAGGCTGTGTTTCAGCCTGTGCCTGCAGGCATCAGGGGTCCTAACAAAACTGAAAAAATATATAAATACATATACATAAACAAATGGGTGATTTTATGAAAGACAAGGTTTTAGACCCTGCTGAGGACCTTCCTAAATTCTGCCCAAATTTAAAGGGGTTGACATTCAGCAGGCGTCACTTTGCATTTTGTTGACTGTTACTGCCGGTATACCTGGAAAGTCAATGCCAGGCCATTTCTGGGTTTACGGAGCCCAAAAAAACATTGCTGGTTAAGTGCAATATTCATCAATTAACTGGCTATGGTGAACCACATAAAGATAGAACTGACTTTTATGTGGTCCTATTTATGCAGTTACTTTGGCCGGTTAAGTGCTGAATATCGGTACTTAGGGTTTTTTTTACTAAGGCGCGTTGGCGTTTTTAGCGCACATTAAAAATAGGCACACACTAAACACTAAAGACACCCATAGGAATACATTGACATCTTTAGCATTTAGCACATGCCAAAAACGCCAGCATGCCTTATTAAAAGACCCCCTTAATCGACCAAGTGCTGACTCTGCCGCAGAATGCTCCCAAAATCTGGTTATGAGTTGGGCACTTATCAGACATTTCAGTGACATTAACCGGTTAAGTGCCACTGAATGTGACTGGTTAGCCCCGAATAAAATATTTACCTGGCCAGGGCTGTTTCTGGCCAGTTAAATCGGTTTGAACATTGACCTCAATATGACATACTTTGACCAATATTTAAAAAAAAAAAAAAAAAAAAAGCTGAGCTCCTTAATTTATGTTCCTGTTAGCCTCCTAAATTTGTGCCCTATTTGCCCTATTTTCAGCCAAATTTAGTAGCATAACTTTTCAGTTGAAAATTCATCTTTTTAGTTGAAATCTCTTTTATTAAGAAATAATAGTGTAACAATTTGTAAACAACATAAAAAAGTTTGAACATTTCTTAAATTTCCTCTCATTAGTCAGAAAACATATAGCTAACAACTCCCATCTATGCTTTTTTTGTGGTGCTTACTTGATGTCTTCTTTCCAATATTCTCTCATAACTTCTAAATAAACTAAACAATTCTATCATAGATGTACAAGTTGATGATGAGTTTTATTGCAACAGAAACCAAAAAGTCAAAAAGACACGTGGCCTTAGGTACATATTCAGGAAGAAACAATGACTTCCATATGATTGACTTGGCACCCTGTCAAAAGAAACCAGACAAAAGAAACCAGACAAAAAAGTTCCAAACAAAAAAAGTTCCCGATATAAAAGTCCCTGACAAAATAGACTCCTGACAAAAGGGCCTGATGAAATAGATTTACTGAGAAAGTCCACGGCTTGTCACTTGAAAGTCCTGGCACCTGCCTACAGCTTGACTTCACTATCCACACTTGGTATCTAGTGAGAATCATAAATCTGCTTGACAAGATAATCCAGCTTGATTAAGGGGTTTCCCTGACCTGTTTTGTGTAGAGTCTATTTTGTCTTGGGGTTTTTTTTGTCATGGTCTATTATGTTGGGGTGCCGATTGACTTAAATTAATTTGCAAAATAGCAGAAGTCCCAACTGATCCTTTACTTGACCAGCAAAGATCATCATGAAGAAGTCCACCCCATTTAGTTTTAACAGGTGTCCATAAAACAAGTAAGAAAAGATCTAAGAGCTGTAGAGACAATATGGAAGAAATAAAAAAAAACGATACCTTGGCGATATATAGGATTATATTGGCTGAATATCAGTGATTATGTGACAAAGAAAGGAGTATGTACTTCAAAGAGAAGATTAAGGCTTCCCTAAATAAACCTAGAGAACTATTTCATACAGTAAAATACTTAATAGAGGGAAGGAAAGATGAGTTAACTAAAAATGTTGACCCTCAGGATTATGCAGTTTGGCTAAATCAGAAACGTAATACAAAAATATCAACCCAAAATTTGATAATTTAGTTTTGCCCGCATCAAAAGTAGTGGACCATGCGTGGAATTCATTCCACATGGTAGATGAAACCATGGTAGAGAATCTGGTGAAGAGCTTATTTCCCACCAGTGCTCAAGTAGATCCCTGCTCCTCGACAATATTTAGATCAATGCCAGAGCAGGGGCGTAGCCAGACCTCAGCGGGAGGGGGTCCAGAACCAGAGGTCGGGGGGGGGGGCACAGTTTAGCCCACCTCCCCCAGCTGCTGACCCCCTGCCACTCTTGACCCCCCCTGCCACTGCCGCCCTCCCCTGTCGCTGCCACCGCCACCAGGTACCTTTGCTGGCGGGGGTCTCCAACCCCCGCCAGCCAAAGTCTTCTTCAGCGCCGGACTCCGGCGCCTTCGCTGATCTGCTTCTGTCAGTCCTGACTCGTGATGTCCTGCGTGCACATCCTGCACGGGGCTACATACAGGACGTGCACACAGGACGTCTGGAGTCAGGACTGACAGAAACAGATCAGCGAAGGCGCTGGAGACTGGGGAGGGTCAGCAGCGGGGGGAGGGGGGATCGAAAGTGGCGGGGGAGGGTCGGCGGCAGGAGGGGTCAAAAGTAGAGGGAGCCAGGGCTAAATCTGTGGGGGCCCATGCCTCCGTGGCCCCACCTTGCTACGCCCCAGAGATAATTGTTCCTTTTTTGAAAAATCTAGTGAACAAATCTCTGCAAGAAGGTTTAGTAATGGACTCACTTAAAGAGGCAACTGTTAAGCCATTATGTAAAAAATCATCACTGGATATAAGAATAATGAATAACTACAGACCTATCTCAGTTGTACCGTTCTTAGCAAAAACTTATTGATTTTTGCTAAGAACTTATTGCACCAATTAATGGAATTCATAGAAGAAAATCATTTGTTAAATGGCAGTACTGTTTAACTTATTTATGGCATCCCTAGGGAATGTTTTTGATTTAACATATCGTATAGAATATACACAGATGATGCACAATTCATTATTCCTGTTAACAAACATGATTAGGATTTAACTGTACAACTGAAGAATATTTTTGACAAAATTGTTCATTGGATGGGTCAAGCTAAGATGTCTTTAAATGTTGCAAAGACAGAAATAACGTATGTAGGTAGGACTCTGGATCCATCTCTATCAGGAATGTTTGAATATCAGGGTGACAAAATGGTCATGATGCCCTTTGTCTATAATCTGGGAGTCTTCCTAGACACTAATCTAAGTATGCAAAAACATATAGACCATGAGATTTCTGCCTCTTTTTTTCAACTTCAATGCCAGGCCATTTCTGGGTTTATGGAGCCCCAAAAAACATTGCTGGTTAAGTGCAACATTCATCAACTAACTGGCTATGGCAAACCACATAAAGATAGAACTGACTTTTATGTGGTCCTATTTATGCAGTTACCTTGGCTGGTTAAGTGCTGAAAGATATGGTAACACCATATGATTTTCAGACAATTGTACAGAGCTTGGTACTGACAAAGATTGATGTAACTCTCTATTCCTGGGAATGTCATCAACCTGAATCCAAGCTCTGCAGGTCATCCAAAATGTAGTAGCACGACTGATCACTGGAATCTCAAGGTCTGAACACATTACTACAACACTAAAAAATTACACTGGCTTCCTGAAACATACAGAATTCAATTCAAGACTCTGATATTGACTCATCAACGTATATTTGGGAGTGTTCCAGCCTACTTTCGAAATACCCTGCAATCATATAATCCAAAATAAGCACTAAGATCCGAAATGAGACATCCCATCAGCTCTGTTTACCTTCAGCTAAAGCATATAATCACGCAGAGACAAAACTGCGGGCCTTCTCTATCGTTGCCCCATCCTTATGGAATGCTTTACAATTGAAGTGGCTGCTAAAAACACATCTGTTTGTGAAAGCCTTTTTGGCTACATGAAGAATTACCTGATTGCCCTGATTGCCTCCTGCTTTTTTTTTTTTGTCTTTGTTTTGGTCAGAACCATCTTTCTTGGTCATGTCTTAGCGTCATGTGCTTAGCGATTAATACATGTTTAAGCCTATCAGGCTTACTTTCGAAAGAGAAGGGCGCCCATCTTTCGACACAAATCGGGAGATGGGCGTCCTTCTCTCAGGGTTGCCCAAATCGGCATAATTGAAAGCCGTTTTTGGGTGTCCTCAACTGCTTTCCGTCGCGGGGATGACAAAAGTTCACAGGGGCGTGTCGGAAGCGCAGCGAAGGCGGGACTGGGGCGTGGCTAACACATGACCGTCCTCGACCGATAATGGAAAAAAGAAGGGCGTCCCTGATGAGCACTTGGGTGACTTTACTTGGCCCATTTTTGCTTACGATCAAGCCTCAAAAGGTGCCCCAACTGACCAGATGACCACCGGAGGGAATCGGGGACGACCTCCCCTTACTCCCCCCGTGGTCACTAACCCCCTCCCACCCTCAAAAAAACCTTTTTAAAATATTTTTTGTCAGCCTCTATGCCAGCCTCAAATGTCATACCCAGCTCCCTGACAGCAGTATGCAGGTCCCTGGAGCAGTTTTAGTGGGTGTAGTGCACTTCAGGCAGGCAGACCCAGGCCCATCCCCCCCACATGTTACACTTGTGGTGGTAAATGTGAGCCCTTCAAAATCCACCTGAAACCCACTGTACCACATGTAGGTGCCCCCGTCACCCCTTAGGGCAATGGTAGTGGTGTACAGTTGCGGGGAATGGGTTTTGGGGGGGGGGGGCTCAGCACCCAAAGTAAGGAAGCTATGCACCTGGGAGCAATTTCTGAAGTCCACTGCAGTACCCCCGCCCGGTTGGTGTCCTGGCATGCTAGGGGGACAAGTGCACAATGAATGCTGGCTCCTCCCACGACCAAAGGGCTTGTATTTGGTCATTTCTGAGATGGCGTCCTCGGTTTCCATTATGGCCGAAAATTGGGTACAACCATCTCTAAGGATGACCATCTCTAAGGTCGACCTAAATTTTGCGATTTAGGCGTCCCCAAACGTATCATCGAAACAAAAGATGGACGCGTATCTTGTTTCGATAACACTTCACCAGGACGTCATGCAAGGACGTCCTCAGGAAAACTTGGGCGCCCCTTTCGATTATGCCCCTCCACGTATGTAACTATTGTCACACACCTTGGGTAAAGGCGGGACATAAATGAAGTAAATAAATAAATAAGGATCAATGATATAAAAATATTGATTGAATAATTGTTTCTGAGCTAGAGGAATGTTGGCAATGCAACCAAAAAAGCTGCCACTGATGATCTGATAACATGGCTTGGAAATCATGTTCCTATATCTTTTGCTTTATAACACAGTTCCTTCTGGTCAAAGTCTGAAAGAGCTTATAAATAGAAGAAGTGATACTCTTAGATGCCATAAGTTTAACAAATAAAATGGATAGCCACCAACTACTTGGTAAGTTCCCCAGATCAATCTTGGAACACTGTATTGCATTATGCAGTTGGAGCCATGCATAAAACTGAGCAGCTGGAAGGCCAAATTGCTCTTTGAGGGGTACTTTTACGAAGCTGTGGTAAAAGGGGGTATGCGTTGAGGCCCCCTTTTACCGCAGCAGGTAAAAGGCTGTCTATTTTTTGACAAAGAAATGGTCATGCAGTAAGTGAACCATTTACAGCACGGTCATTTCGGTGGGGAGCCCTTACCGCCATCTATTGAGATGGTGGTAAGGGTTCCTGCGCTAACCCAGCTGGAACTGGGCAGCATGCGGCACTGCTCGATTACTGCCAGTTAAGTTCCAGTGCTATAAAAATAGGGCATATTTTTGTAGCGACGGAAATGGTGTGAGCTAGAGGTAGGAACTACCGCCAGGCGTCTGCGGTATTTCCGGATTGGCAAACAGTAAGCCCACAGTGGGCTTACCGCTGCTTTGTAAATGGGCCTCTGAAAGCTTGAAAAGACTTAAATCTACCGTTTTGTAAATGTTGCCACAATGTCCAGATTTGACTATGTTGCCAAACTGACCAATGTATTGGCCTATTTGCTATTAGAAATTTTGACTTATTCCAAATTAACATTGGCATCATATTGCTTTGATTTTCTATGCGCAACTGCTCCAGTCAATGAAAAGCCAACAGAGACTGGAAATTGCAGGAAACTTTTTCCCTCTTGAATAAGAGGTCATTTCAGCTAAATAATATAATGGGATTCGACCCATTAGGGATTCCTCTAATAGCAACGAAACAGGCTTATACATGTTAACATATAACTAAATTCAATAACTTCCTTGCCTCAACAAATTTGGAATTCTCTTCCTAAATCAATCAAGTTTACAGATGATTACCTAACTGTCTTCAAAAAACACATTTCCGCAGTCTGGACTTTCTGAATACAAAGAACTCTATTTGAATTTTACCCACACCCTTTTCTTAATCTCGTTTCCTATCTAGTCCTGCCTAATTATGCTCTCACCTATCAACCCATAATTATTTGTTTGTCCTTGAGATAATCTAAATCACTGGTTACTTACTGCACATGTATTAATTTCCTTCTTGACCTTATTGTAATGTGTGTTATATTCTGTAATTTATAATGTTTTATTCACTTTATTGTTTGTTTGTAAGCCACATTGAACTTGAGTCTATTTCAGGCTAATGTGGGGTATAAATGTAATAAATAAATAAATAAATAAATAAATAAGTAAGTAAATAAATAAATAACTAAGCCAGAAGATGGTGGACAAAATTTAGTAATTTGACATCTCCATACTGTTTAGATTGTTGCAATTTCTGCATAGCAATTATAGGTGGTTGACCCTGCCATAAACATTTTGAAAGAATGGCTTCTATAGTTTTATAAAAAGTTTTACGGAAGTGCAATACACCATAGACCTGTTATAACTCTGCTCGATATTGTGCGAGATCGGTTACAACATGGTCAGAGATTGGACCACAGATTTTTCTATGTTTCAGGTGCGAGCTAATTAGTCTCGAACTTGCTAGGGTTATTTTAGGCGGTACTTGCCAAATTTAGGAGGCTTCAAGCAAAGCATTAAATGCTAACATGGAAATATATAAAAAAAAAGAAAAAGAAAAGCATGGTCAGTGCAAGAAAAGCTAGAAACTTTAGATCTTTTAAAATCAGGAAAAATCCAAGCGGAGGTGTACAGACATATGGGCGTCGGCGAGTCCACTCTCTGTGGGTGGATCAATAATGAAGCAAACTTATGGCATGCCACAAGTGATTTTGATGCTGATGAAGGTCTCCAACGAAAATGGCTAAAGCAAGCAAGCCATAGCCACCTGGATAAAGCTGCGTTCACTTGATTTGCCCAAGAATGAGCAGAAGGAACACCTATCTCCAGAGAAATAATCAAGAGTCAAGTAGAAAAACTAAAAAAAGGAACTAGACCACCAGCGCAGGATACAAGCAGAGGAGAAGGCTTACATGATTTAAAAAGAGGCATGGCATTCAGAAAGTTGCAATTTCAGAGGGAGTTTGATCGGCTGACACTCAGGCAGCTGATGATTATCCACCAAAGTTAAAAGCTATCATAGAAGAAAGAGATTATATTCCAGAGCAAGTTTACAATTGAGATGAGACAGGACTTTGCAGTCGCATGATTCCTGATTAGACACTAGCCAGTAAATCCAAGGAACAAAGGGTGCAGCGTTTCAGATTGATGAAAGACAGAGTGACATTGCTGTTTTGTGTAAATAAGACTGGCATGCACAAAGTAAAACCACTGTGCATAGGGAAATTGAGGTCCCCCTGGTGTGTTTCCACCACAAAAAATTGCAAATGCTAGCATTTTCTTACTGTCACAGTAAAAACGCATGGATGACTGCCAACATTTTTGCAGAGTGGTTTCACAAACTGTTTGTGTCATCTGTGCACGCACATTTAAGTAATTGGTATCCGGTCTAGCTCGCTTGCTGTTGGCCTTCATTAAAGTGCTTCCTGCTACCTTGCTGGTAATCTTGTGCTATGGAAGCTTAGGCCAACTACTACCTGACTCATCCCTGGACCTCTTTCTGCAAAGCGTGCACCACTTCTGGGCTACTCCTGGTCATTTTTACATTTCACAGATCCTGCCTACCCTCCTGGTGAATCTCAAGACTTGACCAGCTTTGATCCTAACCTGGGTGTGACTTGCCTGCCGCCAATTCGGGCCTACCTAGCCTCCAGGCTAGTTAGGCAGTATAAATGTGGCTGTGGCCCAAGGGCTCACCTTCCCCACACACTCCCCTGGAGTCTATATATGGCAACCAAAATACCCAAGATGTGTAAGCCAATAAGTGCCAATAATTGGGTGCTAATTGGCACCAGTTAGAATTTGGGTGCACATCTTGTTATGCACTATTCTATAACAATGTTGGCCTAAATCCCATCGCGTGCAACCAAAAAGGGGTCGTGGCCATAGGCGATGCACAGGCAGGTTAGGTGCATTTCTAAAATTTGTTCGGTCAAATTGGGCACTTAGTTTCAGCAGGTGTAAGTTCTGGCATCCAAAGTTGGGCACTGAAATCATATCTCAATGGTATTCTATAATGGGCACTCATCTTTGAGTGCCTATTATAGAATAGCATTGAGCGCCGATGTTTGAGTGTCAATTCCTGAACCTAGTCCATTTTGTAGAGTTAATCTGCTAAATAAGGGTAGCCTGTTCTCAAAACAATGATTCCCTTATTTGGCAGACTGGTCCTGCAAGCTGTCCCTCTCCCCAAACTTATTATCACTCAATAAACAAGAACCCCAGTGATGAGAATGAGTAAGAAGGATTTATTATTTAAATATACACACACAAAGGCCCTTTTGGCAACTGGAGTGGAAGAGTAGCCTAATGGTTAGTGCAGTGGACTTTGATCCTGGGGAACTGACTTCAATTCCCACTGCAGCTCCTTGTGACTCTGGGCAAGTCACTTAACCCTCCATTGCCCCTGGTACAAAATAAGTACCTGAATATATGTAAACCGCTTTGACTGGTTTCTTTTGACAGGGTGCCAAAAACCTCAGAAAGGCGTATATCAAGTCCCATTTCCCTTTCCCCTTTTACTAAGCTGCGGTAAAAGGGGCCCTGTGCTAGTGGTGACAGCCATTTTTGTTGCATGCCAGGGCCCCTTTTACCACAGCAGGTCAAAAGGTCAAAAAATGAAATGCCACACCTCCAGTACACACTTGCTGCACAGCCATTTCGGGGGAGCATTTACTGCCACCCATTGAGGTGGCAGTAAGGGGCAGTAACTGGGCAGCGCACGAGGCTGCCTGATAACTACCGGGTAACCCACTGCAGAAATATTTTGTAAATATTTCCACTAGTACCGGAAATGGCACACGTTGGGGGTGGAACTACCGCCAGCACCCATGTTGGGATGGCAGTAGTTTTGGGTCGCCGTGCAGCAACCCTTTAGTAAAAGGGCCCCACAGTAAATAGAAAAATGTAATGAAGCACAGTAACCAGATAAACAGAAACATTTAGAATTAAAGTAAGAGCGTTCAATACTACTGGGCAGGTCTTGCAAGATCCAACCAATGGGGAGTCTGTTGCTGGCTGCGCAGGACATATGCACAGGTATCATACTTCAGATAGGTAAACAAGTACAGTAGCCTCATAATATTTACAGTCAGTCACAGTTAAACAGCGCACTACTGAACAGATTTATTTATTTTTATTTATTCATACTTGTATCCCACAATTATCCAAAAGCGAATTTTGGTTCAATGTGGCTTACATGTAACAACTGTTAGAGATTACATTGATTCAATTACATGATGCTGTGTTTTACAGTGGTTGGCAAGGTAACTATTAGTGCATATGGAATTCTCATTGGGTTTTATGATGATGATGATCAAAATATCCAATGAATTATTGTCACCATTAGGGAAATCCATTTTCAGCTGCACAGGGCATCTGTTCGAGTGTCATAGCTGCTGGTGGCATTGTGTCTGATCCATCCTGAATCCCAGTGCAAATCCAGCCCTCAGTCTAATATTCTTGCAAGGATAACTATGCCATCAGCTACTCCGCCTCCTTCTGCCTTCTCAGTAGATTCAGTTTGTAAGTTCCTCTTTGTGTGTGGAGCTGTTTTTTTTTCCACACATTTCACAATAGCTATGTTTATATTATACTAAGTTAAGATGGTACTTTTAACTGCAGAGACAATTAAATTAGTACACTCCATTACAGAAACAGAAATAAGAAATATTACAATTTGTGTGAGCAAGTTCATGAATTCTTTTCTCATACAATTTCCATCTGTTAAACTTTTCTCACAAATTTGTATTATAACTATACTGGCTATTTAAATAGTATAGCCAGTTTCTGAGTATGTATTTTTCCTCTTAACACACACAAGATTCAAATAAAGGAGTAAGTAAAGGACAACTGAAACCAAAATGAGGAAATACATATAATAAAATGTAAGCCACTGCGGGTTTTTCCACAGAAAGGCAGTCTATCAAGTCTATGACCCTTTATTCTGTACCACTTTATGTATATGTAATTAGATCACATGTTTTGTTGCTTACAGAAATGCAGCCAACACCCCCTCTGTCCCAGTCCTACCTGAAGGGCCAGTCTAGTGGTCTCTGAGGAGGAGGGGGGCATGTTCTTTCCTGCCCGCTGCACTGCTGCTATTGCTCCGCCTGCTGGCGCCGCCGTGTTTTCAAAATGGCGGCCGAGACTTCCTGCAGTAGTCTTGCGGGTCTTCACAGTCTTGCAAGACTTTCACAGGGAGTCTCAGTCGCCATTTTTAAAGTACGGCAGTGCCAGGCAGGGGAAATAGCAGCAGCACAACGGGCAGGGAAGAACATGTTCCCCCCTGCAGAAGCCACTAGATCACTAGTGGTGCGCCTTTAAAGGTAGGAACGGGGAGGGCTGTAGTGTGCGGTGGGCATCCGGGCAGAGCCTCTGAGCCGGTTGCCCGAATGGTCAGTCCGCCCCTGCATTTGGGGTACCCAGACAGTGTTGTGGAATAACTTAGGCAGAGTAAAGAATTTACATGGTGTACTTTGGTATAATCAATGAAAGTATGCAGGAAAATATGAAGAGAAAATATCTAGTATACTTAAAATGAGGGTTGATTTTGGAATTAACCATGTTTGTATGTGCACGATATAAAAAGTGTTCCCGTTGATCTCTATCTCTATGTCTCCATATACATATTCGTATATAAAGAGTGTACAGCATTAACTTTGTGTTGTATACAGATAAGTATAGTTAGTGAAAACACTTACAAAAACATTAAATACATACATATACACACATAGGAAGGAATTCAATAAATGGTACCCAAAATTGTGTGCTGAACAAATTGAACGCTAATCACTATTGTATAAAGAGAGTGCACCGTTTATAGAATAGCTTATGTACACAGTCTAACCTCTAGGATCCAGGAAGCACTGCCCAAACGTCTGCCATCTCATCCCTCCATTAGAGAGCACTATGCTCAGTCATCCCACTGTATTTTCTAGCATGTTTCTGTGATTGTTGAATGTGGGCATTGCTACTTCAGGGTACCTTGGAAACTATTGCACAGAAGCTTTATAGAGGGGGGGGGGGGGGGAAGGGTAAAGGTTAGCATAGGGGCACACCATTCATGTTTCAGCTCTGCCCTTGTCCTTTGTTGGCCAATACAGCCAACTCTGCTGACAACATCATATTTGTGGCATACATACATACAGCCTACATGAGGTTAGCAAACTTTGTGCCAGTCCAGAAGGTCTAGAGGAGGCGGCAATAGAAGTATTGCAACAAAGTAGGTTCACATGTGCATAGGTTCAGAGGGAGGTCTCCACACCCATTCATTTGTTACATGTGGCAATCAAGCCCCAGAAGACTGCACTAGCGGCCTCAGGCCACACATGGGGCAGGGGGGGAGGGGGGGGGAAGCCCTCTCTGTCCATGCAGTGTTCCAAGCAAGCAAAGTGGTAGAAACATTTTGCCTACAAATAGCCACTTAACCTTTCTGTTCCCTTTCCCCTTGTCCAAACAGTTTGAAGACCATGTCCAGGATATGCAATGTGAAACACAGCGGCATGAGCACGGCACTCTGTGTAGTAGCCTCCCACCATGCTCCCCTGGTATGTTTTAGTCAGATTAGTCAGAGTGTTCCCACTGTAGATCACAGACAGGGACACTGCTGGTGGTAGGAAGGATGAACTTCTCGATACAATGCACTGCTGTTACTGATGGAATTGTGGATAACATTCTAAGGTGTGGTCCCTGTGTGTAACCACACTGCACACCCAGGCCCCAGTGTCCTTACCATTACCCCTTACAAACTTGTCTTCTGCTCTGAAATACCCATTGCACCAGGTCTGGATGACTCCACAGCAGCTGGTCACATTTATTTTATTTATTTAGATTTTGTTCACACCTTTTTCAGTAGTAGCTCAAGGTGAGTTACATTCAGTCACACTGGATATTTCTCTGTCCCAGGAGGGCTCACAATCTAAGCTTGTACATGAGGCAATGGAGGGTTAAGTGACTTGCCCAAGATCACAAGGACAGTGGGATTTGAACTGGCCACCTCTGGATTTCAAGACTGGTGCTCTAACCACTAGGCCACTCCTCCACTCCATTGATATTAGACAGGTAATCAGTTTATTCAGGGCTGTAGGTAAGTCAGGTTCAATGGGTATGAGTAGCTGCACATCATCCAGGTAGATACAGAACTGCCACCTTACATGCAGTAGTGGACACTGTAGGGCAGGTTTCTGATTGAGAGTATTGTGGAGGGAAAAGGGAGGATTGGGGGGGGGGGGGGTTCTCTTATTTTAAAAAATTGGTCAAGGGCGAAATGTTAATGCACTGTTTGTCTAGTTCTATGCACCCTGTTTAAAGTGGACTTTTTGTTACCATTTTCTTTGACAATTTACATGATGTATTTTGCGCATATATTTTTGTTTTTGATTTTGTACTGTTCATTGTGACTCTGGGCAAGTCACTTAACCCTCCATTGCCCCTGGTACAAAATAAGTACCTGAATATATGTAAACCGCTTTGAATGTAGTTGCAAAAACCTCAGAATGCCGGTATATCAAGTCCCATTTCCCTTTCCCTTACTTTTGGCTCATTAAAGGTATTAAAAAGAAAGAAAAGAAAACCAATAGGCAGGCAAGGGTTTATATTTCCCCTACATCCATAGAAAGGGCAGGCTGAAAGACAGTTAACAGGTTGCCCCCACCAAGTGATGGACAGGGCTAATAAACCATATAGGACAGGATTCACATGGGGAAAATTGCACTCTTTAAAGGGAGATTAATGGTTTTAGAGAGTAGCAATAAATATCTTAAGGGTGGGGGTATGTGGTGATTAAGGCAGTGACCCAGTTTCTCCTTTTACCCTTGTCCCTATCAGATTCACATATAAAGAACTGCAGGAGAGGTTTAGAGCTAAAAGAGGGGAGAATACCCAGAATGGAGGCCCTAGAGTGGAAAGGGATTTTTCCTGAGGCTGCAGCAGTCCTGCTGCTGGCAGGTGCTGAGGGGGAAAATGTCAGCTCTTAAGAGCCACTAATGGAAAGATGGAAACAGTCCCTGGCAGATGTCCCACTTACATTAGGAATCTACCTTTAAAAATGTGTCTCCTCTTTTCCCTGAGAAGCAAAGAAAGGTTATTCACCCTAGGGGGAAAGGAGGGAGAGGAAGCTCCTGTATTGAAGCAGGTTATTCTAAAAGGGTGGGATGGATCTCTAAGGATTGCAGAGGAGGGAAGTCCCAGACAGTTTCCTTGGAGGACAGTCAGTACATGCTCCGACCCAGAGCTTCTGACTGTCTCTGTCTCTGACCTCCACCAGTGTTGCCAATCTCACATATTTCCCATGAGTTTGGGCTTCTTTTTTTCTGAACTTGCATTTCTTTTTTGTGAAGTCCCGGATAGCTTGTTTTTGGGCTGTTTTTTTTCTGTCTGTGCTTGTTTTTACGCTTGGAATAACTCACAGAAAACCCCCCGCATGTATAGAAAAAACAGTGTCCTTCACTCTTTTCCTTGCTGCTGCAACCTCAATTTTGTTTTAAGAACATAAGTATTGCTATACTGGGACAGACCGAAGGTCCATCAGGTCCAGCATCCAGTGGCTAATTCAGGTTATAAGTACCTGGCAAGATCTCAGAACAGTATAATACATTTTATGCTGTTTATCCTAGAAATAAGCAGTGGATTTCCCTCAAGTCCATTTTAATAATGGCTTATGGACTTTTCTTTTAGGAAGCTATCCAAATCTTTTTAAACCCCACTAAGCTAACTGCTTTTACTACATTCTCTGGCAGCAAATTTCAGAGTTTAATTACACTCTCAACTGATAGACACATGGATCTGCTTTTCCTGCTTTAGATCTTACTCCTTCTCCTCCTGCCAATGTCACCCCTGACAATTACAGATAGGTCTCGCAGAAACTCATACCTGTCAATCTTTTTAACTTTCTCTGTTTTCTTTTCATTTTCTCACAACCAAACAATATGATTAAAAAAATGAAGTTCTAATCCAGAATTTCATGCGAGTTATTCAGTCAGACTGCTTGCTACCAGGGACACTTTAACCACCTATGGAGCCCTGGGCAAACTTTTATGGATGACCCTCCCACCCCCACCAGGGCCAGCCAAGCAGCTTCCATAGCCCCCTGCCAGCCAAACATCTTCCTGCTGAAGCAAGTGCAGTATAAAGGCAGGGGGGGGGGGGGGGGGGGGGATGCTGTCCACTGGCTCTGCACTTTAAAAACAGGAAGTCCATGACAGAAGAGGCAGGACCAGCACAGCCATCAGCTTTGCAGCCTACACAGCAGCTCCACACCATACCACTTGCTTACTTTTTGCTGGAAGCAGGGGGGGTGGGTGGAGGAAGCCACCAGGACCAGAAAGAAGGGGAAGAAAAATGCTGAGATGCCAAGGCTGGCCCATCCCAAACAGTGAGATTGAAGGGCAATGAGTGAGACTTTCTCCTGGTGCATTTAGAGTATGAATTTGGCACAGTGTGAAGGGATTGCAGCCTGAGGAAGGGCTGCTGGTTACTTTTATTGACAAGAATCTCTTGTATTTTGATGTGTGAAATCTAGTATATTTCTTTTGTAGTCTTACCTATAAAATGCAGCAATTTAAAGTTACAATTAAAATAACCCTATGTTAAATATATCAGGCAGAGCAATTGATGCAAAACAAGCAGAAGAAATTACCTGAATTTGCAGTGTTCCTCCTCTTTACTACAGTGAAATTAACTGTGATGTGATTGAAGACCTCTGTCTTGGTGAATTGGAACAACAAACCCAAGGGTGGGTGAGGGGGGTAGGGTGGGAGAGGTTATAAGTGCCTATAGACTGTCTGATCTGAGGGTAATCACTGATTTCTCATTCAAAAAGAACAAAACTGATCACAACAAAAAGCCACAAAATTTCCAGAAACTAGTATAGAAAGGAGAAAAGAGAGAGAGAGAAAGAGAGCGAGAAAATTAGTGTTATAAATAGAAGGAAATATTTTTGCACTAAAAGAATAGTTAAGCTCTGGAACTCACTGCTGGAAAATGTGGTAACAGCAGTTAGTGTATCTAGGTTTAAAAAAAGATTTGGATAAGTTCCTGGAGGAAAAGTCCACAATCTGTTATTGAGATGGACTGCTTGCCCTGGAACTAGTAGCATGTGATGTTGCTACTAATTAGGTTTCTGCCAGGTACTTGTGACCTGGATTGGCCACTGTTGGAAGCAGGATGCAGGACTAAGTGGACCATTGGTCTGACCCAGTATGGCTATTCTTATGTTCTTAAACAGGTTTCTTCCTCCTTTTGTGGTCAATTCAAGAAACTGCAGCAAATGAGCTCTTAATTAAAGCAATATAACGCTGACTAATCCAGACTGCTATAGCAGGACACTCAGGGCAAGCCATTCACAGACTTATTCAGAAATGAATCACCCCAAACAGTGAATTAGAATAAAATGACGCCACACTTATCCCCTGGATGCACTTGGATGCACATTGCCCAGCTTCTCCACATGGTAATTTGTGAGAGGAGGTTCATGAATCCTTTTCCTCTGATGTCACTGTCCGGGCTCATAATCATAGATGTTCTACAGTCCAAGAAGGCTCCTCCATTATTTATGGTGTTAGGGCCTGGGCTCCTTGATGCTTGCTCTGTGGCCTAAGCTGGCCTCTCCACCATCTATGCCTCACTGTCTTTGATATGGTTCTGGTTTACTTTCTATGCATTAGTTTGTTTATGCATAAACAAACAGATGCATTGGCATTCTTGTATTTTTGTAAAATGTGCTTAAAAATAGTTCCATCACAGGAGCCAAATGTTGAACATTTTGGGGACCACTTTTCACTTCTAGAAGTAGAAACCTAAGTGGTTAGGCAGGAAGAAAACCAGAGGTCTATTGAGACCTAGCCTTTTCTGATAGCTGTGTGATAATCCTTATTCACGTATCCAGAGGCAGATAAAAACATTCCAAATGCAATCAGTTTAGCAACATTCTGAAACTAAATTTGCTTAGATGGTTCCTCCAGAGATGAAGTCCAATGGCAGTGTGAGACAATTTTCATTCACGTTTCATGTAATGTTCCTGTTCTGTGGAACGCCAGCACTTTACGAAAGGGAAATTGTTCCCAATCTGCTTGCTTAAGGTTGTTTTCTAATAATATCGGGCTAGGTTGGAAAACAGCAGGGGAAAATCCTTATAGCAGTGATTGACAGTTAAACACAAGACTTCAGACACTCTGGAATTTTAATAGGCACTTGCTGGAGGTAAGTGCCATTCAGTGTAGCAGTTCTATAATGGGTGCTATCTAATGTGGAGTCAGACCCTAGCTGTGGAAATAGGGATGAGGTGGTGGATAAGGGTGGAAACACTTCTGTGCGAATACATTTTTGTCTGGGGCTCCAGTACATTTTGGGCAATAAAACAGAACAAGGGCAACCCCATTTACTTGGTTAAGAAACAAATATTTGAAATTCTTATATGTCTTTGGGAATAAGCGATAAGGAAAAGAGATATGTAAGTATTTTAATCCCTTCTTAACTAAAATGAAAATATATTTTTTCTCACATTCTATAAATGTTTAGAGCATTTTTCTTTTCCTCGTGGCAATATGAATTTACTGTAAAAATAATGGGGCAGATATTCAATGGGAGTTATGTGGTGGTCATCAAGTAGACGATTCATAAGCCCCAATCTGTATGTTGTTTTTAATTATACAGATAATATTGGGCTGTTTACATTGCTAAAAAGTATTTTTGTGGGGGTATCTTGTTTCACTGCAGAGACTCAACCATATACGTGTGAATTACATTGTCCAGTGGGTTTGATCTGATATGTGAGAAAAAACAGTTGTGGGAAAAACTAAAGACCCTTTGATGTAAAAGTTGAAGACAACATGTCCCTTCAGTAGAATAGATTTTTTTTCAGTAGATTAGATTTTTTTTAAGTGGCCAGTACAAGAAAGCCATTTTAAAACTAAGATTTTTGAAACATTCTACTTATTTGTTTCTATTTTTTTAAATAGTTAATATATGCAAAATGTGTATGTAGTTTTTTTTTGTTACATTTGTACCCGCGCTTTCCCACTCATGGCAGGCTCAATGTGGCTTACATGGGGCAATGGAGGGTTAAGTGACTTGCCCAGAGTCACAAGGCGCTGCCTGTGCCTGAAGTGGGAATCGAACTCAGTTCCTTAGGACCAAAGTCCACCACCCTAACCACTAGGCCACTCCTCCACATCTGAGAAATATTGTAATTGCATTTTCGGCCTTTATTTATTTATATATATATTTATTTATTTATTTATTACATTTGTACCCCGCGCTTTCCCACACACAGCAGGTTCAATGCGGCTTACATAGTAAATAGAATTACAAAGTATTATAAGGAGAATATAATAAATTGTGATAAAACATATTAGTAGAAAGGTTTTAAGAGTATGTGAATTGAACATGGAAAGGTAAACAAGGTATGATAGGCAAAAGGGAAGAGATTGGGAGGGGTATGGTGTAGGGAGATGGCGAAGAGAAGACTGAGGTATGAGTATAAGGAGTTTGGGAGACATGGTAAAAGGTATAATCATCTTCATAGCATGAGATGTGTGGGTGAGCTTAATAGGCTAGGTGGGGTCATTAGGGTAAGCTTGCTTGAAGAGATGTGTCTTCAACAATTTTCTGAAGGGTGAATAAAGGTTGATTGTTCGGATGGATCTTGGTAGAGCGTTCCAAAGCCCAAAAATGAGAAACTGGATGCGTAAGAGGTTTTATATTTAATTCCTTTGCAGTTAGAAAGGTGTAAATTGAGGTAAGTACGTGAGGACATTGATCTGTTTCTTTAACATAGCCTTTCCCACAATGTTCCATCATGCTTTGTATGAATAAGCATGAAGGATCCATATGACTGCTTCAGAAACTATCCTGCAGTTGTAAGGTCCTGAGGAGACTTTGGGTAGACAGCACGTGTTGAAGAAATAATCAGCAGGAATAACTGCTGGATAAAAAAACAATAGCTGGAATGGTCTGTCTGTATAAAAATTCCTTCCATATGGAACAGCCCACTTGCATGCACTGGTTGAAGCGCTGTTTATGCATAAAGGAAGCTGTGCAAGTTTCACAGTGCTAGACACTCTCTGTCTCATTCTATAATGGCTGCTTAAAGTTAGGCATCATGGGCCTGGTATCCAGCTGTGGTGATCAGCATTTTGCTGACTGCTGCTGGCGTTAAACCTAGAAATTCAATGCCAGGCCATGTCCGGGCACTGGCATTGAATTTTCGGGTTTCCAGAGCTGGCTAACACACAGTTGGTTAAGGGACTCATTTTCAAATATTTACAAAGTTACATAGGTTACTAGGGAATTTTATAAGTCTAAATGCTTTGAAAATACACCTCCAAGTACGATATTCAGCACTTAACCGGCTATGGGGCACCACATAAAGATATGACTGACTTTTAAGTGGTTAATCTGGTTGGTTAAGTGCTGAATATCGGCACAATTGGCCAAGTGCCAACTCCGGTCCAAGAATGCTCCCAAAATAGCCGGTTTTCATTTCAGTGCTAACTGGTTATTTTTAGAGGTATTAACCAGTTAAGTGCCACTGAAAATTAGCTATTAACCTTTAAAAATTGATATAACCAGCTAGGAGCCATTTCTGACCAGTTAAATGATTTTGAATATCAACCCCACTGGAAACTACAGGCCGGTAAGACTCACTTTGGTTATTGGAAAAATAATGGAAGCAAAGCTGAAGGAAATGATAGCGCATTTCCTGGAATCCAATAGGTTATAAGATTCGAGACAACATGGTTTTACCAAAGTTAAATCATACCAAACAATTCTGATTGAATTCTATGACTGGGTGACCATAGACAATAACAGTAGTAAAAGTATTCAAAAAACAATACAAAGTATGGCATAGTATGAAACATTACAACGTCAACACAATATGCAATAAAACAATTTAATAGACAGCATAGGGTGTAGGCAAAGATGGAACATATAGATAGATCAGATAGAGTAACAGGAGTTAGAAATAAGGGGGCTAATTTAGAGAAAGTTGCACTTGAAGTCAGAAAGGTGAATGAATATACTCTAGTCTTAGCTAGGATAACAGTGGATAAGCAAGTTCTGCTATAGTAAGTGCAGCCAGTGTTACTCCTTGTGTGTGTGTGACTAGCAATTAGTTACTTCTTCCACTAAAGGCCTGGGATAACAGTCAAGCTTTCTTTCACCTGCTTCCTGAAGTAGAGATTGTCTTGTGTTAAGTGAAGCCTTTCAGGGAGTGCATTCCAGAGTGTGAGTGCTATTCCAGAGAAGGCTCTCTGGCGGGTATCATATCACGTGATGTCCTTTGGAGATGATGTGGTTAGGGATACTTCTTGGGAGGACCTTAGTGACCTTGGAGGTGTGTAGAGGGAAATCCTGTTCTTCAAGTATTCTGGCCCATTTTCTTTAAGGGCCTTGAAGATCAGACATAGAGTTTTAAATTTAGCCCTGTCTTGCTGATATGGTGTGATGTGGTCACATTACTTACAACTGCAGCATTCTGAACTAATTGGAGCTGAAGCAAATCCTTTTTGGTCAGACCACTGTAGAGTGTATTACAGTACTTCAGTCTTGATGTTATCATGGCGTAAACCATTGTGACAAGACTTGCTTTCTCAATGTGTGGAGAGGGGCACTGCAGTTGTTTTAAACAATAGAAGCACTTCCTAAAGTTTGCTTGGATTTGGGGGATCAGTGTAAGTGTGTGTGTCTATCTGTACCTCAAGGTTCCTAACTTTTGATTTAAGGGGGACTTTGTATCTCAAAGAGATTTTGATGTCAGGTATGTGCCTACTTTTGTTAGAGACCCACAGGAGCTCAGTTTTAGCAAATGTTGTTGTTTTTAGCCCATTCTTGAATTATTGTTAAACAGATAATCAAGGCTGTAGGTAACTCTGATTCAGTGCGTATGAGTAGCTGCATATCATCATTTCATAAATATAGACCTGAGTGTTCATCAACCAAATCAGCTCAGCTAGTGGCTTGAGGTAGGTATTGAACAGAATAGATGACAGTATTGATCCTTGTGGTACCCTGTAGGTCAGTGCCCATGGTGGCAATGAAGTGCTGCTGAATAGTATGGACTGCTGCCTATCTGATAGGATCCAAACCAATCAAGTACTGTGCCACTGATACCTGTTTCTGTCAGTCATGCTAGCATGATACTGTGGTCCACAATGTCAAAAATGGCCGAAAAATCCAGCAGTACTGAGGTGAATTCCCTGTCTCGGTTTCTGGAGGACCATCTAGTAGGGATATGTGAACTGTATCTGTTCCATAACTGGGGCTGAATCCAGATTGACATGGATCTAGCCAGTTTCTGTCTTATAGCCAATCAAGCTGAACACAAGCTGTTACATATGTTTTACTAGAAATGGGATATTAGATACTTGCTGGTAACTTTCAAGCTTGTCCTGGTCAAGGTTGCTCTTATTTAGTAAAGGATATACCATTGCCCTTTTTAATGCTGTTAGTAGTTTCCCATTAGAAACAGAGGAGTTCATGATTTTAGTGGCACCTTCTATGAGGCCCCTGTCTTTGATGGGCAGGGGTTGAAGGAGTAGGTAGTCGGTTGAAGGCCTCTTAGGATTTTGACAAGGTTCACTAATGTTATTTGGTTAAAAGAGTCCCATATGTCTGTGTGAGGAGAGGGCAAGTTTGTGCACTCCTGGTTAGCTGACCAGAGACTGGAGGGGCCTGCCGGTAAATCCTGGTGGAGACTTTTAATTTTGTTGCCACAAAGGTACCTGGAGGTGATGGGGGAGGGTCAGCGCCGGCGGGAGGGGGGGAGGGGTCGAAAGAGGTGGGGGATTGAAAGTAGAGGGGGCCAGGGCTAAATCTGTGGGGGCCCATGTCCCCGTGGCCCAACCTAGCTATGCCCCTGCTGTAGTTGTCTTTTCATCAACATGTGGATAGTCTAAGGCCCAGGCCGTCCCATGTTGATACTTAAGTCTCATAAAATTGCATCCTGTATGAATAACTTTATTTTACTGATTTTCATAATTCTTCTCTATGGGCCCCATTTACAAAGCGGCGGTACCCATACTTTTGCTTTGCCGCCCATCATTTGGCACTTCCGCCAGCCAACCGCAAGAGCCGGCAGAAGTTCTCCCCCCCCCCCCCCCCCACTATACGCCATTTCCAATGTGATGGGTATTATTTTGGGGGGGGCTGGAGTCCTTGCTGCCTCCTAAAAAGGTACTTACCGCAATTTCCTTTTTTTGCCTTTTACCACTGCGGTAAAAGGGGCCTCGGCACATGGCAAATCCACATGCTGATGCTACCGCAGGGCCCCTTTTACTACAGCTTGGTAATTAATTTCTTAATTGCTTTTTCTGTTTTAAAAATTTCAATTAAAAGATTTGCTTAAAGGTGATTTTGGCATCAGACATGAAAGTTTGCCTGGGTTTGGCCATATTAAAATGGAGCAGTGTGTTAAGTGAAGCGTGGGCAAATTTTTAAATGTTTTGATTCTTGACCTTATTTGACATCAGAGTGGGAGCATGCTCATTACACTTTCACTGTCCTGTTCCAGATGCTGATGATCTTAGGAGAGCGATTCTGTATATTATGAAAAGGTTAATAATAGTCAAGAAGGTAATAATATACTGCACAATTTCAAGCATTTGGCAGAGGGGCGCCAATTTAAAAAGGCACGGAAAGGGCATTTGAATTATTTTTCTGGGATACCCAAGCCCTTCAATCTCTGTATTTTAGTGATTTTCAACATATGGTGAAATAATGATAAAAAGGTATCTCAGTCCATTGAGCGGCATGATAACAGTTTACATACTACACAGATCAGGTTCACATTTGGGGCAAATATCACCCATGGGTCTAGCTGTAAACTTGTTGAAAATTAGCTGAAATTGATGATGTTGAGGTCATGTTAACAAGAGTCACACTGAGAGGCAATTCAACTCCTTGCATATGTAGTCTTTTTTTTTTCTCTCTTCTTGAAAATAGAATTTGAATATTTTTATTTGCCGAGGTCCATAAGTAACAGTTTTAGATGAGTTGTATCCTAACACAGGGGCCCTAAGGTGCAGTAAAATATGGGCTTACCACATTATAACATTGGACTTTCTTATGTGATAAGCCCAGATTTTATGAGACAGGTTTTTTTTTTTTGTTGGTACCTGCAAAAGTTAACATGGGAGCACTTACATGCGCTAGCTGGAAATTCAGGAATGTCCACTCTCCAGCCATGATATGCCTCCCTCATAAAAATATTTTTTAAAAAGTAGGCAATGTGCAAGTTGCCTCCTACAAATAGGCCAAATACCAAAAAATGCTTCAACACAATTTTTGGCAGCCAGTTAGCATGTGCTAACTGCGCATGAAGGACTTTATCCCCTTTAGTAAAAGGCAATATTGTTTCTATGCTGTGCATGGAGGGGGGGGGGGGGGGGGGGGGGTTGATACTTCAATATCATGTTTTAAATTACTAGGGACAGGCAGGTCTTCTGGAGTTCTGCAGAATTTGCCTCTCTCTCTCCCTATTGAAAATGTGATATTGAAACAGCACACCCCCTACTGGCAGGAATGTAGGTGGAGGACTCCTGCACAGCTTAGAAGGAACATTGGAAGGGACCCCACAGTAACTTGTACAATTTAATAGCCTAAAAGCTTTGATTACTTAACACTGATTTAAAAAATATAATTATTGAGACTTTGAAAGTACCTTTTGTTAGCAGGTTGTTAATCCTGTATTTTAGTTCCGGTGGTTTTGTTATATAGCAGCCTCAGATGCTGTATCTTTAAGTGGCTGCATCTTCATTCTTTTTCTTTTAATACAATGTTCCTCAGCTTAAGTGGAGCCTCAATTTAGCTCAGCATAAGCTGGTTTCCCAGCTTTAGGTTTAATGTTGATTCTAATTAAGGGGCCCTTTTACTAAGCCACGGTAAAAAGTGGCCTGCGCTACTTTTGGCACATGAAATTGGCACATGCTAGGCCATTTTTTACCGTGGCAGGAAAAAGGCCTTTTTAAAAATGGGGCAATTAATGGCTGTGTGCTAATATTACTGCCTGAGCCCTTACCTATTCAGAAGGTGGTAAGGGCTCATGTGCTACTTGTGCGGTAATCGGGCATTGTGTGACAATGTTGCCATGCTGCCGATTACTGCTAGGAATGCCCCCCCCCCCTACAGTAGAAAATAGAAAATCATTTCCTACCATGGGAAACTGCGCATGCCAACTTCAGAACTACCACTGAGTGCCCAAGCTGCCCCGGTGGTAGGGTCAATTTGGCGCACACTGCCTGCTCAGTAGCCCTGCTGCAGCTTAGTAAAAGGGCACCTAAGAGAGTAAACCAACTGAGCTCCTGGTCAATGACCTCCTGCCTAACCATCTACACCTATCTGACGAGGTTTTGAATCAGGGTGGAAGGGAAAGGGGAAAGGATTTGATATACCACCTTTCTATAGTTATCAAAGCAGTTGACACATTACATACATATACTTATTTTGTATGTGGGGCAATGGAGGGTTAAGTGACTTGCTCAAAGTCACGTGGAATTGAAATGGGATTTGCTTTCTCTACCTCACCACCTCTCCCTCCACTAGTCCGTTCCCCTCTCTCTCCTTCCCCTCATTCCCTTTCCTCCTTTCCTGAAGTTACTATTGAGGAAACTACACTTCTCCTTTCTTCCTCAAAATGTACCACCTGTTCCTCTGATCCCATTCCCACCCACCTTCTTAATGCCATCTCTCCTGCTTTTATTCCTTTTATCTGTCACATTCTCAACCTCTCACTTTCCACTGCGACTGTCCCTGCTGCCTTTAAACATGCTGTGGTCACACCTCTCCTTAAGAAGCCTTCACTCGACCCTACTTGTCCCTCTAATTACCGACCCATCTCCCTCCTTCCTTTTCTCTCCAAATTACTTGAGCGTGCTGTTCACCGCCGCTGCCTTGATTTTCTCTCCTCACATGCTATTCTTGACCCACTACAATCTGGTTTTCGCCCTCTCCACTCAACCGAAACTGCGCTTACTAAAGTCTCCAATGACCTATTACTGGCTAAATCCAGAGGTCAATATTCCATCCTCATTCTTCTTGATCTTTCCGCTGCTTTTGACACTGTTGATCACAGCATACTTCTCGATACCCTGTCCTCACTTGGATTCCAGGGCTCTGTCCTTTTCTGGTTCTCTTCCTACCTCTCCCTCCGCACCTTTAGTGTTCACTCTGGTGGATCCTCTTCTACTTCTATCCCTCTGCCTGTCGGCGTACCTCAGGGTTCTGTTCTTGGTCCCCTCCTCTTTTCTATCTACACTTCTTCCCTTGGTTCATTAATCTCATCCCGTGGCTTTTCCTACCATCTCTATGCTGATGACTCCCAAATCTACCTTTCTACCCCTGATATCTCACCTTGCATCCAAACCAAAGTTTCAGTGTGCTTGTCTGACATTGCTGTCTGGATGTCTCAACGCCACCTGAAATTAAATATGACCAAAACCGAGCTTCTCATTTTCCCCCCCAAACCCACCTCCCCGCTCCCCCCGTTTTCTATTTCTGTTGATGGCTCTCTCATTCTCCCTGTCTCCTCAGCTCGAAACCTTGGGGTCATCTTTGACTCTTCTCTCTCCTTCTTTGCTCATATCCAGCAGATTGCCAAGACCTGTCGTTTCTTTCTTTACAACATCCGTAAAATCCGCCCCTTTCTTTCCGAGCACTCTACCAAAACCCTCATCCACACCCTTGTCACCTCTCGTTTAGACTACTGCAGTCTGCTTCTTGCTGGCCTCCCACTTAGTCACCTCTCCCCTCTCCAGTTGGTTCAAAACTCTGCTGCTGTCTCATCTTCCGCCAGGGTCGCTTTACTCATACTACCCCTCTCCTCAAGACCCTTCACTGGCTCCCTATCCGTTTTTGCATCCTGTTCAAACTTCTTCTACCAACCTATAAATGTACTCACTCTGCTGCTCCCCAGTATCTCTCCACACTCGTCCTTCCCTACACCCCTTCCCGTGCACTCTGCTCCATGGATAAATCCTTCTTATCTGCTCCCTTCTCCACTACTGCCAACTCCAGACTTCGCGCCTTCTGTCTCGCTGCACCCTACGCCTGGAATAAACTTCCTGAGCCCCTACGTCTTGCCCCATCCTTGGCCACCTTTAAATCTAGACTGAAAGCCCAACTCTTTAACATTGCTTTTGACTCGTAACCACTTGTAACAACTCGCCTCCACCTACCCTCCTCTCTTCCTTCCCGTTCACATTGATTTGATTTGCTTACTTTATTTATTTTTTGTCTATTAGATTGTAAGCTCTTTGAGCAGGGACTGTCTTTCTCCTATGTTTGTGCAGCACTGCGTATGCCTTGTAGCGCTATAGAAATGCTAAATAGTAGTAGTAGTAGTAGGCTACTTCTCCATGTCTGAGTGGTTAAGGCCATAGGTTACAGATCCATTGGAGTCTCCCTGTGCAGGTTCAAATCCTGCCAAATACACATTACAGGGCTCTAAATTTGTCTTATTAGTAAAGTTCTTTCTCTCTTTGGGAAGTCTTACCATTTAAATGGTGCACTCCTTTCACCGTTCTCCTAACACTGAAGCGGCAGTCATGAATAGTGTTTCACAGGAAGTAGCAGTTTCTTTCAATTGAAAAGAAGCTCTGGAACAGAGGCTCTCAATCCAGTCCTCTGGATCACGTGGAGGGGCATAATTGAACGAAAATGTCTATCTCCATGGGCGTTTATCTCCGAGAACAGGTCCGTGAAGGGGCGGACCAAACCGTATTTTTGAAAAAAATAGATGTCCATGTTTTATTCGACAATTTGTGAGCTGGGCGTTTTTGTTTTTCAGTGATAATGGAAAATGAAAGCGCCCAGCTCAAAAATGAATAAATCCAAGGCATTTGTTCGTGGGAGGGGCCAGGAGTCGTAGTGCACTGGTCCCCCTCACATGCCAGGACACCAACCGGGCACCCTAGGGGGCACTTTTACAAAAAAAAAAAAAAAAGGTAAAAGAGCTCCCAGGTGCATAGCACCCTTCCCTTGTGTGTAGAGCCCCCCAAATCCCCCTCAAAACCCACCACCCACAAGTCTACACCATTACTATAACCCTAAGGGGTGAAGGGGGCACCTACATATGGGTACAGTGGGTTTGGGGGGGTTGGACAACTAAGCATTAAGCAGCACAATTGTAACAGATAGGGGGGGGATGGGCCTGGGTCCACCTGCCTGAAGTCCACTGCACCCCCTAACAACTGCTCCAGGGACCTGCATACTGCTGCCAGGGAGGTGGGTATGACATTTGAGGGTGAAAATAAAAAGTTGTGAAACATCATTTTTTGTGGTGGGAGGGGGTTAGTGACCACTGGGGGAGTCAGGGGAGGTCATCCCCGATTCCCTTCGATGGTCATCTGGTCATTTAGAGCACTTTTTGGGGACCTGTTTGTGTGAAAAAAGGGTCCAACAAAAGTGTCCTAAATGTTCGCTAAAAACGCCTTTATTTTTTCGATTATCGCCCTAACGCATACATCTCTCCTCGGCCGATAACCACGCCCCAGTTCCACCTTCGCCACACCTCTGACACGCCCCCATCAACTTTGTCCGCATCTGCGATGGAGTGTAGTTGAAAACATCCAAAATCGGCTTTCGATTATACCAGTTTATTCGTTTTTGTGAGATAAATGTCTATCTCCAGATTTGGGTCGAAATCTAGGCGTTTTTCTCTTTCGATTATAAGCTGGCTAGCCAGTCAAGTTTTCAGGATACCCACAATGAATATGCATGAGACAGATCTGCATACAATGGAGGTAGGGCATGCAAATCTATCTCATGCATATTCATTGTGGATATCCTGAAAATCTGACTGGCTCAGTATTTCCCAAGTCGAGTCCTGGAGTTTCCCTTGCCAGTCAGGTTTTCAGGATATCCACAATGAATATGCATGAACTTGATTTGCATACACTGCCTCCATTATATGCAAATCTCTTTCATGCATATTCATTGTGGATAGCCTGAAAACATGACTGGCAAGGGGTACTCCAGGACTGGACTTGGGAAACACTGGGCTAGGTGTGTCCTGAGGACTGGGTTGAGAACCCCTGCTCTGAAATGAGGGGGCATAGGATGAAGATAAAAGGGGATAGACCAGTGGTTCCCAAACCTATTTCTGAAGGCACCACAGCTAGTCAGGTTTTCAGGATATCCACAATGAATATTCATGAGATAGATTTGCATGCAGTGGAGACAGTGCATGCAGATCTCTTTCATGAATATTATATCCTAAAACTCTGACTGGCTGGGGTGCCTCCAGGCCCAGGTTTGGGAACCACTGGGATAGACTCAGAATTAAGCTGAGGAAATACTTCTTCACTTAAAGGGTGGTGAATTTGTGGGATGGACTCCCACTGGAGATGAAAATATGGGGCGAATAGATGGCATAGATAGTTAGACTGGATAGACCATCTGGTCTTTATCTGCCTACATTTTTCTGTGTTTCGTTTGGAAACGAACTGAAAAGGTAAACTCTGGTGAAAAATTAATTTTCTGATTTTTAACCTCATGTACAGGGTTCTCTTAATTTGTAAGCAGTGTGCCTAGATGTTTTCTTCCAAAAAAAAAAAAATTGTAACCATGAATTTCCTTGTTCTTCCAGTTCCGTCCTGAAATAGTATTGCACAACTGCTATTTTAAATTTTGAGTAAAGGCTGGTCAGAGTTGTTTATTGTTCCACTTGCTTACACCTTAGAGCTAATAAATCCAAAGTCCCTGTTATCTTAGTACTGACGGCTGTCCAAATGGAAAGACAACAGGTTAATCTCGATATTTAAAACCTTACATAAGTAGGTAAAGAAACCCATTGACGTTCTTCTTTTTGGCAACATTTGCAGTCAGTATTTAATATACTAGTAGATAAGATGCACTTGATTGGAGAATGGTTTCCAGATAAAAAAAAAATTAGGAAAACAGTGGCGCCCATTGTTGTCGTTTACCTCCACGTTTGGCAAGATTAGATATTTCAGTTTTAGGTATTTATTGTATGCTGCTGCCAACTAACAATAGGATTCCAAGACCGGTGGGGCCATTAATTTATTCCTATTTATTTAATTAAAGGCCAGCACACACACACACCCAAAAACAAACTGAAAAAAAAATCAAATGTGGCCTTAAAATTCGTGCATGTCTGGGTTTCTTCAATTCGGTAAACCATGGTAGAAAAGCTGATAAAATTATGTAATGGACGAAGTCTGAACGACGTCTTCTGAAATACTCGCGTTCATTATCTTTAGAGCAAAAAAGTGACTATGTAAAAAAATAAAAAATCTAAAACGTTCAGACCAAATTTAAAAAAAAAAAACTTTTTTTGAGGACTTTGCCCATTATAGAAAGGCACTGCATATTTTACACATTGATAATATGTTTATTTTTCAGCACTGTATTTGTATGCCTTTAGGAGTTAACACTAGATGGACATTTTGAAAGATTAAAGGATCAAATGTTACAAAACACCAAAAAGTACTAATTTTTTTTGTTGCTTTGCAGATGGTTTACTAAAATTTCCGTGACTTTTTCTGCAAGTACTTTTTAACTGCATGCATAGTCAGTACAGCACTCTGGTGTTAAGCGTGATAAACCGTATTGTCAGTACAACACTCTGGTGTTAAACGTGATAAACCGTAGCTGTTCCAGGACTCTGAAAGGTGTTTTGGGATTAAGCTACTTCACCAGCGTCGGCCCCATAGAGTAACACAGCTGGTTAGGTTTCGTCAGCCAGATCCTCGCTGTGAATCCACGACAAGAATTCCAGTAAGTTGGCAACAATGAAGCACAAAGAAAATAACAATAGGGAAAACCCTTCAATGCAGAATGGAATTTTTCAAGCACTGTTCTCCTACAGTGACGGCAATAAGAGAACAGAGAGGAGGCCGAGGGCGTTTTTTTTTTTTTTTTTGTTCTTTATAGGACAGCGTGTTTCCTCCCTCTGGATTTTGTGATGCACAGCTCTGATCCCCTCTTTGTGATTCTTAGGTGCCAGCAAGCTCATTGAATATTCTGATCTGCCCCCAGTGTTTTTTGTAGTTTGACCCCGGTGCTGTGTCGTACCACTACACCAAAGAGCCCGGAACATGTATAAAATCACAACCTCGCCGAGCCCACCCTGATTTCGCCCTCCTTAGACCGTAAGATGTTTGTGGCTGCTTCCAAAAAAGTGACAATTCAGAAAATATAGTCCGGCGGCATCTGATCTAACAAACAGTAAAATCTCCAGTGATGCTGTCTAGACAAGAATTAGTGAAAGAGTAGTGGCAGAAAAATACTGCAGGCTGACCTGTATGTAAATGCCGGCAATAAACTGCTTAGTTACCCCAGGAGCCTAATATATAGTAGTTTGGCATCTTGTCCTTGCACTACAGGGAATTTACAGGGACGAAGGCAAGAGCGACAGGCTAACTACTTAACTATTTCAGCACTTCAGAGGATCTTTACTCAGAGGAGGGACGGAGAACTTTATTTAAGATGTGGTTAGGCAAGACATGAGTGAGACATTTGGATCCGGGGAGGCAAATAATTCTAAAAAGTGATGCAATTCATGAGAATAGCTACACTTTATACTTGTATCAAATGTGTAGAAGGAAATCTATTCACGTCTATAATTTATTGTAGATATATCACTGACTTTCTTATATATTAAAAAAAATTAAAGCAAGGTATTATACCAATCTTATATGAAGAGGGTGAAGGGTGAGGAATTCAAGTTCAACCTTTCTCTGTGAAATTCATTTTTCTTTCTAAAATAAAATAAAGTTTTCTGTTTTCTACAAACTTTACTTCATAACGAAAGGCGTATTGCAAAATTAATGTTATGACTCTACAACGTAGATTTCTTTGAATACATAACTTTTTACATTTCACTCCCTACCCCCTAAAAATACCTTATAAGGATTTTATATGAATGCAGAAAGCAATATGTAATATTTGATCTGTAATGCTTGACCTGGGTCACAGATAAGGCACTTACCAGCAATGCATTTAAATTCATTTATGAAAATTGGTTTATTTCGTTATCGTTAATGCTGCCTTGTACTTTGGATTCAAGCACAATGCATTGTTTAAAAATTTTTTTTCCCACTTAATGTAAGCCTTGAGAGAAGTACATTGATCTTCCAATCCTCCCCCTTCCTTAAAGCACAGAGATGGCTGGAGGATCAGCAGAATCTTGAAAGGTTATTAGTTCATGCTGATTCCAGGGTTGGCTGGTATAAAGAGCTTTAAGCAATGTTCAGAGGGTGGGAGTTTATTGAAAACGAGATGTCTTAACCGGAGACCACGCCTTTCTCTTACAACTAGTGGCTTAAGAAGAAGACGCACACTAGACTAATTTTGCAGCCGACTCGGGGGATTCAGTTTAGGGCCAGTTTCCTGGCCGCGGCATCCCCTGAGGGGCAGCGAAGGGAGTTCACTACAGAATGCAGCAACAGGCGGCTGCAGCTGCCACTGCTCTGACCCTGGGAATCCTCTGCACCTTCTGTGTGTTGCGCATCACTTGTCAGGGTAAGCATCGGCAACCTGCTTTCTGATTTTTGATCCAGCTTGAACGAGATGCTAGGGATTATTTTATATAAAAATATTAAAAAGAGTGAACTTTTAGTTAGCTGTAAACTGAGTTTTAAAACTTTTATTTATTCCCATAATCTAAATATTGAAGTGCAATCTGATGAAACCAAAAGGTTGAAATTTTTGGAGTGATAGGACAGGGCAAGTATTTATTTATTTTTTTCAAAAAGTGTGCTTCCAATTCCTATACTTGATATAGGAATTGCAACATTTGGAAATACAGTGACAGATTCAGATGGTGCAATGCACTCTATCAAGTATTTATTTTTCAAAAAGTGGGCTTCCAATTCCTATGATATAGGAATTGCAACATTTGCAAATACAGTTACAGATTCAGATGATGCAATGCACTTTATTGAGCCGGAGACAAATTTTCTAATTTCTAAACATTAATTAAAATGCTTCCCAATATATACATTCAAACCTCATCAACTATCCCAGTTAAATAAACTCCATGCTTCCTTTTTAAGAATTTACAAAGATATTCCGTTTGTATGCATATATCCTTGCCCTATCAAACAAATGCAAAACTTGCCATCTATATCTTGCTGTGTGACTATGAGTAGTAGTTTCCGCAAAAACGATGTGTAGTTCGCGGGCGGGCACTTTAAAGTCTTTCAGACACAGATCCAGACCGCAGGTTCTGAGTGAACTTTTTTTTTCCTCAGAGCTTTCGGCGTTGCCAGGCAACACCAGCACGTGACTCGTGCGGGCCCGCGCGACTAATCCAGCGCTGATGGAGTCTTCTCCTCGCCGTCGCTCTGCCACCGAAGCTTTCTCTCCCATCCCCTGGACTCAGAACAACTTAATTGCCGTATAATGAAAATGGAACCTTTATTGTTGCGGGATTAGTTTGAAGTTAAAATTGATTTCCTGCCCCAGTACTGGCTTTCTCAGCGCTGCTGCACCCAGACGTATTCAAATTGTGTAATCTGCTTTCTTTGCTCGACTCCTAGTGTAAGCTCCTTAAAGGGAATCAGTTATACTGCAAATGCTGCTCAGCTCACCTATGCCTAGTTTCGAAAACTTGCTCCTGTTTAGACAAAGTTCAGGTCATCTCTGGTGACTGCTGCTAGCACCCAATGAATTTAGGTCAAGGTCTGCTTAGAAACAGGTGCTGTTAATGGTAGTTTCTCTGTTATTCATAGGGGCTCATTTATTACTTTTTTTTAAAAAAATGAATTTTGGTCAGCTGCAAACAAGATGTTTTTCTTGATAGATCTTGCAACATTTTTGTGTTAGTGTAAAATATTTTTGTTTTCATTTCACCTTATCAGGTCATTACGCAGAGTTACACAGGGTGAAGTAACAAAATTCAGTATATACTCTTCATATGATGTCGTTGAAAAATTTGAATTATCCGTAAAATCCGCCCCTTTCTTTCCGAGCACTCTACCAAAACCCTCATCCACACCCTTGTCACCTCTCGTTTAGACTACTGCAATCTGCTTCTTGCTGGCCTCCCACTTAGTCACCTCTCCCCTCTCCAGTCGGTTCAAAACTCTGCTGCCCGTCTCATCTTCCGCCAGGGTCGCTTTACTCATACTACCCCTCTCCTCAAGACCCTTTACTGGCTCCCTATCCGTTTTCGCATCCTGTTCAAACTTCTTCTACTAACCTATAAATGTACTCACTCTGCTGCTCCCCAGTATCTCTCCACACTCGTCCTTCCCTACACCCCTTCCCGTGCATTCCGCTCCATGGATAAATTCTTCTTATCTGCTCCCTTCTCCACTACTGCCAACTCCAGACTTCGCGCCTTCTGTCTCGCTGCACCCTACACCTGGAATAAACTTCCTGAGCCCCTACGTCTTGCCCCATCCTTGGCCACCTTTAAATCTAGACTGAAAGCCCACCTCTTTAACATTGCTTTTGACTCGTAACCACTTGCCTCCACCTACCCTCCTCTCTTTCTTCCCGTTCACATTAATTGATTTGATTTGCTTACTTTATTTATTTTTTGTCTATTAGATTGTAAGCTCTTTGAGCAGGGACTGTCTTTCTTCTATGTTTGTGCAGCGCTGCGTATGCCTTGTAGCGCTATAGAAATGCTAAATAGTAGTAGTAGTAGTACTTTTTCAATAACTTGCCCAACATGGTTAATAAACAAAATATACTACATAAACTAATTCAAAAAATAAAGGGACCCTTTTACTAAGCTGTGTTAAGTACTAATGTGTGCTTACTTACCGCAGGTTAAAGACCACTACCACAGGGCAGACTCAGGCATCCCTGCCATGGTAGTTTTGGCATTTGCATGCGCTTCCCATGTGCTAAAAAATATTTTTATTTTTCACACTGGGTGCGTGTTTGGGGGGCAGAGAGTAGATGTGCCCACCACTGATCGGTTAGTACAGCTACGTTGTCATGCGCTAACTGCACAGCACGTGGTTAGCGCCCTTACCACTTAGAAAATAGGTGTCAGTAAGGGCCAGGGCTGCTGAGGGACACAGCTGGGCTTGGGGCAGGACCACCCCCCACCTGGGCCGCTGCTCCACTTGCCCACTGTGCCCCCCACACTTGGGCCACTGCCCCCACCCCGCCCTTTACCTTCCTGTGTCTGCTTCTCCCTTGGTCTGCCATCTTCTGTTCTTGTGTGCCGGGCCCCAGGATATTGTGTTAATGCAGTTATCCAGGTCCTGGCACAAAGGAGTAGGAGAGAGACAGACCCAGAAGCAGGGAGGCAGGAAGAAGCTTCTGCTTACTCGAAACCTTGCTGGCACTTGGAGGCCAGGCCTGGGGAATCTTGCCTCCCCTCTCGAGGGCCCTGATAAGTGCTCCTGTGCTAATTGGTAAATTAGTATGTAGCCATTAATAGGGGAAATAGGTAATGTGGTTATTTTACAATCGTGTTAAAAATGGCCTCAGCGTGAAGAAGGCCCCATGCTAGTTATAGTGCAGGCCATTTTTTTTTAGTGTGGCTTAGTAAAAGAGCCCCCAAATCATCTATGTATAAGCTTGTCTAATTTTATACAAGTTGACTAATTTGATGTAAATCTTGGCTTTCTACAGGCAACAGTTTAAAAGTGGTTTGGACAATTTCTATTACTAAAATAGAGAGTGAAGGAGTGGTCTAGTGGTTAGAGCACCAGTCTTGCAATCCAGAGGTGGCCAGTTCAAATCCCACTGCTGCTCCTTGTGATCTTGGGCAAGTCACTTAACCCTCCATTGCCTCAGATACAAACTTAGATTGTGAGTCCTCCTGGGACAGAGAAATATCCTGTGTACCTGAATGTAATTCACCTTGCGCTACTACTGAAAAAGGTGTGAGCAAAATCTAAATAAATAATCTATATATATAAAAGGCACCTCCAACGTTCTAATGAAGCCTCAAGCTGGAAACTTGAGGCGCCCGAGATATCCGGTTTGGCCTGCAGTCAGTGTAGCTCCGCCCTCGCGTCAAAACGCGATGACGCAGAGGGCGGGACGGGCCTGCAGTCAGTGTACCTCCGCCCTCGCATCAAAACGCGATGACGTAGAGGGCGGGGTGGGGAACACACAACGCACGAGTTCCAGAGATTCAGTGACAGCAGTGGGGAGTCCCACACATTCAGTGACAGCAGCGGGGACAGCGTTGCGAACTTTAATCTCAAACTCACAACCAAGTGACTGAGGGACGGAGGAGGGGGTCTGGAACTCGGAAGGGAGGGAGGGAGGATGGTGGGCGGGAAATTACCTTGCTAGCGCCCGTTTCAATTTTTTCCGAAATGGGCATTTCTTACTAGTAATAAATAAGATGGACTTGGAAAAGTCCACTGCTTATTTCTAGGATGAGCAGCATAAAATCTGTTTTACTTGGGATCTTGCCAGGTACTTGGACCTGGATTGCCACTGTTGGAAATAGAATACTGGGCTTGATGGACCTTTGGCCTGTCCCAGTATTGGCAATGCTTATATTCTTTTCTGAATTATAAAGAAGTATTTATTAAAAATACAGAGATAACAGAAAGACAGACATCCAAAGATATACAGTAGCATGCTCATACATAACAATACAACATTAAAGATCTCAGATAAATATCCAAGTTCACCTTAAAAACAACTTCTAAATTTTTAATTTAGTGTTTATGAAAATAATCCCTAACCCATTCCCCCCCCGACAACCCCCCCAAAAAAAACTCAAAACGAACAGTGAGTTATAAAAGGCACCCAAATATCCTCCCACTTTGTTAAAGTGTGATGTCTGATAGCCGACAACCTCTCCATTTCACAAACATACCCCAACTTATTCAACCATGAAATCAAGGGTGGAGCATGTGCAGACTTCCAATGAGCTGCAAGCGTAACCCTGGCAGCGGACATAGCATGACGAACCAAAACACCCTGGGATGTGGTTAGACCTGGAGGAGTACCTGGAAATAAGAAAAATTCTGGGGACCACTTAATAGATTTTGAAAGCCCTTTCTGGAGTCGATATTGAACTGCCTTCCAAAATGCTCGTACCTTAGTACAGGTCCACCGGACATGACTCATGGTACCCCTTTGACCACACCCCCTCCAGCATAAAGGCGAAACTGCCTTAAACATGTAATGCAAACGAACAGGAGTCAAGTACCACCTATATAAATCTTTTACCGCATTTTCTTTAAATGGTACCGAAACAGACGTCTTTAATAGCACATGTTCCATAAGAGCCCAAACATCATCACCCAATGTCAAACCCAGCTCCCGATGCCAATGCATACGATGCTCAACAGGATAGCGCCCCAAACCACGTAGGTAAGCGTATAAACAAGAGATAAGACCCCTTGTAGCAGTGGCGTTCCTAGACTCGACGACACCCGGGGCGGATTGCCGATGCGCCCCCCCCGGTGAAATGACACCCCCCGGGTGCACGCCACTAGGGGGGGTGCCGCGACATGTGCCTGTTGGCTGTGAGTTCGAATCGCTACATTAAATTCTCTCGTTCGCTGCAGCTCCCTCCCTCTGTCCCGGAACAGGAAGTAACCTGTTCCGGGGCAGAGGGAGGGAGCTGCAGCGAATGAGAGAATTTAGCATAGCGATTCGAACTCGCAGCCGACAGGCGCGCGCCACGGCACCCCCAGCGGTGTGCACCCGGGGCGGACCGCCCCCACCCACCCCCTTGGTACGCCAATGCCTTGTAATCCCTGCATCTTCACACAAGTCTTCCAAAAAGGAAGCCGCCTTAGTCACCAGCGGCTTGATTATACAAGAAGTTAGAAAATGCTTAACTTGAACATAACAGTGACCGGACAAAGTAAATATATTGCAATAAAAAATCTGTTGACTGAAGAGGTTATCTCATAAAATCCAAAAAGTCCGTGTGTGCCAACTACTGTTGTGGCTCACAGGTCTATGTAAATTTGTAATCATTGATCACCTCCAGCCAGCCAGTAGTACCAAATGGTGCTCATATATACAAGCTTAGGTGCCTCATTGTCTTTCAATGATTAAATGGAAGCATAAATACATTGGCACAAAAATATCTATGTGTACTACTGTTCAAAAAGTTCAAAAATTAAACATTATTGCAACATTATTGCAATAAATAAGCAAATAATGCACAAAATCCACTTAACTTGAGAGCTCCAAACTCTATATGCTATCTTCTAAGGCTGGAGCTCATCAGGTTTCACCGTAGCGTTGTGAAACCTTACTGGCAACTCCGATAATGTTGTAAGCCCCATATAGAGTTTGGAGCTCTCAAGTTAAGTGGATTTTGTGCATTATTTGCTTATTTATTGCAATAATGTTTAATTTTTGAACTTTTTGAACAGTAGTACACATAGAGGGGCATAATCGAACAGAAACGCCTATCTCCATGGGCGTTTATCTCCGAGAACGGGTCCGTGAAGGGGCGGACCCAAGCGTATTTTCGAAAAAATTAGACGTCCATGTTTTATTCGCCAAGTTGTGAGCTGGGCGTTTTTGCTTTTCAGCGATAATGGACAATGAAATCGCCCAGCTCAAAAACGAATAAATCCAAGGCATTTGTTCGTGGGAGGGGCCAGGATTCGTAGTGCACTGGTCCCCCTAACATGCCAGGACACCAACCAGGCACCCTAGGGGGCAGTTTTACAAAAACAGAACAAAAGGTAAAAGAGCTCCCAGGTGCATAGCACCCTTCCCTTGTGTGTAGAGCCCCCCAAATCCCCCTCAAAACCCACTGCCCACAAGTCTACACCATTACTATAGCCCTAAGGAGTGAAGGGGGGCACCTACATGTGGGTACAGTGGGTTCGGGGGGGGGGGGGGTTGGACGACTAAGCATTAAGCAGCACAATTGTAACAGGTAGGGGGGGATGGGCCTGGGTCCACCTGCCTGAAGTCCACTGCACCCCCTAACAACTGCTCCAGGGACCTGCATACTGCTGCCAGGGAGGTGGGTATGACATTTGAGGGTCAAAATAAAAAGTTGTGAAACATCATTTTTTGTGGTGGGAGGGGGTTTATGACCACTGGGGGAGTCAGGGGAGGTCATCCCCGATTCCCTCCAGTGGTCATCTGGTCATTTAGGGCACTTTTTGGGGCCTTATTCGTGAAAAAACAGGGTCCAGGAAAAGTGCCCTAAATTCTAGCTAAAAACGCATACTTTTGTCCTATTATCTGTGAAATGCGCCCATCTCTGTTCGGCAGATAACCACGCCCCAGTTCCGCCTTCGCCACACCTCTGACACGCCCCCATCAACTTTGTCCGCATCCACGACGGAGTGCAGTTGAAAACGTCCAAAATCGGCTTTCGATTATACCGCTTTATTCGGTTTTGTGAGATAAAAGCCCATCTCCCGATTTAGGTCGGAACTTGGTCGTTTTTCTCGTTCGATTATAAGCTGGATTGATATTTTTGTGCCAATGTATTTATGCTTCCATTTAATCATTGAAAGACAATGAGGCACCTAAGCTTGTATATATGAGCACCATTTGGTACTACTGGCTGGCTGGAGGTGATCAATGATTACAAATTTACATAGACCTGTGAGCCACAACAGTAGTTGGCACACACGGACTTTTTGGATGTTATGAGATAACCTCTTCAGTCAACAGATTTTTTATTGCAATATATTTACTTTGTCCGGTCACTGTTGTATATTTTTACAAATTATTGTTGGACAAAGCTGAGCCATTGATTTTGTCTTTTTGTAACTTGAACATAGGCATAGATATCCGTGGGCGAAATTGAATAAGAATCTACTAATGTTTGAAAAGATACAAACTGTGCGTCATCAAAAAATGCTTATATTCTTATGTTCTTACATATACAGCATTATATACACTGATGATGCCATATAAATAAATAATTTCATAGCTAATATATTGTAAAATTCTGAATACTGTAAAGCAAATGAGATGTTCAGATTTTACGGAATTGTCAAAGATAATAAATAGAAATTAAACAAAGAAAAGAAAAGAAGATACCTTTTTTATTGGACTAACAATGCATTTTTGATTAGCTTTTGAAGTCAATACCTTCTTCTTCAGATCAGAAATGAGCAAATGATGGCATATATCAGAATATATATGTGAAACATAAAAAATGTTCCAATGACAGTCTCATGGGGAATGTAGGGGTGGATGGGGAGGGGGGTGGGAAACAGGGAGAGATGGATGGGCGATCAGAGGGTGACAAAAAATTAGAGAGCAATAATCCATTGATATCTTAACATTGATATCTTAACACATATCTTATTTGCTGTGTAACCCAAACTAATAATTGGAAAGTAGAAAGTAACAGTACAGTTCTATCATGATCAGGGGTCCTTTTACCAAGCTGCGGGAAAAAGGGCTCTGCGTTAGCGGCGGGGGACGTTTTTCCCATGCACCGGGGCCCTTTTTACCACAGCGGGTGAAAAGATCCCAGGCACACATGGCCATGCGGTAAGAGAGCTCTTACCACATGGCCATGCGACAGGGAGCCCTTACCGGCCCCCACTGAGGTGGCGATAAGGTCTCCCATGCTAACCTGGCGGTAACTGGGCAGCATGCAGCAATGCCGGATTACTGCCAGGTTACCGCCGTGCAAGCCATTTCCAGGGGTTTTCTTTTTCCCCTGGAAATGGCATGTGCTCGGGGTGGGACTACCGCCAGCAGCCACGTTGGGCTGGCGGTAGTCCCAGAAGAGCGAGCTGTAAGTCCACATTGGGCTTACCACCACTCTGTAAAAGGTCTATTCAGTACTTTTTGCTTAAGGCAATAGCTTCTCTAATATGTAGTACACAGGTAATCAAAGTGTTTATTTTGCAAACCATTATGATGAGATTAATACTAATAATAAGTCAGGGACCCTTTTGCTACGCTGTGTTAAACACTACCACACACTTAATGCAGGTTAAAATGGTGTACAGTGGATGCGCTCAGGCTTCCTGTAGTAAAAACCACACCTGCTTGCATTAACCACGCAGTAAAGAATATTCTTAATTTTTTTTTAGGGGGTGTGTCAGGGGGGCAGAGAAGGGACAATCTCTGTGCTAATTAGTGCTACTACATTACCACATGCTAAATGGTTAGTGCAGGAATAGCACGTGAACCCTTACTGCCTACAGAATGGGTGATGGTAAGTGCAGACATGCAACATTGGTGTATGACCATTAATGGACAAGAAAAAGACCATTTATACAGCTGCAGTAGAAATGGCTTTAGTGGGCTAGAAAAACCTGCATAAGGGCATGCTAAAACCACTTTTTACTGCAGCTTAGAAAAAGGGCTCCAGAAATTCCATTGTTGCAAAAGAGGTTGAGGGGAAGTGGGATCTAAAGTGTGGCTGTCCTACTTCCCAGCTGTTGCACTTAACTATTAAGTAGTATGGTTGCTGTTAGTCTATTTTAAAGGTAATAAAATAAGTTGATACCTTTTTTTATTGGACTTAGCAACCCTTATACTAAAGCTTAGTGCATGCTAATGGAATTAGGGCACACTAAATGCTGCATGTTCTAATTTATAACTTTGGGCCATGTGGCACTTAATGCACCCTAATATCTGTTAGCACATGCTAAGCTTTAGTAAAAGGACCCCTTAATATATTTTTTGGAAAGCAGAAGCTTCTTCCTCAGGTCAGGTATGAGCAAAATTAACTTAGAGTGGCATAAGATGGGTGCCCATCTGTAAGGGCGCCCCGGCGAAGGGGCGCGGCAACCCGTATTATCGAAACAAGATGGGCGTCCATCTTTCGTTTCGATAATACAGTCGGGGACTGCCAAATCTCAACATTTAGGTCAACCATCTTGACATTTAGGTCGACCTTAGAGATGGGTGGCCTCGTTTTTCGCTGATAATGGAAACCGAGGACGCCCATCTCAAAAACGACCAAATCCAAGCCATTTGGTTGTGGGAGGAGCCAGCATTCGTAGTGCACTGGTCCCCTCTCACATGCCAGGACACCAACCGGGCACCCTAGGGGGCACTGCAGTGGACTTCACAAATTGCTCCCAGGTGCATAGCTCCCTTACCTTGGGTGCTGAGCCCCCCCAACCCCCTCCAAACCCCACTACCCACAACTGTACAACACTACCATAGCCCTTAAAGGGTAACAGAGGGCACCTAGATGTGGGTACAGTGGGTTTCGGGTGGGTTTTGGAGGGCTCCCATTTATCACCACAAGTGTAACAGGTGGGGGGGGGGGGGGTGGGCCTGGGTCCGCCTGCCTGAAGTGCACTGCAATACCCACTAAGAACTGCTCCAGGGACCTCCATAGTGCTGTGATGGAACTGGTTATGACATTTGAGGCTGGCATAGAGGCTGGCAAAAAAATGTTTTTAATTTTTTTTTTGGCTGGGAGGGGGTTGGTGACCACTGGGGGAGTAAAGGGAGGTGATCCCCGATTCCCTCCGGTGGTCATCTGGTCAGTTCGGACATCTTTTCGAGGCTTGGTCGTGAACAAAAAGGGACCAAGTAAAGTCGGCCAAATGCTCATCAGGGACGCCCTTCTTTTTTCCATTATGGGCCAAGGACACCCATCTCTTAACCACAACCCCGTCCCGCCTTCGGTACACGCCGACACCCCTCCTTGAACTTTGGTAGTCCTTGCGATGGAAAGCAGTTGAGGACGCCCAAAATTGGCTTTCGATTATGCCGATTTGGGCGCCCTTAGGAGAAGGACGCCCGTCTCCTGATTTGTGTCAGAAGATGGGCGCCCTTCTCCTTCGAAAATAAGCAGGTTAGCTATTAGGCATTTTCTCTGTAGTAACTCTGTGCATGTTGCTTTTTGTGACACTTGATCAAGAAATGATGTCCTCACTCCTATTCACAAAAAACCTGCAGGTAGCTGGATAATGTCTGATGCAGGGATTTAATGAGGCTGTGAGACTTGCTTCTAACATATGTGACTTCAAAGGCCTGCGACAGGAAAACTCAGAGCTTTTTTTGAGGGGCTACTTGGGGGTACTGAGTACCGGCACCTTTTCCATTGTCTGCTAAAATTTATTCCTGGTCCCCAAGTTTTAATGAAAGTGCTCAGGCTCTACACACCAATTCTGCCTTGTCATAGATTCTGTGACTGGTTTCAGGGGGCCTGGCTATTGTAGGATGGGTTCCTCAGTGATCACCCCCAAACCTGAAGGGTGACCTGGCATTTGAGTACCGACACCTTTTTTGCTAGAACAAATGCACTGGGAAAACTTAGCAGATTTGAGACAGCAAATTACATGAAACAGAGCTACAAAGATCACATAGAATTCTGTTTTAAGTATTTACTGTGGCTTTGGTCTCAGGTGAGGCTGCATGCATATCTCTGTACTGATTTTGACATTCTCCCATACAGTTGTATATGTGTGCAGTACATGTATAATCCATTGCACATATGTATTTTCACCATACATTTTTGTAGAGATTGTTTATCTTTTGATTTGAATATGTAGGGTTGAGTTATTACAGGTTTGTGCCAGATTTGCACAGGTGCACAAATTATAACAGTTTTGGGTCTATCCTTTGTCAGGGATGGATAATTCCTGAAGTCAGCTCACCTGGGTGCTTAAAACTTGATACTTTATTCCTAAAATTCAGTAAGGCAAAACAGAGAAATAAATAATAATGATAATGGAAGATTTTTATTCATAAATATGATACAAATGTTTAATAAGTCAGCTCCAATGTCTCTTTTTCATCTAAGAATGTGTGAATGAACCATCACGAAAAAGAGCAAATGATGGCAAAAGATGAGTTTTTAAAATATTAATTTAGTGTATGCGGAAAGAATAATATTATATGACCATATAACCAGATAGAGCCGGATTCAGTAAATGGCACCTAGCGATAGGTGCCGGGGAAAATCAGCGCTCAGTGTTGAAACCTGATGTAAATCCTGGCATGCAATATGGGCATGCATCTCCAAATTCTATAACAGTGTACATAATTCTTTGAAACTCCTCTGATCTGCACATACCCCTCCCATGGCCCCACCCCCTTTTGAGTTGCATAGGAGAGGATCTGGGCATGGATCGTTATAGAATCTCAAGCAGCCAGATCCATGTGCAAATCCAAATTAGTGCCAATTAATGTCACACTCTTGGTCCCAAATAAAATTGCATTAGCTTTATGAAGACACATACATTTTGTAGGTGGATCCAACAAATAATAAATACAGAAAAGAAATCATAAATACATAAAATTATAAACTCATGAAATTACAAATGGATAATAAAAATGAAATGACAGAGGATGACTAGAGAACAAGAAATAATAAAATGGTGAATGGACCCAATTGAACAAACTCAAGTGAAAGATAAAATGCATACTAATACTAACATCAGTGAAGCCTTAAGTGATCTTGATGATCAATTAAACAAAAGAAATCCATGTCATTTGGTACTCATGAGGACTCCTAATGAAGGCTTGATAGCTGAAATACGGCCCATGCTGGGTCTACCTACAAGGGTCCAAGAATGTGCCAATAAATCCCTAATTTTTACCTATCCTGGAACAGATTTGTTCTTTGGCCACTTCCACTGATTTTGTTTGTTCTGTTGATTTTTTCTCAGGGAGTATTTTTCCTCCCCCACATTTGATATGTAACAGTTCTGCTATTAGTAGGCACCAAGTTATACATTGTGAGGGGGTAAGTGACTTGCCCAAGATCAAAAGGAGCATCAGTGTGAACTGAAACCTGGTTTCCCTGGTTCTCAGCTCACTGATCTAACCTTTAAGCTCATAGGTTCATTGTTAATATAGTACAGAGCTTCAGAGGATGATTTTTAACAACATTTCTTTGGGCAGAACAGTGCTTTGCCTAGGAAAACAGGATATTATAAATTGTCCGCCTTTTTTCATTTAATTTCAATGCACTTTGTACTATAACATACAACTGTGTCCAAAAAGACATTGCAAACCAGTAGATGAACAGTGTCTAGGCTTTTCTTTTATTATAACCTCTCCCTTCCCCCTAATCATACCCCTCCCCCTTTATTCTTAATAACCTCCCCCTCCCCAATAGTCACTAATGCTACAATACACAATCCCCTGCATGGGTGGTAGTTTCATATATGCTGCAAGGTTTCACACATGCAGGGGGAGGACACAGTCTGCCTCTATCCCCCACCCATGTGGATCTACTCACATCCAACCATTTAGTCACTGGAACCCCAGCCTTCTATTCCTGGCTTGCTATATTATGAAAATCAGTTGAGAGCCTTCTAGGAGATAATGACTGGATGTAATTGGCCACTGTTGGAAACAGGATACTGGGCTAGATGGACCTTAGGTCTGACTCACTATGGCAATGCTTATGTTCTTGTGACAACTGCACCTCAGGGAGCAGGGGTACCTTTTACTCAAACAACATTAAATTGTGTAGTGTGTTTTGTCAATGCCAATAAGGAGGTGGGTCCTTTTAGATCCATATCCCTAGAATCACTTTCTCTGCTAGGAAACCCATTTCCCCCCGGATTTTATATATGGCTCACTGAGTAGCGCATGTTACATTGTATGTGTGGTCAATTTATGTGTGCTACTCAATGAGCCTATTAGTGTTGATAATTGGGCGATAATGACCAATTATCAACACTAATTGGCAATAATATGAATTTACGCACGCCTGACCTGAGAAAACAGCATCAGAGTGAGAAGGGGGGGGGGGGGAAGAGAGAAAGTGTGTGAGGGGGTTGGTGGATGAAAAGAGTCAGAGAGGCACACTGACCTGGGAAGATAGCAGGAGAGAGGGGAAGGAAACAGCGGGGATGAGATTTGATATACCTACTTTGAGGTTATGGAAGGCTAAGCCTCTCTTCTCTGTGTCCCTCTCTCCCATCCAGCATTACTCTCTCTCTCTCTCGTTTCTCACCATCCAGCATTACCCCATCTCTCTCTCTCTCTCTCTCTTCTCCCCCATCCAGCATTACTCTGTCTTTCTCTATGTTTGTCTCTTCTCCTCCATCCAGCATTACCTCCTCTCCCTCTCTTTCACTTCTCCCCATTCAGCATTATTCCCTCTCTCTCTCTGTCTCACATCACCCCATCCAGCATTACACCCCTATCTCTCACTCTCTATGTCCCTTCTCCCCCATTAAGCATTACTCCATCTCTCTCTCACTCTCCTATTTCTTTTTCTCTTTCTGTCTCTCTCTCGTGTCTCTTTTCCTTCATCCAGCATTGTCTCATTTCTCTCTCCCTTTCTTCCCCCATCCAATCCATCCAGCACTGTCCTCTTCTTTCTCTCTCTTCCCCCTTCCTTCCCGCTCATCCTGTTGCAGTTTTCTGGGTCAGGCCATATCATTTCTATAACCAAAGATGTGCAGGACTGTTTTCTTGCGTGTGAGGCAAGCTCAGCTGCTCCCAACCCTTTGACGTAAACTTCCTGTGTCGGAGGGGCAGGGGCAGCTGAGTTAGTGGCAGCATGCACAGTAAAATGATTCTGTGTATCTTTGCTTGTAGAAATGATACCGCCTGACCTGAGAAAACAGCAACAGGGTGAGCAAGAGGGGGGGGGGGGGGGGGGAAGAGAGAGAAAGGAGAGGTGTTGGGGGGTGTTGGAGAAAGAGAGACAGAGAGGCACACCACCAATCTGAGAAGAAAGCAGGAGAGAGGGGAAGGAAACAGTGGGGATGAGATTTGATATACCTCTCCTAGCCTCTTATATGGGGCGCATATGGGACAAGTACATAGGATCTCTAAGGGAGTGATAGGGAGAGTAGACGGCATGTATAGACAGACGGGACAGGCCATATTGTCTTTATCTGCCTACATTTTTCTTCATTAAAAAAATCTTTTTATTAGAATTTTTAAAGGTACAACAAACAATGTACAGGAATAAAAGATTTTTACATTATGGAAAATACAAATGATTTAAAGAATAAGTACAGATGTATGCCTGAATAAAGCCATTTAAACTCAAAAATAAGATGTATCATTGTTGAGAAATATGTAAACAAACATATAAAACAGTTACTTAAACATAGCATAACAAGGTAACACTCACATCACTAATAAACAATTGAGCATGAATTGTTATATGCAAATGTAGATGGGGAGGAAAAACATAGAAGAAGGAAAAGAAATGTATGTATATGTCACCCAATGGCTAGAAGGTTATTACAGTAATTATCTAAAGTTTCATATTTTCTGGTTGAAGTTTCGAATTATCTTTCCAGTGTAAAACTACAAGATGTTGGGCTATGGCTAGCATTATCTCAGATATAAGACGATTTGGGTGTGATGATTTCGAATGATAATGCCATATGAAATATCAGGTTTGTTGTGTTAATATTCTATCCTAGATAACTTTCCAGAAATTACAAATGGTGGGACAGTAAAAGAGAAGTTGTGGTAGGTCTCTTTCTGCCTGTTATTTATTTATTTATATTCCACCTACAACTAAGTGGTTTACAGTAAAAACATACGTAATCAAAATCTAAACAAAATAAAACTCAAACTACAAAGACAAAATAAACTCAAATTACAATGTACAGAAACTAACATATTAACCCCATGCCTGCACACACAAGTGTGTCTTTAACATAACCAACAGTTTGTAGAGGTGGATGAGTTAGGAAGTTTGACATTTTTATGTTTTGGAACATAATTCCTGCCAATTTATTGAGTTGGGGGAAATTTCCAGGTTTTGTTCCCAGTTAACTTCAAGTGTGCTGTTGGAATGAGGTTCTGCATTTCGTATAATTTTGTAGACTTTAGATGCTGTTTTTGTTGAATTAAGTAGCATTTGCATGTTTTGGGAGAAGTTTGATTTTGCAGGCCCATATGTAGAGTCAATTAAAAGGGAGAGATGATGGGTAAAAGGAGACCAATTTATGTATTCTGTCTGTGGTAAGTTAAATTGTTGAGCAAGGGAATCAAATGGAATAAAGGTGCTGCCCTTCATGAGTTGTGAGACTGACCAAATTCCAGATGCTTTCCAGATTTTCCAATTTAGGTGGGAGTTTTAACTTAATCAGTGCATTAAACTATAAGAGATATCAATGGACCATTTTTCTTTTCAGGAGATCTCTAAACAACACAGTGGTGGATTTTAATGTGAGTGATTTGTGTGGAAGGGGAAGTTTATTCATAGTAAGGAGGAGATGAATTTGGTATGGTTTATGAGAGAGCATTCAAAAATTAGCCATCTAGGGCTGTCTGGGGAGGTGTCAAACCACTTAATGGCCTGAGGCCTAAAAAGCTAGATGTATGATATTAAATCCAGAAAGTTAATACCCCCTTTGTCTTTAGGCAGTTTCAATTTGTTCAGGGCTATGCAAGGGACTTTGCCTTTCCAAATAAATTTAGATTTATTTATTTATCTGTTGCACTTGTATCCCACCTTTTCCCACCTATTTGCAGACTCAAAGTGGCTTACATAGTACCGTGCTGGCGATTGCCAGTTCCGGTATGACAAATACATAGTGATATCATGGTAGAAGTCGTGTGTGACAGACACATTATGGAATAAGAAAGAAGGAAGAGTTATGTTAAGATACTGTCAATGTTTTAGTGTGAAGAAAACAGTGGTCATGATTATTTTAGGGGCAAGTATCATCTTGATGGCTTCTGTTCTACCCCATCAATTAAGGTAAAGTGGTGACCATTTCTCAACTTTATTTTTAACCATAGCAAGAATGGAGGCCATATTAAATTGAACAGTTTGTTGTGTTGATGCCATACCATACATCTAAATATTTTATTTTGTTTTGTTCCCATTCAAAAGGATAATTAGCATGAGAGCAGATTTTGTCCAAGTTATTTTATATCCGGATATAGCAGAGAAGGATTCTATGCATCTTAGTATTGAGGGAAAGGATTGTACTGTTGTGTACATCATAATGTTATCTGCATATATTAATAATTTAAAATTGTCTTCATGGAATTTAATATCTTCAATAAGTGGCTAAATTAGCTCTTATGGCCAGAGCTAGGGGTTCCAGAGCTAAGTTAAAGAGTAGGGAGGAAAGTGGGTATCCCTGTTTAGTACCTCTATTAAGGGGAAATTTTGAAAAGAGATAACCATTAATCATGATGGATGCTACTGGATGATTAAAGAGTAAGTTAATCATATCAATGAAAGTGTTGCTGAAGCCAAACCATTTAAATCTATGTGAAAGATATTCCCATTCAATTCTGTCGAATGCCTTTAGTATGATCTGTTTCTGGTTTTGGAATGACTATTATTCTGAATTCAAGAAAAGAGCCTTTATTTTGTGAAGAGGTTAAGAAGGAATTGTATAGAGCGAGCAGGCATGAAACTAGCAAGTCTGATAGAGCTAAATAAAATTCAGTGGTGAGGCTGTCATGAATTATCTTGCACTGAAAACATTTTAGTGCAAGATAATTCATTTGCTAAATCTTCATTTTGTTTAGAAGTGACAGTCCGGTGAGTGAAGTGAGAAGTGATGTTAGAGAATTTTGTTTCGGAGAAATCTATTTCTGAGCCATAGAATCGTTTATAATAATCTATTAAATTTTGAGCAATATCATGTTCAGTTGTAAATTGCTGATTGTTAGAGTCAGTGATAAGAGTGATTCTGGATTTGTTTTGATTTGGTTTTAAGAATTACACAAGTGAGTGGCTAGACTTATTGCTCTCAGCATAATATTTAGATTTGCGTAATGAGATGGAGTGAATGGCTTCATGGGAAAGTTGGGAATTACAGTTATACTTTAGGGTTTGCAGCTTCAAAAAAAAATAATTGGGTTTTGAGAGACAAAGTATTAATTTCCCAAGGGCCATGTTTACTAAGCTGTGCTGTAGGCGCACATGCTAAACATTAGCATGCACTAACACTAGAGACACCCATACGAATATATGGGTGTCTCTAGCATTAGTGCGCACTAAAAATGCTAGCCTGCCTTAGTAAACAGGGCCCCAAATGTTTTATTTCAGATTCTAGTTTTAAAAATTCATTTTTATGTTGTTTATTGATGCCTGCTGCATAATTAATTATAACACATCTGATGGCTGCTTTACAAGCATCCCACCAGATGTTAGTAGAGTAGTCTGACATTGGATTAAGAGAAAATAATTCTTCTGTTTTAGATCTAAGGAGAGTGACAAATATTTCATCTCTTAGTAAGGATGGTTTAAGTCTCCAAGTTCTTTGTGATAGAGGTGTTGCTAAATTAGAGAGGGATATGGAAATAGCGGAGTGGTCAGAAATAGTTTGACTGAGGATTTCAGTATGGGGCATGTGAGATATAAGTGGTTTTGAGATAAGAAAATAGTCTATCCTGGAATAGTTTATGTGTTGTGGTGAGAAGAAGGTGTAGTCTCTCTCTGTTGGTCTGAATACTCTCCAAGGGTCTGTAAGACCTAGAGTTGACTTTAGGGCTGCAATAGCAGAGGTGGCTTTAGTGGTGCGATAACAAGTTTTTGACTTTCTGGCTAGAGTTGAGTCTTGGGTCCGATTGAAATCGTTTCCTAGGATTACAGGTGCATGGTGCAGGGTGTAGGGAGCTATCGCAGCGGTTAAACTGTGAAAAAAATTGAAGGTCATCTGAGTTAGGGGCATATTTATTAAAAACATTAATAGAACAATTCTTAATCAAAAGTAATGCCCCTACCCATGTCCCATTGTCTGATAGCTGTTTAAGTAGTGTATAAATTATGGATTTGTGAAAAAGTAGGGGTTCCAGGGCTAAGTTAAAGAGCAGGGAGGAAAGTGGGCATCCCTGTTTTGTACCTCTATTAAGGGGGAATTTTGAAGAGAGATTACCATTAATTATGATGGATGCTTCTGAGAGAATGAAGATGGGGCTATGAGTGAATAATTTGGGTATCAGATAACAATAAATGGGTGTCTTGAATAAGTGCCAAGTCTGCATTAAGATGGTTAAGATATAAGAGGAGTTTATTTCCTTTTTTATGGGGTTCTTCAGCTCCTTAATGTTTAAAGAGACTATTAGCATAATGATGGGCAAATATCTTCCCAAAGTGTGACAGTGTGAATTAAATACAGTTCCAGGACATTAAGAATATGAATGCGAATGTATAGTTGTTTGAGGTATTCCACAGAAGTGAGTATGGTGATGTGAGTATAGAACCAGGTGTAAAAACCAGAACCTAAGAAATTAGCCAAAAGGTTGCTTATCCCATACCAGTGGGAATAAGCACTGGCTTTAGCGGAACTGTGTGGGTACATAGTGAGAGGGTAGACAGGTGTCATAGCCCAAGTAATAAACTATCGCACATCTTAAAGCTGAATTTGAATGTAATAAGATTGATAATTATAGCATATATATAGTAAATAGCATTTGTTGTTATAATAAGAAATGTTATATATCAACAGAACAAAACAGTAGTTTTGTTTATATTTACCATATTTGAGCTCATTTGAGAGGATGAGAGAGTATATTATCATTAAGATCAATCTTTTCCCTTCCATCATATCGCTGATCCCTGAGAGACAGCACTGCCACGACCTGGGAAGAAAGATGGGCTGTAACAGCGATGCTGTCCCGGGAGCCGCGATCTCAGTGCATCAGAAGATGTTACAAAAATCTTTTATGAATGAAAATAGAGAATAGGTATCAAGGAGAGAAAACTTGCATTAATATTACCAATGTGGATAAACATTGCAAATCAGATTAAATCACATAGGTCCCATATAACAGATAGAATGGAGTGGTCCAAAGTTTTCCGATCACAAGACCAGGAGGAGTGTTGCTGAGATGTTTATTAGATAGAGAAATTCTAAAGAGAACGCAAAGGAGTCCGTTGGGTAATGTGCCATATTCTAAGGCACAAGCTCCACATACCGCATATGAAACTTGCAAGGTGAAGGTTGAAATCTTCAGATCCTGTTGAGAGGAAGACTTCGTTGGTTGGAAATCGAATTGATAGTCGTGTCAGAGGTGTTTTGGCGCTGAAGAGATCTTGGGTCCAAAAGTGAGTGGGAGCTAAATATTAAGTTGAATTATGCTGCAGTAAGGAGAAAAAGGGGGGGGGGGAAACCCCTATAATTACAGTTCAGAGAGAGTCCATGAATTTAAGCATAGGTGAAAGTTAAGTGAGAGCTTAAAAATATTTTTACACAAAATATGTTATTTGACACTTGGGGGCATTAATTTAAAAGAAGAGTCGTGCTATGGTTATATGCCTGGACATCTTTGAAGATCAGTGTGTCTGTGTTTGTCCCTTGGAAACATATGAGCACGTCCCTATATATATGATAAAAAATAATTTTATGGGGTGATTCAGATACAGCCAGCGCTGTGACCTTCCTGTACCTCATAGCCTTAGAAGAGTGTGATTGGTGTGGTGCTCAAAATCCGCTACTGTTCAGCCTAGCAAGAGCAGCACAGGACTTTGGTACTGTGATGACAGCACACTGGAAACAGGGCTGGTCCAAGGCTGACACTCTAAATGAACTTTCAGCTGTGTGCTCTTCCCATAGGTCTTTCTGTTCCCTTCCATCCTGTCCCCATAGTCCAGAATCTCTCCTTCCTCTCCGTAGTCCAGCATCTCCCCTTCCCTCCCTATCCCTCCAGATGTCCAACATCTCCCCTTACTCACACCTCCACCTCAACCCTCTCCCCCTCTCCCTGATGTATCCACCATCTCCACTTCCCTTTCTCCTCACCCAGGTGTCTAGAATTTACCCTTCCCTATTCTCTAACACCTTATCCCTTTCCCCCTGCTTTCCAGCATCTCTTTCTCTACTCCCCTGAGGTGTCCAGTGGCTTTCCGTCCCTTTCCTACATCTTCCAGGGAGGCACCACCATGATAACCAGCATGTCCAAGGGAGACTTGGCACAGTCAGTAAAGGGCCTTGAGCATCCATGAATGTTCAAGGCCTGTCAGAACCCAGCTCCTCCAAATTTCCTATTTCAGAGATGGTGGAGCATGGCAGGCCTTGAGCATGTGAGGATGCTCAAGGACCCATGCCAGTCGTACTGAGACTTCTTTAGACACACTAGCTTCCATGCTGGTGCTGGAGGAGGTAGGAAAGGGAAAGGACACCACTGGAAACCCAGGTGGAGGGTGGGGGCTAGAGAATGGGAAATGCTGGACACCTTGGGAATGGGGTAGGGAAGCTGCCTATAACTCCCTGTAAATGCAAAGGTTAGGTGAATGCCACCCATTGACCTAGTGGTAAGGGCTCACGCGCTACACATGTGGTGACCAGTCGGTGCATGCCAACTGTTGATTAATGCCGGAAACACCATAAGTGGTAAGAAATAAAAAATAATTTTGTCCCAGCATTATGGGCGCACGTCAAATCTGAAATTACTGCTAGGAGCGCACTAGCCTGGCAATAGTCTCATTTTGGCATGTGCTGCACATGAATAAAGCCTACCACATCGTTATAAAAGGAACCCATAATTCCCTGGAGTGCACATAAAAATCACCATTAAGAGATGACAGGGAGTCCCTCCCTTTAAGGGGCTGTTGATCCAGTAGTTTGCATTATAAACAAACAGTTATTTAATAAAACTAATATCTATAAACTGATTTTGCTCCTAATGGATAGCAAAAGATTATTTGTAAAGGAATGAATGGAGTTACTTGAGCAAACATAATTCTTGCCCCATTTTTAATTAAAAATAATTTGAGTAATATACATTGAACAAATTTCTTATCTTCCTAGTGTTTAATGGGTGAAGAGTTGAGCTTTTGTTAGCAGAAATTTAGTTTTTTTTAATGTGGGCAATGTCCTTTTTGTTTCTTGCTCCTTTTGTAATAATTTACCTTTTTGCTAGAGGCCAGCTAGTGAACCATAGCAGGAATTTGCTCATTAATCACTTGCGGTTAGAAATAGGACAAAGCTCCAAATAACAGTTAAAAATTTAAATCAGTGACTATTCACTTGGTTAGGATTTCTTACTGACTGCTTGACTATTGTAAAATGATTAAGATTCAAAGTCCAACCAGAGAAAATAAGCTTTGTCAGTTGAGATGTTAAATAAGATATTGTGGATGTACAATGCATAGGGAAACCTTGAGTTCTCTGTAAGGCAATCCCAATTGCCCTTTCACTTGCTGAGCTGAGTGGAAATGTGAGCAATTAAATCCCATTTTAATCCAGATTTATTTTTCATGTGTTTTTGCAGGAAATGAACAAAAGATTCATTTGCAGTGAGATTGACTGCAGTAAAATAATGCTTTTTTCTGTACGACCTCTTAGACAGTCAAGAAATCAAAGGCTGTCTCTGATCTATGCCATGCATGCCACTTTGAAAAATTAATTGATTAACAAGTAAAAAGGCACTAATGTTAAATTTTTCATTTTCAAATGCCATATTCAAGATTATATTTTGCCTATAGGACTTCTTCCATCTTGTTCTAGTGGAAGACATTTATCTTTTAGCTCACACTAAGGGGCCGTTTTACTAAAGGTTTGCTGTGTGGTAACGGAACTACTGCTGGCCCAATACAGCCGCTGGCGGTAGGTCCATAAATTGTAGCACGATGCTAACCTAGTGGTAATCGGGCAGAGGGTGGTTACCACCAGGTTTTCGCAGGAGCCCTTACCACTGCCTCAATGGGTGGTGATAAGTGCTCCCCCCCACATGGCCACGCGGTAAGAATAATCTTACCGCTTGGCCAAGTCTTTCTTAGGGGCTTTTAACCCGCTGTGTTGAAAAGGTCCCTGGGATGTGGCAAAAACAGCTCCTGCTGCTATCGCAGGGCCCTTTTTACCGCAGCTTAGTAAAATGATCCCTTAATATTTTATATTTTGACAGAAAGATATGGGATAAGTGCAACTGCATACTTGAAGGCTTGTATCATAAATTTGCATAAGGAGGCCTACCTGTCCTTCCAACTATCACCCCAACTCACTCTTCCCTTTTCTATCCAAGATACTTGATTGTACTGTTCACTGTCATTCTCTTGACTTTCTTTCATCTCAAGCTTTTCTTGATACACTTCAATCTGGCTATCGCCCTCTTTATTCAACTGAAACAGCGCTTGCTAAAGTTTCCAATGACCTGTTCCTGGCCAGATCCAAAGGTCTCTATTCTATCCTCATCCTTCTCGCTCTATCTGCTGCTTTTGACACTGTTGATCATAGCCTGCTCCTTGATATGCTGTCCTCACTTGTTTTTCAGGGCTCTGTTCTTTCCTGGTTTTCTTCTTATCTCTCCCATCGTACTTTTAGTTTATACTCTGGTGGATTATCCTCCACTTCTATCCCACTATCAGTTGGTGGATCTGTTGTGGGACCTCTTTTTTTCACCGTCTATACTTCTTCCCTTGGCACTCATCTCATTCCATGGTTTTCAGTATCAACTTTACGCTGATAGCTCACAGATCTACCTTTCCACACCAGAAATTTCAGCAGGAATCCAGGCCAAAGTATCAGCCTGCCTGTCTGACATTGCTGCCTGGATGTCTCACCGCCATCTGAAACAAAACATGACCAAGACTGAGCTACTTACTCTTTCCCCTAAACCAACCTCTCCTCTTCCCCCATTTTCTATCTTTGTGGATAACACTCTCATCCTCCCTGTCTCATCAGCTCGTAACCTTGGGGTCATCTTCGACTCCTCTCTTTCCTTCTCTGCACATATTCAATAGACTGCTAAAACCTGTCATTTCTTTCTCTATAATTTATTTATTTATTGTTTTTGTATCCCACCTATTTGCAGGCTCAATGTGGCTTACATAATACTGTGATGGTGATCGCCAATTCAATATCACCAAAATTCATCCTTTTCTTTCTGAGCACACTACCAGAATCCTTATCCACACTCTAATCACCTCTCACTTAGACTATTGCAACTTGCTTCTTGCAGGTCTCCCATTAAGCCATCTCTCTCCCCTTCAATCTGTTCAAAATTCTGTTGCACGACTTATATTCCACCAGTGTCGCTATACTCATATTATCCCTCTCCTTAAGTCACTTCATTGGCTCCCTATCCGTTTCTGCATACTGTTCAAACTCCTCTTATTGATTTACAAGTGTATTCACTCTGCAGCTCCTCAGTACCTCTCCACTCTTATCTCTCCCTACACTCCTCTTCAGGAACTCCATTCACTGGGTAAATCTCTCTTATCTGCACCCTTCTCCTCCATGTGATGAAGCTACAAAGTAGTAAATCTAAAAACTTTTCTTCACTCAACATGTATTTAAACTCTGGAATTCATTGCCAGAGAATGTAGTAAAAGCAGTTAGCTTTGTGGGATTTAAAAAAGGTTTGGATGACGTCCTAAAGGAAAAGTCCATAGACCATTATTAAAATGGACTTGGGGAAAATCCACTGCTTCTTTCTAGGAAAAGCAGCATAAATTGTATCGTACTGTTTTGGGATCTTGACAGGTAACCTGGATTGACCAATGTTGGAAACAGGATACTGGGCTTGATGAACCTAAGGTCTGTCCCAGTATGGCAGTACTTATGTACTTATGCACTGCTAACTCCAGACTCTGTTTCTTTTATCTTGCTGCACCATATGCCTGGAATAGACTTCCTGAGCGAGTACGTCAAGCTCCATCTCGGGCCGTCTTCAAATCTATGCTAAAAGTCCATCTTTTTGATGCTGCTTTTAATTCCTAACCCTTACTCACGTGTTCAGTCCCCATGGTTTATCATTTCCACTTTAGTAATTCCTTTATTCCTTATTTGTCCTGTTTGTAAGCTCTAGATTATAAGCTCTGCCAAGCAGGGACTGTCTCTTCATGTTCAGTGTACAGTGCTGCGTACATCTAGTAGTGCTATAGAAATGATAAGTAGTAGTAGTAGTAGTAACTGACATGAGCTACAGCACCAGCACTAGCATGGGCAGAAAAAAAAATGACCCTTAACTTCCTAGTCTCTTCAACCAATGTGTATATAATTATATTTGTAACAAGGAAATATGGTTAATTGAACTCTTCCTGCTAACCAAAGAGAAAAAGCTAAATCAATTTTTAAATTTTATTTATAAGCTTTTAAAATAATATACAAGACAACTCTTGCTCAAGAAATACAGCCATGTGCAGCAAGAAAAACTCCCTGTAAATTAACACCAAGAAAACAAAAAGTAGAAAGTTTATGTCAATCTCTGACCTTCAAAGACCATGCGAGGGTGGAGAAACCAAGATTCAAGGCATTGTAAAAGGCAAAGAGAAAACATGAAGTAGGCAAAGCCAGCTTTCTTGTGTGTTTGAGTTTTGTCCTATCATTTGATGGCGTTCTGTTTCTTTTATTTTTATTTTTTTAAATCACTGAGATATGGGAATTCTCAGGATGTAGCAATCCATCAAGTTGTTATTAAACTTAAACATAAGCATACACATAATCCAAAACTATCACACCCTCTTTATTAGCAGATGCAATCCATTATATTTCCCACGTACTTAATAGTAGGAAAAACATATTTAGGCAAATTCTGAAACTGCCTGTTATCTAAGAACTGTTGCAACTCTACTGGGTCATGGAATATATGCCTATGTGCCTGCCATTTTATTATACACTAACAAGAAAAGTGCAAAAGAAAGGTTGTACCCATAGATATACTAAGGGGGTCTTTTACTAAGCCATGGTATTGTTTTTAGCTTGTAGTAGAAATCAGCTGGCGGTAAACGCCAAGACACCCATAGGAATATAATGGGCATCTCAGCATTTACCGCCAGCTGATTTCTACTGCAAGCTAAAAACGCTATTGCGGTTTAGTACAAGACCTCCTAAATGTCTCTTTGCCAAAGCCTCACATCTCTCCTGAGAGGCACGAGAATTATCCAAATCCTATTTTTTAACAGCATGCCTGCAACATTGTTAAGCGGGCATGTGTATCTGAATCTTATAATAGATCAGGATTGAACAAATGCAAGGAAAGCATCTAGAAGGCTCCTTGTATAGTAGGTGTAAAGTTCTTTTAAATAAATGATCTACATGTTGACACTTTGAAGAAGGTTATATTGGAAATTCAAGTAAGCATTGTTAATTAGTTATTGTAGTCAAATGACTTTAAAGAGTTAATAGTTAACACTAAACCTGTTAAATAAATAAATCAGTTCTACTCCTGGGCACATCCAAGAAATCTTTATGGTCTAGCTGATTTCTGTGTCATATGTCAATCTGTCTGCTATATGTTGGAAAGTCTTGAACTAAATTCAAATGGAGAGAGTGAGCGAGTTCAAAATACATAGTGTATGTCTTTGCACAGTTTATAGCCTTTTCAACATTGGTTCATTTGCCTGTTGACACATCCATTTAAGAATTTAATTGCTTCTTCAGCTCATCACATTTTGAGATTAGTTTAAAACAATTAAACCTAATGAATAAATATGGGACTATTGAAATAAAATGATAATGTGTAGCTGATATCACAATAAATTTTTATGGCGATTGTCAAGATTGTTGTAGTTGTCTGGGTCTTGCTCTGTCTGAGTAAGTGGAACTGACATTTCAGCCATCATGCTGTACCTTTCTTCAGGGTATGCTATGAGGTCTGCAGTTTGTCTAATATATATATAGTGGGTTCTCAAACCTGATTGTCTAGGGTTTGAGGTGATTTTGGTGGGAAAGTCCATTGGTTAGAATTTTGGTGGGAAAGTCTGTTGGTGAAATGGTGGGAAATAAATTTTGAATTTTGATGGGAAAGTCCATTGGTCATGATTTCCAATTCTGGCGAGAATGAGGCTGGAAAGTCATGGGGGGGGGGGGGGGGGAGAGGAATTTCTGTAGGCCATATTCTAAAACTTGGGGGGGGGGAGACATTTGTCCTTAGCCCCAGTGTTTTTGTGCTAAATTTCCTTTGGATGAGCAGTTGCCATGCTTTTTTTTAGGATGAGCCCTTTGTCTCTAATGACATTATTAGGGTGTCTTGCTATCTTTATTGCCTCTTTGATTCTTGGGCGTGCCTAACACGTGGACGTCCTCGACCCATAATCAAAAGAAACAAGGACGTCCCTGACGAACACTTGGACGACTTTACCTGGTCGTGTTTTTCTTACGACCAAGGCACAACAACGTGCCTGAAATGACCAGATGACCACTGGAGAGAATCGGGGATGACCTCTCCTTACTCCCCCAGTGGTCACTAACCCCCTCCCACCCTCAAAAATATCTTTCAAAATATTGATTGCCAGCCTCTATGCCAGCCTCAGATTTCATACTCAGGTCCTTGACAGCAGTATGCAGGTCCATGGAACAGTTTTAGTGGGTGCAGTGCACTTCAGGCAGGCGGACCCAGGTCCATCCCCCCCTACCTGTTACATTTGTGAAGGAAACAGCGCGCCTCCAAAACCCACCAGAAACCCACTGTACCCACATCTAGGTGGCCCCCTTCACCCATAAGGGCTATGGTAGTGGTGTACAGTTGTGAGTAGTGGGTTTGGGTTTTTTTTTTTTTTTTTGGGTGGGGGGGAGGACTCAGCACACAAGGTAAGGGAGCTATGTACCTGGGAGCAATTTATGAAGTCCACTGCAGTGCCCCCTAGGGTGCCCGGTTGGTGTCCTGGCATGTCAGTGCACTACAAATGCTGGCTCCTCCCATGACCAAATGGCTTGCATTTGGTTGTTTCTGAGATGGACGCCCTTGGTTTCCATTATCGCCAAAAATCAGAAACGACCAAGTGTAGGGACGACCAAATCAAGGGACGACCAAATTTAAGGATTTGGATGTCCCTGATGGTATTTTCAAAACAAAAGACGGATGTCTATCTTGTTTTGAAAATACAGGTTTCCCCGCCCCTGGATCAGGACGTTTTGTGAGGATGTCCTTATCAAAACATGGACGTCCCTTTTGAAAATGCCCCTCTGTGTGACCCAGGCTTCCATCTGTCCACTTTCTGATCATTTCATCCATTGGTCTCAGTCTCCATAGTGAATTTTATGTTGTGGTGGCCACTATTCAGATGGTTTAGAAAATCGCAGAGTTTTTTTCCATCCATGGGGTCAGATGACAAAAGTGTTGTCTACATAGTGAATCCATAGTTTTGGTTTGAGCTTGGCATTCTTCGATAGGGTGGATTTGAGAGACTCCAAGAATATGTTGGTTGTCACTGGGGAGAGGAGAGAGTTCTGTTTGGGCATAGTACCATTCCCGGTACTGAAGGAATGCTGTCTTTAAACAGAATGCTGCTAGGTTAGCCCATTCCATTGGTAGTCTACCTGTCTATAGCTTCTAGTTTATGGCCTGGACTGCTTTATCCACTGGGATTTTGATGAAGAGGGAAACCACATAAAAACTGACCAAAACGTCTGTGTCACTTAGTCGCAGGCTGTTAATGATTTCTATGAAATGGGCAGAATCTCTGATGTTCAAAGCTATGTCATCAGTTAAAGTTCTTAATTTTTGGGTCAGATAGCATGCTAAAGGGTGGGTTGGAGAGTTGATTGCACTTACAATGGATTGCATTGGAACTCCTGGTTTTTGGATTTTGAGTAGGCCATAGAATCTAGAGGTCAGTTGGTTATCTCACTTCAGACTGGATTTATCTCCAGCTCGATGGACGTGACATTGGTTATCCAGCTTATTATTTCTCTGTGAATTTTCTGGAGTGGGTTGTTAGAGAAAAATACATATGTGTCCTCTGCTAGGAGGTTGGATATCTTTTGGTGATAATCTATGGCATTCATCACTATGGTCATATTCCCTTTGTCCACAGGGAGAATCACTAGGTCCTGTCATTTTTGTGCTAGTCGCTCCTCATGTGGAAAATTGTGTCGAGATGGTTTGGTTTGGAGTAATATGTTGGTGGTTTCTCTGCGGATGTGATCTGCTTGATCTTCAGGTAATTCTGTGAAAGCACTCTCAATTCCAGCCATGATGTTTGTGTTGTGAACCCCGTTCAGTGTTACTGTGAAATTCAGGCCTCTTGACAAGAGGGAAATTGTAGCTTGATCCAGTGGTTTAGAGGTTAGGCTGGTGAAGTATTGGTTAGGGTTGCAGGAAATTTGCATTAATGAGTATGAGAATTAATCTAATGCCTCTATAATGAAGGATGGCTAGGTGCAAAGTCCCTGTTCTCCTATGATAACTCAGAGATAGAAAAAATATGAAAATTCTGTGGCATAATTTGTTTTAAACACCAAATTTTTGTTTTTAATACATTTTTGTGTTTGTGCTTGGATACATTGGGGCCGATATTTAGACCGTGGTAGTTAGCCCTGCTAACTCCTGTGGTCCATGGTGATGCTGGAAATTCAATGCCGGGCCATTTCCAGTGACCAGCATTGAATATCCGATTTATTTTTAGCCAGTTTCAACATAAACGACTAAGTAGATATTAGCCGGTTATCTTGAAACTGGCCAAAGATATTTCATTTTTCAAGCGGCCATATTTGGCCACTAGGGCTGAAAATCGGTGTATAGCCAGTTATATCATCCAATATAACCGGTTATCCACTAGCCACTAACTGGCAATATTCAGCGAGTGATAGCTGGCTATCCCCCGTTGAATATCGCCAGATAGTCGGTTATGGGGCATTTAACCGGCCAGGTGCCAGTCCTGGCTGGTTAAATGCTTTTGAATGTGGGGGAGATTCTCTTGTTTTTTTTTTCATTGCCTCTTCCCATTGCAATTCTCACTCTTTTCAGTATTTATCTTTTACCAACACCTTTTATTCTTATGTTCTAGCTGTTCTCTCTTAGTCTTCCTCTTTCTTTCTTTCTTTTCTCCTTCCCCAATCTCTTTTCTTTACTTCCTTGTAGGTATCTCGTGGAGGGGCATAATTGAACGAAAACGTCTATCTCCATGGGCGTTTATCTCCGAGAACGGGTCCGTGAAGGGGCGGACCGAACCGTATTTTCGAAAAAAATAGACGTCCATGTTTTATTCGACAATTTGTGAGCTGGGCGTTTTTGTTTTTCAGTGATAATGGAAAATGAACGCCCAGCTCAAAAACGAATAAATCCAAGGCATTTGTTCATGGGAGGGGCCAGGAGTCGTAGTGCACTGTTCCCCCTCACATGCCAGGACACCAACCGGGCACCCTAGGGGGCACTTTTACAAAAACAAAAAAAAGGTAAAAGAGCTCCCAGGTGCATAGCACCCTTCCCTTGTGTGTTGAGCCCTCCAAATCCCCCTCAAAACCCACTGCCCACAAGTCTACACCATTACTATAACCCTAAGGGGTGAAGGGGGGGCACCTACATGTGGGTACAGTGGGTTTGGGGGGGTTGGACGACTAAGCATTAAGCAGCACAATTGTAACAGGTAGGGGGGGGATGGGCCTGGGTCCACCTGCCTGAAGTCCACTGCACCCCTTAACAACTGCTCCAGGGACCTGCATACTGCTGCCAGGGAGGTGGGTATGACATTTGAGGGTGAAAAAAAAAAGTTGTGAAACATCATTTTTTGTGGTGGGAGGGGGTTAGTGACCACTGGGGGAGTCAGGGGAGGTCATCCCCGATTCCCTCTGGGGGTAATCTGGTCATTTAGGGCACTTTTTGGGGCCTTATTCGTGAAAAAACAGGGTCCAGGAAAAGTGCCCTAAATTCTAGCTACAAACGCATACTTTTTTTCCATTATCGGCGAAAGGCGTCCATCTCTCCTCGGCCGATAACCACGCCCCAGTTCCACCTTCGCTACGCCTCCGACACGCCCCCGTCAACTTTGTACGCTTCCGCGATGGAGTGCAGTTGAAAACGTCCAAAATCGGCTTTCCATTATACCGATTTATTCGTTTTTGTGAGATAAACGTCTATCTCCCGATTTGGGTCGAAATCTAGGCGTTTTTCTCTTTCAATTATAAGGTGGATAGTCTCCAATTTCCCTCTCTTTCTTTATCCCTGACTAGTCTCCCTTCTACTTCTCTTTGATTTCCATTCCTTTAAAATCTCCACTCTCTCCTCCCTTATTTGTCTTCTACCTGCCATCATTCCTTCTCTTCAGCAGCAGTAGCAGATGGAAGAGGGCCACTGTTGTCAGAAGGAGAGTACTGCTTCAGGCAGAGGAAAAGTATGCAAGGCAGGTGGAAGGGCCAGTGTTTCTTTACTAGGTCCTATGCCTACAGAATGACAGAAAGTCAGAGACCTTGGTTAGGCTACATTTATAATTTTTTAAACTGGCATTTTATTTAACATTTCTCAGAGGTATAAACACAACCTACTAGAACCTTTGGAGAGCATTAGACAATTGTCCACAGTCTTCATTTCATTTATTAGCTCTTATGTCCCACATTGTCCAAACAAAGTTCAGTTCAATGTGGGTCACATTAGATATAGCAATAAAAATTCTCAACTTACATAACAGTAAAAACAGATCCATTAACATTCAGATACTGACACAGTAAATAATGAAAATATATATCACAAGAATATATACATATTGCATTGATACTCAGTCTATACATAAATGCTTGTCATAATGGCTAAACTTCTATTACTAGAAATTTTTTAAAGAGGTGTGATTTAAGCATTTTATGAAAAGGTAGATAATTAGTTATCCATCTTATCTCTTTTGGCAGTGAACTCCACATCTTTGTTGCATGATATGAAAACCCTGCAGCATGAATTGATTTCTAAATTACACCCTTACAACTAGGGAAGTGAAGTAAAAGAAACTTTTGAGCACCCATCAATGCATTCCTTAATGGGAAATCTCATAGAAATCCCTTGAAGCAATCCACAAGAATAAAGATCATAGGATCCTACAATATTCCAACCCCTCATTCATTCTCCCCAACCTTCTCCTTTCCTCTTGTCCCGGGCACCTAACCCCTCCCACAAAATTTCCATGGCACCAGAAATGTTGCACACGCGAGGCAGAACTACTGCCGATGACCACGTTGGGCCAGCAGTAGTTTCTTTCGTAAAAGGGTCCCTAAATGCACAGACATTTACATGTGCCATAGCCCTGTTATAAGTGTTCATACCTACATATAGGCATCCTGCCCAGTTATATCATTTTGAATATTGACCCCTTGAAGTCCGGGAGTCTGATTTCTGGGTGACCCATCTCTCTTTTTGTTCATAAACTAAATAACACTGCTGAGGATCCCTTGCTTGGATATTAGAAACACCTTCCCCATTTTGAACTCTTCTTTTTGGGTTCTTTAATTATTTGTCTTGTTGCTAAAGTTGCCATGTGGATCCAGTTTTCCACAGCAGGCTAATCCAGTCGTTCTTTTACTCCCCTGCATCCATGAATGTAGGTGCCAGCTTTTCTTATGAAATTGAGAAGTACAGGTTCATGTGTGCAATATGAGTAAAACCAGGATTGGAGCCAGTTGGCAACTTGCTATTCACATCTTTCCATCCTGGCACCCAGAGCATAAAGTGGAGTGGGCTGGTACTCTGTTCAGGCACTTCTCCACGACATGTTGGGCTGGTAAGAAGGAGCAATGCCTGTGACTAGTGAAGCTCCTTTTATTGGCTGCCAAAGAAAAGCTCTGTAGCTCTTCCACCCCAGCCAAGCTGAGCTGGAACAGAATCAAGAAGCTGGCAATACAGAGGAGAGAGAGAGAGAGAGAGAGAGAGAGAGAGAGAGAGAGAGAGAGAGAGAGAGAGAGAGAGAGAGAGAGAGAGAGAGAAGTAATGGCGAGCAGAGGACAAAAAAAGGATAAGGAGAAGGCCAAAAGCGCGGAAAGCGCAGCAGAAACAAAACAAGCGCCGGAAAACCCCGTGTTCTCATTGGAGCAACTATCGCAACTTACAGCGGCGGTGGAGAAGGCAATGGAGCCGAGATGGGAGCGGCTGGAGGGGCGGCTAGCAAACATGGAGACGCTGCTGGGAGAGACGGTGCAAAGAGCGACGGAGCTGGAAAGCAGGGTCTCGGCGCTAGAGGATGCAGGGGCACCGGCAACTCAAAAACTGGAGCGAGCGCTGGAAAAGATTGACAAAATGGCGTCGGCCTTAGACGACCTAGAGAATAGGTCAAGGAGAGCAAACCTCAGAATCATCGGCGTCCCCGAATCAGTGGGGGTCGGTGTACTGTGCACTAAAATAGAAAAATGGCTAAAAGAAGAATTTGCGCTCTCGGATCACGCGGGCCCGCTTTGTCTAGAGCGGATCCATCGCGTGGGCAGGAAACAAGAAGGGAGACAGGCTCCGAGAGCAGTCATCTTAAAAGTACATAATTACTTGCACAAAGTGGAAATCTTGCAGGGATACCGGATGAAAAGGGATTCTACTCAATACGAAGGACACACAATCAGAATATTTCAGGACTATTCGGCACAGTTGCAGGGAAGGAGGAGAAACTTTACCCCGTTGTGCAAGAAACTACACCAGGCCCGCATTCAATTCATGCTGATTTACCCAGCTATCCTCAAGATCAAGCACAAGGGCCGATGGAGGTCTTTTGAGGACGTGGCAGGGGCCTCAGCGTTTATAAATGAGATAGAGAATACTGCAAATCATGTTCAAGCTAGTAACAACGCTAAATGAAGTTCCTGTGCATAGGTATGATAAAGAAAATGTAAAAATGTTATTTTTTCAGCACACTGAGGGTTGAAATACCTTGTAGCAGTAAGGGGTGAAATCTGGGCACCTTGGAAAAGTTATAGAGGTGGGGGGGCCACTGGCATTGAAGTGACTCTAGGTCTGTAGAAATATGGACCCAGAACTACAGTTGAACAGGGAGGGGCAGGGAGGGGAGGGGGGAGGGGGGGAAAGGGGGAGTGGATGGGAAGAAATAGGGAGCAGAATCTCAAAACAACGTGGCACCTTATATGAAGTGAACACAAGGCAGGGAAGTCAAAGTCAGAACGTAGGGGGGGAACTAGGTGAGCTGGATAGCTGGGCACAGCAAAGCTCTGGGGGGGAGGCTGGGCGCCCCTGGGGCAACATAATGAGAGAACTGGCAGAGAAACAAAGTATAACTCCTGGTTAAGAAGCAGAGAGGAGAGGTAAGGGTGGTCTCCTGGAATGTTTGCGGGATTACGTCCCCAATAAAGAGAACTAAGATTTTAGATGCCCTGAAACGACAGGGGGCCCAAATAGCTTGTGTTCAGGAGACCAGGCTCTCACAAGAGGAAAGCGAAAAACTGAAAAGGCAATGGGTAGGAGAGGTACACTGTTCCCCAGCAAAAGGTAGAAAGGGAGGGGTGGCTATTTTAATCCATAAAGCTCTAGCTTGCCAAGTAACACCGTTGTTTAAAGATACAGAAGGGAAATATGTGGGGGTTAAACTCAAGTTACAAGGTAGGGACCGGCTCTTGATAGCTGTTTATGCACCAACAGGACCCAATAAGGCTTTTTACTCGCAGTTGCTGGCCAAATGTCAGCAGTACCCAGAACTGCCCATAATAGTAGCAGGAGACATGAATCAGGTCTTTGATCTGGAAATGGATCGCTCTGGGTCTAGTCACAAAGGGACTTCTTCGGGCCCCTCATTGTTGGAATCTTTCTGTAGGTTAGCGAGGCTGGTAGATGCGTGGCGGCTGATGAATCTGGAAGAGAGGGACTACACACACATCTCAAGGGCCCATAGGACCCACTCTAGATTAGATTATATTCTCCTCTCGCAGGAACTCTTTAGTCAAGTGCAAGGGGCAAAAATAGGGTCGGAGGGTCCCTCAGACCATGCAATGATTTGGGTGGATTTTGAAGCGCAGCCATACTACAGAGCCCAGGGGAACTGGAGGTTCCCAGCTTATCTCTATCATTCGGCAGACTTTAAGAAGTATTTGCTTGCAAAGTGGGAGGACTACTGTACATTCAATGCGCAGCACACAGAGGACCCAGTGCTCTTCTGGGCAGCGGCAAAGGCAGTCATACGGGGCCACATAATTGCATATGTCAGTCAGCGTAATCGCCGCATTGCAAAAGGCATTATAGACAGAGAACGTCAGCTTAGAGAAGCAAAGCGGCGACATGTAAAGTCACCCACTACAGGGAACTATGAAACGCTGTTGGTGGCACGAGCAGCTCTGAATGAGTTGTTGCATGAACGAACGACTCGCTCCCTAATATACAGAAAATACAAGATGTATAAATATGGAGACATAGCAGGGGGGCGCTTGGCAAGGATGGTGAAAGGGGCTCGAGGATCCCACTTTATTGTGGCAATTAAAAATAACATGGGGCAGGTGAAGACTAGAACTGAAGAAATAGCTGAAACATTCTGGAGTCATTTCGCAGCACTATACCAAAGGGGGGAGGGGAATTCAGAGGCAATAAGAACCTATTTGAGAAACTCGGGGATACCACAACTCACTGCGGAAGAGACAGCAGGGCTAAACGAACCGATAACTGCTAAGGAAATCCAGAAGGCTATCAAGGCATTAAAACTATACTCGGCGCCTGGGCCAGATGGCTATTCGGGTGAATTTTATAAATTATTGGGGAATCAGTTGATAGGACCGTTATGGGAATATTACACCGAAGTGATAGAACAAGAGACCCTACCCCCACAGGCGAACACAGCTTTAATCAGTCTGATACCGAAGGGAGGGAGAGATTTGATGAACCCTGGGTCGTACAGGCCGATATCACTGATTAATGTAGACCTAAAAATCTTGTCACGATTATTAGCAGACAGATTGGCTCCCTTGCTGCCCAGGCTGATCCATGATAGTCAGGTGGGCTTTGTCAGAGGGCGGCAGTCAGTGCTTAATGTGCGTAAACTACTAGCGACCGTGATTCATGCAACGGTAGAAGGGGAGGGTGGTCTTATAGCCAGCCTGGACGCAGAGCGCGCCTTTGATAGGGTGCTCTGGCCCTTCATGTTCGAAACTTTGCAGTGGGTAGGAATAACGGGGTGGTTTTTGCAGGCCATAAGAACGTTATATTCATCACCAAAGGCAATGCTCATAATTAATGGACTCATGAGATAGACATAAAGTGTGGGACTCGGCAGGGCTGCCCTCTGTCCCCTCTCCTGTTTGTGCTCTCATTGGAACCATTGTTGTGCAGGGTGCGGGCAGAGGAGGGAATAGAGGGAATAAAAATCCAAGGGACAGTAACAAAAATTCTTGCCTATGCAGACGATCTATTGCTGCTGTTGGATGAAGGCCACTCATCACTGAATTGTTTATTAGAGGTGCTGCAGACATATGGGAACCTGTCAGGCTTTAAACTTAACCTCACAAAATCGCAGGGGCTGCCATTGGGGAAAAGAATAAGGGACAGTTGGAAAGGGGGATTTCCACTGGAATGGGCAGAAGGAAATATTAAATATCTAGGAGTCCGGGTGTCAGGGGACCTGGCTACACTGTACAAGCTAAATGTAATTCCAATGCTGATGGAAACCCGACGGCTTCTGCAACTCTGGGGTGCCTGCCCCATTTCGTTAATGGGTCGAATAGCGTTGGTTAACATGTTGATAGCGCCTAAGTGGCTTTATCTATTTCAAATGTTGCCACTGTTCATGCGGAGGAGGGAGGAGAGGAAGCTCAATAAACAGATTCAGGAATTCCTGTGGAGGGGAAGGCGTCCCAGATTGCCAATATCGGTGCTGCAGAAGCCCAGGGCCCATGGGGGAATGGGGTTGTTGAATGTAAGGTACTTAGGAGTGTCCTGCATACTAAGACACATCAGGGACTGGCTGGCTGGTACGCAACACTTCACGCCAACTGCAATAGAGACATTACTGTCTCCCAGGGAACACCTGGGATGGCTGCTGCACACCACGGGGAGGAGGCCGCAGCTGGAGATCAGGAAAAATCCATTCGTCAACTCAGCGCGGGAAGCATGGAGATGGCTGTGTAGGCGACACAGATTCTCGCCGGCAGCGACGCCCTTCCTGCCACTAAAACATAATCCGGATTTCCCGGTGGGAACCTCTTCTAGAACATTTGAGGAATGGCACTCGCGAGGGATTTTATATCTTTATCAGATACTGGATGAGGAAGGACAACTTAAGAGTCTGGCAGAACTGCGGCGAGAGTTTGGGCTACAGAGAATAGACCCCCTTGCATATATGCAAGTGAGACATTATATACACTCATTGGGCTGGATGAACCTATGCGAGGACGTGCAGGAGGTTATCAGCTCGGCATTGACTTTGGGAGCGCAGAATGTGGTGCCATTGAGATTCTTTCACAGAAACCTCCTGGACTCAACAGAGGACATAGACTACAGAGGCTATGCAAAAAAGTGGACGACAGACCTTAAAGAGGAAGTGACAGAGACGCTGTTTACAGGATTCTTGAATAGTATACGGAAAAGTGCCACGTTCCCCCGTGATTGGGAGTTGCAGTACAGGTTTGCACTGAGACTTTATGTGGCGCCTGACCGAGCATACAAGGCAAAGTTCGGAGCCTCAGGGGCATGTTTGAAATGTGGCCAAGATCCAGCTACATTGAGCCATATGTTTTGGACATGTCCGCAGGTGCAGAGCTTCTGGAGAGCGGTGATAGGAGCTACTGAGAAGTATTGGAACTGTGCAGTGCCTGTACAACCCTTGCTCTTATTCGAGGACTTTAAAAACGTGGGCCGCCGAGTTGCGGGCTTGAAGGGATTTTTACAAAGAATGATGTTGCAGGGGAAAAGAGTACTACTGACAAACTGGAGAGAGAGTGCAAGACCAACTTTGGCCCAATGGAGGGTACAGATGATAGAGATGTTGAAACTAGAAAGGCGTGGAGTACAAGACTTTGACACAGAAGCGGGTAAACACCTGACAAGTATTTGGAGTAACTTTTGGGACACTCTGCAGCCAGCAGCCAGGAGGAGACTACTTAATTGCTAATTAGATATGTGAGACTTTGGGCAGACCCTGCAATGCCTAGGAAGCCACTAAACTGAGGAGTAGAGGAGGGAGGGTGGGAGGGAGGGGTGAGAAGAGAAGGGATAGCAGGGAGGGGGGAGGGACAGGGATTGCTGGGGTAATAAAAGTTGTTAAAAGTTGTTAAAAGAAATAATCAGACAATACGTTGACAGTAGTAGTTATCAGAAGTTAACATGCGGTAATACCTTGAGTTGTGATATGACTACAATACATGAATGTATTTTGTTTAATAAAAAGATTTAAACATAACACATAATATGGAAATGAACTTTCAGAAGGTGGAGTTCTTTAGAATTAAAAGCTTAATCCAACACAATCAGTAAGAATGAGCTTTTAATAAAAAAGAACCCAACCTTCTGAAGGTCCATTGGAATAAAAACAGTTTTTTGTAGCGGGAGATGACTTGCTTGTGAAGTGGTGATACATACTCTCTCCTGATAAAGCTGAACAGATCACTTAGAACAATCCTAGCAATAACACAGGCATATGGTTTGGAAACTGAGACGCGTCTTTTGCACATTTGCTTTCTTTAATGTATGTATCCTGAAACTGCCCAGTGTCAAAGATGAGACTAAAAACATCTGACTCAAATCTCAGCGGGAGCAGTGAGCCTTTTTTAAACTGCTGGCTATGGTGTTTAAAAACTTATTATGTTCAGCACCGCTACTTGGAGAGGGGACAGCGCTGAATGTACATATAAGGTAGACACTTTTATAACAAGGCGCTTGATAGGAGCCCGTTCTATAAAGAAAGGTAGCTGTCTTCTTTCCTTTATAGAACACTAGTGTAATTAGTACATGCAAATGTTTGTGTATTGCGCAATCACTTACACCAGTCAAAGAACTGGTACGAATGATCGTGTCTAAGCTTTGGAGATATGTAGATATGTGAATGTCTTGTAGTATTCTAAAAGTACATATGGAATGTGTGTCCCGGCTCATATGTACATCGACTTGTCGAATACATGCTGTGCTATGCAAGATACCTGTGTATTTACTGAAGAGCGCTTAGGAGAATTCTGGCATATATGTATGGATATGCACACATACATGCATATATACTAGATTCTAAAAATTTATGTGTGTAAGCCATGTGTATATGTTAGCACCCATATAATTACCCCCATAGTGGCACTAATCAGCAGCTATACATAGAGTTAAGCAATTTAATTTAGCACTACTTTTTTGCAGGTCTAAATTAAACCCTTAGCTATACAGAGAGTGGCTGAATATTGTTCTGTCCATATAGTTGGTCAGTCTACTCTTGTTCCACCTTAACTCCCCATAGTGCAGCAACAATTAGAGAAATTTTCAGTGCTTCTATGGCTGGCAGCTGGGATATTAATATTTAAAAGTCTAGATCAAAATAACTGGGCAGACTGATTGGAGTGATTGGTCTTTATCTGTCATCATTTAGGGGTCATTTTACTAAGGTACACTGAAAAATGGCTTGCGGTACTGTAGGCACGGGTTTTGGGTGCGCACCGATCCATTTTTCAGCATACCTGTAAAAGCCTTTTTAAAAATTTTTGCTGAAAATGGACATGGGGCAAAATCAAAATTACCCTACGTCCATTTTGGGTCTGAGAACTTACCGCCAGCCATTGACCTAGCGGTAAAGATTCATACGGGCATTAATGACATATGCGCATCAAATGCCACTTGGCAGGCGTCCGATATGCGCGTCTGAAAATAAAAATTATTTTTTGGATGCACGTAATGAAATTACTGCAAGAGCCACACAGTAGCTGGGCGGTAACTCCATTTTGGCGCATGTTGGGCTCACATAAACGCTTACGTGGCTTAGTAAAAGGGCCCCTTACTATACCAGAATTCTCCTAAGCGCTCTTCAGTAAATATGCAGGTATCTTGCATAGTGGTTAGAGCACCAGTCTTGCAATCCAGAGGTGGCCAGTTCAAATCCCACTGCTGCTCCTTGTGATCTTGGGCAAGTCACTTAACCCTCCATTGCCTCAGGTACAAACTTAGATTGTGAGCCCTCCTGGGACAGAGGAATATCCAGTGTATCTGAATGTAACTCACCTTGAGCTACTACTGAAAAATGTGCAAGCAAAATCTAAATAAATAGCACAGCATGTATTTGACAAGTCGACATCCATATGAGCCAGGACTCACATTTCCATATGCATTTTTAGAATACTACAAGACATTCACATATCTCCAACGCTTAGGCCCAATCATTTATACCAATTCTATGGCTGATGTAAGTGATTGCGCAATACGCAAACATGCACATGTACTATTTACGCTAGTGTTCTATAAAGGAAAGAAGACAGCTACTTTCCTGTATAGAATGGGCTTTTATCAAGTGCCTTGATATAAAATTGTCTACCTGATATGTACATTCCGCGCTGTCCCCTATCCAAATTGCGGTGCTGAGCATAATAAGATTTTAAACATCCGTACCAGCAGCTTAAAAAAGGCTTACTGCTCCCGCTGAGATTTGAGTCAGATGTTTTTAGTCTCATCCTTGACACTAGGCAGTTTCAGGATACATACAGAAAGCAAATGTAATTATATAAGTGCATCTCTTGTTTTCAGGATTGTGCAGAGAAAATCCTCAAGCCTGCAGCATGGCTGTGGGGAGGAGAAACCTGGCCCAAATCTTGCAGCCTCTGTGTCTCAAGCACTCTGCTGGCAAGAGGATTGCTCAGTGCTCTCTTCCTAAGACACTAGTGAAAGTTGCATAGTAACTGTTGCTATGGCAACTTGATATTGCCTTTTTTTTTCAATGTTATACTGGGAAATTTGTTCCCTACTTTGGACTCCCTAGTTCAAGGACCTGTGATCATTATCTTCACAGCATTTCTGGCCCCTGTCAGCTTGAGGTGCTGGAGACAGGTTTAGGAATCAAATGTTGATCTAGGACTCCTAGTTTTCTTTAAATAAATAATAAGTAAGTAAGTAAGTAAATAAATAAATAAAAAGCCTTCTTTGCACTATAGACTATAATTAGATGTCTATCTATCTATCTATCTATCTATCTATTTTGGCACAACGGACTCTTGCGTTAGCGTTATTGAACATATTAAAAAGTTCTGGTTTGCTTCTGTGTAGGCCTTTATGCTGTATTTAGTAAGACTGTCTGTCTTGGAGGCTCTGCCCTTAACAAGCACAGAATGTGGTAACACTTGTTCATTATTCATCCTGACAAAGCTGTAGATGCTCCATATTTGTGAAAGTCCCTCATTGTTCATCTCTTATTCTATAGTCAGCCCTTTGTCTGGTTAGACAATTCATCCTTTGAAAATGCACAGCATGCTTTCTTTTGTGAGCTGATGGACTTTTTACTAAATGTGTGTTTCTCCCAAGCATCGACTGACCAATTAAAATAATATTTGGTTGAAGATAAAGATTAAATTGTCTTGGTTCATAAAAGTAATAATAAATATTGCATTTCCATGTTGTTTTAATCTCATATCAAGATTTGTTTTAATTTCAATTTTTAACAGATGCGCTAAAATATTTTAAAGCAATATCACATGCTCAGAGCAGTGAATGTAAAAATCAGTAAACCAGTTCTAAGAAATCATTTCTTCATGATACAATCTCAAGTCCCAAGGTGGTGGAGAGGGAAGAGAATATTTATGTAAAGCTACGTTAATGGTTAAAGCAGCAGGTTGACAACCAGGGTTCAAATCTCCTGCCACTCCTTGTGATTTTGGGTATCACTTAACCCTTCATTGCCATCAGTATAAAATTAGATTGTAAGCTCTCTAGGGACAGAGAAATACCTGCATTATCTGAATGTAATTCACCTTGAGTTACTACTGTAAAGGCCCAAGTTAAATCCAAATAAGTAAACAAATAAATAGTTTTACACATGCAGAATTCCAAGTCATGCCATTCTTTTTTTTGAATCTTTCTTTCTAAAATAGGCACTCCTGCTGTTAGTACCAGAACTTACACATATATTTACTGTGCACTCATTGTTTGTTTAGAAAAAAACTCCATGTTCAGAAAGCCTTCTGTAAAATACTCTGGGGGGTCTTTTACTAAAGCTTAACCTGAGTTATCTGCAGCAGGGCCCATAGGAATAAAATGGGCCCTGCTGCAGATAACTCAAGCTAAGCTTTAGTAAAAGACCCCCCTCTGCTTGTTACTTGGACAAGTTTCTAATTTGAACCAACTGTCACAGAGTTCTCCTGGTCCTGAAACTATCAACCTAGCTAAGAGGGGTGACATATTGAGGGGGAACTGAATTGACTCGGGGAGGGGGGGGGGGGGGATTTCTCCAAGTGGATTACTTTTGCGCTTACCATGACAGGAATGAACCTCACTCCTAAGCAAGGGCCTGTGGGGTATTTATTTATTTTATTTATTTGTTACATTTCTATCCCACATTTTCCCACCTAATTGCAGGCTCAATGTGGTTTACATAGTACCGTAAAGGCGATCGCCAATTCCGGTATGAACAAATACAAAGTGATGTAGTGGTAGAATAAAGTTCATGTGTAACAGACACATTAGGGAATCATAGAGGGGAAGAGTTAATTTGTGTCCAGTACGAGCTTTGGTTTCGTTGTGTTGCAGTGATTCAGGCATTTAAGTATGATCTTAGTCTGTCAAATTTACTGCTAACGCTCACCATAGAACTTGCATTGCACCAAAGAGAGCTTCAGGTCTGTGGCACCCAAAACAATGCATCTTTTTGCCACATTTTCTTAGTCTTGGAGGACTGCATTTCTTGGTACTTGAGGATCTTCCCTTTCTCCACGTGATTCACTGAGTAATCGCTTGGGACCGACACCTCTATAATCAATGCTGTTCTGCTGTTTTTCTCTTTTACTACTAAATCCAGTTTTCTGACATCCAGCTTTTTATCAGTCAGGATGTGGATGTCCCAAGTAATCATAAATTTTTCATTTTCTTAGGGTCATCATGATCCTAATGTGTTTCTGGTACACAGATGTTGTAATGCTTATGGAGTTTCCAATGAATGAGATGTGCCAACTTGTTGTGATTTTCTGTATAAAATGTTTTTCTGCCTTCAGCACTTTGCAGGCAGCCACAAGATGAGTAACTGTTTCTAGCTCTTTCTTACATAATCTACAGATGTCAGCTGCACCAGTTTTTTCAATGCTTGCTTTAAACCATCTTGTCTGTAATCTGCTGTCCTGGGCTGCAACTATCAATCACTCATCATTAGGTTTCAATTCACCTCTTCTTAGCCGTTCATATGTCTGATATTGATTCACAAATGGTTCCTGGCTTAATATTTTGTATTTCCCACTGTACTTATGCATTTGCCACTTCTTGTTTCTCCCCTGCTGATCCAGTTCCTTGAAGAGATTTTTCTTTTCCTTCACTGATTCTGTTGCTTCCTTCCCTTTTGGTACTGATGGATTTTCAACCAATTCTTCTACCCATTGGAATGTTTGTCCAAGTTCAATGATGGAACTGGATTCTGGAAGTTTTCTTTCATATTTCAGCATATTTTGTTCATTGGGATCTGCTGATGCCATTAGATAAACCTGGAGGCCTATGATAGTAGCTTCCTTTAGATCTAGGAATATACAGTCTAGGCATACACTGATTCTTTTAGATGACCTCATGGGCATGAATGAGTATTCTTGTTTGCATATCAGTTTATCAAAGTCTTTAAAAGGCCATTCTACAATACCAAAGCTATATAAGAGTGTAGGAACTACCAGTTGTTTAATAGCCTGTATCTTATTCCGTGATATTAATGTACTCTTCATTATCAGGTTTAATCTCTTATAATATTCTTTACTGATTTTTTTTCTTTCCCTGATTTTCTTGATAGTTGTTCCTTCCTCCACTCCTAGATATTTATATACACCTTGTGATGCTTTTACTGATGCAGATGTTGATGTTCCATAGGTTTCCTTGCACGGCTCCCACATACTTCTTACAATGGCCAGTTGAGACCTAAGGGGATAAGATATCCTCCCTTTGGGGAAGTTCTCCTTCTACTGTAATGATGACAATTCATAAGTCTTCTCCAGTGTTGTACCAAGAGCTGTGTGAGCATTGAGGCCCCACAGGTTGCAAATATGGAGGGGCACAAACATTTCTCCAAGCTCACTATCTTGTCCATTGGTGGTAGTGAAGTGGGGTAGAGTAGGGTGGGGAGGGGTGGAGGGTATCAGTGGGTAAGTAGCTTGGTACAGACCTGGTTTCCTCAACCTTTAAGAAGAATGGGCAAAAATGGCATCATCCTTTTGTACAAAATTGGTAGACACTTACCCTAAATAACTAATGGCTATTATTGCTGGAAAAGGGATTTCCAGCACGCATTTAGTCAAGGAATGTGAAGACATACACAATCAAAACTTTTTGGTGTCTTATTCTTTTGAAAGTGTAGAGTATGTTGTGTTGAATGGTAAAACAAACTCCTACTTTAATGCATTTCGAATTGTGTTTTTTAGACAAGAGAATGTGAAAAATGTACAAGGGGATGAAGACTTTTCCAGTGCACTGTAGTATGCTAATTTTCAAAATGTTTGCTTCTAATGCCTCTCCAAAGTGGTTATTTTTCTAGAAAAAAAAATCGGTACCGGGTTGCGGCCAGTGGCGGGAGGGGATCCCACCTTCCACTACATCTGCATTAGAGAAAACAAAGCACTTTTAAAAAAGATTCCAGACTGATGACTTGGCACAAAATTCTCACTGATTGAATCTGATCTCTTGTGCCTAAGAAACAATTTGCTTCCCTCCTGGCAGAAAAGCCATCATGACTGCATCAAATTTTCTTGGTCTCTGCAATGCTTAAAATATGCCCTTTAACACAGGGAAAGACCTAAAGTTGTTGCATTCACTTCATTAACTTCTTGCAATTGGGTTCCTTTTGGACTCTGTTATGTAGAAGGGAGGACAGGAAGAATATCTGGCTTTGTCTCTTTCAGATAAACATAATAATGTAACTATAGTGCAGTATGGTAATTCCTCCTCATGCAATATGCTCATATTTTGATCTGAAATGCAAGAAATATGAAGTAGCTTGGAGAGAACATAAGAACATGATGGACTGGATAAAGTAAATGGTGCTCAAAATTCTATAATAGGTGTTCCAGGATCAGTACTTTTTATACAGTAGTGCATAGCGCCAGGGTCTATGCCCAACTTTGGGTGTGAGGAGTTACACCAACAGGTAAATCCTGGCATGCAAGTTGGGTGCAAATTTGCACTATTCTATAACAGTGCAAACATTTTAAGGGAGCGCACCTGACCTGACATGCTACTCCCATGCCCACACTCCCTTCGCAGATCCATATGGAAACAGGTGTTATCCTATAAATGGGCACATAAATGTATTTTTGCGCAGATCTGCTGTTTCTGCCACATTTCAGCACCTTGCATTTGTTGGAATGCTTTTCCACGCTGAAGTAGCACCCAACATTCAGTGTCATATATAGAATTCCCTGTATATGTGCAATACATGGATCAGACAAAAGGTCCATCAAGCCCAGTATCCTGTCTCATACAGTTACTAATCTAGGTCACAAATACTTGGCTAGACCCAAAGAGCAGATCTATTCCTTGTTTCTTGAACACATATCTATTAGTTATTTGGCCAGTATGGTTTATATGCTTTTCCTCTAGGAATTTGTCTAAACCCCTTCTAAACCCAGCTCAGGCAGTTATGTTCTCTCCAAGATACTTTGCATTTTTTACATTTCATCAAAATGTAGGAATAAATTGCTAGAGGAATAATATAGCTGCTTTAACTTGAATAAGGGAAAGAGATTCATTCTTCTTGCATTCTCTTGACCTGTATTCATCCATCTTGTGTTCCCACAATCAGTTGTTCATCATTAGTGCAGTACAGTAGCATGGCCTTCATTTATAGTATTCTCTTTCACCCTTACTTGAAAGCTTTGTTCTGTCTTCTGAACCCCTGGTAGGTCATACAAAGGTAGTTTCATAACATGTCTGAAATACTGCTGAATGTCACATCACATGGGCAATGACATGTCTCTCAGTGAGGGAACAAGCTCTTCATAGCATAAAGGGCACATCTTCTTTGTTCTCTTTCCTGTCTTGTGCTGCCTATCTCCCATCTTTCCCCAGTTGCTGTTGTTTTACTTTATATTTCATTAAGCAAATAACCCTGATAAGAGCTGTCAACAGATGGAAAATTAAATGTAAGGTGGGGCAGAAATCACATGACCCATGACTGTCTAGACTTTGCTTGGTTGACCTGATTGGAACTGATAATTGCCTCTTTGAAAAAGAATTTTACATTTTTTGTGATAGATGAAGCTCTCTGGAATTGTTTTTCTTTTTAACTTAGAATAAAAGAATTTGGTTTAACTCTCATGAATGAAACTAACATCTTCCACATAGCCACAGAACAGATACAATCCTGGGAGAGGCAGTGTGAGTTTCTCTAGACTGTCCTGCCGATGTACTTCAAATCTGCTTTACAAGGATCTTCTTGGGTAATTCAATTTTCAAGGAAAACAAAGTCTAATTTGTGCTGTAGGATGGTGTCATAAAACAATATTAGTGACATCTATGATTCTGAATTTCTTTAGGTACAGTAATAGCTATGTCTGAAAATGCCAAAATACTTCATGGTGATTCCATGTTTTTGTGGCAGAATGCTATGGTTCTTAACCAGTTTGTTTATGGTATATACAGAGAAGCAAATTATTAAACAAAATATCTCTTTGGGGGGGGGGGGGGGTCAAAAAATAAGCTCCCTCCAAAATGGCGGAGAGCATTTCTAAGGGAAAAGCTGTTCCAGCATATGCAGCATAGAAATTTTGATTTCAGTGAAACATATCAGTTAGGGAGTTGCTCATTTCAAACTGCCTGTCTATTCTTCTCCAATCTCCTCATCTTAGGTAGAAAGACACACTCATACACACAGGCACAAACAAAACAGACACACACACACACACACACAAATAAAACAAAGACATACAGATGCATAGACACAGACATGGAAGAACAAACAAAACAACCCACGAATACACTCACAGAAACAGATACACACACATACATAACACAAAAGAACATAGAAACGTAAATAAAATGTAGCAGACACATCAGTACCAACAAAACATAGAGAGATTGGAAATGATTCTAAGAAGCATGCTCTCTATGGTTTCCCCACAACACATTCTCCCCAGTGCTGCCACACCCCAAACCCTATCAGTCTGTCTCTTACTGATACAGATATGTATTTGATATTCTTTGTTATAAATGCTATATAAACTTTCTTAAATACACATCTGAATCAGGAAGACACCTAGAAGGGCATTTTTGAAAGAATGTCCAAGACAAAATTGGGGTTTCCTGCTCATAATGCCCCAAAAACCTCATTCATCTCACAGCCATTTTTGAACAGGAAAAACGTTGGGATTTCTTGTTTTAAAATATATGAGAAGGATGTTCTTGTTCTGAAAATGTCCAAAAAGAACAGCCACTTACCAAAATGAAATGCCAAAAAAGCAAGCAGAAAAATGCCTGTCTGGCATCATTTGTACAAAGTTGGCCACACAGACATTCTTGCAGAGCAGAGGGACAGCCTAGTGGCCAGTGAAATGGACTTTAAACAATGGGACACAGGTACAAATCCCACTTTAATTTTGTTATATGCTATTGTGAGCCCTCCAGGAACAGATAAAAACCTACTGTACATAAAGGTATACCACTACAATAGGCATCACATTTGCAGGTGTCTTATAAATTCAGGTATAGTATTTCTATGTTCCAGGAGGGCTCACATATTTGTACAGAAATAAAAGAGTTAAAGTGTGAGTTACAGCTGGGTCTCATTGTTTAAAGTCCACTGCACTGACCACTAGGGCTACTCCGTACATTTGTTTTCTGCTCTATTAGAAATGATCATAATGCCTGAAGCTGTCATAGAGCCTGGTATCCACTATCACTTTCACTTCTTAGGGGTGGGGGTGGGATGGGAGGGGGTCAGTAACTACTAAGAGATGAGGGCGGGGTCATGCCTTAATCCATTCAGTGATCAGCTGCTCAATCAGTACCATTTTGTACCCCGGACGTGATTGAAACACGTCTAGATAAACTTCCTTCTTTCTTGCCATGGATGTTTCTTCCATGGCATCCATCTGATTTGAAAATGAATGCCCTAGTAACTGAGCTCTGTAATTTGCTACAGGTTGCTATATATACCACCATGGAAAGCATGACGATCTCTGTTGCTATGAGAGAGTATACCATCCAGTCCAGGTGATATGCTACTCTTTAGTTTGTCAAATCTTCCCAGAGTACTGATAGAACTAAAACGTAATCTTGCAGAGATTATTCTTAATTAGTAATTTATCTTTAAAATAAGATTGGAGGGTGGCCAATGTAATGACAATTTTTAAGAGTTCCAGTGTTGACCTGGACGCTAAGCATATACATAGACATGGATTAATGAGACAAAAGCAACATGGATTTAGCCAGAAATCTTGCCACACTAATCTGCTACATTTCTTTGAAAGGTGAATAAACATGTGAATGCATGTGAGCAAGTTGATATGTGCACACGCTACCTGCGTGCTAAAAAATAAAATTTATTTTTTTTCACTGAGGGTGTGCATCTGGAGGCAGAGAGTCATCATGTCTATGATAATCAGTTAACACAGCTACATTACTGCATGCTAACTGATTAGCACAGGAGTAGCTCATGAACCCTTACCACCTATAAAATAGGTAGTGGTAAGGGCTCATGCGCTAATTTTTGTTAATGGTCATGCATTAATGGTAACATTAGCACATGACCATTGGTCATTTTCTGGCGGTGGCAAAAAATGGCCTTAGTGCATGGAAAAGACCCACTTAAAGGTGCGCTAAGGCCACTTTTTGCTGAAGCTTAGTAAAAGGACTCCTAAATATGCAGATGACACAAGAGGATTGTGAAAAATTGCAAGAGGATCTTACATTTAATTTGAGCAAGTGCAAAGTGATCCATTTAGGGAAGAGGAACCCAAATATAGTTGATGCACATGATGCAAGGTTCCACATTAGGAATCACCACCTAGGAAAAAGATTTAGGTGTCATCGTTGATGACATATTGAAACTCCATGCTCAGTGTGCAGTGACAGATAAGAAAGCAAATAGAAACTATTAGGAAAAGAATGGAGGAAAAAACTGAGAATAATATAATGCCTTTGTATCATTTCCTGGTGAGGACCGCATCTTGAATATTGTGTGTGATTTTGGTAACCGCATCTTATAACATACTAGTAAAAAAGGCCCGTTTCTGACACAAATGAAACGGGCGCTAGCAAGGTTTTCCTCGGAGTGTGTATGTTTGGGAGAGTGTATGTGAGTGTTTGAGAGTCAAAGTGAAAGTGTGAGTCCAATCCATGCTCCTCTGACACCTGGCCCCTCCATTCATCCCTATCCAGCAATTCCGCTGTCTCCCTGAGGCCTGCCCTGCAATCCATATGCATCCATGGCCATCTGTCCCCTCCATTCATCCCTATCCAGCAATTCCCCTCTCCCTGAGTCCTGCCCTTCCAATCCATGCCCATCCATGCTCCTTTGTCACCTGGCCCCTCCATTTTTCCCTATCCAGCATTTCCCCTCTCTGCCTGAGGCCTGCCCTGCAATCCATATCCATCCATGCCCATCTGTCCCCTCTATTCATCCCTATCCAGCAATTTCCCTCTCTCCCTGAGTCCTGCCCTCCCAATCCATGCCCATCCATGCTCCTCTGTCCCCTGCCCCCTCCATTCATCCCTTTCCAGCAATTGCCCTCTCTCCCTGAGCCCTGCCCTCCCAATCCATGCCCATCCATGCTCCTCTGTCCCCTGCCGCCTCCATTCATCCTTTTCCAGCAAGTCCCCTGTCTCCCTTCCATGACCCCCCCTTGCATCCATGCTCGTCTCTCTCCCATGTCCCAGCCTGGGCCGCCCTCTTCTTCCCCCCCCCCCCTCGCATCCATGCTGTCGTTTCTCCCCTTGCCCTCCCGGTCCCATTGTTTTTCTTTTGTGGCCACCCTCTTCGCTCCCCCCAACATGGTATTTTTTTTTCTTCTTGTTTTTAAATTTACCTCCGTGGCGGTTCCGGCAGCGAAGCGTCAGGGAAGGAGGCGGTGCTCCCGACGTCTAGGTTTCCCTTCGCTGTGTTCCGCCTTCTTTTGACGTCATCCTTGACGTCAGAAGAAGGCGGAACACAGCGAAGGGAAGGCTAGACGTTGAGAGCGCCGCCTCCTTCCCTGACGTTTCGCTGCCGAGCGTTGCGATTGGTTGAGTGTCATTGCTCCGCCCTCGACGTCATCACGTTTGACGCGTGGGCGGGGCAGACACAATGCGATCTCACCCCCTTCACTTTTGGCTAACAGAGGCTTCATTCGAACGTTGGAGGTGCGTTTTATATAGAGAGATATAGTGAAATTAGAAATGTACTGAGAAGAGTGATAAAAGAGATGAGGTGTCTTCCCTATGAGAAAAGGCTAAAGTGACTAGCTGCCTTATTTTTGAAAGAGAAAGACGCCCATATTTCGACCCAAATCGGGAGATGGGCGTCTTTCTCCCGTGGGTGCCCAAATCGGTATAATCGAAAGCTGATTTTGGGCGTCTTCAACTGCAATCTGTTGCGGAAACGGCCAAAGTTGATGGGGCGTGTCGGAGGCGTGGTGAAGGCGAGGAGAGATGGCCGTCGGCCGATAATCGAAAAAAGAAAAGCATTTTTAGCGTGAATTTGGGTCACTTTTTTGGACCCTTTTATTTTCACGAACAAGTCCCAAAAAATTGCCCTAAATGACCAGATGACCACCGGCGGGAATTGGGGATGACCACCTCTGAATCCCCCAGTGGTCACTAACCCCTTCCCACCCAAAAAAAACAACTTTAAAAACTTTTTTTCCAGCCTGTATGCCAGCCTCAAATGTCATACCCAGCTCCATCACAGCAGTATGCAGGTCCCTGGAGCAGTTGTTAGTGAGTGCAGTGGACTTCTGCCAGGTGGACCCAGGCCCATCCCCCCCTACCTGTTACATTTGTGCTGGTAAATGGGAGCACTCCAAACCGCCCCCAAAACCCACTGTACCTACATCTAGGTGCCCCCCTTCAGCCATAAGTGCTATGGTAATTGTGTAGAGTTGTGGGGAATGGGTTTTGGGGGAGGATTTGGGGGGCTCAGCACCCAAGGGAAGGGAGCTATGGACTTCAGAGGTAGTTAACTTTTTAAAAAATTGTTACAAGTGCCCCCTAGGGTGCCCGGTTGGTGTCCTGGCATGTGAGGGGGACCAGTGCACTACGAATCCTGGCCCCTCCCACGACCCAATGCCTTGGATTTGTTCATTTTTGAGCTGGGCGCCTATGGTTTCCATTATCACTGAAAAACGAAACTGCCCAGCTCAAATCCACACAAATCCAATGCATTTGGCTGGCACAAACCGTATTATTGGAAAAATATGGACGCCCATTTTTTTCCAAAATACGGTTTGTCCCGCCTCTTCATGTACCCGTTCTTGGAGATAGACGCCCATGGAGATGGGCGTTCACATTCGATTATGCCCCTCTAGGGCTCTTTAGCTTGGAGAAAAGATGGCTGAGGGGAGATATGACAGAGATCTATAAAATACTGAGTTGAGTTGAACAGGTAGATGTGAATCTCTTGTTTTCTGTTTCCAAAAATACTAGGACTAGGGGGCACACAAAAAGAAGCTCCTAAGTAGTAAATTTAAAACAAATTGGATAAAATATTTCTTCACTCAACGTGTAATGAAACTCTGTAATTTGTTGCTAGAGAATGTGGTAAAGCAGGGGTTAAAAAAGGTTTGGATAATTTCCTGAAAGAAAAGTGCATAAGCCATTATTAAGATGGACTTGGGAAAATCCGCTGCTTATTGATAACATAAGCAGCATAAAATCTGTTTTACGGTCCTGGAATCTTGCCTGGTATTTGTGACCTGGATTGGCCATTGTTGGAAACAGGATACTGGGCTTGATGGACCTTCGATCTGTCCTGGTATGGCAATGCTTATGTTCTTATTTCAGATTTCACTTGTGGACTGTGGTCTCAAAGCAAATGTGCACCCATACTTTCACTTTTGAACTTTGCCATGGGCTCAGAATATTTGCAGACACTTTCACTTGCTTCTTTGCCATGTAGAATTATGCTGCAAAAATACATGTGTAGACTTGACAGTGCAACCTGTATACTTTTCCTCCGAAAACCTAAAGGCATCCCTGTGAATGCCTCCTCTAAACACATCGAAAAGTGCACATGTTATGGAGCCATGCATGTACTTTTAATCGTACTGAATGAGAGCCTTTTTGCAGAGAGCCAGTTTCTTTGCATAAATTGTATTTCACCAGTGTAAATGGCCTTTTCTTAGCCATATTTTATTTTTGTGTTGTACATGATGTCTTGTATAGGTTTAAGAAAATATATAACAATTTTTAAACATTAATTGGGCGTGAACTTGTTTAGAAATATGGTTTTGTATAGTGGAGCATATATGCAGTTTAAATATTAAAACATTGCAAGCAAGCCTGTAGAATTTCTAAAAATATAACAATGCAATTTTCAAAACAAGATGGGTAGATGTAAAGTCCATAGCTACTTTTCTCCCTGGATTTTGCACTGATTTTGAAAATGAAAGGTACATACTAGGAATGTGAATTTCTTAGCACGTGTTTAGTTTGTTAGTGTGCCTTAAAACTTTTAGTGCATGCAAAATCAATTTAATGGGCATTAACCTAAAACTTAATGCATGCATAACCAATTTGCATGCATTCAAAAGTTCTGATGCATGTTGAAATAGGCTGTTTTTATTAAATCAAATGTGTGAAATTAAAAAAAAAATGCCTGAAAATCAGGGGAAAAGTCTGATAATTGTCTGAAAATAAATGATCTAGTTTTTGTTCATGTATAGTCCTAGTTCACTCATATTTTCCCTTTGAAAATTGCCTTGAGAAAAAATATCCGCAGATTGCCACCTACTATTTTGTGGATACCTTTCCCCAGAAAAACAACCCATCTTGTGGCCTCAACTGGTCTGTTTGCCTCTGAGTCCACTTACTTTTTAAGCTGATAAGAGTATACACAGTGTTTAGCCCAGCACATATGTTGCAGGAAGAAAGGTTAAGCATTTTTCAGCCAGCCTATTTACCTGGGTAAATAGGTTTTTGAGAATTTCTCTCCTAGGACCTCACCTAATACAGATAATGGTGTAGCATCTCTTTGATATTATTACAAGCCTTTTATACTCTTGTGAAAGTAATCTGCATTTATTTATGCCTTTTTAGATTTGTCTATCAAGAGTTGTTGTAGAACAGGGTAGCATAGATCTCATTATGGAGTAAAAGAAAAGCTCTTTATCTCTCATGACAGCATTCAAAGAGAGGCTTGTGGGATTCCAGACTGAATTTGTACATTCCTTCAGAAGCTTTTGATAGGGAGGCTGTTGAGCTTTAAAGGTAGTTGATAAGAAACCTGCACCACCAACCCCAGACCTGCACCACCTACCACCACCATACATTAGACCATAGAAAGTATTTGGGTATACAAACTGTGGTACCACTTAGTACCACCTTTCATCAAAGTGAAATTTTTGAGCAGTTGCAGCATACATTATAAATCAGAATGTCACTCCCAATCAGGTTGGTTCATTCAGCACAAACTAACATACTCATGCCACAAATAGTGTGCTTAAGTGATAGTATTAATATTTTGATATATGGATAACACAATTTATTTCTGCTGTAATTATCTTTGTAGGAGGTCACTGGCTCTTATTTTTACTGAATTTGATTTTCTTAATAACCCCAAATAATTTCACACATAAAGTAATTGTCATTTTAAAAGGCTAGTCTTTCAAGCTAAGGTGAATTTTGTGAACAAATATGACCTTTGCATTGCCTGAAGCAGTGCATAGTTGCACATGGTGTCAATTACAAACATTTATTAGTACATATTTTAAAATAATGCATTCAATTGATAAATGTAAAACTAAGTGGTGAACAGCTAACAGAACAGTGAAGTTTCATCGTGTCCACAAAATCCTATAAGAAAAGAAATCTTTATGTACTGAGAATTTTTGAGAGCTTATGTACTAAAAAACGCATGCACAATTAAGTGATTCTGGGATAATTTAACTTACATGGTACATATTTACAAAGACCAGCACATACACAGGGGCAGAGCAGTGGCATATCCAATCAAGGTATGTGTGCTGTGTACACACCTCCTGTCAGTACCTCCCTTCTTCTTCGCACCGTATCTCTTCCTTCTCTTTCCAGCCCAGACCCCTAAAGATCAGCAATTCCCACCCTCCCCCACTACCCCCTGTGCCTTAAAATCACTTCCAGCCTTTGCCCAGCCAGTGCCAGCGCCAGTGGCACTCATAGGCTGTCTGCATGGGGCTTTCTATCTGAACTGTCCCGTCCCCTTCTGATGCAACTTCCTGTTTTCTGAAGGGCGGGACGGTTCAGAGAGAAAGCCCCACTGTGGACTGCAGGTAGCCTGATCTTTGCAGGGATGAGAATGGAAGGGAGAGATGCAGCAGGAGAAAGAAGGGAGGGAAATGTAGATGTACTCCCTATCAAAAATTCATGGCTACGCTACTGGAGCAGAACATAGGCAGGGTTTCCACTTATACATGTAACTTACAGAATACTGTAAATGGGCATCTGTCTCATTTAGGCGTTAGCACTTACACTAGCTATATTGTTATTGCCTAAATGTTAGCCATGTTGATACCCTGCTAGGCTGGTATTCTGTATAGGAATGTAGGTACCTACACTCCTTTATAGAATAGATTTGAAAATATCTATGTGGAAGAGTTATATATACACTGGCTGCTGACGAATGCGTAACTCCATTTGAAAATTGACCTCTCTGATTTTAGCATAATTTTTCAGTGCACATGGCATGTTGGGTTCTCATTAACATCACCAAAATCTGTCTTATTCTGAATGTATTACCCTTTACTCATTCTCCCCTTCCACTTAGACTACTGTATTCTGCTTTTTACAGGTGACCCACCGAGCAGTCTATTAAAATAATTTGCTGCACAACTTGTGTTCTTCCAGTGCTATTATGACTTCATAACCCCTCTTTGAAACCACTTTTCATACTGCTCAAGCTTCACCTACTCATATCCAAATGCCTTCACTCAACAGCTCCTCATTACCTCTTCTCTGTTATCTTTCCCTATATCTGTCCATTCATTGGTCAAGATGTTGCTATTGGTGCCTTTCTCCTCCATTTCAAACTCTTGACTCCACGCATTTTACTTTGCTGTGAAACGCCTGGAGTGGTCTTTAATTTCACGTCATACTTCCTCTTTGCACATATTCAAGTCTCACCTAAGCACTCACCTTCTTGATGCTGTGTTTCAAATCTTAAGCCTGGGTGTCCTTGATTATAATCTAGTTGGTTTTATTATATAAAATATGATTAAAATTATTTCCTGCAACCTTTGTTCTTGTCTGTGAGTCTTGACTGGATTATAAGTTTTATGGACAAGGATTGTCTCTTATGCACATCTTTATAGTGTTGTGTCCATCCCAAAATTGATCATATCAGCACTTTGGGCAGTAGGGGTAGGGTTGACGGCATCATCTGAGGAAGCCCAACCCCAAATTTCCCTCTGAGACTGTATAAGATTTCAGAAGAGCTCAGTCTTCTGTTCCTAGAGCAGGTGTGTTAGCAGCAGTGGACTGGAACGCCACTGCTTCACTCTCTGATGAAGCACTTTGTCCCCTCCCCCCTACTACCTAGGTTTGGTACCCTGTGATCATCTTTCTCATAGCTTAGTGCTTCATAATTAGCAGTATGGAAATGAGTAATAGTAGTAGTAGCAATGATATGCAATGTGCAAATTCAATGTTTCATGTTAAAGAGATAGCTACTTTGTAAGCATGCATCCTATGGTAGGGATGGGCTGTCATTTGTGACAAAATATTGCTCACCAATAATAGTGCACACTCTTTCCCAACTATTGGGAAAAGAGTGCACCCCTCTTTCATGCAGTATATTGTGCATTAATACTATTATTAATCATTTATATAGTGCTACTAGAGGTACACATTATGGGCTGGATTCTGTATATGGCATTTAAAATGTATGTGCATTAGAATGCCCAGTGTACCTGAATTTAACTCACCTTGAGCTACTACTGAAAAAAAGGTGTGAGCAAAATCCAAATAAATAAAAAATAAATAACACACTTAATGCTATTCTATAGACCATGTCTACAGTAAGATGCGGTTTATAGAATAGTGCATAGGCTGGGGAAATGCACATACATTTAAGGCATGGCCATTTATGCCACTGAAAACCTAGTGTAAATGCCTGCACCTAAATGTATGCGCATTCCCCTGAATTCTATAACAACGTGCATAAATGCGATTGACATCCCCAACACACCTACACTCCTCTTATGGCCATGACTCCTTTTCAGATATGCACATTGGAATACATATTTAAAAAAGTCTGTGTAAATTCCAATTATTAGGGACAATTTGTTGTTATCAGCCAATTATCATGACTAATTGGCTTATTACTCAATTGAATAGTGTGTGTAAATTGGCCACATACACTACTCTCCATGCCATATATAGAATCTGACCCTATATGCAGGTACTTTTTCTGTCCCTAGTGGGCTCACAATTTAAGGTTTTTTTTAACCTGGGACAATGGAGGGTTACGTGACTTGCCCAGGATCACAAGGAGCTGTAGTGGGATTTGAACCCACTTTCCCAGGATCTCAGCCCACTGCACTAACCATTAGGCTACTCCTCCAAATTACCAAGGTCACAGAAAAACACATCCCCCCCTGTTTACAAAGCAATGCTAACAGCTGCCGCATGGCATTGCCGACACAGCCCATTCACAGCTTTATAAACAGGGGGGATAATTTTTGGGGCCACCCATCCTATCTTGTGGTTCATCTCCATTAACATATCCAGAAGTTAATGTGTTAGTTAAGCCATGGGAGACATCTTTCCCTTTGAAGTCACAGCACAAAAAATACCCCTGTCACCCATCTCTGTCTGAAATTTCTGTATTGAATCAAATTCTTACGGGAACCTTTATCCCATTGGTTTCAGAGTGTGCATCTGGGCAATTTCGATGTGGGAATGGACGCTGTATTCCTATAAGTTGGCGATGTGATGGTACAGGTGATTGTGCAGATAATACAGATGAAGCTGGATGCCGTAAGTCACTTTAACAAAGTTTCTTTTTCTCTATAGATGAGACAAATATTTAGAGACTAGATCTTTATGAGCTTTATTTGTACAAATATCCACCACCACCTCTTTAGGTAATAAAATGCTACCATTTTTCACTGTTTCATTCCCAAAATTCCCAATTTTAGTGCAAGCCAATGGTCTTTTTTGACTAAATATTAACTGCGATGCCCTTTTCTACACATATTTTATGTTTCTCTGATGCAATCTAATGTTTATGAAATTCACAATGTTGGTATATATGCTGCAACAGAATGATAGCTACAAATAATGGAACATGTGTTTTTTGCTTAACATCAATATGTACAATCGTACGTGATGATCTTAAGGTGGCCAAACAGGTAGAAAAGATGATGCGAAAGCCAGAAGTATGCTTGGGTGCATAGGGAGAGGAATGGCCAACAAGAAAAAAGAGGTGATAATGCCCCTATATGTCTCTGGAGGGGCCCCATTTAGAATAATGTATACAACTCTGGAGACCGAACCTTCAGAAAGATATAAATAAGGTGGAGTCAGTCCAGAGGGCGGCTACAAAATTAGTCAGTAGTTTCTATCATAAAGGGTATGGGGACAGCCTTATAGACCACAATATATATATTCTGGAAGAAAGGCGGGAGAGAGGGGATATGATAGAGATATTTAAATATCTCTGTGACATTAATCCAAATTCAAATCCAAATCCAAATAAATGTAAAGGAAGTGAGTCTTTATTTCTTCATTCAACGTGTAATTAAACTCTGGAATTTGTTGCCAGAGAATGTGGTAAAAGCAGTTAGCTTAGCAGGGTTTAAAAAAAGGTTTGGCTAACTTCCTAAAAGAAAAGTCCATAAACCATTACTAAAATGAACTTGGGAAAATCTACTGCTTATTTCTAGGATAAGCAGCATAAAATGTACTGTACTGTTTTGGGATCTTGCTAGGTACTTGTGACCTGGATTGGCCACTGTTGGAAACAGGATACTGGGCTTCATGGACTTTTGTTCTGTCCCAGTATGGCAACACTTATGTACTTAGTCTATTCCAATTGAAGGAAGCTGTGGAATGAGAGGGCATAGGATGATGTTGTAGGCTTAGGGGTAATTTAAGGAAATACTTTTTTACAGAAAGGATGATGGACATGTGGAATGGCCTCCAGGAGGAGGTGGTGAAGACAGAATGTATTTGAATTCAAAAAAGTGTGAGACAAGCACATAGGATCTCTGAGGGAGAGGTGGAGTTAGTGTATGGTGTGGATGGGCAGAATGGATGGTCCATTTGGCCTTTATGTGCCTTCATGTTTCTATGTTTCTATTAATAGGGTGTATACTAAAACATGAGTCAAGTGTTGGTCAGTGGCAGAAGTTATGTGGATTGTGACAATAGTATATCTGTCCTGTGTTCTCTGGATAAGTTATCTGCATAGTAGACCTAATATTGTCTGTATCTGGATAAATTTGGGACTACCCTGGCACTTGCCCACGTTCTGCTCAGCACAATCTACATAGTGCACTGCAGAGGTGGTATGTAATGTTATTCAGAGGCACTATCCAGATAGTACCTCTGAATATCACAGTTAGCAGCACTTATCCAGTAGGAGGTACTGTTATTCTGATAAGTGCTTTTGAATACTGACCTATGAATGCTTGGTATGAAGAAGGTGTCAAATCTTGGGTTTTATTAAACACTTACTAAACAGTGGGTGGAAGAGAGCATTTCATGCTATTTCAATGTACATTCTAAAGCCTCATCTGTATGTGATAACTGTTCATTTGCATATGTGTGCAGACTAATTTTAATATGTGTATCCTAACATCTAACTCCAGTCCAGCATTCAAGATTAGCCATTTCTGCTAAGTTTTATTGCTTAATCCCCAAATATCTTATTTTAAGTAGTGTATGGCTTAGGAAGCATATTTAGGATATGATATGTATTCCATGAAGTTTGCCTTTGTAACTGAATATTTTTTCCCCACTTTTATTCATTTTTGCCTCAGAGGCTCCTTTAATGCCATAGAATTATCTGGGAGTTACATTCTCACTTTTGCCTTAAAACAGTGAGTCACCAAAGCCAAGATGTCCTCAGTTTATTATATGGGTCTCTTGAACTTGTCTCCTCTTAGATCTAAGTCTGCCTTCTTTACATACTAGCTAGCCCTAGTCACTCTCATGTGTGGGAGCTGGATTTGGAATTAAATCAGATTATCTCATGTAGCAGCATGTAGCATAACTGAGGGGTTATTAAAGTCATTATCTAAGTACTATCTATGGGCCCTACAACTTCCAGCGATCTTATGTTTTGTTACTGTTTTATGTCCTGCACCCTCCTTTTGTGCTTTATTACTGTTATTATTGCTATTAATGTTATAAGACTCTATAAATTTGCATTATTGTAAACTAGGCCTCTTTTGTCTCTTGCTGAGTCTTTTGCCCCTTTCTTTTTAGTTTTAGTTGTAAACCACTTTAATTTTTTATGTTTTGCTTTAGTGGTATATCAAATAAAGATGAAATGTGAAATGTTAATCAAATTTAGAAATATATTCTAAAAGTACTGGTCCCCATTTTGGACTAGATTCAGAAAATGGTGCTCAAAAGACAGCACTGAAAAAAATCTGCACAGAGTGCCATCCTATAATTGGTGCTTCAAGTTGTACGCCATTTAGAGCCAATTTCCATGCCAAACTTTGGTTGCGAGGATTTACACCAACTGAAACTTGGTGTAAATCCTGGAATGTAATTTAGGCATGAATCCCCAGTATTCAGTAATACTGCGCACATCTTTAGTGAATGACCCTGATCCTCATATTCTCCTCCCTTGGCCACTCCCCCTTTTGAGTTGCATGCTATAAGTTTTGCATGCGGATCTTTCTAGAATAACACCTAGCAAGATGTGTGCGTAAATCCAAATTGTGGCCAATTAACACCAATAATTGATTGGTATCACCCAATTATTGGTGCTAATTGGCTTATTAGCCAATTTATCATTTCATTTATTAAAATTTAATATACCGCTTTCCTTGCACGCAAATTAAAGTGGTTTATATAAAATAATAATAAAACATGAAATCAGAAAGGAATGCCAATAATTAGATAGGAAAGACATACCTGCTTATTTTCCAAGGAGATCGCCGGCCATCTTCCGACACAAATCGGGAGATGGCCGGCCATCTCCTGAAGCCGGCAAAATCGGTATAATGGAAAGCCGATTTTGGCCGGCTTCAACTGCTTTCTGTCGCTGAGCCGGCCAAAGTTAAAGGGGGCATTTCGGAAGGGTGTGGAAGGCAGGACGGGGGCAAGGTTATGAGATGGCCGGCTTCAGCTGATAATGGAAAAAAGAAGGCCGGCTCTGATGAGCATTTCGCCGGCTTCACTTGGTCCATTTATTTTTACGACCAAGCCTCAAAAAAGTGCCCTAATTGACCAGATGACCACCGGAGGGAATCGGGGATCATCTCCCCTTACTTCCCCAGTGGTCACCAACCCCCTCCCACTCAAAAATAAAAAATTAAAAAACATTTTTTTGCTAGCCTCTGCCAGCCTGAAATGTCATACCCAGCTCCCTGACAGCAGTATGCAGGTCCCTGGAGCAGTTTTTAGTGGGTGCAGTGCACTTCAGGCAGGTGGACCCAGGCACATACCCACCCCCACCTGTTACACTTGTGGTGGTAAATGGGAGCCCTACAAACCCCCCCAAAACCCACTGTACCCACATGTAGGTGCCTCCTTTTACCCCTTAGGGCTATGGTAGTGGTGTAGAGTTGTGGAGAGTGGGTTTTGGGGGGCTCAGCACCCAAAGTAAGGGAGCTATGCACCTGGGACCAATTTTTGAAGTCCACTGCAGTGCCCCCTAGGGTGCCCGGTTGGTGTCCTGGCATATGAGGGGGACCAGCACACTACAAATGCTGACTCCTCCCACGACCAAATACCAAGCTTGGATTTGGCTGGGTTTCAAGATCGCCGGTATTAGTTTCCATTATCGCCGGAAACCAATGCCGGTCATCTCTAAAGCCGGCCCAAATGCTGAGATTTGGCTGGCTCCAACCGTATTATCGAAACAAAAGATAGCCGGCTATCTTTTTTCGATAATACGGTCGTGGCCAAATAGATGGCCGGCGCAGTTCGATTATGCCCCTCATAACTATCACAGACAAACTAGCCAGAATTTAAACCAAGATAAAAAGTTTGTAACAAACATTTACAACCCCTCATCCCTCACTGCAGAAATTAACCTGGCCATGTGTAATAGGCCTGCTGAAAAAAAGTATGTTTTTAGAGATGCTGTACATGAAGAATATGAAGTATCAAGGTGAAGATGTGGTAACGAATTCCATAATACAGGTGAAACAAAGTAAAAGGCACTCAATATTCTTGACTCTATTTGAGCTTTAGAGGAGTGAGGGAGAACCAATCTGTTGTCATGCAGTGAACGTAGAGTACGGGAGGGGGTGTAGGGAATCACCACGGAAGAGAGATAAGCAGTAAAACCACTGTACAGAACCATATGTGTTAATGTTGCAACCTTGAATTTAATCCTAAATTCAATAGGGAGCCAGTGAAGTCGCTGAAGAAGCGGTGAGATGTGATCATAGCAAGATGCCTATCAACAAAAGTACAGGGATGTCAGGTGGTGACAGTGAACTGGTAATCCAGTTTGCCACCGTTTTCTCTGTATTTAGGACTAGAAGATGGTCCTTTAACCAGACTGCCACATGCTCTAAGCAAGTTAGAATAGGTTTTAAATTCACACAGAACAGATCTGTGTAAAGAATCAAAGAAAGTTATCTGCGTAGGGAACTAATTCCCGAGGATTCTAAAAGCAGGGCCAGAGGACTCACAAACAAATTAAAGAGGATCGGTGCAAGCACAGACCTCTGTGCATCCCACAAGTGATAGAAAAAGAGTTTGAAACAGAAGAAGATTGAACTGCCTTGAAAGAACGTTGCCCAAGAAATGATGTGAACTAATCCAAGACTGTACTAGGGATACCTAAACATGAGTGTCGGTGTAGAAGAAGATTGTGAGTTATCAGATCAAACGCTGCAGATAAATCTTTCCCTTTTTCAGATTACAATGAAGTTTACTAACAGGCTCATTTTCAAAAGAGATGGACGTCCATCTTTCAACATAAATCGGCGCTTGGACGTCCATCTCTCAGAGACGTCCAAATTGATATCATTGAAACCCGATTTTGGACGTCTCTAGCGAAAGTCCGTCACAAGAACATCCAAATCTCAAGGCGGCATATTGGAGGCGTGGTGAAGGCAGGACTTGGGGGCATGCCTAAGACTTGGATGTCTTTGAGCCATAATGGAAAAAGGCAGAGACGTCCTAAACTAAAACTTGGATGTTTTCATCCGGACGTGTTTTTAGGAGTAGCCTAGTGGTTAGTGCAGTGGACTTTGATCCTGGGGAACTGAGTTTGATTCCCACTGCAGCTCCTTGTGACTCTGGGCAAGTTACTTAACCCTCCATTGCCCCTGGTACAAAATAAGTAACTGAATATATGTAAACCGCTTTGAATGTAATTGCAAAAACCTCAGAAAGGCAGTATATCAAGTCCCATTTCCCTTCCCTTTATTATGAATAAGGCACAAAAAGGTGCCCGAAATGACCAGATGACCACTGGAGGAAATCGGGGATGACCTCCCCTTACTCCCCCAGTGGTCACTAACCCCCTCCCACCCTCAAAAACATCATTAAAAATATTACGTGCCAGCCTCAGATGTTATACTCAAGTCCATGACAGTGCATGCAGGTCTCTGGAGCAGTTTTAGTGGGTGCAGTACACTGCAGACAGGCAGACCCAGGCCCATACCCTCCCTACCTGTTACATTTGTGGAGGAAACAGCGAGCCCTTCAAAACCCATCACAAACCCACTGTACCCACATATAGATGCTCCCCTTCACCCGTAAGGGCTATGGTAGTGGTGTTCAGTTGGGGGTAGTGGGTTTGGGGGGGGGGGTTGGGGGCTCAGCACACAAGGTAAGGGAGCTATGTACCCTTTTATGAAGTCCACTGCAGTGCCCCCTAGGGTGCCCAATTGCTGTCCTGGCATGTCAGGGGGACCAGTGCAGTATAAATGCTGGCTCCTCCCATGTCCAAATGGCTTGCATTTGGACATTTTAGACATGGACGTCTTTGGTTTCGAAAATCGCCAAAAGTCAAAGACGTCCAAATCTAGGGATGTCCAAATCCAAGGACATCCTTGGTATTTTCAAAACAAAAGATGGACGCCCATCTTTTTTCTAAAATGAGCTTTTCCCCACTTCCGGATTTGGACATTTTACAATGACGTCCAAATCCAAACTTAGATGTTTCTTTCGAAAATTCCCCTCTATGTAACGCAGTAAGCACAGTCTCTGTACTGAAACCAGCACGGAAACTGAATTGGAGAGGATGCAGAGCATTGATGGATTCAATATGTGCTGAAAGCTGGTTAAGGACCACTGATTCAGTAATCTTAATAGATTAGAAACCAGACGGTAATTTTTTGATTGCATAGGATCAAGATCATGTTTTTTAGAATAGGCTTGATCAAAGCAGACTTCAAAGATGCTGGTAAAGTACCAGACAGCAGACTTAGTAAGAATAGTGTACAAAACTAGAGTTAATTCCAAAGAATAGATTTTTAACCACTTTGAGGGAAGGGGGTCTAAAGAGCAGAAGGTGCCATATAAGTGTGTCAATAATTTAGAAAAATATTCCATAGAAGGCAAGTTGAAAGATGACCAAAGAACAGACTGAGCTCCTACTGAGGAAGTAGGGTCTGGGAGGGGAAATGAAGGAAAACTCATCTGGAACAACTCGATTCTAGTTGCAAAATAATTTGCCAGTGAATCCAAAGTTAGTTGGGCTCTAGGTCCCAAATGTAAGGGGATAGTAGTAAAAGCATTGAAAACTTTGAACAATTGCTTCGTAGAACTAGATGCCTGTTGGATCTGCTTAGAATAATAAATTTGTTTAGCCATGCGTAGTTGAGCAACATAGTGTTGCTGTGCACCCCTGGCAATCCTTCGTAAGGTATCTGACTTCTGTTTTTGACAGTGGCGCTCAGTTCTCCTCATTTGACAATGATATAATGTTAGTCTCCCATTGGAACCAAGGCTGATGTGTAGAGTTCTGACATTTAATCAGAGTCAGTGGAGCTATACTATCTAACTTCTCTTGTAGCAAATTGCTCCAAATAGACACCTGCTCCTCTAGTGATAGTTCTGAGAAATTACAGGGAAAACAATCTCTCATAGATGACAGAGTTGACGGGTCTATCTTACCTAAGTGTCTAGACCAAAAGACTTTCTGAGTGGGTTTGTTGACCGGTATAGCCATATAAAGAGTGAAAGTAAGAAAAAAAGTGATCAGACCAAGAGACAGGTGTAGTGCAAAAGGAAGAAAGACTGAAAGGAGAGCAGTGGGGGGAAATAATCAGATCAAGTGAATGACCGGCTACATGACTTGTAAATGAAATATGTTGTATCAGATCCAAATCTGAGATTAGGGAGGATATATGTGCAGATTGAGGATGCCCCACGGAATCTACATGCGTATTGAAATCACCCATAATTAAGAGATTGGGATATTTAGCTGTTCCCAGTTCTCTGCCTTCAATGATGGGGAACAGTAGATTAAGAGTAGATAAATTGTGGGATGAGAAGAAACTTTAGCCAAGATAAGTTCCAAATAGGTGAAATTATGAGAGGTAATCTCAGTGATTTGAATAGTAGGAGAAGAAAACAGTGCCAGACCTCCCCCATGTTTCCCTACCAGCCAAATTTCAGTAAGCCCAAATAAGTCCAGATGATTGGTAGTCAAGAGGTACTTAATCAAAGGAGATTTCTTTTTCAGAGAACGACAGTTTAATAAGGCACAGGATAGAGGCAAGAGGGAAAAAGCAAAAGTAGGAGTGGACTTCTGACAGGAGAGTAAGTGTTGCAAAGAAGGAGCCGGATTCAAAACTTTCCCTAGGGGGCAGTATCCCCACCAACTAGGAATAGGGAAAGTATCTGTAGCCATAGGAAAGAGAAACGGAGAGAGACTAAAGGAAAAAGAAATAGGCTCAGAAAAACAGAAGAAAAAAAGAGAGAAAAAGAAGGACCTGAGCCTATTTAGTTGCACCTACATCTCAGGATCATGTGCAATTTTGCACGCAGAAATTTGCATTCCATTTATAGAATCCTGAGGTTTATGTCTATGGAAAAACTTGAGTTGCTAAATATTGCTGTTATTTGCATACATATTAAATTATTTTATTTTATTTTTATCATGAATTTTATATTTTGGCATTTTTAAGGAAGCAATTCTGCTCAGTGCAGAACATTTTCAGAACGTGTGAAAGGCAGTTCTCTAGCTATGCACCAGTGATTAGGCACTTGCCACTTATGGGGTCTTTTACTAAGCTGCAGTAAAACGGTGCCTGCGCTATAATCAGCGCATGTTTATGATGCGCACTGAGGCCCCCTTTTACTGTAGTTGGTAAAGGAATCTCTATTCTTCCCAAAATGAAATGGCCGTGCGGAAACTGAACCATTTGCTGTGTGGCCATTCGGGGGGCAGCACTTACCTTCACCCACTGAAGTGGCGGTAAGGGCTCCAACGCTAACCCAGCGCTACTTGATTACCGCTGGGTAACTATTTTTATAGCATCAAAAATGGCGTGCGCTGGGGGTGGGAACTACCACTGGGTAGCCTGGCAGTAGTTCTGGATTGGCACGCGGCAAGCCTGTTGTCGCGCACCAACTCTTTTGTAAAAGGGCCCCTGTGTTCCCATTTGCCCTAAGTGCTAATCTACAAGGACACCTATAAGTGGCATTGCATGCATCGGCAAGGAGGGCGAACGTGTGGGTGGAGCTTGGGAGGGGCATTCCTTCCACTGATGTGCATACTTTATAGAATACTATAAGATGCGTGCCTTGCTTGCCATATTTACACCTACCATTGACTTGTATACATTTCAATGTGCCAATGCTAGTTTATGCTAGTATTCTTTAATGGCTTCTGGGTGCTGTATTGGAGCTCCTAAATGTAGGCACTAATTTATAGAATTGTCACCATATTGTAACATAATTAATATAGTACAGTACCATTGCCTCAGGTACAAACTAGCCCTCCAGGGACAGAGATATACCCAGTGTATCTGAATGAAACTCACCTTGAGCTACTACTAAAAAAGTGTGAGCAAATCCAAATAAATAAATAATAATCGCAGCATAAGGCTTTTGTGGAAACAGAACTGAAAAATAATTTTTCATCAGACTACAGGTATATTTTATCTCCCTCTGAACTCATCTCAACAATAAACTTTGGCTAAGGACCACCATCTATGGCTCCTTCCAGAACCCAACTGACATGGACCCAAAATCTGGCCACTAGGTGCCAATACTGAGCAATAGCTGAGACGCTCTCCTTCTCTTTTTTCTTTTCATATAATACTTTTATAATAATACATTATATATTTATATCTACTAGCTCGCCTCACCTGTGCAGGAAGCCAGTTTCAATGCCATGATGGAGAATGTATTCCTCGAGCTTGGGTTTGTGATGTCGAGGAAGACTGTGAAGATGGGTCAGATGAGAATCAACAATGCCGTAAGCAATGTTTATGACCATATACCACTCAGCCTTGCTCTACAAACATTTATAACTGACAACCCTTGAATGTGACTTACTACACATCCTACAGCTGCCCTATTTAATTATACATATAAAACAACAGTGTCCCATGGGATAAGGTGGTTGAAGAGGTTGATTATTCTTTTCTTCTCTACTTTTGTGGTCTGGGCATTTTATTTCTATAATTAGGTTGGTCCCATTCTCTTTTCCACTTTCCATGTGTCAATCTTCACCTAAATTATTTTCTAGATTGACCATTCCACTTCTTTTTCCTCTTGTCTTCTTCCTTTCTTTCAATACATCTATCTGGCACTGATCTTTCATTTTCTGCCCCCCACCACACTTTTCTCTTCTCTCCCTTTCTCTCACCTTATAGTCCTCAGTCTCCTTTTCACTTTCCATCTGTCTACTGGTTTTTTCCCATATCCCTCCCATTGATCCTCTCTGTCTCTCTCCTTTCCCAGTTTCCTATCCTGCCTCCCATTCTCATCCTCTGTACTCACCCTCTTAGCCCTCATCTACCCTCTATTACCATTCATCCCCTCACCAGCCTAAGCGCCATCCCTGGCTTTCCTTCCTTCCCTCACCTCCAGGCCATTCTTCTTTCTCTTACCCTATACCCCATACTTCTCTTTCACCATTTTTAACCTCATTTCCACCCTCACTCATCCCCTTCACAACCCATCCTCTTCTTCCCATACCACTCCTCAGTACCCCATCCCTTTTCAATGACTCTCATCCTCTCCAGTCTTCCAGGTCATTCACATTATGCCGTATCCTTTCCCCAAACTTCATCCCCTTTTCTTGCCCCTCTTCTCTTATCCCTTATTTCACATCCTCACTCATTCTCTCAACCCATCAACATGTCCCCATTCATACCTACCGATACCAAAAACGCAGAATCCCCTCAAAATTCCCATGACATTTTTCCTATCTATAATTCTGTGCTTTGCTCCAATACTATCATTCAATTACCAAATCCAGTCATCTTCTGATCTGTCCCCCTTCTCCCGACCCCCTAGTTCCATCCATCTTCTGCTTTCCAGTGTCTCCTGTTCATTTGACATTTATTCTCTCTTCATGCCCACCGTCATTCTCTTTGTGTCCCTATCTGTCATATCCAGCACCTACACTCTGTGTCCCTGTCCCTATTTCCCTCATGTTCAGTAACTGCCCTCTGTGTCGCCATCCATCCCCCTGTGCCCATGTTCCTTCCCAGCCACTTTCCTCCTCTCTTCCCCTTCTCCTGCATTCCCACCTGGGCCAGCATCTCATCCTCTTTCTCCCCTGACCCTTTCCCATGGTACCACATCTCTCTCTCTCTCTCTTTTCCTGGCTCCAGCATCTTTTGCACTCTTACCCAACCCAACCCATCTCATCTTTCTCCTTGTCTTCTACCCAACTCCGCCATCCCAGCATTTCTCTTTCTCCCCCGCCCACAGCTTCTCTCCTCTTCTCTTCCCTGTCTCCACATCTGAAATCTCACTTCCATGTTCCCTCTCGCCCTCTCCCTGTGGTCTGATGGCATCTCTCTCCCTACCTCCCTATGTGATGTGGCATCTCTTTTACCCTTCCTTCCCCCCGCCATCTGCAATGCAGCACCTCTCTCTCCCTCTGCTCTCCATGGGGCCAACTATCTCTCTCCCTTCCTGACCCCCTCCCCCCCACCCTGTAGTCCTTCAATCTTCCAGGCTGCTGGCAGTGCCATTGCTGACATTGATGCTGCCGGCAACCAGCCCCGGAAGCCTTCTCTCTGCTACAAATTCCTATTCCTGTATTGGTGGGATGCTACAGAGAGGAGACTTCTGGGACTGGCTGAAGGCAGTGTGCTTTCATTGCTAACACTGATGCTGCCAGAGGCCTGGAAGATTGAAGAACTGCAGTGCGGGGGGGGGTGGGGGGGTGGGGGGGGTGAGGGGGTGGGAAGGGAGAGAGATAGCGGACCCCACGAGAGGATGCTGGATAGGTAATGAAGGATGGCAAGCTGTTTTTCTGGGGTGGCGCTTGCCAACCTGTAGTGATACCTTTGGCACATAGGCATTATTTTGTTTGATAATCCATTAGGGGGAGCAAAAGACTGCTTCCCTTGTGCCTTCCTTGCTATGCCTCTGGTGTATAGATGTCAACTTCACCTACTTCTTTAGCTATAATCCAGTCACAGAAAAAGCAGGTGTAATTTCACATGCATATGTACACATGTTCCCTTAAAGTGTGTAGCTAAAAAGTATGCATGCCCTTTATCCCAGTGTGAACAGTTTGAAAATTACCACCTAATGATAGGTAAAAAAGAAATAATTTGCACATTATTATATTTTTTATGAACTGAAATGTGTTTAAGAAGTACTAGTTTTAGTAAATTAGACTCTGGGGCCTCTGTACTAGGACTCAGAGATATAAACCCCTTCATTCCAGAACAGATGGCTTAAAATTACATGCTGATTGCATGTGTAAATTATAGAATACCCCCATCCATGTGGGTAAGTTTACCTGCAGAAATAGCAGCATCTCAACTAATCGCTATGCTGTAAGAACTCAAATGGCAATCCCATAACTGTTAGAGGGGAGGACATTTATGCAGGTAAATTACAGAATACTGCTAGTTGCATGTATAAATATCTCATTTAGGTGCAATCATTTATGTGAATCATAGACCTCTTCTAAATGTTCATGTTTACAGTTCAGCATGTTGATGTGAGTTTACACTCAAGAAGAACTTTTAGCTGTATAAGTGTCTTTAGAGAATACCTGTGTTGTTCATCCGCCAAAATAGAGGTACCCTGCTATAGAACTGCCTCCAGAAGGGGCAATTCTGTAACGGGGCACCTGGTAGAAGTCTATTATATAAAGGAATGTGTCTCAGTGTTCTCCCCATAAACAGTTGCCAGCTGGATGGCATGAAGTGGTGGGGGAGTACTGCGCAGTAACATCAGCCAAGTGTGGTGCACCCATTCAAAAGGTTATGGCAAGAACACAGCACGTACTTTGCTTTATAGAATAATAGAGTAACTGGGTATACATGCACTCAACAGGTACACATGTGCACTTATGCCAGCCGTAGAGCTGGTGTGTTTGTTCCTAAATACTGGAGATACAAACGTAAATGATCCTATTCTACAATTCATGCACATGTGAACACTGCCCATGCTCTGCCAATGCATATGTCCCCCTTGCAAATATGCCCTAAGTAAATTAAGCAGGTATTTGCAATATAACACTTAGACAGGATTTTTAGCATTTTAGCACATATATGCAGAAATGTCAGGGCCTTATCTCCTTTCATTTTCACTCCTTTTATATTGTAATATCTAATTTGGGTCTGATATTTTTTCATCACATACAGTGTGTGGGCCTGATATTCAGACTGTGGGAGGTAGCCAGGTTTCTTCCTACAGTCAGTGGTTAGCCTGGATATTCGATGCCGGGCCGTTTCTGGTGACTAACATTGATTATCCAGGTGTTTTTTGGCCGATTTAAACTTAACTGGCCAAGTCGATATTCAGCACTGGCTGCTTATGTTTAAACCGGCCTGGTATTTTGGCAGCCTAATTTGGTTGCCCCCCTGTTTACAAAGCTTTGCTAGCAGCTGCTGCGTGGTATTGCTGACACAGCCCATTCAAAGTGAATGGGCTGTGTTGGCAGTACTGCAAGGCCAAATGCTAGCACAGCTTTGTAAACAGGGGCCTTTGCCAGCGATGTACTTAATATTAGTGGATAGCCAGTTATATCGCACGATATAACCGGTTATCCACTAGGCGCTAACTGTCAATATTCAACAGGAGACAGCCAGCTATCTCTTGCTGAATATGGACAAATAACTGCCTAAGAGGCTCATTTTCAAAGCACTTAGCCTCCCAAAGTTCCATAGAAAACCTATGGAACTTAGCCTCCCAAAGTGCACTGTGGCATGGGAATCACACAAACCTGGCTGTATCATGTTTTAAAATCTTGCAGAATTTTTTAAAATATTATTTTGTCAAACTGCTTAAATTAATCATTCCTTTCAATGGTTTTTCTCTTTAGACAGCAAAATCACCACTTTCTTCAGCTTTAAGGGCTGATTCTAATGTCCTTTAAATCTGAAGTAATAACAGCAAAGTTTGTACTAGCAGATACAGGACAATTACAAAAATTATTAAAAAGTCATCTATTTATTAAAGCTTATAGAATTGATAAGCGTAAAAGAAATACCTCACAGGTTTGATTATTTTTTAAAATGGGAGAAACAGCTTGGCAAATATTATTGAACTATTTGTTATTATAGTTTATGTGATGTTTACTAAAAAATTAAAAAAAAATTATTAAATATGTTTTAATTTGGATTGTTTCATTCTGTAATTTTAAATGAAATTACTTTATGAATTTTATTTATGTAAACGTGTATACTGCTTAGATATAGATGTCATATGTTGCATCTTTGCTTACACCCTATGATGTCTATGAAAATGTTTTATTGTGTATTGTGTTGACATTGTAATGTAGCATACCATGCCATACTTTGTATTGTTGTTTGAATATTTTTACTGCTGTAGTTGTCTATTGCTTATGTTTGACTTATTCTTGCTGTACCCCACCTTGAGTGAATTCCTTCAAAATGGCAGTAAATAAATCCTAATAAATAAATATAAGTTAATAAACCATAACCATTACTACAACCATAATTTCATTTATATCTCACAAATGTGTTTCTTTTTCCAATTCCCAGAAAACCGGCTTTAAAAATACCAAGAGATCCAAAATTAGTTAAAGGAGAATTGAATAAACACAAATGCCTCACAAATGCTCTTGACAGTATTAGACAACTTGGATTCATGCTTTCTCTATTTTTGGATCTATGCTAATGAAAAAGAAATGACCAGAGTTGTCTATCTTACAGCGGGACGGACATGTTCAAGCCAGCAGTTTACATGTTCAAATGGACGCTGCATCCCTCGTGAATACAGGTGTGACCGAGTTAGTGACTGTGTAGATGGAGCGGATGAGAGGGCCTGCCGTAAGTCTTTTAATTCTTAACACTAGATCTGATTTCATCCTTATTCCTTCAGTATTTTAATCAGTTTGTAAGATTAAGGGGCTCATTGATGGACAATAATGGCTACAATATGTCACTTGTTATTAGAATTTCCTTGCAGATTCTTTCATGGATTAGAGCTGATGCTATCATAGAATTCCATTACTGTGGGGACTTATCAAGTTTAAACTATGGGATTCTACAGAGTGCTGACTTTTTAAAAGTTTTTCTTAGATCTTAGTATTACACAGTACATTTTCCAAGAGAAAATAAAAATGTGTTTAATACATATAGATATATTTACCTTGAAATACATGTATTCAGAGGATAATTTTCAAAATCCATGTATCTGGCTTCTTCATGGGAACAGGGATGGAATTTGATATACTGATTTCTGTGGTGACAATCAAAGCAGTTTACATATTATATACGGGGACTTATTTTGTGCTTGGAGTAATAGAGGGTTAAGTGACTGCCCAGAGTCACAAGGAGCCCCAGTGGGTATTGAACCTGGTTCTCCATGTTGGTGGGCCTCTGCATTAACCATTAGGCTACTCATCTACTATTTTGAAAGTATTAAATTGGCCAAGTGTTGCTCCGGTTGCTTCCTTTTGCCTTGTATTAGGCAGGTCTATTTTTGGCTGCTATAACTTAGCCAATCAGCCAATGAATATGGGCTTAGCTAGCTATGTGCATAGTGGCCCAGAAACCCCCCAGAAATTCAATGCCAGTCACCAGATACTGCTTGGCATTGAATTTCCAGGTTCTCCACTGACCATGGGACGCTGCCCGGCTAATTCCCATGGTCTGAATATTGGAGCCCTTGAATTTACCCCTATATGCCCCTGTTAATGTCATATCTGGGCATATATAAGATTATACTTATCAATAAATGTGCTATCCAGTATTTGAAACTTAATTATGACAGCCCCCAGAACTATTAATCTCATATCACATCCTGACAAAATGACACTTATCTTTGCTTTCAACTTTTCCACAAGCTTTGCTTAAATGAAGCAAAATAGCCTAGTAGTGTTGCTTCAAAAGAAATATTTCATTGAAAGCAGACCACTCATTACATGGTCTAATGCAGGCATGTTTAAGCTGTAAAGGAGTTAGTAATTCAGTTTCCTTCTAACTGAGTTACATTATTTAAGAGACCAGTCAACTGCAAAATGCCACCAATATTAAGTAGCCCAGCAATTTAGCAGTTAATAAAATGGAACGATCCATTTTACTACTAGAGGGATCAATGGCAAGGAAAACTAGTCATGCAGAGGCTAAGATAAACATCAGAACAATGTAGCAGATATGGGTCACTACATCAGTATAACTGGAGCTGCTTTTTACGTCATAAGAAATGGTGCTGTTTTAATAACTGTATTATTTTCCTTACAATTCTAAACACAGGCATAATGTGACCTAGGCCTCACTGTGATGCTACTTATTAGGCAACCTGTTTGGACTTTTAAGCCAAGGAAGCAATCTTTCAAGAAGAGCCATTAGGAATATACCTCACTCTAATAAAATGTGTAATTTTAAACTTATATAATCAAACAAGAAGTGATTCAATGTAACTTTTGAAACATCATCATATCTGGTGTGTGCAGAATACAGTGAATCAAAGTAAGAGAAAAATGTCCAAAAAGTGCCATAAAGCACCACTTGACGGATATCTTCTCTAAACGTTCAAATCGGTATTTTCAAAACCCGTTTTGCAGACTTTTATCTATGCACTTCACCTGCTGTGCATCCAAATCACAAGGGGGCATGTTGGGGGCGTTTTGAAGGCAGGATTAGGGCAGGTTTGGGGCGTGCCTAACACTTGGATGTTTTACAGCCATAATGGATCAAAATGAAAACATCTAGGGCGAAAACATCAATGTTTTGGTCTAGATCTGTTTTTATAACAAATAAGACACAAAATGGTGACCTAAATGACCAGATGAACACTGAAGGGAATCAGGGTTGTCCCCCTTACTCCCCCCAGTGGTCACTGACCCCCTCCCACTCCATCCCACACCCAAAAAATGTGAATAAAAATAGTACTGACCAGCCTCTATGACAGCCACAGATGTTATAGCCAGGTCCATTACAGCAGCATGAAAGTCCCTAGAGTAGTTTAGTGGTGGGTGCAGTGCACTATAGACAGGTGGACATAGGCCCATACCCCCCCCCCCTTCCTGTTAAACTTGTGGTGGAATCTGTGAGCCCTCCAAAACTCATCAGAAACCCACTGTACCCACATATAAGTGTCACTTTTACCCTTAAGGGCTATTGTAGTGGTGTACAATTGGGGGTAGTGGATTTTGGATGGGTTTTAGAGGGCTCAGCAGACAAGATAATGGAGCAACGGTGAGATTGTAGTGGTGTACAATGAGGAACAGTAGATATTTTTCTGCTCCTGGAGGACTCGCCGTACAATATAAGGAGGTTATGGTGAAATGTGTACCTGGGACCTTTTATGTGAAGTCCACTGCAGTGCCTCCTAGGCTGTCCCATTACTCTGCTGAGATGTCTGTGTGACCAGTCTATGAAGTATGATGGCCCACAGACATCCCAATGGCTGGTTATTGGACGTTTTTCTCTTGGGTGTTTTGTTTTCCAAAAGGTCCCAAAAGAAAAATGCACTGACCACAAAATATCCAATTAGTCAACTGGTTCCCAGTTAAACATTGGTTCTAAGGGGCTATACCTGGTGGTCTGGTCCCTCCGTGCTCTCCCCCTTGAGTTTTTCCTTCCTTCTACCATTGAATAACATGAACAAAAATGAAAGATAAAGATTGTTGAAGTCAAAATGATTAAATAGGTTGACTCCCACCAGACAGGACTTAACAAAGATCTGGGTTTTCTAGCCCATTTTAAACCATAGCATTCTACTGTTTTGTCACCCTCTTATCTACTATCCATCACTCCCTGTGTCTCATGCACCCAGCTCCACCTGTTTCTCACATAACCCACCCCACCCTCTTCCTGTGAGACTGTCATTGAAATGCTTTAGAGTTTCACTTATATATACTGATATTTGCCAACATTTGCTTATTTCTGATCTGAAGAAGGGTTACCTTTGAAAGCTAATCAAAAAACATATATTCTGTTAAGCTAGTCCAATATAAAAGATATCATCTTATTTTCTTTTCTGTTTTGATTTATTTCTATTTATTACCTTTAAAAGTGGCTACCATATAACTTTACTCATATAAATTGATACAATTAACTTCTGCTATAAAGTTTGTGTGCTAATCTTTTAATTTCTGAAAATCGAAAGGACTAAGACCTGTATCATGCTGTAATTTTTTCTTATAAAATTACACAGATTTTTGCATCAGTTTCCTGTCTCTTTTTTTGTTTAGGCCATTTCAGCCAATAGAGCAATTGTACCAATAGATCAATTGTCTTTTGGACCAACTGACCCATTAGCCATTGTGTATTTTAGAACAATTGTCCATTAGACAAACTGTCAGACCAGTTGTTTGGTACCCTTCCAACTGGAGGCAAAAGTGGAGCATCAATACTCAGGGGTCCTTTATCTAAGGTGCGCTGAAAAATGGCCTGCGGTAGTGTAGGCGTGTGTTGTGGCCGCGTGCAGAATTATTTTTCAGCGCACCTGTAAAAAATGCCTTTTCTTGGGCCGAAAATGGGTGTGCGGCAAAATGAAAATTGGTGCGCGTCCATTTTGGGTCTGAGACCTTACCACCAGCCATTGACTTAGCAGTAAGGTCTTACGTGTTAACTGGGTGGTAATGGTCAACACGCTTTCAAATGCCAATTACCGCCCATGTGCCAGAAAATAAAAAATATTTTCTGATGCGTGTAGTGGATCGCGTCAAAAATGAAATTACCGCCTGGCCACGCGGTAACTCAAAATTGACATGTGTTGGGCATGTGAAAGTGCTTACAAGGCTTAGTAAATGGAACCCTAAGTTAGGAACTGTAAAACATGTTCTCTTCTTCTACAGAGGTTGAGATGTTTGTATTTTGAGGTAAGGGAACTACTAACAGGCTATTTCACGATGGAAGAAAAGTATTAACAGCCCTAGAGAACTTAATCGCCACATGCTCATCTCATCAGCAAGTTAGGCACCAGAATGATGCACAACAAGCACAAATTCTGTAACAAATACCATTAAAGGCAGTTATGCATGTAATTGCAAATTAGTGCCAATTAAAACCAATTATAGCTACTAATTGGTTATTAAGGCCAATTAACAGCTAATTAACTCCCCCCCCCCCATTCCCTAAGCCATGTGGCAATGCTGACACAGCACATTCAAAGTGAATGGACTTACAGCATCAGCGCAGGGCAGCCGCTACAAGGCTTAGTAAACAGGGAGGTAAGTCATTAAATTATATGTGCAACTGACCTTATTCTATAAGCTGTGCATGCAAATTTGCATTCAAATCTGAAATTTCTGTGCACATCTTTCTAGAATTAGAGAATTAGGGGGGGGGGGGGGAAATTATCAACATGGGCTACTGTTAAGGTGTGTTATTTTACTGTTATCCCCAGTTATTAGTAACTAGGTCTCATTGCATAAAATAGGACCAGAGCTAAAATTTATTTATTTATTAAAATAGCACAATTTGGTGGTAAAATAACATGTCTTAACAGTTGCCCTCATTAACAGTGCCTCTTCAAGTGCCCAATCAATTCTGCTTCTTTATTCTTAGGCAGCTCAGCCGGACAAACGAGATCTTTTAAATTGCAATCTCTACTAATTGCTACTAATGATTTGCTCTCAGAAAAAACATTCATGAACTGTCAGAATTGGCCAGTATTTGTTTAAAACAGATGCTGTCTTTGGCATCAAAGAAGAATAGCACAAGTACCATGTCATGCTGATATGTTTTTCTCCAGTCACCCGATAGTAAATTATAATTATTGTGCTCGGAAATAAGCTTTGTGAGTTATTGAATAAGGGTAATCCCTTATCTGCAATTTCATTTTTAATAGAACTGCACATTGTGTATATTTTTTAACATTTGAACAGACTCTAAAAACGAAGTCAATTTTTAAAAAGGGTTCCAGAGGTGATCCGGAAAATTATAGACCAGTGAGCCTGATGTGTGTGCCAGGCAAAATGGTACAGTCTATTATAAACAACACATTTACAGAGCATATATATAAGCATGGATTAATGAGACAAAGTCAACATGCATTTAGTCAAGGGAAATCTTACCTCACCAATCTAGTACATTTCTTTGAAGGGGTGATTAAACATGTGGATAAAGGTGAGCCGGTCAAAATTGTGTATCTAGATTTTCAAAAGACATTTGACAAAGTACCTCATGAAAGACTCCTGAGCAAATTAGAACGTCAAGATAGAAAACTATTACTACTACTAATCATTTCTATGGTGCTACTAGATGTATGCAGTGCTGTATGCATTATATGCAGGTACTTTTTTTCTCTGTCTCTAGAGGGCTCACAATTTCAGTTTTTTGTACCTGGGGCAATGGAGGGATAAGTAACTTGCCCAAGGTCAAAGGAGCTGTAGTGGGAATTAAATCCATGTCACCAGGATCAAAGCCTGCTGCACTGAACATTAGGCTACTCTTCCAGTAGAGTAGGGTTAAATGGTCAGTATTTCCAGTGGAGAAGGATAGATAATGGGGTTCCCCAGGAGTCTGTGCTAGGACCGCTGCTTTTTAACATATTTATAAATGATGTAGAGGTGGGAATGACTAGTGAGGTAATTAAATTTGCTGATGTCTCAAAGTTATTCAAAGTTGTTTAATCGCAAAAGGATTGTGAAAAATTACAAGAGGACCTTATGAGACAGGGAGACTGGGCATCCAAATGGCAGATGATGTTTAATGTGAGCAAGTGCAAAGTGTTGCCTGTGGGAAGGAGAAACCTAAACTATAGCTACGTGATGCAAAGCTCCACATTAGGAGTCATTGCCCAGGAAAAGGATCTAGTTGTTATAGTTGATGTTACATTGAAACCTTCTGCTCAGTGTGCAGTGGCAGCTAAGAATGCAAATAGAATGTTAGGAATTATTAGGAAAGAAATGGAAAACAAAAATGAGAATGTTATAATGCCTTTGTATTATTCCATGATGCGACCACACCTTGAATACTTTGTGCAATTCTGGTCACCACATCTCAAAAAAGAAATAGTGGAATTAGAAAAGGTACAGAGAAGGGTGACGAAAATGGTAAATGTGACCTTGGGCAAGTCACTGAGGGGCATTTTTACTAAGGGGCATTTTTACTAAGTGGCGGTAAGCCCAACGTAGGCTTATTGCTCGGTGATCCGGAACTACCACAGGCCCAACACGGACACTGGCAGTAGTTCCACCCCCAGTGTGCATCATTTCTAGTGCTAGTGGAAATATTTAGAAAATATTTCTGCAAGGGGTTACCCTGCGGTAATCACTGCCCAGTTAGCATGGGAGCCCTTACCGTCACCTTTTACCACATGGCCGTGGTTTTTTTTTAGCCTTTTTACCCATTGTGGAAAAAGGGCCTCTGTGTGCTGCAAAGACAGCCTATGCTGCTAGCGCAGGGCCCTTTTTACCACAGCTTAGTAAAAGATCCCCTTAGCTCTCCATTACCTCAGGTACAATATCACACCTCTCCTCAAGTCGCTTCACTGGCTCCCGATCCGCTACCATATACAGTTCAAGCTTCTCCTATTGACCTTCAAGTGCACTCAATCTGCAGCCCCCCATTACCTCTCTACCCTCCTCTCCCCGTATGTTCCCACCCATAACCTCTGCTCTCAGGACAAATCACTCCTTTCTGTACCCTTCTCCACCACCGCTAACTCCAGACTCCGCCCCTTCTGCCTCGCATCACCTTATGCCTGGAACAGACTTCCTGAGCCCATACGTCATGCGCCCTCCCTGCCCATTTTCAAGTCCTTACTCAAGGCCCATCTCTTCTCCCTTGCTTTTGGCGCCTAACCACCTTCCCATTCCTGATACCTACACTGACTACATAGTTTTTACCTTTAGATTGTAAGCTCTCTTGAGCAGGGACTGTCCTTCCTCATGTTTAAACTTGTACAGCGCTGCGTATCCCTGGCAGCGCTATAGAAATGCTAAGTAGTAGTAGTAGTAGATTGCGAGGCCAGTAGGGACAGTACCATTATCCGAAAAGAAAATTGTAAACCACTTAGGTCTAGGCAGTATATAAATACTGTAAATAAATAAATCTTGCTGCCTAACTGTTGGTGACTTTCACAGAATTGCCCCTATTACCTTTGAATTTTATGGGGGTTTAAATGTTCCCCAGGTTCTGTCTGGTAATGCCAATCGGCTTTCCACTTACCAGAGAGAACCTCTAGAAGGCTAACCATATAATCATCTGACTCCATATTTGTGTGGGAGTATGGGAGTACTTCCTAATACCCAATCAAACCAGCAGGATAGTTACACCGAATACAATAAAGGAGAAAGGGAAGATTGTAAAGATATATAGTTTTATTTGCCAATTTACCAAGATAATACAAAATAATTAGATACACGAGCAGGTGTGGAGGTCCGATGGGCAGCATGACACGCCTTTGGAGTTCTCCTCCTTGCTTACATTTGCTGTCAGTTTTTATACCCGCTGTCTTGCATTCAAATCAATAGGCTCTCATACACCCCTCTATGATAACCTTGTTTACACAGATGACCCCACCTTTCAATCTGACCACAGATCTATCTCTGGAAAAATCTTGTCCAGATGGTCCTAACTGAGTATAACCACAAACTTCCTAAACTTCCCTATTCTCAATGTACTTCCCTGTTCTTGTACTTAGCACCTGGCTAGGTTCTTTTCAATTTATTTTTAGTTATTTCACAACTTCCAACTGTCAACTGTAAAAGAAGCCTCTTCTAATTTTGATACAGAGACAAAGGAAGCCATTTTACAGATGAGAGATTCCATTTTGATTTCAGAGTCCTTGACCATTCTTTTTCCAATTAGGCCTCAGTCTGGGCTTTAGGCTGGGCCTTGCTTTTCCAGCAGGCTTCAAGCTGTACCATAATTCTACACCTTTTTCACAGTTCCTTTGTTTTCAGAGGCTCTATTCAAATGGACTCCCAAGTTTGAGGAGTAATTTTACAAAAAGCATTCCATGGGTAATCCCTGTTTTACCTGCAGAACAGGGTTTTTAATAAAAATGTCTAGAAGTATGCACAGTGACAAGAAAGGAATGTACTTGTATGCAACATAAGGGCACAGTATGGTGGAGCTGGAAATGATGCTTCTAGGGCCCTTTTACTAAAGGGCATTAAGCCCTAACACACACTTAGCACATGAAAAACAGGCATCGCAAAACGGGTTAAAGCGTTTTTCACTATTTTGCCTGTTAGAATGTGCTACTTTATAAAGACATATAGGTGTCAATTGGTGTCTTGATAGAATATCCCCCCAAAATGGCACCTACTTTGCCTTTCAGCCTAGGGAACCTGTTATAAAATTATTCTCCACATGCTGCACAGAAATGGAATAAACTCTTTTCTAGGATTAGTTCCCAAAAAGTTTCCATATTAGTAATGTCAAAAATGATGTTTTCACATCTGTAAATAACTGCTCTTTTTTTTACCTAGAATATCCCATATGCACTCAGCTATCTTGTACAAATGGAGCGTGTTTTAACACAAGCCAGCGCTGTGATGGCACAGTTAATTGTAGGGATGCATCTGATGAAGCTAATTGCAGTAAGTACTGTTGAGAATCAAGATAAGACAAACCAAGTATTTTTAATAAGTTTCTGTTCAGAATTCTGTAGATACGTCTATTTATTATCTTATATATAATATCTTAACTTTGTATTTCTTGCTCTGTTTTAGCTCAGAATTGTGGCAGTGACCAGTTTCAGTGTGCCAACGGAGAATGTACCCTTCGAGACTTTATCTGTGACCATGATGACGACTGTGGAGACAGGAGCGATGAACAAAATTGTGGTACTGTGATTTTATGTATTTGAATTTGCAGTTCTGTTAGGGGTTGTAACAATTTCAATATCGCCATACATTTCCACATTTTTATCTTTCACATGCTCAACCTGCTAAGTCTCAGAGGTGGCCAGCTAGCACTTCTTAAGGTGGATCAAAAAAGTCAAAGCACAAATAGTTCAGAAGGAATCTTGAAGAATGGAGAAAGAATCCAGGGGCTGTTGTACTAAAGGGCAGTAATGTTTTTGCAGAAACCACACCATAACAGCAAAGCCTGTATGGTAAATGCAGGGAATGTGTCCAGCCTCTAATTCCCTAATCCCCTTTGCTCTGATCCCTATGATAACCGCCCCCATCTGATTTCTCTTTGCCCCAATCCCTCAACAACCCTCCCAATCTGATCCCCCCACCCAATCTGCCCCTGGTAAAATCCTCTGATCTGATCCCCCTTTTTCGACCCCCCCCCCCATCTGATCCCTCTCCAAGCCCTTCCCTGGAGCAAAGTCCCTCTCAGTTTGGCTCTAACCCAACCCTTCTGCCCCCTGGCTCTCCCAATCATCCTAACACTCACCTGGGCGTAACCCATGGTTGTTTAGTGTAACAGGGCAGGAGTGATCCTCTTCCACTCATATACCTTCTGGCTCTGCTTCCAAAATGGTGTCAAAGACCCCTTATAAGGGTGCTACCACTAGGGGTCACCAAAAGCACATGTAGGTTATAAACTATATAGCTATGTGTGTGCTTCAGTTGCCTACAATTTAACCACAATTCTAGCAGCTTGTGAGGCTATTTTATAAAGACAGATAGGTGCATTCGTGTTTTGGATGTCTGAAAACCAGCATCTATTATTTTATTATTTATTTTATTTAAAACTTTCTTAGCCTGTCTACAACTAAGTGGGTTACATATGTACATACACAATAATAAAAATCAGAAAACAATAAAACAATGCAACATGTATTGCTTGGACATCTGAATCCCGATTATATAAAGCCAGGATATGGATGCCTAAAACTTCAGCACATTTATATGGCAAGGAGGTGTGGTCTGGTTGTGTTTTGGGTAGAACTAGGGGGGGGGGGGGGGGCAATATATGGATATCCAAGGACATCCTTGTCCAAAATGATGGATGTTGCTATTCAGACCTGGAAATTGGCACATTCAGGATACAGAAAGATCCACTGAAGGGATTAAGGCAAGTCACCTCCTTAATACTTCAGTAGTTACTGTCCTTCCCCTCCCCCGAATGTGAAACTAGCAAGGGATACAGGACTCTGTGACAGCTTCAGGAACTATAGACATTCATGGTAGTAACATTTTTTAAAAATAACCTCTTAATAACTCTCCATATACGTAGAGTTGAGGACTAGCCTAATGATTAATGCAGTGGGCTGAGAACCAAGAGACCCAGGCTCAAATCCCATTTTAGTTGTTTGTCTTTTATTTTTAAATTGTGAGCCCTCTAGACAGAAAAATACCTACTGTACCAGAATGCATAAGAAACCTGCAAGCCTGAAGGCCATTGAAGTCGTATACATTAAGGTACAGTAGGTATTTTTCTTTCTCTGATGGGCTCACAATTTAAAAGAAAAAATAATCACAAAGAGCTGAAAGGGATTTGAACTTGGGTGCCCTGGCTCTCAGCCCACTGCTTCAACCATCAGGCTACTGCTCTGATCTGTATTGGATATCTATGTGGCCATTTCATAACTTGGATGTTCCTATACTGTTATAAAAATGTCCCTTGGTTTGCCCCATTCAAAATTTGGATATTTCAGTTTGCAAAATGGATGCTCATGCTGGATGTCACCAGGCATAAACATCCATTTCTCATGTATTTTAGAACAGGCTGTAAGTCAGTAAATCCTGTTCTAAAATACTTGATAAATGGACATCCATATGTGACATACCGACTTGGATGTCCGTATTCTGAGCTGGACGTCCTTTCTAAAATGCTGCTCCACGTGACTTTATAAAATATCCTCAAAAAAGGCTTCTACTTAGACTCCCAAAATAGATGAACTGTTACAAAATTACCCTCCATGTGATTTCAGCCACAATGGAGGTGTTTTTTAAAATTAGAATGGTTGTAGATTAAGGAACAGTTCTTGAACGGCATAAAGCATATTTTTTAAAATTAAAAAAAAAGAAGAAGATAATTGGCATACGTGGCAAAAGTCAAATATCATAGGAGGATAAAAATAATCTTTTTGACAATTTTCAAACAGAATTTGGCCTCTCCAATCAACAATCAGGGGTTCCAAATACCTCATTTGCTTAAAACCAGTTAATTGGATTTGAAAACCATAACTGATAATTGGTAGCTACAATGCTCTGTACTAAAGTATTAACAACGTCAAAACAAGCTTCTACATTTTATCAAATATTAAAAACAGTTTTGAATTAAAGATGCACTAGAAATAAAAGGCCTAAGAAGTGGGAAACATTTTTATTTATTTATCTATAATAATTTGATATACCGCCTGAACTAACAGGTAGACCTAGGTGGTTTACAATTCTAAAAATTAGTTACAAATATGAAAGATAGGAGAAAGGAACTACAATGTTCAGATAGTAAAGTACATAGCAGTCATACAAGAAAGGCCAATACATATCCATACAGGGATGGTGCAAACAAAAGGGTCCTTTTACAAAGGCGTTCTGAAAAATGACTTGCGGTAGTGTAGGTGCGGGTTTTGGGTGCGCGCAGAATCATTTTTCAGCGCACCTGTAAAAAAGCCCTCTTTTTTCCCCCGAAAATGGACGTGTGGCAAAATCAAAATTGCTGCGCATCCATTTTGGGTCTCAGACCTTACCGCCAGCCATCGGCCTAGTGGTAAAGAATTTGGGAGGTAATGACCTATGTATGTCAGATGCTACTTGGCGTGCGTCCCCTACATGCACTAGAAAATAAAAAATATTTTTCAGATGCGCGTAGTGGACGCACGCTAAAATTGAAATTACTGCAAGGGCCAGGTGGTAACCAGACGGTAACTTCAATTTGGCGTGCATTGGGCGCACGTAGACACCTACGTGGCTTAGTAAAAGGGACCTAAAATGAGGGGGTAGTGGAGGGAGAGAGGTAGGGGTTGAGTTCGAAAACCGACAACTGTGATCGTAATTGGTTATTTTCGAAGGTCGAATGCCTGGTGAAACAGCCAAGCCTTTAAGGCAGGCTTAAACTTTGCAAAGGATAGTTCAATACGGACTTCGTAAGGAAGGGAATTCCAGTAAGCAGGGGCTGCGAAATAGAAGGCACAGTGTCTGGTTGATTCTAATCTAGCTTGTTTGGAATTTGGTAGAACTAAATGGTAATCTTTGAGAGAGTGCAACAGACGAATTGGTGAATATGGAACTGTAAGATTAGCTAGGTAATCTGGGGATCCCTGTCGGAAAGCTTTAAAGGTAAGTGTGAGGAGTGGGAAAATGTTTTAGTTGGCAATATGCAGTTGCACATTTTGGCACACAGAGCAGTATGGACATAAGTAAACCTTCTAAGGGGCTCTTTTACTAAACTGTGCTAAGCACTAATGCATGTTATCACATGTTAAAAACCACTACCGGGGCACAGTCAGGCGTCCTGCGGTAGATTTTGGATCGGTGTCAGTTCCCACACGCTAAAAAAATACTTTTTCTTTTTTAGTGCTGGGGGCAGAGAGTAGGCGTGTTCTTTGCAAATTGGTTAACACAGCTGCACTGATGTATGCCAACTGGTTAGCATGTGATTAGTGTGGGATCCCTTACAGCCTAGAAAATAGATGTTGGTAAGTGCTCACGTGCTAATGGGGAAATTAGCATGTAGACATTAATAGAGGAAATGGAAAATGCAGCCACTTTATAGCTGCACTAAGGGGCCCTTTTACAAAGGGTGCGTAAGGACCTATGCGCGTCCAGCGTGTGCCAAATCAGCATTACTGCCACGGCTATTTTGATTAATTCTAAATGTACTTATTTTTAAGTTTTTGTAATTCCTTGGATATGCCCTTGCTCAATTCTCAGATGTGATTCACTTTGAATTTCAAGGAGGAGTTGGTGGAATACAAGTGCTGTATTAGATTAGATTAGATGATGGCATCATCTACCGATATTCTGAAGTATTTGAAGAAAAACATATAAAATAGTTATCTTAACATAAACCCATATTATGTGTTCTAATACTTCTCTGTTCCAGATTACCCAACCTGCCGAGGAAATTTTTTCACTTGCCCAAGTGGTCGTTGTATTCCTCAAAGTTGGATTTGTGACGGAGATGACGACTGTGATGATAATGCAGATGAAACAGGATGCGGTGAGGATCATTATTATTATTATTTTATTATTATTTTTTTCACGTTTCTTATATCTTTACAATTTCAGAGATTACAATGAAAATAAATAAAACAGGAAAAGCGGTGTTATTTCAGACTAGTCAGATGTTTTATTTTGGCTTATTCATAGCTAGGATTACTAACATGCACTATTGCATTATCACACATCGATGCTGTTAATGTGCGTTGGTGTCCTTTTACTAAGCTGCGGTAAAAAGTGGCCATAGAGTGCCTTGAGGCAGGTCTTTCCCACATGCTAAAGGCATTTTTACTGCAGCAGTAAAATGGCCAATTTTCTATTTTCAGAATTAATGGCCATGCACTAATATTGCCATTAGCGTGCGGCCATTAATGCCACCCATTTTGTAGACAGAAAGGGCTTACGCACTAATCCTGTGCTGATCAGTTAGCATGTGGTAATGTAGATGCGCTAACTGATTAGTGCAGAAAAGTCTACTCATCACCCCCAGACACGCCCCATCCACAAAAAACAAGATTTTGTAGTGCACAGGTATTGCACGCAAATTAGGAACTTATCACAGGATGCCTTATTGTGTCCCACAGTAAGCCCTTTTGAGCTGTGGTAGGTGCATGCTAGCACTTACCACAGCTTAGTAAAAGCAGGGCTTTTTTGAGGGGGTACTGAGTACCAGCACCTTTTCCATTGTCCGCTAAAATTGACCTATGGACCCCAAGTTTTAATGAAAGAACTCAGGCTCTACACACCAATTCGGCCTTGTCATAGATTCTGTGACTGGTTGCAGGGGACCTGGCTGTTGAGGGGTGGATCTCTCATTGTTCACCCCATCTCTGAAGGGTGGCCTAGCATTTGAGTACCGGCACCTTTTTTTTGCTAGAAAAAACACACTGAGTAAAAGGACCCCGTCATTAATAACTAGGCTCCATTGAATAAAGTGGGACAGCTGGTAAAATAATATGCAATAATCACATTAATGCACTCTAATGCATCAGTATCCTTAGGGGCTCATTTTCTGTGGTGCGCCAAGGAATTAGTGCATTCTTTTTTTACATATTATTATTATTATTATTTGTTACATTTGTATCCCACATTTTCACACCTTTTGCAGGCTCAATGTGGCTTACATATAACCGTTAACAGCGTTAGCTGGTTACGGTTTGAACAAATACATAGTATGAATGAATACAAAGTGATATTGTGGTATAATGAGGTATATGTATGGTAGGAAACAGTTGGGGGGAAGAAGAGTCAGGTAATGTCCGTTATGGTCTTTGGTTATATTGTGTAGCAAGTGACCGGTATTTTTATGTTGGGTCAGTGGGGTATGCTCTTCTGAACAAGTCTGTCTTTAGTGCTTTCTGAAAATTTAGGTGGTCGAGTGTGGTTTTTACTGCTTTTGGCAATGAATTCCATAGTTGTGTGCTTAGAAGATGATGCATTCTTTGATTGGTAGCTAGTGCAGTGAGTGGTTTGGCGCTGTCAAAACGTGTTTTTCCAAATATAAGCCTGGCTGCTGTATTTTGGGCAGTCTGAAGTTTCTTTATGATTTGATCCTTGCATTCCACATAGATTCCATTACAGTAATCTACGTGGCTTAATATCATGGACTGAACCAGGTTACAAAATATTTCCCTCGGAAAGAATGGTTTTGCGCATTTGAGTTTTCACATTGAGAAAAGCATTTTCTTTATGGTGGATTTCGCTTGGGTGTCTAGTGATAGGTTATGGTCGATTGTTACTCCAAGAATTTTCAGGCTGTCTGAGACAGGGAGGGTGTATCCTGGGCTGTTAATGTTTGTGGATTTGTATGTATTATATTGGGATGAGATGATGAGACAGGGTGTTTTTTCTGTATTGAGTTTTAGTTGGAATGCATTTGCCCATGGGTTCATGATGTTTAAGCTTAGTTTGATTTCGTTGGTGATTTTTGCCAGATCATGTTTGTATGGGATGTATAATGTAACGTCATCAGCATAGATAAATGGGTTGAGGCCTTGGATGGATAGGGTCTTAGCTAGTGGGGTCATCATGAGGTTGAAGAGGATCGGTGATAGTGGTGAACCCTGCAGTACTCCGCAGCCTGGTTTCCACGGTGACAATATGTTTGTTTTTGATTTCACTTGATAAGTTCTTGTGGTTAGAAAGCCCTTAATCCATTTCAGAGTGCCATCACTGATTCCGAAGTATTCTAGGAGTCTTAGCAATATGTTATGGTTGACCATGTCGAATGAACTTGACATATCAAATTGGAGGAGGAGAATGCTCTTGCCCATTGCGATTTCCTGCTTGAATTTGGTTAGGAGAGTGAGTAGTACTGTTTCGGTGCTGTGTATGGGTCGAAAACCTGATTGTGACTCATGTAGTATAGTGAATTTGTTTATGTAGTCATTGAGTTGTTTGGTCACCAGTCCTTCCATGAGTTTCACTACTAATGGGATAGAAGCTACTGGGCAGTAGTTGGTAATATCATTTGTTTTTTTTCTTGGTGTCTTTTGGTATTGGGGTGAACAGGATGTTGCCTTTTTCTTGAGGGTATATACCCTGTTGTAACATGAAGTGGGATGTGAGATCTATTATGAAGCGTTGGGGGGCAGATCGTATTAGGTAGCTGGGGCAGGTGTCTAAATACAGGGCATGTTTGTTATAGGGTATTAAGCTCTTAATGTGCACTAATAGGTATACAGAATGATGGTATTAAGTTGTTCTGTAGTATATCTGTTAGCAGGCACTGCATTAATGCACATTAGCACAGTAACTCACCTTAGTAAATCTAGCCTTAAATTCTCCATAATTTATCCTTTTCACGGCCATAATATCACACAGGACAGAAACAATTATTCACTTGGTTGCTTTTCTTTCTGTCTCTTAAGGTATTAAGTAAATAGTGTTTAGGTCGTTAATCTTGGAATTAAAAAGATGAAATTATTGAAAGTGATTTCATGGGACATTATGGCAAACATTTGCTGAAGCTATTAAATTTGTATTCTCACCTCTGCTTTAGTGAATATCTCCTTAATGAGTACCCAGCTCTGGAGCATCTTGAAATTAAGAGAAGATATTCGCCATCTGTGCGTTTGGTGGAGGATTTTCTTTGATCTAAGTGACAACCATTAATGAATTAAAATGTTCTAATTATAGAAAAAATGAAATCTTTTCTCACTATTACATTAGTTTTCTATGTAGCATTATAATACGACAAAATTAAAGTGTACATAACATAAACAAGTTAAATTCCACAGAAAAATGACTCATAACTCTTGCAAGGATACCATAAGCATTTCCTGACACTTATATACAAAAAAACAAAAACAAAACAGCTTATATCTGCAAGCAGTGGTATTTGCTGGTATAAATGCAATTTTTTTTTTTTTTTGCAATGTACACATTTAAATGCTGGCACATACACATGTAAATACAGGATTTTGTAAACTATGCATTCAAGAGGAGCCAGTTAAGGAGCTGCATTCTAAAATTGATTCACTTCTCAAAACTTCAAAACTTCAGGTACAAATGAGCAGTTAGCTCATACGTATGCATGATTTAGAGGAGACATTCTGACAGGGAATTTTTAAAAAATATGTGTATATTTCCTTGTAAAAGAGGAAGTTGTCATGTATTTTAGAAGTCCACTACATCACACCCAGAACAGTCCCCTTGAAATCTGTGGATGTACTAGTACAGATGTGGGTAATGGTTTTTTTTTTTTTCTGTACACATAAGTAGCTTTTTACACATGCCTAGCCCTTCTAAGATAACCTCCTGAAGGGGGTGCAGAAAGGAGTATGGCCCTTTGTTGTGCTCCTTTGTGTTCCACAGCAGGCAGCCTTTTAAAAAGAATGCATTGTGTGTTGCTTATTGGTATCACTCTAAGGGTGTAACAATGTGTCCAGTGCTGAAGACTCAAGAGAAACACACACACAGCTGACTGCAGCAATCACTGCAACTTTTTGTACTAGTGATTACAGTTCTGACTGAAAATATGTGGCCAAAGACAGGATACCTTTTTATAGTAGCTATAGAGAGAGTGTGGACAAAATGTAAAGTTCTCTCTTGGACAACCTAATGTTGTTACTAATTATCAATGCTTTTTTCTAGCAAGAAAGATGCCAGTACTCAAATGCCAGGCCACACTTCAGGGGTTGGGTGATCACTGAGGGACCCATTCCACAATAGCCAGGCTCCCTGCAACCAGTCACATAATCTATGACAAGGCAGAATAGTTGTGTAGAGCCTGAGCTCTTTCACTAAAACTTGGGGACCGTGGGTCAATTTTAGCAGACAATGGAAAAGGTGCCGGTACTCAGTACCCCTAAGTTCCCCTTCAAAAAAGCCCTGCTAATTATTAAAACTAAAATGAGCTGGTTTAAATATCTTTTCTATTGCTTAGGCACACTTTATCATTCCATTTGACCTTTTTTTGTCTTTTCTTCCCTTGTTGTGATTAGACAGTGGTCCTCCTCAGCAGTGCTCCCCAGGTGAATGGGCTTGCCCGACTTCTAGACACTGCATTCCATACACGCAAGTATGCGATGGGACTGTACACTGCCCTCTTGGAGAAGACGAAACAAATGTCACTGCTGGCAGAAACTGCAGTGAGTATCAATTCAGTGGCAGGCATGGAGTAACATCACTTGAATTTATGTCTCTGATAGACTACATAGCAATGAAAAAAATACAGTTGATTTAAAATACAAAGAGCTATGAAAAAAGCTGCTTCCCATGTACACATAGCCACAGTTATCTAATTTCGAAACTAGTTTTTGATTATTTGAGTTTGCATATTGCTCTTCAATTTCTGTGCTGTGATATATCCTTCAAGCCAACACTCATAGAAGGAAGACAGCCTATTATTTTGGGATTCATGTGATCTGGGCTGTGGGATTTGTACTTAAGATTAGATTACTACCTTTCTAGATTGGTTCATTAGGTATTTCCTTGCCTAATATTAGTTAAAATCCATGCTTTGAGCCTCAGGCAATTGAAGATTAAAAGGCAATTCTATAAACTAGACGCTCACATTTCCGTACATGCTGCATGCATAAAAGATTAGAATAATGGCATTCTGCATAAGTTCTATTCTGCAAATACCCACTTAACATACATAGATGGTATTTGCAAGGGGGCAGCTACAGGGGTGGAGCACGGGTGGGACATAAGCAGGTCTCTCATTTATGCAGGTAAATTTACAGAATACAGGTGTGTCCCTGCCCATTTAGGTACCCATTCTTATGCCATCTCTATAGCTGGCATAAGTGCCAACATGTTAGGTGCATCAATACTGGGTTATGCTTCTTTCTATAACAGAACTAGGCACCTTGGTGCTGTTATAGAACAAGTTTTACCCTGTGGCCTCAGTGTATTTTTTTTTTATTTTTTGTTACATTTGTACCCTGCGCTTTCCCACTCATGGCAGGCTCAATGCGGCAGGCAATGGAGGGTTAAGTGACTTGCCCAGTCACAAGGAGCTGCCTGTGCCGGGAATCGAACTCAGTCCCTCAGTTCCCCAGGACCAAAGTCCACCACCCTAACCACTAGGCCACTCCTCCACTGTACCTAAATGAAGGCAAATTTGAAAGATCACCAGTATGAAAAGTAGGATTTGAACCCTAGCTTCTCTGGTTCACTAACCACTAAGTTACTCCTCCATGCCATAGATCAAGCATGCAGTGTAGAAAAATGTTATTTTTCTATCAATTGTCAGACTTGCTCTGACCGTGATGAAACATTGCTTATTTTTGAACGAGTCTCAGTGAACTAACAGACAGTCTTTATTCTATAGTACAGTCTTAACATTTCTCAGTTCCCTGTTATGATTCCCTCTTCTTTCATAAGATGTGGGAAATGAGAGCCCTCAGGCACAAGCTCTGCTTTTCTTGTTATAGTGAATTTAAGTGGTAAATATATTGTGGAATGCTTTACATGCAATAGAGGGTTAAGTGACTTGCCCAAGGTCACAAGAAACTGCAGTAGAAATCAAACCCAGTTCACCAGGATCAAAGCCAACTGCACTAACCATTAGGCTAGACCTACCCCACTGCTACCTGGATAATTTCCTTTACAAATTGATTCCATTGCTCTTTCATTGATGTTCTTTATGAAGTGTGGTGTATTGTTTATGGCTTTCATTTTCTTTTAGGTATATTTCAATGTGCTGCCTTGAGCTGCCAGCATCGATGCCATGCCTCTCCATCTGGTGGGTCTTGTTATTGCCCCTCTGGGTACGTCATAAACATCAATGACAGTCGTACCTGCATCGGTGAGTGATATGTACGGAAGGTTTTTACTGAACAATTAACCAATGCATCTGCAGGTATATGTGAGGTTTACTTTTTATTAAAAAGAAAAGAGAATATTGATATGCAGATAAATCTCTTCTCAGTTTGGGAAGCCTATATCAAAGTGTGGACATCTGGTGAACTACAGAAATATTTGTATGAAAACAGCAGAGATTTAATTTAGGTAAATCAATCTCTCAAGGAAGTGCTTTTTGTTTCTGGATCCATCTTTAAACTTGGTAATTAGGGAGTCCTTTTACTAAAGTTTAGCATGTGCTAACAAACATTGTGCTTCATGGCCCAAAGGTATAAAATAGGACGTGCAGTTAGCACATGCTAACCTTTAGTAAAAAGGCCCCTAAATGTAGATATTCTAGGGACTATTTTCTGCTCTGCATGATAGTCTTCATCACATAACTCATCCTATTTCACATGTTAATTTTGTCCTGATTATTATCTCAGCCATCTAACTCCCACAGTTACTTCTCTCGGGGGGCCCGATGCTCAGAACCCCTGCCAGAACAGCGCAGGGAATGAACTCTCTAATAATCAATGTTAATAACATGCAAATTTAGGTGCATTATTAGCATTGATCATAGGGGAACCTCTGCATGAGGATTGTGCCTGGGCATGAATTCAAGGCACAATCCTCTCACAGAAGAAGTTTGATGGGTCCAAGCTAAACCCCGGACCTGTCAAACCTAAGCTCCGGTGATCTGGTGGACCGCCAGACCCACATACCCCCCAAATGCATAAGCCCCCCACCGACAATACCTAAAAACCTGGTGGTCCAGTGGGACCCTTATTAGACCCCCCCCAACCCACTCACTCACTCACTCACTCACTCACTCAAGGGCTAGTCTGATGGGCTAGCCTGGTGATCTAGAGGTGGACCTGCCTGCCCCCCCAAACCCTCAGACCCACCCATACCTCAGAACAGGACAAAGGACTTGCACTTCCTCCCTCCTCCTGTGGGCACTGCCTCAAAATTGATAGTTCTTCATCCTGTTTTGATGTATGGGAGTAGACCTACCACTAGACCACCAGGCTAGCTCTTGGGTGGGCAGGGAGGGGGTCTAGTAAGGGTCCCACTAGACCACTAGGTTTTTGGTATTGTCAGTGTGTGTGTGTGTGTGTGGGGGGGGGGGGGGGGGAGCTTATGTGTTTGTGGGTTAAGGGAGTCTGGAGGTCCACCTGACCTCCAGACCCTTGTGTTTGGGGGGTGAGGGCCTGGAAACATGCAAATGCACGCTGAACAGGGTCTCCCCAGTCTTCCCCAAAGCCCTGGCAAACCCTGATGCCAGCTCTGAGCTGGTGTAGGGTTTGCTGTGGGAGCAGTGTCCTTGTTTGGTGCGCTGCCTGCTGAGCATTGGAGAGGAGCATTTGCATGCTGATTGCATTCAGAGCCAGTGAGCTTGTTATTTCTCGCGCTCGCCAGCTCTGAACATCTTGCGGTAGCAAATGTGGGCACAAATCCGACGCTAACGGCCTCTAGCGCCCACATTTGCCTCTGAGCATTGGGGCCTCAGTTTCAGGACACTTCATGGAATGAAATTTGTTCGTTTCAGTGTAGAATATGTGTTTATTTTATTCTGAAATTTAATCAACTGGGAAAGAATCTAAATGAAAAGTAAAAATAATTTTTCACAAAACCTTGGAAAAATGAGAAGCTAAACTGTGAACTATAACTATAACTAAAGCCAGTGGCTTCCAGATTTGTTCTTGGGAGCCTGTAGCCAGCCAAGGTTTCAGGATATGAGTGATGAATGCACAAGATAAATCTGCATATGTTGGGAACTCAGTGTTTTTGCAGTTTTATCACCAGCATTTTCATTCTGATCATTCTCAAAACCCAGTTGGCTATGGAGTCCTTAGTATAGATGTGGGAACCACTGAGCTAAACTCTTAGTAGTTCAATTTGGGAGCACAGCATGTCAAGTTTAATTAGTGTCACTGAGCTTGCATTCTTTCCCTTAGATGAGGACAGAGGAGAAGCTCTACTTCCATGAGGTAGACAATCTTTTGCACTGAAATCTCTGTGTAGAAATAACATTCTGGTATTAGGATAAAAAAAGAAGTGCATAGATTTGTTTCACTTGTCATCTTGCTTCCTTTCATGGAGGCATTATCAAGCGAGGACGAAATGCTGAGCTGTTTAGCAGAAAACACTGTTCCTTTATCCTAATCCACTCTTAGTTTTGATAGTGTAAGGTTGAAAATGTATTCTTGTTATTTCAAGAGAATTGTGTTTACTCTTAGTGTTAGCAAGGAGTTATAAAGGATGTACTATAGCATGGAACATATGAAATGAGTGGAGATGTGTCCTTTTGATTTAAGAAAAATGAAGCTATGAAGTGAGAAGTATTTTGTATTTAGACCCTGTTTACTTGGGCGCGTTATAGCGTGTTAGTATTTTTAATGCGCATTAACCATGTATACGCGTTAACCGTGTACACACCTACAATATCCCTAAAGGCACCTACACTGTGCATGCACTAATTGTAGGTGCGTTAAACATGCTAACGCACCTTAGTAAACAGGGCCCTTAATTTGTTTTCTGATTTCAATAACAAGAAAATTCTACATTCCATTCATTTGTGCATTTAATATATATTTTTTAGATATATGTTTGGTGTATAATAATTTTATTTTGTTGGTTGGTGCTAGAGAAAGAATTCCCAGACAATGCAGAATGAAAAATTCTTTCATTTCATTTATTTAAATTTATAAACACGCCTTTCTTTTCACCTCTAGGTGTGGTAAAACATAAATATTCATAATAACCAATAAACAATAAGCACAAAAAATAAATTAAAACAATAATCACAATAAGCAAAATTTAAAATATAAAACAATTCACAATATACCAAATACAAATGATAATAAAAAATTAGACAATCCTGCTTATTTTCAAACGAGAAGGCCGGCCTTCTCCTATAGCCGGCCAAATCGGTATAATCGAAAGCTGATTTTGGCCAGCTTCAACTGCTTTCCGTCGCTGAGCCGGCAAAAGTTCAAGGGGGCATGTTGGCAGTGTAGCGAAGGCGGGACGGGGATGTGGTTAATGGAAAAAAGAAAGCCGGCCCTGATGAGCATTTGGCCGACTTTGCTTGGTCCCTTTTTGTTCACGCCCAAGCCTCAAAAAGGTGCCCCAACTGACCAGATGACCACTGGATGGAATGGGGGATGACCTCCCCTTACACCCCCAGTGGTCACCAACCCCTCTCACCCAAAAAGAATATATAAAAATCATTTTTTTGCCAGCCTCAAGTGCCATACCCAGCTCCATGACAGCAGTATGCAGGTCCCTGGAGCAGTTTTAGTGGGTGCAGTGGACTTCAGGCAGGCGGACCCAGGCCCATCCCCCCACCTGTTACACTTGTGGTGGTAAATGGGAGCCCTCCAACCCCCCCCAAAACCCACTGTACCCACATGTAGGTGCCCCCCTTCATCCCTAAGTGCTATGGTAGTGGTGTACAGTTGTGGGTAGTGGGTTTTGAGGGGGATTTGGGGGGGGGGGGCTCAGCACACAAGGTAAGGGAGCTATGTACCTGGGATCAATTTGTGAAGTCCACTGCAGTGCCCCCTAGGGTGCCCGGTTGGTGTCCTGGCATGTGAGGGGGACCAGTGTACTACAAGTGCTGGCTCATCCCATGACCAAATGCCTTGGATTTGGCGGGGTTTGAGATGGCCGCCATTAGTTTCCACTATCGGCGATCTCTAAGGGCAGACCAAATGTTAAGATTTGGCTGGCCCTGACCATATTATCGAAATGAAAGATGGCTGGCCATCTTGTTTCGATAATACAATCTGGTACGCCACTTGACGGGGCCGGCATTAGAGATGGCTGACCTTATAGATGGCCGGCCTGTTCGATTATGGCCCTCCACATCACCAAATACAAGAAAAATAAAGCAGCTGTTTTTGATATAGGTTTCTAAGAAGCCATCATCATTATAAAAACAGATACATCTACAAATTCAGTTTTGGGTCTGAAAATGTTGCATTTAGATCAGTGTGTGAAGGACAATTTTACCAAATAATTATGCTTTTTTTAATGCCAATATCCTAGATTTTGATGATTGCAAGATATGGGGAATCTGTGACCAGTTGTGTGAAGACCGTGTTGGCAGTCACCGGTGCAGCTGTGTGGAAGGTTATGTCCTGGAACACCACAGGCATTGCAGATCTAACACATCATGTGAGCATTTTGGTCTTGCTTGTTCTTAAATTTGCATGCAATGGAAGCAGAGTATGCAAAGCTCTCTCATGAATATTCATTGTGAATGTCATGAAAACCTGACCGGGGCTCCTGAAGGACAAGTTTGAGAACAACTGCCTGGGGAGTTTTTGGGAAGAAAAATTGGCAACAGATTTCTTCTAGTAATAAAAGTACACTTTAATATCTTCCCTAACACTAATCTTTCCTAGTGTTATATTAATTGTTTTTCTCTTTGTTTGTGAAGATTTTCACCAGATTTTGATTATTTGGACTGCTCAGACCACACCTTTAACTTCTATGCCTCCTCGGTATATACATGTGTGAATAGTGGTACTGTAAAATCACTATTTACATGTGTATGCCATTTTGACACATGTAAACCCCATTCAGACTTCTATGATGACCTCTTTAGAAAGCTAATGCACACTTACTAATGACCTACACAAGGAATTACTTCCACTGTAGGGAAGTACATGAAAAATTTGTGACTTTTTTTTACTTCCAGTTTAGCACTGAAACTTTACTTAAATCCCTAAGGTGAAGTACTTCTAATTTTCAGTTGACTTCAATAGGCGATCAATTGTTAGTTAAAAAACTGAACCCAAGACCTGAAATACCCAAGTTGGAGATACCTGCAGATGAGATTCTAAATTTGGGAACCCACAGACCTGGCACTGCTTGAATGAAGGCTCCTAGGTCTCAAGGACCCCTATACCTGGGTGAACTAGGAACCCTGAAGCCTCCACTGAATTGTTTTACCTATAACCACTCACCTACTCATCTACCACTATCTATTCACCTACCTACCCCCACCCAAATCTCACCTATCTTGACCCAGCCGATGACCCACTAACTGCCCTGCCTCCTTATCTACCTAGCCCCATCCATTCACCAATCCATTCCCCAAGCCTCTTACCCAACATTCCACCAACCCATTAACCCACCCCTTCACCTATTAGCAATTAGCCCACTAATCCACTCCCAAATCCTTTTACAACTCCACTACCTACTCATTAACACCCAATTACCCCACCAACCCCCATCACTAATCTACACAACTATGACCCCCCACCCACCCACCCACCCACCTTTCCCCCAAACTAGATCTTCCCTACCCCCCTCCATCCATCTACCCAATCCCCACTTGCCTATCATAGGAGTAATGGTAGATTGGGGTTGTGTAGGTGGGTGTGGAGTATTTTAAACTGGGGTTAGAGGATTAGTGGTTTGGCTGTTAGGTTGGCATGTTTTATAAAGTTAATTTCACATGTACGTGGCTGCATATATGTGTAAATCGCCTATTATAAAATTCTGACTGGCATAAAAGTATTCATGTTGATATGATAGTGTGCATTTTGCTGGTAGGTGTGTACAGGGAGGTGTTTAGGTAGAACATGGGTGGAGTTCACAAGTATACACCTAAATTATATGTGAATTACACATATGCTTTGATAATTTAGATGCAGACATTTGCACCTGCTCGAGAGCAGGGGTACATGTCCATGTCTGCAATTTAAGTGTGCTTTCTGTTGCTTATGCTAGTATTTTATAAAGATACATATGCATGCTTATCTGTTTTTATAAAATAGTGTTTATGTAGGCACCTACTTGCCCTGACAAAGTGGGCACCCCTTATAAAATTACCCTTATACTGTCTTGCAGCTAATTTTGAAAGGAAACTCCAACATGTTTTCTGCTTGAAAATTAGTAGCTGCAAAGTTCATGTGTGAATATTCTCTGTGTATTTTGACCTCTTATTTTTGCAGACAGCTAAGTATGTGCACATGTGTGATGTTTTCTGCCTTCGACCTAAATGGATCTATAGGACCACTTTTTTCAACTTAGATACAAGTGCACATACCGTGGAAGTCTGCACACATTTTTACCCAGGCAGAGGAGGGCAATTTTCAGCCAGATCATTTTACCTAGGTAAATCACTATTTATCCCAGTCAGGGGCATAGCCAGACATGTCATTTTGGGTGGGCCCTCCACCCCTGGATCTGGCATTTGCTTGCAGTGCAGCAACTTCCCCCTTTCTGAACCCCTCTTTCTGCTCTACCTCAGCATCTTCGCCGGTGGCAGCAGCGATGCACATCCATTGCTTACTTTGGCCCCACAGGCTTCCCTCTGCCTCATCCTGCTGAAGAGGAATCATGGAAGTAATGTCAGGGCATAGAGAAGCTTGTGGAGCTGATGCTGGCAGCAAATGTGTATTACTGCGGCCACTGGTGAAGGTGATGAGGTAGAATGGGGAGGAAGGGGTATTGCTGTGCTGCAGGCAGGGGGCAAATGCTGGGTCTGGGGGAAAGGGAGAGAGGGGAATGAAGTGGCTGCCACTGAGCTGTTTGGGGGCTCCAGACAGGGGAAACATAAGTCAAGAATGGGTGGGCCTGTGCCCATCCAGACCCACCCATAGCTAGACGACTGATCCCAGTACATACTTTAGATGGAAATTGTACTGTCCATGTACAACAGATCTGTTCTAAATACCTAAGCTAGGCTTTCCCAAACCTGTCCTGGAGACCCCCCAGCCAGTCATGTTTTCAGGTTATCCACAATGAATAATGAATATGCATGAGATAGATCTGTATAAATTGGAACCCGGTATATGCAAATTTACCTTATGCATGTTCATTGTGGAAATCCCAAAAACCTAATTGACTGCAGAGTCCCCATGATAGGTTTGGGAATCCGTGGTCTAAGTATAATCCAATGCAGACTTTCTAAAACTTGCTTTACTTATGCTACTGAGTTGTCTTAGTTTTGCAAAATATTCTGCCATTTCCTGTGAAAGATTTAGACTAAAATCATATGTGAAAGTAAAGCAATGCAAAATTTTCACAAAGGAGAAAACGTATTTTTCACTCCTCCATAATTTCCATGCAAGCAAAGCATATTGGTTTTCTGCCTGGACTGAGTTTTGAGTATCTTGTGTCCTTATTGTACCTTATTAATAACTGGCATTATTTTCAGCTGGGGTGCCACAGATCATTTTTTCTAATGGCCGTGATTTGCTGATTGGAGACATTCATGGGAGAAGCTTGCGTACATTGGTACGGTCTCAGAACCGTGGAGTTGCAGTTGGTGTGGACTTTCACTTTTATTTACGACGAATATTTTGGACAGACACAGTGCAAGATAAGGTAGGCATCAAGTTCAAACAAACTATAACATATCTGGAAGGAGAAGACTTGAAAGCATGTGTGTTGATGGCTTTTTCATTTTTTACTGGCAGGAAAGGACTACATCTGTGTCTTTCAACAAGAGAAGCTCTTGAGATATTTTATGTTGTTCACCATTACTTTGATATATTAAACAAAGTGTGCTATTATGTGATTGTCTCTTGAGCAACTTTCTGTTTTATACATAACGGCATCCAAATGCCTAAGTAAAAGAAATAATAGGCAAGCTTTCAAAATTGGTCACATTCTTCTTAGTAATTTGTTGGAACTTGATCTTTTAAAATGTAAAATCATCTTATTTTGCTGAATGATAAATATCAGAATTTTGTTGGAGATTTTAAATGGGACTATAATTGAGCACTGGCTTATTGCCAGTATTTTTCCAAGGGTGCCAATAGTTTATACCTTGCTTATTAGTAAATAGAAGACACACAGCATAAAGTAGTTGTTTCTCAAATGAGTTAACAAAATGTTACAGCTTCTTATTCCCATTTCTTTCTCTTGAGCTGACAGCCCAGTTCTTAAGTTAAGACTTTGAGGACGTCAAACGAGTCTGGTTTTCAGTATAACAATATTGTGCATATGGGTCTTGTGTTTTTTGCCAAATATGTATCCAGGTACATTTAGAGGGGTATTTTTGATATGACATTCAAATGGTGAAATAAACATTTATCTGAAAACATCTAACAGTGCAAGTCCATAATGGGAGAAAGAACTAAATGTTTTCCGATATTTGAAAATACAAAAAAAAAAAAAGACATTTAGAAATAAATGCAGCTATTTTTATTCTTTAAAACCCCATAGAATGTTGTAAACAAATTATAAATGAATGTCTGTCTGCCTGAGGAAAACTAACACGCTTATTTTCGAGAGAGAAAGACGCCCATCTTTCGACACAAATCAGGAGATGGGCATCCTTCTCGCAAGGTCGTCCAAATCGGCATAATCGAAAGCCTATTTGTTGACACCCTCGACTACTTTCTGTCGCGGGGACAACCAAAGTTCACGGGGCGTGTTGGCAGGGTAGCGAAGGCGGGACTGGGGCGTGATTAGGACATGGTCGTCCTCGGCTGATAATAGAAAAAAGAAGGGCGTCCCTGATGAGCACTTGGCCGACTTTACTTGGTCCATTTTTTTTCATGACCAAGCCTCAAAAAGGTGCCTGAACTGGCCAGATGACCACCGGAGGGAATTGGGGATGACCTCCCCTTACCCCCAGTGGTCACTAACCCCCTCCCACCATAAAAAACAAGTTTAAAAATACTTTGCCAGCCTCTATGCCAGCCTCAAATGCCATACTCATGTCCATCGCAGCAGTATACAGGTCCCTGGAGCATTTGTAGTGGGTGCAGTGTACTTCAGGCAGGCGGACCTGGGAGGGGGTTGGGGGGCTCAGCACCCAAGGTAAGGGAGCTATGCACCTGGGAGCAATTTGTGAAGGCCACTGCAGTGCCCCCTAGGGTGCCCGGTTGGTGTCCTGGTATGTGAGGGGGACCAGTGCACTACTAATGCTGGCTCCTCCCACGACCAAAGGGCTTGGATTTGGACATTTTTAAGATAGACGTCTTTGGTTTCCATTATCGCCGAAAACCGAGGATGACCATCTCTAAGGTTGACCTAAATGTCAAGATTTGGGCATCCCCCACCGTATTATCGAAACGAAAGATGAATGTCCATCTTGTTTTGATAATACCCATTGCCCCGCCCCTTCGCGGTACCATCCTTAGAGTTGGGCGTCCTTAGAGATGGTCGTCCCCGTTCGATAATACCCCTCTAAGTCTCTGAAAACATATGGGAGGGAACCAAATTTGACAAGGTGGAAAATGAGGGTAAAAACATTAGCTGTCTGTGCAATTCCATTGAACAAAACAGAAAAAATTGAACAGACTATATATGAACAAGTGGGGAGAAATTGAAGCATGCTCATGGAATACACAACCAAAACCTTTATTTACTGCAACCTGTTCCTTCCAGATCTCCCAATGAACCCCCTCTATCCATTACAGAGTATTCAAAATTCTGCTTTCCTCAGTGTTGCTACATCCATATAAATCCCTCTTCTTAAATCACTACATTTATTCCTTATCAACTTCTGCATAAATCTAAAGCTGTCCTTTACTCACCTAGAAGTGCATTCATTTTGCAGTTCCTCGCTATCTCTCCCTATACCTTTCTTCATGAATACCCTTGTTTGACCATCTAAAAACTCTTTCCCTCAATATGGGGTTAATAACATTGGCTGAGGCAGCTACTGGTTAGTATTGAAGCAAAGGTATTTGTGAGTTGCAGGCTGAAAGTGGGGAAGTATGGATAGGTGAGGAAAGTAAAATGAGGCAAAGTAAGCAGGATAGGGAGGTAGGTTAGCAATGGGGAGAAAGGCTGATTAGAAGGGAGGAGGGAGGTAGGATTGGATGGCTAGAAAAGGGAGGCAGGGTAATGAGTAGGAAAGTTCTGGTGGGATATGGGTTGTTGGGAGCTGGGAGGGAGAGAGAAATAATGGGTAGGTTAGCTGTGAGTTAAGATTTCCCTCCTTCCCAACCCTATTTTTGTGGTTGGGTCATTTTCTGTATGGGGGGGGGGGGTGTGGAGTGGGGGAGTGGGAATGGTTAGGGGGAGGGCTAGGGGTGGGGGTCAGTTGCAGCTTGGGTAAAGTTAGATGGAACCTATTGGCCGAGGGTTGTAAATTATTGCCACCAGGTGTGGTGGGAGTAATAATGTTTGTGGGAAGAACAGTGATTTGAAATGCGCATTCTTGGGCTTCACTGCCATGAATACATGCACAGCTTGACATATTGCCCTGAGTCACCATGAGTCACACATATTGATGGTTGCGAATAGCATGAAATTAAGAAGAGCTAGTTTCGACAATGAATAGCTTTCTGGGAATTAAGAAGCCACACTGGGGCTGTTGATATTGTGTTTGGGTTCTTCAGTGATGCATGTTAAATGGAAAATGTATGAGTTTAATGTCTTTTAAAGATGATCAAAGCTGTGGCCAAATATTTGCCATTGGATAATTGCCTTGTGTGGTTATTTAGTATAAGTAAGAAGATGTATGCATGTTGGGCTTTTGGTAGGGTGTAAATGCCATGTTATGTACAAAGTACACTTTGTCCACAAAGGAGATGCTTTTCTCCACATTTAGGAGATGTATTTCCAGGGTATATTTTGATCTTTCTCTATTTACTTCATGCTTTCTGCCTTGCTGTACTGTATGCTTGGAATAGCTTTCATCTTTTGGAGCATCATGCTCCCCTTCTGGCTTTATTTAAATCTAGTCTAAACCCCCCACCTTTTTGAGGCTACTTTTAAATCTTAACGCCTTTTTCTGTTAGACCTCAGACCTCAGATTCCTTTGCTTTGCTCAGGCTTCAGTTTTTCTATCCGACTCTTCCCATTAATGTTTGATTGTCGTTAGAGTTGAAAGAGACTCAGATGGTAGTAGGGACTTTTATATTGATAATTTTTGTGCTATATTTGATTATTTAAATAGTTATGTATGTATCTTATTAGCCTAAAGTAATGTGATTTGGTTGTGAGCTTTGCCCAAAAAATGTAAAGTAAGTTGACATTGAGGCCCATTTTCAAAACAGAAAAATATCCTTAAAGCAGCACAAAGCGGCAGATGGACTTTTTTTTTTTCCAAAACGTCCACATCGCTATTTTTCAAACCCATTTTTAAGACACTTTTCTATGCACCCAAATCACAAGGGGGCATGTTGGGGATGGGATTTGGGCATTCCTACAACTTGGAGGTTTTTCTGCCATAACAGAACAAAGCAAAAACGTCTGGAACTAAAAGTTAGATGTTTTGGTCTAGACCTGTTTCAATTATGACTAAGTCACAGAAAGGTGCCCTAAATGAACAAATGATCTGGAAGGATTAAGGCATGACCCCCCTTACTCCACCAGTGGTCACTGACCCCCTCCCACCCACCAAAGATATGAAAGAAACAGTACATACCAGTCTCTATGACAGCTTCAGATGATATAGCCAGTCCTATTAGAGTACTACTACTACTACTACTTATCATTTCTAAAGCACTACTAGACGTACACAACTTTGTACACTTGAACATAAAGAGACAGTCCCTGCTCGACAGAGCTTACAATCTGATTAGGACAAACAGGACAAACGAGAGATAAGGGAATATTAAAGTGAGGATGATAAAATAAGGGTTCTGAACAAGTGAATAAGGGTTAGAAATTAAAAGCAGCATCAAAAAGGTGGGCTTTTAGCTTAGATTTGAAGACTGCCAGAGATGGAGCTTGATGTACCGGCTCAGGAAGTCTATTCCAGGTATATGGTGCAGCAAGATAAAAGGAACGGAGTCTGGAGTTAGCAGTGTAGGAGAAGGGTGCAGATAAGAGAGATTTACCCAGTGAACGGAGTTCCCGGGGAGGAATGTAGGGAGAGATGAGAGTGGAGAGGTACTGAGGAGCTGCAGAGTGAATGCACTTATAGGTCAATAAGAGGAGTTTGAACTGTATGGAGAAATGGATAGGAAGCCAGTGAAGTGACGAGGAGAGGGCTAATATGAGCATAAAGACACTGGCGGAATATTAGTCGTGCAGCAGAATTTTGAACAGATTGAAGAGGAGAGAGATGGCTAAGTGGGAGACCTGTGAGAAGCAAGTTGCAATAGTCTAAGCGAGAGGTGATAAGAGTGTGGATGAGGGTTCTGGTAGTGTGCTCAGAAAGGAAAGGGTGAATTTTGCTGATATTATAGAGAAAGAAACAACAGGTTTTAGCAGTCTGCTGAATATGTGCAGAGAAGAGGGAGGAGTCGAAGATGAACCCAAGGTTACGAGCTGATGAGACAGGAAGGAAGAGAGTGTTATCCACAGAAATAGAGAATGGGGGAGGAGGAGAGGTTGGTTTAGGGGGAAAGATGAGAAGCTCATTCTTGGTCATGTTTAGTTTCAGATGGCGCTGAGACATCCAGGCAGCAATATCAGGCAGGCTGATACTTTGGCCTGGATTTTGGCTGAGATTTCTGGTGTGGAGAGGTAGATCTGGGAGTCATTAGTGTAAAGATGATACTGAAAACCATGGAATGAGATCAGAGTACCAAGGGAAGAAGTATAGATGGAGAAAAGAAGAGGTCCCAGGACAGATCCCTGAGGCACATCAACTAACAGTGGGATAGAAGTAGAGGAGGATCCACTAGACTATACACTAAAGATAAGAAGAAAACCAGGAAAGAACTGAGCCCTGAAATCCAAGGGAGGACAGCGTATCAAGGAGTAGGCTATGATTAACAGTGTCAAAAGCAGCAGATAGATTGAGAAGGATGAGGATAGAATAGACCTTTGGATCTGGCCAGGAACAGATCACTGGAGACTTCAGCAAGCGCTGTTTCAGTTGAATGAAGGGGGCGAAAGCCAGATTGAAGTGGATCAAGAATATCTTGAGATGAAAGAAAGTCAAGGCAACGGCGGTGAACAGCACGTTCAAGTATCTTGGATAGGAAAGGGAGGAGGGAGATGGGGTGATAGTTAGAAGGACAGGTAGGGTCCAATGAAGGTTTTTTAAGGAGTGGTGTGACTACGGCATGTTTGAAGGCATCAGGATTGAGGATATGACTGATAAAAGGGATGACAGTAGGAGAGATAGTGTTAAGTAGATGGGTGGCAATAGGATCAGAGGAACAAGTAGTTAGTTTCGAGGAGGAAATAAGATGTGTAGTTTCCTCTTCAGTGATTTCAGAAAAGGAAGAAAAGGAGGCAGGGGTTGGAGGGTTGAGAGAATAGACTAAGGGAACAAGAGGTGGAGGTGACCTGGTTGAGAATTCAAGTTTAATCTTGTGAACCTTATCATTAAAGAACTCAGCCAGAGTCTGGAGGGAAACTGAAGAGGGGGGGGGGGGGGGGGTTGGAGGTGAAGGCACTTTGAGGAGAGAGTTCAGTGTGGCAAAGAGACGTTGAGGGTTTGAGCCAAGAGAATTTGTCAACTGGATGAAATAGTCCTGTTTGGCAAGTAAAAGAGCAGACTGGAAGGAGGTCAGCAAGAATTTGAAATGTATGAAGTCAGCATGGGCACGGGATTTCAGCCAAAGGTGTTCGGCAGAACGGGCACAGGAACGTAGGTAGCAGATTCTAGAGGTAATCCAAGGCTGGGGTTTGGTATGTTTTACAGAACGGGGAATGGGAGGAGTGAGAGTATCCAGAGCAGAGGAGAGAATAGTATTATAGGAAGAGACAGCCTCATTGACAGACTTGGATAACATAGTGGTAGAGAAGAGATTTGAAACACTGGAGGACAGAGTAGAAGGGTCAATAGCCTGAAGATTCCTAAATGTATAGGTTAAGATTGGACGGGACTGGGGAGGAGGGTATTTAAGTGTGAAAGTTATCAGATGATGGTCAGAGAGGGGAAGAGTTGAGGCACAGAAACTGGAGAGTGAGCAGTTTGAGAAGAGGATAAGATCAAGACAGTGGCCATTCTGGTGAGTGGGGGCAGTGGAGCACAGTTGAAGATTGAAAGAGGATGTTAAAGCAAGAAACTGAGAAGCATAAGAATCAGAGGGATCATTAGCATGAATGTTAAAGTCCCCAAGAATGAGGGAAGGAGATGAAGGTTCAAGAAAGAAGGAAAGCCAGGCATCAAAGTCAGTGAGAAAGGGAGAAAGGAAGAAAGGGGGTCGATAAATGATTGCTACTCGGAGAGGCAGAGGAGCAATAGACAGATGGAGTAGACTTCAAAGGAAGAAAAACAGTGAGATTGAGGTGGAAGAAGAGGTTGAAATCTACAAGAGGGTGAAAATAGTAGCCCAACACCACCTCCATGGCCAACCAGGCAAGGAGTATGGGAGAAAAGATAACCTCCATGGCATAGGGCCGCGACTGAAGCAGAGTCTTCAGGGTAAAGCCAAGTTTCAGTTAGGGCAAGCAGATGGAGAGTACGAGAGATAAAGAGGTCATGGATGTAGGAAAGTTTGTTACAGACAGAGCGGGCATTCCACAGAGTGCAAGAGAAAGGCAGGGAAGAAGGGGGGAGGAGAGGAACAGAAATTAGATTGGAGATATCACGGTGTGACCTGCACAAATAGGATGAGAGCTGATGTGGATGACCAGGATTGGGATTTATGTCCCCAGCGGAGAGCAGGAGAAGGAGCAAGAGAGTACGGAGAAGAGTAGGAGAGGTATGATGACAGTGATGAAGGCGAGATGTACTCAGATAGAAAGGAGATGGATGAATGGAAGGAAGGAAATGTTGAAGGTTGAGAGCTGAGAAAAAGGAAGAGGAAAAAACAGATGGTGAGATGATGAATACAGAGGGTGGATAATGTGTTCCTGCAGTGTACAGTGGTTTCAGATGGAGAAACAGATTAGGAAGGGACAGTACCAAGAAGAAAAAGTGTATTGGAGCCATAAGTAGTAACTGTGAGAAAAATAAATGTAAAGAGAAAAGTGCCCTGCGCCATACGGCGTGCGGCACCTAGAGCAGAGGCCCTGAGTGGATCGGAGTGGACCTGGGAGTCACCTCGGAGAAGGCTGTAAAGGATATGCAGATGAGCTGCAAGTCCTCCACAGCACCTGAAAGGCAGCAGGTGGAAGAGCTGGGCACCTCTCAGCCGAGAAAAGGCTTACCAGGGATTAGGCCGAAGCCAGCATTCCTCCCCCTGAAGGTCGCCTGAGTAGCAAGCAGGTCTCTGGAGTAGCATAGCGGTAGATGCAGTGCACTGTAGAGAAGGGGACCCACATCTCACTCTGTTACAATTGTGATTGAAAGTGTGAACCCTCCAAAATCCACTAAAAACCTACTGTACCCACATATAGATGACACCTGTAGGCAGTCATAAGGGCTATTGTAGTGATGTACAGTTGGGTAATGAAGGTTTTTGGTAGGTTTTGGAGGGCTCACCATACAATATGGAGGGGGTAATGGTGAGATGTGTACTTGGGACCTTTTATGTGTTGCCCACTACAATGCCCCCTAGGGTACCCCACTGTTTTGCTGGGATGCCTGTGTGACCAGTTTACCTAGAATACTGAACTCCCATACATCCAAATGGCTTGTTTTTGTGCGTTTTACCCTTGGACTTTTTTTTTTAATGGTCCTAACAGATAGACACACTGAGCACAAAAACATCTAGCAAAAGGCCATTTTCAAACAAAAAGTTGGACCTTTCTTTTGTTTGAAAATGGCCACGTTCACTACTGGATTTTTGGATGTTTCCGCAAAATATCCAAAATCGGGACGTCATTTCAAAAATGCCCCTCAATATGTTACATTACAAATTAATATTACAATATATTCATCAGATGCTGTATTTTCAAAGGGATAATACTTGCTTTATATTTCAGGTTTTTTCTGTGGATATGGATGGCTCAAACATCCATGAAGTCTTGAATGTTTCAGTGGACACACCAGAAAATTTAGCAGTGGACTGGGTAAACAATAAACTCTACATAGTAGAAACCAGTGTGAACAGAATAGATATGGTAAATGTGGATGGAACAAACCGTATAACCCTCATTGCTGAAAACTTGGGAAATCCCAGAGGGATTGCACTTGACCCAACAGTTGGGTGAGTAATCTATATGAAGCAAAAAAAAAAAAAAAAGAAAAAGAAATATCCTAGGTCAAAAAATATCAAATCAAGTGTATCATATGGATCAAAATTATGAAAGACTAAAGAAAAGCTTTTACACATTTTACCCTCCTGGTTACTAAGCCTCACTAGCATCCGCTGTGCACTAATGCCGACACAGCCCATTCACTTTGAATGGGCTGTGTCGGCACTGCCATGCTGCAGCAGCTAGCACGGCTTAGTAAACAGGGGGATTCATTTGCAAATCTGTTTTGAGTACATTCAGGTCATATAAAACACCAAAGCTATTAATAAAAGTGTGAATGCATTAAAACAAAATAAAACAATAAGATATCAGTGAACTATATAATATCAAGCAGTGCAAATCACAGTATAAATCATGCACTAAGTATTTCTACATTTCTGAATGATTTTGCAACCTTGTTAACCGCTTTTTCAATACAAATTAGTTTCAAAGAGCAGTATCAGAGTTATACATGGAAGGCACAATTGTTAGCTTTTATCATATTTTATCATAGAAGTTTTCACCATAATGTTTTTCGTGAGCTTGAAGTGTAGCCACATACTTTTGGCAAGTTTTCCTACAATAGCTCAGTTAACTTTATCTGGTGCCTTCATTTGTGGTGACCACAAAAAGTCTGTAGGTTACCTCATTTGAGAAAGGTTGTCTTATAATTCTGATCAGAGCTGTGCTACACTACTTATTGTAGCAATCTGATTATTCCTTGTGGTACTGAGAACATACAGTATACTATTGCAATATGCTGTAATAGTTAGCATAAGGAAGCTAAGGACTTAAGTACAAAAGTGTTGTCATACTGGGAGAGACCAAAGGTCCATCAAGCCCTGAATTCTGTTTCCAACAGTGGCTAATCCGGGTTGCAAGTACCTGGCAAGATCCCAAAACAGTACAATACATTTTATGCTGCTTATCCTAGCAATAAGTAGTGGATTTCCCCCAAAGTCTATCTATGGCTTATAGACTTTTCTTTTAGGAAGCTATCCAAACCTTTTTTAAACCCCTCTGCCACAAATGTACATAAGTAGGAAAAGAATAGAGAGGCTTGCATTTGTGAATGCTTTTAACAGGTTTGTAGAAGGGTGTGTTGGATTTATTACGTATATATTATGCTAACCCTCATTAGGGGGCCCCTTTTACTTAGCTGCGGTAAAAGGGGCCCTGCACTAGTGTCAGTGGCCATTTTTGCCATGTGCTGAGGCCCTATGGCCACACGGTAAGATTGCAATCGCATGGCCAAGTGGGGGAAGCACTTACTATCACCCATTGAGGTAGTGATAAGGGCTCCCGTGCCAACATGGCAGCAACCAGGCAGCGCTGCCGCTGGGTAATTGCTGTGATAAAAAATAGGGACCTATTTCCCCTAGCACCTAAAATGGCACGCGCTGGGGGTGGAACTACCGCTGGCACCTTCATTATGCCAGTGGTAGTTCCTGATTGCCGTGCGATAAGCCCACAGTGGGATTACCACTGCTTAGTAAATGGGCCCTTAAGATTTTTCCAGTTGTTGCGACTTGTCAATCCTTAGTGTCCTGATTACAAAGAAAAGATAAATCAGATAGAAAAGAGGCTGTTCCAGAAAAAAATATTTTATTTAAGATTGTATTCAGATTTGCCAAATTTAGTTCATTTTGTCCCTTTTGAGGATAGTTATGGTGCCCAAAGAGAGCCAGCCAGCCAGATAATAATCCCCTTTACACAATTCCTTCCAACATTTCAAATATTGGAAAATTCAAAATACTATCATTGCTTTATTTCTTTGGCTTCATTCAAAACGTATATGCAACCAAGTATTTATCACAAATGGGAAATGTGAATGGATTGTTTGAATTGTGTAATCCATGCTTTTCTAGAATCTAACATTTTTCTTTGAAATTTGGGGTAATTTTATAAACTTTATTTTTCAGGATAAACCCTGCTTCCCTGTGGAAAGGGGCTTTTAGAAAATTACCCCAGGGGCTACTAACATATAAAGTAGTCAGAGATGGTTTGTGCCTACTTTTATGTGACCCAAGTGTAGGCATGTTTGGGGAGGAGTTGGGGTAAAGTGTGGATGGAATCACAAAGTAAAGTGTGGATGGAATCACAAAGTACACCATATTTTATGCGTGGAAATTTACACCAGTTCCTGAGTAGATGTAGAGAGGTGTGGTAGCTGTGTTAGTCCACTCTTAAAGGTTATCAATAGAAATCAAACAAAATAAAACATGGAAAAGAAAATAAGATGATACCTTTTTTATTGGACATAACTTAATACATTTCTTGATGAGCTTTCGAAGGTTGCCCTTCTTCCTCAGATTGGAAATAAGCAAATGTGGTAGCAGATAGTATATATGAGAGAAACATCAAAGCATTACTTTGACAGTCTGAGTAGATATAAATGCATATATGTCCATTTTACCCACGATTGCTACAGAAATACCTACATTGTCTTTATGAAATAGCCTCAAAATAATTACTTACATGGACTTCCTACCTAGGCAACCTATTATAAAATTACCCTTCACATGTGTTACCTTATGCTAGTTCTAGACATGCATAACCTGTCATTTAGATATGTATATTGAATATATGGTCTAAATCCTGATTCTTCAAAGCTGACATGTCTAAAACTCAAAAACATGCATATAGCAAGGGGGCACGGTCTGGCTGTGTTTGAGGTGGGACTTGGGCGGAGTGAAAAAATAGATGTGCATTCCCCATTTCAGAAGGGATATGCATGTCTCTGACTAAGAAGACATAGGATTTACACGTGCTCCCCAATATTTCTAGGATTTAGAAAAGTTCTTGTTTTGTGTAGTGCCCCACTGGAGAGGAGCTTTCCCCCTTAAGTCCACAATGTTTCTATCTTGACCCTCCACCAGTAGTACCACACAAGGATATTGGACGCTGTGACAGTGTTAGAACATGTAAACGGATGTGCCGGCACATAAACGTGTATGATCTGAAATGCAGGCACATATTTATGTGGCTGTGTTGTGGCTGTTGATATTTTAGATGTTTATTACTCTAAAATGGATGTTCCTGCCACATGTGACTTGTCCATTCTTTGATGCACTTTAGAGCTGGCTTACATTAGCAGATTTTGTTCTAAAATACTAAAGGAAATTGAGACGTCCCAAACAATATTCCCTATATGTTGTGCGGTGTTCTCCAACTACATTGCTGTCAGTGTATATGTGTGTGTGTGTGTGTGGGGGGGGGGGGGGGTGCTTCAATATTGTGTTTTCAATTGCTAAGGACAGGCAGGCCCTCTGAAGTTCTACTGAGGGGGTCTTTTACTGAAGATTAGCTCGAGTTATCTACAGCAAGGCCCATTTTATTCATATGGGCCCTGCTGCAGATAAGTCGTTAATCTTTAGTAAAAGACCTCTTGAACTTCTCCGTCCCTTGTTATTGAAAATGTGATATTGAAACAGTCCCCTACTGGCAGGAATATAGGTAAAGGACTCTGCACAGCTTAGAGGGAACATTGGCCCCAACCTAGACATTTTAATTGCTATTTGTACATCCTTTTTAAAATTATGCTCAAAACTTCTGAATTAGACCATAAACACAATCTGATTGATGGTGACCTTATCAGCAAGTCAATAATATATTTGAATTAAAAAAGTACTTGGAAGAACATATTACTGTTAGCCAATATTGTTTGATACCTACATGGTACTGTATTTTTTATTACATTCTTTGTGGTCTATTTTTCATAGTATAGCCTTCAAATTGATAAAAGTTTCAACATGCATTTGTATTTCTTCACTGTTACATATCGATTCTGAAATATCATTTAAGTATGTTCCAAATACAGAGCATTTATATGATTATCTATTTAGCAAATAAGGCTGTTATGAAAAGGCTAGCATCACCTCACTCTCATGATTCTTTTGTAACTAAACTGCAATCAGTCAAGGCTGGACCTGTGTCTCAGTCATACCCTTTCAAGCTTCATTTGCTGGAGATCTTAGTTCACATCCAATATCTGTCTGGGTTGGGCCTGATCATTTTCTGGATTTGGAGTTATTAGTTCAGTAAGGGATATGATGGGCCTTGATGAGTCAAGAGCATCTATGACAGTTCATCTTTGGGGAGATGCTCTTCTAGCCCTTAATCTAGTAAGAACTTTCTGGAGGTATGTAGGCACACTAGCTAGAGGAGGGGTTCAACGATGGACGTGAAAAGGGAAAAAGTTGAAAAAGAATATAATAAAGCAATATGTTTTGATTTTTTAATTAGTTCAGAGTTTTCCAAAAAATGATTTCAAATCTGAGAAACCATGGAACCTTTACTCTTCTTTTTTCTTTTACAGTTACTTATTTTTCTCAGATTGGGACAGTCAGTCAGGAGAGCCTAAGTTGGAAAGAGCCTTTATGGACGGTACACATCGTCAAGACTTGATCAAAACAAAATTAGGATGGCCAGCTGGCATAACTCTGGATATTCTGTCAAAAAGGATTTACTGGGTTGATAGCCGCTATGATTATATTGAAACCACAACCTATGATGGCCTCCACAGGTAGGAAATACTAGATGAAGCACTGCCATTGTATGTCATGCATTCCAGTGAAGATCATTCTGACAAATAAGATACATAATACTCTGAACGAGAGCAGGTTTCATTGTTAAACTAGGTATAGGTGAGCCAATTCAGGTCCTACCTGAACCAGGGGATTTGCTTAATCAGAACTGAACTGGAGCAAACCATAAATTGGATCTGATAAATCATTTGCAGTTCAACTTGAAACCTACATACTACTCTCTTTGATCTGGTTAAAACTCGCATACATGCATATGCGACTTTATATTCAAATATTTTATAATCTTTTGAACAAGTAGAGTGTATGAATATTTGTATAAACTGAAAGGTTAACTTCATGGAATCTTTTGATTCTATATTTGTAACCCTTGGGTTACAATCATGCTTCTCCAAAGTTTATCTAATACTCATACTGACAGGTTACGTGACTTTCATGATTGTCATGATTTATAGTATTGTTGTTTCAAAGAAGTCCATGATGTATCCAAATGTGAAAATAGTTCAAGGTTGTCATTTCAAGCTTTCGTGCTCTGATAGACAGGTAGTCCATGGGTCCAATTATTACCAAAGAGATACAGTGATCAATAAAGTAAAACCATACACTAATATGTAAGAAACATTTTAAAAAGGACAATACAGTTCATAAATGATAAAACCTTGACATGGAGAAAACACAAACAGGAGTCCGTACTCTGCACAAAGCAAGCAAACAAAGAAAAGCAGCAGAGTGGAAGAGAAAGGCAGGAAGTCTTTTATTAACAGTTCTTCGATCTGACTCAACATAGACCATGTTTCGGCGACAGGGCCTGCATCAGGCGTTTGTGACTATGTGCATGGACAATAGGTCTAGAAACAAACTAATCTATATCACATGAATAAACAACTTGTCAAAGTAATCAATTGTACCTATGAATGGCTGCAGATCAAGCTTCACATTAAAAAATGCATCTAGAGATTCACCTGGTGTAAATCCTGGCATGCAAGTTGAGTGCAGATCGCCAGAATTCTGTAAGAATGTGCACATCATTTGTAAATGCCTCTGACCTGCCCATGCTCCTCCTATGGCCACACCCCCTTTTGGATTGTGCGTGAGAGGATTTGGGTGCAGATCTTTATAGAATCACATGCAGCCAGAGCCATGTGCAAATCCAAATTAGTGCAAATCAACATCAGCTCGTTATCTATTTGCAGGCAGATCTCAGGATCACATGTAAACTTGGGCACCATTTATAGAATCCAGGGGTTAATAGTTTTCAAAAGTCATGTAGGCTCAGATGAAATAAAAGTTTTTTCCCATTTAGGGAACAAATTATCAGTGTGAGCTACCATTAAGACATGCTATTTTACTGTTAACCCCAGTTATTAGTGACTAGGTCTCATTGCATACAATGGGACCTGTGCTAAAATAGCATGAGTTAGTAGTAAAATAAGATGTGTTAATGGTAGCAGAGGCATAGCTATCTGGAGTGCCAGCGACAGCTCCCCTTAACAGACTTCCAACAGTGCTGGCACCTATTTTTCAGCAGTTCATAATGCCTAAGTAATGGGCGTGCGCACCTACGCAGTCCCTGTCTGTTCCTCCTGGCGTCACAGCCTGGCTATGCTTCTGAATGGTAGCCCACGTTGATAACTATGCCCCTTTGTGTTGATAGGGTGATATGCTTACCACATCTAGACCATGGAAAACTAGTATGTCTGGTGGGTAGTAGTGGGCGATGATGGTGAGTCAAGATGGCAGATTAGCAGTACCAACCTGGCAGTACTGTTGGGAGTTTTAATAAACCCCCAAAATGTTAATGGTATCATTTAGAACTTGAGCCTTGTGATCAGATTTTCTCTGGTCCCAGAAGAGGCAAAGGCTCTCAAAAGCAATTGCTTGTGAATATGAAGCATGGAGATCAGTTCAAAGTTAAACTAGTCTGCTTTATTTGGAAGCACATATTCATAGGAAAGCCTATCGCTAAGCTTAATGGTAGCCAGAGGGAGAGAGATGTTATTCTGGGAATAGAAGGAAGTCACAAATAGGAGCTTTCTTGATATATTTTATTGCAGGTCATAGAGACAGAGGTTAAACAGAACATAGGAGGCAACTCTAACTTCTTGTTTCTTAGCCCAGCACCTCCCAGTGATTGTTAGGCTTGTTGATTCAAAAAGTTAATGCCATCTGTATTCAAATTCTTTATGAATTACTTTTGCAAAGTTAACAGTAGCATTGCAACAATACCTACAAATGCACATGGTACTGAAGGCAGTGGATAGTATATCAGGTACAGAATTTAAGATGGTATGGCAAAGGAGCAGAGGATGACAAAGTGAGTTCAATAAAGAATTCTTTACTAACTACTCACGGCTTGGAAGTGATTGTCATCCTCTGCTCCTTTGCTATATCTGCTGGATTTCTGTAGCGGGAGTTTCCTGTTCCTGCTTTGCACACAGAATTTAAGACACCTGCACATATTGATCTAGACTTTTCCTTTGTCATTTAAAAGATTGTTCATATTTCTCTGCTGACATAGACTCATATTTGTGTTTTAAACACACTACATTCCAGGGGTGTAGCCAGACCTCGAGGTGGGGGGGGGGCCAGAGCCCAAAGTGAGGGGGCACATTTTGGTCCACCTCCCTGCCACCCCCCACCGCCACCTTGCCACCCCCCACCCACCGACTACTGCTGCTGCTGCTCCTGCTGCTGGGGCACAGATCCAGTTTGGGGGGGCCCATGCCCCCATGGCCCCTGTAGCTATGCCACTGCTGCATTCCACTGACACTTGACATCTACTATATAAATGTGTTGTCTTTCCAGTTAGATACTGTTAATGTAAGAGCTAAAAACAATAGAAAATGCAACAGGTAAGAATCCTCTTCAGATAGATGTAACAATCACAATGGACTTCCAGATAAGGATACAAAATCACAGCTGCTCATCCAAATTCGATATTGAACAGATTTTATTCCACACAGTTACCCAAAAACATTGCAAATTTAAACAGCATGTGGAGGAATGTATCTATATTATAATTACAGGACTAACAATAAGTGTTATACCCATTAGTAAATTTTTACAGGCCCTTTTAAATCTGAGTTTAGCGCATTCTAGTGTGGGACTTTCTCATGTACTAAGCTCAGATTTACCACAGCATATTTTTAAGGCCATTTTTGTTTTGCAGGTCGCAGGTTATTTTGTGCTAACAGGCAAAATGCCATGTTTTGCAGCAGCCTGTTGGTGGATATTAAATGCATGTCAAGAGCCCCTTAGACACTTTAATTGGGGTCCACAAGGCTTTTTGAGCTATAAAAAAAATAAAATGTGTCAGCGAGGATGAGCTCAAAATATGAACTGATAATTTATTTAACGCATTTTCCATACCACCTGAGCCTACACATAGGTATATAGGGGAGGAGGGATTCTATATATGGTGCCTAAAAAATCCGCACGGAAAACATTTCCACCTAAGTGTATTCTATAAGCAGTGCCTAGATTCACGCATGGTATATAGAATATGCTTGGTTGATATTCTAGTGCCTAAAATGATGTGCCTACATTTACACCGATGAAAATGTGGCATAAATCCCGGCACGCAGATTTAGGTGCAGGGGACCATATTCTATAACAATTTTGGAACAAAGATAATTTATTGATATCAGAAAATGTGAAGAACTACCAGATATTGGATATCACTATTTTAAAATTTAATGTTACCTTTGTGATAAACATTTGAATTTTATATTTAATTAAGAAGTACCTTGGTTTTTTTTAAACAGAAAAACAGTAATTCATGGAGGGTTGATTCCTCATCCCTTTGGAATAAGCCTTTTTGAGGATAATTTATATTATACTGACTGGACCAGACTAGCAGTGATGAAGGCCAATAAGTTTAAAGAAACCAACCCACAGATCATCTTCCAGTCCTCACTGAGGCCGTATGGAGTAACAATCTTTCATGGCCTCAGGCAGCCCCATGGTAAGACAAACTGTTTATAAGTCTTGATGTCATTATTCAATTTATTTAAAATAATTTGCAATGAGAGTAAAGGGTGATGGATTTGATAAACTGCCTTTCTGTGGTACAACCAAAGTGGTTTACATATTTTGTTTATTTATTTATTAGGATTTATTTACCACCTTTTTGAAGGAATTCACTCAGGACCCCTTTTACCAAGCTGCAACAAAAGGGGGCCTGCTCTGGTGTTGGTGCAAGTTTTTGATGTGCGCTGAGGCCTCCTTTTACTGCGGTGGGTAAAAGGTAGGTCTTTCCTTTTTTTTAAAGAAATGACCATGTGGCAAGAGAAGCACTTGCCATGCAGCCATTTCATGGGGAGCCCTTACCACCACCACCCATTGAGGTGGCAGTAAGGGCTCCTGTGCTAACCTGGCAGTAATAAGGCAGCACAAGGCACTGCCTGATTACCGCCGGGTACACACCGGCGCTACAAAAATAAATAAAAACTATAAAAAATATAGTTGCTGAAACAATAAAAATTAAATAATAATAATAATAAACAGGATAGGGATAAGTAGAAGTTGAACAGAGGGACAGATAAGTTAGAGTAATATGAGTTAGATAGTCACCTTTTTACTCTCTAACTTAAGGGAAGATTGCATATGAAGTCAGAAAAGAAAAAGATCTCAGCTAGGGTAGGAGTAGATAAGTTACAGTGAGTGCAGCTAATGTTAGCCCTTCTGTGGCTAGTAGAATGAAGCACAGAGGAATGCTAAGGGAGAGAAAGATATTGAAGAACCTAATAGTTGGTAGGAATGGGCAGACTGGATAGGTTATATGGTCTATGCTGCCATTTTCTAGGTTGTGCTCCTTGTCACCATGCTACTTGTTGCTCTCTTGCCACTTCTCTTACACTGGACCTTAGCCTCTCCTCCGATGACCCCTGCCCTGCTGACTCCATCTCCCTCCCTTCCAATCCCCATACTCCTTCGGCTGCATCCTCCCTTTTTCTCCGATCCCCAACCACTGCAAACAGGGCCGTGTCTAGGGTCTCTGTGCCCCCCTGCAGACTATCAGTTGGCGCCCCCCCCCCCTCCATGTGGCACAAGATGGCAAGGCTTACAAGCCTTTCTTGAGAAATACTTGATCGCAAATAATTTTTTATGATTTTTAACCGTGAAAATGATCGCTCACCACTTGCCACATTGACAGGAATTGTCAGCAATATTCTTAGAAAACAAATTGCTATACATTGCAAAATAAGATAGTAGATGTAAATTCTCAAAGTGGACATATTCCAAACATAGAAAACTATGGGGGTGAAAAATAAAAACAGAGACAACCGGGCCTGAAATACAAAATGTGAAATAAATGTTAAAAAATCAAGAGCACATGGAAAAACGAACATGGCCTACAGTACTCTGTAACCACTCCCCGAGGAATAATCTTCAAATGTTTCTGGTATCCGTGACAGAGTTCGTTGAAACTATGATTTTATGGTCCTCCTGCCCAGAATGAACCACATAAAAGCCAGGAACTGTGCAATCTCTGCAGCACTGTTTCAGGCTTGGGCAGACCCAAGTGGGCCTTACAGTCATTCCCTTCTGTCATTCTCCATATCTCTCTCACCCAGACTAAGCTGTATATAATCTTTAACTACCAATAGGGTGAGCGGATGCCTTTCTGCCAGATCATAAAGAACAGAAGCCAGCGCTGGATTCTTTTTTAAGTTCTTTCTCAAAGGCACTTTCTGCACAGACATAAAAAGGTTAATAAATAAAAACAAACAAAATCCATAACCTAAAAACAAACAAAAAAAAGCACTGACTCTAAAGTTTAGCAATTTCATTAAAGCAAAATGTATTTTCACATATCACAAACTCTTCCTATCCAAGCAGAATGTTTTATATTTATTTATTTATTGCATTTGTATCCCACATTTTCCCACCTCTTTGCAGGCTCAATGTGGCTTACAATACATCATGAATGGTGGAGATATATAAGAAATAAACATTTAGTAATTACACACAAAAAAAAGCAATCAGATTTTCACTTACCAGCTCTTCATGACACACCACAGCTAAATTTCCTCTTTGAACCTACTGTTTGAACCATCAGCCAATGAAATGGCTTTTAGCTATAAATATCTCAGGTTACCTGATAATTATGCACACATCATTGCAGTCATGCCCTCCTCTCAGTGTACATACTCTGAAAAAAAAACTTGGAACCACTTACAGATTTTAACAAACAATTACACTATTTATTTGTTTATTTCTCCCCAGTCTCACTTGCACACCTCCCTCAAAACCTGTTCTCTCTTTTTTTTTTAAAATATTTTATTTATTGTTTTTATACATAGTAAACAAGTATAAACTTGTAAAGAAAAATCCACTATTACAATTAAACCTAAAGATATTATTCATAACACAAATTAAATATTATAGCTTCATTTAAAGTCCACAACAGGAGTCCAAGATTCCTAAATAGGAGAAAACAGGTAATAAACTTTATAAATCAAGTTTTGAGATACAGACGAGTTTCTATTCAACTTTACTTAACTAGGAGCTCTCTTAGATGTTAAAAAAGATGACAATTGGTCAGGATCAAAATAAACATATTTCACGGCTTGATAGGAGATTAAACATTTGCAAGGATATTTAAGGTAAAAAGTTGCGCCAAGTTGAAGTGTCTCCTGTCTCATCTGTAAAAACATTTGTCGTCGCCTTTGCGTTTCCCTCGCTAGATCTGGAAAAACATGAGTTTGCAAACCATGAAAGGTTTTTTCTTTATTCTGAAAAAACTTCTTTAAAATCCAGATCTTGTTCGAAGGTAACGCTACTGTGGCCAACATAGTAGTTGGTGTTATCTGTTTTGAATCCGACATTTCAAGAAGGGCAGAAACATCCAATGGTTGCGCATTCTGAATATTATTCCTTTGTAAAGGATCCAAACCCTTCACAGGTATATAAAAAACCAGTGAAAAGGGTGGCATATCTTTATCTTCTATCTCTAGAATTTCTCTGAGGTAATTTTTTAGCATCTCCCGAGGGGAGATAAGTGGTTGTCGCGGAAACTTTATAAAACGCAGATTATTAGATTTTGAAGTATTTTCCAGCATTTCTGATTTTCTCCTTAAATTAACCAAGTCTTTAAGCATTGTTGTTTGCTGTTTGCTGTTTGCTGTGATTTCAACTCTAAAACATCCTTTTCCTGTTTAGCCAAATCTGCTTTAACTATTTTCACCTCATTCTCAATTTCTGTTACCTTCCCATCTTATATCACAACTTCATTTCTTATTTTCCTCATCTGGGGGGCACAAAAACTTCCCCATTTCTGCAATCAACTGCCATAAATTGTCCAATGTCACTTCATCTGGTTTCTGAAAAAGTTTAGCAAATGCAATGCTCTCACTCTCTTCCTGTGAAACATGTTTCTCACCTTTCAATGTCCCTCGCAACTCCTTCTGTGTTTTTCCGGCAGTGTCAGATAACAGGGAAGAAGCTGACAAATCTCCCACGTTCTCCGTTAAGGCTAACACTGCCACCCATCCAGTTCCACCCTGTAACACTTCGGTATTCAGGGCTAAGGACCCCGCCACCGGAGAATTACTTCTCACAGGCTGGGGAGGAGGGGCCCTTGCATCGGGGCTCAAAGAAACTTCCAGTTCAAGGTTCAGCTCCTGGTCTCCTATCCTGGGCTGTTCCAGCGAACTGCTCACCGACGCTGCTGTTGAAACCTGAGCTCGTTGCAGATAAGATTCAATCAAGCCAGAAGATATCAAAGGTCTTTGCTGCTGGGCTAACAGTAAAATCTGGAGGAGCTCTAAAACACGTCTGTCTCAGTCAGCGGCCATCTTGGAACTCCCAAACCTGTTCTCTTTAATTTGAATGTTGTTCAAGCTCACCCTGAATATGGAGTTCTTCCCACACCAAAGACATATATATCACTGGTTGTACTCTTTGAAGCAACTTTAGCAGAGCGTGTCTGCCTCAGTTAGCACTGCTGGGCTGCCTTCACTTCCTGACGCGGAGAGGGAAGAGCAGGGGAGAGAGGAGAATCACAACTTCGGGTAAAAGATTTTGCAAGTGAATGGACCTGGGCGGCACCCTCCAAAGGTCGGCGCCCCCCTGCGGTGCTTACCCCGCTGACTGTACAGCTTTCTAATTCCTGTCCCACCTGGCTTTGCCTGCTTCACCCCTCTGTTTCTGCCTCCTCTCTTAAAATGTGGCCTTTTGAATGTTCATATGCTCTGACACAAATCAGCCTTGATCTTGGACTTGATTTCTTTTAACGACTTAGACCTCTTGTTCAGCACCGAAACCTGGCTCCATCCATGGGACATCTCTGCTCTTTTAGATGCTTGCTCCCCCCCCCCCCCCCCCCCAGTTTCCTTTCAATCTGTGTCTGAGGTACTTTTGCTATGTCTCTCCACTCCCGTTCACCCAATCTTCCTTGTTATTCTATATTATCCTCCTCTGCCTTCAGTGTTTTCTATTGATGAACTCTCAGACTTTGTTTCTGAATGCTCTACATTGTTCTCCCCACTCCTTCTTGTAGGTGATTTCAACCTTCCTCCCTCTGTGGTTTATTTCTCCTTTCTCTCATTAACATCAAGTCTGAATGCCCAACACATTACCTTTCCAATTCATAAAGCTGGGAATACTTTAGATTTTGTTTTCTCTACCCCTTACTCTTACTATCCCTGTGCATTCTCTTCTTGCTGTTTATGTGCCTTGGTCGGACCACCATTTTGTTACTTTCTTTTTGGTTCTTCCTGTCCCTCTCTATCCTCCCCCTGCACTGCTCCCATGTTTCTACAGATCCCTTGATGATAATGCCTTTTCAGCTCTTTCCTCGTTTGTCGCCCAACTCCCTCCCTTGTCTCCCTCTTCTCTGAATTCCCATCTCTTTGGATCAATCACTTCGTACACTCCTTGATAACCATGCCCCTTGGTTTCAAAGACTGCCACCTGCCTTCACTGCACGCCTTGGCTCTGCCCTGCCCTCCGCCTTTTGTGTTCCCACCAATGAGAGTCTGAAAGACACTGGCTCCTCCTCAGCGCTTTTGTTTTTTGAAGATGCTACCACGAATACAGGAGAGCTCTATGCTCAGAGAAGTCTTCATTTTTCAGGAACAATATTGCCCTAGATATTGTTCCATGTGCTTCACACCATCTTCCTAGCTTGCACTATTACTCCATGTTATGACCCCTTCATTTTACCTTTGAGCACTTTGCCATCTGCCTGGCAATCAAAACTTCCTAACTTCATTCTGCACTTCCTCCTCTGCTGAATCAATTACCTTGGAACCATAACCTTTGATCTCTTCTTCTCCCCCCTCTCCTTCTACTTGCCCTTCTTCCTCTTGGTCCTCCTTCAATTTGTCCACAGCATTTTCTCTCTCTCTCGCATCTTAGTCTCCCTTAATTCCTCATCATCCTCAGCAGATCCATGGACCGCTGTTGTAGTCAAACGTCTCAGCCCTGTAATCATCCCGCTTTTACTTCCCCTACTCTCCTCGTTTCTCCATTAAAGTATAGCTCCATCCTTATGGAAGCATGAATCTGTTCGCCCTTTACTTAAGACGCTTAAACTCAATCTCTCTGTCAATTTTCTGCCCCATCTCTAGTCTACCTTTCATTGCTAAAATTCTTGAAAAATTGGTCTATACACAACTCATTCAACATATTCAATTCAGTAATATCCTCCATCTATTTCAGGCAGTCTTCCAACCAAATCACAGTACTGAAACATTACTACTCTCTCTATATGAACTTCTTCGCACTTCACTTGATGAACGCCACTCAGTAATTGTAATCTCTCTAGATCTGTCTTTAGCATTTGACCTCATCAACCATACTCTTCTATTGGTATCTCAGACACTGCATTTTCTTGGTTTGCTGATCACTCCTATCATCTATCATTTTACAATGAGACCATGGAATCACTTCCACTTCACTCTGGAGTCCACCAAGGCTCTATGCTGTCATCGGTCCTCTAACATTTTCTTGGCCCCTCTCCTTACCATCACTGTGTCCAGGCTGTTCGCTCCATTCTGCCTGCTACTTCATTATGCCAACTCATTCAAACCTTGGTCATATCTCGCTTGGATTGCCATTACAAAGTATCAAACATCTCCAGTCAATTCAATCGATGGTGGTTAAACTTCTCCACAATGCACAACATTTCGATCATGTCACTCCCCTTCTGATGTCCAAACACTTTATCTTAGCACGCATAAAGTTTAAATTACTTCTATTGGTCTATAAATCCAGATCTCCCTCTGCCCCTCTTTACCTCAACAAGTTACTCATTCCTTATTCTCCTCTCTGCTGTCTGAGATCGGCTGATAGCAGTCTTCACTCCTTACCACCACCATCTCTTGTTCATAAGTACATAAGTACATAAGTAGTGCCATACTGGGAAAGACCAAAGGTCCATCTAGCCCAGCATCCTGTCACCGACAGTGGCCAATCCAGGTCAAGGGCACCTGGCACGCTCCCCAAACGTAAAAACATTCCAGACAAGTTATACCTAAAAATGAGGAATTTTTCCAGTCCATTTAATAGCGGTCTATGGACTTGTCCTTTAGGAATCTATCTAACCCCTTTTTAAACTCCGTCAAGCTAACCGCCCATACCACGTTCTCCGGCAATGAATTCCAGAGTCTAATTACACGTTGGGTGAAGAAAAATTTTCTCCGATTCGTTTTAAATTTACCACACTGTAGCTTCAACTCATGCCCTCTAGTCCTAGTATTTTTGGATAGCGTGAACAGTCGCTTCACATCCACCCGATCCATTCCACTCATTATTTTATACACTTCTATCATATCTCCCCTCAGCCGTCTCTTCTCCAAGCTGAAAAGCCCTAGCCTTCTCAGCCTCTCTTCATAGGAAAGTCGTCCCATCCCCACTATCATTTTCGTCGCCCTTCGCTGTACCTTTTCCAATTCTACTATATCTTTTTTGAGATACGGAGACCAGTACTGAACACAATACTCCAGGTGCGGTCGCACCATGGAGCGATACAACGGCATTATAACATCCGCACACCTGGACTCCATACCCTTCTTAATAACACCCAACATTCTATTCGCTTTCCTAGCCGCAGCAGCACACTGAGCAGAAGGTTTCAGCGTATCATCGACGACGACACCCAGATCCCTTTCTTGATCCGTAACTCCTAACGCGGAACCTTGCAAGACGTAGCTATAATTCGGGTTCCTCTTACCCACATGCATCACTTTGCACTTGTCAACATTGAACTTCATCTGCCACTTGCACGCCCATTCTCCCAGTCTCGCAAGGTCCTCCTGTAATCGTTCACATTCCTCCTGCGACTTGACGACCCTGAATAATTTTGTGTCATCGGCGAATTTAATTACCTCACTAGTTATTCCCATCTCTAGGTCATTTATAAATACATTAAAAAGCAACGGACCCAGCACAGACCCCTGCGGGACCCCACTAACTACCCTCCTCCACTGAGAATACTGGCCACGCAATCCTACTCTCTGCTTCCTATCTTTCAACCAGTTCTTAATCCATAATAATACCCTACCTCCGATTCCATGACTCTGCAATTTCTTCAGGAGTCTTTCGTGCGGCACTTTGTCAAACGCCTTCTGAAAATCCAGATATACAATATCAACCGGCTCCCCATTGTCCACATGTTTGCTTACCCCCTCAAAAAAATGCATTAGATTGGTGAGGCAAGACTTCCCTTCACTAAATCCGTGCTGACTTTGTCTCATCAGTCCATGTTTTTGTATATGCTCTGCAATTTTATTCTTAATAATAGCCTCCACCATCTTGCCCGGCACCGACGTCAGACTCACCGGTCTATAATTTCCCGGATCTCCTCTGGAACCTTTCTTAAAAATCGGAGTAACATTGGCTACCCTCCAGTCTTCCGGTATTACACTCGATTTTAGGGACAGATTGCATATTTCTAACAGTAGCTCCGCAAGTTCATTTTTTAGTTCTATTAATACTCTGGGATGAATACCATCAGGTCCCGGTGATTTACTACTCTTCAGCTTGCTGAACTGACCCATTACATCCTCCAAGGTTACAGAGAATTTGTTTAGTTTCTCCGACTCCCCCGCTTCAAATATTCTTTCCGGCACCGGTGTCCCCCCCAAATCCTCCTCGGTGAAGACCGAAGCAAAGAATTCATTTAATTTCTCCGCTACGGCTTTGTCCTCCTTGATCGCCCCTTTAACACCATTTTCGTCCAGCGGCCCAACCGACTCTTTGGCCGGTTTCCTGCTTTTAATGTATCTAAAAAAGTTTTTACTATGTATTTTTGCTTCCAACGCTAATTTCTTCTCAAAGTCCTTTTTTGCCCTCCTTATCTCCGCTTTGCATTTGGCTTGGCATTCCTTATGATCTATCCTGTTACTTTCAGTTGGTTCTCTTCTCCACTTTCTGAAGGATTGTTTTTTGGCTCTAATGATTTCCTTTATCTTACTGTTTAGCCACGCCGGCTGACGTTTAGTCTTTTTTCCCTTTTTCCTAATACGTGGAATATATTTGTCCTGAACCTCCAGGATGGTGTTTTTAAACAGCATCCACACCTGATGCAAGTTTTTTACTCTGCGAGCTGCTCCTTTCAGTCTTTTTTTCACCATTTTTCTCATTTTGTCGTAATCACCTTTTCTATAGTTAAACGCTAGCGTACTTGATTTCCTAGTTTCACTTCCTTCAATGCCAATATCAAAACCGATCATATTATGATCACTGTTATCAAGCGGCCCTCGTATCGTTACCCCCTGCACTAGATCATCGTCTTAACAACACTTAATACTCTGCCTTCAGCTGTTTGGGCTCAAAGTTTGGAATGAACTCCCACTTCATGTCCGTGATCAACCTACTACTGCAACATTCAAATAGTCATTAAAAACTCACCTCATCAGACATACATTTGCTCTACCACCATAACTGCTTTGTGTACATTGCTTTTCTAAGTTTCCTTTTCTTGCTTCCCCTTTTCTCCCTGGCTCAACTCTGCCTCTCTCCCTCCCTCTCCTTTTCTTTTAAAATGAATTTTGTAAACTGCTTTGAAGCCTATCTAAGGCCCCATGTGGTATATCAAGCATGTGGAATAAATAAAAATAAATAAATAAATGTTTATAATAGCAACATATTTAAATACATGAAACTGCTATTTGGATGAAATGGGCTGCAGTCCTAATTACTTGGTTTGTTTCATATTTTCTCTCCAGTAAGAAATCCTTGTGGAAATAACAATGGGGGCTGTGAGCAGATCTGTGTTCTAAGCCACAGGACAGACAATGATGGATTGGGTTACCGCTGCAGGTGCAAACTGGGATTTGATTTACATGGGGATGGGCGCCATTGTGTTGGTAAGAAAACGTTTTCATGAACACCCTTACTGATGCTAACTGAAAGGATTATGGATGCTTCAATCTTTGTTTTTTTATAAACCACCATGCACAGTGATCTCATGCTAACAATGGGATATTTTGGCTGTTTTAAAGAAACATACTCTGAAAGACCACTTTATATACAACCCACTTTTTTCCTCTTACACAAATATGGGGAAAAAAAGGTATGTTTGGTAGTGAATCTTTTGGAATACTCAACATTTTTAAAAATGAGTCGCGCAATAAAACTGTAAAACCCTGTCTAGTGGGTTTCTCTAACAGTTTAACTAGGAAAGGAAACTAGGGGATAGAGGTCAGTGGCTGCCATTTTGAACCCAGAGCCAGACCGGGCAGGAGCAGAGAGGGACCAGTCCTGCTCGAGTCCACTAGCCCACCATTTGTGGCCCTCAAGTAAGGGTTTTCAGAAGTGTCTTGAAGGATTGGGAGAGGGTTAGGTGGTGGTTGGGTGAAGGGTCTTGATTATTGGGGTGGGATTGTGTAGGGCATTCTTGATTGGGGGGTGGGTGACTCTGCCCAGATAGGGTGTTCTGGTTAGTTGCGGGATTCAGGAAGGATGATTATGATTGTTGGGGGAACAGGAGGGGTGATTCTGAATGTCAAGGGGTAAATCACGCTATTGGACTGCTGATAGCTCTGCTGCACCTATCACCCCTTGTTGAGGTCGTGGTATTTGCAGCAGCACTATGGTCAGGTGTGACAACTAGCATGCGATCATGACTTGCACACTAATTGTCACTAACTCCTCCACGCTGCCCCTATCGTGCCTAATTTCCATCCCTCCCAGTATTAAGTGGTCTGCATGGGTTTGCGCTAGTGTTTAATGAGTGGTAAAACCCCAAGCTAGCTGCTTATTGTAGTTTAGTAACTGAGAAGCTTTCTAGGTTTGGAGGTGTTTATGTTCACTATTCTCTTTCCACCCAATATTCATAGCGGTGAGCATTTTTTAAAAATGCCTACTATTACCAGCTAGTTTATAGTTGTAGTTTATTTGGGTTTGCTATACCGCCATTGACTAACTCATAGGTCACAGCGATGTACAATTCTAAAAACAAAGAAAACAGAAAAGAACTACAAAAATTGACAGTACAGTATTCTGTGATACCAACCATTCAAGAAACAATCACACATAGAGTAAAAGGCAGGGGAATGGAGAAAGAAAGGGATATTGCAGGAACCGGGTAGGAAACGGTAAAGCCTTATGCGGAATTAAATGTTTGCTGAAACAGCCAAGTTTTGAGCATTGTTTTGAATTATTAAATGATGTTCAGAATAGATTGAGAGAGGAATAGAGTTTCAGAGAAAAGGGGTAGCATAGAAGAAAGCCCAATGCTGAGTAGAATCCAGTTGTGCAGAACTGGGATTGGGAGAAATAATCGGTGGTCATTTATGGAAAGAAGACGACGTGCTGGGGAATAAGGAATAGTAAGGTTACAGAGGTATGGGGGTGTCTCAACTGATAAGCTTTACAGGCGAGTGTGAGAGTCTTAAAAACGATCCGTTGATCAACTGGGAGCCAATGTGATTTGAGAAAGAGAAGAGAGACATGATCATATTTTTGGGAATGCTGAGGCAACTTGAGTGCAGTATATTGGAGAGTCTGGAGTTTAGTTCCCAATATTGAGTCCTAGGCTATGTCCAGGCACCATCACTGAATATCAGAGGTTAAATGAGGGCGGGCTGCCTGCTGGAACTCATGTGAACCCAGCCGATATTCAGCTGGGGCCCACATAAGAAAGTTATGTAGATCCCAGCAGAATATCAGGCTGGGACCAACTTAAAAAATGTCTTTTCCCCCTTTTCTGCCCCCTGATATTCGGTGGCACCCCCTAACAAAAGCCCCTCCTGGTCAGCATTCCTCTCCCCACTCCCACCCCACCTCCCGATCAGGATAAGACCCCCCAGGGCCTACTTGACCTCTCAGATAGTCCAGTGGGGTGTCGGGGGCAGCAGTGAACCCGCTTTGTTCCTGCCCCTAGCAGCAGCTTCCTCAAAATGGCTGCTGTGACCTATCGCTTTTATAGAATTAGGGGGTTAGGTAGTCTTTTATAGAATAGTGCATAGCTGGAATTTTGGTATTTACATGCATGTGTGCACATATATGCTGGTATTCTGGCCTTTTACACACATTCTTGTTGCCAAAGAATAAGCTCAGTGCAATAGAATTACTTTTAGAATGTGCTTAGATTTGAACTTCTGATTTCCTTAAGTTAAGCAGGTCTACAGGTCTGAGTATATAGTGGAGTGGAAACTGGGACTGCATTAGTTTGTGCTGCAAAAAAAAAAAAAAAAAAAAAAGAACCAGTTGGTAAACTTAACTCTGACTCATGCGTCTGTGTGGGAACTGGCAAATATCTATTTATTTACTAATTAGGATTTATTTACTGTCTTTTGAAGAAATTCATCCATAGTGGTGTACAACAAGAACAATCTGGAGATAGGCAATAACAATGAAAAAGACAAAAGAGAGACATGGGAAATGTCAGAGGAGGGAAGAAGATTTCAGACAATGATCTAAGAACTTTTGTTTCTTCTGTCTCCATCTATTCTTGTGATGATGGTGGAAACGGGGGTTCCACCTCTTTGCATAATTTTTTAATTTAATTTATTAAGGGGCCATTTTATGAAGGCATGGTAGGGCTGCCGCACAGGTGACATGTGCCAAAACAGCATTTCTGCTGGGAGCTCCCAGGCACCCGGTGGTAGTTCTGATTTTGGTATGCGCCGTTTCCCGCAGTAGAAAATAATTTTTTATTTTCTACCACGGGGTGTTTCCAGTGGTAAGTGGCAGTACGGCCACATTACTGTGTGCTGCCTGATTACTGCTGGGCTAGCGTGTGAGCCCCATTCTAAATAGGCGGTGGTAAGGGTTCAGAGTCGACAGCAAATGGCCACACACTAATTTTAATATTAGCGCTCCATTTAAGAAAAAAGCTTTTCCCCCACCATGGTAGAAAGTGGCCTTGCGCATAGCAATTTCATGCACCAAAACTAGTATGGGCTACGTTTACTGTGGCTTAGTAAAAGGATCCCTAAATTTCTTAGCATTACAGAACTAACACTGTGGCATTAAAAAGTCTCTGTAGCCTTTAGACTAAAATAAATCCCTTCAACAACAATCTTTTTTTTTTTTTTGTCTTTTCTTAGCTGTCCGGCAGTTTTTACTCTTTTCATCACAATTAGCTGTCCGTGGAATCCCATTCAACCTCTCCACTCAGGAAGATGTGATGATTCCTATCACAGGAAGCCCCTCCTTCTTTGTTGGGATTGACTTTGATGCACAGGAAGACACTATTTTTTATTCAGACACAAGTAAAGATATGATTTTTAAACAAAGAACCAACGGAACAAGTGAGAATCGCCCTGTTCTTTTTTTTTTTCCAACAATCTCTCTGTCATACTGTCTAAATATTGCAAAACAGTACTGGTCTATCATTACTAATATATCTTCATGCTTTTTCACTCCATGCACTTTGTTTCTAGTTTTTATAAAAGTTATGCAATCATAGATGTGTCAGTTGTCTTCAGGCTTAATTGGTATGCAACTAGTTGAATGGTTACAGAAAGAGAGAAAAGGAAAAGGGGGATGAAAGTAGAAAATCAAAATAGAAATCAGAACTTTCCTTACCTGTAACCTAATCCACTCTGTCTCCTTTACCCTAACTATGTATTTCTCTTCTCCGGAACTGGTATCACCATTTACGGAAATATGTAAGCCACATTGAGCCTGCAGATAGGTGGGAAAATGTGGGATACAAATGTTATAAATGAATAAATATAAAAACTTTGGGGCTCTTTTTCTAAATGTGTCCTAATGTAGAACCTTTCCACGGTAAGCCCATTTCTAGCACAGCCATAAATTTGTCATTTTTCAATTATTTCATTTTATGGCCATGTGCTACTGATAGCATTAGTGCATGGCCACTGAATAAAATTAACATGACAGCCCTTACCTCCGCTATTTAGGAGGTGCTAAGAGCTCCCATGTTAAGTCAGCATTATTCAGTTAGTGAGCGCTAATGTCAGCTTGCTGGCTGAATAGTACTTCTGCGCTCATTTTCCGCTCATGATATGCCCCACAAAAATAAAAAAAAAACCTGCACAGTTAGTGCAATGCAAATGGCAAAACTATCGCTAAATGCTTTACTTCATCTCTAGCCCTCTGAGTCAAGAGACTGACCTTCTCCCCAGGTCCAAACTCTCTGACTAGATTATTCGTGGGCTGCACTGATTAACAAGCACCCTGGAGTTTATCATTGTGTCAAGTCAGTATACTGATAAACACCTTATGCTGCCCATTAGGAGGAGCATAGACCTTAGTGGTTCCCAAACCTGGTCCCGGAGGCACCCCAGACAGTCAGGTTTTCAGGATATCCACAATGAATATTCATGAGAGACAAATGCATGCAGTGGAGGAAGTGCATGCAAATCTCTCTCATGAATATTCATTGTGGGTATTCTGAAAACCTGACTGGCTGGGGTGCCTCCAGGACCAGGTTTGGGAACCACTATCTTTGAAGAAGGGCCTATACACTCTTACCCTACCATCATATTGTAAATCTAGCTAAGATACATATCAGAGGCTTAGGAGCTATGCAGTTAAAATCAGATAGAGTGACTGATCCACATTTTCAACAATTTTATCAAGGGGCATTCCCAGGGGATGTGAGTTGGCCATAGGATAAAACTAGTGGGCCGATATTCAAGGTGATTTAACTAGCCAGAAACAGCTCCTGGACAGTTGAATTGCTTCGGAGCTAACTGGTCATATTCAGTGGCACTTAACTGGTTAGTGCTGTTGAAAATGTACGGTTAGCATCCAACTCGAAATGAGGTATTTTGGGGTGTTAACTGGCTCCTCATACCCAGAAATTCAATGCTAGAGCCCAGACATGGTCTGGCACTGAATTTCTGGGTTTAACACTGGCAGCGGTCTGAATATCGGGCTCTAGGGATTTAAATATACATACATCATTTCATTTTCTGAAGTGTACATGATTTAAAATACACTTCTGTTTTATATCTTCATGGCCACAAATATGTGCATATTTTGACAGTTATGTGGCTTATCGAAAATGTAGCTAATAAATGTAATCTCTTATATATTGTATCACTTGTAGGTAAAGAAATTCTCACAGCTAATAGGGTAGAAGGTGTTGAAGACCTGGCATTTGACTGGATCTCAAAGAACCTCTATTGGACAGATCCAAGATATAGAAGCATTAGTGTCATGAAAGTGGCTGATAAATCCAGACGAGCCATTGTTCAGAATTTAAATAATCCTCGATCAATAGTGGTGCATCCAGTTATGGGGTAAATATAATTATACTATTGTTATGCTGTTAATACAATGCAGTGGCATAGCCAAGGGTGGGTTTGGATGGACCCAGGCCCACTCAGTAGCAGAACATCCCCAATTCCCACCAGCCAAAAATTCCCAACAACTGTCCCTCCTGCATAACTTGTAAATAACAGATCTTCACCTGCATTGAGCAATGACTGATACATACTGCTCGCACCAGCCCCACAGCCTTCCCTCTGATGTATTCCCGCTTATGCTGAAACAGAAAGTTGCATCAGAGGGAAGGCTGTGGTGCCAACATGAGCAGTGTGTATTAGTTGCTGCTCTCTGCCAGTGAAAAGCTGCTATTTAAAAGGTATGCAGGGGAGGTAGGGATGTTTGAGAGACACTACGGCATTCCAGGCGAGAGAGGGAGAGACCAAATCACTTGTGGGACAAGGCGGAGTTCTTCTGCCCACCCATCTTAGGATCAGGCCCACCCAAAATTGGGTGTCTTGCTACGCCCCTGATACAATGTAAGCTATCAAGCTATATTAGTTAAACAGTGCTTTGGGTGAATCTCTTCATAAAGATGGTTAATAAATCCTAATGAACAAATACATTACTTTCCCTTTAAGAGGTCCCATAGACTTGTAAAGTTTCTCCTATACAATTTTCTCTGCTCTGCCTGTAGCTTATTTCTCCAAATATTTTCTCTCCAGTCTTCTTTCTCTGCATCCTTTGTTCATCTTACCCTGGCACCAATGGTTGTGCCAGGAACAAGAATCTATCTATTTATACACATGCAGAGTAAAGATTGTTTTCTTTTATGCACTGTTAAGCACCTGCTGGACATTAGACATGCTCTTTCCATTAGTATATAAAACTCTGTGGTAAGCGGAATGTAAAAAGGTGAACACAAATTCCATGCTAATTCATAAATACTTCCAATGCAATAAGATATTCTAAAATTTAACACACATTTTAACTTACATTTAGCACTGATGTAGTGCTTTTACTTCCACTTACTTATATGGGAGACAAATTGAAGTTAAAAACTATCAGCTGCCAACAGAACTGGGATCCCTAGGTTGGGCCAACCTGAGTCTGGGGCCTTCTAAGCTCAAGGTCCCCGCATATTTTTGCTCCCGTTGAAGAAAAAGGATCCTATTAGATAGAATATATTGTGCCTGATATTTAAAAAATACAATGTAATACAATAAAATACTTATATTCTACTGCAGACCAAGAAGCTCTATGTGGTTTACAATTAGAAGGTACTACCCATATCCAATGACACACAAAGTACATAACTCAACTAACAATTAACCAAAGAACTTTTGAAATAGAAACGCTTTCATTACTTTTCTAAATTTTATGTAACACACTGCAGATCTAATAGACAAGGGAAGAGTATTCCAACAACTTGCTGCTTGAAAGACAACAGAAAACAATAATCAATGTAGAGAGTTTTTTGATTAAAACCAAAGAACGCCACACAGTATATATAAGATAAGGATAAGAAAATCACTATAAATTATAAATGAGTGGAATGGTAGCTTTCAGTTATCACTTAAATAGGAACATTAAATTGAATGATAGAGCTATAGTGTTGCTCTCATTCTGCTCCGCTGACACATCCTTGTGCTACCAATATCAATCAATATAAGTGATAACCATAAAATGTGTGACATGCTAAGGCAAAAAATCAAAAATACAAGTGACAGTTCCACAATTCAAAATTTAGTCCCATAAATACTTCAAAATCAAATGTCCACTTAGCTAAAATCAAATGTCCACATATTTCCTAAAGCCTCAAAAGCCGAATCAAATTTAATCTTCGCTGGCACTATGGGATTCTACAAAGCTTGGTTTTGGATACTTCCTTCATCAGGAACTTCCAGGCTAGCACTGCAATCCAATACGAAGCAAAAATCACAAGAATGGCTGCAACAATGGTGATGCTGAGAAGAGAACACCAACCCTGTAAACCAGAAGACCAGATATACCCAGGAAGTTCTCAACAAACTTTATCAGTGAGGCAAATCTTACTTGATAATATTCCACTCAATGGATTCATTCATCCCTCTTGGCTGAATGGACTGTAATTTAAAAATTTAATAGTGTTCTCTCAATTCGAAAGCTCCACACCCTTAAGAGAAAAACTACATTGGCTTCCATTCAGAGAACGTATTGTATTCAAGGTTTGCATCCTAATTCATAAAATTATCTATGGAGATGCCCTGGTTTACATGTCAGATCTTATTGACCTACCACCCAGGAACATCAAAAGATCTTCACGCACATTCCTAAATCTACACTTCCCTAGCTGCAAAGGATTAACATATAAATTAATACATTCATCCAGTTTTTCTTACATAGGAATGCAGCTTTAGAATGCACTACCACTTGATGTGAAAAAATAAGCGACCTAATCAATTTTCAGAAATCACTGAAGACCTATCTCTTTAATAGAACATATCACAACGATCCATCACTTGAACTTTAGTACATTACTGTTTTAATTGTTATTTCATCATTGATCTCGCTATACCTAATGTTTTATTCCACTATGTTACTCATATTCTTGTGCTATTATTGATTGTATCTCTACTCAGTCTTGGCAATAGCCAGGGCGGAATATTGTAAGCCACACTGAGCCTGCAAATAGGTGGGAAAATGTGGGATACAAATGCAACAAACAAATACATAAATAAATAAATTGTAACTGAAATTTATGATCTGCAGCATTAGATTTGATTTGTTCAATAACAAATCATTTTAATTCAGAAAAGTATGGTTTGTTTCAACACAATGGTTCACCATAGATGTATTCAGTGCCTGAGAGTAATACAACTGTTCTATCAACCTTGTTCTTACCATTCATATAGTTTGTCCTATATAAACTTTGCCACATGGGCAAACAATCACATATATGACGAAAATGGAATCACAAGTAGTATTTGCATGAATGTGACGAAAATGGAATCACAAGTAGTAATTGCATGAAACCGATAACTCTTGCTTGTAATTTGATTGGTCCATGATGAGCACTCCAGTGCTTCATTGCATACACTTTAATAACCATAGCTATTATAGGATCCCTGCTCCAAATTTGTATTTGTACAGGGTGTTTCAGAACAGAAGAAACAAGCTTGGTCTGGTATATGCAATGCAAGGACCCTGATTAAAAATCTCATGCAGTGCCAGAATGTGCCAGTGAGACTTACTAATCTTAGCTATATCTTGTGCTCGATTTGAAAAACTAAGAATACATACATGTTGGTGTAAAGGTTCCTTTTCACGTTCCACTAATAATAATTCAGGATTTGCATATTTGGCACAATTATAAGCTTGTTTTAATATCCCATGGGGGATATCCCCAATGAAACAATTTCTGAAAAGTATATTAGCTTGACATTTAAAAGTCTTATCCATTGAGCAGATTTGACGTATCAGCAAGAACTGTCCAATTGGTAAAGCTTTACAAAGTTGATACGGATGACAGCTGTCAAATTTTAAATAATTATTCCTTTTCATATCCTTCCAGAAAACAGTCATCTCTGTACTTGGTTGTGATGCATCCAGATTAAAAAGACAACGTCTATGAATCGCATTCATACTTTAATGTGGGTGAACCAGGAAGAGGAATACAAACGTTTCTCCACAAACTCGGCAACATATAGATTAGGCACACTAGGGGCCATGGCTGTGCCCATGGCTACTCCGTGGGTTTTCAGGAAGAAGGTATCTTCAAACTTAAAGTAATTGTTCTTCAACACCAGTTGTGCTAGAGCCAACAAAAACTGTTGGGATATCCTATGGGTAGAATAATGTACTTACTTCGCCTTGAGGTATATTATAGTAGATAGCTTCCAGATCTAACGTGACTAAAATATCAGTGGACTGAAGATCACACAAGCCGCCAAGGTTCCTTAAAAAATGTGTAGTATCTAGTATATATGATCTTGTTTGTGGAACTAAAGTGTTTTGTACCAAGGTACGTAGGGCAAGCCTACAAGAGACTGAATCCCCACATGCAGACAAGGAAAGTGGCTGCAAACAGTCAGGCAAGGATAAAGCAGAGAGGACAACAGGATTTGAACCTACAAGAAGCAAAGCAGGAAGTGGAACTCAAGAGTCCAAGAAGCAAGGCTCATTCCCACAGGCCGCAAGGCCGAACTGGAACCCATGCACATAGGAAGTAAAACAGAACTAGAATCCACACATATAGGCTGCAAGGACAAACTGGAACCCATGCACACAGGAAGTAAAGCAGAACTAGAGTCCATACATACTGACAGCAAGGCTGAACTGGAACCCTTGCACACAGAAAGAAAAACAGAACTGGAGCCACTCACACAGGCAGTAAATGGGATAAGACAAACAAGGAAAAAAAAAGACTGGAACTCACTCACACAAGCAGCAGACGGCTGCACAGGAACCCAAACATAAAGCAAGACAAAACAAAGCTGGAACCTACTCACACAGACAAGCAGCGGGGAGCTGCGCTGGAAACCACACACCAGGAATGGTGTCTCAGGACCCATGGACAGCAGGAAGCTAGACAGGGCATCTGAGCTAGAGTTGGCCCGGGATTAATTCGGGTCTTGGTGTCTGATATCATCAGGTGTGCCACCGGCTCTCCAGGTCCCACAATGAGTGCTTCCTCCTGTGCATGTAGGGGATTCCTCCTGCTGCGCGCCTGCAGCGGGACTGGTGTCAAAGTAGGACCATGACATAAAGGTTTTAAAAAATAGTCCACAAACTTCAAGGCTGGTTCCAAAATAGTGCCTCAAAGAGATACAATAGGGCAGCACAAAGGATTATTGACCAATTTATGTACTTTTGAGACTACATAAAATACTGGAGTCTGTGGAGAAACTGATGTCAAATTTTTTTCTCTGTCTTAGTCATCTGCCCATCCATTAAAGCTGTAATAACAAACTCATTCAAATTTGATTGTAAATGACTGATAGGATCACCCGCTAAAGGAACATGGCAATCTTTATTGTTTAAGTGTTTCCATGCTTCTTCCACATTTTGATCTCTATGCCACACAACTGTGGCACCATCCTTATCAGTCAGTTTGATAACCAGTCTTGGATCTTGATGAAGTTAATGAATCGCTTTGAACTCATCCCTTGTTAGATTAACAAATGATTTGTGAATAGAATGCAACTCTAGTTCTTCAATGTCTGGGAAAACCAACTGTTCCCTGTGAGTACATTATTCTACCCATAGGATATTCCTTGAGTTTTTGTTTGATCTAGAACAACTGGTGTTGAAGAAGAATTACTTTAAGTTTGAAGATATCTTCTTCTTGCAAACCCATGGAGTGGCCATGGGCACAGCCATGGATGGCCCTTAGGGTGGCTAATCTATATGTTGCTGAGTTGAGAATAAGCAGCATAAAATCTGTTTTACTGTTCTGGGATCTTGCCAGGTACTCGAGAGCTGGATTGGCCACTGTTGGAAACAGGATACTGGGTTTGATGGACTTTCTATCTGTCCCAGTATGGCAACACTTATGTTCTTATGTTAATCTGCAAACAATCTGGACACCTTTCACCCAAAGCTTCTTTTCCATGTGCCTCTACTACAGAATCTCTGTAAACCATTCTCATTTCTAGGGCTGGGTTGAAAAAATAGTGACCTTGAATTCTAACTCAGAAACCCTGTCTGTTTCTGATCTCTTTCGACCCATGGGACTAGATTTAGTAAATAGCTCTGAAAATTCGGCGCCCAAAAACATTAGCGCTAAGCGCGATTCTATAAAGGGTGTGCTGAACTTTTAGGTCTTATGCTGGTCTTACGCCTGGGTGTGCTCAGGCCATATTCTGTAAATGCATGCACAACATTTAGGAATGCCCCGACACGCACCTGGCCATGCCCTCTTTTCAGATATGCACTCTAAAACTTAGGTGCCGAGCCTTACAGAACATCGTGCAGCCAGATGTATGTGCAAATCCTAATTGGAGCCAATTAACTGCAATAATTGGTTGTTAGCACCCAATTATTGCTAGTTAAGAGCTCGTTACTCAATTAAGTTGCATGCACAATTTGGGCACCATATAGTGACTCCAGGGATGGTGGTTAAAGGTATCACATGCACAGTTTCTGGATCTAGACTTTTGTCCATTCCTGGCTTTTAAAACTTGCATCCCAGTACGCTGAAGAGTTCATCACTCTGTTTCTTCCATCTAAAATCTCTGCAACAGCAAAATGCTTGGTGGGAGATAGAAGGGTGTGGAAGAAAGGGATGGTTCATGCTACCTGTCACCTGCTACCTCTGTTATAAATACATATTTTAAGACATCATGCTACTATGTCCTAGGCTTTTAATTTATTATTATTATCTCAGCAGGATGTAACATAAAATCATTCTTGTATTTGCTTCTATAAGCTCCAGTTCAGTATCTTATTTGACACTTTGTGATTTTTTTCCCCTGTAATAAAAATATTTTTCTACCTTTTTCATACCTCCAGGTATATATTCTGGACAGACTGGTTCCGCCCTGCCAAAATCATGAGGGCATGGTGTGATGGATCACATGCCCTGCCAATTGTGAATACAACCCTTGGCTGGCCCAATGGTCTGGCTATTGATTGGAGGTGAGTTAACCCATCAGAGCTGCATTAGAAACTGAATATTTACTTTCTCTTCTTTGAACATACAGAATACACAACAAATAACCATTTGTGTTCGGCAGGGAAATGTCATGGACATTTAAAGCCCTATTGTGTTTTTCATATATATGGAGTAACAGTGGGCCCGATATTCAGCTGGCAGCAATCAGTGTTTTGCTGACTGCCATCGGCTGTATACCCAGAAATTCAATGCTGAGCCATGTGCAGACTCTGACTCTGGTATTCAATTTCCAGGTATATGGAGCCAGCCAAAATATAGTAGGTTTAGTGCGATATTCACCACTTAACTAGCTATTAAGAATTGCGTAAAGATAGGACTGCTTTTTATGTGGTCCTATTTATGCCATTAACAATAACTGGTTAAGTGCCAAATATCACACAACTGGTTAAGTGCCGACTTCGCCTCTGGAAATACCCCAAAGTAGCTGATTTCAGCTTCGGCACTAACCGGGCATTTTCATCGCCACTATCCGGTTAAGTGCTGCTGAAAATGCCCAGTTAGCCCTGGACAGGTGATATAAACAGCCAGGAGGCTACATTCAAGGAGGGTCTGATGGACAGGAGACAAGGTGATGTCACAAGGGTGAAGACTGTCCACACAAGGAGGTTTTAATTCTCCCCAATGTAGCCACTTCCATCTTGGTACACTCAAAACATTGTAATTGATAGGGTGACAAGCTCCGCCTTCTGGCTTCAGGCTAAAAAATGGGCCAAGCACTCTCCTGAGGTCTCTTGTTAATCAAAACTCCTTGGCTACATTAGACCCAGATATTTGATACTGGCCATATCCAGGCACTGGTATTGAATATCAAGGTATTCAGAACACCCAGAAGTTTTGTGGATGCCACCTGATATTTAGTGCTAGCATCGAATACCTAATCGGGCAAAGATGTGGTCTTACCTGTCTTGTTGGGTATGTGTACACCAGTGCTGAATATTGCCGGTGACAGCATTATGTTCCTGCTCTGCCCTAGACCACACTTACTGGACAGTGCGATGACAGTCACACTGTGCGATTAACTACTGCTGAAAAAATGGGGTAAGAGCAGTCAGCATAGTTTAAGTGGGCAGTAGCCTCTCCTACCTGCTTAAACCACACTGAATATCAACCCAACAAGGGCAAAAAAGTTAAAAATATATATTAAAAAGCAACCCCTTAATCATATTGGTAATGGTAGAGTAAATAATATATTTGGGAAAATGCTATTATTTTTACCTTTGATCTTGTCTACTATTCAGTTTCTTATGCCAAAATTATAATAAATTTTGTAGCACACTTTGGATGGCAACTGATCTTGCAGACTTACCTTTAAAATCTCATAAAGAATGTATATGTATACAGACCACCCATGGATATTTAGCACCTCTTACTGTCCATATAGCAGCACTGATTATTCATAAATTATTTCAAAGCTATGGCCAGCATTTAAAACAAATACCGACGACGGATTTTGAATATTGACCAAAAGTATGTAAGATAAGAGTTTGGCCTATTTATTTATTTATTTTTAAGTATTAACAATAAATCAAGAAATCTCTTGACATGCAAAAATGGAAAAGATTAGACATTGTTTTTCAATTCAAATCAACTATAAAATAATACATTTTTATCTCATCCATTTCAAGTCCGCAATGGTAGAAAAGAAACAAGGTACAATTTCATGAAATAATTTTTCACTAAATAAGCTTAGGTAATTGAAGAGACTCATAATATGCCTATCATAACCATTACGGTGTAGATGTAGATAATGCTGCTAGTTGTTGATTAGGGGTAACAACCATCTTTGAATCTAGAAAAGAACTCAAATGAGTTGGATCATAAAAAATATATTTAACTGAATTAATTTTTAACACACATTTACAACTGTAAGACCCTAGGACGGAGCTTTAGAAATGCTTGACGTCTCTTTTGTGTTATTCTAGCAATGTCAGGAAATATTCTAATTTTACTGTTCATAAAGCGTTCATCTCTATGGCGAAAAAATTGTTTAAGGATCCAATCCCTATCAGGTTCCAAAACAAAAGAGACAATTAATGCAGCTGGTGTCCCCTTCTCCTCTTCTTGAATTATTTGTGTTAAATTCAAAATGTCAAATGAAACTTCTGCTCCTTGTTCAATTTGGGCCAATCTTTTTTTTATTTTTTATTTTTCCTTCTTATATGGTGGTAAATAATACATTTTTGACACAGGTGGATAAGCTTGTTCAGGAATTTTTAGGATTTCTGACAAATATTTCTTGAACATTATTAATGAAGCCAATAATGTAGTTTTAGGAAAATTAATCAACCTAAGAGTCTTTGCTCTTAGTTGATTTTCCAAGTTTTCAGTCTTTTGGTGTAATAAAGCATTTTCTTTTATCAAATTAAATTGAGTCTGCTGACAAGATTGAGTTTGGCTTATTGTTCTTTAAAATATGAGATTTATTCCTCTATCTTTGACAATGGTCATTTCATCAATGTGCCCCCAATTCTGTCAGGTGGCAGAGCATTAGTCTGTCGTCCCCCATATTATACAGATCCTTCATCTCAGCCAAAAGACCCAAGAAGGGATCATTTCTAGATCATAGCTTTAACCCTCTCCTTGGATCTTTGCTCCTGTGTTTAAGGTGTCTGTGTGAGGGGGTTTGGGGGCAGGGGCATGTATTTGTTTTTGAGTTGGTTTTTTTTCCTATTTTGTCTGGGTTGGGATATGTGTGTGGGAGGGTAGTTTTTTGGGTGGGGATGTAATGGGGGTAGGTGCATATGTTCTTGGGCGGTTGATGGGGACCCATATAATAAAATAGCGTAACCTAACTAAGGGGGGTCTTTTACAAAGGTGCGCTAGTGTTTTTAGCATGCACTAATGATTAGCATGTGCTAAATTCTAGAGACGTTCATAGGAATATATGGGCATCTCTAATGTTTAGCACACGCTTGTTTTTAGCATGCACTGAAAACGCTAGCGCACCTTTGTTAAAGGAGCTCTAAATAAATACATAGGCTCAGTTAAACTGGGTATTTGCAGTATTTAATTTAGAATAAATGATAGAAGTGCATACTGTGTTTCCACAGTCTTTTATTTGTTTTTTATTTTATTTTTTTAGTTCTTTAAGGTTATACTGGGTAGACGCCTACTTTGATAAAGTTGAGCACAGTACATTTGAAGGTTTGGAGAGGCAGACTCTTAACCGCATAAGCCAGATGACTCATCCATTTGGTCTTACCATTTTTGGAGGTAATTTTATTTTTTATTATGGAAAAATACCTGCTATAAAGAATCATATACAGTATGTAACAAATGTGAACATTGCAAGATGCAGATATTTGACACTAGTTATCTTCTGCTCTGTTTATTTTTATAAGAAGAGTACTTTTGAAAGACATAGCACTAATTATTGTGCTTTGCAATGTCTGCATGTTACTTTTGTACCTTGAAGAAATTAAGGGGCCCGTTTACTAAGCTGCACTAAAGAGTGGACTGTGCTGTTTTTAGTGCATGGGTTTTCTGCACGCTGATGCCACTTTTAGTGTGGCAGTAAAATGGCCACAATTTCAACCTTCCCCTTAATGGCCTCATGCTAATTTCCCAATTAGTGTGTGGCCATTGGCGTGTGATCCCTTACCGCCACCTGTGATTTTCAACCAGTGTGCCGCTGCACATTGATGTGCCATGGATGGTCTGCAGGTCTGCCGCAGGACTCTCAGTGGTTGTGGTGACTGGCAGGGATCCCCAAGCCCTGTCAGTTGAAGATGTCCCTGAAGACACCCTAAAGCTCCTAAGCACAGCTCAGCAGTCAGCAGCTGCTTCCTGAGCTGCCGATGCCGGTACTCTGCGCATGCTCAGTTTTCGCATATGCGCAGAGTACCAGCGTCGGGAACATCCAAAAATTGTTTTTCTTCTCTGGGTCAGGGTAAGTAAAGTGTCAATCAAAGCTGTTGTTGAAGCGTCTTTCTCCTGCAGTTGCCTGCTGGATTTTTCTTCCTGTTTTTTTTTTCTCATTTCTTAGGAGCTCATAAATTTTTCTCTTGCCTTTATCAAATAATATTATAGACTGGGCATGTTGCTTCTCAATTTTCTCTCTCACAAACCTCCAACAAAAATGTGTGTGTGTGTGGGGGGGGGGGGGGGGGGGAGCAACTTGAGGGGGCAGAGCGAGAAGGGGGTGGAGAGGATATATATCCTTAAAACACTCATGGTGTGCCTTGACAATTGGTGGTGATGAGTAGGGGGCAACTCGAAGGGGGAGAGCAGAGCGAGAAGGGAGTGGAGAGGACATATATCCTTAAAAAACTTATGGTGTGCCTTGACAATTTTAGTGCCTTGTCAGTGTGCCGTGAGATGAAAAAGGTTGAAAATTTCTGTAGTAGGTGGTAAGGGCCCCTGCACTAACCCCTTGCTAATTGGGCAGGGTGTGACAATTTACCCATGCTACCTGATTAGCACAAGGCATGCTTACTCTCCGCCTTCAAACACACCCCCTGTGCTAAAAAATATTTAATATTTTTTAGCCCGGGATTGGCATGCACCAATCCCAGAACTACCGCAGGACTCCTGAATGCATCCCGCGGTAATGCCCTTTTAGTGTGTGGTAAGCACATGTTAGTGCTTACTGCTGTTTAGTAAAAGGGCCCCTAAATAATCATAATTTTATCTTTTTTTTTTTCAAAGTGAATTTTTCAAGTCAGGTTCAGCTCCATTCCACTGGGTTTGAGGCTATTTTATTTAGTGTCCTGGGGCACTGACTAGCTCTCCAGGTCAGGCACACCTGACCTGGGCCATAAAACAAAACATTCACTCACACACACAGTGATTGTCTTCCCTCACTCGAGCTTGTGCATAGGCTGGGGCCAAACTTACTCCGGTAGGCCATAGGGTAATACCACTCCAAGGATTATAATTTTATGCAATAGCAAACTTTGCGCCCCCCCCCCCATCCACCTCTGCACCCCTCGTCCACCTCTGCGCCCCTGTCCACCTCTGCGCCCCCCCATCCACCTCTGCGCCCCTCGTCCACCTCTGTGCCCCTGTCCACCTCTGCGCCCCCCCCAAATTGCAGAACTGGCTATAGCTGGGAGAGAGCCTGGGGGGGGGGGGCAATGCATTACTGCCCAATACATACACCCAAATTCTGTCACCCCAAAATGGAACAGCTCCTGATACACAAACTGAGATGTTCCTTTTTGGGGTGACAGAAACCATAACACGCCTACACAGGTACACATTAATCTCCCTCATCTTTTCCCCACAGAATCCGACAAAATCTGACACTTCACCATAAATGCACAAACCCTGGCACACTTTCTGAACACAGGCGCCTCTTCTTTTAAAGACTGCTAAATATGCATATATTAACGTGATCAATAAAACATTTGCCAGCTATCTTTAACCACTAGCCCTCCAAACACCTAAAACTTCAACATAGACATTTTCTTTCTACAGCAGTGCAATCCTGGCCTCACAGATCATAATATGTAAAATAGACATCAAAAGAAATAGAAGACAGTGAGAGCAGGAAACAACAGGTACTTGTGGGAAGCAAATCGGAAGGGAAATTTTGCAAAGAGCCCCAATCCTATTTGGGACAAACTTTCCCTACACATCTCTCTTGCACCAAGAAAGAGGGAGCCCCACCTATCTTGCTATTTTCCCATATTGGAGGGAGCCAGACAGATTTCTAGGGTCATAATTTCTGGAGATGGGCTTGCATCATCAGAGTGCCACTGATCCCCCCCCCCCCCCCAAGGATAGCCATTAGAATTGTTCCCTAATCTGCATGGCTTCCACCATGCAACAGTATCTAAGGCACTGGAGGGTCTATTCAGCCTCTGCCCAGGCAGGCAGTGAGTGAGTGCCAAGCCCTGAACCAGCAGCCCAGCTGGATCTGTAAACACCTTTGCCCTTTCTGCAGTCTGGTCGGACTCCCTGCTGCTCTGCTGGCACAGGCTGTCTCCTTTTGCATCAGCTGCTTGCCCTCCCATCCTGGGCTCCGTTCAGGGCTGTAAAACCAGGCAAGCAAAGGGGAGACACTCCCATGCACTTAAGAGGACCGCTACACACACAAAACCCATTATGGGGGGGGGGGGGGGGGGGGACGAATCAGGGAACTCAGTGCTGACTTCCTCTTTATCCTAGTCTGATTCTCTCTCTCTTCTTACCTCTCACTTTCTCTCTCCTCCCTTCCTTCCCTCCTGTGGTTTTTCCTAGAGTGAAGCTGCAAATCAGTTTCCTCCATCCGCTCCAAATGTTTCCTTCTACTGGGTCTTTCCCATGTGCAACAGAAGTTGCAAAAGAGGGAAGGACTCGGGGCTGGCTGGAGAGAGCCTGTTGCAATCACTGCAGACAGAGCTGGGTCCCCGTTTTACAACAGGCTCGCAAAATTTTTGAAAAGATAACAACCGGCTCTTGCGAGCCGGTGCGAGCCGGCTCCAGCACACCACTGGCTCTGGATTACATTTTGATATCCAACTCTTTTCAACATTTTCTGTTTTTTGTTTGTTTGATGGTACTTGCCTTTATTTTTTGTCTGGTATCCAGATATAACCTGCCATGGAATATCCAGTTATCCTGCGGTGGCTTGTGTACAAAAAGATGCTGACTGCTGTGCTGTTGTGGCTGAATATTGAATATGGATGTGGGCTGAATTCTGCCCTGCCTGCTCCCCACAAAATTCTATTGGGGACCCTTTTACTAAGCTGTGCAGGCGCCTACGCGGGCCCAACATGTGCCAATTTGGAACTACTGCCCGGCTACTGCTTGGCCTGGGCTGTAATTTCATTTTTTACATGCGCCCACTACACACGACGGAAAATTTACGGCATGCAGTGCTAACCTGGTGGTAATCGGCATTGTAGTGCACTGATGATTACCGCCCAGTAAATGCGTGAGACCATACCGCTAAGTGAATGGGTGGCGGTAAGGTCTCAGGCCCAAAATGGATGTGCGCCAATTTTCATTTGGCTGCATGTCCATTTTTGCCAAAAAAGGCCCTTTTTGTAGGTGCGCTGAAAAATGGACCTGCGTGCATCCAATACACGTGTCTACATCAATGCAGGCCACTTTTCGGCTCACCTTAGTAAAAGGACCTCTCAGTTTGGATGTTATATTCTACTTCTTTTTTTTTTTTAGCCTAGCTGTATAAATGTGTACATAATACAACCTACTCAGCATTGCTCAACTGTCTGTAGTATGCATCTCCTTGTATAATACTGAATTGCGCTGTCATTCATTCTAGCTTATGCTTATCTTACTGACTGGAGGTTGGGTGGAATAGTCCGAGTGAGAAAAACTGATGGAGGGGAAATGACCATAATTCGACGAGGCATTACAAACATTATGCATGTAAAAGCATTTGATCCTAATTCCCAAACTGGTGAGTAACTGCTACTGCAACTGAATGTAACTTGCATTGACCTACATCTAAAAAAAATGTGAACTAAATCCCAAATCCTCTCCCTTTTTATACTGAGCGCAGCGAATATGGCATTTTATGTTCTGCCCAAGAGAAAGCATTTGTAATCCTTTTGAATGTGTAAACACATTTTTACAGGTAGGCAGTGTCTCCAAACTTGGGAGAGAGAGAGTCTGGGTGAAAGCTAGGGAAGGTGTATGAAAGACAGACAAGCTGGGTGAATGTTGGGGGGGGGGGGGGGTATCAGAGAGAGAGGCTGGGTCAAGGCTGAGGAGGGAATATGAGAGAGAGAGAGAGAGAGAGAGACTGGATGAAGGCTGGGGGAGAGCATACGAGAGAAAGACTGGGTGAAGGCTGGGGGAGGGCGTATGAGAGAAAGACTGGGTGAAGGCTGGTGAGAAGGTATGAGAAAGAGAGAAGGCGGGGGGGGGGGGGGGGGGGGGGGGGGGGGGGGGGAGAATTCAGTCCATGGAGATATGTAAAACAAAGAAGCAATTGCCTCTTTGCTTCACCTGTCAAGAGGGTGCTGTCACGCAGTTGACAACCTGCTTTGGGAAGGGAGTCTGCTGGCTTCTGTTAGTGATTAGAAGAAGCACCTTAAGGGACTGATTTACTAAAGTTTCTTTGCCCAGTGACACAAAATAGGGAAAGAGTCTTAGTAAACCAGTTTCTGAAAGAGCTACTGCTGATCTGGGAGGGAGTCTCCTCCCAAATTCACTGAGGACAATATTGGAGGGATGGGAAAGGAGAATTGAAAGAGGTCTCAGTTGCTGATTCCTAAGTTTTTCAGCTGGTTCCTATAGTTCATGAAAATTTGTGGAGACCTGTTCTCTGTGCCCTCCCCAAGCGTATCCATTCCCCTCTTGAAAGCACCCCCCACCAGAAGAACCCCTCCACCTGCCAAACTGTAGGCAGCATCTATAGAATTTGAGAGTTTAGGCACCTAGTTTATAAAATTGTCACCTTAGGAGGAGCTCTATAAGTGGGGCCTTCTTTTAGGCACTCAAATGTCATGTGGTGAAAGCCTATCCTATAATGACTTTTGGGTGCACAGAGTCTGTTATAGAACTCTAGTATAACCTAGTATCAGCAAGCCTTACATTTAGGGACCCACAGTAGACCAGCTGTAGAGTAGGTGTAAGTGGGTGCCCTAATGTGGCAAGGGTGTGTGAAACTTACCCACACAGAAGCACCCACTTAGAGAACTGTCCCTAAAGACTAACCCTCCATTGCCCCAGGTACAAATAAGTACCTGTAAGCCGCATTGAGCCTGCCATGAGTGGGAAAGCGCGGGGTACAAATGTAACAAAAATAAAATAAAAATTCCATATAATAAATCGGCACTAAAATGAAATACTCCTAAATTTAGGTGTACTTTTTAGAATACACATATTTTCGTGCAGTTTATAGAATACTAGCCGTTGAGCCCGTAAAAACGGGCTAGTAAAGGAAGGGGGGGTTTGAAAGGTCCCTCCCGGATAGGTCGCCGCCCCCCCGGAGTCCCCTCCGCCACCCCTCCACCCGGGCCAGGTACCTGGCTTCACTATTCAAACCGCCGGAACGCAGCACACAGCTCATCTGAGCTGCCGTCGGCCTTCCTTCTTCTCTGCGTGTGTTCCGCCTTCGTGTGACGTAACGTCGGCGGAGGCGGGACACAGGCAGGTAAGGAAGGCCAACGGCAGCTCAGATGAGCTGTGTGCTGCGTTCCGGCGGTTTGAATAGTGAAGCCAGGTACCCGGGCCGGGTGGAGGGTGGGTGGCGGCGGCGACTCCAGGTGGGTGGGGGGAGCGGTGGCAAATGCGGTTCCCTCACTCGCAGGTGCACAGGTTCCCTCTCTGTCACACCCCCATCATCACATATTGACGCGGGGGCGGGACAGAGATGGTCTCTACTGCGCATTTGCGAGTGAGTACGCCTCTTGCCATTTATATGTTTGATGCTGGGTGCCCAATTGCACGACAAAATTTAGTCATGGGCAGTTATGCAAAGTAAAACTTGGTGTAAATGCTGATGCCTAAATTAGACATGGACCTGGTGTATTCTACAACAGCTCGCATAGATTTTAGAAAAGCCCACAACCCACCCATTCCATGCCTATGGCCACGTCCCCTTTTCAACTATGCAATTTAGATTTTACACGAATCACATTATAGAATACACGTAGACAGTTGTGCATGTAAATTGGCAATTATTGGCACTGATTGACTTGGTAACCAATTAAGTTGCGCGTTAAAAACCAGAATACAACTGGATTTGTGCACGCAACTTAATTCGCGTTATATAGAATCCAGGGGTAAATGTATGAAAATATGTGTCTTTAGTGATAGACTCCATTAGAACCAATGAAAGCAGCAGTAAATGCTGAATATTTTTTGGCTTGTTAAGAGCTAAGGCACTTCTGGAACTGGTCAGATGTACAGTAAAAGGAAAGAGAGAAGCTAAACAAGATGGATCTGCCTTACACTTCTGAATTGTCGTTCATAATGTAAGACAAGTTTATCTTTATTTAAAATGTCTACCCTACACCTACCAACAATTGTTTGTTCAAAGTGATTTACAATTTAACTTTAATAAAACCATATAAAAATTGATAATAATAAAAACATAACATAGGGCTCCATTTGCTATTGTGTTAACAAGGTAAATAACAGAAGCCCTATTATTCTCAGTGGGACCTATGTACTAACTATGTACTAAATTCAAATTAATACCTGTTAATATGTAGTAAACAGATCTCCTACTATATGTGGGGGATAATTTTATAAAGATTTTTCTGCATTTTACAAACAGAGAAGCGCTTTTATAGAGTTGCATGAGTTCATGAGTGCATATAAAGTATGTGCATGATGGAACGATGTGCACATGGGCATTCTTGGGCATGTAGCTTGGGTGGAAAGGAGGTGCAGCTATGATGTACGAATTTTATAAAATACACATGTACACACTTAGAATGTACATGCACACTTATACACCATTTTGGAGCAGGTGAAAATTAGTGCACTTAACCGGTTAATGCTGCTGAAAATGTCCACTTAGAGGGAGATTCTTTATATGGCGGCCTAAAAAATTGGCACTGAAACCAGAGCTGACTAACTAGCTTATTTTCGAAAGGGAAGGACGCCCATCTTCTGACACAAATCGGGAGATGGGCGACCTTCTCCTAAGGGCGGCCAAATCAGCATAATCGAAAGCCGATTTTGGCCACCCTCAACTGCTTTCTGTCGCAGGGATGGCCAAAGTTCAAAGGGGCGTGTCAGTAGTGTACCGAAGGTGGGACGGGGGCGTGGTTAAGAGATGGCTGACCTTGGCCGATAATGGAAAAAAGAAGGGCGTCCCTGACGAGCATTTGGCCCCTTTTTGTTCACGACCAAGCCTCGAAAAGGTGCCCGAACTGACCAGATGACCACCGGAGGGAATTGGGGATCACCTCCCCTTACTTCCCCAGTGGTCACCAACCCCCTCCCACCCAAAAAAAAAATTTAAAAACATTTTTTTTGCCAGCCTCTATGCCAGCCTCAAATGTCATACCCAGCTCCATCACAGCACTATGCAGGTCCCTGCAGCAGTTTTTAGTGGGTACTCCAGTGCACTTCAGGTAGGCGGATCCAGGCCCATCCCCCCCCCACCTGTTACACTTGTGCTGGTAAATGGGAGCCCTCCAAAACCCACCCGAAACCCACTGTACCCACATCTAGGTGCCCCCCGTTACCCTTTAAAGGCTATGGTAGTGTTGTACAGTTGTGGGTAGTGGGGTTTGGGGGGCTCAGCACCGAAGGTAAGGGAGCTATGCACCTGGGAGCAATTTGTGAAGTCCACTGCAGTGCCCCCTAGGGTGCCCGATTGGTGTCCTGGCATGTGAGGGGGACCAGTGCACTACAAGTGTTGGCTCCTCCCATGACCAAATGGCTTGGATTTGGCCGGTTTTGAGATGGCCGTCCTTAGTTTCCATTATCGGCGAAAACCAATGGCGGCCATCTCTAAGGGTGGCCCAAATGTTGAGATTTGGCCGTCCTTGACCGTATTATCGAAACGAAAGATGGCCGCCCATCTTTTTTCGATAATACAGTCGGGGACACCACTTTACGGGGCCGTGCTTAGAGATGGGCACCCTTATAGATGGGCACTCCCGTTCGATTATGCCCCTCCACGCTACCAGTATAGTAGAGGCTTAAATTTGTTACTTTTTTGGGTTTCTCACATAAGTACCCTGTTATAAAATAATCTTCTAAAAACGCCACAAACGCTATTTGAGCTGCCCCACTACCCTATTGGCTAGTCCTGATCTACCAAACCTAGAACAGTTTCACCTAGTTAAATTAGCCAAATTGGTATTTGCAATCATAGAAAATGTATTACATCAAATTCAGGAAAACACTGGGCTTAAACCATTGCATCACTGGAGCAACTTAAATGTAAGACACACTTGGCCAGTCATGTTTTCAGAATACCTACAATGAATATGGATGAGATAAATTTGCATGCACTACCTCCACTGTATACAAATCTATCTCATGCATATTCATTGTGGGTATCCTGAAAACCTGACTGGCTGGGTGTGTCCCGAGGACTAGGTTGAAACCCCCTTTTTTAAGTGAATACTTCCTATCATGTATTCAATATCTTGGATCATAAATGTTCTCAGTGTTGTCCTGCCACTCTCAGGGTCAGTCCTGAGTCCTATACCCTAAACACCAAACTGGCCAATACCAAGCTTAATTTTTGGTATTGTGTGGCTAGCATCTGTTCACGCTGGTTTTGCTTGTTATAGAGAAATATAATTAAGTACGTTGCATCCTTCTCATTCTCTCTCTCTTTTATATTTTAACAAGGTACGAACTATTGTAACAGGTCAACAAATCCCAATGGAGACTGCAGTCATTTTTGTTACCCGGTGCCTAATTTACAGAGAGTTTGTGGTTGTCCATATGGGATGAGGTTGGGTCCTAACCAGTTGACTTGTGTTGAAGATCCATCAAGTGAGCCACCTACGCTACAGTGTGGATCCTATTCATTTTCTTGCACTAATGGAAAGTGTGTTCCAACATACTTCCGCTGTGATGGGGTTGACGATTGCCATGACAACAGTGATGAGCAGAACTGTGGGTCACTCAGTAAGTAGTAAAACAAGATGAAATCTTTCTCTTTGATCATCTTAACATTGTTAAGGGATTTTTAATGCTGATAAAGTTAATACATTCTACTTGACCATTTCGGTGTCATTTTTTTAAGTTCTGCTTTGTACAGTCTGATTCCATAAGTGACATTGATGTGTTGTGGGGTCTGAAAAAGCAGACTCATGAAAGCATACTTGAATGACACTTTACGCAAATATTCAACATGGGGTGAATTTTAGAACTTCATAAAGAATTAAAATGGAATTGATCTGTATCACATAAGTTGTAATGTTTTTATTCAAGAAATAGCAATATAGCGGCCCTTTTACACACTAAGCAGTTAGCACCAGTGGCGTAGCTACAGGTGGGCGTAGGTGGACCGGGGCCCACCCACTTAGGGTTCAGGTCCGCCCAAGAGTAGCACATGTTTAGCAGTAGCTAGTGGGGACCTCAAGCTCCGCCAGCTGAAAACTCCCCCCTGATGGTAACAAAAACGCTGCTCTCCACGATTTTGGCACTTGCGCATGCTCAGTTTTCAGCACATGCCTGCTGCAGGCTGCCAAAGTGGAGAGAAGCATTTTCCCGGCAGCTGAGATATGTTTTTGGTGGGAGGGGGAGAACACTTGGTGCCCACCCACTTCTTGCCTAGGCCCACCCAAAATCTGCTATCTGGCTACACCCCTGGTTAGCACATTGGCATGACATAAGAACATAAGCATTGCCATACTGGGACAGACTGAAGGTCCATCAAGCCCAGTATACTGTTTCCAACAGTGGCTAATTCAGGTCACAAGTATCTAGCAAGATCCCAGAACAGTAAATAGATTCCAGGCTGCTTATCCCAGAATTAATCAGTGGATTTTTCCAAGTCCATCTTAATAATGGCTTATTGACTTTTCTTTTAGAGGCCCTTTTACTAAAGATTAGTGCGTGCTAACGGAATTAGCGCACACTAAATGCTATGATGTCCATAGGTATAAAATCGGCATCTTAGCATTTAGAGTATGCTTAGTACATGTTAAGCCTTTAGTAAAAGGACCTCTTAGAAATGTATCTAACTCTTTTTTAAACCCTGCTAAGCGAAATGCTTTACCACATTCTCTGGAAATACATTTTAGCGCTTAATTACACGTTGAGTGGAGAAATATTTTCTCCAATTTGTTTTAGCACATGCTAATTCAAATGCTAACTGCATAGTTTATTACAGGGTGGGAAATGGATGGTTAATTGCATGGACTTCACTTTGCAGTTAATGGTTAGGCACTGGAGGAGAGCTGACGTAAGCTCATTAGCATACAGTTATGAACCCAGCCAGCCATCCAGGGAGGCAGATCGACCAATTATTATATAGAGATAGGGTGCAGGGCAGATGTATGTGTAACTCCTAATTGCTGCCAATTAATGCTAACAATTGATTGTTATCACCTAATTAGGACACCTGTACAGAATTCCCTCCTTACTGTACATTATTACCAATACAGATAGTGCATCTGCACTTACCAACTCCTCAATGGGAGGAAACAAGTTCATCTGTGCAGAAAGTACATTTTCCACATGATAAAGTATTTTTCTGTGTGGTAGCTGTATGGGGAAAGGAGGGAGAGATGAAACTGAAATTAGCACACACCTTTCTCTGAAGTTCAAGGAGAGTTACATTTAGGTACATTACAGATTTTGGTTTGTACCTGAAGCAATGGAGGGTTAAATGACTTGCTCAAGATCACAAGAGTAGCAGTGGGATTTCAGCCCTGGCTTACCTTTTTCTCAGCCCACAGTTCTAACCATTAGGCTACTCTTTCACACCTTGGTAGCATCCTGAAGAGTTAGCAAACAGGTTTTGTACTTCTGCATGGTATTTTGTACATCTAAATATAAAACCTTCGCACACTGTAGTAAAAAAAAAAGGGGCCCCGTAGGCATGAATATTATTTAAACTTTCATGTAGATGGAAAATTGAGAATACATGATAGAAGTGCTAAGCTGTGCAATGCAATAGTTGCTGGGAAAAAAATCCACTGAAAAAAAAAGTTTAAATTTTTGTGAGTATGTGTTTACTCTCTGAGCTGCAGTGGTTATCTTAAAGACTTTCCTCTAGACTTTGCTTTTGGTCAGGAACAAAAAGAAAACAAACTGTGGTAATGTGGTTATTATTGGTCAGTTATATGGAGGACAATTTTCAGCACCATTTCTGTGTGTAAAATTGTGAGCCTTTAACATTTCTCCCACCCCTAATATGAGTATGATTATCTCTGCTGGTCTACAATCCTGCTTATAATCGAACGAGAAAAATGCCCAAGTTCCGACCTAAATCGGGAGATGGACGTTTATCTCACAAAAACGAATAACGCGGTATAATCGAAAGCCGAACTTGGACGTTTTCAACTGCACTCCATCGCGGAAGCGTACAAAGTTGACGGGGGCGTGTCGGAGGCGTGGTGAAGGCGGGACTGGGGCATGGTTATCACCCGAATAGAGATGGGCGCCTTTCGCCGATAATGGAAAAAAAGTATGCGTTTGTAGCTAGAATTTAGGGCAGTTTTCCTGGACCCTGTTTTTTCACGAATAAGGCCCCAAAAAGTGCCCTAATGACCAGATTACCACCAGAGGGAATCGGGGATGACCTCCCCTGACTCCCCCAGTGGTCACTAACCCCCTCCCACCACAAAAAATGATGTTTCACAACTTTTTATTTTCACCCTCAAATGTCATACCCACCTCCCTGGCAGCAGTATGCAGGTCCCTGGAGTAGTTGTTAGGGGGTGCAGTGGACTTCAGGCAGGTGGACCCAGGCCCATCCCCCCCTACCTGTTACAATTGTGCTGCTTAATGCTTAGTCGTCCAACCCCCCAAACCCACTGTACCCACATGTAGGTGCCCCCCTTCACACCTTAGGGCTATAGTAATGGTGTAGACTTGTGGGCAGTGGGTTTTGAGGGGGATTTGGGGGGCTCAACACACAAGGGAAGGGTGCTATGCACCTGGGAGCTATTTTACCTTTTTTTTTGTTTTTGTAAAAGTGCCCCCTAGGGTGCCCGGTTGGTGTCCTGGCATGTGAGGGGGACCAGTGCACTACGAATCCTGGCCCCTCCCACGAACAAATGCCTTGGATTTATTTGTTTTTGAGCTGGGCGCTTTCATTTTCCATTATCGCTGAAAAACAAAAACGCCCAGCTCACAAATTGTCGAATAAAACATGGACGTCTATTTTTTTCGAAAATACGGTTTGGTCCACCCCTTCACGGACCCGTTCTCGGAGATAAACGCCCATGGAGATAGACGTTTTCGTTCGATTATGTCCCTCAATGTGTGCTATAATATATCCACTACTGATGAACATTTTTTTATATAAGAGAAATGGATCCTCAGATAGCGAGCTATGGGTATACTTCAAACCCATAAAAACACCAAGCTCTTCACTGGTTCATTAATTTTTTAATATGCATTTTCGTATGGCTTTTCATCCCTTTAATATTAATTTTTAAAACCGTTAGTAACTTCTTTTAAATATTTTAAGTTATTTTGAAAATATTTAAAAGAAATCACTAAAAATTATAAAAATTAATACTAAAGGGATGAAAAATCATATGAAAATGCATATTAAAAAATTAATGAACCAGTGAAGAGCTTGATGTTTTTATGGGTTTGAAGTATACCCATTGTTCTCTATCTGAGGATCCATTTCTCTTATTATTGCATGTATTTTCAGTACTGCTATTTATTATAGTGTCATTACTATTCTTTCTGCTGACTTTCTACAGTGTGAGTAAATGTGCCTTTATTGCTCATAAGTGCTCTCTAGGGTAGACTACGTAACAACAAGAAGAGTTCTTGTATAATAAAACTGTGCACATTGGGTCAGATTTAGTAAATCACCTTTGGGTAAGACGTTGGCTAGTTTGGGTTTTAACATTCTGATGTATGCTGATGATATAACAGTTTTTGTTCCTTTTGAAGGACATCTTTTGAATTTGCTCCCCATTGCATACAGGGTGATTGATATAACAGAAGGATGGGCAACTATTTAGGTTTAAAAATGAATAAGGATAAAATGAAGTTTATTATGTTTGGGAATACATTTAATATGGGTAATAAGGATAATTTATGCATTGATAATGTTAACTTTCCATTGGAATCCTCCTTAGAATTTTGGGAGTGATTTTTGATAAATATCTCTCATTTGAAGAGCAAGTGCAGTTTGTAGCTAGCAAGGTGTTTAGAGTATTATGGAAACTACATCATATAGGGTCAAGTTTTAGCCAAGAAGTGTTAGATCAATTGTGCAAACTTGATGGCATTCTTGGCTGTTAATCTTTCTGCTCACTATGGGGTCCTTTTACTAAGTTGCGGAAAAAGTGGCCTGTGGTAGTGTGGGCGCATGTTTTGGGCACACGCTGGGTCATTGTTTTACTGCAGCTGGGAAAAAAAGCTTTTTTTAATGGGCCGGGAAATGGGCATGCACTGAAATTAAAACTAGCACATGCCTATTTACAGCCTGAGCCCTTACCGCCACCCATTGACCTAGCAGTAAGGGCTCACACACTACCTGTGCAGTAACTATACAGCACATGACAACTGCAGATTACCTCTGAGAATGCCCCCTGTGGTAGAATACAGACAATTATTTTCTACTGTGGGATTCATCATGCACCATACTCAAAATTATCACCAGGCATACGTGCTAGCCTGGCGGAAGTGCTGATATGGCATGTGCTACCCTTCCCATGCCTTAGTAAAAGGGCCCTTATAAGATTTGTTTACAGGTCGTTATAGAATAGTGCTTAGTTAATTGATTGTTAGCACCCAATTATTAGCACTAATTGGCCCAATTTACACACGTTTCAAAATAGTGTGTTATTTATATTATTCCCCTATAAATGCCCCCACATTAATTCTGCAATATCTGGTTTATTTATTTGGATTTTGCTCACACCTTTTTCACTAGTAGCTCAAGGTGAGTTACATTCAGATGCTTCTCTGTCCCAGGAGGGCTCACAATCTAATGTTGTATCTGAGGCAATGGAGGGTTAAGTGACTTGCCCAAGATCACAAGGAGCAGCAGTGGGACTTGAACCAGCCACCTCTGGATGTCAAGACTGGTGCTCTACCCACTAGGCTACTCCTCCACATGGTTAGCATGTACTAATCATAATGCTTTAGCCAAATAACATGGGAAAACCTACTTTCAGCCAATGACATGCCCCTTCAAAAAATGTTTCTAAAAATCAGTAAAGCACAGGTTAGAGTGTGCAAACAGGTAAAATGCCACAAAACGCTTTAGTGCAGTCTGCGGTAGCCTTTTAGTGTGTGCTAACTGTACTTTAAGGGCTTAACATCTTTTAGTAAAATGACCCCTATGTATATCTCTCTATCTGTGCAGGGAATGGTGCATTCTAGATGTTACCGCACTGACATTGTGCTGTTTTCTTCTCTCTTATACAGACAATACTTGTTCTCTTTCTGCATTTACATGTGGTAATGGGCAATGCATCCCAGGACTCTGGCGCTGTGATAGGCATAATGATTGTCTCGATGGGACTGATGAACAGAATTGTCCTACTCAAGGTCCTAGCTCCTGTCGGTCAAGCATGTATACTTGTGCTAATAACAGGTGCATTCCTCGCATCTGGCTCTGTGACACAGATAATGATTGTGGCGATGGATCGGATGAAATAAACTGCAGTAAGTTACTGATTTCCAAGAACATTTGATAATGGTATTCAGTGAAAAGCAGTAGTAGATGAAATAATTATAGAATGATGGTAGGGTTGAATACATCTACTGTAGTATTATGATGATAAAGGCATCTGCCAAATAGATGTTTTCATCACCTTGTTCATTCAGCTTCCATCACTAAATTGACCTAAAAGATATTTACCTAATTTGACTGAGCACACTGGGTAAGCCAGGTTATTCATATGTGCCAAAAAAGACTATGTTTATATCTTGTATGAAAGACCTGGGGCAAAGCCAATGCTATTTAATCCTGATAGGATGCCATGTGGCATTCCTATCATGTACTTATTTTTAATAATTTAGGGGTCCTTTTACTAAAGCTTAGTGTATGCAAATAAATATTAACACATATTCTATGGGCCATATGGCACTTAGTGCATGCTAATGCCCATTAGCATGTGGTAAGCTTTAGTAAAATGGATCCTTAATTCATTATGACATCTATTAAGGATGGGGGGCGTTATCAATGTGAGTTACTGTTAAGTCAGGTTATTTTACCATAAATTGGGTGATTTTAGCACAGGGTCTCATTGCATAAAATGGAACCCTGTGCTAAAATAAGTCAAGTTATTTTAGCACAGGGTTCCATTTATGCAATGAGACCCTGTACTAAAATCACCCAACTTATGGTAAAATAACCTGACTTAACAGTAGCCCACATTGATAACTTCCCCCCTTTAGTGTGAAGTCTTTCAGCCTCTGGTAACCAGAGCTCATATTGTGATGTCATAATGCCTCATTCCACCGATGCCTAAGAGTCAGACTCATGGCTTGATTGCACTATACGTGGCTCCTTTTTACTACATATAGCAGTGACTTTGATTTCAATTTCTAGAGACATTTTTTTTCTTTAATTAAGGGGGTTGGAGTTATCAACATGGGTTACTGTTACGATGTGTAAATTTACTGTTAACCTGGATTGTTAGTAACTAGGTCTCATTGCATAACATAAAGTAGGACCCTGTGCTAAAATAACCCGACTTTTGGTAAAATAACATGACTTAAATGTAGCCCACATTGATAACTTTCCCCACTTAATGATGCAAAAACTAATGCACGTTAGATGCAAAACATCTTCAGGAACTCCTGGGGTCATTCTCAGTACTTTTTGGAGGGCTGTTGCATAGTTAACACAAAGCAAAGCTTGCTACTGCTCATTAATGGCATGGCAGATAATTTGAAATTGAGTTAGGTAAAATAAATTGTCTTTATTTGATATATTGCCTGTCAGAGGCATCCAAGCAGTTTACACCAACTAAAAATCAATTAAAAATAAAATAAAAACCACATAAGAAGGCCAAAATTACAATACAAATTCTATCACAAAGCTCAAGACATAATTAAAACTTAAAACACCAATCAAGGTATAAGAATAACCACAATTACAACATTAAAACCCAAACTAAGAAAATAAGACATAAAAGGAAGGCAAGATGGTACACAACAACAAAAACAACAACAACAACAACAACAACAACAAAAGACAGAAAAGCACAACAAACAATTGACCTAAAAATACCAAATGATTAGTCCCATGAGGTATGCCACATTATTTTGGGGGGGAACACTAATGTGAAATAGTATGTCTTCAATGCATCGCTAAAGTGATTATGAAAATTCTCGGAATGAGTATAATATAGAACGGTAAAGCATTCTAAAGTGTCTGAGCAACAGGGCTAATGCAGATATTTTATGAACCATCCAACCGCACTTTATAGTGGGAGAGAATAACCAACAGGTACTGTTGTAAGGCATAGAGAAAAAGTGTATGTGTATAGTGTACAAGAATATTGAAAACAAATGCCTGATGTGCAATGACCAAAATTTTAAAAGGAATGCGATATGTAATAGGTAACCAGTATTCTTGAATTAGCAAAGGAGTAACCCTATCAAATCATTTTCCCCTAACAGAAGTTAGCAGCTAATGTGCATAATGACCTATGTGTTAACTGCAAAGTTCATTCCAAACCTCCTAATGATAATTTCAATATTCAGGGGTACATTCAAGAACGGTCGCCAAAAGTTAGGTGCCAAAGTTATGCACATAAGTGCATGCATTCTAGAACATGTGTGCCCAAGTTATGGGCATGCCCTTGACCTGCTAATGCCCCTCCCCAGTCCATGCCCTCCTTGCAATTAAGCACTATGGATTTTGCACTCATATGTTATAGAATATTGATTAAAGTCAATTGTGTGCGCACAACTGCTAATTGGTTTAATTAGAGCCAATTAACACTACTTAGTGCCAAGTTTTTCTAGTTATCATCAACTACCAGCTCATTATTATATAAAGTTATGCACGCAACTGACTGCATTCTATAACTTGTGCAGGCAACTTTGCATGCTAAGCAGAAAGTTGGGAGCCCAGTTTATAGGATTTGGGGTAAAGTTATGGGGTAGACATGTTAGTCCACTTTTAAAGATAATAAATAGAAATAAAACAAAACATCGAAAAGAAAATAAGATGATACCTTTTTTATTGCACTAAATAAAATTTTTGATTAGTTTTTGAAGATAACCCTTCTGATCTGAAAAAGAAGGGTTACCTTCGAAAGCTAATAAAAAATGTATTGTTAGTCCAGTAAAAAAGGTATCATCTTATTTTCTTTTCTATGTTTTGTTTTATTTCTATTTATTACCTTAATTTAAGCATAATTGTTTATCACAGCTATCTTTGCCCACTAACTGTTAACACACTGCATTAAAAGTGGCACCATGTGAACCGCTAGCATGCACCAATTCCCCTGTTAATCAGATAATGTAACTCGGGGGCTTTTTAACTAAACCATTAAGCGCTAATGCTCACTTAATCTGGGAAAAAAGGCTGGTAATTTTCCCTTTTGCATGCACTATTTTTCAAGGTGGCATATCAAGGACAGAGAATGGGCATGGAAGCACTATTTAGATAGCACAAATTAGCATGAAACCAACTGAATAAAGCAGGGTTAACATGGGAGCCCTTAGTGCTTCCTGAATAGGAGGCAGTAAGGGTTCCCATATTGATTATTTGCAGTTGCCACATGCTAATGACAACATTAGCACACAATCTGAAAATAAAAAGATTTAAAATGCCCTAGTTTATGGATATGGTAGAAATGGATTTAGCGCATCCTGATGTGGGACTTTCCCACATGTTAAGAATATTTTATAACGCATTTTAGTGCAAGGGCCCCTTAGTAAGTCAGCCTCTAAATGTAAAGCATAACAAACCCATTGATACTGAAGAATATATTAACATTTTCAGTTCTCAACAAGCACCACCTTTTTTTATTAAAGTTTATCTTCTAAAAGATGGTGACACAGAGCAACTTATGAAGCCATCACAATTATAATTAGGGTCCCACTTCCTCAAGAGACTCTATAAATGTTTGTTAATTTTATATGATTGTGCTTGGGGATTTGAAAGACCTGGCACTCAAACATCTAGGGAGAATTTGTTTCTTTACAGATGAGTTTCATCTTGATTGGCTCTTATATTAGCCTGCTGTTTGTTTGTTTTTAGAATAAAAACAAATGCAAGAAAAATATGTAGACACTCCTGAGGACTTGGGTCCATGATTATAAATAAGTACGATGGTTCCATGAGTTGCTCTATAAAGACTGCCACTTATGATAGGAGAAAACATGTAGTAGAGGGTTTTTTTTTTTGGAGAACTGGTATTGCTTTTCAGAATATGTACGTTTTAGAGGGTAGCTATTAAAGCCATTTCTGCAGGTAAAATGGCGCTTTACCTGGGGACATGGACTTTTATAAAATTGCTTGTCCAATATGGACTAGATTCAATAGATAGCACCCAAATTTGGGTACCAAAATAAATCCGTGTGGAGTGCTATTCTGTAAATGGTGCTCCGAGTTGCGTGCTATTTAAAGAATAGCAAGTAGGTCTGGGATCCACACCCAACTTTGGGCACGAGAATTTACACCAACTGAAATGTGGTATAAATCTGCTGTGTAAGTTAGGCACTGATGCTCCAAATTCTATAATACTGCACACATCTTTAGTGAATGCCCCTGAACCGTCCATGCGCCTTCCATGGCCTCGCCCCCTTTTCAGATGCACGTTAGAAGATTTACGTGTGAATCTTTATAGAATAGCGCCTAGCAAGATGCATGTGCATATCCTAATTGGAGCCAATTAACTGCAACAATTGGTTGTTAGTACCCAATTATTGCTAGTTATCAGCATGTTAGGGCCCCTTTTACCAACTGCAGCAAAAGGGGGCCTGCAGTGGTGTTGATGCATGTTTTTGATGCGCGCTGAGATCTCCTTTTACCGCACCTGGCAAAAGGTAGGTCTTTCTTTTTTTAAGAAATGGTCATGTGTCAAGTGAAGCACTTGCCGCATAGCCATTTTGGGGGGAGCCTTTACCACCACCCATTGAGGTGGCGGTAAAGGCTCCAGTGCTAGCCTGGTGGTAACCGGGCAGTGTGCAGCACTGCCGATTACCGCCGGGTACACACCTGTGCTACAAAAAGAAATATATTTTTGTAGCGTCGGATATGACAGTGCACTGGGGGTGGGAAGTACCACCAAGCTACTGTGGTAGCCCAGCAGTACTTCCTTTTTAGCAGGCGGTAAGCCCACGTTGGACTTTGTAAAAGGGGCTTTTACTGAATTAAAACATGTGCACAACTTGGATGCATGCTCAAATTTAGGCATGTAATTTTGTGCATCATATATAGAATCCAGGGGTATGTGGATAAAAACAAGTGTATAGTGCCATTTCATGGGGTGGCAAGACATTCCTAGTGGTGAAATTGGGGTGGGGTTTGAAATACTCGCAGACCTTTTGAACTTTCAAATGTATGTGGATTTTTTTGAATCAGCTGGCATATACCAAATATGGTAAATAATTGAATTAATTGCCTTATTCTCTGAATCTGATAACAAGAATTTAAGAACTGAGCTACAATGCAACAACTGTTTTATGCTAGATTTTACAGGGACATGTGAACCTGGTCAGTTTCAGTGTCCAGACCATCGTTGCATTGATCCATCATACGTCTGTGATGGGGATAAAGATTGTATGGATGGAGCAGATGAAAATAATTGTGGTAAATGATTTTATTCTTCATTGTAGTCTCTCTTTAACTCTTTTGTTCATTGCTCAATCAGGCCCTTAATCTGTATTTTGCACAGGGCTAGGGATGTGCATAGCAAAACTTTTACAGTTAGTTTTGCATGAGTTTGAGAAAGTTTTGTCAATTTTCAGATTCTTTTAGTTCATTTCACAAAATAGAGCATGTAACATTTGATTGATGCTTCTAAAATTAAAGGTAAGCACATTAAAAAAAGCTTTGCACCCACTAATATGGCGATTTTATGTTCATAAATTTGACTTAGTGCACATTCCTTATGCACATAAAATTAACAAAACAAATGCCCATTAATGAATGCAAGATTCCTAGCAGAGTTCCTGTTTTGTCTCTGGCAAAATATGTTTCTTTCTTGTGGAATTAGCTGGTCTTCACCATAGGCACCAACATTTCAAACATAATACACACTAATTGTGCCAGACACAGAGCTGTGGGGCACCTTTGAGGGCACTGCAGTGGACCTTACATAAAAGGTCCCAGGTACACATCTCACCATCACCCCCTTATATTGTAAGGGGAGCCTTCCAAAACCCACCAAAAACTTACTGTACCCAACTATACACCACTACAACAGCCCTTATGGCTGCAGGTGTCATCTATATGTAGATACAGTAGGTTTTTCGGTGGGTTTTGGGTGGCTGACATTTTCCACCATAAGTGCAACAGTTAAAGTGGATTATGGGCCTGAGTCTCCTTCCCCACAGTGCACTGCACCGGCCACTAGGCTACTCCATGGACTTGCTTGCTGCTGTAATAGGACTGGCCATAACATCTGATGCTGTCATAGAGGCTAGTATATGCTGTTTTATTCACATCTTTGGGGAGTGGGAGGGGTCAGTGACCACTGGGGGAGTAAGGGAGGGTAATTTTCTTTATTCCTTCAGTGGTCATCTGGTCATTTATGGCACTGTTTTGTGACTTAGTCTTTATTAAAAGAGGTCTAGACCAAAACATGCAACTTTTAGACCTGGACAATTTTGTTTTGTTCCACTATGGCAGAAAAACGTCCAGGTGTTAGGAATACCCACATCCCACCATTAACACACCCCTGACTTGCCTCCTTGTGAATCTGATGCAGTGCTGACAGCGTGCGTAGAAAAATGTCTAAAAATGGGTTACAAATATAGTGATTTAGACGTTTTGGGAAGAAAAACATCCAAATGGCATTTTATACCATTTGTAGACATTTTTTCTCTTTTGAAAATGAGCCCTATAATAACCTATGGAACTTTGTAAGTCTAAATGCTTTGAAAATGAGCCCCATTATGGTGTAAAATAAATAATGCATGAAAGATTTTTAATTAGAAAGATAAACAATGTATTATAAGTTGTAACAAATAACATCTATACAAATGCACATATAGCAGTGTAAAAACAAATAGAACATTGATTAATAAAGCCATAATTAATAAAAACATCTCTGTTTCCCCTGCCCCTTCATAGGGCTCTTGGCTGTACTCCTCCAGTCTTAACCTGCTTCTCTGGGATGTAGGAATTTTACTCCTGGGACTACACTCCATTCTCCTGTTGTCTTATCTTAAACTTGGGCTGCTATTAAGACAACTCTTGTCCTCTGGACTTTGAAGTTGGGTAGCACCCAAATTCTCCTGTTTTCATTTGGTATGGGCCTTGGTCAGTATCCAGCTCCCACTGACATTTAGAGCTCTGCCTTGTCAGCTTGGCAGAAAGTGAGAATAAAGAAAGATACTTGCTCTTCAAAATCACTCTCTTGTATAATCTCAGGAAACCTTCTAGCTCCTTCCCTGTCATTTGTGCTGGGAAGCCAGCTAGAAAATTCCTACTCTCTTATACTTTTAGCCCCAGGCAAGTGGTATCCCTACATGCCACTGACTTGCTAAGGCACTAACAGCCCATTTTTGAAAGAGAAAAACATCTAAAAAGTGGCATAAAACAGCATTTGGACATTTTTCTCACAATACGAAGCATAAAACCTAGTTTGAAATGGTATTTTCAAAAAAGAAAAAAATGGACGCTTTTCTTTTTTCGAAAATGGCCTTCCTTCCTATTTGGATGTTTTGTGCAAAATGTCCAAAGTTGGACTTAGTTCTATTCTATTCTATTCCTGTTCTTATATCCCACCTAAATCAACCAGGAATCAAGGTGGGTTACATCCAATTAAGACAACTAAAAATATCTTTGCACATACCCTATACATTCTCCACATATTTACTAAATAAGTAAGTTTTCAATGCTTTTCTAAATATCATATAATTGAAAAGTGCCCTTATCTGAACTGGTATAGACCTTACTAGACTAAAAGTTAAAGATTCTTTTATGGCTATGTTTAAAACATACTTGGTTAACAGAAGGACTGCCCAGCGAAAGTAAAGTACCAAATCGTGAGGCAGAATGAACAGTCGGAAAAGCAAGTAGTGAAAGAAGAGCTTGGGGAAAACAACCATTAATTATCATTAAGACTCAACATGCCATCTTAAATTCAACATGGGCATCCACAGGTATCCAATGTAGATCTCTCAATAATGGAGTCATATCGAAAATGCCCCTAAATGTAACCCTGGGAAACCATTTTATCTGTGCATTCCAGTGGCAGCCACACTACTCTACAAAGGTGTGAACAGCTCTGTGATCATTTGAGCATTTGACCATCATAAAACTTATTTATTCTTTAGAGGATCTTACTATTACTAATGTTAATGTTATTAATTGTGAATTTTGGTCTAGTGCATTCCAGGTGTATGCAAGGCTGTACAGGGAAACATGGAAGTAATTTTCACAGCTCTGTGGTCAGTTGGACTTTGCACCAATTTTGAAAGGGAAAGATTTTCTCATTGAAAATTGCCCAGAAAAAAATGCTCACAAAAATTTTTGCTTGCTTTTTAATATGGATACTTTTCCTTAAAAAAATATTGATAATGCAAAACTAGACAAGTTATTGCCAACCCTGACCAAACTCTGCCCCTGGCCTGCAGGTACAAGTTTGCATGGTGTTAATTCCCATACATTCTTTTACCCAAATAAAGTGTGGGCATTTTTCAGAATGCCATGTAGCCATTTATCCAGGAAAATGGCTTTTGAAAATTGTCTTCCAGATATACAATTTCTTCTCCTTGGAGCTTACAGCCTGATCAAGACAGATAGAGACAGCAGGCCACTGCTGAATAGATTTAAAGTAGCTAGGACTTATTTAAGGAAGGGGCAACTAACTGAATGTCATCAAATTTGATATATGCATCTAGAAATATTTCAAGGGGAACTGTGGTTGTGTAAATTGCTACTACTTAGACTTTTATTTAATAGGCTTATAGTAGATTGTCAACCCGAGTTCTGTCTGAGATAAGCAGAGAAATTCACTGACTGAGCACAGACTGATGAATCTGTTGCATGAACAGGAAGAACTTAGGCTCAGTGTACTTGTATCTATTGAAAATGCTAATTAAATATCTACTTGTTTCAGCATACAACTGCACAGCCTTTCAATTTAAATGTGCAAGTGGAAACCAATGTATCAATACTTACTACAAGTGTGATGGAGTTTTTGATTGCAGTGATCACTCAGATGAGATTGATTGTCGTAAGTATTGCAAAACGTAACAATTATATTTAAGTGTGAAATACTATCACTATTAAGTAAGTTTAAACAAACCAGTTTCAAGCAGTGGATTAAAAGTTTTTTTTATTTGATCTTAGGTAATCTTTCTATATATATCTGCAAATCCATCCCTGAAAATGTCTTTTCCCTCTTCTCTCCTGATACAGACATACAGACACATTCACATATGCATAAGTACCTGTGGAGACATATATGTAGACAACACACATACAAACACACACAACCCAGAGATACGCACACAACCCACAGATACACACACATAAAAAAAACCAGACATATCACACTCACACACAGACACGGAAACCCACAGACATATCAGACATGGGTGCATGTGCACCGATTGAGGGCTGAATATTGACACTTAACTGGTTAACTTCTGGCACTGCCCATGGACCACCCAGTGATTAGCCAGTTTTGGCTTAGACAGATAGTGCTGATATTCAGCAGCACTATCCAGTTAAATACCACTGAATATCAGCAGATAGCCCCACACGGGTGATTTAACCAGGCAGGAGCCTCTCCTACCTGGTTAAATTGTTTAGTTTGTTGAACCTTGTGTTTTTAGATGACAAGGAGAGGGTTTAAAGGCTGTGAAGAGCAGAGGAAAAGGCTATTTGGCTCATCTAAGTTCTATCCTGCATCATTGTCTTTGGTGGTATTAGCAAAGGGTCATCAATCTCCCATGATGCTGACCATCAATAAAAGCCATCAAAATCCAGCTTTGAAGGGGTATACAGAACACTGCCCCTCACCCTTAAGGATAGTCCCACCCAGGTAGGAAGTGAGATGGGAGGGTTGGAGTCGAAGGTGCAGGAACCAGGAAGTATAAAATGTAGGGCCAGACTGGTGATAAGGAGGCCCAGGGAAAGCAGAACTAAAGCCCTAGCATGTGCCTCTACAACATATGTCTAGGGACCGTGACTTGGCTGAGGTAAGCCAACTTTTGTTTTGATTTGATACTTGTAAGCCTTGCTCTGGGGTCTGGCTGGAGCCAGGCCTGGAACTCAGAGAGAGAGAGAGAGAGAGAGAGAGAGAGAGAGACAGACAGACAGACAGACAGACAGACAGAGACAGAGAGTGAAAGTAAAGAACTTACAGGCTGCATTTGAGATGTGGCAGCCAACAACCTCAGATTGTATTTGGGCCCTGTCAGCCACAGGCCCTGGTTAAGATTGTATTTGCTACCCCAAGGGACTTTTCACCTTGTGTTCCTGGCCCTGTGACGTAACAGGCCTCAGTTTTTTGGTTAATAAAGCAATTGCTTCAGTTTTACACCTTCGTCCGGCTGTGTTATTGTGCAGGCCCACCCTCAACCCTCACTCGTGGTATCAAAGTCTCAATCATTTTGGATTGCAAAAGATCCTATGCCTTCTACTTAGAGAAGACTATAGCCCTTACAGTGTCCATCCAGTTATTAGTTTCTTTTGATCCCAGTAAAGCTGGGACTGCCATTGCCAAGCATATACCATCCAGCTGACTAGCAGACTGCATCAACTGAATTACTGGATCTATTTTGTTTTGGTTGAACTAGATTGTTAAGGCATGTGAATAACTGTTGCTAATGATTAATTTCTGTGAGTTTAATCATGCCAGTTGATATTTGGTGTTAAAAAGCCTGTTTTTTTTAAAACAAATTTTCTTTTAGCTACCAGACCACCTGGGATGTGCCACCAGAACGAGTTCCAATGCCAGTCTGATGGAATTTGCATTCCTGACAGCTGGGAATGTGATGGGCATCCTGACTGTGTGGATGGGACGGATGAACATCACACTTGCCCCATCAGAACCTGTGCACCATCTCTCTTCCGTTGTGACAATGGAAACTGTGTCTACCGTGCTTGGATATGCGATGGGGACAATGACTGCAGGGACATGAGTGATGAGCGAGATTGCCCAACTCAACCTTTCCACTGTCCTAGCTGGCAGTGGCAGTGTCCAGGCCATAGTGTGTGTGTGAACCTCAGCAAAGTGTGTGATAATAACCCTGACTGTCCCAATGGGGCTGATGAATCCCCACTCTGCAGTAAGTTTTCTTTAACATCTATCGTAAAATGTTCTTGCAAATTTTATTTTTATGAAATGCAGGACCAACAGGAACCGCTGTGCTGTTACTGATCTTATATTACTGTCTCCTGAAATAATAGTGAAGCAGGGGAAGGAGTATTATTATAAAATTTAGAAACACATTTAAAGTACAATAGTTGGATATTTTAGGTATAATTATAACCAATGTGTTCTACATAGAAATGTAAAAAGAATGTGTGTGGCTCATATTTCGATTTATGCAAGCTGGAGATTTATCAATGAATGCTAAAATCAATGAATGATTTTTATCTATACTGTTTTCCTCTAAGTTTGATCAATATAATCAAAAGGTGCTGGAAAAACTAGTAACCTGAATTTGTGCTTACTGTGATTTTTCTAATCAATCTAAACTTAATCTGTTTTTCTTTCCTTCCTCTGTTTAATCAATGCAAACTTTCAGATGAACCTCAACCAGGTATGACTGTGAAATCTGTTTCTTTCCAAATTCATAAAAATGTCTTGGGGTATAATCAGTACTGTTGGCTAATTCTGCTTCTTACTAATTATATATGTTTTTTTCTGAGTGGCAGTTATTGGTTATAATTCACAACCCAAATATAGGTCATGTGGTTCATATCTATTTCTGCTCTGATATTTATACCAGATTAACCCCCTCTGTTTACTAAGCCGCGCAGTAATGCCGACACAGCCCGTTCAAAGTGAATAGGCTGTGTCGGCATTACCTTACTGACAGCTGCTAGCACAAGTTAGTAAACAGGAGGGTAAGGGAAGACTATAGTTAAGATGTATTATTATACCACTAACTTGTGCTATTTTAGCACGGGTCCCATGTTATGCAATAAGACCTAGTTACTAATAACTGGGGCTAAAAGTAAAATAGCCCATTTTAACAGCAGCTCACATTGGTAACAGACTTTGTTAAAAATTCAGAGAATACATTTATTTATTTGGATTTTGCTCATACCTTTTTTCAGTAGTAGCTCAGGGTGAGTTACATTCAGGTACACTGGTTATTTTTCAGTTCCTGGAGATTTCACAATCTGATTTTGTACCTGAGGCAATGGAAGGGCTAATTGACTCGACCAAGATCCCACCTTCTACTAGTCCCCCCCCCCCCCCCCCCCCCCCCACACACACACTTTGACATCACCAATGAGAGGAAATAGTGGGCTGGAAGCAATTTTTTTTGCCCCTCTATATCTGTGTCCTGTGTGTCTGCTTCTCACACAAACCTTCCTACAGTTCTGGCCACAGTTGTGAACTGAGGACTTAGCATAGTGGTGTTGATTGTTCATTTTGATTTGCAGCCTGTATTTTTAAGCCTTCTCAGCATTTGTTTATTTCTGTTTTATTTTGCTTGTTACCCCAGATCAGGAAAGTTGCTCTGATAGTAATGCTGGCTGTACACATTCATGCCTTCAAGGACCCTTTGGAGCTCAGTGTGCATGTCCAATGGGTTACCAGCTTGCAAATGACTCCAAAACTTGCATTGATATCAATGAGTGTGAACTTCTAGGCTTCTGCAGCCAACGATGTTATAATGAAAGAGGATCTTTTAGGTGTTACTGTGATGATGGATACCTTATAGAACCTAATGGAAGGACTTGTAAAGCAGCAGGTGAGGAATACATCTTTAAAATTGTGAGGATAACTAAAGTAAGTCAACAGCAGCATTGTGTATCTGTTTATCTGACTTTAGCATATTTTCTTAAAGCTCATTGGTATAGTAAAAGAGATGAAGATACATTTAGTGGTATGTCTACTAAAAGGCGCTAGGAAATGGGCTTAGTGGGTAATAATTTGGAACTTTCTGGCACGTCCAGGAAATAGGGCATTTCCAAGTATTTCATTTTCAGGTTCTGCGTACACATAACCTGAAAAAAAGTGATGCAGGAACACTTACTGCCTCCTAAGTAGGAGTCCCACGTTATTGACTCAATAACCAGTCAGCGCATGCAAATGTCAATGTGCTAGTTGTATAGCCTGACATACCATTCTCCTCCCCTGATACACCCCTCCAAAAAATAAATATGAAAATACAAATAATGTGTGCTTAGCATGCACAAAAACATTACTTACCGCAAAACACTTTAACATGCTTTGTGGTAAGCCTTTCATGAGTGCTGAGCGAGTGTTAGGGCTTAATGGTATAGATCCAATATATCACACCTAAAAAATTGGGGCTGAAAAAAATATGCCTAGGTATATTCTATAAACTACGCCTAAATTTAGGCGCAGTTTATAGAATACACCTAGTGCCCAATTCCTGCATTTACGCCAAGTAAAATTTGGTCTAAATGCCGACACCTAATTTACATGTGGAATGGGCATATTCTATAACCGTTCATAATGCTGTCTCCTCCCACGCCCAAATGGCTTGCATTTGGACGTTTTAGACTTGGATGTCTTTGGTTTTGAAAATCGCCGAAAATCAAAGACATCCAAATCTAGGGACATCGAAATCCAAGGACGTCCATGGTATTTTCGAAACCAAAGATGGACATCCATCTTTTTTCAAAAATGATCTTCTCCCTGCCTCCGAATTTGGATGTTTTAAAAAGACATCCAAATTCCAACTTAGATGTTTCTTTCGAAAATGCCCCTCACTGTCATCTATTTTGAAACATTCTTGAGCCAGTTAAGAAATAGACTATGGAGATCTTCAGGACTAAATTTGCCAAGAAGTACTACCATTCCACCATACACTAACATGCATTAAGGTGCATTATTTACCACAGGCCACATTTTGTGCAGTGAGTTCTTTTTACTAATAGTGTTCATTGATAGTATTCATATACTAAAACAGTAGTAAATATACATCCCCAGTCTGTAGCATTTTTTTCCCTATATACCACAAAACAGAGTAACAAATTAAATGGCAAGCCTGTGTTTGGCATGTTTAGGCCTTTCCTTCAGTTCACTTCATACAACCGAAAGTTGTTTATTTGGATTTTGCTCACACCTTGTCAGTAGTAGCTGAAGGTGAGTTACATTCAGGTACACTGAGTATTTCCCTGTCCCTGGAAGGCAATGGAGGGTTACGTGACTTGCCCAAGATCACAAGGAGCAGCAGTGGGATTTGAACTGGTTTGATTGTTCATCCAGAAACATTCATATCAGCACAGTTACTGTGATTAGAAGAGCCAGTTATACTGATAGATATTTAGACTACAATGAAAGAATTATGTAATCACTTCTTCTAAAATTTTACAAGGAATTTTACTGGCCAGGAGACTTTCCTGCCTGGTTAAATCACTTTGAATATCGACCCTAGTATGCCTAAATTGCCTGACGAGCAACTGTCAGGGAGGCGTACATGTAGGCGTATCATGGGCGTATCATAGGAAAATTCCCAAGTGACGCACACAACTCACATGGCGCACTTAGGCATGCCCACTTATGTCAGCTATGACCCGTCTTAGGTAGATGCACTCAACTTTTGACATGCCAATGCGACTTTCTGCTAATATTCTATAAAAGCTTAGATGCATTGTTAAGCCATTATAGAACTAGCCAGTGCATTATTTCTAGCAAAAAAGATGCCGGTACTCAAATGCCAGACCATCCTTCAGGGATGGGGGTGATCACTGAGGGACCCACCCCACAATAGCCAGGCCCCCTGCAACCAGTCACAGAATCTATGACAAGGCAGAACTGGTGTGTAGAGCCTGAGTTCTTTCTTTAAAACTTAGGGACCATTGGTCAATTTTAGTAGTCAATGGAAAAGGTGCCGGTACTCAGTACCCCCTCAAAAAAAGCCCTGGAACTAGCACTAAGCATGCCCCTTGTGGCGCCTCAAAAGAGGTGCCAATTTATAAAATTGCTACCATAGCCTTCAACTTTGAGATACCTTTGTATTAGACATTTACCCCCCCCCCCCTTATTCAAGACCATTTAACTGGCCAGGAATAGCACCTGGCTGGTTAAATGGCACTTAACGGGCTATCTGGCGATATTCAGGAGGGGACAGCCGGTTATTCCCCGCTGAATATTCCCAGGTAGCGCCTAGGAAATAACTGGCTAAAGTGTGCAATTGTCTTGCTCCACCAAAGGATGAGCAGCTTCGCTAGTGTGAGCCCTTGGATCCGGCCGGAGACGGCGGAGTGAACCCCTCCTTCTCCAGAGGACAGTCGACCCACCCCCACTCTTCGCCTGGGAAGGCCGCCGTTCCCTGGAAGTTGAGCCTCCAGGTGCGGGCAGCCTACAGGGCTTCTGGAACAGGGGGCGGACAGACCCAGCGGACAGCGCAGGCTCTGGATCCCCGGGATTCAACTGGTCCGAGGTCCCGGGGGAACTGGCACGCCGGCGTGGTGGACAGCGGCAGCAGAGGTAGAGGCAGGCAGCGGTCAAGATGAGTCCGTAGCAGGCAACGGTCAAAGCAGGCAGTGGTCAAGAAGAGTCAGTAGCAGACAATGGTCAAGGCAGGCAGCGGTCAAGAAGAGTCAGTAGCAGGCAGTGGTCGAGGCAGGCAGCGGTCAAGAAGAGTCAGTAGCAGGCAGTGGTCGAGGCAGGCAGCGGTCAAGAAGAATCCGTAGCAGGCAATGGTCGAGGCAGGCAGCGGTTAAGAAGAGTCAGTAGCAGGCAGTGGTCAAGGCAGGCAATAGCAGATAGCAAGGTACAGAGTTCCATCCAACGATGCGGAGCTCTCAGGAACAAGAAGCTGAAGCACTGGCTAGGAGGAGTGGTGCTCCTTAAGTAGGCCTTCTCATTAGCGCGGGACCCCAGCTGGTGCTTCCTGCGGTTGAGCCTTCACGTAACCAATCCGCGGTGACGCTAGTCACCGCTTCCCCTGCTTGATCCTGCAACCGGAAGAGACGCCGGCTATCCTCCACCGGCGCCATATTGCAGGGGTTCCATCCCGGAAGTGGAAAGCCGGCCATCGGCGGAAACAAGGCGAGAACAACTGGCGATCCTCTGTGGCCGGACTGCAGGCAATAGCCACCGGAGGACATGCGGCGAAGGCCGGCCATCTGTGGCGGCCCCAGGCCCCATGGCCCACTGGTACTGGCGGCGAGCAGGTGAGTGTTGGTCCCGGCGGAAGACGGGACAGCAATACAGCTGGCAATCACCGAATATTCTATTCATATCCATCTGTTGTAAACGGCCACATCAGGCCTCTGAAATAGCTGGTATATCTTTAGCCGGTTTATAGTTAACCTGCTATCTTCGAATATCAACTTAGCCGGTTAACTTTAAACCGGTTAAAAATGAATCGGATATTCAGTGCCAGTCACAGGAAATAGCCCCGGCATTGAATATCCGGGCTGACCGCCGACTGTGAGAGTTAGCCAGGTTCTCTACCACAGACTGAATATCAGCCCCTTAGAAATGTCAGAAGCCGCAGTGAACAGTATACTTTTTTCCTACATTTTCTGATATAAAAAAAGCTAATAATTGTAACTAGAAATTAAATTTAGAAAGCATGAAAATCAGATTTAACAAGTAAAACCTTTCCTTCTGCTTTTGATTAAGTGCACATTTCCAGCACTAGAAAACAAGTTTGTATATATTCTGAGGAAGTGTGCCATGATTACAGAGAGATATTACCAGTAAGGCTATAAGGTTGACTATAGTTGGTGAAGTCAGTCTTTCATTTTTCTCAGTCACACTTTGTTTGCAAATACTGAAAGCTAATCTTTCATACCTTTGAAGTGGATCATATAGATTTCTAGCAACTTAGCATTTTCTGCTGCTTGAATAATTTTTGCTCACTCATTTTACAGAATCTGGGAACCTTCTGCTTCTGGTGGCGAGCCGCAATCAGATTGTTGCTGACAACATCACCACCCAAGCTCACAACATTTATTCATTGGTCCGAGATGGTCGGAATATAGTAGCAATTGATTTTGATTCCGTTACTAATCGTATTTATTGGTCTGATACAACACAAGATAAAATTTGGAGTGCTTTTCAAAATGGAACAGACAAAACAGTGGTAGGTTTACTGGGAATTTTAGTGTTATTTTGCATGCCTATAATACAGCACTAACTAATTTGAAAATATATTGGACAGTATTTAAGAGGAAAAAATATTGTTGGGTATAATGATAGTGAAACTAATGATTGTAAGACAGGGGCTTTTTTTTTTTTTTACTAAACCAGGGTAAAATTTGCAATTACCCCAGCTTCATGTGGGACTTTACCATGCAGTAGCTGCAAATTTAATGCGGCAACCAGGGGTGTTCCTAGCGTTTGCTGTTAAATTTGCAGATAGGGCACGGTATTGTGCTTGTAGTTAGCGCAGAAGCACTAAAGGGTAGAATCTATATATGGTGCCTGAAAAATCGGTGCCGAAAAAACCTGCCTAGGCATATTCCATAAAGTATGCCTAAATTTAGGCATACTTTATAAAATACACCTAAATTTCTGTGTGGATTAAAGAATACTTTGAGCGCCCATCCACATGACTAAATTTAGTTGTGGGCAGTTACGCCAAGTAAAACTTGGTGTAAATGCCAATGCCTAAATTAGGTGTGGACTGGGTATATTCTATAAAAATGTGCATATATATTAGAAATGCCCGTGCCCCTCCCATTCCATGCGTACGGCCATCCTCCCTTTTCAACTATGTGACTACGCGTATCACGTTTTAGAATATACTTAGGGCCCTGTGCACTAGCATTTTTAACATGTGTGCTAATGCTAGAGACATCCATAGGTGTCTCTAGTGTTAGAGCATGCTATTTTTTAACACACGCTAAAAATACTAACTCACCTACAGTATGGCTTAGTAAACAGGGGCGTTAAACAGTTGTGTGCATAAATTCTAATTATGCCAATTAGTGTCAATAATTGCTTGTTAAGTGGTAGTTATTGGCACTGATTGGCTTGTTAAGTAATTAAATTGTGCGCGCAAATCCAGAATACAACCGGATTTGCATGTGCAATTTAAGTCGCATTATATAGAATCCGGGGGGGGGGGGGGGGGGGGTAAGCGCCTCCTACTTATCTTTCGCTGTCCTATTTATATTGGAGTTCTTTCCTTCCTGTTGTTTTTCTTGTACACCAACTTGTTGCAACTTTTTAAAAGGCAGAAAGCATCATACATGATGTATGAGCAACCAATTTTTACTTCTTGTCCTTGATTTGTCATCGCGGTCACAGAATGTTTAGAACACACCCTCTAATGCTAAATGCTGGTGACACTTGGAAAGTGCCTACATATCAAGAAAGGAAGAATGAAGCTTATGCATACTGTAATGAAGGTTATACAGAGATAACGTTTTATGAAGCAGCTAATTTACCAATTGGAGAGGAAGTGGAAGAATGAGTGGTAATGATGAAGACAGAAAGCAGTGAAGGAAGCGAAGTAGATAAACAAAGCCCTAAAGTGATGCAACTTTTCATTTGGCCAGTTAACCATGGAGATCTCTTTCATCACATTGGAAATACTGGTTATCTCATTTCAAATCAGGAATGTTCATGAAAGGGTGCTGATATATGTACTGCAAAACAATTTGATTTCACGGTGATATGCTTTTGGACAGGGAGAGGGAGAAAGGGAGAATAGTCCCAGGGTTAACGCCTTAATCTAAAGGCAAAGAAAACAGAATATACAGTTTATATCATAGAATAGTTTTGGTAAACCTTCAAAGAGGGAATTCTTGGATTTCCAACTGGATATGTGAGGTAATCATCCTTGAAAGTTATTCCATCTAAAGGGCAATTCTATATAAAAAAAGTGCCAACATTTACATGTATACATGAATACTAGCATGTATGTGCATATGCCAAATGCATATCTCATATGTGCATGGTGGCAGAGTCTGGGTGGAGATCATGCTTACACATGTATCTTATAGAATTTATTTATTTTAGATTTAGCTCTGAACTTTTATTCATAGCTTAAGGTGCATTACATTTAGGTAAACCAGGTATTTTTCCCTGTTCCTGAAGAGCTTACAATCTAAGTTTGTACCTGACACAATGGAGGGTTATAACTTACCGAAAATCACAAGGAGCAGCAGCCGGATTTGAAGTGGGCTTCCTTTGTCTATTTCCTCCACTCCATTTGCGTATCTCCAGCATTTAGGTGTGAGCATTTATCGCAGCTCTACGGATGGTGTAAGTGCTTATGTCTAACTTCTAAGTGTGTATTTACCTGGATAGGCTAGTATTCTATAAAGGAAAGTAGGCGCCTATGCTCTTTATAGAGTAGGCTCCTATCAAGTGCTCTCCAGTCACCTAATTGTAGATACCCTGTTATAGAATTGTCCACCTACTGGATTGGATGAGTGAATCAACATTGGTGAGGGGTGGGAGATAGGGTTCCATCTTCTGAGGAAGTAGCTAGAGAGAAGATAGAAGATATTCAGGCATCATTTGGGAATGAATCTATGGAGGGGACTAAAAGGGAGGAGAGAGCTGGTGTTGTAGTTGATGTTGGGAATGAAGGGGTATTGGACAATGTGTGGACTCTAATGGAGGAGTTTGCTTGGGTAACACAAGTTGAAAGATGGAGGGTGCTTCAGCAGATGTGGTACATGACTTGTGGGTTGGATATGAGCCCAGCTAAAATAATGAAATTGCTGAGGGAAGAAATAGAAGAAGATTTGGTATCTACTGTAAATCAGCCCCTCCAGTTGGACAAGTTTCCGAAGAACCTTATCTTCCCTGGTTGGAGAAGCGATAGAAAATGTTTGTTATAGACAGATGGTTGGCTCTTTGGAACAAGCTGGATGGAACCAGTTTGATGGATACAGTTGGAACATGGAGTGACTTGGAGGGAGGATTCATTGTTGATTCTCCTCGATTTGTGAGCCATGTTTGATACCTTGAAATGTCCTATTTCTGGAAGTTTTGTGTAAGGCTGATTTAAAAGGTTAGGTTCTAGGTTGGTTTGCATTTCTTTGAGGGCAAGGGAGTATTATATTGAATGGGTAGGGGCTTGTTCTGAAGTTTCACCTCTAGGTTGTGGAGTGCCTCAAGGCTTAATTTTATCCCCTTTATTGTTCAGTCTTTATTTGGCACCACTGAAGAATATGATTAAGGAATTTGGGATAACTTGCACTTGTATGCAGTTAATGTTGTGGGGCAGATTGGAGAAGATCAGGTGAAGGATCTTGGAGATCTGGTTGGCGTGAAGTTTTATGGCAAGGTGTTGACCGTTTAGCCAGAATTAGGAATTTTTTTCTTCCTCCAATTGCAGAAATTAGCAGTTTAGGGGTGATGCAAGATTTTCTTTTGTACAACACATAGCAAATGTGGTGTGTGCTGCTTTTTGTTCCTTGAGACAAATTCGTAGGCTATGGCCATTTCTTACAGCAAGTTCTTTATGGACAATAGTGCAGGCCTTAGTATTAACAAAGCTTGTTTACTGTAATGCTTTATATCTGAGTGTGTCACAAGAATAATCTGAGGCATTATAAGTTGGTACACTATACTGCTGTACTGTTGATTTTTGGAGCAAATAAGTATTACTCCTCTTTTCTATCACATTCATCAGTTGCCAGTAGAGTTCAGGGTAAGATTTCAAATTATTCTCATTTTAAGAGTGTTGGATGGCAAAGTTGTTAGGGAAGTACAAGACATTGTCCCTATTATTATCTAACAGTCAGGATCTATTCTCTCTTTCTTCTTTAGAGGAAGTTAGATTGGGGTGCACGTGGCAAGCAACGTTTGGATATGTGGGCCTTCAGTTGTGGAATTCATTGCCCCTTGAGATTTGTTTGGCAACTCAATTTCTGTATTTTAGAAATGGTGAAGGCTTGATGATTTGTGCATTATTTCCAAGGCTATATGGGGGAGTGAGGAAAGGGTAATGTACCTGTGACTTTAGGAAATTGGAAGACTGTTGGGCTCATTTTCAAAAGAGAAGGATGCCCATCTTTCGACATAAATCGGAAGATGGGCATCCTTCTCACAGGGTTGTCCAAATCGGTATAATTGAAAGCAGATTTTGGACGTCCCCAACTGCTTCCCGTCGCAGGGACGGCTAAAGTTCAAGGGGGCGTATCGGAGGCGTAGCAAAGGTGGGACTTGGGCGTGCCTAACACTTGGATGTTCTTGACCCATAATCGAAAGAACCAAGGACGTCCCTGACGAACACTTGGATGACTTTACCTAGTCGTATTTTTCTTATGACCAAGGCACAAAAAGGTGCCCGAAATGACCAGATGACCACCAGAGAGAATTGGGGATGACCTCCCCTTACTCCCCCAGTGGTCACTAACCCCCTCCCACCCTCAAAAAAATCTATGCCAGCCTCAGATGTCATACTCATCACAGCAGTATGCAGGTCTCTGGAGCAGTTTTAATGGGTGCAGTACACTTCAGACAGGCGGACCCAGGCCCATACCCCCCCTACCTGTTACATTTGTGGAGGAAACAGCAAGCCCTCCAAAACCCAGCACTAACCCACTATACACACATCTAGGTGCCCCCCTTCACCCGTAAGGGCTATTGTAGTGGTGTACAGTTGGGGTAGTGGGTTTTGGGGGTGTTTGGGGGGCTCAGCACACAAGGTAAGGGAGCTATGTACCTGGGAGCAATTTATGAAATCCATTACAGTGCCCCCTAGGGGGCCCAGTTGGTGTCCTGGCATGTCAGGGAGACCAGTGCACTACAAATGCTGGCTTCTCCCATGACCAAATGGCTTGCATTTGGTTGTTTCTGAGATGGACGTCCTTGGTTTCGATTATCGCCGAAAATCAGAAATGACCAAGTCTAGGGACGACCAAATCTAGGGTCTACCAAATTTCAGGATTTGGGCGTCCCTGACCGTATTATCGAAATGAAAGATGGATGTCCATCTTGTTTTGAAAATACAGGTTTCCTGGATGGGGACGTTTTGCGAGGATGACCTCATCAAAACTTGGACGTCCCTTTTGAAAATGCCTCTCCATGCGTGCAAATGGCAGATGAAATTTAATGTGGACAAATTCAAGGTGGTGCACATTGGAAAGAATAATCCGAATCATAATTACCTGATGCTAGGGTCCAGCTTGGGGGTCAGTGCTCAAGAAAAAGATCTGGGTGTTGTAGATAATACGCTGAAATCTTCTGCTCAGTGTGCGGCGGTGGCCAAAAAAGCAAACAGGAAGCTAGGAATTATTAGGAAAGGGATGATGAATAAGACCAAAAATACTATAATGCCTTTGTATTGCTCCATGATGCGTCAGCATCTTGAGTATTGCATTCAGTTCTGGTCGCCGTGTCTCAAAAGAGTTATAGTGGAATTAGAAAAGATTCAAAGAAAAGAGACTGAAATGATAAAGGGGATGGAAGTTCTCTTGTATGAGGAAAGGCTAAAGAGGTTAGGGCTCTTCAACCTGGAAAAGAGATGGATGAGGGGAGACATGATTGAGGTCTACAAAATCCTGAGTGCTGTAGAACGAGTAGAAGTAAATCGATTTTTTTACTCATTCCAAAAGTACAAAGACTAGGGGACACTCGAGGAAGTTACATGGAAGTACTTTTAAAACAAATAGGAGAAAATATTTTTTCATTCAATGAATAGTTAAGCTCTGGAACTCTTTGCCGGAGGACATGGTAACAGCAGTTGGTGTATCTGGGTTTAAAAAAGGTTTGGACAAATTCCTGGAGGAAAAGTCCATAGTCTGCTATTGAGGCAGATATGGAAAGCAACTGCTTGCCCTGGGATTTATAGTATGGAGTATTGCCACGATTTGGGTTTCTGCCAGGTACTTGTGACCTGACTTGGTCACTGTTTGAAAAACAGGATACTGGGCTAGATGAACCATTGGTCTGACCCAGTATGGCTACTCTTATGTTCTTATGTTCACAGTATGGCTACTCTTATGTTCTTTAGAGAACATGCCTAGGCATGTTCTTATGTTCTTTTGAGTTTGGAGGTAAGAGCTTATGGGTTGGGGGTTTTTATTTTATACATCAGGTCTTTTAAAATTGTACTTTATATGGGAAAAGGATTTGATATACTGCCTTTCTGTGGTTACAATCAAAGTGGTTTGCATATACAGGTACTTATTTTGTACCTGGAGCAAAGGATGGTTGAGTGACTTACCCAGAGTCACAAGAAGCTGCAGTGGGAATGGAACCCAGTTCACTAGGAGCAAAGTCTGATACACTAACCACTAGGCTACTCTTCCACTCCTTATTGTAGTCATTGTAGTGTTAAATTTATGGAAGGTGGATTATCACATCTTTAGAAACAGATAACTAATTTATTATGGGGTCCTTTTACAAAGTGGCGATAAGCCAAACGCGAGCTTACCGCTCGCTAAAAGGGAAGTACCGCTGGGCTACCGCAGCAGCCCAGCGGTAGTTTCCAACCCCAGCACGCGTCATATCCAGTGCTACAAAAATATTTTTTATGTTTGTAGCACTTGTGTGTACCCAGCAGTAATTGCACTGCCTGGTTATTGCTGGGTTAGTGCTGGAGCCCTTACGACCACCTCAATGGGTGGCAGTAAGTGCTCCCCCATAAAATGGCCATATGGCAAGTGCTTCACTTGCCTCATGGCCATTTCCTGCCGTAAAAGGGAGCCTCATCACATGTAAAAAAAAAACACGTGCTGACACCTGCGCAAGACCCCCTTTGCTGCTGCTTCATAAAAGGGGGCCCATGTGTTGCAGTATGAAAAGGAGAGAAAGAGAGTCTCTAAAACTTACATAAAAGGGATTTACAGTAGGACACTGATTATCTGAACTCCGATTATCAGGATGTCCAATTATCCAGATTGCTTATGCTTCTTGTCTTTCCTATTTTTTAAAATCATAATCTCTGTATCATAGCTATCACATTATGCTTGATATACAGTAAACATTTTTATAACATCACAAATAGCTTGATATTTTTTCCCATTTATAACTGAAAACAAAAAATAATGCTTAACAGGCAACTCTCAAACTATATTCTCTTTTCAAAAAGGAATGTCCAATTATCCGGATTTATGATTATCCGGACCACCCTTCAGAAGATAGTCTGGATAATCGGAGTCATATTGTATTTAGCTTTCCTAAGATATATGAGACCTCTGAGCTCTGCTTTGCTTTTCTTCCAACCCAAAGAATGTTGAAAAGGAATTGTACATTAGAAGCTGAAAGTACCTGGCCATCTGGGAGCAAAATAACTTTCTGAAAACTTATTTCAATGGGACCAAATTTGGCATGGGTTAAAACAGGGAAATGCAAATCAAGTTTGAAAATTGGTCAGATTATACAGGGGGTTGCATAGAAATAAAGTCCCCAGTAAAAACGCCCTAATGTGTTTCTTTGGGAAAGGCTGTTCCAGCAGCTGCAGCACTGAAACATAGCAATTGGGGAATATCTCCTTTCAAAGTACCCCTTTCCTCACCTCATATAGAGAGACACACACACAAACATATGCATAGGCACTGATCTACATTCACATACACAAATACAGACATACACATAAACTTACACACATGCATGCTTAGAGGTGTTGGAAATGACTCCAGGAACAAGGCTGCACATGCTGTTCCTACCACACCCCCACATATACACCCAACTGCAGGTACCCGGTCAAAATAGCCCCGATAAAATAGTCCCGCCAAAAAAGCTCCAAACAAAAAAAGTTCCCGACCTAATAACCCCTGACATAACAGCCAGGGCCGTGCCTAGGGTCTCTGGTGCCCCCCTGCAGACTATCGGTTGGCGCCCGCCCCCCCCCCCCCCCCCCCCGTCCAGTAGAGCAGGAACAGAAGGGAGCAGGCAAGTAAGCCGGACCTCAGGAAAAAATAGCACTGTATTGTATGTATCCCTCATTGATAAGTCTCTGACTCTAAAGTTTAGCAATTTCATTAAAGCAAAATGTATTTTCACATATCACATCCTATCCAAGGAGAATGTTTTATATATGTCACCCGTCTGTGGTAAAACTTCACACAGTATCAAAATACCTCTAATATGTAGTCGTGCCAGCCGAGGAAACTAACTGTGCTCAGCTCACAAGAGACAGAGTGAACATAAAATAAAACTTCATCCTTAAAAGATAATATCGGATGAATGCATGAAGGTGAATATGAATTCCTGTGAATGGAGTCAATTTGATTTACAATAAATCCAGATACTACTCCCTCATATATATAACAAAAAATTATTTAAGTGGAATGGAATTATTTGACTGTACTGGCAAACAGAAAGAAATACTCTATTGCATTCTAATCTCCTTTGCACCAAAGGTTATAATTCAGATCAAACATTTATCTCTGATCAACTATCTCAGATCAAATATTTATTTCAGATCAAATATTAAGGTTTCCTTGCTTACAGTCACTTAAATCTACCTAGCTTATAGGATTTAAACACTCTTAAACTGAAATTCACCCTTTTCTATTCTTCATAAACTTCAAGTAATCCTGAAATATTCAGATCCTTTTCTCACTAGAGAAACTTCAATCGCCACCAATCTCTTTTCACTTATATTTTCTCATTTACCACAATCAGGCACTCTTTTATAACTTCAGTCAACAAACACAGGAAGTCACAGCTGGATGTCTCTCTTGGCAAAGGACAGCTCTCACTCTGTTCATTTCCAGGGCAGATTTCTTAACAGAAGCTGATCATCCAATCAGAGAGCTCTATTTGAATGCAGATTAAAATACAGACACTCATGGGAATGTTTAGTGAAAAACACCAGACTAATTTGCATATGATTTAAACAAATCTGAGCATATGACAACCAAGTACAGACTCCCAGCACCTGAATTCTGCAATTAGATTTAAGGCAAATACTTTTAAATCTTATTTTTAGCACTTTTAAAATTTCAGGTTCTCTTTAATTTGAATGCTGTTTCAAGCTCTGAAACTCACCCTGACAGAGGAGCTAGCCCCAAACTGAAGCATAAATAGCAATCTGGTTGTATTCTCACGTAACTTGGTAACTTGAAGAGTGTGCCTGCCTCAATTAATACTGCTCCTTTGCATGAAAAGGGGAGGGCAGCGGAGATAGGAGAATCACAAGTTCAGGTGAAAGATTTTGCATGTGAGCTGTTTGGGCAGGCTAAAGGGGGCAGGGTTAGGGGTGGGACCAGAGGCGGGGCTTACATCCATAATTGTCTGACAACAGAAAAAAAATAAGTCACAATTAATACCTTTTATTAAATTTAGATATTAAATATGTATCATATGTCAAAGAATAAAGTGGTTGCTCAAAGCATGTACTAACCACAATTGCTCAACTGCAAAACACTATGCACAAATTTGTGCAAAAACACACTCATAAACCTTACTGTACCATAACACTGGGCAGACCCTAATAAACCAATATACCACCCATACGGAAAATGCAGACCGTCAACAATATGGAACAAGGGATCATAATATCACAATGCTCATGTAGAGCCACAAAACACCCTTTTAGGGTGGAAAGTGTTCACAATGAGCTCCTTTTATGAACGACTATATGTAGATCCTTCAAAAGGTAGTGTGTCATGATTTAGGCTCTAAAACCCTTTCTGATGATTTGGTGCCACCTCAGTAAGGCCAATACACAATCTCTCCACTGCAAAACACTATACACAAACTTGTGCAAAAACACACTCATATAGCCTTACCAAACCATAACAGTACTAATTCCAAGGACAGGACGAGCTAAACCTTATGCGTGGAAAGGCAGCACTGTAATTACACGGGGGCTCTAAAACTCCAGTGCACAACCTAATGAAACAAACAAAAAAAAACCCCAAAAAGGGCTGAAAATACTACACGCTAGCAGAATACTGCACCTTGATCACACATGAAAAACACATGACACAACAGATATGAAGGCAAAATACTGAACTGGAAAGTTACCTCAAGAAGTCAGACTCAGCATGCAGCAATACTAGAAAAATTGAAATTTACATGCAAAACATCACAGATGCACATTTCCAAAAGCTGACATATTCCAGTTAATAAATTCTGAATAAAATACTTTTTTCTACCTTTGTTGTCTGATCATTTAGTTTTTCTATTCGCTTTGGTCCCAGTGTCTTCTGTTTTATGCAGTGTCTTCTTTCCATTTGATATTTTTTCTCTCACCATGTCCACCATCCTCCTGTGTCCTTATGCGTCCTGTCTACCATCTGTAGCCCTGTCCCTATCCTTCAGTATCCCGATCCAGCTCTTATATTCAACAGTTTTCCCTCCATCCATATCCAGCATTTCTCCTCACTTCCCTCCATCCATGTGCATATACTTCCCTCCCCTCCATCCATGTCCAGCACCTTCCCTCTTTCTCTCCTACCATGCCATCCAGTGTTATCCCTCTTTCTCTCTCCATCCTTCCACCCATTATCCTCTCCCAATCCTTCCGTCCATTGTCTTCCTCTATCTCCCCTTCCTTCTAGACAGTTCTCTCTTGACCCTTTTCCATTCAGCATGTCCTCTCTCACCCCATCCTTCCAGTGTCTTTCCTCTTTCCCTCCCTACCAGTTTCTTCCCTCCTTCCAGCATTTTTCCTCTTTCTCCCTTCTTTCATCCAGCCAGCATTTCTCAGTCTGACACCTAGGGTCTCCCCCAGTTTCTCCCCAGCAGCTTCTCTCTCTCTCTCCTGCCCATGTCCCCTCTTTCTCTCTCCATCTCTTTCTGGCTCTCCCCTGCTTTTTTCCATGTCCCTAGCTCTCCCCTGCTCTTTTCCATGGCCCCTCTTTCTCTCCCCATCTCTTTCTGGCTCTCCCCTGCTTTTTTTCCATGTCCCTGGCTCTCCCCTGCTCTTTTCCATGGCCCCTCTTTCTCTCCCCATCTCTTTCTGGCTCTCCCCTGCTTTTTTTCCATGTCCCTGGCTCTCCCCTGCTCTTTTCCATGGCCCCTCTTTCTCTCCCCATCTCTTTCTGGCTCTCCCCTGCTTTTTTTCCATGTCCCTGGCTCTCCCCTGCACTTTTCCATGGCCCCTCTTTCTCTCCCCATCTCTGGCTCTCCCCTGCTTTTTTTCCATGTCCCTGGCTCTCCCCTGCACTTTTCCATGGCCCCTCTTTCTCTCCCCATCTCTTTCTTGCTCTCCCCTGCTTTTTTTCCATGTCCCTGGCTCTCCCCTGCTTTTTTCCATGTCCCTGGCTCTCCCCTGCACTTTTCCATGGCCCCTCTTTCTCTCCCCATCTCTTTCTGGCTCTCCCCTGCTTTTTTTCCATGTCTCTGGCTCTCCCCTGCTTTTTTCCATGTCCCCTCTTTCTCTCCCTATTGCTCTCTGGCTCTCCACTGCGCTGGCCATGTCCCCTGGCTCTCCCCTGCTTTTCTTCTCTCTTCGCCTACCTTTTCCAGCCAGTGGCCACGTTCCCTTCTTTCCCTCCGGCCCGGGCCTCTTTAGCTGACAAAAGAAGAAAAAGAAGCGTGCGGCCGCAGCAGCGTTCAGACATGCGCTGTCGGCTCTGCCGGTCCTCTGCCCCCGGAACGGGAAATTGACGTCACGGGGCAGAGACCGGCAGAGCCGACAGCACATGTCTGAACTCTGCTGTGGTCCCGCGCTTCTTTTTCTTCTTATGCTGGCTCCGAGAGAAGCGGCGGCAGCGGATCAGCTGCATAGATGTCGTTCCTGGCTGCCGCTGCGCTGCTCAATAGAAGCGGCAGCAGCAGCACAAGATTTTGTCAGGAGTCTCGGCAGGGCCGCGGGGAAGGTCAGAGCTGGGCTGGGGAGGCTTAGCCTCCCCAAGCCTCTTATACGGGGCGCCTATGGTGGCGCCCCTCGAAGGCAAGGGCCCCCCTGCGGCGCTTACCTTCCTTACTGCATCAGCACGGCCCTGGTGGCGCCCCTCGAAGGCAAGCGCCCCCCTGCGGCGCTTACCTTGCTTACTGCATCAGCACGGCCCTGATAACAGCCACTGTCAAAACGGCCTGCCCACAATATAGCCTTTGACAGATTAGCCCCCTGACAAAAGGGCCTGATCATGCTGCCCAGAATATGACACTGCATTTTTTTCTAGGGGGCTATTTTGTTAAGGGGGCTATTTTGTCAAGGGTTATTTTGTGGGCGGAGCCATTATGTCAAGGGTTATTTTGTTAGAGGCTGATTTGTCAAGGACTATTTTGTCAGGGTTATTATGTCGGGGTGCCTCAACTGCCACATCATTATCTCTGCTGAACTGATTCTTAGTGATTCAGATGTATACTTAATTTTCTTTGTTGTAAATCCTTCTATGAAATCTATCAAATGAACAATGTAACTTTATTAATGACTTCCATGTATGATGATTGCTATTGGTTGTTATGTGCATTGACTTCTATTTTGGAAAAGTACAATAACTGTTGTCTTAGGACAGTGACACCCTGTAGTTAAACTGTAAAATCTATCCCCTGAAATCTGTTGATGGTAGTAACATTTACTCCGGATTCTATATATGGCGCCTGAAATTCTGTGGAAAAATCAAAGTGTATTCTATAATAAATTAAGTAGTTAATTAGCTAATCAGCGCTGTAAATTGGATATTAACAAGCAATTATCAGCAATTGGCATTAATTGAGACTGACGTGTACAACTCACTAAGTGTATTCTGTAACCAGGTGTGCCTCATCTCATAGTTGAAAAGGAAGCATCGACGTGGAAATTTCTACAATTTATGCACATTATTATAGAACTAGGAATAAATGCCCGTTTCTGAGGGCAATGAAACGGGCGCTAGCAAGGGGCCCCCTCCATCCGAGCTACTTGCCTTGTTCGGTGTTCGCGTCGCTGTGTGTGGGTAGGTTTTTTTTTTTTTGTTTGCTGCGCCTCCGTGGCCGTGCCTGTGGCATTTCGGTTTCGGGCCTCGAGTGTTATAGCTCCGCCCTCGATGTCATGACGTTTTGACGCGAGGGCGGTACAGACACTCCAGGGCACACCGGATATCTCGGGCGCCTCAACTTCCGTGGAGGCTTCAGAACGTTGGGGTTGCCTTTTATATATATAGATATATCCACTCTGTTCCTAATTTAGACATTGGGATTTATGCCAAGTAAAACATGGCATAAATAGATACGACCAAATTTGGTCACGTGGCAAGGCACTCTGTGTATTCTCTAGACACCGCATGGAAATTTAAGCCTATTCTATAAAATTTAGGCATACTTTAGAGAATATGCCTAGGCATAATTTTCTACAATGCAGATTTTTCAGGCGCCATATATAGAATCTTCCCCTTAATGGTTAGATATATTATTTTAATTTATTCTTTGGAACCACTCCATTCAAACCACCTCTCCTCTTCAGGCTATTGACATATAAACACATACACGCACACACACACACACACACACACGAGTTGCAAAGAATTCTATGAGCATGTTTTCCTCACTTGTTTATGACATGATTTGAATCTTTAAATTTGCTGAAATCAATCATTTCTTTCTTCCCAAATTTTTTCAAGTTTCAAATTTAGATGACTGAAGCCCTACAATGATGCAACTTTGGCCAGTTTGCCATGGACATCTGTTTCTTCACTTTGGATATACTGGTTATCTCATTTCAAATCAGGAATGTTCATGAAAGGGTGTTGATATATGCACTGCAGAACAATTTGATTTCATGGTGATATGTTTTTAGATAGGGAGAGAGAGAAAGGGAGAATGGTCCCATTGATGATTTTTTAATCTAAAGAAAACAGAATATGCAGTTTATATCATAGAATAATAGTTGAACGGCATAAAAAATGTTTATATTTAGCTGTTTGAAAGATGCTGTCTAACATTTGAAAGATGGCTTTATTCCTTCCCACGAAATTGATGATCTCAACAGTTCTTCATCCAACAATTTGTTTCTCAGGTGGAGTTTGGTAAACAGTAGTATGATTTAAATTAAAATGTTCAATAATAAACAGCAGCTAACGCTGGCATTTTTCCAATTAGGTGTTTGACAGCGGTGTCACTGTGACTGAAAGTTTAGCAGTAGATTGGGTAGGCCGCAATCTCTACTGGACCGACTACATCCTGGAAACAATAGAAGTCTCAAAACTGGATGGGACCCATAGGACTGTCTTGATTAGTGAAAACGTAACAAATCCAAGGGGTCTAGTATTGGATCCCAGAAATGAGTAAGATATATATTTTTTGTGTTTTTTTCCTGATGTAGTATTAATTTAAAAATTTGAATAAAAACTTTTTGAATAAAACAATTTAAAGTAACTACAACACCCACTTTTAAGCTGTGAATGAGATATGCTGCAAATCACCAAAAAAAGAGAACATTTGTAGCTTTATATTGTGTGGTATACATTTGATAGAACATGATCTTTTCTGATTTCAATATAATAGAGTTTAATTTGGGGCTTGGAGGGGGAGGACTGATGGGAAATGAAGAAGCTGCAGCTTGCCGTGGCTTGTCTAGCTCTTTCTCAATGTCCCCTCAATGACTTCTCAGATTTTGAAATCTACAAAAAAACTCCATTCAGTATCTGTCATAATATTTTGACAGTCCTGACTGAAGAGGAAGGAAAAAAGTCTCAGAAAGCACCTCAGTTATCACTGTGCTCTTCACTGCCAATTACTGGCTAAAAAAAAAAAATCTTCCTGTAAATAACTCAGTTCATTATATATTTCTTCAAACTGCTTGAAGTTTTTCTTCAGTTTACACTTCTAAACTTAAGTGCTCAAAAAGCATACATTTAACTTGCAGTTATCGGGTCCCACTCTGATGACGGCCAGCCCTATCTCAGTGTCTCCTCAATGACATCTCAGATTTTCAGCCACCAACAGGAGGCTTATAGAGGTTAGCTTTAGGGTTCAATGGGAAATGCCATGGTCTGTCTTCTGATATTTTATGAATGCTCAATAAATCCATGAACTGGACCTCTGTTTTTAATTTCACTGGTCTATCCTGGAAAAATGTCATTTCCAGTTCCCTCACCCATTCTATACCTATCCTCATGGTAGAAAACAATTAATTTTCTTCAAGGCACCGCTGCTTTTAGGTAAACGTTTTGTAATTTAACTCTGTGGCAAAATATGTTTGCTTTCTCTCCTTTTCTTTGTTTCTTTTTCTTTTTTTTTTACCGTTAGTAATCAGTTCCTTTTTGCAGTGCTCATGTGATGTTTTGGACAGACTGGGGCAGAAGTCCTCGGATTGAAAAAGCCAGCATGGATGGCACAAGGCGAACAGTTATCATTAGTGACAAAATCTACTGGCCTAATGGACTTGCGATTGACTACCCAAACAAACTGATCTACTTTGCTGATGCCTACTTGGACTACATTGATTTTTGTGATTACAATGGAAACAACAGACGTCAAGTTCTAGCCAGTGATTTGGTAAGATTGTAAGAGTCTGGATAAAAGACACAATATTTGGGGAGATGGGCATTCAAATTCCCATGTTTAAACCAACACCATCTACCTAAAGTGGTAGAGATCCACAGAGGGAGAACCTCAACTAGGTAGGCTGGATTGGCCAGCTGGTCCTTATTGACCATTATTTACCATGTGAATATGTATATCATAGTGTGAGATCCTATCCTGCAGTTCTCTGCTCTTTCTCAGCGATAAGCTCAGAGTGGGCCCTGGAATAACTTGAGAAGAACAAATATGATGAGACAATGAAAATGATGCTAATGGGAGAATAACAATGGGTCCTTTTACTAAGTTGCACTAAGCCCTAATGGTCCTGATTTTATATATGGTGCCTAAAAATAACGCGCGATAGGAAATCATGCTTAAGCGTATTCTAAATACTGCGCATAAATCTATGTGCAGTACTTAGAATACGCTTAGGTGTAGTTCATGCAACTAAATCTACGTGCGTCCATTTACACCAATGAAAAGCTGGTATAAATCCCTGCGCGTAGAATTATGTGCACTGGCCCATATTTTATAACAACACATGTAGATTTTGGTGCGCCTGCAAAATGCCCATTATCCACGCCCCCTAACCATGCCCCTTTTTGCCTGCACATATTAGAATTTAGGCGCAGTAGATTACAGAATACGCTTAGCAATATATGCATGTAAATTCTAATTTTTGCCAATTAGTGCTCGTTATTGCTTAAGAGCTGTTAAAATAATCTATGCATGTAGTTATAGAATGTGCCTAGATTTACATGCGGAATTGCACGTAACTCTAGGCACACTATAGAGAATTCAGGGGAATGTGGTCTTAGCGCACCGAAAAAGGCTTACCACAAGGTGCACTGAAACATCCTGCAGTAATTTCCCTGCTTGCATTCCAAATTGTGCGCTATTTATTTTTTTTGAATTATTTTATGGAAGGGGTGTGACATGGGTGGGGAATGAGTGTGGAAACGCTAACCAGCTAGCGCATTCACATTATTGTGTGCTACCTGGTTATTGCAGGGTTAATACAGGAACATTTACCACCTCCTAAATAGGAGGTGGTATGTGCTCCTGCATTAATATTTTTGCAGATCCCACACATTAATGGAAAAATAAGCAAGGAAACGACAAAAATAATAAAGATTAAGCCTTATTTTATAGTTGCAGTAAAAGTGGGCTTAACATGTGGGAAAATAAAAGGCCCAATGTTTTTTCAATACCACGCATAGAGTATGGCCATAGAGTTTTGTCATGTTTCTATCTGAAACATGAGAGACTACCCACAGGAAAACAGATACCGCTAATCGTTCCTATACAAACAAACCCTCACAAAGAACGACCATATCTCAAACAATTTTTTACCTGAATTGGTTATTACTCTATTTACTATTAACTTTCTCTTTGCTTCATGTACAATTTCTCATGCATAATAGATTTTCTAAATGTTAAACATCCATAGCTATCCCAGTATGTTTATGATATTGTATTGTAAAATTTGATTCTTACAACAAATTACTTTGTTATGTATCCTATACTGTTGTAAGCCACATTGAACTTAAACTTGTTTGGGATAATGTGGGATATAAATGTCACAAATAAATTAAATAAATAAATAAATAAATAAATAAATAAAAGAAGCCAATAAATTATCAGGAAGACATGCTTGTTTTAATTTCCCATAAGTAAAAGGCAAATGATATACCTATTCATAAATAAAAATGTATTGTTGCTTGTTGCATTTCCATTTGCATTGGTCTCAGTATTATTAAGAGTTCGGAGCATTGTGTTTAGTTGGTGATGTACGTGTTTGCTGCTCACTAGGTTCTCCAACATCCGCATGCTATAACTCTCTTTGAGGATTTTGTGTACTGGACTGACAGATACACTAATCGAGTAATTAGAGCCAACAAATGGCATGGAAGAAACCAGAGTGTCATGATTTATAATATTCGGCAACCCACAGGGATTGTTGCAGTCCATCCTATTAAGCAGCCTGGTGGTAAGTTTTTTTGCTATTACATTATTTACATTAGTGCAAACCTTGTAAAAATAAAAACATTACTAACAGTCTCTTTGCATTATTTTTTCTAATTCCTGTTGTGTTTCTGAACGTCAGAAAAGAATGTTTATGGAAATGAACCTTTACCACATGAGGCTGGGTTTGTGGAAACAGCATAGGTTCTGAAAATCAATCCTCTTTTCTATGATTTTATTTAAAACTATCTATAAACTACCCATCTTATCCCATTGACTTTGGTGTACTACAAAACATAATGCAAAAATACATTTTGAAATTTGACTCATATACTCACATTAATATAAAAATACTTACTCTACACTCCTAAAGAGTATGAACAGTCTAAATTATATGCTGCATATATATATACATATATTTAATGGCCATGCGCTAATTTTGAAGACGCAAAGGAGTAGTGTTTGCAACAGGATGCTTCTGAACACAAAGAAGGATGATGGTGCAGTCGAGGGATTCACAAAAAAAAGTAGTCTTTATTCTAAAAGTCAAACAATGATTATTTGACTTTTATGCCTATGTTTACTAAGGTGCGCTATGGGCACGTTAGTGTTTTTAACGCGCGTAAATGGTTTACACACGTTAAACACTAACGCACCCATAGAAATGTACAGGCACATTAGCATTTAGCGCGCCTTAAATATAAAGGTGCAATAGAAACACTAACGCACCTTAGTAAACATACCCCTTAGAATAAAGACTTTTTTTTTGTGAATCCCTTGACTGCATTGTTTTGCTTCTTTGTGTTGAGACGTGTCCTGTTGAAAACACTGCTCCTTTGTTCTTCTTCACATTCATAGTATTTGTGTTCTTCAATCTTGGTGACTTTTCTTGGGACATGCACTAGGGACATGCACTAATTTTCCCATTAGCTCGTGATCCTCTACCATCACTTATTTTCTAGGTGGTAAGGACTTAAGTGCTAACCATGCACTAATCAGTTAGCGTACGGTGATGTAGCTGTGCTGATTAGTGCAGTGCACACCTATTCTCCATCCCTGACCCTCTACCAGCGCCAAACAATTTCTATTTTTAGTGCGCGGGAAGCGCATGCAGGTTACAAAATTAACACGGGATGCCTGAGCGCACCCCATGGTATGGCATTTTAAGCATAGTAGAAGGACCCTTAAATGTTTAATGTATTTTATTTTAAAGCTAGCTGTGTGCTGATTTCATTTTGTGAACTTTTGAGATAATGTCTAGATCAAAACAAGAGGAAGATAATCATTTTTGTACCACTGTTCACATAATTATAGTGTGTGACTAGAATTGTAGCCATAACTGGAGATTTGAAAGCAATCAACCTGATTTGAGATCAGCTGCATTGTTCTAGTTTTCCTTAGATTTAGTGGGATAATTCTTCCCAGTGAATGGGCTGTGTCGGCATTGCCATGTGGCAGCCATTAGCGTGGCTTAGTAAACAGGGGGATAAGTGTATTCTGTAACATGGTGCACTTAAATTCTAAGTCACATAGTTGAAAGGCGGAGTGGCCATGGGTGTTTCTAAAATCTATGCACATTGTTATAGAATACACCCACTCTGCACCTAATTTAGGCATCGGGATTGACGCCAAGTAAAGCATGGCATAAATGACCGTGACTAAATTTGGTTGCATGGAGAAGTGTTTGGCATATTCTGTATACCTCGCAGAAATGTAAGCCTATTCTATAAAATATAGGCATGTTTTAGAGAATATGCCTAGGTGTTATTTTTTTCCTCACGGAATTTTCAGGCGCCATATATAGAATCTAGCCCTTTATGACAAGCCATTTCCATGTACAAACTTCAGTTTTATGCATGCAAGTGACTTTTCCATTTACCCCTTCAATAATCATTTAGAATTCTTTTGGTAAAGCGCTTCATGTTTTAGTGCAGTAGAATCAAAAGGCCATAATGTCATTATTCACCAAAGTTACTGAAGCGCTTCCCATTGATTAGCTTCTAATTGATTCTCTATGAAAATGAATTTCTCTAGTCTATTGGAGCTTTGTTTTTCTAACTTTTTCTTATGGACAAGTCATGCAGTGTCATGAAGTATTCTGAGGTGTATATGAATGAAATACTGTATTTATGGCATTTCACTCCTGCATGAATTCTCTTGGTGCACATGAGATAGATGGCACTGAAGCACCCAAACACCGGTGCTCATATTTTATGCCAGATTTGTATATGACACATGATTGATCTTTTTTTCTCATGTAGGTTTCAATCCGTGTTCAGCAGCCTCCTGTAGCCACCTCTGTTTACTCTCTTCATCTGGGCCACGGTTTTACACCTGTGCCTGTCCCTCGGGCTGGATTCTTCATTCTGATTCCATCAGCTGCAGAAGAGGCAAGCATACATCTAATTTTCTGGGTTTTAATGTTCAGTTAAAAGAAAGACATGGACGGATCAATATTCAGCTGGCTAAATTAGATCTGGATATTCAATGTTGGGACCTGCCAAGGCACTGGCATTGAATATGCAGGTCATCAGTGGACACAGAAGTTACACTGGTGCCAGTCAATGTTCAGTGACAGTACCAGCATGCCTAAGGGATCCTTTTTCTAAGCTGCAGTAAAAAGTGGCCTTAGTGCACCCTTTCTCAGGTTTTCCCCAAGCACTAAGGCCATTTATACTGTAGCAGTAAAATGGCCGATTTTCTATTTTTTTAATTAATGGCCATGCATTAATGGTTCCACTCTGAATCGATAAATAGTGATTTCTCCAAACACACTTGTCTGTTCAGGGAACCTTTATCAAACAATTCTTAATTTTTCTTTAATTGTTGTCCATTAACAGAAGGAAAAGTGCCTCATTTGTTGCTGAAACCTCAACAGCATTCATAGGAACTGTATTCAATCATTGGCTCAAAAAACCTCTGTATCAATTATATACATTTTTTTTAATTTTTTTTATTCAAGACTAAAAGTCCTCATTTACTGAACAGATCTGATTAATCCAACTGAAAATCCTTATATTTTTCAATCATTGAGCATAAGAGAGGCTAAAAGAGACTTAACTTTTAATTGGACAATCAATAATTGAAAAATATAAGGATTTTCAATTGAATTTATCAGATCCGTTCAGGAAATGAGGACTTTTAATCTTGGATAAATAAAAGAAAAAGAAAAATATTTATATAATCGATACGGAGGTTTTATGAGACGATGATTGATGAATACAGCTGAGCTAAAGTGTACAGTTCCTATGAATGCAGTTGAGGTTTCAGCAACAATTGAGGCTCTTTTCCTTCCATTAATGGACAAAAGTTAAAGAAAAATTAAGAATTGTTTGATAAAGATTCCCTGAACAGACAAGTGTGTTTGGGGTGATCACTATTTATTGATTCAGAATGGAAACTGTTTTGTAGTGACCGTATTCTTCATTGGCTATTGGATACATTACTACTACTACTACTTATCATTTCTATAGCGCTACAAGGCATATGCAGCGCTGTACACCATACATACAAAAGACAGTCCCTGCTCAAAGAGCTTACAATCATGCATTATTGTTGCCATTAGTATAAAATGACCACATGAGCAGTTACTGCCATCTATGTTGCAGGTGGTAAGGGCTCACATGCTAATCCTGCGTTAACCAGTTAGTGCACAGTAATATAGATGTGCTGATTAGCGCAGCAATACCCTCTCTCCATCCCCAAAGACATACCCCCCTCCCAGAAAATTTTAAAAAAATATATTTTTTAGCCCATGGTTAGCACATGCAAATTTGAAAATTACTGTAGGGTGCCTGAGTATACCATGGTACTCCCTTTTAAGATGCAGTAAGTGTGCGGTAGAGCTTGTCGCAGCTTAGTGAAAGGGCCCCTAACTGCGCAAACAAAGGACTGTTTTTTATATGGTTCTGCCTGCCTGATTAGACATGAAAGCACCGGCACTGAATATCATTGGTGCCCGACATATCTTCTGGTTTCACCCTAACTCTGCTCCATACTGTCCCAGCACTGCCCAGATTGTGCCATTGAGTATTAGCAGATAGCCAGCTTAGCATGATTCAAGTTTGCAAAAGCCTCTCCTGCCCTCTTGCCCTCTTAAATGATGTTGAATATTGGCCCTGTATAGAATAAATGTATATACTCGTGGGACTTTTCATCGAAAAGAAATGTCCATCATGGAGGCAGTTTAAAGTGTCTGTTTGGTAAAGCAAGTCACATAAGTGAATTTACTTAGGAGCCCTTTTACTAAGGTGCGCCAAAAAATGGCCTGGACGTGTATTGGATGCACACAGGTTTATGTTTCAGCATGCCTGTAAAAAAGGCCTTTTTTGGGGCCGAAAATGGACGTGTGGCAAAATAAAAATTGGTGCACGTCCATTTTGGGCCTGAGACCTTACCGCCACCCGTTGACTTAGCAGTAAGGTCTGACGCGTTAACTGGGCAGTAATCATCAGCTTACTGTATGTACACTGCCAATTATTGCCCACCACGTGGTAGAAAAAAACATTTTCTGACGCGCATATAGGACATGCGTAAAAAATGGAATTGCTGCCCAGGGCTCATGGTAGCCATGCCAGGCGGTAGTTCCAAATTGACACGCGTTGGACGTGCATAGGCGCCTATGCGCCTTAGTAAAAGAGCCCCTTAAAGACTTTTAAAAATTAGATGCGTTATATTCCAGATCAAAGTAAAGTGTTCATTTAAAACTATTGTACAGTGAACCTAGTAGAGGAATTGAGAGCTGTATGCTTCCTTTTTCACATTTTAGACAGCAACACAGAATTTGATTTCTGAACGTTTACTGTTGGTTATGGACAAAGAGAAAAGTGTACAGTTCAATTTGAATCAATAAAACTGTTTATGTAGTAGCTGAGAAAGGAAAATATTGTAGTCTATGTAGTGAACCAATTCCTCATAAGAACAGAACCTACTTATATTAGTTGTGATCTATGATGTTATATTAGGAAGTTAATTGGTCACTCAGGGCTGATCATATACATGCTGGGGTCCAGGGCAGAAAATATGAAGGGGACTTCCTGATCCCTCTCTTCCATTGCCCCCCCCCCCCCCCCCAATCTCCCCACTTACCATTACTACCACATATAATACAATCCAGGCTTCAAGAACCCGGCACCCCCCCCCCCCCCAATTTTCTTTTTAAATAATGTTCAATGGACTTTTCCCTCAGGAATCTGTCCAAACCCCCTTTAAATTCTGTAAGGCCATACAGCACAAACTTCTGATAAGTTGGGGTAGCACCAGTGGGATTATTAAGAAGTCTGGGAAGTACCAACCCAAATTATAAATTGACATTTTGTTTAAAAAAATCTATTTTCTCTCTCTAGAAGTTATTTTCTGCTTATACTTCAGTATTGTACATTTTTACAGACACATTTCAAACTTGGTGATTCTTATGCTGTTTGGCATTAATGTGAAAGACTGTGGTACTTTATGCCACCTGCAGGTCGTATACTTCAGTAACAGTGTTTACTGACTTCTTCAGTGTAAAGTTGGCAGTGCTGAAGCAAGTTTTTTCTTCACCAAAATCAGCTGCTTCTTTGATGAGATGGTTAGTCATGTAGGCTTCTCTCCCCTTCTGTTGAATTCAGGGGAGACACAATCTGACCTTTTATGCCTGAGAATGCTCTACTCTTTAACAAATATTCAACTAGCATAGCATTCATCCAAAATTGTGGATTAACAGCTGGCAGAACTCTCTCTAACATTTAATTAAATTTTCTTGGTCCTCTGCCTTCAGAGGGGGCTTCTCTAATGAGCCAAGTGTATTGTGCCATTTGTGTGTGTGTGTGTGTTTTAAAATCATGTGAGGATTCTTACAAGAGTCTTTCTGGCTGCTCAACCACCAGGCAACAGGCTTTGAAGCCTCAAGGTCTGATGTAGGCAAACCAAAACCCAATACCCTTAACATTAAGGGCCCTTTTACTAAAGGGACCTTAATGTTACTTAATGTGCAGTTAGTGTGCCAAAAAAGACACCATGAAACGTGTTAAAGTGTTTTGAGATATTTTGCCTATTTGTGTGCACTAATCACTTGATATTTATATTCTTTCAAATTTTTTTGAGAGGGAGCATGCCATGGGCGGGTAATGGGCATGGAAGCATTATTCAGCTAGTGCATTCACAATAGTGCGTGCTAACTGGATAATGTGGACTTAATGTGGAAGCATTTAACACCTCCTAAATAGGATGTAGTAAGTGCTCCTGAATTATTTTTTGCAAGTCCCGTGGGATGTGAAAAAAAATCCTGTACATACTGCTGCATAAAATATGGGCTTAGGGAGAAATTCTATATATGACACCAATTGTTATATGCTACTTCCGCACCAAAGTTTCGGCGCAAAAAGTGTTCTAACTGCTACAAGGCGCCGAAATGGGGCAGAACCGTCAGATCTGCATGAAAACACACTTACCCATTTATAGAACAGCACATAAGTATTTTTTGTGCAGATCTGCAAAAGGGGTGTGGCCATGGGACGTTCCCTTAAAATGCGCACAATGTTATAGAATTTGGGGGACTTGCGCCCAACTTGCACGCCGGGATATACATCTGGTTTCAGTGGTGTAAGTCCAAAAGCAAACCCTGGCATTATAGTTCATTAGGGCTTAATGCCCTTTAGCACCGTATTTATTGAAGTGTGGTATGAATGTGCAATAACTTCAAAACCTGTGTGTTAACTACTGGGGGCATTTCCAGTAGTTTCCCATTTAGTAAAGGTAAAGGAACTGTCATTATTGTAGATTAATGGCATTGTAGATAACATAATATAGTTAGCCAAACCTATTCAGATGTCATTAACTGAGTCACATAATCTCAACTTTCTCAAGAACACTAACACTTAGTTCCCACTCGTGCTCCTCCATTTCCATGCCTTATTCCCCACTAACCTCAGATTCCATATAGGTCTCCCAAATCTGGGCACGAATCCCATATCCACATGCAAACTAATTAGTTAATGAGCTGTTAACAATCAATAATTGGTGTTAATAGGCACTTATTTGGAGTTACATGTGGATCTGCCCTGTGCCCTATTCATTAACATGCGTTCCTAAATTATATGGAGTGCAATTCAAAAGAGAGCATGGCTTTGGGAGGGGCATGGGTGGGTCAGGGGTGTTGCCAGAATTTAGGTGTTATAGCAGTGGTTACCAAACCTGGTCCTGGAGGCACCCAAGCCAGTCAGGTTTTCAGGATATCCACAATGAATATTCATGAAAGAGATTTGCATGCACTGCCTGCACTGCATGCAAATCTCTCATGAATATTCATTGTGGATATCTTGAAAACCTGACTGGCTTGGGTGTCTCCAGGACCAAGTTTGGGAACCACTGTGTTATAGAACAGTATCATTTATGCGCTCAACTGCCATTAGTTGGATGCCAGGTTTCAGCAGGCATAATGCTCACACAGCTTAGTAAATAAGCCTCACACAGAGAATATTGTTAAAAGGTATATTAAGAATGAATAGAGTGCCATTGACTTGTATTTATTTTTTTAGATGAACAACCTTTCCTCATAGCTGTAAGAGATAATATCATTTATGGAATGTCCCTTAACCCTATTGAGAAGACCAATGATGCTATGGTCCCTATAGCTGGCATACAGAATGGATATGATGTTGATTTTGATGACTCTGAACAGATGATTTATTGGATTGAAAACCCAGTAAGTACTGAGTAATGGAAAATGCAGAGAAAACAAAGAAAGGAATTAATTGATATGTGATGTGCTCCCTGTGGAGGTCTATAAGGCCTCAAAGTGTTCGGTATAATGCAGTTTTCTGATTTATTTATTTATTGGGATATATTAACTACCTTTATGTAAAGATTTACCCAGGATAGTATACAGTAGGTACAATGTAGCATAAAATGTACAATTATGTCAACAGCATAACAATAGTAAAATGACCAAATATAAGCATAAATACAGTCAATGAGGTAAACTTGGAGTTGGCAAATTGAAACCTAGGACTAGGACTAACATGAAACTGTATCAGAAATATACACATTTAACAGCACTGTAAAAAATCGTAACAAAATATGAAAAATGTCAGTAGAATACAAATGATATCATAATAGGTAGCATGGAAAAACTTTCAAATAACATCAATAGCATACTCATGATGCCAGCACAATACCAATGAAATACCTAATAGGCATGCATTAGAACATTCAAATAACATAGATATGATGCTAATGCTGTTTGTATAACATAATGAAACATCTTATTTCCTGTTTTCATTTTGCTTGATCTGTATTATGGAAAATGGGGCTTTTTGTGTGCTAACTGTTTTGTGTATATAAGGCCATGTAGTAGTTTTCATTTCATCATATAAAATATGCTTAATTCATATTTATTGCTAATATGTTAGTGTCTATAGCTTACCACTAGGGGTTTTTTTTGTTTTGTTTTTTGCATTTTTCTGGCTTTAGATTGTTGAGATAGGCACTTCTGCTGATGGAAACAGAAAAGATGTCCCTGAAACTTTCTTACTTTTCTCATCTTTTTTCCAAGGGTGAAATTCACAAAGTGAGGTCAGATGGAACAAACAGAACAGTGTTCGCTCCAGCGGCTATAATAGGCTCTCCTATTGGACTGGCTTTAGACTGGATATCAGGAAACCTTTACTACACAAACCCTGCCACTCAGTCAATTGAGGTAATCACATAAACGTTTTCTGCCTTGAAATCTGAAAACAAATAACAGTTCCCCTAAACACAGAGGTACTGCTGTGAAAGGATTTTGGGGCCCTTTTACTAAGCTGTGGTAGGGCTACCATGCAGGTAGCGTGTGCCAAATTGATCTTAACACCAGGGTAGCGTGGGTGCCTGGATGTAGTTCTGAGGTTGGCGTGCACAGTTTTCCATGGTAGAAAATAATTTTCTATTTTGTACTGCGGGGGTGTTCCCGGCGGTAATCGGCAGCGCGGCCACATTGCCGCACACTGCCTGATTACTACTATTTAGCATTTTTTAGATTACAGCACTAGTGGCATGTGAGCCCTTACTGCTAGGTCAGAGGGCAGCAGTAAGGGCTCAGGCAGTAAGTAGCCATGCGCTACTTTTAATATTAGCACACGGCCATTTACTGCCATTGTCGGCTCGGCACATGAATAGAGGAGAGTGGAGCACAGCACTAATTTGGGCAACGCGGTCCAGAAGCACCAACTTGAAAGATAAGTGATGGTGCTAATTAAATTTCTGTATATTGGAAATTATTTACATAATTGACTAGTTGATCTGAGACTACCTATATCAGCAGGGAATACGTTACATCAAAAGATTTTTTTGGCCAATGATGAAGGCAGGATCCTTTGATCCGTTCTAGCTTTAGCAGATATATGTAAGATCTGTAAGCTCTTTGAGGCCTTTTTCCTGCTAAACATTAAACTGTATTTTATGCAGTTTTGATGATTGTCATTTTGTGGCAGCGGATTTTTTGTATGTTTAGTAGCGATTCTAGCCTATTTGCACCCGAGGGATACATTTTTTAGTCCATTTAAAAAAAGGCCTTTTTACTCGCTGTGGTAAAAAATGGCTCAGCGTGTGCCAACTTTACGTGCCCAAACTAGCGCAGGTCACTTTTTACTGCAGTTTAAAAAAAGGGCCCCTTTGTGAAATGCTGCCTCTGTCCTGAGAAACCGAAATGATAGAAATCTGTAGTAGCAGCAATTTATGTTGGACTAATATAGGACTTCTTTGATCTCCCCTCTTCTTGGCCCATATGCTTTCCCTCATTCTTCCCTCATCATTATTCATACACAAGGCAATTCTATAACCTAGACACCCACATTTACATGCACGGCACCCCCTCCGAATTCTATGTATGGTGCCCAAAATTGGGTGCCGATATGTGGGCACCAATTCAAGAAGTGCGCCCAACTAAATTGGCTAAGGAGCCAATTAGTGCCAATAATTGGGTGCTAATTGGCACTTACTGGCACCAATTTGAATTTGACGCACATCTTGCTACGCACGATTCTATTACAATGTGTCCCGAAATTCCAGTGTGCCCAACCGAAAAGGAGGCGTAGCCATAGGAGGTGCATGGGTGGGTCTGGGGCATTCCTAAAATTTGCATGCAGTGTTCTAGAATACCAGTAGTTTGTGCTCAAATTGGGCTCCGGAAATTATATCTGGTTTCAGCACTTATATTTGGGTGCTGAAATCAGCGTTCAATGCTATTCTATAATGGGCGCTCAACTCTGAGTGCTGATTTTTGTGCACCATATACTAAATCTAACCCCATGTACGTAAATGAATACTAGCAATTATCCACCTGTGTGCGCACATACCTGTGTAAGAGCTAGCAGAGCACCTAAGTGCTATTCTGCAAATCCCTGCCTCAGTGGCATAGCCATGGGTGGGCCTGGGCCCACCCACTTTGGACTCAGGTCCACCCAAAATTCTAGTGCCCTTCGTATAGCTGGTGGGTATCCCCAAGACCCACAAGCTGCAGAGGTCATCCAGAGGCACTCACTCAGTTCTTCATTGGCATCCTTAGCAGTGGCGTAGCCAGACCTATCATTTTGGGTGATCCCACAATTAAGATGGGTGGGCCTTCCAAAACTCCCCTCCCTTTGTCCCGCATCTCTCTACTTCTCCTGTGACCCCAGATCTGAGTGTACCAGTCCTTAGAGGGGCACTTTCAATTCACAGGTCAAATAAATAACCTTTATTTTGGTTCATTAATCCTTAGGGACTGATAGACGGAAGAGGGAGGAAGTTGACTTTTATAGGGTAATTTTAGAAAAGGATGTCTAAATCTGCAGTGATGGGGGTTTTTGCTTTTGTTGATTTTTAAACTAATCCTCCAATATTCAAAACCATTTAACCAGCCAGGAATGGCTCCTGGCCGGTTACATAGCTTTTAAGCACCTAACCGCGGATAATCAGCAGGAGATAACTGGCTATCTCCCACTGAATATCACAGTGGATGTGGCAATCATTTATTTAAACATTTCTTAAGTCTGAGAGTCCACTTTGGAACCAGAGACAAAGGGACTTTATCTGGATACTTATTCAGGTACCAGTCTGAATGTTGCTGATTCCTGGATATGTTCTGGCAGCCACATTTTACCCAGATATTCAGCTCTGGTATCCGAGTATAAAAAAGTTGCAGTGGCTGGCATAAAAAAAACAAAACAATGCTGACCACCACAAGCTAAATATTGACTTGTACACTCTGTTTCCTCTTTCCTCTTTTTTGATAGCAGCTAGCCAGTGCAGCTGTTCTGCTACACTAGATGCCTCACATTCTCCCTATTGCGACTGCCATCAGTTGTTAGCAGATAATTAAACAATGGAATTTGCTGGAATAAAATGTAGTAGATAGTAATATAGATGAGTTTAAGAAGAAAAGTTTGGATTAGTTTTTAGAAGACAGATAGCCTTAAGTATCTCCAACTCGCACTTCTGGGAGTGAGCAGCAAGGAATGGAATCTGATGGGTATTTCCTGGTAATCCAGACTGGTTGTTGTTAGTGACTGGTTGCTGGACTCCTTGGCCTATTGATCTGACACACACAGCATGTCACTTCTTAAGTTTTTATGTTACTGAGCAGACTGGGTGAGCCAAGCAGTCATTTTCTGATGACTCCAACTATAAGGCCTAGTGGTTAGGGTGGTGGACTTTGGTCCTGGGGAACTGAGTTCAATTCCCAGCACAGGCAGCTCCTTGTGACTCTGGGCAAGTCACTTAACCCTCCATCGCCTGCTGCATTGAGCCTGCCATGAGTGGGAAAGTGTGGGGTACAAATGTAACAAAAATAATAAGGAAGAATTACAGTAACTTGGCAAAACAGTTACTTTTCAGACTAACCAGTTATGATGCAGAGCATATATGTTACATGGGTTTTAATAAACTGTGAAACATAAAGGAGAAGCGACTGTTTACTACAGATGATGAGTTATTTTTGTTGTTATTTTTATTCTGTATTATAGGTAATAAAGATCCACGGAGAAATAAAATACAGAAAAACTCTAATTACCAATAATGGTAATTCGGTAGGTGCTGGATTGCCTATCGGTATAGCTGTTGATCCTGCTAGAGGGTATGTTTCTTAAACTGTTTCATGTTTTTAACATCCTGTCTTGGTTAGGTCAATTTTTATAGTCCATGAGGAACTTGCAGGGCCCACATGCTGATTTTCAAAGGGAAACTTCCTAATGAAATCCCATTGGTTGCTTGGTCCAGTGGAGATTCTTTATCCCATGCACTTTGCTGGAGCAGAGCAGGCAGGGTAAGGAATTCACTGGGACTTCAAAATAAAATCCCCAAACCTTGCCCCCAGCACTACCCATTTTCCAGGCAGAAAGCAGGGAAATTTTCAAAGAGCGTTTCTTCTACAGATATGCATCTGCTAACCACTGAAACCTCTTTGAAAACTGCTCACTCAAGGTACAGTATGCAAGATAGGATTTCCTGTATTGTGCACAACACTATCTCCCTAATTTAATTCTATTCCTGAGTTCCACCTAAAGGGATTGTCTGTTTTATTTGATTTAGTTTTTTTGAATAACAAAATTTCAGGAGAGTAAAATAAAATATATTTCTTGAATCCTGAATTTCAGCTTGTACGTGAAGGTAGAGGAAAAAATTACTGTAAACAGAAACTTTCCCTAAATGTTCACATTTTGATATTCTATCATCTTTGCTTTCAATATTTTTTTTTATTTGCTAAATTTCTCAGCCATTGCAATGGTAAAATATTTGGCAGCCTGACCTCTACAGTTAGTACCACAAAACTACAGCTAGGAAGTAAAGAGTCATTTTGACTATGAGAACCACAGGAACATAGGGGATTTCTCTTGCCTGTTCAGTACCCAATGGGGGCAGAGGGGGGGGGGGGGGGTTCTGACATTGACAAGGGATTAAGGGTGTAGTATTTTTAACTTACCACCAGCATGGTCCTTTCAAAGATAGCAGACCTCCATCTTATTTCTATGGTTAGGAGTGCACCATATTCTCAGTTGCAGCAATACACATATATACACACACACACAATTTCCATAGGATTCATTATCAGGTTAATGAATACTGCTACTACTACTACTACTACTACTATTTAACATTTCTAGAGCGCTACAAAGTGTACGCAGCGCTGTACAAACACAGAAGAAAGACAGTCCCTGCTCAAAGAGCTTACAATCTAATAGACAAAAAGTAAAGCATTTAAATTTAAAATATTTAAGCAGTCAAGCACAAGAGAACAGTCACAGAAGGACAGAAGATGTTGAAGGGTGGTCAGTGTGATTAGGTGTAACTCTGGTTGGAGTAGTGGGAGAAGGTGATAGAAGAATAGAAATGGGTGAGGTAAAGTAATGAGTGGGTTGATAGGGAGGTTATATAAGACATACTGCTATAAAATTTTACATGGTGAAACAGCAGAACAATGCAAATGCAACAATTTATGCAGCTTAATAAATAGGGCCCATCATTTAATTGTGAAAATATTAATAACCAGCCTAAATTACTCTGTTTTACCAGAGGTTTCAAGTAGTCAAAACTAAATTATTAGACAATGACCAGGACTGGCTTACCCGTTAGATGACCTAAGCAATCAGTTAGGACAGCAGCTTCTTGAGGAGGAGGGGGCGTGGCAATGAGTAGCCACATTCAAGACTAAACAGTTCTTCCTGACAGCCACCCAAACATGAAGAATCATCTGCATGCACTTTTACTTGCAAGGAGGGTGAGCAATTTTCAGATAACTCATTTGCCTGAATAAATGGCTTTTGAAAATTTCCTCATTATGTAAATATATACAAAATGAAATATGATGTCCTTTTTTGAATAAGTTTGTTCCGGGAAGGATGATGTTGGGGTAGTCATGATTGTTGAGCTTAATTATTGAATTCTCAGTGGGGGGAAGGGTTAAGGCCTTGACAATATACTATGGGGGACAAAGCTGAAGGTTTGTTAAGGGAACCTAACACTCTAGCACCCATGGCCAGATTAACAGTATATTGGGCCCAAGGCAGACATACATTTTTGCACCCACCATATTATGGTCCCCTATTCATTTCATTTTTCATCCCTTGAGTCATTTACTTTCCTGTCCCCCCTCCCCTAGTCTTCATGTATGTCCTTACTCCCACATTTGACCTCTTCAGAAGTAGCATGGAAAAGTGCAGAGCCCAGTTGTGCATGTGGCAGCGATAAACTGTGCACTGTGGCGCCCTGGTATACTGCTGCAAACTCACAAGAGAACCTCTCTCCAAAATTGAGGGTGGCTGACTGGCTGGAGGGGATGCCCAAGCTCCACCAGCTGAAGAGGTCCCCTGCTCGAGGTCTGAGTTCCATGCTACCTGAGCAGCAAGGAAATTAGCAGCATGCTTCAGCCGCTGATGCCATCACTTTCGTGCATTCTCATTTCATGTTGATCTGAGCATGAGCAGGAGTGCTGGCATCAGTGGCTGAAACATGCCGCCAATTTGCTCTTTGCTCAGGGCTCAGGCAGCAGTCCTCTTTAGCTGATTAATAAAGTTAAAGTGTGGGAACCACTGGCTGAATGATTAAGAGAGCTGTCAATTCTAGGAGGGAGATGTTAGGCCAGTCCTAAATTTTGACCACCCTATCCTGGTGCATTATGGAACCTGCAGTGCTGATTTCAGGGGTTAGAATCAGGGACTACAAATGGTATACCAAACCAAGTTGTAAATTCAAAAACAGGAAAAACCCAAAAGTTTTGTAGATGGAACTAAATAACTTGGCAGCTCTGGAGCAGTGAGCTGAGAACCAGGGAAGTTGGGCAAGTTATTTTCATTCTCCATTACCAGTGGTACAAACCAGAGATGCCATGGTTGAACTTCCCCAAAGAGTAAGATATATGGACAATGTTTCCAAGGTATTTATTTACAAAGTTATTGAAGTGAAAAAAGCTTCATAAATGGAAGATGCAAAAAATAATTAGATTTAGCTTTCTTTGATGCTTCTAAAAGGATATAGACATTGTAGAGACAGTATTAGGACAGCTTTCAAAATAATTTGCCCAGGTAACTTAAGTTAGCTGGGTAAATTATTTGGGCTGTAAACTTTCCTTCACTTAGTATGTGCACAGGTTCATTTGCACCAGTTGACTTCTCTACTCCAACCCACATTTTCAAAGGGAGACTGTCCCAACCAGAGATACAGAAACACACACATGTGCATGCACTCTCACTCTTCAAATACATGTATTGCTTGTAACTCCAAGGAGGTTTGATGACCAGAGATGGCATGATCCTATCTCAGCCATTTTATGGGCTGAAGCCAGTGGGCGGAGCTTGCCACCATATTATTTTGTCCAAAGCAATAGCAACTGCTATTGAAAATAATAGCAAACTTGTGAGGTTTTATTAAACTGCTTGGTTAGGAGGGGTTCGTGCAGGGGGTGGGAATGTAAGGGGAGTTTCTGAGGGGTCTGTGAGAGAAGGGAGGGTTATATTCACACATAGGACATCACTGGATAACATAGAACTATTCTTTAGGTGACTACTTAAGGGGAATTGTTCTGCCATTCTCTTTTATTATTCAAGTTGCAGACAGAAAAGCTATTTAAATGAACGTGAAATGTTTTCATCAGTGCTCCAGAACTTGCTTTGTTATTTGCAGGGCTGTATTGTGGATTTCAGTGCTGCGCTATATGCTCTGGTGAAACTGCTACAGCTCATCCAGAAAAGCCAGTCTTTTCCTCCACTGGTCGGGTGACTTTTTCCTGTCGAATTTGCCATTATTAAAAAAAAAAAAATCCCCAAATAATAATAAATTAATTAACCCCCCCCCCCCCCCCCCACTCATTCACTTCATAAGACAGATTCCAAGGCTCCTATACTCCACCAGCACTCAGTCATGGGCCAGAAGCTGAGTGGACTAAAAAAAAAAAAAGTTAAAAGAATTAGAAAGATGGGTGACAATAACAACTTTGTACACACACACACATGATGAGAGAGGAGAGCCAGCCTTTGGTAATTCCTTTCCTAAGCTTTCAGCGCAGGGAACAGAAAAGCTGATTTTTCCACCTGCTAGTGAGCCCGAACATAGGTCTGCTTGTCCGAATGAATGGTTTGGGTTGGTAAGGTGTTGGTCTGTCCAAAAATCAAAAACACAACACACACAATTTCTGGAGCAGCCTTTTTTTTCCTTTCTTTTTTGACAGTGTATTCTACTGATGCCTCGGCCCCCGTGCAATCACTGTACTATGGTGGTGGGATTCACTTCTCTCTCACACACACACACATAGACTCTAACTGATGAAAGGGCAGTGTGCTTTTTCGAGCAAAAAAGGTGCCGGTACTCAAATGCTTGGCCACCTTTCTAGGGTGATCACTGAGAGACCCACCCCATAATAGCCAGGCCCTCTGCAACCAGTCACAGAATCTATGACAAGGTAGAATTGGTATGTAGAACCTGAGCTCTTCCATTAAAACTTGGGAACCATGGGTCAATTTTAACAGACAATGAAAAAGGTGCCGGTACTCAGTACCCCCAAGTACCCTCTCAAAAAAAGCCCTGTGAAAGGGTATTCTGTTTTGATACTTCTTGTATGTACATTCATATGCTGCACAAGCCAACATGTTTCTAACTATAACTGAGATAAAATAACAATGAACAACAACAATGTGGATGCAGCAGCTGCTAGTTTGTTTTGGACAAACCAAGATGGCGGCTTCTGGGGGAGCCGGCTTCAACTTTTTGATATCATTCTGTCTCATCAAACTCACCCTCTCCTTCCTGTAACTAAAGCAGCCTTCCCACTGACTGGATCCTACCACACCATCAGAATGGGGCAGGACTGGAGAGTTATAGAGGGTTAAACTCTGAAAAATACCTAGACACTTTAGTCAACCTTATGGTTTTGAGATGGATAATTTACAAATCTGTAGAATTTTGAAAATAATCTAGTTAGCTATCCTAGCCTCCTGAGTACTAAACATATCTCACAGGGTCCCCCCCTAAGCTTAATGGTCCATAGTTTATGCCTTAATCTGACCCTGCTTGCATTCGTCCAGACAAGTTTTTTCTTTTTTTTCTCTCAAGGCACACTTGCTCATGGCTTAATATAATGTAAAAGTAGCCAGGATATTATTAACTCTTTCTGATCTCTAACTTTTGTTTCAGGAAAATGTACTGGACAGACCAAGGCACCGAAAGTGGGATCCCAGCAAAGATTGCCAGTGCAGACATGGATGGATCTAATGCAGTTGTGCTGGTCACCGGTAACCTTGATCACATTGAGTTCATAACCATTGACATCAACGATCAGAAACTGTACTGGGCTGTGACAGGCTCTGGAATGGTAGGAACATTACTTTCTATGTATATCATGATTCGTAAGTCTGTGTGCCACATCTCACCATGCGTAAACTTCCCTCTGCCGCATCCCGCCCTGTGTAAACAGGAAGTTGCATCACAGTAGGGATAGGGCAGGGGTGACAGGTTTTTCTCCTTCAAGCTTAGTGCCCACACATCCAACCTATTGGACTGCCCAAAAATTGACTTCAGGCTACGCCACTGTAATAGAGCAAGATGTACCTTGCACTAACACATTCCTTCCCCCTCAAAATGTTACAAGATGCCATGGTGTGTCTGCAGATATCATTCATGGGTAAACAGCATAGAAATACCCCCTGACATAGCCATCCTTGTAGCAGTGACATGTTGCAGAGGGAATAGCTCTTTGTGTGCCAAATATATCCTACAGTTTCAAAACTACCCCTGCACCCTTGCTACTTTTACAGGGATGGCCTCACAGTCCAACACCATCAGTAGCTATAGATGAACATCCTTATTCTCAGAGTCTCCCCTCTCCCCCAAGAGGGATGCAGGTACGTGTAGCCTGGGGAGCGTATTACACGACTTCCAGGATATGCAATGCACTGGAAATTAGATAGTCCTAAACACATCTGACACATCAGGCAGGACACAGAAAACCATTATTCCAGAAAAGGCAGTAACCAGGGCTGCAGATACCAGGGGTCTGCAGTAGCCTGCTGGCATCGAAGCCAACATGTAGGTGCATTCAGCCAAACATTGTGAAAGATCCATCAGTGTTTAATGTCACATGATTAACAAAGTGATGTCATTAAAGCCAGTCTACCCAATATTTAGCTCTATTTAACCGGCCAGGAGTGGCTCCTGGCCGGTTAAATAGCACTTAAACGGCTATCTCCCACTGAATATTCACGGTCAGCACATAGGGGGAGATTCTATATATGGTGCCTAAAAAATAGGCGCAGAAATCAGTGCCAACTAAGCATATTCTATAAGCGGCATCTAGAGTTAGGCGCAGTATATAGAATACGCTTAGTTTGTATCCTAGCGCCTAAAACTACGCGCATCCATTTACACCAATGAAAACATGGTGCAAATTCTGGCACATATATTTAGGCACACTGGGCTATATTATATAATTACTCATGTAAATTTCAGAATACCCATGAAACGCCACTTTCCCTGCCCATTACAATGCCCCTTTTTGCCTGCAAGCATTAGAAGTTAGGCACACTGCAGTACTGAATGCGCTTAGTGAGTTGTGCACGTAAATTTTAACTAGTGCCAATTAGTGCTCATTATTGCTTGTTAAGAGCTGTTATCAACTCTGATTAGCATGTTAAGACAAGTAAGTTATGTGCGTTGTTATAGAATATGCTTAGATTTTGGTGGATACCTCTAGGTGCACTCTATAGAATCCAGGGGATAGCAGCTAACCATCTATATCACATGACATAACCAGCTAGCCATGAATATTCAATGCTGGCCATCTAAATAGCAGGCTTATCTTTGGCTGCTATGAACTTATCCAGCCAGTGGTGAATATTGACTTAGCTGGCTAAGTTTATAGCAGCCAAAACTAAACTGGATATTTAATACCGGTCACTGGCATTGAATATCCGGGCTCACCGCCAACCGCGGGAATTAGCCAGGCTGCCTCCTGTGGTCTGAATATTGGTCCCAGTGTGTCCAATGTTGCATTTTAACAGTAATTTTGTTTATTTTAAGTATTTAGCACACTCTACCGATTATGCCCAGAACGCTACATCATCACTTTCACAGTTTAATACTATGGCTTTGTATATTACCCCTGAGCGAATGGTGTTTCCAGAGTTTCATGGCTCTGCATGGTATGCAGAGCTGGTGGAAGAGATGTCACTCTGACTCAGTAGCTCCAGTACCAATGACAGCCCATCCAGTAGCTCTAAATGCTGTGCCAGTCCTGTGGTGCCTGGGGTGGAAGGTGGCAAGGGTGTATGGGTTAAAGGCCACGAAAGGGGTTTAGGTAGGAAATCGGGTGCAGGGGAACTATGTGGCAGATATTAGAGGGAGGGGGAACTGTGTTTGAGGATGGTTTGGGGGGGAGGGAGCTGTGTGGAGGAATGAGTTTATGGGAGGGGCCTGTGTGTGGGGATGGGTTTAAAGGATGGGAGGCTATGAAAGCTATGAAGTACTATTAAATTATGAAATTAACCTTGATCACATATTGCTATTGTTATGAATAAGACATGAAGTATTCCTGCATTATGACTTGTGTCCTGAGATGTGTGAGGATCTACTTGTTTCTTCTGAAAAGCACATGATACAAAATATGTATCACAGTAGCAGAACAGATGACAGCAGAAAAAGAACAGTCAGCCTATACTATCAGACTGGATATTCCTGTCCACATTACCATGGACACATTTTCGATAACAGGCCTATCTTTAACTACTACTAACTTAACCTAGTGTTGAATATTGGCTTAGCCAATCAAATTGCCACAGCCAAAACTGAAACCAGATACTCAATGCCGTTGCTGGATACAGCCAGGTATTGAATATCCAGGGTCAGTGCCGGCGGCAGCAGCTAACTGCAGTGGTGTAGGAAGGGGGGGGGGCGGTCCGCCCCGGGTGTACGCTGCTGGGGAGGGGGTGGTGTCGGCTCCGCTGGTTCCCTGCTCTCTCTGCCCCAGAACCGACGCAGCTCCCAGCGACATGCACTCGGGGCGGAGTGGCCCTCCCACCCGTCCCCTTTCCTATGCCAGTGGTAAGAATGTGCTCCAGGGGGGTGCGCGCTCCGAGGGAGGGGGGTGCGCCGTGCTGCACCCGGGGGGGGGGGGGGTGCGCAGCCGGGTGTCAGCCGCCCTCGCTACGGCACTGGCTAACTGTGCTGCCTCCTACCGGCTGAATATTTGGAGGACTGTGTATACTTTTTGAACATACATGCAGAGGCCTGCCTATTAAAGTGCAATACGTTTTTGCACTTACCACATATTAGTCGCAAACTTATCCTGACTATAAATGATTGGGATGTGGCAAGCATTTACCCTGCATAGGCATACATTTACAGGGGAATTCTATAAATTAGGATCCCATTTTAGGGCATTCTTAGTGCCCTAGAAAAAACTGCAGTGCCATATTCTGGGCTACCTCATCGGGCCCTTTTGCCAGGGAGCTAATTTGCCAAGGGCTATATTGTGGGCAGGCTGTTTTGACAGTGGCTGTTATGTCGGGAGCTTTTATGTTTGGAGCTTTTTTGTCGGGGTCATTTTGACTGGGTACCCCAATTCTATAACGGCTTAAGGGCATGCCTTAGATGTTATCTCATATTAGCATAAAGCTGCATTGATGTGCCTACTTGCATTCCACTGATAGTATTCTATAAGTTGTGCATGCTCCACCCACATTTATGTCCAAGAAACAAGTAGGCAGGTGACTTACAATATGCAGCATGAAATAAAAAAAAGAAGCAGATCGCCACAAGACTTTCATAAAAAGTCCAATTTATTCATCACTAAAATCATAAATAGATAAATAATGAAAAGCTTGACACAGCTATGTGTCGACCTCACAAAGGGCTGAGTCAGGAGCAGTCAAGAAAATTTTCAGCTACTGGGCTTAAAACAGTTTCTCTCTTAAAAAGCAGCAGCAACAGCAGCACTACATATTTGTGGTTTTAGTGGTGAATAAATTAGACTTTTTATGAAAGTCTTGTGGCAATTTGCTTCTTTTGTTATTCCGCTCAAATGTATGCCCCTCTGCTGGTTGCTCACTAAGCGATTTAGGTGCACTTTTTCTAGAGTACTGCCATGTACTTATATGCATGACTGTCAATTATTGGCACCAATCATGCAAGTATGCACTACTATTCTATAAACCAGACGCAGTATTGGTGCTCAAATTAAGATGTCATCTTATAGAATTGCATTTTTACTGCACAGTAAATATATTGTTAGATAGTCTAGTTTAATTTAGTTTTTTCAAGTCTTGCTATTCCATCCTTCATACAATCAGAGCAGTTTACAGTCACTAAAAACAAAATACCATACATTTTAAAAGAAAGGAATTAGGATCTCCAACTCAAACAGGAAAGAGAAAATGAAAAGTAAAGAAAGAAAGACTAGTAAGTCAAGCTGAGGCACACATAGCAGCTCAAACATACCGGCCAGTACTTCACAACTCCAGGCCAGAAAGTAGGGTAAGTGCATCTGGTGATACATTTACTGCAGCCCATAGCGATACAACAGTTAAACCTAGCTCATTCTCTCCATAGCTCCACCCCACACCCACATCCTCCTAATCATCCTCTCCATAAGCCCCCCCCATGCCCTCAATCTCCCCAATTATCTTCTCCATACTCCCCCACTATCCCAGTACCCCTGATGATCCTTTCTATACACCCCCAGCCCTGATTACCTGATCATCCTCACCATGTCCCACACCACCTCCGATCCCCATACCCGCTGCTGAATATCGACCCCTTAATTTCCTGCAAATTCAAAAGGCAAAATTCCACAAAAATAAAAACATACAAAAAATCCTAAGTGTACTTAAGGCACCATAGGGCTTTGACATAGTTCTGAGATATTAAGGTTTAATTGAAATGTTATGCAATGATCCTAATGAATTTACAACTATTCTCACAGATTGAAAGAGCAAATTTGGATGGAAGCAATCGTGTGACTATTGTTAACCACCTGTCTCACCCCATGGGAATTGCTGTACATAACAACTTCCTGTATTACACTGATCGAGACTATGAGGTCATTGAGAGAGTTGACAAAACAACTGGAGCAAATAAAGTAGTAATAAGAGACAATATTCCAGGACTGAAGTGCCTGCGTGTGCACTACAGAGATAGTAAGTAAATTTTGTTGTAGGTTCAAGTACAATTTTCATAACAAAAATCAAAGTTCTATGACTGCTATACAGTTGCTTTAGAGCTACAATTTCAAAGTATGTAGTTGTGGTTCTATTTTTGGGTCAATTTATAAACTATGCATGGGGCTGGAAGTCCCATGGGTATGTTGTATCTTCAAGACTGCAAGCCTTTTCCAAATGGAAACCCAGCAGGTTTTCCTTTTTGAAAATGCCAGTGGCCACAGACTTCACTTACCATGCATCCATAAAAGCAAAGAAACACAGAAAATGACAGCAAGTAAAGACCATATGATCTTTTAAGTCTGCTCATCCATACCAATTACTAAGTTCTACTGTATAATCCTTTTCTCTCCCTCGGAGATCCTCTGTGGTTGTCCTATACGTCTTGAATTCAGACACCACCTTTGCTAGAGGCTTCTCTACATAGTCATCACCCATTCCATAAAGAAATATTTCCTTTCGTAGCACCTCCTTGAGGGCATTCTGGGGCCCAACCTAGCTGGATTCTCCCATGGGCAGTCTCTGTCAGTTGCTTGGTACCTCCAGCTATTTGAGTTTCTGTCAGGTATTTGGATACTGAGCTAGATGGACCATTGGTCTTCTCCAGTATGGCTATTCTTATGTTCTTACCTGGGTAAGAAGATAGCAGGTGAGATTGCCCTTTTCTCCCTCCAGGAAAAATCTTAGACACTGCTGTGAACAGGGCAGGCTAATAAATTAAGCAGGTTTTATTAAACTATTTACATTGTCCTCTATATACACTGTCTTATGCACCTAAGAAATGAGGATTTCTTATCACATCAATTCAGTTACCATAAACAAACATCAACAAATTTCTTGGTACTTAATTCAGTACTTATGCACTTAAACCAAAAGCATTAGACTATACCTCAGATCAGTGGCGTACCAAGGGGGGGGGGGGGCGGTCCGCCCCGGGTGCATGCCACTGGGGGGGGGGGGGGGTGCCGCGCGCCAGTCGGCTCTTCATTTCCATGCTCCCTCTGCCCCGGAACAGGAAGTAATCTGTTCCAGGGCAGAGGGAGCATGAAAGGTGGTGTCTGAATTCAAGAAGTATAGGACAACCACAAAGGATCTCCGAGGGAGAGGAAAGGATTATACAGTAGAACTTAGTAATTGGTATGGATGAGCAGAAGTAACCTGTTCCGGGGCAGAGGGAGCATGAAAACGAAGAGCTGACAGGCACGCGGCACCCCCCCCCCCCAGCGCGGCGTGCACCCGGGGGGTTCTTTCGCCGGGGGGGGGGGGGTTGCACTGTTCCGGGGGGCGGGGGCGCATTGGCGATCCGCCCCGGGTGTCAGCGCCCCTAGGAACGCCACTGCCTCAGATCTTTAGAACCAGTAACTTATAGTCTTTCACACCTTTCAACCCCTTTCAGTCTTCCTTGCCAAAGTAATAGATGTAAGCTCCTCTCAGCTTCTCAGCTAAGTTAGTATGTAGGCATGGCTGTATTGTCTAGGTACTTCCTCTCCTTTCCTTGTAAGTCCACCCTCTCCCAGTCCCCTCAGATCTCACCCCTCTGCTGGAGGCTTCTTGGGCTGGACTTCCAGGCTGGCTATGCCTGTCCCTGCGGTGGCTTCCTGGAAGCTTTCCCTGGGCTCTGAGGACAGGCTGTCCTCTCCAGAGCTATTCTCCTCCACTGGGATCCTAGTGCTAGCTACACCTAGGGAGCTTTCTCTGTTGCTGGGCCCCTAGTGCCAATCACATCCCAGAGCCTTGTCCCTCGCTGGTCCTCTCGCTGTAAGTACCCTGGTACTTTAATCCAAGGAGATGGGTGGTGGGTTTACACAGATAAATAGCTGTTTCCCCTTGTAAAAATCTTTGAAAATAGTCCTAGTGATATAGAATAGTGCCTCGGTCCTTGAGGGCCACAGTCCAGTCAGGTTTTCAGGATTTCCCCAATGAATATGCATGAGATTTGTTTGCATGCACTGCCTCCATTGTATGCAAATAGATCTCATGAATATTCATTGTGGACATTATGAAAACCCAACCTGGCGAGCTATGAGTTTGGACAGCCCTGATTTACACCAGCTGAACCCTGGTGTAAATCCCAGTGCCTAAATTAGACACGGATTCCCCTTATTCTATAACAGCGCTTGTAAATTGCAGGAATGCCCCGATCCACACATGATCCTTCCATGGCTGCACCCCATTTTGGAGCTGCACATAAAATTTACATGTGGATCCCAGCGCATACATTTAAATTGATTCCAATTAGCACCAATAATTATTAGGGTTCAATTATCAGTGCTAATTGGTTCATTATTCAATTAAATTGCATGCACTAATTGGGTGTGCAACCAAATTTGCACGGGCAGTTCTAAGCACCATATATAGAATTTGTGGGTTAGGGTGGAAATTATCAAGCTGCGTTAGGGCTTTAAATTTAGTTATTTGCCTCTTAATGCGACTTAAAGGGCCCTATTGCACCCTGACAAAATGTACCGTGGCGATATTTAAGTAATGAGATGCAAAACCTGACACATTGAGGGAAGCTCTGATCTATTTTCAGTTCCCAGTGTTTTACGATGGCACTGAAAGAATTAATCTGCCAATGTATAATCAAACTCTAATTTTAGTAGCAGCAGTTAATAGTTTTTAACATTGAGCACTGAGAATTAAATATAAATATCTCTTTATAATTCTGTTTCCTGTCTTCACATTAGCTGCACTTTCAGAAATGAGTCACAAATGACTTACACTCTTTTTCTTTTGTGCCGTAGATTCTGCTGGATCCTCAAATGGCTGTAGCAACAACATTGGCGCTTGTCAACATCTTTGCCTGCCGAAGCCTGGAGGTCAATTTTCATGTGCGTGTGCCACAGGCTTCCAACTAAACCAAGACAGACGAACGTGTGCTCCATATAACTCTTTTCTAATCGTCTCCATGCTATCTGCCATTAAAGGTTTCAGCTTAGAGACATCGGACCATTCTGAGGCTATGGTACCAGTGGCAGGACAAGGTAAGTGCAAGTGAAATTAAAAGAACCTTAGTCTTTCTTTTGCATTCAGTTTTTAAAACAATCCTATTATTCAGGGCTGTGGAGTCGGAGCTGGAGTCAGAGTTGGTAAAAATGTACCAGCTCCGATTCCAGCTTCAAAATAAAAACTTACAACATTATGATATATGGTAAATTTATCATTTTGTACTTATACATTTTTTTTGTCCAGGTTCTTTTTTCAGACTTCAAATGAATATATTTTGTGGTCTATTAGTCCTAGTTTTGTGCATAAACGATAGCTTGTGTTTCTGTAATTTACTATACATAATTAGAGTTGGAATCAGAGTTGGTCAGTAGAAAAATAGAGGAGTCGGAGTTGGAGTTGAAGGTTTGGTATACCAACTCCGTAGCCCTATTATTATTAACATTGGGCCCTATTTACTAAAGTGCGCTAGCATTTTTAGCGCATGCTAAATGCTAGAGTCACCCATATGTTCCTATGGGCAACTTAGCGTTTAACGCGTGATAATCATTAGCATGCATTAAAAACACTAGCGCTTAGCGCAGCTTGGTAAACAGGGTCCATTATGTCTTCGTGCATGGTGTGTCACAATGTTGACTGGTTTTAACTCCATTAATTCGGGTTCCACGCAAGGACCTGGGAATCAGAGAGATATCCATAGGCGGTCGGTGACTCAGCTGTTTGGAGAGGCTAAAGTGAGTAGGGCTAAGGTGAGGCTATGGGGCAGAGCTAGGGTGAATTATGTGGTGGAGTGCAATAGAGCAGGACAAGTTAAAACCTTTGGAGTGCGGGGGGGGGGGGGGGGGGCAATGCCTCTGTCAGCAGTAAAAGAACAGTGGGACACTTTTGAACACAGTAAGGAAGGAATCCTTCATTTTGTGAGTCTGTTGCAGCTGTATCAGCTGTCTCCCCAGTACCTTTGCACACTGAATATACTCCAGAAATTATGTGCCCCCCCCAAAAAAAATCAAAAGAATGCACCAACATAATTACACAGATTAATATTTGCACTATTCTAGAAATATATGGAAGTACTTAACACTTGCTTCCCCAGCCACCCTAGCTCTCTAGTCCAGCATCTTCCTGTTGGTCATGTGAACAAATACGTTCAACAACACTGTAACAGAAATCTTGTAGTTAATGGAAATTATAAAATGATTTGCCTGTCAGGAAGTTTATTTTTTGGGGGTGGGGTGGGGTGGGGTAGGCTGCTAAACGGCCACCTGGCTTCAGATCTACTGGCCTTTAGTTTATTGCTGAGGGGCCATTTTACTAAGCTGTGTAAGTGCCTATGCGCACCCAATGTGAGCCAATTCTGAGTTGCCGTCCAGCTACCTCATGGCCTTTGTGGTAATTTCATTTTTGGCATGCGTCTGCAACACGCGTCTGAAAAATATTTTTTTTCTGGCGCGCGTCAGCTACGTGTGTCAAGTGGCATTTGACGCGCATAGGTCATTACCGCCCGGTTACCGCATGAGACTTTACCTCTAAGTCAGTGGCTGGCAGTAAGGTCTCAGACCCAAAATGGCCACGCAGCAATTTTGATTTTGCTGCACGTCCATTTTTGGCAAACATTTTTAAAAAGGCCTTTTTTACAGATGCATGGAAAAATGGATCTGCGCGTGCCCAAAACCCGAGCCTACACTACTACAGGCCATTTTTCAACATACCTTAGTAAAAGGACCCCTGAGTTACCAAACATATTTGGAATGTTTTATATGTATTAGCTGTATCTAATACTTAGTGCAGCAGTCTGAGAACCAGGGAAGCCATCTTGGATAAGTCACTTAACCTTCCATTGCCTCAGGTACAAACAGATTGTAAGCCCTTCAGAGACAGGAAAATTACTACTGTACCTGAATGTAACAGCTACAACTGAAAGAGGCATGAGCTAAATCCAATTCCCAAATCCAGCACCATGCAGTAATACAAAACCCTACAACATCACTCAGGACCCTATAAAGTAATTCTACCATACCATAACAGTATTAACTTCCAGTGCTCACACAACAAGGGCCTTCCTCAGAAACAAAGACGAGGCCAAACACAAATTTTGGGCTGGTTTCCGTGCAAAAGTCGAAACTGAAACCAAATTTCTCTTCCTAAATGGCATTAATGTGTGCTAATCTGATAGCAACTGTAGCTATTGGTTGAAAATGTACTTCTTTGTTTTATAAGAGTTTCATTTAATTTGTTGAGAAAATCAGAACAAATTCATAGAGAACATGTTTATGTTTAAATTCATTAACTAAGCCCATTGCTAAACATTGCAGGTCGCAATGCACTTCATGTGGATGTTCACATGTCCTCTGGCTATATATACTGGTGTGACTTCAGCAGCACAGTGGCTATACAGAATAGGATCCGTAGAATTAAACCTGATGGATCCTCTTTTAGGACCATTATCAACAGCGGAATAGGGAGAAATGGAGTCAGAGGAATTGCTATTGACTGGGTAGCAGGTAGGTAAAACAATGCAAATGTAAGTAATAGCATGATATTAAGAGGGATGCTTTTAAAAAAAAAAGTCATTTGATCTATAGCAGGAATACTCAACCTAGTCCTTGGAACACATCTAACTCTGAACATGGAAGAAATAGATTTGCATGCACTACTTGCATTGTAGGCAAATCAATTTCATGCATATTCATTGTTCCAGAAAATCTGCTAGCTTTATTCTGAAGACTGGGCTCAGCACCACTGGTCTATAGCATCTGCATATGGATAAAGTATCAATCTCCTTTCTTTACCATTCTTCTCTTTGACATAATACCTCATGTCCCTTTATGGAAGAACAATAGATACCATTGGTTGAAAGGAACTGAATTGTTGTTTCCATGAATGGACATGTTGGACATTTGCTCCCCACTCAAGTCTGGTTTATAAAATTCTTATTTGCAAAAAATAGGGCAAAAATGTATTTTAAAATAAATCAAGCTCTAGGCATCTTTGGAGGTATTTGTTTTTGATAGGCACCCAGCAGCTCTGATCTGACTATTGGTCTTAATGAATTTTCTTTCCAGGAATACCAAATGCAGAAATGTAATAAAACTATTATACATTTCCATACACATGGATTTATTCACTGTACATCTCAGAGGCTAAAAGGTTACTTATCATGTTGGTATCAGTGGGTATAAGGGGGTAACTTATATTTTTCTTTTCTGTTTAGGTTTTGGCAGCTAAGTTAGGTCATCCATAGATTTAGCAGTTCATTCTAATATATCCCCAAATGAGACATCATCTCCCAAATTCTATAAGTGACACTTAAAATTGTGTGCACAATGGGTGCATGCCCAATTTGTGTGTGCAAATTAATAGGCAAATAGCACCAATAATTGGGCGCTAACAATCAATTATTGGTGCTAATTGACAACAGTTTGAATTCACGCATGCATCTTGCTAGGCGCTATTCTATAAAGATGTGCCTGCAAATTTTTTAGAGCACAACTGAAAAGGGGGCACGGCCATGGGAGGGGATGGGTGGGTCAGGGGCTTCACTTAAGATGCACATAGCATTACAGAATATAGGAGACCTCCTAATTTAGGTGTGAGAATATACTCCAGGTTTCAGTTGGTGTAAATTTTGGGTGTGGATCTCAGTGCTACGCACTATTCTGTAAATGGCGCTCAACTCGGAATATTGTTTTTAGAATAGGGCTCAGCACTCATTATTTTTTTTTTTGTTACATTTGTACCCCGCGCTTTCCCACTCATGGCAGGCTCAATGCGGCTTACATATTGTATACAGGTACTTATTTGTACCTGGGGCAATGGAGGGTTAAGTGACTTGCCCAGAGTCACAAGGAGCTGCCTGTGCCTGAAGTGGGAATTGAACCCAGTTCCTCAGTTCCCCAGGACCAAAGTCCACCACCCTAAACACTAGGCCACTCCTCCAGCCCCATGTGCATACCTTTCGTATAAGAGGAATTCCATATAACCATTTGATGAATGAACAACAAAATCCCTTTAACATGTATGCATCAGTTTTTAAAAGTTACAATATAAATATTTGTTGATAAGTTTAAGCTGGAACAAAAACTGCTGCCACATACTAAAGAAAAATGTTTTTATGTCTGAAAAAATATATAAATATGAAGCATACCTTTTGCAATACTTTTTTTTTCTGCATTTTGTTTTGATTAGACTCTTGCAGAACCTCATTAAAAATTGATTGAATTGGACTATTTTATAACCTCACAAGTGACTAACAATTGCTGCTGTTCTAGTAAAAAAAAAAATTACCTTGTGTGCCACCCTATGTTTATCTTTATTGTACCACAGGAAATCTCTACTTTACAAATGCTTTCGTGACTGAGACCTTCATTGAAGTTTTACGGTTAGACACTTCTTATCGTCGTGTTCTGTTGAAAACTACACTGGACATGCCACGACATATTGTAGTAGATCCAAAGAGCAGATACATCTTCTGGGCGGACTATGGGCAAAATCCAAAGATTGAACGTTCATTCCTTGATTGCACCAATAGAACTCTTCTGGTATCTGAGGGTATTATCACACCTCGTGGCTTGGCAGTGGATCATAGCAATGGCTATGTTTACTGGGTTGATGATTCTTTAGACATGATAGCAAGAATTCGACCCGAAGGTGGTGATACTGAAATTGTGCGTGTTGGGAGTCGCTATCCCACACCATATGGCATTACTGTTTTTGAAAATACAATCATCTGGGTGGATAGGAACCTTAAAAAGATTTTTCAAGCTAGTAAAGAGCCAGGAAATACAGAGCAACCAGCAGTTATAAGAGACAACATTAACATGCTGAGAGATGTTACCATATATGACAGTCGTTTTCAACCTCAGTCACCTCAAGAGGTCAACAATAACCCTTGCTTGCAGAACAATGGAGGATGTTCCCAGCTGTGCTTTGCTTTGCCTGGAGTGCAGACACCAAAGTGTGGGTGTGCCTACGGGGCAATAGGAAGTGATGGGATGAGCTGTGCAATTTCAACTGAAGATTATCTGATATTTGCCCTTGAAGGCTCACTTCGTAGTTTATATCTGGACCTGGAAAATCACGCTTCACCATTTCGCACAGTAAACGTGCTTAGAACTGCAGTGGCTCTAGACTTCGACAGTGTGGACAACAGGATATATTATACACAAAATTCCGGAGCAGGACGCAGCAGAATCAGTTACATCAGCCTTAATTCACTTAGTGATGGACCCACCACAGTTGCATCAGGTACAATATGGGGTTTGGAAATGCTGTGCAAACACTGTTTATTACCCACCAGTGTAATATGCTTGTTTCTCTGAAGACATGACAGATCACTAGTCATACGCATGGATCAAATGACTACATGTGATATTGAGCAGAATGAACTTTTTAGAATTTTCTGGTACAGACTAAGGGGCCCTTTGCTATAGTGTTTAGGCTGCTAATGTGCAGTTTAGCATGCAGCAGCAACTAATGTTCAAATGCAGTAACTATTTTTTGAGGTATTTTTAAGGTTACTGCACTCTAAGTCATGCATTAAGGGCATTCTGTTTTAGGGAGCGTAATTAGGTGGGACACAGGCAGAGAATGGGCATAGAGAACATACAGCAATGACTTAATGCTCTAAGGGGTCCTTTTACTAAGCTGTGGGAAAAAGTCCCTGCTACCATAGCGGCGTGGGCTGTTTTTCCCGCACACCAGGGCCCTTTTTACCGCAGTGGGTAAAATACCCCCCCCCCCAAAATGACCACACGGTAAGATAACTCTTACGGGGTGGCCATGCAGCGGGAAGCATTTACTGTCGCCCATTGAAGTGGCGGTAAGGGCCCCAGCAGTAACTGAGGGTAACTGGGCAGCATGTGACAATGCCCAATTACCACCAGGTTAGCACTGCACTATAAAAAATTTCCTGGAGTGCCAGAAATGGCGCACAATCGAGCTGACACATTGGGCCGGCAATATTTCTGGCATAGGGTGTGGTAAGCCCGAATTGGGCTTACCGCTGCTTTGTAAAAGGCCCCCTAAGTGCTTCCGCTCTTATGGCAGCCTGATTGCTGTGCTGTAATGCAAATGTTAATGCACGACCTGAAATGGAAAATGGAGGGCACCCCCCCCCCCCCCAATATTTCCTGCATTAGATTTGCATTAACGTTCCTCATTAAGCCATGGTAGCTACAAACTCTAACACAAAAAGAGCCCCCAAGTGTTTACTGCTCATGTGTGTGACTTTTAGACTGTCATAGTTGTGTAGCTACTCTCTTCTTTTTTAGTGTCAGTCTTATGAGACACCTTTCCAGCATGGTTAGCAGTCTCTTCAGCATTTGTACCATTTTTAATTCTGGTCTGAGCCAAAAATGTTATTTTAATTCCTCTTATTTCCCTAATCAGGTTCTTGATAGGCTATCTCTTTTGAGGAGATTTGCAAGGTTGTGGTGTGGAGTTCAGTCCACAATCATTCCACATTATTGAACATTGTGTAGTAGGTGACCTAGGAATGAGAGGAAAAAAAAACAAAAAAAATGCATATTGTGATTTTCATACCTAATGTACCCTTGGCCTAGACCACTGTTTCCCAAAGCCGGTCCTGGAGTACCCCCTTGCCAGTCAGGATTTCAGGGTATCCACAATGAATATGCATGAAAGAGATTTGCATATAATGGAGGGAGTATATGCAAATCAAGTTCAAGAATTTGGGAAACTCTGGCCTAGACAACTATGCAATGCATGCCCTTGTGCACATAGTGGCAGTAGAGTTCTTTATAACTGTCAGAGTGGGGATTAGGTTAGAAAAAAAATCACATATCGTGAAAATGTCTAAGCACTCTATTCTAGTTATTATTCCCCTGATTCTATAACTGGGCACCTGCATTTATATACTGCTTGCATGTGCAAATTTACAGAATACTAGTATTATAGGTGCACATAAGTGGCATACCACCCCAAGTCGTTATAGGTTGCCCAAAACTGTGCGCAGATGGCAGATCCATGCATGAATTAGTCAGTTAGGCACTAACAATCTGTTATCGGAGTTGATTAGCACTTAATTGGCAGTAATTAGGAGTTATTTGCGCATCTGCCTACAGCCTTTTCTATAATATACGCGCCTACATTTCATAGGGAGCAACTCAGAAAGGAGCGTGGCCATGGGAGGGGCATGGTTGGGTCAGGGGCATTCCTAGAAATTAGGCGGGATGTTATAAAATAGCTGGATTTGCGTGCCTAACTGCCATTGGTTGCGAGGATTTACACCACCTTTTGGCAGGTGAAAGTGCTCACACCCAAAGTTAGGTATGATAAGTGCACCAAGCTAGTATTCTGGAAAGGGTGCTGTGCATAGAGTGCCCTTTATAGAATCCTATCTTAGCGTGGATCATAACAGCGCCTATGTGTGGACGCCATTTACTGAATCTTGCCCATAGTGTATAACTGCAAGTGGGTGTTCATGGGGAGGGGGAATGAGCGAGACTTCCACTTACGCACGTAACTTACTGAATACTGTATATTACTCATGCCCTTGTCACATTTAGCTGCTCACAATTATACCAGGTCTATGGTTGGTGTAACTGCAGGTGTAAATGTTTGGTATGGTGTTACGCTAGTATTCTAAAATGTCATTATAAAATAGGCTTTCACCACACAACATTGGGGTGTCTAAATGGTGGTGCCCAGTTGTAGAATTGCCTCCTATGATATGTTAAATTGAAAAACCAGAATATTCCTTGTATGCACTGTGTAGTTTGGAAAGTTGTATGTGTAATGCTCTCCTGGTCCCTTTTTCTAATTGCTCTGTTTTAGACTTGGGTGCTCCTGATGGCATAGCTTATGACTGGATCAATAGGAGGATTTATTTTAGTGACTATCTAAACCAGTCAATCAGCTCAATGGCGATGGATGGATCTAACCGTACAGTGATTGCACGGGTTCCCCGGCCCAGGGCTATCATGTTGGATCCTTGCAGAGGGTATGTGTGGCTTTCATTGTAAGCAAAATTACTACTACTACTATTACTATTTAACATTTCTAAAGCGCTACCAGGGTTATGCAGTGCTGTACAATCTAACAAAGAAGGACAGTCCGTGCTCAAAGGAGCTTACAATCTAAAGGACAAAAAAGTGCAGTCAATCAAATTGGGGGCAGTCTAGATTTCCTGGATAGAGGTACAATGGTTAGGTGCTGAAAGTGACATTGAAGAGGTGGGCTTTGAGCAAGGATTTGAAGATGGGCAGGGAGGAGGCGTATGGGCTCAGGGAGTTTATTCCAAGCATAGGGTGAGGCGAGGCAGAAAGGGCGGAGCCTGGAGTTGGCGGTGGTGGAGAAGGGTACAGAGAGGAGGGATTTGTCCTGTGAGCAGAAGTTACGGGTAGGAGCGTAAGGGGAGATGAGGGTAGAGAGGTAATGAGGGGCTGTAGACTGAGTGCATTTGTAGGTTAGTAGGAGAAGCTTGAACTGTATGCGGTACCTGATCGGAAGCCACTGAAGTGACTTGAGGAGAGGGGTGATATGAGCATATCGGTCTAGGCGGAAGATAAGACGGGCAGCAAAGTTCTGAACGGATTGAAGGGGGGATAGATGGTTAAGTGGGAGGCCAGTGAGGAGTAGGTTGCAGTAGTCAAGGCGAGAGGTGATGAGAGAGTGGATGAGAGTTCGGGTGGTGTGCTACATAAGTACATAAGTACATAAGTAGTGCCATACTGGGAAAGACCAAAGGTCCATCTAGCCCAGCATCCTGTCACCGACAGTGGCCAATCCAGGTCAAGGGCACCTGGCACGCTCCCCAAACGTAAAAACATTCCAGACAAGTTATACCTAAAAATGCGGAATTTTTCCAAGTCCATTTAATAGCGGTCTATGGACTTGTCCTTTAGGAATCTATCTAACCCCTTTTTAAACTCCGTCAAGCTAACCGCCCGTACCACGTTCTCCGGCAACGAATTCCAGAGTCTAATTACACGTTGGGTGAAGAAAAATTTTCTCCGATTCGTTTTAAATTTACCACACTGTAGCTTCAACTCATGCCCTCTAGTCCTAGTATTTTTGGATAGCGTGAACAGTCGCTTCACATCCACCCGATCCATTCCACTCATTATTTTATACACTTCTATCATATCTCCCCTCAGCCGTCTCTTCTCCAAGCTGAAAAGCCCTAACCTTCTCAGCCTCTCTTCATAGGAAAGTCGTCCCATCCCCACTATCATTTTCGTCGCCCTTCGCTGTACCTTTTTCAATTCTACTATATTTTTTTGAGATACGGAGACCAGTACTGAACACAATACTCCAGGTGCGGTCGCACCATGGAGCGATACAACGGCATTATAACATCCGCACACCTGGACTCCATACCCTTCCTAATAACACCCAACATTCTATTCGCTTTCCTAGCCGCAGCAGCACACTGAGCAGAAGGTTTCAGCGTATCATCGACGACGACACCCAGATCCCTTTCTTGATCCGTAACTCCTAACGTGGAACCTTGCAAGACGTAGCTATAATTCGGGTTCCTCTTACCCACATGCATCACTTTGCACTTGTCAACATTGAACTTCATCTGCCACTTGCACGCCCATTCTCCCAGTCTCGCAAGGTCCTCCTGTAATCGTTCACATTCCTCCTGCGACTTGACGACCCTGAATAATTTTGTGTCATCGGCGAATTTAATTACCTCACTAGTTATTCCCATCTCTAGGTCATTTATAAATACATTAAAAAGCAACGGACCCAGCACAGACCCCTGCGGGACCCCACTAACTACCCTCCTCCACTGAGAATACTGGCCACGCAATCCTACTCTCTGCTTCCTATCTTTCAACCAGTTCTTAATCCATAATAATACCCTACCTCCGAGAGGAAGGGGCGAATTTTGCTAATGTTATATAGAAAGAAGCGACAGGTGTTGGCTGTCTGCTGGATATGGGCAGAGAAGGAGAGGGAGGAGTCGAAGATGACTCCGAGGTTGCGGGCAGATGAGACGGGGAGGATGAGGGTGTTGTTGACTGAAATAGAGAGTGGAGGGAGAGGAGAAGTGGGTTTGGGTGGAAAGACAATGAGCTCGGTCTTGGCCATGTTCAGTTTCAGGTGGCGGTTGGACATCCAGGCAACAATGTCGGATAAGCAGGCTGATACTTTGGCCTGGGTTTCCGCAGTGATTTCTGGTGTGGAGAGGTAAAGCTGGGTGTCGTCAGCATAAAGATGGTATTGGAAACCATGAGATGAGATCAGCGAGCCCAGGGAAGAGGTGTAGATTGAAAAAAGAAGGGGTCCAAGGACAGATCCCTGAGGAACTCCAACAGAGAGCAGGATGGGGGTGGAGGAAGATCCATGAGAATGTAGTCTGAAGGTACGGTGGGAGAGATAAGAGGAGAACCAGGAGAGGACAGAGCCCTGGAACCCAAATGAGGATAATGCAGCAAGAAGTAAATTATGATTGACAGTGTCCAAAGCGGCAGATAGGTCGAGGAGGATGAGGATGGAGTAGTGACCTTTGGATTTGGCAAGGAATAGGTCATTACAGACTTTAGTGAGTGCCGTTTCTGTCGAGTGTAGAGGGCAAAAACAGGATTGAAGCGGATCGAGGATGGCATGAGAGGAGAGAAAATCAAGGCAGCGGCTGTGAATGGCGCGTTCAAGTATCTTGGAGAGGAAGGGTAGGAGGGAGAAGGGGCGGTAGTTGGAAGGACAGGTAGGGTCTAGTGATGGTTTTTTGAGAAGTGGTGTGACTACAGCATGCTTGAAGGTGTCAGGGACAGTTGCAGTGGAGAGAGAGGGGTTGAGGATATGACAGATGGGGGGGGGGGGGGGGTGACAGTAGTAGAGATGGTGTTTAGTAAGTTGGTGGGGATGGGATCAGAGGAGCAGGTGGTGCATTTCGAGGAGGAAAGAAGGTGGGCGGTTTCCTCCTCAGTGATATCAGGAAAAGAGGAGAAGGAGGCCTGGGTTGGTTGGTTGAGGGAGTGGGTTAAAGGGTGAAGAGGAGGAGGTGGCTTGGTAGTGAATTCGAGGTTGATCTTCTGCACCTTGTTACGGAAGTAGTCAGCTAGTGACTGAGGAGAGAGTGAGGGGGGGTGGGAGCAGAGGGCACTTTGAGGAGGGAGTTAAGGGTGGCGAAGAGACGACGAGAGTTGGAGCCGAGAGAATTAGTCAATTGGGTGTAATAATCCTGTTTGGCAAGGAATAGGGAGGACTGGAAGGAGGATAGCATGAATTTGTAATGAATGAAGTCGGTTTGGGTGCGAGATTTCCTCCAGAGGCGTTCGGCAGATCGGGCGCAGTAGCGAAGGTATCGGATGCAAGGGGTCAGCCAGGGCTGGGAATTAGTAAGCCTTGTGGGACGGGAGATGGATGGTGCAAGTGTGTCCAGAGCAGTGGAGAGAGTGGCATTGTAAGCCGAGACAGCCTTGTCGACAGACTCGGAGGACATGATGGAAGGGAGGAGATTAGAGATACAAGAGGATAAGGTGGGAGGGTCGACAGCCCCTCGAATATTGTGTTCAATTCTGGTCGGCGCATCTCAAAAAAAAAAATAGTGGAATTAGAAAAGGTACAGAGAAGGGCGACGAAAATGATAAAGGGGATGGGATGACTTCCCTATGAGGAAAGGCTAAACTGTCTAGGGCTCTTCAGCTTGGAGAAAAGGTGGATGAGAGGAGATATGATAGATGTCTATAAAATAATGAGTAGAGTTGAATGGGTAGATGTGAAGCGTCTGTTTACGCTTTCTAAAAATACTAGGACTAGGGGGCATGTGATGAAGCTACAATGTAGTAAATTTAAAATGAATTGGAGAAAAGTTTCTTCACTCAACGTGTAATTAAACTCTGAAATTCGTTGCCAGAGAATGTGGTAAAGACAGTTAGCTTAGCGGAGTTAAAAAAAAGGTTTGGACGGCTTCCTAAAGGAAAAGTCAATAGACCATTATTAAATGGACTTGGGGAAAATCCACTCTTTCTGGGATAAGCAGTATAAAATGTTTTGTACTTTTTGGGGATCTTGCCAGGTACTTGTGACCTGGATTGGCCACTGTTGGAAACAGGATGCTGGAGTTGATGGACCTTTGGTCTTTCCCAGTATGGCAATACTTATGTACTTATGTAATATGGTGAACATGAAAAGTGTGTAACCTGCTAGATAGACCTGGCTATGTGGGTGCCTGTATATTCACTAGGATTGGGTCTGTACCTGCTGGACAGACCCAATTGCTAATTAATTCTATCATCACAGGAACCTTATAGTTTGCTCTTCTTGACAGATACATGTACTGGACTGACTGGGGTACCAGTGCTAAGATAGAACGAGCCACACTTGGAGGAAACTTCAGAACAGATATCGTGAACACCAGTCTGGTGTGGCCAAATGGACTTACACTGGACTATGAAGAGGAACGAATATACTGGGCTGATGCAAATTTGTATGTGAATTTTATTTTATTTTTAAAAATGTAACCTTATTGTGTGTCTGCCTCTCAATTTATATCTATACAGCTACATAAATATGTGTGTCGGATTGTAACTTCACTTTGACTTTCTTTATGGTATCTCCATTCCTATACTAAGCTATTAGGAAGTCTTTTCGAAGCAAAATGATCAAACTAAAGATGCTACAGATTTGTACTTAAGATTGAGTTTTTGTTTTCTTTTTTAAATTTTTGTGCAAATTGTTGCATTTGAATGTTGTAGTTAGTGAAGACTATATTTTAGTAATTACGACTATTACATTTAGCAATATAATAGTACTGGTATTTTAAAACTATACGTGATCAACCTGTGCAACTGATATTGGGCCTGTACCTATGGGAAAAAGCTTAGGGGGTCATTTACTAACTGTGCATGCTATTGTGTGTTATTTACCTCAGGCCCTATTGTGTAAAATGGACTATGCATTAAATTACACAAGGATAAAGAAGAACAAAAAACCTCGCAGAAAAAATACCACAAGGAAAACAGTGAAGGTGACTCAATAAAACGATGATGCTGTATGTAATCTAGAAGATTTGTACTTTGCATCAGAAGCTATGAGGGTTGAGTATTTCTTCAGCGAATAAGTGAAGAATACATACAACAAATTTCATCCATATATTCATCTACACAAAACAGGAAGACTCCTGAGGCAGGCTGATGGGCTGAAACACGGCTGTGTCGAGTTGTTGTGTTGACCATAGAATCATTGTTGTTGACCAATAAATCTTCTAAACTACATACAGCATAATTGTTTTATTGAGTCACCTTCACTGTTTTCCTTGTGCTATGCGGTAAATTATACACATTAGTACATGCTGTTCGTAAATACCCTCTTAGGGGCATTTCTATGAAATAGATGCTAACAATGATGTGAGTTACGCATTTACATGTTTAGAATATTAGCATATATGTCAAATTTGCACCTAAACGCTATTGTATAAATATGTGCCTATCTTGTATAGCAGATATTTGCAAGGAGGTGCCTGGGCAGGGCATGGGTGGGGCACACACTTACATGCATACCTTATAGAATAAAGGATAAAGGGTCATGCATTTGATATACCACCTCTCTGTGAGTACAACCAAAGCAGTTTACATATATTATATGCAGGTACTTTTCTGTCCCTAGTGGGCTCACAATCTAAGTTTGTACCTGAGGTAATAGAGGATTAAGTGACTTGCCCAGAGTCACAAGAAGCTGCAGTGGGAATTGAACTCAGCTCTTCAGCCCACAGCAGTAAAAATTAGGCTGCTTCTCCACTCTTATAATTTATCCCGCAAATTTTATATATGGGGTCTTGAGTTGTGCATGCTAATTTGGCCACATGGCCAAATTGCACGCACAGCTTAATTGATTAACAAGCAAATCAGTGCTGATAATTCGTACTTAACCAATTAGTAGCACTAATTTGCTTTAATTATAATTTATGCACACAACATTATAGGCGTATTCTAATACATGGTGCATGTAAATTCTAATGTGCAAAGTCAAAAAGGGGGTGTGGCCATGGGTGTGGAATGGGCGGGTTGAGGGGATTTCAAAAAGCTATATGCATTATTATAGAATACACCCGATCTGCGCCTAACTTAGACACAGGTATTTAGGCCTGGTTTTAGGTGGCCTAAATGGGTGCACCTAAATTTTTGTTGCAAGAATATATTTGAGCATATTCTATATACTATGCCTAACTTTAGACGTAGTTTATAGAATCACACTAACTGCATGGTTTTATGCTACCAATTTTTAAGGTGCCATATATAGAATTTCCTCCTATGTGCGTATATTTGCCAAGACTTTAATGGAAGAAGCAACTAACCAGCTAGACGTACACACAAGGAGTTAACACCAGCTGCACATACTGTTTCAGGATTTGCTTATCCACTCCTACTGTAGCTGAAATCATTTTCATGCACCTTTTCTGACCCTTATGTCTATCTTATCTGTCTATATTTTCTTCTTTCACTTACACACTGTGCTGTCTTTGAAGCTGTTTTATTGTGCATTGTATTGAGCTTGAATTCCACCCCAGAGCAGTTAATAAATAAATCAATAAAATTTAGGTGCCCACAGTATACTAGATGTAGGAGTCCACATTTATACCAGATGTATGGCAGGCATAAGGCGCATAAATACCCAGTTGGCTAGTATTCAGTAAGGGAAGGTAGAAACCTATGGCGCTCATTTTCGAAGCAGATGGACGTCTCAACTTGGCCAAAAAAAGTCCATCTGCTGAAAATGTCCAAATTGCAATTTTCAAAAGGCAGACTGTAGATGTTTTGCACTGCAGTTTGTCCAAATAGCATGGGGGCGTGTTGGAGGCATGTTTTGAGTGGAATTAGGGCGGGCCCAAAATTGCGACGTCTTTCAGCAATCATGGAATGAGAAGAAATGTCCACGTTGAAAATGAAGGATGTTTTTATCTAGACCTGTTTCAATCACATCCAGGTTACAAAAAGGTGCCCTGACGAGCAGCTGACCACTGGAGGAATGAAGGCATAACCCCTCCTTCATATCCCAGTGGTTACCGACCCCCTCCCACCCCCCTAAGAAGTGAAAGTGACGGTGGATATAAGGCTCTATGGCAGCTTCAGGTACTATGGCCATTCCTAATAGAGCAGAAAGTCTAAGGAGTAGCCTAGTAGTCAGTGCAGTGGACTTTGTACAACGGGACCCAGGTCTAACTTCCACTTTAACTCTTTTATTTCTGTAAAAATATGTGAGCCCTCCTGGAACATAGAAATATCTACTGTACATGAATTTATAAGACAACTGTAAGCGTGATGGCTATAGTAGTGGTGCATGTTTAGGTCAGTGGCGTTCCTAGGGGGGCTGACGCCCGGGGCGGATCGCCGATGCACCCCACCCCCCGGGTGCAGCGCGACCCTCCCCCCTGTGAAAGGACACCCCCCCCGGCGAAGGAACCCCCCCGGGTGCACGCCGCTGGGGGGGGGGAGTGCCGCGCGCCTGTCCGCTTCTTTGGTTTCCATGCTCCCTCTGCCCCGGAACAGGAAGTAACCTGTTCCGGGGCACAGGGAGCACAGAACGAATGTAGTGGACAGGCGTACAACACCCCCCCAGCAGTGTGCACCCGGGGCAGACCGCACCCACCGCCCCCCCCCCTAGGAACGCCACGGGTTTAGGTACAGTAGGTTTTTTCCTGTTCCCGGAGACAATAATATATAACAGAATTAAGGTGGAATTTGTACCTGAATCCCATTGTTTAAAGTCCACTGACCACTAGGCTGCCCCTCTGCACTGCAGAGACGACTGGGAGGACATTTTTATACAAATGGTGCCGTACAAATGTTTTTTGTGCCAGGTTTTGGCATTCATATTTTGGAAATTTCATTTTGGAAAATGGCCGTTCAGTTTGGACGTTTTCAGTACAAGAATGTTTTCCCCATGCATTTTCTCACATATTTTTCAACAGGAAAACCCAATGTTTTTCCTGTTCAAAAATGGCTGTGAGATGGACGTTTTTTTGAGCGCTTTGTGCTGGACATTTTTTTTTTTTTGCACTTAGATGTAATTTCGAAAATGTCCCTCCATATGTCCTTATATGTCCTACCAGCCGCCCTCTGGATGCTTAATTGTAGGCACCCAGATATAGAATTGCTATTTTAGTGAATTTAGCCCATCTTTAAAAAAAGTAATCAAATGAATTTCATTTATCATGCAGAGGTTTATACATGGAGAGGAATTTGCAGTTGGACATGCAGATTTAAAGATGTTTTAATATCTGCTTTAGACAGAAGATCGAGCGCTGTTCCTTAACTGGCACAAACCGTGAAGTGATTGTGAGCACAGCTGTGTATCCATTTGCCATGACCTTGTATGACCAACACATTTACTGGACTGATTGGAACACCCGCAGTGTATACAGAGCCAACAAACATGATGGATCGGATCAGATTATAATGATTCAAAACCTTCCACAGAGACCAATGGATATTCATGTTCTCTCGAAAACCAAACAGCAACAGTGTAGCAACCCATGCACTCAGTTCAATGGCGGCTGTAGTCACATCTGTGCACCAGGTACCAAAAAAACTTTATTTGCATCAGAAATAAATGTATCAAAAGCAAAACACTGTTGTAGATGTTAAGTAATTATAGGCAACATAAAATATATGCCGGCATGCACTTCAAAATCAGCAGATTGGAACCGATCTTGTCACATGCTTTCAAAGATCAGTGAACAAATTGCCTGAATTATTCATTTTCAGCCTTTTTCTCTGGATCCTTTTCAAGTTCTCAGATATTCCTCATGCAACTATCAATATTTAGAAAAAACTTTATTAAATATCAAATAATTATAAAAAAAATATACCTAGGGTTTGTAGGGTTTATAAGTTCAACAAATTTAAAACCAACGTCAATCTCAATATCCAAACATTTCAGCTTCTATGTAGCTGGGGTGAAGGTGGTGCGTTCATACCAACTTTTGGAAGAAGCGTTTGGATGATATTTGGGACATGTGGCGGAGCATAATCGAAAGGAGTGCCCAAGTTTTCCTGAGGACATCCTCGCAGGACGTCCCAGCGAAGGGGCAGGGAAACCCGTATTATCGAAACAAGATGGGCGGCCATCTTTTCTTTTGATAATACGGTCGGAGACGCCCAAATCGCGAAATTTAGGTCATCCTTATAGATGGTCGTCCCCGATTTTCGGCGATAACGGAAACCGAGGACGCCCATCTCAGAAACAACCAAATGCAAGGCATTGGGTCGTGGGAGGAGCCAGCATTCGTAGTGCACTGGTCCCCCTGACATGCCAGGACACCAACTGGGCACCCTAGGGGGCACTGCAGTGGACTTCACAAATTGCTCTCAGCTGCATAGCTCCCTTGCCTTATGTGCTGAGCCCCCCAACCCCCCCCCCCCAACCCCACTCCCCACAACTGTACATCACTACCATAGCCCTAAGGGGTAAAGGGGGGCACCACCTATTTGTGTGCACAGTGGGTTTCTGGTGGGTTTTGAAGGGCTCACATTTACCACCACAAGTGTAACAGGTAGGGGAGGATGGGCCTGAGTCCGCCTGCCTGAAGTCCACTGCACCCACTAAAACTGCTCCAGGGACCTGCATACTGCTGTCATGGAGCTGGATATGACATTTGAGGCTGACATAGAGGCTGGCAAAAAATATTTAAAAAGGTTTTTTTAGGGTGGGAGGGGGTTGGTGACCACTGGGGAAGTAAGGGGAGGTCATCCCCGATTTCCTCCGGTGGTCATCTGGTCAGTTCAGGCACCTTTTTGAGGCTTGGTCGTAAGAAAAAATGGACCAAGTAAAGTCGCCCAAGTGCTCGTCAGGGACGCCCTTCTTTTTTCCATTATGGGTCTAGGACACCCATGTGTTAGGCACGCCCCAGTCCCGCCTTCGCTACGCTTCCAACATGCCCCCGTAAACTTTGGTCGTCCCCGTGACGGAAAGCAGTTGAAGACGCCCAAAATCAGCTTTTGATTATGCCAATTTGGGCGACCCTGGGAGAAGGACGCCCATCTCCCGATTTGTCTCGAAAGATGGGCGCCCTTCTCTTTCGAAAATAAGCCTGCTAGTGTCCTATTCCATAGAAGAATACGTTTGGTTGGGACTGGGGAGATGTCGCATGTATACCATTGACTAAGTGCTTGATGTTAATGCAATAGGTCAGCTATTTGTGCTGTACTAGCTACATAGGAGCTGAAATGTTTGGATTTTGAGACTGATGTTGGTTTTAAATTTGTTGAACTTATAAACTCTACAAACCCAAGGTATTTTTTTAAATAATTATTTGATATCTAATAAAGTTTTTTTTTCTAAATATTTATAGTTGTTTAGAGATATTTATCTTTATAAGTGCTACAACCATATTGGAATTATTGTACCCAGTATTGGTGCTCATTGATATTCCCCATGAAGATTTCAGCAGTAAACGTGAGAGATGATGGAATCCTAACTAGCTGTAAGGTTTGCCAAACAACCTTGACTAATTTCATGTTGTCTTAAATCATCTTTTGTTTTCCCATGATCCTCTTAGTTATTATAAACATTTCATAGGACTCTTCCACAATCTGCTACATGATAAGGCCCTAAATGTTAGGATTAGTCTGCTCCAAATGTATCATTAAAACATGTGCACTCTAATTGAAGGAATTAGTTTTGAATGTAGCTCATGCCTGTTCAGTTATAGCTCAAGACAGTAGGTGTTTTTCCTGTCCCTAGAGGGCTTACAGGCTAAGCTTATAGGGTTAAATGATTTGCCCCAAATCACAAGGCGCTGTGGTGGGATTTGAACTGGACTTCCCTGGTTCTCAGCCTGCTGCTTTAGCCATTAGGCTCCTCCTCTGCTAAAAGCTTAAAAGGTTTGAAAACTTAGCTGTAAACACCTGATTTTTTTTTCTGTTCATGAGCCTATAAAATATATAGAAGCTAATATATTGGTTTCTTCAAGTGCAGAAATTGCACCCAATTTATCAGGGAAAACATCTCATTGTTTTCAGTAAGGAAAACATTGGCATAAAATTGGCTCAGTTTTTACAACAAAGAAAGGTTGGTTCAAAACTCTTTAATAAATTACTTCTGTTGTCATTATCCAAGAGTAAATATATGGTTGTTAAAATGGATGCAGTAGTATTGAAATATTCCTCAAGGCCTAGCATGAACAACCAAAACATACTTGTGCTGTGGACAAAGAAACAAATCACAAATGTGTTGCACTGCAAACTTTTATTCTAATGACTGTTTTGTTTTCATTATTCAATCTTTATTAATCATTTTGGAATACAACTGACAATAGCCTGTTACTTACAGTACATTACTTAGGAGGAAAGGCGGGAGAGGGGAGAAATGATAGAGACGTTTAAATACCTATGTGGCATAAATACACACGAGGCGAGTCTCTTTCAATTGAAATGAAACTCTGGAATGAGGAGGCATAGGATGAAGGTAAAAGGGAATAGACTCAGTAGTAACCTTAGGAAATACTTTTTTATGGAAAGGATGGTGAATTTGAGGAGGTGGAGGTGGTGAAGACAAAAACTGTTTCTGAATTCATGCAAGCTTGGGACAAGTACATTGGATTTCTAAGGGAGAGGAAGGGATAGTGGATGGCATGGATGGGCAGACTGGACAGCCTTCATTTTTCTGTTTCTTACTTATGTATAACATCCAGAATGTATTTTTATATTGAACTGTGAAGCTTTAGTAGAGCAACCGTGGTTCCTCATTGCCTTGGTCACACAGGGAAAATAAATGCCTGTGATATGCTAGATGTGAATTTTGAGCAATATGGTGAGAATCAGACTTTAATGTGTTAACATTCAGATCATTTTTGCTGCTTTTGTTCAACAGGGCCCAATGGTGCAGAGTGTCAGTGTCCGGCTGTAGGTCGCTGGTATTTGGCTAATAATAACAAACACTGCATTGTGGACAATGGCACTAGGTGTGAAGGGGGACAATTTACTTGTTTAAATGGACGCTGCATCCCAGAGCGATGGAAATGTGATAATGACAATGACTGCGGTGACAGGAGCGATGAAGTGGAGAGTGTGTGTGGTAAGGCCTTTCAGCATTATATTGCATACAGAGGGACACCACGGGGCTTACTTTCAAAAGAGAAAACTGTCCAAAAAGTGTCATAAAACACCACTTGGATGGATTTCTTCTCTAAATGTCTATCTATGCACTTTGTCTACAGTGTGTCCAAATTACAAAGGGTTATGTCGGGGATGTTTTGAAGGTGGGTTTATGGGGGGCTTAGCACTTGCCTAATACTTATACATTTTACAGCCATAATGGAACAAAACAAAAATGTACAGGGCATTAACTTCAATGTTTTGGTGTAGACCTGTTTTCAGAATGAATAAGGTATAAAAAGGTGCCCTAGATGATCACTGGAGGGAATCAGGGATGGCCCCCCCTTACTCTCCCAGTGGTCACTGACCCCCTTCCACCCCCCAAAAAATATGTAAATAAAAGTAGTACTCGCCAGTCTCTACAACAGCCTCAGAAGTTATAGCCAGGTCCATTGGAGCAGCATGCAGGTCCCCGGAGTAGTGTAGTGAACATAAGAACATACTGGTCTGACCCAGTAGCTATACTGGGTCAGACCAGTGGTGCATCTAGCCCAAACAATGGCCAAATCAGGTCACAAGTACCTGGCAGAAACCCAAATCGTGGCAACACTTCATACTACAAATCCCAGGGCAAGCAGCTGCTTCTCATGTCTGCCTCAATAGCAGACTATAGACTTTTCCTCTAGGAATTTGTCTAAACCTTTTTTAAACCCAGATACACTAACCACTGTTACCACATCCCACGGCAAAGAGTTCCAGAGCTTAACTATTCATTTAGTGAAAAAATATTTCCTCCTATTTGTTTTAAAAGTATTTCCATGAAACTTCCTAAAGTTTCCCCTAGTCTTTTTACTTTTGGAACGAGTAAAATATCGATTTACTTCTACTCGTTCTACACCACTCAGGAGTTTGTAGACCTCAGTCATATCTCTTTTCCAAGCTGAAGAGGCCTAACCTCTTTAGTCTTTCCTCATACAAGAGGCATTTCATCCCCTTTATCATTTTGGTTGCTCTTCTTTGAACCTTTTCTAATTCCATTATATCTTTTTTGAAATATTTTTATTTTATTTTTGTCACATTTGTACCCCACGCTTTCCCACTCATGGCAGGCTCAATGCGGCTTACATGGGGCAATGGAGGGTTAAGTGACTTGCCCAGAGTCACAAGGAACTGCCTGTGCCTGAAGTGGGAATCAAACTCAGTTCCTCAGGACCAAAGTCCACCACCCTAACCATCAAGGTGCGGCTGCACCATGGAGCGATGGAAAGGCATTATAGTGTTTTCACCATCCCTTTCCTAATAATTCCTAGCATCTTATTTGCTTTTTTGGCCGCCGCCACACACCGAGCAGAAGATTTCAATGTATTATCTACAGCAACACATAGATCTTTTTCTTGAGTGCTACCTCCAAGGTGGACCCTAGCATGAGTTAACAATGATTTAGATTATTCTTTCCAATGTGCATCACCTTGCATTTGTCCACATTAAATTTCATCTGCCATTTGGATGCCCAGTCTTCCAGTTTCCTAAGGTCTTCCTGCAATGTTTCACAGTCCGCACGTGTTTTAACAACCTTGAATAGTTTAGTATCATTTGAACATTGGATCACTTCATTCATTGTTCCAATTTCCATATCATTTATAAATGTGTTAAATATTACCGGTCCCAGTATAGATCCCTGCGGCACGTCACTGTTCACCCTCCTCCATTGAGAGAAACAACCATTTAACCCTGCCCTCTATTTTCTGTCCAATAACCAATTCCTAATCCACTTCAGAACCTTGCCTCCTATCCCATGACTCTTTAATTTTCTCAGGAGTCTCTCATGAGGAACAGTGCACTGTAGACAGGTGGACCCACACCCAGATCCATACAACCCCTTACTTTTTACACTTGTGGTGGAACCTGTGAGCCCTCCAAAACTCACCATAAACCCACTGTTCCCATATATAGGTGCCCCCCTTCACCCATAAAGGCTATTGTAGTGGTGTACAGTTGGGGATAGGGGGTTTTGGAAGGCTCAGCAGACAAGATAAGGAGCAAAGGTGAGATGTGTACCTGAGAGCATTTATATAAAGTCCACAGCAGTGCCCCATTGCTCTTGGGATGTCTGGGGGACTAGTCTGCTAAAATTTCTGTCTCCTCCTACATCTCAATGACCTGATTTTCTACGTTTTCACTTGTATGGCTTTTTTTTCAAAAATGACCTGAAAAAATAAACACACAGACACAAAACCTTGTTGCAAACACTTTTTTCGATAAAAAGATAGAATTTGGGTCATTTAGCATAAAATGTTCATTGCCCTCTATCCAGCTTATAATCGAACGAGAATAACGCCCAAGTTCCGACCTAAATCGGGAGATGGGCGTTCTTCTCACAAAAACAAATAAAGCGGTATAATCGAAAGCCGAACTTTGGACGCTTTCAACTGCACTCCGTCGCGGGTGCGGACAAAGTTGACGGGGGCGTGTCGGAGGCGTGGTGAAGGCGGAACTGGGGCGTGGTTATCGGGCGAACAGAGATGGGCGCCCTTCGCCGATAATGGAACAGTTTTGAGCTAGAATTTAGGACACTTTTCCTGGACCCTGTTTTTTCACGAATAAGGCCCCCAAAAGTGCCCTAAATGACCAGATGACCCCCAGAGGGAGTCGGGGATGACCTCCCCTGACTCCCCCAGTGGTCACTAACCCCCTCCCACCACAACAAATGATGTTTCACAACTTTTTACTTTCACCCTCAAATGTCATACCCTCCTCCCAAGCAGCAGTATGCAGGTCCCTGGAGCAGTTGTTAGGGGGTGCAGTGGACGTCAGGCAGGTGGACCCAGGCCCATCCCCCCCCTACCTGTTACAATTGTGCTGCTTAATGCTACTAGTCGTCCAACCCCCCCAAACCCACTGTACCCACATGTAGGTGCCCCCCTTCACCTCTTAGGGCTATAGTAATGGTGTAGACTTGTGGGCAGTGGGTTTTGAGGGGGATTTGGGGGGCTCAACACCCAAGGGAAGGGTGCTATGCACCTGGGAGCTCTTTTACCTGTTTTTTTGGTTTTGTAAAAGTGCCCCCTAGGGTGCCCGGTTGGTGTCCTGGCATGTGAGGGGGACCAGTGCACTATGAATCCTGGCCCCTCCCACGAATAAATGTCTTGGATTTATTCGTTTTTGAGCTGGGCGATTTCATTTTCCATTATCGCTGAAAAGCAAAAACGCCCAGCTCACACCTTGACGAATAAAACATGGGCGTCTTTTTCTTTTAAAAAATACGATCCGCCCCGCCCCTTCACGGACCCGTTCTCGGAGATAAACGCCCATGGAGATAGGCGTTTCTGTTCGATTATGCCCCTCTATGTCTGTCATGTTTTTTCTTTAAAAACATTTTTACAATTTTGTAAATGTTAACAAGTAACAGGAAAAGGCTTGTCCTTTCAACATGGCTAGAAGTGTAATGTGTGGTAAATTAAAGAGTCCAAAAATATTATTTTGTTTTGACTAATGCAAATATGACTTTTACTTTTCATGCAGTCCATTTTGCAGCTATTTTTGCCCTGGCAGGTAATGGAAGAGCATTGACTTTGGTTTGACCCTCCTGTAGAGAAACTTAGGAAGCTGAATTTATCTCTGTAATTTTTCTTTTCTTTTATTCACAGCATTTCACACCTGCCTACCCACAGCCTTCACGTGTGGAAATGGACGGTGTGTACCGTATCATTACCGCTGTGATCACTACAATGACTGTGGAGACAACAGCGATGAACAGGGCTGCTTGTTCCGAACCTGTGACTCCAGTACAGAATTCACTTGCAACAATGGACGGTGTATAGCACTTGCATATGTTTGCAATGGCATTAATAACTGTTATGATAATGGCACTTCTGATGAGAGAAATTGCCGTAAGTACCTTGTGAGAAATGCATGTGGATTTGGGCAATTAACCTTTTATAGCTGAGTCTTTTATTGCAGGTTGTACTAAGACAGGGTCTTTGAGGGCCACAACCCAGACAGGTTTTCAAGATTGCCACAGTGAATATGCATGAGATATATTTGCATACAATGGAAGCAATATATGCAAATCAATCTCATTCATATTCATTGTGGCAGTCTTGAAAACTCGATTGGGTTATGGCCCTTGAGGACTGTGGTTGCCCACCCCTGTACTATGACATTGGTATTCAGCCGACACTCAGGGCTAGATGCACTAAAAAATCATTAGAGCCCTTCCCTTACCAATTCCCTTAGCAAATCGGTAAGGAACAGGCATGCATTAAGGAAAGGGAATGCAAATGAGCTGCTCGTTGTAGCTTACTTGCATTCTCTATTCCATCGGTAAACAGTCAGCCAGTCGGCCGGTCAAGCATGCACAGAACAGCCAAGTGTTATGCTGGCTGCTCTGCGCATGCCAAATATGCCTCCCTGTGCCGCCCAAAAGGAAGCCGCTGCGCCGCTCACCTCCTCCACGGCGTGCTGCAAGAAGGCTCCGATCCTAAGGAGAGTGCAGTTGAGGACGTCCATCGAAAAAGACATCCTTTTTGGCCATCATCCCCCCCCCCCCCCCCCCGCAATAATAAAAACATCCTTTTTGGACGTGCTTCACTCAGCTGAGAGACCAGGAAGTCTCTGAGCCAATCACAACGCGTTTAGCTGAGCTAATTTAAAACACGTTAAGATCCATGAATCCTTTGGGTATTTGCAATACTTTATTAAATATGTTTCCTTGCCAGATTTGTTGTTATTTTCTTCATCTTCTCTCTCACCCTCCCTGACCTACCACTTCTAAACTTGTCATACATGCATCATGCACCATGAGGGAGAAGTTAGTTCTGCATCCCAGAAAAATCCTCAGAGCTCTGTAGTTCAATTATTTCATGATGTTCCCTATGAATCAATCTAGAACAGCAGTGACTCCTGCTGGACTTTGTGAGTTCTTTCATATTTTTGGATGACAAATGTGCATAAACTACAGACTCACACATTAATTTCACCCAGTAAATAGGATAAATTGATGTCTTTAATATGACGCCAGCTTCTGGTTACACCTTGACGGTATTCATTGCAATCTCTAGCCTCCTGTGCATGGGGAGGGGGGATGAAGGGTCTGGCCTGAAGAAACTTGTGGCTATATTTCCACAGTGCACAGAGATGGAATATCAGAGCAAAAAGCCAAAGAAAAAGAAAAGAAAAAAAAGCTCTAAAGAACGTTCCCTAAAACATACCAGTGCATAGTATAATTATATCGTTGCTGGGCAGAACCTAGATAGCACAACTAATCAGATACACATTCATAGAGCCTGGCCAAAATAGCATGCACATATACAGAAAAAGGAATGTTTCTCTCAGTTACTAACTGATAAGATGGGGGGGGGGGGGGGGGGGAGTGAAGGTCTCTGGCTGCTGGCAGAGGGATTCAGAGACAAAGTAGTGCAAACATGGGAATGCTAGATAAGAAAAACAGATGTGAAGCCAAAGGTAAGGCTTTGGATAAGCCTCTGGAAAGCCCAATTTATAGCCTATGTGGGCTTAATTTCTACTGACAAAAGCAAGTTTGTTCCATTCTGTATCAAATCTGCATGAAATACAGTTACATATATTGGAAACCCAGTAGATGCAAATTTCTTTCACATATATCCATTGTGGATGTCTTGAAAACCCAACTACCAAAAGCACTACCAAAAATATAGCCAAGAGTATGCAAAATAACTAACCTAAGCAAAACCCTCTACACCTTTCAGAAGAAGATTACAAAATCTGATATTTCCTGGTAAAATTATCAAACTATTGTTTATTATAAAAAACAAAAATTAAAAAATACAATCCAAACTACTTAATTTTTGCTGTACAAAGTTATAAGAGATTAAGGGCCAGTAAACCAAAAAACAATGAGTTAAACAAACAAGACCTCAGATTTCCATGGGCGCCAATAGACAAATATAACCGCCCACAAATAGGAGTCTGTTACTCTCAATGGTCTTAATAAGCTTGGCTGAAGCGAGGCTGGAGCTTGGCTAAAGTTTGGCTGCTGCTTGACTGAAGCATGGCAGGAGCTTGGCTGAATTGAGGCTAGAGCTCGGCTGAATTGAGGCTATTGCAGGCTGAAACTTGGCTAGAGCTTGGTTGAAGTTTGGCTGGAGTGGAGCTGAAGCGGAGCTTATAGGGGCTTTGCAAAATGATGTTATCTGGGGAGCCTGGTAGAGCCCTCCCAACCAGGTGCACAGGAGTGCAGCGCATGTCAATGTGCGAGAGTCTATTGGTGTTGGCTCCTGTCCTGTCAGTGGTCCCAGCAATCAGCGGCAGATAGCTCGGGTTTCCCCCTACCATGAGAGGTAGGTCCGGGGTGGCCATGACACAGGCCATAAAGCTTGGTTTTGATTAAAATATTTAGCACTGGGGTTTTTTGAGCAGTTGGTTTTTCTCATATTAGTTTTTTCCCCTGCTCTTTTTTCCATATGCTTATTAAGACCGATGAGAATAATGGACTCCTAGTTGAGGGCAGCTTCTATTAGCTCCCATGGAGATTTGAGATTTGACTCATTGTTTTTTGATTTACTGGTCTTATTCTCTCATAACTTTGTATAGCAAAAATTAAGTAGTTTGGATTGTATTGTTTTTTATAAACATTTTATAAATAGGTAGAAAGGGGCATGTTTGATATGATGTCTAAATCCGATTTTGGACGAAAACGTCCAAAAATGAAGTGGTAAACATAGCAATTTTCAAATCAGAAAAACATCTGTCTTTTTGTTTTGAAAATAGCCATTTCCTAGACATTTTGTGCTCAGTGCATTTTTCTTTTGTGATCATTAAAAAAAAAAGTTCAAGAGAAAAACGCACAAAAACAAGTCATTGGGGTATATGGGGGGGAGGGGAGGCAACATTCTTAGTAGACTGGCCACACAGATATCCCAGCAGAGCAGTGGGGCACCCTAGATGGCACTGTAGTGGACTTCATATAAAAGGTCCCAGGTACACATCTCACTGTTACTCTCATATTGTTCTCTTATATTGTATGGTAAGCCCTACAAAACGCACCAAAAATCTACTGACCCAACTGTACACCACTACAATAGCCCCTATGGCTGCAGGTGTCACCTATATGTAAGTAGAGTAGGTTTTTGGTGGGGTTTGGAAGGCTCACACTTTTCCACCACAAGATAGAGTGAGATATGGACCTGGGTCCCCTCTCTACTTGGCACTGCACCGACCACTAGGCTACTTCAGGGACCTGCTTGCTGCTCTAATAGGACTGCCCATAACATCTGATACTGCCATACAGGTTGGTATGTACTGTTTCTTTCACATATTTGGGGGAGGGAGGGGCTCAGTGATCACTAGGGTAGGGTTACCATATGGCTCCAGAAAAAGGAGGACAGATTGAGCCAATCTGGGTTGTGGAGTAAGAGGGCTCATACCTTAATCCCTTCATTGGTCATCTGGTCATTTAGTACACTTTTTGTGACTTAGGACCCTGTTTACTAAGGTACGTTAGCATTTTTAGTGTGTACTAAAAATGTTAGCGTACCTATAGCGCAGCTTAGTAAGCAGGGCCCTTAGCTGTGATTGAAACAGGTCTAGACCAAAATGTCTAGCTTTTAGGCCTGGATGTTTTTGCTTTGTTCCATTATAGCAGAAAAACGACCAAGTTTTGGGAATGGCCATATCCGTCCCCAACACATCCCCTCGTGATTTGGATTCACTGCAAACTGCATAGAAAAACATCTTAAAAATGTGTTTCAAAAATAGCGATTTGGACAAAAAATGTCCATCTGCCACTTTGTGCTGTGTTTTGGATATTTTTCTGTTTCGAAAAAGAGCCCCCAAATACCTCAAGATCCTCAGGCAGTTAAGCTTTTAATCTTTAGATTTTTAAATTAAAAGTTTTTATATTAGAGTGGAAAAAACCTTAGATGCATGGTTAGCTTGCATATACAAGCATGACAGTCCTGGCCCAGTGGATCTGTGACAAGTTCTACACCCTTCCATTCAGGAGACCTGTGTTTGAATCCCAGTTAGATTCTCTGTTGCTGGGGCTGGGCTGGAGATGCTGTGCAGGTGTTCACAAACCTCAGTGAGACTTAGCACCCACATTAGCCAGGTTACTGAGAGATTTATGGTTAGTGGCCTTTGATTGAGGCCTTTCAGAGTAATAGCTGGGCTGATTTGGGAGAAGGATATGTAGAGGAGTATGGTAGCCGTGTTAGTCCACTCTTAAGGTTATCAATAGAAATCAAACAAAATAAAACATGGAAAAGAAAATAAGATGATACCTTTTTATTGGACATAACTTAATACATTTCTTGATTAGTTTTCGAAGGTTGCCCTTCTTCGTCAGATCGGAAATAAGCAAATGTGCTAGCTGACAGTGTATATAAGTGAAAACATTCAAGCATTACTATGACAGTCTGACAGGGTGGGAGGATGGGGGTGGGTAGGAGGTATGCATGGGGACATCAAAGCATATCATTGATATTCTAACAGGATGGGTGTGGATAGGTGAGGGTGGGGTGATCAACAGAGACATACAGCTTTATGGTTTATAATGGGTTAGGAACCCCAGATCCTTGTTAAGTCCTTTCTGTTGGGTGTTAAAATATTCAATCTTTCTGACTTCAAAGGTCTTACGTTCTTGTATGGTTTTAAAGTTACCTTTCAGGATTCTCACTGTGAAGTCACTGGTACAGTGTCCTGGTCCTGTAAAATGCTGACCAACAGGGGTGGGAGCCCTACTGGCACCAGTATTGTTCATGTGATGTCTATGTAAATTGAATCTTGTCTTAAGCATCTGGCCTGTTTCTCCAATATAGCATCCTTCGTTACATTTTTTACACTGAATGATATATACCACATTGGAAGATGAGCAAGTGAAAAATTCCTTTATGTTGAATATCTTTCCTTTCTGGATGACTGTGGATATAAAATAGAGGAAAACCCCCTGGGTAAATGTTAGTGAAGGCTCTTGACACCATAGCCCATTGGAGGCCAGCTCCAATTGAACTGGAAGCTTGAAGAACTAGTAGGAACTGTGCCAGTAAAGAACAGAGATGTTAAAAAGCTTCATGCATTTCTTTTGCAGCTGAGCGCACTTGCCAGTCTGGATTTACAAAATGCCAAAATACCAACATTTGCATACCTCGCACTTATCTTTGTGATGGAGATAATGACTGTGGGGATATGAGCGATGAGAGTCCCACTTACTGTGGTAAGATGATGGCACCCTTATTTACAAACACGATTTCTAAAAATAGCTCTAGTGCAGTAGTGGGTTTTATTTTCTTCCTTTAGTACAACTCCTTAGTACAACTGGGGTAGAATTTGTTATATATAAAAAAAGCACTTACATTTTAAAGGAGAGGGTAACTTAAAGATAACCATGAAATAAAGTGATCACAATAGTGATATTTCACTTTTCATTTTTAGAATAATTATTACAGATATACATTGCTAAGCCTAACCTTTATCGGTGTTGCACAGTCCTGAGATTACGATACTAAGCTTTCTATAAAGCCTAGGGTGAATAAGTTGGCACACTAGATGAGCCTTAAAGTCCTATTACATTTATTTATTTATTTAATACATTTGTATCCCACACTTTCCCACTAAAAGCAGGTTCAATGCGGCTTACATAGTATTAGGTTATACAGAATTTTGTTAGATAAGGTAAGAAATTAAATATAACATAGGAATAGCATGGATGGGTCGGTAGAGATAGGCGATAGGGGGGTAGTGATAGAATGGATGGGTTGGTAGGGATAGGTGATGTGAGGGGTGATGTGGAAGATATGGTCTGGGTCAATGTTGTTGTCGTTGTTTCTTCAGTGTTTGTTAGGTAGATGGGTTCATACTGTAAGTTTAATCAGGGTCTTTAGAGTAGGCTTGTTTGAATAAATGGGTTTTAATGCTTTCCTGAAAGGTAAATGGTCATTGATTGATCGGATATGTCTAGGGAGGGCATTCCAGAGTTGGCTGCTCAGGAAGGAGAAATTGGATCAATGATAAGTTTTGTACTTGAGACCTTTACAGGATTTAGTTGGCGTAAATGATTGTGTCTAAATTTTAGTCACGAGAACGGATGATACATGTATTCTATAAAGTATGCTTAACTTTAGGTGAGGTTTATAGAATAGCATTAAGCGCAGTTTTTTTTGTTGCGGATTTTTTGGCTGTCATATATAGAATTCACCCCTAACTGGGTAAATACTCAGATACAAATTGAACTGTCCTAACTTTATTCAGGGGCCATTTTAATAAAGGGTTGGCACACGGCAACAGGCTTGCCACACACCAATCTGGAACTACCGCAATATCCTGGTGGTATTTCTCACCCCCCAGTGCGCACCATTTCCATTACTACAAAAATATTTCTGTTTTTGTAGCACAGGTGCTTACCCGGTCGTAAGTGGTTCACTTTAGTTCCAGCAAAAAAGACAGCCTTTTACCTGCTGCAGTAAAAGTGGGCCTCAACGCATGTCAAAAACACATGCTGACACTAGCGCAGGCCCCCTTTTACCACAGCTTAGTAAAAGGACCCCTCAGTTAGTTATCTGCGTACTAGTTTGAATGTCAAAGATACCTGGATAACTGCTGATGGCCAGGCTATATGATACTCAGTACCAGCTTGTATTCAGTTACTGGTGCTGAATATCCAGGTATATAAAAAAGCAGTAGCTGGTGTTTAAATCAATTGCTGACTGTTGCAGCTGGATATTGGGGGCCTATTTTATTCTTTCACATGGGATATTTCCAGACCAACCAATAACAGGTATAGAACACTTTACAATTCAACATACAAAAAAACATTATATTTCCAATTTTGCTGTCACATCAGTAACAGCAACACAGACTCGTTCACCTGCTTGACAATATGTGAAATAACACATAACACTGCAAGTGGACACTCAAACTTACCATACCATACCAGTAAGTTCAAGAATTCAAACTGCACCAACACTATCTATGAAAAATCATCACTGCAAATATTCTACAACACCAATACAGCTCTAGATGTGAAAAGAAAACAAGCCAGACTGCTATGGATTCCTACCAAGAACCAACATATTACCCAAATCTCTCACTTCAGTTACACATGGAAAACACAGACCATCACCCGTAATTTCATAATGGTTTTCAGTGCACAAAAATCTTGCTGAGACATCTTCTAGAATAATTGTTAGTAACTTGTGCTTGATGCTGAAGAATGAAAAGTCTTCTACTTTTTTCCTTTGCCAGTTTCCCTAACGTGTACTGACAGAGAATTCCGTTGTACCTCTGGTCGCTGTATTCCTACTCACTTTTATTGTGATCGGGGTATAGACTGTGCTGATGGATCTGATGAACCTGCTTCTTGTGGTAAGTTGTTTCTTTAAAATGAACAATATTCTGCCTTTCAGAAGAACTAAAAGACAGTAAAGCTGGATGCTGCAAAAAACAGCAACAACAAAAATACTTTTGCAAAAAGCCAGTTTCACAGACCAAGATCTAAAACCTTGAAAATCAGCACACTATTCAGAAAATCTCTAGAAAATATTCATTTAATATTTTTTTATTTTTGCAAACTCTGAGACAGATTCAGGGCAGAGGTAAAAACAAACGCTCCTGCAATCATTCACAGTTCTTGCATGTTATTGTGTACAGTTCATGCAAAGTAAATCTGATGTATATTGACTGACATTCTCACCACTGTGTGGACAAAAACTTGGTCAAACATGCCTTGTCCATGGCATCTGATGAACTTGCTCTTGTTACTACTGTATGATGTCAGTATTCTGCTTTTGTAATTTCTTGGTTTTTGATGTATCAAGGAACTGGTATATCATGTTGCATGTTTGTTACAAAACTAAAAACTTTAAGTCCCCACTCTATATTGTTAGACACTGTGAGGATACCAAGATTTCCTTTTGGGAAGGAAAAAGCTACAGAGCTCTCAAAATATTTCTGATTTATTCTGGGGCTTAACAAATTCACTCATAACCACTAAAAAAAAAATCTTCCCAGAGATTTTAGACATTGAGATCAATTAATCACTATGACAAAAATTGTCTTAGAATGTTTTTCAAATCTTAAATCTGTTGGCTCTCATCCCATATTGGCCAGCATTTTGCTATCATCTGAAGGTTGCATCAGGGAAATTTCTGGAGGAGTAGCCTAATGGTTAGTGCAGCAGGCTTTGATCCTGGCAACCTGGGTTTGGTTCCCACTGCAGCTCCTTGTGACCTTGACCAAGTCACTTAACACTCCATTGTCTCAGGTACAAAAACTTAGGATCCTGTTTACTAAGCCGTGCTGTAGGCACATTAACTTTTTAGCATGTGCTAACAATAGAGACACCCATTATTCCTATGGGTGTCTCTAGCGTTAGCGAGTGCTAATTTTTAGTGCAGCTTAGAAAATAGGGCCCTTAGATTGTAAGCAGTCTAGGGGCAGAGATAGTACCTGCATATAATGTGTAAAGTGCTGCATACGTCTAGTAGAGCTATAACAATTATTCCTAGTAGTAGTAGACTTCTACAACTAAAATCCATAACAAAAAACAATCAAGTTCAAAATTCAAATAAAACCCTAATCATTCCAGTGTTAATACTCACTGTCTTATCTGCGCAAACTGGTTTCTCTCTTACCATAAAACAAAAAATGGCAGCTGGGTAAATGCTATCAAAGAATAAACCAATCAATGTGTTCCTGTTGTTTTATTGGCTACTGAGGTCCTTTGTTCAAAACTAGTTTCCTTTGAGGTCCTTTTACTGAGCTGCGTTAGGCGTAAATGTGTGCCTAATGCAGCAAGAATGGACTACAGTGGGATGTGTTACAGTGTCACATGATGGGTTTTGAATGTGTATGCACTAACTTCATGCTGAATCATTTTTTTGTATTTTTTTAAGGGCATGTCAGGAGTGGGTATTCCTGCGTTAACCACTTAGCACATCTACATTACCGTTAACTGGTTAGTGTGTGGATAGTGCAGAAGCCCTTATCGCCTGCAAAATAGGGGGCGGTAAGTGCTCCTGTGGTAATTTTTAAAAATGGCCACATGCTAATGGCAACATTAGAACATGATACATTCAAAATGTTTGCTGTAAATATTGAAGGCATCAGCAGTGGTTTCCCTAGGTATTATATTTAAATATTAGATAAATGAAACCTCAAAAGCATAAAGCTCAGAAGCTCCTACTGGTGTCTTTGACCCCAAAGGCTTTTACCTGACATAAACATATGTATTATCATCGGTTTTCTAATCAGTGGGGAAAAAAAGAAACAGTGAAATCAACTCCTATTGGGAAAAAATGGTAGTATAAAAAAAAAAAAAATCCCCTACCGAGTCCAAAATTCTATACAAGAAAACCACTGAAAGAACTGTTCTACTATAACTAGCCAATGAGACAGCAGAAACATGTTGATTGGTTCATTCTCTGATAGCATTTACTTAAGCCTTGCTACTACAATTTTTTGTTTTATGAAGAGAGAGGAATTAGTATGCAAAGATAAGACAGCGAGTATTAATACTGCAATGATTAGGGTTTTATTTGAATTTTGAACCTGATTGTTTTTGTTTTGTTTTTTTCTGAGTTTTGGAGTTCCTCAGATTTCTCTGATGCAGTCTTCAGATGATAGCTAATTGATCTCATCATCTAAAATCTCTGGGAAGGTTTTTTGTGGCTATTGTTCTGGCATCATTTGCATTAAAGCAGGCTGTTTGTTGTTTATGTATATACTAGTAAAAAAGGCCCGTTTCCGAAACCAATGAAACGGGCACTAGCATGTGGCTTTTTTTTTTGTGTGTGTATGTGTCACAGAGTTATTTTGTGTGTGTGTGTGTGTGTGTGTGTGTGAGGGTGTGGTGTGTGTGCAGGTTGTTGATGTGTGTCTTTTTTTGTTTTGTTTTTTGCTTGGGGGTTGGGGGATGTGCTGTGCTGTGCTGGCAAAGTGGGTTGGATTGGTGTGTGGCTTTGAGGGTGTGTTTCTGTTGTATTGTGTGTGTGTGTGGTTTTGTCTGTCAAGGAGGTTTGTGGAGGGGGTCTTTCTGTTGGTGAAATGTAAATGTGGTTGTAGGGGGGTCAGCCTTTGCTGAGTGTTGTTTTAGATGGGCGGAAGGTAGAGGAGCACGTTCTTTGTCTGTCGTTATTGTTTGGTCGTTTCAGGGCTGCTGTAGGGGAATGCTGGAAGAGAAATGTGCTGTTGGAAGCAGCGCCATCTTTTTCCATTGGGCTGGGGTTCTGGGCATCCTGGAGGTGGGTGACGGCTTGCCTGAGGACGGGGATGGTTGTTTTAAGTTGGCGGAAGGGAGAAGAGCACGGTCTCGGGCCGTCGGGGGGGGGGGGGGTGATCCGGTATGTTTGGTCCATTTCAGGCTGGCTGCAGGGGAATGCTGGAACATATATGCGCTGCAGGAATCAGCGCCATCTTTTTCCGGGTGCTCGGGGAATCCCCGAGGTGGGAGACAGCTTGCCTGAGGCTGGGGATGGTTGGGCACGTCCTTGGCCGCTTCGGCAAAAGGGGAAGAGGAAAGGGGTGGGGAGTTACCTGCAGCCGCCTGAGAAACCATGTATTCTTTGTTTGTTTTGTATTATTAGTTTGCATTTCTGTTGAAGAAAGAGTGGATGCCTTTCGAATGATGAAGATGATGCGTCGGTGTGCGGTTGTTTCGTTAGTTTGGCAGCCAGTCTCCAGCGATTCCTAGGCAGGGAAGGAGTACTCCTCCCCCTTCCTTGTTCGCTGTTTGCTGCTGGCTGTGTCGCGGGTAATCCTTCCAGCTGGGCCGCAGCTTGTCCTGTTCGCCCACGTCCCAGATGGTGATGGGCACGTTGTTTTCCGGCTCCTCTGACTCCATGTCAAGCGATCCCAAATATAGTCTGTGCTATAGGCCCTCTGGCACTCTTCAGTACTGGCATTAGGCATTTAAAAATTTCTCCCCCCTCCCCCGGTCTATTTTTGCACATACCCACAGCAGGAATATTCTTCTCTCGTTCCAGCGGTGGTTCTGTGCTCTCCGTGCTGCACAGATAATGAGCCATTCTGCTGGGGAATGCTTCTCCCTTATTGTCATGTAGTTTCCTCTGATTGGTCCGTCTTACGTTGCCTAGTGTTGCCTGGGAACGGTGTTGTGATGGTCCTTTGTGTTTCAGAATGTTGAGGGTGTTTTTTCTGATTGGTCCGTCATGTGAGGGCGGGGCAGAGAGACATGGTCAGTGTTGTGGCTTCACTACCATGAATCCATGAACCCTTCAGGGAGTGACTGAGTGACTTCAGAACGTTGTCTTCAGAACGTTGAGGGTGAGTTTTATTATAGTAGATGTTAAGCGTTGTCTGTAACAGATTACATTGCCTGTATCTTTAAATAAGGTTGTACTTTTGAACTATAAATCCCTGTAATCCTGCTTTTGAGAGTTTTGAAGTTTTTTCCTTCTCAAGAGAAAGTATTGGTATAATGTATGTAATGATTATAGAGTGTGGATTTAAAGTTTCTAGTTTTGTGTAACATCTCCTCTCACATCAATATTTTGGTGTACGAGTATTTCTTGTTACATACATTCCAATAGTTTAATTACCACCCGTTCTTAACTTAGAAAACATGTTGTCAGGAGGTTAATTATATATTACAACAGCCCTCACAATTTCATTGCTCTAACAGTTGTGCCTGCTGCTTCCATGAACAGCCAATTATAGACTGTTTCTTCCAAACTCATTTGATTTATTACAGGGGTTACCATTTGAATTATAAACTTGGGTGTCTGTAAGAGTCCCATTTTCAAAAGGAGCCAGGCTTGATCTACAGCGTCACCCTTCCCATACCAGACAGCCCCCAAAGCTTATAACCTTTCTCACCCAGCAATCTCAATCTACATGAAATTTCCCCCTTTCCCTAGTCAAAGCTAGGTTGCTAATTTATCTGCTTAGTTTACGGATGGAAAGAGGTAGGTCAGTTTTCATCTTGCACATCAAGCCTGACTCCTATACAGACAATCAAGCCAATGAATATGGGTTAAAGATTTTTAAAATCCATTTCATTAATCTCTATATTTTAGTGTCATATTTTCTTGAAACGCTGAACTATATACAATGACAGATCAATTCAAATATAGGAGTGTAGCCACGGGGGGCATTGGGGGCCTGAGTTTCCTATGCTGTGCTCAAGCTCCCTCCAAAATTGCGGCACTAGTTTAATGACTGATGGGGATGTCTAAGCCCTGCCAGCCAAAGAGGTCTACTGCCCGAGCCCCCCACCTGTACTGTCTGAGCAGTGCAGAAGTTGGCAACATGCTTCAGCCTCTGATGCCGGCACTCTCATACATGCTGACCTGAGCATGCGTGAAAGTGCCAGCAGCAGCAGCTGAAGCATGCTGACACCTTCTACACTGCTCAGGCAGCACAGATGGGGGGCTCAGGCAGTGGACCTCTTCGGCTTATAGAGCTTGGGCATTCCTGCCAGCAAAGGTATGATTTAAATGGTGGTAGAGGGGAGAGGAAGGAAATGAGCTGAGAGGAAATATATGGCCCCCTCCGCCCACCCCTGGACCTCCCGAAAAAATAGTGGTCTGATTGTCAGGACTTTTAGTGCAGCAGAAACATATGGACAAATCAGTCTTGCCATGTGGAATAATGCAGGTCTTGTCTCTGGAGATTTAAGTTGAATGTTGCCCAAATGGTTTCTCTCTTCTTATATGCTCCTCCCCAAAGCAAATCTATTCCAAAGAGTGCATCTCTCTTGGAGTAATCACCATGGCCTAGTTTAACAAAGAAAAGACATGCTCTCCTTTGTTAAGTACCCCAGGTGCGGAGCTGTTCAAGTGACCAGTTCAGGTGTGATGATGGCCGATGTATTCCATCGACTTGGATCTGTGATGGTGACAATGATTGTGGAGATATGAGTGATGAAGATCAAAGGCACAATTGTGGTAAGTGTATAACTGGCATAAAAAGGCAGTCCATTTTATAATGTTTTACTCCCTGGGAACTTGGTGACATCACCAGAATCCTAAATAAGTCCCATGGTCAGGGTTGCCAGATGGGAAAAATTTTCCCCACCCAAAATCAGCCCCGCCTCCAACATCATTGACCCCACCTCCAACATCATCAACCCCGCCTCCAAACGTCATCGACCCCACCTCCAACGTAATCAAGGGTGTGGTATCAAATGGCCCATTGTTGCTGGATGGTATACATGTGCATAACTTAGGTTTGAGCAGTTGCATCTGCCACAGAGCTGGTGTGAGTGCACCTATGTGCTGGAGATATATGTGTAACTTATAGGAGTCTGTAAGTTAAGTGTATAACTGTGCACCATGCTTGGAGTCTGCCTGTGTGTGCGCCCACCTGTAAAGTGTGTGCTATTGAAGATATACATATAGTTACTTAATGGTAGGCAAAATATTGGTATATACATCTGTATGTCCACATATACAAACCAGCTCTATGGCAGATGTAAATTATCTACATTCTGTATTCTGTACATATGCACAGGTTTGTTACTTGAACTCGTCAGTAAACGCTTCAGCATAAGAAATTGTGGAATTTTTTTGTGGCCAGATGATGGTATACCGGGCCCACGCCTTATAGCTGGATAATACAGGCTGGCTGGGTGGTATTACTGAGGCCTTTTTTCTCCACTTTCTAACGGCTGGGTGGTGTCTGAGGGTTGGAGTCACATCGGGTGTATTGAAAGTAGTAGTATATTTGCAGCCCAGTAGCTGTAAGGTTAGATCTTCAGATGTAAATTATGCACATGAATGCTGTCCTTCTATGCTAGTGTTCTATAAAGGAAAATGGGCACCTATGTTCATTTATATAATCACATGTGCAAACAAACCCAAGAATTTCTGGAAAAAACTATTACTGTTAGGGTTTATATAGGTGCGCAGATATAGAATCACAGTGAAACCTCGGTTTTCGTCGATAATCCGTCCGAAAATACGAAAACTGAAACCGACGAAAACCGAGGCAATAAGAAATTTTTTCTTTTACATGAATAAAAAAGACAAATGTATAGAATGAATGATTATTTAACATGGCATTTACCTTTCTGAACACTATTCTTGGCGATTGGAAGAGGGAGAGAGAGGTGCAGATATTATTGTTTGAAAGGGGGATCCCCCTCCATAAATTCATATTTGCAATCTGTTGTCTGAGAGCAGGCAGTGATCACACAACAAGAAACAACGCATTGTGGGACAAACAACAAAATTCTTATTTGCAATCTGTTGTCTGAGAGAAGGCAGTGATGACACAACGAGAAACAACACCCCAGAAGAATGCCACAGGAGAACGCCCCAGAAGAACAACGCAGGAGAACGCAAAATTAGCAGTGTGGGCACGCCAATGAAATCCGAAGCAACCGATGAAAACCGAGACAAATTTTTCGCTAATAAATTCAACAAAAACCAAAAACGACGAAATACGAAGTCAACGATAACCGAGATTTCACTGTACACTCTATCAGGGCAATTCTATAACAGGGCACTTAGGGGCCCTTTTACTAATGCATGCTGAAAAATGGCATGTGCTGGTGTAGGCGCATGTTTTAGATGCGCACAGGTCCATTTTTCAGCACGCCTGAAAGAACGGCCTTTTTGTGGCCGAAAATGGACGTGCAGTAAAATTAAAATGCGCGCACGTCCATTTTCAGTCTGAGCCCTTACCACCACCCATTGACTTTGCAGTAAGGTCTCACGCACTAACTGGGCGATAAGCGTCAATGCACATACACTGCCAATTACCGCCCGGTTAGCACCACATGGTAGAAAATAAAAAATATTTTCTGCCGCGCATTTTGGATGCGCTTAAAAAATGGAATTACTGCCCGGGGCACGTGGTAGCTGGGCGGTAGTTCCAATTTGACGTAGGTTGAATGTACGTAAGTGGCTATGTGCCGTGGAGTGGCATAACTGAACAGGGCTGGCCATCTATAAGGGCGGCCATCTCTAAGGCCGGCCCTGTAAAGCAGCACACCTGACCTTATTATCGAAACAAGATGGCCGGCCATCTTTTGTTTCGATAATACGGTCAGGGCCGGCCAAATCTCAACATTTGGGCTGGCCTTAGAGATCACTGGCGTTAGAGATGGCCGCCATTGGTTTTCACCTATAATGGAAACTAATGGTGGCCATCTCAAACCCAGCCAAATCGAAGCCATTTGGTCGTGGGAGGAGCCAGCATTTATAGTGCAGTAGTCCCCCTCACATGCCAGGACACCAACCAGGCACCCTAGGGGGCATTGCAGTGGACTTCACAAATTGCTCCCAGCTGCATAGCTCCCTTAGCTTGTGTGCTGAGCCCCCCCAAAACCCCCCAAACCCACTACCCATAACTGTGCAACACTACCATAGCCCTTAAAGGGCAACGGGGGGCACCTACATGTGGGTACAGTGGGTTTCGGGTGGGTTTTGAAGGGCTCCCATTTACCACCACAAGTATAACAGGTAGAGGGGGTGGGCCTGGGTCCACCTGCCTGGTGCACTGCAGTACCCACTAAAAACTGCTCCAGGGACCTGCATAGTGCTGTGATGGAGCTGGGTATGACATTTGAGGCTGGCATAGATGCTGGCACAAAAATGTTTATATATTTTTTTTTGGGTGGGAGGGGGTTGATGACCACTGGGGGAGTAAGGGGAGGTCATCCCCGATTTCCTCCGGTGGTCATCTGGTCAGTTCGGGCACTTTTTTGAGGCTTGGTCCTAAAAATAAATGGACCAAGTAAAGCTGGCCAAGTGCTCGTCAGAGCCGGCCTTCTTTTTTCCATTATCGGCCGAAGCCAGCTATCTCGTAACCATGCCCCCGTCACGTCTTCGGTACCCTGCTGACACGCCCCCTTTAACTTTGGCTGGCCCTTTGATGGAAAGCAGTTGAAGCCGGCCAAAATCGGCTTTCGATTATACCGATTTGGCCAGGTTTTGGAGAAGGCCGGCCATCTCCCGATTTGTGTCGGAAGATGGCCGGCCTTCTCCTTCAAAAATAAGCAGGTTAGTAAAAGAACCCCTTAGGCACCAAGAGGATGCATGGTAGGAGTCTAAATTAGGAGCCTCCTTTCTTTTATAGATACTGGCATAGTCAAGTATATATGCACATAGTATTTGTAGCATTTGGGCGCAAGCAGTTATGCCAGTCTGGAAATACGCACATAATTTATTTTTTGTCTTTAATTGTGCTGCTGAAGTCTTTAGGGGTAATTCTGCAAAGAAGATACTTAACATTTACACACAAATTACACTTACTCACATTACAGGTGTGTAAATGTTAGTATCTTCTTTATAGAATTACCCCCAAAATACGAACAGGTTTCAGTAGTCAAAGACTTCAGCAGTGCAACTGCAGACAAAAAATAGTTAATTATTCGAAGAGAGGTTTGAAATAGTAATGGTGCATATAGTAGTTAGAAATCAAAAATTGTATTTTCAGGTCTGTAGTTCAGTGAGAGACAGTTCTACATTCAAAATGACTAGAAACAAGGGCAGTAGAAAATCTCTCTTTTGGACATGTCCTGACCAAGCAATCAATATCCCTTGGTGGGTTGCATGAGGGAAAACTCTCCTTCCTCTCTATTTTACTCCAAGCTATATCATATTGATGTTTGGTTGCGCTCTCTCCTCTTGCAGAAAAGCTTGCATGAATCAGTGTGACATACTGAGGCAGGCATGTGCGGTATCACTCTGATCACTTGGACAGTTTACCCAACCACTCAGGGAGTGTTGCTTAAACTAAACTAAACTGGACTGAACTTGTGTGTTTTCCCTCTGTGGATATGTGAAAAGCCTGTAATGCCTGAACTGCAAAACATAGATCTGGTGCCCCTTAAGAAGACTTGTCTGTACAGGGCTAAACTAATTCTTAGATATCAAAATGGAGAATTTCTTAAAGTTTTGCTTCATTTATCCCCATTGCAAACATTGTTCCAGTTTTTGCTGTGATGTGTTCTTCATGGAAAATACTGGCATATTTTAGTTTAAAATCTGGAGTATTTTTTGCCTTGGAGAAAAAAATGGAGTGATACTTTTTGAAGTCGGCACTGTAGAATTTTAGATCTAATTTATTTAGGGGTCCTTTTACAAAGCTGTAGCAAAAAGTGACCTTTGCACACTCTTATGTGGGTCTTTCCTGTGTGTAAAGGCCACTTTTTGCCATGGCTAGAAAATGGCATATTTTCCATTTTCCAAATTAATGACCAACAAACCCAACAAATTTGTGGATAAAAACTATCATCAATAAATCACAAACTCACAGTGGAGAAAGAGACCTCAGTGTACCAAAAGTCCAATATATTTGTGAGGACTCAGATAAACTATTTCTATGAGTAGAAAGTAATATATTGGGAGTAACAAGGCCTCTTTAGCATGCACTATTCAGCAAATGTTAATTACATGGAGGTTTTTCTGACCAGTAATAGTTTTTTCCAGAAATTCTTGGGTTTGTTTGCACATGTGATATTTTTGTGGATTTTGTTTGTCCCATTTTGTGTTATTAAGAGTTTTTCATGTGCTGATGATAACAAAAATTAGTGTATGAGTTCTTATCGCCACCTATTGTGTGGTCGATACAAACTCAAATGCTAATCATGCACAAATCAGTTAGTGTGTGGCTGCGCTAACTAGTTAGCACAGACATGCCCACTCTCATAAGAACATAAAAGTAGCCATACTGGGTCAGACCAGTGGTCCATCTGGCCCAGTATCCTGTTTTCCAAACAGTGGCCAAGCCAGGTCACAAGTACCTGGCAGAAACCCAATTAGGAGCAACATTCCATTCTACCAATCCTGGGGCAAGCAGTTGCTTCCCCATGTCTGTCTCAATAGCAGAGTATGGACTTTTTCTCCATGAATTTGTCCAAACCTTTTTTAAACCCAGATACGCTAACCGCTGTTACTACATCCTCCGGCAAAGAGTTCCAGAGCTTAAATATTCATAGAGTGAACAAATATTTCCTCCTATTTATTTTAAAAGTATTTCCATGTAACTTCCTTAAGTGTCCCCTAGTCTTTGTACTTTTGGAACATGTAAAAAATCGATTTACTTCTACTCATTCTACACCACTCAGGAGTTTGAGGACCTCAATCATATCGCTCCTCATCTATCTGTTTTCTAAGCTGAAGAACCCTAACCTCTTTAGCCTTTCCTCATACGAGAGGAGTTCCATTCCCTTTATCATTTTGTCACTCTTCTTTGAATCTCTTGTAATGCTGCTATATCTTTTTTGAGATATGGTGACCAGAACTGAACGCAATACTCAGGGGCAGTCTCCATTCCTGAACACACCCCTCTCGGCCAAAAAATAAAATTTATTTTTTAGTGCATGGGTAGCACTCGCAAATGTGCATTTTACCATGAAGCTGCCTCATTGTAGCCCACAATACGCCATTTTAAGCTGCAGTAAGCATGCATTACTACTACTACTAATTTCTATAGCACTACTAGATGTACACAGTGCTGTACACATTACATGCAGGTACTTTCTGTGTCTCTAGAAGGCTCACAATCTAAGTTTTTGTACCTGGGGCAACAGAGGGTTAAAGTAGTGCTTACTGCAGCTTGGTAAACGGGCCCCATAGAAAGGTTATGCAAAAGTTTCGATTTTTACTGTAGGTCAGGCTAGGAAAATAGAATGTACATGAATAGTATTAAAATTCCATCATTATAGCTGCTAAGCTATTGCAGTGGTATATTGTATATTAATGCATGGATTTGTGTTAAGCTAACCGCAACTGCACATTGACTGAATTTACGTGTGTGAACAATCGACCTCCCCTTCGAAGATGCATCCCCCGAACATGGATCTGTGATGGAGACGCTGACTGTGCTGATGGCTATGATGAGCAACAAAACTGCACAAGAAGATCCTGCACGGAAAATGAATTTACATGTAGCAATGGACTGTGCATCCGGAATTCTTACAGGTTTGTGGAAATACCATTTAAGATTTTACTAGTCTATTCACAAAAAATAAATATTAGCAAACCACAGCTATATAAGTGATACCTTTTGCTGGACTCATCTAGCATTTTTCTTGTCTAGCATCCAGACCAGCCATTCCCAACTCAGCCCTCAGGACATACCTAGTCCCATCGGGTTTTCAAGATATCCACAATGAATATGTATGACAGAGATTTTCAAGCACTGCCTCAATTGCATGCAAATCTAAGTCATGAATATTTATTGTGGATATCCTGAAAATCCAATGGGACTAGGTATGCCCCGAGGGCTGGGTTGAGAATGGATGATCTAGACTTTATCATTCTCTTCTTTGGGCCAAAGCAGAATAAGCAAGTCAGAGAGGGAGAGAATGATGCATTGATTCTGTTTGGTTTTGAAGAAGGGGATGCTAACTTCCAAAAGCTAGCCGACAAATGTATTAAGTTAGTCCAATAAAAGATATCGTGTGATATTTGATTGATTGATAACCTTAATTTCCATACACTTAGGTGGGCTAACATGGCTTATAAAAATTATAAATAAATAAAAAAAAGCAAACAGTGTGCTATTCTATTCAGTAATCAAGGTTTTGTTTTACTGTGCTGCAGTTAATGGATGTGTTCTTTTGTATACACTGATTTGCAAAAGATAATAAATAACAGACCTTTATAGATCAGGAGTGCTAAATTTGGAGGAATATTCATCATTTGGAATTTTTCTCTTGTATCCAAAAGATATGCTCATGTCTGCTTGGTGTCACATAAAATATTTGGACTGCTGCGAAAGTCATAGTTTGTGACCTCCTCAAATCACTTGCTAGACTCTTGGTAGCCTTCCAAAATGCTGCTTCTGAGAAACAATATTTTGGTGACTTTTCAGCAGTGTAATAGCTGTATAATGTTTTTGGTCCAGAATGGGCAAAAACTTTACACAGATAGTATTGTCCATATGAATAAAAAGTATTAGTGCCCCTGCTGAGTATTCACATACAACTTCATATAGATATCTCATTTATATAGTTATACCTTCTATTTGTGTGGTATCACCTTATATGTTCAACTTACATGGATGGTGGCCCTAGAACACCCCAAATTCCGCCCAAATTTAAAATGGCTGACTTTTTGATTTCTATGGCTCAGAGTTCCATGAGCTCAGAATTTTTAAAGAAAGCACTTACGTGGTCGGCACCTACTGCCAGTCTCATAAATGCTTCTGAAAACTGAGGGCCAATATTCAGAAGCAAATGTCGGGATAGCTTTGGAATTATCTGGATATTTGTGTAGGCTGGAACTGACTATGGATGTTCAGGATCGAGCATCCAGGAACTATTCCTGTTTCCACTAGATACCAGGGAACCCCTGATAAGAGACAGGGTTGTCTGTTGGGAGGTGGGGGTCTTTTTGAGGCTGCCAGGGTGGGGTGCTATTGGGGAGTGGGTGGTGTGTGTTGAGGATTTTAGAGAAGGAGGCTATTGAGAGAGGAAAGATATATATTAAGGATGTTGGCAGAGAAAGGCAAGGGGTTTGGATGGTACTCTGGCTGTGGTAAATACATCTGTAAAATCTTCTCTGGTAACATCACATGGTCACTTACCATGTGCTAACTGCAAGATGCTGTCCAAACCCATAACCAGCCCATTCTTCGTCTGTTTCCTGCCCCCTTCCATAACAAGTAGTTATTAGTTGAAATAGGGCATGGTGTTACAGCCATAGTAACAGTTACTGCAACACTTTTAAATCATATGGCAACTTCTTACTGCACTGTAATAAACAGGCCTCTTAGTTTGACTCAAGAGGTTTAAAAACAAATTGAGTAGAATTGTAGATTGTCATAAATAACTGCAAATCGGCTGGTCAGAGTTCTGCTTCCCAGATCAGCTACCGGTGGTGCTGTTGTGATAGCATCCACTGCCTTTGGGTGGAGGGGGTTGCATGGAGAGTCATAGTCATCATGCAGTGGTGACACCTTGTGGCTAAATGTGGCATTACTAGGTTCCAGAAGGAGCCCAGGTGCATGGAGCCCAGCTGCAATAACTGAACTGAAGGAAGAAGGTGTGAAGAGATACAAAATATTCCCAGATAGTTTTGAATGAAGATTAATGGCCCCAGATCTCAGCCCTTGTCCAGCTGATCTGGAAGCCCAAAGAAGCAGAAAAAACTGCCAGGTCAAAACATGTGTGATTCATATTATTGTGGAAGCTTTTCCCAGGTGCATTTTTAAAGATAGAACCAATTCAGACATTCTGGGAGAAACTAATGAGGATCCTACTGTGTTTCATTGCATTCAAACTACAATATCTAGGTGTGACAGACGCAATGACTGTGGTGATGGCAGTGATGAGAGGGGATGTATATATCAGCCCTGCTCGCAGAACCAGTTTGTTTGTCAGAATGGCCGCTGCATTTCCAGAGCTTACATCTGTGATGGAGATAATGACTGCGGAGATGAATCGGATGAGCTGGACCACCTCTGCAGTACCCCTGAACCAACGTGTGCACCCCACTATTTTAAGTGTGACAATGGGCACTGTATTGAAGCTGTTAAAATTTGCAACCGGCTAGATGATTGCAATGATAACAGTGATGAAAAAGGATGTGGTAAGTTATGTTCCCCGATTTTGGTGAGATAAGAGGGTGTGGCAGTAGTTTTGAATTGTATATACAAGAAAAGTGCAAAAACACAGCAGCCTCTGTGGATCCCCAAATCTGTGTATCCTGTGCCTAACGTTGGCTTCTTTCCTATTGTGGGGGTCATTTCCAAATAGCCCACACTAATGCCATTCATGTACATTATTTAGTGTAGGGCAGTGTTTCCCAAGTCTGTCCTGGAATACCCCCTTGCCAGTCAGGTTTTCAGGATATCCACAATGAATATGCATGAAAGAGATAGAGGCAGTGCATGCAAATCAACCTCATGCATATTCATTGTGGATACCCTGAAAACCTGACTGGCAAGGGGGGTAGTCCAGGACCGACTTGGGAAACAGTGGTGTAGGGTCTATATTTTGCAAGGGCCTCTGTGATAAACATCCCTCTATGCATCCTGGAAACATAATCCTTCTAGCGTTGACTTTAATAAGAGTAAAAACGATGTTGAGAGGCAGCAACTTGTTTTTATTAACTTATCTATCTATCTATCTATCTATCTATCTATCTATCTATCTATCTATCTATCTATCTATCTATCTATCTATCTATCTATCTATCTATAGATAGATAGATAGATAGATAGATAGATATAGATAGCTTAGACTCAGGAAAGACATGTCAAGGTCTTGTATTTGTAGTTACCCTGGCTTAACACAGAATTTTTCTGCATGGTAGCTGCAAATTTAATGCAGCACCTATTGAGGGTGTTCCTGATATTTTCTTCTGCTCCCAGTTAATGTGGTGGAACCTAGCACCTCCCTCCTATTTAGGAGGCAGTAAATGGTCCCACATGAACTTGGCATTAGGATGTTAGCATGTGATAAGTGCAGCACATTAACTGCCAAATACCTTTCACACTACTCTCCGTCCATGCCACTTGCTCTGACTCAAAAACCACTTAAAGCAAGGTTTGCCTCACAGTAACTGCCAAATTTATTTTTATTTATTTTTGTTACATTTGTACCCCACGCTATCCCACTCATGGCAGGCTCAATGTGGCTTACATCACCACAAAGCCCCTTAAGAAGGCTCTAGCAGTTCCTTTGTGGTAAACTGCATGTTAAGCGCTTAATGTGGCTTAGTAAGAAGCCCCCTTAGTATTTTACTAAAATTATATTTTCTGTCACCTTTCAAAGCTACCAAAATAGAGGCAAGTTCCAGCCTCCTATAGTTACTCTTACTATGAATCACTTTGAGAAATCACTATTGTAATAATATAGCAATTATTATATAGGTATTTTAAAAATGTGATTATTCTTTTGTAATCCATCTTTCCACAGTAACCCAAATCTGATTACTGCAAAGCATATCATTGTAGAAAAATACCTGAATACATGTAATAATAATTCAGGGTGGGCAATGATTAAAAATTCTAATTGTGATGAATCATGCAATTAAAATTTTTAATCGTGCACTTAATCGTGATTATTCATGTCATGTATTTTGGGCATTTCTCTCGCCCTTTCCTACTGGCTCTCTCCTATTGAACACAATCATTTCTCTCTATCTCTCTTACCCTCTTTGTTTTTTTCTCTCATGCCACCTTCCCCAGCCTTCATCCAGATTCTCTTATACCCCCTCCCCAGCCTCCACCAAGATTCTCTCATGCCCCCCCCCCCCAGATTTTTTAAACACAGATCCCCCTCCCCCCCATTTACCTCAACAGCTCAGGCTCCAGATTTTCCCTTTTTTCTCGCTGCCTCAAAGTCCTTTTTCCCCCCCTGCATGGCCGGGCTCTGCAGCTACATGAGCTGCACCATGCAGGAAGTTGGTGTAATCTCACAGGACTTGAAACCATGAAACATCCCCAGCTTCCTGTACAGCGCAGCTCATGCAGGGGAATTACAAGGACTTTGAGGCAGCAAGAAAGAAGGGAAAATTTGGATCCCAAGCTGTTGAGGTAAACGTGGGGCATGGGCCAGGTCTGTGTTAACAAAATCAGCCGCTGTTAAAACACTAACACATTAAAATATTTATGCATTAATAGCATTATTAACATGTTAATTGTCCACCCCTAATAATAATTATTATATATATTGTGCTTGCTATACTATTATAATAGTGAATTATTGTTGGGCTACCATTCTCTGTAGTGACTGAAGGGATATCTAATCTAAGATCCTTCAACAGGCCATATGGAGGATAGTGTTTCAACAGGACACTAGGGCTATGAAGACATGTAGTCATATATGTTGCATTTATTTGATAAAAGTCAAATATGCACCTATGTGTCTTTATGAAATAGCTTCTCCAGAAATTCCCACACAAAGTTACACCTGTTCCAAGGTAAGTATAACTTTTCTACCTAAGTTGTGTGGATATGTGTATATTTTATGACACTAAGAAACCACCAAAGTAGCTGAATGGCAATGTGACAAAACAGTGGGTTTTTAAGCCTGTAAAACTGTATTATTTCTTAAAGTGTATTTTCTAGTTTGGCCAGCAGGTGGTGCATGTTTATGTTTCAAGCTATTACAGAGAAAAGACTATTCCTTCTTTAGTTAGCACACAGAGAAGTGATGTGGCCAGCTACTTTTAAAATTTGTTGTTCTGGGCTCTGATTGGCCAAGGAGCTCAAATTCATCTAGGATGGTACCGGCTTTTTCTCCAGTCTTAGCCAAGAAGAAAAGAGAGAAAGATCTCTTTGCTGAGATCCTGTGAACTGTTATATTTGATAAACTTTGAGAAGCTATATTACCTGTACTTTCCAGGCACTATTCAGGCATTGAACAAATATTTAGATAGTTTTATAATTAATCCATATTTAGTTATCTGTTACTGTTTGCTGATTGCACCTTTCCTGTTCATTGTTCTAATTTTTTCATGACAATAAACATTTCTAGTTTATTGCCTCTGCTTGTCTGGATTGATAAAGAATCCTGGTGGATTGTATATTTGGTCTGTGAGTGCTTTCTGGGAACTGTGGGACCACTGGGAGTGTGGCCCCCAGTAATCTAGAAATCACTGGGGATAATTTGAGAGCTGGAGACTCTTCCAGAGTAAGTTGGGACCCACTCAGTGGGAGGAGGGTGCTAGTGTAGAGCACAAGCGGCAGGTGCAGGTGAACCTGAGTTGTGTTGGGGAAAGACCCTCTAAATGGCCGCGGGGTAGCCCCAGGAGAGTGGCTAGGCATTTCATTACAGACAAATTTGTGATATACAGTATAGACTGAAAGACACATTTGACCCAAGTGCAAACAGTTCTGTCGAGCCTGCAGAAAGCCAGTTTGATGGCGAATCTAAAGAAATGCTTTCTGGGAGGACAAGAGATCCAGTACCTAGGATATCCTGTAGGGAAGGGGCAAATGTCCCACAGATATGGATAGTAGTTGCAATCACTCAAGTTCCTATTCCTCACTCAAAGAAGCAAGTGCATCCCTTCTTGGGTTTGGTTGGATTTTACTGATAATTCATACAAAATTTTGCAGAAAAGGCTGAGCCATTGAACTATCTCCTACAGAAGAAGATACCAGAAAAGATTACCTGGTTGACTGAGCTGGACGCCACCTTCCAAATATTGCAAGAAGCCTTGTGCTCTAACCTGGTCTCAATTAGTCATAACTTTAACTGTCTATTCATTGTCCAGACTGATGCTTTGGAGGTGGGGCTCTAGATGCACTATCCCAAGAAGTAGATGGCACAGAACATCCAGTGACCTCATAAGTCAGAAGTTGCTAGCCTGTGAGAAGAATTACACAATGATTGAAAAGAAGACACTAGCTGTAAAATGGGTTTTGGAGACATTTCAGTAATACTGGGGTGATGGTTCATCGTTGTCATGATTCATTAGCCTCTCATGTGACTGGTCAGACATAAGAAAACCAATGGCCGAATCATGAGGTGAGTCCTGAGCCTACAGCTTTCAATTTGACTTTTATTTGTAGCACCAGGCTGAAGAGAAGCATCAGAATGTGGAATTTCTCTCTCATGAGATGGCTTCCACTGAAGCAAATGCTCGAATGGGGATGGCTGAGCAGAGGGGGCAGATATAGGAGTATATTGGAAGATACCAGTTACTCCTTTTCTATTGAACTCTAAACTACTTTATGTATTCTATGGAGCTTACAAACTGTAAGAGGAACAGGTTTCAGTATGTTTTTCTTCTGAACCACACAATTTAAAGAGCTTTTGCTCACTTCTAAAATGCTGTCTGGCTGAGTTTGTGAAGACTCCTCACCCTGTGCCTACTCATTCTATCACAGGCCTTTACACATGAAAAAATCCTTTAGAAAATAACTTCCTTGGTGTCCTTTCAAAGAAGCCCAGCAGGTTGAATGCTCTTTTTGTTCTGTCCTTGTTACAGCCATGAATTCATTTTTGTTTCACCACTGTTGATTCTTTGAATAAATCAAATAGAATTCCAAAAATGCTGAACACCACTAATCACAAAAAGTGGTTTGATTGAAAACAACGGCTTGAAACATTGTACAAATGTTAAAATTGACAGGCTCATCAATCATGACAATAAGACTCGTGGTTTGCATTTAAAGAAAAAGCTTTTGAGTACATTTATTTAGTTAGTTTTATTAATGTATTGTCATCTCGTGTTACTTTTGTCTTTTTCATGACTGCCTTTGTCCTTTCTGAATTGCAGGTATTAATGAATGTAATGACCCATCACTCAGTGGCTGTGATCACAACTGCACAGACACCCAGACAAGCTTCTACTGTTCTTGTCGCCCAGGATACAGACTTATGTCTGATAAGCGGACCTGCGATGACATTGATGAATGTAGTGAGACTCGATCAGCATGTAGCCAGATCTGTGAGAACACTGTGGGCTCTTATATCTGTAAGTGTGCTCCAGGCTACATCCGGGAGCCGGATGGACGGCGCTGTCGGCAAAACAGCAACATCTCTCCCTACCTCATTTTCAGCAATCGTTACTATCTGAGAAATCTCACTGCAGATGGACAGTCCTACTCCCTAATTTTACAAGGACTAAGCAATGTGGTGGCACTGGACTTTGACAGGGTAGAAAGAAGATTATACTGGATTGATATGGGCAGGAGAGTTATTGAAAGAATGTTCTTAAATGGGACTAACAAGGAAATGGTTATTAGCAATGATGTGCCACATGGGGAAGGATTAGCTATTGACTGGGTTGGCAGGTAAGAAAAATGTCATTTAAGTCTTTCAGTTCTAGTAAGTGTTTTTATTGTTATTGGTTTTTTTTTAAATTTAGACTTTTCTATGGAATGGCCAGTTTAAATATTTTGGTTAACCTGTGTACTAGCAAACCAGTAGCTAGTGGTTACAGTAGCATGCTGAGTACCAGGGAAGCCAGGGGTCAAATTCTGCTTCCCCCAGTGATGCTCCTTGTGACCTAGAGTTAAGTCACTTTGGAGGTAATTCTATAACTTATAGGTACTTCGATGTTACATGGGGAAGGTCTATTCTATAATGGCATGTGGGTGCCTAGATTCCATACTAGCATAACCTTACATTAGCGTGACATATTTATATAGATCTGGTGGAACTGCAGTCACCTAAATGTGCAAGCTGCACACTTAAATGGCAGCAGGGGTGTACCTAACATGTTTGACACCCAGAGCAAATCATTTCTTAACATCCTCTCATGTCATCTACCCTTCTTTCAAACCCTCCCCCAATAGTCTGGTAGCTCCTCCTTTTTCAACTCCCTCCTACCGCCACAATTCTGAACAACCTTGTGCTTCTAGACTCACATATCTGCAGGCCTTTCCTTAGACTAGAGCTGTCTCCTTCCCTTGTTGCTGTAGGGGCAAAGATGTATCTTTCCAGATTGGAATACCCTACTTCTCAGGCAGGGGCATTGCCAGACCTCAAGGTGAGAGGGGGCAAGAGCATAAGGTGGGGAGGCACATTTTGGTTGCCACCGCCCTGCCCCCCTCCACCACCCACTGCCGCCGCTGTACATCTTCGCTGGCGGGGTCCCCAACCCCCGCCAGCTGAAGCACCACCACTGCAAATATCTTGGCTGGCAGGGGTCTCCAACCCCCATCAGCTGAAGACTTCGTCCAGCGCTGATCTCCGGCGCCGCCGCATTGCCTGCCCTGCTCTCTCTTCCCCTCATGTCCTGCATGCTCCTTTTAGTGAAACTGAGCAAGTTCACTTTCACTAAAATGAGCATGCCCGACGTGAGGTGAAGAGAGAGCAGGGCAGGCAATGTGGTGGCACTATCGCAGACCAGTGCTGGATGAAGTCTTCAGCTGGCGGGGTTTGGAGACCCCCGCCAGCCAACCAGGGGCCCAGCTGTTGGGGAACTTAGGACAGGGTATGCAGTTCCCACTCTTGTCACCTTCCTTCTCAGCCAGAACAAACAAAAATAAAACCATCAACAATTTACCTGACTCCTTTTGCATGCTGGGAATGTATTAATTGGGTCCCTGCACATGGGGAGAACCCCTCTAACCAAATTTTAATAAATTAACTTTTAAAACACCCTAGAATAATGGTACTTTCTGGTGCCCTCATGATGAGAGCACAGCATTAGTAAGGTGGATTGGGGGATCTTACATATGGATCTAAAATATCCCTCTCTTCCAGAGATATTATATATATATATATATATATATATATATATATATATATATATATATATATATATATATATATATATATATATATATATATATTAGTCTTCATTGCAAATTAAGTTTTTGTGATTTTCATTGTACTTTCTTGTTATGTTTTCATACATTTGTGTTTTTACACACATTGTATGGTTGCAAAAAAATGTTTTCCATGTGCAAATTGTATACAGCATTAATTTATAGGTATATACACATACAAGCAATTTGCATGCACTTCACTTCATGGGGCCAATAGTCAAAGTGATTTCATCAAGCTGGAGAAACTCCTGCCTGGTAAAATTGCCTGTGGGGAGTTATCCACTGATACTAGGCAGCACCTAACTGGATAATGTGGCTAAATATCAACACTAACTACCTCAGCTATTCAGTGGGTGGCCCAGGAGCACAGTTGGCACTTAAACAGTTAAATACTGATGTCTGGCCAAATAGGACCCCAAGAATAGCAGTCCTATCTGTCAATGGTTTAACTTAACCAGTTAAGGCTGAATAATAGAAATAGTCACCTCTGACAGTCCTAAAAAATTTCCTTATGATTAGTTATGGTCTAATCTACTTTTTATGCGTTGGGAATATTGTGGTAAATTATTGAACCTCCCCTGCATTTTAATAAACAAATTGACCAAAGTGAAGCATCTAGGCATAAGCATTTATACCAGCCTTAGGGCTAGTGTAAGTGACTGCGCCTTGATATAAGTGTGTTTTTGGTCATTTGTGCTGGTATTCTATAAAGAAAAGTAGGTGGCTTCTTTTCTGTATAGCATAGGCTTAAAATAGGTGCAACGACCAGCATATTTCCTGGGCATCATGTTATAGAATTATCTCCTTTGATAGCAATTGTATAACTAGGGACCTCCATTTAGGTGCCCTGAGGGTGGACGGTAGGAGCCTATTCATTTTGAATATTGCCCAGCCAGATTTTCTTTATTTTTACTTGTTCTCACAAAGTTTCTGTCTCAAAGAATATTTAACAACATCTGCATTGACTTGGGAGCCTAAACGTGTCAAATTTGTTGAGAAGTTGTCAGCCTGTGCTTGCAGTTTATGAGACTGGAGGGTAATAATCTCCTGTTGGTTTAACAGAGGGCTGCCGAATGCAAGCTCTGACTATCCCTAGTGGGCCTCATTGGTTCACATTCACACTATCAAACTTTAGATTTTGGCTTTTATTTTCGACTTTGGCCAAAACCAGGTGACAAGTTTTGTCTGCAGTTTCGGTTTCAGCTGAAAGTATTCAGACTGCTTTGGTAACAGTTTCGGTTTCAGCCAAAACTGAAAAAAGCAATTTCGGTCAGCCTCTAGTGCTGCTTTATTATGAAAGGTCTTCTATATAGGTCTCTAATGTGTTTGTTTTTGTCAGGGTTTGGTTACTGGAGCTGTAAAGGGATTCCACCCGTTCCTGTAGTCTTCAGTATCTTGGAAGAGATGTTACAGGGGTCCATTTTCATTTTTCCACCCAGGGCCTATTGAGTCCTAGCTACACCATCGGACAAAACACACGTATTTGTAAACAAGTTTGGTGTAGGCATGTTCTGGGATAGAGTATAGGTGGAATATGAGTAAAGTCACAATTTTGTTTATAATTTTTAGAATACGCATGTAAATATATGCAAGTTAATTTTGTTATGATTTCTGCAGAATTTGTGCCATTCTAATGCATAAAAATCATCATGTGGCACTGCATAAGCTTATGCAGGATCTGGATGGCTGGTTTGTGGTGTGGGCCAGGGAGCTAGCGGGACCTGGGTAGCATTGTGTTCAGTGTATGCTCCTAATGTATACGCTCACTGTTTTTTCTCCAGGCTGTTTCCCACTTGATGTCCTGGGGGGTGGGGGGTAATTAGCTTCTTATTGGGGGGGATTTTAATATTACCACACACCCTACCATCGACTCTCATCTGCCGAAGCCTCGAGCCTCTGATTGGGAGGGCAAGGGACTTAATTTTTTGCTGCACGAACTTAGCCTGCTTGACATCTGGCGGTTGCTTCACCCTGCATACTCACTTAGATTATATTTATCTATTTACTTATTTAGATTTTGCTCACACCTTTTCAGTAGTAGCTCAAGGTGAGTTTCATTTAGGTACACTGGATATTTCTCTGTCCCAGGAGGGCTCACAATCTAAGTTTGCACCTGAGGCAATGGAGGGTTAAGTGACTTGCCCAAGATCACAAGGAGCAGCAGCGGGATTTGATCCGGCCACCTCTGGATTGCAAAACCGGTGCAATAACAGTAATATGTTATTGGCTTCTTCTTTTCTTCTCCAGGTGACAGCTGCTGGCGGTTTCTGACCATTGTTTAGTTGGGTGGATATTCAGTGGCACTCGGGGTATCAAGCAGAGGTGTGGCATATGAATCCAACACTGTATTTAGACCCTCGGCTCCGAATCTTTTTACGTTAAGCATGGGACCATTATTTGATTGACAGTGACCCTGGGGAGGTTGATACTGTGACTTATTTGCAGGCGAGAAATGCTGTTTTATGGGAAACTTTTGGCTTATGTAGCACATTCGAGACGGGAGTGGGACAGTTGTTGATTGTCATTGACTGCACAATTGCAGCGGGTGCAGGGTGTTCACATTCTTACCAGAGATCCCACGGCACAGCAGGATTATATTGACCTGCCTAAGCAGATTAATGAGTTGTTAAGCAGCAGAATATTCACATGTATAAATATGATCTGCACCACTGGGGCAACAAGGCTGAGAAATTGCTTTCTGCTTTGGTCTGGCGGGGGGGGGGGGGGGGGAGCAAAGCAGGTGATCAGTCAGGTGTGCACATTGGCAGGGCATTGGGTTACCATGGCAAGGGATGTCCAAGATGCATTTGTGACTTTCTGTAAGGCTCTTTACGATCGAGGCTATAGCAATAATGTGCAGCAGGATTCCTTCATTCAGGGTTTAGAGCTGCCCCAGTTGACTCAGGTTCAGCGAGACATTTTGAACATGCTTATTACGGCCCTTGAGATCTCGCAAACTATTAAACACCTTAAGCTGGCCTTGTCTCCAGGACCTGATGGCCTTGGAGCTGAGTTTTATAAAACTTTGAGAGGGAAGATCATGCCCCCTTTTCAGGACTTGTGCAGGCATCTTTGTACTTCTGGGGTAGAGGGGTGCAGGATGACCCATGCCCTTGTCGTAGTGTTGCCCAAACCTGGTAGGGAGAGGGAGTTGTGAGGTCTTACCGTCCCATTTCATTACTAAACCAGGATATCAAGATGGCCCGTCGTTTAGGAAGTGTGTTGCCCGATTTGGGAGAGGATCTGTCTGTGGACGAGTTGCCCGCTTGCTTTACAGCGGCTTTTAAGGTCATTCCCAATGCTGGGCTCCATGAGTTGCAGTAAACTCTTGCATGGGGCTTACGTTACTTGCCAGAGGGAGTTGTGGAAGGATGCCACCTGTTTGCAGTGTCACCGGTTTGGAGGCACCTTGATTCATCAGTTTTTGGAGTGTCTAATGAGTTTTGGGCAGGAGTGATTGATTCCTCAGAGCGAGTGACAGGCCTGTCTCTTGAGTGGTCTTATAATGTGTTACTGTTGGGTGTGGGGCTGTGTTGAGTGAACAGGGGGTTGTTGAGTATCAGAGTCACTTTATTTGTTTGGCCTTAGTCCTAGCCCGGAAGACCATACTGGTTCATTGGGTGGCTGAGCAACCACCATTTTTGAGGCATTGGCATTCTCTTATAGTCAGATGGCCTGTTGGGAGCAAGAGCGCTGGCAGTCTTCCCATTGGTTAACAAGACAAGCATATCTGCCGCTTTGGCACACTTATGTGGTTTTATTTCCAGGGACTTCGGGAGACCTCAGGATTGGAGGGGGGGAGGAGGTGGGTAGTTTGTCTGTTCGTCTGTAGGGTATTCAGAAAATGTTTGGGATGTTTCAGTTAGCAGTTTACTTGAGACAGACATGGGGAAGCAACTGCTTGCCCTGGGATTTGTAGTATGGAATGTTGCCACTATTTGGGTTTCTGCAGGTACTTGTAACCTGGATTGGCCACTGTTGGAAGCAGGATACTGGGCTTGATGGACCATTGGTCTGATCCACTATGGCTATTTTTATGTTCTTATATTGTTGTTGCTGGATTTTTTTTTTTTTTTTGCCTTACTCTCATTGTGCCTAGTGCTATTGATTTTTGCAGACTTTGTTGTATGCTTTCTGGACATTCTGTACACTAACAAAGATATTTGCAAAAAGATAAATAAATAAAATCACTCTCAAAAGAAATAATGGTGATTCTCAAAACTTGGGAAGTGAGGTAATTGGCAGTGTTTTAAAGGCATTTACCTGTTTAGATGGCTGGGGGAAGAGAATATTACCACATGTAAATTCAATTATAAAATATATACATGCTATTCCCTGCCCTTCCCCCATCCACTATCTGGATTAGTATCAAGCACAGTGCATACAGATACTTTTAATTTACAGGTGAGCTTTGCACGTGATAATTCTCAACAAGTGACAATATGATGAATGTGAAGTTACATACACACTCAAGATTTCAGAATATTAATAAAAAATAAAATGGCCAGTGCATTTTCTTTCTAAGCACTGATTGTGGTGCTGGGACAAATGTAGGGTGATGGCAGAAAATGCTAAATGAGGGTCAGGTGATGAGCAGTGAAATATGATTATATTGAGTGTATGGAAATCATAATGCAGTCTTAAGTCTACTTACCCCAGAAACTCCAAAGATTTTCACTTGATTGTTTAATGTTGCTGTGACATTTTCTATTGTATAAAAGTATTGTAAAGCATTCTAAAATAAAAATAAACTAATAGCATTGTGTTATATGATTCCTCTAATGAATTTCAGAAAAATGTACTGGGTGGATGCTTACAAAGACTGTTTGAATGTTGCTGAGCTCGATGGCAGATTTCGCAAAAAACTGGCGGATCACTGCGTGGACATTAACAATACCTTCTGCTTCCAGAACCCCAGAGCTCTCGTGGTCCATCCAAAATATGGGTAGGTCACTTCCCAAATACTCTTATGTTTCATAGTTTGTACATACAGGGGTCCTATTCCTATGCTGCGATAAAAGGGGGCCTGAGCTAGCGTCAGCGTGTGTTTTTGACACGTGCTGAGGCCCCATTTTACCACTGGGTAATGGCAGGCGCTGTGGGTGGTAACTACTACCAGGCTCCGCGTGCCAACCCTTTAGTAAAAGGGCCCCACAGAGACCTATGCGATAAACTTTAGAATGGGCATTCAGGGGCCCTTTTATGAAAGCGTGGAAAGCCTACCTCAGGTTTGCCGCATGACAATTCAGCTCTACTGCCAGGCTTCTGGCTACCATGCTAACCTGCTGTGCATGGTCCGGTTACACCGGACCATGCACAGCACTGCCTGATTACCACCGGGTTAAGCACCAGTGCTACAAAAATAGAAAATATTTTTGTAGCACCGGAAATGGCGCATGCTGGGGGTTGGAACCACCTCCGGGCTCCTGAGGTAGTTCCAAATTGGCGCTCGGCAAGTCTGTTGCCACACACCAACCCTTTAGTAAAAGAGCCTCATAATTAGTTTAACCTGATGTATCTTATGCATTGATTACCAGTCTAAATGTGGCTTTAATCTACAACCCCCTTAAGATAAATTATTTTAGTCTGCTTATATAAATTGTTTATTTCAGACATCTTTGGAGTGCATATAATTACTTAAGCATATATTGCTTTTCAACCTATTTTAAATCATTTCTTATAGGGATCCTCACTTTCTGATTTAAAATTTTGAAAACGAGGTGGCACATTATTGCTCTGCTACTAATCATAATTGTCTGTTTTAACAGGCAGGTTTACTGGACAGACTGGGGAGACAGAGCATTTATTGGCAGAGTGGGCATGGATGGCAAGAACAAGACAGTAATTATCTCCACCAAACTGGAATGGCCCAATGGACTTACCATAGATTACACCAATGACAAGCTTTACTGGGCAGATGCCCACCTGAACTACATTGAGTACGTACATAGAGAAGAATAAAGCAACTGGGTAACTGTTATTAAAAAAATTTCACTGGTAACGCTTTAGATAAAAAGCGCCTGTTAAGTATCTTAAAGAGAAAGGGAGTGATGGTGGTCCATGACACTCCTGGCTCCTTTTACTAAGCCGTGTAGGCGTCTACACGCGCCAAATGCATGCCAAATTGGAGTTACCGCCCAGTTACCGCATGGCCCTTGCGATAATTTCAATTTTGGTGCGCATCTGCTACTCACATCTGAAAAATATTTTTTATTTTCTGGCGCACGTAACGGACGCGCACCAAGTGGCATATGATGCGCTCAGGTCATTACCGCCCAGATTCTTTACCGCTAGGTCTATGGCTGGCGGTAAGGTCTCAGTCCCAAAATGGACGCGCGGCGATTTTGATTTTGCCGCATGTCCATTTTCGGCAAAGAAAAGAGGCCTTTTTTACAGGCACGCTAAAAAATGGATCGGCGTACGCCCAAAACCCATGCCTACACTACCACAAGCCATTTTTCAGCGCGCCTTTGTAAAAGGACCCCTCCATTTGTTTTAATATCAATTCGCATGATATTTAAAGGAAAATGACCGCTAAAATGACACTTAGGGGCCCTTTTACTAAGCCGCAGTAGTCTCTACATGCATGCAGTGTGCGCCCAAATGAGACTAGCACCAGGCAGTGCACCGTTTTGATGGTAATTTCAGATTTGGCGAGCACCCATGTGCGGATGAATTATTTATTTATTTCCTCTTATGCGCTTCAGTTCCAGTGGTAATTGGTACTTGGCACATGCAGACCGGTCACCATGTGTGTAGTGCATGAGCCTTTACTGCTAGATCAATGGGTGGCGTTAAGGGCTCAGGCCGCTATTGGGCATTCTGGTTTTATTGTTACCGCAGGCCCTTTTCACGTCCCATTAAAGAAAGCTATTTTTTGTAGATGCAGTAAAAACTGACCTGGTGCGTGCCCAATACATGCGCCTACTCTACTGCAGGCCACTTTTTACTGCGATTAAGTAAAAGGTCCCCTTAGGTTGCTATCCAGCATTGAATATGCTAGTTAGCGGCTTAAAGATAGCCAGTTATTATCGAGCGATATAACAGGCTATCCACCGATTTTTAAATGGCAGCCATATTTGGCCTCCATAATAGGTAGAATTACTTTAGCCGGTCAGAATTTAACTGGCCAGTGCTGAATATCAGCTTCGCCGGTTAAAGTCGTACCAGCCAAAGTTAAACCGGATATTCAATGCCGGTCACCGGAAACGGCCCGGCATTGAATATCTGAGTTTAGCGCAGACCACGGGAGACAGCTTGGCTATCTCCTGTGGGCTGAATATCGGGTAGAATATTTTTAATGCAGTGCACATAGCATACTTCAGTTTTGGGATTTACAAATCTCACAAATATATACATACTGGGACCAATATTCAGCCCATGGAAGGCAGGCCAGCTAAGTCCCGCAGTTGGCGCTGAGTCCGGATATTCAATGCCAGGCTGTTTCCAGTGACCGGCATTGAATATCCGGGTTGTTTTGGTTGCAGTAAACTTAACTGGCTAAGTTAATATTCAGCGCTGGCTGGTTAAGCTTATAGTGGCCAAAGATAGGCCTTCTATTTCGGTGGTCCAATTTGACCACTTAACTTGGCTAGCGAAGTGCTGAATATTCGCGGATAGCCAGTTATATCACATGATATAACTGGTTATCCACTATGCGCTGACCACTGAATATTCGCAGATAGCCAGTTAAGTGCTATTTAACTGGCCAGGAGCCATATCTGGCCAGTTAAAAGTGCTGAATATCAGCTGAATTAAGAACTATATACGTTAAATATGTATATATTAAGAACTGAATACGTTAGATTTACATTTTAAAAATGAGTTCAATGACTGCTTTCTAAACTTCAAGCCACTGTGTAGCTGGTCATTTGTGTGGCATCTACACATGTAAATAGTGTCATTTATATGAGTATATTGCATACATGTGTAAATGGTGGTTTCAGAAAGCTGATACTATTTACAAACAGCAATTTCAGCATTTATCATGCAGTAAAAACACAAAATTCATGTTCAGAACAAGGGGGAGCCAGGGGTCAGCTGGCACCATTTTGGAGTTTGGTGTTAGCAGGGCAGGAGTGACTGGGGATAACTTCTGCCCCCTTTGGACCCCAGGGCTATGAACTATGCTGTAGGGGGAAGGGAAGACCTTGGTGGGGGAGGAGATCATTGGGCATACTTCAGCTGATGGTGAGATTTGGAAGTCAGGTAATAACATGGTGTAAGTATTCTGATTAGAATAATTACCACAATGGCTATGCCTAAGAAATAATTTGCTCCCAATTTTGGCCCTGGAAGCTTGGAAATCTTGGCTGTGCTAATGAAAGGAAGTGCCCAGTTATATATATTATGATTTATTAGAGTTAAATCATAATATTCATATGGCAATCAGGCATACCAAAAATTGGCCCTTGGTAGCAAATGAATACAAATATATATATATATTCTGGTATACAGCAAAACTAGGATTATTCCTTAGTAAATTAGTTATTGCACAGTACACAAGTGAAAGTGAAAGTTTGGAGACCACACTCCAAATTGGCCTGACCTGTACTTTCGCAGAATGATGAAATGTACATCTATCACTCCCACACCATAGGAATGTACCTTTCTCACTAGACCTAGACCTAGACCTCCAGCACATCTCGGGGTCATCCTTCCTGGGCTGCAGCTAGCTTTAGACAGTAAGCATAGGTCAGCTGTAGCTGATGTCACAGAACTCGGGATGGTGAGCCCTTAGGCTGCAGCCAGGCTGTAGCAGATAAGTCCTCTGGGGAGGCGCAAAGCAGAGGCAAACCAGACACTGAATGCAAACAAAATACCAGACATGGAAAATAGACAGAGCACACTCAAGACAAGGTGAAACCAGAGCCTGGCTAAAGCAAAAACCAGGAACAGAACTTAACAAAAGCAGGAACTAGGAACAAAGGAAGGGCACTTATACGGGCCACAAGGCCGAACTGGAACCCACTCATACCAGAGGGAAGGGGAAAAACAGAACGGAATCTCTCAAGCAGTGCACACACACTGCACTAAACAGAGCCACAAACCAGGGGTCAAAAGACCCTACACACAGGCACAAAGAAACTGAAGGGGAAAGGACAACCCCACTTAGACTCACATGGTAGAAACCACAAGTAATAGATAAGAAAACCACACAGGGAGGCAACACAGGGCTGTGCTTAGAACCACAGCTATACACGAATAGTCCTAACCAAGTCAAACAGAAATCACACAGAGAGGTAGCTCAGGGCTGAGCTAGTAGTCCCAGCTAGACAAAAGAGCTGTCCACTCATGCCACACAGAGAAGCAGCTCAAGGCTGAGCTATAAGTCACAGTTAACAGAACCACCCACTCAAACAGAACCAAACAGAGAGGATGCTCAGGGTTGTGCTAGTAGACACAGCTAAACGGAAGAACAGCCCACTCGTGCCATACAGAGAGGCCGCTCAGGGCGGCGCTAGTAGTCACAGCTAAACAGAAGAGCAACCCACTCACACACAAACAGAAACCAAACAGAGAGGACACTCAAGGCTGTGCTAGTAGACACAGCTAAATGGAAGAACAGCCCACTTGTGCCACACAGAGAGGTCACACAGGGCTGCACTAATAGTCACAGCTAAACGGAAGAGAAACCCACTCAAACTCAAAACAGAAACCTCACAGAGAGGACTCAAACAGAAATCACACAGGGAAAGCTGAAGACAAAGCCACACGTCCATAGTAAAGGAACACTCATAGCTGTACCACACAGCACTCAAGGGAAAAAGGAAGCCATTCATAGGAACACTCTAAGCTGTACCATACAGCACTCAGGGAAAAGGGAAGCCACTCAAAGGAATACACAAGGGTGTGCCACCAGGCACTCAAGGAAAAATGGAAGCCACTCATAGGAATACACAAGGCTGTGCCCCACAGCACTCAAGGGTAAAGGGAAACCACTCATAGGAATACACAAGGGAGTGCCACAGAGTCAAATAACAGACACTAGAGACAAAGAGGAAAGCAAGCAAAAAAGAGAAGGCTGCCTTTACATACACGAGTCAAATAAGGAGCAATACTCACAAGAACCAAGAAACAAACACAGCAGACAAAGAGTTAATGCAGGCTAAAAAGGGAAGGGAAGCTTCTAATACACAAGTCAGAAAGAAGCAGTGCTCACCAGAGCCAAATAACAAACACTTCAGACAAAGAGTAACAGCAAACAAAAGAAAAACAAGCAAAGAATGTTCTTACCAGAACGGTGAATCCCCTGGCTACATGAATGGATTGATCGACCTCCCTGCTAGAAACAGATCTATTTCTTCACAAACTTATCTTAACCTACACCTTCCCAATTGTAGAGGAATTAAATACAAGACCTACTACGCATCCAGTTTCTCCTTTTTGGGCAGCTAGCTTTGGAACGCTATACCCAGACCAATCTGATTAATAAATGACTTCTTGCCCTTTAGAAAAATGCTGAAAGCTCATCTCTTTAAGCAAGCCTACCCAAATGGTCCACTCGTCAACTCGTCAAATCTCGTCAACTTCCACCCCCAATTCTGTTCTGACTTAAATACCAACCTCCCATCCTTCTCTTTCCATCTCTCCTTAATTTTATCCCTCCTTACCCTTTCTCCTAAATTACACTATCCTATCCTGTCTACCCTCTTTTATCCTAGTCATATATTATCTAGCTCAACTTATCATACACTACTAAGCCCAACTTTTTCATTGTTTTACTACTGTTTTATTAAAATTCTATTAACTTTGTATTTCAAATTACTATGTAAGCCGCATTGAGCCTGCATTGTGTGGGAAAGCGCGGGGTACAAATGTAATAATAATAATAATAAAAACTCAGCCAGCACACAGCTGGGTAGGGAAAGGAAAGGCAGGCAGAGAGAGAGAGAGAGAGAGAGAGAGAGAGAGAGAGAGCAGACACAGCTGCACAGAAGCAAAGTAATCAAAGAAAGAAGCTGGCAAAAACCAGGTCTCTGAATAGTGAAAGGTAACGAGGGAAACCACACAGGGAAACAAAACAGGCTAAGCTGGAGAGCCTAGTTAACAGGGAAGTAATCCATATAGGTTCAAACCAGAACCACACACACACACACACACACACACACACACACACACAGAAACAGAGCAGGGCTTTGCTTGGAGTCAAAGCAACAGGAAAATAATTCATACAGGTTCAAACCAGAACCAAACACACTGGGTTCAGAGCTGTGCCCAATGGCACAGCTAACAAGAAGACCAGTTCCCTCAGAATTAAACAACAAGAACAGGACAACAAGGGACACCAAAGCGAGGCTTGGCTAACAGGAAGAAAAACAACAGGAAAAAAGCAGACTGGAGAGGTCACAGAGCTAGATACAGAGAAACAGTAGGTCTGGACAAAAGGGCATGGCCACAACCGTGACAGCTGAATGGTATGAGTGGCTTCCATCACTTCCACCAGGTCATCACTGTTATGGAAGCAACTGTGACAGAGAGGTTAGGAAACTTAGGTTTTTCTCTGATGTTACATTAAGCTTCATATATCAGAATAGCTGCGAACACCATCAAGTCTTCTTCGGTAACTATCTGTACGAGGGAAAAACACAGGACAAAAACAGCTACTCTGGATGAACTGGGACCCTAACTCTTGCTTGTCAAATCAGGTGTGGTTGGATAGAGGTACCACATAAGCAGGTGATGGTCCTTTGTACCAGGACTGGTCATAACTGGTGTAGATACATTGTTGGTTGTCCAAGCTATATTTGGCTGGGAAACTCACTTGCTCTCATGTCTAAATCAGTGAACAATTAAATTGGAAAGAGAACGGAAATAACTGAACTCCAAAACCACCACACACATACACAACCAGAGGGAAAGTGGACAACCACACCTTCTGGGAAACAGCAAGGAACGAACATAGCAACCTAACACCAAATGACACCCACTTCATGTGAAACTGGGATGAAACAAGTGAAAATATCCTGAATAGAATAGCATCACTTAAAACAAAAGCAAGAAACAAAAAACAACGAAGACTCTGGTTCAACGATGAACATAAAGAAAGCAAAATCAGAATGCTATAACACATATGCGAACCCAGAACAGATAAATAAAAAAAAAAAAAATTCAAAATCATGAACAGTCTAATGAAAACCCAGTATGTACTGGCATCAACCAAAACACCACCCAATGCGAACAAGCTTGCACAGTATTTTGAACAAAAAATAATAAAAACAAGATCCAACCTTGCGATACCTCAGACATCCATCACAGACTTCTTACAAGACTGCAAAACCAACAACATCCAAACCATGGCAGACAGAATCTGGGTCCTTTTTCAAACCTCTACAACAAATTCTACTCTTTAAAACCCTGTCTTGCAGGTGTGAATTCACGTATATTTATGAAAATATGTGGAGAAAAAAAGACTTCAGAAACCACAGGAAAATTCTCTGTAAAGGAGCACCTTTCACAGTTGAGAGAACTCCTCTCTTCAATCACTAGTCTTCACAAAAAAAATTCCACTCTTCTTATTCATAAAATACTTGTGCATACACCTTTGACAATACAAAAAGGTAGAGGCTGATCACTAAGCCACAAATGCGGTGAAATATACTTTAAATTATAACTTAGCTTGAATCATCTTAATATCGACAGTCCATCTTCTCTTCCATAGTGTCCAATAATCATAAGCCCAACAGGAGAACCCTGTTTCACCAAAACCGGGCTGTTTCAAGGGCTAGAATTACTTTCAATTTCCAAGCTTCTGACGTACACCACAATATTGCCTCTTCTTGGCATCTTTAAACTTCAAGTGGCTTCTCTTCCATATATATACACGTCATTTCCCACAATGTCATTTCCCACAGTGACGTCGACATTAAACAAAGGGCTATAGTATTACCACCATCACGCATCAAGAGAGTCTCTTCACAAAAAAGCTTTCCACTCTATCGATATATTTAAACCTTTCGGGATTACGGTTTGTAATGTATATATCCATCGTTCTTTTTGTCTTAATAATTTCCTCACGTCTCCTCTACGCTCTACGCTCCTTTTTCAAACCACCATAAACAAGCAAAGTGAAGGCAGCACTGACAAAATACACACATGCAAAATGCTTGCTAGACAAATGCCCCAACTATATGATGGAAAACCTATCGGAATGGTTCATTGAATGCATCACCAAAAACTTCACATATATGTTCTCAAAAGGTAAAGGTGAAATCATACTCACTCCAATACCCAAGAACACAACTAACAAGATCAACGATCTCACAAACTACAGACCAGTGGCTTCAATACCACTGTTGACCAAAACAATGGAGGGCCTGGTAGCACAACAACTAATGGACTACATCAGTGGTGTGCTGGTAAATTTTTAACAACAGGCTCTCTCCCCGGTCCACCTCTGCGCCCCCCCCCCCCCCGTCTACCCTTGCGCCCCCCCGTCCCCCTGTGCGCCCCCCATCCACCTGTGCGCCCCCCCGTCCACCTCTGCGCCGCCCCAAATTGCAGAGCTGGCTATAGCTGGGGGGGGGGGGGGGGGCGCAATGCATTACTCTCTCCAGGAAAAAAAAAATTAAATGATCCCAGGTTCCAAATAAAAAATGTTTAATGTGGGATAAAATGCCATAAATAAGTAAATAAATATAAACTTTTAATGTTGAGTACCTGATTCTCAAAGTGAACATATTCCAAACACTATAATGAAAATAAAATGATTTTTTTTTCTACCTTTGTTGTCTGGTGACTGTTTTTCTGATCATGCTGGCCCAGTATCCGATTCTGCTGCTATCTGTCCTCTTAACTCCGTTTCCAGGGCTTCCTTTTCATTTATTTCTTTCGTTTCTTCTTCATTTCTGGTCCTCAACTTCTGCCTATTTTCTTCATCCATATGCAGTTTTTCTCCTCTCTTCCTTTTACCTCATCTCATCTCCTTCCTCACTCTTCCCTCCCCTCCATCCATATCCAGCATTTCTTCTCTCTCCCCTCCTCTCCCCTGCCCTCCATACACCCATACCCAGTGACCCTTCTTTCCCCTGCCCTCCATCCACCAAATCCAGCAGTGACCCTCCTTTCCCCTGCCCTCCATCCACCCATACCCAGCGACGACCCTTCTCTCCCCTCCATGATCCACCCATGCCCAGCGACTCCCTAGTTCTCTCCCCTGCCACCCCCTCCTGAGTTGTTAATAGAATTCTCCTCCCTCCCTCCCGTCACCGATCTGACTCCTTTAATTCTTTGGGGCAGGCAGTCTTGCCTGCCCGCTGCAAGTGCTGACTCTCTCCTGCTGCCACACTGGGAAAAGACCAAGGGTCCATCGAGCCCAGCATCCTGTCCATGACAGCGGCCAATCCAGGCCAAGGGCACCTGGCAAGCTTCCCAAACGTACAAACATTCTATACGTTATTCCCGGAATTGTGGATTTTTCTCAAGTCCATTTAGTAGCAGTTTATGGACTTGTCCTTTAGGAAACTGTCTAACCCTTTTTTAAACTCTGCCAAGCTAACCGCTTTCACCACGTTCTCCGGCAACGAATTCCAGAGTTTAATTACGCGTTGAGTGAAGAAACATTTTCTCCGATTTGTTTAAATTTACTACACTGTAGTTTCATCGCATGCCCCCTAGTCCTAGTATTTTTGGAAAGCGTGAACAGATGCTTCACATCCACCTGTTCCACTCCACTCATTATTTTATATACCTCTATCATGTCTCCCCTCAGCTTTCTCTTCTCCAAGCTGAAAAGCCCTAGCCTCCTTAGTCTTTCTTCATAAGGAAGTCGTTCCATCCCCGCTATCATTTTAGTCGCCCTTCGCTGCACCTTTTCCAATTCTACTATATCTTTCTTCAGATGCGGCGACCAGAATTGAACACAATACTCAAGGTGCGGTCACACCATGAAGCGATATAACGGCATTATACACATCCTCACACCTGTTTTTCATACCTTTCCTAATAATACCCAGCATTCTATTCGCTTTCCGAGCTGCAGCAGCACACTGAGCAGAAGGTTTCAGTGTATTATCGATGACAACACCCAGATCCTTTCTTGGTCCATAACTCCTAACGTGGAACCTTGCATGACGTAGCTATAATTCGGGTTCTTTTTTCCCACATGCATCACCTTGCATTTGCTCACATTAACGTCAACTGCCATTTAGCCGCCCAGTCTCGTAAGGTCCTTCTGTAATTTTTCACAATCCTGTCGCGAGTTAACAACTTTGAATAACTTTGTGTCATCAGCAAATTTAATTACCTCGCTAGTTACTCCCATCTCTAAATCATTTATAAATATATTTAAAAGCAGCGGTCCTAGCACAGGACCCCTGAGGAACCCCACTAACTACCCTTCTCCATTGTGAATACTGCCCATTTAACCCCACTCTCTGTTTCCTATCCTTCAACCAGTTTTGAAGGGATATCCCCTGACCTCCAATTCCTCTGTAGTCTTTTCATGAGGTACCTTGTCAAACGCCTTTTGGAAATCCAGATACACAATATCAAACCGGCTCCCCTTTGTCCACATATTGGTTTACTCCTCTCAAAGAATTGAAGTAAATTGGTCAGGCAAGATTTCCCCACACAAAAGCCGTGCTGACTCGGTCTCAGTAATCCATGTCCTCGGATGCGCTCTGTAATTTTGTTTTTAATAATAGCCTCTAAAATTTCCCCTGGCACCGACGTCAACTCACCGGTCTATAATTTCACGGATCTCCCCTGGAAACCTTTTTAAAATGGGCGTTACATTGGCCACCCTCCAATCTTCCGGTACCATGCTCGATTTTAAGGACAAATTGCATATCACTAGCAGTAGCCTCCGTAAGCTCATTTTTCAGTTCTATCAGTACTCTTTCAGTTCTATCAGTACTCAATCACAGCCAATACCTTCACCATTAATCTCCAGAAATTAACAACAAATGAATATTAAAACACTTAATAAAAGAAAAAAGAAAACTAAATCATGACCAACCACTCTCCAAAAAAATGGCAGCTTAAAAAACTGCTGAATCAGCCAACATGTATAACTATAGGAGGGTTCAAAGTTAAACTTTGTAACTAGTATCATATGTATGAAAACACTACTCGAAATTAACAAACTGAATAATAGGCTACTGACTTACAGAAACTAATCCCAAAACTCTAAAACCCAAAGGAAACATATTTTAAAAGCAACTCTATCAGTAATCAGATAAAAGGTATGCTAACATCAAATGGTGACCACCTATGTGTGATAAAGCACAGGATGAGAGTAATGGTGAGGGCATTGGCTATAACTTATTTCTTTCTCCCATCCTGTGAAACAATGCGCTTGCCAGCTCAGATCTCTATTTGCGTGCAAATGAGGGTCTCCACATTCGTCCCTAATGATCAGTGGGCAGCACGCCAAACAAGGGTGCTGCTCCCGATGCAAACCCTACATCAGCTCGGAGCTGGCATTAGGGTTTGCCAGGAAGGAAGGAATGGGGGAGACCCACTGAAGAGGTTTTACAGGTCCAGGATTTTCTCCTGGACCTGTCAAACCTTTAGCCTGCCCCTCCCCCCCAACATAAGGCCTGGAGGTCCAGGCCCCCCACCCCCAAAATAAAAAAACCCTGGTGGTTTAGTGGGACTGCCAGCTTCCTCCGCCCCCCCCCCCCCACATTAAACAAAAATGCCTTGGTGGTCCAGTAGACCACTAATTCACTGCCCCTCCCACCCACCAACATCAACTAAAATGCCTGTTGATCCAGTGGGCCATTATCCCTCTCTCCCAAATCCCCCTTCCCGTAGCCTACCTGTTGTAGTAGATGGAGGAGGGAGAGACTAGCACTCCCTCCCTCCTCTTCGGCCGCCTCTTCAAAATGACGGTGCCTTGCCCGGTACATCGTGGGATACAGTGGGCAGGGTTAACCCTTTATGGAAGTTAACCACGCCAGCACATCCCAGGATGCACCGGGCAGGGCGCCGCCATTTGAGGAGGCGCCAGATGGGGAGGAAGGGAGTGCTGGTCCCTCCCTCCTCCAACTACTACAACAAGGTAGGCCTTTGGTGGGGGAATTGGACGGTGTTGTGAGAGAGAGATAGTGGTCCACTTGATCACCAGGGCATTTTAATTGATGTTAGTGGGTTGGAGGGGGTGAAGCTAGCAGTCTATTGGGAGTGGGGGGGGGGGGGGGGGAAGCTAGCCACCAGGGTTTTTGAGTTTTGGGGGTGGGGGGCATGGAGGGGGCGGGCTTAGGTTTGACAGGTCTGGGAGAAAATCCCGGACCTGTCAAACCTCTTCTGCTGTTTGACAGGTCCAGACTTTTGATAGCCCAGACCTGCCAAACAAGTGCAGGAGGCTTGTGCCTGAGTGCATTCTCAGGCACAATCCTCCCGCACTTTACCCCTACAATCAGAACAAATTACATGCCTATATTTGCATGCTATTAGTTCTCATCATAGGGGCATTAAAGTTCCACTGCCATTTTTAATGCTGTTGGTAGTTGCCCATTAAAAAGAGAGGAGTTCACAATTTTAGTGGCACCTTCTATGAGGTAGTTGGTCGAAGGTCTCAGGATTTTGTCAAGACTCTCCTCTGTTATTGGGTTAAAAGTGTCCTCTATGTCTCTGTCAGGAAGGGGTGAGTTTGTGCACTCTTAGTTAACTGATTGCAGACTGGATCGGATTGCATTGACAGGTGTTTACTTATCACAAGTAAAGCGTTCATGAGAAATCAACATTCATTGACTGAAACTGTGAGACAATGCATTTCTGTAATTGTTATACATTTTCTTCTTACTCTTTTAGATATTCAGACTTAGAAGGAAGACATCGTCACTCTGTATATGATGGTACTCTTCCGCACCCTTTCGCCATTACTATTTTTGAAGACACGGTGTACTGGACTGATTGGAATACCAGGACAATCGAAAAAGGGAACAAATATAATGGACAGGACCGGGTAATCTTGGCGAACACCACTCATAGACCTTTTGACATACATGTCTACCATCCATACAGGCAACCCATTGGTGAGCAGAGTTAATGTAATTTTTTCTCATTCTTGGGTAGGATGCATTTAGTTGTCTTATATAGCAGGAAGGAAACTTTAACAGGAATTCAATATAGCATAATGCACTTTCTGTCTTCCTAAAGAAAGAGGTTAAGAAGAATGGATCAGAAATTATTTTTGGCCGCTTTGGGGTTAACTCTCATGCAAAGTGTGTGTGTAAAGTCTGTGGATACTTTTTATCCACAGACTTTGTTTCAGTTTTCAGAGGAAAAGTATTCCATTAAAAATGGACTTGGGAAAAATGTGTGCACACGTGCAGTTTCTATTTCCATGAAAACTTATAGGCACTATTTTGGTCAATTTTCAATGAGTTTTGGAGCCGTACTCTGGGATTTAGGGGCTTAAATTGCCCCCTTCAAAATTCAACAAGAGCTATGTTTCTAAATTTAGGATCTTTATTTTAATAATATCCTAAAGTTAAGATCCTAAAAAATAAGCAGCTACAGGAATGGATTTAAGGTGGGCAGAAAGTTAGAAGCTTGCCAATGATTTTCAGTCAACACACAAGGGTGGAGGCAAACAAATTCCAAGAGACCAGCCAGCCAAAGAGTAAGAGCATTAAAAAAATGTTTAATAGGGACCCAACACGATCTGTGTTTCAGCATGCAAGCCTTCCTCAGGGGTCTAAAAATCATAAAAGCATAATGACATAAATACAACAAACATAAACAAATGGAATATAAAGTACCAATATAAAGTATGAAATATAACATGTAGAATATAAAATATGTGGAGGGGCATAATTGAACAAAAACGTCTATCTCCATGGGTGTTTATCTCCGAGAACGGGTCCGTGAAGGGGTGGACCGAACCGTATTTTTGAAAAAAATAGACATCCATGTTTTATTCGACAATTTGTGAGCTGGGCGTTTTTGTTTTTCAGTGATAATGGAAAATGAAAGCGCCCAGCTCAAAAATGAATAAATCCAAGGCATTTGTTCATGGGAGGGGCCAGGAGTCGTAGTGCACTGGTCCCCTTCACATGCCAGGACACCAACCGGGCACCCTAGGGGGCACTTTTACAAAAACAAAAAAAAAGGTAAAAGAGCTCCCAGGTGCATAGCACCCTTCCCTTGTGTGTTGAGCCCCCCAAATCCTCCTCAAAACCCACTGCCCACAAGTCTACACCATTACTATAGCCCTAAGGGGTGAAGGGGGGGCACCTACATGTGGGTACAGTGGGTTTGGGGGGGGGGTTGGACGACTAAGCATTAAGCAGCACAATTGTAACAGGTAGGGGAGGGATGGGCCTGGGTCCACCTGCCTGAAGTCCACTGCACCCCCTAACAACTGCTCCAGGGACCTGCATACTGCTGCCAGGGAGGTGGGTATGACATTTGAGGGTGAAAATAAAAAGTTGTGAAACATAATTTTTTGTGGTGGGAGGGGGTTAGTGACCACTGGGGAAGTCAGGGAGGTCATCCCCGATTCCCTCTGGTGGTAATCTGGTCATTTAGGGCACTTTTGGGGGCCTTATTCGTGAAAATACAGGGTCCAGGAAAAGTGCCCTAAATTCTAGCTACAAACGCATACTTTTTTCAATTATTGGCGAAGGCGCCCATCTCTGTTCGGGTGATAACCACGCCCCAATCCCGCCTTCACCATGCCTCCGACACGCCCCCGTCAACTTTGTACGCTTCCGCGATGGAGTGCAGTTGAAAACGTCCAAGTTCAGCTTTCGATTATACCGCGTTATTCGTTTTTGGGAGATAAACGCCTATCTCCCGATTTAGGTCGCAATATAGGCGTTTTTGTCTTTCGATTATAAGCTGGATAGTATAATATATAGTATATAATATCTAAAATAAATCATATTATATATAAAATATAAAATTAAAATAAAATAAGGAACCCAGTAACCAAACAGAGGGAGGTTATATATAAAAATTGTGGTTATATAAAATATATATTTTATATTAGGGTGGATGTGTTAAAGGAAGCTACCATCTAGAAAGATGGACAAACCATTATTCAAAGAAAATATGCTTCACTATTATGCAACACGGAAAAGCTAGGAAGTTATGGAAGAGGCATGCATAAAGGTGCGCATACAAACATAGTCACAGTGAAAATGAGACAGAACTGTACGTACCAAAATACTGTAGGTCGCAACGGTGCTGCTGAGAACAAGTGAGCCTATATAAAGGCATAATCATAAGGCGCTGGGGAAAACCAAAAACAACAACAACAACAAAAATACAAGCAAAAAGAGGAAAATTAAAATGCGAAAAATAAAAAGAGTGGGAAACCCTGAAAAAACAACATATGAACCAAAATGGAAAGACGCTCTGATGGACAGAAGGCTCAGGACTGAGAGCATGACTGAAAAGAAAAAGAACCAGAACTGGACCGTGAAACGAGGACCACCAGGAGAACTCGAAAGAAAGGGGACCACCGCAGGGATAGAGAGAGGGAGATGGAGAGGAAAGGGGAAAGGGAGAGGGAGGGGAGAGAGTGAGAGAGAGAAAGAGAGAGAGAGAGATTGAGAGAGAGAGAGAGAGAGAGGGGAAAAGGGAAGGAAAAATCACCAAAAACCAGTGGAGAAGAAAGGAGGGAGGAGGATGGAGGAGCTGACACTGGCACCCTGAAGAAACAAAGATAGACAGGCTAGGGCAGAAAGCCCACAGACCCAAAGGAAAGAAAAACGGAGCCGTACCTGCATCAGACTAGTGATAGGACTCGAAAAGAACCAAACAAACCGAGAGGAAAAATGCGCCAAAATAAAAGTCAAAAGGCAGTGAGTAAGGAGATGTCACAGAGAGAAACAAAAAATGAAAAAACGGAGCAATAGAATGGGGTGTATTGAAGATGTATGTGATGCAAAAACATATTGTAAATTAAAATGGGTATATGGCAATATTGTAAAATGTGACTGTATCAAAGTATGATATATACTGGGTCAAGGTGAAGCTATATTATAATGATAATAGGAATTCTATACCTAGATGCTCAGAGAGCTGCAGGCATATGAATATTGCATATTGTGGTATAATATGTGGTTAAAATACACAAAAACAAAGGGAGAAAACAAAAATTACAAAAAATAGTACAAAATGTAATACAAAAAATATAAAAAAAAACATAAATATGAAAAATAAAAATAAAGCATCTGATACAGTTATAAAAACATATTGATGGTGACAATATTTCTGTGCTAAAATCCACTAAAGACTCACTCTAACATATACATGGATACTATAATAACACAGACATATCAATTTTCCACATAGTAATTTCATGTATACATTAATATGATTTAAAAGACAATGATAATAATAGCTTGATGCTCTTACTCTTTGGCTGACTGGTCTCTTGGAATTCGTTTGCCTCCACCCTTGTGTGTTAACTTTCGTCTTTTGTGGAAGTTGTGAACCCTTTTGACTTGCCATTCGAAGGGATGTTCAAGGCGGTTTACAGTTTAATTAAGAAAGAGAAAAGGAACTCCATCAATCAAAGGAAAGATAAGGAGTGGGAGGGGTAGAGAGACAATTCAGTCAGTCCGCCAGTCCACTGCTGTAGGACGGCAAGCAGTCAGGAAGTAGAGCATGATAGCCTGGAAGGTAGTTGAAAAAGCTGAGTTTTTAAAGGGTCCTAAATTTATTAGGTAGGAAGGCTGTTTACATATATCAGGAGGCAAAGAATTTCATATGGAGGGCCAACAAAGTTAAAGGCAGAATTATGCATGAACTGAAATTCAGAATAAAAACTGACAGAATGCTCAGACAACATTCATAAGTAGAGCACAATGAGCGAACAGGACAATATGGGATATGAGAGAAAGGTAAGAATTTGCTGATGCAGAGAGGATTTCATGGGTCAGAATGATCTTAAATTAGGACCTTGGATTGGAAAGGGAGCCAGTGGTGCTGACTCAGAAGGGGAGTTACTCAATCAAATTTGTTCACTTGACAATAGACATGAATGGCAGTATTTTAGATGGAATGAAGATGCTTAAATAAAACAGAACTAAGTTCAGCTTAGATAATGTTGCAGTAGTCTAGATGAGTTAAAACTGTGGCATATAAGATAGTTATTCAGGCTTGTGAGTCAAAGTATTTACGGATAGAGTGAAAGCTGCATAAGGAGAGGAAGCAAAGCTTGGAAACATTAGATATATGTTGACTGAAGTAAAGTTGCTGGTCCAGATTGACACCAAGGTAACAAACAAAGTAACCAAAGGAACTGGTCTGCTATGAAGTGAAGGGGAGATAGTTGGAGATGATGGATGACCGGTCAGCCAGCATGCAGGGCCAAGAATCAAAAGGTTGTCATGAAGCCAAGAAGGAAATGTATCTAGATAGGATTGAATGTCAGTAAAGCCTAAGCAGTCAGGATCATGAAAGGAGAGTAAGAGGATATCATCAGCATAGTTGAAGATTGTGATGTTATGATTCTGAATTAGAGTAAAAATAGAATTAAGGAAGATGTTAAAGAGAATGGGGCAAGGACAGAGCCCTGTGGAAGACCACAGGGAAAGGAATAGGGAGTGGAGGTACCCAAGGATGTGGTGACAGAATAGACATGATTAGAAAGATAAGACTGAAACTAACTGAGTGCTATGCCAGAGAAGCAAGTCTAGCAATGAGAAGCTTCTAAATATTGATCCCATAGTAAACAAAAGACAAATGTGACTGTTGTGGTCTTTCTATTCTGGTGCCATTTTAGAATTTATTTATTTATTCGTTTGTTTATTTATTTATCTGTGGAGCCCTTTTACTAAAGCTTAGCATGTGCTAAGTGTCACATGGCCCATAGGTATCAAAAAAGATGCGCAGCATTTAGAGCTAGATTCTATATATGTCGCCTAAAAATTGGCGCTGAAAAAAGCACTATTCTATAAGCAATGTTTAAAGTTAAGTTTGGTTTATAAAATATCACTTACACCCAGGAATTGCACCTAACTTTAGACGCAGCCATTTATACCAACTGAAACGTGGTGCAATGTACACACCTAAATTAGGCGTGCATTCTCTGTATTCTATAACAATGTGCGTAAATGCTAGGAATGCCCCATTCCTCCCATTTCTATTCCCCCTTTTTTTACCTCACACATAAAATTTAGGCACAGAGCCTGCACCTAAATTTATATGCATACGTCCAATTAAATCTAATTAGTGCTAATAATTGCTAAATGCCAATTATTGGCACTAATTAGCACATATTCAAATAAAGTTTGTGCACAAATTCGGTGGGCACCCAAATTTGCACATATAATTTTTGGTGACTTTTATAGAATTAGGTGGTTATAATGTCCATTAGCACATGCTAAGCTGTAGCAAAAGGGCCCCCTCTGTGATTTATTTACCTCACTGAAACATCTTTAAGGTAGGATCATGTCAAACAGTTTACAGAAATATGTCTGTCTTCGTAATTTGCTTGCGAAACAGATTTCTTTATAACTGTTCTAGAAAGAATATGAATACAGGTACATATATGCCATGTACTGTTTCCCATTTTCCCATTCCTTCCCTTTTTCTCCCAGTTTTTCCTCAGTTCACATGTTCAGGAAATGTACAACTGTGCTACCATGTAAATGAATACATGGACCACCGAGCACATGGTAGAGTGTATGCTACATGCAGCGAGGTGGTCTTTAGAAAGATTAGTTTCTGTATGGCAAAGGGCCCAGGTATCAAAAAGGTTTTTATCATTTTCTCTAATTTCATATTTATCGTTGCTGCCCAAGAATATTGCATCATTCCCTATTGTGGATTAATCTATATGCCCTGTCTGTGCCCTCTCAGTGTTTATCTTACCTTCTTGTTTTTAACAGTAAATAACCCCTGTGGTTCCAATAATGGTGGATGCTCCCATCTCTGCCTCATTAAAGCTGGTGGCTCGGTTATAGCTGCGAATGTCCAGACAACTTTCAGATTGTGCAGTTTGGTCCAGCGCAAGGTGCCAGCCCTCATGCACCAGCACCCAGTTCCTCTGTGCAGATATTGAAAGGTAAATTCCTCGTATTTTCATTTGTATCTGTTTCAGGAATTCCCGATTTTTCTTAAATGAGCAGGGACACATGACTATTTTCATGGCATTCTTGATGCCTTCATTGCAGCTAATGCCACTTGTTAAGGGCAATTCTATAATTGACACCTAATTGTGCTTATAAGATGCAGAATAATAGCAAGTGCCACTAATTGACAGTGGCATGCACAAGTGCCAGGCGCTATACTATAACACATTTGCTATATCACATAGCATAAAAGTGCAAGGAGGCATAAGCATTGGCGGGTCAGGGGTGTGTATCTAGAATACTACATACATAACTTATAGAATACTAGTAAAAAAGGCCCGTTTCTAAAAAAAAAAAAATGAACGGGCACTAGCCAAGGCTGTCTTGTAATGGTGATTATGTTTTTAAGGTTCTCATCGAAGGGATTTCTTCCTCTCCACTGCCCTCCCCTCCATGTCCAGCGATTCTTCCCTCCCCTCCCATCCCCTCTGTATCCCGCTATTCTGACCTCCCATCCATTTCCAGCGATCCTCCTCTGCCCTGCCCTCCCCTCCGTATCCCAGGATTCTGGCCTCCCCTCTATGTCCAGCGATTGTTTTCTACCCTGCCCTCTCCTCCGTTGTCCCGTGATTCTCTCATCTCCTCCCATCCCCTCCATGTCCAGGATTCGTCTCTACCCTGCCCTCCCATCCATGTCCCCTGATTCTCTCCTCTCCTCTCCTCCCATCCCATCCCATCCATGTCCATCGATTCTCCTCTGCCCTGGCCTCCCCTCCATGTCCAGCGATTGTCCTCTGCCCTTGCCTCTCCTCCATGTCCAGCAATTCTCCTGTGCCCTGCCCTCCCTTCCGTGTCCCACGATTCTTCCCTCGCCTCCCATCCCCTCCATTTCCAGTGATTCTCCTCTGCCCTGCCCTCCCATCCGTGTCCCACGATTCTCTCCTCGCCTCCCATCCCATCCATGTCGATTCTCCTCTGCCCTGCCCTCCCCTCACCTTGATGTCCCTCGATTCTGTCCTTCCCCCCATGTCCAGCGTTCCGTTTCCTTCACTTGTCTTGCTTGCGTTCGTAACATCCTGATGTCAGCTCGCTTCCAGCGTTCCCTTCCCTCTCACTGTTCCGCCCTCTGATGTCATTTTGTCTTTACGCGAGGGCGGGACAGTGAGAGGGAATGGAACACTGGAGGCTTGCTGACGTCAGGATGTTACGAACCCAACCAGCCATGGAACGTTGACTATAAGATTATAGAACACTATAAGTTACATGAACTTCAGGGCACAATTAGATGCCAGCAGGCAAACAAGCGAAGGTGACACAAAAGATGATGTAGAAAAAAAACGTTCATTCATCTAAATTGAAGTGCGCGCTCCTGTGTTTGTTACAACATTTTGCTCCAATTTAGAGGTGGGTGCTCCTGTGTTTGTTACACCAGATGCTAGGTCATTTCTTTCAGATGCTATAGAATGCAGAGAAGTTCAACTTTTGCACTAGACAGGGACTTCTGAGGCAGGCCCTCATGGCTAAAACACGATTCGTGTCAAGTCCAATGCATATTTTTGAATAAAACTTCTGATGTGAACTCTTTGAGTCTGCTGGCCGTTTTTTCTACATATCTTTTGTGTCACCTTCGCTGTGTTTGCCTGCTTGCATTGACCTGTGTGGAGGTTTTTTGTTCTTTTGTGCTTGTTGATTCCACAATTAGGGGCCAACACTTAATAACTGCTATGGATTTGGTATAACTGTTGGTGCTTAACTTTAGGTGCACCAATCCTGACTTACTCTACTATTCTATAATGGACTCTTGGCACAAGAAAGCCATTATAGCAGCCATTCCTAACCCAGTCCTCAGGGCACCCTAATCCCATTGGGTTTTCAGGATATCCACAATGAATATGCATGAGATAGATTTGCAAGCACTGCTTCATTGCATGCAAATCTAACTCATGAATATTCATCGTGCATATCTAAAACCCGATGGGACTAGATGTCGGGAATGCTTCATTATAGAATTGTCACTAAACAATGGCATTGGGGTGCTCAACCACTGTCCCCTTTAAGCTATGTGGCTGCGTGGCCACATGCCTACTGGTAAGAGGCTGCACAGCCATCCTAACCCACTGTGCAAACCAGTGAGAACTGCTCCATCCACCGCTGCTACTGCTTTCTCAAATTAGCAGCAGCAGTGGTGGCAAAACAAAGTACATACATCGCGGGGCTGCACTGTACATACCCTTGGCTGCTGGTTCTGCCCCCTCTGACATCACTTCTTGTTGTGAAGCAGAGCAGGCAGCCGTGGGTATATATTGCAGCCCCACGATGTTTGTATTTATTTTGCCGCTGCTACTAGCTATTTGGGGAAGCAGCATCGGTGGCAGGGGTGTTGGGAAGGAGGCAGACACTGGATGGAAGTGGGGAGGACAGAGGGGCACATGCTGGATGAAAGTGGGGAGACAGAGGGGCAGATGATGGATGGAGAGTGGGGAGGAGAGAGAGGCACATGCTGGATGGAAGTGAGGAAGAGAAAGCGGGGCAGAATTAAAGTTTGCTTACCTCACCTATCTGGAATTGTCTGGTTGTTCATCTGTGGCCCTCTTCGCTGTTTGTTACCTCAAAAAGTATGTAAAAAGTCAGAAAACTTATCTTGAACCAGCTGTCAGACAACCTCCCAACATGAATATGTTTTGAATATTGCATCAGGGGTTGTTCCCTTACTGGCAAAACCTTCATTCATTCATTCATTCATTCATTCATTCATTCATTCATTCATTCATTCATTCATTCATTCAGAAGTTCATTTCAAAAACAATACTAGCACTTCTGGGCTGAAAAAAAATCCCTGTATCTAAGCCTTTTCTGCTCTGAAATACAGGCAATGGATGCTGGTTTTGCAAAAATATTTTTTACAGGGGTTGAGCAGGAATAACTGCTGTGTGTTCTACAGGTGTATTCCCATCTGGTGGAAATGTGATGGAGAAAGGGACTGCAGGGACGGTTCTGATGAGCCCTCATCTGTCCGCTGCGGCTCTGTCGAGTGGGACAGTTTCCAGTGTAATGAGGGGAACTGCACTAGCTCCCATTTCTTTGTAACGCTCTGTCGGACTGCCTAGATGGATCAGATGAGGACCCCATTTTGTGTGGTGCGTTTCAAAATCCAGACTGTATAAGAACCTATGCTTTTCTAATGTTTAAATGTATATAGCCACCTTATCAGTAATTAATAGGGTTTTTTTTAATCGATATATGGTTTTAATCCAATCTAGTGACTTCTTCATTGAAAAAGTAAACTAGATATTTTTTGTTTGGTTTAATTCCTCATATATGTCAAAAAATCATGTAAAATATCTTAAAATTATCCTACTCTGATCCCTTAAATTTTAAACATTAGTCTACTGCCGAAGTTGTTCAGCACAAATGACAATTCTATAACTGGGTACACGCAGTTATGCATATCTTATGTCCATGGGTGCCCAGAAATTTCACACGTAGGTGCTACTTTGTCACTGCAAGGGAGTGTACACATAGGGGAGCAAGGGAGTGACATAGGCATGTCTCTAGCTTATGTGCATAACTTATAGAATATGATAAGAATGTAGCTTGCCGCACTCAGGCGCAACCATTTACACCTAGCATTGACATGGCATAAGCAAGAATGCCAAAATGTAGGCGCACTGATGCCAACTTACTCTAGTATTCTATAATGGAATCATGGCATCAGACGAGTTAGAGAATTGCTCAGCATGTGGCAACAAGGCACCTACATTGCAGTGTCCAGTTATAACTTGACCCCCAATGTATATTTTCTTTGGTTAAGATGCAGTCAGCAATAGGCAAATAAAACAATAATGTGCCTACAATGAAATATCTAATTACAGTGTTTGCTTTGTTCAGTCAACCACCAGTGTGAAACTCATCAGTGGCAGTGCGCTAATCGACGCTGTATTCCTGAAGCGTGGCAGTGTGATACAGAGGATGACTGTGGAGATAACTCAGATGAAGAGAGCAGCCACTGTGCTAGCCGCACCTGCCGTCCCGGACAGTTTCGATGCAATAATGGCCGCTGCATCCCACAGAGCTGGAAATGCGACGTGGATAATGATTGTGGGGATCATTCTGATGAGCCATTCCATGAATGCAGTAAGTTTTGCATCTCTTAAAAACACCACCACATCATGGGTCAAAGTGTATTAAGTCAAACAATGGAGTAATGTGGACAACAGGACACTTCCAAACACACCAGAAAGAAGGTAGTAGTTGTATTCATTTTATTTCATAAAATTTAGCGACTCGACATGGCACTGTGTTGTAGCCACAGTGCCTGCTCCAGGAGTTTATGAAATACAAATAAACAAATAAACTGAATACAACTATTACCATCTTCCTAGTGAGTTTGGAAGTGTCCTGTTGACCACATTACTCTATTGTTTGACTTATTATCTGTGTAGTGGTCCTCGTTCCTCTACTTTGGTGGTTATTACCAAAGTGTATTAAGCAATTACAGGCACAGAAGGGGAACGCACTCAATATATCAGATCTTTGTGGTGTGAGGGCTTTGGTAACTTCCCCAAAGTCTCCGCAATTAATAGGGGTAGAAGTAGTTATTTGGGTTTTTTTTTTAAATAAATTCGGACATTATTATTAATTTGACCTCCCACACTGTTCTCCAGATTCTATATAGGTCACCCAAAGTTGGGAGCACAAATTTGGGTGCAGATCACAAATTGTGTGCAAACTAATTAGCTAACTAAGTGTTAACAATCAATACTAGTATTAACAGACACTTAATGGTTGTAATTAGGAATTATGCACTGATCTGCTCCGCACTCTGTTCTGTAACATGCACCCTTAAATTTCATAGAGTGAAACTCCAAAAGGGATGTGGCTATGGTAGAGGCATGGGTGGGTCTAGGAATTTGGCACAGTGTGATAGAATAATGTCATTTATGTGCTTGACTTCCATTAGTTGGGTGTGTCTATAATTTTAGCTATAAGCTTTAAGGTTTTACTTCAGGTATACTGCATTATTTCCCACCCCCATCTCTCTTTTCCTATCAGCCACATAAAGGAATTTCTGGCTGGTCACATGCTCTGATGGGGCCTCATGTTGCTAAGGCAACTCAGATACCTCATATATCCTGTTACAAAAGTAATTTTCTGAGAAAAGGTATGGCAAGGACCAATTGCAAGCTTCCAGCACATATGAAAGTCCCAATTACAAGTCTCCAGCCCATATGCAGCACCTATGATTGGTCCAGGGTAGAGGAGAGGTGGATGCTCACCACAGCTTATAAAACCATGCTGCAGACAAAGGAACTCTGAAAAACTAGGCATGCTTGGAGAGAGTTTCAGATCCGTCCAATGGCCTATGGTTTTTTCCCGAAGGGGTGCACTTCCACCCCTTCATAGAAACTAATTCTCTATATCTAAGAATCTTTCTTTCTTTCATTCATTCTTTCTTTCTCTGCTTTCTCTCTGTTCTGTGACCTTTGTATGAGGAACAAACTCTTTTTCCTTTTTTTTCTCTTCTTTATATAGTCTAATGACTTCTAATTACCAGAGGTACTGATGTTAGATTTTGTAAGTTTTGTTATACCTTGAAACTGATGTCTGATGCTGTGCTGGTGGGTGAGTAATTAAAAGACTTTTCTCTCTGATTCTTGTACAAAATTTTCTATAATATTTTATAATATTTTGATAAGTTTTTTTAGAGAATAGCAAATAAAATGCCAACAATTATACCAGCTTTTGGCAGGCATAAGTTCTCACGCTCAAAGTTAGGCACAAGAATCATGCTAAGCTAGTATTCTGTAAATGTTGTTCTGCGCAGCACACACTTGCAGAATTCTAGCTTAGCACAGATCATCCCTGTGCCATTTACTGAACTCCACCTGCATGGATACTTTCCTGTATTTACAGAAATTAGAAGTGCGTCACAATCATTTGAAGGCTCTCTCGCTCTCACATTCCTTGAGCCCCTTCTCTCATTCACTCGATCCTCAGTGCCAGAAATCTGATACTGTTCACTGCTTTCATGAGAGACATGCTTAAGAGAAGAAAAGCCAAATGGCCCAGATTTCAGGAATTAGAAATCAGAGCACATTTTCCCGCATACCGCCTCCCCCCTGCCCCATCCTATTTTGCTGTACCTACAAGTCCATGTGCTCTGAGTGCATTCTTTTAGCCACTGTGAGTGCACTTTTCAGCACTGAGAATTCATCTATATTGTTTCCACTGTGTCTGTATCCTTCCAGAGGCTCCAAGAAAAGAGCGTATCATTTGATGCTGCTTTTTTTTTTTCATTTGCAAAGCAAATTTATACCCTGGATGCATCATCTGAGGAAATGTCACTGTCCTACAGTCTCACTCTTTGAATGGTTCACTCTTGGCACCTCTGCATTTAACACACATAAATTATCATTTTAATTTAAAATCCTGAATTATATGCATTTTAATTGATTGTACTTATGGCATTTACTGTTTACAGGAGCTCAGCCCCCTTCCCATACAGTTCATTATATTGGAGTACTGTGATTTGGTAATTATAGAACAAGCATCATGTCATGTATCAATACATTTTACATATTTGTCTAATTATACCTAAGTGAGGACATTATAATGCCTTTGTATCGGTCCATGGTGTGACCGCACCTTGAATACTGTGTTCAATTCTGGTCGCCACATCTCAAAAAACATATTGTGAAATTAGAAAAGGTACAGAGAAGGATGACGAAAATGATAAAGGGGATGGGGTGACTTCCCTATGAGGAAAGGCTGAAGCATCTAGAACACTTCAGCTTGGAGAAAAGACGGCTGAGGGGAGATATGATAGAGGTCTATAAAATAATGAGTGGAGTGGAACGGGTAGACGTGAATTGCTTGTTTACTCTTTCCAAAAATACTAGGACTAGGGGGCACGCAATGAAGCTACAAAATAGTACATTTAAAATGAATCTGAGAAAATATTTTTTCATTCAATGTGTAATTAAACTCTGGAATTCATTGCCAGAAAATGTAGTAAAAGCAGTTAGCTTAGCTGGGTTTTAAAAAGATTTGGATGACTTCCTAAGGTAAAAGGCCATAGACCATTATTAAGATGGACTTGAGGAAAATTCACTGCTTATTTCTGGGATAAGCATCATAAAATGTATTGTACTTTTTGAGGATCTTGCTTGGTACTTATGACCTGGATTGGCCACTGTTGGAAACAGGTTGCTGGGCTTGATGGTCCTTCAGTCTGTCCCAGTATGGCAATACTTATGTACTTATTAATTTGAAGATGTGTGCACGCACTGGGGGGGTGGGTCTGTGGGTGGAGAATGGGCATGTTCTGCATTAACAATGATCTGGGGCTTGCGCCAAAAGACATATGAGACTGGAAGATCTGAACATGAAAACCCTAGAGGAGAGGAGGGACAGGAGAGATATGATACAGACATTTAAATACTTGAAAGGTATTAATATAAAAACAAATATTTTCTGGAGAAGGGAAAATGGTAAAGCTCGAGGACATGAATTGAGATTGTAGGGTGGTAGATTTAGGAGTAATGTCAGAAAATTCTTTTTCATGGCGAGGGTGGTTGATGCCTGGTATGCCGTCCTGAGAAAGGTGATAGAGAAAAAAGCTGTGGCGGAATTCAAAAAGATGTGGGATCAACACAGAGGATCTATAATTAGAAAATCAGTGGTATAAAAAACAAAACTTAAATGATTGCATATGTGTTTGCATGTCAAGTGGTGCTTAGATGGCAACTCTGGCCATTTCAGCTAAGGCTGGTGCTGGGCTGGCTTGTATGGTCTGAGTCCCGCATATAGCAATCTGGTTTAGGATGGACTGGAGAGATCTTTGATGGAAACTCCAGTAATTTGGAATGTGAGGATAGTGCAGGCAGAGCCGGTTTTAGACATGTTGGGGCCCAGGGCAGAAATTAATGAGGGGGCCTCTGATCCCCTCTCCTCACTGCCCCCTCTGCCCCCTCTGCCCCTGATCTTCTCACCTGCCATTACTACCACACATGTAAAAATTAAAACACAAATAATAAAACTCAAATCACAAAGATATCAAAATAAAATAAGCATATAAAATATCAACGACTTCAATTTGTGGACTCCTTCTCAACCACAAACATAATACAAAAGAATGTTACAAAGAATACATATATGTTTAAACTAAATATAAGTAATGTTACATACAATAAAAGCTAAAGAATATCCAAGTGCAAAAAAAACATGCAAAGCATGAAAAACACACATTGCAACTTCAAAACAGAGTAAATATCAAATAAATATCCCCTGGAACATCGCAAATGAAAAATTGAGTGTTATAGTTTACAGGCATGGTGCAATAATTGCAAAGTAGTCTCTAAATTAAACATACTATATAATATCACTCTTTACAGTTACATTTTGATCTCAAAATCCATAGCAACTCAAACTAAAGAGAGTCTGTATCTTAAATAACATAGAAACATTAAAACTACTAGCAAGTGTGCAATTTAAAGCATTTGAATATCAAAAGATATTAACAATATGATTATGAATTAATTAAAACATTAAAATAAATTAAAGGTAAAATATTAAGGCTACCCATAATCGCTAAGAAAGTGTAAATATAAGACCATTAAGACATCCTCAATCATGATTTTAAAAAAGGGCACACAAAGATTAAACATAGGACAAAAAAGAAACACAGCCACAATGCTTCTACACCATAACAGAACGGTTGTCAAATTAAAATCTAATCAGGGCCCTTAGAGCCTAAAATAGTAGTAGAAATGTTTACAATAAAAAAATTACAAAAATGTATCACACTCACTGTTCTCTACCTACCTACCCATCCTATTACTACCCATCCATCCTTCTATTATGTTATACTTAATTTCCTACATTACATAACAAAATTCTGTGTTACCTATTACTATGTAAGCCGCATTGAGCCTGCTTTTAGTGGGAAAGTGCGGGATACAATATAATAAATAAATAAATAATAAATAAAATAATCCATTCTATACAATATTAGTAAAGAAGCCAGTAAGCTCTAAAAACAGAAAAGCTAACTTAACAGCTCCAGGGGGGCCCAGTGGTCCGGGCATCTCTTCCCTTTCTCCCCACTATGGTCCGTCTAACTCCTTTCCCCTCACCTTCCCAGCCTTCTTTAAATATCAGTTTCCCTTCTCAGAGGGGCCTCAGCGTGGCAACCATTTTCACAAGCTGCCTGCGGCTGTCCCAAAGCTTCACTCTGCCGCGATCTGCCAGGAAGAAACAGGAAATTGCTTCAGATGGAGGTGAATCACAGCAGAGGAAAAGCCTTGGGGCAGTCACAGACAGTTTTTGTGAATGGCTGCCGCACTGTGGCCCCTCCGAGAAGGGAAATTGATGTTTAAAGAAGACCGGGAAGGTGAGGGAAAGGGAGGAGATGATGGACCGTAATGGGGAGAAGGGGGAAGAGATGCCCGGACCATGGGGTCCCTGGAGCTGTGGGGCCCAGAGCAGCTGCCCTGTTTGCCCTCCCCTAACACCAGTCCCGAGTACCAAGCAGACTTTTATGGTCTGTGTCCCGCAAATAACAAGACGGATTTGGATAGGCTGGAGTGGGCTTTGACGGCAATTCCAGTAGTTGGAACATAAGGACAGAGCCGGGCTAACATTTATGGTCTATGTTCCAGAAACACCAAAGAAGGACCATGATTAAGTATATAGTATCACGTTCATTGTTGATTTAATCTTGAATTGTGAATGAATGTGACTGTTGGGCAGAATGGTTGGACCATTCAGGTCTTTATCTGCCATCACTTACTATGTTACTATATAATTGGTTAGTGCATGGGCATTACTGCACACTAACTGATTAGCACAGGTTTAGCGAGCAGGTTCTTACCACCTATAAAATAGGTGGTGATAGAGGCTCACTCACTAATGGGAAAATTAGCACGTGGCCATTATTAGGAATAGTCATTTTATTCTAGCAGTAAAAATGTCCTTAGCATGTGGGAATGACCTGCATAAGGGCACACTAAGGCCACATTTTACCGCAGTTTGGTAAAAGGAGCCCAATAGAGTATTCTATAAGTTACACCCATACTCTGCCCCTATGTACATCCCTTGGCAAATACATGGTATGTAAATTAAGCTAGTAGTTGAAGAATAGTACACTCAGGAGACAGCGAAGATGACACAATGAGACGATGATGCTCTATGGTCTAGATGATTTATTGGATATAACAAAAGAAAGGGAACGAAGTACAAACTAAAGTCCAAACAGAAAAAACAGCACCACGGGCCTTTAAAAATGGAACACAGTTCTTTAATGAATGAGCCTTGACAAAAAGACCCGACACGGTGCTAGTCACCGAAACACGGCCCGTGTCGGGTCTTTTTTGTCAAGGCTCATTCATTAAAGAATTGTGTTCCATTTTTAAAGGCCCGTGGTGCTGTTTTTTCTGTCTAGATGATTTATTGAACAGCACTACAACTTGACTCAAATCGACACGGCCATGTTTTGGCCCAGTGGCCTGCCTCAGGAGTCTTCCTGTGTTATGTAGATAGGTCTGCCTGTGTCTCTCATTATGATGGCATGTATCAAATCCTGTTTTTGTAGTACACAAAAAAGGCGGGAAATCTACTAATAGCGCAGCACGCTCACTGCAAATACCACTAGGTATAAAACATAGGTATCACCTATGTGATAACATAAGTAACTCTCTCTCCAGCACACTCTGCAGCACAAGAGACAAAGGCAGATCTATCTACATAACACAAGAAGACTCTTGAGGCAGTTCATTGGGCCGAAACACGGCCGTGTCGAATCAAGTTGTGAGTCAAGTTGTAGTGCTGTTCAATAACTCTTCTAGACCATACAGCATCATCGTCTCATTGCATCACCTTCACTATCTCCTGAGTGTGATTTTCTCTGCGAGGTCTTTGTTCTTCTGTATTTTTGTTGCTTTCCCAGTTGAAGAATAGTGCCTAAGCAGAATATTGGCATTTATATATGTATGTGTGCACATACTAGCATATACATCATTATTATAAACATTTACATGCATAACACACACTTGAATATGAGCACCTAGTTTACTGAATTGCTATGTATATGTCTTGACAAAGTTACCTTGCATTTTAGTGGGCCCTGCTTATCGCTGTGATAATCACACAGAATTCAGCTGTAAAACAAACTATCGCTGTGTACCATTTTGGGCTGTATGCAATGGATATGATGACTGCAGAGACAACAGTGATGAGCAAGGCTGTGGTAAGTATAGGAAATGCTTCAACTGAACGTATATGGGGTTGTATGAACATTTTTGTCTAAAGTTCAAAGTATGGATAACATGAGGAGGGATCTCGCAAAGCTTGAAGAATGGTCAAGAATTTGGCAGCTAAGATTTAATGCTGAAATATGCAGGGTCATGCATTTGGGCTGCAAAATCCAAAAGAAGCAGTTCAGTATAAGGAGTAAAGTATTTATGTGCATGAAAAATGATCAGGACCTGGGGTTGATTGTACCTGAGGATCTTAAGGTGGCCAAACATGTAGAAAAGGCAGCTGCACAAGCCAAAAGAATGCCTGGGTGCATAAGGAAGTGAAATGGCCAGCAGGGAAAAAGAGGTGATAGTGTCTCTGTATAAGTCTTGTTTTTTTCAGAGAGACCTCTTTTAGAGTACTGTGTACAGTTCTGGAGACTGCACCTTCAAAAAGATATAAACAGGATGGAGTTTGTCTAGAGAGCAGATACTAAGATGATCAGTGGTCTTTGTCACATGCTTTGGAAGAAAGGCAGGAAAGGAAGATAGCAATAGAGAGATATTGAAATACATCTGTAACATAAAGGCACATGAAACAAGCTTCTTTTAATTGAAAGGAATCAAGAATGAGTGGTCACAGAACACACAAGTGAACGGGGATAGACTCAGGAGTTAGCTGATGAAATATTTCTTTACAGAAAGGGTGGGGGATGCTTGGAGCAGCTTCCCAGCAAAGGTGGTGAAGAAGAAGACCATATGGGGCCAATATTTAGACCGCAGGAGGGCTATAACTCCAGCGATTGGTGGTCAGCCTGGATATTCAATGCCGAACCGTTTCCAGTGACCGGCATTGAATATCTGGTTTATTTTTGGCTTGTTTAAACTTAACCAGCTAGGTTAATATTCAGAGATAGCTGATTAAGTTTAAACCAGCCAATGATATTCCAGCTGTTTACATGGCCCAATGTGGCCACTTACAACAACCGGCTATGTGCTAACTATTCGGGGATAGCCAGCTATATCGCACAGTATAACTGGTTATCTCCTAGCCGCTAACTATATTCAGTGGTGCATAGTCAGCTATCTCCTGGTGAATATTGCTGGATAGTCAGTTATGTGCCATTTAACCAGGCAGGTGCCGTTCCTGGACAGTTAAATGGTTTTGAATATCGGGGGTATCTGACTTCAAAAAAGCATGGGACAACCACAGAGGATCTCTAAGGAAGAGAAAGGAATTTCAGAGCTTAGTAGATGCTATGGATTGGCAGATTAGATAGGCTATACAGTGTAATCTTCATCTGCCATCATTTCCTATGTTTCTAGCAAATAAGGCTAATAGTGCTTTGTATTCTCTACCTACTGAGTTAAGGAACTAGATTCCAAGAAACTCATTTGGCAACATATCTTCAGCATAAATTATGTATTGCAGAGGAGATGACATGCGATCCACTGGGAGATTTTCGATGCGACAATCATCGCTGCATCCCTCTGCGTTGGAAGTGTGATGGGGATAACGACTGCGGAGATGAGTCAGATGAACGGAACTGCAGTGAGTACTCCTAGAATACAGCAAGAATTTTAGGTGGTCTTTTAAGAAACTGCTATATAATGTGACCTCATAACATGATGAAGGGAAAATAGAAAACAACCTATCAGGATGGGTCGAGCAGGCACTGATATCACTCCGTGATGTAGGCAGGTTCCTGCAGGAAGTAGTATTGAACTTGGAAGATAGGTGGCTGTTGTAGTACATCTAAAGACTGGAGGCTGCAGCTGCCAGAGGTCTTTAAAAACAGAAGTGGAACCATTGCAGGAGCCAGTGGGAATGGCAGGAAAAAGAGGGACAAGCTACAGCAACAGTTGTGACTATATAGAACAGGGGCTAAGAGTGTGACATAGCTTGCTAAATGGAGGAGTACTGATGGGAAAGAAGCATGCTTGGGCTTGGGTAAGAGCTATACTTTATTTCAGTAGCTGCAGGAGAGTCACGGGGTAGGAGAAAAATGAGTTTGGGCCAGGCAGGGAGCCCCAAGTCTTCCAGTGGCTACAGAGCAGCCACCCATAGGATGAGACGTGTGTTGGGGCTGGGTGGGGATTTGCAATTTTTCCCATAGCTTCAAGGTCTTCGTGGAATCTGTTGGTGGAAGAGAGATATTTAGGGGCCTAAGAGGAAGCCACAAGTTTTCTGCTGATGACAGCATGGTCTCTAGAAGCCTTCAGCTTGGCTATGAATATTGAAACCTTGTCTTTATATTTTTCTCTGTAAGATGTATGGTTCCATTAATGTACAGCAGCATGGAACACACTCCCTCAGTACAACTAAAAGAGCACACGATATTCCACAATGAGATCAGGAAATAACACACACAAAGTAAATGATGATGGCTTTTATATGGTCTACAATGGAAAACAGACTACTTGTAACCATATCTGTAGTTTATATGCATAACTAATTAATTCTCCTTGAAGAATCATAATAAGCAAGACTTGGATGTTGAATGTTCTCTTGGTTTGGATTTTTATGCAGACAAGCTTGATTCTATTTTTTTTTTTTAATCAAAGATCCCCGTGAATGCACAGAGAGTGAATTCCGCTGTGATAATCTGCACTGCATTCCTAGCCGCTGGATATGTGACCATGACAATGACTGCGGAGACAATTCAGATGAAAGAGACTGTGGTATGGTTCAATCTTTCGGTCTAATTTATTTTATCTAAGTGCAATTGTGGAAACCGCGAAGGTGAAACCTTTAGCGTAAAAATGTTCCTTCTCTGTTTTAAAATGATCTCACTGTGCTAGACTGGGATTGAACATATATAGGTTTTAATGTGTAATTATGCATTTCTTTAGAGATGAGAACCTGCCAACCTGGGTATTTTCAGTGTAACAGTGGACACTGCATTGCGGAGAGATTCCAGTGCGATGGCAATGCTGACTGCCTCGATATCTCTGATGAAGCTGCTTGTCGTGAGTGTGAAACTTTACTGTGAGCTTCTATGTGAAATTTAGGATTAGAAAACTGGGAATTGCCTGTTATTTAATGTGAATTGGTCATATCTTTTTTTTTCTTAATCAGTACTTTTGTGCTGGCAAAAACATTTAGAACACACCATGGGAATCCAGAATTTGCAGGTTCCCAGGTAGGGAAGTAGACAAGGGCTTCACTCAGGGGAAAGGGTATTTCAACAACAGTCTCTTGGAATGTGTTGTTTTATGTCAGTTAGTAAGAATTATAACAGCAAAGTGGCACCTCAGCTTGGTCGCCTGATAGAGGTGTAAATGAACTGTAGAGGTCTAGGTAACCAAGCATTGTTAAGAACAATTGAATGGATGCGATAAATACTATGTCCACTTGCTGGTTTCTTTGGCCTCCGATTTAGATAAGAATTTGATTTTGAAGAGATATTTTCAGAAAAAAATGATATATTTTTTTTGTGGTACAAAAATTACTATTTTTTTTCCTCTAAAACTCTGAGTTTCAGCTTTAGGTGTGTCTTTTTTTCTTAAATTTACTACTACTAGTCATTTCTGTAGTACATCTAGTAAGATGTAGTCAGTGCTGTACACATTATATGCAGTTACTTTCCGTCCCTAGAGGGCTCACAATCTAAGCTTTTTTTGTGCCTGGTGCAATGGAAGGTTAGGGGGTCTTTTACTAATCCATGGTGAAAGTGGCCTGCAGTAGTGCGAGTGCATCTTTTGGGCACATGCTGGGCCATTTTTTACCACATCTAGGAAAAGGGCATTTTATTAAGGGGCCGGAAAATGGATGTGCACTAAAATTGAAACCAGCGAACACCCATATCTCCCTGTGGTAGTGACCTGCCAACCTGGCTCCTTATCTAATGTTCCAAATGGTTTAGAAACTTTGGGAATGCTTTATCAAGCATTTTTCCCAGAGCCACTTAACAGATTGAAACCTTTTTAATCAGTCCTCCAGATACATTTTGTGGAGCAAAGTGGGCTGAACAAGGTATAAGAGGTTTCAGGTTTATAGAACAGCATACATCATAAAACAATGCATAAGGACATATTACGTATCATTCAGTTCAAAGGAGGATTACTTATGAGTCCACTGTATTAAGGCCTTATTCCAAATCCACAATATAAAGAATATAAGACCAAAAGATGATCTAGACAAGTTGCAGGAATGAAATAACTCCATTACAGGTAGCACACGTTATAATAATCAAGAAAGGGGAGGAGGAAAAAACGAACTAACATGTAATTCCAGCAGCCCTAGAAGACAGAAACCTAGTAAGCTGTGAGGGCTCATAAAAGATATACTTACTATTTATACTTCATTATAGATTTACAGGGGATGTTGGGCCAGTACAATGCTCCAACCTGTAGTACCCCAAGTTTCTAAAGGAGAAATCCTCTTCTTCTTTTCTGGGTGGCCTTAGCTACATCTGGGTAAACTCTAACTTTTAAACCCCAAAACAAAGAGTCCTTATATCGAAAGAAAGCTCTTAACAAAAAGTCTCTGTCCTAATCTACAAACCCTGTCTTGATCAGTGTAGCAAGAGTTGATTTTTCTTCTTTATAGTAAGGTTTAGTTATGTGACCCAGATTCCCGCCCCTCACTCAGGCCCTTTCTTTTTAAAGTGGAGAAGGTAATACACTTTGGAGAAGACAGGAATACATTTTCCAGAATCCAAAGAAGTTCTACAATGTATTTCTTCCACATAACCTGAGGTGAAATTGTTCTTAAGAAAATTAACCAAAGATTACTTCTTGACATCACATTTTCAAGTGCTTCAGTCTTATATGACAAAGAAACATGTCCTTTTAGAAGCAACTCATTAACATCTTCCAGTTTAACCAATTTTTATTCTAAGAAACCAAAGTTCTTCCACATTTCATTCCCTAATGGTGACTATCAGGTTTATTTTCGAAAGAGAAGGGTGCCCATCTTTTTACACAAATCGGGACATGGGTGTCCTTCTCCCAGGGTTGCCCAAATCGGCATAATTGAAAGCCGATTTTGGGCGTCCTCAACTGCTTTCCATTGCGGGGATGACCAAAGTTCACGGGGGCGTGTCAGAAGCACAGCGAAGGCGGGACTGGGGCGTGCCTAATACGTGGGCCTTCTCAACCTATAATGGAAAAAAGAAGGGCGTCCCTGACGAGCACTTGGGCGACTTTACTTGGTCCATTTTTTGTTATGACCAAGCCTCAAAAAGGTGCCTGAACTGACCAGATGACCACCGAAGGAAATTGAGGATGACCTCCCCTTACTCCCCCAGTGGTCACTAACCCCCTCCCACCCTAAAAAAAACTTTAAAAATATTTTCGCCAGCCTCTATGCCAGCCTCAAATGTCATACCCAGCTCCTTGACAGCAGTATGCAGGTCCCTGGATCAGTTTTAGTGGGTGCAGTGTACTTCAGGCAGGCGGACCCAGGCCCATCCCCCCCTACCTGTTACACTTGTGGTGGTAAATGTGAGCTCTTCAAAACCCACCAGAAACCCACTGTACTCGCATGTAGGTGCCCCCCTTCACTCCTTAGGGCTATGGTAATGTTGTATAGTTGTGGGTAGTGGGTTGGGGGGGGGGGGTTGGTGGGCTCAGCACACAAGGTAAGGGAGCTATGCACCTGGGAGCAATTTATGAAGTCCACTGCAGTGCCCCTTAGGGTGCCCGGTTGTTGTCTTGGCATGTGAGGGGGACCAGTGCAGTATGAATGCTGGCTCCTCCCGCAACCAAATGGCTTGGAATTGGACGTTTCTGAGATGGGCGTCCTCGGTTTCCATTATCGCCGAAAATCGGGGACGACCATCTCTAAGGACGACCATCTCTAAGGTCGACCTAAATTTCTCAATTTGGGCGTCCCCGACCGTATTATCGAAACAAAAGATGGACGCCCATCTTGTTTTGATAATACGGGTTTCCCTGCCCCTTCGCCAGGACATCCTGCGAGGACATCCTCAGGAAAACTTGGACGCCCCTTTTGATTATGCCCCTCCACAGCAACTATGCTGAAGAAGAAAAAGCTGTCCCTCCAACTAGGACTTACTGATTGGAGGCATCTTCAGCGTCACTGGGTCCAAGAGCTTAACTTTGGCTACACCCTTCTGTTGCGTTCCATTGTTCCCAAAGAAATGGAAAGCCATGAGAATAGAATCACCCTCCTCCTGCTGAATATCACTTTCATGGCAAGCTACTGCCGCAGCAACTTCTGACACAAACATCAATGTCAAAGAAGCCTCAGGACATTCCTAGCAGTACTGGAAAGGAGGAGGTATGCACTGCCAGAGATCGAGAGATACTTGAGCCAGGAGATTCATCAGCACACCTTCCCCTGAATGAGAAATCAGTGGCTCATCCACTCCAGAGTCTGTGGAGTACCTCCAGCTTCAGCCCCCTGACTACCTGCAGATCCATGGGACTGTGATGGCAGCTCTCCAGTCATAAAAATTTGCTTCGCCTTACGCTTACCCCATTAAATAATTTTTATTTGAATTTTGTAACAAGAAGGCCATAACAGTTAACAATTAGTTAGCCATAAGATTCTTCAACACTTTCAAATTTCCATCTACCAATGGTCCCAAATTATAATGAATCCTCTTCCCCTACATCCTCATTCCTGACCCTCTGATTCCACCAGCTAGCAATCTGGACAGATCCTTCTTCCCATAAACTCCTCCCTCCCCTCCCCAATTTCCCTCCCTCCTCCTCTCTAGCTCCCCTCTTCTCGGTGTTCTCTCTCTTTTTTTCTGGCAATGTGTCATTTGCAGTATTACAAATACTACTACTACTATATACTACTTAACATTTCTAAAGCGCTACTAGGGTTACGCAGCGCTGTACAATTTAACAAAGAAGGACAGTCCCTGCTCAAAGAGCTTACAATCTAAGCAGAGCTTCCAAATTACACAATTTTAGAAGGAGGGTGTTAGGCCAGCCCTGGTATTTTAACACAATGTTCAGATGTGGAACCTGCAGCACATGATTTCATTGGTGTAAAATACTACACTGCACTGGGATGTAAGTGAAAAAGCACAAATAGACAACAATCTGCCTCCGGGAACTGGGCAATCTGACAGTTCTGAATAAGTGAGTAGGTGACAAAACTTTGGTGTTAAAAGAAGAACTGAGGTTGTTGAATAATTAAAATACTGCAATTTTTTTCTGCCAAAGAATACATTTTAAAATTTCTATATATTACTTTTAACAGCTACTCGTTATCCAAATGGGACCTATTGTCACCCTATATGTTTGAATGTACGAATCAGGTTTTGCATTCAGTCACAGTGGAGATGTGATGGTGATGATGACTGTAGAGATGGCTCTGATGAGGAAACTTCATCTTTGCTGTGAGTTCTTTGACATGGGCTCGCTTATTTGATTTCTTACATTGATGTCCTTTTTTAGTGTTCTTAAACTGAGACTGTTTTCTTTGCTGCTTTTGGTTTGGACTAATCTACTATTAGGTGTTTGTGCCTTTGGGACCCTAATAGGTATGTGTCCCGTTTAATGTTTTAATAATTATTGACATTTTAACTTACAAAAATTGACTTTGAGTTTTATTTAGATATCATTTTGATTTTAATGTTCAGATGTTTATGATTTGATTAACAATAATAATCTTTGTGCCTTGCTTTTCATCCTGTGCCTTTGAATTCATAAGTGCTGAGAGTTGTGCTTTTTAATATTATTAGTATCAATTATATATGTACTAACATCTTTGAATTATATTAGTTATTAGTATGTATCCGTTGAAAATTGATAATCTTGTCTTTAGTATGTATGTAAATTTAAATTTGAGAACATATTTTACTTTATGGTTTAGTCATTATTCATTTTTAATAAATGTGTGTTTTATATGCTTAACCACAAAGTTGTTAACCCCTAACGCTGCCTCTCGAGAGGTAAAATGTAGCCATGCCGGGTTGTGTTTTAAAGTGGCAAGAATAAAAGCATTTTAGCTTTCGAAGATGTGTGTTCTGCTTTGTGGACTGCACATTAACCAGGGCCATTAATGTAAAATATAGAAAATCAGGGTTTTTATGGCTGTGGTAAAAATGGCCGTGGGTTGCAGAAAAGACCTATGTAAGGGCTCGCTGAGGTCTATTTTTATTGCAGCTTAGTAAAGGACCCCCTAATTGCTTTATGGACCTACAATGACCATAGTGTGAGGACTGCAAATCACCTGAAAGTGTTTTACTCAATTGACTGTATCCCACCATCGAATGTTCTTTATACATATTTTTTGGCAAGAAGTGTTATTTTGATAATAACTCCTTTACATTGATCTTTTTTTAATAATAAATACATTATTGACATTTCACATAGAGGGGCATAATCAATGGCGCCGGCAAAATCGATCGCGGCAATCTATTTTGGCGGCGCCGCAACAGCTGGCCGGAACCGTATTATCGAAAAAGATGTCCGGCCAACTTTGTTTCGATAATATGGTTGGTGGCCGGCCAAATGCCACAGATCGCCGGGTTTGAGATGGCCGACTTTGTTTTTCAGCGATAATGGAAACTGGAACCGGCCATCTCAAACCCGGCCAAATCCAAGGTATTTGGCTGTGGGAGGGGCCAGCATTCGTAGTGCACTGGTACTTCTGGAAGTGCACGTCAGGGACCGCCATCAAGGGAAAATACACAGCAGGGACTTTTTAAAATTTGTATGAAGTCTTTCTTGAACATTTCTCAAACAGTATCACAAAATACAGCACTCCAGAACAAGTAAGTCATAACATAACTCAGCAAGATCCTTTTTTTTCTTTTAACGAGCTGGCCGACTGGCTTCCCTCCTAGGAAGGAAATGTTTTAAATTTTTTTTTTTTGGGTGGGAGGGGGTTGGTGACCACTGGAGGAGTATGGGGAGGTCATCCCCGATTCCTTCCGGTGGTCATCTGGTCAGTTTGGGAATCTTTTGAGACTTGGTCGTGAAAATAAATAGACCAAGTAAAACCGGCCAAAATGCTCGTCATCGCGGGTTTTCTTTTTCCATTACAGCTGAAGCCGGCCATCTCGTAAGCACGCCCACATCCCGCCTTCACTACCCTGCCGACACGCCCCCTTGAAGTTTAGCCGCCCTCCACGACGGAATGCCGGCGAGTGTGTCCAAAAATCGGCTTTCGATTATACCGATTTGGCCGGTTTTAGGAGATGGCCGGCCATCTCCCGATTTGTGTCGGAAGATGGCCGGCTATCACTTTCGAAAATAAGCTGGATAGGCAACTTGTTATGAAATGACCTCCTCTGAGGGCAATATGAAAAGGTATTTCCATGGATAAAACAGCATTTATCACAAAAATTGGCTTTTTCAAAATTTCTTACCCTCTAGGTAGTTAAAAATATGCTGCTGTTCTAAAGTGGACGCATTTCCGGAGTGAGGATAGGGAAGGGAAGGCAGCAATACATGTAGTTTTGTATTTACAGCATGGTAAAAATGGCCTTAGCGAGGAAGATAGACCCGCATAAGAGTGCGCTAAGGCCTACTGTTACCACAGCATAATAAAAGGACCCCTTAAGGAAGGTTTTATAAAGTCACCCTGTAATGAAAAATTAAGTAAAACTTTTTATACAAATGTATTCCCTATTGATGTCCTGAGTATGTCAATTAGTAGCTAGAGCAAACCTTGAAAATTCATATATTTTATCAGCAGACTGGATATATATATTTTTTGCCAACTTACAATAAATAAGAATAGAATGATGGCAAAACATTGGTAACCACCGCTTAGAAAATCCCACTTCAAAATCCTCATTTTAACCCTACCAGTCCCTATACACTTTCAGTCTCTCAGTCATAGTCTTGCTCTCTTAACTCAAAGCCTCCTATTTGCTTTTCATTGTATGTTCTGTTGCTTTGCTTGAGTCATTTTTGTGTGAATATGGCAACATATGTGCATAAATGGCCTCTTCAAATACACCTACTGGCGTAAAGGTACACACAATAATATGTTGGTGCATACTTTGTCAGTAGAAGTGGACAGAGGTGGAATATAAAAGTATGCATGTAGATTAGAAAATATGCTAATCTACATGCATACTTGAATAATGTGAGGCACGGGACACTTCATTACATGCATTTACTAGTGCTATAGCAATGAAGTAGGAATAAAAATAATAAAATGAATATGTATTGCCTTTCAGTGGATATTGCTTGTGAAGAGCCCTTTCGCTTCCGCTGTGAAAATAAACCGCTGTATTTACCACCATGAGCTGTGCAATCAGATGGATGACTGTGGAGATGGAAGTGACGAGAAGGATGACACTGTAAGTCTTGCTCTAAACTTTTGAGAAACTCCAATCAGAGGTGAACTGCTGTGCTTAGCAACCTTGGCTGTGAAGACAGACTTGCACATTCAGACCTTTGCCATAGATACATATTTCTTACCCAAATGGGAGGAACAAACCAAAAAGACTGCATCAGGTGATTGATTGGCCGTGCCGTCACATTGGGGTCCTTATTTAATTCTTTATTTAGATTTTGCTCACACCTTTTTCAGTAGTAGCTCAAGGTGAGTTACATTCAGGTACACTGGATATTTTTATACCAAGCTGTGCTAGAAAGTGGCTGGCGCTGCAATTAGTACATTGGTTTGCCTCATGCTCCAGTGACTTTCTAGTGTAGCTGATAAATGGTAGCGGTCGAGTTTTTTTTTTTTTTTAATGGCCATGTGCTAATTTCCTCTGTAGTGCATTACTTGTGATCTGGATTGGTCACTGTTGGAAACATGATATTGGGCTTGATGGACCTTTGGTCTGTCCCAGTATTCCAACGCTATGTTCTTATGTTTTGTAGAAAATTTAAACTGAAATTTGGCTCCTTTTGCTACAACCACCTTCCACAACCTGGTCTGCCCTTTTAGCATCAGGAAAAACTCACATTTGCTACTTTATTAGCAAAACAATGTTTAGGCTTCCAGTCTCTTGCAGGCTCCAAAGGAAAATAAAGCATCAAGGATGCCCTGGAAAATATTTCTTCTTCATATGATTCTGCCCATTTTAAAACCAAATTGTCTTGAGATAGCTGACATCTACCACTTGTGTCATGGTCACTACTTCTTTGTTTAGTCGATAGAAGGAAGTACATTTCAGAAGTATGTAGAACAACTTCTTTGGAGGCCTTCAAGATTTCCTGCTCATTTTTCTTAAACATATCCCCAAAGGCATAAATATTTTATTCTTATAGGTGCAATTCTCTAATCTCTCAAGTTTATTAAGAAGGGCAAGGTTGTCCTCAGTTGAGGAGATTTATAGCAGAAGTGTCATACTTTATTAATGTATCCTCCAGTGATAAATCCTGAGCAGAGACCTTGGACTCACTTCTTAATAATCTTTTCTGTCTCAAATATATGAGCTGACATTCATCATGTTAGATTCATAATGCCCTGCTATACCTCCTCAACCATAGCAGTCTGCATCTTGGCCAACCTGCTCCTCAATTCAAGGCATTAAAGTGCTGTGATTACTCCATACTCCTTGCAACAAACATCATAGAAGTGATCTCATAAGTACATAAGTATTGCCACACTGGGACAGACCAAAGGTCCATCAAGCCCAGCATTCTGTTTCCAACAGTGACCAATCCAGGTCACAAATACCTGGCAAGATCCCAAAAAAGTTCAATAATTTTATGCTGCTTATCCCAGAAATAAGCAGTGGATTTTTCCCAAGTCATTTTAATAATGGTCTATGGATTTTTCCTTTAGGAAGCCGTCCCAACCTTTTTTAAACCCGGCTAAGCTAACCGCCTTTACCACATTCTCTGGCAACAAATTCCAGAGTTTAATTACATGTTGAGTGAAGAAACATTTTCGCCAATTCATTTTAAATTTACTACTTTGTAGCTTCATTGCATGCCCCCTAGTCCTAGTATTTTTGGAAAGGGTAAACAAGCGATTCACGTCTACCTGTTCCACTCCACTCATTATTTTATAGACCTCTATAATATCTCCCCTCAGCTGTCTTTTCTCTAAGCTAAAGAGCCCTAGCCACTTCAGCCTTTCCTCATAGGGAAGTCGTTCCATCCCCTTTATCATTTTCATCACCCTTCTCTGTACCTTTTCTAATTCCACTAGTTTCTTCTGATGCGCCACTCCTAAGCATTTGGCATTATCCTCAGCTTCTGCCATGGGATGTTCAGCCCCCAGTGCCAATCTTGTATGGTGGTTTGATTCTGCATCAAGAGATATCCTAATCCAAAATACACTGGCAGAAAATAAAGGAATCTGTTGAGTAGCAGTGCTAGAGCATTCTGTCAGAATCCAATGATGCAGCTTGAGGTCAGAATTTCTTGCTCCATCCTCAACCAACATAGAACAGGAGTCTCAAACTACAGTCCTGGAGGGCTGCAAGCCAGTCAGCTTTTCGGGCCATCACAAATTAATATTCATGAAGGATGTTTGCATGCACTTCCTCTCTTGTATGCAAATACCTCATGTATAAAACTGGTTTGCTGCACTCTGGAATTGCAGTGTGTCATCCTGACATAGAGATATTACTAAATTAATAAATATAACAGAAACCTTCAAAACAATTTTAAACAAAAATTATCACTCTCATGATTCATATATATATAATCATTTTTTGAAATAAAATCCAAAACATTTTTTTTATTGTGCTCAGTTTTTGGTATATTGCTGTGGACTAGTAATCCAGGCTTAGCAGGAACACCACCCATACATCATAGCACATCCTACCTCCATCCTAATAGTATTGTTCAATAGATGGGCAAAGTCCAAAAGAATATAATAAGCTTGATGTTCAAAAAAATATATAAATAGCAATTACTTAACTTAAGTAGAGATGTGCAGAAAAAAATCTTCTTCCTGCCAAGTTCTTGTCCACTGCAATGCTTTTTTTTCAAAAAAATCCCTCTGTGCAGGATGTAAGACCATAAAGGTCACGATTCAACAGTTTCAATTCCCTACATGGGCCATGTTTCGCCAGACTAATGGCGTCTTCAGGGGAACTGATTGTTCAGCAATACCAGGGAGGAGCCCCACTCTGAACCGGACAGAGTGGGGCTCCTCCCTGGTATTGCTGAACAATCAGTTCCCCTGAAGACGCCATTAGTCTGGCGAAACATGGCCCATGTAGGGAATTGAAACTGTTGAATCGTGACCTTTATGGTCTTACATCCTGCACAGAGGGATTTTTTTTGAAAAAAAAGCATTGCAGTGGACAAGAACTTGGCAGGAAGAAGATTTTTTTCTGCACATCTCTACTTAAGTTAAGTAATTGCTATTTATATATTTTTTTTGAACATCAAGCTTATTATATTCTTTTGGACTTTGCCCATCTATTGAACAATACTATTAGGATGGAGGTAGGATGTGCTATGATGTATGGGTGGTGTTCCTGCTAAGCCTGGATTACTAGTCCACAGCAATATACCAAAAACTGAGCACAATAAAAAAATGTTTTGGATTTTATTTCAAAAAATGATTATATATATATGAATCATGAGAGTGATAATTTTTGTTTAAAATTGTTTTGAAGGTTTCTGTTATATTTATTAATTTAAAAATTTGAAACCGTTTTTTTGAGAATACCCAGAATTACGTTTGGTATAGAGATATTACTGCCATACTGAGAGGTCATAGGAGGCCATAGGACAAAATACAGGGAAGGGAGCAGTGAGTGGTTGTTTTTTGGTTTTCACCTATCTTTATGTACATAGGAGCTATCTCTGTGGGTGCTTAAGCATCCCTAATATTGAACAACCTCCTTGACCCCTATGTCCATGGAGGGAGAGGTCATTTTCATTGGGTTTAGTACCCCCAATAATCTTGAAAAGTTGGCTCATATGTTTATATATAATTATTACAAAGACAGAAACAAACAATAAAGTCACAACAGAAATCAGCAGCTGGAACTTACAATATTTATGAGATAAGGTGCTCACCATCTTGGATTCTTCCATTGCCCATTTGTTGATATTTTAAGAGTTTCCTGGAGTGTTGCTTGAAACAGAAATTGCTAATCTCTATCCCCTGCTCCAAGTGGACAATTTAACATTATCATGTCTTAGTTTATTAAAATATATTGCAGCTTCAGTCTTATAGAACAAAATAGAATGAATGACAATCAAATATTTTTAAGTATCACATTCCTTGTCTTGCAGTCTTCATTTCTGAAGGCATTTTTCCAGTGTAGAACAGAAAATAAGTGAAGAAAACTTAATGGTTTGATAAATATGTTTTTCTTTGCATGCAGGTAGAGCACCTACTCCACACCCTTGTACAGATGAAGAATATAAATGTGCAAACAGCAAGTGTGTCGCTCTGAATCTTGTATGTGACAATAATGATAACTGTGGTGACCAATCAGATGAAATCGGTTGCAGTAAGTGCAATTTTATTATGATTACTTAATGGATAAGAATGCAAATTTGGAAAAGAAAATTCTACAGAATCTCAGAGAAAATGTCACTAGACTACCTCCTTCTGTCTTTATTATCTTTGGAGACCTCCACCATCAATGTATAAAACAATGTGAAAGAGGAGTATAAAATTGTGACCATCTCTGGGAAAAGGTAACTAACCAGAAACAAAAAAATGAGGTTTTAATGAATTTTGTTAGAGCAAACAATTTGTAATACAATATCTCAAATCCCATCCTTTCATGTGAAAAAATAAAGTTGCAGAAATTCAAGCTTATGGACCCATGACATGAAAAAATGGCCATTTTCCATGTTTTGGATCTGCTACTTTAGTCACATTTTCCTAAATATTGTTCACATATACAAGCTATGAAAAGGGTAGATTACATTTTGTTAAATTTCTAACAAAAAAACAACAAAACAACAACAACAAAAAACCCCAATGGTATTGGAATTAGCCCTTAACTGAATAGAGAGGGTAGACAGGGTGGGTGCAGGGGCATTGCACCTGATATTTAAAGCTGCGTAACTGCTGATATTCAATGGCACAGTGGACAGTACCACTGAATATCACCATTAGCCATTAATCACCCTTGCACTCTCCGGTTAATCCCAGGGTGGTCCGTGGGCAGAGCTTGACCACTGTTGGTAATTAACTGGTGAAGTACATAAGTACATAAGCATCGCCATGCTGGGACAGACCAAGGGTCCATCGAGCCCAGCACCCTGTCTCCGACAGCAGCCAAAAGAACAAACAATTTGTCTTGCTCATCCCAGAGATAGTGGATTTTTCCCACGTCCATTCAATAACATTCTATGGCCTTTTCCTCCAGAGTCTAACTAGGCGTTGAAGAAAAATTTCCTCAGATTCGTTCCAAATTTACTACACTGCAGCTTCATCGCATGCCCCCTTGTCCTAGTATTTTTGGAAAGCGTAAACAGACACTCCACATCGACCCTTTCCATTTCACTCATTATCTTATAGACCTCTATCATATCTCCCCTCAGCCACCTTTTCTCCAAGCTGAAGAGCCCCAGCCTCTTCAGCCTTTCCACATAGGGAAGTCGTCCCATCCCCTGTATCATCTTTGTTGCCCTTCTCTGCATCTTTTCTAATTCCACTATATCTTTTTTTAAGTGCGGCGACCAGAATTGTACACAATACTGGAGGTCACACCATGGAGCGATACAATGGCAGAATAATATCCTCATTTTTGTTTTCCATCCCTTTCCTAATAATACCCAACATTCTATTTGCTTTCCTAGCCGCAGCAGCACATTGAGCAGAAGGTTTCAACGTATCATCAACGATGACACCTAGATCCCTTTCTTGGTCCGTGACTCCTAACGCTGAACCCTGCATGACGTAGCTATAGTTTGGATTCCTCTTTCCCACATGCATCACTTTGCACTTGTTCACATTAAACGTCATCTGCCATTTAGACGCCCAGTCTCCCAGCCTCGTAAGGTCCTCTTGTCATTTTTCACAATCTTCCTGCGATTTGATGACTTTGAATAACTTTGAGTCATCAGCAAATTTGATTACCTCACTAGTTACCTCCATCTCTAGGTCATTTATGAATATGTTAAAAAGCATAGGTCCCAGCACAGATCCCTGAGGGACCCCACTAACTACCCTTCTCCATTGTGAATATTGAGCTTTTAACCCTACTCACTGTTTCCTATCTTTCAACCAGTTTTTAATCCACAGTAAGACACTACCTCCGATCCCATGTCCCTCTAATTTCTTCTGTAGTCTTTCATGAGGGACTTTATCAAATGCCTTCTGAAAATCTAGATACACAATATCAACCGGCTCACCTTTGTCCACATGTTTGTTACCCCTTCAAAGAATGCAGCAGATTGGTGAGGCAAGACTTCCCTTCACTAAATCCATGTTGACTTTGTCCCATTAGTCCATGTTTTTGAATGTGCTCTGTAATTTTGTTCTTGATAATAGTCTCTACCATTTTGCCCAGTACCGATGTCAGACTCACCGGTCTATAATTTCCCAGATCTCCTCTGGAACCTTTTTTAAATATCGGCGTTACATTGGCCACCCTCCAATTTTCTGGTACCACGCTCAATTTTAAGAATAAATTACAAATTACTAACAGTAGCTCTGCCAGCTCATTTTTTAGTTCTTTCAGTACCCTGGGATGAATACCATCTGGTCCAGGAGATTTGCTACTCTTCAGTTTGCAGAACTGCTCCATTACGTCTTCCAGGTTCACAGATATTTCATTAAGTTTTTCTGACTCGTCAGCCTCGAATACCCTGTCCAGCACCGCTATCCCTCCCAAATCTTCCTCAGTGAAGACCAAGGCAAAGAACTCATTTAGTTTTTCTGCTATTTCTTTGTTTTCTTTGATCGCCCCTTTTACACCCTGGTCATCCAGCGGTCCAACCAATTCTTTTGCTGGCTTCCTGCTTTTAATGCATCTAAAAAAATTTTTACTATCAGTTTTTGCCTCTAATGCTATCTTTCTTTCAAACTTTGTCTTTGCCTTTCTTATCAGCACTTTGCATCTGACTTGACATTCCTTATGCCGCTTCTTATTTTCTTCATTCGTTTCCTTCTTCCATTTTCTGAAGGATTCCTTTTTAGCTCTAATAGCCTCCTTTACCTCATTTTTTTAACCATGCCAGCTGTCATTTAGTTTTCCGTCCTCCTTTTCTGATACGTGGAATATGTTTGGCCTGGGCCTCCGGGACGGTGTTTTTGAACAGCATTCACGTCTGTTGTAGGTTTTCAACCCTCTCAGTCGCTCCTCTAAGTTTTGTTTTACCGTTCTTCTCATTTTATCATAGCTTCCTTTTTTAAAGTTAAACACTAACATATTTGACTTCCTATGTTTAGTTTTTGAAAGCAAATTTCAAAGGCGATCATGCTATGATCACTATTGTCAAGCGGGCCCCGGACCGTTACCTCCTGTACCAGATCATGCGCTCCACAAATGACTAAGTCTAGAATTTTTCCTTCTCTCGTTGGCTCCTGTAACAGCTGCTCCATAAAGCTGTTCTTTATTTCATCAAGGAAGTATACCTCCCTAGCGTGCCCTGATGTTACATGGACCCAGTCTATATGGGGGTAATTAAAATCACCACAATTCTTGAAGATTCTACAATAACAAAAGTGTTCAAGGGTGAATATAGACTCCCAATTATGAAAGATGGTGGAGAAAAAAGACCTCAGTGAAAACCGGACACTCCTCTTTTTAAAGGACACGCCTTTTAGTTAGAGAGGGGACCTCCTTAATCATCAGTCTTAAAAAAACTCCACCTGAATTACTTTCATACTGCATATTACTACTACTACTATTTAACATTTCTAGAGCGCTACCAGGGTTACGCAGCGCTGTACAAAAAACAAAGAAGGACAGTCTCTGCTCAAGGAGCTTACAATCTAAAGGACAAGAAGAACAAAAAGGACAAAAAGTGCAATCAAAAATTGGGACAGTCTAGATTTCTTTGGTAGAGGTACAATGGTTAGGTACCGAAAGCGACATTGAAGAGGTGGGCTTTGAGTAAGGATTTGAAGATGGATAGGGTGGGGGCTTGGCGTATGGGCTCAGGGAGTTTATTCCAGGCATAGGGTGAGGCAAGGCAGAAAGGGCGGAGCCTGGAGTTGGCGGTGGTGGAGAAGGATACTGAGAGGAGGGATTTGTCCTGTGATCGGAGGTTACGGGTAGGGGCGTAAGGGGAGATGAAGGTAGAGAGGTAGTGAGGGACTGCAGATTGAGTGCATTTGTAGGTTAGTAGGAGAAGCTTGAATTGTATGCATATGCCTAAGCACCCTTTCAAACACTCATAGATGAAGACACTGCTGCTAAATACAATGTAACGAAAAAAACGTTACTTATCTTGGATAGTGAAACAAATGTAGCCTTCTTCCACGTCTCCTTGCAGTTTCTTAATGCACTTCTTCACTCTCTTCAATTCAATTGTGAAAGAGGAATCAGAGGAGTTTCATTGGCACGACGGTGAAAGAGGAGTTTCATCAGCACGATTGTGATATCGATTAATTTAAATCGGTGGCATAAGGACTGAGCCAGTTAAACATTAAAGGACCTTTTTTGTTCGTGTCAATTTAAAATTGTTGAAGAGTAACAATGGAATATATTATGGTGAACAGCTGAGATTCTCTGAGAAATTCGATTAAGGGATGAAAAATTGTTTAAGTATTATGTTAACGTTTTGATGTCTGAGCATATTGTACCAGTCTTAGGTGAATGAATGATGTATGGAAGTGTGTGAATGAGGGTAGTGCATTGTGTTTATTATACATCTTTTGATGGTTATAGAAAATTTATGTTTAAATAAAAAAAGCATTGAAAAGGAGAATAAAGTGCAGGTAATGTGTAATATTATTAATGAATATTCATGAGAGAGATTTACATGCAGTAGAGGCAGTGCATGCATATCTCTCTCATGAATATTCATTGTGGATATCTTGAACACCTGAATGGCTGGAGTGTCCCAGGAGATTTGGGAACTACTTCATTAGGCTATTCATCCACTCCTGGCTCTGAGCCTGTGCACCAGGGCTCCTTCTGAATCCATCTACTAGGTGTCACTTTAATTCTCTCCCCACCAGAGAAGTTCTGAAAGTTGCCTTAGCAGCATCCCAAACCTCAGCCAGTCTTGAGAGTGGAAGACCTGATGCAGGTGTCAAACTGGAAAACTTCCACTGGCACTGCAAAGAGCTACCACTGAGCCCAAGGGCAGTGGAACATTTTTTGGGTAGAGGGGCCAAACAAACCAATCTCTACTACTACTACTTAACATTTCTAAAGCGCTACTAGGGATACGCAGCGCTGTACAATTTTAACATGGAAGGACAGTCCCTGCTCAAGGAGCTTACAATCTAAAAGATAGGTGTACAATCTAAAGACAAGTGTACAATCTAAAAGACAGGTGTAAATCTAGAGACAAGTATACAATCTAAAAGACAAGTGTAGAGTCGATCTGATAGGGCATACTATATTTCTCGAAAGGTTAGGTGCCGAAAGCAGCATTGAAGAGGTGAGTTTTAAGCAGAGATTTGAAGATGGGTAGGGAGGGGGCTTGGCGTAGGGGTTGAGGAAGGACAGTCAAACTGGAAAACTTCCACTGGCATTGCAAAGAGCTACCACTGAGCCCAAGGGCAGTGGAACATCTTTTTGGGTAGAGGGGCCAAACAAACCAATCTCCAGGCCTGTCCCCAAGCTCTTTAGTTGCTGATGCTGTGTTGGTGAAAATACTGGTGAGACCATGGCCCTGTGGCCCTCCTCTATTCTGCTGCCTATGACTGAGCCACCAGACCAGCTCTGTGTCATTATTCAAGAAGAATAATAGAGTTAAAAGAGAAGAGTATCAGTAGGGACCAAAGTCCAAGTGTGTGAGATTGCCCTAGGGTCACTCAGCAGGACTGTAAGAAATTCACTTGAGGAGAACACAAAGCAGCAGGAACCTTAGCCAATTCTAAAAAGTAGATTTATTTGTTTACCTTCACATATAAAAAGCCAGTATTTCAGTCTCAGGAAGAACTGTCATCTGGCTAGGACTGCAGCAGCTTTTTCTTTGGGAAGATGATCAAATCCATGTAACCTTTTGAGTCTGCTGAGATGCCTGCTGCTTTGCTTTGACATTCTTCACTGAAGATTAGGATAGTCACCCTTTCTATGTAATGTGCATCCACAGAATAGATTTTTATTCCTTTTGTTTCTTTTTTTTTGCTTTAGAAGACTTTTTTTTTTTTTTTTTTTTTAATAATGGGAACTTTTTCTTAGACACTTTTTCAGGTGTTGATTTTGGTCACACATTTAAAAACTTGTGCTTCGATAAACTGGTTAGACTATAAGGTGTCACCAGCCTCTGTCATTTTAGCTGCTACAGTCTATCACTGTTACCCCTTCGGAAGTCTTTAGCATAACCAGTTTTACTGCATGACTGGCTTTATATTTTAGACCTGTGTTCTGCAAAATGTCTTTGCTTTTCCGGAAAGATTTAGTCTGCAACAGCTGGATGCTAATTATTTGGGCGGGTTTGGTGGATGGGCAAATTTGATTAAGGAGGTATATTCTTGTGCATAATTTCTCAGATACCTCCAGATGAAGAATTGTGTGGCACTGTTGAATAGTGGTTTAATTCCCTTGTCTTGTTGCATTATTTTCCTCAGCAGATTGTCCTCTAAGGGGAAGGGGGAGGAGTGATCCTCAGTTTGGAGTGATCTATAAATGTTTTCACACCCCAGGGCTCCAAAGACCATTAATTTTTATCCTGGCCCCCACCTCTTTTCTTTCAGTATATGCCTATTCTTTTCCAAGGGAGCAGGTTCTCTTCACGAGGAAGGGATTTCCCTCAAGGTCCAGGCATATATTTCCCTCTTCACTACAAATACTTAGAGAGATATGGGGTATCAGAGAGATATGGGGTGCTCCACCTAACTTTACTGAATGCTGGTGCAAAAGTTACTGCTTTGAGATAGTCTTTCTGTCCTGAGGTTGTACAGCATTAGTTAAACACAGTATAAGCACACATGTCTGTGAGCCTTTTAGAATAATCACCAATCTTTTTGAAGTCCTGTGTTTCCCAGGTACCAGTGGTGTATTTAAACTAGGTGCATGTGTTGCATATGCACCCCCTGTAAGACCTGCCCCCCTGTCCCCATCTTAAAATCCTCTCTACTTCAGTCTTCACCTGGGCAGTAGCAGCGGCACTCATAGGCTGCCTGTGGCCTGCACTGAAAATTCCTCCCTGAACCATCCTGCCCCTTCTGATGCAACTTCCTGTTTTGTAAAGGGTGGAATGGTTCAGGGAGGAAGTGCTAATGCAGGCCACAGGCAGCCTATGAGTGCTGCTGCTACTGCCCAGATGAAGACCTCAGCAGAGAGGATTGTAAGGTACAGGGAGGAGATGTGTGTAGGGGGGGAGGGCACAGGGGCGGGGGCAGATGAACCCCCTATAAAAAAAACTTCCTTGCTATGCCACTGCTAGGTACTAGACAAACCTATTCCCTTCTGAAAATTCACGGTTTGTTTATGTTTATTATGTACTTGATATACTGCTTTTCTCCAAACAATCTAAGTGGTTAATGGTAAAATTTAATAAACTAGAAATGAAAAGGAACTACAAATATGTGCAGGCAAGGGAAAATCGGGAAACAATGGAAAAAAAATCAAAAGGGGTGGGGGAGAAGATCATCAGCTACTCATACTGATCAGCCATTATCAACCTGCTGTCCCAGCAAAGGTCTTGAAGAAGAAATGTGCCTTCAATTTGCCTTGAAAACAAGGATAGTAAGCATTCCAGAGCATTGGAGCAATACAGTAAGAAGCATTGTGTCTTGTGGGTGCAAGGTGGGAAGGAAAGATGGATGGGATCACAAGGTGGTGTTTGTGTACAGAGCAAAGAGCTTGTGTGGGAGTGTAGGGTGTGATTTGAGAACAGAGATAGAGAGGGAGGCCAGTGTGGAGGACCTTATGGGATAATGTTAGAATTTTATGTTGGATATGACATGAGACTGGAAGCCAGTGGTGTTTGAACAGGATGGGGGAAACGCAGTCAAAACACTGTGCATGTGAAAGAAGAGGGATGGCAGTTCTTAGGCTGTCTGAATCAGCTTCAGAAGAGAAACAGTGATACCCACATAGGCAGCATTACAGTAGTCAGTGAAGGAAGTGACAATCTTCCCTCTTTCATGCAGAGTCTCTCAGAGAGAGAATCTTTCCCCACAATATCTTCTCCAATAGGCTCCTGGTTGGTAAGATACTAACGTAAAACTCAAATGAGGCTTCACACTGGACACTTACTAAGCTCAAAGGATGAGCCTTAAACACACTGTCAAGAGAATCCACACAAATCCAACACCACACAGTCTCCATTTTATGTAAGAGTAGGCAGAACCATTGCAGCCATTCCAGCAGAGTACGCTGTAGCAGAATGGCACTCACCTCCTCTCTCTACTAAATTGGTATGGCTCTGAACTCAGGAACATACTGGACTAGTGAGGGTCTTGAAAGGATCCTTACAGTACACAGTTCTTGGGTGTATCTCGTGCAGAATAACTTGTAGAAGAATATTCAAAATAATTTATTAAAGAGAGATGGAACTTTCAAGGAAGTTGGGAGAATTGTGCCTATAACTGTATGCTGGTAAATATCTTTTTGCACAATTCACGTTTTCACAATGACAGGTTTGCAAAAGTAGAGCGATTGATGCCACTACTGTTACTTAGCTGCATTTACATAAGTAGATTTGCAAAATGGAGGCGTGATTAGCACATCAGAGTGACAACCAGGGAAGCTTGGTTCAAATTTCACTGCTGTTCCATGTGATCTTGGGCAAGTCTCTTAAACCTCCATTGCTTCATACAGAAAATTAGACTGTGAGCCCTCCAGGGGCAAAGAAATATGGTGTACCTGTAACTCACCTTGAGCTTATTACTGAAAAAAAAAACTGTGAACTAAATCCCCCAAAAAGGATTACTGTATATTGTATATACTAGGTAATAATGGATATTTATGCGGTATCTGTACATTTATTTAATTGGTGGGATCTCATTCCTTCTAAAATATGATTCTTTTTCAGACATAGGAACAGAACGAACTTGTGCGGAGAATATCTGTGAACATAACTGTACAAACCTCAATGGAGGAGGCTTTATTTGTTCCTGTTGGTCAGGATACAGCGTCAGTGATACTGACAGAAATTCTTGTGATGGTACAGTATTGTAAAACTAGATCTTAAAACTCTCTGAAAGGCAACAGGCTATGTGGGTCTCTCAGAACACTTTTCTTTCTGGATACAGTTTTTCTTCTCAACTATTTATTAAGGGACTATTTTACTAAAGCTTTGTGCTCGCTAACGGAATTAGCACATGCTAAATGCTAAGAAGTCCAAAGTATAAAATGAGCCTCTTAGCATTTAGCATGTGGTAAGTCCATTAGTGTGCGCTAAACTTCAATAAAAGGACTCTTAAGTATGAGACTGAAGTGTGTGGAAATATGTTTGGTCTAAAATCTTAGCAGTTTATATACATTGGGATTATTTTTATTTGGCCAGTTTGTCTCTTGTAATTGACAATATATGCATGTATTATTTAGTTATGATTTGAATTATTTGTCTTTAATCATATAAAATGTGAAACTGTTCATAGCAGCGACTGATACTACGTTGTAATATTGATAGTAATCACATGTATACAGTACAGCCAGTAAGGGAATCTGCTGTAATGAAAGAGGTTTGAGGGGAAAAAAGAAGAAAAAAAAAAAGGATTAGTTTAGTAATAAAGCCTACATTCCTTCTAACCCCTTTTGTAAAATTATTGAATTCAATTTCTAAAAATTGTTGAGCATAAGGATTGTATCTGATCATTTAAAAGAAGTCTATTAGGTATTTCTTTCCGAATAGATTTTTCCTTGCTTACCTTCCACTTAGCAGGTGCAATTTCTAAACCCTACAGGGGTGCTTACAAGCTTAATATTCAATAGGAAACTCCCTGTGGAGTTTCCCTCTGCAGAATTTAGGAAGGTGGAAGAATGTAGATCATTTCAACTTGCTTTGAATATGGATATTGATGTTCACCTATTTTTATGTTTATGCATATTGATTTTTATCTATTTTTATCTATTTTCTTTTCATCACAAAGGAAAACAAAGTATGTGGGAGGATTTCAAAGTGAAATATTCATGTGTGCTTTCCTCCTCTAGCCTAACTTTCCCCCCTTTATCCGAGTGGTGCACACTATTCACAGAAATTTTACCCTCTCTAAAGAGAGGGTAAACTTTTCAAATTGCATTTTTATGCTGGACCTTGCTTTTTGTTGGAGAACATGACATCCAGTGTAGAAATCAAACTGTGATGTTACTGCTATGCTGTACATAAGATCCTTTTCTGTGCTGATAACAGGCATCCTTGGCAGGTCTGAGACCTGGACGGTAATCTCCTCTAAACATCCCTCAGTGGCCGGCAGTTAGCCACCACAGGAGAGACAGTTGTACCTTTTCCCTTCCCATACTCAAACTTGTCACTTCCACCGCTGTTACAGTTGAGCATTAAAGAAAAACTCTTAAGTAACTTCAGCAACCACTTATTTCACTGCCCAAAGGTGTACTACAGAATGAAAGACAGTAGAAAGAGCTATTTGGATTTCATGCATTTATTTAACAGTCCTGACTATAGGGTGTTTTACTAAGCTGTGGTAAGCACTAATGCATGCATATCCACAGCTTAAAATGGTGTACTGTGGGGCGCACTGAGGCATCCCGTAGTAAGTTGCAAATGTGCATGCTCTACCTACACACTAAAAAATATTTTTTATTTTTTAGCTGAGGGGATGGAGAGTGGGTGTTTCTGTGCTAATCAATTAGCAAGTCAGCATTGCTGTATGTTAACTGATTAGCGCAGGATTAGCGCATGTGCCATTACCACCTTCAAAATAGGTGGCGGTAAGGCCTCATATGCTAATTTCTGTTAATGGCTGCACTCTAATGGCAACATTAGCATATGACCATAATCAGCCATTTTCCAGTTGCAGTAGAAATGGACAGAGTGCAGGAAAGACCCATGTAAAGGCAAGCTAAGGCCACTTTTTGCCGCAGCTTTGTAAAAGGGCCCTAGTGTCACTACAGTGTTTTCATGAAGGCCAGAAACAGTGGCTAGACTAAACTCTAGAAAATATTAGAGGTATGTTTCATTTCTTTTAAATAGATATCAACGAGTGTGAGATCTACGGGACTTGTCCCCAGGACTGTAGGAACTCAAAGGGGAGCTACGAATGTTTCTGTGCAGATGGCTTTAGGTCTGTTGGCGATCAGCAAGGAAGACAGTGTGCAGCCAATGGTAAGGTTATAAAACAACATTTTAGTTTTCTTAAAATGTTAAACAACCAAAAGGCTGTGGCCCTTATTTTAGAAGCCCTATTAGTGGTTTACACGGGTAAATACCTGCATTTACACTTACCTATCAATACATGTGTAAAACCTGATTTTAGAAAGCCAGAATTTGCATGTGTATATCTGTACTGCATGTAGATTGCAAGGGGGCGTGATTTTGGGTGGAACTAAAATCTTCATATGTATTTCCCATTTCAGAAAGAGAATGCACGTATATGTTCCATTATATCAAACACTTTCAAATATCTTAAACTTCTACCCTCTCCATATGAAAACCTTCAAAACACCATACTGTGGAATCAAACCTGTAGTGGTAACACCTTTTTCTTAATGGAGGAAAAGACCTAAAAAAAAAGCCAACGTGGTACTTCACAGAGATTATCTGGAATATAGTAGCCACAACTTATCCATCATCATGGGTCAAAAACCTCCCAAAAAGTTTTTATAATTTTTCATAAGCAAAATTTGCTTTAGTCTTTCAGAAACTTTTTCATCAAAATTAAAATTATACCAAACAGGAGCAATTTAAATGAAGAACACTTAATTTAATTGTCCCGATGGGGTCCCGTTTCGCCCATCGCTTTTTCAAGGGATGTAGAGTAGTACTTATAAGTATTGCCATACTGGGAAAGACCAAAGGTCCATCAAGCCCAGCATCCTGTTTCCAACAGTGGCCAATCCAGATCACAAATACTTAGCAAGATCCCCAAAAAATACAAAACATTTTATACTGCTTATCCCAGGAATAGTGGATTTTCCCCAAGTCCATTTAATAACGGTCTACGGACTTTTCCTTTAGGAAGCCATCATAACCTTTTTTAAACTCCGCTAAGCTAACCGCCTTTACCACATTCTCTGACAAAGAATTCCAGAGTTTAATTACACGAGTGAAGAAATATTTTCTCTGATTCGTTTTAAATTGACTACATTGTAGCTTCATCGCATGCACCCTAGTCCTAGTATTTTTGGAAAGCGTGAACAGACGCTTCACATCTACCCGTTCAACTTCACTCATTATTTTATAGACCTCTATCATATCTCCCCTCAGCCGCCTTTTCTCCAAGCTGAAGAGCCCTAGCCACTTTAGCCTTTCCTCATAGGGAAGTCGTCCCATCCCCTTTATCATTTTCGTCGCCCTTCTCTGCACCTTTTCTAATTCCACTATATCTTTTTTTAGATACGACGACCAGAATTGAACACAATATTTGAGGTGCAGTCACACCATGGAGCGATACAAAGGCATTATAACATCCTCATTTTTGTTTTCCATTCCTTTCCTAATAATGCCTAACATTCTATTTGCTTTCTTAGCCGCAGCAGCACACTGAGCAGAAGGTTTCAACGTATCATCAACGACGACACCTAGATCCCTTTCTTGGTCCGTGACTCCTAACGTGGAACCTTGCATGACGTAGCTATAATTCAGGTTCCTCTTTCCCACATGCATCACTTAGCACTTGCTCACATTAAACATCATCAGCCATTTAGACACCCATCTATCAGTCAGTCTGCATTCACCATCTTCTATATATCTCGCTCCATTGCAATATAGAGCAATGCTCCAGCTCCTGTATAACACGTACAGCTTCAGAGAAACTTCAAAAAGGCACCGGCACTGAAACGCACATTATATCAACATCAGGATTTACAGCTGCTCCTTTGCATAAATAGATTTGTAAACAGTTTGCTTTGGCTAGCCCTTTATGGGAGGAATTAAGGAAGCTCTCCCCCTTATTCCCTAGTGTTTATTTCCCCCCTTCCAATCTGAACATAAATAACGATTGATGCCACTACTGTTACTCAGCTGCGTTTACACATGCGGATTTGCAAAATGGCAGGCATGGACATGTAAATGGAGGAGTACCCTAATGGTTAGAGTAGTAGGTTGAAAACCAGGGCAGCCCAGGTCAAATCCTATTGAGGTCCTTTATGATCATAAAGCCTCTGGTATAAACTTAGGGCTCTATTTACTATGGTGTGCTAGCATTTTTAGCGTGCGCTAAATGCTAGAGATGCCCATATATTCCTATGGGCATCTCTAGCATTAACTTGCGCTAAAAACGCTAGCGCACCTGTAGTGCGATTTAGTAAACAGGGCCCTTAGATTGTATGACCTCTGGGGATAGAAAAATTGATGAGTAAATTGCTGTGTTTTCTGTGCTCGGGTTTTCAGTATGTATCTTTGGGCCCTGCTTACTACGCCACGTTATAGGCGCGTTAGCATTTTTAACATGAGATAACCATGTACGCGCATTAACCGTGTACACACCTGCAATATCCCTATAGGCATCTACACGTTTAGCACACGTGCTAATTGTAGGTGCATTAAAAATGCTGACACACCATAGTAAACAGGGCTCTTTGTGAAATGGCTGCTCCTACAGCACATGCACTCCTGCATGCATTAAAAAAAAAGGCTCTACATTGGCAGATCCTTTTCTAAGATGATCCCAGAACTGTACGTGTCCTGACTTAAATGTATCAATTCTGATTCCTAAATTCTATCTAAAATGAGTTTGCAAATGTTTATTCATTTTATTCATTTATTAAATCCAGTTTGCCAACTGCCCTTTCATTACATTCTCTAGGTAAATTACAAACATTTAACATAAAAAAGCACAACAATTAAAAATAGGTTAAACCACTAACAGCCAAAAGAGGGCTAGATTCAGTAAATGGCACTTAAAAATCAACACTCAATGTTATTCTATAATGTGCATTCAAAGATGAGCATCCGTTATAGAATTAGTGTTGAGTGCCGGACACCAGGATTCATGTCAGCTGAAACCAGGTGTAATTCCCAGTGCCTAATTTGGACACACACATCCTCGGTATTATATAACGCTGTGTGCAAATTTTAGGAACACCCCTGATCTGCCCATGCACCTCCTGTGGCCATGCCCCTTTTGGATCGCAAGCAATGGGATTAGGATGCATATTGTTATAGAATTATACCTAGCTAGCTGAGCATGCAAATCCAAATTGGCACTGATTAGTTTCAATTAGCACTCAATTATTGGTACTAATGGGCTCGTTAGCCGATTTAGTTGTGCACACATCTGAAATCGGAGTCCAAATATCAGTGCCCTATTTTGGGCACTATTTATAGAATCCAGGGAAGAATGTACAAAAATAAAAATAACATATTACTAACACCAAAAAATAAGACCAAATTTTTTATGTTTAAATATTTTATTGGTTTTGTTATAAAAGAGAAAGTAACAACGAGTAATAGTGTTAATGTAATACTTATTATAGCAAAATGCAAATCTTCAGGTTCAATAACAGGAGCTTATAGGAGAAAAAGAGAGGAGAAAGAGAGAGAGAGAGGGAGAGAGAGAGAAAAAAAGGAGGATTTATTTAACACACAGAATAATTAGACCCATAAGACTAAATTTTACACCAGTAATAAAACAACATAGCAGACAAATAAAATGATCTGATACAATAACGAAAATCAGTAAACCTAAACAGTGCTTAAAATCTATGAAGTCAATATTCAAAGGCCCTTATTAAGATAGCAGGTGCTGCTAACCAGATAAATGCTGGCCAGGGAATATTCAATGGCACTAACCAGGTAACTATCCAAACAAAGGGGTATGTTTACTAAGGTGCATTAGCGTTTTTTGATGCGCCTGTAAATTTAAGGCACGTTAAACGCTAACGCGCCTATACATTTCTATGGGCACGTTAGCGTTTATCGCACGTAAACCATTTACGCACATTAAAAACACTAACGCACCCATACAGCCGCTTAGTAAACATAGGCGAAAGAACAGTGAAAAGGCTATCCCATCTTTATCTGGTTAGTGACTTAAATATTGCCACTAACCAGATAATGGCTCTGCTCAGCGCTGATTATAGATATTCAGTGCCCGTTGGTATCCAGGTACCGGTGCTGAAAATCCAGATTATATTAACCAGAGTGATAAGTATTTTTTTTTTTAATGTTGACTGCCTCAGTTATATATCAGTTATATATCCGCGACAAGGTGCAGAAGATCACTCTCGAATTCACCACCAAACCATCTCCTCCTCTTCACCCTATAGCCCACTCCCTCAACCAACCAACCCATGCCTCCTTCTCCTTTTTCCTGATATCACCGAAGAGGAAACCGCCCATCTTCTTTCCTCCTCGAAATGCACCACCTGTTCCTCGGACCCCATCCCCACCAACTTACTTAACACCATCTCTCCTACTGTCACCCCCACCATCTGTCATATCCTCTCTCTCCCCACTGCAACTGTCCCTGACACCTTCAAGCATGCTGTAGTCACACCTCTGCTCAAAAAAACATCACTTGACCCTACCTGTCCCTCCAACTACCGCCCCATTTCCCTCCTACCCTTCCTCTCCAAGATACTTGAATGCGCTGTTCACAGCCGTTGCCTTGATTTTCTCTCCTCTCATGCCATCCTCGATCTGCTTCAATCCGGCTTTCGCCCCCTACACTCAACAGAAATAGCACTATCTAAAGTCTGCAATGACCTGTTCCTTACCAAATTCAAAGGTCACTACTCCATCCTCATCCTCCTCGACCTATCTGCCGCTTTTGACACTGTCAATCACAATTTACTTCTTGCCACACTGTCCTCATTTGGGTTCCAGGGCTCTGTCCTCTCCTGGTTCTTCTCTTATCTCTCCCACCGTACCTTCAGAGTACACTCTCATGGCTCTTCCTCCACCCCCATCCCACTCTCTGTTAGAGTTCCTCAAGGATCTGTCCTTGGACCCCTTCTTTTTTCAATCTACACCTCTTCCCTGGGCTCGCTGATCTCATCTCATGGTTTCCAGAATAATCTTTATGCTGATGACACCCAGCTCTACCTCTCCACACCAGACATCACTGCGGAAACCCAGGCCAAAGTATCAGCCTGCTTGTCCGACATTGCTGCCTGGATGTCCAACCGCCACCTGAAGCTGAACATGGCCAAGACCGAGCTTATTGTCTTCCCACCCAAACCCACTTCCCCTCTCCCTCCACTCTCTATCTCAGTTGACAACACCCTCATCGTCCCCGTCTCATCTGCCCACAACTTTAGAGTCATCTTCGAGTCCTCCCTCTCCTTCTCTGCGCATATCCAGCAGATAGCCAAGACCTGTCACTTCTTCCTCTTCAACATTAGCAAAATTCGCCCTTTCCTCTCTGAGCACACCACCCGAACTCTCATTCATTCTCTCATTACCTCTCGCCTTGACTACTGCAACCTACTCCTCACTGGCCTCCCACTCTGCCACCTATCCCCCCTTCAGTCCGTTCAGAACTCTGCTGCACGTCTTATCTTCCGCCTGGACCGATATACTCACATCACCCCTCTCCTCAAATCACTTCAGTGGCTTCCGATCAGGTACCGCATACAGTTCAAGTTTCTCCTTCTAACCTACAAATGCACTTGATCTGCAGCCCCTCCTTACCTCTCTACCCTCATCTCCTCTTACGTTCCTACCCGTAACCTCCGCTCTCAAGACAAATCCCTCCTTTCAGTATCCTTCTCCACCACCGCCAACTCCAGGCTCCGCCCTTTCTGCCTCGCCTCACCCCATGCTTGGAATAAACTCCCTGAGCCCATACACCAGGCCCCCTCCCTGCCCATCTTCAAATCCTTGCTCGAAGCCCATCTCTTCAATGTCGCCTTTCCAGCTTATAATCAAAATTTTTCGCCGGCATTCTTCCGACATAAATCGGGAGATGGCCGGCCATCTCCTAAAACCGGCCAAATCGGTATAATTGAAAACCAATTTTGGACACACTCGCCGGCATTTGGTCACGGAGGCAGCTAAACTTCAAGGGGGCGTGTCAACAGGGTAGTGAAGGCGGGACGTGGGCGTGCTTACGAGATGGCCGGCTTCAGCTGATAATGGAAAAAAGAAAACCGGTGATGACGAGCATTTGGCCGGTTTTACTTGGTCTATTTATTTTCATGACCAAGTCTCAAAAAGATGCCCAAACTGACCAGATGACCACTGGAAGGAATCAGGGATGACCTCCCCATGCTCCTCCAGTGATCACCAACCCCCTCCCACCCAAAAAAAAACAAACTTTAAAACATTTCCTTCCCTAGGAGGGGAAGCCAGTTGGCCAGCTCATAAAAAAAAAAAAGGATCTTGCTGATCAGTTATGTTATGACTTACTTGTTCTTGAGTGTTGTATTTTGTGATACTGTTTTGATAAATGTTCAAGAAAGACTTCATACAAATTAAAAAAGTCCCTGCGGTTCATTTTCCCTTGATGGCAGTCCCTGATGTGCACTTCCCTTAATAGCCGTCTTTCTCTCCGAAAGTGCAATTCTCTTAATGGGCGGCTTTCTCGCTGAAAAGGGAAATCAGAACAGTTTTTGCTCACCATTTTTTTAATAGTAACAGGGGGATTTGAACCAGCCACCTTGGCATTATAAGAGCCATGATGTAACCACTTGGCCACAGCTTCACTTACTTGACTAGCCCTCCCTTTTGATTATACCCCTTCAGGTCTCTCTCAGTCAATCACAGTGCCTTTAGCTGTCTGTGAGTGGCTGAGAGAGACCTGGGGGGGTATAATCAAAAGGGAGGGACACCCAAGTAAGTGGAGCTCTGGCCAAGTGGTTACATCAGTGGGCTTGTAATCCAGCGGTGGCTGGTTCAAATCCCCCTGTTACTACTAAAAAAAATGGTGAGGTGAGCAAAAGCTGTTTTGATTTCCCTGTTCAGGGAGAAAGACGGCCATTAAGAGAAGTGCACTTTCGGGGAGAGAAAGACGGCTATTAAGGGAAGTGCACATCAGGGACTGCCATCAAGGGAAAATGAACTGCAGGGACTTTTTTAATTTGTATGAAGTCTTTCTTGAACATTTATCAAAACAGTATCACAAAATACAGCACTCCAGATCAAGTAAGTCATAACATAACTGATCAGCAAGATCTAAACATCCAGAAGTACCAGTGCACTACGAATGCTGGCCCCTCCCATGGCCAAATGCCCTGGATTTGGCTGGGTTTGAGATGGCCGGTTCCAGTTTCCATTATCGCTGAAAAACAAAGTCGGCCATCTCAAACCCGGTGATCTATGGCATTTGGCCAGCCCCAACCGTATTATCGAAACAAAAGTTGGCCGGCCATCTTTTTCGATAATACGGTTCCGGCCAGCTGTTGCGGCGCTGCCAAAATAGATTGCCGGCGATCGATTTCGCCGGCGCCATTCGATTATGCACCTCTTTGGCACCTAACCACTATTCAAGAAATCTAGACTGCCCCAACTTGTCATTTCGTCCTTTAGATTGTAAGCTCCTTTGAGCAGGGGCTGTCTTTTTTTGTTAAACTGTACAGCGCTGCGTAACCCTAGTAACATAGTAGATGACGGCAGAAAAAGACCTGCATGGTCCATCCAGTCTTCCCAACAAGATAAATTCATATGTGCTACTTTTTATTTGTACCTGTCCTCTTCAGGGCAAAGACCGTATAAGTCTGGCCAGCACTATCCCCGCCTCCCAACCACCAGCCCCGCCTCCCACCACCAGCTCTGGCACAGACAGTAGTAGTAGTAGTAGTAGTAGTAGTAGTAGTAGTAGTAGTAGTAGTAGTAGTAGTAGATAAATATTAAAAGCCACTGTTAATAGTCAACACTTAGGAAAATGTATAACTTTTAAATGTTACTATTAGTTTTAAGGGAGTTGGAAGAAGTGATTAGGTGAATGACTGAATGTGCAGCATGCTCTTAGCCATGTTGAACCTACAGAAAACCGGAATCTTTGCAGATTGAGATAAAGGGAACTATGTAAGAAAGCTAAACTTGTAGACATTTTTTTTATTGATCCAATTAAAAGTGTCACAGTATACAAGGATTCAGTGACAGTAGAACATTGGGGGGGGGGGGGGGATTTTCAAAGTCATTTACACAGATAAATATGAATTGACCTGGGTAAATTAGCCTAATTGAAAATGGAAGTGGGCTTCCACACCCTATGCCATTTTAATCAGATTAAAAAGAGGCCCTCACAGAGGGGCGGGGGGGGGGGGGGGGGGGGGACACCATACTTAGGATGGACAGTAAACAGCACTCATGCATTAACATTTTCAAATCTACATGCACTCTTTTGCCTTTGGTTAGCTGTCCACAGAAATAGCAATTGCAAGCAAATTCTTACAGGTAATTTTCAGAGAAAGCACAAAGGTAGTTTCTCATTGAAAATTAGCTCCACAGTGCACAAATCAGGGGCGTATCCAGACACCCAAGTTTGGGTGGGCCTGGACCCAAGGTGGGTGGGCAGAACTCCACCTTGTCCTACAAGTGATTTGGTTTCTCCCTCTCTCGCCTGCATGCCATATGGCCTTTCAAACATCCCCTCTCCCCCGCATACCTTTTAAATAGCGGATTTTCACCGGCAGCAAACAGTTGTTGCGAGTTTTTGGCTGGTGGGGCTTGGTGTCCCTGCCAGCCACGTTATAGGTGTGCTGCTACTTGGTGGGCCTGAATCTAAAGTGGGTGGGCCTGGGCCCACCCCAACCCACCCTTGGCTACGCCACTGGCACAAATACAATAGTACTTGTATATCTTGTAACCAGGGGGGCTATTGAAAACATAAAAACAGCTTTGAGTTAAGATTTTTGCTATTGCATGAAAAAAATGCATTAAACAATGGCATCCTTTTGTTCCACATAATGCACTTTTGTAACAATAACATGAGACATATTTGCAGGAAGGGTTTTCTCCATGTTGCATTTCCAGCAGGAGTCTTGAGCATAGAGTTCTGCATATTCAGCATTTATTCAATAAACCATCACTTAGCATAATATTTAACCATGTGTTGACTGAATGAAGTCACCATCCACTTGTTTCTTACATTATGGCTGTCAACAGAAAGACATTACTGCAGATTACAAGCTTTGCATGCTGAAATCAATGGATACTGTAGCCCTGAAGATGAAAGAAAAAGATAGATTGAATGCCAAGTAGGAATGTTGGCAGTCATCCACATTCTGGGTTTGTGTCACTCTCTGAAATGCAGCAGGCTTAGAATAACTAGACGTTTAACTCAGAAAATGAAATGCCTAGAGTGGCAAAAAGGAAGAATGCCAGTGTTCCAGTCAGAAATGGATGATGGATGATAGATGAAAAGTACAAATGATACTGAGTACTGCCAGAGGCAGGTTAAAAATGCAGAGAGGCTCTGATCTTTTACTTGGCAGGAAAAAAAAATGACAAAAATTGCTCAGTGATTACATGCCAGATAAGTCTTTAGAAAAGGCTACCTAGCATTCATCTTTGCATTCTTTCAGCTTAAAGAATTTAAAATACTAGGGAGCCAAGATGGGAAAGATTAAATATGAACAAGGAGAGGAGGTACAAAACTGAGGAAAAGATGAAAACATGCAGCATTTTACTCTAACAATATAAAGATATAACTACTAGAATTTGAGGGCTGCATATTAAAAGGTGTACGTGCGCTGACGATTACTGACTGGTTAAGTCAATGGGTGGTGGTAAGGTCCCAGGCCCAAAATGGATGCATGCTGCTTTTTTTTTGTGTCATATTCATTTTCGGCAAAAAAAAGTCCTTTTTTGCAGATGCATTGAAAAATGGACCTGCGCACGTCCAATACATGCACCTCCCTGGCAGCCCTCAAATCAAAATATAAATACCTTAGTTTGTGAGGATCCCTAAGCCCCACCAGATGAAGATCTACTTTTTTGGTGGTCAGAACATCTACAAAGCTTGGCAGTTGGTGGCAATGTCCCTGAGCTGCCAGCATTGGAGTTGGTCCAAGAAAACAACAGGGCAATCTATCTGCAAGATCCAAGACGGCAACACATAAAGCAGAACAAATGATGAAATCGTCAAACAACAATGTATTGTTGGTTGAATAAATTCATCTTCATATAGATTTCTTCATCTGTTCTGCTTTTTGTGTTGCAGCATCGGAGTTGGTCCAGGGAAATTGCTGCTGACTACCAAGTACGGTAGGAATTCTGTGTGCTGGAGCAGGAGGTCTTCAGCTGGTGAAGCTTGGGGATCCCTGAAAGCCATGGCAAAGGTGTGCCACTGGTCATAAGTACTTATGTCAGCCATACATAGCAGATGTAAATGCTTGTGCCCAACTGCCATAGATTATGGTGTAACTTACAGTATTCTATAAGTTATGCACATAACTGTGAGTTCTGCCCTCACTTCATCCAAACTCTGCTCATGTGTATGCCAAGTTGTCAGATACACAATATGTAAGCACTGTTCCCTCTAAGCTGAGCGTGAGTCCTCCATCCACAGTCCTGCCAGTGAGGGTTGCTCTTTCATTAGCACATTTTCAATAGTGAATGACAAACAAGTTCTGCATTACAGGGAATCTGCCCGTCCATAGCGATTGAAAACACACTACCTCCTACTGGTAGCAATGCAGTTAAAGGACACCCGCTTAGCTTTGAGGGGACAGTGTGTGTAAGATATGCATATGTTTACAAAGTAGAGCTTAGGCACATTTTTGCCATTTACATGCATATGTGCACTCTACATGCATATATGCTAGTATTCTAGTCATTTATGCATGTATTCAGTGTATACATATTAGCACCTTAAATATAGAATTGCCCTCATTATGCATCTGTTTTTGTGACACCCTGAGTGAGGGGCAAGGGTGGGCCTATGGAATAACACAGCTGGACAAGGGATATAAGTGAAAGCAAGTGTTTTATTTAGTTTAATCCTGAATAAGCAGTCTTAAGCAGGTGTCAGGCTAGCAAGGCTCAAACACAGTCTGTGACCCTGCCCCAAACACAGCCTGGGAGTCTTTCTCGGTTCTTCTCCGAGTACTAGGGTCAGTCTCGAACAAGAAGCAAAACGACTTACCTCAGCCAGGTCACAATTCTTAATCATAGGTGGTGGCATACACTGGGGCTTCGATTCCTTCTTATCTCTCTGCCTCGTTAACCTCAGTCAGTCCCTGTCTCATATATAGTTCCTGCTTTTTGGCTCCACCCCTTCTCCCAGCTCACTTCCTCTTCAGTGGGACTAGTGTTCTTAAGGTGGCTCAGGCTGTCTATTTTATGTTGACTATAATTGAACTGCTTAGATTATATTCTAATAGGCAGTATATCAAATAAAAACTGAAATGTGAAACTTGTATATTTAATTCATTTATGATATAGTTTTTTAATGTACAAAATATAGAAAGTCGTACACCATATTGAGAAATATTATATGCCTTCACACCCAGACATTGATATGGAAAATGAATACTACCCTTTGTTCATTGCTAGGAAATGCTCCGTTGTTGCTTCTGCCAGATAATGTGCGCATTCGAAGATATAATCTCTCATCGGAACAGTATAGTGATTATATTGACAATCAGGAACAGATTCGCGCTGTAGACTATGACTGGGATCCCGAAGGCATAAAACTCAGTAAGTATACACAACCTTTCAAAATAAATAGCCTCATTATGCTTTTAACTCTCAGTAAACTAATTTATTATTCAATGGTTAAAGTGACATTGGGCAAACATTTTCGTTTGCTTTGGCAGAAAGTAGAAGTATAAGTTATATTTATCGTGAGGGATGTCTTATGTTGTATGTTTTATTCTTTAGTTGAATTTGAGACCACACCCTGAGGCAATGAATTGCAAAACATGCCGCATGTAGGTGGAGGCGTCCGTGTACTGCATTGTATATAACCTTGTATGGAAGATATGCAAGTGATACAAATTGAAGCTGTAAGGCGTTTTAAAGAATTGTTATACAAGATGAAAAATATTTTCTAAGAATAAAGCTTCAAGATGGTTGGAATACAAAAAGAAGTTTGGATCTAAGTGATGTTACAAATAGACTTAAAGATTAACAGCTGGGTTGTTGATTATTTATATACAGAGATACCTTCGCTGATTTGGTAGACCAACTAAGGAGATTTATATTGGACTATTGCATGTCAGATACAAAGAGCAGTCTCAGGTACATGATTGTGATACTAGAAAATCACGTTACACAACCAGAAACAAAGGAACTATTTATTATTCTGCTCCATTTTCTTAATGGAAGGAACACAAGTGTTTAGAGACTGATATATTAAAATGTGAATTTTTTCCTCAAGGAACTCTTCTCAGAGAAGGGAGAACAACTGACACACAAAACCACTCACAGAGGGTGGGGGAGAGGTACCTGTTACTTTCTCCTTAGACTTTATTGCCTGCTGTCCATAAGACAAAAAAAAACAAAGGGGTCTTTAGGCCTTCTAATTCTTTGTGGACAGCAGGAAATAAAAAACTAAGAAGAAAGTCACAGGTGAGGTGTACCAGCTCTGATACTTGGCCCTGGAGGTGCACACTCCGGACTCCAGGTACCTCCTCAGCCCCTCCACCCCCCACACCCTCTGTGAGTGGTTTTGTGCCTCAGTTGCTCTCCCTTCTCTGAGAGGGTTTCCTTGAGTGTTACTCTTCAGGAGAATGAGGCAATTGCGCTAAAAAAAAAAAAAAAAGAATCTTACACAAAGCCTCTGGGAGTAAGATGGTCTGAGGTTGGATTCTCTATTTAGCCCCAGTTATGGAGTCACAGATCAGGCTCAATTGGGTGCCTGTGACTCTATGGCTGCAGCTGTGGAAAAGCAGTGCTACTGCAGTTCCTGTTCCGCACAACAGTTGGTTTCCCTTATGTCCAGACTTTGCTGGGTCTGCTCTGAGGCAGAGTCGGGGGATGCTGCGCCTCTGGACACTGCCGACAGTTTGGCGGGGCAAGCACATTCAGCATCAGAGGGCCTGTCAGGTGAGGTGTCTGCTGTACAGTGCGGTTTTGGGGGAACCACTTCTGGTGGGAAATGCCGCCATCTTAGGTGCGCTCGGTTGGCACCAGTTCTTGATGAGCAGCGTGATTACAGGAGGCTGATACCCTTAACCCCAGAATTTGTGCTTCTCTTCCATCAATCATTCTGCCTCAAGCAGAGTCTTCAGGTGCCAGCTTTCCTGGATCCCTCTGGAGCATGACCAGCTGAGGGACCCTCTCAAGAGACAAAGCAGCACATGACTTCACAGGATTTAGATGAAGTGGTCTTCTTAGTTCTCTTTCTCCCTAGGAGGAAGATTTAGATAAAGACTTCTCAGGACTGGATGATCTTCTGGATGAGACTATGGAAGTGCCCCTGGTGGAGGACCCTTCTGTGGTCTGTATCTTCCACATTCATGATCTATGTTGTTTGATCTCTCAGGTCTTAGAGAGCCAGCACCCAGGAAAGGGGACCCTCTTTTAAAGGGGGTTCAGAAACCTCCAAAGCTCTTTCTATTGAATAAAAATCTGAAGGAAATGGTTGAGGCTGAGTGGCACTCTCTGGATGCAGTCCTTAAAATTGGCTAGGCCATGGCCAGGCTGTATCAGCTTCCCTTGAAGGACCTTGATGCATTCCATTTACTCAAGGTAGATGCGCTGGTTACAGTGGTCACTAAAATGTCTACTGTCCTAGTGGAAGATGGCATGGCCCTTAAGGACCCTCGAAATCATTGTACAGAGGTTCTTTTGAAGTGCTTATTTGAAGTGTCTGCACTGGCCTTGCATGGGGCCATATGCTGTGTGGCTAGACCTTGTGTTCGGTGAGTGGAGTGTCTTCCAGATTGCCTGGGGGAGAGTTCTGAGGGTGTCATAAACCTGGAGATGGACACAGCCTTTTTGGTGGATACCTTATATGATTTGGTCTGAGTGTTATCAAAGACTTTAGCCCTGGTGGTGACCGAGAGGCATTTTCTTTGGCTTAGGAACTGGGCAGTGGATTTAACCTCTAAGGTCCGCCTTTATCAGTTGTCCTTTCAAGCGAAATTGCTCTTTGGGGAGGACTTGGAGAAGTTGGTTAAGGATCTTGAGGAGTCAAGGTGCCAAGACTCCTGGAAGATCTCGAGCTTCCGGTACTGGCCAGGCAGAGCCTTGGTTGCTCAGTGGGATAGATATTGGTCTTGAAGGCTTCGGTTCTTTCAAAGAAGCCAATCTGGGGGTCAAAATAGAGGACAGGGGTCTTCTGGAACCTTCTGTGCTTGCTTTGGGGGTTATTCTCTGTTTGTTCCCATCAGAGGGTGCTTGCAACTATTTCATTGGAGATGGGCCTAGATGATATCAGACCAGTGGGTCTTCATAGTTCTTCAGTTTGGCTATGTCCTGGAGTTTTGTAATCCTCTCCTGGGTTCCTTTCTGGTCTCTCCCTGCAAGTCTCCTCGGAAAGCACTGGCTGTTCATCAGACCCCTGAAATGCTTTTGGCAGGCAGAGAAGAGTTCTGGAAGATATTCCATTTACTTTATGATGGCCAAGAAAATGGGCTCCTTTTGCCCTATATTGGACTTCAAGAGGATCAACAGGGTGCTAAGAGTGCTATCCTTTCATATGGAGACTCTAAAGTCTGTGATAGTGGCAGTCCATTGAGGAGAGTTCCTGACGTCCTTAGATCTCTTACAAGCTTATCTACATATTCCAATCCATCCAGACCAGCAGAGATTTTTATGCTTTGTGATCCTGGGATATCACTACCAGTTTCAGGTGCTACACTTTGACCTAGCCACTGCTTCTAAAACCTTTTCCAAGGTGATGGTGGTGGTGGTAAAACAACTCCTCAAAGGGGAAGTGTTGATTCATCCCTGTCTGGAAAAAATGGATGATTTGTGCAAAATCCTTAGAGGAGAGCAAGAGCATTGAGGACCGAGTGGTGATTTTCCTTCAGCATTTCAGCTGAATACTGAATTTTGGCAAGAGTTCTTTGACTGCTGCTCAACCTGTGGAATATCTGGGGTTTTATTTTGATACCCTGATAGGCAAGGACTTTCTTCCATAGGCCAGGATTCAGAAACTTCAGAATCAGATCAGACTTCTCCTCAGGTCCTTCAGACCTATAAGTTATGCATGTAAGTTGAAGACATGCCCATGCATCTCCCATGCTCTGCCCATGCAATTATGTGCTATAGCACTTAAACGCTCCTTTATAGAATAGTGCATATAAACGGCTAAGTGCCAATTATCTCAGCACTTACATATGCCTGGCACGTGTAATTGCACACTCTCGGTTATAGAATTACCCTTCTCATGTATGTAAGTTTACCTGAAATGAGCTAAGGTGTTCCCAATGGGTGGAGATGGGGTCGGGTTTGCACTTAAAATTCAACTGTGTGTGAATAAACTAACCCTGAAAATCTGGGCATACAAAATGTGTACATATAGTTTCCCTGGGGCCATTTTTAGAACAAAAGTATGAATATACTTTTGCTTTGAAAATCAGATGGTCTACACTGAGAAAACATTGCATTTACCTGTCATGCGTGCACACATTTATAAGATCACTCTTTCTCTGGCACTCTGTCTGCTGTGCCATTGTCAATGAGAGGAGATAGTGGGCTGGGAGATTATAATTTGATATGTTAGACTATTAAGCATCAGCCTTTAAAATTTTGACAGTGTGAAAATGGACAGTCTTGTTTTGATGTAGTGAGTTCCATAAACAGGTACATCCTATTCATTTCCACTTTTGGCTCATGGTAAGTTAAAGTTGAAAATATAACCTACGGAAGATTACAGAGAAATGTATTAATCAACTATACTAAGAATAAGATAAATCAGAATGCATTTACCATTCCTTCGTGATAAAGAATTCCTCTTGATTTTTGCTTTTTTCATAGGTATCGTTTATTACAGCATTCAGGGGAGAGGTTCACAATCTGGTGCCATCAAGCGTGCTTATATACCCACATTTGATGACCACAGTACCAACCCAATAAAAGAAGTTGACCTGAATCTGAGATACATAGTTAATCCTGATGGAATAGCTGTGGATTGGGTTGGAAGGTAAGCTTATTTGGAAATGATTTATTTAAAAATGTCACTCAGAATGTGATATGATGTGTTTATTAGCATGCCCTAAAACAAATAAATAAAACATTTACCCCAAAATTCTATAAGCTTGTGCACCAAATTTTATACTTAGTGCACAAAGTTGCATGCACAAGTTACAGAATAAGGTCAGTTGCATGCATAACTTAATATAATAATGAGCTGACGATTATTGCTAACTAGCAGTAAGTGGCACTAAGTAGTATTAATTAGTGATAACTGGTACCAATTAGCAGTGATGCGCGCAACTAACCTTAGTCGGCGCTGTAGAGCATGTGCTCACAAAATCCATATTGCACAATTACAGTGGGGGCATGGACTCATTCTCACTGTTTTTCTTTTTTTTTTATTTGTTTATTTATAAATTTAATGATTACATTTATGAAAATACTCATAAATTCGTATATTGAAAAACAAACATTAATCAAAGAAAAATAGGCATATTATCTTAATATATTTAGTCCACAATATAATGATCCAAGATCTAGGTAAATTAAATTCACTGTTTTTCTTCCTTCAAAGTTCACTCCATCCATCTATTCACGCCTCTGCCTCTCCGAGTAGCAGTTATTTATTGACCCCTGATAAGTCCCTGTCTTCCTTTCTCACTGACTTTTACTTTCCTTCTTTCTTGAACCCTCCTTCCCTCATTCTTGGGGGTTTTAACATTAGCGCTTTAGAAATGTCAAGTAGTAGTAGTAGTAGTAGTGAATGATCCCTCTGACTCTTATGCCTCTCAGTTTCTTGCTTTAACATCCTCCTTCAATCTTCAGCTGTGCTCCACTATCCATATTTTCCAGAATAGCCACTGTTTTGATATTGTCTTCTTTTCCAACTGCTCACTCTCCAGTTTCTGCACCTCAGTTCTTCCCCTCTCTGACCAGCATCTGATAACATTCACACTTAAACAACACCCCCTAGTCCCGTCCAATCTTCACCTATACATTTAGGAATCTTCAGGCTATTGACTTTTGCACTCTCTCCACCAGTGTTTCATCACTCTTCTCAGCCACTATGTTATTCAGGTCTGTCAATGAGGCTGTCTCTTCCTATAATACTGTTTTCTCATCTGATCTAGATACTCTCACTCTTCCCATTCTAAGTCCTGCAAGGTGTACCAAACCCCAGCCTTGGCTAACCTCTAGAATCTGCTACCTACGTTCCTGTGCCTGATCTGCTGAATGCCTTTGGCTGAAATCCCATGCCCATGCTGACTTCATACATTTCAGATTCTTGCTGACCTCCTTTCAGTCTGCTCTTTCACTTGGCAAACAGGACTACTACATCCACTTGACAAACTCTCCTGGCTCAAACCCTGAACGTCTCTTTGCCACACTGAACTCTCTCCTTAAAGTGCCTTCACCTCTAACCCTCCTTCGCTTTCTCCTGAGACTGTGACTGAGTACTGTTATGATAAGTTTCACAAGATTAACCTTGAGTTCTCAACCAAGTCACCTCCACCTCTCCTTCCCCCAATCTATTCTGTGAAACTTCCTTCAACCTCTGCCTCCTTTCCTGAAATCACTGAAGAGGAAACTGTACATTTTCTTTCCTCCTCCAAACTGACTACCTATTCCTGTGATCCTTTTTCCAACCATCTACTCAGCACTATCTCTGCTACTGCCATCCCTTATATCTGTCATATCCTCAATCTTTCACTTTCCACTTCAACTGTTACTGATGCCTTCAAACATGATGTAATTACACTATGCCTCAAAAAACCTTCATTGGTTAATAAACCTGCGGCTCTTTTGATCTGACCAATAAATGTGTAATTGTCTGTTTTTATTGATATGAATGAAGTATTTGAGTACAGCATATTGTGAATACTGATGTTATGGGTATCTGTCGGCACTATTTTCTTCTCAGTGGCAGAGTTTGAAACTGGACAGGATAAAGAGAATATCTGCTAAAGGGCATTTTATTTTTGTATTTTTTTTTAAAGAGGATTCAGGTAAAAAATAAAGAACTACAGGATAAACATGTATGAAAAAAGAAAGTAGTTCAAACAGCTATAAGAATTTTGCAAGAGTATGGAAAATATGTTGGGGACAGTAGCATGGATGGTAAAAGCTGAGAAAAGTTTGAGAGGTGACAACAGCATAGGAATCCCCATGCATGCTTGGTTTTCAGAATACTGAAGGGTCATTTTACTTAGACGCTCTATGGGATTTAATGTGTGCTATAATGATTAGTAGCCCATTTCATTCTTTTGGGCTGCATGGCACTTAACACACACTAATTTGTTAGCATGTGCTAAGTTCTTTAGCGTGTCTTAATGAAAGGACCCCTGAGACAGCTGTGCCACATCTGCAGTGTCAGATGGCATCACCCATATGTGTGGCTGATCTCCTCCTGCTTGTTGATAGAGAATAATATTTAATATTCAAAATAATAATAATACTAAAAATCTTTGGCTGTGCTATAGAGGAGCATGTGGGAATAATGAAAATAGCTTGAAACATGTCCAAGTAATTGGAAAATAAATGTGTTATTTCTTGATAATGATCTAATAAGTAGAAAGAGATTACGGATAATGCTAAAAAATGGGGTAATAATAAGCATCGCACAAAGAATTTCATTGCTGTGTGTACTACTGTAAAAGTTCTGACCTATGCAGTCAGCTTTAGCTCTACGTGAAGTGGAATGAGATGACCACATGATGGCATGATAGGATAATGAGATACAAAGAGCTCCTATGCCAGCCTCATTAAAAAAAAAATGAGAGGTAGCTGCCGCTAAGGGCAAGCTTTTATTGCATGCTCAACACCGAAAGCCATTTTTCCTAGCATCACATCTCTTTCTAAGGCAAAATTTGTGCTGATCTAGAATTGTGTAGTTGTAGCATATTTATGCTTTTGCACTATTATCTAATGCATACTAATTTTAATAAGAATTTTTTTTCTGAAGTCCACTGCAGTGCCCCCTAGGGTGTCCGGTTGGTGTCCTGGTATGCCATTGCACTATGAATGCTGGCTCCTCCCACGACCAAATGGCTTGCATTGAGTCGTTTCTGAGATGGGCATCCTCAGTTTCCATTATCGCTGAAAATCGTGGACGACCATCTCTAAGGTCGACCTAAATGTTGAGATTTGGACGTCCCTGACCATATTATCGAAACGAAAGATGGCCGCCCATCTTGTTTCGATAATATGGGTTTCCCCGCCCCTTTGCTGGGACATCCTGCGAGGATGTCCTCAGGAAAACGTAGGCACCCCTCTTGATTATGCCCCTCCACATATCTCCGCTGTTGAAAAAATATTATTCACAACTAAATTAATATTAACATATATCAGTTGCACGTAACAGGGAGACAAATGTCATTGTCTTTGAGGACCCACCATAAATTCATGAATTCTGGGAGATAGAGAATAGAACAAAAACCCAAGGGGCACAGGTGCTATGAAAGCAAATGCAGCAAGAGTAGAGCTGCATGCCATTGCATTATCACAAGATGAACCAATGGCAGGGAGAGGAAATCCCAAGGAATGAATGCCTTTTAAGGATGAACAGCTTGAGAAACTCTTCCTCAATGTAGAATCTAGAGAGAGAAAGGAACTGAAATCCAACCTGAAATTACAGATCAGAAGACCAGGATCTCGGACCTGAGCTATGAAAGATAAAGAACTGAGGACAGGAGGGAGGGTGTGACAGAGCTCAAGTACCCTACATAAAGTTTGTGAACTCCTTAGAGATCACTATTAGCTTGAATCTATAAAAACAAGTCCTTTGGAGGATATGCATTCATAAACTGTTATCATTTACATGTGTTTGTTTTTCTTTGAACTGGATAACATCTAAATTAATTTCTGTATTTCAAGCTCTCTGAAACTCTATCAGCAAATTACTTTTTGTGCTTAAGAATTTCTCATGATCATCTTTCTCTGAAGACTAAAGTGTTATGAAAATAGAATGAGAGAAAGACTGATAATCTAATAGACATCATACAGTAGATGTGTTAAAATTAGTGTTTAATTACTAGACTTCATTAAGTTTTATATGTACAGCATACTATGAAACAAAAGTGTAAAAAATACCATTTGCCTATTATTATTATTATTAATCCAGGCATCTTTATTGGACTGATGCGGGGACAAATCGAATTGAGGTGGCCAAATTAGATGGAAGATACAGAAAATGGCTTATTTATAATCAACTGGACCAACCAGCAGCTATTGTGGTGAATCCCAAACTTGGGTAAGTAATCATGACATTGGGGTAAATTCTCAAAATGTCTATGTGCCAAGATGATGTGCACTAAGCGTGAATTCTATAACACCGATTGTGTGTGCAACTGCCATTATAGAATACCAGTGTAAGTCTGCATTTATGTGCCTAATTTTAGGTGTGAGCACTTAAGCCAGTTTAAAGGCTGTCGTAAATGCTCGTGCTTAACTCTAGGTAGTTATAACATTCTGTAACTTGTCTGCCGAAATGCCTGACATGCCATGCCCCTCCCAGCTGCATGTCCCCACACCCCCTTGAAGTTGCACATTCTGGAATTTGAGTGCGCAATTTATAGAATAGCGACTAAGTGTAGTTATATGCTTAACTACTAATTGGTGCCAATTAGCCAGTTATTACATTGTTACGTGCGCAGATTTACATGCTAATCAGAAATCTGAGCATGCAAATTTATAGAATTAGAGGGCTCATGGTAACAGATCTCATCAAACCCATTATTGGGCCAATCTCGGCACTAAGCAGTTCAGGGGAAGTTTCATACTGAAGCTTCCAATGACTTCAGGGGCTAAGGGCGTCCAGAGGACCTAGGCCCCCCTCCTAGTAAACCAGTAGCTATATGAGGCTCAGAGAAGCTCCCGCTGCTGCTATAATGGCAGCGCAGCATAGCACTCTGGCACCCCACCTTCAATGACACATATTGGCACCCTAGGCAGTTATCTGGCTCACCCACGTGCCCTGCTTGTATTAAGGAATCCCTTTGCTGTCCTCCAGGAAGTGCACATCACTCCATCCTTGATATTTTTTTTTTACTATATGACAGTTTATTTCTTTGTGGTGAAGGGAAAGGGTGTAAGAATCAGTTTTATAGTTTTCAAAATTAAAATCAGTTTTTTTACAACTGTAACAATTAATATTAAGAATTAGGGAAAAATACTATTAAAAACGTACTACATATTTATTTACTTAACAGAAATTTGCTATACCGCCTTGACTATGGGGTCCTTTTACTGAGGTGCGCCGAAAAGTGGCCTGCGCTGTGTAGACGCATATATTGGATGCGCGCATGTCCATTTTTCAGTGAACCTGCAAAAAAGGTCTTTTTTTGGCCAAAAATGGATGTGCGGCAAAATTAAAATTGGCGCATGTCCATTTTGGGCCTGAGACCTTACCGCCACCCATTGACATAGCAGTAAGGTCTCACACGTTAACCGGGCGGTAATGGTCTACACGCGTACAATGCTAAGGTTAGTGCCGCACACGTAAAAAATTAAATTACTGCCCATGCCACACAGTAGCCAAGCAGTAGTTCAAAATTGATGCACGTACGATGTGTGTAGGCGCCTACACGGCTTAATAAAAGGGCCCCATATGTTTCCCTGTATGTTACATGATAACAAAGAATAAACCTGGAATGCTGTAATGACACACACTTTACTTTTTTAAATGTTCTCTGTAGTGTGTGCTGCTATGCAGTCGATAAAAATCCTTAAGTCTGGGCTCAGATATTGTGAAATAAATTGATGGGTCTGTGGACTGACACATTGTTCTGTTTAACCAAAGAGGAAGACATGAATTATTGAAACTGAAAACTTTTCAAACTCTACTTACCTAACTGTTCTGTAGGCTGATGTACTGGACAGATTGGGGAAGACAACCCAAGATCGAATGTTCGTGGATGGATGGTCAGAACAGACAGCCCCTGATTTCAGATGATCTTGGTTGGCCAACAGGCCTTACCATTGATTATTTGAACAATGACCGGATCTACTGGAGTGATTCTAAGGAAAACATTGTGGAATCCATGAAACCTGATGGAACAGACAGGATAACTGTTTTAACTGGAGGTTAGAAATGGTCTTGAACTGTGTTCATCAGTTGTTTTGTGTTGTTCTATAAAGTGCTCATGCTCATATTTTTTTTCTAAAAGTACAGTAATTGCTGATGAATCATTCTAGGTGTTGTGATTTAAGTTTTAATATTAATGGAAGTATTCAGGTATTCATTCACCAGTATCCTCTTCTCTCTGTCTCTCTGCCCCCTCCTCCCTCAATGTGCACAAACACACACACACACACACACACACACACACACATATGTATAAGAGACCAACTATGTCATTACTGGGAAGGAAAAGCCTCAAGGAGCTCCAAATCCAATGATTTTAAGAGTTATATGCTAATCAATAAGAGCCTGTTGAAAGCAGAAAGCTAGAAGTGCTGTCTTGTGAACCCCAGTGAAATGGACCCTGAAGCAGAAATACGAAACGCTGGCCACCGTTGGACCAAAGGGGATCTTATCTATGGCTAAGAAGCTGGCTCTCAAGATAAGTGCACTGTTCTATAAGAAAGTGTCACGTCTGTGGCAGTGACCACCCTCAGACTTACCTTGTTCCTGGAGGTCAGCTTCCTAGCTGGCTCCTGTTTCTTCTGTCTGTCCTTTCTGAGCTAGCTCTGGCTCCCTCTGCTGGCTGCATCAGCAGCATGACACTAATTGCTTCACTATACTGCACCTGTGGGTGTTGCCTGGGTTAGCTCTGTCTGTCTGTCTGTCTGTCTGTCTCTCTCTCTCTCTCTCTCTCTCTTTCTCTCTCTCTCTCTCTGTGCTGGCTGCTTCCAGCATGACTCTAATTGCTTCACTACACTACACCTGGGTGTGAGAAGCCTCTCTGTGTTTCACTGTGCTTTCTGCCTGCTCCTTGGTTTGTGCCTGAACAGCCTCCGTAGTTACTTAGAGATTGCTGCAGCTGCTCCTCTGGTGTTGAAGGGCTTTATTAAGCACTTAGAGACTGCAGCCTTTGCCTTTGCATTGTCTAAGGTCCCTGGTATGTTAGAGTGCTCTGTGCACTGCTACATTGTCCAGTTCAGTGTGAGTTCCTAGCGTATGACTAGTTAGCTTGGGCACAGCTTTGCTTGTTAGCCTGTGTACAGCTTTGTGTTTGCTTAGTGTGAGTTCCTAGCGTATGACTAGTTAGCTTGTGCACAGCTTTGCTTGTTAGCCTGTGTACAGCTTTACTAGTTCTCCTGTGTTTGCTTAGTGTGAGTTTCTAGCGTATGACTAGTTAGCTTGTGCACAGCTTTGCTTGTTAGCCTGTGTACAGCTTTACTAGTTCTCCTGTGTTTGCTTAGTGTGAGTTTCTAGCGTATGACTAGTTAGCTTGGGCACAGTTTCGCTTGTTAGCTTGTGTACAGCTTTCATAGTTCTCCTGTGTTTTGCTTAGTGTGAGTTTCTAGCTTGTGACTGGTTAGCTTGGGCATAGCTTTCCTGTTAGCTTGTACAGCTTTACTAGTCTTCTTGTGTTTAGCTTTCTGGTTTTCCCGTGTGTGTTTTCTTTTGCTTCTGGAGCTTCAGCCCTAGTCCTGTCTGTTGCCAGTACTCCTTGTTACTGGAGCACCAGCCATAGTCTTGCTCCTTGACCTGACCATTGCCTGAATCCGACTACTCTCTGCCCGCTGTCTGACCTGACTACTGCCTGGACCCGGATATTCACTGCCTGCGGTCAGACCTGACTATTGCCGGAACCCGGACATTCCCTGCCTGTCTGCCTTGCTTTCGCCTAGGTGCCTGGGGGCACTTCTGTATCCTGACTCCTGTTGTTCCTGCCTGCTAGTTCCAGTTCCGGTTTTCCTATAAGCCCTGCCGGCCGCCCGAACCTGAGGGCTCAACCCTCGGGGAACGGTGGCTAAGCGTAGGTGAAGCCTAGATCCAGTGTGTTCCTGTCCAGCGGGTTCCGGTCCCGTGGGTTCCAGTCCAGTGGGCTCCACTCCAGTGGGCTCCACTCCAGTGTGTTCCAGTCCAGTGGGCTCCACTCTAGTGTGTACCAGTCCAGTGGGTTCCAGTCCAGTGGGTTCCAGTCCAGTGCGCACCCGTCCGGTGCGGTCCAGTCCTGTGTATTCCTGTGCAAAACTCCAGTCTGGGGTTCCAGTCCAGTCTTGCCTTGTGACCTTGCCTGCCACCGCCATGCCACGGTAGTGGTCCAAGGACTCACAAACCCAGTGCTCCTGGGGAAGAAGCCTGACAGTATGCCAAGGTCCTCGAGAACGCAACAGAAAGTTTGATTGCACTATATGAACTGAACATTTTTTGCATGTGAATTTTATATATATATGGAAGGTTTTTGCCGATGATGAACAGGAGATCTTATTGATCAGCATATAGCTTTTAAAATTGTTAGATTTGGAGCTCTTTGAGGCTTTTGTAGTTGGTCTCTTTTTGAAGGTGTTTAATTGTATGTATGTATATGCAGAAACATAGAGCTCATAGTTCATAAACAAGATAAATTTAAACATAGCATCAAAATAATTAAAATTCTTCCCCCCCCCCCCCCCCCGCCAATATTTAAAACCATTTAACCGGGTAGGAAAGGCACCCAGCCAGTTAAATGGTACTTAGCTGGCTATCCTGTGATATTCAGCAAGAGATAGCTGGCTGTGTCCTGCTAAATATCGCCAGCTATCTGCCAATATTCAGTGTGAGTTTTGCGGCTATATTTGGTCACGTGAATACTTATTTGATTATCGTAACACTTTGTTCTGGGTGCTCCGGAGTATTAGTACTCTTCACATGGGACAAAGCACATTGGTGAGTTTAGTGACTAGAAGTAACAAATTTGATCATATCACTTGTGTTTTGATTAAACTTCACTGGTTACCAATTAAATAGCACTCACATTTTAAGATCTTGATGTTGATTTATAAATGTTTAAACAATGAGGCACCTATCACTCTGGCAAATTTAAGAATCGAGGTGCCCTTTGGCACGTAAGGGCCTATGAGTGTGAAGCGTGTGTCAAATCAACACACGCCGGGCTAGTGTGTTCATCTGGCAGTAATTCTGAGTTTGACATGCACCAAAAATTCTCAGTAGAAAATAATTTTCTATTTTCTACCACAGGATAGTTCCCGGCGGTAATCGGCAGTTGGTGCATGCTCAAACTGTTACCACGTGGGTAACACATGAGCCTTTACCGCTAAGTCAATGGGTGGTTTTTAGGGCTCAGGCCATAAATAGGCATGTGTTGGTTTTCATTTTGCTGCACGTCCATTTCCTAGCCCAAATAACCCCCCCCCCCCTTTTATCCAGACATAGTGGAGAAATGGTCCAGCGCACGTCCAATACACACGCCCACACTACCACAGGCCACTTTTTGGAGCGCCTTTGTAAAATGGCCCCCTATTGTCCAAAAAGATCTCTCCATTTAAATAGTAAGCTATTGTTTGATATACCTGTGACAGAACAAGTGTGTTTTAAGCTTGTAAAGTGTATTGGGTATTTCCTGAAGTGTTTTCTCTAGTTTGGCTAGCAGGTGGTGCATATTTATGTTTTGAAGCTGCTGCAGAACCAAGGCTGTTTTCTTTGTTTAAGCCTTTTGGAAAGGCAGTCTGCAGTATGTTTTCAAACTTGTTCTGGGCTCTGAATTGCCCAGGAGCTCAGTTTCAATTGGAGTGTACCGAATTTTGCCCCAGTCTTAGCCAGGAAGAAAAGAGAGTAGGATATCTTTGCTGAGGCTCGGTGAACAGTTATATGTCCTGATTTCCCAGGTACACATTAGTTAGTATACAAATGTTTAGTTAGTATTATAATTGATCCATATTTCAGTTACCTGTTATTGTTCTGCTGATTGCACTTTTTCTGTTCATTGTTCTAATTTTTTCAGACAAACATTCCTTTTAGTTTATTGCCTCTGCTTGTCTGGACTGATAAAGAATCCTGGTGGTTTGTATGTTGGGTCTGTGAGTGCTTTCTGGGAACTGTGGGACCACTGTGAATGTGGCCCCAGTAACTTAGAAATAAACTGCGATAATTTGAGAGTGAGAGACTTGCCCAGAGGCGGTTGTGACCCAGTCAGTGAGAGGAGGATACTAGTGTACAGCACAAGTGGCAGGTGCAGGTGGACCTGAGCTGTGCTGGGGATAGACCCTCTAAGTGACTTCAGGGTAGCCCAAAGCAGGTGGCTAGGCATTTCATGATAGACTCTTAGTCTATCTTTATTGGTGAAAGCATGGTGGGGTTGTCAGGCAAAGTGTTTGGCGTGAGGGTCTTTTTTTATCTGTAACCTCCAGACACAGAGCACAGTGAACAGTCCAGCAGTAACAGGGTCCCTTCCCAGTTCAGGTTTTTTTTTGGTAGTGTTAGGAGATTAGCAGTGTGCTGATGGTGACTGGCAGCGACCAGCAGACACTGTAGATGCCTGACCTAATAAAAGAGCAACCGGATTGCCTCAGTGAGAAGGAGGAGAAGCAGGACCGGCCTGTGCACAGTTCTCCTGAGGGGAGACCAGACGTCTTGTGGACAACAGCCCATTCATTGGCAGAGCTGGGTGCCATGCCAGCTGAAATCCGGCAGATTTACATGATAGAGCAACAGCAGCTAGATCAGCTGCGGCATGAGGAACGGGAAGAGTGACAGGGGGAAGAGGAACGGGAAGAGTGACAGCGGTGAGAGGAGCAGGAACAGCAGCATGAGGAGCGGGAATTTCAGCTGCAGAAATTAAAGATGAAGATGGAAATGGCTCAAATCCAAAGCTCCAGCCCGAGGCAGGATCCACATCCCGTGTCGGGCCCAACTTGTTTTTGCAATTTGATGATACCCAAAGTGACTTTGATGGATATCTAACTGCCTTCGAAAAAATTTACCGTTTCAATGAGTTTCCTCAGAAAAACTGGGTGTGCTATCTGGGAGGAAAGCTCACTGGTAGAACACTTGAGGTGTTCCATGGACCAGTGGCGTTCCTAGCCAGGATGGCACCCGGGGTGGATCGCCGATGTGCCCCCCCCCCCCCGGTGAAATGACACCTCCCCCCGGCGAAATGACACCCCCCGGGTGCATGCCGCTGGGGGGGGGGGTGCCGCAGCGCGCGCCTGTCGGCTCCAAAAAGTTCGCTAACTTCACTCGTTCGCTGCAGCTCACTCTGCCCCGGAACAGGAAGTAACCTTTTCTAAATCTGCTATATCTTTTTTGAGATATGGCAACCAGAACAGAATGCAATACTCAAGGTGTGGTCGCACCATGGAGCGATACAGAGGCATTATAGTATTTTCAGTCTTATTCACCATCCTTTTCCTAATAATTGCTAGCTTCCTGTTTGCTTTTAGGCCACCACCATACACTGAGCAGAAGATTTCATTATCTATAACAACACCTAGATCTTTTTCTTGAGTGCTGACTCCCAAGGTGGACCCTAGCATCAGGTAAATATGATTCGGATTATTCTTTCCAATGTGCATCACTTTGCTTTTGTCCACATTAAATTTCATCTGCCATTTGGATGCCCATTCTTCCAATTTCTTAAGGTCTTCCTGCAAAATCTCACAGTCTGCACGTGTTTTAACAAGCTTGAATATTTTTGTGTCATCTGCAAATCTAATCACCACACTCATCATTCTGATTTCCATATCATTTATAAATATGTTAAATAGCACTGGTCCCAATACAGATCCCTGCGGCACTTCACTGTTCACCCTCTTCCATTGAGAGAAAAGACCATTTAACCCTACCTTCTGTTTTCTGTTCAATAACAATTTCCTATTCCACACCAGAACCTTGTCTCCTATCCCATGATTTTTTTAATTTTCTCAGTAGTCTCTCATGAGGAACTTTATCAAGAGCTTTTTGAAAATCTAGATACACTACATCAACCGGCTCACCTTTTTGCACATGGTTATTCACGCCTTCAAGGACATGAAGCAAATTGGTGAGGCAAGACGTCCTTTGGCTGAACCCATCTCATTAAACCATGTTTGTCTATGTGTTCTGTAATTTTATTCTTTTTAATAGTTTCTACTATTTTGCCCAGCACCGATGTCAGGCTTACCGGTCTGTAATTTCTCAGAGCATCATTAATCTGTAATTATGCACGTAACTTGTAGCCATGCTCCCATTCCACCCTGACACACCCATGACCCTACCTTTTAAACTTGTGGAGGAAACTGCGAGCTCTCCAAAACTCACCAGAAATCCACTGTACCAACATAAAGGGGCCTCCTTCAGGTGTAAGGGCTATGGTAGTGGTATACAGTGAGGGTAGTGGGTTTTGGGAGGGTTTCGGGGGGGTTCAGCACACAAGGTAAAGGAGCAATGGTCAGATGTGTACCTAGGAGCAGTTTATGAAGTGCACTGCTGTGCCCCCTAGGGTGCCCTATTGCTGTCCTGGGATGTCAGGGGGACCAATCTACTAAAAATGCTGGCTCCTCCTACATCCCAATGACTTGATTTTGTGCGTATTGCCAGCATTTTTAGTAGTGGATTTCTGGTGAGTTTTGGAGAGCTCACAGTTTCCTCCACAAGTGTAACAGGTAGGAGGAGGTAGAAGCCTGGGTCCACCTGTCTGCAGTGCACTGCACCCAACACTAGACTACTCCAGGGACCTGCATGCTGTTCTAATGGACCTGAGTATAACATCTGAGGCTGGCAAGTAATGTTTTTCATCACATTTTGGGGGGGGGGGGGGGGGGGTTAGTGACTACTGGGGGGGAATAAGGGGAAGTCATCCCTGATTCCCTCCAGTAGTTATTTAGGGCACCTTTTTGTGCCTTATTTGTTATAAAAACAAGTCTAGTTCAAAACGTCTTAGTTTTAGTCCTGGACGGTTTAATTTTGTTCCATTATGGCAGAAAATCATCCAAATCTTAGGAATGCCCAAGTCCCGGCCTGAACATGCCCTTGACACGCCCCCTTGAGATTTGGATGCACGTCTGATGGACTTCATAGAAAGACATCTAAAAATAAATTTGGAAAATACTGATTTGGACGTTTTTGTGAGGAAAAACATCCAATTGCTGCTTTATGCCACATTTTAGACGTTTTTATGTTTTGAAAATGAGCTCAATAGTGGAATTAGAAAAGGTACAGAGAAGGGCAATGAAAATGATAAAGGGGATGGGACAACTCCCGTATGAGGAAAGGCTGAAGTAGCTAGGGCTCTTCAGCTTGGAGAAAAGATGGCTAAGGGGAGATGTGATAGAGGTCTATAAAATGAGTGGAGTGAAATGGGTAGACATGAACTGCTTGTTTACTCTTTCAAAAAATACTAGGACTAGGGGGCATGCAATGAAGCTACAAAGTATTAAATTTAAAATGAATTGGAGAAAATGTTTCTTCACTCAATGTGTAATTAAACTCTGGAATTCATTGCCACAGAATTTAGTAAAAGCAGTTAGCTTAGTGGGGTTTAAAAAGGGTTTGTACGACTTCCTAACGGAAACCTCAATAGAACATTATTAAAATGAACTTGGGGAAAATCCACTGTTATTTCTAGGATAAGCAGCATAAAATGTATTGTACTTTTTGGGGATCTTACCAGATACTTGTGACCTGGATTTGCCACTGTTGGAAGCAGGATAATGGGCTTGATGGACCTTCAGTCTGTCCCAATATGGCAATATTTAAATACATAAGTACTTAATATAGAAAACTGACACTTATTTCTAATAATTTAATTTTCTAATTGCAAGGTTTGTTATTTTTTTTTCCTGTAATAAAAAATACACTACAGTAACATAATCAAAAATATATTAGCTTATACGAATTTACAGTATGAGAAAATGTACTTTTCAGCATTACAGAGGAGTTTTATCTCAATAGATACAGCTGAAGCTTATTTGCTTTTTATTAACTATGATGTTTATTCATTTTTAAAGACCTCGGCAACCCTTATAGCCTAGATGTGTTTGAAGGACATTTATACTGGACATCAAAAGAAAAAGGTGAAGTCTGGAAGAAGGATAAATTTGGAAGTGGAGTAAAAGTGAAAGTACTGACCATAAACCCTTGGCTCACTCAAGTGCGAGTCTACCATCAGCACAGATATAATCAATCAGGTAATGACTTATTTTGCATGGGATGTGCACAGCAAATGGAAACCAGGATTTGAAGAAAATGGGATATTATTAACCTTACAAGGCAACTTAAAATTTTGTTAAGCCCGTTTCTATAACGCAGAATTAATACTGATGTTACATCTCCCTCATAAGAAATCCACTTTCTGGATTGCTATGGATGTTGTAATATTAAACCCAGCAATGCATTGCTCTAGCTATTAGGAAAGCAGCTGTTTGTAAATTATGTGATTGTACCTATCACAGGAGATTTGCATCCTGTCTAAGGTAGAGGGTAACTCTGCAAAAAAATTCTAAATGGAGCCATATAGATTTAGGTGGTAAGTACATGCACAATTGCCAGTATTCTAGTCATTTGTGTGGGGGTGTGGATCAAGGGCAGACTCACAATGCTCTGGGCAGTAAGGGTCATTGGGCCCCCCCTGGCACTGCCTGTGACCCCCCATCTGCACACCACTGTCCATCCGTCGTCCCCGACACACTAGGGTGCCCTCCCCGGTCCTACGTTGGCCTCTTCGGGGGCAGGAAAGATCCCCAGTCTTTCTTGCCCACTGCCGCTGCTCTGCCTGACACCGCCGTGTTTTCAAAATGGCTGTCGAGTCTTCCTGTGGTAACCTCTTGGGTCTTGGCAGTCTCGCGAGACTGCCACAGGGAAGTCTCAGCAGCCATTTTGAAAATGTAGCGGCTAGATGGACCTTTGGTCTGATCCAATATGACTATTCTTTTAATGTTTTCCTGTCAGCTATAGGGCTCCTTCTGCTGAGCTGCAGTAAGCGTTAGTGCGTGCTTACCACAGCTTAAAAGCGCTTACTGTGAGATGCGCTCCGACATCCTGTGGTAAGTTCCTAATCTGCACATGCAAACCATGTGCAGATCAATTTTGAAAATGACAAGATATCGTCAGAATTTATCAGGATATGCTCATTCAAAAGAGTCTGTAGAAATCTACTTTATTAAGCATTGTATACGTTGTTGATATTATATAGTTTCAAAAATATTTAGCAAGATAATTTAAATCAGCTTTATTTTTGTTGAATTTGCATTTTAGTGTCCAATCCTTGCAAAGATGTTTGTACCCATCTGTGCTTGCTGAGACCAGGCGGATACACTTGTTCCTGTCCTCAGGGTGCCTGGTTTATAGAAGGCAGTACTACAGAATGTGATGCAGGTATGGTTAACTAGCAAAAACAAAAATGTTAGTCTATGAGGCTTGTGCATGAAGCAGGCACAAAAATGAACTCTCACAATGGGGCAAAGCAACAGCAAAACTTCACACATAGTTTTACTTTGAAACTTGATGCAGTTACAAAGTATCATTGACTTTTGCACCTGCTTTGTGTGCACAGAATCAGAAATGCAAGCCATCCTCCCCAGAACTAAATCCTCCTCTAATTGTCCCTACAACTTGTATTTTGCTGAACAATGCACATATTTTGTAACTCAGTGTGCACAGGCAAAAAGAGGTGTGGTTATGGGTGGGAAAATGGACATTTCATGGGTATTTCAAATTTACGCGCATTGTAATAGAATATGGCCCTCTGCGCTTAAATCTATATGCCAGGATTTATGTAACATTTTCATTGGTGTAAATGGAGGTGCATAGTTTTAGGCGCTAGGATATCAACGAAGCATATTCTAAATGCCGCGCCTAAATCTAGGCGCCGCTTATAAAATAGATTTGGAGGAAATGTTTTCTGCTTGGATTTTCTAGGCACCATATAGGATCTGGCCCTTTATGACAAAGACCACTGACCATTTTAGTAGCTGCCCTCTGGACCGACCCCATTCTGTTTATCTCTTTGAAGATGCAGTCTCCAGAATTGTACACAATATTCTAAATGAGGTCTCACCAGTCTTATACAAGGGCATCATCATCTCCATTTTCCCGCTTGCCATTCCTCTCCCTATGTATTTAGCCATCATTCTAGCTTTCACCATCACCTTTTCTACCTGTTTGGCCACCTTAAGGTCATCACATACAACTATGCTCGTCCTGCTCCTCTTTTGTGCACAAAAGTTCTTCACCCCCAAACTGGACTGTTACTTTGAGTTTTTGCAGCCCAAATGCATGACCCTGCATTTTTTAGCATTAAATAGCTGCCAAATTCCAGACCAATCTTCTAGGTTTGCTAAGGCCTTCCTCTTCTTATGCATACTATCAAGGGTGTCTGTCCTATTGCAGATTTTGGTATCATCTGCAAAGAGGCAAACCTTACCAGACAACCCTTGAGCAATATCGCTTACAAAAATGTTAAAAAGAACCATCCCAAGATCTAAACCTTGCAGCACAGCACTAGTAACATCCTTTTCCTCAGAATGAGCTCCATTTACCACTACCCTTTGTTGTCTTCCACTCAACCAGTTCCTAACCCAGTCAAAAGCATTGCTAAAATCTAAATAAACCATATCTAGCGCTCTCCTTCGATCCAACTCTCTGGTCACCCAGTCAAAGTAATTAATCAGATTTATCTTACAAGACCTGCCTCTAATGAAACCATATTGCCTCAGGTCCTGTAATCCATTGGATTCCAAAAACTTTAATATTTTCTGTTTTAAAAGTGTTTGCATTAATTACAGGCCAGTAAGTCTGACTTCTGTGGGAATTAAGGGGCCCTATTACTAATCTGCATAGGTGCCTATGCGCTCCCAACGTGCGTCAATTTGGCCCGTGCGGTAATTTCATTTTTAAGTGCATATTTTCTAGCACGTGCCGAAAATCAGGCGGTAACTCTGAATTGACATGGGTAGATGATTACTGCTTAGTCAATGGCTGGCGGTAAGGTCTCAGACCCAAAATGGACGCACACCAATTTTTATTTAGCCGCACGTCCATTTTCAGCAAAAAATTAAAAAAGGCCTTTTTTACAGGTGCGCTGAAAAATGGATCTGCGCGCGCCCATAACATGCGCCTACACTATCACAGTCCATTTTCAGCGCGCCTTTGTAAAAGGACCACTAATTTACCTACCACAGAAATCAGACTTACAGGCCTGTAGTTCCCAACCTCTTCCTTACTTTTGGCTTTGTGGAGAGGAATCACATCTGCTCTTCTCCAGTTGTCCGGGACCACTCTCGACTCTAGAGAAGCATTGAAAAGGTCAGCCAGCGGAACCACGAGAACATCCCTAAATTCCTTCAGTACTCTCGGATGTATGCCATCCAGCCCCATCGCTTTGTCCACCTCGAGTTTAGCCAGCTCCTCACGAACACAGTCCTCTGAAAATTGTTCAGGGACTACCACCCCTCCATTCCTGTTTATGTTTGTCTCTGTGGCCCTACTCCCAGCCCTTCAGCTGTGAACACAGAATAGAAATATATGTTAAGCAATTCTGCCTTATCTTTATCAGTTTCTACATCTTCCTCCCTTTCAACTTTGAGTCTCACAAAGCCACTTTTGCACTTCCTCATATCATTAACATATCTAAAAAATGTCTTGTCCCTCCATTTTTCAGTATTGGCTATTTCGCCTGCCTTCCTTTTTCTGCGATCTCTCGTAGTTTATAAAGGGTAACCTCTTTTCCTTTACCTTTTAATCTACTACTTTTGAGAGCCAAAGCAACCTCCTTTTCATTTTACTTTTATTTACTTTCCTCATAAAAAGGTTTGTTGCCCTTACACTAGCTCCTTTCCGTTTTGCCCACTGCTTTCCAGCTTCATTCAGATGTTCCCATCCAGTCAAGAGTTTGTTCAGATAATCCCCCATTTTAACAAAGTTAGTATTTTGAAGTCTAGAACCTTCACTTTTGAATGAACCTGAATCTTAATATTAAACCACACCATCTAATGATCACTGGATGCCAGATGACCACCTACTATAACATTAGAAACACTCTCCCCATTAGTAAGCACTAAGTCCAGTATGGCCCCAACCCGTGTGGGTTCCATTACCAACTGCTGGATCTCCCTGCTTCTAAAAGACCCTGCAATATAGATACCTCAATCAACATCTGGCATAGTAAAATCACCTATTAGTAGTATTTCTTCTTTCACAGCTATATTTTGAATGTCTTCAATTAAATCTCTGTCCATTTCTTCTGTCTGTGAAGGAGGCCTGTATTTCACACCAATGTAAATACATTTGTCATTCCCTCTTTCGAGATTGACCCACAGTGCCTCTTCCCTATCTGTAAGTTCTGCAATTGTGTGGCTTTAATATTATGCTATTCCCCTCCCTTTCTTCCTACCCTGTCTTTCCAGAACAGATTATAGCCCGGTATCACTATATCTCAAAAATACTCCTATAGGTTCCCAATACTTATATCAAAATACACCAGATTAATTTAAACATACATCAAATACAAAAACTACTGGTATATCACATTGTCAAAACACTTTTATTATGCAATTATAACATTACACTAACCTCCCCTGTTTACTAAAGCTTAGCTCGATTTATCTACAGCAGGGCCCATAAACTGTGCAATCCACATCACCCGTTCTTACAAATGTAATATTACAACACTCGTAAGTACAGCCACGCACTATAGCTAAAGATCACTCAATAAAGATTGTTTTTGTTTTGTTCTCCCCAAAAGTAGTGTGGGCTACTTTTTACCATAGCTTAGTAAAAGGGCCTCTAATGTTGCTATTAGCATGTGGCTATTTTTAAAAATTACCACACTTACCGCCACCTATAATGGAGGCGATAAGAGCTTCGGCGTTATCTGTGTACTAACCAGTTAGTGCACTGTAATGTAGATGCATTAACTGATCAGCACAGGAATGTCCACTCTCTACCCCTGACAAGCTCCCTAAAGAAAAATACAAAAAAGTAGTTACCACACAATCAGCGCATACTAACCCCTTCCCCCCTTTTACAAAGCTGCGCAGCAATGCCAACACAGCACTTTGAATGGGCTGTGTCAGCATTACTGCACGGGCAGCCACTAGCATGGCTTTGTAAAAGGCGGGGTAAAGTATCCCATGTTAGGCCATTTTTGCTGCGTTGGGTACAATTTAGTGCCTAACGCAGCTTTGTAAAAAGGCCCCTCTGTCTCTTCTCATTGAATTGAAAATTGTGTTTCCACTATTATTATTTTCCTTTTTTATTCCCAAATGTTGTGGGCTAAATTTAGTTTAAAAATATTTCCTTATTTGATTAATATATGATATGTGATTTCTTTTTTCTTTTTGCATTCATAGTGATTGAATGTTATAATCTTAAACTGGCATAAATAATATTTTTTTTAAAGAAGCCAAAGTTGAGGAATATGTAGCTCAAAATAATATATCCCTATTCCTCTAGTAGCATTTTGGATCTCATATTTTCATTTTCATTTTTTTGCAAATGTTCCACGAATAAGCTTACATTTGTGTAATATTGCACTTAACTGAATTATATACATGAAAAGTTTTAAAATTCAGAGTAATCTTTCACCGTTAAACTCATGCATTCTGCTAGTTCTAGTTTGCTGTGTATTAGCAATAATTCATAATTTTTTCCCAGTGTCTGATGGCCTTAACAACCAGGAACAGTGCCAATGTCTGGGCTTCTATTGTGCTCAGCTAGGAAACAATTTCCACCTTTTGAAAAGCTTTGCATTAAAAAATATTCTCAGTAGCTTCACCGACTGTTTTTAAAATGCATTAACTTTCTACTGCACCCGTCTATTTTTGTCTTGGCAACATGTAGCTGTCATTTTCATTTCTGCATTCCCGAAAGAACGAACATTTTATTGAGTTGCCTGATATTATGCAAGCACACCTGTCTTTGACCAGATTTAAGGATCTGAGAAAATACATGCACAATCCATTTGTCACCCTTCTAGCCCTCAAAATATGGGTTTTTATGGGAGCAATTCGTCTTTACACTGAGCCAAGTTTAAGATAAACAAGTACAAAAAGCCCCACAGCTGCACAAAATCTATGCCAGAAATAATAAAATGAAACTATAGTACTTATAATGCCAAGTGTGAGACTTCCGGATTTACATAATAGCATGTATTTTATGAAATTTATGCTTGCTGGATGGGTTGAGGGTTCTGTAGAAAAAATCTCTCTTATCCGTCCCCTTCTCCTCTACTGCTAATTCTAGACTCCGTTCAATTTGTCTTGCTGCACCCCACGCCTGGAATAGACTTCCCGAACCTGTGCGTCTGGCCCCCTCTTTGGCCGTTTTCAAGTCCAAACTTAAAGCCCACCTCTTTACCACTGCTTTTGACTCCTAACCACTTCTCACTTGCCCTGTCCTTTAACCTCACCTATTTTCCCTTACCCTTATTTGTTCTGTCTGTTTACCTTTCTTATCTAGATTGTAAGCTCTTTGAGCAGGGACTCTTTATTGTGTATGGTGTACAGCGCTGCGTATGCCTTGTAGCGCTATAGAAATGATAAATAGCAGTTTATAGATTTGACATAGGGCTTAGAGAATAGATTTTCCAGAGAAATGTTTATCATCCTAACTGCATTTTGCAGCAGGGTTTGGGCCCTGTTTACTAAGCCGCGCTTTAGGTGCGCAAACTTTTTAGCGCACTAAAAGTTAGCATGCACTAAGCACACTAACGCTAAATACACCCGAAGTGGGTGTCTCTGTCATTAGTGTGTGCTAATTTTTAGTGCATGCTAAAAAATTAGCACACCTATAGCGCTGCTTAGTAAACAGGACCCTTTCTGTTAGAAGCTATTCTTGTTTTATTTGTAAAATTGGAATGATGGGAGTGATTTTATACTGTAAGCCATTTCTGTGAGTGAAACCACATTCTGGAGGTAATTTTATAAGGGGGTGCATAGATGTAGTGTAGTGGATTAGTAGCTTATTGGCTAGAGAGCCAGACTGACAAGCCAAGTTCAAAAATCCTGCTGTTGCTCCTTGTGATCTTGGGCAAGTCACTTAACCCTCCATTGCCTCAGGCACAAACTTAGATTAAAAGCCCTCTGGGGGTTATTGTATCTGAATGTAACTGCCCCTTGAGCTACTACTGAAAATGGTGTGTGCTAAATCCAAATAAATACATTTGTAGGTATAAAGTACACACCTAACTGGGGGTTATTTCAGTAATTGACACATGTATGTGGTCACATATGTGTGTTAATTGCCTCTTATAGAATTATGACCAGCATAAAAGTATGTGCATCACTCAGTGGGGACTAGTTGATGGTGAGCATGCTCACAGGTGCTGTTTGAGTACAACATAGGCAGAAGCATTCAAGTACATGGGTAGATACTATGAGTTATGTACATTTTTGATAACAAGCAGATGGGCAACTGGTCCGCTAGTCCCAGTAGGTTTGATAATGTCATTCCACCAAAGGGCTTTTACCTTAAGGTTATGTAATGACACAAAGACGCTTTTCAGTGTATTTATTTGTAAATGAAGGAAAAGCCTCAAAGCACTCTAAATCTAACGATTTATAAAGCTATATTTGATCAATAAGATCTACTCTTCATCATTGGCAAAAACCTTCCATTCACATATAAATGTCCCAAAAAAAATCACACCCATAAAGATTTTGAGTATTTACACTGTTTGAATTGTAACGAGCCAGCTTCTTAGCCACAAACAACATCCCCCGGACCAACGGTGACCAGCGTTTTGCACTGCTGCTTTGAATATTTGCACTCTTTGAATTGAACACTTTATGGGTATGATATTTTTGGGACTTTTACACATGAATGGGAGGTTTTTGCCAGTGTTGAAGGGTAGATCTTATTGGTCAAATATAGCTCTATAAAGCTCTTTGAGGCTTTTCCTTCCTGTTTTTGAGATTTAAATCTCTTTTCTTGAAGTGCAACATAACATTTGCACCTGTGTTTACAAAGGCGCACTATAGGTGCGTTAGTGTTTTTAATGCGCGTTAAACACTAACTCGCGTCAAACAGTAACGTGCCTATAGGAATGTATTGGCGGGTTAGCGTTTAATGTACCTTAACTTTAAAGGTGCGTTAAAAATGCTAACACGCTTTAGTAAACATACCCCTTGGATTGTAGTTGATTTTGTGATTCCAAACGCTAATTTTGATTTTGTAGTTTATTTGTACATATACGTATATTTATGTATTTATCTATAATTGTTTATCAAATGTTTTATGTTATACTAATTAATGTGGACTTTTTAACAGTCAATTGGTTTAACTTATATTTACAATATGCTCATGTTTATATGCAATGTATATGTTTTTATTTCTGTTTTTATTTGTTTATTAGTATAAGCAGCCCTGCTGGGCGAAACATGGCTATGTTCAGCGCCCTTTTTCCCACTCTGTATTAAAAAAAGGCTTTTAGCTCACCTTTCATCATGTCTGCTTCTTCATCTTCCATTTTTGATAACAACCAGTCACTGACATTTAACCCAGCCCTAGGGCTGGTGTAAGTGATTGTACCTTAAATTTCTCCCTAAATTGCACTCAAAATCCCCTCTGAATGCATCTATATCCAAGTCACATAAAAATATGTGTGCTTGTCACCATGCATACTTTTACATGGGTGGGGGTAATTTTATTTGTGGCATGTTATACGCATATAGGACCACATTCAGTAAATAGCACCAAATTTGGGTGCCAGAAAAAAAATTGGCACCCAGGATTATTCTATAAAGCGATGAGTGCCCTCTATAAAATAGTGTGTAGAGCCAATTACATGTCCAGATTTTGTCACCAGGGCTTATGCCTGCTGAAACCAGATGTGATTCCTGGCACCCAATTTTGGCACCCATCCAAGGTATTCTATAATGCTGCATGCAGATTTCCAGAACGCCCCTGACCCTCCCATTACCATTCCTCCTTTTGGGTTGTGCACTATAGAATAGTGCATAGCAAAATGAGTGTGCAAATCCAATTTGGTGCCAGGAATTAACATCAATTAACATCAAAAATTGATGTTAATTGATCAATTAACATCACCACTGCCCAATTATTACTGTTAATTGGCAAATTTAGGTGCCCTTTTCAGCCAGCCACATCACTGAGGTCTTTTTAAAGACCAGTCTGTAATGTCACAAGGTCAAAATACAACACATTAAGGATTTTGCTCATTCGTTTATTCATAAGATTCCTGATGCAGGCCTTTTGGCTGAAACACAGGTCCTATGTCGAGTCCTTGTTAAATGACATTTGTTCAAATCACTTCACTTCTTAAAATTGATTCTACTTGGGTAGAGCAATTTTTAAAAGCTTTTTTTGTAGAATACTTGTTTGTACCCATGCAAAATCACTATTTAAAATAAAGTTCATTGGGAGGAAAACACTATTTGAAATAATGTTCCTTGGGAATGTGGTCAAAATATGCACACTGAAAAGAGGTGGGGCAAGGTTGGGTAAAACATGCATGAGGATTTCATTTTGAGGTCTCCTAGAGTACTTGCACTCCATATCTTCCCAGATGTTCAAAGGGAAATTTCTTGGAGGTGAGCAGAGTGTTTGCTTCAAAACGTTGTTGAAGACTCATGGGCCTGTATGTATTATGCATAATATACAAATTGTTCCAGATATCATCATTTAGTAGGAAAATACAAACACGATACATAATACTCCACCTCTGCAATTTATTAGTACAAGCTAAGGGCTTCTTTTATCAAGCTGCTCTAGCGGATCCCGGTGCGGTAATGCCGACAAAGCCCATTCGCTTTGAATGGGATCTGTCGGCATTGCCACGCAGGAACTGCTAGCACAAAGGCAAAATCTAAGGCAAAAATAAGTTGCAAAGATGTGTAAAGTAAAAAATTCTCAAAATAAAGATTGCAAGACTGGCAATATCCTTAGATCTGGCTTAAGACAAATAGTCAGTTTTCTGTATCCATGGCACTAAAACAAATTAGAAGTGCATTATCGGCCTTTCTGATACTGACTCATTAATGCATGCATGGCATTCCATTTCCTTAGCCATTGAATCCCCTCCTACAATGCCACCAGCATGTCGGTGTATGAATGGCGGAATGTGCTACATTGCTGAAGATGACCTCCCAAAATGCAAGTAAGTCATTCTGCTCCAGTACCTCCTTGGGACTGTGGGTTTCCAGAGGGGCAATATTCAGAGCAATGACAAACACAAAAAGGGTAAGTGGCTTATCTGTGTATCTTTCTGCCCAATATTCTGCTGCCCTGTCTGTTTAGAGGGGGAACTGTGAATATTAGGTCCTGAACTTAAAGGGATAACTTAGCATTTTAAGTTAGGACAGCTATTTGTGAAGTCCTTTTAAACAGTTAAATTTATCTGGCAAGAAGTTGAATATTGGTGTTGTTTAAGCTCCTCCAAAATCTAAATGGATAAACTTTGGCCAAACATCAAGTTATCCAGCCAATTTTTATCCATTAGCCAATATTAATTAAAAAAAACAAACTAACCCCACTGTTTACTAAGCCATGCTAGCGTCTGCTGCGCGCAATGCCCTGCGGCAGCTGCTAGCGCAGCTTAGTAAACAGGGGAGGAGTAAGGAAAAACATTAACAAAAACAAAATGCTTATGTTGTTTTATATTAGTTTATAAGCTATGGTATGTTTTAGAGGTGCATGAAACTGGGGCTTTCTGCTTCTGTGGTAACATTTTGAAAATTATCTACCACCATGAATTAAGTTGCTGTAAAATGTTTCTTGTTCTGTTTGTTTGTTTTCGGAAAACTGGTGAAATTTTTTTGTAAAGGTCAATTGTTTTTGTTGCAAACATTTCAGAACTGTTAAATTTCACCATTTTCTGACTTTTCTGCCATTCAAATTCATAATAAACATTTCTACAAATTTTTGAATTTTGTTTAAAAATATGCTTGTAAATGGACATTTTATTTGTTTTCTCCTCCCTTAATTTTCATTCACAACTTCATCTCCTAGGCGAGGGTGTAAAGAGGTAGAAAAAGCCTGAGAAAGATACTGCCCATCTGACTACCAGTGTATTTTCATTTTGAGGGAAATGACAGTGAGATGATTTGTATATTTAGGAGGTAATTCTAGAACGGGGCTGCCCACTTTTAGGTGCCAGAAAGTTCCATATTTGGGGCCTATTCTATAAAGAAAAGTAAACACCTACTTTCCTTTATTGATTACTAGTATAGCAGAGCAAATATGAGCATACACTTTAGACATTACCGCTTGCACCAGCCTAGAACGCAACAAACGAGCCCTTTTACTAAGGTGCAGTAAAAGAGCACTACTGCAGGATGCACTGAGGTGTCCTTTGGTAGTGTTCTGTTTAATGCACGCTAATTCTGTGCTGGAAAATATTTTTTGTTTTCCAGCACAAGAGGCGTGTCTGGGGGCGGACAGTAGACGTGCCCTGTGCTAATTGGGTAGCACGGGTACATTGCCGCACACTGCTTGATTAGCGTGGGAGCCCTTTCCGCCTAGTAAATAGGTGGAAGTAAGAGCTCCCGTGATAACGGCCATGTGCTAATTAGGAAATAAACACATGGCCATTACAGGACAAAATACAAATGCAGTCATTTTACCACCATGCTAAAAGTGGCCGCAGCACACGGTAAACCCACATGCTATAAACAGTGCCGGCCACTTTTTAGTGTGGAATAGTAAAAGGGCCCTGTAGAGCTGGAGCAAATGCTCATGCCTAGAATGCATCAAAATTACATGTAAATTATAGTATTTTATAATTTACATGCTTAACATTGTACCCTGCACATGTTCCACCCAGACTCGTAGACACCCACCTTCAAAGTACACATCATCGAATTTAGATGCCGTGTTATAGAATAACACGTAGGTGGAATATTGGCATTTGAGTATGTGGAAGAAGTCTGGTCATTTATATGCATTCATGGCACTTAAATGTTGGAGTCCTACTTATAGAATTGCCCTCTAAGAGGGTAATTTTCAAACGATTTTGCTTGGTTAAATCCGTATGTACTCTTCTTAAGGAAGTGTTTTAAAACTGAACCCTTAGGGACCTTTTTATTAAGCTGTGGTAAAAGTGGCCCTGCACTAGCAGTAGTGGCTGTTTTTGCCACACGCCAGGGCCCCTTTTACCGCAGCGGGTAAAAAGGCCAAAAAAAGAAATGGCTGTACATTAAGTTCACACTTGCCGTGCGGCCATTTTGTGGGGAGCTATAACCGCCACGCATTGAGGAGTCAGTAATGGCTCCTGCACTAACCTGCTGGTAGCCTGGGCAGCACACGGTAAGCTCTGTGCTAGAAAATCAGGTTTGATTTTCTGTAGCACCGGAAATGGCATGTGCTGGGGGGGGGGGGGGGTGGAACTACCTCCAGCACCCACATTGGGCCAGCGGTAGTTCCGGGTTGCCATGCGGCAAGCCCGTTGCTGTGTGGCAACCATTTAGTAAAAGGGCCCCTTAGTGCAGGTTGAACTGTGTGCACTGTTTCACAACACAAATGCTTTTATTCATAGAGAAAAGTGGATGGGGTTAGGTTGAGAAAAGGAAGGTATGTGTGGGAGTTTCATTTTGAAATTCCTGTTCATACTTTAGTACTCCTGCATTCCCCTGCCAGCCACATTTTTAATGGGAAACCTTGCAGGGAGTTTCCCCTTGAAAATTAGCTATCAAGCCTTTGATACAAAATATCTACAGGGCTGCAAGATCCAGGACTATTTTGCAAATTGCCACCTTAAAACTTATAGGATTCATCTACTGATAAGGGTGAATTGTATTGTATAATAACAGATATAAGCTGTGTTTCATTTGCAGGTGCCCTTATGGTTACACTGGAAGCTATTGTGAAATAGGGTTCTCGAGTGGCGTGCCCGGAGGAACAGGTAATCTTAAAGTCTGTTAATAAAAAAATTAGGCTGTAGTACCTCTGCATGATTTTGAATATATTTATAATTCACTTTTGTCAGTCTGAAATGGTTCCCCTGTCTCTATTCTGTCCCTAACAGCGGCAGTTGCAGTCTTGCTGACTATTATCCTCATATTAATAATTGGAGCCCTGATAGCTGGAGGCTTCTTTAATTACAGACGTACTGGTTCTCTTTTACCATCGCTTCCCAAGTTTCCAAAGTAAGTTTCATACAGATAAGTAAGTATAATGGGTAACACATCCATTAACATTTTTGTGAAATCTGATGCAGCCTGATACATTTTATAAGACAGAATCATTTTTTTGTATATTTTTTGCTTGCCTTATTACAGTAACACCCAAGGTAAGGCACAATCTGTCAGATTCTATATAGCGTGCCTAGAGATCCATGCCAAAATCCAGGCAAATTCTATAACAATGTGCATAACTTAATTGGCTTAACAAGCTAATCAGCATTGACAACAGCACTTCACAAGCAATAATAAGCACTTATTGGTAAAAATTAGAATTTACACGCACAACTCGGTAAACATATTCTGTGATGAACTGCTCCTAAATTTTAAAGTGTGCAGTTCAAAAGGGGCATGACTATGGGCAAGAAAATGGGTGTTTCATGGGTGTCCTAAAATTTACTCACGTAGTTATAGAATATGGCCCAGTGCATGTAAATCTACATGCAGGAACTTACACCACATTTTTGCTGGTGTAAATGGAGGTGCATAGTTTTAGGCGCTAGGATATCAACTAAGCGCATTCTCTATACTGTGCCTAAATCTAGGTGCCACTTATAGAATACGCTTGTGTAAATGTTTACTGCACTGATTTTTTAGGTGCCTTATATAGAATCTGGTCCAATGTGTCAAAGTTACAATTCTTTAAATCAATATTTCAAGGCAACAAATAACAATTTACAGCCTCTTTTATCAAGTCGCGTTAGTGGTTCCTGTGCGGCAGTACCGAAGCAGCCCATTCATAGTGAGTGGGCTTTGTTGGCATTACCGCACTGGGAGCCGCTAGCGCAGCTTGATAAAAGAGGTTCTTAATAATTAAGAACTGTGAACTGTAATATAACAATTTTAGCATAATTTGTTTTGTTACATTTGTACCCCGTGCTTTCCCACTCATGGCAGGCTCAATGCGGCTTACATGGGGCAATGGAGGGTTAAGTGACTTGCCCAGAGTCACAAGGAGCTGCCTGTGCCTGAAGTGGGAATTGAACTCAGTTTCTCAGGACCAAAGTCCACCATCCTAACCACTAGGCCACTCCTTCACTCCACCATAATAAATCAACAACTTCAAAAACTCCATAGCAACACTAATGATGCTAAAAATAATAGCCACAATTAAATTCATTAATGTTATTAAGGCAAACCCCATAATTTCTTAGCAGATCATCTAGGTAGGGAGGCCAAGTTGGTGCCTGTTTTGAAGCTGTTTGATAAAGGCATGTAGGTGCTTATCCTGCTTATTTTCGAAGGAGAAGGCCGGCCATCTTCCGATACAAATTGGGAGATGGCCGGCCATCTCCTAAAGCTGGCCAAATCGGTATAATCGAAAGACGATTTTGGCCGGCTTCAACTGCTTTCTGTCGCAGGGCCGGCCAAAGTTAAAGGAGGTGTGTTGGCAGGGTACCAAAGGCAGGACAGGGGTGTGGTTAAGAGATGGCCGGCTTTGGCCGATAATGGAAAAAAGAAGGCCGGCTCTGACGAGCATTTGGCCGGCTTTACTTGGTCCATTTATTTTTAGGACCAAGCCTCAAAAAAGTGCCCCAAATGACCAGATCACCACCGGAGGGAATCAGGGATCACCTCCCCTTACTCCCCCAGTGGTCACCAACCCCCTCCCATCCCAAAAGAAATTTTTTATACATTTTTGTGCCAGCCTCTATGCCAGCCTCAAATGTCATACCCAGCTCCCTGACAGCACTATGCAGGTCCCTGGAGCTGTTTTTAGTGGGTACTGCAGTGCACTTCAGGCAGGTGGACCCAGGCTCATCCCCCCCTACATGTTACACTTGTGGTGGTAAATGGGAGCCCTCCAAAACCCACCAGAAAGCCACTGTACCCACATCTAGGTGCCCCCCTTCACCCGTAAGGGCTATGGTAGTGGTGCACAGTTGTGGGTAGTGAGTTTTGGAGGGGGGGTTGAGGGGCTCAGCACACAAGATAAGGGAGCTATGTACCTGCAGTGCCCCCTAGGGTGCCCGGTTGGTGTCCTGGCATGTGAGGGGGACCAGTGTACTACAAATGCTGGCTCCTCCCACGACCATATGCATTGGATTTGGCCGGGTTTGAGATGGCCGCCATTAGTTTCCATTATCGCCGGAAACCAATGACGGCCATCTCTAACGCGGGCCCAAATGTTGAGATTTGGCTGGCCTCAACCGTATTATTGAAACGAAAGATGACCAGCTATCTTGTTTCGATAATACGCTTTATAGGGCCGGCCTTAGAGAATGCCGCCCATATAGATGGCCGGCCCCGTTCGATTATGCCCCTCCATGTGTCTTTATAAAGCTGTCTCACAAAAGCTGATGAAATCGTAGCTAAAATGCAGCTGCGTACATTAAGTACATAAGTATTGCCACACTAGGACAGACCAAAGGTCCATCAAGCCCAGCATCCTGTTTCCAGCAGTGGCCAATCCAAGTCGCAAATAGCTGGCAAGATCCCAAAAAGGTTCAATACATTTTATGCTGCTTATCCCAGAAATAAAAGACTGAGCCAACACTCCGTCGAGTATAGAAAAATCGCAAAATATCCAAACAAATATGAATGTAGGTTTTTTGTATCTACAAAAGTGGAGTAAAGTCTCATATAGATAACACGAAGAGAATTATTTTCTCACTCAATCACTGAATGTATGATTCGTGTATACAATTTAATCATTGACTTAACCTCCACCAACCTTTATTATTAACTAACTTATAACATGTGTTGAGCAAACTCTCACAATCTAATCGTAATCAACAACAAAATGTGTCTAGCACTTAGCTTAGGCAGGATGGTGTACTCAAAAACCCCGACAGGTCCCCGTTTCGTACTGTCTTTATCAAGGGGGAGTCACCAATTCCGGTAGCTGCCTCAAGTGCATATGTTGTGCACCTGAATTAGGCCTCAATATTCATCTATGTGCAGGACCAGCTTAACCATTGGACCAGGTGAGGCACTGGCCCAGGGCACTGGCAGTTAATGGAGCCAAAACACCTAGCCTCATCTGGTTTGAAGGTGAAAACTTTTCTTCTCCTTCCCATCTCTCCTTCTCTTCCCTTCCCTCTCCGGGGTCCTATCTCTGTGTCCCCCCCTCCCCGTAGGTTGGCACTGCTCCTTCTCCTCACTCACTCCTCCATGGTCCTGTTGCCCATGCTAGCTCTGGTCTTGTGGTGGCTATGACCCTAAGGTAGGCCCAGTGGGGGGGGGGGGGGGGGGGGGAGGGTGGTGAGGGGGATCTTCAAGAGGAGGAGCTACTCATAGGTGGATCCAGGAGGAGTCTGCTTGCAGGGAGCTTGGGGAGTTCAGAATAGATGTATGTGGTGGTGGTTGGGGCATTGGAAGGACAAAGTTTAAAAATGATAAGGGCCTCGATATTCAGACTGCAGGAGATAGCTGGGCTGTCTCCCGCAGTCCACACTGAACCTAGATATTCAATGCCGGGCCATTTCTGGTGACCGGCATTGAATATCCATTTTAATTTTGGCTTGTTTCACCTTAACCAGCCAAGCCAATTTTCAGTGCAGGCAGATTAAATTGGAGCCAGCCAAACATGGTCGCAAAACTTAGCCAGCTCCATGATGAAAATCGTGGGATAGCCAGTTATATCACTTGATACAACCGGCCACCTTTAAGCCACTAGCTGGCAATATTCAGCACCGGATAGTTGGCTATCTGTGCTGAATATCGCTGGATAGCCGGTTAGGTGCCGTTTTGGCGGTCATTTCCCTTTATATATCGGCCGAAAGCCCCTACCCAGGAAGTTATCAGGACCTATCAGGACATAGACCAAAGTTCAGTGCACTTGATAGGTGCCAACTTTGCCTAGACTCCACCCCTGGAATGACCCAGTACTATCCAGGTAGTGTGGGGATGGGCAGTGCTGATATTCAGTGAACTTCTCCTGCCTGGTTAAGTCACTTTGAATATCTACCCCATAGAGTTTTAAGAATGTATACCCTTTTTATTGCTTAAGAAATGACTGGTTTCAATTAAACAAGCGTATCTTGATGAGAACTAATCATTCGCATTGTACTGGGGTTCACATATGGAGAGAGAGGGAGATGGAGGGGGCTAATTTTCAAAGTTTGTTGATAGGTAAACTGCTGCTTACCTGCAATTAAAAAAAAAAAAGCCTGCTGAAAATAGCTCCCTTTCGATGCAGATAGAAGCATGTACAATGGCCAGAACACAGACACTTGTGCCTATGTTCAAAAAGAGGTGAGGCTTGGTTGGGCAAGGAGAGTACTTGCAGGGATTTCATTTTGAAAGCCTTGTGCATGCTTTCTCATGGTTACACTTGTAGCTGCTTCAAAACACAATCAGTTATACATGCTCTTCCCATTGTGTACACCCCCTTGCATTTCACTTTGGAATGAAAGCAACAAAGAGTGAAAAGACCAACTTGATTTTGTATTTATTGTATAGATTTCTGGTATTAAAAATGGGGTTGTGAACTGTTCTATAATGTATTATTTTGTGCTCTTTTCTTTTCTAGCTTAAGTAGTTTCGTAAAGTCCAGTGAAAATGGCAATGGGGTGACTTTCAGGTCTGGTGCAGATGTTAGTATGGACATTGGTGTGTCTGGTTTTGGAGCTGATTCTGCAATTGACAGAGCAATGCAGATGGTGAGCTTATGTCATTCTCAAAAATCTGGGGAATATTGATTGTGTTAAAACTATAAGAGTATATATAATATTGTGCACAGTGTGTGGTTGGATTCTTAAAATGGTGCCACAGACACAGAATAATCAGATAAGTTGGCAAAGTGACAATTGAAACCCCACCCCTGATCATTCGATCCCTCCCCCCCCCCCCCCAGCAAGCAAGAGCTTCTGATACAAGCAAGAGCTCCCTATGGGCAAGCACCCCTTGTTTGGCAGCTTGACCCCTAGCAGTAAGACTGCGAGATTACCACTAAGTATTGACTGGTGCCATTTTGAACCTGGTAATCAATGGAGATTATTTCTGCCACCCACTAGACACCAAGGAGACCTCCAGTAAGAGCCAGGGGTGGGATCAGAGAGTGATGGGGCTCTTACCTATCAGGGGTTACCTGTAGGGGAGGGGATTGGGTAATTGCTGAATGGGGTTTTTGGCTGTTGGGTTGGTAGGGATCAAGGGTGAGAATGTTCTGGAATGTGAAAGTGGGGGACTGAAGGTGAAAATCTTGCTCCTGCCCCTTTATTGGCATTTAAACATACCTTGGGGCAGGTGGAAAACTGACATGGAAAAGTTTTGGTAAATTCATGTAGTCCCCTTGTAAAATGAGGAATGTGATAGGTCCACCCAAACCATGTCCCTTTGAAACCTCTGCATGGTGTGGATCCCAAAAGGTAAATAGTGACTTTCTAAAATTGCTATTTGTACAAGTAGCCAATCTACATGTGTACATGCCACTATTTACATGTGGATATGCTTCTAAAATAAGGGTCATGGAATCTTTGGATATTCAAAGAGAATCCTTAAAGGGTTATGGAATAGGAAATAATGCCCTATTAAGGCTAAAAGACAGGTAACAGAAAGTAGGAGTAAATGATCAGTTCTTCAAGGATCTGTACTGAGACCTGTGTAGTTTGGTATATTCATAAATCATCTGGAAAAAGAAGCAACAAGTAAGGTGATCAGATGTACACATGATATAAAATTATTCAAAAACATAACAGCAGAGGATTATGAGGAACTGCAGAATAACCTTGTGGGACTAAAAGACAGGTCATTTAGCAGATGAAATTTAATGTGGACAAGTGCAAAGTGATGCACATATTGATAAATAATCTCAATTATAAGTACATAATGTTAGGAATCATCACTCAAAAACAAGATCTTGGGCTCATTGGGCCCGATATTCAGACTGCAGGAGTTAGCCGGGCCAACTCCTGTGGTTGGTGTTGAGCCCAGACATTCAATACCAGACCGCTTCCGATGACCAGCATTGAATATCTAGATGTTTTTTGGGGCAGTTTCAACTTAACTGGTCAAGCCAATATTCAGTGCTGGCCAGTTTAGTTGAAACTGGCCAAAGGTAGGCCTGCTATTTGGCCGCCAAACTTAGCCAATGATGCGCTGAATATTAGCAGATAGTCTGTTATATCGTGCAATATAACCAGTTATCCACTAAGTGCCAGCTGGTAATATTCAGCAGGAGATAACCAGCGATCTCCCACTGAATATTGCCGGATAGCTAGTTAAGTGCCATTTAACTGGCTAGGAGCCGTTCCTGGCCAGTTAAATGGTTTTAAATATGGGGGGGGGGATTGTGGCTATGTTGAAATTTTCATCTAACTGTGCTATGGCTTCTAAAAAAAGCAAATAGAATATTAAGGATTATTTGAAAAGGAACAGAGAACAAAACTAAGAATATCATTAAGCCTCTGTCTAAGTTTATGGTATGACCACATCTTGAGTACTATATACAGACTGATAGTCCAGCTTTAAAATGTACAGTATATAGCAGACAGGGCTGATTCAAGGGATAGTGGCGCCCTGAGCCAATTTGCTTTGGCGACGCCCCTCCCTATCATATCGCTTCCGGTATGTAGTCCCTCCCTCCCACTGTGGGTTCAGCATCTCTCCCTCCCTTGGGCTAGCATCTTTCCCCCTCCTCTGTCCCCCTCCCCAAGGGTCTGCCACTACTCCCTCATCTCTCTCACTTCCCCGTGGTCCTGTAAAATTTGTCAGTCACAAGCGATAGTATCATGACAGGCTGCCTTCAGCCAGTGCCTGGGTCTTTCCTCTGCCGCACCCTGCCTCCTCTGATGCAATTTCCTGTGGGCAGGACACGTCAGAGGGAAGACCCAGGGCCTGTCATGCTGCTGCCACCAGCAACTGATGTAAACTTTACAGAACCAAGGGGGAGTGAGATAGGTGAATAATCCTGTCCCCCTAGAAACAAGGCAGCTAATTTGCAAACTCCAGTGTGGAAGTAAACAGAGCAAATCAGTAGTAGATACAAACAAATTTTTATTGTAGAGTTTCAACCAAATACAATGCCCAACACAGACCGTGTTTTGCCCACAAAGGGGCTGCGTAAGCGGCTATGTGGTTTATATACTAATCTTCACCACCAAAGAATTAATGTCCTTGTGAGTTTGTGGGCACGCTGCCATCTTCTGGAGAGTGTTTTGACAGTGCTGTTTTTTATTGACTATGATGCCATATTCACAAGGGCATTAATTCTTTGGTGGTGAAGATCATTATATAAACCACATAGCCCCTGACGCAGCCCCTTTATGGGTGAAACATGGCCTGTGTCGGGCATTGTATTTGGTTGAACTTCTATGATAAAGATTTGTTAGTACCTACTACTGATCTGCTCTGTTTACTTCCATAATCCTGTCCCCCCTGCCATGTCCTGAAAATTTGGTGTGAACACCACAAACATACATACACATATATATACTCACATATGACAGATGTGGTTTCATAAGCCTTGATTCTTTCCCTTCAGAGAGAAGGCTAGATTTTGCAAGGTAAAGAACTTGTTTTCTAAATATAGTCTAATTCTGTTTTTGCAGAATGAAAACTTTGCAGAAGATCCAGGAAAAAAGCCCATCACATTTGAAAACCCAATGTATGCAACCATGGTTCAAAGTGCAGCTGGTGCTGTGAACCTTGAACAACCGGCACAAGTAAGCCATGAACTGCCAGACTGTGGTTGATTTTTTTCCTCTTTTTGCCTTTCTTGATTTCCTCATTTCTTTCATGCTTCCTCTGCTTTTCACCCACTGTTATTTCCGCTCACTGCTCGCTCCCTTATCACAGCTCCCTTTGCAACAGTGCTCTCTCTCTCTCTGGAAGATGCAAAGTATGTAGAACCAATGAAATGTATGTGCTCACATCTGTTGCTTCTTGTCCTCCAGTAAGTTATTTCGAATTAAAGACTGAATATTCAGAGGGTCTTAATTCAGTATACTATTTGTAATCTGCTTAACCAGCAAGCCAGTTCAAGACGGTTAACAAGTCAACAAATATATTTGCATATTATCAGTCCCTAGATAAAACAATATAAAAACTATGACAAAAAATAACAACAAATGATATCAAATAATAAAATGAAATAATTAAAATAAAGTTCTGCTAATGACACACACCTAAAATCTAACTCCAAAAGTCAAATAACCATGTTTTAATTTTTTTTCCAAATCTTCATCTAGTCCTATTCCTGCTTTAAATCCCCTAGCAAGGAGTTCCAGGCCTAGTGCAGCCCTTTTAAAAATGCCTCAGTAAATTGGCTAGTCTATAAGGTGCTCACAAGCCTTTGACTGCCCTTCTGGAAATGTATTCAGAATTAATTGGTGGTATTACCTGCTGAATGTAGTCATAGAAGTTACATTTAGGAGGGAAACAGGGATGGACTGAGAGTGGTCTGGGCCCCCCACCTGGCCTCTGCCCGACACCCCCCCTACTGCTGCGCTGATGCCCCCCTACTGCTGGTGCTGATGCCCCCACTGCCTTGGTCCTACCTGAAGGGCCCTCATGGTCTAGTGGTCTCTGCTGGGCAGGAGGGGGAGCATGTTCTTTCCTGCCTGCTGTGCTGCCGCTATTCCCCCACCTGTCGGCGCCACCATGTTTTCAAAATGGCATCCAAGACTTCTCGCAGTAGTGTTGTGGATCTTGACAGTCTCAGCCGTCATTTTGAAAAACCAGCGGTGCCGGGCAGGGAGAATAGCGGTAGCACAACGGGCAGGAAAGAACATGTCCCCCCCACACACAGAGGCCACTAGATCACCAGTGGTGCATCTTCCACAGAGGCCACTAGATCACCAGTGGTGCATCTTCCACAGAGGCCACTAGATCACCAGTGGCGCACCTTTAAAGGTAGGAATGAGTAGGGCTATAGTATGCCCAGTTGCCCGAATGGTCAGTCCATCCCTGGAGGGAAGTCTACAAATGGTGTCTAAAGTTAGGCGCCAAAAAACAAGTGGGTGCCAAATCTGTTATAGAGGTTGATATTCAGACCGTGGGAGTTAGCCAGGTTAACTCCCGCAGTCAGCTCCAAAACCAGATATTCAGTGAAGGGCTGTTTCTGGTGTCTGGCATTGAATATCCAGTTTACTTTTGGCTGATTGGACTTTGACCAGACAAGCAGATAGTCAGTGCTGGCCGGTCAAAGTCAAACGGGCCAAAGATAGTACTGCTTTGCACGCGGCCAAATATAGCTGCTAAAGTTAAGCAGCTATACAACAAAAATCAGCGGAAAGCTGATGATATCGCCCGATACAACTGGCTAGCCACTAACTGGCAATATTCAGTGGGACGTGACGAGCTAGGATTCTATATATTGCGCCGAGATTTCCGTGTGGAAATTGAAGCATATTCCATAACAATGTGCATAAGCTAATTGGTTAACAAGCTAATCAGCACTGGTAATTGGATGTTAAAAACCAATTATCAGCAGTAATTGGCATTAATTAGAATTTATGTGCACTACTTGCTAAGTGTTCTGTAACGTGGTGAGTATAAATTCTAAGTTGCATAGTTGAAAAGGGGCGTGGTCATGGGTGTGGAATGGGTAGGCCACAGAAATATCTAAAATCTATGCGCATTGTTTTAGAATACACCCACTCTGCACTTAATTTAGGCATCGGAATTTACACCAGGTTTTACTTGGCGTAATTGGCCGCGACTAAATTTAGTCATATGGACTGGTTCTCAACATATTCTATAAAGCACATGGAAAGTTAGGCTATTTCTATAAAGTATGCCTAAATTAAGACGTACTTTATAGAATACGCTTAAGCGAATTACATTTTGGCGCCAAATATTTAGGCGTAATATATAGAATCTAATGCTAAGTGAATAAAGATACATCTGAGTATGATGCACTAGCAACACGGCTTGATAATAAGATCTTAAAGATCTGTTGTTTGGAGAAATAGGATGTAATCAGGACTAGCACAAGGATAATTGACTTGAAAATTTTTAATAAAGAAATAGATGGACTGGACAGCTCAGTGGATTGGCACAAGTATACACAGATATACAGCCTTTCACTTCTCTGTCACCATTTCATGTTTGGCTCAGTTCAGTGACAACTCAAAGCAGTTAGTGCCAGTTACCATCAGAAAGGTGCTTGATGGTCCGTGTGACAGGAATTGGTGGCTTCAATTCACTTGCCAGTGGACAAGTTCTTATGTTGCTAAAAGAAAACTTCCTAATTTGGCACCAGTTCTCACCATTGTTGATAACCTGTGCAAAAAGGCCAAGGATTTAAGAGGCATTAAAAGTTAATTGCAGCAGACCAGGGCTGAGGCATATTATCAGTGCATATTAAAGGAGTGACACTTTGATCCTGTCTATGCAGTACTTAGAGGACTTAGGAATCCAGCCCTATCATTCCAGCACCTTTTACAATCACTGAATTCACTTAACTCCCTCGCCCCCTTTTTACATAGCCATACGGTAATGCCAACACAGCCCATTCACTTTGAATAGGCTGTGTCAGCATTTCTGCACAGCGCAGCTTTGTGTGGGGGGGGGGGGGGGTAATTATTTTTGAAGCAAGATTTTAAAAAGACAATGAAATATACCTATAACATAGTGTTGACTGCACTAAATATTTTATTATAGCTATTGAAATAACACACACAGCTGTATTTCTCTGTTCTGTTAACATTAGTATTTAGAATAAGGAGGTATTTTACTAAGGTGTGCTAGCGTTTTTAGCTCGCACTAAAAATCAGCTGGCATTAAATGCTGAGATGCCCACATGAATATAATGGGCGTCTTAGCATTTAGTGCCAACTGATTTTTAGCATGAGCTAAAAACACTAGCACACCTTAGTAAAAGACCTCCCCACCTTCCTTAATGAGCAAAGACTGAATTACTTCATTATATGCATAATTTTATTTAACTGATTTTGTATTGTTAATGCTTTGATAGCTGACTAGAGCTTCATGTTTTTAGTCTAGGGAGATGGGCGAGAATTTTGATAATCCCGTCTATGTTCGTGTTATATCGCCTACACTTGCACAGTCTTCTGCTAGTACAGAAACTCCCCGGGTAAGAAGTGATCATGTTTTAAAAACTGAGAGGCCCAATATTGTAAATTTTTGTGTAGCTAGCATTGGAAGTTATCCAGATTAATCTTCCTGCTTCAGACTTCCACCCCCCACTCCCACTTCCCCACACACCCTGCTGACGGCTTAAATTTTGGCCAGAAAAAGTGTATCCGGTGATATGGATGCATCATCTAGGGTATTCCATAGATGTGGTTAGAGTTTAGCTAGATGAGTTTTATTTAACCAATTTCATATTATTTAATGCTTGGATTGCTGACTAGGGCTTCATGTGTTTACAGTCTAGGGACATGGATGAGAATTTTGAGAATCCTGTCTATGCTCGTGTGATATCAGCTACGCCTCCACAGCCTTCTGCTAGTACAGAAACTCCCCAGGTAAGAAGTGATCACATTTTGAAAATTGAGAGGCCCAATATTCATATTTTTTATGTGGCTAGCTTTGGGATTTACCCAGATACATCTTTCAAACCTTTATTTATTTATTTGTATTTGGGATTTATTAACCACCTTTATGAAGAGATTTACCTAAGAGATACCCCCATTGCTGACGGCTTAAATTATGGCCACACAAAATTTATCTGGTGATATAGAAACAAAGTTTGAGGCATTCTACAGGCATGGATAGAGTTTAGTTGGACAAGTTTGGTACCCCCAGACGCTATTCTTAAGTTATCCAGAAATCTTTATCCACGATAATAATACATGGGATCAGAACATTAGTTTGATAATACAGATAAAGTTACATGTAAACAAATTTCAAATTACAACTTGCTTTGAAGAGTAACTGAGGGTCAATATTTAGTCTGCGGTAAATGGCTTGTAAGCCACTCACAGCCATGGTCTGAGTTAACCCTAGATGTTCAATATCAGGGCATGTCCAGCCTCCGGCATTAACTATCTGGGTTAGTGCTGTTGCCTAGAAGCTAACTGCGTTCTTGCTGATATTACGACTAGTGCGTAGTTACCTTGGCGGATAAAGTTAGGACAGCCTTTGACTTGTCTTAACTTTATCCACTCACTTAACCTGTTAGCAGACTGTATATTGACACTAACTGGGTAAATTCTGGCTCTGCCAATGCTCCTCCCCCAGACTGCCTCCAACCTAGCCAGTTAGCACTTTGGCGGTTAGAGGGGATATTCAGCAGCACTGTCAAGTGAAATGCTGCTGAATATTTGGGAATGGCCAGCTCAGTGGGGTCTAACCAGGCAGGAGCTTCTCCTGCCTAGTTAAACTCTTTTGAATATTGACCTCTGAGCCTCCCCAAGCCTAAGCAGTCACCCAATGGGACCAGATCTCAGGAGATAATCCGCAGGTTGTGAGAAATCTTTATTTGATTAACTGTATCTGGTTGTTTTAAGTGGTACATAAGTGCTGCTGATCTTCTAGATAATGGTATCCAGATAAAGAGATCTAGTCAACTTTCCCATGGACCACTCTGCTGTATATGTGCACATGATGCATCCTATCAATTAAAGACAGTTAGAGATGTATCATTGTACTGCTGTGGATTTACAGCCTGCTTCACTGACACAGACTACTCAATAATTACTGTGGATTCTTTTGGATTCATATTAGGTAAATGAGACCTTTATTAGAGGTTCTAAAATCTACAATGACTAAGATATATACAATGATTAAATCTTATAACTAAAAGAAAGCTATAAGATAGATATATACATATTATATATACAACATCACTGGTCAGGAATTTCAGGCTCTTATCTCATCAGCCTGGAAGCCTGTTGCAGCGAAAGCCCGAAGTCTCCTTATTACCACGAACAAGTCTTTTCTGTGCGATGCGTCCACCCACAGATGAGCCTCAGATCTTTGCTGCAACAAGCCCCCCTTTTTATTAAGCTAAAGCTTATTTTTAGAGCCAAGGAAAATTACAGGAATGTACATGAGGATGCAGTCACATGCTCTTGGTTCAGGTAAACAAACCACTGGCCAGGTGGCTTATCTCCTGAACTTCAAGCATACCCTGCCTCCCTCCTGCACAAGCTAGCTTCAGAGATGTGCCTTATCTTCTACATTCCAACTTATTTTCACACAATCAAAGTTAAACAATCATTTTTAAACAGAATTACTTCTAATCACAAATACAGACCCCAAGTGCACTTGTTAGTCAAGGCAGATAGAGTTGAAAAGCAATCTCTAAAATCCTTTTTATTACAATCATCCAAACTATGGTGGAGATATTTTTTCCAGAGATCATATTTTGCTGCAGACATGAAATAGATTTGATTAGCAATTTGGTCCATAAAATTATATAAACTGAAGGAAGATGCAAATGCATGTAAGGAAAATACTGGAGATACTAGAAATTCCAGATAAATGCTATAACCAAATGATCTAGAGATGGGAATAACTAGTGAGGTAATTACATCTGCTGATGACACAAAGTTATTCAAAGTTGTTAAATCGCAAGAGGATTGTGAAAAATTACAAGAGGACCTTATGAGACTGAGAGACTGACCATCTAAATGGCAGATGGTGTTTAATGTGAGCAAGTGCACAGTGATGCATGTGGGAAAGAGGAACACAAATTATAGCTACGTAATGCAAGGTTCCACGTTTGGAGTCACCGACTAGGAAAGGGATCTAGGCGGCGACGTTGATGATACATTGAAACCCTCTGCTCACTGTGCTGTGGTGGCTAAGAAAGCAAATAGAATTTTAGGTATTATTAGGAAAGGAGTGGAAAACAAAAAGTGAGGACGTTATAATGCCTTTGTATCGCTCCATGGTGCGATCACACCTTGAATATTGTGTTCAATTCTGGTCGCCACATCTCAAAAAAGATATAGTGGAATTAGAAAAGGTACAGAGAAGGGCAACGAAAATGATAAAGGGGATGGGATGACTTCCCTATGAAGAAAGACTGAAGCGGCTAGGGCTCTTCAGCTTGGAGAAAAGACGACTGAAGGTAGATATGATAGAGGTCTATAAAATAATGAGTGGAGTGGAACAGTATTTCCAAAAATACTAGGACTAGGGGGCATGCAATGAAGCTATAAAGTAGTAAATTTAAAATGAATTGGAAAAAATGTTTCTTCACTCAACGTGTAATTAAACTCTGGAATTCATTGCCAGAGAATGTGATAAAGGTGGTTAGCTTATCAGGGTTTAAAAAAAGGTTTGGATGGCTTACTAAAGGATAAGGCCGTAGACCATTATTAAAATGGACTTGGGGAAAATCCACTGCTTATTTGTAGGATAAGCAGCATAAAATATATTGTACTTTTTTGGGATCTTGCCAGGTACTTGTGACCTGGATTGGCCACTGTTGGAAATAGAATACTGGGCTTGATGGACCTTCGGTCTGTCCCAGTATGGCAACACTTATATACTTATGTAACACTCTCTTCTCCTGAGTATTGAGATAAACTCCCAAATATTCCAGGTTCTGAGCGAGTTCCAATTTGATCTGGTTGAAGTTGCTCACCCAGCTGAGTGACTGTAACAGTTCAACTACCTTGGATGCTGCCTGCACACTTTCCTGCCAAGAAGAGGCTCTGAGCAACCAATCATCCATATGTATATGGAATCTCCTTCACAATACAGAAAGACCACCACCTCCACCACCAGGGCTTTTGAAACTGTCCTGGGAGCCATGGAAAGTACAAATGAGATCACCTGAAACTGATAGGGACTGACCAGGACCACAAACTTCAGATACCTTTGATGAGGAAACCAATTTGGAATGTGGAAAAAGGCTCCTTGAGATCTAGAGCTTACAAAAATTTGCCTGGATGAATAGAATCCATCACTGATCGAAGGGTTTCCCTTCTGAAATGGGAGACTCTCAGGAAATTATTGATCATCCTGAGGTCCAGAATTGGTCAAAATATGCCTTCTTTCTTGGACATGAGGAAGTAGATGTGGAGGGGCATAATCGAACGCGAACGCCTATCTCCATGGGCGTCTATGTCCGAAAACGGGTACGTGAAGAGGCGGGACAGACCGTATTATGGAAAAAATGGACGTTTTTGAGCTGGGTGCTTGTTTTTTTAGCGATAATGGAAACTAAAAATGCCCAGCTCAAAAACGTCCTAATCCAAGCCATTTGGTCATGGGAGGGGCCAGGATTCGTAGTACACTGGCCCCCCTGATATGCCAGGACACCAACTGGGCACCCTAGAGGTCAGTGTGGTGGACTTCAGAAAAAGCTCCCACATGCATAGCTCCCTTATCACGGGTGTTGATCCCCGAACCCCCTCCCCCAAAACCCACTACCCACAAATGTACAACACTACCATAGCTCTTAGGGGTGAAGGGGGCACCTACATGTGGGTACAGTGGGTTTTGGAGGCCTCCCATTTACCAGCACAAGTGTTACAGGTAGGGGGTAGGGGGGATGGGCCTGGGTCCACCTGGCTGAAGTGCACTGCGGTACCCACTAAAAGTGCTCCAGGGACCTGCATACACACCGGCCTCTAGGACTTGTTGCTGCTATATAACATTGGCACACCACTTGACACCTGAAGACTAATCTCTCCGAAAATGTCCTTTATTGGAATAAGCACGCTTACTCACAGTTAACTGCAGATCAGAGGTTGTGCCCCACTGGCAATGAGTCTCCCTGGTACTGAGATTAGCAGTAGGTCAGAGCTGGCAGAATGCTGTACAATGCCCTCTTTCAGTCACATTCAAGGGAAGAACTAAGTTCTGTAACGTGGCTAACATGTGAAAGGGATCTAAAACTGGCTTACAAAAATGGCCACTACCTCATGGACTACCGGAAACAAAACAGGGCACACTCTGACCCAGTAAGCAGGGGGAAAAGCACCATGGGAGTAGAGCCTACCAACTACCAACATCGTGAGCATTTGCCACAAGCTAGTGGAATCACGGAGCCCAATACCCTACACCCACATAACAGAAAAGGTGTCACACTCACCCAAGAGCCACATCAGAACCAGGGAAAGGCTGTCACAGGATCGAACACATTCTGCTGTCATGGAGGTGGGTACGGCATTTGAGGCTGGCATAGAGGCTGGAAAAAAAGTTTTTAAAGTGGGGTTTTTTTGGTGGGAGGGGGTTAGTGACCACTGGGGGAGTCCGTGGAGGTTATCCCCGATTCCCTCCAGTGGTCATCTGGTCAGTTGGGGCACTTTTTTGGGATCTGTTCGTGAAAAAAAAGGGTTCACAAAAAGTGACCCAAAATCGCGGTAAAAACGCCTTTTTTTTGATTATCAGCTAAAGACGCCCATCTCTCCTCGGCTGATAACCACGCCCCATTTCCGCCTTCACCACGCCTCTGACTCGCCCCCGTCAAATTTACCCGTTTCCGCGATGGATTGCAGCTGGAAACACCCAAAATCGGCTTTCGATTATACCGATTTGGGCGCCCACGGGAGAAAGACGCCCATCTCCCGATTTGGGTCGCAATATAGGCGTTTTTCTCTTTCGATTATAAGCAGGATAGTATTTCCTTCCCTCAATCTTCTCCTGGAGCAAAAGTTACCAGCATTGGCTAGTTTGAGGAGGCTTCTGTTGCCTGTTTTGTTTTTTTTTGCTTAATGACTACAAGGAGACTCCAGAAAGAAATCTGCAATGAGGTGGGAAAATTCCAGTTTGTGGCCTTCTTTGATGATATCTAAGACCCACTGGTCAGACATTATTCTGATCCATTCCTCAAAAAGTTGGACAAATATTCTCTAACCATTTCCCCTAGGGTATGGACCTGGATCCCATCATTGATTAGAACGAGAGGCATTGGGCAAGTGAGATGCCTGATATCTACTTTTCTTGTCTCCACACAAAAAAATGCTGTCTTGACTGGTAACAGTTTCTTTGATAGTAGCACCTTGGCCTATAGGATGACTAGATGATGCACAAGTTCCCCTGGCTCATCACTACCTACTATCCTATCCTCTTTTGAATTGCCCAAAGAGCAGGAGGATCAATATTTGGACAGCTGCACTGGATATTGTATCATCCAGTTTCTTGCCTGACTTCCTGTTGCCCTCCCTCTCCCCCCGCACTTATATTTAAATTTGGGTATTCTGTTGCAATTGGATTGTCTCAGCTGGCAGTGGTACCTGAGCCAGGGATTATAACTTGGGAAGTGAACTGTATATGATTGTGCCAGGGAGGCCCCTATAAATAGCATTGGTTAGTTGAAGGGCTAGATGAATCCTGATACGCCACATGGCACAAGATATGTTTGCTGTGTCTGTGGCTGGGCACCTTTGCTGAGCAGTGGAGAAATCTTGGAGATTAGCAGAGACGACAGCCTTACTGGTCCCATGATGGGCTGATGGGGCAAAATGATTTCTCATGTGTGCTTATTGACTCAGGTACTGTTTGCAACTTTTGAATCATTGTATTGTGGAGGTGTTATACAGTTTGGACTCAATTCTGTAAATGGCACCCAAATTTGGGCACCAAACAAATGCACACTAAACGCTATTCTAGAAATAGCACTCCAGTTAGGTGCTGTTTATAGAATAGCGCTTAGCACTGGGATCTGCATACAATTTTGGATGCAAGGATTTACACCAACTGAACCCTGGTGTAAATCTCCACACCTAAATTAGGCATGGATCCCCCAAATTCTATAACATTGCATGCAAATTCTTGAAATGCCCCTGATCCGCCAATGCCCCTCCCATGGCCACACCTCCTTTCCAGATCCATGCAGAAAAATTTACATGTGCATCTGTATAGAATAGTGACTATAGTGATGCACAGATAAATTCCAATTATTGCCAATTAGAGCCAATATTTGATTGTTAGTGCCTAATTATTGGTGCTAATTGGATCATTAAGCAATTAAATTATGTGAACAATTTGGGCGCACTCCCAAATTTGTTGAGGCGACTGTTAGCCACTGACACCATGTGTGCAGCATTGAATTATTGGCCCACCAGATCCTCTGTTTGTTGGTGCAGTGGAGAGGGGAGGGGGATTTTCCCGGGCCAGAGTGAGCGCAGCTTGGATGAGAAGTATCAACTGCTTATAAAGATATTGCTTTGTATCTTTCAGGAAACAAGGTGGAGTTTCCTTAAAAGAAAACTGAAACAAAGTACTAACTTTGAAAACCCAGTATATGGAGAGGTAATTATTAAATGGTTGCGATGTGTTCAATGAATACAAAATGTAACTCTCATTTTCCCCTCTTCCTGGCATGCTTTTACAGAGTTTTGTGTCACCCACAGCCAGCATAGGTTTCCCACAGATCAATTCTACAACAGTGAAAATTAAAATTGTGAAAAGGAACTGTGCAGGTTCTGAGCACTGAGGTAGCCTTGCCCCTTCCTCCGATTATGTGGCATGCATACTTTTCACACCATGAAAGTATGAACATATTTCCCTTTTTTGAAAATTAGACTAGGAAACATACCCACACACATTTATCCATACAAATTTTAATAAATATATTTTTTCTGAGTTTAAAACTATATAGATAGTATGGTGTCAATATTCAAAGTGATTTAAAGGGTCGGGAGAGCTTCCTTCCTGTTTAACTTGCTTGTGCTTACCTAGCCACCAGTATTCAGCAGAACTTAACTGGACAGTGCCACTGAATATTGATACTCATTGACCATGTTCCAAGTGGGTAGGTCAGGGGTGTTAGAGGGAGTGGGCCCAGGGAAGAGCTGGGAGTTATGCAGGTGTCAACAATATTCAGTACCAGCACCTACATGGCTACCTAGGCATGTAGGACCCATAAAAAGTAGTCCTAGCTTTGCCTGGTTAGCTCTGCACTGAATATCAGCTGGCACCAACATAATTTCCAGTACTAACCAGCATATAGGTCAATGTCCTCCCCTCCTTTTCATTCCCGCCCTCCCAGCAAGTTCTTGTCACCCTTCCCACCCCCCAACAAATAAACACACCCCTTCTCACTACCCTGATAAATAAACACCCACCTTCCATCTTCCACAACTAAAGAGTTCCCAACAAGTAAAGACCTCCTTCCCACCCATTCCAGTCAGAATTGCCCTGGTGATCCAGCAGGGCAATGGGCGTAGGAGCAAATCCAACTTACCTCTGCCCCTAGCATCTCTGTGGTAAAAATGGCTGCCATGACCTCTAGCATTAGTCTAACTAGAGGTCACAGCAGCCATTTTCACCATGGAGCTACTAGGGGCAGGAGTGAGTGGGGGCTACTCCTTCTCCCATTACCCCACTGGACTACCAGGGAGTTCAGGTAGGGGCCTATTCTGAGTGGGAGTTGATGGGGTTCTTTACTCATCAGTGGAATGGGAGAGGGATTTTACTTGGTGGTGGTGGGAGGGGGGGGGGGGGGGACATGGACACAGGACTTATGGCCAGGACCACTTAAGGGCTGTTGGCCTGCACAATCTGATCAATCAATATTCAATGGTGGCGCCTAGACACTCCTGACCACTGCTGACTGAAATTTGACAGGTATGAATTTAAAAGTAGGTGTATAAGTGCAAACCCTTCTCCTGCCTTGCCCCTGATAGGTGGGTAAATTTATGCATGCTTTCTGTAGGTACTATATATAAATGGGTTTTTTTAACTCTATTTTTATTATTTTTCAAACATGAATTGGAATGGGGTTTCTATGTATGAATTTTGCCAAAATATCAAGTGCATAATTTTATAAAAGATGATTTCCATGGATAAAGCACTTCCTTGTCCTCGGAAATGACTGAAACTTAGCGTCCCTATTTGAGCAACACTCTTTGAGTTCTGATGCTTCAGCAGCTCCTCACCTATGGACAGTAGTCTCTCCTCTGCACTGGCTAGCTTCTTTACCAGTTCATCGTGAGGAATGTCATAGGCCAGGGCTTCCAAAACCTGTCCTGGGGGGATGGCCATAAGCGGGGCGTGGACATTTCTAAAATCTATACGCATTATTGTATAATACACCTGATCTGCACCTAATTTAGGCATCAGGATTTACACCAAGTAAAACCTGGCCTAAATGGATGTGATCAAATTTAGTCACATGGCCAGCCGCTCAGCGTATTTTGTATTCCGCGTGGAAATTTAAGTCTATTGTATAAAATTTAGGTGTACTTTAGAGAATATGCCTAGTCATAATTTTTTCAGGCGCCATATACAGAACCTAGTCCTAAGCGCCATTCTATAAAGGGCATGTGCTCTTTATAGAATCATGTGTAGCACTGATTTCTGCATCTAACACTGAGCGCCAGACTGATGCCTGCTGAAACTAGGTGTAAATGCTGGTGCCCAAGTTAGGCGCACTGAGGCAGGTATTCTATAACTAGGTGTGTAACTTTTCAGAATGCCCCAATACACCCATGCCTCTCCCATGGTCATGCCCCCCTTTTGGGTTACACACTATTGGGCTCATTTTCAAAAGAGAACGACACCCATCTTTCGACATAAATCGGAAGATGGGTGTCCTTCACACAGGGTTGTCCAATTCGGTATAATCGAAAGCCGATTTTGGATGTCCTCAGCTGCTTTCCGTCACAGGGATGGCCAAAGTTCAAGGGGATGTATTGGAGGCGTAGCGATGGCAGGACTTGGGCGTGCCTAACACTAGGATGTCCTCGACCCATAATCGAAAGAAACAAGGATGTTCCTGACAAACACTTGGATGGCTTTACCTGGTCGTGTTTTTCTTACGACCAAGGCACAAAAAGGTGCCCGAAATGACCAGATGACCACCAGATAGAATCAGGGATGACCTCCTCTTATTCCCCCAGTGGTCACTAACCCCCTCCCACCCTCAAAGAACATCTTTAAAAATATTGATTGCCAGCTTCTATGCCAGCCTCAGATGTCATACTCAGGTCCATCACAGCAGTATGCAGGTACCTGGAGCAGCTTTAGTGCACTTCAAGCAGGTGGACACAGGCCCATCCCCCCTTACCTGTTATGTTTGTGGATGAAACAGCAAGCCCTCCAAAACCCACCACAAACCCACTATACCCACATCTAGGTGCCCCCCTTCACCCGTAAGGGCTATTGTAGTGGTGAACAGTTGTGGGTAGTGGGGTTTTTTTTGGGGGGGGGGGGTTGGGGGGCTCAGCACACAAGATAAGGGAGCTATGTACCTGGGAGCATTTTATGAAGTCCACTGCAGTGCCCCCTAGGGTACCCGGTTGGTGTCCTGGCATGTCAGGGGGACCAGAGCACTACAAATGCTGGCTCCTTCCATGACCAAATGGCTTGCATTTGGTCATTTCTGAGATGGATGTCCTTGGTTTCCATTATCGCCAAAAATCATAAACGACCAAGTCTAGGGATGACCATCTCTAGGGATGACCAAATTTCAGGATTTGGGCGTCCCTGACCATATTATCGAAATGAAAGACGGACATCCATCTTGTTTCGAAAATATGGGTTTCCCCGCTCCTGGATGGGGACGTTTTGCAAAGATGTCCAAATCGAAACGAGGACGTCCCTTTCAATTATGCCCCTCTATGGGAGTTAGATGCCCTGCCTTATAGAATAGCATGCAGCCAGATGACACACAAATTCTAATGAGTGCCAATTAACATCAATAATTGGTTGTTGACACCCAGTTATAGATAGTTAAGAGATTGCTAACCATCTTGGCAGTGTGCCCAAATTTGGGTTCACAGCTTTGGGCATCATATCCAAGGGGGCATATATATGGGTGGAGCACGGATGGGACATAGGCAAGTCACCTACTTATGTGGATACCTTGTAGAGTACTGTATATTGTGAATACTGCATGGAACACTTAAATGCGCCAACATGTAACAGCCATTGACCTGATGTAAGTGAGTGCACTTAAATGTAGGTGCATTGATACTGACTTTCAATAGTAGTTGTAGAATTGGCACTCAATGCATGGCATTGAGGCATCAAGTTATAGAATTGTCCACTATCATATGAGATTAAGAGCAAGCTTTTAATTGCATGTATTGACTTATACAAAAAAGAAGGAGAAATGTGTTTTAAAAGACCTTAGAAATACTATGGTTATTTATATTTCAATACTATTTAGATGGAAAAGGAACAGGAGCAACAAGGAGTTAGCGAGGAAACAACTTCATCTTCTTTACACAAAAAGAACCAACCGCCCACCTTCACACCCTCTGAAGACACATTTACAGACACCGCCAATCTTGTCAAGGAAGATTTTGTAGTATAACTAGTTCATCCATTAGGGAATAAATATCCACCCTCATTTGCACATTCTTTATATAAAGAGGCAATGCTTTATGAAAATGCGTTTTTTCTAGCCTACAGCAGAAGAAGCCTGCTGAAAAAAATGCCTTGGGGGTTTTGTAAGTATGCCAATTCGTATTTTTATGAATAATTATCATGATGTACTATTCTGTATATCTTTGCACTGATGTGGTCCGAAAATAATGTTAAAAATATAATGTATTTTTGTAAATTTTTAAAAATTATCTCATTAATGTTGCTAATAGAGATATGTCTGAAATTGGTTGTGGCATTTTTTGGGAAACACTAAATACTGATTACAGTGGAAATTCAGGTTACATAGAGAGAGAGTATTCATGCGCAGAACCTGTTTAACACCACCCCTTATGGAGGTATTAGGTAGTTCTACTCCTTTAACACTATCCTTGCCTCCATTTTTGCACACTCATGCACATGTGTGCATGCTCCTTTTGATTATCATGAGCAGTGACATGATGAATCAGTCATCTGGTTATTCTTGAGCAAATTATAGCTATGTACGTAACTGATGGCTTTCCTTTAATTCCATCTCTAGGGAATGTAGAATAGACACTACAGTTGGACAGGCCTACTTTCAAATTAAGAGCGTACACATTTAAAGGGAGACATTTTCAATGTGGGCTACTTTAACACAAATCATGCTATTTGAGCATAGGGTCCCATTTTATCTTAATAACACAACTTGTAAAATAACCCCACTTAATGGTATTCCACGTTGATAATTCTCTCCCCTAATAACATGTTATTTAGCTTTTGGCAGGGAAATAAACAAATCTTTTGAAAAAAAAAACCCCAAAAAGTTGGACTGCAATTTTTCTGCCTCTTGTATGTTATGCAATGTGAAAAAAAAATACCAGATAGGAAGATGCAATGACTTCTTTGCCCTTGGAAATGACTTTGAAAATTAGCCTTCATTAGTTAGGTAAACTTGTTTCAAAATACAAATTTACATTTTCTTGAAAAACACCACACTTAGAAAAGGTAAGATCCTGTAACGTGAAATAATTCCATGTACTTCTAGTCTGGGTTATTTTGGATTCATCTGCACCATTTTTTAAAATACAGCTGGCTTTGGGGTTCCCCCTCAAAACTAGCCATTTTCTCAGTGTAAAATATTACTCGTAGCTAGCTCTTTTACATTTTTGGGTTACCCACAAGGAGCAGAGATTTCCCCCAAATCTTTCAGCAACAATACAGATAAAAATGGTGAAAAGAAACTACCCAAATACTAAGCACTCTTGTCCTTGGCCCCCTGTCACAATTACTTGGCATGCATACTTTCACACCATGGAATTTGCTGGAGTTTGTTAGTCAAAATATGTATGCAATAAAAATGTTTGCACACACACCAAATCATGAATTAATATTAATCTATAAACATGTACAGTGGCATTGTCAATTTCCTTACTATACAAATGTGTGAAGAAAGCATTGATGAGATACTGAGTATTCACAAGCGCCTTTCTCATAAAGTCGTGATTGTAAAAGTCAGGCTTACTGAATTACAGAATGAAGGCATAGAATCTTGAAGAATGTTTGCATGCTGCGCTCTCTGTCCTCTCCAGATATAATAAAAGAGAACGGATGTATTAATCAAAGCCAACAAACACTGTGCCAGCATAAACTTCTCGTATTACAGAATTTCTTTACAATTTCTTCCAGTTCAAAATTTCTCTTGGCAGTCAGCTTCAACTAACTTATATTTACTACCAACCTGTAATGTTTCACAATCAAAGCATTCTGACCATTATTGGAGTCTGCTCCAAAAGCCATCTGCACACTTGCTAGTGGTAGATAGGGTTTTGTTTTGTTTTTTAAACCCTTTCTTTTCCTTTAAAGAAAATGCAAAATTGACCAGTTATTAATTTTATCTAATTCTTGAAAATGTAATTGTGATTGTCTATTTATTTCCTGAAACAAATATTTAAAGTAAGGGAAGAAATGTCATTTGCCAGGTTATTTTCTTACCTTTCTTTTTTTATCATCTTTCTATTCATTTCTGTGATATGCCATGACCATTTCAGAAACATCTGTGCATCAGTGCAGCAGCCTGCAGGAGAAACTTATCAGTTGATTTAGAGGCCCTGTATGCAGACTGTGCTGAATTGGTAATAAATTAGATTTGTGCTACTGATTATTTTATACCAGAGTTGACAAAATATATGTTATTTTTACCTTACAGCTTGTTATAATTGTTGGGAGAAGTACTTTTGATTAGAATAGACAACAGGAAAATGATGCTGCTGAATAAATCTAATAAAGGTGTTATTTTATCATATTTTTCCTGACTAATTTGTTTTCAGATGTTCATATTTTTTAAAATTTTATTTATTTATAAATTTACATCTATAAGTCAAGGATTTACACTTGTACAGAAAAGTGTTATTTATTTTTTGTTACATTTGTACCCTGCGCTTTCCCACTCATGGCAGGCTCAATGTGGTGGGCAATGGAGGGTTAAGTGACTTGCCCAGAGTTACAAGGAGCTGCCTGTGCTGGGAATTGAACTCAGTTCCCCAGGCCCAAAGTCCACCACCCTAACCACTAGGCCACCCCTCCACTTGTAAAGAATATTACATAGTATTATACACACTACCTAAACACTCAAGTCCACATTATTGAAATCCAAGATTAGATGAAAAAATGAGGAATATAAAGCAAAACTATAAGGTAAAATTGCACCTAAGAAAGAGCTGGTAATTAAGTGATTCTAATTAACCTCCTAAAGATCTTTTAGACACGACAAAAGATGATAGATGAGAGGGTTCCATAAAAACATATTTAACTGCATTCAGTGGCATACCAAGAAGGTGGGGGCGGTCCACCCCGGGTGCACGCCACTGGGGGAGGGGGGGGTGCCGTGCGCCTGTTAGCTCCGAGTCTGCTCATTCCCTTCCTGCTGTTCCCTCTGCGCGGAACAGGTTACTTCCTGTTCTGGGGCAGAGGGAGCAGCTGGGAGGGAACGAGCGGACTCGGAGCTAACAGGCGCGCGGCACCCCCCCAGCAGGTAAAAATGCACCCAGGGGGTGTAATTTCACCGGGGGGGGGGGGTCGCGCTGCACCCGGGGGGTGTAGTTTTGCCAGGGTGGTGGCCGCGCTGCACCCGGGGGGGGGTGCATTGGCAATCCGCCCCGGGTGTCAGCCAGGCTAGGAACGCCACTGACTGCATTATATCTTATTATGCATTGACAAGGAAATCTAGATGTTCATATATATCTGTTGGTATTTATATCCCACATTTGCCAAAATAGTTTCAGTTCAGTATGGAGTATATATTAATATATTAAAATGCATAGTAGCTAAATAAAATTCACTTTCATGGGCACTTAGAAAATAACTACGGTATGGTAAATAAAAGAGTACAATTAACACCTTGCTGACAATACTTATGAATAACTTTAAGAACACTGTTCTTTAATGTTTCTGAAAAAAAATATTCATTAAGGGGCCCTTTTACTAAGATGCACTGAAAAATGGCCTGCGTTGGTGTAGGCGTGTGTATTGGATGTGCGCAGGTCCATTTTTCAGCGCGCCTAAAAAAAAGGCCTTTTTTGCCAAAAATGGACGTGCGGCAAAATAAAAATCAACACACATCCATTTTGGGCCTGAGACCTTACCGCCACCCATTGACTTAGCGATAAGGTCTCACGCTTTAACTAGGCGGTAATCATCAGCGCACATACACTGCGGATTACCGCCCTGTTAGAGTGATGCAGTAGAAAATAGAAATTACTTTCTGCCGTGTGTTTTGATGCATGTCAAAATTAGAATTACCGCCTACGCATCTTAATAAAGGGGCCCCTTAGGGATTAATACATAGCAAGAAACCATAAGATGGTATTCTACAGGTTCTAGCAAATACTACTTTTCAAAAGAAGTGCCTGAAAGAATATTTAAGAACTAGATTAGTGTATACTTACTGTAGAATCTTAATAAGTATTAACTCATTTTGAGATTTTATGAACCTCCATCATTTCACAATGGAAGACCTGCCAACATTTAGCAAACTTAGGGATCCTTTTACTAAGCTGTGGGAAAAAGGACCCTGAGGTAATGGCAGGGGCCATTTTTCCTGAACGCCAGAGCCCTTTTTGCTGTAGCGGGTAAAATGCTCCCCCCCCCCCCCAAAAAAAAAAGACCATGCGGCCATGTGGCAGGGAGCACTTACCGCCACCCATTGAGGTGGTGGTCTCCCACGGTTACCCGGCAGTAACTGGGAAGTGCGCAATGATGCCTGATTACTGCTGGGTTAGCGCTGTGATGTAAAATAAATTTTATGGCGTGATGGAAATAGCGCTTGCTGGAGCCACAACTAGTGTCGGTGGCAACGTTGGACTGGCAGTAGTTCCAGGATAGCATACAGAAAGCCCATATTTGGCTCTTATCGCTGCTTTATAAAAAGGGCCCTTTGGGGTCTGTTTTACTAAAACAAGTTGGGGTCAATATTCAACATGATTTCACCAACCAGAAATAGCTCCTGGCTAGTTAAATTGCTTATTTGGGGCTAACTGGTCATATTCAGTGGCACTTAACTTAGTGCCTCTGAAAATGTCCAGTTAGTGCCCAACACAATACCAGCTATTTTGGGGGTGTTCCAAGGGCGGAGTCAGCACTTAGGGCCCCTTTTACCAAGCAGCAGTAAAAGGGATCCTGTGGTGGTGTCAGTGCATGGGTTTGCCATGCACCAGGGCCACCCTTTTACCACCACCCAGAAAAAGGAAATTCCAGGCAGGGGACAGAAATGGACAGGTGGTAAGTGAAACACTTTCTGCATGGCCATTTCCCCGGGGGAGTCCTTACCTGGATCAAGCGACCCTCAGGGGGAGGAATGCTGGCTTCGGCCTAACCCCTGGTAAGCCTTTCCTCAGCTGAGAAGTGCCCAGCTCTACACCGGCTGCCTTTCAGGTGCTGTGGAGGACTTGCAGCTCATCTGCATATCCTTACAGCCTTCTCCGGGGTGACGCCCAGGTCCACTCCGATCCACTCAGGGCCTCCGCTCTAGGTGCCCAGCGCTCCCACTAGGTGCTGTGGAGGACTTGCAGCCCTTCTGCATTTCCTCACAGCTGTATCTGGGGTGAGTCCAGTTCCACCTTGATCTTCCCAGGGCCCTCGCTCCAAGTGCACAGAGTTTCCAGGTGCTTTTTAGCTAGGATCTGGCGACCCTCAGGGGGAGGAATGCTGGCTTCGGCCTAGCCCCTGGTAAGCCTTTCCTCAGCTGAGAGGTGCCCAGCTCTACCACCGGCTGCCTTTCAGGTGCTGTGGAGGACTTGCAGCTCATCTGCATATCCTTACAGCCTTCTCCGGGGTGACACCCAGGTCCACTCTGATCCACTCAGGGCCTCCGCTCTAGGTGCCCAGCGCTCCCACCAGGTGCTGTGGACTTTGGTTTGGATGCAAGGTGAGATATCAGGGGTAGAAAGGTAGATTTGGGAGTCATCAGCACAGAGATGGTAGGAAAAGCCATGGGATGAGATTAATGAACCAAGGGAAGAAGTGTAGATAGAAAAGAGGAGGGGACCAAGAACAGAACCCTGAGGTACGCCAACAGGCAGAGGGATAGAAGTAGAAGAGGATCCACCAGAGTGAACACTAAAGGTGCGGAAGGAGAGGTAGGAAGAGAACCAGGAAAGGACAGAGCCCTGGAATCCAAGTGAGGACAGGATATCAAGGAGTATGCTGTGATCGACAGTGTCAAAAGCAGCGGAAAGATCAAGAAGGATGAGGATGGAATAGAGACCTCTGGATTTAGCCAGTAATAGGTCATTGGAGACTTTAGTAAGCGCAGTTTTGGTTGAGTGGAGAGGGCGAAAACCAGATTGTAGTGGGTCAAGAATAGCATGTGAGGAGAGAAAATCAAGGCAGCGGTGGTGAACAGTACGCTCAAGTAATTTGGAGAGAAAAGGGAGGAGGGAGATGGGTCGGTAATTAGAGGGACAAGTAGGGTCGAGTGAAAGCTTCTTAAGGAGAGGTGTGACCACAGCATGTTTAAAGGCAGTAGGGACAGTTGCAGTGGAAAGTGAGAGGTTGAGAATGTGACAGATAAAAGGAATAAGAGCAGGTGAGATGGCATTAAGAAGGTGGGTGGGAATGGGATCAGAGGAACAGGTGGTACATTTTGAGGAAGAAAGGAGAAGTGTACTTTCCTCTATAGTAACTTCAGGAAAGGCGGAAAAGGAATAAGGGGAAGGAAAGAGAGGGGAACGGACTAGTGGAGGGAGAGGTGGCAAGGTAGAGAATTCAAGGTTTATCTTTTGAACCTTGTCATGAAAGAATTCAGCAAGGGGTCTGTGGTTTGTCTTTAATTACAATGGATAGTTGGTGACATGCTGTGGGTTTATTGTATAATGATTTTGGTGGGATGGTTATGGTGGGTATGTGAGTTTGGGTGGGGAATGGGGGGGTCGGTAGCAGCTTTTGAGTCAGCCGGATATGTGGGGATAAAGAGTCACCAGATGTGGTTAAGTGGATATTGATTAAAAGATATTTTGATGGAAAAAGTAACTTGTGGACGGAACCGTCACGAGTGAGATGTGGCTTGATGGCACCATGAGTCACATAGAATAAAGGGGGTAATTTTGGACAAGTCAGAGAGCCAGTTTTGTTACCGAATGGCTCTGAACTGTTAAACCGCTCTGGGAATGCTAACATTGGTATGGAAGAATTTAATGTATTGGGTAAAGGTTAAGTTATAGAATTGAGTTATATATTTATATATGGTTAATAAAGCTGCGGCCAAAATTTAATTCCAATGATGACTTGTGGTATTATTATTTATAAATTAATAGATTGTAAGATGAGGACTGGATGATGTGTGAATGTCAATGTTATGGACACATAAAAAATGAAATTACCACCCGAGCCATGCAGTAGCCAGGCGGTAGTTCTGAATCAGCGCACATTGGGTGTGCATAGGCACCTACATGGCTTAGTAAAAGGGCACCTAAATTTCTAGGCTTAATGCTGGCAACAGTCAGCAAAATGCTAAATGCTACCAGCTGGATATTGACACCTTAGTAAGTAGGTCCCATTGAAAATGAGGCTTGCATTAAATAACATGTGTTAACACTTTACTGCAAGTTAGTATATATTTTTTTTGTTACATTTGTACCCTGTGCTTTCCCACTCATGGCAGGCTCAATGTGGCTTACATATTGTATACAGGTACTTATTTGTACCTGGGACAATGGAGGGTTAAGTGACTTGCCCAGAGTCATAAGGAGCTGCCTGTGCCTGAAGTGGGAATTTAACTCAGTTCCTCAGTTCCCCAGGACCAAAGTCCACCACCCTAATCACTAGGCCACTCCTCCACTCCTTTTTTTATCTCACTTCTGTTCATTCCTAAAATGATACAAAGGATTAAAGTTTACTAATACTCCCAACTTTACTGTGCCTTCCATTATGAATCAGTGGAAAACTGGGTGCTGCTCTGCAAGTATCACAGTGACACCTTAACTATATCTGAATGCAGTGTGAACACAAAATCAACAAAGGAAGGAGATTTTTAATAAGAGGGAACACATTTTTATTGTATAAAAAGTGTACAAAATATACTGCTAAAATAGGAAAGGAGACCTAGATATAAGATCAAAACAGGAAACAATTTAACCACAACTTGCCACGTGGAGGGGCATTTTCAATATGACGGCCAAGTTCAATTGTAAATATTTGGTAAAACGTCAAAAATTCTCCTCCTGAACATAGAAATTTTCAAACCAGAAAAAAAGCCTATTTTTTCATTTTCAAAATCTCTGCTTTCCAGATGTTTTTGTGCTCAGTACATATTTCTTTAGATATTATTTTCAAAACATTCTAGAGTAAAATGCATAAAACAAAGCTATAGGGATGGCATTGTGGCATCATTCCTAGTAAACTGGCCACACAGACATCCCAGCAGAGCAGAGAGGCAGCCTAGAGGTCAGTGCAGTGGACTTCACATAAAGGGACCCAGGTACAAATCCCATCTTAACATCCTTATTTTGTATTGTGAGCCCTCTAGGAACACCTAAAAACTTACTGTATCTAACAGTACACCACTACAAAAACACTCAGGTCTGCCCGTGTCTCCTATCTATAGGTATAGTTGATATTTTGTGGGTTTTGGAAGGCTCATAATTTTCACCACAAGTGTATTAGTTAGAGTGGGATATGGACCTGGGTACTTTTCTCTACAGTCCACTGACTGACCACTAGCCTACTCCTGGGACCAGCTTGTTGCTCTAATAGAAATGGCCATAATAACTGAAGCTGTCTCAGAGCCTGTTATGTACTGTCACTGTCACATCTGTGGGGGTGGGATGATCAGTGACTATTAAGGGGATTAAGGGGTGATCATACCTTAATCCCTCCAGTGGTCAGCTGGACAGTTAGGGCACCTTTTAGTGACTTAGTCTTGATTGAACCAGGACCAGAGTTTTGCCCTAGACACTTCTATCTTGTTCCATTATCCTGGGAAATTGTCCTCTGGACCCACCCAATCCCATCCAAAAGAGGCCCCAACATGCCCCCAAAATGTCCCCTTGCGATTTAGATGAATTGTAGAGAAAACCGTCTGAAACCTGAGTTTCTAAAATTGCAACTTGGATGTTTTTCCATGAAAAATGTCCATCTGGTGCTTTGTGCCACTTTTGAGACTTTTTTCTCTTTTGAAAATGAGCGCCAAAGTGTGATATATATATATATATATAGAGAGAGAGAGAGAGAGAGAGGAAGGGTAATGAATCAATGATGAGAACTTTAGCATCAAAGCAGTTAAACTTCCCCTTATTGATTTCCTGTTTCCCCATTATTTTAGCATTTTGGCATTCTTTGATATCCTATAATGTTTCTGTGTATTAAGAGTTGTCAGAGCAGTATAAAATAACCACCATCACCATACATTATATGATTCAGACTAGAGTTATTCAAACATATAACTTTAGAAGTAGACGCCTTTTCAAAATAAAAATACAAAAACATAACACAAGGCTTGCCCTACTTGATCAGAGCAATGGTTCATCTAGCCCAGTATCCTGTTTCCAACAGTGGCCAAACCAGTTCACAAGTACCTGGCAGAATCCCAAAGAATAGCAAGTTTTCATGCTACCAATCCCAGGGACACGAAGTGTTTTCCCCCAGGTCTACCTTTATAATGGTTTATGGACTTTTTCTCCAGGAATTTTTTCAAACTTTTTAAAACACCAGCTACTTTCTAACTGCTTTCACCACACCCTCTGTCAATGAATTCCAGATCCTATGAACTGAGTAAAAAAGGTGAGTCATACATGTGAATGATAAAATTCTTTTCTGTCCCATTTGATTCTAGGTTGGAGCATTCGGTTAATTATTAGACATCAACATGGTTTAGGCTCAGTAACTTCTTGCTCCCTGCTGGAGCTGGTAACTTTAAAGTCGACATGATATCAGATACAAAAGCAGATGCATAGGACAGAGGAAGCCATAACAACCTTGCATTGCATCCAGCAACATATCATGTCCTGGGATATTTGCTCCATGCACTTTGTTACTTTAGAAAGGTCAGTGTCACACAACATGTTTACTGACAACTTTTGAGCTTTTAGATCTAGAGAGAAAAATATCACCTTTAGATGGTGCCAAAACTGTTCAAAAGCATTGAATTTCCGGGTTTATCGCCAGCGGTAGTCAGCAAAACACTGATTGTCATCGGCTGAATATCGGACCCAGCACATTTCACAACAGCCCTGAATGTAGTTAAGGAAAGTGAAAGAGTTTGCTGTCAGAAGATGTAATAAACATCAATAGTATAGCTGGATTTAAAAAGATTTGGATAAGTTTATAGGGCATAGGTCAATTTAAAAATTATTAGCTAGGCAAAGATGGGGATCACGGGCTCTTATTTCTGGAAATGAGCAACCAGAAAGGGATCTTCCCATTAGGATCTACCAGGTACTTGCAGGTACTCCAGCATTTGCTGGAGCTGACATTGCTGTCACTGGGGCAGGCTGCATACCTTGCCATCATTCACTCTCCCCAGACCCCATTAGTGTCCTGTAGCCTTACATTGCTCAAACCAGCTACTCTGTGTTATAGGGGTACCTACTATTGCTGACATCTCATGGTAACTACTGGTACTACGGTCTTTCATTTTGTGTTTTCATAAAAGTGAGAAAGTGAGTATTATAATAAACTGTATTCAAGTAACAATGCACACATGTAGTAGATCATTATTATCCGGAAAGTATGAACTCCCCCTCAAATCACAAGTCAGGAACCTTGGAATACAGTTAGATTCAACACTTACTCTGATTCCCCAAATCCAAGCAACCTTCAAGCGCTGCTTCTACTATTTGCGACAGCTACGCTGCCTCTCCCCTTACATCGAGAAGGTAAATCTTATCCCAGTTGTACATGCCATGATATCACCAGTAAAGTTCCAGCACTACAAAAATCTACCAGAAATGGTGCGCTGGGGGTGGGAACTACTTCCAGGCTCCTGTGATAGCCCATTGGTAGTTCCCTGATTGGCGTACGGCAAGTCCATTGCCGTATGCCAACCCTTTAGTAAAAGGGCCCCTCAGAACCTTATTCCTAGAGAACTTTGACCCACTATGTACTTATTGGAAAAGAAAATAAATTCTATTTATTGAATAGCGGCCTGAGATTGATACTATCTAAACTATAAGCTACTTTTGCCAATATTTGAAAAAAAATGAAAAGGAAGCTGAAAGAGACAGCCAGAAAGGAAGAGGCCTCATAGTTAGAGCAGTGACCTGAGAACCGATCGGGGGCATTCGTGAAATTTACGCGTTTTATAGAACAAGGGAAATCCATGTATAATTTAGGTGTAAGAATTTGCACCAGGTTTTTGGTGTAACTCCTCACACCTAAAATTGGGTGTGGATCTCAGCGCCAAATGCTATTCTATAAATGGTGCCCAAATCTAAGTGCTGTTTATAGAATAGCGCTTAGTGTGAAATTTTATCAGTGCTGATTTTTTTGCGCCATATATAGAATATGACCCATATGTAGAATCTGGGATTATGTGTAAGTTGCAAACAGGGCTTCTAAAATAAGGGCCAGAGTGGAACATCTATGAATACCTTTATATTTAACAATGTTTACTATACATATATGACCTTGTTTACTAAGGCCCACTGTAGGCATACTAAAATTTTGGCGCACACTAAACCTTAGCGCACACTAATGATAAAGACACCCATTATATTCCTATGGGGTCTCTAGCATGCTGCTTTATTTATTTATTTATTTGCTGCATTTGTATCCCACATTTTCCCACCTATTTGCAGGCTCAATGTGGCTTACAATATTACATCACATTAATCACATTAATGGGATAAGAATTTCAGAATGTAGATACAGATAAGGTGCATAAGAATATCTTGGCAATCATATTAACGGAATGAGAATTTCAGAATTGTTACAAATAAGGTTCATAAGAATATCATGTAGGATAGGAGTGGATAAATAGATAAAACATAACATAATGATATCAGGACAAGATATAATATACAGTAATGAGGATGTAATTTGGCTTGCCACTCTCCATAACTAGCTTGCCCCCTTGTTGCCATCCCAAATATTTCTATCTAGTGACGCCACTGATTTCAGTCATCTAGTGCATCAGGACCAGCTCTGCAAGCACAAGAGTGCAGGAAACACTGCTCTGAGGGCTGTCTGACACATCACAGCAATTCCTTTCCAAGCAAAATAAAGTGCAAATGCAGTCAAGGCTGATGATAGGGGCAAACATAGAGCCCCAAATTTACCTGAATCTGAAGATGAATATTGCACTTAATCAGCTATTTGTTAGCCGGCTCTGCAAACCTGGAAATTCAATGCCATTGTCCAATATCTTTATTGATTCCCATTAACAAATAACAAACATCCATAGAAAACAGCAGTGTTTTGCTGCAAGCATAAAGAACTCATTTCTCTTAAACTAGGGGTCATAATTCAGTGCTCCAAAACTATTATTGGAAGAGTTCTTAATATTCAGCTTACAAAGCTGGAACATTATTTGTGGGAAGAGGCTTTCCAGGACTTCATTGAAGATAATAAAGGTCATTTACTCTGGGCAAGACCCAGGGTCGCCAAGAGACTGAGCTGGGCCCGGGGCAAGGCCGCTCCCGGGCCCCCCCCCATGCCTGTTGCCGCCCCACAATCGCTATCACTGTCGCCGCAGTCCCCGGTCTCCACCCGCCCAGCCCATCGAAAGCCCCCCTATGTCCACCACCGGGCCCCCTGCATTCAAATCAGCAGCACCTCACCTCTGTGTGAAAGCGGCAGATCGTCTCCCTTCAGGACCTCCCTCACTGTGTCCCGCCCTCGCGGAAACAGGAAGTTACATCAGACAAGGGCTGGACACAGGGCCTGAGGGAGGCATTCTGCTGCTTTCACACGGAGGTGAGGCGCTGCCGATTTGAATGTAGGGGGCCCAGTGGCGGATGGAGGGGGCTGTTGACGGAGCCGAGGGCGGGCGGGGTGAGACTGGGGACTGTAGCACCGGCGGCCTGGGAGCAGGAGGAGAGAGACCGCTTGGAGGCCCGGGCCCAGGGAATTTTGTCCCCCCCCCCCATCCTCCCTCTCGGCGGCCCTGCCAAGACCTCAGTAAGGGCGCACTAATGTTACTTTTAACATCACTTAGTGATCTGAGAGGAGTTGAGTTTATTCTACCATGACATTTGATCTAACAAGTGTTTGCTATAATATAGTTGCATTATATGAAAAAACCCAAACAAATCAGATTTGATGCAGACTGGCTTGAATTTTTATTGTGAGATGGATTTCTACACACTGAAAAGAGATATGCATGATGACTACACTTCCTGCCCAAATAAGCCATAGCATAATTCATTACTTGCTTCAAAATATCTCATAAAATAACTACAGTACACTGAGTACTGACTGTTGGCTTCAGTGTGAGTTATCTTGTTCCAAAGATTTCCCTGCCAATTTTTCCAGCTGTAATGGCATTGTATTAAAATTGCTTATGAGGGATATATGAGTTCTACAATTAAGGCAATCTAATTAAGTTAAATTACACAGAACATAATTCAAAAGAAAATTTTCAAAGTCATTTAGATGGGGCTGCCCGAAAATTGTCCTGCCTCAATCCAGCTGGATACCATGGTATGTGCATTCTTAGACACGTTCTGAGGAATCATTCCCCGTGATGTGCTCTGGGTTTGATAAGAAAATAATGCACACAGTTTTCAAAGGAAATATATAAAAGTTACAAAGCAGACAGTTTGAAAATTGTCCCCTTAATTAAATAACACCTAGGGTAATTCATTTAGGGGTCCCATTCCCAATCCTGACTAAAAGGTGGCTGACGCTGTTGTCAGCATATGGGTTTTCCACATGCTGTGGCCACTTGTAGTGCTGCGGTAAAATGGCCGCAATGCCATATTTTTTTGTAATGTCCACACTAATTTCTCCATTAGAGTGTGGCCATTACTATGGGAGCCCATACTGCCACCTATTTAGGAGACATTAAGGGCTCCCACACTACTCTCATGCTAATCAGCTAGCATGAGGTAATGTGCCCATGGCCGCCAAGAGAGGGGGGGGGGGGCAGGGGAGCAAAATTTCCTAGACATGGCCTCTAAGGGGGGCCTGGCGCCAGGGTCTGTCCCTCTTCTGCTCCTGCTGGGACCCGGGTGATTACGTTAATGCGATAATCCGGTCCCGGCACACAGGAGCAGTAGATAAATAGACCCCACCATGGGCCGCCCTTGGAGGCTGGGGAGAAGCAGATGTACTGATGCAGTAAGATAGGGGGCAAAGGGTGGTGGCAGCCTAAGTGAATGAGGGTTGGCGGTGGCAGCTGTGTCCTAAGTGGGGGGGGGGGGGGGGCGGCAGCTGCGGCAGCTCTGTCACAGGCCTGGCTCTGTCTCTTGGTGGCCCTGAATGTGCTCACGCTACCTGATTAGTGCAGGCATGCCTACTCTCCACCTATGGGCACGCCTCCCATGTTGAAAAATATAAAATATTTTCCAGTGCAGGATTATCACATGTTAAGCAAAAAACTACAAGGGGATGCCTTGTAATCTAGCCTAATCTAACCTCTCCTGCCCGGTTAAACCTTTTGACTATTAGGCAATTTTTTTCTTTTGCCAATAATAGTGCACACTTTACAAATACTCTACACTTTTTCCCAATAGTGTGTGCATGTACATTGTGAATGCACGAATTAGTGTTACCATGTGTGCACTATTACAAATAAGACACACTCTTAACAACTGTTCCCAAAATGACAAAATGGCCAACCCCCCCCCCCCCCCCCCCCCCCCCGAATAAAATAAAAATTCCTGAAATGTATCTTCAGAAAAATCCTGGTGCTTTCAGTCGCTCAACTTAAAATGTGTACCATTAAGAATGAAAAACTGGTCATTCAATTTCTGAATTTAGGCTCACAGGAAAGAAATAATATGCCAATTATAAATATATTGTTGTTGCTTCCGAAGGAGAAATTTTGAAAAATTACCTTTCATTTTCCTTATTTGTTCTATTACAACCCCCCCCCCCCCCCCCAAAAAAAAAAAAATCTGATACAGTATGATTTGCTAACTGCCAGCGAGATAGTAATGGTGCTGTTTCTTGATTGGTACGTAGAGCAGAACAGTATTCAATTATTCGAGTTTTGATTTTCTGGGTCATTTTCCATAATCACATATACACACATAGGGGGGATTCTATATTTGGTGCCTAAATCTATGTGACTCCATTTACACCAATCAAAACATGGCGTAAATCCCAGTACATAGATTTAGGCGCAGAGGGCCATATTCTATAACAATGCACAAAAATGCACTTAGGGGGTTGTTTACTAAAGCTTAGCTCGAGTTATCTGCAGCAGGTCCCATAGGAATAAAATGGGCCCTGCTGTAGATAACTCAAGCTAAGTTTTAGTAAACGGGGGGGGGGGGGGGGGCAGTGATTTGTATACGTAAATTTTAATTAATGTCAATTAGTGCTCATTATTGCTTGTTGAGTGCTGTTAACAACGCTGATGGCTTATTAAGCCAATTAAGTTACACACTTTGTTATAGAATATGCTTGGATTTCAGCGCAGAACGCTAGGTGTAACATATAAAACCCAGAGGATAAGGACAAGGACATAAAATTGCATATATCACTCCCTCTATTTCACAATTTGTGTGAGTTTCCAATCTATAGGAAAACGAAAACACTTCAAAATAATTACTAGTATGATTGCTGTGGTTGTAATATAGAGAGCTCGATATTCAAAAGCAGTTATAAATGGATATTTGTATATGTGCAACTTGGCCATTTAGATCATTAACCTACTTATAATCGAACGAGAAAAACGCCCAAGTTCCGACCTAAATCGGGAGATGGACGTTTATCTCACAAAAACGAATAACGCGGTATAATCGAAAGCCGACCTTGGACGTTTTCAACTGCACTCCATCGCGGAAGCGTACAAAGTTGACGGGGGCGTGTCGGAGGCGTGGTGAAGGTGGAACTGGGGCGTGGTTATTGGCCGAGGAGAGATGGGCGCCTTTCGCCAATAATGGAAAAAAAAGTATGCGTTTGTAGCTAGAATTTAGGGCACTTTTCCTGGACCCTGTTTTTTCACGAATAAGGCCCCAAAAAGTGCCCTAAATGACCAGATTACCACCAGAGGGAATCGGGGATGACCTCCCCTGACTCTCCCAGTGGTCACTAACCCTCTCCCACCACAAAACATGATGTTTCACAACTTTTTATTTTCACCCTCAAATGTCATACCCACCTCCCTGGCAGCAGTATGCAGGTCCCTGGAGCAGTTGTTAGGGGGTGCAGTGGACTTCAGGCAGGTGGACCCAGGCCCATCCCCCCCTACCTGTTACAATTGTGCTGCTTAATGCTTAGTCGTCCAACCCCCCCCCAAACCCACTGTACCCACATGTAGGTGCCCCCCTTCACCCCTTAGGGCTATAGTAATGGTGTAGACTTGTGGGCAGTGGGTTTTGAGGGGGATTTGGGGGGCTCAACACACAAGGGAAGGGTGCTATGCACCTGGGAGCTCTTTTACCTTTTTTTTGTTTTTGTAAAAGTGCCCCCTAGGGTGCCCGGTTGGTGTCCTGGCATGTGAGGGGGACCAGTGCACTACGAATCCTGGCCCCTCCCACGAACAAATGCCTTGGATTTATTCGTTTTTGAGCTGGGCGCTTTCATTTTCCATTATCACTGAAAAACAAAAACGCCCAGCTCACAAATTGTCGAATAAAACATGGACGTCTATTTTTTTTGAAAATACGGTTCGGTCCGCCCCTTCACGGACCCGTTCTCGGAGATAAACGCCCATGGAGATAGACGTTTTCGTTCAATTATACCCCTCAATATGATATGTGTTATAAGTTTTAAAAAGGGGTTTTGGATAGATGAAGGGAAAGAAAAAATATACTTTTAACAAAGAAATTCAGCTACTCAATGTATAAATTATATATTGAAATGCTGACAGATAAACAGCAAGTGATAACTCATATTGCTCTATATAATATCCGTCAATATTCTGATGTAAATAAAATAATTTATAAAAAGGAGGCGATAAACTCTTCACAATGTAACCCAAAATTGTATTGTAACAAATTGTACTTCCATCAATCACAATGTATTGTAAGCCACACTGAGCCCGCAAATAGATGGGAAAATGTGGGATACAAAAGCAATAAAATAAATAAAAAATAAATAAATACCTTTAAGTATCTTTTTAAAGTTAGATGTGTATTTTCAGTGTACAGAGATGCCAAGGGTGGCCCAGCCCAAAACTAGAGACTTACCACCACTATGCTAGAGATTTAAGACCAATGAGTGATTTTTCTTTCGAGGGCCCAGTCATGTCTTAAACCAGTTCTAGCATATGTACGTTCCACAAACTGACATATTCTAATGAATAAATACAAAATAAAATTAATTTTTCTACCTTTGGTTTCTGCTTTATTCTGTCTTCTCTTAACTCTCTTGCTATGGCATTTTTTTCTCACTATGTCCATCATTCATCTTCCCTCTGCATCCTTACCTGCCCTCTGTGTCCCTGTCCCTATCCTCCTACTATGTTGAGCATTTCCCTCTTCTGTGTCCTTATTCTTGCCCTGTTCATTGTCTCCCCTCTGAATCCATCTCCTCCCTCAGCATTCTCAGCATTACCATTCTGTGTCCCTATCCCTTCCCATGTCCAGTTTCTTCCCTCCCCCACACCACACATCATCCACCCTGACCTTTAGGGCCAGCATCTCTCCATCTCTCTTCCTTCCCTCCTTTCCTCCACTCTCCTCCTCCCCTGAAGCACACCATTTCTCTTTGCTTCCTCCAGTCCCCTCCAGTACATCTGTGGACAACATCGCTTTTCCTTCCCTATTGTCCATCCACCATAGGGGCCAGCATCTTTCCTCCTTTCTTCCTCTTCCCCCCAAATCCCCACAGACCAGCATCTCTCTTCTTTCCCTCCTGTCTCAACCTTCCATGGGCCAGCATTTCTCTTCCTTTCCTCCTGACCCCTGGCCCCGACCCTCAGGGGCCACATCTCTTTTCTTTCCTTCCTGCTCCCCCTCCTCATCCCAGTGGCCAGCATTGCTCCCTCTCTCTGCCCTTCCTCCTACCCTCATGTTGTCCCCAAGGGGGGCGGGGGTCCAACAAGTGTCTGTTTCTCTTCTCTCCCTCCTGTTGTGTGTTTCCCCTCCTTCACACGGGACCAGCATCTTTCCCTGTTCCTCTGTCCCCATAATGCCGGCATCTCTTCTCCTTTCTGCCCCATCCCCAGGGTCCAGCAAGCATTCTTCTTTCATCCCTCCCTCCTGCACCGCTCTCCCCCCCCCCCCCCCAACCCCCAGGTGGGTCCAGCATTGCTCTGTCTCCTACCCTGACAAGTCTGGACATCTGTTCCTCCCCCATCCATCTGCAGGCCCAGCCACTCTCACTCTCCAAACTCCTCCCCCGCCCCCCCCCCCCCCAGCACACTGAACATTGCCTGTCTGGCCAGCAGCACTGAAGACACTTCTGGCTAGTGAAGACCTCCTTCCCTCTGCCACAACAAACCTCCTTTGATTCAACTTTCTTTTTCTGGCAGGTGGGCCACGTGGGCTGGGAGGAATATCTCTAACACTGCCGGCCAAACAGGCATGATTCACAGTGTACTGGGGGTTGGAAAGTGAGAGGTGCAGGGCTGCATGACTGGAAGAATAAAAACAGATTTCAATTAGCACCAATAATTGCTGTTAAAAACCAATTATTGGCAATAATTGGCTTATTATTCAATTAAATTACATGCACAAATTGGGTGCATGCCCTAATTTGCGCATGAAATTTTTTTTGTGACATTTATAGAATTAGGGGGTAAATGTACTTTAATTGATGATATTTCACAAAAAGTATGAATAATTAATCTTATACTTTTGTCATGTATTTCTTTTGAAGTTTTGTCATTTCAATCTCTTAGAAGCAATGGAAAAATCTACCAGTACTACAACTGATTTAGTAGGTAATTCACCTCGACAAACACATGACTTACCCACGTCATAGGGGCCAATATTTGAATTATTCTATAGCATGCAACTGCAGGGTGCATATATGTGGGCAGAGCATGAGTGAGCCTTGGGTGTGTCTTCAAAGGACGCATGTAACAACTATGCACACCACTTATAGGGCCTTTTACTAAGCCATGGTAGTGTTTTTGGTGTGTGTTAATGATTAGCACACACTAAATGCTAGAGATGCCCATATATTCCTATGAATCACATAGATCTGGACAATTATAATTATAATTATGCGGGGATTATCATATACCCATGCATCATGAACCTTCCCAGGCACAAATCCACTTCTATACCGTTCCTGACCCCCATTTTACTGCTGCCAGTTAAGTGATTGAATTTATCTTGCATCGCATTGTTGAAGCTAAGAAACAGGCTTTTGTTGAAAAATAAGAGGATTGAAAAAAATATTATCCTTTTGAGAATAAAGGGGAAAGGGAAATGGGACTTGATATATTGCCTTTCTGAGGTTTTTGCAACTACATACAAAGCGGTTTACATATATTCAGGTACTTATTTTGTACCAGGGGAAGTGGAGGGTTAAGTGACTTGCCCAGAGATTGACACACAAAAAAATACACTTGACAGGATCAATGATGATCTGCACTTGACTGCCTGAAAACTGTTTCTTAAGCAGTCTTGTTGCATATATTCCTCTGGGCATCTCTAGCGTTTAGCACATGCTAATCATTAGCGTGTGCTAAAAATGCTACCGCGGCTTAGTAAAAGACCTCTTGAGTGCATATAGGTGTGACCAGGGGCGTAGCCAGACTTTGGTGAGAGGGGGGGTCCAGAGCCCGAGGTGAGGGGACACATTTTAGCCTCCCCGACGCCGCTGCCCCCCGCCATTGCCGAACCCCACCCCGACGCCACCGCAGCCACCACCCACAACAATTTTGACCCACCCGCCGACTCTCTCGACCCCCCCCTTCTGCCGCCAACCCTCCCCCGCCGACACCATCGCCTACCTTTGCTGGCAGCGGACTCCAACCCCTGCCAGCCGAGGTCCTCTTCTTCCGGCGCAAGGCTTCGTTCTGTTTCTGACTCAGAAACAGAACGAAGCCTTTCGCAAAAGAAGAGGACCTCAGATGGTGGGGGTTGGGGTCCCCTGCCAGGAAAGGTAGGCAACGGCGATGGCGGGTTGGCGGTGGGAGGGGGGTCAAGAGGGTCATTGGCAGGGGGGTCCAGGGCCAAATCTACGGGGGCCCAGGCCTCCGTGGCCCTATGTAGCTACGCCACTCGGTGTGACAATTTACACCTGTCATCGACATAGCCTAAACCGAGAAGTGTTGATGCCAACTTATACTAGAATTCTATAATGTCATCTTGGTGCACAGATGCCATTATAGAATTGGTGTCCGGAACATGGCATTGGTGCGCCTAAATGGAGGTGCCAATTTATTGCCTCCATATTATCTACAGTATATAATGCAACAGAGAGAACTTACCATGAATATGCTTCAAAAGTCTTTAATGCTACCAACATTTTCTGTTTGTAAACCAGAGACGTTTGGCATTAGAAATATAAAATGTACTTTAAATTTAATTCTGGCATTTAGCCATCAAGATCACAGTTAACCATCAAGTTCACACTGGGGATCAATCTAACATTATAAGCAGGTACTGTATCAATCTGGTTTTTGCCCTCTACACTCGACAGAAACGGCACTCTCTAAAGTCTGTAATGACCTGTTCCTTGCCAAATCCAGAGGCTACTATCCATCCTCATCCTCCTTGATCTGTCCGCCACTTTTGACACTGTCAATCCTGATTTACTTCTTGCCATACTGTCCTCATTTGGGTTCCAGGGTTCTCTCCTCGCCTGGTTCTCCTCCTATCTCTCCCACCGCACCTTTAGAGTACACTCTCATGGATCTTCCTCCACCCCCATCCCGCTCTCTGTTGGAGTTCCCGAGGGATCTGTCCTTGGAACCCTTCTTTTTTCAATCTACACCTCTTCCCTGGGCTCACTGATCTCATCTCATGGTTTCCAGTATCATCTTTATGCTGATGACACCCAGCTGTATCTCTCCACACCAGACATCACCGCGGAGACCCAGGCCAAGATATCGGCCTGCTTATCCGACATTGCTGCATGGTTGTCCAACCGCCACCTGAAACTGAACATGTCCAAGACCGAGCTTATCGTCTTTCCACCAAAACCCACTTCTCCTCTTCCTCCACTCTCTATCTCAGTTGATGGCACCCTCATCCTCCCCGTTTCATCTGCCCGCAGCCTTGGAGTCATCTTCGACTCCTCCCTCTCCTTCTCTGTCCATATCCAGCAGAGAGCCAAGACCTGTTGCTTCTTTCTCTTTAACATCAGCAAAATTCGCCCTTTCCTCTCAGAGCACACCACCCGTACTCTCGTCCACGCTCTCATTACCTCTCGCCTTGACTACTGCAACCTACTCCTCACTGGCCTCCCACTTAGCCATCTATCCCCCCTTCAATCCATTCAGAACTCTGCTGCACGTCTTATATTCCGCCTGAACCGATATACTCATATCACCCCTCTCCTCAGGTCACTTCACTGGCTTCCAATCAGATACCGCATACAGTTCAAGCTTCTCCTTCTTACCTACAAATGCACTCAGTCTGCAGCCCCTCATTACCTCTCTACCCTCATTTCCCCTTACGTTCCCGCCCGTAACCTCCGCTCACAGGACAAATCCCTCCTCTCAGTACCCTTCTCCACCACCGCCAACTCCAGGCTCCGCTCATTCTGCCTCGCTATGTTTGGAATAAACATCCTGAGCCCTTACGCCAAGCCCCCTCCCTACCCATCTTCAAATCTTTGCTCAAAGCCCACCTCTTCAATGTTGCTTTCGGCACCTAACCTTTATACCTTTCAGGAAATCTAGGCTGCCCCTATTTGACTGCCCCTATTAGATTGTAAGCTCCTTTGAGCAGGGACTGTCCTTCTATGTTAAATTGTACAGCGCTGCGTAACCCTAGTAGCACTTTAGAAATGTCAAGTAGTAGTAGTAATAGTATCTGTCCCTAGAGGGCTCACAATCTCCATTTTTGGCAGGTGACTTGCCCAGGGTTGCAAGGAGCTGCTGTGGGAATTGAACTGAGGATGCTGGAATCAAAGCCTGCTGCACTAACCATTAGGCCACTTCTTCACACAATAGCACTGGTTAAATAATGCTTCATTAGTCTATTTTCAGTGTTAAATAATGTACATTATCCCCCTGATTCTATAAAGGTCACCAAAAATTGCACATGCAGATTTAGGGATCGTCCCGATTTATGCATGCAATTTAATAGAATAATGAGCCAATTAGTGTCAATAATTGGCTTTTTAGCAAGCAATTATTGGCACTACTTAGATGTAATTAGGACTAACATGAATAAACTTAGGTGTGGGATCCACTCCTAAATTTATGTGTCATGGGCGTTCCGGGGGAGGGGGATGTTGAGTTACACAGAATATGGATGCTCTGCACCTAAATATAGGCAATTGCACCACGTTTTGATTGGTGCAAATGGCGGTGACTAAATTTATGCATGACTTCTCCACTTAAGTGGTTATTCTATAAACTGCGCCAAACTTTAGGCGCGGCTTATAAAACAGTTTACACGGGTATTTTTCGTAGCTGTTTTTATAGGTGCCATATATAGAATCTAGCCCTATTTTTCTTTATATTAGTATGTAGTATAAATAAAATAAATTTGAGAGGCTTCTATATGTTCGTTGTACAATTCAGAGGCCCAGTGTGTTGACAGCTTGCTTCCAATGTTGCAATAGAGCAGAATCAGATAGTAACATAGTAACATAGTAGATGACGGCAGAAAAAGACCTGCACGGTCCATCCAGTCTGCCCAACAAGATAACTCATATTTGCTGCTTTTTGTGTATACCCTACTTTGATTTGTACCTATGCTCTTCAGGGCACAGACCGTATAAGTCTGCCCCGCACTATCCCCGCCTCCCAACCACCAGCCCCACCTCCCAACCACCGGCTCTGGCACAGGCAGAGACCGTATAAGTCTGCCCAGCACTATCCTCACCTCCCCAGCCCTGCCTCCCAACCCCGACTCTGGCACAGACCGTACAAGTCTGTCTAGCACTATCCCCGCCTCCCAACCACCAGTCCCGCTTCCCACCACCGGCTCTGGCACAGACCGAATAAGTCTGCCCAGCCCTATCCCCGCCTCCCAACCACCAGCCCCGCCTCCCGATCTTGACTAAGCTCTTGAGGATCCATTCCTTCGGCACAGGATTCCTTTATGCTTATCCCACGCATGTTTGAATTCCGTTACCGTTTTCATTTCCACCACCTCCCGCGGGAGGGCATTCCAAGCATCCACTACTCTCTCCGTGAAAAAATACTTCCTGACATTTTTCTTGAGTCTGCCCCCCTTCAATCTCATTTCATGTCCTCTCGTTCTACCACCTTCCCATCTCCGGAAAAGATTTGTTTGCGGATTAATACCTTTCAAATATTTGAACGTCTGTATCATATCACCCCTGTTTCTCCTTTCCTCCAGAGTATACATGTTTAGTTCACCAAGTCTCTCCTCATACGTCTTGTAACGCAAATCCCATACCATTCTCGTAGCTTTTCTTTGCACCGCTTCAATTCTTTTTACATCCTTAACAAGATACGGCCTCCAAAACTGAACACAATACTCCAGGTGGGGCCTCACCAACGACTTATACAGGGGCATCAACACCCCCTTTCTTCTGCTGGTCACACCTCTCTTTATACAGCCTAACAACCTTCTAGCTGCTGCCACCGCCTTGTCACACTGTTTCGTCGCCTTCAAATCCTCAGATACTATCACCCCAAGATCCCTCTCTCCGCCCGTACCTATCAGACTCTCCCCGCCTAACACATACGTCTCCCGTGGATTTCTACTTCCTAAGTGCACTTTGCATTTCTTTGCATTGAATTTTAATTGCCAAACCTTAGACCATTCTTCTAGCTTCCGTATGTCCTTTTTCATGTTTTCCACTCCCTCCGGGGTGTCCACTCTGTTACAGATCTTAGTATCATCCGCAAATAGGCAAACTTTACCTTCTAACCCTTCGGCAATGTCACTCACAAATATATTGAACAGAATCGGCCCCAGCACCGATCCTTGAGGCACTCCACTACTTATCTTTCGCTCCTCCGAGCGAATTCCATTCACCACCACCCTCTGGCGTCTGTCCGTCAACCAGTTCCTAATCCAGTTCACCACTTCGGGTCCTATCTTCAGCCCCTCCAGTTTATTTAAGAGCCTCCTGTAGGGAACCGTGTCAAAAGCTTTGCTGAAATCTAAGTAGATTACGCCCATAGCTCGTCCCTGATTCAATTCTCCTGTCACCCAATCAAAGAACTCAATGAGGTTAGTTTGGCACGATTTCCCTTTGGTAAATCCATGCTGTCTTGGATCTTGCAACTTATTGGCTTCCAGGAAATTGTAGTGGGAGGATTTTCCAAAGGTTCTTCACAGAGAATCCTTTATGTAAGTTTAATTATAGATCATTTATTCTGTGGTGGTGGTGTTTGGTCAATTCATTTGGCTGGGTCTGGAAGCACAATGCAGTTGTATAATGGCTAGCATTCAGACTTTACCTGTGGTTGTTATGCAAGACTAATCTTTAAGGTATAAATAGCTACTGAGCTGCATTTAGCATGCTGTTACATGTTCACTTGGCACAGAAATAATATTACCTCAGAGGCGCAGCAGGTCAAGCTTCATTAGGGAAAGCTAATTTACAAGTGCACTGCTTAAGTATTCTTAAGAGTTAGCTTAGTCTATTACTAGTTTATTGGGGGAATTTTTAGCGTGACTGTGCTGGAGAAACACTAGTTTTAAGCTTTGCTCACTACTTATAGACTGTGATGAAAGCATCAGACAATGATATGCTTTCTAATTTAGTGTTTACCAACCCTTTTGTCAAGACACACCTAACTGTGTCTGGTTTCAAGGCTGTGGCAATGAACACGCATGATATCTTTTATTTATTTATGCATTCTAGTATTCCACTGTGATCCAAAACAGGTTTTGGTTCAAAGTGGCTTACAATGTTCATTTAGGTGAAAATTACAATTATTGTTTACAGTTAAAAAGTAGAAAGGACATTGATATCTATTTGCATACACTAGGTCTCCAATGTATGTAAATGTATTTTATGCATGTTCATTGTGGGCATCCAGAAAACCAGAGCAGTTAGGTGTGCCCCCAGGAGAAAATGGGAAAACATTCTTCTAATTGTTTGTAACAGATACTATAGTTATATTAATAAGTATTGGAGATATTCAGTCACTATGTATATGGCAGTTCATTGGCTGTCAATTGTTAGCAATGTAGTCCCACCATATAGTGATCAGGAGGAAATCATCTGAAGAGTTGCAGGCAAGCACATGAAAAATACCAGAGCTGTTACTGCAAACAGAAAGACAGACTGATAGACAGAATCCACCATTTGCTCATCTTACATCTCTGTGTCTTGTCAGCCTAGCTCCAAATCCTTTGAGATGGAACTCTGAGATAAGGTCTGGGTTTTACCTTTTGCTATGATGATAAACACTAGAGAAGTGAATCATCTGAAACAACATGGGAAATATTAACATTTAACAAGTATCACTGTAATCCACACCAATCATCCACAAATCAGAAAAAAATCCTCAAACTTAAGTGGCAATAAGTAAAACACACAGTCAAAAACTGCAGTAATTCATATCATTGGCATTAAAAAAAAAAACTCCATCCGACACCACAGATTGGATAGGATTCACAGTTAAACACATAAATGTTTTTTAAAAAGTTCATTGTGCACTAAGAAAATCACTTGTCTGCAACTTGGCTGTAATCTATCCATCTCAATTCACTGTTGCATCAAATGAACAGGATAACTCGTCCCAAAGAAATCAGATTCTTAGTGTATGGTGAATCACTTAACTGTTTGAAAGCATTTATGTGTTTGTAATGTATGTCCTATCCAATCTGTGATGCTAGATGAAGTTTTTTTATGTCAATGTTATGAATTATGGCAGTATTTGACTGTCAGGCTTATTTTTGAAAGAGAAGGGCGCCCATCTTTCGACACAAATTGCAAGATGGGCGTCCTTCTCACAGGGTCGCCCAAATCGGCATAAGCGAAAGCCGATTTTGGGCGTCCTCAACTTCTTTCCATCATGGGGACAACAAAAGTTCATGGGGGCGTGTCGGAAGCGTAGAGAAGGCGGGACTGGGGTGTGCCTAATACATGGGCATCCTCGACCCATAATGGAAAAAAGAATGGCGTCCCTGACAAACACTTGGACGACTTTACCTTGTCCTTTTATTCTTTTAACCAAGCCACAAAAATGTGCCCTAAATGACCAGATGACCACCGGAGGGAATCGAGGATGACCTCCCTTTACTCCCCCAGTGGTCACTAACCCCCTCCCACCCTCAAAAAAAATTTAAAAAATATTTTTTCCAGCCTCTATGCCAGCCTCAAATATCATACCCAGCTCCATGACAGCAGTATGCAGGTCCATGGAGCAGTTTTAGTGGGTGCAGTGCACTTCAGGCAGGCGGACCCAGGCCCATCCCCACTACCTGTTACACTTGTGGTGGTACTACTACTACTACTACTACTTAACATTTCTAGAGCGCTACTAGGGTTACGCAGCGCTGTACAATTTAACAAAGAGAGACAGTCCCTGCTCAAAGAGCTTACAATCTAATAGACAAGTGAACGGTCGGTCCGATCGGGGCAGTCAAATTGGGGCAGTCTTTACAAAGTGGTAAATGTGAGCCCTTCAAAACCCACCACAAACCCACTGTACCCACATGTAGGTGCCCCCCTTCACCCATAAGAGCTATGGTAGTGGTGTACAGTTGTGGGGAGTGGGTTTTGGGGGGCTCAGCACACAAGGTAAGGGAGCTATGCACCTGGGAGCAATTTCTGAAGTCCACTGCAGTGCCCCCTAGGGTGCCCGGTTGGGATCTTGGCATGTCAGGGGGACCAGTGCACTATGAATGCTAGCTCCTCCCACGACCAATTAGCCTAGGCCCACCCAATTTGGGTTCAGGCCCACCCAGCAGTGGAGCACCTTCATTAGAATGGCAGCAGAGGGAGCAGGCTGAGCTCCGATGCTGCATCTGCCTCCCTCTCTCTCACGGCAGCGCTTCCCAGACGCTGCCTACCTACCGCCACCATGATCCTGCATCTACCTCCCTCTGTCTCAGCAGCAGCGGACCAGCGGTAGCGATTCATGCTGCCTCCTGCCTCGTTCTAACCCGGAAGCATCTCCTCTGCCACGTCTCGCCCCCATTATTACAACTTCCTGTTTCTGCTGGGGCAGGACGTGGGCACGCAGCAGAGGAGACGCTTCCGGGTTAGAACGAAGCAGGAGGCAGCATGAGCTCAACCTGCTTCCTCCAGTACCAGAGCTGTTAAGGGTGGTGCCCCATTGAAGAGAGGGAGAGTTGGGGGGAGGTCTCCTTTCAAAAAGATAGATGGTGCATGGGGAGGCATTAGGTGGAGAGGGGCAAGAGAGAGAGAATTGTGGGACATAGGGTAGAGAGGGGTAAGAAAGGAAAAAATCTTGCATGGGGAGGGGAGAGGGACAAGAGAGGGAGAAATGTTGGACATAGGGGTAGTGGGGAGGGAGAGATGGTAAATGTTGGGCATGGGGTGGTGAGGAGGGGAAGATAGATGGTGAAAAGATGGTGGAGGGCAGGAAGAGATGTTGTAGGGTGAAGCGAGAGATGTTGGATGGGGCACAAGAGAGGGGGAGAGGCAGAAATGTTGGAAATGGCAGTGGAAGGGAGGAAGAGAGAAAATGCTGCATGGGGGGAGGGGGGAAGAGAAGTGTTGGACCCATGGCACAAGAGAGGGAGAAATGGTAGAAAGTGGGAGAGAGGAAGATATATTGGACCTGGGGGTGAATGAGAGGGAGAGAGAAACACAGGAGGTGGAGAGGGGAGAAAGGAGGAGATGTTGGATTCAGGAGCAGAAGGGTGATGGAGAGATGCCGGACAGTGGAAGTGAGGGAAGAGAGAGGGAGAAATGTTGGAACATGGGGGAGAGGGCAGGAGGGAGCAGATGCTAGGCTAGAAGGGTGGAGGGAAGGAAGATGGTGGAACCATGTGGGACAGGCCAGGAGGGAGAGGAAGAAGGTGGCAAGGAAATAAATAAATAAATAAAAAGATAGTGATTACAGAGGATAGAAATATGGGAATGAAAGGGAATGGAGGGCTGAGGAAGGAGTGAGATGGGGAAATAGAAAAGCTAGTGGGTGAGAGAAAAGATGAAAATCTGATAGGTAGCTGTAAACTAAAAAGGAGGAGAACAGTGAGAGGGTGAAATTTGAGTTGACAGCAAGGCAGAAAGAAGAAAAAAGAGAGGAAAGAGCTAAAAATAAGAACAGTCAATATGTCAGAAGCAGGTGTAGTGATGGTAAAAGAAGACAAATGGACAGCAGCCGCTTGAAAGAGAATTAGAAGACGACAGACAGGAAAGCAGAAAAGAAACAGCAACCAGCATGATGGAAAAATACAATGTCCAGACCACAAAGGTAGAAAAAAGCAATGTATTTTGAATGTTTTAAGTGGAATATGTTGGCTTTGGGAAATCTACATAGCAAATGTGTTTGTATCGTGTTCAGGGGAAATGAAATACATTTCTGCTTTTATTTCTCCAGTGTTGAAGTACATGCTAAGTTTAAGTTTTTGGGGTTCTGAGTTCAATTTTTGCCTAAATATTTTTATTTCTGATATGTGATCCCTTGTTCTGTATTTGGTGAGGGTCTGTTGGTGTGACAGTAATAGCAGGTTGGGAAATCGGAGGGAAGGTAGGGAGGAGAGGGGATCAGGGAGGGGGCCTTAGCATGTCTAACACCAGTTCTGACCCTTGCTGTATAGCTGGTACGGATCCCAAGCCTCCCCAGCTGAGGACTTCCTCCAAAGTCGGCCAGAACTTTCTTCTACCAAGCTCTGCAGTCGGTGACAGCATGCTTGAGTCACCAACAGCTAAGCAAGCATAAGCACCAACAGCTAAGCACGGATGTTGCTGCTGCCTGCCAAGTTTGGTAAAAGGGAGTTCTGGCCACCTTCAGAGAAAGTCTTCAGCTGACAAAGCTTGAGGATCCTTATTAGCTAATGTATTTATATTTTGCGGTAGGGCAGGGCAGAGAAAATATTGTGCCCACCCACTTTGGGCTCAGGCCCATCCAAAATTGGCTGTCTGGCTACGCCACTACACTGTACCCACATGTAGGTGCCCCCCTTCACCCCTTAGGGCTATGGTAGTGGTGTAGAGTTGTGGGAAGTGGGTTTTGGGGGAATTTGGGGGGCTCAGCACCCAAGGTAAGGGAGCTATGCACCTGGGAGCAATTTTTGAAGTCCACTGCAGTGCCCCTAGGGTGCCCGGTTGGTGTCCTGGCATGTGAGGGGCACTAGTGCACTATAAATGCTGGCTCCTCCCATGACCAAATGACTTGGATTTGGCCGGCTTTCAGATCGCCGGCATTAGTTTCCATTATAAATGCTGACATTTGGCCGGCTCCAACCGTATTATCAAAACAAAAGATAGCCGGCTGTCTTTTTTTCGATAATACGGTCGGGGCGCCGTTCAATTATACCCCTCTAAGCCGCTCAAGCAGCGGCCATGCGCTAATGCCAACACAGCCATTCACTTTGAATGGGGTACGTTGGAATTGCCGCATGGAGCCGCTAGCACAGCTTTGTAAATGGGGGGGGGGTGGGGTGGGGGGGGGGGTGTTAATTTCCTGAATTTACAATTCAGATTCTATGCTGTTGACATTCAATTTCTAATCAGGACTGACAAGGCAGTAAAACAATCTTTTGATTTTTTGCATCTTTGCAAGCAATTAATCAGTGAATGAAAGGAAGCCATCTGAAGCTAAATATGTCCAAAAATCAGATTTTGTTATTATTGGGATATCCCTTCATTGATATTCCTTCTACCTTCGTAATTGATGATGTTGCTATCTAGGGGTAATTCTAGATTCTGCTCTTGCCGTGAAATTTCAAGTACAAGAAAATTATTGGTGTTGTCTTCTATAAACGTTTTAAACATCTCAGATTTCAGACTAGTAATCTAAAGCATAATTACTCCCTACTTCAGTTATTGTAATACTTTGTTGATGGCATTGCTAAAATGCTTTCTGATAGCGTTACAGGTAGTATCCTCTCTAACCTCATCTCTATTTCTCTACTCCCCTCCTCTTCTCTGCCCTTCTCTTGCGCCCTATGGAATGCCCGCTCTATCTGTAACAAACTCGCCTATATCCAGGACCTCTTTATCTCGCCTCTTTATCTCGCGTCACCTCCATCTGCTCGCCATAACAGAAACCTGGCTCTGCCCTGATGACTCTGTTCAGTCGCAGCCCTGTGTGCCATGGCGGTTATCTATTTTCACATACTCTTCGCCCTGCTGGCCGTGGGGGCGGTGTTGGACTACTTCTCTCTCCCTCCTCCAGATTTCAACCCCTTCTTCCACCTCAATCTCACAGTTTTTCCTCCTTTGAAATCCACTCTATCCGCCTTTTCTCTCCTCTGCCTCTTCGAATAGCGGTCATTTATCATCCCCCTGATAAGTCCCTTTCATCCTTTCTCAGTGACTTTGACGCCTGGCTTGCCTTCTTCCATGATACTTCCTCCCCCTCTCTCATCCTTGGTGACTTTAATATTCCTGCTAATGATCCTTCCAACTCTTATATTTCCAAGTTACTCGCTTTAACGTCCTCCTTTAATCTCCAACTATGCTCCACCTCCCCCACTCATCAAAATGGTCACTGTCTTGATCTCATCTTCTCCTCCAACTGTTCACCCTCTAGTTTCCTTGCCTCTGATCTTCCCTCCTCTGATCACCATCTTATAACTTTCACACTTAAATCTCCCCCCTCCCAGTCCCGTCCTATCTTATCTAATTTATCTAGGAATCTTCACGATATTGACCCTTCATCTCTATCCTCCCATGTTTCAAACCTCCTCTCTACTGTAGCACTATCCACGTCTGTCAACGAGGCTGTTTCTTCTTACAACAATACTCTATCCTCTGCCTTAGACACTCTTGCACCTTTGATGACCCGCCCTGTAAGGCGTACAAAACCCCAACCTTGGCTGACTTCTAATATCCGCTACCTACGTTCCTGTACCCGCTCCGCCGAACACCTCTGGCGGAAATCTCGGGCCCTTGCTGATTTCTTACACTTTAAGTTCATGCTGACCTCCTTCCAATCTGCTCTTTTACGTGCCAAACAGGATTATTATATCCAACTGACCAACTCTCTTGGCTCTAATTCTCGACTTCTCTTCACCACATTGAACTCTCTCCTCAAGGTGCCCCCTCCCCCAACTCCCCCTTCATTATCTCCTCAGACCCTTCCTGAATTCTTTCACAACAAGGTTCAAAAGGTAAACCTTGCTTTCTCTACCTTGCCACCTCTCCCTCCACTAGTCCGTTCCCCTCTCTCTCCTTCCCCTCATTCCCTTTCCTCCTTTCCTGAAGTTACTGTTGAGGAAACTACACTTCTCCTTTCTTCCTCAAAATGTACCACCTGTTCCTCTGATCCCATTCCCACCCACCTTCTTAATGCCATCTCTCCTGCTCTTATTTCTTTTATCTGTCACATTCTCAACCTCTCACTTTCCACTGCGACTGTCCCTGCTGCCTTTAAACATGCTGTGGTCACACCTCTCCTTAAGAAGCCTTCACTCGACCCTACTTGTCCCTCTAATTACCGACCCATCTCCCTCCTTCCTTTTCTCTCCAAATAACTTGAGCGTGCTGTTCACCGCCGCTGCCTTGATTTTCTCTCCTCACATGCTATTCTTGACCCACTACAATCTGGTTTCGCCCTCTCCACTCAACCGAAACTGCGCTTACTAAAGTCTCCAATGACCTATTACTGGCTAAATCCAGAGGTCAGTAGTCCGTCCTCATTCTTCTTGATCTTTCCGCTGCTTTTGACACTGTCGATCACAGCATACTTCTCGATACCCTGTCCTCACTTGGATTCTAGGGCTCTGTCCTTTCCTGGTTCTCTTCCTACCTCTCCCTCCGCACCTTTAGTGTTCACTCTGGTGGATCCTCTTCTACTTGTATCCCTCTGCCTGTCGGCGTACCTCAGGGTTCTGTTCTTGGTCCCCTCCTCTTTTCTATCTACACTTCTTCCCTTGGTTCATTAATCTCATCCCATGGCTTTTCCTACAATCTCTATGCTGATGACTCCCAAATCTACCTTTCTACCCCTGATATCTCACCTTGCATCCAAACCAAAGTTTCAGCGTGCTTGTCTGACATTGCTGTGTGGATGTCTCAACGCCACCTGAAATTAAATATGACCAAAACCGAGCTTCTCATTTTCCCCTCAAACCCACCTCCCCGTTCCCCCCGTTTTCTATTTCTGTTGATGGCTCTCTCATTCTCCCTGTCTCCTCAGCTCGAAACCTTGGGGTCATCTTTGACTCTTCTCTCTCCTTCTCTGCTCATATCCAGCAGATTGCCAAGACCTGTCGTTTCTTTCTTTACAACATCTGTAAAATCCGCCCCTTTCTTTCCGAGCACTCTACCAAAACCCTCATCCACACCCTTGTCACCTCTCGTTTAGACTACTGCAATCTGCTTCTTGCTGGCCTCCCACTTAGTCACCTGTCCCCCCTCCAGTCAGTTCAAATCTCTGCTGCCCGCCTCGTCTTCCGCCAGGGTCGCTTTACTCATACTACCCCTCTCCTCAAGGCCCTTCACTGGCTCCCTATCCATTTTCGCATCCTGTTCAAACTTCTTCTACTAACCTATACATGTACTCACTCTGCTGCTCCCCAGTATCTCTCCACACTCGTCCTTCCCTACACCCTTTCCCATGCACTCCGCTCCATGGATAAATCCTTCTTATCTGTTCCCTTCTCCACTACTGCCAACTCCAGACTTCGCGCCTTCTGTCTCGCTGCACCCTACGCCTGGAATAAACTTCCTGAGCCCCTACGTCTTGCCCCATCCTTGGCCACCTTTAAATCTAGACTGAAAGCCCACCTCTTTAACATAGCTTTTGACTCGTAACCACTTGTAACCACTCGCCTCCACCTACCCTCCTCTCTTCCTTCCCGTTCACATTAATTGATTTGATTTGCTTACTTTATTTATTTTTTTGTCTATTAGATTGTAAGCTCTCTGAGCAGGGACTGTCTTTCTTCTATGTTTGTGCAGCGCTGCGTACGCCTTGTAGCGCTATAGAAATGCTAAATAGTAGTAGTAGTAGTATCCAAAAACTGAAGGAGGTGGAGTACCAAAATAAATCCGCAACCCACAATAATTTTCTCTCACCTAAACACATACCATTGGAAATATCCAATAAGAGTACACAAGGAGAAAAAAGCCTAAGGCCACATTATTACTTTTTTGCTTTGAAGTTCAGATCTACAGTGCTTTGGGTGAAGCTCTTCATAAAGGCAGTTAATAAGCCCAATAAATAAATACATTAAGAGCTGCACCCAATGATATAAAACTCCCTGAGTTTGGTGGTAGGGAGGGTTTACTATGCAGGCCTGAGAAATCTTGGCCTTCAGTATATTATCTTCCTTTCTGCATTTCTCATTGAACTACATGAATGTGGCTAAGCTGTGAGTTGTTTTCTGCTAAACACTGAGAAGCTTTCCTAGGATTGCAGGGTCAGGTAGAAATCATTACCAGCTGGAATAATTTATGACACTATTTGAAACTGTCAGATAAGGTCAGTGGTAGTGTCCCTTCGGTCACTGAACCTGCACAGTTGGAAATGAACTATGTGCCATTTCATGTCAAGGACTGACATTTTATCCATGGTCAGAAAATACAGAAGAACAATCATGACAAAGTCATTAGGGCTGAAAAAATAATAGTGCAGAATGGCAGACAATTTACTGCACAGAGGTGGAATTTGAATTAATCATTTTATATATAAAATAATGCCCTCCCTTATTTTCTTCTTTCCTTTTCCTTTCTCTTTTCTTGCACCCAACTTTGGGTTTTCCTTTGGTTCCATCCCATTTTGCAATCTCTGTGGAGCATTTGATTTTATTGCTTTATCTAACTCGAATGGTTTCCTGTAAAAATATTTCCACAGTGCTGCTCTTTATCAAATTTATACTTGTGTCTGAATTTGTAAATTGAATAAATATAAATTAAAACAATACCTTTTGTATACCTAATCTCAGCCTCAGAATCCACAAATTACCATTTTTTCCGAACTCAAATTGCTGAAATGGGCTAGTAATGACCATGGAGTAGCTCACTATCCTATAACCCTTAAAACAATACATGCTCTACCACGTCCTCTTGATATCTCTGCAATCCAGATGATGTACATGTGTAAATAGTGGCTTCCTAAAATCACTATTTGCATGTGAATGTGATCTACATGTGTAAATGTTGCTATTAGCTTGTGTAGAAACTTCTAAAATGTCCTCCATAGATTGTAAGAGAGGTACATTGTGCTTTTTATTTTCTTTTAAATAAGTTTGCTATCTTACCACATACTTGTCACTCAACTAGGGCAATCAATACCAGAGTAAGATGCGGTACAAAGCCTGAAGTCCACCAGGTAGGTGTATGAGTGCATATATTTTGACTGTGATCTAGAGTCTGGCTGACCCCATGGGGGCAGTGTGGATCACCTCTGAAGCTCTTTCTCATTAGGTGCATTTGCACTGGGCACAGCCTGACTAGAATCGGTTTAGCCATGACCACAATCAACGTGGAAGGACAAAACCAGATATGCCACAAACTATACAGCCAGGTTTGAGTTTGGAAGGTGAATCTAGATTGGATTTCTCAAAAGCAGGTGCCTAAGAGGGGAGTCATAAATGTCACGGTGAAGTGGAAACTCTGGGATCTGAATGAGTAAACTCGCTGTGGTGCTCCAACAATGAAGGTCTGGTGGGGCAATTTTACTCCACACTGGCAGCCGTTGAGTATCGGTCTGTCATAGAGTACAACTAATGATCCATACTGCAGATTTAAGCTGTGTATCCACCAATGCACATTCACAGATTGGGCCCAGACTGGCACACAGTACTCTACCATGGAGTAATAGAGCACCCAGACTGTTTGTTCTAAAAGGCTTTGTGGATGCATTCCAGTTTGTTCCATCCAACTGAGGTCAGGTTATTATGCAACTTTATTTAACTGCCAGCTTTGTTAAGGTTTTTTCTTTTCTTTTTTTTTTTTAAGTGAGGATGTGGTCTATAATGACCCCAAGGTATACTGGATTTGGTTCATGATACAGTCTTTAAATAAGTGTTATATTACTTTCCATCTATAACTGTGAGTCATGATTGTTGTAGCCAGAAAGATGGGACCAAAAAATGATAATGAATAAACCATTCTTTTTTGTATTTAGTTGATTCCAGAAAGAATTGGGGGGGGGGGGGGGAGGGGTTCGCTTACAAATTATTCCACAGCACACTTTGGTATATAACTGAACTCCACTTTACTGAGCAAACTTTAATCCACTGATGAGTTTACAGCTGTTTCTATGAGGTAGATTCTGTACAATATTTACACTCCTTTCTATATGTTAATGTAAAGTTATTTCCTTCCTCTTAGGATTGCTCTGCACCCTCTCAAACATCCTTATCCTCTCTCACAGCTTTCGAACTCCTGCTTTCATTAGAATCTAGAGAATTCCTCTTTTCCCCCCAGACCTCAGCTGTGTTAGCTTCCAGTGGGTTTCATCTTCAACTCAGCTCCAGATTGGCACCACTGGGCTGTTTATTGTACTTAGCAGCAGGAAAGGTTCCTGGGAAAATGCTCCAGTTCCATACCTTGTCAGTTGCTCTGGACCCCCTTGTTCACAGAAACTGCAAAAGCCTTCTCCTCATTTGGAAGTTCACCTTCTATGGCTTATTGCTCAGGGTATCCCTATTCCTCCCTACTACTATCCCTATAGGGTATCCCTATTCCTCACTATTTCTCTTTTCTTTTCTGCCTAGGTACCTAGATCTAACCCCATATTGGTCTGGTAGAAAAGAAACCAAAAATCAAAACTCCTATCAGGGTTCTCCCTTTTTCTTTTGCCCTGAACCCAGGTGGTGATTCAGGGCCCACTCTCAATGAGACCTAAGGCTTCCCACCTTAGAGCACTAGGCCTGACTTAGAGGGAGGCAAAAAAAAGGGCGAAAGACCCCTTTCTTCCAAAATCTGGGTCTTAAAAGAGTCAGAGGAACTCCCTAGCTCCTCCCCTGTGCCATCCTATTGGGACTCCAAGTAGAACAAATCCCAGAGGCAGGTCCACCCCTGAAAAGGTAGGTCAGGAAAATTCAGTTCCTGTTGCAAAGGTTTTAGTGAAACCCAGATCACCTTAGAAATAAAAGATGTGTACCACTTAATAGGCACTGAATTTACTCAAAATAATCCTAACTTCTGGAAACCAAAAAGTGGGAAATATTCAGGTCTTAGTGAGGGATAGATATTTACCAGATTTTCAATACTATGACCTGAGATAAGGTATCCACAGCAAATAGGAGAAGAAATCAGAATGGAGGCTCTATAATTAGCCCTCCAGTCTACCCACAGGTGTGTAAAGAAACACCCATTCACCTTTTTGCAGGGGTTCTCAACCCAGCATTCGAGACACATCTAGCCAATCAGGTTTTAAGAACACCCACAATGAATATGCATGAGATAGATCTGCATACAATGGAGGTAGTACATGCAAGTTTATCTCATACATTTTCATCATGGGTATCCTGAAAACCAGGCTTGTTTGGTGTGTCCCAAAGCCTGGGATGAGAACCCCATTTCTACCCCACCTTGGATGCTCATGCCCTCTTGCTGCTCTGGCTTCTACATGGCGGTCTTTCTGCCAAACGATGGGAAGATGAAATTGAAAGAGGACAGCTGGACATAGATTACCAGAGCCTGCAGAACTGACACCATGACTCCACCTTTCCTTGAACTGAAGAACCAATATGAAACCATGGAAGTGGAGGAGGCATGAATATCCCCAAAACAGGAGGAACCAAAACTGAAACCCCCCAAAATTGTCAGATTAGTAACCCTAGGAAATGAAGGCTAGTAGAAGTTGATAGCTCCTTTCTAAAAGGTACAGAGGTGTCAATCTGCCAGTCAAACATGATGTCCCAGGAGATGAGCTGTCTGCCTGGGGCCAAGATCCAAGACATTACAGAGACTTTATCAAATAAAATCCTATTAATAGCATTTGATGTTGCTCATCCATGTTGGAACAAATAATACTGCTAGGTATGGATTGTAAAGCTTAGTAATTGGTATGGGTGGGTATACTGGAATGACTGGCCTTTATTTGCCCTAATTTTCTCTGTTCTATCTGCTCTTTTGTTTCCAACTGCAGATTATCAGTTCAGAAAACATTTAATCACAACCAAGCTCAAGATGGATTGTAGATACACATGACAGAAACAGAAATGCTATTCAGCATCAACGTGTAACTCGTCTTAAGAAGGGACCCTAAGATTATGCAGCCCTCTAAAATGAGTGTGATCTCTTTAAGACTTGTAACATTGCAAGTTGAGCGTGTTCAGGCAGTCATTGATCCTGCCAAGCCAGGATCAACTGACTGCGCAATGCTTACTTATAATCTGTTTGTAATTAAGATAAGAAACCACTCCATGTTTCATTTTATTAGAAGAGAAATTGAACTGGGAGTCATCAGTGTTCTTGAGGACATTGTACTAGCATTACCTGTATATCTGTTTGTGCATAAATGCATATTAGACTATGAAGCTGGTAGTAGCATAGTATGATTCAACTGCAGCTGTAAATTGAGTTAATGCAAGTAATGCAATTAATCTCTTAAATTGTCTTGCGCTCAATTGTGTTATATATTTGACAGAAGGAATTGTAAGCGTATGAAGTTTTAAGTTGGTGTAGCTCCTGCAAGAGAGCACTGAACATAGGCAGTGATCCTGCTAGTCAAGCAAGGATCAAGTCTGTTTGTTCTTCTTTGTTATTATTTGTAATTAAGGGCATAATCCATGGTGAGAACTTCAAGACTGCCTGATTCCAGAGATGTTGGAGAATCTTTCTGTAGTGCTGGAGCTGGAAGTCCTAGAATCTGCAGCTACAGTCTGCACCATTACTTCATGCTTCTTACTAGCTGCACAGTATGGTAAACAAATTGGGACACTGTTAAGCACCAAGACTTGCTAGATTATACTAATAGCTGTGCAGAGTGCAAAGAAGTCACAAAATATGGTGGGAAGTACCAGACAGATGAGCGAATAGTCCGTATATAGCAGCTCTTTATTGTACAAGTTTGCAAACAGGACTCGACATGAGCCGTCTTTCAGTGCACAGCCTTCCTCAGGAGTCCATAATTACCATACAGTACAATAAAGATGTCTAGAGATGGTGAGCTGTATCAGATACAAAATTCTTAGGGCTATACACTATTTGAAAGTTTTTACAATAAAGAGTTGCTATATATGGACTATCTGCTCATGCGTCTGGTACTTTCCCACTGTATTTTGTGACTATTTGTACTCTGTGGGCTTCCTTTTTGGTTTTCTCTTTTCGTTGCTGCAAAGTGCAAGGAAGGGCAGTTGCATAATTCTGAAACCTTTCCTTATAAGTTACCGAGAACACATTGCTACAAGCTGCCACTGTTAATAAAAACTGAATTCATTCATATGCTATTGAGTTGTGCAACTTCATTATTGATGCTGGTGGGAACCTAAAATACAAAACAAAATAAGGCTCGGGCTCAAACAGTAGAAAATCAGACCCTTTGTTCTAATATTTGTTTACTGGGTTGCAAAGAATTATGGACTGCAACGGCTGCAAAAGTGTGTTGTAAGCACTTCTTTGTGCTAATTTAAATAGGGAAGCACTTTGAATACTTATGCAGCACCAGAAGCGTAGCCAAGCTGTGATGCCAGGGGGAGCAGAGAGGCATGTGCATGCACTGCGTAGGTGCAACAGACCTCCTGAAAAATAGGCGCCAGCACTGTCCGAAGTTCATATGGGGGAGCAGTCGCTTTCCTGGCGCCCCACCTAACTACGCCTCTGTGCAGCACTTAATCTCAGAGGTTAGATAAAAGCAAGTACAGCTTTGAGAAACTTGCCTCAACATGCAGGTTGTGCTGTTGCATTAGTTATACAGTATCCCCCTAATGCTATATATGGTGCTCAAAATTCCACATGCAAATTTGGGCACACATCCAATCTAGGTATGGAATTTAATCAAACAATGAGCCAATAAGTGCCAATAATTGGGCTCTAACAATTATTGGTGCTAATTGGCACCAATTTGAATTTATGTGCACATCTATAAAGATGCACGTGTAAATTTTTACACATGGATTCAAAAGGGAGCGTGGCCATGAGCGGTGCATGGGTGGGTCAGAGGCATTCCGAGAATTTGCACGCAGTGTTATAGAATAAGGCAGATGCACACTAAGTTAAGCATGAGGATTTACTCCAGTTTTCATTTGGTGTAAATCCTTGCACCTAAAATTTGGTGCAGATCCCAGCACTAAGCACTATTCTATAAATATGCTATAGTCTATAAATTCATTTTTTTTTGTGCACGAATTTGGGTGCCATTTATAGAATTTAGTCCTATATTTTGGGCGTGTTGCACATTGCCTTGATCTTTGTGTACCACAATCTCTGACAATGCAAAATGAAATCATGCTGGTCAATATTTAATACCATTTAGGACATAAGTGCCCTCTGTTCCCCCCCCCTCCCCCCACTCTCACCTCAATCACTGGCTGACTACTTCCGCGACAAGGTGCAAAAGATCAACCTTGAGTTCACTACCAAGCCACCTCTTCCTCTTCACCCTTCAACCCTCTCCCTCAACCAACCAGGCCTCTTTCTCCTCCTTTCCAGATATCACCGAGGAGGAAACCGCCTGCCTTCTTTCCTCCTCGAAATGCACCACTTGTTCCTCTGATCCCATCCCCACCAACTTACTTAACACCATCTCTCATACTGTCACCCCCTCCATCTGTCATATCCTCAACCTCTCTCTCTCCACTGCAACTGTCCCTGACACCTTCAAGCACGCCGTAGTCACACCTCTCCTCAAAAAAACATCACTTGACCCTACCAGTCCCTCCAACTACCGCCCCATCTCCCTCCTACCCTTCCTCTCCAAAATACTTGAGCGTGCTGTTCACAGCCGCTGCCTTGATTTTCTCTCCTCTCATGCCATCCTCGATCCACTTCAATCCGGTTTTCGCCCTCTACACTCGACAGAAACAGCACTCTCTAAAGTCTGTAATGACCTGTTCCTTGCCAAATCCAGAGGCCACTACTCCATCCTCATCCTCCTTGATCTATCCGCCGCTTTTGATACTGTCAATCATGATTTACTTCTTGCCACACTGTCCTCATTTGGGTTCCAGGTTCTGTCCTCTCCTGGTTCTCCTCCTATCTCTCCCACCGCACCTTCAGAGTACACTCTCATGGATCTTCCTCCACCCCCATCCCACTCTCTGTTGGAGTTCCCCAGGGATCTGTCCTTGGACCCCTTCTTTTTTCAATCTACACCTCTTCCCTGGGCTCACTGATCTCATCTTATGGTTTCCAGTATCATCTTTATGCTGATGACACCCAGCTGTATCTCTCCACATCAGACATCACCGCGGAGACCCAGGCCAAGGTTTCGACCTGCATATCCGACATTGCTGCATGGATGTCCAACCGCCACCTGAAACTGAACATGTCCAAGACCGAGCTTATCGTCTTTCCACCAAAACCCACTTCTCCTCTTCCTCCACTCTCTATCTCAGTTGATGGCACCCTCATCCTCCCTGTCTCATCTGCCCGCAACCTCGGAGTCATGTTCGACTCCTCCCTCTCCTTCTCTGTGCATATCTAGCAGATAGCCAAGAGCTGTCGCTTCTTTCTCTTTAACATCAGCAAAATTCGCCCTTTCCTCTCAGAGCACACCACCCGTACTCTCATCCACGGTCTCATTACCTCTCACCTTAACTACTGTAACCTACTCCTCACTGGCCTCCCACTTAGCCATCTATCTCCCCTTCAATCCGTTCAGAACTCTGCTGCACGTCTTATATTCCGCCTGAACCGATATACTCATATCACCCCTCTCCTCAGGTCACTTCACTGGCTTCCAATCAGATACCGCATACAGTTCAAGCTTCTCCTTCTTACCTACAAATGCACTCAGTCCTCAGCCCCTCATTACCTCTCTACCCTCATTTCCCCTTATGTTCCCGCCCGTAACCTCTGCTTACAGGACAAATCCCTCCTCTCAGTACCCTTCTCCACCACCGCCAACTCCAGGTTCCGCTCATTCTGCCTCGCCTCACCCTATGCTTGGAATCAACTTCCTGAGCCCTTACACCAAGCCCCCTCCCTACCCATCTTCAAATCTTTGCTCAAAGCCCACCTCTTCAATGTTGCTTTCGGCACCTAACCTTTATACCTTTCAGGAAATCTAGACTGCCCCAATTTGACTGCCCCTATTTGGCTGACTGTACATTTGTCCTTTAGATTGTAAACTCCTTGAGCAGGGACTGTCCTTCTATGTTAAATTGTACAGCGCTGCGTAACCCTAGTAGTGCTTTAGAAATGTCAAGTAGTAGTAGTAGTAAGAGTAGCCATACTGGGGCAGACCAATGGTCCATCTAGCCCAGTATCCTGTTTCCAACAATGGCCAAGCCAGGTCACAAGTACCTGACAGAAACTCAAATCGTGGCAACATTCCATACTACAAATCCCAGGGCAAGCAGTGGCTTCCCCTTGTCTATCTCAATAGCAGGCTATGGACTTTTCCTCCAGAAACTTATCCAAACCTTTTTTTAAACCTGGATATGCTAACCACTGTTACCACATCCTCCTGCAACGAGTTCCAGAGCTTAACTATTCGTTGAATGAAAAAATATTTCCTCCTATTTGTTTTAAAATTATTTACATGTAACTTCCTTGAGTGTCCCCTAGTCTTTGTACTTCTGGAATGAGTAAAAAATTGATTTACTTCTATTTCTTCTACACCACTCAAGATTTTGTAGACCTCAGTCATATCTCCCCTCATCCATCTCTTTTCCAAGCTGAAGAGCCCTAACCTCTTTTGCCTTTCCTCATACAAGAAGCATTTCATCCCCTTTATCATTTTGGCTGCTTTTCTTTGAACCTTTTCTAATTCTGCTATATCTTTTTTGAGATACGGCGACCAGAACTGAACGCAATACTCAAGGTGTGGTTGCACCATGGAGCGATACAGAAGCATTATAATATTTTCGGTCTTATTCACCATCCCCTTCCTAATAATTCCTAGCATCCTGTTTGCTTTTTTGCCTGCTTGGATTTTGGCATGGAACGCTAGGCGCATTATATAGAATCCTGGGGTATATGCCTTTATTTTGGCTTATAATGATAATAAAGATATTTCTATATAAAATCAATAGCAAATGCTTATGACTGCCTGTGTATTTTTAAAAATTTGACACCAAAAATTTTAAATCACCAAAACAGCATAAAAAATTTATTTTTGGCGTTTCAGCCATAAACCGAGCATCCTGGAGAGACGAGCTTTCGAATCAGACAAGGTGCCATGAAAAGAGCACCTGAAAGAAAACTGCCGTAAATTACCACTGTAAAAAATAATGCCAGGTTGGAGCAGGCATTAGGCTGTTGGAAGAAAGGATTTCTTATGATTCTCATGCTTCTTTCAGGAATCTTTCTGCAAAATCTGATGGTTTTGATTGCTTTTGGAAGCAGAAGGAAGCCCGTGCAAGCCCTTAAATGCTGGTTGTGAGAAACAGCAGATCCAAGTGAAAGCACAAATTGGCATCTATCTCCTGCATCATAGACTATGCAGTGGATTTTTCAAAGTCCATCTTAATAATGGCTCCCCCACCCCTATGCCCCCCAGGCCTACCTTTATAATCCCTGGTGGTCCAGGTTCCAAAGGGCAGGAGCAATACTCACTCACTCCTGCCCATTGCATCTCCAGCTTCAAAATGGCTAACAGCTACCAGCTGAATATTGACTAGATATAGCTTTACCTACATGTAGGATGGGCAATCTCTGGGTAATGCACTGCTTTATCCATATAAATGGCTTTGAAAATTACCTTTTTGTGGGCCAAAAATACTGGATGTAAACTGGGATGCCGGCGCCGAACCCCCCTCCTCCCTGGAGGCCAGGCGCAGGGGAATCTTGCCCCCCTCTTCACGGCCCAGTACAGGACTGTTCCAGTATTCAAACAATTAGTTTCTCACATCAAAGTTCAACTGCTCCCTTATGAAGCAAAGTGAGAGACATTAAAGGGGCAATTCAGTAAAAGTTACCCAAAGTTGAGCATGCAGGTTTGGGCGTGGTCTCAGATCTGTGCATAAACTAATTGGCCAATTAGGCATTAACAATCAATAATAGGTGTCAACAAACATTTAATTGGCAGTAATCAGGAGACACACACAGATCTCCCCTACAACCTATTCTATAACATGCACGTCTAAATTTCATAATATGCGAGGCCATGGTGGGACATGGGCAGGTCACGGGCATTCCCAGGATGTAGGCATGATGTTATAGAATAATGTCATTTACACGAATAACTGCCATTAGCTGGGTGCCAGCATTTATATCAGCTTTTGGCAGGCATAAGGGCTTTGCCCATAGTTAGATGCGGGATCCGTGCTAAGCTAGTATTTTGTAAAGGTCACTCCACACAGAGCGCGTTTTGCAAAATACTAGTTTAGCATGGATCTTCCCAGCACCTAACTTTGGTTGCCTTTGTGTAATTTCCCGCTAACTACTTCAATATGGCATTATTATTTGAGAAACAGTGGCGTACTTAGGGAGAGTACAAGGGGAGTGGTCGGATCCCCTAAATGGATTTTTTTAAACCGCGCCTATGAGCGCATGCCTTCCTCCTTGCATGTGGTGCTATGCTTGCTGCTAAGCCTTCCTGGCCCCAACCACTACTTTCCCCTCTTTGCTATTGCCTTCTGGCATCCAAGGCTGCAACCAAAACTAGAACTGTAAGCTTTCTCTTCACTCCCTGATTGGTGCTACTGCCTCTCCGACACGGCGGAAATAAAATGAAGCCGATAGAGGAAGTTACATCATAGTTAGTGGAGGGGAGGAGGAAGAGGAGAGGGACTAACAGAGCTGGCAGCGTGCCAAGGGCTAAGGCCCTGTAGGCGGCTTCATTTTGATTCCAGCTGAGTCGGATAGGCAGTGGAATGGATCAGGGAGTGAAGAGAAGGGAAGGGAAGCTTGTGGACTCCAGAAGGCAATGGTGCCAGTGATCGAGCCAGTAAGTGAGTGAGTGACCAGTAGGAGGACGGAGTGGGGGGAGAGAAAGATGGGGTGAGGGAAAGAAAGAGGGAAGAATCTGCATGGTGGTGGATTGGAGGAAAAAGAGACAGGACTATGTCAGAGAGACAGACTATGCTGGATGGAGGGGGGAGGAGAGAGGGCAATACTAGATTTACTGGAGGATGAGAGACAAAAGGGTAATGTTAGATGGGGAAGAAAGAGAGAGGGTGAGATAGGACACTGTTAGATGGGAGAAAAAAGAAAGAGGTAAGAGAGAGGTAATGTTGGATGGCGTAACCCTAGTAGTGCTTTAGAAATGTTAAGTAGTAGTAGTAGTATGGTGGGAGGTGAGAGATACAGGAGGAATGTTGGCTGTGGGGCTTAAGACAGAGAGAGAGAGACAGACAGACAGACAGACAGAAGAGATCCTGGATGGCTGGGGGGAGGACGGAGAGAGGTCGAGAGAGAGAGGAGATTCTGCATGCCTGGGGCAGGGGTGGGGCAGAGAGAGAGAGAGAGAGATCCTGAATGACTGTGGTAGTAAGGCGGGTGGGGTGGGAAGAGGGAGGGAGAGAGAGAGGAGATCCTGTATGAATATGGCAAGGGGATAGGGGAAGAGAGGAGAACCTGCATGGCTGGGGCGCTGGGAGAGAGAGAGAGAGAGCGAGGAGATGCTGCAGGGCAGGTAGCAAGAGAGAAGATGGCTGGGAAGGAGCAGAGGTGAAGGGAGGAGACAGAGGAAATCCAGCATGGCAGGGGCAGAGAGAGAGAGAGAGAGAGAGGGGACGCTACATAGAAAGCAGAGAAAGAGACAGGAGATTCTGGATGGGGGTCAAGAGAGGAGATGCTGCATAACTGGGGAGAGGGCAAAGAGTCACAGAGGATATAGTGCATGGATAAGAGGAAAGAGATTTGAAAGGAGATGCTGTATGGCTGAGGGGGGAGAGAAATATGGAGAGTGCATGGCAGGGGAAGAGAGGGAAGAGTTAGTGAAAGACTGAGAAATAAGAGAAACGGAATGGGAAGGACTGGGTGAGGGAAAGACATGGAAAGCAATAATAATAATAATAATAATAAAGGAAACTGAAGGCTGGATACTAAGAATGAATGATGTCTGAGTGAAGAGAGAGCCAGTAAAATAGAAGAAAGCTGAATGGGAAATGCCAATGTCAAGATACATGTAGTGGAAGAGGTGAAGATGACATGAGGAGTGAAAACAAAATGAGACCCTGGAAAGAGTTAAGAGAGGATAGGAAAGCAGCAACCAGTGACTATGACCTAAACAATTAGAAAAATTAAATGGACAGACAACAAAGGTAGAAAAAAATAATTTTATTTTTCATTTAGGGCGAAATAATGTAGAAGTTGTGTTAGTCCACATTATCAGAAAATAAAGCAATACCATTTTATTGGACTAAACACATTTTTTTTGGCTAGATTTCAGAGGCCAAAATCTCCTTCCTCAGGTAAGTAACCTGACCTGAGAAAGGAGGCTTTCGCCTCCAAAGGTTGGTCAAACAATTTATTAAATTAATCCAATAAAATGGTAGCATCTTATTTTCTATTTTAGTTTTATTTTTATATAATCATTTTTAAGTTCATTGGAATGTGTCACTTTTTAAAATGTACATCTGCAATCTTTATTTTGTACAGTACAAAAGAAAATGCATCACTATTTCAATTTCTCTGGTGTCACTGTCTATGCAGAGTCTGGCTTTTGGGGGTTTCAGTTTCAGTTTTGTGTACATATTTCTATTTTTAGTTTGTGGTTACTTATTCCACTCTTAGTGAGAATCTGCTTGTGTTCTGCATTTGGGAAAGAGAGGCCAGTTATTCTGATGGCACTGAATGTCTGACTTTATCTGCCATCATCTATTATGTTACTATGGGCCCCTTTTACTAAGCTGTGGTAAAAAGGGACCTTCACTATCATCAGCATGTGTTTTTGACGTGCGCTGAAGCCTCCTTTTACTGCAGTGGGTAAAAGGCTGTCCATTTATGAGGAAAAAATGGCCGTGCAGCAAGTGAGCCAATTATCTCATGGCCATTTCGGTGGGGACCCCTTACAGCCACCCATTGAGATGACGGTAGGGGCACCCGCACTAACCCGGCGATCACCGGCGCCAATTACCACCAGTTAAGTTCCAGTGCTACAAAAATCTTTAAAATTTCTGTAGTGCCAGAAATGGCATATGCTGGGGGTGGGAACTACTGCCGGGCTAGTTCCAGATTGGTGCATGGCAAGCCTTTTGCCTTATGCCAACCCATAAGTAAAAGGGCCCCTTAGTTAGGGCCTGATATTCAGAAAGTTCTGAGCTCCTAAATTTATGCTCCTAAGTCAGTCTCCTAAATTTGTGCCCTATTTTCAGCCATACTTAGGAGCATAACTTTTCTGCTGAAAATTTGTCTTAATTAATGAGCTTAAAAGTTGTGCTAGTAAATTTAGGCCTGCCATTCATTTGCCTAGATTAGTGGTTCTCAACCAGTGTGTCGGGTCACACTGGTATGTCCTCAAGAGGTGGGAGGTTTGTCACAAAAAAGTTTGGTGTAGAAAGCAAGCTTGTGTTTTCTTTACAGCCATCAGTGCCTGCAAGCTGGAAAGACCAGTAATCTTGTGAGAAATCCAGGTAACTGGTCCCTATTTCTGCGTCCCCACTACCCCCAATAATAACTGCTGTCTCCAGCTCTGAATTTTAGTGTCCAGTGTGTCACATTCACGAACCTTGTCTATCAAGTGTGTCACAACAGGGAAGGTTGAAAACCACTGGCCTAGATTTATGAACCTAGTACTGAAAATCACTGCTAAGAAGCACATAACTTCTCCACTCTATATCCACCCCGATTGCCACCTACTTTGTATGCTCTTAAATTAAGAGTTCAGTGAAATTTTGAATAAACATTTATGCACTGAGCCCTAGTATGCTTTCAAAGAGACCAATTTATTTATTTATTTATTTATTTTCAACTTGCTATACTGTCTTAATTAACTAGCAGGTGTAGATAATGAAGGCAGTATAGCAAGTTGGATAAATAAATAAATTGGTCTCTTTGAAAAGGTACAATATGCAAGAGAGAGAAAGGAACTACAATGAGAACAGGAAAGGATATCCATGCATTCTATCACAAATGTACCAAGGATAGACTGGGGAAAAGAAAATTTAAAGGGTGAGAAAAGTAGGCAAAAGGAAAAATGGGAGTGGAGGGTGAGGCAATCAAAATACTCAGAGAACAGCATAACTCTCAGTTAGGAGCATAACTCTTCTGAATATTGAACTCATAATTGATACTTTATGCTAGATTTTCTGCATTATGGACCCTGTCTATTAAGCCGTGCTATAGGCGCGCTAGCGTTTTTAGTGCACGCTAATGCTAGAGACACCCTTAACAATATATGTGTGTCTCTAGCATTAGCGCACTCTAAAAACACTAGCACACCTTAGTAAACAGAGCCCTTCACTCTTCACAGAGTTCAACTTTGTTTATTCAACTTCGAGTTTTTCTCGCTGTTATAAGAGGCATAATACAAAACTTTTAAGTTGGTTAACGTGTCTTAAGTTATTTCAGTAAAAAAGGTATCAGCTTATAGATTTGCTTTGTAATTTATTAACCTGTATTTCTGTACATTCGAGTGGGAGTAACATGCAACCACACTCCTGTACCAGCACTGTCAATAAATCCTTCATAGCACATCCTTAAGTACACATAAGCCAATATCATGCCATGCTAATATAGGCTGCAAGTGCAAAAAAAATATTTGTTCGGTCAATGTTTGCATTGTATAGTGTTTGCATTTGGCTGTCACTTGGCAGTACAGTGAAAAGGTCAGATAAGTTTCAATTTGGCTGTTACCTTTATAGGAGAGTTGGAACCTATGTACATTCCCCTTGGAAGATGTGCTAATCCCAATGAGACTCCAAAGCAGCCACCAGTGTCATCTAGGCTTGGGGCATATAAACAGTGCCTTGTCTTTTTCAAGAGTGTCTAGTTGCACCTTCTCCGTTGTGGGATGCTGTGGCTTGTTTGCCTATCTGGCGCCTATTTTACAAAAGTCTGCTCCCCCAGACGTCAAACCTTAGCTACGCCTCTGATGAGAATAAGTTAGGAGTCTGCTCCATTCGTCTTGGTGATAACTGAGGAAGCAACAGACACTGTATTCTGTCCATTGGCCATCAAGTTTTATTTTTTCTTGATACACTGCCTATCAGGAATATTATCTAAGATAAATATCAGTAAAAAAAAAAAAAAAGAAAGTTAAAAAAAAAATTCAATATAGCAATAAAATGAAGGTTAAAGGCATGGAGATAAAGGAATAGAAGGGAAAAAAGAAACAGAAATATAGTGGCTCTTTTACTGAAGATTAGTGTGTGCTAATGGTCATTAGCATTCGCTAAGTGCCACGTGACCCATAGGTATAAAATAGAACACGCAGCATTTAACATGTGCTAATTCCATTAATATGTGCTAAACTTTAGTAAAAGGGCCCTGTAATGATTTACAAAAAACTGTAGAAAAAAAAATACAGTACAGTCCATCAGTTTGGAGATGATGGATGGTGACGATTCACAGCTGGACATCCAACAATTGACAGATCTTCCAGAAATGTCATATGAAGTGGGTGCCTTAGTCCAGATTTAATGCTGGTGGTCTCACATGCCCCAGTCCACAACATACCTGTAGGAACCACGTAACTTTGTAAGTCTATCAGCTTTGAAAATGAGCACCTCAGTGTCTTTACACATGATAGAACTGTTACACAGCACTGATATTATCCAGTTGTACTTTGCTTTTCAGGATCACAAAGTCTTGCACGAATGTCGGCATATATGACAAGGGTATCCAGAGAAATTTGGCATCGCTACCAGCACTGTAACGAGTCCAAGGATACAGGCTAGTTAAAGCGTGCTCCATGCACCACACAACCAAAGAAAGGTCTTCATTAATAATCCGTTCAGTAAATTCGTGTTTTTTTGCTGCATCTGGAAAAGCCAAAACATTCATTGTTTACAGATAGCCAAAAAGAAACACAAAGTACAACATTTTCTCTCCTTCAGTCACCACTGGTCATTAACATGCCTTAGAAGGACTATCATTATTCTCATTCCTCCGCTTGCTACCATATTGAATAACAGGCCTGCTGCTAATGTGATTGATTATTATATTTGCTATTCAGTGTGAATTTTTGGATACAGTGGATTATGAATACTTTAAATAAATAGAATAAATGTTAACCCCTTCTCAACCCTGCTTCCAGGAAAACTCCACTTAAGCACACGCTCATATAGTCCAGGAAATTTTTAAGAAGCTATTTTTTTGCATAAAGCTCCGTTTTGTGTTCATTAATGGCTTTATAAATGGGGATATAGAGTGCCTATCTATGTTGATGATGCACCAGAAAATTAATTTGTATTATATGCCTTACTACAAAAAACACTCATGGCAAAGAACAAAGCAAAGTATCCATGTAATATAACTTTAAACAATAGGCTATAAATCAAAATTTTACATGTAAGTACAACTACGAATTTTTTTAAAAATGTATTCAATAAAAGATAAATGAGGGACATTCATGCTCTCCTTTACCAGATACTCTGTGTGAAGCCGCACAAAATCCTGCAATGATTTTCAGCACCTAGCTTATAAATTTAAGCAACAATGGCAGTCATAAATTTATATGCATAACTTTTCAGCTCCATAGCTTAGAATCTTAAGTTTGGCTAAAAACAGGGTACAAATTTAGTAGCCTCACTTAGGAGCCTAAATTTAGTTGCTCAGCTTTGTTTTGAATATTGAACACAATGTGACCAATATGGAGATACTACGTATTGTATGGCATCCTACTTATGACTGGAATGGACCGCATTTAGGCCAGGATTGGACATGGGTAGGGGAGTTGTACAGTTTCTCCCCTTTCTTCTCCTCCCTCACCAAGGGCCTTTTTACTAAGCTGTGGTAAGCCCAATGCGGGCTTACCGCTCGCTAAACAGGAAGCACCGCCGGGCTGTACTACCACAGAAGCCCGGTGCTACTTCGCATCCCTAGTGCGCCGTCGCCAGCACAGGCTCCCTTTTGCCACAGCTTGGTAAAAGAGGCCTCCGGTGTCTTACCTCTTCCTTCTTTGTCCCCCAATTATCTGTCTTTCTTCTTCACCCACCCCAATATCCTTTCTTCTCCCTTCCTCTCAGCAGTGGCTTCAGTTGCAGCTCTGGGCTTCCTTTGTAGAAGCCAATACTGGCCTTTTTTCTCTAGCAGCAACTGACATTGGTATATTCAGTCTCCTTCCTCCACTAACAACTTCCTTCTTCATCCTGTAGTAACATACCGTACTATCAGCTTTTAGGAGGAGAAGATGCTGGAAAGCACCAATGGCCTGTTGCTATTTTTCTAGAAGTAAAGTAAAAATCAGTTAAAATTGATGTTCACCTTTGCAAAAATCAAGGTATTTATAGGTGAAAATCAGTTTAAACTGATAACGAAGGACCTCACACACATATTAATTTTAAAGTATCACACCACAAGCTCACATGTGCAACCCAAGTATCTCAGGTTCACAAAGTTGTTTTTCAAGGTTGATAAATAGGTATTTCCAGTTGGTATAGGGTTGAAGTATCTATAAAATCAGATCATAAAGTAATTCTTCGAATAGAAACCGGGAAAGTAAAATATGAGAATGGAACATACATTGCTGTAATTCTTTAATTATGGTCCAGCTGTTCTTACCTCTTTGTATATAACCTTCTCCATATTGCCTTTTAACATCTGTTGGAAGTGTATTCCAAATGTCCAGTTTTTCTTTCAACACCTTATTTACATCAGCTAATGGTGTTCTGAATAATCCTGGCTCAATGCAAGAAACCTTCACTCCAAATGCTTTCATGTCTCGTCTGCAACCATAATACAATCCTATTATTAAATTGATTTCTTTTTAATCGGGTCACAAGCAGATTCTAGAAATGGGAATGACGAGTGAGGTGATTAAATTTGCAGATGACAAAAAACTATTCAAAGGTGTAAAAATGCATACAGACTGTGAAAAATTGCAGGAAGACCTTAGGGCATCCAAATGGCAGATGAAATTTAATGTGGACAAATGTAAAATGATGCACCTTGGAAAAAATAATCCAAATCATAGTTACCTGATGCTAGGTTCCACCTTAACACCTATGTTTACTAAGGTGCGCTATAGGCACGTTAGCATTGTTAATGCATGTTAATGGTTAACATGTGTTAAACGGTAATGTGCCCATAAAATGTATAAGCACGTTAGCGTTTAATGTGCCTTAACTCTAAAGGTGTGTTAAAATTGCTAACATACCCCTAAGAGTCACTACCCAAGAAAAAGATCTAGATGTCACTGTGGACAATATGCTGAAACATTCTGCCCAGAATACAGTGGCAGCAAAAAAAAAAAAAAAAAAAAGCAAATAGAATACTAGGAATTATTAGAAAAGGGATATAAATAAGACAGACTATTATAATGCCTCTGTATCGTTCCATGGTGCGACCTCACCTTGAGTACCGTCTGCAAATCTGGTCATCGTATCTCAAAAAAGGTATCGCGGAATTAGAAAAGGTTCAAAGAAGGGCAACCAAAATGATTAAGGGGCTGGAGCTCCTTTTATATGAGGAAAGGCTAAGAGGTTGGGGCTCTTCAGCTTGGAAAAGAGACAGCTGAGGGGGGATATGACTGAGGTCTACAAAATCCTGAGCAGTGTAGAACAGAAATAAAACTAGAGGACACAATACAGATACATGGTAATATTTTTAAAATGATTAGGAGGAAATATTTTTTTCATTTGACAAATAGTTAAACCCTGTAGCTCGTTACCAGAGGATGTGGTAACAACAGTTAGCATATCTGGGTTTAAAAATGGTTTGGACAAGTTCCTGGAGGAAAAGTTCATAGTCTGCTACTGAGATAGAAATGAGGAAAGCCACTGCTGTCCATGGGATTGGTAGCATGGAATGTTGCTACTATTTGGGATTCTGCCAGGTACTTGTGACCTGGATTGGCCACTGTTGGAAGCAGGATACTGAGCTAGATGGACCAACGGTCTGCCCCAGTATAACTTCATACGTTCTTATGTACTCCCAGGGATAAACAGTGGCTATTGCAAGGTCTACCTTAATAATGGTTTATAGACTTCACCTCCAGAAAATTGTCTAAACTTTTTTTTACACAATCCACTGCCCCTACTCCTCACTTCTTTTAAACACTTTATTTTGAATAACAATAACAATCTTAACAATGAATATACTTTCACATCACTATACAGACACCCGAACTCACTCATACCAGCCTTTCACTGTGTCATTCAACCCAGTCTTTCCACCTATAAGGTATATCATATATAGCTACAGGCCAAATCACCGCTATAAATCCAGGGATACATTGTATCTTTGTATCTTTCACATGTACCCCAGTCCCATGTAGACAGTTTTTCTCCCCTTCCAACCAAAAATAATGTGTTTGAAGCAGTTGGGACGCTCTGCAGGGAGTCCCGTGCTGGACTCATTATTCCTAAGGTGTTTAGGGTTGTTCCTCCTGAGGAAGGATTATCCAAAATGTGGTTCTCGCATCGAGGAGCGTGGAGCGAATGAGGAAGTGAAATGAGGTGAAAGGTTGAGTGACGTATGCAGCCACCGGAAGCCCTTGCCAAGCTGCACTGCAACATCAAAGCTGGATTTGTGAGGCTATCGTGTGGGCTACGGAGTTCCAGTAGTCGAAGATGCACTGCTAAGTGACATTATTTTTGGTTGGAAGAGAGAGAAAAACTGTCTACATGGGACTGGGGTACATGTGAAAGATACAAAGATACAATGTATCCCTGGATTTATAGCGGTGATTTGGCCTGTAGCTATATATGATGTACCTTATAGGTGGAGAGACTGGGTTGAATGACGCAGTGAAAGGCTGGTATTACTACTACTACTATTACTACTATTTAACATTTCTAAAGCGCTACTAGGGTTACGCAGCACTGTACAATTAAACATAAAGGACAGTCCCTGCTCAAAGAGCTTACAATCTAAAGGACAGGTGAACAGTATGAACAGTATGAATGAGTTTGGGTGTCTGTATAGTGATGTGAAAGTATATTCATTGTTAAGATTGTTATTGTTATTCAAAATAAAGTGTTTAAAAGAAGTGAGGAGTACGGGCAGTGGATTGTGTATGCAGGATTGTACTTCTGGTTAATTTACTAAATCCCCATTGAATATATATTAAACTTTTTTTAAAACATGGCTACATTAACTGCTTTTGATTTATATTATACTAGTAAAAAAGGCCCGTTTCTGACTGTAATGAAACGAGCGCTAGCAAGGTTTTCCTCTGAGTGTGTATGTTTGATAGAGTGTGTGTGAGAGTGACTGTGTGATAGGGAGTGAGTGAATGTATGAGTGTGTGTGTTTGACAGAGAGAGTGAGACAGAGTGTGACAGGGTTGATGCTGCTTTAGTGGGAGTGGGTGGCAGGCGGTTTAGAGTTTGGTCAGCGTTGTTGTGTTGTGTGGGCTGTTTGTAAGAGTGCTGGTAGTTTTGGGGTTTTTTTAAGTTTTGAGGAGAGATGCAATGAGTGTATGTGAGGAACTGAGGGGTGGAGGGGTTACCATTGCTGGGGAGTGGGGTGTCAGTGATTGAGTGTGGAATACATAGAGTGTGAGTGCCCATGTATCTATGTCCTGCATCAGTGTGTGTGTGTGTTTGGGGTGGGGGAGGGGTGTTAACTGGGATCCTGGTTGGAGGTTGTTTAGCGTTGAGTGAGTGGCGATGTTGTATCCATGTCGTGTGTGTGTGTGTGTGTGAGATTGACAGGGGGAGGGGGCTGGGGTTTGTAGGGGGCTGGGAGGCAAAGGGGGGAAGTGGGAGTGGCCATGTTGTATCCATGTCCTGTGTGTGTGAGATTGACAGGGGGAGGGGGGCGTGGGGGGGTTGTAAGGGGTTTGGGGGGCGAAGGGATCTGGTTTTGGCTGACCTCATGTGTCTGGCAGTGGCGTACCAAGGGGGTAGCGTTGGGGGCGGTCCGCCCCGGGTGCATGCCGCTGGGGGGGTGCCACGCGCCGGTCAGCTACGTTGGTTTCCATGCTCCCTCTGCCCCGGAACAGGTTACTTCCTGTTCCGGGGCAGAGGGAGAATGGAAACCAACGAAGTTGAGGCGTGCACCCGGGGGGGGGGGGGGGGGTTGTTCGCTGGGATGGGGGGGGGTGTCCTTTCGCCGGGGGGGGGGTCGCATTGCACCGGGGGGGGGGGGGGCGGGGTGCATCGGCGATCCACCCCGGGTGTCAGCGCCCCTAGGAACGCCACTGGTGTTGGGGCTCATTGTGAGGGAAGTGAGATGTGTTTGGGCTAATTCTGAGCCAAGTCAGATGATTGTCATTTTTTTTTACAGCAAGTTGGGGGTTGGGAAGGGTGGAACTGGGATCGTTCATCAGTGTGTATGTGAGTGAGAGGGTTGATGGTGGAAGGTAGGGGCAGGCTTTGCTAATTGTGAGGCTGCAGTGTATTTCTGTGTTGGTGTGTGTGCCAGTATCAGAGGAGAGTATCAGAGATGGGGGCAGGGTTTGGAAACTGTGAGGCTGCATTGTTGTATTGCTTTGTGAGACAGATTTTTTTTTTCAGCCTTACCTTCTTTGTTTGTGTTGGCTGTGGTCCTCTGCCTTCCGTTTACTTGATGGTTTTTTTTTCTATCATTCATCCTGTCTGAGTGATTGAGTCTTTATGGGGGAGGGGGTGTGGCTTGGTGGGCGACCTTCCTTGTTTCTCCTCCCTGTCCTCTTTAGAGATTGACAGGGGGAGGGTTATAGGGTGTGTGAAGGGGGGGAACTGGGATCGTGCTGTGAGACAGAGTTTGTTTTACGTTGTTTCTCTTGGCTGTGCTGCTATCCGTTCCATTTGCTTCAGCTGGGTTTTTTTTTTCTATCACTCATCATGCCTCAGTGAGTGAGTCGTTAGGGAGGGGGTGTGGCTTGGTGGGCGACCTTCTCCAGCTGTCCCTTCCCTTCGTGTCAGCAGGTTTTTTTTTTTTCGATCACTGAGGCTGCCTCATGCGATTGGTTGTCATTGCTTCGCCCCCGACGTCATAACGTTTGACGTGTGGGCGGGGCAGACACTCATGGAGCAAAAAGCGGTCTCAGCCACCTCACTTTAGAATGTTGGGAAAGTGAGGCTTCATTAGAATGTTGGAGGTGTGTTTTATATAGATAGATATGTTAAGTTGTAAACTGTCTAGTACCTGGGATAGTGTGCTCTAGACATTGTGGAAATAGATAAATAAATAAACATCCTCTGGCAATGAAATCTTGTTGAATGGAAAAATATTTCTACTATTTGTTGAAATATACTACTTAGTAACTTTGTGATGTGTCCGCTAGTCTTTGAACATTTTGAAAAGGCAAGCAAACAAGTTTGCATTTATCCATTCCACTTCACTCAGGATTTTGTAGACCTCTGTCTCAGCCATCTCTTCACCAAGTTGGAGCCTTAACCCTGTACTGTTCTAGGCAAAGTATAGTGTAACTTAAACAGCCAGCTAAACCATCCTCAAGTAGAATCTTTACCAGTAGATTCTCAATTCTTAAGCAAATCTTCTTTATAGTATTAATTATAATAAGCAAAGAAAATCAAGCTTACAGTTCAGTTGCTTGGATAGAATTATTGACTTCTGCACATAGGGTCCCTTTTACCAAGATGCAGCAAAAGGGGGCCGATGCTGGCATCAGCGTGTGTTTTACACACGCGCCAAGGCCCCCTTTTACCGCAGCTGGTAAAGGAGAAGGTCTTGCTTTCCTGCAGGAAATGGCTGGGCGGCAAGTAATGGTGGCAGTAAGGGCTCCCACACTAACCCGGTGGTAACCGAGCAGTGCGTGGCACTGCCCAATTACTGCCGGGTACAGTCCGGCACTACAAAAATAAATACATTTTTGTAGCACTGTAAATGACGACACAGTAGGGGTGGGAAGTACCACTGGGCTGCTGTGGTAGCCTGGTGGTACTTCCGTTATAGCGAGCAGTAAGCCAGCATTGCGCTTACTGCCGCTTAGTAAAAGGTGCCCATAGAGTTTGTGTCCAGCCACCCCAGAGGCAAGGAGATGGCAAGAACCTCAGCTCAGCTAAGAGGAAAAGCTGTAACACTCAAAGAAGAATAAGGGGGAGAAACTCAGGGAAAATAAATGGGGAGATGGAGAAAAATCTTGATGGAATTACAGTAGATTAAGGAGGGATCAGCTACCTAGAACAGCTGCTGATCACCAAGGTGTGCAACGAAGACTGGGCTCTCTCACACAGCCGCAGAGGCAGAGAGGGAGGGCTGGCCCTAGCTCAGAGCTCACCGTCAATAAGGAAAGCTCACAAGGAGTCGATCACAGGATACTGCAAACTATAGTGGGGGGGAGGGGGTAGCCACAGTGCTATCTATTACACAGACAATGCAATTGAGATAATACTCATATTAAATATACACAACAATACACCCCTGCCTCCATGAATATGGGGGCTGTACAAACCTCTTCAGCCTTCCCCTATATGAGAATCATTCCATATCCGTAATCATTTTGATCACCCTTCTCTGTACATTTTCTAATTCCACTATATCGTTCTTGACATGCAGTGACCAGACTTACACACAATACAATTCCTAACATTCTGTTTGATTTTAAGGCCACTACTATATACTGGCAACAGGACAGAGGAAATCCAAAGCACAGGAAATGAAGCTGAGCACAATGGGCCTCTAAGAACGGATTGACAGCCAAACTTTATTGAAGGACCCAACATGGCAAAACATCTGTACTAGGGATCATCAATGTAGGCAGCACAGTCTGGATAATATCTTCTGTTCTTTCAATATCTGCAGGGAATGCCACTACATATAAAGTCAAAACTTAACCAATTTCAATAAAATTTGGGATATATCATCCTGAATAAATTTGCAATAACCTAAAGGAAATGTTCAAAATGGCCCCCATTGGCATGCACACATGCTTAGAGTAATTTTCTACATTGATTAACCACAGCCTCGATGACACCCTGACTCACGTTGGCCGACACCTCAGTCAGATGCTGCTTGAGGCTGTCAGTGTCACTAATCAACCTATCATAAACATGCTACTGCATGAGACCCCAAATCCTGAAATCATCAGGGTTCAGGAATGGACTGTTAGAGGGCCACAAGTCCAGCAAAATGAAACCCAGAGTCATTCTCTGTAGCAGCTGGATGGTTTCACGAGCATGATGAGCAGGTGCTGTCCAGACACAAATTTTTTTAATAAGGATCAGATCCTCCTGACTGAAAACTATGGTAACTGTTTATGTTTAAAGCAAAATGGCATCTGCACATATCATGACGATAATTGCAAATGTATTCAGGATGATATATCCCAAATTTTATTGAAATTGATCAAGTTTTGACAGAGTTATGGAGTAAACAAATTTTGTATAGGTTTTTTTTTTAAAACACAGCGAGCCCAATATTCAGCACTATTTAAACAGCCAGGAGCTGTTCCTGCAGCTCATTTGGGCAGCGCACGCCTAAATGAGACTAGTACCAGACCAGCACACCCTCCTGGCGGTAATTTCAGATTTGGAGCATGCCCATAATGCATGGATGAATTATTTATGTCCTCTAAGGCACGCCGTTTCTGGCGGTAATCAGCATTTGCCATGCGCTGACTATGGTCACTGCACATGTAGCGCATGAGCCTTTACCGCTAGATCAATGGGTGGCATTAAGGGCTCAGGACGGTTTGCGGTGCGCGCTGGTTTCATTTTTACCGCAGGCCCTTTTCCCATCCTATTTTTTAAACAAGCCATTTTTTGTAGATTTCGGTAAAAACTGGCCTGGTGAGCACCCAATACACACGCCTACACTACCACAGGCCACTTTTTACTGTGGCTTAGTAAAATGACCCCTAATATTCAGGGTGAGATAGTCAGTTATCTCCACTGAATATTAGCATTTAGCAGTTAGCCCCTAACCATCTATGTCACATGACTTAGTCAGCTATGCGTGAATATTCAGTGCTAAATCAGCTAAGCCGAGCAGTTAAGATAGGCTGCTTAAATAGTAGGCCTATCTTTAACTACTATTAACTTAACCAGCTAGCGTTAAATATTCTTGTAGCCAATTAAGTTGCCGTGGCCAAAACTGAAACCAGATATTCAATGTAGAGAGTTGCACGGGGACAGACATTTCACCTGTCCCTGCTGGAATCTAATCCATACCTACCCGTCACCACTGGAATCTCTTCCATCCCCGCCTGTCCCTACAAGTAATCACCTCCATCCACGCCCATCCCTTGTACTAAAATAACCTTATTTGTGGTAAAATAACCTAACTTAACAGAAGCCCATGTTGATAACTTCCCCTCTCAGTGGTTATGAGGATTTCAATGCTATCAACGATATCCATTAATTTTTTTAGTGCTATTATAATTGTTAGGCTAGCCTAGAAACACAAGAAAAGGATAGGTAGGCTGGCCTGGCATTACACTTCCACAGGAATTCTGCAAGACCTGTGTCCATCCCCGTGGAGCTGGAGGGGATCCCCAGAGGAGTCCCGTGGACCTGGAGGGAATCCCGACGGAAATCTAGCTAATCCTGTTCCCTTGTAGCTCTCTAATTCAATGCCAGTTGCTGGAAATGGGCTGGCATTGAATGTCCGGGATCAGCGCCATCAGCGGCAGCTAACTGCACTGCTTGCTGCCAGTTGAATATCGGGGGGGGGGGGGGAGAGTATATATCACAATTATGTCATTACACATTTATAGTCTTGTATAAATGATTGCCATCCAGACAAAACTTACCTTAAACTGTCAGTAAATCCTTCTACTCCAAATTTTGAAACAAAATATCCACCTCCACTAGTTGCTACTCTTCCTCCAATGCTGCTTATATTCACTACTCGTCCCCTGGCTTTCTTTATCAAGGGAAGCAAAGCCAATGAAACATTTATTAGGCCCAGCAGATTAACTTCAATGGGTGCTCTGAAATCGTCAATGTTCAGCCAGTCAGTAGGAGCCAATTTTCCCATGATCCCAGCATTATTTATCAGACCCCAGAGACCTACAGAGAAATTGAAAAAAAAAAGTTAAACAAAACTTACATCACAAGGGCGGCTATTTAAATCCCCTTGATTCAGGGGATTCAAGATTCAAAACTGGAGTTTATATGGTCATGGCATTCTTGGTCTCTAGGAAAAAAGTAAACAGGAAAAGGAGGAAAAAACCTCACGTAAAAGTGAGCGACAAACAAAAAAGTGAGGTGAGTCCAAGGAGGATATCAAGAAGTCTTTAATGTAACCAGCTAAAAGCGACCCAAAACGGCTTTGTTTCGGCATAAAGGCCTGCCTCAGGGGTCAAGTTGATCTCTTGTGTTATGGTGAAAAAGCTTAACATAAGAGTAAAGTCAAAGAGCTGGCTGTTGAAGCTCTGTGAAATCCTCGGTAGGAAAACGCCGAGCTGCAAACACCGTCAAACCGACACAACGTTGGTGATGTAAATTATGCAAAAACATTTCTCCGGTTTGACGGTGTTTGCAGCTCAGCGGTTTTCCTACTGAGGATTTCACAGAGGTTCAACAGCCAGGACTTTGAATTTACTCTTAAGTTAAGCTTTTTCACCACAACATAAGAGATCAACTTGACCCCTGAGGCAGGCCTTTATGCCAAAATACGGCTGTGTTGGGTCACTTTTATGCTGTTTACATTAAAGACTTCTTCATATCCTCCTTGGACTCACCTCACTTTTTTGTTTGTCATTCTTGGTCTCTAGGTTATGAATGTTGGTTGATGAATACAATAATATAGTTTTCTTGGTATTTCAATTGGATAGCCTTTAGTTGATTACTCACCTCACTTCTTCACCCATTTATTCAATCTTAGTCTATAGGCCATTGATATGAATATTTTTAAAAAGACTTTCACTTCCAATGGCATAAAAAGCATTTCAGTCTAGTTCTGTTTAAGGGGAGGGGGATTTCCTGTATAAGAGGATACTGCTATATGGAAACTTTTGCCAGATACAGAGAAAGGGAGACATTTTGAGTAAATAAAGCCATAAGTCCATGGATATTTATGGAGAAATCAATGAATATCTGTGTATATACTAATCATGATATAATAAATAAAATATGCAGTGCTGCTCTATATCCCATTTGCATACTGAGTGCTTGACCCAGGGTTTCATCCCTCCTCCATTTTGAGCTTTCACTTTCACAAAATACAAAAATGAAAGCGACTAATTTCTAAAAATAATGATATTTCCTTAAATTTTGAGGCCTTGCTGTGGAGGGGTTGAGGTGGTCTGGAAGACACCCTTTACAGAATAGTGTTTAGCGCCAGTTTCCATGCCCAACTCTGGGTGCCAGATTTATGCCTGTTGAAACCCAGTGCAAATTGCGATGCCCAAGTTGGACGTGGAGACCCATTATTCTATGTGCACAACTTTTTGGAATGCCCATGACTCTCCCATGGCCATGCCCCTTTTTGGGTTGCGCTATGGGATTTAAATGTGCAGCGTTATAGAATAGCATGTAGCCAGATGCACCTGCATATCCTAATCTGTGCCAATTAACATTAATAATTGGTTGGTAGCATCCAATTATTGATGGCTAACAGCTTTTTAGCCAATTAAATTGCACACATATCTGAGAAGTGTGCCCAAATTTGGGCGCCATATATATAGAATCCGAGGGGTTAGTTATTTTCCTGTTTTTGCAGTATATTAAATAAAGCTGACTAAGACTATGAGATGCTGGACATGAGAAAAGGGAAGCTGGGCACATATCAGTAATATGATTGATTTATTTCTTTACAAAATAAGATAACTGAAAAAATGTCATACTTCCTGTATTATTTCGAAGGTAATCACATTTGGCACAATGCAAACCTAACGTTATAGTACTTACCTTTCTCTCCCACTTCATGTTTAATGCTGTCAGCCACCTCATTAATATTTTCAGAATTTGTCACATCCAGTAGCATTGGTTTAAGGCGTTCAGAGGTTGCTGCTTTCAGTGACACAGCACCTGCTTGTGTCAAACACCCAGCTAGAACCCGAAATCCTTTTTTATCAAAAGTCTTTGCAGCTAAATTTCCAAAGCCTGTGTCGCATCCAGTGATAAAAATATATTTGTCTGTAGTATTTCTAATTCTTAATTCATTTCTTATTTTCCATGCTAAAAAAAGTGCTAAAAAAAAAATGGTATGCACAGCAACATATATAATATCATTTTCACTGGCAGTATTTGGTTACTGCTTTCTGAAATAAAGAGAGAAAACAAAACATGTCAAAAGTAGGTATTAGATTGGTTGAAGGGTCTTATCTTCTTTTGCCGTAGTTTAATCTATTTTTTCTAACCCACTCTACTAACTCTTATGCATTTAACAGGACAACAGGGAAACTGGTCAGCATAGTGTAATTTCATCAGCAAATAATTCACTATAAATTACAAATTATTTACAGTTCAGTGAGAAGTAAACACAAGCTAAAAGCATAAAATATACAAAGTAATCTCAAGACCCTATATGTTAGTTTAGGTATCCCTATTCCATTAGCAATTTTAAATAACTACTCACTAATACTAAGAGGCAGACAGTAGTCCAGCAGTAGGATGGATGCAATTCATTCTTTTACATTGAGTGCCATATGTATGATTATCTCTCAGTTGTTGAGAGATCATGGACTAAATTTAGTAAATTGTGCCTGTCATGAAATGGCTAGCACCCACCTTTGGTTAACCCTGCTGTCACCTGGAGGGTCTGTCCCCAGCAGTGCTCAGGCCCGCCTGCACCTGGGCATGTGCTCTACATTGCACCCTCCTCCTACCGACTGGGTCCCGCTTGCCTCTGGGCTAGTCTCCCACTCTCAAGTTATTCCCTGGTGATTTCTAGAACACTAGGGCCACACTCCCAGGGGTCCCACAGTTTCTAGAAAGCACCCACAGACCCAAACCACAAACCACCAGGATTCTTAGTCAGTCCAAGACATCAAAGCTAATAAACTATCACAGAAATAGAACAGTGGACGATATAAAACAGGTGGAAAAACAGCAAGCAATAACAGGTAATTGAATAAGGATCAATATTAAAGCTATCTAAACACTTTGTCACTAGCTGGGTAGCACCTGGGGAGTTTCAGGAAAATAACTGCTCACAGTTCTTGAACAGGGCCTCAGGGCAGAGATGTTTACCCTCTGCACTCCCTATCTGGGGAAAATCCAGTACCTCCTGGATGAATTTGAACTCCAGGGCCAATCAGAGCCCAGAGCACCAACTTTGAAAGTATCTGGTCAATGGCACTTCAGATTACCTTCCCACAGGGCTAAAACTGAAAAAGAAAAGAGCCTTCCCTGCAACAGCTTTAAAACAAAGAACATCACCTGCTGGCCAAACAAGAGAAATACACTGCATGAAAATATTATAATTCACAGGCTTGAAAACCCCCCGATTCGCCACAATGTCTAAATTTGGTTGTCAAAAAATGAGCACTAAGCATTATTCTATAAATGGCGCTCCAAGTTGGGCACCGTTTATAGAAAAGTGAGTAGTGTTGGGATCTGCACTCAAGTTTTAGGCACAAGGATTTACATCTACTGAACTCTACTGTAAATCTCCACACCTAAATTAGACTTGGGACTAGATGCACAAAACACCGGCTGAAACATCAACTCAGAATTACCAACCAATGCTCAACACTAGCAGCAAATTATATGCATGCTGTTAGTGTTGAGTATTGGTCAGTAAAGAGGTCCAAACATTCTTGGCACATGCCCACAAGAGCTGTGTATATGTCCAATGAGTGGACCTCTCCTGACCCCCAATCCAAAAAAAATCCCTGGTGGTTTGGTGGACCTCTACTGACCTCCCCCCCCCCCCCCCCCACCCAAATACCCTGATGGTCCAGCTGATCCAACTTCCCAAACCTCTCCCCCAAATCTCATATATATATATAGGACATCCATCTGTGAGTTAAAATCTCCCTGATCCTTAGGAAATGCCTTCTTAACTGATCACAAGTAATATATGCATGATAAAAAGTGGTATAAATTCTTCAAGAATTTGAAGAATCTTTCTTAAATATTGCTTAAACATATCACATGGTGATATAAGTGGTATTTTAGGAAAATATATTATACGGGGATCAGGAAACCTCACATTATACTTCAAAGTTTCTCTCTTCTGTCTTAAGTTAATATTGTCTTTCATTAGAGTAGCATTAACATTTTGAACATTTTTAATTTGCAAGACATGATCATCCAAAGTATGATTAATCCGTACAAACTGTTCTTGAAAAGAATTGATTGAAGCTGTATTATCTTGCAAATCTTAATTCATTGCAGCAAGCTGCAAAGATGTTGCTTTTTGTAGCTCAGACACCGCAGTCCATATTGCCTCCAAGGTAAAGATTACAGGCTTCTGTAACAGTATCTTAGGAAACGGTACGTATTTTCCGGCTGCCACTTCAGCCGTACCTCAATCCACAGCAGATACAGTCTCCAGGCCTGAAGTTGCTATGCTTTCTCCTACAGATGGCATCATACTATGCTAACCTGGAGACAGAAGAAACGCATCCTCTCTTGCGCTGGAGGTTTTCCCTCAGACCAGCAACGGCTCTAGCATTGTGTGCTGAACTGAGCTGGTAGGATCCAGTGGGCTAACTAGTGACTACTGGGGAGGAGACATGCACAGATTGGGGGTCATTGATAAATCTGAGCCAAGGTTCCACAATAATCTCCTGGTGCCAGCGTTGAAATAGCCAGTGACTCCCTGAGAACTAGAGATAGGAGACTTTCTCATTGTAGAAACAAACTCATAGGGCCAATGATAGGTATGGAGAGCTATAGCTGGGGATTCGAGGGAAATACCCTTAGCTTTCCCTTCGTTTTTACCATCTGGGAAAATATCAAGCACAGTTCAGCACCATGCTACTGCCGCCATCTTGCCTCCACCCTCCTCTATGATGTTTATTTTTATATTCTGTTCTTTTTGTCTTTGTTAAAACTTTATTTTCTCTATAATATCATGATTTTAGCTATATATGGGTTGTTACTTATATAATTGTTTTTAATTTACCTATAATTTACTTATGGTTTATATTTGTATATATGGTTTTTTATGTTTGTTGGTTTATTTTATTTCATTTCAAGTTATTCATTTTTATAAGTAAATGCAAATTTGATTAATATATTTATGTTTATTTTAGACTATTAGACCCCTGACATAGGCATATCTGTGTGACTTTATACTGCCTTTCTGGCTGCCTCTGCTTCTTATTTGTTAGATTCATGGGACCCAGACTAGAGCCAAACATGAGTGCACCCAACCAGTATCAGGCACCCTGAACTTTGCCTGAGTGACATCACTCAAATTCACCCATGACCTTTCTTGTGGAACTGGGGCCCAAGGCAATTTCTCTGCTTCTCCTCCCTTTACCAAAAGCCAGTGCTCTGAGTATGTTTGTGCTGATTTCCAGACTGGCATTAGGCATTATACATTCATTACAATTTTCAGTTGTATTGAGATAGAAGTCCCTGTTCTGCTTTAAAACAGTTCCTTAAAAAAAAAAAAAATTACTGCAGGGTTTAACTGACCTGAGCCTTGCAGTTCCAAAAGCAGTTCACTACATGGTAATTCTTGTTATCAGGTTTAAAATCTTTAAACTTTTCTGAGATTAAGCTGTTGCACCATTTTCCATCCTGAAAATTTAACCTACACACTGAGAAAAAGATAGTAAAAGAACATTTGATACACTCTCTCTTACCTGATTCAGAATAGCTACTGAGTCTTCACAAATACAATCTGTTTAACAAACTACTTCTGCGATAGTGTTTCTTTTTCCTGCCTAGACCAATTGAGGAAGTACCTTGTAGAGATGCAGAACCTTTTTCTCAATCAGTTAGAGAAGTTGTTAAATAAGAGCAGCAGCCTGCCGGACAAGGATATGTCATAAGCCTTGCTCACCAGAGCACTGCTCTATCATAGTTTCTATACATGACCTGTTATGATTCATGCAAATGTTTATTGTGTATGTGCCACTCTGTATCTGAGAGGGTGGAGTGCAGGTTCAGCAGGTACAGTTCCTTCACAACTGCCATGTAAACAGAAAAGGATAAAGCCTATAATAAATAATGAGAGCTTTCCACAAATGAACCATTTAGGGCTCTAATTTCAAAGGGTCTGCTCATACAATGTGTGCGTTAAAAACCAGTTTTCTCAAAATAAGAATCCTGGGAGTTTGATTAAAAGAACAGGTGGTACTATACTGTGTATATTTTTCTTAAATCCAGTTCCATTTACTTGAGCGTGTAGATTTGTAGACAGGCAGGATATGAGAATATCATAAATAAATAAATAAACCAGCCAGAAACAAACTGAAAGGTTGGGATTGGAGGTTGCAGGCTGCTGATTGCGCCAATGACTGTGTGACTGATATTTTAGTTCTGAGACTGCTGAGCAGAACATGCCCTGGCTATCCCAATCTCCTCTGCAGTCGCCGAAAAAGCAAGCTTGGCAGTTTTCTGTTGGCAGGTTGATGTCTTAGTGAAAAAGAAGATGACGAAGAAGCAAGTCAGCTTTAATGCAAGTAACAGTGACCAAGTTGCAACCCTGACCTTCTCTATACTTTTTTTTCAGTTGCAGATCATTTACTACATGACTAACAACAATGCTACAGGTAATCCTTGTGAAACCCTAACAGTGGCGTAGCCACAGGTGGGCCTGGGTGGGCCAGGGCCCACCCTCTTAGGGCTCAGGCCCACCCAACAGTAGCACACGTTTAGTGGTAGCTGGTGGGATCCCAAGCTCAGCCAGCTGAAGACTTCCTCCTGATGGTATCAAAAATGCTACTCTCCATGATACCGGCATCTGCATATGTTCAGTTTTCAGCGCATGCGTGATGCAGACTGATAAGGTGGAAAGAAGCGTTTTCCCACCAGCTGAGATATTTTTTGGGTGGTGGTTGGGGGAGGGGGAGAACAATTGGTGCCCACGCAGTTCTTCCCTAGGCCCACCCAAAATCTGTTGTCTGGCTATGCCCCTGCTACAATATAACAAAAATTCCCACCAAAATATGGAGAGGGAAAACTTTCACTTTATATGTATTTGGTTCATGCCTTTCTCAGTTGTATCTCAAGGTGAGTTACATTGAGGTACACTAAGGGGTTCTTTTATTAAGGTACTCTAAAAAATGGCCTGCGCTAGTGTAGGCGCGGGTTTTGGTACATGTAGATTCATTTTTCAGCGCTCCTGTAAAAAAGGCCTTTTTAAAATTTTTGCTGAAAATGGACGTGCAGCAAAATCAAAATTGGCGTGTCCATTTTGGGTCTGAGACCTTACTGCCAGCCATTGACTTAGCGGTAAAGTCTCACGCGTTAACTGGGCGGTAATGACCTAAGTGTGTAGAAAGCCACTTAACGTGCACCTGCTACACACATCAGAGATGAAAAAATATTTTTTGGACATGCATAGCGGACGCCAAAAATGAAATTACCGCAAGGGCCACACGGTAGCCGGCGGTAACTCCATTTTGGCATGCATTGGGCACGTGTAGACGCCCACACGGCTTAGTAAAAGGTCCCCTAAGTATTTCCCTGTCCCAAGAGGGCTCATGATCTAAGATTGTACCTGAAGCAATGGAGGGTTAAGTGACTTTCCCAAGGTCACAAGGAGCCACAATGGGCTTTGACCGGGCCTTCCCTCGTTCTCAGCCCACTGCTCTAACCATTAGGCTATTCCTTCAAGTCCTGATGTTATATTAATTTTCAGTTTCTTGCAGTCCAACATCTGCATACAAATGTCCATATTATACTTCTGTGCTATGATTGTTCTTTTCTGACAATGTATCATGTTAGTCCTATTACTAGGTTTAAATTTGCCTATCTCAAAGTTTACTTCATTGATTGTATTTATGTTTATATTTGATAAATTTGCAACTCTTATGCTGTTTAAGGAGTGGAGGAGTAGCCTAGTGGTTAGTGCAGTAGACTTTGATCCTGGGGAACGGAGTTCAATTCCTACTACAGCTCCTTGTGACTCTGGGCAAGTCACTTAACCCTCCATTGCTCCTGGTACAAAATAAGTACCTGAATATATATAAACCACTTTGAATGTAGTTGCAAAAACCTCAGAAAGGTGGTATATCAAGTCCCTTTTCCCTTTAAAAATGGTAAGTTTTATGTCAAGCTATGCCTGCTGTACACCATCTTGGATGAATCTCTTCATAAAGGTGGTTAATAAATCCAAATCAATATATCAATACATTCTTCCTTATTTAGTCATGTGTACAAGGTGATACACAAGAAGGCAACCTTTAAATAAACTACAGTAAATGGCAACCAAAGTCAACAGTTAGTGTGCTGGGAGTAAAATACAGTTTTAAAAAAAGAAAAAAGAAAAAGTAATCTTCAAAATCAATTCTTTAACTGGGTGCCAAAGTTAGGTTCCTAGATTTAGTGCAATGAGAGACCCTTTTACTAAGTCACGGTAGGTTCTATATGTGTGCAGTGTGCACCAAAATTAGATCAATGGGGGGCGTTAAGGGCCGAGGCCGGTTTTGGACGTGCACTGGTTTCAATTTTACCGCATGCCCTTTTCCCGTCCCATTAAAAAAAGCGGAAAAAAGCTGGCCCAGCGTGCATCCAAAACACACGCCTACACTGTCACAGCCACTTTTTACCTTGACTTAGTAAAAGGACCCCCTGAGTGAGAATTCCATTATGGTATTTGGGTGCTAAGATTCAGTTCTAGAATACGAACTTGAATCAGCATCTCTGTGCCTAAAATTAGGTGTGCCCACTTACACCATGTCAATAGCAGGATCAATACATGTGCCTAAATGTTGCACTTTAGTGCATAACTTGCAGCATTCCCTTTCCTACAGCCCCTTGCATTTACATACTATATTATTATTATTATTAGCATTTGTATAGCACTACCAGACGCACGCAGCGTTGAACACCTGACACAGATAGTCCCTGCTCAAACGAGCTTACAATCTAAATAACACAGACAGACAAGACAGTTGTGGATGAGGGAAGCACTGGGTGAGAAGGAAGGAAGGAACAAGGGAGGGCAAATGAGGGCTAGGAGCCAAAAGCAGCAGTGAAAAGGTGGGTTTTCAGCATGGATTTGAAAACAGGTAGAGATGGAGCTAGACATATAGGTTCAGGAAGTCGATTCCAGGCATAAGGTGCCACGAAAGAAAAGGAACAAAGTCTGGAGTTAGCAGTAGGGGAGAAGGGGGACGACAAGAGAGATTTGTCCAGTGAGCAGAGTTCATAGGAAGGAATGTAGGGAGAGATGAGAGCGGAGAGGTAATGGGGGGCTGCAGAGTGGATGCACTTAAAGGTCAGTAAGAGAAGTTTAAACTGTATGCGGAAGCGGACAGGGAGCCAGTGAAGTGACTTGAGGAGTGGGCTAGTGTGGGTATAATGATTCTGGCGGAAAATAAGTTGTGCCACAGAATTTTGGACAGATTGGAGAGGAGAGAGATGGCTGAACGGAAGACCAGTGAGAAGTAAATTGCAATAATCCAAACGAGAGGTGACAAGGGTATGAATAAGGGTTTTGGTAGCGTAATCAGAAAGGAAGGGGCGGATTTTGCTAATGTTGTAGGTAAAGAAATGACAGGTTTTGGCGATCTGTTGAATATGTGCAGAGAAGGAGAAAGAGGAATCAAAGATGACTCCAAGGTTACGAGCCGAGGAGACAGGGAGGATGTGAGAGCCATTAACCGAGATAGAGAAAGGGGGAAGAGGGGAGGTGGGCTATATGAATTGTGCTCCTAAATTATAGGATAGCGCTAACACTATTAACAGGGGGTCTTTTACTTGCTATTCTGAAACTACCGCTGGGCTACTGCAGCAACCCGGCAGTAGTTCCCACTCCCAGTGTGTGCTATTTCCGGCACTACAAAAATATTTATTAGTTTTGTAGCGCCAGTGTTTACCCAGTGGTAATTGGGCAGTGCTGTGCGCTGCCCGGTTACTGCTGGGTTAGCACAGGAGACCTTACCGCCATCTCAATGGCTAGTGGTAAACGCTCACCCTTGAAATGGCCGCACGGTAAGTGGTTCACTTACTGCACGGCCATTTCTTTAAAAAAAAAAAAAAAGACAGCTTTTTACCTACTGCAGTAAAAGGGGGAATCAGTGCACATCAAAACACGTGCTGATGCTAGCATAGTCCCAGTTAGTATTCTATAATTTTACTGGCCACTCAACCACCAGTATTCAGTGGCACTGAACTAGACAGTGCTGCTGAATATCGGCTCAGATGGGCCATAAAAAAGTGGCCATCACATATAAGATGTATGTCGATGTATTTCTTGTTATTAAAGGAGGAAAAGCCTCAAACAAATGTTGGGAAGCTCCTTTGTCAATATTTCTATCGACCTTAGGGAGGCCCACACATTCATCACTGGCGGAAAAACCTCCTGTCTTTATTATTCTTGAATGTTCACTATTGCTCTTGAACCCAAAAATTGAAAAGAGTCTTATCTTCCGATCAATCTCAATCCACTGACCATGGCCCAGAGGGACTATCAAAACCATGGGGATTGAGGAGCTGTTCCAGGAGGGGGAGGGTTTGGAAGGAGGGGGATTCTTTTTGTTATGGGCTGGAGGGAGGAAGAATAAAAGGAGGGTGCTCTTTTGTGGGCTGGAGGTGGCTTGGAAGTTTTTAAAAGGGTAAGGAAAGGCATATGGGCGCCAGCCGATATTCAGCTGAGGCACGCATAACTGTCTTATGCACTCCTTGGCTGAATATCATCTGGAACCCACATAATCTGTGGCAGTTAGCTCCACTGAAATTAGCCTCTGATATTCAGTGCCGATGCCCGGACATGGCCTGGCATTGAATATTTTGGGATAATTCTACCTGCAGTTATCAGCATTTAAAAGAAAAACAATGACCACCATGAGCTGAATATCTACCCCTTAGTGCACAAATGCCATTTATATTTACGCATCAATGTAGTGAGAACATTATATTACGATGTAACACGCAGTTCCCGAGATGTGTTGTCAGCTGAATAATCATCTTACACCCTTTTTCTGTGTATGAAATTTGATATTATAAACTGAGGTGGAATTATTAAGTTCTCTGCAAAGAGATCACTGGAAAATGCTGATCATTTTGAAATAGTAGCATCATTTCTTATCCTAGTAGGGTTGGCCAACGGGTATCTGACTCCTTAGGTGAACCTTTAGCCATGTGCCCCCCAACCAAGGGGCCACTCAAGACTCTCCCCCACCACATATTCTGCATCTCCCCTTACCTTCCCTTGCCTACTCTGCACCTTCATAGTCCAGAATCTTCCCTTCCCTACCTCTCCCACTCATAGTAACAAGCACTCTCCTTCCCTTCCCTGCTGTACCCTCCCCCATAGTCGAGCATATCCCCTTCCCTGCCTCCCACCCCCCTCAAAGTTTTCAGAGGCTTCCCTTCCCCTCCCTACCCCCTCAGTATGATAATGGTAGTCAGTGTATTTACAGAAAAGTCATTATGGCTAGCACAGGACCTTGAGCATCCACACATGCTGAAGGCTTGCTGGGTCTCACTGCCTCTGAAACAGGAATCCTGAAGCAGGTGGAACTAGTCATCATGTGCAGATTCTCAAGACCCAATGCCAGCAGTGGTGAGTCTTCTGTAGACCCATCCCCTCCAAATTACGCTGCCTTATGTAACCAGTATTATATATATATATATATATATATATATATATATATATATATATATATATATATATATATATATATATATGGCAGGAGAAGAAAGCCAGGGAGTGTGTGGGGTAGCTGAGAGGGTATGGGAGCTTGTCCCATTTTGGAGGAAGACCTCATGCGGAATCATATTTCTGACATGATCCATGGAGTTCCTGGTCATCTTGAACATGAAGAAACCAATGGGGTCTGATAGGAGTATCCCAGAGTGAATTGAGGCTTGCTGGACCATGGATATGATGTCGCACATATGTGCAGTGTTCGAGGAGCATGCAGACATTGCTGAGCACGCATGTCAGGAAATTTAGGCCTAGAGACTCTGGAGGTATACCGGAGGTTTAAGAGTACTGTACCATCAATTATTTAATTTAAAACTTAGTGGGGGCTCTAGTTTTGACCTGAAAAAAGAGTCCTATGGAAAGAGACTGATTTGTTTTGATTAGGCATGTTCGCACATGTGCGAATCACGTACAGATGGCGCAGTTTAAATTAAAAGTGTGGGGGGGCTGTCTAGTGACACAGGTGACCCCTGAACAGTGCGGAAAATCGCACATGTGCAGTGAGGTCACTGAAGACCTGCACTGACACCTACAAATTAAAATTAATATTGTATTAATTTAGAAAAGGTGTAAAAAGTCAAAAATTAAAGGATTCAAGTGTAGAGAGCTTGCAGACATTCACACAAAAGCCATTTAAGCTCCATTTGTTTGCAAAACGCTGTGATTTTCGGAAGTCCTATTTAGGGTTTTTGTGGTTTTAAAAGAATGCAAATTTTTACATAGTTCATGTTAGGGCATTGCTCTGACCTGAATTATATTATTAAAATCCCAAAATAAAGGTTTAAAAGGTATTTTTACTATTGAATAATGTAATGGAATGTTAGTGTGGGTCTGAGTGTTTGAAAGGAGGTCTCTGATTGGCTGCACTGCTAGAAAAATGAATTTGACAAGAAACAGCTGGGGAGAGAGCTGGGAAGACATCGGACACAGAAGAGATGTTTCCTAAGGTGTCTGATTGAGAGAGTGAAATGTGAGGGATATGTGTAAAATTTGAATGAAATAAAAAAGAAACGTTTGAATGTGAAGTAATTGAGACTACTTAAAACCCGAAAGGAGGTTTTGTTTATTTTTTGATAGGAGAACTTTACCTTTATATTAGTCTTTGAGAAAGAAATAGAATATTAGATGGATGTGGAGGAGTGGCCTAGTGGTTAGGGTGGTGGACTTTGGTCCTGAGGAATTGAGTTCAATTCCCACTTCAGGCACAGGCAGCTCCTTGTGACTCTGGGCAAGCCACTTAACCTTCCATTGCCTCATGTAAGTAGCATTGAGCCTGCCATGAGTGGGAATGTGCAGGGTACAAATGTAACAAAAACAAATCTGAGAAAATCTTCACAGAAATGTAAGTTGGTGAGGAATTTGATCATAATTCTGAAAAATGGAGATGTACTTCTGACAGATTAATTCTGTGTATGTTTGAAAGAGTGCAGTAGCACTCTTTAAAACTGAAGATATTGTATAAGGAACTGATATAGTACTGTTCCTGAGAGAAAATAAATTACCCTCCATTTTTTTTTTAAGTTGAACCTGAAGGAAGAAAATAAATTTGGAGCAATACAAATTTTCTCCATTGAAACTCAGATTCTGAATCTACAATAAGATTCACTTGAATCCAAAGAAAGCAAAAGAAGATTTATTATAATTCAATACCTCCTAGACCATTTTAGAGTAAATTAAAGTTTGATGTGTATGTGAAAATGTAAGTGGAACTTCATTGAAAAGCCTGCAGCAGTGAAAAGGACCTGCTCTCCTTTGACAGATTAAGGAAAAAAGTAAAATAAAGTCAGTCAGGAACTCAGTTCTCAGGAATCCAGAACAGTAAAATTGAGTTTATTTTATTAGATTTTACAGTACAGGTTCCCATAATAGGCAGGCATATTATTGACACACACTGTATGGTGATAGATTCTCTCCAGTTATGTTAACTTTAAGAAGAGGTTAGGGAGAAGATCAAAGCAAAGCAATCCAAGACAGATGAACCAATGAACCCAAGAGAACCTGAAGACAAAAATAAGTAAAAAAAAAAAAAAAAGAAAAAAGAAAAAGACAGTTACTAAGGACTCTAGGACTTTTACAAGAGATAACCCATTCACACTTACATATATACTTACTTATACATACCTTTGAAGATCTGGGACCTGGAAAAAAGAAAAAAAATATGTGTTAATAGTTTTAAAATCTTAGTAGAAAACAAATCGAGAAAGTAAATTGCAAGATATACTTACTTTTTAGTACACCCTGAAAGGAAAAGGGAAATATTTTATTTGAGAGTGAATTCATTTGATTTGTTAACTTGTTTAAAATATTTCTGGTACAATATTCACCTTTTTTGTGTGGATGTACATCTATGAGGAAAAGAAAATTAGAATTGTAATACCTGGATCCAGTAGATAGAATTTTAATTATTTATTGTGCACTTTTAAGATATTTAAACAGTCTTTAACATTATTTTTTAAATTTATTTCAAATTCTTACAATCAAGTAAAACTTGTACAGAAAAGTAAGTTATTCGCTGTTAATTACAAATTATGATTCTGAAGAAAATAAATTTATCCAATAACAATCCTCAAGTCCTGTACTTTAGATCCAAGAATAAATAAGTGGAATTATTGTATATCAATACTATTATAAGCAATATAACCCGAGTGGTCACAAAGAGCCCTATTTACATTTCTATAGTATCGTTAACAAGAACATCAATATCTCTTGGCTACCAGAAATTCAGTGAGATGTGAGGGCTCAAAAAACACATATTTAATAGACTGATATCGGACTACACATTTGCATGGATACCATAAATAAAAAATAGCACCAATTTGAAGAACCCTTGGTTTAAGTATTAAGAACTGTCAACGTTGTTTTTGAGTCTCTCTTGATACATCTGGGAATACACATATTTTAAGTCCCATAAAGTGTGGAGGAGTAGCTTAGTGGTTAGTACAGTGGACTTTAATCCTGGGGAACTGAGTTCAATTCCCACTACAGCTCCTTGTGACTCTGGGCAAGTCGTTTAACCCTCCATTGCCCCTGGTACAAAATAAGTACCTGAATATATGTAAACTGCTTTGAATGTAGTTGCAAAAACCTCAGAAAGGCAGTATATCAAGTCACATTTCCCCCTTTATCTTTGTTCTTAAAAAATATTTTCATCAGCCACATTTTGTCCGGAGTTAAAGCAACAGAGGCCAGTAAAGTTGAGGCAATAACTGTTTCTGAGTCTTTATCATTTTTAATTAGTTATATTTGATGACAAGTGCAATAAATTCACTGTTTGCACTTTAATGAAGTATTTGTTTATAATTACTACTACTACTAAACATTTCTAGAGCACTACTAGGGTTACGCAGCGCTGTACAAATTAACAAAGAAGGACGGGCCCTGCTCAAAGGAGCTTACAATCTAAAGGACGAAATGTCAAGTTGGAGTAGTCTAGATTTCCTGTGTGACATATAAGAGACATGTAACATAAATTGATTCTCTTAACAGCATCTCACTTATCTACAATAATTTATAGTGGTTTTCATCCGGTAACACCTTTTATGGATGGAGTAATTTCTTTTGTGTTATCTCCTTCCTGTGAGTTGAACACAGTCTGAGGTAACTCAGCTTTCCATGATACACAAACAGGTAAAAAAGTAAGACTGTGTGCATCTCTCAGCTGAGGGTAGCTACACTTAGTTGGACAGAGGGACCCTTTTACCAAGCTGCGGCAAAAGGGGGCCTGCGATGGTATTGGCGCATGTTTTTGATGCATGCTGAGGCCCCCTTTTACCGCAGTGGGTAAAAGGGTAGGTCTTTCTTTTTGGCAGGAAATGGCCATGTGTCAAGTAAAGCACTTGCCGTGCAGCCATTTTTTTTTGGGGGGGGGGGAACCTTTACTGCCACCCATTGAGGTGGTGGTAAGGTCTCCTGCTCTAACCTGACAGTAACCAGGCAGCATGCGGCACTGCCCAATTACTACTGGTTACACACCAGTGTTACAAAAATAAATATTTTTTTGTAGCGCCAGATATGATGGCGCACTGGGGGTGGGAAGTACCGCCGCTTTGTAAAAGGTGCCCTTAGCAGTGGTGTGCTGGAGCCGGCTCGCACCGGCTCGCAAGAGCCGCTTGTTAAATTTTGACAGCTCTTGCAAGCCGGTTGTTGTTGGGGGCAAGCCAGCTCCATTAGGGGAGGTAAGCATGGCAGGAGGGCGCCATCACAGGCCATGCTTACCTCTCCTGCCGCTCCGAAGCATGTCCAACGATGTCCTTCGCCCCCACCCTCCCCTCCCGCTCCCATCCGTCTTTTTTTAATTACCTCCGTTGAAGCGCACGCGATTTAAAGCCCTGCTGCGTGCTGGCCGTCTCCAGGCTTCCCCTGCTTGCTTCGGATGATGTTCGTGCCTTAGTCCCGCCTTCATTCTGACGTCATTTCCTTTTTTAGTGAAGGCGGGACTAAGGCACGAACATCATCCGAAGCAAGCAGGGGAAGCCTGGAGATGGCCAGCACGTAGCAGGGCTTTAAATCGCGTGGGCTTCGACGGAGGTAATTAAAAAAAGACGGATAGGAGTGAGAGGGGAGGGTGGGGGCGAAGGACATCGTTGGACATGCTTCGGAGCGGGAGGGAAGGGCAGGGGAGGGAGGAGAATCGCTGGGCATGGATGGGTAGGGGGGGCAGGGGAGAGACTTGCTGCGCATGGATGGGTAGAGGGGGCAGGGGAGAGACTTGCTGGGCATGGGTGGGTAGAGGGGGGCAGGGGAGAGACTTGCTGGGCATGGATGGGTAGAGGGGGGCAGGGGAGAAACTTGCTGGGCATGGATGGGTATAGAGGGGCAGGGGAGAGAGGAGAGTTTCAGGACATGGATGGAGGGGAGAGCAAGAGAAATTCTGGACATGGATGGAGGGGAGGGAAGGGAGAGAGAAGAAATGCTGGACATGGAAGGAAGATAGAGGAAGGAGATTAGATGAGGGAAAAGGAAGTGAGGAGAGAAACTGCACATGGATGGAGAAAATAGGCAGAAGCTGGATCCACTGTACAGTCAAGTATGCAGAGGACCAGAAATGAAGAAGAAAGGAGGAAAGAAAAGAAATAAATGGAAAGGAAGCCCTGGAAACGGAGTCAAGGGAACAGATAGAGAGCAGCAGAATCAGATACTGGACCAGCATGATCAGAGAAACAAAGTCACCAGACAACAAAGGTAGAAAAAAAATAATTTTATTTTCATTATAATGTTTGGAATATGTCCACTTTGAGAATCAGGTGCTGAACGTTAAAAGTTTATATTTATTTACTTATTTATGGCCGCCCCCCCCCCCCCAGGTATAGCCAGCTCTGCAATAATTTTTTGGGGGGGCGCAGAGGTGGGTGGGGGCGCAGAGGTGGGTGGGGGGCGCAGTGGTGGACAGGGGGGGCGCAGAGGTGGACGGGGGGGGGGGGGGGGGCACCGAGGTGGACCGGGGAGAGAGCCTGTTGTTAAAAATTTACCAGCACACCACTGGCCCTTAGTCTGCCTAGTGGTCAGGCTGACATAAGTGTCCCCCTGTATCCTAGCCTTTGTGATACAGGAAACTGCCTGCACTTTCCCTCCTGTGTGTACAGCTAAAAGTGCAGGCCGGTGGGGGGGGGGGGGGGGGGGTACATTACTGCTATTAATTATAATTAACTTTGTAATGAATCAATATGAGTAAGGAGTAGGAATGAGAAGATTCAGTTGCAGAAGTTTGTAAGATGCTAAAAATAATATACAGCTATAGTTTTCTGTTCATATTTTCAGTTTGTAATATCAAATTTCATACACAGAATATAGATGCAAGATGATTTTAGAGTTGAAAGTAAATCTCAGGGGTTGAGTCACTCATTGAAAGTAGGAACTGTGTTACATTGTAATATCATGATCACACCCTTTTCTTATTGCACAGTGAGGAATGTACTTTAACTTGTCTTTAATGCATGTTTCAACCAAGCAATAACATCAGGGAGGCTCCATTCAACTGTCTGTCTGTCTATCTGTATACACAGGCACAAAGACAAAGACACACACACACACACAAAGATACACACAGACATGGAGGCAGACACACATACACAAAAACATAAAGATACACAGATGATGCATACACACATATACACATAAAGTCACACAGATACATACAGGCACAGAGGTACACAAAGATACACAGATGATGCACACACATATACACAAAATCACTCAGATAGACACAGACACAGAGGCACACACATATACACAGACATAGAGGTGTGTGCATGCATACACACACACATACACAGAAAAAGACACAAATACACAAAAGGGGGGGGGGGGGACTGACCCAAGGGCCTCTAGACTCCATTTAGTTTAATCACTTTTGATAGGTGGTTAAGGGGCCCATGACCCTGATTGCCAGGGGGTTCCTGCATACACATTAAAACACACACATAGAAAGTAAATCACATAGACACAGAGGCACACGCACACACACACAACCAGAAAAAGACTCACATATACACACACACACATTAGAAGACACACACGAATACACATGACACAGAGGCAGGTATGTGCACACTCAGAGAAAAAGACACATATAAATACACCCACACAGATATACACAGGCATATATGAGAAGATTCAGTTATAAAAGTTTGTAAGATGCTAAAATGAACATGCAGCTCTAGTTTTTCTGTTAATATTTTCAGTTTGTAATATCAAATTTTATACACAGCAAATAGGTGCAAGGTGATTTTTAGAGTTGATAGTAAATCTCAGGAGATGAGTCACTGAAAATAGAAACTGTTACATCATAATATAATGATCACACCCTCTTACTGCACAGTGAAACATGCACTTTAACTTGTCATTTATGCATGTCTCACCCATGGAATAATATCAGGGAGGCTCCATCCATCTGTCTATCTCTACACACAGGCACAAAGACACACTCACACACACACACATTAAAAGACACACAGAGATACTTATGGACATGGATATTCACACATGTACACAAAAACACAAAGAGATACACACAAACACAGAGGCACCCACACATACACAAAGATATACAGATGATGCACCCACACACACAGAGGAGTAAAGATGGCTGCGGACTAGGTGGTCACGGAGCTGTTGCTTCAGAGACCCTGGTTCAGGTTACGGCTGAAAAGGGGCCATTTGACCCAAATACGGAGTCAAAGTCGGCAGACTAGCAGTCAGTTGCCTCTCTCCGAGCAGGCCGGCGCTGGGTGCCGAACGCAGCTCTCTCCCTGCAGTAGGGCCGAGAAGTAAACCCGATGTGAACCCAGCTCCCACCAGGTACCCGGAAGGGCGCTCCTACCTGAACCAGAACGAAAGGACCAGCGTTGGAAGTTGACCGCAGCTTCTCCCAGCCATGGGACCACGGCGCTACTCGGAGTGAATACCGATGCCAATCCATAGCGCAGCATCGCCGGTAGGCAGCAGCGCGAGGGAGTGCAGAAGCATACTAGACAAAATAGCACCCTTACGAACAAGAAAATTACAAAGACATAACTCAATACCATGATTCAACGCCAAACTGAAAGAACTAAAAACACAAACCAGGAAGCTTGAACGAGCATGGACAAAACCCCAAAATGATTACACACTCAATGCTTGGAAACAGATACAAAGAAAATACAAATACGCAGAAAGACAGACCAAAAGGTCATACTATAAAGCTAAAATAGGACCAGATTACAGACACGAAGAAACTATACCAACTAATACACAAACTACTAGACACTACCTTGGTCACCACAACCAACACAGACACCCCAACGACAGACCAACTTGCCAAATGCTTCAATGAAAAAATTGTAAAACTAAGTAGCACACTTCCTCAGAACACTACCGATATCGAAAGTTTCATCAATAGTATGGACCCAACCTTAGGAGAATACCCAGCGGACCGAACCTGGTCAAACTTCGCTCTCCTCTCGACCGAAACAATTACCCATGCTATCCACAGGTTCTCCAACACTCACTGCAAATTGGACACCTGCCCCAGCTACCTGATAAAATCCGCCCCCGACCGCTTCATAACAGACCTCACATCCCACCTAAACTTCATGCTCCAACAAGGTCTCTTCCCTAAGGAAAATGGTAACATCCTACTCACCCCTATACCAAAAGATACCAAGAAAAATACAAATGAACTCACCAATTACCGCCCAGTAGCATCCATCCCACTAGCAGTCAAACTGATGGAATATATGGTAGCCAAACAATTTACTGATTACATAAACACATTTTCAATACTACATGAATCACAATCCGGATTGCGCCCCCTCCACAGTACCAAAACAGTACTAACTACCCTCCTGGCCAAATTAAAGCAGGAAATAGCAACAGGCAAAAGCACACTTCTCCTCCAATCTGACATGTCTAGTGCATTCAATATGGTAAACCATAATATACTATTAAGACTCCTACACTACTTCGGGATTGGTGGAAACATACTCAGTTGGATCAAGGGTTTCCTAACCACCAGAACATACCAAGTGAAATCTAACCCAAACATATCACCACCGTGGAAAGCAGATTGCAGAGTACCTCAAGGATCACCACTATCACCGATCCTCTTCAACTTAATGATGACCCCACTAGCAAAGTCCCTATCCACCCAAGGTTTCAACCCATCCATCTATGCAGATGGCGTTACAATATACATTCCTTGCAAACATGACCTGACAGAAATCACCAATGAAATCAAGCTCAGTATGAATACCATGACCTCATGGACAAATGCATTCCAACGAAAACTCAGCACAGAAAAAAACACATTGCCTCATCCTTTCATCCCAACACAACACGAACAAACCCTCAAATTTAAATGCCCCAGATCAAACCCTCCCTATCTCAGATAGCCTGAAAATCCTCGGGGTTACAATCGACCGTAACCTTACACTCAAGAGCCAAGTGAACTCTACAACCAAGAAAATGTTCCACTCAATGTGGAAACTCAAACGCGTGAAACCATTCTTCCCAAAGGAAACATTCCGCAACCTGATACAATCAATGGTACTAAGCCATGCTGACTACTGCAATGGAATCTATGCGAGATGTAAGGAGCAGCTCATAAAGAAACTTCAGACCACTCAAAACACAGCAGCCAGACTTATATTTGGAAAAACGTGATTCGAAAGCGCCAAACTGCTCCGAGAAAAATTGCACTGGCTCCCAAGCAAAGAACATATTGCTTTCATGATCTGCACCCTGGTCCATAAAATTATTTATGGCGAAGCCCCTGGATACATGATCGACCTCATAGACCTACCAACCAGAAACACAGTCGTATCAACACATACATACTTAAATCTCCACTACCCAAGTTGTAAAGGATTCAAATACAAATCAACTTCCGGAAATTACTAAAGACCAACCTGTTCATAAAGGCATACCCTACCGACCCAACTTAAGTGTCTGAACCCTGCAACACAATGTAACTAAAACTCATAATGAACACTATCAGGGGCATTTTCGAAAGAGAAGGGCGCCCATTTTCCGACACAAATTGGGAGATGGGCGTCCTTCTCTCAGGGTCGCCCAAATCGGCATAATCGAAAGCTGATTTTGGGCGCCCTCAACTGCAGTCCGTCACAGGGACGACCAAAGTTCACGGGGGCATGTTGGAGGCTGTAAAGAGTATGGAGGACAGGCCCCAAAGGAACCCTGGGATAGGCCAGAATATCCCCGGTATAGGCAGGCATTCCCCAGGAAAAAACTAGAAATAAAGAACTACAACTCCCAGCATGCCCCAAGGGAGACCGGGGATAAGAGAAACTATCTGCATTCCCTGGAGTCTCCAGAGGAGGGCCGCAGGGGAAGGAATAAGGCTGATTCTCCAACCTGGTGGAAGAGGTGGTGGAACAGGTGGGTGGAGAAAGAAGAGCCACCAAAGAGCTTTAATGAAAGAAAGGGGGATCAGCTGGGAGAAGGGCGGGGCGAGGAGAATATGGATTGGGCTCCTGAGGAGAGAGAGGCAGAGAGTGAGCCTTGCCCTATGGAGTTGACTGAACCGGAGAACACCCTGGAAGAGCCGATGGACTTTTCAGCTCTGGCTCAGCGAAAGCCAAGGAAGTAGCGGGGCCAAGCCGGGTCGAGCGGGAGGAGGTCAGGTAGGAGTATGACTGACCAAGAGGGTGGGACCCTAGGCTTTGAGCCCGCGCAAAGCCATTACTGTGTTTTTGGAAAGCCTGGCTAAATTGAGCTGTGTTTTGAAAGCTTGGCTAGACCTGAACTGTGTTTTTGAAAGCCTGGCTAAACTGAGCTGTATTTTGGAAGGCTTGGCTAGAACTGAACTGTGTTTTGGAAAGCCTGGCTAAATTGAGCTATGTTTTTGAAGGCTTGGCTAGACCTGAACTGTGTTTTTTGAAAGCCTGGCTAAACTGAGCTGTATTTTGGAAAGCTTGGCTAGAACTGAACTGTGTTTTGGAAAGCCTGGCTAAATTGAGCTATGTTTTTGAAGCTTGGCTAGGACTGAACTGTATTTTGAAAGCCTGACTAAACTGAGCTGTGTTTTTGCAAGCTTGGCTAGAACTGAACTGTGTTTTTTTGAAAGCCTGGCTAAACTGAGCTGTATTTTGGAAAGCTTGGCTAGAACTGAACTGTGTTTTGAAAGCCTAGCTGGACTGAGCTGTGTTTTGTAAAGCTTGACTAAAAGTGAACTGGGTTTTGGAAAAACCCGCTACACTGAACAGGGTATTTGTTTTCTTTCTTTTTTTTTATTATGTGCTGCTACTCTCCCCCAGGAGGGAGGGAGAGGCAGCAGCTGTGGAAGCCGGGACTGGGAAACTAACCGGCTTGAGAAAGGTGAACGATAACTGTGCTTTGTTTTGTGTTTTGGTGCCACAACTGAGGGAAGGAGGGAAACCCCTTTCTAGGCAATAAAAAGCTTCATTGTTCTGAGGAAAGAAGGGAGCAGTACTGGAAGGTGTTCTTCAGGTTGTGGAGAGCTGCAACCGCTGAGAAAAGAGGATCCACTTTACGATTGGTGTCAGAAGTGGGATCGCTTCGCCGACCTGTCGCTCGAGGAGGCCAAGACCAGCAGGACAGAAAAGCCCGACGGAGGGGCCAACGCTGAGAAAGGCGCAGACCCGTCTGGGGTTCCGGTAAGCGGGGCCTAGATTGGGGGATATAAAGGGATCCTAGTAAAAGGGGAAAACATAAGTAGTGAAACCGCACTTGGAGGTGTCCTCTGTTTTTTTCCCCCACCAGGAGTCGCTGTTCCGGAGCAAGGATGGACCCCAAGGAGATCTTCGCTTGGATGACGATGCAGTTCCAGAAACAGCAAGAACTGACGGGGAAGATGGTGGAAGACTCCTTGACGGCGGCACGAGAGCAGCAACAACCGGTGCTGAATATGCTCCAGGACTTTTTCCAGCGAGGGATCGAGGCTCCCAGGGGCGGTGGAGCCGGAGCAGCTGGACAGGGGCCAGGAGGAAGCGGTGCGGTAGGCCCTTTATCCCTGAACTCACTTACTTGGGGAAAGTTGTCTGAGCAGGATAATGTAGATGATTTCCTGACCGCCTTCGAGAGGGTGGCAGTGGCCGCAGGGTGGCCACAAGAGCAGTGGGCCATGCGGTTAGTGCCTTCATTATCTGGGGAGGCTCTAGGAGCCTTTAGAGACTTGGCTCCTGGGGACGCTGCTAACTATGGGAGGTTGCGAGAGGCCATTAAAGACCGGTATGGACTGAGTACCCAGGCTTATAGGCGTAAATTTCGGTCCACTAAATGGGAAAAGGGGGAAACCCCTAAAGCGCTGGCCACTAGACTGATGGACTTGGTAAAAAAATGGTTGGAACCTGATCGCCACACCACGGGAGAGATTCTTCAAGAATTAGTAGTGGAGCAGTTCCTGCAGGGCCTTCCCAGGGAGATACGGGCAGGATTGGTCCAAAGGGGCTGTAAGACGGTGGAGGCCGTGACAGCCGGGTTGGAGTGTTATTTGGAAGCCCAACATTGAGGAGGACCCGACCTGGAGGGTGGGAAACCCCGACCGGGGGGGGGGGGCTGGGGTTCCAAAAGTTCCCTCTTTAAGACAGATCCCCAGGGGGGGAAACCCGATTACAGCTGGGGTGGTAAAAAGCCCGTAGTGCCCTCAGGCCCTGAAAAAAAGGCCCCCTCGTATGAAGGAAAACTCTGTTATAAGTGTGGGAAGACTGGGCACTTCAGGAGGGATTGCCCAGGTCGAGAGGGATGGACCTCGCAGGTTGCCCAAGGGTTTAGGCCTCGGTATACTGCTAAGGTGGAGGTTGAGGGTTTACCGATTGTAGCCATGTTAGACTCCGGGGCAGACCAGTCCATGATCTCTAGGAGGTTATGGGAACAAATAAGAAAAAGGAGGACAGGAGGTAAGGATACCTATGAGGGAGCAGTGGCTATTCAATGTATACATGGGGCCAGTACTCGTTATACCCTCCATAGGGTTCACGTGAAGGGGCCCACAGGGGAGATAGAGATAGCCATTGCCGTTCTGCCCAGACTGCCCCAGGAGATGATTTTGGGAAGGGACTGGCCCCCCTTTACCGAGTGTATTAGTGAAAAAAGAGTGTTGGTCACTACCCGCTCTCAGGCTCGGCGAGACCCGGAGGTTGAGGCAGAGGGAATAGGAGGTATTTTTCCTTTTCAAGGGGAGGTTTTAGGGGAGCCGGGAAAAGAGAGAAAGGGGAAAGCTTTGAAAAAAAAGGAGCAGAGGGGCAGATGGGAGGCCTTGGAGCAAGCAAGAAAAGAAAGTTATCTGCCAGTGGCCCCGAAAGAATTGAGCGAGCAGTTTCCCCAGTTTCATAGGGAGCAGGCCACGGACCCTACTTTAGAATATGCCTGGGAACGGGCCCGACAAGGGGAGGGCCAGGAAGCCCCGGGGTTCATGATAGAGGGGGACATTCTATATCGCAGGGTACCCAATTGGGAGAACTCTGAAGCGGGGAGACAGCTAGTAGTCCCCCAAGCTTTCCGTCCCCTAGTAGTAAGGCTCGCGCATGATCACCCTTTGGGGGGGCATAAGGGCTCCCAAGCTACCCTGACTCAGATATTGGGCCGGTTTTATTGGCCAGGAGTTTATGGGGAGGTGGAGAGGTATTGCAAGTCCTGCCCCAACTGTCAGAAGGTGGCAGACCGGCTACCGCCTAAGGCACCGTTAAAACCCCTTGCTAGAGTGGAACAACCGGGGAGGAGAGTAGCCATGGATATTATTGGCCCAGTAACAAAATCTCAGAGAGGCTTCCTCTACGTTTTAGTGGTTATGGATATGGCCACTAGGTACCCCTGGGCCATTCCTTTGAGAAGCATATCAGCGAAGGTCATTGCCAGGGAACTGATAAAAATTTTTTGTGAGGTGGGATTCCCCCAAGAAGTTTTGACCGACAGGGGGTCCAACTTTATGTCAAGTACCTTAAGGCAAGTGTGGGAGGCTTTTGGGATACAACATATCCGTACAGCGGCCTACCATCCTCAAACTAATGGGATGGTGGAACGTTTTAATAGAACTTTAAAGGGTATGTTAAAAAAAGCGTTAGGCGAGGATAGGACGGGTTGGGACCAACTGTTACCCTTCGTGCTATATGCCTACAGGGAGAAGGTGCAAGACTCATTAGGAGTTGCGCCTTATGAATTGATGTTTGGACGGAGGCCCAGGGGCATTTTAGATATTTTACAGGAACACTGGGTACCCCCGAACACCTCCGATCAGTCAGTGGTCGAATACCTACAGGCTCTGAGGACCAGATTAGATAAGTTACAGGAATATTCCCAGGATATGCTTGAACAGAGCCAAAATCGTCAAAAGGAATATTATGATAAGGGTACTCGTGAGAGGGAGTTTGTAATAGGAGATAGGGTCCTTATCCTAATCTCGGAGGATCCTCATAAGTTTGCCTCTAGGTAGAAGGGTCCCTGGGTGGTGAGGAGGAGACTTGGGCCTCTTACATATGAGGTGGCGAACGAAAAGGGGCGGGTCCAAACCTTCCACGTTAACCTGATGAAACCCTGGGTAGCAAGGGTAGGCTTTCAGACCCGGGGAGATGAAAAGGAGGGAGAGGAGTTGGGACCGCAAATAAGAGATATTTTCAAGCCCGGTGAACCAGGGGTTAATCCCCGGTTGACACAAGTACAAAAGAAAGAGATAGGAAGGCTCCTGAAAGGGTTTGATGATGTGTTGACGGCCTGCCCGGGAAATACTCACCTAGTGGAGCATGACATCATAACGGAAAGGGGTAAAGTAGTTCGGCAAAAGCCATATAGGCTGTCCCCCATGAAAAGGAGGGAGGTGATAAAACAGGTCCAGGAAATGTTAGACTTCGGGGTGATCGAAGAGTCAAATAGCCCCTGGTCGAGCCCAGTGGTGTTAGTACCAAAACCCGAAGGGGAGTGGAGATTCTGCATAGATTTCCGCCAGCTTAATAATATCTCGCAGGCAGATGCATATCCTATGCCCTATATTGAGGAGCTGGTGGACAGGCTAGGATCTGCACAATATCTCACCACCTGGACTTGACAAAAGGGTACTGGCAGATTCCCCTTACGTCAGGGGCACAAGCTAAGACCGCCTTTAGTACGCCCATAGGCCTGTATCAGTTCAAAAGATTGCCCTTTGGCCTTAATTCAGCAGCTGCAAGCTGCCAGAGGTTGCTGGACAGGGTTCTCCGACCACATCAGGCATATGCCGCCGCCTATATGGATGATGTGGTAATACATAGTGGAGACTGGAACACCCATTTAAACCAGGTAGAGGCAGTGCTGCAGGCTTTTAGGGAGGCAGGTCTCACCCTGAACCCAAAAAAATGTTATTTTGCGCAGTACAGGGTGAAGTATTTAGGGTATAATGTGGGAAGGGGAGAGGTCCGGCCCTTATTGAATAAGGTTAAAAGCATCCAAAAGTTTCCCAGGCCAAACACCAAGAAACAATTGCGTAGATTCCTGGGGATGGTAGGGTATTACCGCAGGTTCATCCCGCATTTTTCCGCAATGGCCACTCCCTTAACTGACATGCCGAGAGGGAAGAATCCGGACCACTTGAGGTGGGGAGGGGAGGAGTTGAGGGCATTTGAACAGATGCAGAGGGCCCTGTGCCAGGAACCTGTGCTGAAGGCAGTTGATTTTGAAAAGCCCTTTATCCTTCAAACAGATGCTTCAGGGAGGGGGTTAGGCACAGTGCTGTCCCAAGAGCATGAAGGGGAGGAACACCCGGTGCTTTATTTAAGCCGGAAGCTCCTGCCTCATGAGGAACATTACTCCACCATAGAAAAGGAGTGTTTAGCCATACAATGGGCAGTGCAGGAGTGTAGTGTTTATTTAGAAGGGAGAAAATTTAAGTTGGTAACGGACCATGCTCCCCTGAAATGGTTGAATGTAATGAAGAATAATAATGGGAGACTAATGCGTTGGTACTTAGCATTGCAGCCTTTCCAATATGCTGTGGAGCATCGTCCCGGGCGATGTTTAGGAAATGTTGATGCTCTGTCCCGGGTGGAGGAGGAGGAGGAAAAAGAATGTGGGGGTGGAAATTTAAGGGGGGGGGGTATGTAAAGAGTATGGAGGACAGGCCCCAAAGGAACCCTGGGATAGGCCAGAATACCCCCGTTATAGGCAGGCATTCCCCAGGAAAAAACTAGAAATAAAGAACTACAACTCCCAGCATGCCCCAAGGGAGACCGGGGATAAGAGAAACTATCTGCATTCCCTGGAGTCTCCAGAGGAGGGCCGCAGGGGAAGGAATAAGGCTGATTCTCCAACCTGGTGGAAGAGGTGGTGGAACAGGTGGGTGGAGAAAGAAGAGCCACCAAAGAGCTTTAATGAAAGAAAGGGGGATCAGCTGGGAGAAGGGCGGGGCGAGGAGAATATGGATTGGGCTCCTGAGGAGAGAGAGGCAGAGAGTGAGCCTTGCCCTATGGAGTTGACTGAACCGGAGAACACCCTGGAAGAGCCGATGGACTTTTCAGCTCTGGCTCAGCGAAAGCCAAGGAAGTAGCGGGGCCAAGCCGGGTCGAGCGGGAGGAGGTCAGGTAGGAGTATGACTGACCAAGAGGGTAGGACCCTAGGCTTTGAGCCCGCGCAAAGCCATTACTGTGTTTTTGGAAAGCCTGGCTAAATTGAGCTGTGTTTTGAAAGCTTGGCTAGACCTGAACTGTGTTTTTGAAAGCCTGGCTAAACTGAGCTGTATTTTGGAAAGCTTGGCTAGAACTGAACTGTGTTTTGGAAAACCTGGCTAAATTGAGCTATGTTTTTGAAGGCTTGGCTAGACCTGAACTGTGTTTTTTGAAAGCCTGGCTAAACTGAGCTGTGTTTTTGCAAGCTTGGCTAGGACTGAACTGTGTTTTTTTGAAAGCCTGGCTAAACTGAGCTGTATTTTGGAAAGCTTGGCTAGAACTGAACTGTATTTTGAAAGCCTGACTAAACTGAGCTATGTTTTTGAAGCTTGGCTAGAACTGAACTGTGTTTTGAAAGCCTAGCTGGACTGAGCTGTGTTTTGTAAAGCTTGACTAAAAGTGAACTGGGTTTTGGAAAAACCCGCTACACTGAACAGGGTATTTGTTTTCTTTCTTTTTTTTATTATGTGCTGCTACTCTCCCCCAGGAGGGAGGGAGAGGCAGCAGCTGTGGAAGCCGGGACTGGGAAACTAACCGGCTTGAGAAAGGTGAACGATAACTGTGCTTTGTTTTGTGTTTTGGTGCCACAACTGAGGGAAGGAGGGAAACCCCTTTCTAGGCAATAAAAAGCTTCATTGTTCTGAGGAAAGAAGGGAGCAGTACTGGAAGGTGTTCTTCAGGTTGTGGAGAGCTGCAACCGCTGAGAAAAGAGGATCCACTTTACAAGGCGTAGCAAAGGCAGGACTGGAGCATGCATAAGAGATGGGCGTCCTCGGCCGATAATGGAAAAAAGAAGGGCATCCCTGACGAGCATTTGATCGACTTTACTTGGTCCATTTTCTTTCACGACCAAGCCTCAAAAAGGTGCCCAAACTGACCAGATGACCACCGGAGGGAATCGGGGATCACCTCCCCTTACTCCACCAGTGGTCACCAACCCCCTCTCACCCTAAAAAAAAAATTTTAAATTTTTTTTTTTTGCCAGCCTCAAATGTCATACCCAGCTCCATGACAGCAGTATGCAGGTCCATGGAGCCGTTTTAGTGGGTACTGCAGTGCACTTCAGGCAGGTGAACCCAGGCCCATCCCCTCCTACCTGTTACACTTGTGCTGGTAAATGTGAGCCCTTCAAAACCCACCCGAAACCCACTGTACCCACATGTAGGTGCCCCCCTTCACCCCTCAGGGCTATGGTAGTGGTGTACAGTTGTGGGGAGTGGGTTTTGGGGAGTCTGGGGGGTCTGGGGGGCTCAGCACTGAAGGTAAGGGAGCTATGCAGCTGGGAGCAATTTGTGAAGTCCACTGCAGTTCCCCCTAGGGTGCCCAGTTGGTGTCCTGGCATGTCAGCGGGACCAGTGCACTAGGAATGCTGGCTCCTCCCACGACCAAATGCCTTGGATTTGGTCGTTTTTGAGATGAGCGTCCTCGGTTTCCATTATGGCTGAAAACCGGGGACAACCATCTCTAAGGTCAACCATCTCAACATTTAGGTCGACCATCTCTAAGGTCGACCTAAATGTTGAGATTTGGGCGTCCCCAACCGTATTATAGAAACGAAAGATGGACGCCCATTTTGTTTCGATAATATGGGTTTCCCCGCCCCTTTGCCGGGATGTCCTTAGAGATGGGCACCCTTAGAGATGGTCGTCCCCGTTCGATTATGCCCCTCCACATAACTCTTCTTCTCTACGATTCCCAATGTGTCTGTAACATATGAACCTTATTCAACTATAACATCACTTTGTATTTGTTTCTCTACCGGAGTTGGCAAACGCCTTCAGGTTACTATGTAAGCCACATTGGGCCTGTAGATAGGTGGGAAATGTGGGATACAAATGCAACAAATAAATATACAAAGTTGCACAGATACACACAGGTACAGGGCACACACACAAACAAATATAGGCTCGCACGCATGCGTGTGCACATACATACACATACACACAGAGAAAAAGATACATATACTCACAAGGGGGGACTGACCATTGGGACATTAGGGCAGTACCTGAGGGTCCACAGCAGTGCCCGAGGGCCCCAAGCCTCCATTTTGTTTAATCACTTTTGATAGGTGGTTAAGGGGCCCATGACCCTAATTGCCAGGGGCTCCTGCATACACATACACACATTAAAACACATATACAGGTACACATGGACACAGAGGCACATGCACATACACACATACACACACAATGAGAGAGAAACATGCACACACACACACGGCCGGAAAAAGACCCCTCCACACACACACATTAAAAGACACACAGAGATACACATTGACACAGAGGCACACACGCATGTGCACACACATGCACACACACAGAAAAAGACACACAGATATACCCAGGCATAGGTATGAGAAGATTCAGTTGTAGAAGTTTGTAAGATGCTAAAATGAACATGCAGCTGTAATTTTTCTGTTAATATTTTCAGTTTGTAATATCAAATTTCATACACAGAAAATAGATGCAAGATGATTTTAGAGTTGATAGTAAATCTCAGGGGTTGAGTCACTCATTTAAAGTAGGAACTGTGTTACATTATAATATTATGATCATACCCTCTTATTACACAGTGAGGCATGTTCTTTAACTTGTCTTTTATGCATGGTTCATCCAAGCAATAACCTCAGGGAGGTTCCATCCATCTGTCTGTTTCAGGGGTCACAATACAACTGCACTTATCAGGATGTGCTTTGGTCTGTGCCTGGCTAGATGACTGACATTATGGCAAGCCACTTAGTTTAGACTACTCCCAATAGTAAAAGAGGAACAGAAGTCAAGGAAGCAGAAAGAAAAGCAGTGGCGTAGAGGAATCTTTTACAGAGGGTGCATCTCCCGTTCACCCTCCTTCTGTCTTCTGCACGCCTCCGCACCCTCCCCATCCCTGCACAGGACTTCCTCTCTGAACCTTCTCACTCTTCACAAAACAGGAAGTTGTGTCAGAAGAGGTGGGGCAGTTCATGGAGGAAGTCCTAGTGTAGACTGCATCCACATTTAGGGGGTTACTGTACAGTAAACATATTTATTTATTTATTTATTTATTGGTATTTATTAATCACCTTTATGAAGAAGTTCACCCAAGGCGGTGTACAGCTTGGCAGGTAGTGCAGCAGGTGCATGTGTGCTAGCTGTCAATACACTTACTGCAGCCCCATGTGGTAGAAATCTTTGAGTCCTGGGCGTCTCCACCCATCAGCATCGGCATCAGCATACCTACCTACCTCTGACACGCTGGTCTTCTCTTTGGCCAGCTGGGGGTGGATGCTAATCTTCCACTTTAGCAACCCCACCCTCATCCACCCATGAGAACCAGCATGCATCCCCTCCCTCCCACCAAATCTGATCAGTACCAGCATAAACCTCACCCCCCAAACTTCCCCAAAGATGCATCCAGCCCCCATGGCACTTACAGGGGGTTTCCTTGATGAGTTAATGGTGGGTTGGAGCAATGCCCAGACACCCATATCCCATTACCACCTAAGTTGCCAAATAAGGGCGCCCAGGCCCAGTAATAATTTTCAGTTTGAACACTGGTGGTAGTACTGTAATACAGCTGCTAACCTAGGCTGCAATGGGGGAGAAGCATCTGGGGATTGTTCTTGTCCTGCTACTAATGCACCATGGAAACCCTCAGTAGGTGCCAGGGGGTTTGGATACCACTTTTGGAGGGTGAGGGTACCTGCTGGTACTAATCAGGCTTGGTCGTAGGGAGGGAGTTCATATTGGTACTGACCGGGGGTGGAGAGTAAGTTGGGATGCTGGAGTGGAGGATTAGCCTATTGGGGGTGGATCAGTCTGCATGTCTTTTCAAGGATATTGAACAACAGCCTTCAGAAAAAGACAAGCTGTTGAATCCCCTGAGTCTGCAATTGGTGAAATAGGGAGCCCCTGTCGGAAGAATAAAAAAGGAATCTGTCTTCACTCAGTGAATTTTTGAACTTTGGGACACTTTATGAAAGATAAGTTATTTTGTTTGTTTTGTTTTTTTAGTTTTTACTCATCTTTGATTTATAATGGATTTTGAGTGAAGTATGGATTGTGTTATTTGTCTTTTGTGACTAAAGATTTCCGATAAGTGGAGTTTCTTCTGACCAATGATTATATAATTCCAAACTGGCAGAGACTTCTAAAGGGTTGTGAAATCTTTGACTTAGGGCTTTTTCTACACTTTTTTTAGAAATTTTTTGGGATTTGTTATGGATAATATTATAATTAGTGGTACCGGAGACTTTCTGTGTTTTCTGTTTTGGAGTAGATCTTTCTGATTCCCAGCCTTTCTCTCATTTACTCTGCCCCTCCTGCAATGGTGAGGAAGGGCTGGTGTAAGCATTGTGGTAGATCTGCCACTGTTGCCACCCGATAATCATGGCATTCTCAGTGGCTGACTAGTTTGTCTAATGGTTTCACCAACCCTGGAATTGACCCCCTAAAAATTCAATCATTGCAAATACACATTCTGTGTACAAATATACTTCAGTATAAATTTTGAAGAAATATATTTGCTGTGTAAAAACATCCCGAGCTGAAGTTGATCCCTGTGAAACACACTCTGTACTGTCCTTGCCCCACCCACTATGCTGCGACTAACACAGGAGAGAGAATGGATGAGGAGTGGAGGATTAATCTTGAGTGGAGGATTAGCCTAAAGGTTAGTGCAGCAGGCTTTGATCCTGACAATCTGGGTTTGATTACCACTTCAGCTCCTTGGGTAAGTCACTTTAACCCTCCATTGCCCCAGGTGCAAAAACCTATGATTGTGAGCCCTCTAGGGACAGAGAAAGTACTTGCATATAACATGTACATCTTAAATCTGGTAGCGCTATAGAAATGATTAGTAATAGTAGATATTTGAACCCCTGTCTCCCTAGTGCCCTTTGTGGCCACCTTGCCTGCACAGCCCTTGGGACTGTCCTGGGTGCAAACAAGGGATATTTTTAAATGAGTGATAAATGCATTACATTGGTGTTGTAAATAAGGTAATTTCCCTTCAGGACACAGATGGGCAGATGATCGAAAGCCCTGCGCTGTTCCAAGCGCTCTAAAAATAGCCCTGGAACAGCATGGGGCTTTACCGCCCCTATGATCAGAGATAATAACATGCAAATTTAAGCACACTATTATCACTGATCATAGGGTAAAGTGCAGGAGGATTGTGCCTGTTCTTGAGCTCAGGCACAATCCCCCTGCACTTGTTTGATGGGTCTGAGCTGTCAAAAGCCCAGACCTGTCATACACAAGGGCTGGAGGTCCATGGGACCACCAGACCCCAAACAGCATGGCCCTGGTGGTCTAGTACTCCACCCTGAGCCAAGCGGCACGGGGGCTGGAGGTCCGACGGACCTCCAATCCCCCCAACACAAGTTCAAGGGGGCCTGGTGATCCGGTGAGTCTCCAGCTCCCCTACCCCCCCCCCCCCCAGCATCCACTCAAATAGCCCTGGTGTCCCAGTAGGCTGTGAGTCAATCCCCCTTTATATGGTATGAAGACCTTCCCAGTGCATCCCAGGAGTCGCCATTTTTGAGGTGGCACTGATGGAAGAGGAGGGAGGCCACCTCCCTGCTCCAACAAAGGTAGGGAGTGGAGTAGAGGGCTACTAGACCACCAGGTCGGGGGGGGGGGGGTGACTCGTGGCCCACTGGGCCACCAGGGCTATTGTGTGTGAGTTGATGCTGGGGGGGGGTTAGGGGGGGCTGGAGACCCACCGGATCTTGTGTAGAGGGGGTTGGGAGTAAAATAGACCTCCAGCCTCTGTGTCGCTGGGGGAGGTCGGGTTGGGGTTCCTGCTCCTGAAAGTGGGGGGGGACTGCTGCATTGGGGGGAATGGGGAGCCTGCTAGCATACAAATACATGCCAGACAGGGCTCACCATTCCTCCCCAATGGTCTGCAAGCCCTAAAGCCAGCTCTGAGCTGGCGTAGGGGTTGCAGCAGACAGTGCGCCAATGTTTGGAGCGCTGCTCGCTGATCATTGGGGAGGAATACATTTAGAATGCATTTACATTCTACTTGCATTAAGAGCCGTGTTTTACATGCATTTGCATACTAGTTGCGTTCAGAGCCTGTGAGTGCGTTGTTTCATGCTCTTGGGGGATCTGATCATGGGGAAGTAGCAAACACAGGCACTAGTATGGCGTTAACAGCCTCTAGTGCCTGCGTTTGCTTCTGATCATTGGCCCAAGAGTGAAAATCAGCAAGCAACTTGAAGAGGAACTCTTTATGTAGCATCACAACAGTATTTATTATCATGTAATACAATCTAGCTAAACTGAAAAGGAACATTTTGCCCTGGATTCTATATTGGTCGCCCAGATCTGCATGCAATCTAAATTAGTTAATGAGCTAATTGGTATTCTATTCTATAACATGTGCACCTAAATTTTATGGTGCACAATTCAAAAGGGGGTGTGGCCATGAGAGGGGCATGCGCAGGTCAGGGCATTCCAGAATTTAGGTGCAATGTTATAGAATAGTGTCATTTATGTACCCAACTGCTATTAGTTACGCACCAGCATTTACACCAGGTTTTAGCAGACATAATGCCCGTGCCCAAGCTAGAATTTTGAAAAGTGTGCTCTGTGCAGACTGCCCTTTGCAGAATATTAGTTTAGTGTGGTTCTTCCCAACACCTAATGTTGGGCACCATTTACTGAATTCCCTCTTTTGTGTACTAAAGGTGTCATCAGTGATATCAAGCTACCTGTTTTTTGTTTTTATTCCAGCCCATACTTTTCCTTTGAACTTTCATGACATGAATATCAGGAAAGCAAAATTCTGCTAATTCATTGTGTCTATCCTGAAATGATACTGCGTCGGCTAACAACATAGAATGCAGATGGATCACACTAAAGGATTTCTATTCCGCATGGCTTGCACATTTAGAAGATATTTACTCTGCCCAGGGCAATGGCCCTGGTTTTGTTCACCAATGTATTTGTTCTCTGAGAGCCTTCTTTCAGAAGAGCTGATCTACTGCACTGAAAGGAGAAGTTCCATGAACTCTGTCTCATTCTAACTATGCAGTCATCTCAAAACCAGATTTTTTTAGGGAATAGAAGGAGCATAGTGAGGCAACTCTATATCGGTCAGCTTAATTTTCCTATTCTAATGTTGTTTCTTGTTTTCTTTCAATGCCTAAAAGAAGAGGCAAGCAGCACTCTTACCCTGCAGAGCCTAATGGATTGGTTGACGCTCTCAGGGTCCGACGTAAGTACCACAGATTTAGCACTCCTATAGCAGCTCTGTTCCCGATCAAGGCCTGAGTATGCAGCTACCCTCATTACAGAGTACCCACAACCCCCATATCTACTAGAATGTTTTTCAGCTAACCCCCAACCTATGAGATGACATGGAAAGGAAGTGGGGGTGGGGGAAGCCCTTTGGATAGCATCCTCCAGTGACCAATAGAAAAGTGCTCAGCTTGTCACACATACCTACCTAGCACATTGCAACTGCTAATGGTAGGGGAAATAAGGCAGTAATCTCATACACCCACAGTGGGAATCAAACCAAGGTGTTCTGAAGTTAGGGAACACAGTCCTAACCTCTACGCCAAACATGTATCTGACAAAAGAGTGTTCAAAAAGAACAGTACCACAGAGGGCCATCACAGCATCAGTTGCCTTCCAAATGGATGATCTGTCATGCCCCTTAAACCACACTCTTTGGATATTCCATTATGAGCTCCAAAGTTTGGTATGATGCCCTATGAGACATCCCTCAAGATCTAAGCTGGGGGCCCCTGAAATCTCCACATTATAGTGGGTCCCCAACCTCCCCTTATGGAACCTATGTGTACACGTCCTCCCCCCCCCCTCCCCGGGCACCCCAAAAGTATGAGCATGAGTTATGGGGTAATGTGCAGCCACTGCCATCAGTGAGAGTATTAAAACAGCTAGCATGAGTACCCCACAGGTAGATGCCCCCAAACCTAGGTTACAGTGGCGTTCCTAGCCTGGCTGACACCCGGGGCGGATCGCCGATGCGCCCCCCCGGGGTGCAGCGCCCCCCCCCCAGTGAAACTACCCCCCCTGGATGCAGCACGACCCCCCCACGGGTGCATTTTTACCTGCTGGGGGGAAGCCGCGCGCCTGTCAGCTCTGAGTCCGCTCGTTCCCTCCCTGCTGCTCTCTCTGTCCCGGATCAGGAAGTAACCTGTTCCACGCAGAGGGAACAGCAGGGAGGGAACGAGTGGACTCGGAGCCAACAGGTGCGCGGCACCCCCCCAGTGGCGTGCACCCGGGGCGGACCACCCCCACCGCCCCCCCCCCCTTGGTACGCCACTGCTAGGTTACGCACCTTGACGTCTGGAAACTGCTTTCTCCTGAGGGTCCCAGCAGAGGTGGCCAGAAGGATAGGCAGCACCGACAGGGTCCCCTGCCATCTCCCAGCCAGCTGTAGGACATATGGGCATGGGGACGCACACACACCCACATCCCTGACAAAAATTGTAACAGTGGCCCCATCCATGCAACAGCGCAGTGCCATACTATGTACAAACCAGTGCCGGCTCACCCAGTGCCCTCCAGCAGGGCCAGAACCCATCCTTTGTTCCCATAGCCAAACAAACCTCTCAGGGGACAAACAGCTCTGTTATCTTTGCCTCCGGGGTTCCCTGCTATGTCATCTCATTGGTGCCAAACCTCAGACATGTCCCCTAGGTAACAACAATTGCCCCCAGTTGTCACTGTTTCTGCCTTCCGATAGCTAGCTGCACCACTATGCAAGTCATGTAGGATGTGTTGATCTCGATTGCAAACCTTTTAAACACATGAGGCACACTCCAGCTGCTGAACAGCCTGCCCAGGACCAGGCCGCCCAGATCCTGGGCACCTGAGAAAGAGCATGGAAGGAAGTTGTGAGGGTCCCTGAGCCTGGGAGGAGCCACTCCTCCACAACCTGGAGGCTGAGGAGGGGGAGAACCCCTGGAAGGACATGCCCCCCACTAGAGAGGAAGAAGGGTGCTGGAACAGCCCCCCCCCCCCCCCCCCCGCAGCTACACTGGAGGGTAGAGCTGCTGGTGGGCCCACCCAATCAGACACTCTAGTCCAGCTCTTGCTGCAAGTCTCAGCCATGCACAGAGATTTGCAGCAGGAGCTGGTGGCCCAATGAGAAATACTGGACCAGATTGTGGCAGCGCTAAGGATGCTCCATGAGCAGATGCTTCATGAGCAGCGGTGGCAGCCTTAATGAGGCCAATAGACCATCACCACTGTAGATAGTTTAGAGTGTTGTATTATTACAAATATAACGTTTACAGTTGTTTGCATGCAAAGGTCTGCATCTCCACTGTGTAAAAAAAATGTATTTATTTATATGATATGCAAGGCTGACAGGTAATGTGGTTTAAACACTACTAACCAAGCCCTGGGAAAGGGAAATTGCAGAACTGGGGGGGGGGGGGGGCAGGGTCAGTGGCGCATGGTAAACAGGGTATGCACGTATGCACTGCAGGGGGGTGCCAGAAATGGTGCATGCTGCATGACATGTCTTCCCCTCCTTCCACCCCCGTCTGGTGGATTTTTCCTGGCGCCTACCTTTGACCACCATTTACTGAATCTGGCCCAGAGTGTTTTTCTAATAAAACAAAATAAAGTTTCATGTGCACCTGACTGCTAATGTATTACTACAACAACTCTCAATCTGGTTGCTCCATGGTTACAAAGTGCTATTACCTGCACTTGTTAGCAGATGTTCTGTTGCGTCTCCCTCATCTGCCTGGTCTAACCTAGAAATGTTTTTTCTCTAAACAGAGGATTCCGGTGTGGGAGCGATTCAAACATGCTGCCTTCGGCCTCCTCTGCACTCTCTGCTGCCGCAGTCCACCCAGGTGGGAACAGGAATTTGCGCTTATGACAGAGGTGGGCAAAGGCAGCATGTTTGAATCGCTCCTGCGCTGGAAACCCTCTGTTTAGAAAAAAAAAACATTTTTAAGTTAGACCGGGCAGGTGAAGGAGACGGAACAGAACATCTATTAGCTTGCATTAGGCTTTAGTAAACGAGGCTAAGAGCTCCTTATTTATTGATGGAAATTGTTGCACTGAAAAAAAAATCTGACTTGGCCTGTCCAATTGATCAACTCAGTTTTACGCACATAAATCCTGTCTGTGAGGAAAATATGTTCAGAGAAGTTTATATTTTGGCAGTGGTATCCACTTGGATGTTAATAAGAGGAACACTGTAAAAGATGTTTTATTTCTAAAATACTACTACTACTACTACTTAACACTTCTAAAGCACTACTAGGGTTATGCAGCGCTCTACAGTTTAACAAAGAAGGACAGTCCCTGCTCAAAGGAGCTTACAATCTAAAGGACAAAATGTGCAGTCAATCAAATTGGGTCAGTCTAGATATCCTAAATAGAGGTATAATGGTGGTTAGGTGCCGAAGGCGACATTGAAGAGGTGGGCTTTGAGCAAGGATTTATAAGCCATGTTTTTCTTTCCAAAATCAGGGGTGTAGTATCAAACTTTTTGTTGCACAACCATTTTTATTTGTGGTCTCTGGAATGGTAACAGCTTTCGATAACTGACACATGGCTATTCAACTGTCCTCTTTTGTACTGTTTCAGTTGATGAACCTTCCAAGGACATTAAGGAGAATTCATCTTTCTACATTTTTAGAACACATGAACACAAACTTCAGGCATAGAATTATTCACTATTTCTGTTATATCATGTTCATGGGCAAATATTTTGTGGGGTTCAATTTTTTTCTTCCAATCTAAGTTCTGTTGATACGCAACCAAACTAAAGCACGTAATGGACATAACACAACTCTTCCATTCTCCGATTCCCTAATGAGGCTGTGCCACATGATCTTACCACAACATCACCCTGTATTTGTTCACAGCGGAGCCTGCAAAGGCCATTCTGGTACTATGTAAGCCACATTGTGCCTACAAATAAGTGGGGAATGTGAGATACAAATGTAATAAATAAATAAATAAATATTAAATTAATCACTTTGGGAAGAGGAGGTTATCTGTCACTCACTAGTGGAAAAGAGGTGTGATACTGTAGCACTTCAGAGTACTGTTGTTATTACTGTTCCAAGAGGGTCTGGTAGAGCAATGGCAGCTGTGTATAGTGGAGTTGGCTCCTCCTCCCCACCCCCACCTCGGTGACATCATTAACAAGTACCACAGATGCTCAAAAAGCATACATGGCCATGGGCACATGAACTACAGAACATGTCCGAAGGGGTCCACCACCTTAATGCCCCTTCAGTGCCTGTGGTGCCTCAAGTGTTTAGTTCCAACAATAGGGAAGAAGAAGGCCAAATATAAAGTCCCATCCACAGAAGCATTTCAAAAGCCCAGTGCAATATGGATTTAGATGTGCAGGTGATACAGCTATCTAGGAAGATCACCTGGGAGAATGAAGAAGTAAGGGATAGTTCTTTCTTTCTGGAAGCTTCATTGCGTTCTATTGATAGGTTTCCTCTGCCCTCACTCACTGTCTCGAATACCATGTTCACTTCAAAACACGAAATCTCTTCTACAGAATTTCAAAATCTCTTCAAGCCAAACACTGTAGAGTATAAAGTATGTTGCTAATAATAGATTATCTTAAAAACAAAATAAAGGAGGAAAAGACCTCAAAAGACCTGGGTGCTCAAATGAACTTATCACTCACGTACTCACAGCACTCAACGGGCCATTATATCATCATTGGCCAAAAACCTCTCAGAATATATTTTTGTTCTTTTTCATGCTATCCAAATATGTGAACAACAAAAAGATGCAAATTTATGCAAAAACAAAAATATATAGAGAGAGCGACTTAGCTTCTCATTTGATCCGGCTGCATTACTCCCGGCAGCATAACTCCCAACGGGACCTGGTTCGCCCTCTGGCTTTTTCAAGAGAGGCCTATAAGATCCATTGTCTTCTGACCAGCCTGATGGGCCTATTTGTCAATTTGCAGTTCCATAAAGTGCTCCGCTCATAAGGACAGTGGTTCTTCCAAATGGTGCAGTTTCAATTTAGTCTGGTATGATTGTGCCTGAGGCTTGCTTAAGGGTACTGTTGGCCAATTATGTCAGTTTTCTAAAGAAAAGGAGGACAAAATCAAAGGTCAATATAAAAGGCTGAGGGACCAGTAGAATCTTTCACTTTGAAGAAACAGGCAATCCCTCTACTAGCTGCTAGTTTCATATACCATAATAAAATCAAGTCAATGAAAAATGTGGCAAGAGAAAAGAAAATACATTTTATGAACTTTCCAATGACTAGGTTGTTATTTCACTAGAACCGCTTAGGAAATATTTCAGGGGTGTGCTTTAAGAAGAACACTATGGACTTCTCTGGGTTTATTAAATTTCCAAAAATGTTTGGGTTGCAAATGGGATATAAGGCGAGATGCATCATATTAAACTGAAAGATCGCCTTTAACAATCCATCTCTTTGGATTCGTCTGAGGATGTCATCACTTTCTGTCCTACTGTTCTGGTTTCTTTTTCTTTCTGATATGGATAAATCTTTGATACCAATAACTAACTTTAAGAAAAAGAAATTGTCTGTTGTGGTCAAAAGATACATATTTTTCCAAATTTGATGAAAAGCACTTAGTTGTGTAGGAAAGCATTTCTGCAGGTAAAACCACACACATTTGTTTTGGGAGCAACTATTTTTGTATCCATAATTTTCCTCGTAAGTGCTTAATTGATCACTGGGAAAATAACTAGACTCAATGCAAATGGAACATTTTTGACAGGATAAAAATGTTGAATAATTTGCCTTTTCTTTTTTCGCTCTGAGCGTCATTTTAGGGGTATAATAGAGGTTTTGGTAAGTATATTCAACATCTGTAAGTGGAGTGGAGGAGTAGCCTAATGGTTAAAACAGCAAGCTAGGAAGCAAAAGGCCCAGGTTCAAATCTCACTGTAGTTTTTTGTTGCCTTGGGCAAGTTACTTAACCCTCTGTACCTCAGGAGAAGGCAGTGGCAATCCACTTCATTATCATACCAAGAAAATCACAAGAAGGGCTCCCTCCCTCATTGTGTGGTTACCAGAAGTCAATTTGACTCAAGGGCACATTTGGATGTGAAGTATTGAGTGTATTCAAATTATTCCCTCCTCTTTTATGTGGACTAGTTGAAGGTATTTGGTTCAATCTTTTCCATTACCTGAAGCACTTTCTCTCTGCTGCTCTGAGCCATGGAATGTATTAAAGGATCTCATTGAACTTCCTGGGTGAATGTGTATGGCATTGCTCATTCAGCTTTCAAAAAGTACACTGAATTCTTTTAAAGCACACCCTCAAATATTTTTTTAATTCAAATTTATAAAATGGCATAGGATCAAAAGTGTAAAACGATTTTATGCTGCTTATCCCAGGAATAAGCAATGGATTTTCCTAAGTCCATCTTAATAATGGCATACTAATTTTTCTTTTAGGAAGCTGTCCAAATGTATTTTAAACCTTTAATTGCTTTTATCACGTTCTCTGTCAATGAATTCTAGAGTTTAATTGCATATTAAGTGAAGAAATATTTTCTCTATATTATGTAGTAGCTTCATTGTGCACCCCCTAGTTCTTGTATTCTTGGAAAGCATAAATGAACATTAATGCATTCCCATTCACTCAAATACTATCCTTGTCTCAGGTAGATATTATGTGGGCAAGTCTATAACAGGGCACTTATAGGGGCCCTTTTACTAAGCTGCGTAAGCATCTATGCGCACCCAAGGTACGCCAAAATGGAGTTACCACATGGCTACCACGTGGCTCTTGTGGTAATTTCATTTTTTGGGTATGTCTGATACACGCATCCAAAAAATAAATTTTATTTTCAGAAGCGCATATTGGATGCAATTTGGCAAGTGTAGGTCATTACCGCCCGGTTACCACATGAGACTTTACCGCTAGGTCAATGGCTGGCAATACGGTCTCAGACCCAAAATGGATGCACAGCAATTTTGATTTTGCCGCAGGTCCATTTTCGGCAAAAATTTTAAAAAGGCCTTTTTTACAGGTGTGCTGAAAAATGATTCTGCGCATGCCCAAAACCCATATCTACACTGCCTCAGCCCATTTTTCATTGTGCCTTTGTAAAAGGACCCCATAATTAGGCGCCTGGAGGGTGTCTGGTAGGAGCCGATTCTATAAAGGAATGGAGGCACCTACTTCCTTATACCAAAGAAGAGCAACCAAAATGATAAAGGGAATGCAAGTCCTCTTGTATGAGGAAAGGCTGAAGAGGTTAAGGCTCTTCAGCTTGGAAAGGAGATGAATGAGGGGCAATATGATTGAGGTCTACAAAATCCTGAGTGGAGTAGAAGTAATTCAGTTTTTTACTACTTCCAAAAGTACAAAGACTAGGGGACACTCAAGGAAGTTCCATGGAAATACTTTTAAAACAAATAGGAGGAAATATTTTTCACTCAAAGAAATAGTTAAGCTCTGGAACTCTTTGCCAGAGGATGTGGTAACAATGGTTAGTGTATCTGGGTTTTAAAAAAAGATTTGGACAAGTTCCTGGAGGAAAAGTCCATAGTCTGCTATTGAGACAGACATAGAGAAGCAACTGCTTGCCCTGGAATTTGTAGCATGGAATGTTGCCATGATTTGGGTTTCTGCCAGGTACTTGTGATTTGGCTTGGCCACTGTTGGAAGCAGGATACTGGGCTAGATGGACCATTGGTCTGACCCAGTATGGCTACTCTTATGTTCTTATGTTCTCAACCAGCCCTCAGGGCACACCCAGCCAGTCATGTATTCAAGATACTTACAATGAATATGCATGGGATAGATTTGCACGCAATGCACCCCTAAGTTCTTGCAACCACAACTAGACAAAACGTTTCTATGTATCTGATTTGCCAATAAACAATTGTAACTTAAACCATAGTTCTGAAATGGTTAAAGTTACCTACCTATATATACAAATTCAGTTTAGTTCATTGACTGTGTGCTTCAAAATACACATGCAATTTTGTGGTAAGGAGCATTATTGAAAATGGCTCCAATGGTATACCTTTTATAGATATATTTTGTTTGTTGTGGAGGAGTAGCCTAATGGTTAGTATAGTAGCCTTTGATTATGGCAACCTAGGTTCAGTTCCCACTATAGCTCTTTGTGACCTTGGCAAGTCACTTAACCCTTCATTGCTCCAGGTACAAAAGTTTAGATTGCAAGCCCTCTAGGGACAGAAAAAATACCCATATATAGGGCTTTATTCTTGAAATGTTAAGCACCTAAATTACAATTGAGGGACTATTACATTCACAAATTTAGCATACATTTAGGAGTATAAATTACACTCCTGAATTTAGGAACATAAGTTTTGCTCATAAATTTAGGAGTGCAAATTTATGCTCCTAATTTACGAGCATAATCTATGTTGGATAAATTTATCTCCCACATAAATTTTAAAATATTTTAAAGCATGTGGTTTGCTCAATCGCATTTGGAATTAACCGTACAACGTCTTAGTGCATCCTGCGGTAAACCCTATTAAGCTGCGGTAAGCATGTGCTAGTGCTTAACTGCAGCTTAGTAAAAGGAGCCCTATACGTTTCTTTAAGCACTGCTTACACCCTGTAACGTTTTACAAATAATAATAACATCAATACATCAACGCGATTTTACAAGTGTGATGATTACATGATTTACTTTGCTGAGTCCAAACTCTATTTGATGTCAATGAACTTCTGGTTTGAGAACTGAATGGACATTTACCTGAGTGCAAATAATCAGCTTGCCCTCTAGATATTGCACTGTGTACCTGAGCAGTGAATTTCTCTATGGATGACAACAATACTGAACTGGATGTACTGAGGTAGATTCTTGTGGCTTATGGTTTCTAGATTTCCTAAGATTTACTTCTGTAGGTAAGTAACACAGGATATATTTTAGCAGTTAATGCCTGGGTTTCAATTGCTTCTTGGTCATAAAAATGGAAACTTTATTGGTAATATGCATCTGTTTGTGAAATATATGTTTGAAGAGTAGACTGTATTACTGAATTCAAAAACGAATCACATATCTCATTGATGTAGTTATTTGCACAGGCTTCAAGGTTTAAATTTCAAGTTTATTAAAAGCTTGATATACCGCCTATGAGTGAGACTTTCTAGTCAGTGTACAATATTAAAATAAAATGAAAAAGGGAAAAGAACTCCATTTTTAATATAGAAAGAGCACAACAAGGAAAGGAAGAAAAAATAAAAAAAAATGTAAAACAAGAGTTCAAGCCAAACCAATATCAAGAAGATAAAATCTATGACCAGAACCGGCATCATCATCATTTCTATTCCAGGTAGTGCAGCAGACTTTGATCCCAGCATCCTGGGTTTGATTCCCACTGCAACTCCTTGTGACCCTGGACAAGTCATTTAACCCTCCATTGTCTCCAGTACAAAAACCAATATTGTGAACCCTCTAGGGACAGAGATAGTACCTGCTTATAATTGGATTGTTAATCACATTGAACCTGAATTCTGTTTGGGATAATGTGGGATACAAATGTCATTATAAATAAATAATTAAGGAAGAAGACATCTTTGAATAGAAAAGGTTTTTAGATTAGCCTTGAAATTCTTTAAGAATTGTTCCATTCTTAGATGGATGGGTAAAGAATTCCACAGAGTTGGACCGATAATATTAAATATTCTTGTATGTACAAAGTTGTAACAGGGGTGTTGAAATGAAGGCAAAACTAACAAATTTGCCTGAGAGGATCAAAGGGTTCTGGATGTACAGCAAGGAATGAGTGCTCGGAAAAGATATAGGGGTTATCAAAATCCATTTGAAGCAAACATTGCAAACTGATGAAAGTCGTGGTAAAATGAGTGTGGTATTGAGTTTGCTATAGAAATCAAACTGTAATAATAAATTTCTCCTAAAAATCTAGTTGCTTGCAGTACACTTAATGTATAGCTGAAAGTCTTTGGACTGAGTACTTTAAGTTTGCAAAATCGAGCCTGAGGAGGTAATATTCTAAAAGGTCACTTAGGTGAAAAATTCAAATAAATGATTATTTTGTGCCATTGTTATAAAGGTAATTGTAACTGTTCCTCTTCTCAATTGCTGACAATATTCAAAACATGTACTTTAAATGTTCAACAAACAGCAATAGAGTATGATAATAGTAGGGGGGAAGCCTCAGAACCCCACTTTCATCCTCTATTTTTGATGACAGGATTTAAAGGGTACTTATGTCACTGGCATAAAAAAATCACCACCACCCCACTTAAATCATTAAAACTCTGTCCAGTATTAGTTCACCAGTAACCCAACAAAATCTGTGACTGTACAATAAATCAGTAACTTAACCTTTAATCAAAGGTGCTTGAAATACTTAGCTATAGACCCCACTGTGATTCTGTAAAGCAAGAGTGAGCCTTGACACCTTGAAACAGCCATGGGTGAAACTTTGGTCACAATTGGTGGGGTCCACAGCTAAATATTTCAAGCACCTTTGATTGAAAATTAAGTTACTGATTTAATGAACAGTCACAGATTTTACTGGGTTACCACTGAACTCATACTGCACAGAGTTTTAATGATTTAAGGGCCCTGTTTAGTAAGCTGTGCTAAGGGTGCGCTAGTGTTTTTAGCACAAGTTAAACATTAGCGCATGCTAAATGCTAAAGACACCCATATATTCCTATGGGTGTCTCTAGCATTTAGCACGCGCTAGTTTTAGTGTGCACTAAAAATGCTAGCGCTCCTTAGTAAATAGGGCCCTAAGTGAGGTACTTTTTTTATACCTTTTCATTTCGTTTCATTTATCAAGATTTATACTCTGCCCTTACCCAGGGCAGATTACAAATAAACACACATAATCATAATACATATAATACAAAATCACTTCATAAACAATTTAAATAACCATTCAGACCACAATAACAACCCACAGATGCAATCATCACAAACAATACAATACAAACAATAAATCCTATCACCCAAAAAAAGGGGGGTGAAGGTGGGGTTCCAAGGCTTTCCTCCCTACTCTTATCATGCTCTTTTGCTGTTTGTTGAACACTTAAAGTATGTTTTGTAAGTCTAAGTGCTTTGAAAATAAGTCACATGCATTTACAAAATAGGCTCCTGGAATTTTCTGAAGATCAAGCACAAATTCTCACCTGCTTTGAAGCGGGTGTAAATGTGTGCATGTATGTATTACTCTATGTGTAGAACTTCTATTCTTAGGTGTTCATAAATTGAAAATGTAGGTGGGGGTTTTTTTTGTAGTTTATTTGAAGTTGTTTGTGTGCTACAGCAGCTATTGCTGGACACCTTTCCTGGTGAAATCAAAACTATTTGTGGGATGCAAGGCAGGTCAGAGAGAGGAGAAAGATTATTAGGGGAAGTTGTGTTTTTCAGTGTTTATCCAACAAACACTTTAACTTAAAATGTTTTGCATGGCAGAGAGGGGTTGTGTCAGTGTTTAAGGGTTAAAACCCAAAATCAAAAGCCTTAGCTGTGCATGTACTCTTGTACTCTATGAAATATACATGCACGTCACTTCCAGGAAAAGGATCTATGTGCAATCCTTGATGATATGTTGAAACCCTCTGCTCAATGTGCAGGGGCAGCTAAGAAAGGAAATAGAATGTTAGGAATTATTAGGAAAGGAATGGAAAACAAAAATGAGAATGTTATAATGCCTTTGTATCGCTCAAATTCTGTGTGCAATTCTGGTCACCGCATCTCAAAAAAGAAATAGCGGAATTAGAAAAAGTACAGAGAAGAGCAATGAAAATGATAAAGGTGAAGGGACGACTTCCCTATGAGTAAAGGCTAAAGTGGCTACGGCACTTCAGTTTGGAGAAGAGATGGCTGAGGAGAGATATGATAGAGGTCTATAAAATACTGAATGGGGTGGAATGAGTAGACGTGAATCACTTGTTTACTCTTTCCAAAAATACTAGGACTAGGGGGCATGCAATGAAGCTACTAAATAGTACATTTAAAGCAGTGTGAGGACAGCGTGCCGTCTGCCTGTTGATGATGTCAACGACCGCGGCATTGTCTGACCAAAGGACAACACTTTTATTGGCCAGTGCGAGGCCCCAAACATGTACAGCAGCAACAATGGGGAACAATTCGAGGAAGGTGATGTTCTTGGTAAGGGCGGAGTGGGTCCAATGTAGTGGCCAAGGGGCTGCGAACCAATCCCTGTTGAAATAGGCTCCACACCCAGAGGATCCTGCAGCGTCAGTATAGAGGCAAAGGTCGACGTTGGACGATGGGGGGATTGTATCATGGCTCTACCATTGAAGTCCTTCAGAAAACGAAGCCAGGTCCAGCCGGACGGGGCGCGAAATGCGCAGGTGGTGGTGCTTATGCACTATGCCAGCGGTTGAGGCGGCGAGCCTGCGAACAAATATTATACCCATAGGGATGACCCTGCAGGCAAAGTTGAGGGAGCCAATAAGGGACTGCATCTGATATAGGGTGAGCTTGGGCGAGTGCAGAGCGTGTAGGATCTTTTGTGATAGGCTGAGCAACTTGTCCTCTAGGAGTCTGATAGTAAGGGTTGTGGAGTCAATCTCAATACCTAAGAAAGTGTTGGTCGTGCATGGGCCAGAGGTTTTGCTGCTGGCGACGGGTACTCCGAAGTCCAGGGCAACAGTGTGAAAGACATCCATGTGGTCTCTGCAGGTACTGGATTGGTGAGGACCAACGAAGAAGAAGTCATCGAGGTAATGCACAATGGTTTTCGTAGTGGAGCGCTGAGACACCACCCAATGCAAGAAGGTACTGAAAGCCTCGAACAGGTTGCAAGAGACTGCGCACCCCATGGGCATGCATTTATCGTAAAAGAAGTGATTGTCATGTCGGAATCCAAGTAGGGGGAAGCAGTCAGGGTGTACTGGTAGTAGGCGGAAGGCAGACTCAATATCTACTTTGGCCATAAGCGCATTGCGCCCTGCTGTGCGAACCAGGGACACAGCAGAGTCAAAAGACATATACTGGACCGTTGCAGTACCATCCGGTATGGAGTCATTCACAGAGTGTCCAGGGGGATATGATAAGTTGTGTATGAGGCGGAATTTGCCCTGCTCCTTTTTGGGGACAGCTGTAAGGGGCGAGACAAACATTCTTGGGAAGGGTGGATGGAGAAAGGGACCTGCAATGCGGCCAGCTGAATGCTCCACTGAGAGTTTGGCTGAGATGATGTGTGACAGGTGGCTTCTGGACCGTGTTGTCGGGGCTTGGTCACATAGCGGGATGGGGTCCTGAAATGGGATGCAAAACCCGTCCTGGAAGCCTTGGAGGATTAGGTTTGCAGCTTGCCGGTCTGGATATCGAACCAGCCAAGGCCTCATCGCATCCACGCGGATGGGAGTGGGTGCCTTGCCGAAGAGGTCAAGGTTTGGAGGGGACGGTGTGTCAGGTAGCAACTTTTCTAGGACACTATGCAAGGGAGTGTGGAGTAACGCACGTTGCGCACAGGTGCTTGTATTTGCAGTCCTGTAGGATGCAGCTGCCTTTGTTGTACTTCCAGCACACCTCTCAGGAGAGCATGGCAGGCCTCCCTTTTTTATTTCCAGGGAGGGGCGGTGCCCTGAGTTGGGTGGAACACCCTGTAGAGGTGCTGGGTCTGGTGAGGACATTGCGTAACCACAGACCTCCGTCGTCCATATCCCACGCCATGGTAGGGTTAGCCTCCATTGTGTCCCTGAAGTGCTCATCGTACGCCAGCCAGGCATAGCCTTCGTGCTCCCAATAGATGGTGAGCACTGTTTCCAGGTAGCAGAGCATGGGGTCGACTTGGTCAGGCTGTTTCCTATGCATGATGCTCATCATGCGCGCATAGGATGTAACCCAACACGCCAAGTTGCGTGGCAATATTTTGTTGTGTTCTGGTAGTAGATTGCCCTTTTTTGCTCGCTTCTTCGCGTGTCGTCTGCGTCTTCCTTCAGCCAGCTTGAAGATGTCAAAGTACCTTCCATAGGACCCTTTTTCGCAGTGACCTTGGGACCCGCTGCCATAAGCGCTCTGGTGGAATAGCATATGAGAGTGCTGAAGCAACAGGAATGGCATGCCTTCCTCTGGCGGGGGACAGAGAGGAGGAAGAGGAGGAGGATGAAGAAGAGGAGGAGGAAGAATCAGAGGAGGAGGAGGTACTGGACCGCCTAGAGTGCTTGCGTTTCTTACCTTTCTTCCTCCGCTTAGGCGCCTGATGGTTGAGCCGCTGGGAGTCAAGAATGCTGTCTGTCATAGGGCTTGGGAGGCCCTGACATTGATCTGCAAAAGCGGCAACTTCGTGGCTCACCGGCCGGGAAGGCTCGCTTGCAGGTCTGCAATGTGGTGAGGCAGGAGACAAAAGACGCTCCCGATTCACCGCTGTAGCCATAAGCCAGACTTGTGTGGGTGAGGGAGGGGATCTGCGATGGTGATGGGACGTGCAGCAAGTCCGATGCCTGCAGGCGGAAGGTGATCTGTAGCGCATGCTTGGTTTTGAAACCGATCATATGTGATGAGAGAAAAAAGCAGCTGCAGGGGCAGGGCATGCATAGAGTGAAGAGCAGAGCTGGATTCTTCTACTGGCAGGGCCTCGGGATCCCCGCCAGCCCCAAGGTACCTCAGTTGCAGCAGCGGCAATCCTTGGGGAGGGGGCAGGAGTGGTTACAATCCAGGGGGTGGTGGAAATCTGGGGGGCAGCTGCTTTTTTCTCTCATCACACATGCTCGGTTTCAAAACCAAGCATGCGTCTGAGGGGGAAAAGCAGCCGCTCGGCACGGAGGTAGAAGCGAGCGAAGAGCAGCACTGAAAGGGGGCCTGGCACCAGAGTTTTCTCTCTCCTGCTCCTGTCAGGACCCGATCAGGAGCAGGAGAGAGAGAAACCCCGAGATACACTGATTTATTTGGTGTAACTGCCCACTAAATTTAGTTTCTTGGATGGGCGCTTGGCATATTCTAGAAACCATATGGAAATTTAGGCATATTCTAGAAATTATACCTAAATGTAGGTGCATTTTTTTGGTACCAATTTTTTTGGTGTGATATATAGAACCTAGTTCATTGTGCAGGGCGAGAGGAAGCATTTTTTTGGGAAATAAAATAAACGTCCCCCCCCCCCCCCCCCCCCGACAGATAAAGAAGGCAAATGAGGTGACCCTAGGTGATCTGTCTAGCTTTTGGGTGATAGGTTGGTGAATGGAATGATGGGCTGGGGAAAAAGTTATAGGAAAGGGAGTGGGATTAGATTGTACTATTACTAGTACAGATTTTGGTTGAGAAGAAAAGAAGGAAAACGGGATCCTGATTTAGCTGAAAGGCTGCAATTAAGGGTCCTAGTCTCCAGAGGGCTGGCATTTAAAAGGAGTCGTCAAACCAACACAAAGAAGGTCCAAGTCTCCCGCAAAGCACACGTAAAACAACAAAAAGAGCGGAAAAAAAACCAAAACAGACCAGAAAAAAACATACAGAGTAAGAGCACCAAATAAACTTGGTTTTTCTTCCGCTCTTTTTGTTGATTTAAAAGGAGTCAAAATCAAGGGAAATTCTCTGTCTCTCTCATTTTGCCTGAGAAGGGAGGGACTTTCTCAGTGCTAAAAATAGGTACAGTTAAAGGTCTTAACCAAAAGAGAGCTCAGATCCTAAAGGAGTTAGACTGGGATTTCTCAGTGTTGAAAGGGCCGCATTTAGGGGCCCTTTTACTAATGCATTGCTGCATGGCAAAAGGATTGCTGCACAGCAACCTAGAACTACTGCCGGGTCAACGCAGCTGTCAGTGGTAGTTCTGCCTTGAGTGCGCGCCATTTCCAGTGCTATGGAAAATAATTCCGTAATTTCTAGCATGGCACTAACCCAGTAGTAATCAGGCAGCACCATGGCTGCCCGGTTACCACCGGGCTACCGTGGGACCCCTTACCACCATTTCAATGAGTGTCAGTAATTGCTCCCCCCCCCCCCCCCCCCCATGGGCATCCGGAATGAATAATCGTACATAACTACATAATTACATAAGTGTTACCATACTGGGATAGACCGAAGGTCCATCAAGCCCAGCATCCTGTTTCCAACAGTGGCCAATCCAGGTCACAAGTACCTGGCAAGATCCCAAAACAGTAAAATTGATTTTATGCTGCTTATCCTAGACATAAGCAGTGAATTTTCCAAAGTTCATCTTAATAATGGCTTATTGACTTTTCTTTTAGGAAGCAATCCAAACATTTTTTTAAACCCCCACTAACCTAACTGCTTTTATCACATTCTCTGACAACAAATTCCAGAGTTTAATTACATGTTGAGTGAAGAAATATTTTCTCTGATTAGTTTTAAATTTACTACTGTGTAGCTTCATTGTTTGCCCCCTAGTCCTAGTAGTTTTGGGAAGAGTAAACAAACGATTCACATCTACCTGTTCCACTCCACACATTATTTTATAGACCTCTATCATATCTTCCCTCAGTCGTCTTTTCTCCAAGCTGAAGTGACCTAGCCACTTTAGCCTTTCCTCATAGGGAAGTTTAGTCGTCCCATCCCCTTTATCATTTTCTTCGCCCTTCTCTGTACCTTTTCTATTTCCACGATATCATTTTTGAGATGTAGTCACCAGAATTGAACACAGTATTTGAGGTGCAGTCGCACCATGGAATGATACAAAGGTATTATAACGTCCTCATTTTTGTTTTCCATTCCTTTCCTAATAATACCAAACATTCTATTTGCTTTCTTAGCCGGCGCTGCGCACTGAACAGAGGGTTTCAACATATCATCAACGATGACACCTAGTTCCCTTTCCTGGTCAGTGACTCCTAATGTGGAACCTTGCATCATGTAACTACAGCTCGGGTTCCTCTTTCCCACATAAAATCCTAAGAGACCTAAACTCGCAATGGTATTGCTTTGAATTTTCCTGGGGAGAAGGGAGGGAAAGCTTACCCTCTAACACCTTTCTGACCCAGGTGGAGACACCAGGTGCCACATATACTTAAGAGACTGGTGCAGCTTGCCCAAAGGGGGACCTAAGAGGACATGTTCCGAACCCAGGGAAACTCACAAAGAGGGTTTACTGAAGTGCCACCAATCAAGTAATAGGACTGCAATTTTAAGTTGCCAAAACAAGCATTTAAAAAAATATATAGGTGCCTCCGAGCAGGTATAAAACATATAGTCCCTTTGTAAAAAGAAGAAAGCATTTGTAGATTTTGTCCCCCTGAAGCCCCATCCACATCACACCCCATTAGATCTCTACATAATGAGGATTTCCATGTGTAAATTCTGAAATCAGTATTTACATGTGCAAATGCAACTATTTACACATGAATATGTTTCTAAGATAATGGCCATACTGTGAATACTTTTATATCTAAGTTGGGGATACCTGAGGGAGTGGGTGGATGGATTTCTGTTTTTTACTTTAAAAATGCAAATTATATATATACAGATAGATAAATAGATAGATAGATATTGATATATAATGTCTGTCAGTTTACACATAAACAGTAATTTTAGTAGGGATCATATATATGTGTTCTTTCTCTTCATAAAATTGACACGTTTTCTACACATAGAACTAGATTCTGTATACGGTGCCTGAAAAATCAGCACCGAAAATATTTCCACCTAGGTATATTCCGTAAACTGTGCCAGATTTAGGCATGGGTTATAGAATACACCTAGCCAGTTTACAGAATATGCCTAGCAGCCATGCCTGCACCTAACTTTAGGCACATCCATTTACACCAAGTAAAACTTAGTGTAAATACTGGTGCCTAAGTTAGGCGTGGAGCAGTTGTATTCTATAACCGTGTATGTAGATTTTTGGAATGCCCACGGATTGCCCATTCCACACCCATAGCCATGCCCCCTTTTTGGCAGTACACATTAGAATTTGCACACACCACTTTACAGAATACGCCTAGCAAGTTGTGTGTGTAAATAATAATTAATGCCAATTAGTACCAATAATTGCTTAAGTGGCAACTATTGGCACTGATTGGCTTGTTAAATAATTAAATTGCACACCAGAATACTGCCAGATTTGTGCAAGCAATTTCTGTCACACTATTTAGAATCTGGAGGATAATGGCCTAGCCACTTAAATTCCAGTTAGTTATGAAAATTTTAATGTAGTGCTATTATTTTGAAAATAGCAAAATTATTTTCTCACCCTATCCTAACAATATCAGATGCCAAAATATTGTAAAAAAAATGTCCCATATTGTAAATAAAACATATATTTCACCTAGGTGATATGTAATCATATGCCTTCTAATCTCTTGTTTGTAGTAATTTGGGCTTTTATCCAGGGTTGGAGCTGGGGGGGGGGGGGGGTCAAAGGTGGTAGTGGCGGCGGGGAGGTCAAAATTGGCAGGGTTTTTAAAAAAATGGCGGGGGGGGGGGGGTCGGTAGCGCCAGGGGGGGGCAAAATGTGCCCCCTCACCTCGGGCTCTGGACCCCCCTCCCGCCGAAGTCTGGCTACGCCCCTGATCCTACATCTCTGTCATGAAAGATATACACTTATCTGCCATCATTTACTATGTTATGTTACTATCCAGCTTATTTTCGAAAGAGAAAGACGCCCATATTTCGACGCAAATCAGGAGATGGACGTCTTTCTCCCGTGGGCGCCCAAATCGGTATAATCGAAAGCTGATTTTGGGCATCTTCAACTGCAATCTGTCGCGGAAACGACCAAAGTTGATGGGGGCGTGTCGGAGGCGTGGTGAAGGTGGGACTGGGGCGTGGTTAGCAGCTGAGGAGAGATGGGCGTCCTCAGCCGATAATCGTAAAAAGAAAGGCGTTTTTAGCACAAATTTGGGTCACTTTTTTGGACCCTTTTTTTCACGAACAAGTCCCAAAAGAGTGCCCTAAATGACCAGATGACCACTGGAGGGTCACAAACCCCCTCCCACCCAAAAAAAAAAACAACTTTAAAAACTTTTTTTTCCAGCCTGTATGCCAGCCTCAAATGTCATACCCAACTCCATCACAGCAGTATGCAGGTCCCTGGAGCATTTGTTATTGGGTGCAGTGGACTTCAGGCAGGTGGACCCAGGCCCATACCCCCCTCCCTACCTGTTACACTTGTGGTGGTAAATGGGAGCCCTCTAAACCGCCCCCAAAACCCACTGTACCCACATCTAGGTGCCCCCCTTGAGCCATAAGTGCTATGGTAATGATGTAGAGTTGTGAGCAGTGGGTTTTGGGGGGGGGGATTTGGGGAGCTCAGCACCCAAGGGAAGGGAGCTATGGACTTCAAAGGTAGTTAACTTTTTTTGTTTAATTGTTACAAGTGCCCCCTAGGGTGCCCGGTTGGTGTCCTGGCATGTGAGGGGGACCAGTGCACTATGAATCCTGGCCCCTCCCATGACCCAATGCCTTGGATTTGTTCGTTTTTGAGCTGGGCGCCTTCGGTTTCCATTATCGCTGAAAAACGAAACTGCCCAGCTCAAATCCGCACAGATCCGATGCATTTGGCTGGCACAAACCGTATTATCGGAAAAAAGATGGACGCCCATTTTTTTCAAAAATACGGTTTGTCCCGCCCCTTCACGCACCCGTTCTCGGAGATAGACGCCCATGGAGATGGGCGTTCGCGTTCGATTATGCCCCTCCACGTACCTTTTCATCGAAAGGGCCAATTAGTAGATTGCAATATAGGTTTACAGTTTAGTATCCTTGTCTTGACTGTTGGGAGTATTCCTAGAATCCTGGAATTTTCATGTACAGTAAAAGCATGGAAATGTTCTTTACTGTGTTTTAACTGCATGATAAATAATGTGCAACATTTAGCAGCAAATCTTGAGGTGGAGTTAACCACTCAACATTATCTGCTGCAGAAAAACTTAATGCACAGTTACTACCTCTGTGTTAACTGTAAAGCAGTTTTCTCATCCATTCTATGCCCACTTCCTTATTAGTGTCACCCGTCTGTGGTAAGACTTTACACAGTACCAAAATACCTCTAATATGTAGTCGTGCCAGCCGAGGGAACTAACTGTGCTCAGGTCACCAGAGACTGAGTGAACATAAAATAAAACATCATCCTTAAAAGATAATACCGGATGAATGCATAAAGGTGAATATAAATTCCTGTGAATGGAATCAATTTGATTTACAATAAATCCAGATACTACTCCCTTATATATATAACAAAAAATTATTTATTAAAGTGGAATGAAATTATGTAACTGTACTGGTAAACAGAAAGAAATACTCTTCAGTTAGATTGTACAGGATTAGACCAGTAAAACTGCTGATTCCCTACTGGATCCAGTATATACTCTAATTTCTTTACTAACCAACCATATGAGTTAGTCTCCTAACCAAGTTACAAGTCAGCAGTGGCGTTCCTAGCCTCGACGGCACCCGGGGCGGATCACCAATGCGCCCCCCCCTGGGTGCAGCGTGCCCCCCCCCCGCGAAATGACACCCCCCCCCAGGTGCACGCTGCTGGGGGGGGGGGGGGTGCCGCAGCGTGCGCCTGTCTGCTCCCAGTTCGCTACACTAGCTAAATTCTCTCGCTCGCTGCAGCTCCCTCCCTCTGTCCCGGAACAGGAAGTAACCTGTTCTGGGGCAGAAGGAGGGAGCTGCTGCAGCGAACGAGAGAATTTAGCAAGCGTAGCGAACTGGGAACAGACAGGCGTGTGCTGCGGCACCCCCTCCCCCAGCGGCGTGCACCTGGGGCGGACCGCCCCCACCGCCCCCCCCCCTTGGTACGCCACTGCAAGTCAGTATAACACTTCAAAGATTTCCAACTCAAAATAGGAATGTTTCTTAGGTGTATTTCATGTAAAATCTCAGTTCCCTTGTGTGGTAAACAGGAGTTTCAGAAAAAATGTGAATTGTCTCTCTCTGTACTTAGCTGAAGGAAAATTCCAGTTGCAGACTCAACTTCCAGTTGCAGACTCATTCTTCAAGAGATCTCTCTTTTATAAGTTGTCTTCTCCCTAAACTTAATCTAAAAATAAAATAAAAGGAGAAATACTGCCTCCCTGCAGTGTGTGTGTCTTTTAGATCAGCCTGCCTGAAACTGGAACCTGGACTGAGTTTTAAACTATGAAAAAATAAAATAAATCGAATTTCCTCAGTTCTAATTTCCTAAGTAGCTTTATTATAATTTTACCCTGACTATCTAAAGAGCGACCCTTTTTGCTTCTTCCAAGCTGCTGAGATCTTGAAGCCCACTGCTGGATCTCATCCACACATTCATAGATCCACTCCCCTCTCAGCAGAGAAACCTTAAACTTGTAAATCTCAACCAATCTCTTTCAGAAATAAATCCTTTTTCCTTAAATGTTTAATGATTTCTGATCCTTACTATTAGGACCAAATCAACTTGGAAACTCACAATCCTTTCCTCAGGAGAGAAAACTAAAACTTTCAAATCTAGTACAAACCTCTCCTCAATTTCCTGGTTTACTTCAACCAAGTCAGTTACTCTTTTAATATATCAGTCAAATTTTATCAATTCTTTCTTTCAATTCTTACACACAGAGCTCACAGAATGCAGGTCCTGTCTCAGTCAAATCTTCAGTTGCTCTCTCTTTTGCTCTATTCCCGGGCAGAATTCTAACAAAAGCTGCTCAGCCAATCAGAGAGCTCTATTTGAATGCAGATTAACATAGACACTCTAATGGGAATTTTTAGTCCAAAAACACTAGATAAACCCTTCATTTTTGGATCAAACTCCACATTTTTGATCAGAGTCATGCTCTAGCATTAAGGCTGTAAACATTTCTAACAATTTTTATCCATAAATATGCAAATGAGAACCTCCCAAAAACAGACTAATTTGCATATGATTTAAACAAATTTGAGTACATAACATATCGATCCCATCTCCTAACACCTAAATTCTGCAATTAGATTTAATGCAAATACTTTTAAAACTTATTTTTAGCACTTTTAAAATCTTAGGTGTCAGTGCAAATCTCTATGGTATATTCAGCTCATGTGCAGGAGTCTCTATGGTTGAATATGTCCATAGCAACTCAGGACACCTCTAGCAACCCCTCTGCTCTCTCAGCAGTCAGGTAAACACATTAAACCAATTTCTACAACTGGTTACATTAGGTCCCACATTACATGGAAGGATTAAGGCATTACCCTCCCCCCTTATTGGTCACTGAGCTCCTTCAGCCCCAAAAGATGCGACAGTGACAGTATTTACCAGGCACTATGACAGCTCCAGATATTATTGTCATTCCTACAAAAGCAGCAAGCAAGTGGATGGAGTAGGCTAGTGGTCAGTGTAGTGGACAGTGAAAAATGGGACCCAGGTTCAATTCTCACTTTAAAGCTTTAATTTCAGTACAAATGTATGAGCCCTCCTGAAACATAGAAATGCCTCCTATATCTAAATATATGTGACCTGCAAACCTGAGGGCTATTATAGTGGTGGAACTTTATATACAGTAGGTTTTCTCTGTTTCTAGAGGGCTAATTATACAATATGAAAGGGTTTAGGTGGGATTTGTAACTGGGTCTCTTTATGTGAAGTCTACTGCATTGACCACTAGGCTATCCCTCTGCACTGCTGGGATGTCTGCTGTGCAGACTTCAATGTTTTTGCACAGAATCTGCTCTGAGGGAGAATCTGCTCTGAGGGGAGCTGAGTGGCTGCTCTCTCCCCCCCCCCCCCCCCCCCCCCCCCCCCACTGCCCCTGAGCCTTGGTTGGCCCTCTCCAGCCTACTACTACTACTACTTAACACTTCTAAAGCGCTACTAGGATTATGCAGCGCTGTACAGTTTAACAAAGAAGGACAGTCCCTGCTCAAAGGAGCTTACAATCTAATCGACAAAATGTGCAGTCATTCAAATTGGGGCAGTCTAGATTTCCTGAATAGAGGTCGAAGGCGACTTTGAAGAGGTGGGCTTTGACTCGCAGTGGTGTGCTGGAGCAGGCTCTCACAGGCTCTCGAGAGCCGTTTGTTAAGTTATTAAGAATTTTGGGAGCTGGTTCTCCATGGCTACTTTAACAAATGGATCCCAAAATGTGGGCTTGGGCCCCTCCTGAATTCTCTTTTACTTTGCTGGCGAGAGAGAGCCCCCTGATTGCAATTTACCAGCACACCCCTGGCTTTGAGCAAGGATTTGAAGATGGGTAGGGAGGGGGCTTGGCGTATGGGCTCAGGACGTTTATTCCAAGCATAGGGAGAGGCGAGGCAGAAAGGGCGGAGCCTGGAATTGGCGGTGGCGGAGAAGAGTACAGAGAGGAGGTATTTGTTCTGTGAGCGGAGGTTTCGGGTAGGAGCGTAAGGGGAGATAAGGGTAGAGAGGTAATGAGGGGCTGCAGATTGAGTGCATTTGTAGGTTAGTAGGAGAAGCTTGAACTGTATGCGGTCCCTAATCAGAAGCCAGTGAAGTGACTTGAGGAGAGCCTGCAGTAAAAGCTGGCTGGCTGGCTGGCTCCCCGCCACCCCCTCAAGTCTTGGTGGGCCCTCCCTGGGCCTACCTGAGCATGCCCTGGTGGTCTAGTCTCTTCAGAGGCAGGAAAGAACCCCACTTTTTCCTGCCCACTGCTGCCACTCTCTGGCTGGTGCCACTGTCTCTTCAAAATGGCCACCAAGACTTCAAGCGAAAATCTCATGAGACTGCCGCAGGTAGTCTCAGTGGCCATTTGGAAAAAGCGGTGGCACTGGCCCAGAGCAATGGCAGTGGGCAGGAAAGAGTGGGGATCTTTCATACCCCAAAGAGGTATGCCTGTTGCAGCTCCTCCTCCTCCTCACGAATAAGTGCAGGGGTGATTGGAAAAAAATATGAATGGCATTTGGGTGCAGGGAGGAAGGGAGGGCGGGAAGGAGGGATGAGCTGTAAAAAAAAGGTGGATGTTATGTGTGGATACAGAGAGGGAGAGGGCTGTAAAAAAGGTGGATACTATGTGTGGATACAGGGAGGGAGGGGGACTGTAGAAAAGGTGGATGCTATGTGTGGGTGCAGGGAGGGAAGGAAGGGGCTGTAAAAAAGCTAGATGCTATATATAGGTGCATGGAGGGAGGGAGGCTGTAAAAAAAGGTGGATGCTATATGTGGTAAGGGAGGGAGGAAAGTAGGAAAGGGGGCTGTAAAAAAGGTGGTCGCTATGTGTGGGTGCAAGGATGGAGGGAAGGGTCAGTAAAATAGGTAGATGCTATGTGTGAGTGTAGGGAGGGCACCTAGAAAAAATATGGATGTGTGTGGGTACAGGGAGAAGGGCTGTAAAAAAGGTGGGTGCTGTGGGGGCTGGGAAAATATGGATGGTATTTGTGTGCAGGGAGGGGGATGTAATATTGGTTAAATTATGACAAACTTACAGAATCTGCTAATTTTGTGTGCAGAATTTTGAATTTTTTTGTGCAGAATGTCTTTTTGGGCACAGAAATCTAGCAGGAGTAGTCTACGTAGAGAGTTCACTAGGAATGCTGCCAGACAGAACTATTGTGGCTTCTTTTTCTGTTTTTCCCCTGGGGCTTTTTATTTCTGAAAATGATATTTACAGATGGATGTGTTGAGCCTCAAACCATCTCGCTCAAAGCTATTATTGAACCAGAAATGTAGACAGTTTTCTGATTTGATTATGGCTGTGTGATAGATGTTGGTTTGAGAGATTTGGACTTAGACATCATATTGGAAACACCCCTCTATGTTATTAGTGGTAAAGCAGTTTACAAAGCACAAAACAGAGAACAAATGTCAAATACAATATAGCAAAAATCTAATAATAATAATAAGTGGATTTTGCCAGGCACTTGTAACCTGGATTGGTCACTGTTAGAAACAGGATACTGGGCTTGATGGGCCTTCAGTCTGTCCCAGTATGGCAACACTTATATACTTATATACCTAGTTTACAGATAACACTTGTAAATTAATTTGTTGCTGGCCTTATTTGCACAGAGGGTAGCCGGGGGGGGGGGGGGGGGTGCATGTCCACCACTGCATAAGAGCACTTCATCAATAGCATGATGTGCTGAGCCCTGCCCATTTCAATATGTCAAAGTGTTTACAGATATGTCTTTCAAAAAACATCAGTCTGAAATTTTGCTTTTTATCTTAGTGACCAAAAATTCGCATTAACCTTCATGTTATCATTAATCATTTTCATAATCTTCAACCAGTAGGAATGTTTTTTCCCAAAAATTATTTAAAAAGTGTTCTAAAAAAGGAATGAATGATTACATGTATCTTTGTCTTCTGTCTGAGGAGACTTCTCCTCACTCTGCTTCTATTGATATTGAAAATGTGAGCCCCTAGGGCATTAACCTCCATCATTATTATCCAATTATTGATCTTCATATTCTCTTTTTGCAGGATCTGTAGTTATAATGAAGGAAAATATGCCTGATCCAGTCATTCTACGCAGTGTGAAGACATTTGGCGAGGACAATAAAGCATATCTCTCTGATGAGTCATGTAAGATGAAAACACCACCAAAGGTGGAGGAATAAGGACATCTCTACAAAAAAAAAGTCACAAGGAGGAACAGAAGAGTAGGGTGTTTGATGCCAACCCATGACAAAAGAAAGATGTCCGATCTGGGCCTTGCAATCCTATGGGGTTCTTCATTTAGGCAGTGCACAAAACTTAATACTGTAATTTTCATGTGAGATTGCTATTTTTGAAGAGAATCTACAGCTGTTACTGAGCATAATTATTTAAACAAGTTCTGGTAAAACAATGGAGTTTTACCAATTTTGGGAGATACCTAGAAACATCCTTGGGCCCAATATTTGACCATGGCAGCCCTTGGTAAAGTAACAAAAAAGAAGCAACACTAGGCCTTCAGGATTGAGATAATCGATGTCCTTTTTATTATGAAAATGACCTGACACGGGCCGTGTTTTGGCGTACAAACTTGCTCAGAAAAACGCTGTGGGTTTCTGCACCGACAGCATTTTTTTGAGCACGTAGACTCTACCTATGTTAGAGGCACTGCATCCTGACTGTTTTGGTCAAACCTATATTTCTAGGAAAATCACAATTAGGATTTTCTGACCCCTGAGGCAGGCATTTGTATGCCGAAACACGGCCCGTGTCGGGTCATTTTCATAATAAAACGGACATCGATTATCTCAATCCCGAAGGCCCAGTGTTGCTTCTTTTTTTGTTTCTGTACTATTTTGTATGCTGTTTTACCCTCTCTTTTGTGAGCCAGCGGTAAAGTAAAATGTCAACTGCCATGATTAAAATAAAACCAAGATACCAGCTTGTGTGGACTACACACTGTCAGTGCCATCCCAAAAGTGATATCCAGTTGCGGCCATATTCAGACCACTAGCCAGATAAAGGGGGTCTTTTACTAAGCCGTGGTAGCATTTTTAGCTCTTGGTAGAAATCAGCTGGCGGTAAACGCCGAGACACCCATGGCGTCTCGGTGTTTACTGCCAGCTGATTTCTACCATGAGCTAAAAACGCTATCACGGCTTAGTAAAACACTCCCAAAGTTAAATCGGGTTTTTTGCTGTCCTAACTTTATGCACTTTTCTAACTGGTTATTGGTCTGAATATGGTCATTAAACTGGATAATCTCTGTCTCTGCCTAGGCTCCACTCAAAATTGCCCTGGCACTGTCTGGGTAGTGCCGAGGTGGTCAAAGGGCATATTTAGTGGCACTATCCATAGGAGTCAGCTAACTACTTTTTTGGACCTGGGGTTTAAAGAGGTCGAAGAGGGGGGTCGTGCTTATGTTCCTGGTGTAAAAAATGAAAAAAAAATGCACTGAAAAGCAAAGAAAGCATGTGTTTTGAAGCTTCGATCATTATTTAGTTTACAAGGCTCCAAATGATGTCACTCTTTTTTTAACCCTCTTTTTGAAAAATGGCTGTTCCTGCTGTACATTCCACAAAATACACATATTTTTTCCATGCCCTTAAAATATGGGGCCCTTTTACTAAGCTGTGCTCAAAGGTGGCCTGCACTATGATTAGTGCGTGGGTTTCCTAGCAGGTTGAGACCATTGTTAACGTGGCTGTGAAATGGCCATATTTCCAGTTCTCCTATTAAGAGTCAGGCACTAATTTCCACATTGGAGCATGACCATTAGCACATGAGCCTTTACTTTCACTGGTGGAAAGTGCTCATGCGCTAACCATGCACAAATTGGTTGGCGTGCACAACGTGTGCTAACCGATTAGACCTGGGCATGCCTATTCTCCCCCCCAAACACTCCCCCAGCACTAAAAAAAGATTTTTTAGCACCAGGCATGCATGCCCAGATGCCTAAACTACCACAAGTTGTCTGAGCACACCCTGTGGTAGTGCATTTTGGCACACGGAAAGTACAGGTTAGTGCTTACTGCCACTTAATAAAAGGACCCTATTCAGCTTATAATTGAAAAAGAAAAACGCCTATATTGCGACCCAAATCGGGAGATAGACGTTTATCTCACAAAAACGAATAAAGCGGTATAATCGAAAGCCGAATTTGGACGTTTTCAACTGCACTCCGTCGCGGATGCGGACAAAGTTGATGGGGGCGTGTTGAAGGCGTGGTGAAGGCGGAAGTGGGGCGTGGTTATCGGGCGATCAGAGATAGGCGCCTTTCGCCGATAATGGAAAATAAATATGTGTTTTTAGCGAGAATTTAGGGCACTTTTCCTGGACCCTGTTTTTCCACAAATAGGGCCCCAAAAAGTGCCCTAAATGACCAGATGACCACTGGAGGGAGTCGGGGATGACCTCCCCTGACTCTCCCAGTGGTCACAAACCCCTTCCACCACAAAATATGCCGTTTCACAACTTTTTATTTTCACCCTCAAATGTCATACCCACCTCCCTGGCAGCAGTATGAAGGTCCCTGGAGCAGTTATTAGGGGGTGCAGTGGACTTCAGGCAGGTGGACCCAGGCCCATCCCCCCCCCCCCCCCGCCTGTTACACTTGTGCTGGTAAATGGGAGCCCTCCAAACCGCCCCCCAAACCCACTGTACCCACATGTAGGTGCCCCCCTTCACCCCTTAGGGCTATAGTAATGGTGTAGACTTGTGGGCAGTGGCTTTTGAGGGGGATTTGGGGGGCTCAACACACAAGGGAAGGGTGCTATGCACCTGGGAGCTCTTTTACCTTTTTTTTTGTTTTTGTAAAAGTGCCCCCTAGGGTGCCCGGTTGGTGTTCTGGCATGTGAGGGGGACCAGTGCACTACAACTCCTGGCCCCTCCCACGAACAAATGCCTTGGATTTATTCATTTTTGAGCTGGGCGCTTTCATTTTCCATTATCGCTGAAAAACAAAAACGCCCAGCTCACAAATTGTCGAATAAAACATGGGCGTCTATTTTTTGCGAAAATACGGTTCGGTCCGCCCCTTCAAGGACCCGTTCTCGGAGATAAACGCCCATGGAGATACACGTTTTCGTTCAATTATGCCCCTCCATGTTAGCTTTCAATATGTGTTGAACACTGAACATCTCTTTTTCAAACCAAACAGTGAAAATTGGGCTTCACATGGGCTGACTTAACCGGAGAAGTTATGCAGTTAACTGTTTACTGAATATTGGGCTGCATAATTTCAACCTCATTATAAATATTTTAGTGATAATGCAATGATGTGCATATCATCAGTTTATTGAAAAAGTCTCATGTTATATTTGCTCTTTTTCTAGCAGATAATAACTTCAAAAAATCAGGGTAAGTGTGTTTACTGTCAGAAATAAAAAGATGTTTTTATGACTTGAAATATTTAAGTGGCCCTTTTACTAAGCTGCGTTAGAAGCTAACGCACGCCTAATGCAGATTAAGATAGAGTACTACAGGATGCATTCAGGGGTCGTTTTATGAAGCTGCGGCAAAAGGGGGCCTACGCTGGTGTCGGTGCATGTTTTTGACATACACCAAGGCCCCCTTTTACCACAGCGGGTAAAAGGCAGGGCTTTGTTTATTTTCAAGAAATGGCTGTGTGGCAAGTGAAGCACTTGCCACATGGCCATTTCGTGGGGGAGCATTTACCACCACCCACTGAGGTGGTGGTAAGAGCTCCCATGCTAACCCGGCAGTAACTGGACACTGCCTGATTACCACCAGGTACACAGCATTGCTACAAAAATTGAAATATTTTCGCAGTACCGGAAATGGTGCATGCTGGGGGAGGGAACTACTGCCAAGCTGCTGTAGTAGCTGGGTGTTACTTCCCTTTTAGCGAATGGTAAGCTTGAGTTGGGCTTACTGCCGCTTCGTAAAAGGGCCCCTCAATGTCCTGCAGTAACTGCCAAATGTATGTGCGTTAACCACGTACTAAAAAAATACTTTTAATTATTTTTGAGGGGGACATATCTGTGGGCAGAGAGTGGGCATCCCTGCACTAATCAGTTAATGCAGCTACATTACCATGCTCTAACTGGTTAGCACAGAAATAGCGTATGAGCCCTTATCACCTACAATATGGGTGGCAGAAAATACGTGCTAATTATTTTTAAATGGCCACATGATAATGGTAACATTAGTGTATGGGAATCAATTACAAAATTCAAAAAAGGGCGTGGAATCACAAAATCACTACAACTTCAAAATAGTATGTTCCACTTCTTGTAGAGAGACCTACATATCAAAAATAGGAAGGAGAAGCTTCAAAGAGCTTCAGATATATCAATTTATAGAGCTATATGTGATATTAAAAAAGATCTACTCTTCATCATCGGCAAAAACCTTCCATTTGTGTGTGTGTGGGGGGGTCCTGCTTTTGTTTAAGAAGCTGGCTCACTACAAGTTGTTTAAGATTAGTGCAGTAATTGCTAAAAGGTTTGAATTTTTGCACTATTTGAACTGAACACTTTATGGGTGATATTTTGGCACATGGATGGAAGGTCTTTCCGATGATGAAGAGTAGATCTTTTTTGATCACATATAGCTCTATAAATTGATAGATTTGGAGCTCTCTGAGGCTTTTCCTTCCTATTTTTTGATATTTAGGTCTGTCTATGGGAAATGGAATATATTATTTTGAAGGTGTAAACATTAGTGTATGGCTATTATTACAAAAAATAGAAAAAGGCCATTTTTACGTCTGCACAAGGAAACGCCAAAGCCACTTATTATTGCAGTTTAGTAAAAGGACCCCTAAGATAGTTTACTAAGGCACTGACCCACCATCAGAGGTTTGAGCCTCTATTTAGCAAAGAAATGACCAAATAATGTTCTTTTGCAAATATCTCCTGTTATAAAAGGGCAGATCTAGCAAAAAAGAAAGAAAGAAAACATAACTGGAGAGCACAGGAGACAGAGCTGCAATACACCTTCATTACTATCACCTCTTATCTCCAGCCTGACTCTGCATTCAAATGCCCAGTCCCTATCCCTTTGCTAGTCTCAAAAGCCTGGCTACTCTCAGAAGCAAATGACTTTGTATAGTTTAACCACTGTGGTTGTCCATCACAACTACTACTTACTTATCTAATGTGATGCCAGATATATGCAGTACAGATATGCATAACAGACAATCCATGTTCCACTGAGCTTATAATGTAGTCAAGACAAACATGTACAACACACAAGAGAATCCGCAATAAATATTTACTATAGAGAAGTGGTAGAGATTTGAAAGCAACCTAAAAAAAGTGACTTTATTTAAATAACCAAAGAGGGAACATGACATATTGACTCAGAAAGCCTATTCCAGGCAGGGCAGGATTAAGGCCTAGGCAAGACTGGCACTGCCTAGGCCCAAACATTTAGGAGGAACCCTTAAATGTTGGTATGCTAATTTAATGGCTCCCAAGACAGATTTTTGCCCTGATAAATCAATTAATGGCAGAAAGAGGAGATAAGGGATTGAAGGATACCAGAGCCAGTGAAGCCCACAGAGATTTCTCCATTCTCCCAACCTCATAGCCCTCCAGCCAACAAGCATTATTCTTACCTGCTATTTCCTCCTCTGCTCTGCCAGTTTTTGTTCACAGTCAGAATCATATGAGGACTTATTTTTTAAAATATATGTTATGGTAATATTCTGGTAATAGTTAAAGTCACTCCAGCTGTTGCCTAGATCAACAGCTGGAGTGACTTTCACCTGGATCACAGTTATTTATTTATTTATGAGCATAGGCCAGGCTGGAGACTGCTCTAGGAGACCGAAATGCAATTACCACACACTGCAATGTCTTAGTCATTCCATGACTTAGGCCACACCATTAGTTGAGCTTCAAATCAATTCAAATATTTCCTGAAGAAACTTTCCACAAGTTAAATAATGGGACAGTATTTAGCAGAGGCCGCTTCATGGCAGCAATCAGTATTTACACTATACCCACAGTCCCATTATCCACTACAGCGTTAATTATACTCCAATTTGAGAACAATGAAGTCCTCAGCCATCCACTTTAGAAGATACAATCGTAACTTCTAGGAGTTCTTGAAAATAGTGATGAAACACACTTAGGTGACAATTTTAGAAACTGGAGACAAGATTTAGGCACCCTAATGCCATGTTTTTAGTGCCCATTCTATGATGGTTTTTTGGCACCAAGATTCCATTAAAGAATATAAGCATAAACTGGCATTAGCACACCTAAAGTTACTCCAAGTCAATGGCAGTTGGAACTGTTGGCACCTAATTGTTATGTTATACACATATCTCAAAGACAGGCCCATGATCTGCCCACTCATGTTTACACCCCCTTACAGTTACTCACTAACCCCCAGATTCTATACAGATGGGTACCCAACTTTACGCTTGATGTGCAAAGTTGTGTGCAATTTATAGAATAAGGTTGGTTGTTCTCAAAACTCTATTTAATAATTGGCTGTTAATGGCCAAATATTGGATTTCATTGGTGTTAATTGATGCTAATTGGCACCAATTAGCAGTTGTGTGCCTAAGTCACGCCATTAGTCACTATTCTTGAAGTTGAGCATGCTAATTCTCTCACGCTGAACTTCTAGGGAGCATGGATGTTGAAGGGGCATACCCAGTCAGGTGTATGCCTAGGTATTCTGCACGCAGGTTATAGAATACTTGGAGTTATGCACCAAACTGCCAACAGTTAGGCTTAAGTGCTCGTGCCTAAAGTTATGCATGCAGGAGAATCCGACAAAGTGGAGAACTTGAACGCTAAAAGTCTATCTTCACCGACACGATCTTTTCAAACCAAAGGTCTTTTTCAAGACCATTATCTAACTCACTACATCAAGAGATTAGATGTTAGTCTATGTATACAGATTATTCGGTATTTCAACACATCAGGGCATTGGATGTTTTCTGTCATACAGACTCCTGATGCAGGCCTAGTGGCCGAAACACAACGTTTGTGTCGAGTCCTTTTTTTAATAAACATTTTTTACTTCCAAGTCCATCGTTCCAGTCTTTGGTATCCGTGGTCAACCTCCTACTCTTTCTCTTCATATCTTCATGTCTAAAGTTAGGCATGAAACTGCAGAGTTAAGCTAGTTTTCCATAATCACAGTTCCATGCAGAACCGCCATTATAGAATTCGCACTTAGCACGCATCATCCCAGCATATAAATTTTGGCAGCCTTTCTTAAATCTACTCCTAGGTGATGTTGATGTGTATGCAATAGAATAGCACCTAGTATGTATGTGCATAATTTTGATTAGTTGGGCAAATCATGTGTGTAGGTGCTCTTCTCCTATACCGTACATACACAATTGGCTCCTATCTTTAGGTGCCAATTTATAGAATTGCCCTTTTACAGTTTTGGTGACCTCTCTCTTTTGCTTGTTTTGCTTGAGGGACTCAGGGATCTGAGTCTCCAGGCTGTAGCAGGTATTATCTGGAACTCCTCTGGAAATTGCTGACATCCAGGTAGAAACAGCTTACTCCTTAACATTTCATTCTTTCAGCAGGGTAACGGGGGCTCCTGGTTCCCCAAACACCCAGAGGAGGCAGAGGTCTCTGTGGTTTCTTACTTCTGCCTGGTTATTGAAAGCTCTTTTAGCTTTTATGTGCTCACTGGGTTAGCAGGGCACAGGTAATTTTATATGCTGAAACTAGCTGGCTAGGACATCAGGCATACAGGTTCTCAAACAAGGGTCCAGGTCAGGAGGCTGGAACCAAAGTCCAGAATTTGAACTGGCTTTTTAGCTTTGCAACATTCCCACCAATATTAACTCTTCCCTTAAGCTGAATTCTGGACAGTAATGACACTCCTACTTCCTACAATTAGAATGGACATTGAGAGATCACCAAAGCACTTCTTTGCACAGTGACTAAGATGTCACAGAATACACCATGGGCACTGCTTTGGATGGAGGCTGGAGGCTGTGGGTCTTTTCTCTGCACACTGCCCCCCTAATTCTACAAACTTGTGTGCCTAATTTTAAACTTACCTCAATTCTATGCAGTGCGACCGGAGTTGCGTGCTCAAATCAGGTCGTATTCTGATTTGCACGTGCAACTTAATTATCTTAACAAGCCAGTCAGCACTGATAATTGCCACTTAACAAGCAATTATTGACACTAATTGGCATTGATTGCAATTTATGCGCATATTCTGTAAAGTGATGTAAGTAAATTCTAAGATGCAGAATCAAAGAGGGGCTTTGCCATGGGCATGGAATGGGTGGTTCATGAGCATTTCTAAAATCTATGTGCGCTGTTATAGAGTACACCCAGTTTTACTTGGTGTAAATACCCGCAACTAAATTTAGTCATGTGACGGGTGCTAGAAGGAGTAGATAAACAGAAGGAGGACTTCCAGGTGATTAGACATGTTTCAGACTGAGGTAACTGGAACTTAATAGAAAAGAAAACTCCCCCCCCCCCCCCATTTTTGAGGAATGATTGATATGGAAAGAGTAGTAGCCAGATAGACAAAACTATGTAAGAAATCATATGTAACCCTCCTTTAAGAGGCCTCTGTAATGCAGAGGATATCTAAACCTTGTTGTTGAATTAAGTTATAGACCAATAGCGAATTACTTTTTAGAGAACATATATTTAGGAGACCCACCTTGCAAGAAAGTGATAAGCTCATTGGTGTAGAGGGTTGGGTTATTTAATGAGATGTAAGGTCTTTGAGAATACTTATGAGCTGAAGCTTATTGATAAGCAAGGTGTCTGAAGCTCTATAAAATTAAAATAGCAGCCTGAAGGCACAGAGTGAAGAGCATAAACTAGGGTAAAATAATGTGGATGAAAGGCAAACATAGTTTTAAAGCAAAAATAGATGTATGTCCACTGGAGGAGTACCCTAAGGGCTATGCCTGCATCCTGTGCACACTCCTTCAGCATGTATTGTAGTCAGGGCTCTAAAGACTTCTGAACATGATATGATCTCAAGGGAGGAATGTGGGTGGATATATGAGCTGTAGAAGCAACAAGGCTCAGGCAGGAGGGACGAAATAGCACCTGGACCAACTACAAAGAAAATAGAGACAGGTCAAAGAAATACACAGCAGGTAAAATACACAGTAAGGACCTAAATCTATATATGCTGCCTAAAAAATTGGCACCGAAGGAGAATATGATTAGGCATATCCTGTAAACTGCTAGGCACGATTTACAGAAATATGCCTAAATCTATCCACAGCCAATTACACCAATGAAAACCTAGTATAAATACCCATGCCTAACTTTAGGTACGGAGCATGTTATTCTATAACACTGCACGTACATTTTTGTAACACACTCAACCCGCCCATGCTCCTCCCATAGCCACACCCCCTTTGGGGGGAATCCGAGTGATAGAATTTACATGGACTACGTTACAGAATAGGCTTAGCGAGTAGTGTGCGTACATTCTAATTATTGCCAATTAGTGCTGATAATTACTCATTACCATTCAATCATTGGGGTTTGTTATTAAATTAAATTATATGCACAAATTGGCTACATGTGCCGATTTGTGCATGTAACTCAAGGCGTCATATATAGAATTAGGTGGTAAAAGTGCCTATAGGTTAACCTATGAAGTAACATGTGTACACCCAATTCGCATGTGTTAGAAAGTGGTAACAAAAATTTGCAAAGTTGTGAAATGAACCAAAAGAAAGCATGAAAACTGTGTGGGGGGGGGGGGGGGGGGGGGGGGGGAGGGCAAATGAACATTTTTGGCCTGCACACATCTCTATTGAAGATGAGCAGTTATGTTGCCATACCATGGTGAAACATCTAAAAAGCAGACAAAAATTCTTAAATGTCGAACTTGCTTCTGGTAGAAGTCAATGCAACTGGTAAAGAATCAGAGAATCAGCATAATGTGATCCCTGCTCTTCTCATTCTTAAGTATTCCCCTGTATTCTGCAACAATTGTAATGCCAGACTTTTGGATAACCCAGTGTACAGCATTACATTAATCTAGTTGAGTTGTCATAAGCAAGTGGCAGCTTGGAGTGGAGCAGTGGCCTAGTGGTTAGTGTGGTGGACTTTGGTCCTGGAGAACTGAGCTCAATTCCCACTTCGGGCACAGGCAGCTCCTTGTGACTCTGGGCAAGTCACTTAACCCTCCATTGCCCCAGGTACAAATAAGTACTTCTATATAATATGTAAGCCACATTGAACCTGCTATGAGTGGGAAAGCACAGGGTACAAATGTAACAACAAGTGAATTATAGTTATCAGGTTTTTCTGATCTAAGACAGACCATAAAGGTATATTGTCTCTCTTCTTTCTACCTTTTCATGAAATCTGGCTATACTGCAGATAAAATTCTTAAAAACCATTAAAATAGGGAAAAATTCACAATGAAACATTCATACATTATTTTATTTTTGTTTGCTAGTTGTTCGTATGCAAATGGAGAAACTTCTGCAAAGGAAATTAAAAAAGAAGAAAAGTAAGTCATATTTCATTCTGGAGGAAGTCAAAAACATACATCAAGTACTTGTCTGAGAAATCTACAATTCTGCTTTTTTTATTCTCTTAAAGGTCACAAGGCAAGAAGAAAAATGAAACCTTTAGAATTGGGTTCTTTCAACTGGTAATTAAATTACTATAGTTTTATATACACATTTTGTTTTCTGGCACTGCTAAGCTATGAAGTAATGCCAATTTTTAATATACGTGAGTAAACTTTGATTTTTTTTTTTAACCATTTTGCCAAATATTGAATGCATCTGGTTCTTAATCATAGTGCACCAATGATTAAGAATATAAGAATAGCCATACTGGGTCAGACCAATGGTCCATCTAGTTCAGTATCTTTCTTCCAACAATGGCCAATCCAGGTCACAATTACCTGGTAGAAACCCAATTAGTAGCAACATTCCATGCTACCAATCCCAGGGCAACCAATGGCTTCCCCCATGTCCATCTCAATAACAGACTATGGACTTGTCCTCCAGGAACTTGTCCAAACCTTTTTAAAACCCAGATACGCTAACCGCTGTTACCACATCATCTGGCAACAAGTGACTATTCTTTGAGTGAAAATATATTTCCTCCTATTTGTTTTAAAAGTATTTCCATGTAATTTCATTGAGTATCCCCTGGTCTTTGTACTTTTTGAGTGAAAAATCAATTCACTTTTATCTGTTCTACATCACTCAGGGTTTTATAAGCCTCAGTCATATACCCCCTCAGCCATCTCTTTTCCAAGCTGAAGAACCTTTTTAGCCTTTCCTCATCCCCCTTATCATTTTGGTCACTCTTCTTTGAACCTTTTCGAATTCCATTATATCTTTTATGAGATACCGTGACCTGAATTGAACGCAAAACTCAAAGTGAGGTTGCACCATGGAATGATACAGAGGCATTATAATATTCTTGGTCTTATTTTGAATCCCTTTCCTAATTATTCCTAGCATCCTCTTTGCTTTTTTGGCTGCCACCGCACACTGAACAAATTGCAATGTTTCTGATCTTATAGATGCATTGTATAACTAATAAGCCACATATGGTGTAAGAACTTACAAAAACAGAGGAAACCAGATTTTGTTATACTGCAGTGGGATAAATTGCCTTTGATCTCTTGAAGACTGAGGGACAATCATGAAACTCAGACTTCAATTGGCATGGGGGAGGGGGCTGAATTTTAACCTGAAAGGGGGGTGTTGATCTTGTGGGAAGCAAGGTTGTGGCTGGACCTTTTAATGGAAGGTGAAGGTGGTGGATGCCGTCGCCATAAAAGCTATTGGGTATATTTGGGACAGATATGAAGGATAGCAGTAGGAGTGGAGACTGAGACATAAAGGGTGTGGTAAGAGGAAACTGGTATTGAGTTATACGTGCAAACTCATCAGCACATCTAGCCAAAATGCACAAATCCCAACTGAGTGGACAGGACGGGCCATTTTGGTCTCTTCCATCTGTCATTCACTGTGTTAATCTTTTTCATTCAGTTTAGGTTTGCTTCAAATACTGAAATCGTAATGATGGTTTTCGGCAGTTTCTGTGCAATTCTTCATGGTGCTGCCCAGCCATGCATGCTGCTTGTATTTGGGATGATGGCAGATACATTTATTCTATATGATATCGAGTTACAAGAACTGAAAAACCCAGAAAAGATATGCATTAATAACACCATCATGTGGATCAACAGTTCTCTTAATCAATATGAGCTGAATGACTCCATAGATTGTGGGTAAGTTGTTTGTGTTTCAAGTGAAGTTGATTCATGTGGCTGATTAAGACTTCTATTTAAACAGCAGTACTCATTTTATTTACCTCAGCATGTCTCAAATTAAGAGGAACCAAGATATGTATGATAATATCTAGAAAAAGATTGAAGCTTATTTTATGAACACTGTAGAGGTGTATGGAATTAGCTTTGTTTGGACAGAACCAACCCCACCACCTTGCTTCAGCCTGTATGCTTGTTCTAAATGACCGGAACAAAATGGACAGTGGCCTACTAATGGGACAGAGGAGGATGAGGCTAAAGTCAGAGGAAGCAAATTTTAATGAAGAACTTGACATTGCCTGTGTTTCAGCAAATTGCCTGCTTCAGGGGTGGTATGGCAGTTTCATGCATCAAATGCTTCCCATGCAAGTTGAAACAAAAAACAAAGAGAAGGAGAAAAAACCTTTATGTAGGTTATCCACCAAACAAACAGCAAGATGTAAGGGTGGAACCTCAGCTTCTCCAGCACACCAAAAAAATGGTACTACCAGAGGGTAAGGCAAAATATATTTTTTTTGTCAAATTGGATTATAAGCAATATAACATTGCACCAAGATGCTTGCCAAGATGAATGGACTCGACAAGGGTCCATGTTTTGGCAAAGACACCTGCATCAGGAGTCACAACATCTGGAGGGTCTCAAGAACAGGCTTTGAGTGCCTCCTTAGTTGCCTTTGTCGGGATACAGAATTCTTATACAGTGGGGGAAATAAGTATTTGATCCCTTGCTGATTTTGTAAGTTTGCCCACTGACAAAGACATGAGCAGCCCATAATTGAAGGGTAGGTTATTGGTAACAGTGAGAGATAGCACATCACAAATTAAATCCGGAAAATCACATTGTGGAAAGTATATGAATTTATTTGCATTCTGCAGAGGGAAATAAGTATTTAATCCCTCTGGCAAACAAGACCTAATACTTGGTGGCAAAACCCTTGTTGGCAAGCACAGCGGTCAGACGTCTTCTGTAGTTGATGATGAGGTTTGCACACATGTCAGGAGGAATTTTGGTCCACTCCTCTTTGCAGATCATCTCTAAATCATTAAGAGTTCTGGGCTGTCGCTTGGCAACTCGCAGCTTCAGCTCCCTCCATAAGTTTTCAATGGGATTAAGGTCTGGTGACTGGCTAGGCCACTCCATGACCCTAATGTGCTTCTTCCTGAGCCACTCCTTTGTTGCCTTGGCTGTATGTTTTGGGTCATTGTCGTGCTGGAAGACCCAGCCACGACCCATTTTTAAGGCCCTGGCGGAGGGAAGGAGGTTGTCACTCAGAATTGTACGGTACATGGCCCCATCCATTCTCCCATTGATGCGGTGAAGTAGTCCTGTGCCCTTAGCAGAGAAACACCCCCAAAACATAACATTTTCACCTCCATGCTTGACAGTGGGGACGGTGTTCTTTGGGTCATAGGCAGCATTTCTCTTCCTCCAAACACGGCGAGTTGAGTTCATGCCAAAGAGCTCAATTTTTGTCTCATCTGACCACAGCACCTTCTCCCAATCACTCTCGGCATCATCCAGGTGTTCACTGGCAAACTTCAGACGGGCCGTCACATGTGCCTTCCGGAGCAGGGGGACCTTGCGGGCACTGCAGGATTGCAATCCATTATGTCGTAATGTGTTACCAATGGTTTTCGTGGTGACAGTGGTCCCAGCTGCCTTGAGATCATTGACAAGTTCCCCCCTTGTAGTTGTAGGCTGATTTCTAACCTTCCTCATGATCAAGGATACCCCACGAGGTGAGAGTTTGCGTGGAGCCCCAGATCTTTGTCGATTGACAGTCATTTTGTACTTCTTCCATTTTCTTACTATGGCACCAACAGTTGTCTCCTTCTCGCCCAGCGTCTTACTGATGGTTTTGTAGCCCATTCCAGCCTTGTGCAGGTGTATGATCTTGTCCCTGACATCCTTAGACAGCTCCTTGCTCTTGGCCATTTTGTAGAGGTTAGAGTCTGACTGATTCACTGAGTCTGTGGACAGGTGTCTTTCATACAGGTGACCATTGCCGACAGCTGTCTGTCATGCAGGTAACGAGTTGATTTGGAGCATCTACCTGGTCTGTAGGGGCCAGATCTCTTACTGGTTGGTGGGGGATCAAATACTTATTTCCCTCTGCAGAATGCAAATAAATTCATATACTTTCCACAATGTGATTTTCCGGATTTAATTTGTGATGTGCTATCTCTCACTGTTACCAATAACCTACCCTTCAATTATGGGCTGCTCATGTCTTTGTCAGTGGGCAAACTTACAAAATCAGCAAGGGATCAAATACTTATTTCCCCCACTGTATATTGGTGGGAGTGAGAGCATATTCTTCAATACACACTGTCATTCTAGCCGCAGCCAAAAAGATACTCTCATTCACACCAATATATAAGAATTCTCTCGAGCCTATTCATCTCAGTAAGTCTCTTGGTGCACTGTTGTATTGCTTATAATCTGATTTGGAAATTAAATAATTTTGCCTAACTCTCTGGTAATCAGAAAACAACAAGGTAATGGTCCACCAAATCCAATGTGGAAGATAAAACAAAGAGGCAGATGTGGTGAGAAAAAACACACCGCCCAATATTTAAAAAACAATGGCTGCTAAAATGGCATTTAGGTGGCTATCGATATTCAGTGCTGGATAACCGGCGGTATTGAATATCGCCGGTTAATGGCTTAAAGATAGTCAGTTATATCGAACAATATATCTGGCTATCCTCCAATTTTCAAGGGCAGATCAGCCAAGTTTAGCAGTCATATTTGGCCACCACAATAGGTAGAATAGATTTGGCCGGGCTGACTTTAACTAGCCAACGCTGAATATCAGCTTGGCCAGTTAAAGTCGGACTGGCCAAAATTAAACCAGATATTCAATGCTGGTCACTGGAAATGGCTCAGCATTGAATATCTGGGCTTAACGTGGACCTCAGGAGACAGTCTGGCTATCTTCCATGGTCTGACTATTGGGTGGACAGTCTTTATTTGTTAATTAAAGCTCCAAGGAATTCAAACATCTGTACCCGACATGGCCATGTTTCACCTGAGATACAAGCTGTGTCAGAGGCAAGATTACTAGAAGGACAAACACAAAAACATTCAGATTTTATTGTAAAAAAAACACATACAAGTAATCTTAAAATAGGAACTCCTTCATGTAAGAGATACATGTAACAATAAATACACTTTAACATTAAATAAAACTAAAAGTATTCAACATCTGTATCAAAATTAAAATTCATACATATTTGAGGACAATTAAAAAATAAACACAAAACTGAGAAAACAATTGTAAAACCTCAAAGTGTAAAAGAAAGATGGGAAGAGGCTTATCCAGCTGGTGTAAAGCCACAGACTTTACCTTGGCTGGACCAAAGGTAAAATGAAGCAAGTACTGTATTGTAGAAATAAAAAAAAAAGTCCACCATGGTGTTAAAACAATCAGTAGCTCAAAGGTATTGAAAATGAAAAAACAAAACAAATCTACTCAAATGCTCCTGTTCCTGGATACGTTTGTACAAATAGTGAGACAAACTTACTATGACAACCTAACTTATATACACTAGGATGTCATACATATATAATTAATGTCTGGAACAAAAAAATCATAATTTTTTTAAACAAATAATGTTAAAGAAAGATTGATTTCAACTTAAAACTGTGGTAAGTATGCATAAATATGATGTAAAATGGTACTGACTGCTTTAAAAAGTTCTATGGTGTAATAAAATGTCAATACGAACAACAGGTTTAAAATGACAAAAAAAAACCCCAACCCAGACTCAAAAATGAAAACAAAAGGTTAAAATCGTGGTGGAACGCATTGAAGGCGATTATATGCATTTCATTGACATCAGTGCATTCCACTGACGTCACCAATGTGTTCCAACCACGGAAGAAACTTCAGATTTTAAAAAATTCCATAAAATACGTGATGAACATCACGTATTTTATGGATTTTTTTTTAAATCTGAAGTTTCTTCCGTGGTTGGGACACATTGGTGACGTCATTGGAATGCACTGATGTCAATGAAATGCATATCAAAAACATGTAAAAATGTACTGAAACTTCTAAAAACAGAGTTAAGTGATCAATTATGGATTCTAACAATCCATTTAAAAAATGTTAAAATACCACAATAAAATTCCAAGTAAGGCATCCCAATAAAAAAACATTTAAAAGCATCTTTCAGCACAAAACAATCCTAAACAGTATAGATATATAAAACCCACAAGGGAATCACCATCAAATATCTCCACAAACTTGATGTTTATTTATTTATGTTATTTGTGACATTTATATCCCACATTATCCCAAACAATTTTGAGTTCAATGTGGCTTACAATAAACAGTATAGCATACATAACAAAGAATAATGCATAAGAAAGTAATTTGTTGTAAGAATCCAATTTTACAATACAGTATCATAAATGTACTGGGATAGCTATGGATGTTTAACAATACAATTTTAAAATACAGAATCCAAAAGCTAGAGAGGTAATCATAAACATCACAGAAACAGAAAAGTGAATTTCTTGATTCAGACCATGGGCTGTTACAAAGTTGAATCTGTAAATAAACCTTTGTTCTGCCTGTAAAAAGGAGTCTGTCAAGGTCATCCCCCCCATGAGGGGCATGGCATACTTAGAACAAAGAAACAATAATCTTGTTTCTTTGTTCTAAGTATGCCACGCCCCTCATGGTTGTATTCTATGGAATTCTATACAAGCGGTTTCTCCAATACCTTTCTCTTGAGCGCACTTTTGTGCTCCAAAATCCGTTTATTGAATGGTTAAATAGCCTTTCTTATGTAAAGCAACCCACATGGGCACATTGCAATATAAATGATCCCCTGAGCTCTTGCAATTAGTGAAGCATCTAAGTTCATATTTTTCTCTGCAACTAGGGTGAACAAAGGTCTTAATGTTAATATTCACCTTGCATACAGAGCACATACCACACTTATGGTATCCTGCAGGTCACTGATTGAATTGATGATTAGATCCAAGGAGGGAGAATGCACAGTATGTCCTTTAAATTTCTTTCTTTTTTTGTGGGCAGTCATAATGTCCTTGCTCTGAAAATGGTCTATCCCCTGGATAATGTGCCAGCATTTATGCAACATTTTAATGATATCTTTTGATAAGTGTGCAAATGGCAGAGCATATACTACTTTACTGTTAGGTTCTCTTGTTTTCGGCTGGAGTAGCGCATCTCTATCTGCACTAACAGCTGTATTATACCCTTTATTGATGGCTTCAAAAGGGTATTCCTTGGACTGAAACTTATGCATAATCTCAGTTGCCTGTTTCTTGAAAAAGGAGCCCTTGGAGCACAGTTGTTTGCATCTCAAAAACTGGGTGTATGGTAGGTTCATCTTCAATATGCGATTATGGCATCTTCTAAAATCTAAATTTTGTTGACATCCATTGGTTTCCTATATAGATCACTATGGAAAGTTCCATCTTCATAAATAATGCAAATGTCTAAAACGGCATTACATGTTTTGTCAAAAGACATTTGAAATTTGAGGTTAATATCAAATCCATTCAGGATTGTAAAAAAGTATTGCAGTTGCTCCACTGCCCTTTTCCAGATCATAATGATGTTGTCAATATATCATCTCCATAAAATCTGCTCACTCAATGGTTCCTGTTCAAAAACTTTTTGTTCAAATGCTGCCACATAAAGATTAGCAACCGAGGGTGCCATCATTGCCCCCATAGTGGTGCCTTTCACTTGTTGATAAAAAGTTGCATCAAAATAGAAAAAGTTCCTCTTCAAAACTATAGCTGCTGGTTCAGCAATAAATTCCACTGGGATGCGAAAACAAACATGATCCTTGATCAACTCATCTCTTATTACTTCAATAGCTTCATTTTGTGGGATATTTGTGAACAGTGACTCTATGTCTAGCATGACAAGAAGAATCTCTCCTGCCAACAATATCTCTTTCAAAGTGTTGATGATGTCAGCAGAGTCCCTAATGTAGGACGTAATTTTTAGGACCATAAGTCTTAAAACCTTGTCCACAAAAATAGACGGTGGTTCTAAAACTGAACAAATTGCTGTGACTATTGGTCCGCCAGGGGGATTGGTCAATGACTTGTGTATCTTAGGGAGGATGTAAATAGTTGTTGTGACTGGGTTCTTGACTTGCAAATATTCTATTTCACGAGTATTTAGGAATCCACTTTCTTCAGCTACCTTGATTAAGGAGTCAATCTCACTATTTAGTCAGGTCCCCTATCAAATTGGAGTAAAAAAAAATGTGGTCTCCAAGCTATCTATGAATTTCCTGTTTGTACTTAGCTGTGTTCATGACCAGCACACGTCCATCTTTATCTTACAGCTTTATTACAGTGGAATGATATTGAGAAAGTCTGTTAATTGCTGGATTCTGGGCTTTTTGTGGTGATAAAAAGGCCTCATTTTCTTGTTTTCTAATTGGGAGATCGCCTTCAAAACATGCTTTTCATATGTATGAATGTAATGGATTCCATTTGATAGAGTGCTTCACTATTGCTCTATCACTGTTACTAGCAGTATTTGTAGCAAAAAAGGACTTATAAAGATCAATACTCACATCAAATACATTGTATGCGGGGGTGGGAACAAAATATTGACCTTTACTTAACACATCTATTTCATCATCATCTAATGATGTATCAGATATATTATAGATGGGATTCATAACCTGTCTGCTCCTAATCTCCTGTGGGGGGTCTGACTGATGGTAAAACCTGTTGTAGTAGTTCATTCCTGATGTTCCTGTCCCCCTCCCTCTTCATCATCCTCTCTGTTGAAAGAAGTGTTGATCCCTCTGTCTCTCTTGATTGAATTCTTGTGCATTGTGGTTCTGTTTGCAAAGTTGGCTCATCTGAAAAACCTATCTCTGAACATTAGTCCTAGGGGGAGTAGTGTAAAGTGAGGCAGAGGGATCAAACACCTCATCTGAAGCACTACGCAGTCTTTTCTTCTCTCTAATGATCCCAGAGCTAGGAGGAACCTGCCTACGGGTATTTCTAGTACAATTTTGTGGTACTGGTCTACTCCTACTCCTCCTTTTTTTTTTGCCATGGATATACTGTATCAAATTTATAGTCCTGCTCATCCCTCTTGAATTTGTCAGACTTCATAGATTTCAACTCTTTAGTAAAAATAACAACACTCTTCAGTCCTCATAAAGCAGCTTTTTTAAAGGAATTCTAGCTCTAATTCCTCTTCAACTTGATTGCTTTTCTGTTTGGCAGTCTTAATTAATAACACCATCAGATATAATGAACATTTTTTCAAAATTGATTCCCATTGCTTTAAAAACACATCATCATTATCAGTCCTTTAGGGATCCACTTATAGTGGCAATAGTCCAGAAATATATAGAGGAATGGAGATCCATTCTTATGGATCTCTTACTTAACGTGACTGCTTCCTCCCAGTGACTGAAGTAATCCTCCAACACTTCTTCATCCTTGAAAAGGGGTCAGCTGGGAGCAAATCAGCAAGGTCCTCATTGCAGTGGCGTTCCTAGGGCGGCTGACACCCGGGGCGGATCGCCGATGCGCCCCCCCCCCTGGGTGCAGCGCCCCCCCTGGCGAAGGGACACCTTCCTCCCCCCCCAGCGAAATGACACGTCCCTCTGGCAAAAGACACCCCCCGGGTGCATTTTTAGCTGCTGGGGGGGGGGGGGTGCCGCACGCCTGTCGGCTTCACTCGTTCCATGCTCCCTCTGCCCCGGAACAGGAAATAACCTGTTCCGGGGCAGAGGGAGCACAGAACGAGCGGCGCCGACAGGTGCGTGGCACCCCCCCAGCGGCGTGCACCCGGGGTGGACCGCACCCCCCCCCCCCCAGGAGCACCACTGCCTCATTGTATCAGTGGTAGCTCATTTTGTAGGTGGTAAGGGCTCACATGTTAATCCTGTGCTAATTAGTTAGTGCACGGTAATGCCCACATGCCAACCAATGAGGATAGCCGTACCCACTTTCTGCCCCCAAACATGCCCCCAGCACTTATTTTTTAGCAAGTCGATAGCATGTGCACATGCAAAAATTACCATAGGATGCACCATTTCAAGGTGCAGTAAGCACGCATTAGTAAAAGGTCCCCTTGGTGACATGTCCAAAGCATGTCCATACTCTGCCTACATGTATTCCACCCATGCAAGTATGCACTAAGCGAATTTAGCACATATTTTATAGAATTGTGCTTAGAACTTATGTATGTAAATACCAATTACTGGTGCCAAAAACATACGTAGGTGCTAGAATTCTATATTCTACATGTGTACATATATAATCTACTCTGGAACACCCCTAGTCATTCCTTTCATAAATATGTTTTGGACAGATATGATACGTAGAGGCATATTTTCAAAGCACACAGACTTACAAATTACATAATAATTTATGAAACTTTAAGTCTTTGAAAATGAGCCCCATTATATGATACATTATGGTAAGTAAATGTATCCACTGTGAAGTTATGCATCAGCAGAGGTTGTCCACTCTGGACATATCTATAGCTATATTTCTCTATATATCTTTAACTATATATTCAATTCTATTCAGACATGTCTATGTCTCACTTATCAATTCATTCCTAAGTGAGTTAAAATATAACTATTCATAAATTATAAAACTATTCTTAAATTATTAACACTAAACAACATAAGACATTACACTTCACATTTTAAGAATATGCTAAGAGAAATAAGACTTTTCAATTTCTTTCGGAATACAATGAAATTTCTTTCCTGATGTAAATCCTCAGGTAATGTATTCTACAACTACAGTCCTTTAATTGATGGTGCATGAGAATGAGTTGATACTTTTCAAGCAATGAAGATTGATGGATGTGTTAACAGTTAAGAGAGCTTAATGTGTTTTTTAATGCTGAATCACAGATTCTGAGTCAGAGTTTTAAGTTGTTATTTATGGCCTTGAATATTAAACATAGACATTTAAACTGTATGCAATATTTTATTGCTAATCAGTATAACCTTTGCAGTGTGGTCGTGATCAAATATTTTTATTCCATATATAACTCAAGCTGCTGCATTCTGAATGGAGGTAACCAATATTACAGGGGGTTCTAAATTCTGAATATTACAATAATCTAAAAGTGGCTTGTACCACCATTCTAAACTCTTGTAAGACATGCTTTAAATGACAACCTACCCTTAACTTAAAGAAAGCTGCCTGACTAGTCTTCTATATCTGAGATTTCAAGGTTGTTTTTGTATCGAGAGTGATACCTAGTAGTCTCACTTCTGAAGCCATAGATTCATTAATTCTCTCTCTCAAGACTGAAATGAGGAAGGAATAGTTTTAATTCTTACTTATCATCATTGTCTCTGTTTTCTGAACGTTAATTCAGAATTCATTTAAACTCAACCAGTTAATAATATTCAAAAATCCAGCTCTCTCCCTCACTCTCCCTCTAGATATCTACATCTACACTGATAGATAGATAGATAGATAGATAGATTGATTGATTCTGGTTGGGAGCTAGAAATACTATCCTTATCACCTTTTCATGGGGTGCACATGTGCATATTAGCACATAAGCTTACCCCGTGGCATGTGGGAAATGTAGCTGGTGAGATCCCAAAAGCTGTGGCACTGCAGGAACAGGTGAGCCAAAGAACCAATGTGCAAAAGCCCAAAAGCCACAGTAACAGGGAAGCAGGTGAACAGAGGAGCTGGAGGAGGAGGGAAGACAGGCTGTTTTGTATAGTGTTCGAGTGTTGAGCATTTGCCTCAGAATGTGTAGTATGAGGGAAAGAACAGTGAGAGTGTTGAGAATGTCGGTGAAATGAAGGGAAGGGATAAAGAAACAGAGTACCATGGGGGTGAGGGAAGGGAGAGTGAGAATGAGTGTGCTTGAGAGAGGGACAAGAATACAGTGTAGGATTGACTTAATGGTTAGTGTAGTGGGCTGAGACCCTGGGGAACTGGGTTCAAGTCCCCCTACAGCTCCTTGTGCCTCTCCATTACCCCAGGTATAAAACTTATGGCCCCTTTTACTAAGCCACGTGCACACAGAATAAGTACCAAATTGGAGTTATTGCTCAGTTACTGTGTGGCCCTTGTGGTATTTCAATTCTTGCGTGCGTCTGAAAAATATTTTTTATTTTATGGCACGCGTAAAGGATGCACACCAAGTGGCATTTGATGCATGCAGGTCATTACCACCCAGATTTCTTACTGCTAGGTCTATGGCTGGCGGTAAGGTCTCAGACCGAAAATGGACATGCAGCAATTTTGATTTTGCCACACGTCCATTTTCGGCAAAAACAAAAGAGACCTTTTTTACAGGTGCTCTAAAAAATGGATTGGTATGCACCCAAAACCCACGCCTACACTACCGCAAGCTATTTTTCAGTGCACCTTTGTAAAAGGATCCCTTAGATTGTAAGCCCACTAGAGGCAGAGAAAGTAGCTCCATACAATAAGTGAGTGTGATACAACTACAGAAAGGCAGTATATCAAATCCATGACCCTTTACCCTTTCTAGAGGGGGGGAGGGAAGGCAAAGAGAAAGACTTGGAGAGGGGGGAATTTTATATATAGCACTGAAAAGATCCAGGCTGAGCCCCTATTCCATAAAGGTGTCCGACTTTTATAGAATACTGGAATAGCGCGCAGGTTGCACAAACCTTTGGGTGCTAGACATGCCTGATAGAAATAGGTGTAAATTAGGTGCGGATCAATACTATTCTACAACTTGGTGCTTAACTTTTGGGAACATCCATGACCCGCCTATGCCCCTCCCATGGTCATGTCCCTTTTTTGGGTTGTGTGTGGGAAACGTTATGCAGCAAATTACAGAATAGTGCACAGGGGAGATCCATGTGCAACTTCAGTTAAGCCCTAATTAGCATCAATTAAATGGCCAATTGGTGCCCATTTCCTCAGATTCCGGCACCCAACATTTGCTGATATAAATAGAATCTGGGAAAGAGTGTCTTGGCAGGAGGGAGTGAAGAAAAAGAGAGGGCACTGGGTGGGGGCGAAGGGAGAGAGAGATTGTATGCAATGGAGCTGGGGACAAGTTCCTGAGTTGGATTGGGGCAGGACTAATTCTGGGGCCCCTGCAAGTGCTTTACTGATATCTGCTTACTTGCTGTTATTCACCAAACTTGAGGTGCTGAAAATGCTTTGTGGTTATCTGCTACTTGATCATTTCTTTACATTCTGACAAGATTTTAAAAGTTTGAGTTCCATGGTTGACCTGCATGAACTAATCTTCCCTGATTGATGATTAATTGACATGACTGAAATTATTAAGAGCTCCAATTAACCAAATTGATGATTAAAATTTCAAAAGCCCTGCGTTCTGGTATATTCCAACAGTGCTGAGAATATTTATCCTCTGTGTGTGTGTGTGCGTGCGTGCGTGTCTGCTTGCTTCACATTGATTTTTCTTGATTTTTTGACAGTTTGATACCTCAAGAGCTCCTTTAAATTACAGACTAAGGTTTAGAGGAAGGGCTTTGTTGAAAGCTGTTTTTATTTAGTCTTAACAAATACTATTAATTTGGAGGCTGATATTCAGTCAGTAACAGTCATGGATTTTAAAGGCGCTGACCACCATGGGCAGAATAGGACCCAGATATCCAATACAGGCCTAACTGAGCCTTTTTACCGTCCTAACTTTATCTCGACACTTACTTATGTAATCCCCTGGTAAATTGGGTTTGGAAATTTCCTCAGGGGATTACTAGACTACTGTAGAACTCTCCAGATTCCCTGGGGGGGGGGGGGGGGGGAAGAGGACAGCATGGATGGGAGGGTGAAGACCCCAGCCCAGAGAGAGGTTTGGGAAAGAAAGAGTGACAATGGGTGTCATAGCTGGGGCAGAGTTGACAAGTTATAAAACTGATAGGATTAGTAAGCACATGGTCTTTGGTTGCCTTCACCTCTGCCAGGACCCGTGAGGAGCGGGGGTATCTGGTCAGGCCCAATAACTTAAGGCTGAATAAAGAAGAAGTTTTTAATCAATAACAGTATTAACTGTGAAGAGTGCTCTGTGTGGGTAGAAAGGGTTAACCCAGTCCGGTAGCAGAGCAGGAAGAGCCTGTTCAGTGCCAGAGGCAGCAGCTCATGGAAGTGCACCTCTGGACCTCTGGAAGGAAAGGACAGACAGGGGGATCTGGTCCTGAGTGAGTCCAGTGGCTGGGTAGAAGCTCAGAGGGACAGTTTGCCGCAGCAAGCGCAGGAAGCACCGCCTTGGAATGTTCTGTCAGAAAGGATGAGTATTGGAGGACTGGTGGTACTGTAAATATGTAAATATCCTAGGATTATAAAGAGTCTTAATTTAATAGTTGGAACGTTTACACCAAAAGTCTTGGATTTGCACAAAAACCTCTTTTGTGCAGCGCTGCGTACGCCTTGTAGCGCTATAGAAATGCTAAATAGTAGTAGTAGTTTTTAGCAAATTGAACTGTTTGTTACAAGAAAAGCATGACATTTGGATATCTGCCTGTTGCAGCATTCCAGTAAAAGTTATTGCATTTTATTATAAACCCTGGAGTGGAGAGTTTCTTTGGAGTGTGAGTGAAGTTATTTTACTCCCAGACTGTGAAAGAAAGAAAGAAAGAAAGAAAGAAGAGTGTGGCTTAAAACCCTACGACCGGCTGGGATCAAGCCCAGCCCTGGCCTTCTCTCAGCTCAGTGAAATAAAACTTTGGTTTGTGGCCCTGGTTTGGCTCATTTTCGAAAGAGAAGGACGCCCATCTTTCGACACAAATCGGAAGATGGATGTCCTTCTCATAGGGTCGCCCAAGTCGGTATAATCAAAAGCCGATTTTTGGCGTCCCCAACTGCTTTCTGTCGTGGGGACGACCAAAGTTCACAGGGGGGTGTTGGAGGCATAGCAAAGGCAGGACTTGGGCATGCCTAACACATGGACATCCTCTACCCATAATGGAAAAAAGGGCGCCCCTGACGAGCACTTGGACAACTTTACCTGGTCCTGTTTTTTTTATGACCAAGGCACAAAAAGGTGCCTGAACTGACCAGATGACCACTGGAGGGAATCGGGGATGACCTCTCCTTACTCCCCCAGTGGTCACTAACCCCCTCCCACCCTAAAAAACATCTTTAAAAATATTTTTTGACAGCCTCTATGCCAGCCTCAGATGTCATAGTCAGGTCCATGACAGTAGTATGCAGGTCTCTGGAGCAGTTTTAGTGGGTACTGCAGTGCACTTCAGGCAGGCGGACCCAGGCCCATCCCCCCCTACCTGTTACACTTGTGGTGGTAAATGTGAGCCCTCCAAAACCCACCAGAAACTCACTGTACCCACATCTAGGTGCCCCCCTTCACCCGTAAGGGCTATGGTAGTGGTGTACAGTTGTGAGTGGGGGGATTTGGGGGGCTCAGCACACAAGGTAAGGGAGCTATGTACATGGGAGCAATTTCTGAAGTTCACTGCAGTGCCCCCTAGGGTACCAGGTTGGTGTCCTGGCATGTCAGGGGGACCAGTGCACTATGAATGCTGGCTCCTCCCAAGACCAAAGGGCTTGCATTTGGTCGTTTCTGAGATGGGCGTCCTTGGTTTCCATCATCGCCGAAAATCAGAAACGACCAAGTCTAGAGACGACCATTTCTAAGGATAACCTAAATTTCAGGATTTGGGCATCCCCGACCATATTATCAAAATGAAAGATGGACGTCCATCTTGTTTCGATAATACGGGTTTCCCCGCCCCTCCACGGGACGTTTTGTGAGGACGTCCTCAGCAAAACTTGGGCATCCCTTTCGATTATGCCCCTCTTAGCGGTCTGAAAATCGCTGCTGAGTAAATTGCAGCTCCTTTCAGACTCTACTCCTGGACTGCCCTGGTACTAACCAGATAGTGCTGTGGTTGTCTCCCCAGATTTTCAGTCGCTCTCTGAGGTTCTGTGTCTTTAAAAATATGGAGATCACCCAGCCCATGAAACTTGGCCAGCTCCTGCCCCGTTAAAACATTTTAAATATCGACCTAATCAATTAATAAAGTGTACTACACTGCATTAGTGTATGCTAATATGCTTTAACATGGGCAGCTAGTAACACGAATTGATGGCATTGTCACACTTTAGCCCAATTTGTGAAACTCACAAGTGTTAAAGTTAAGCAGACAAACTATTAACAATGCTGTACCCTTAGAGGCCCTTTTACTAAAGCTTAGTGCTAACGGACATTAGGGCACGCTAAATGCTGTGTGTCCTGTTTTATACCTATGGGCCACATGGCACTTAGCACACAATAATGTCCGTTAACTCGTACTAAGCTCTCAAAAAAGGGCCCCAATGTTATTGGAAATGATTTCCCTTGAAATGACTTTAATAAAGTAATGAATGGTAATTGTTGGGCCAGCGTTCATGTTCACTTACTTGTAGCTTGTAGAGCATGGAGAGTGTACGCTTATGTCATAATACTGCATTTTGCAATCCATTGTGTTATCAGATTACTGGACATTGAGGCTGAAATGACTAGATTTGCCAGTTACTATGCAGCAATTGGTTGTTCTGTGCTGCTGCTTGGATATATTCAGGTCAGTATTTTAATTATTTTAATATATTATGTAATAAAATGCTAAAATGTAACATATCTTCTATTTTCTCATTATCTATTTTTTTCTTTACATTGCAATATAATACAAAGAATTGACAATGTGCACATTGTTTTTATAAATTGGTATAAATTCAGTCACATTTTTATTGCGCACGATATAATGAAATCTATAATTTGGCTCTGACTTGCTATTGAGAAAACTCTTAATCTCTATATGGAACAAGTATAATATTCCCCTCTTAAACTTTTCAATGTGTTTGATGGAGGAAAAGACTTCAGATGCTTGGCTCTCAATTGTACATTTTCAACTGTTGAAGCCAGGCAAGCTTCTTCATTAGTCTTAAAAACCTCCTGCTATTTTACTTTTCTCTGGTTCTTCATTTGAAAGGAAAGAACTAGAGAAAAGTAGTAGGACTGGTTAAATTGAGGGATGGCGGTTTGATTCCTGAGGAAGCGGGCGGTGAAACAGAGATGCTCTGTAGATCAAACTGAAGAAAGTCATATCCAAATTTAGGGGGTCATTTACTAAGGCACGCTCACGTTAGAGATGCCCATAGGAATGCATTGGTGTCTCTAATGTTTACACCTAACTCTTAACGTTCAGTAAATCCAGACGGCCCCAATTTGACCGTTCTCTTGTCTTCTAGATTATAAGCTCTTTGAGCAGGGACTGTACCTCTATGTAAATTGTACAGCGCTGCGTAACCCTAGTAGCGCTTTAGAAATGTTAAGTAGTAGTAGTAGTAATGTTTAGCACGTGCTAAAAACGTGAGTGCACCTTAGTAAATAAAAACATAAGATAAGTGTCCTCAAGCTACAGTGTTCCTGAAAAGAAAGATTTTCATATATATATATATATATATATATATATATATATACAGTATATATTGATAAAAGTTAAAAAATAATTAAAACATAAAATAGCAGGAGGTTTTTAAAACTAATGAGGAAGCTCACTCGCTGAATATCCACGGTTAGAAGCTTAAACCCTATTTAACCAGCCAGGAGCCATTCCTGACCAGTTAAATAGTTTTGAATATCGGAGGGACTGTATTCATTATACATTATATGAAGGGATCTCTTTCTATCGCTCTACTCTGATTTCTCTTCATGTTTCTCATGTTCCTGGATGTTCTTCCTGACCTGTTCATGAACAGGACTTTACCCTTCCACCTCTCTTCCATGCTCTTTTTAGTATCTACTTGTCATTCTTCTTTCTTTCTTCTTACCCCTTTGTTCTGGAATGCTTTTCTCATTCCTTTGTGCAAAGAATTGTCCTTAAAGAAATTTAAGTCTTTATTGAGTAGAGAGATGTGGTAGCCGTGTTAGTCCACTTCTAAAGCCAGTCAATAGAAATAGAATAAAATAAAACATAGAAAAGAAAGTAAGATGACACCTTTTTTTATTGGACTAACTTAATACATTTTTTGATTAGCTTTTGAAGGTAGCCCTTCTTCATCAGATCAGAAATAAGCAATTTTTGATAAGTAACAGCATATATAAGAGAAACATCAAAGTATTTCAGTGATAGTCTGAAAGGATGAGAGAGGGGTGGGCTAGGTGAGAAACAGAGAGGGCTGAGAGGATGGGGGACAGGGAGATACGCATGGTGATCAGAGGGTGACAAAGCAGTGAAATTTCATGGTTTATAATAGGCTAGAAAATCCAGATCTTTGTTAAGTCCTGTCTGGTGGGTGTCAAAATATTTAATCATTCTGACTTCAAAGGTCTTGCGTTCCTGTATTGTTTTAAAGATTCCTTTAAGTATTCTCACTATAAAATCATTAGTACAGTGTTCTGGTTTTGTAAAGTGCTGTCCCACAGAGGTAACATCTTGATTGGCACTGGCATTTTTCATATGATGTCTATGTAAATTAAATCTCTTCTTCAGCATCTGGCTTATTTCTCTAATATAGCACCTTTCATCACTTTTTGTTTTACACTGGATGACATATACTACATTGGAAGATGTGCATATGAAGCATTCCTTTATGTTGAATATTTTTCCTTTGTGAATGACTGTGGGGTCTTGTGAAATGTTTTGGCATAGTTTGCAGTTGGATATATTGCAAGGATGTGTGTCATTCTCTTCTTTTTGGTTCTCTGTTGAGAGTTTGCTTCTTACTAGCTTGTGTTTTAAATTGGGTGGCTGTCGGAAGGCCAGCACTGGTAGGGATGGGAATATCTCTCTCAGTAATTCATCTTCCTGAAATAGTGGCTGCAGATATCTTATGATTTCCCTCAGTTTTTCCAGCTGTGGGTTGTATGTCACTATAAGGGGGGTTATGTCTGTGGCTTTCTTTTCCTTGCATTGTAGCAGATTTTCCCTGGGTGTTTTGAGGGAGGAGGCAATATTCTTGGAGATTATTTTGGGGTTGTATCCTTTCTGTTTGAAGGATGCAGTCAGGATTTTGAGGTGCCTGTCTCTGTCCCCTGGGTCAGAGCTGATATGGTGGTATCTTGTGGCTTGGCTGTGGATAATGGATTTTTTTGTATGTGAAGGGTGGAAGCTGGAGTTGTGGAGGTAGCTGCATTTGTCTGTGGGTTTCCTATATATGGATGTTTGTATGTAGCCATTGCTGATTGAAACTGTGGTGTCCAAAAAATTGACTTTTTCTGGGGAGTAGTCAATTTTGACTCTGATTGTAGGATGGTATGTATTGAAAGAACTGTAAAATTGTTTTTGAGTTTCTTCCCCCTTCAGTCCAAATCATAAAAATGTCATCAATATACTGGTAATAATTTAGGGATGTGGTCTGATATGTATTCAGAAATGTCTCTTCCAGTTCAGCCATAAAGAGGTTAGCATATTGGGGGGCTGCCTTGGTGCCCATCGCAGTGCCCATGATTTGTAGGTAGATATCATTGTTGAAGTGGAAATAGTTGTGAGTTAGAATAAATTTGATTAATTTTGTAATCGTTTCTGGTGAGTATTGATGGTCCAGTGTGGATGTTTTTAGGAGCTTCTCATATGCAGCTATGCCATCCGCATGGGGAATGTTGCTGTATAGTAATTCTACATCCATCATGACCAGAAGGGTACCCGGTGGTAATTGCTTGATATTTTTCAATTTATTCAGAAAGTCTGTGGTGTCTTGAATGAAGCTTGTTTGTCTTGTGCACCTTAGGTTTCAGAATTCCCTCTATAAGTCCAGATATTTCCTCCACGAGTGTGCCAATACCCGATATGATTGGTCTGCCAGGGTTTCCAGGTTTGTGGATTTTGGGTAGCATGTAGAATGTGCCCACAGAGGGCTGGTTTAGTATGAGTTTCTTCAGATGTGGCTGTACTTGTTTAGAAAATGTTCTGATAAGGTCTTTCAGTCTTTATTGAAAACTCATTTTTTTCACATTAGGCTTTGACATGTGATTCTATGGTAGCTGGATTTTGGTCTAGGAATCTGGAAGCATATTCAATAAAAGTGTATCTTACTGCTGCATGTGACTGTCTTACTTTTAATTGAAGTTATTTATTAACTTTCTTTTTTTAATTGTTTTTTTTTCTATTGTAAACCGCTTTGACCTGCTCACTAGAAAAGGCAGTATAGTAAGCCTTTTTAAACAATGAACTTTACATGGACAATATTATATTATGAGTTAACAATGTGAGAGTAATTTTCAGACGTTAGAATAGCCCAGGAGGGCTCTGCGACCCATAGGATGACTTTGTTACAAGTGATGCTGTTGAGGCCTTGTTGAGGCTGTTGGGCGGGAAATACATCTTCTGCATTCAGCAGGGCTGTGATCTATCTGACTTAAGATTTTGCATATTCTAATTCTCAGCTAAAACAGTTTAATGATTACCCTTTTACACTGTTGGATTCAATTATTGATGTTCATTTTAGTTTTATTGTAATTGTTAAGGTTTGTCACAAAACACTTAGCCACCCGCCTGGAGCTAACCCTGAGGCCACTTAGAGGGTCTACCCCCAGCACAGTTCAGGACCACCTGCACCTGCCACTTGTGATTTACATTAGCACCCTCTACTCCACCGACTGGGTCCCACTTAACCCCATAAGAGATAGACAGCGACATAAACCAAGATATCCAATGTCAGTGGCCAGACATGGTCTGGCATTGAATATCTGGAAATAACACCACAACTTGCTATAAAAACCCACTCACCATCACCAGCTGAATATCAGCCCCTCTGTCTTTAACTGTGTCCACCCCAAACAGTTTAGTTGCTATTTCATAATCAATGTAACTCTTTTCACAGATCTGTTTATGGATAACCGCTGCCGCTCGTCAAATTCAGAAAATCAGAAAAGCTTACTTTAGGAAGGTTATGAGAATGGACATTGGCTGGTTTGACTGTAATTCAGTGGGTGAGCTGAATTCACGAATGTCAGAGTAAGTGATGTAATCCCTATGGAGACCTAACCTCTGCTTTTCTCTCCTCAACCCATACAGAGGGAAGCTTTTTATAAAACCAATGGGTGAAGTTTTATTACGGGGCCCTTTTACAAAGGCGCGGGAAGGCCTATGAGTGTACCGTGTTCGTCAAATCGGCACTACCACTCAGCTAGTGTGTGAGCCAGGCGGTAATTCTGAATTGGGCACACACCGAATCCTGCAGTAGAAAATAATTTTCTATTTTTTACCGTGGGCCACTTACTCAGCAGTAAACAGCAGTTGGCGCCCTCTGTATGCTTACCGCGCGGGTAGCATGTAAGACCTTACCACTAAGTCAATGGGTGGCAGTAAGGTCTCAGGCTGAAAATGGATGTGTGCTGGTTTCAATTTTAGCACACGTCCATTTTAAAGTCCCTTAAATAAGGCCCTTTATTCCTAGATATGGTAAAAAATGGCCCAGTGTGCACCCAAAAGACACGCTCGAACTACCACAGGCCACTTTTCACCGTGGCTTAGTAAAAGGACCACTACATGGGCAACATCAACACACTCAAAAAGTATGTTAGAAACATAAAACTTTCATTGAAAGCAAGTGAAATTAAATTTGAAGTAAAAAAAAGAAAAGTTATAATAGCCCAAAGTGCAGTTCAAAAATGAAATAGCCACTGATGAGAAAAATAATAAAAAAAAGCAAATGTAATACTGTAGCTAGGGAAAGACAAAGCTAAATTCTGTCCACTCTCAGATTTAAAAGTAGGTGGGGAGACTCAAGATAGGCATTAGAAAATACATATGCATGGAAAGAGATGAATGCATGAAATGTTCTTCAGGGGAGGTGCGAGAGACAGGGGTGTGTGCCTAGCTGATTGGGGGGCCCTTTTACTAAAGCTTAGCATGTGTTAATGGAATTAAAACATACTAAGGCTAGTTTCTAAAAATTCGGCACAAAAAAAAAGTGTTATTGCATAATAGGGGATACTATTTGAGCAATAGTGTGCAAAATTGATGATATCCCTGAAACAACAAAAAAAGTTCACATTAAATGAAAAAGCCCACAAATAAGATGGGAACTGAAAGAAAATGAAAATTTTTGGCATGCATATCCCTATTAACAAAATAAATAAATAAATAAAACCTATAGAGAGGGTAATACAGCATACATAGAAAGTATACAAACAAAAAAAGCAACACTGGGCCTTCAAGACTGGGACATCTGAAGTTCTTTATTGACAAGTGACCTGACACGCTTTTGTGCAAATGAGAAGGCTCTTCATAGAGCTCTACCTTCGCAAGTGCAGAAACTGATAATCATCATTAAACATCTTGGGGCAACGACCCTATACAACTTACCTATTACAGAATTATATTTTGACCCCTAAGGCAGGCATCGATTAAAGCTGAAACACGGCCCGTGTCGGGTCACTTGTCAATAAAGATAGTTGTCCCAGTCTTGAAGGCCCAGTGTTGCTTTTTTTGTTTATATCCCTATTAACACACCTTAAAAGTGTTAATGTTCCACAGTAACTGCCTGGCTTGCCAATAATACACAGTGCAACCCTCCTTGCCCCTTCTATGCCACTTTCTCATCTCATTGTTGTATTAACATAAAACTTCCTAAAATGTGATGAGATTTTGCTGCCACTGTGTGTTAATGGCCAAATTTAATGTGCGGTAGCTGCAAAACCTCTCCGTTAACTGCTGAGGATATTTCCTGCATCTTCCATGCAGTTATAGCAGAGAAAATTTGGATAGCTTGTGATAACATGGCCGCAGACAATGTGATGCAGTTAGCTACACCTCTCAGGTTGCTCCTCAGCATCTCTCACATTAACAGAGAATATGTAAGAACTATGTACACATCAACTGCAAGTCCCATTCTATGCCCCCCTTTGTCTTAGGAGTTTAATGCAAGCATTGCCATGCAGTAACTAGTAAGGTACTGTGGGGAATCTTTTACTAAGCTGTGGTAGCGATTTTGGATCATGGTAGAAATCAGCTGGCGGAAAATACCGAGACACCCATTATATTCTTATGGGCGTCTTGGCATTTACCACCAGCTGACTTCTACTGTGGCTTAATAAAAGACTCCCGGTATTAGCAGTTTGGGAGCAGCTGCATTAACTCCTAGTGCATGATAATACCTGCATTAAACAGCTAACACAACTTTGTAAATTTTTAGCTTCAGTGTTAAACACAGGATTTAAAGCGTGACCTGTACCACATGTTAAGAATTTTTCAAGGTGTGTTAAGACCCATGTAAAACACTTAGGAGCCAATTCTGTAGGAATGTGCCTCTTTTTAGTACCCTGATGCTGGACAGTGAGATCCTATTATATATCAACATCTGGATGCCCAGATTGCATAATTAGAGCACCAGCATAATCTGGTATCAGTGTGCCTAAGGTTTACACACCCACAGTTATACCAGCCATAGACCTAGGGTAATTATACACCCCTAAATATGGCAAGAGGTGTATAGTCTCATCTGTACACATAACTTACCCACGGGTCTCTTATAATAAAGGGTGTTAAACCCAACTGCTTCCTCACCGTTGGAAAAACAGGCTGCTGTAAGGGGCCCTTTTACTAAGCAGCAGTAAGCCCACCGAGAGCTTGCCACGTGCCAATCTGTAACTACTGCTAGGCTATCGCAGGAGCCCAGCGGTAGCTCTCACTCCTAGCGTGTGCCATTTCTGGTCCTACAAAAAATGTCCTATTTTTGTAGTGCTGGAATTTAACCGGCGGTAATCAGGCAACACCGCATACTGCTCGGTTGCCACTGGGTTAGCGCAGGAGCCCTTACCACCATTTGAATGAGTGGCGGTAAGGGCTCCCCATCGAAATGGACAGCCTTTTACCTGCTGCGAAAAACGGAGGTCTCAGTGCTCATCAAAAACAAGCACTGATGCTACCGCAGGCCCCCTTTTACTGCAGCTTAGTAAAAGGACCCCTATGTGCATTAAAGCATTTTAGGGTATTTTACCTCTTTACACGCACAAAGTATGTATTATGTTTTTATTCATTATTGTGCTTAATAAACTGCCACTTATGTGAGAAAGGAACTCCAAAATGGAAAGGCTCATTCACACAAGAGTAACACATACACGCATATATATAATAGATCTGCGTCTGCACAGGAGAGACGGGTATCTGCTGCTAGCTTGCGGAAAGGGGAAAACCAAAGGCAAGAGTAAAGAAATGGGTCTTAAGAAGCATTTTAAAGCGAGAGAAAGAAAGTTCAGAAAGCAAAGCAGGAGGCAGTGGCGTAGCACCCCCCCCCCCCCTCGGTGCATCGATACCCCCTGGGTGCAGCACGACACCCCCTCGACGCATCAACCCCCCCAGAGTGCATTCTTACCTGCTGGGAGCTGCGTCAGTCCCGCTGGTTCCCTGCTCTCTCTGTCTCGGAACAGGAAGTAACCTGTTCCGGGGCAGAGGGAGCAGGGAACCAGCGGAGCCGACACTCCCCCCCCCCCCCCCCCAGCGGCATGCATTCGGGGGTGGACCACCCCCCCCCCCTTCCTATGCCACTGGCAGGAGGTAGATCATTCCTGAGTTTTGGTGCTAGAAAGAAGAGTGATGAGTAGATTCATAGTGAGCAAATTTAGGTGCGGGCAGAACCAAGTGATTGGAGGGCATGAGAAAGGGTGTAGGAGATTACAAGGGCTGAGAGATGAATGGGCTCATTTTCGAAAGGGAACGGCGCCCATCTTTTGACACAAATCGGGATATGGGCGTCCTTCTCCCAGGGACGCCCAAATCGGTATAATTGAAAGCCGATTTTGGGTGCCCTCAACTGCTTTCCGTCGGAAGCATAGCAAAGGTGGGACTGGGGCATGCTTAACACATGGGCGTCCTCGGCCAAAAATGGAAAAAAGAAGGGTGTCCCTGACGAGCACTTGGACAACTTTACTTGGTCCATTTTTTCTTGTGACCAAGACTCAAAAAGGTGCCTGAACTGACCAGATGACCACCGGAGGGAATCGGGGATTACCTTCCCTTACTCCTCAAGTGGTCACTAACTCCTTCCCACCCTCAAAAAAAAACTTTAAAAATATTTTTTGCCAGCCTCAAATGTCAAACCCAACTCCCTGACAGCAGTATGCAGGTCCCTGGAGCAGTTTTAGTGGGTGCAGTGCACTTCAGGCAGGTGGACCCAGGCCCACCCCCCCCCCCCCCCCACCTGTTACACTTGTGGTGGTAAATGTGAGCCCTTCAAAACCCACCACAAACCCACTGTACCCACATGTAGATACCCCCCTTCACCCCTTATTGTGTGTCATGGGCAGATAGTGGGTGTCCCTGCATTATTCAGCTAGCACGTTCGCATTAGCGCATGCTAACTGGATAACACAGGTTAGAACAGCAGCACTTAAGCACCTCCTAAATTAGTGATGGTAAGTGCTCCCATGTTATTTTTTTTTTTTTTGCAGGTGTCATGAACTAATGAGAACATTAGCGCATGACCTGAAAATAAATGCCCTATTTTTATGCTGCGGTAAATCTGGGTTTAGCATGTGGGAAAGTCCTGCATTGGAACATGCTAAGCCCAGATTTCACTCCACCTTAGCAAAAGGGCTCCTATATTCTGTAAGTTGTAAGTGTAAGTGGAAGCCCTGTTCATGCTCCACCCATGTATACGCCCCTTGCATTTATGCGCTATGTAAGTTATGCGTGCCTTTGTACAATAGCGATTAGTGGTGGTATGTGTAAAAATGCTAGATATTCTACACATTTATGTAAGCACTGGGGAGTGGATTCACTAAACGGTCCTCAAAAAAATCTGCGTGGAGTGCTATTCTACAAACAGTTCTCCAAGTTGAGTGCCATTTATAGAGTACCAGTTAGAGCTGATTTCCACGCTAAACTTTGAGCATGAGGATTTACACGAACTGAAACCTGGTGCAAATGCTGGCATATAATTTAGGCACAGATTCTCAGTATTCTCTAATACTGCACTCATCTTTGGCGAATGCCCCGACCCACCCATGCCCGTCACATGGCCAGCCCCTCTTTTGAGTTCCACAGTATGATTTTCACACGGATCTTTATAGAATAGCATTTAGCAAGATTCACGTGCAAATCCAAAGTGTTGACAATTAATGCCAATCATTGATTGTTAGCGCCCAATTATTGGCACAAATTTTATTTATTTATTTATTGGAATTTATTAACCACCTTTTTGAAGAGATTCACTCAAGGTGGTGTACATTAGGTACAGTTTAAGTTTAACATCAAACTTACAATTTTGTTAACAGCATAACAATAGTAAATAACCAAGAATTAACTAAATACAATAAATGAGGTAAACTTGAAAACAGTAAATTGAAACCTAATAATAGAACTACCATGAAACAGTAACAAAAATATACACATTTAACAGCACTGGAATTCAATAGTAGAGCTATATTACAGTGTTAGCATAATACTAATGATACACCTAATAAGAATGATAAGAACATTCAACTAACATAGATATGATGCTAAAGATTGTCTACAATACGGCTTACCATATAGCTGAGGGACCAAGAGCAGATATATGAGGGGAACAAGATGCGTGGTACAGAGTCAGTTGGGATAATTTGGTGGCTGACTAAAAAGTCAATTTCTTTGTATAGTTACGCAAGAAATAAGGAACTGATCTAAGTTACAGAGTGTGTAACAAGCTAGTCCAGGTGCAGAATGAGTAAATAGTCAGTCACCCCTCTGGGACTAAATTCCAGCGCGTGGGGGTTACTCCTGAGAAAGCTGGCTGACGAGTATCACATTGTACAATTTCTTTTGACAAGGGTACAGATAGTCAGTGGCGTACCTAGGGTACTTGACACCCGGGGCCGGTCATTTTTTAACACCCCCCCCCCCCCCCAAAAAAAAATCCAGTACTAGGCATGCCGAGAATACAAAACACTCAGGACCTATAGAGCAATTCTACCATACCATAAGCAGTCATTTCTACGAGTCACACAAGGAAAAGGAAAGCATCTTAAACACTACAGTGAGCACTAGAACATCAATTCACCTATTGTAAAACGAAACCAGACAGAATAGTATAGATCGTAGATCCTGCACAGTCAATGCCAACTGAAAGCCATGTCTTTTTCACAAACACAGATACATCCTAATCCACTATAGAATAAGTAATCATAAACTTTCTATTTAGACAAAAATTAAACTGAACCCCCAAGATGCCAGACTCTGCATACAATGCAACACCACAGAAACAGAAACTGTCCCCTAGTACTGTGCAAAATATAAAGACAGCAGATGTAAATTTGAAAAAAACTAACAAGTACCAATCACCACTTTACAAATTAACAAATAGAAATAAAACAAATATAGAAAGTAAAATAATACCATTTTATTGGACTAATACATTTACCTTTCAGAGGCCAAAACCTCCGTCCTCGGGTCAGTACAGTATAGTGCTGTTACAGTATCCTATCCTGACCTGAGGAAGGGGGTTTTGTTTTCCGAAAGTTAGTCAAAATGTATTAAAATTAGTCCAATAAAAAGATTACCTTGTTTATATGTTCTATTATAAACATTTATTAACACAGCTACAATACTACTTTATCCTAAAGCAAAAAACAAAAATATATATTTTATTTACAGTTTGTTGTCTCTGGTTTCTGCTTTCCTCATCTTCTTTTCACCATCTTCCTTCCATCCAGCATCTGTCTTCGTTCTCTGCCATCCAGTGTCAGCCCTCTCTGCTGTTCCCTCCATCCAATGTCTGCCCTCTCTCCCTGCTCCTTCCATCCACATCTGCCCTCTATCTCTGCCCCTTCCATTCACTGTCTGCCCTTTCCCTTCCATCCACTCCACTGTCTGCCCTTTCTCTCTGCCCCTTCAATCCACCATTTGCCCTCCTTCTCCCATCCATCCAGGGTCTGCCCTCCCTCTCGCTCCCCCTTCCATCTAGGATCTGTACCCTCTCACTCTGCCCCTTTTTTAAGCCCCCAGTTCCAGCCCCCTTCTCCCCTCTGAACACCCCCACCCCAGTCCCCTTCTCCCCTCCCCTTCTCCTGTCTGTGACCCCCACCCCAGTCTTCTTCTCCCCTCTGAACACCCCCACCCCAGTCCCCTTCTCCCCTCCCCGTCTCCCATCTGAGATCCCCAACCCAGTCCCCTTCTCCCCTCCCCCTCCCCTGTCTGAGATCCCTACCTCAGTCCCCTTCTCCCCTCCCCTTTTCCCCTCTGAGCACCCCCACCCCAGTCCCCTTCTCCCCTCCCCTTCTCCCGTCTGAGACCCCCACCTCAGTCCCCTTCTCCCCTCCCCTTCTCCCGTCTGAGACCCCCACCCCATTCCCCTTCTCCCCTCCCCTTTTCCCTTCTGAACACCCCCATCCCAGTCCCCTTCTCCCCTCCCCTTCCCTTCTCAGACAGGGGAGGGGAGAAGGGGACTGGGGTGGGGGGTCTCAGACAGGGGAGGGGGAGGGGAGAAGGGGACTGGAGTGGGGATCTCAGACAGGAGAAGGGAAGGGGAGGGGAGAAGGAGACTGGGGTGGGGGTCTCAGACAGGGGAGGGGGAGGGGAGAAGGGGACTGGGGTGGGGGTCTCAGATGGGAGAAGGGAAGGGGAGGGGAGAAGGGGACTGGGGTGGCGGTGTTCAGAGGGGAAAAGGGGAGGGGAGAAGGGGACTGGGGTGGGGATCTCAGACAGGGGAGGGGGAGGGGAGAAGGGGACTGGGTTGGGGATCTCAGATGGGAGATGGGGAGGGGAGAAGGGGACTGGGGTGGGGGTCTGAGATCCCCAATCCAGTCCCCTTCTCCCCTCCCCCTCCCCTGTCTGAGACCCCCACCCCAGTCCCCTTCTCCCCTCCCCGTCTCCCATCTGAGATCCCCAACCCAGTCCCCTTCTCCCCTCCCCTGTCTGAGATCTCAACCCCAGTCCCCTTCTCCCCTCCCCTTTTCCCCTCTGAACACCCCCACCCCAGTTCCCTTCTCCCCTCCCCCTCCCCTGTCTGAGACCCCCACCCCAGTCCCCTTCTCCCCTCCCCTTTTCCCCTCTGAACACCATCTGAGATCCCCAACCCAGTCCCCTTCTCCCCTCCCCTGTCTGAGATCCCCACCCCAGTCCCCTTCTCCCCTCCCCTTTTCCCCTCTGAACACCCCCACCCCAGTCCCCTTCTCCCCTCCCCTTCCCTTCTCCCATCTGAGATCCCCACTCCAGTCCCCTTCTCCCCTCCCCTGTCTGAGACCCCCACCCCAGTCCCCTTCTCCCCTCCCCTGTCTGAGATCCCCACCCCAGTCCCCTTCTCCACTCCCCTTTTCCCCTCTGAACACTCCCACCCGAGTCCCTTTCGCCCCTCTCCTTCCCCACCTCAGTCCCGTTCTCACTACTATCTGAATCGGCGAAGCAGCATCGCAGGCAGTGCCTCGTCTGCCCTGCTGCTTGTGAAAAAAACAAATCTCCTTCTCCTCATTTTGACGTCTTGACGTCAACTCGGGCCTTCCAATCAATCACTATGTCCCGCCCGGCCCCCGCCCTCACGGAAGTTACCTTAGAGGAGGGCGGGACATAGTGATTGATTGGAAGGCCCGAGTCGATGTCATGACGTCAAGACGAGGAGAAGGAGAGATTTGATTTTTTTCACAAGCAGGGCAGACGAGGCGCTGCCTGCGATACTGCTTCGCCGATTTTTGTTTAAAGGAGGCGGCGGGAGCGGAGCACCCCCCACCCACTGGCACCTGGGACGGACCGCCCCTACCGCCCCCCCCCCCTTGGTACGCCACTGCAGATAGTGATGATCCTTGAGGGACCTTAGAAGCAGTGGTGTGCTGGAGCAGGCTCTCACAGGCTCGCAAGAGCTGGTTGTTAAGTTTTTAAGAATTTTGGGAGCCAGTTGTTAAAGTAGGGCCCTCCTTGGCTACTTTAACAACTGGGTCCCAAAATGTGGGCTTGGGCCCCCTGCTGAATTCTCTTTTACTTTGCTGGTGGGGATGCTGAGCCCTGTCAGCCAAGTAAATAGACTGCTGCTGCTCCCCGCTCCTTGTTTCCAGCTCTGAGCAGCAGGGTGGGACTTCTCCAGCATGTGTGAGAAATTTCAGCATGCTGCTCAGAGCAAGACGTTGGGAGTGGTGGCAGCCCATTTATTGGCTGCAAGCAAAGATATGCCTAGCGTGCCCGCACAAAGGGAGGGTGGAGAGAGAGGCAAGTGTTGCTCCCCCCCCCTGGCCGGCCACCCCTGGCCTTTCCAACTGCAGAGCTGGCTATGTCCAGAGAAAGAGCCTGTTGTTAAAAATTTACCAGCACCCCCCCTGCTTAGAAGTCTCAAAGGTATGTAAAGGGCTAGCTTATTCTTTAAGTACTCTGGTCAATTTAATTACACATGCAATTTTCTGTGCAGAAATTTGCATACTTTTATAGAATCTGGGAAGAGTGCAGGGCCAACGAGAGGGGGGGGGGGGGGGGAGAGACAAAATTCCCTAAGCCCTGGCCTCCAAGGAGAGCTCGCTGCCGGGGTCTCTCTTTTTCTCCTGCTCTTGACGGCACCCAGGTGATTGCATCCCGACAGGAACAGGAGAGAGAAAACTCCAGCGCTGGGCTCCCCTTGGAGGCTGGGGAGGACCCGGAGGAGCAGACACTGCAGGTATTCCTGCAGCGCTGCTCTTCACTCTGCCCATTGCTTGCTAAGCAGCTGCTTTTCCTCTCAGGCTGCGCATGTTCTGTTTTGAAACCAAGCATGCGCTGAGAGAAAAAGCAGCCACAGGATCAAGCAATGGGCAGAGTGAAGAGCAGCGCTGGAGAAAGACCTCTTCTGCTGGCGAGGCCTCGGGATCCCCGGCAGGCAAGGTAACAGTTGCACCAGTGATCCGGGGGGGGGGGGGGGTGGCGGCAGTGGCGCCGATCGGGGGGGGGGGGCGGCAGTGGTGATAATCGGGGGGGGGAGGGCGGTAGCAGCGACGATCGTGGGGGAGGGCGGCGGCTCTGCCCCAGGCTCGGCTCAGTCTCTCGGTGGCCCTGGAAGGGTGTATAAATGTGGGCACTGAATTTATAGACTTGCAGTTTAGTGAATAGAGCTCTTACCTGCAGTCAAATTCTCTGTTCTATGTTTGATATCTAATCTAAGATAATTCTACATTTCTTGATGATATAACTTTTCTTGCTTTTATAGTGACATAAATAAAATTTATGATGCCATTGCTGATCAAGTAGGAATCTTTATTCAGCGCTTCACTACCTTTATATCTGGTTTCCTGTTGGGATTTGTCAATGGCTGGAAACTGACCCTGGTTATTATAGCTGCCAGTCCTCTTATTGGGATTGGGGCAGCACTAATGGCTCTGGTAAGGGATTTATTTTTCTTTTTTTCTTTTATTTTCCATGTCTAGTCCTAACATAATAATAGGGCAGGTGATCTACAAAATCCAGAATGGAAGCAGAAGAAAGCAGATCAATACAAGATTTCCTTCAACAAAAAGCAGCAGGGCACAGAAGATTGTCCATCAGAAGAAATGCTTATTCATCACATAAATAAAATACATTAATGACTGGATTCTATATATGGCACCAAAAAAGTGCATTGTCTATATTTCAACGATTTTATGATTTTTCTAAATTGTTTTAATGTATTTATTCAGTCAAGATTGAGCCTCTGATGCAGCCCATGACTGGGCGAAACATGCCCATGTTGGGCTTCTAATGTATTTTATTTACGTGGTGAATAAATGTTTCTGGTGATGAACAATTTTCTTTCCCTGCTGCTTTTTGGTAAAGGAAATCTTGTATCGATCTACTTTCTTCTGCTAATATAATACAGAGAGGGCAATTTTCAAAGCCATTTGCAGAGGCTAAAGCAGACTTACTTGACTAAATTGATTGCTTGAACATTTCCATGCCGTTTCTTAATGGGTGTACTTTGAAATGCATTTCAATTAGCTGCTTCCTTGGGCATATTTTGGAAAATCATGCACAGAAGCTGCAAGAAGGTAGACAATAGCAATATCAGTGAATATTTATACATGGAAAGGGTGGTGGATGCTTACAATGCCTTCCCAGAACAGATGATAGAGGTAAACCCAGTGGTAGGATTAAAAAAAGAGTGGGATAAACATAGAAGGTCATTCAGTACAAGAGGATGGCAACCAAGTTCTGGGCACTTCAGCTCAGAATAGCAGTAAAATAATTGTTTTGCGCCTCAGAGAAGTTTACAGGACATATCTGCCATCATCTACTGTTTTACAATGGGGCCCTTTTACGAAGTGGTGGTAAGCCAAACCAGGCTTACTGTACATTATTCCTGGACTATTGAAGGCCCAACATGGCCAGTGGTGGTAGTTCCAGGTCTAGCGTGTACCATTTCCTGACACTGCCCAGTTACTGCTAAGTTATTGTGGGAGCCCTTACCGCCACCTCAATGGGTGGCGGTAAGTGCTCCCTGCTGCATGGCCATGCGGTAAGAGTTATCACATGCTCATTTTTTGGGGGGGAGGGGGACTTTTTATCCACTGCTGTAAAAAGAGCCCTGGAGTGCAGGAAAAACAGCCCCCAATGCTACCACAGGGCCCTTTTTCCTGCAGCTTGGTTAAAGGACCCCTATGTGCATTGTAGTTTCAAATCTACATGGATTTTTTTTTTATCTGTTACTGATGCTAATAAACTATCTTACTATATCTACTGAATACTGGGTTTCTTTCCAATTGAGGAGCTTGCTACTGCTCTGTCTGTGTAAACCCATCATGAGCAGATACAAGGTTGGAGTAATTAAGTGTTTAGAGGGGCTATGCAATCCTCTTCAGGATAATAGAAAGCCCATGGCTTCTGCTGCCCAATAGAGGTAGCAGACCTAATTATTAAACAACCTCACAAAAAGGGAGAGTATCGCAAGATGGGCGTCCTTCTCACAGGGACGCCCAAATCGGCATAATCGAAAGCCGATTTTGGTTGTCCTCAACTGCTTTCCATTGCGGGGACAACCAAAGTTCACGGAGGCGTGTCGGAGGCGTAGCGAAAGCGGGACTGGGGCGAGCCTAACACATGGGTGTCCTCGGCTGATAATAGAAAAAAGAAGGGCGTCCCTGATGAACACTTGGATGACTTTACCTGGTCCTTTTTTTCTTACGACCAAGCCACAAAAATGTGCCCTAAATGACCAGATGACCACCGGAGGAAATCGGGGATGACCTCCCCTTACTCCCCCAGTGGTCACTAACCCCCTCCCACCCTCAAAAGAAAAATTTTTAAATATTTTTTCCAGCCTCTATGCCAGCCTCAAATATCATATTCAGCTCCATGACAGCAGTATGCAGGTCCCCCACCCCCCTACCTGTTACACTTGTGGTGGTAAATTGAGCCTTTCAAAACCCACCACAAACCCACTGTACCCATATGTAGGTGCCCCCCTTCACCAGTAAGGGCAATGGTAGTGGTGCACAGTTGTGGGGAGTGGGTTTTGGGGGGGTTGGGGGGCTCAGCACACAAGGTAAGGAAGCTATGCACCTGGTAACAATTTCTGAAGTCCACTGCAGTGCCCCCTAGGGTGCCCGGTTGGTGTCTTGGCATGTGAGGGGGACCAGTGCACTACAAAGGCTGACTCCTCCCACAACCAAAGGGCTTGGATTTTGTCGTTTCTGAGATGGGCTTCCTTGGTTTCCATTATCGGTGAAAATCGGGGATGACCATCTCTAAGGATGACCATCTTGAAGCTCGACCTAAATTTCACGATTTGGGTGTCCCCGACCATATTATCGAAATGAAAGATGAACGCCCATCTTGTTTCAATAATACAAGTTTCCCCACCCCTTCACCGAGACATCCTGTGAAGACGTCCTCAGGAAAACCTGAGTGCCCCTTTCGATTATGCCCCTCTAAATGACTCGCTGGAAAGTATGAAAATTGCCTCCTATAAATCAGAAGATTTAGGGGCCCTTTTACTAAGCTGCATAAGCATCTACGTGCACCCAATGCACGCCAAAATGGAGTTACTGCCAGACTACCATGTGGCTCTTGCATTAATTTCATTTTTGGCGCGCGTCCAATACACACATCTAAAAAATATTTTTTTATTTTTGGGTGCACGTAACGGACGCATGCCATGTGGCATTTGGCATGCGTAGGTCATTACTGCCTGGTTACCACGTGAGTCTTTATCACCAGGTCAATGGCTGGTGGTAAGGTCTCAGACCCAAAATGGACGCGCGCCAATTTTCATTTTGCCGCACGTCCATTTTCTGCCAAAAAACCCGCCTTTTTTGCAGGCGCGCTAAAAAATGGATTGGCACATGCCCAAAACCCGCGTCTACACTACTGCAAGCCATTTTTCAGTGTGCCTTTATAAAAGGACCCCTGAAGTAGATATGGACTAGTGTAGTCTCATCATTCTAAAATGTCCAAAAGGAAAAAAGAAATATCAAGTGGAAAGTGCCATGTGGCAGTCTATTTTACTGATATTAGGATACAGAGTTGTAAATTAGTATTGTTTTATGTTTCTTAGTACTAACTCAGCAAGAATGTTTTGGGTATTGATAGACTCCCAGTAAAAACACTTTGCAGCATATTTATGAATTCCATTTCTTAAATTAAGATATTTGCGAACATGAATGAAATGAATGCCATTGTTCTCAAATATTTATGTTGTCCGTTCTCTTTGTTAAAATTTCTTCTCACCTACAGTAGATTTATTCTGTTTGTGATCTCCTGAATAATGATATGAAACAATGTATTTTACAGCAATGCTATGTTCTTCTTAGGCTGTAGCAAAACTTACAGGTAAAGAGCTGGAATCATATGCTAAAGCTGGAGCTGTGGCAGATGAGGTGCTCTCATCCATCAGAACTGTAGCAGCTTTCGGCGGGGAAAGGAAAGAGGTGAAAAGGTTTGTCCAGCCACACTTTCATTCACTGCTTAGGCTCCATAGTACAGCCCATTGTATATTCATTTTAACCAAATTGCAATGCAGTCAATAATAAAACAGTCTATATTTCTACAGATAACATCAAATAGTACGCATAAACTCAATGTATATCAGTCTGGTCTACATTTTAGTTTCTTGAAGGGCTTTATCTTTTTTTGTTTTTGGCTTGGTTTTTTTTTTTTTTTTTGAATGGCTTTGGGAACTATTCCCTATTTTTCCAAACTATTAGAGGAATAAAGGATGGAAAAAGAAATGACAACAGCCCCTCACTTTTCCTTTCATGCTAACTGCTGACATTTCACTGAGCTATATGGATCTTGATCAAAAATGAAGCTCCTGTGGAAACAAAACACAAGCAGCTGGGGAGTGGATTCCAGGAAAGAATGTTTAAAAAGGTGTGACAAAATAAAAGATACACTGCTTTCATTACAAAACATGCAAGGGGAGGGGTAGCCTAATGGTTAGAGCATTGGGCTGAGAACTAGAGAAGCAAAGTTCAAATGCCTCTGCAGCTCCTTGTGATCTTGAACAAGCCACTTAGGGGGTCTTTTACTAAAGCTTAGCTCAAGCTATCTGTGACAGGGCCCATTTTATTCCTATGGTCCCTGGTGCAGATAAGCTAAGCTTTAGTAAAAGACCCCCTTAACTCTCCATTGTCTTAGGCCAGATTGTGAGCCCTCTGGGAACAAGGAAATACCTACTGAACCTGAATGTACACCATTTCAGTAGATTTGGGTTTGCAGATGGGACCAACTGTATCGCAGACCACAAGTCTTTGGGAATGAGCAGAGCCAGCAGCACCACTCCACCAGTGCCGACTTGCGCGACGGAAGACACTACACAGAACACAGCCACAACACGGATGGAAAAACTCCTTCCTGGAACATAACCATGAGACATGACCCTGCAGTGCCTCAAGGCTGCCTTTGAGGCAGACAGTAAACAGAGCACAACCACAGCATGGCTGGAAGAATTCCTTCTTAGAGAATGACACGGGGACTAAGTTTGTCCTCATTCCCGCCCCGTCACCTTGGGTTCTGTCTCCATCCCCACCCCATCCCCAAAGGTTCTGTCTCCATCCCCGTCCCGTCCCCACAGGCTCAGTCTCCGTCCTCTCCCTGTCTCCTCCCCGTCCCCATTCCCACCTCATACCTGTGGACTCTGTGTTCATCTGCAGAAGCCTCAAAAACTTATGATTTTATATTTAAATCTTTTTATTAAAGTATAAAAAGGAATATGATGTGCAATTGTTGTTTATAGATCACAAACAGAAAACAATAATAAAAATGAGCAACTTGTCTACTTAGAAGATTTGCTGGCAGCAGGAATCTACAGGATTCCCCACACAAATTTTGCTACTTGTGGCCAGCATATTTGATTGTTTCTCCAAAAAAATCAAAATATCGTTATCTGCATCACTCAAACATAAATAACAGTCCAGTTCATTAACAGGCTTCAAAGTAGAAAATGACACGGGGACAAAGTTTGTCCCCATCCTCACAGGCTCTGTCCCCATCCCCACCCCATCCCCGTGGGATCTATCCCTGTCCCCGCAGGTTCTGTCCCCGCCCCGTCCCCCATGGAGACGGTTACTGCAGATCCCTGTCCCCATGCCATTCTCTACTCCTTCTCCCTCATCTCCCTGCTCCTCTCCATTACCTACACCGCCTAAGGGTGATCCACCAGGAATAGAAAAATCATAAGTCCAGCTACTTAACACACTCTCACACACACGTTGACTCTCTACCTATAACTCACACACATGCACACTAAAAAAAAAGGACTACCTGAAAACTAACACACCCACAGTTACACACGCACAAAAATGTTCATAACAAGAATACTAATAGGGTTATCAACCCTAATGCTAACAACATCCACAACTGCCCTAACTCAAGGTGAGAACAACAACATACCGATACTTTGCAACCTGACCCAACCAGCAGGAAGAACCAGTCTCTTCTTGAACAGAGCCCAAACAGCTGAAGAAACACTCCAAAAAATAGTAATCAATCATTCGGTGTCCAAACACAGCAAAAGGCCAAAAAGGAGAAAAAAAAACCCCACAGAACCCAAACAAACACCTACTAAAGAAAATTACCACAACCGTGTTAACAGAAGATGACTATCTACCAATACCATTGGGATACATCAATGCCAGATCAGTAGTAAACAAAACAGAATAAATAAAGGACTGGATAATGGACGAAGACCTCTGTCTGTTTTTTCTAAACAAGATATGGATCCACAGTAAGGAAGACCCTATAGTTCTAGACCTATGCCCACCAGGCTATAAAATCCTACACTAGACCAGAAAAGGGAAAAGAGGTGGGGGAATCGCACTGATCTACAGATCCTTTCTAAAGGCGGAAGCCATAACAGAATCTATAACACCGCAACTGGAAATCGCCTCTTTAAAAATCAAGGACCAAACTCTACACAACTAACTGTGCTGCATCCTTTTCTACAGACCCACAGGAAACTAGAAATTGATGCAATCAAACTTAATGGACTTTATCTCAAACATGTTACAACCCCCAACACTTTGCTAATAGGAAGCATCAATCTTCATCTCGATGACCAGATAACAGACAGTTCCAAAGAATGCAATGAATTCCTACAAAAATGGGACTTCCAGCATCCACCAGTGACCACAACCCACATTAAAGGTCATGCCATAGACCTAATAGCTTATAGATTCTCATAAGACAATACCTTCAAAATACAAAACCCGAGATGGACGGAAAGCCATTGGTCTGATCACTTTATTGGAAAGAACATAAAGTTTTATTGGAAACCCCCTGGTCTGATCACTTTATTGGAAAAAATACAAAACACAAACACAACTACCATACAAATCACAAGGAAAGATTGACGAAACTAAATTCTGAATGACCATATATGCAGATCAATGGTCACCAACGTCTAACACAGAAGAATTCCTAACAGAATGGGATGAAAGAAGCACCAACATACTGGACACAATAGCCCCTATGAAAACAAAATTTGGACAGAAGCGCAAAAAGCCACGTGGTTTGATGAAGAACTAAAATGTTCAAAACTCTTTGCAGAAGACTGGAAGAAGCATGGGTGGGGGGGGGGGAACAAAAATGAAACAAATAAAACTGCATAGAAAGAAGCTCAAAACAGATACAAAATCAAAATTAGACAGGCTAAAAAGAAATTCTACAAAGAACAAGTAGGCTCAGACTACAAAGACACAAAGAAATTGCACAAACTTCTAAATAATTTTCTAAACACCAAACCCTTGACAACGACAAATGAAGATTCCCCATCAGCAAATGATCTTGCCAGATTGTTCAAGGAAAAGATCCTCAAGCTAAGGAAGAATCTAATATAAAACAACAATAACTTTGAATCTTTTATAGACGAACTAGATCACCCTCCAGAAGAAGCCCCAGCAGACAGGATATGGACCACCTTCACACAACTCACAATCGAGACTGTAACACAAGCATTAAGAAAATTCTCCTCCAACTACTGCATGCTAGACACATGTTCCAATCATATACTAAAAGTTGCCCTGGACCGATTCATAGACCAACTCACCTTCCACCTGAACTATATGTTCCAGGAAGGCCATTTCCCACAGATAAAGGGAAACATACTGCTCACACCAATCCTAAAGGACACCAATAAAAACATCACTGACACCTCGAACTACAGGCCAGTAGCATCCATACCTTTAACAACCAAAATAATGGAAGGTATAGTGGGCAACTAACTAAAAGACTGAATTAACAAATTCTCCATATTACATGAATCCTAATCAGGATTCAGATCTAATCACAGCACTTAAACAGTGCTGATTACATTACTGGCTAACTTCAAAAAGGAAATCTCAAAAGGAAAGAACATTCTCCTATTGCAATTTGACATTTCAAGCACACTTGATATGTTCGACCATCAAATCCTCAAAAGAATACTCGATAAAATCAGCATTGGAGGGAAGGTGCTTGACTGGCTCCTAGGCTTCCTGACTGAAAAATTCTATTAAGTGAAGACAACTTCCTCCCTCTCTCCCCACTGGAAAGTGGGTTCCTCCAGGGCTCACCACCCTCACCATTGTTATTCAACTTGATGATGGCCCCCTTTGCCCACACACTATCCAATCAAGGCTTCAACCCCCTTATATATGCTGATGATGTGTCAATTTAAATCCCCTTCAAAAGAATCCGCTTGAAATTGCAACCAGGATCATAGATGGCGTAAACATAATGGAATCCTGGGCATCATTGTTCAAGCTCCAACTGAACAAGGAAAAAAACACACTGCCTGATACATCATTACACAACACCAAACGCTTCCGAAAAATCAGCACCATGGCCACAATCTTCCCAATATCTGACAACTTAAAAATCCTAGGAATCACCATTGACTGCTATCTACCCTTCGATAAACAAATCTGAAACACTAAGAAAAAAAATGTTCCAAACCATGTGCAAACTGAAATGCATAAAATATTTCTTCCCAAGAGACATATTCCACACATTAGTTTAATCCATGGTCGGTCCTCACCCATGCGGACTACCGCAACAGAACATGTGCTGGATGCAAGAAGCAACTACTAAAGAAACTGCAAATAGCACAAAATACAGCTGCTAGACTAATATTTGGAACAAATTGATTCAAAAGCACAAGACCACTGCTCCTAAAACTATACTGGCTACCCATTAAATTACGTATATCCTTCAAAATTTGCTCCTATAAAATAATTTTAGGCCTTGCACCAGAATACATGCCAAACCTAATTGAACTACTTATATGCAACACAATAGAAGGCACAAGAACGTACCTCACCCTATATTTTCCAGTATGTCAAGACCTAAAATACAAATCTTCATACTCAACCAACTTCACATACAGTACATCTGCCCCAAGATATGAAACACAATACCAAAAATCCTAAAATGCACGACTGACCACCTAACCTTCTGAAAACACCTGAAAGCCTGCTCTTCAAAAAACCTCTACTCGATGATCCTGCACAGCAAAACTGAACACCAATCAACACACCACGAAACTCAAATCACTAATAGTAATTGAACAGACCACATGTTGACTTCTACAACCCAGTACCCCCAAGTACCTCCTCAAAAAAAGCCCTGCTTACAGTTTACTTTAACTAATGTAAACTGTAAGCAGGGCTTTTTTTTGAGGAGGTACTTGGGGGTACTGGGTACTGGCACCTTTTCCATTGTCTGCCAAAATTGACCTATGGGCCCCAAGTTTTAATGAAAGAGCTCAGGCTCTGCACACCAATTCTGTCTTGTCATAAATTCTGTGACTGGTTGCAGGGGGCCTGGCTATTGTGTTGTGGGTTCCTTAGTGATCACCCCACCCCTGAAGGGTGGCCTAGCATTTGAGTACCGGCACCTTTTTTGTTATTAAAAAATACACTGACTGTAAGCCATATAGAACCATCAATTTGATTGGAAAATGTGGAGTACAAATGCAGTAAATAAATAAATAAAAAAAAAGACATTAAATACAGAAATATAAAGTAAAGGAAATACGGGCGTAAGACCAAAAACAAAAAAGGAGCATCTAGGAAGGAGAACGAATTGGGATATCTGGATTGGGGCATTCATTTTTTCCACAAGTAGTTTAGGCAAAGCTCTGCTAAACATGAATCTCCAGCAAATCCAGGCGGATTTGCTGGCACATCCAGCAGCCAGAGAAGGAGATCCGAGCCTCACGAGTATACAACAGCAAAAGAAAACAGTGAGGCAAAAGAAAACAAGGATACCAGTGGTATAGTGCAAAACCTTTTATTTTGTCATCAAATCCAGTTGCCTAATGTAGAATAGACTTGGCACGGCCGTGTTTCGGCATATGTGCCTGCATCAGGAATCATAAAACCTATTACATAAGGAGATTCAGATATGATCAATTTATATACAGGATTAGAAGTAAAACATCCAGCACTTGGAGATGTGTGCATAGAAAAACAAGCAGCGTCTCAAATGCGTCCAGGAGCAACAGTTATTTTAGAAAGAAATGCGTTGAAAAAAAGAGCAGTATCACGTAGGGCTTTACACATATAAGTGCCGGCAAAAATACACATGTATGTGCCGGTCTTGCAACATATGTGTGTAAGTGCTAGACTTCACTAAACTACAAAAGGAGCTACTTAGAGAGCCACATAAAATAACATTTGTTTTTTAAATCTGAAACACAATTGTCCCCTCAGTCACAGATGGAGACCCTGGACCCAAATATATATATATATATATATATATATATACAGTATATATATTTGGAGTACCCTAACCATACCCAAAAGATGCCCTTTTTAAATGTATATCTTATTGCTTCTGCAAGTGTAAATAGGGGCATTGCAAACTCGGTACTGTCACGTGTAGTACATTTACACATGTAAGCCTTCATTAATGACCTCATTATGCTGCTATTTGAAATGTCAGTATTTTCTTCTGTGCCTGAAAGTTGCCTTGAACCTACTTCTCAAAAAGCGTGAGCTAACAAAATTTAAAACAAAAAAATACATGGTCCCATAAACAAGTCCTTTCGTGTTACCTCTCTGTATCATTCTCATTGAGCTGTTCCTTTCCATTGTGTATCATTCTACTTACCATATGTTTCTACTGTGATTCTCTTCACAGATACGAGAGAAATTTACTCTTTGCCCAGCGCTGGGGGATCAGGAAAGGTATAATAATGGGAGTCTTCACTGGATATATGTGGATGATCATCTTCCTCTGTTATGCATTAGCTTTTTGGTATGGATCCAAACTAGTTCTTGACGAAGCAGAATATTCACCAGGGAATCTTTTGCAGGTACTATGACCCTTTTTTCTCTGATAGGAGAGACATTCTAACAGTCATCTTTTCTACAGAACTGGACTTACATCTGGTGTTAAGCTGTGACGCTCTTCCATTTCACTTCACTGCAAGTTCAGATGATTTACCCCACGCGGTGTTATGTATGGTAGAAGACATATAAAACAGATGTAAAATGAGAGCAAACCTTATTCAGTCATAACAGGCTACAAGACTTTGCTGCTGCTTCACTGTTAACTGGCTCTGAATCTATCTTCATGTTCCACTGGTTGTTAACCAAAAATGGAAGCTAAGTCCAGGAAAACAGGAAATATCAAGTTCTTAAAGACATTTTCTTGCTAGCCAGAGGTTGAGTCACAACCATTTAAATATTATGTATACTCACTACTGCTGATCTCCTCCTACCAATGGCAAAAATAAACTAAAATATGTTTCTACAGAAGCCTGAATACTTACTCAAATCATGTTAAAAGAGAACTTGAATAAATATAAGCCAATTATACGTATCTTGAGCACTAACTTTGGGTCATTCATTTAACTAACTTTAAGGCCAGGCAGTTCAGGGTAGCTGCTATGATTAGAAATGAATGACTCTTTTTCTGAAGCAGTGGTTTTACTGACCTTCAGATATCTATACTGCCAATGGAGTATTTGTGAAGGACAGCATGCTAAATCTGCAAGTCTTCAGAGATATTGTCAATGAGGCTCCATATTTACCAGCCAAATCGATTGTTGAGATCAGCAACTCAGAAATTGCCTGATATTCCATATCATGTCATGCAATCGGATGAGTACAGAAGTAAGATATTTTATGTTGCTGTTCCAGTTTACTGGAATGAGTTGTCTCTTTGAATCAGAAATATCACAGAGTTTAAAAGAGAGCTCAAGATACTGTTTTTTTTATGCAAGCCTACGTTTGGGGTAATGAATGATGATTTAGCAACTGCTTTGGGACTCTGTTTTTAACAGATATTTTATGATGCCATTTGGTAATGACTAGCTTTTTTTATATTATGTATGTAATTATGTAATCCACTGAGAACTATAGATCAAGCAGAATAAAAGTTTTTAACTAAGTAAGTAAATAAATAAATAAATAAAATAAGTAGGGAGAAATTCTATAAATGGCAATCAAAAATGACTGCAGAAATAATCAGTGCTAAGTGCTGTTCTATAAAGAGCATGCACCCTGGTAGCGCCAATTCCTGTGCTTAACTGTAGGTGCCAGACTTATGCTTGCTGAAACCTAGTGTAAATGCTGGGGAACAAGTTATGTACACTGAAGCAATATTCCATAACTATCACCCCTCCCCCATCACAAAATGCCTAGAGCCCACCTGGGGGGTTAGCCTTGCAGCAACCTAAAGGGTCTGTCCCAGAACTGTTCAGGTCCACTACCACCTGCGCACATGCTCTACACTGGCATACCCTTCCCCGTCCACCCACCTGCTAGGTCCCACTTGCTTCTGGGCAAGTCTCCCACCCGCAAGTTATTTCCCTGGTGGTTTCTAAGGACACTGAGGCCACAATCTCAGGGGTCCCACAGTTCCCAGAAAGCACCCACAAACCACTGCTTAGTCAGTCCAGGACAGCAGAGACAATAAACTAATAAGGTTTATTATGAGGAAATTGAGCAGTGAATGGTAAGAGGAATTAATGGTGAAAATATAGCAACAATAACAGGGAAATTGAACAGATATCAATATCAAAACTAACTAAATATTTGTTTACTACCTGGGGAGTTCAGGAAATATAACTGCTCACAGGTTATAAAATATAACTGCTCACAGGGCCTTAGTGAAGAGATCTTTCTCTCTCCTCTCCCTATCTGAGACTAAAGATTACCTCACAGCTTAAGCAGGAAACAATTGTCTCTTCTTTAACAGCTTACAAAAAAAAAAAAGACAGTCACCATCTGCTGGCCAAACAAGGGAAATGCACTAGGGAACGAATATGTCATACTTTTACATAAGAAGTTACAGACATAAATCCCATGTCACACGTCCTATTTACTAAGCCGCGCTAGCAGCTGCTGAGTGCTAATGCCGACACAGCCCATTCACTTTGAATGGGCTTTGTTGGCATTGCCGTGCAGCTTAGTAAATGGGGAGTATGTGTGCAACATTTTGGAATGCCCCAAACATACTCATGACCACACCTCTTTTGAATTACACACTAGGGGGTCCTTTTACTAAGCTGCAGTAAAAGGGGACCTATGCTAGTGCCAGTTGTGTTTTTGACACACATTAAGGCCCCCTTTTACCGCAGCAGGTAAAGGTCTGTCTCTTTTTTTAAAAAAAGAAATGGCCATGCAGTAAGTAAGCCACTTACCGCATGGCCATTTCAAGAGGGAGCACTTATCACCACCTACTGTTGGGTTGCTGCGGTAGCCCAGAGATAGTTCCTGTTTGACACATGGTAAGCCGCTTAGTAAAAGGGCCCCTTCTAGAGTTAGGCACCATGCCTTATATAATAGTGCACAGCTAGATGTGCGTGCAAATCCTAATTGATGCCAATTAGCATCAATAATTGATAGTTAGCGGCCAACTCATTATTCAATTAATTTGCATGCATTTCTTGTGTGCATGCCCAAATTTGGGTGCCATGTATATTTCAAACCTTGCTGTATTGCACTTCCCAACAGCCTTGGAGCTGTTTACAAAAAATTGTTTATGTTTATTTAAAACTTGCTATACCAGTTTGTAATAAAAGCAAAAGAAAAGAAACAGAATGCCATTAAAGCTAGGACAGTCACAAGCAAACAAGAAATACATTCAAACAAAATAAGCTCTCAGGTCCCTGGTTCATGAAGATACTCTCCAAGCCTAAGATTTGAATGCATGGTCTTCAGTAATATTGTAAACTTCTTTAGAGATAATTCCTTATGTAATGGAAGGGCGTTCCACAGTACAAGCACAACAAAAAAGAAAGCAGAGTGATCTGTAGGTTCCAGATGAGCTCCAGCAGTTGATGGGAGAATCAAGCCTAGTTCATGAGTTGACCAAAGTGAATGACCTGGGACATAGAAAGTGATCAATGCAAAAACTCTAGTTTCAATTAACCTGGAAGTGCACATGAGCAGGAAGAAAGTATTGGATCAAAAAAGCTGGATTTGGCTTGAGGAGATTCTTGGGCCTGGCCACACCACACGTCTACTCTAAAATATCCAATCTTTTGTCTGTTCACCTCTTTATACAGAGAGATTCATTGGCTGTGTTTTCCCTATCATATCCTTATGTGGCAGTAACCAAGGTGTAGGTATCAGTAGGAGCTTGGACACCACTTTCCCTACCTTAAGGCATGTTTTGTATGTAGGGAAGAGAAGCTTTAAGGCCTTACCTCTGGATTTCTCATGTCCCTCTTACATTCTCCACTATGTCACAAGCACAGCCACATCTCATAACCAGGTTTTGGCTGTACACACAAAAACAATTTATTGAAAAAAAAAGGATGCAAATTCCATCCATAAAATAAAGAGCAACAAGAAGATAGTAGCAGGTTACAGTTTACATCACGTTCAGACAGGATGCTTGGTGAAAGATCTTTCAGACCTTCTTTTCAGACTTTGTTTCTTTATGGAGGTCTTGTCTTCTAACACCAGGAGCAAGCAATTTTCTCTTTTCCTTAAGACTGGTTGCTGTTCTCCACGTTAGCAACCTAGCCTGTTTGCCTCACTCCTCTTTGCTTCTCTCGTGACTCACCAAGCCCTCCTCAGGAACCAGTGGGACAAAACCTCAAACTTCCTTCATAATGGATACATTCTCACATTGCCCCTGCCACCTACTCCCAAAACTGACACCACCTCCTTTTCAAGCCCCAGTCCCAACCCTCCCCAAAGAAAAAGCAGACAGAATGGACACTTGCCCCTGCTTAACTAGGGTTTCATATCCATAATTACATCATCATGACACCTCCAATATAATCCCTCCAGAGACTGCTGAACTTCTGAGCCCCACCTATAGTATATTATGAAAGGAGAATTTAATGAATGGACCACAAAATTAACCAGACAGTGAGATGCCTCTGTACTCATGAATACTTGGCTTAGATATTTCCTGTACCTAATTATCCAGGTTGAGGGCCTTTACAAGTCACTCTTACTCCACCAATACGAAAACAAAAATATCTCATATCGTGTTCAATTTTTCAAGCATATACAAGTACATAAGTACATAAGTACATAAGTAGTGCCATACTGGGAAAGACCAAAGGTCCATCTAGCCCAGCATCCTGTCACCGACAGTGGCCAATCCAGGTCAAGGGCACCTGGCACGCTCCCTAAACGTAAAAACATTCCAGACAAGTTATACCTAAAAATGCGGAATTTTTCCAAGTCCATTTAATAGCGGTCTATGGACTTGTCCTTTAGGAATCTATCTAACCCCTTTTAAACTCCGTCAAGCTAACCGCCCGTACCACGTTCTCCGGCAACGAATTCCAGAGTCTAATTACACGTTGGGTGAAGAAAAATTTTCTCCGATTCGTTTTAAATTTACCACACTGTAGCTTCAACTCATGCCCTCTAGTCCTAGTATTTTTGGATAGCGTGAACAGTCGCTTCACATCCACCCGATCCATTCCACTCATTATTTTATACACTTCTATCATATCTCCCCTCAGCCGTCTCTTCTCCAAGCTGAAAAGCCCTAGCCTTCTCAGCCTCTCTTCATAGGAAAGTCGTCCCATCCCCACTATCATTTTCGTCGCCCTTCGCTGTACCTTTTCCAATTCTACTATATCTTTTTTGAGATACGGAGACCAGTACTGAACACAATACTCCAGGTGCGGTCGCACCATGGAGCGATACAACGGCATTATAACATCCGCACACCTGGACTCCATACCCTTCCTAATAACACCCAACATTCTATTCGCTTTCCTAGCCGCAGCAGCACACTGAGCAGAAGGTTTCAGCGTATCATCGACGACGACACCCAGATCCCTTTCTTGATCCGTAACTCCTAACGTGGAACCTTGCAAGACGTAGCTATAATTTGGGTTCCTCTTACCCACATGCATCACTTTGCACTTGTCAACATTGAACTTCATCTGCCACTTGCACGCCCATTCTCCCAGTCTCGCAAGGTCCTCCTGTAATCGTTCACATTCCTCCTGCGACTTGACGACCCTGAATAATTTTGTGTCATCGGCGAATTTAATTACCTCACTAGTTATTCCCATCTCTAGGTCATTTATAAATACATTAAAAGCAACGGACCCAGCACAGACCCCTGCGGGACCCCACTAACTACCCTCCTCCACTGAGAATACTGGCCACGCAATCCTACTCTCTGCTTCCTATCTTTCAACCAGTTCTTAATCCATAATAGTACCCTACCTCCGATTCCATGACTCTGCAATTTCTTCAGGAGTCTTTCGTGCGGCACTTTGTCAAACGCCTTCTGAAAATCCAGATATACAATATCAACCGGCTCCCCATTGTCCACATGTTTGCTTACCCCCTCAAAAAAATGCATTAGATTGGTGAGGCAAGACTTCCCTTCACTAAATCCGTGCTGACTTTGTCTCATCAGTCCATGTTTTTGTATATGCTCTGCAATTTTATTCTTAATAATGTTTTGTATTATTAATTCTGCATATTTGATTTATAAAGTCATGCCAGAGGATTGCAGAGAGTGATATGTTTTCACTGTAACTAATGGGATAGACACCACAATAGTGCTTGTTCAACATCCAATAAATTAATATCGATCTATTCTTTTCACTTTTTTAGGTGTTCATGGGAGTATTAGTTGGTGCAATTAATCTTGGGCAAGCTTCTCCATGCCTGGAGGCTTTTGCTTCGGGTCGTGGGGCAGCAGCAAACATATTTGACACAATCGAAAAAGTAAGTACTAATAGAGTTTGGGTATATTTTCACTTAAAACTACCACCATTTGCTTTATAAGAAAATATATTAAAAAGTCTGTGTCATTGTAATCTTCTGGAATAGATTTAATCAGAAAGCATGGAGATGCTTTTATGACGGAAACAAAATATTATTTCAAAATATTCTTGAGATTGTTAAACCCTGTTGCCCTGATTCTTTAATGTGTAGTAACCCACATTATTAGCATGGGTTGATGTATGCAGGTGAGTGAATTGGATTCATTAAAAATAATGAATCAAGGTCCTTATCTAATGTTTGAGTTGTAATGGGTAAAGTAGTGGTTGCCATGTTAGTCCACTTTCAAGGTAACAAACAGAAATAAAACAAAAGATTGGAAAATAAGTTGATACCTTTTTTTTATTGGACTAACAATAAATTTTTTGATAAACTTTTGAAGATAGAATCTACTTCAGGTCAAGTATGAGGAAAGTATGACAATATCAAAATATATAGTGAAACATGAAAAGTATTCCAATGACAGTCTTTAGGGCAATAACTCCCACACCTGTCCTGGGGGAACCCCAGCCAGTCAGATTTTCAGGATATCCATAATGAATACTCAAGAGATCAATTTTGCATACACTGCCTCCCTGGTATACAAATCTATTTCTATCCTGAAAACTTAACTGGCTTGGATTCCCTAGGACATGTGTGAGAATCACTGCTCTAGGGAAAGGTAAGAGTGGGGGGGGGGTGGGGATGGGGATGGGGATGGGGATGGGGTAGGGGTAGGGGTAGGGGCAGGGGTAGGAGAAGAGAGTGATAGGGAGAAACAGAGGGAGGTGGACCAGAAGGTGACAAAGCAGTATAATTTTATGGCAAACTCTGCAGGACTTCAGGGAACCTGCCTGTCCCCAGAAACTGAAAACGCAGCATTGAAGTCCTCCCCCCGCACCAATGCATTTGGAGAAGTCCTGCTCTCAACTGAGAGGAATCATTGCCTCTAAGTTTATAAAATACCCCAGGTATCTGTTGAATGAGTACAGTTTGTTTAAATCTTGAGTTTGTGGTCTAGTCCTGGCCTCAGCCATTGTGAGTCCATATCACGAAAAAAGAAAAATAATGTGCCTCTCACAATTTGACCCAAATTGACTCCGTTTTTGGCAGCTTCAGTAGAAGGGTAAAAGATCGTACAGCTGTGAATATTAAAATAGTCTCTCACCACTGGACATGATCTGTGCAGATCAGCATTCACATATATTGTCCAGCAGAGCAAGGAAGCATGTACCTAATTTGTGAATAAACCATGTGCTGCAGTTTACAGTGTTGTTAATCCAGTACCTTTCATAGCAGTAAGCTAATCAGACAAAAATACATTACATTGCTTATAAAGAAACTGTAAATGCAGTGACTCTAGAAAAAAACATGTGCCCAATTTGGGGACTGGGCTCAGCTTGTTATAGTCTAAAAGCGGCAACTATATGGATCAATGCCATAAGTTTATTTTAATTACAACACATAAGAAAAATCAATAAAAATTTAAAGCTTATCATTATACCATATTAACCTCCAGACAGCAGTGCCCTCAAACCATGTTGGGTTCTGCATATGAGGGCTGCTCATTAGCCATTTTTTTATGATCTGACTGGGCTCCCTTCCAGGGACTAAATCAGTGTGTGTGGGGGGGGGGGGGGTTTCTGTAACCCTATGCATCAGCCAGCAGGCAGGCCTTTATCAGCTAAGCAGTGTGAGCTTCATTTTATGGATTCAGGTTTATCTTTTACATTTGGAAGGAGCTCAAACATGAAAGAAGCCTTTAAAAAGCTTGAGGTCCTTTTCTAGTTGTTTCTTGCTGGGTGAGGCTCCTATAGTGTGTGTTCCAAAATAAAGGGAGTAATTTCATAAAAAGGCACACATCCAGAAAAGCAGCTATTTTATAAGGGACCCTTTTGCTAAAGTTCACTAAATCTGGGCTTAGCGTGCTGTAAACTGCAATTTCTTACCTTCCTTTGCTATTAACCTGACATTTTGGGGCTCTTTACCAGATAGACCATACTGCCTGACACTGCAGGAAATGTGTTGTGGGCCCACTCACCAAGAAATTTTTAAAAATTCACACTTCTACCATGGTGGCATATCCCCTACTCAGTCATCCCTCACACATCTGATCCCCCTGATAGTGACCACCCTCCAGTCCAATCGCCTCCATCCAACTGAGAACCCGCCAAAGTTCCTCTCTCCCATCTTGACCCCTCCCCCCTAGAACCCTGGGGCTTACCTGGAGGCCATCCCTGGTGATGTAGTCCTTAAATGGTAGACTGACCCCTAGTGGTAGTATCAGGCGTGAGCAGGCACCATTTTGCACCTGGAGCCAGATGGGGCAGAAGTGGAGGAGGACCACTCCTGCCCTGTCCCGTTAGACCATCGATGATGGCCCACATCGTGCAAGTCCAAGGGGATATTAAGGTTTGAAGTGGGTGGGACAAGTCTCAGAAGGGTTCTCAGTTGGGTGGGGGGATCGAATGGGGGAGTTGGATGGGGGGATTGGGAGGATTTCATCAGGACATTGCTGGGAGGATTCAGATCAGGGGGAGTGGAGGAGTGGAGGATTGGCCACCGCAGCTGCTTCACAGAGGCAGCCACACTATCGGACTGCTGATAATGAGGCAGCGCCTACCACCTCCTCCTCTTGAGGTGGAAGTAAATGTAGCCATACTATGTGCAACTGTGACATCTAGCATGTAGTACTGCTCCATGCACTAGCTGTCACAGCAGGACTCCTCTCCAATTTGTCCCTGTCATGCTCATTCACCACGGCTGACCACATTAAGCAGCCAGTGAGGGATTTTTGCCACACTGGCTGGTTTTAACATTCGGCAAGCATTGTTGCAGGTCCGTGTTCATGTCTACAGCACAATAAAAGCCACCATAACTGCTTAACACAGTTTAGCAATAGGGCACCCTGCTCTTTTATACCACCTGAATGAAAAAATAGATTTTTGTAAAGGGGCACATATATATCATGCATTTAATAAATACTGCAATCTATGCTGCAGGAACCAATAATTGACTGCATGTCAGAGGACGGTTATAAGTTGGATAAAGTGAAAGGTGAAATAGAATTTCATAATGTGACCTTCCATTACCCATCCAGGCCAGAAGTAAAGGTGAGCAGCAAATGAACCACCCACAATTCTTAAAACACCCCACCCAGCCAGCCACTTTTAGTTGTTGGAATAGGTTGTTTTGTTTTGCAAGTCATTTTAATCTATTATGCATTACAGTCAAGAAACAGAATTTAAGAACTCCATGAGCCTTGGTAAGGAGGATTTAAGCCTCAGCAGGTCTGAAACAGTAGATGTTCACACAAACAGAGGACAGGGAGAATTCATATCCAACACAAACTGCTAGCCCTTTTCGACTACCAACAGATGAACTTTTAAAACTATTTTATAGAATTGAAACCCCATTTTGAGGTAGGAATTGGGAGATCCAGAATTTTACAAAAGGCTCTGCTGGTCATGTGAAATATGTATATGGATGTCACCAATACACGTTTGCCAGCACATACAGTAGGAGCAGGGATTTCAAAAAACCTACAGCTATAGAAAAAGGAAAAAACAGCATCACTCATCAGCTTCCATCTATATATACCAGAGATTATATAGAGGTGTGCTGATTTTTACTACTTGTATGCATAAGTGCCAGCAATTATATTTATAACGGCCATATTCCAGACAATTTATATGTATAATTGCAGCCAAAGCCCCCCAATGTACATTTTTACATTTAAAGCTTTTACAAAGTACCAGGGAACCATGCACAATTTCCCCTTCAACAATCCTTTCATACACTGGCTGAAACATTCAATGTCCAGAATCTTATATGTACCTCAAAGGAGATACAAAAGCATATACATTGTAACATGGAAATACACATGGGGGGGGGGGGGGGGGGGATTCTATATATGGTGCCTAAGATATCTGCACGGAAAACAATTCTGCCTAAGTGTATTCTATAAGCAGTGCCTAGATCTAGGTGCAGTATATAGAATACGCATACTTGATATTCCAGCTCCTAAAACTATGTGTGTTCATTTACGCCAATGAAAGCATGGCGTAAATCCCAGCGCATAGTTTTAGGTGCACTGGGCCACATTCTATGACTATAAGTGTAAATTTTGGAATGCCCATGAAATGCCCATTTCCCTGCCCATAACCATGCCCCTTTTTGCCTTTGAATATTAGACGTTAGGTGCAATGCGTTACAGAATACGCTTAGCGAGTTGTGCACGCAAATTCTAATTATTGCCCATTAGTGCTCATTATTGCTTGTTAAGTGCTGTTATCAACGCTGATTGGCTTGTTAAGTCAATTAAGTTACACGCGTTGATACAGAATATGCTTGGATTTCGGCACAGATCTCTAGGCACACTATATAGAATTTGAGGGATAGTGGGGGCGATATCCAAGAGAAGCTCTTGGCTGCTTAAATTATCTGTCCAGACCTAACTGGGGATATTCAGTGGCATTTAACCTGACAGTGCCACTGAATATCTCCTCTGACTGACCATGCCAAAACTGGCTACTTTATGGGCAGTGCAGTTTATGGGCAGTGCAGAGGTTGAATTAGGGCAGAGACGGGAGGGTACAGAAAGCTAGCCAGTTAGCAGAGATTTTCAATCTGCCTGGAGGGACCTACTGAGATGGAGAGGGTCATTGCAGGGGTGGGAGGGGGTTTCTGAAGGTCTTAGGCCAGAGGGGAAGGGGAAAGAAGGAGGAGGCTATTTCAGGGAGCCCAAGGGGATAAGAGGGTTGTTAGTGACCCTCCAAAGTTATGCAAGTCCCAGCCGATATTCAGCACCATTTAGCCCTGGATATTTAGTGCCGCACGTGGCCTGGCACTGAGTATTGGGGGCTAATCTAGCCAGCAACGGGCAGCATTTACAAAAATGCTTACTGCCACCAGCTAAAAATTGACTGGTTAATTTGTTGGTCTGCCCCAAACTGCATGTAAAACACACCCCTTTGACCCTGGACATTACAAGCATTCTACATATGTAAGTAGCAGCACTCTATGATTGCCGTTTGCACATGTATGCAATCTGTACATGTAAATGCAGCTATTTACATGTGTAGATCACAGCCAATGCTTCTAATATGACCTCACTGGCCATTTATGACTTCAGATGCATGGAGATTTGCATTCTGAAAGTGTAACATTCATGCTTGTTTCCTTGCTGTGGGATTTCATGTAATCAATGTTACATCTCTCCTTTTTCAGATTTTAGATAAGCTTAGCATGGTTATCAAATCAGGGGAGACAACTGCAATTGTTGGACCCAGTGGTGCTGGGAAAAGCAGCGCCGTGCAACTTATTCAGAGGTTCTATGACCCAGATGAAGGCATGGTGAGTGGAGTGTCCTACCACCCTGAACATCATCTTTACCCAGAACCATTGCACTCTCTCATCAGTAGAGAAAACTTCTCTTTGAATGTTTCTGAATAGATCATCTTAATTTATAATGATTGCTATTATTACCATTACTGTTATTTTAATATCTCTTGTTGCTACTGATCCACAGGATAGAGAGAAGGAGAGTGAAGGAGAAAACCTGGCAGCTGGAGCATAACCACAGAGAAGAGGGGAGAGAGGGGGGGAGAGGGAGGCAATAAACTAACTGCAAAGCGAATGCAGAGAACAAAAAGAGCAGTAGGGTAGTTCAATAGGCTCAAAGAATTCAATTTGGCGTGTTACTATACACTGGGAAAGCTGCTTCTCAGTACCATTAAAGGCTCTTCTTAGTTCTATATGAAGTGCTAAATTCTGAAAGCTGGATATATATGATTATCCAACTCATAATAAAATTTGACATCTGCTGCTGATGCAGGCACTGTGATGCCAGAAGCATGTTGGGCTGTATTTATAATTGTTTTTTAAGTCTGGGTATATGCATCTGGAACCACCTTTTATCTTGATTGACTTTTAATAAAATCTACATATCGTACAGTAGTGGTGTGGAAAGGCAAATTAAAGCAAAATTTTTTTAAAAATCCCTCAATATCAGTCAATAAATCCACCCCTTCAAGGGTCATTCTTTTTTTAAAAAAATTGCTTGTGCTTTGAGGTTACCAAGTCAACAGCATTTTGTTTCATCATAGGGTATTAAAAACAATTCTGTAATGCGCTTAAAGGTTATACTGTAACGGGGCACCAACATTCATGTATCCCTATGAGGAAAGGCTAAAGTGGCTAGGGCTGTTCAGCTTGGAGAAGAGATGACTGAGGGGAGATATGATAGTGGTCTATAAAATATTGAGTGCAGTGGAATGGGTAGACGTCAATCACTTGTTTACTCTTTCCAAAAATAGGTCTAGGGAGCAAACAATGAAGCTACTAAATAGTAAACCTAAAACAAATCAGAAAAAATATTTCTTCTTTCAATATGTAATTAAACTCTGGAAGTTGTTGCCAGAAAATGTGGCAAAAGCAGTTAGCTTAGCAGGGTTTATAAAAAGTTTGGATAATTTTCTAAAAGAAAAGTCCATAAGCCATTATTAAGATGGACTTGGGAAAATCCACTGCTTATTTTTAGGATAAGCAGTATAAAATCCGTTTTACTGTTTTGGGATCTTGCCAGGTACTTGTGACCTAGATTGACCACTGTTGGAAACAGGATACCGGGCTTGATAGACCTTTGGTCTGTCCCAGTATGGCAAAGCTTATGTTCTTATGTTCTTGTGCAAGTAAATGGATAGGATACTAACACTTATACATGTAAGTGTACATTTACTTAGGAAAGTGCCAGAAGGGTGCCTAAGTGGTATTCTGTAACAATGCATATAAATGACATACCCCCAAGTTCTATAAACTTGCACACTCAACTTAATGCTTAGTGCACAAAGTTGTTCATATAAGTTACAGAATAGAGTCAGTTGCACATGTAACTTAACACAATAAAGAGCTGATAAATAATAATAAGTTGCAATAATTGGCACTAAATAATGTTAATTGGCACTAATTACACCAGTTAGCAGTTGTGCGAGCAAAAGACCTTAGTCTATATTCTATAATATGTGCATGCAAAATCCATAGTGACAACTGCCCAGAGGGACATGGACTGGGAAGGGACATGGGCAGGTCAGGGATGTGCCCAGGACTCGCACACATGTTACAGAATACTGCCTAGTTAGGTGCAAGCACTTATACCAGCCTTTGAAGCTCAAGTTAGGTGTTTAAATGCAGCCTCACACCAGTATTCTGTTTAGCATCCAAATGTTTTGTGCCTACCTTTATGTGACCTCTCTACAATTTACACCATAGGGACTTATTCTATGAATGCTATGCTCTTAAATTTACACTCCTAAAATTTATGAGCATAATTTACACTCCCAAATTTATGCTCTTAAATTACGAGCATAATCTATGCTTGTAATTTAGGAGCATACATCTAGGAGCCTAACCTTTATAGCATAAGGCCCTTAGTGTGTAAATGCAAGGGTGAATACATAAATGCACATGTGAAGTATGAGCGGGACATGGACTTGGCTCCTACTTGTGCACATAATTTACAGAATACTGTCAGTTATGCACATCCCTGCTGCATTTACCAGTTCTATGGCTGAACTGTGGGTGTGTAAATGTGAGGTGTGTCCATATCACATTACAGTAATATTCTAGAATAGAATCTGGCCGTTATGGAATAGGCTTTCATCGTATGGTATCAGGTCCCTTTGAAGGGCTTCTTTGTGATTTGGAAATATTTGACTTTCTGCATTTGCATACAGATAGACAAGTATTATTGCTTCCATGACTTCAGATATAAATGGTATCATGGTACTGTTTAGGTTACTCTGGATGGCCATGACATTCGTTCCTTTAACATTCAGTGGTTGCGTTCATTGATTGGCATTGTTGAACAGGAGCCAGTCTTATTTGCCACCACAATTGCAGAGAATATTCGTTATGGTCGAGAGAATGTGTCCATGGAAGACATTGTCAAAGCAGCAAAAGAAGCCAATGCCTACAACTTTATCATGGACCTTCCACAGGTACAAAATATCTGCACCAATGGGAAGACAGTATGTAAGCTATAGAATGGGTAGTAGTATACAAGGCAGTGGGAACAAAGGAAGGCTAGACAACACTCAGGAACAATACAGTTAAAATTAAAATTTAATTGCTTAAAATTTAAGCAAAAGTAACATAAAATAATTGTTCAAAATACAATAAAAGTACAGTGATGTACACTAAAAGTAATGTCAGTATTCAAAACTCAATAAAAATTCAGTAATGTACACAAACTAATATCAGTGCTCAAGACTCGACACTACACTGTGTTTCGGCATGTAACATATCTGCCTCAGGAGTCTGACAATGGATGTGTCAAAAAATGTATTTTCAGAGCATTTTTTTGTTCTTTTGAGCACACACATGAATGGTCTTTTTAAAGACCCCCTTCATTATTTTTTATAAGCAGTACAATTTTTTGACATAGTAGCTGGGTTACTGCTGTGAAATGAGTCGTGTTTCATTTCTGTTCAAGGAAGGAGAATGCCGCGGAAGTAATCTTTCACATGTGTAAGTCCACGAAGAACATGCATTACTAGGTGGAGCCATTTTGTGAACATAAATTGTTCCTCTGTTTTATTCTTCCAGAAATTTGAAACACTTGTTGGAGAAGGGGGAGGTCAGATGAGTGGAGGCCAGAAACAAAGAATAGCTATTGCCCGAGCACTTATCAGACAGCCCAAAATCCTGCTCTTGGATATGGCCACTTCAGCACTAGACAATGAGAGTGAAGCTATAGTGCAAGAAGCACTTGATAAGGTTGGATAAAGCTCTTTTTTCCCCCAATTCTAAGTAGGAAATGGCAAGTTTTTAAACAAATTCACTCACAAATGTTGTTTAGCCATATTATATAAATATTGCAAATTTCTCTTGTTCTACCATATGAGGATAAATGTGCATTCATTTGAAACGACATGGGAAATGTCACGAAAAAAAACCTGATTTTTTTTTTTTTTTTGGGGGGGGGGGGGGTTCATATGTTGTTAATAGTGTGCACTATTTGCAAAGAGAGGGCATTATTTGTAAAGAGGGTACATTCTTTTGGAAAGAGTGCACACTCTTCCCTGATTGTGCATACATGCACAAACCAATGAACATATGTGAATAGTGTGCGTGCATTCACTATCGGGAAAGAGCACACACTCTGACAGAGTTCTCTCTCTTTGCAAACAGTGCACACACTTTGCAACTAGTATGCACTCTTGAAAAGTGTGCACTCTGCAAAATGTGTACACTCTTCCCAAAAAAGTGTATGCTTATTCTGAAAGAGTTCATGCTCTTAATGATATTGCACCCGTTATGAAAAAATAGTGGGAAAAAAATGAACAAAAATTCCTAGAAATGACATGATGTGAAAATTTGTAGACTGCAAACCCCTAAAATTTTATAAAGATTTTTTTTATTGTAAACCCTGTTTTTAGGCATGTAATAGGCCTATTATAAAATTACCCCCTGTGTTGTTTCATAAGTGTGTGCAGGGAGAATAAGGCCACTTTTATGTGACCTGTGTGTTCAGGTGCATACTTTGGCTGGAGTCATTGAGAACATGCATAGGTTACAAACTACACACATACATGTATACTTCAGCATCATACATTTACAAGTGCTCCAGAGCAGGTATAAATCATGCATAGCTTCTAAAATACACACCTACATGTACACTTCTGCTTCATATATTTGCATGTGCTCCAGAGCAGGTATAAATCATGCAAAAGTTCTAAAATATAAACTTACATAATCAACTGGAAGTTGCTGGACTGGGAGGGCTAGGGCTGAGTGGGAGCAAACTGACAATATTCAACAGTCAGAACCTTTTTAAATGCTAGCACATTATCCTGCTTATAATCGAACGAGAAAAACGCCCAAGTTCCGACCTAAATCGGGAGATGGACGTTTATCTCACAAAAACGAATAACACGGTATAATCGAAAGCCGAACTTGGACGTTTTCAACTGCACTCCATCGCGGAAGCGTACAAAGTTGACGGGGGCGTGTCGGAGGCGTGGTGAAGGCGGGAATGGGGCATGGTTATCATCCGAACAGAGATGGGCGCCTTTCGCCGATAATGGAAAAAAAGTATGCGTTTGTAGCTAGAATTTAGGGCACTTTTCCTGGACCCTGTTTTTTCATGAATAAGGCCCCAAAAAGTGCCCTAAATGACCAGATTACCCCCAGAGGGAATCGGGGATGACCTCCCCTGACTCCCCCAGTGGTCACTAACCCCCTCCCACCACAAAAAATGATGTTTGACAACTTTTTATTTTCACTCTCAAATGTCATACCCACCTCCCTGGCAGCAGTATGCAGGTCCCTGGAGCAGTTGTTAGGGGGTGCAGTGGACTTCAGGCAGGTGGACCCAGGCCCATCCCCCCCTACCTGTTACAATTGTGCTGCTTAATGCTTAGTCGTCCAAGCCCCCAAACCCACTGTACCCACATGTAGGTGCCCCCCTTCACCCCACAGGGCTATAGTAATGGTGTAGACTTGTGGGCAGTGGGTTGTGAGGGGGATTTGGGGGGCTCAACACACAAGGGAAGGGTGCTATGCACCTGGGAGCTCTTTTACCTTTTTTTTGGTTTTGTAAAAGTGCCCCCTAGGGTGCCCGGTTGGTGTCCTGGCATGTGAGGGGGACCAGTGCACTACGAATCCTGGCCCCTCCCACGAACAAATGCCTTGGATGTATTCGTTTTTGAGCCGGGCGCTTTCATTTTCCATTATCGACTAAAACATGGACGTCTATTTTTTTCGAAAATACGGTTCGGTCCGCCCCTTCACGGACCCGTTCTCGGAGATAAACGCCCATGGAGATAGACGTTTTCGTTCGATTATGCCCCTCCACGTGCTCCAGAACACATGTAGATCATGCATAGCTTCTAAAGTACACACTACATATATACTTCAGCCTCATATATTTACATGTGCTTCAGAGCAGATATAAATGATGCAAAGGTTCTAAAACACACACTTTCATGTATACTTCAGCTCCAGATATTTACATGTTCTCCAAAACAAGTATAAATCACACATTAGCTTCTAAAATACACACCTACATGTATACATCCGCTCCGGACATTTACATGTGCTCCAGTGTATATATAAATCATGCAAAGTTTCTAAAACACACACTTTCATGTATTCTTCAGCTTCAGATATTTACATGTTCTCCAGAGCAGGTATAAATCACACATTAGCTTCTAAAATACACACCTACATGTATACTTCAGCCTCATACATTTGCAAGTGCTCCAGAACAGGTGTAAATCACAAATATGTTCTAAAATACATTCCTTCATTTATAGTTCAGCCTCATACATTTACATGTGCACCAGAGCAGATATAAATCATGTAAACATTCTAAAACACACACTTACATGTATACTTCAGCTCCAGACATTTACATATCATATAGAGTATGAAAGAGACTGTTCAAATTCCAAATTATAATTCTTTTCAATTACTCATAGTGTCCAGCTTATCTACTTTAAATAACAACATTCCACAATAGAATATGACCTATTTGGGAAGGAAAAAGCCTCAGAACCCTCCCTCCACCTCTGCTTAGTTTATAGGTGGCAGAACTTATCAGGGTAGTTTACATCACAGTCATTAAAAAACCTCCCCAATTTAATCATTAAAATGCCGTGTGTTCTCAATCCTTATGGTTTCCATTATAAATTGTGACTGTGATTCAAAAGAAAAACAAAACTTAGCTTTCATTCATAAATGGTGTTAGTGCTCAGCTACTGACCCCACCAACTGTGGCCAGAGTTTTGCCTGTGGCTATCTCAAGGCGTATCAGATCATTCAGCATTTCCTACACTCATTTCTTCTTAGCATCAGTGGGTTCCCTTGCTAAGAAGCCCGTGGCGTAAACTACCCTTATAAGTTCTGCAACCTATAAAATAAGCAGAAGTGGAGGGAGGGTTTTGAGGCTTCCCCCCCCCCCCCCCCCCCCCCCCCACACACACACAAATAGATCATACTCTACTGTGGAATGTTGTTATTTAAAGTACAGAAGCTGGACATTATGAGTATTTGAAAAGAGTTATAATTTGAATCTAGAATAAACACCTGCATGCATCTTAGCCGTATGTGTTAATATTTGCTGCAGAGCAGGTGCGGATCACTCACAGGTTCTAGAATACACGACATGCGCAACTCAGTCGCAAGTGTTCACATGTGCTCCACAGCAGGTGCAGATCACTCACAGGTTCTAGAATACACACTGACACATGCACCTCAGTCACATGCATTCACCAGGGCTGCCAAGAGACATAGCCGGGCCTGGGGCAGAAATGGACCAAAGCAACCACCCCCCCCCCCCCCCACACACACACACTTGTGCCATCCCCTACTCACACTGCTGCTCCCCACTTGCACCGCCCACTCGCCCCCTTACCTTTCTGTCTTTGCCTCCAAAGGGGGGCCAGGGCCCAGTGCCAGCAAACTGCTTCCTGCTTGCCTGCTCCCACAGTCTATCCTGTCCTGCTAATGTCAGTGCCAGGAGTCAGGACCCAGATGATTGCATTAATGCTATATCATGCTAATGCAATCATCTGGGTTCTGGGCAGCACGTAGGAGTAGGGGAGGACAGGCCCAGAAGCAGGTAGCAAGAAGAAGCCGGGTCTGGGGAATTTTGCCCCCCCCGTTCCTCCATCTCAGCAGCCTTGGCGTTCACATGTGCTCCAGAGCAGGTGAGGATCACTCAAGTTCTAGAATACACACCGACATGCGCACCTCAAAGCATTTGCAAATCTCTCAAAGGTTGTAGAATGCACACATATATTTACTGTAAATGTGTTCAAGAGTAGGTGCAAATCACTCACAGATTCTACATGCACAACTCATCCGCATACATTTACTGTAAATGTGTTTGACAGCATGTGGAATTCACTCACAGATTCTACATGCACAACTCATTCGCAGACTTTTTCTGTAAATGTGTTCTATAGCAGGTTGAAATCACTTACAGGTTCTAGAATACACACTTACATACGCATCTCAGCCACATACATTTACATATTCTCCAGTGCTGGTGCAAATCACTCACTGTTCTAGAATACACACCGACATGCACACCAGCAAGTGCAGCGTGACCACAAAAAATTATTTGTTGGTATCTTATGCTAAAACTTTAAGATATAATCTTGACGTTTGTGTAACATACAGTGGTCTGTTTTACTAAACTTCACATTCAGCATTGTTACATGATTTGCATGCTGGCTTTTTAGACCCCTGATGATGGCCTGGGTGTCAAAAGCACGGCCTGTGTTGGGTTTCCATTGTTAGCTATCTGTGTGTCAAATTCTGAATAACTTCCATTGTCAGCTATCTACATGTTGAATTCTAAAGAATAAGCTTTTTAAACTGGTCATCTTATTGCTTGTGGTTGGCATTTTCCACTTTTCTGATGTTTTCTGTATTTTTCTGTGGAAGTTTCTGGTTTCCTGTTTTGGATTGTTGCTATTTGGTACTGCCACTGAACATTGCTGCCTGGATAGCTCTCAGCTCTGCCCCTGACCATATCTGGGAAAGTGTTGCTGAAAATCCTGATTGGCTCTAGTGATTGGGAGTTATCTAGGCTGTAGCTGCGCCTAACCGGGTAATTCCATTTAAAAATTGACCACAATGCTTTTTTAGTATCTTCCTGTTAATCTTGGTAGAAGTAAGGCAGAGATCCATTAAGTTAGGGATCCTGTTATTAAGCTTTGGTAAAAATTGGTTTTAGTGTGCCCTTACCTGGATCTTTTCCTGCATGCTGAGGCAATTTTAACCACAACCATTAAAATACCTTTTCCATTTTTTAAAATTAATAACCATGTGATAATGTTGCTATAAGCATAGTCATTTTCAAAAATTACTACGTAATCACTTACCGCCACCTATTTTGTATTGGTAAGGGCTCCCACATTATCTATGCACTAATCAGTTAGCATGCTGTAATCAAGATACAGTAACTAGTTAGCCCACTCTTCACCCATGCAAATTTATGATGTTTTGGAGACGTTTTTCTCTTTTGAAAATTAGCCTCTTAACATTCTATTTCTCCTCTTTCCGAAAGCTAATCTCTTTGCAGAGCTATCTTTCTGGGAGCTGGAACTTTGAAACTCAATGCTACTGATCCAGCATGTCAAAACTCAAATTAGACAATTTTCCACATCCATTTTTTCACAGAGGAACTCCCATTAGAGAACTAGCACAGTTCATTTCCTTCAAATGCAATCACTTTGCTGTCAGAAAAACATTTTGTCTCTATTTTTCTCAGGTACGGCATGGGCGTACATCAATCTCGATAGCTCATCGTCTCTCCACGATCAAAAATACAGATGTCATCATTGGATTTGAGCATGGAAGGGCCGTAGAGAGAGGAAATCATAATGAACTCATGGAAAGAAAAGGCGTTTATTTCACACTAGTGACCTTGCAAAGTCAAGGGGATAAGGCACTCCATGAAACTGCAAAGCAAAGCAAGTGCTTTTTTGATACTTTCTGAAATAAAATGAAATGTTACTAATCACCAAACTGATTTAGATACAAAAAGAAAATTGTGTTATCTTTATATGCCTTTATATTTAGGATATCTTTTTTTCCTTTGGTGAAGAACAAAGCTGTATGCTGGAAGGAGCCTATTTACGAGATTGATAGTTGATAGAGTTAAACTAAAGGGCCCTTTTACAAAGCTGCAGTAAGTACTAATGCATGCTTACTGCAGCTTCAAATGGCATACCACTGGCCACAATGAGACATCCTGCGGTAATTTTTGCATGTGTGCACAGAAGCCACATGCTATCTGGTTGTGTCTAGTGGTGGAGAGTGGGCATGTCTATGCAGATTGGTTAGTATGTCGGCATTGCTGCATGCTAACCAATTAGCCCAGATTTAGCACGTGGGACCCTACCACCTACAAAATAGGTGGCGGTAGATACTCACAGACTAACAGTCTCGCACTGTCAACATTAGCACATGGCCACTAATAGAAAAATTGGAAATTTTGGCCATTTTCCTGCTGTGGCAAAAAGTGGCCTTAGCCCATAGAAATGATCCACGTAAGGGAGATGTGGTTATAGCGGTTACCATATCAGGGTTTAAAAAGGTTTTGGACAAGTTCCTGGAGGAAAGGTCCATAGTCTGTTATAGAGATGGACATGGGGGGAAGCCACTGCTTGCCCCAGGATTCGTAGCATGGAATGTTGCTACTAATAAGGTTTCTGCCAGGTACTTGTGACCTGGATTGGCCACTGCTGGAAGCAGGATACTGGGCTAGATGGACCATTGGTCTGACCCAGTATGACTGTTCTTATGTTCTTATGCTGCAGCTTATTAAAAGGACCTTTAAGGGAGCTTTATACTAAAGTGAATTAAGTAGTTAGTATGCAAAGTGGTGTGCATAGTTAACACATTGGAGGATACAACATCCACTAGTTCACGCAATATGGGGTAAATTCTGTATAGGTCACTAAAAGGCACCAAAAAGTTATGAGTCAAACTTTAAACCCAACCACTTATGCTGGGTCTATGTTCGGTATAAATAGTGGCACCTAAATGCGGCAGTTGGGCACATGAATGCAGCTCTTCTATGATGTGCGCAAGAATAGTTGGAATGCTCCTGACACGCCCATTTGCCTCCCACAATAACATCCCCTTTGCAGATACACACGAGAGAAGTTAGATGCGCTGTTTATAGAATAAGGGCATTATCCCCCGGATTCTACATAGCGTGCCTGGCGTTCCGTGCTGAACAATCAGCATTGTTAACAGCACTTAACAAGCAATAATGAGCACTAATTGGCAATAATTGGAATTTACACACACAGCTCCCTAAGCGTATTCTGTAATGCACTGTGCCTAAATTTTAATGCGTGCAGGCAAAAAGGGGCAGGGAAATGGGCATTTCGTGGGCATTCTAAGATTTACACGCTTTGTTATAGAATATGGCCCTCTGTGTCTAAATCTACGTGCCAGGATTTACACTACATTTTTGTTGGTGTAAATGGATATATGTAGTTTTGGGCGCTAGGATAGCAACAAGGCATGTACAGTGCTGCGTACGTCTAGTAGCACTATAGAAATGATAAGTAGTAGCAGTAATATTCTATATACCGTGCCTAAATGTAGGCGCCGTTTATAGAATACCCTTAAGTGGAAATGTTTTCCATGTGGATTTTTTTAAGCATCATATACAGAATCTGGTCCTATATGTCTGTTACCCATGCAACTGCAAATTAGTATCAATTAATGCAGTTGATTTATTGTCCTGGATGATGGAACTGCTATTAGGCCTGTTATAGCTATCAGAACCAAAGCATATAGTCACTTTATATGTTATCATACTGTGATAGTTACAGGCTGTATGGTACAATGACTTGTTATCCAATAAAAAATATTTAAATATAAATGCCAATTATTGGTGTTTATCACCAAATATTTGCCAGTTTAGTGCCAATTAGTTAATTATGTTATGTGCATAACTGGCCCTATTCTATAACTGTGCCCCATTTTTAGAATTTGGGGGTAACTGTTTCATCTCTTATATGAAATGGAGTGGAAAATGGGTGAGAAATGGGTATGGAATAGGACCATGCCTTGCAATGAGCATGTGGTAACTTACCATGCTTGAATTATTACTGTGGCAGATAGCACAGATTTAAAAGGTAGTGTTAAGTACATCGTGTTAATGTTAATGCAGAGAGGGGCCCTTTTACTGTAGGGCTAGTTGCCGCACGCCAATCCGGAACTACCACTGGGCTACCACAGGAGCCCGGTGAAAGTTCCCATCCCCATCCCCACCACGTGCTATATCCAATGCCATAAAATATTCTCTATATTTGTAGCGCCGGTGCTTACCTGGCGGTAACTGGGCAGTGCCCGGTTACTGCTGGATTAGTGCGGAAGCACTTACCGTCACCTCAATGAGTGATGGTAAGTGCTCCCATGAATTGGTCAGGCGGCAAGTGGTTCGCTTACTGCACTGCCATTTCTTTTCCACCCAAATGACCAGCCTTTTACTTACTGTGGTAAAAGGAAGCCTCAGAGTGCGTCAAAAACATAGGCTGAAGCTAGCGCAAGCCTCCTTTTACCACAACTTAGTAAAAGGGCCTCCTTAATGCATGGTAATATTTTTCACTGTGGTAACTGTCTGGGAAGATGTGCTTCAAAGGAGGTATAAATCAAGTATAGTTTCTAAAACACACACCTACACATGTGCCTCCAACAGTTACTGCAGAGGCTTTGCATTTACCTCATTTAAGTTTGCAACTAATGTGCAGTGATTGTACATTTTTACCACACTTTAACAAAAGGGCTTCTGAGAGGCAGTTACTGCTAACAGGATCTTATCATTCCTCTCTCTTTCATGCCAAAAAATAAGCTGTCAAGATAGTATTTCTAAACAGTGTTATCTTGGTTAGTTTTAGGGATGCATATGTCTACTAGGAACAGGGCTAGAGCAAACTTATTCAGTGTAGTACTGATATAAGTAGGTTTTAATTCAGTGAACCAAAGGTAAAGGTTTGTTTTGCAAATTTATAAAAAATATGAACTGAAGTATCATGGTTTATTTTTAAAGAATTTTTCCAATGAAAATACCACGGCATGGAATTCTTAAAACACATATTTTAAAAGGCTAACTGTAGTTTAAAAGTACAGACTGATTTCGTTTTATCCTTGACTTCCTTAGCTTGCAGTGCCCTAAACATAAATTAACATAAGCATTACATTTTCCAATGAAAAGCAGCACTGACTTTAATCATTGTTTTCTTCTACTTTACAGTGACAGAAGATAAAGCAATGGAAGAACCTAGCCTTGAGAAAGTCCAGTCATTCCGCAGAGGCAGTTACCGTGAAAGTTTACGGTAAATTTTATAAGAGATGAAACTATTTCAGTTGATTTATGTTCCATGTTGATTTCATATTTATGCTAGAAAATGCATAGCATATTTTATTACTTGTCTGAAGGCAGCTTGTTCTGAAAGACTTCCTGTGAGATATTATCTTTATCGTGACTTCACAGAGCCTCTCTCCGTCAACGTTCAAGGTCTCAGCTCGCTAATGTTCTGCCGGATCCACCATTAGCGATTGCAGGAGATGACTCAGAGGTTGTTCCAAACGCTATTCTGTATAGAGAGGACACTTCAGCCACTATAAAGGTCAGATTTACTTGCTTTATATATAACGTATATTATACATGATAAATTTGCACATAGATACAGTGGAACTATTATACCTATACATTTGCTTACTTTGATGGTGGCACACTAAAGTTACTAGACTAAGGGGCCCTTTTACTAAAGTGTGGTAAAATTTTGCTCTTACCACAAGTTACATAGAAACAGAGAAAAATGAAGGCAGATAAAGACCATATGGCCTATCCAGTCTGCCCATCCATGCCATCTAATCCTCCTTTCACTCCTTTAGAGATCCTATGTACTTGTCTCAAGCTTTCTTGAATTGAGATACAGTTTTCATTTCCACAACCTCCACCAGGAGGCCGTTCCACAAATTCACCCCCTTTCCATGAAGAAGTATTTTCTCAGGTTACATCTGTCCCCTTTCACCTTCATCCTATGCACCCTCATTCCAGAGTTTCATTTCCCAATTAAAAGAGACTCACCTCCTGTGCATTTATGCCACGCAGGTATTTAAATGCTAGGCCCCAGATTCTATATATGGCGCCAAAAGTTGTGCTCGCAAATCAGGTTGTATTTTGATTACCATGCACAACTTAATTAGCTTAACAAGCCAATCAGCATCAATTATCGACACTAATTGGCATTAATTAGAATTTACATGTAGAACTGTCTAAGCGTATTCTATAACGTGATGTGCGTAAATTCTAAGTCACACAATTGAAAAGGGGGCATGACCAATGGTGTGGAATAGGCAGGTCGTGGGCATTTCTAAAATCTATATGCACTGTTATAGAATACACCCAGTCCGCACCTAATTTAGGCATCGGCATTTACGCCATTTTTTTTTTCAATATTGTATTGAAAGTTTTCAGATTTATAACAAGAAATATAGAGCAATCGTAACTGCCTGTGACTAAATTTAGTTGTGCAGACGGATACTGGGCATGTTCTATACGCCGGTGAGCATAGACATAACAACCGGTGACAGCATGTAGTATGTGACCATGCGCTAACTGCAATGTTTATGCAAGGAGTGTACATGTGAGCAGTACATGGGCAGGGCATGGGCCTGTCTCCCACATACACATGTAACTTATAGAATACTGTAAATTTCACATGTGATCTGTAGTGCGTGGGCACACTCATTTATGCCTGCCAGTGACCTAAGTGAGTACACCTAACGTTGTGTGCACATCTTTGGGGTTAAGCCAGTATTCTCTAATGTAATCTGTGTGCACAGATGCCATCATAAAATTGGTGCTCAGTACCCCCCACTGTGGCACTTAATACATGACTCCCATTATAGAATTGCCCCCTGTATGCATAGCGTTCTTCTCCTGATTTTATTAGGGGAATCAATGAGAAAATCAGAACTGCAACTTCATGCATGCAATGGATGACAAAACCAGGTCAGGATCAGCCTTTTTGGTTGACTTGGGTTGAAGTAACAACCATATAAAAAACACTTTTTAAAAAATTTGAATTTGGGAAGTTTTAGGCTATTTCATATGTATTTTTAATGTTCCTGGTGGGCTACCAGAAGGGGTGCCTGCCTGGAGAAGTAAAGTGCCTAATAAGAGATTGGGATGCTAGTGCTCTATGTCACTGTTGCTGCTATGGCAACAGTAAATGTTCCTTCAAGTCTTTATATAGCCACTAGTGTGTGGTCATATATCATTGAGGAGGGGATACCTGCTTGCAGGCAGTGTCATTGATGTGAAATATCCCCCCCCCCCCAATCAATTGGAACTGCAAAACTGGGACCTCCCTCCCCACCCCAAAACTGCCCAGGATACTGCTTAGCCCAGTGATGGCCCGATTTTAACAACTGACACCAAACTGAATGCCAGTATGTTCTTTATGTTCTGTTCTGCAGTATTTAGTAATTGTACACATTGTGTAACTTTTACTTCTCTTTCCTACTCTGCCCTGCCCATCTTCCTGAAATTCACCATGCAAACATGTGTTGTCTTTAACAGGACTGCCTACCTTCAAACCTTCCCTGACAGGAGAGATTCCTACCTCCCCCATTGCTGTCTAAATGGTGTTGCCTCTATGATGTTCTCCACATTGGAAGCATGTGTGGACAAAGTATGAGATAGTGCAGAGCTGAAAGAATTTTTGAAAGTATTGAGTAAGACACAGGGGAGTATCTACTGTTGAGCGAGCCTGGCAAAATGCTGAGGGCAATTGAGTGATAGAGACTCGCTGTAGTTGAACCCTCCCTCTCCCCTGCAAATCTTTTATCTCTTCCTTCCCTCTGCCAGTTCTTGGGTTAGCACCTGTCTACTCCATCCCCACTCACCCACCCCACCCCACACACACACACACACTGTGGTCCTAGAAATGCACAACAGGTCACCAACAGATGGAGCAATGAAAACAGGCTGCCTCTGTCCAGCCCCACCAGGGTTTTTCCTGTAGCATCCCACATCTCTGATGCAGCTTCAAGTGAACAGGACACCACAGAAGAAAGACCCTGGTAGGACTGGCCGGAGGCAACTTGTTTACATTGCTACCTCTGCTGATGACCCATTGCACGTGAGAAGGACCATGGGGTGATGGAGGGGCCTACATAGAAATTCCAGACCCACATGGGTGGGGATGTGGGGGATTATGGAGAGATGCTGGACCTGTGGTGGGTGAGGAGAGATGCTAGACCTTATGGGAAAGCAGAGAGGAGAGAAAGAGAGAGAGAGAGAGAAATAGAGAGAGAGGGTGAGATAGAAAGAGAAACCTGAAGCAAAGGTGAGGGGGAAGAGGGAGAAATGCTGGACTGGGGGAGAGAGCAGAGGGAAGCGAGAGAGAGAGAGACCTGGAGCCATAGGCGGTCGGTGGCCCAACTGTTTTGGGGAGGCCTAAAGGGGCGGGGTTAGGGGTGGGGCCAGGGGTGGAGCTTAAATTTATAATTGTCTGATAACACGCAGAAAAAATAAATAAATAAAATAAAAGTCACAATTAATACCTTTTATTAAATTAGATATAGATATGTATAATATGTCAAAGAATAAAGTGGTTGCTCAAAGCCTATTCTAACCACAACTCGCTCAACTCAGAACCTTACTGTACCATAAATATTACACTGGGCAGAACCTAATACACCAATATACCACCCCATACGGAAAAACGCAGACCGTCAACAATATGAAACACGGGATCATAATATCACAATTCTCATGTACAGACACAAACACCCTAATTCATGTTAATGTGGGATAAAATGCCATAAATAAGTAAATAAATATAAATTTAATGTTGAGCACCTGATTCTCAACGTGGACATATTCCAAACAGTATAATGAAATAAAATGATCTTTCTACCTTGTTGTCTGGTGACTTTTCTGATCATGCTGGCCCCAGTATCCGTTCTGCTGCTATCTGTCCTCAGTGAGTCAGGAAGTCATCCTCCTTAAATATCTCCCCCGGCAACCCAGGACCCCTCCAGCCACCCCCCTCCCCCCTCCTTTCCCAGCAGTAAGGTAAGCAAACCATAAACCAATTTCTACAACTGCTAGAGGGCTTTCACTGCAGCTCCTGCTGTGAGGATGGAGGTACCTCAACAATTTAATCCCCTCAGAGCAGCTGGACTCCACAGCTGATCTATTCTGCTGCAGCAGGGGGGGAGGCTTAGCCTCTCCAAGCCTCTTATACGGGCGCCTATGCCTGGAGCAAAGGGGGAAGGGGAAGAGAGGAGTAGATGCTGGATTTGTGGGCAAGCAGACAGAGAGAGAGAGAGACCGAGAGGAGAGAGAGAGAGAGAGTGAGATATACTGGTTCAGAGTGGAGAGGCGCTGGACCAACAGATGGAGATGTGGAGCGGAGAGATGCTGGACCACTCGGGGGGGGGGGGTCGGGGGGGGGTTGTAGGAGGAAGGGAAGAGAGAGGGGAAGCTTGACATGGAGAGTGACAGGAGGTGAGGCGTGGCGGTGGGAGGGGCGGCAGGGCAGTACTCAAACTGTGCCCCCAACCTCGGGCTCTGCCCCTCCACTGTAAGGTCTGGCTACGCCCCTGGTCACAGAGCTGCAGTGGAAATTGAACCTTGTTCCCTAGTTCTCAGGTCACTGCACTAAACATTAGGTGCCCTGTTTAAGAGCATTGGGGAGGTTAAGTGTCCCCAGCCGCAAGCATGACCTCGTTAAATTAAAACCAGCAGCTGCCGTAGCACACAGAAGCAATAGGTGCCAGAGCCACCCCAGGCAACCAGCAACTTATAGGAACTCAGCCCTTCTCTCTCTGCCTTGACGGATGTCACTGCAACTCTCAATCCAGGTACTGTCATGGGCTATTGGCATCATGCCCATCCAGGTGATGGTATATCTCCTTCCCCCTCCCTGTGGTCTGATGATCCTTATTAACTGCTTTGATTGCACCAGTAGTGGTACCCAGTGATTAAGACAGGCTGCCTCAAGGCCTTGGCCTTCCCTGTGACATGTCCCCCGTATGCGGAAACGGAAGTTATATCAGAGGAGGCACTGTTTAATTGTCTTGCCACTTTATTCTTTGGCATTTGATTATATCTAATATCTACATTTAATAAAAAGTACTATTTGCAACCATTTTGCTGACTTTCTTTTTGCATGTTGTCAGACAGTTATGGACTCAGGCCCTACCCCTGCCTGGACTCAGCCCCACCCCATTTTAGCCTCCAAACAGTCTGAACAACTGTCCATCTATGACTGTAAGCCTGTCATGGGTCCAGTATGAAAACACATGCTTTCTACGTTTCAATGTTTGAAATCAAATTTTACATCATATCTGTGTTGATTTTATATATTTTGTTTTGCTCATAAACCTAGTATGTTGTATGTGCATTATTTATGAATGGTTCTGCTCTATTGCTCTTTATTTTTTTATTTATTTATGTTACCTAGGAACCTGTTATGGAAGACCTAGAGCCTGCTCCAGTGGCCAGGATTTTGAAATACAATGCTAAGGAATGGCCTTATATGTTATTTGGCTCCTTTGGTGCTGCTGTTAATGGGGCCGTCTCAGCCCAATGTATGCTTTATTATTCAGTCAAATTCTTGGGGTAATATAACATTAACCCTTTCTATCTATTTTTCTACAAATGTTGTTATACTTATGGCAGCAGTTTTCAAAGGGAATTTTGCTGGTTAAATAGGTAATTGCCTATAGGGGAAAAATCCCTTTGAAATTTGCCCTTCACCCACATAAGGAAAGAGGAATCAGCAGGGGCAGAGTTAAGATGGTTCTGATGATGTTCACATGGTGGTTTTATTTTGAAATCCATTTTTTTGTTACATTTGTACCCCACGTTTTCCCACACATGGCAGGCTCAATGTGCCTTATATGGGGCAATGAAGGGTTAAGTGACTTGCCCAGAGTCACAAGGAGCTGCCTGTGCCTGAAGTGAACTCAGTTCCTCAATTCCCCAGGACCAAAGTCCACCACCCTAACCACTAGGCCACTCCTCCACTCCTGCTGTGTCTAGCTTAAGGGTCCTTTTACTGAGCTGCGTTAGGTGCTAGTGTGTGCCAAATGCAGAAAAAATGAAGTACCGAGGGACAAAATGTGTGTGCAAAAAATTAGTCATTCATAAGGCATTAAGGGGTCTTTTTTACCAAGCTGCCGGAAAAAGAGCCCTGTGCTGGCGGACGGGGCCATTTTTCCCACACTCCAGGGCCTTTTTACCACAGCGGGTAAAAAGACCCCAGGCACACGTGCCATGCAGTAAGAGAACGCTTACAGCATGCCATTCAACAGGAACAGTCCTTACTGCCACCCACTGAGGTGGGGATAAGGGCTTCTGCATAACCCAGCGGTAACGGGCAGGGCCCAGCGATGCCCAATTACTGCTGGGTTATCACTGTGCAAGCCATTCTCCGGGGGTTTCTTTTTTCCCCTGGAAATGGTGTGCGCTCGGGGAAGAACTACCACCGGCAGCCTTGTTGGGCCGATGGCAGTCCCGAAAGAACGATTGCTTCTAAAAACCTCTAAATTTCAGAAATATATATTTTAAAAAACTTTTAGGGCCCTGTTTCTAAGCTGTGCTATAGGCGCACTATCATTTTTAGTGCATGCTAAAAATTAGCATGCACTAACGTTAAAGGCACTTATGGGTGTCTCTAGCGTTAGCACATGATCATTTTAGTGCACGCTAAAAACACTAGCATACCTTAATAAACAGAGCCATTAAGACCAATAGAGGAAGGACTCATTAGGACTAATAAAGTGACTACTTCCACCCACATTGTCATCGGTCCAAAAGATTTTTTAACTTTTCAGAATTCTGCTCTGACTCTGAATTTTACAATTCCAAATTAGTAGAAAATATATATGCACTTATCTTATCGATATTTAAAGCTGAATTTTCTAAAAAAAGTATATTCATTTTTTAATATCCATGAAGAGACAGTCCACTCGACATTAATGTGTTTCGATCACTGCATCAGGGAGGTCTCCAGAATATAAACATATGTATTTAAAACACACCACTCTCTAAAAAAAACAGCTCTATAGAAGCCCATACCACTCTGTGGTCACACACATCATTTAATAGGACTATAAAGCATAAATAAATATGAGTCATCACAATAATGATGACTCACCCATGCTCCATCCAAACTCCGCCCCTGAACATACCTAAACACAAGGGTTGTGCAAAAGTATGCATCTTCTTGTCACAATGCACCATTTTTGGGCAAATAAATCTGGGTAATTTATAAGTGTGCGCTTATGCATGTAATAATCCTTGATAATTTACCTTCAGTTAGGAAAAAGTGCTCAAAATCAGCTCAAATGTCAGTATCATCGCTGTCTATGGAGGTTGACGGGAGTCTAACTGAGAAGAAGAACATACTGTTCATGATCAAATTGCTTATATGGCTGCATACTTTCTTTGTTTCTGTGCATATATGGAATTTTGTAGTTCAGTGGTATCCACTCTAGTTCCCAGGTTCACAAAAATGGGTCAGGTTTTCAAGCTACCTCCTAATGAAAATGCAAGAGACAGATTTGCATATGATGGAGGTGGTATGCATGCAAACCTAGTGCATGCATATGAATTAAGGATATCCTGGAAACCTGATCTGATTATAACTCTCAAAGATTACTACTGCTACTTGTTGTTTCTGTAACACTACTAGATGCACGCAGCACTGTACACATTAAATACAGGTACTTTCTCTGTCTCTCCTCTACTTGGTACCATGTTAATTTCATAAGAGTAGATGATAGCAGTTGAGGAGCAATTGGCCCATTCAGTTTGCCCATTTGTTTTCCTTTCGATCCTGTACCTCAGTGTTTCTCAAGCCAGTCCTGGAGTATCTCCTTGTCAGCCTGATTTTTTAGGATAACCATGATGCATACAATGGAGGCAGTGCATGCAAATCTATCTCAAGCACATTGATTGTGACTGGATAGGGGTGGACTTGAGAATCACTGCTCTACCTCCTTGAGTATAACAGCATGTAAAATTCCCTTACCTAAACCAACATGAGTTCCACCCATGTCTTTACTGAACTCCTCAACACTTTTTCTACCACCACTCTCTTGTAAATGTTTAGTGGAGGAGTGGCCTAGTGGTTAGGGTGGTGGACTTTGGTCCTGAGGAACTGAGTTTGATTCTTGGCACAGGCAGCTCCTTGTGACTCTGGGTAAGTCACTTAACTCTCCATTGCCTGCTGCATTGAGCCTGCCATGAGTGGGAAAGCACGGGATACAAAAATAAATAAAATATGAGATTTACCTTGTTTATAGGTCTCATTATATTTAATCAATTTGCGTAATAAATTTAGATCAAAGGATCCATTCAAGGGCCAATAGAAATCAGTCTTTTTTTATTCCATTTATACCATTTATTACAAGTTTTAGCAAGATCCTTTTTGTCTAATGGAAAGTACTTAATTACTGTCTCAAGAGTAGTAGCCATTCTATCATATAACTTCTCAAAATAATCAATAAAAAAAAATTTGTTTAACTCACCAGTCTTCGTGCAAACCTGCAGGGATCCTGCAGCTGAACCCAGCACTCGTGTTTCTTCTTGTGAATGTGTCTGGAATCTCGCAACTAAACCAGAACACTATTTATTTCTTGTGGTGGGACGACCTTGTCCGGCGTCCCAGACCAAGTTTCTATCTGACCCTATCCAAAATATATCTGGATTCCTACTTTCTCTCCACACATCGGGGACACCAATGTTTTTAGATCTTTTTACCACCACCCCAAATTATTATGTACCAGCCACCCACAATTTGGAGTGATAAAAGACCAAGGCCACATATGAGAAAAGCAATTTTTATTATTTACCAAATATAGATACAATCAATAGTTTCTCATGGGAGAGCAGCTCTGCTATACATAAGTACTATCTGAAACTACCTCTCCAAAGTAATGCTCGAATACAGCTGCTTCTATATCTTTTCTTTAAACAATGCTTAACATAGCTTCAGCAAGTTATCTTCCTCAGAGATCATCTTGTTTTCTTTTCTCACCATCTGTTTCCCCTCTGTTGCTAAACCACATTTTTTGTCTATTTCTAATTGCCCCTTTCTCATGCCTGCTTGCACACAAGAATGTCTTATCAGATCATGAGTTCTGGACTGGTTCACATGCTTATCAGCTTTTCGGCCTTTGGCCCCGTTCCATGGTGTATGACCTGTGCTCATTATTTACATTACTCCAGGTTTTGTCATCTTCCTCTTTGGTTCTTACAATTCATGTACTTAATCCTGCTGAGCTTTGTGATTACACTTTGGTGACTAGTTACTACACAATGTCAGTCTGGGCTGGGAAAGATTTACAGCTCTGGAAATAGCAATCAGCAGAAGCAGTAAGGGGAATATTTATGTGCCCACAAATCAGAAGCCGTTAATATATTTTACTCATGATTCTTAATATTAAAGCAATGCCTTCTGCGTGAATGTTTTCAGCCAGCATCTAGTAAAATACCACTGCCATTTGGTATATAGTTACAGCGGTATTTCAACATCTTTTTTTTCCTATAGACATTTTCTTTACCTGATGAAATGGAGCAAAGGAAACAGATTGATGGAATCTGTGTGCTTTTTGTCCTCGTTGGAGCCATATCATTTTGCACACAGTTCTTGCAGGTAATTCTTTCTTACCACATCTCATTCCTTCCATAACAAATTAACAAAACTGTGGTTGCCATGTAAATCCACTTGAATATGTAGAACTACAGGACAAATGAGTTGTAGATGACACTTTTACATTCCACTAAGTAGATACATTTCTGACTAGCTTTCCAGCACAATACTCCCCTCATAAAGTCAAAGAATAGAAATCCCCCATAGCCTGCCCCCTCTCTACCCTCCTTAAGGCTATGCCCTGGATCAGCTTTAACAAATCCCTGGCTTGGCCCCTATTGGGTTTAGGCATTAGCAATCCCTAGTCACTCCTGCCCTTACTGGTGCCTGGTTCAAAATGGTGCAGGCAACTCCTAGTGGTAGTATATGACTGTATCAGTTTAATTCATCAATCAAATTATGAAGGGATCACTCCAGTTCTAGCTTCATAGAACGATTTAGCTCATTATTTTTGTAACAAATGAGACAATCATCCAATTTGCCATCATCAAAGAAGAAAGCTTTAGCTGCTCTCAAAAATCACTACTCCATTGACCCCTGATGCAGGCACTGTGTGCTGAAACACGGCCTGTGTCGGGTCATTTAGGAAGAAACTGATGTTCAAGATGTATCAACAAAGAAATTGTGACCCGATTTGAAGGCTCCTGGTGCTTCTCTTTGGTATTTGGACTTGTTCTGTACTTTGGACCCTCTCTGTGCTGCTTTGCACTATATCAGTTTAAGTGAGCATCTGACTTAACCAGTTAAGTCTGCTGAATATCTGTTTAAAATTACCCAGATAAACATAACTAGTTGCTGACCTACAGGCCTACATTAAATGGATAGTCACTGATGTGGTACCACTTCATACATAAATTCAATGCAGGGGCATAGCCAGACCTCGGCGGGATGGGGATCCAGAGCCTGAGGTGGGGGGCACATTTTAGCCCGCCTCCCCCAGCCACCTACCCTCCCCCACCACTTTTGATCCCCCCACCGACCCTCCCCCCACCACTATCGACACCCCCTCCCACACACACACTGACGACGATGACCCTTCTTCAGCGCCGGTCTCCGACACGTTCGCTAATCTGTTTCTGTGAGTCCTGACTCCTGACATCCTGCATGCACGTCCTGTATGTAGCCCCAGGAGGGTTGGCGGCGGTGGGAGGCGACGATCGAAAGTGGCAGGGGAGGGTCGGCAGCGGGGGGGGGGGGGGGGTCAAAAGTAGAGGTGTCCAGGGCTAAATCTGGGGGGGGGGCCATGCCCCCATGGCCCACCTAGCTACGCTCCTGATTCAGCGGTACTTCTTAAAGGAATAGTGCCACTGAATATACAGTGGTTACATTTTAATGATTGCCACCATAGCTTTTTTTTTTTTAATTTCACTGGATTCCAAGAAATAATTACTGAAAAAACCACCACCATTCTAATGCAAGCTATTTATGGTCAACAACATTATAGTTAAATTCTACAATGATCTGGAGAAGGAATCATATCCCTTAAAAGACTCACAAATATATTAGATAAATCTAATTTAAAAAGTACCACAAACATTTCCCCCCTCATTCTAAACACTCGTCCACCCAACTTGATGCTTACTGCGCAAAGTTTGCTTACCCAAGTTATAGAATAAGGTCAGTTACCCATGTAGCTTAATTAAATACTATTTGGTTTTAACAACCCAATTTGCATGTGTAAGTTAATTGAATAACAAGCTAATTAGGGTCAAAAATTGACTTTTTAACAAGCAATTATTGGCACTGTACACACATAAATTTAGGCATGGAATTCGTGCCTCAATATTACGTGCAAGTCAAAAAAATGGGATGTGAAAATGAGAGGGTCATGGGCTGATCAGGGGTGTTCCTTTATGTTACACATGTAGTTAGATAATAAGGGCAAATTTTTGCACAGGTATTTGCACACGTTTTAGTTGTTGCAAATAGTCATGCCTAAAGTTAGGTGCAATTCATGGGTGTAAGAGCTATTCTATAGCTACACCTAACATTAAGCACATTTTGTAGAATATTGCTTTTTTCAACGCTCATTTTTTGGCACCATATATAGAATTAGAGAGCTGCACGGCTTCCGTCCCCGCGGGAATCCCGCGGAACCCGCAGGATTCCCGCGGGGACGGAGGCAGTTCCTGCGGGGTTCCTGCGGGGATGGAAGCAGTTCTGCGGGGTTCCCGCGGGGACGGAGGCAGTTCCTGCGGGGTTCCCGCGGGGATGGAACCAGTTCTGTGGGCTTCCCGTGGAAGTGTAAGCTGCACCTGCACCAGCCTCTCATCTACTGAATACCAATTTATTTGAGTGCTGTCTCCTCCTCCTCTTCTTCCTTGCTTTAACAGCATAAATGTGGAAAGAATCCACCCCTATGTGCATAATTGCCTATAGCTGGTATTCTACAAAATGTGTGCACAATTTCCATAGCACACAGCTGCAAAGGGGTGTGAACCTGTGAAGGTCATGGGCATACCTGGCACTTATTAACACATCTTATATAATGTGTTTATGTTTATTAAAACTTTCTATACCACCCTAGCTGACTGGCAGATCTGGGCAGTTTACAAATCTAAAAATATAAAGTTAAAAAGAGGAAAGGAACTACAATAACTCAATAGGAAAGAAACCAAGCAGTCAAAGAGACAAAGGTCTAAGGGAAACCAACAAATTGGGAAGAGGGGGGGGGGTGAGGAGGGAGGGAATAAATAGAATGGAGAGTGTAACAAAGTAGTAGTAAAGGGAAGGGACAAGTGATGAACCAACCGCAAGCGTCTTTGTTAACTAGGTATTCAAATAAAAATCGTCATTGAATAACCAGGTTTTTAAAGATACTTTAAAATTCTTAAAAGAGGGTTCAGAACTCATAGAGAGAGGAAGAGAATTCCAATAGTGAGGGTCCATATAGAAAAAAGCACGGTGACATGTGAACTCGAGCTGTGCTACTTTGGGGCTGGGTAGAACAAGGTGGTGATCATTCAAAGAATGAAGAGATCTAGCTGGCGAGTAAGGTATTGTCAAAGATGTCATATAGTCAGGGGATCCATGACTAAAAGCAGAGAAAGTAAGAGAGAACAGTTTTATAATTATTGCTAGAATCCTAACTGGATACAGTTAGGTGTGAACATTCACACCAGCCATTTCACTAGCATAAGTACTAGTAACTAAAGTTAGGTGTGCAACTGCGGACTTATACTAGTATTCTATAATGTCCATTTGCGTGCACAATTGTCGATATAGAATTCACATTCAGCGCACATCATTCTGGCGCTTAATTTTAGGCGAGCCATAGAGAATTACCTCCTTTGTTTGATGAGCTTTATTTCCTTTGTATGTATATTATTTTTGTTTTCGAATATCAGGGCTATGCTTTTGCTAAGTCTGGAGAGCTGCTCACAAAACGGCTGCGCAAGATTGGGTTCCGAGCTATGCTGGGGCAGGAAATAGGATGGTTTGATGACTACAGAAACAGCCCTGGCGCCTTAACTACAGACTGGCAACAGATGCATCACAGGTTCAAGGGGTGAGAAATAATTTGAGGGTTTTTTTCACTAACAATTAACATTGGTCTGTGCTCCCAGAAAGCTCAGAGAACTTTTCTTGAGTTGCTTCACTGAAGCATTTAGAAAAGGAAATATTGCATTTGGCACAATGAAGAGAGGAAGGCATGGGATAGGAAGTAAAATAAAAGTTTCTTCATAGTTAACCCTGTGCTGTTACATATTGTGTGGACATTAAAAAGAGCCACTTACCTCTGACACATTGAATCTTTCATAGGAAACTGATTCTTTCACCTCTAGAGCAGGGGGTCTCATCCCACACCTTGGAACACACCTAGCCAGTCAGATTTTCAGAATACCCATAATGAATATGCATGAGATAGATTTGCATACAATGGAGATATTGCATGCAAATCTCTCTCATGCATATTCATTGTGGGTATCCTGAAAACCTGACTGGCCAGGTGTATCCCGAGGACTAGGTTGAGAACCCCAGCTCTACAGCCTTTGCTAGGTTGCTGCAGGATGCCTGAACTGAGTGAACAACTCTCAGCTGGACCTGGCAGGAAGTAAGAAGAAATGTAGTCTCTCAGATACAGCCAGTATTGTGTTGACTGTAATAATGGAATGCCACATATGATTACAGTGCTGTAGCTCCCAGCGGTATATGTCAAACACAATGTCTGATGTTCATTTGGCTGAATCTCTCCTCTTGTTGTATAACAAAGAAGAATGAAAACTCTGATTGGTAACCAGGTTTCTGCAGTCCAAGAGTAGCAAAACTAATTGTGATCCACTGAGCGAATAGATATCAAAAGTGGGGTATGTGACTTATTTATACCACAAGATAGAGGGATATCAACTGCATAATCCTGCCAAATTTCAGCCTCAGGTATGGACTAATAACGTCTTTAATAAATGAAAAACATTTATCAATAAAAAAGTAATTAACCCCAGAAATCACAAACCCCACTTTAAGTAACTTTAATTTTTAGGCTGGAGAACATAAAAACATCAAAGTTGTGAAACAAATTGCATAGTTCCATTCTACTACCCTATAGTACACAAAACGTTCAAAAATAAAAGTTGCCCAAATTTACCTCTCCAAACTTGTATAGCCTTTATCTCTATTATTGTAACCCACTTATTTGTAACTCATAATTTATGACCTCTCCATGTATGCTTTCATAAACATTTTGTTAATCTTTTCTCTTTTTCCTCAAAGGCTACTGGATCTCAGATAGGAATGATAGTCAACTCCCTGACTAATATTGGTGTGGCACTTATCATTGCTTTCTACTTTAGCTGGAAGCTAAGTTTGGTCATCCTCTGCTTCCTGCCCTTCTTAGCCTTATCTGGGGGTCTGCAGGCTAAAATGCTAACTGGATTTGCCAACCAAGACAAGCATGCTATGGAAGCTGCTGGAAGGGTAATTTTTTGCTAAATACCAATCTTATGTATCCTTGATGACAAAACAGTATTTATGCCTCTTGTGTTCATATAGTCAGGTAATAACATTGTTATTCTCATGAAGTATGATCTTATAATGATGTAGGTTGTAGATGTTAACACTTGTAGATAAAACCACAGATTGCTTTGAAAATGTATATGCACGTGGCATACTGGAGTTGCTGTCAAAGTCCACTCCTGCCCATCAAGATCTATCTAGCCATAAAAGGGCAGAGACCGTATAAGTCTGCCTGGCACTGGCCTTATTCTCCAACTACTAGAGTTGCTGCCAAAGCCCCGCATCAGCCCATCCAGTTCTGTCTAGCCAATGTCACTCGCAAATATATTAAATTGAATAGATCCCTGAGGCAGTCCACTACTAACCTTCCTTTCCTCCAAGTGGACTCCATTTTCCACTACCCTCTTGTTGTTTGTCGGTTAACCAGTTTCTAATCTAAGTTACCACGTTGGGTCCTAAATTCAGGCCTGTTCCGCTTATTTATGAAACATCAAAGGCTTTGCTAAAATCCAAATAGATTACATCCAGCGCATATCCCTTATCCAGATCTTTGGTTACCCAGTAAAAGAAACCAATCAGAGTTGTTGGGCAGTATTTCCTTTATAAAACCACGTTGCCTCGGACCTTCCAACCCATTAGATTCTAGAAAGTTCACTATCCTTTCCTTCAGTAGCAACTCCATTAGTTTTCCTACCACCAATATGAGGTTTTCAGATTTCAAGTTGTTTATAAATACTTTCTTCGGTGAATGGTGTGATATCCACTCCATTTCCATACACACCTTTGATAACTGAAGAGAAACTCTGTCTGAGCCATTGGCTATATTTGTGTCAGTGGCGTAGCCAGACTGCCAATTTTGAGTGGGGCCTGAACCCAAAGTGAGTGGGCACAAAATTTTCTCTCTACCCCCCCCCCCCCCCCCCCCAGCAAAATTTAGTCCACTCAGATCATTTGTCACACAGGGTAAAGTGCTGCTTTTCAGTGCATCCGATTTCAGACAATTTATTTAATAGCCTAATCCTTTTCAGTGAGCTTTCAGAGGCCAAAACCTCCTGCCTCAGGTCAGTATAATGCTGTTACGGTATCCTCTCCTGACCTAAGGAAGGAAGTATTGGTCTCTGAAACTTTATTAACACCATATTACTTTATCCTAAATTAAAAATAAATTATTTTCTTTACCTTGTTGTATGGCCATTTACTTTTCTCATTGTGTTGCTCCCAGTCTCTAGATTCTGCTTTCCTTTGTTTTCGCTTAACTCTTCTGCCAGGGTTTCCTGGCCATTTGTCATTTTTCTCTCCTTTTTCTTTGCGTTCTTCAATATTTTTCTGCCTCTCTCTGTGTCCAGATTTAATTCATTCTTACTATCCATTCTTTAATTTCCTTCATCTACTTATGGCTTTCATCTTTTTCTCACCCTTGTTCTCCCCATGCCCCTTCCTCTTATTCTCCAATATTTCACTACTCCCCCTTTCCATGCAGCAGCTCTCCTCTTTCTCTCCCCATCCTTCCAGTGTCTCCCTCTCTCTCCCCATCCTTCCAATAGTCTCCCCTCTTCTTTCTGCATCCTTCCATCGTGTCACCTCTTTCTCCCTACCCTTCCATCCAGCGTCTTCCCTCTTTCTCTCCCCATCCTTCTACCCATCTACCTTCTCTCCTGATCCTTCCATCTATTGTCTCTCTCCCTCCTTCTAACCAGTGTCTATCTCTCTAACCCTTTCTGTTCATGTCCCTTCTCTCTCCACATCCTTCCAGTCTCTCCCCCTTTTCTCTGCATCCTTTCAATCCATCCCCCCTCTATCTCTGCCATCCTTCCATCTGTTTTCCCTCTTCTCTGCCAGCCTTCCATCTGTTTTCCCTCTTTCTCTCCCCATCCTTCCATTTTCCCTCTTTCTCTGCCATCCTCCCATCTGTTTTCCCTCTTTCTCTCCCCATCCTTCCGTTTTCACCTCTTTCTCTGCCATCCTCCCATCTGTTTTCCCCTCTTTCTCTCCCCATCCTCCGTTTTCCCTCTTTCTCTGCCATCCTCCCATCTGTTTTCCCTCTTTCTCTCCCCATCCTTCCATTTTCCCCTCTTTCTCTGCCATCCTCCCATCTGCTTCGCTCCAGGGGGAGTGACGTAAGAGACGGGGGGAGCCTGCAGAGCCAGCAGCCAATGCTTCGAAGCTGCCTGCGGTGCCCGCGTTTTTTTAAAACTTTTTTCCTCGTCGAGTCGTCATGTTGCGTTGGCGCTCAGCTCAGTCAGCTGAGCGCTTCTTCTTTTTGTAGCGCCGGCCCTGCTGCTCATCAGGAAAAGCAGCAGTGGCCGGCAATGGGAGCTGGTGCTGGCGCGGGCCTGAAGGAAAAGTGGGTGGGACGGGCCAGAGCTGAAATTGGGTGGGCCTGGGCCCACCCAGGGCCCACCTGTAGCTATGCCCCTGAATTTTGTGTATGCTTGAGAGTAGGTTTGTGTTCAGTTACTCACACTTTGGGGAGCTCTTTCCTGTTAAAACTAGGTCCTACTCAGCCATATGTGGTATACAGTGTCGTAGCAAGGGCGGGGGCGGTGGGGGCGGTCCGCCCGGGTGTCAACGGGTGGGGGGGGTGCTCCGTCCACCCCCCCCCCCCCCGGCGCAGCGCCTCTCACGTCCCCCGACAGTCCCCACCTGCCTACCAGCTGAGCTCCAGCTGGCACCTCCAATCTGCAGCGCTGCTGACTTTAAATGAAGAAAACCATCTCGTCGTTGGCCCTTCACTCACTGAGTCCCGCCCTCGAGAAAATAGGAAGTTATATCAGAGGGCGGGACTCAGTAGTGAAGGGCCAACAATGAGACAGTTTTCTTCATTTAAAGTCAGCAGCGCTGCAGATTGGAGGTGCCGGCCGGAGCTCAGCTGGTAGGCAGGTGGGGACTGTCGGGGGGAGTGAGAAGGCGCTGTGCCGGGGGGGGGGGGTTAGGGTCCACACCAGGGGGGGTGCTGTTCCATGCTGGGGGGTGCGCGCAGCGGCGATCCGCCCCGGGTGTCAGCCAAGCACAGAACGCCACTGGTGGTATAGCAACTGCAGCTGTTTCCCTCTGTGGGACAGTGTTGGCTCAGAACCAGCAGAGGTTACAGTTAGAGGGCAGAGGGAAGTAACCAAGCACAGCAGGCCATGGTAACATGGCAAAGGTTGTCCCTATGGGAAGCTGCATAGCAGCGTGAACAAGAGGTGGTGATCCTGAAGCATCAACAAGCAGAAAGCAAGCAGCACAGAGCTGGCTGAAATGGCAGTAGCCACTTCTGGTCACATCAGCTGTTCTGGGGGTGGTAAGGGAAGAAAAGCAGCACTGGTAACTATATCAGTTGAAGGGGGAGGGGATGAGGGGGGAATAAGTGCAGCACCTGTAGCTGCATTATATCAGACTGAGGTGCCTCATGCTCTGCTGATGCCTCATTAGCCACGATCAGTGCCAAAGACACAAACTGGCCACCATCACAATGTTTTTGATAACAATTCAGCTTCTGGCAGGATAGAGCTACCACGACAGGCAGAAATCCAGTTTGGACTTCCTCTTATTTACTACATACAGAGAAATATGTCCTATTGTTTTCCTACAGATCTCTAATGAAGCTTTAACTAATATCAGAACAATAGCTGGCCTAGCAAAGGAAAAGAGGTTTGTGGAAATGTACGAAAAACAATTAGAAACACCATACAAAGCTGCAATCAAGAAAGCAAATGTCTATGGAATCTGCTTTGGCTTTGCTCAGTGTATAGTATTTATAGCAAATTCTGTATCATACAGATATGGAGGATTTTTAGGTCGACAAGGAAGGACTTCACTTCAGTTATGTATTCAGGTAAAAAGAAAGTCATTTATACACATAGCTGGTTTTACATAGGTTTATAAGTACTGTCTGTACATTGTTCTCTGAATCACACAAATTAAAGTGCTGTAAAAATGTCAATCAGATAACCAAAAACTGTATTGTGCTACTAGTTGGTGTTTGATGGAAGCAGTGATAGATATGTTCATATTCAGTCATAATGTAGAATGGAGTGAAGACATTAAGGAAATTCACTGCGTTAGTATTTAACATTCAAAAGGGAAAATATAAAATGAGGAACATGAGTTGCAAAGATCAAGGGGGCAATTCTAAAATTGGATGCCACAGTTTAAGTGTCTAGATGCAGCTCACTGAGAGAGTCTTTTACAAGCCGTATTAGCGTTTTAGTTCACGGTATCAGCTGGTGGTAATGCTGAGATGCCCATTATATTCCTATGGGTGTCTCAGCGTTTACCGCCAGCTGATTTTTACCATGAGCTAAAAGCACTAGTGTGGCTTTGTAAAAGGCCCCCTGAGTGCTAATTCTATAATGGCATCTGGGCAGTAATGTAAGTTATCATCAGTGCACCTATATTTAGACAAGCCCACTTACACCATGTCAATCCCAGGTATAATGTATGAGTTTAACACATAACTTACAATAATCTGTAAGTTATACACATACACCAGCGCAGGCCACCTTTAGGCACACCTTAGTAAAAGGGCCCTTAAATTAGGCACTGATTGGCCTTAAGTACCAATAATTGGTGCTAATTGGCACTAATTTATAGTTACACACATAACTGCAGTTAGGCGCTGTTCTATAAACTTACAGGTTTTGCTGACCTGCCACCAGTGTTATTCCCGGATATTCAGTGCCAGACCATGTCCAGGTTTTGGCATGATTATCCAGTTTATGTGGTGCTAGGTAACACTTAGCAAGTTAAATCAATATTCAGAACCTAACTGGCTATGGGTTGCTGCATAAAGATAGGACTGTGTTTTATGAGGGTTCCATTTATGTTGTTACCCTGGCCGGTTAAGTGCTGAATATTGGTACTTAACCAGCCAAGTGCTGACTCCACCCTGGAAAAACCCCAAAATAGCCAGTTTTCACTTAGGTGCTAACTGCTCATTTTCAGCAGTGATAACTGGTTAAGTGCCGCTGAAAATTAGTGGATAGCCCCACACAAACGATTTAACAGGGGCTCTGCTAAACGCGTTGTGATTGGCTCAGGGGACTTCCAGGTCTCTCAGCTGAGTGAAGCACTGCCAAAAAAGACGTTTTTATTATTGTGGGGGGGGGGGGGGGAATGACGGCCAAAATGGATGAGTTTTTTTGGATGGGCGTCCTCAACTGCACTGTCCTCTGGATTCGAGCCGTATCGGAGGGGGTGAGCAGCGTGGTGTCTTCGGGCGGCACAGGGAGGCGTATTTGGCATGCGCAGAGCAGCCAGCATAACGCTTGGCTGCTCTGCGCATGCTCGACCAGCCAATTGGCCGACTGTTTAACGATGGAATAGAGAATGCAAGTGAGCTACAATGAGCAGCTCATTTGGCATTTCCTTTCCTTAATGCATGCCCGTTCCTTACCGATTTGCTAAGGGAATCGGTAAGGGAAGGGCTCTAACGATTGTTTAGTGCATTTGGCCCTTATCCTCTAATCTATAATGGCAATTTCATACACAATTGCCATTATAGGGTTGATGCTTAGCACCCTATGTTTTGTTCCTATTTTTTGCCACAGTTCTTGAATCTATAGCAATTTACTTATCACATGAATTAGCAAACACTCACATGTTCTCTTTAAAACAAGTAGAGAAGCAAGGGTGAACGAGAGGAAAATTCCAAATGACGCAAGGCAAACAAGGAGTAAGAGCATCCGCAAGTTTATTTGCCAAAGTATACTGATTGAAAAGACTCTACAAAGGCCATGTTTCAGCACAATGCCTTCCTCAGGGTCAAAATGGTTCAGATAACTCAGTTTTGCAGAAAATGTAAATGGGGGAAACCACTGAAATGCTGGAACAAAAAACGCTGGAATGGAAACGCAAAGAAAAATATATTCTGCATTCCGTAGTAACCAGTCCTCTGTTTTGGATTCATATCTCCTTATGAGCTGTGTGTATTTATTCTCATTCTTAAACAGGAAGGCACCCATGTAAATGAAAACATCCGATTTTAATTTTCACATCACTTTAATAGATTCATTAGGGATTTCCTCTATATTGTAGCTTCAAAGTTTACCTATGGTGTTGAACAGGCAACAAGTTGATGAAATCTTCCATTGATTCTAGAGTGATCTCCTCAATTGTGACAAGTGGGACTGCTTTGGGAGAGCTTCCTCCTATACCCCAGACTACGCTAAAGCTAAAATATCTGCAGCACGTTTTTTTAAATTAGTGGATCGCGTCCCAAAAATCAAGGTTTACAGTGATGAAGGACAAAAATGGGTAAGAGCCACTTAATTATCCAGACTGGCTGTAACAGGTTTGAGTCACTAGGTGCAATTTGGTTTCCAAAGGGAATATTGGGGATCATTTATAAAGTCATTCTCATGAGTATATGGCCACATTATGGGCCAGATTCCAAATAGGGTGCTGAAAAAATTGGCACCAAAAAAACGCGCTTAGAGATATTCTATAAACCTCATCTAAAGTTTATAGAATATGCATAGCACCAGCCCCCACAATTAAAATTTATGCACGGCCATTTATGCTAACTAAAACCTGGTGTAAATGCCTGCGCCTAACTTAGGCGTGGATCGGGCATATGCAATAACAGTGCACGTAGTTTTAGGAACATCCACACCCACCCATGTGTCTCCCATGGCCATACCCCCATTTGAGATCCATGCATTAGGATTTACATGCACCACTTACAAAATACACTTAGAAAGTTGCGCATGTAAATTTTAATTAGTGACAATAATTGCTTGTTATTGGCCAAGTATCAGCACCAATTGACTTGTTAATCAATTAAGTTGCGTACACAATTTGGCCACATTGCCAAATTTGCACACTCAACATTAGTCGCCATATATAGAATCCAGGCCTACATGCGTAAATGCCTTGTTATACAATGCCAACTGTGGACATGATGGTGTGCAATTAGGTAGGTGCTGATAGGTGTGTACAGGAGCAGAATTTGGGCTGAGTTTACAAGTGTATGCACAGATTATAAATTATGTTAATCTACGTATGTACTAACTAACTCAAATCATAGAGATCAGTGAAGACAAAAAACTGCCACAAACACTTTCCTGAAATGTTGGCAGTATTTTGTCTTCACTGATCTCCATGATTTGAGTTAGTTAGTACATATGTAGATTAACATGCAAACAGTTATTGGAGACCCAGGAAAAAGGTCACTTTTCTTATGTGTAAAAGGAATTCTTAATGTGTAAGGACCATCAATATAAAATGAATCCTAAAGAAATACTTATACAGTGATTTTGTAACAGCCGTCTAACTTACAGAGTTTCTAATAAAAAATATTTTCATATGCACTCTTTGAAAATCACCCCATGAAATTACTTGCACACTTATACACCTGCTATTTAGTATGCACAAATTTCCCAGGTCACATTGGGGGGGGGGGGGGATTCAATAAACACAGCCCAAAGTTAGGTATTGGAACAATGCACGCTAAGCTAGTATTCTGCAAAGGGTGCGTTATGTGGGCCGAGTTTTACGGAATACTAGCTTAGTGTGCATTTCACCTGCAAAGACTGGTGTAAAAGCTGGTGCCCAACTAATGGCAGTTAGGCATCTAAATCACAGTTTTTTTATAACATTGCGCCTAAATTCTGCCCATACCCCTGCCATGGCCTCCTTTAGAGTTGCACGCGATGAAATTTAAGCACGCATCTTATAGAATAGGGTATAGGGCAGATCCGCACATAACTCCTAATTACTGCCAATTTAATGCTTGTTAACACCAATTATTGATTGCTAGTGCCTAATTAGCTAATTAGTTTACCGTGCATATCTATGATCTGCACTCAGGTTTACACACCCAACTTTGGACGACCTATACAGAGTCCAGTGGATGGTGTGCCTACATGCATATTTATAAAATGTTGACCCTCATAAATCTAGTCCTGGGAAGTCTTCATAGGTTTATAACCATATACTCTGGGTAATTTTATAAAAGACTATTCCTATACAAAAAAAAAAAGAGGAAATTCAATAAATGGTGCCAAAAATTAGTGCTGAAAAAACTTAAGTGCTAAGCGCCATTCTATTATTTCAATTATTGGCCATGCTGTACTGTTCCCATTATTGCGTGGCCATTCTTTTAAATTACCTCAGGAGCACTTACCAAGACCTATTTTGTAGACGGTAAGCTCCCATGTTATCCATGTGCTAACCAGTTAGTGTACAGTAATTTAGATTCTGTAACAGGTTAGCACAGGAACACCCACTCTCTGCCCCTGACACATCCCCTCAAAAAATACAAAAAATATTTAGCGCACAGTGTATGCACATGGTAAAACTAATGCTGAACGCTTTATCGGGCCCTGTGTTAGGCCATTTTTGCTGCATACAGGTACAGAGAAGGGCGACAAAAATTGTAAAGGGAATGGAATGACTTCCCTATGAGGAAGTGGCTAGGGCTCTTCAGCTTGCAGAAAAGATGGCTGAGGGGAGATATGATAGAGGTCTATAAAATAATGAGTGGAGTGGACTGGGTAGAGGGAATCACTTGTTTACTCTTTCCAAAAATACTAGGACCAGGGGGCACACAATGAAGCTACAAAGTAGTAAAACAAATTAGAGAAAATATTTCTTCACTCAAACGTGTAATTAAAGTCTGAAATTCTTTGCCAGCGAATGTGGTAAAAGTAGTTAGCCTAGCAGGGTTTAAAAAAGGTTTGGATATCTTCCTAAAAGAAAAGTCCATAAACCATTATTAAGATGGACTTGGGAAAATCCATTGCTTATTTCTAGGATAAGCTGCATAAAATATATTGTACTGTTTTGGGATCTTCCCAGTATTTGTAACCTGGATTGGCCACTGTTTGAAAGAGGATACTGGGTTTGATGGACCTTCGGTCTGTCCCAGTATGGCAACGCTTATGTTCTTATGATCTTATGTTAATGTCTGGAGTATATGTACTGTAGCATATGGTTCAAGGTAGCTGATATGACTCTGAGTATTTGAGTGGTTCATGTCTCTTCACTGAGGGGGTCCTTTTACTAAGCTGCTGCAAAAGTGGTCTGTGGTAGTATGGGCACATGTTTTTGGCGCACGCTGGGCTATTTTTCTACCATGGCTGGGAAAAAGACTTTTTTTAATGGGGCAGTAAATGGCCATGCACTAAAATTAAACATAGCACACGGCTATTTACTGCCTGAGCCCTCACTGCCACCCATTGACTTAGCGGTAAGGGTTCACACACTACGCATGCGGTACTCATGCAGCACACGTCAATGTGGCCGTGCTGACAATTACCACCAGGAATGCCCCTCGCGGTAGAAAAATAGAAAAATATTCTCTACCTTGGGAAACAGCATGCACCAACTTTGAAATTACTACTGCCGGGTGGACACGCTAACTGGGCGGTAGTGTCCATTTGGTGTACGCTACACACTCAGTAGCCCTACCGCCGCTTTGTAAAAGGGCCCCTGAATAATAAATTTATTTCTTACTTATTCTACTGAAGTATCTTTGTTGAATACATCAAACCTTCAACTTATAATCTGTAATTAAAAATGAATAGTGAATGCAGTGTCTTATAAAGAATCAAGATACACATTTCTTTGCATATTCTTCTGTTATGTTATGTTTTCTTTACTTAAGGAAATAAAGTGTCTCGATTTTCTTAACAGAATGATTTCAAGGGGAGTTTGGACTTTAATGATTGTAAGTTTACTTACCCTTCTCGACCTGACACCCAGTTTTGAACGGACTCTCTGTGTCTGTAAAACCTGGACAGACCCTTGCTTTTGTTGGAAGTAGTGGATGCGGCAAAAGCACTAGCGTGCAACTCCTTGAGCGTTTCTACGATCCAGATGGAGGCAATGTGGTAAGCCAATTCTAAATTAAATACCTCACATATAATAAGGATGTGCATTTAGTTCCAGTCTGGAAAATGTTATGCAAGTAATGAACGTACACTAAATTGATTTCATGGACATAAAATCTCTGAGCCTATCCAGCCAATATTCAGCCATCAGGAGGCAGGCCGATTAAGTCCTGCAATCAGCACTGCAGGGCCGTGCCGATGCGGTAAGCGAGGTAAGCATGGCAGGAGGGCGCCATCCTCTGGGGGGCGCCCCGCCGCACCATGCTTACCTCGCTCTCTTCTCCCCAGATCCTTTTTTTGTTTTTGTTTAAATTTACCTCTCCGGCGCGCGGCAGCGTAAGTGAGAAGGAGGCGGCGCTCCCCCGGCCGCCCCGACGTGTCTTTCCTTCGCTCGGTTCCGCCTTCTTCTGACGTCATTTCTGACGTCAGAAGAAGGCGGGACATAGCGAAGTCAAGACACGTCGGGGCGGGGGAGCGCCGCCTCCTCTCACTAACGCTGCACGCGCCGGAGAGGTAAATTTAAACAAAAAAAAAGGATCTGGGGAGAAGAGCGCGGGTAGTGTAGCGCTCGTTTTTTGGGGGGGGGGGGGGCGCCGGAGAGGCCACTGCAGGGGGGCACCGGAGACCCTAGGCACGGCCCTGCAGCACTGAGCCCAGATAGTCAATGCTGGGCCATTTCCACTATAAGCTTAGGTGGCCAAGTTAATATTCTGCGCTGGCCTGTTAAGTTTAGAGTGGCCAAAAATAGGACTGCTATTTAGGTGGTCCGATTTGGCCACTAAACTTAGCTGGCGAAGCACTGAATATTCGTGCTAGGCAGTTGTATCATTATAGCTGATTAGCCGCTAACCCTTGGATTCTATATAGTGTGCCTAGCGTTCAGTGCTGAAATCCAAGTGTATTCTGTAACAATGCGCGTAACTTAATTGGCTTAACAAGCCAATCAGCATTGTTAACAGCACTTAACAAGCAATAATGAGCACTAATTGGCAATAATTAGAATTTACGTGTATAACTTGCTAAGCGTATCCTGTAATGCACTGTGCCTAATTTTAATGCACGCAGGCAAAAAGGGGCGTGGTGTTGGGCAGAGAAATGGGTGTTTCATGGGCGTTCCAAAATTTACATGTGTTGTTATAGAATATGGCCAATGCGCCTTAATCTATGTGCCAGGATTTATGCCACATTTTCATTTGTGTAAATAGAAGCGCATAGTTTTAGGCGCTAGGATATCAATTAAGCATATTCTATATACCATACCTAAATATAGGCACCCCATATAGAAGACGCTTAGGCAGAATGTTTTCTGCACGGTTTTTCTAGGCACCATATATAGAATTTCCCCTGAGTGCTAATATTCAGCAGAGATAACCAGCTTAGCTAGTTAAGTACTATTAATTGGCCAGAAGCCATTTTTGGCCAGTTATATGGTGCTGAATATTGGCCAGCATGTGTATAAAGTCTTTTTATACATGTTTAAAAAATCGAAAAAGACATTAATTTATGACACATACTGAAAAAATGTACAGCAATCATCCAAAAGCAAACCAAAAAAATGTGCCATACACACACCTAACATATAACTAGCATAAAAGAGTACTTTCAATAGAGACAGAAGACTGGGCTGAACAGAGCACAGTTCTCACTTTCACATCTCCTTAGAGCCATTGCAAGTGTCATTTACAGTAGAGTTTCAATTTCCTTTCACAAAAAAAATATTTTACTGCATGGAGAGTTAAAATTGCCTGTCATATGTTCTTCTTTCTTTTGTTCTTGAATTGACAGCTAGTGGATGGGCACAATACCAAGAATGTTAACGTATCGTTCCTTAGATCTAAAATTGGAATAGTATCACAGGAGCCTGTACTATTTGCCTGTAGCATTGCTGAGAATATTAAATATGGTGACAACATGAGAGAAATCAGCATGGAGCAAATAATTGCAGCAGCAAAGAAAGCTCAGCTGCATGAATTTGTCATGTCCCTTCCAGATGTAAGTGCAATTTATACATTCTTTTTTTTAACAGAGATTTTGCTAGTGCTTCGGTGTTAATATGTGTAAATGGAAGAGAATGTTTCCTATAGGGTTTTATTGCCTTTCTTGCGGTTTCTTGGCACAGTTGGTTAATGTCTTCCCCTTGGTTTGTGCTTATCATTTGATTTATTGCTTCACCCTATGTGAATTCCTATTAATGCCTGGTGAAAATTAGCCTGTTCAAAAGGCAGGTTTGCTTAAAACACAAATCAATACATATTTTTATTTGTTTGATTTTTATTTGCATATCAAACAATACATCAAGAAAACTTGATATGAAAATCCCCCCCGCAGTTACTCAAAAACAGCTGAAAAGGAAATCTAGATAGGATATACAACCATCAAATGCACTAGACCACTACCGAAGAGAAACCCATGTACAGTACAACCCATGGGAAGAAGAAAAAACTACCAAAATAAAAAGTGTAAAAAGCAAATTAAGAACAATTTTCAAAGGGGAAATTAAGTAGGTATCTTCCTTTGGAATACTGTCCATGGAACAATGGATTTTGTGAGTTTCCTGCATTGGCTCCCGTTTGAAGAATGGGTGAAATTTAAACTAAGGATTATGGTTGTTAAAATTATGGAGACGCTCCACTTTATATGGTAGATGTGGTTAACAAGCTATAGGTTGCAAATCTGATCAGATTCAGGAGTTACTTCTTTTATGCTCCGCTTCTTTGTGGACAGTAAAATATGGTAGAATTTTGTCTTCTGTTTCATACCAGGCTGCTTTTCTGGAACTCTTTGCCGCTTGAACTTAGGGTGAATAGAAATTTTTCAACATTTAAAAAAGCCCCTTAAGATTTTTTTATTCCGGAAATATGTAACACTTGCATCTGTTAGAATGCAGTTCCATTCCAAAAGTTGGGCACGGAATTAGAACTCCTTAGTTAGGGTCAAGTTTCAAGACCATGTTATCCTTCCTCAGCTTGACTTTATCAGTAGGAGAGCGTTGAGCGTTGATAGGTGCTGCAGTTTGTGGACAATTACCAAAGGACCTTTCTACATGAAAAGCTTGCTTTCTATGCTAAAAATATCTTTTATAAAATTGCACTGCTGTATACACACCTATAAGTAGGCAGGCAGACAAGATGCATGTATTATTACGCGCACCATGTGGAGGCATTCCTGGGGCGATGTTGGGGGTGGAGTGTCAATATACTCACATATTTCATTAAATACACATGAACATGCATAGAGCACCTTTTCGGAGCAGATGTGAATGTGTACATTGTTATCCAGGAGCTGGTTTTGGATGCCTATTTTATAAAGGCACATGAAAGGCAATTCTTTAAGGTGCACTGTGATGGGTGTGTATCCCATCACAGAAATCAAGGAAACCCAGAGGAGAAGAAATGTTAACTACAGAATTTAATCTCCAGAAGAGAGACAGAAGAAAGGCTAGGAGGGAGGTGGGAACTACAGAATTAAAACCTCAGCAGAGAGAACTGGGTGGAGCAGGTTCCAAGCCAATCACAGAAGCAGGAGAGTTAGAGCCTCCGCATGGAGAGCTGGGAGGGAACACAGTTCTGGCCATCAGAGGGAGTGGAATCAGGTGGGGGGGAGGGAGTCAAAAGTATTATAAAAGAGAAGAGACAGGAGCTGCAAGCCTGAGAAGGTACAGATGTTCTCTTGCTATTTTCCTCCTGTCTTTGACTGTGGGCATTAAGACTGACTGTTTGGGAACTATTTGGTCTAAACCAGAACTGTTTCTATTTTGTCATTACTACCCTCTGGGTGGGAGGATGTTCTCTGGAAGGAGGATAGATTCCAGGAGATATGAGGACAAGTGGCAGGCAGTCTAGAAAGCCTGGCCTTTCTTTTTTGTTTGTGATAAACTGGAAAAAAAAATTAATCAAGCAAAGCCTGAGGATTATTGACATAGTTTTTTTTGTGTTTTTTTTTTTGGGGGGGGGGGGGTTTGAGGGGGGCGGGGGGGTGGACTTTGATGTGAACTGTGTAACACTTTAGTGACCTAGGGAGGAGTGGGATATTTTTGCTTACCCACAGGGGATCACTCTAGGGAAAGGCAAAAAGCAGTTTTCAACCCATTCCTTGGAGCACATCCAGCTAGTTGGGACAGAGAATGGGCATGTCCGCCAAGTAATGAGTGTAATTTTTAGAATACTATTAGTTGCATGTGCTGCATGGTGCAAATTAACTCCAGCAATTGATCTGGTATAGGTGGTCATGCCTAAGTTTCAGCACACTATACAGCTTTGCTCTTGTATTTGGTAACGGGTTAGGTGTGCTTCAACACCATTACAGAATTGGCACTAAGGGCCCGATATTCAGATCGCAGGTGGTAGCCCACATAAGTTCTGTGATCAGTGTTGACCCTGATATTCATGCTGGGCTATTTCCGGTGACTGTCATTGATATCCGTGGGTGGGGGGGGGGGGGGGGTGTTTGACCATCTCAAACTTAATCAGTGTGACTATTCAGTGCTGGCCGATTAAGAGGTCCATTTACTAAGGTGCGCTGAAAAATGTCCTGTGCTAGTGTAGGCGTGTGTATTGGATTGCATGCAGGTCCAATTTTCATCATGCCTGCAAAAAAGGGCTTTTTTGCCGAAAATGGATGTGCAGCAAAATAAAAATTGGTGTGCATCCATTTTGGGCCTGGGACCTTACCGTGACCCATTGACTTAGTGGTAAGGTCTCATGCGTTAACCGGGCGGTAATCGTCAACATGCGCACAATGCTGATTACCGCCCATTTAGCGCTGCACGTCAAAAAGTAAAAAAAATTATTTTTCTGACGCGCATACCAGACACACGTAAAAATTGGAATTGCCGCCCAGGGGACGTGGTAGCCACGTGGTAGTTCAAACTGACGTGCGTTGGACACGCTTAGGTGCCTACATAGCTTAGTAAAAGGACCCCTAAGTTTATAATGGCCAAGATAGGACTGCTATTTAGGTAGTCTGATTTGGCTGCTAAACTTAGCTGGCCAGTGCTTGAATATTTCGTGGATAGCTGGCTATATTGCGCATATAGCCGGTTAGCTGCTATGCGCCAACCGTGAATATTAGATGGAGATAACCGGCTATCTCCTGCTTAATATTAGTGGTTAGCCAATTAAATATTTCTGAATATCAGCCAATAAGCATACCTCATAGTGGCACCTAAATTTAGGGGTCACAACTGCCCCATACTCACCTACATTACCTTTATAAAAAAAATAGACATCTTTTGGATTTCCCACATAGGCATCTTGTTATGAAATTACCCACTTAGCAATCAGAAATGTAGTTAGCCTAGTCACTTTCTTACTGTAGTAACCACATGAAAATACTGTGTCATTTTCAGTGTCATGTGCCACTTTATTTCATCATCATTCCTCATTTGGGCCTTACCAAATATCACCTCATTTCCTATCTTAATAAGGTGATTCAAATCTAATCAAAACCAGCTTTCCGACCATTAATCAATTGTTTTACATCTTTAGAAATATGAAACCAATGTCGGGGCACATGGGTCCCAGCTCTCTCGTGGTCAAAAGCAGCGGATCGCAATAGCTCGAGCCATTATAAGAGATCCTAAAATTTATTACTGGACGAAGCAACATCTGCATTAGACACAGAAAGTGAAAAGGTAAGTGTCCATCCAAGGGACTTACAGAATGTCAGAAAGAAGATTCCATGATTGTCCTTTTTGGAGGGAATTCAGTAAATGGTGCCCAAAGTTAGGGGCTGGGAAGATCCAGGCCAAGATGGTATTTTATAAAGGGTGCTGCAATACCGACACAGCCCATTCAAAGTGAATGGGAAGTGTCAGCATTAGCACAGGGCAGTCGCTAGCATGGCTTAGTAAACAAGGGGGTTAGGGTAGATTTTAGGCTAGATTCTATATATGGTGCCTGAAAAATCTGCGCAGTAAAAAAAACATGCCTGGGCATATTTTTTAAAGTACGCCTAAATTTTATAGAATAGGCTTAAATTTCCACACTGTATATAGAATATGCCAAGTGCCTCTCCATATGACCAAATTTAGTCACAGCCATTTACGCCATGTTTCACTTGGTGTACATCCTGACACCTAAATTAGGCGCAGATCGGGTGTATTCTATAATAATGTGTATAGATTTTAGAAATGCCTATGCACTCTCCCATGGCCATGACCCCTTTTCAACTATGCGACTTAGAATTTAGCCGCATCACATATAGAATACACTTAGCAAGTTGTGCGTGTAAATCTCATTAATGTACTGATAATTGTTTGTTAACTCTAGTTAACCAATTAAGTTATGTGCATTGTTATAGAATACGCTTCAGTTTTCCACGCAGATTTTAGGCGCCATATATAGAATCCGGGGGTTTGTGCTTATCAGCTGTGTCACGTGAATATTCTAAAGTCATACGTTTATACAAAAACATTTTTTAACGGATCCTCAGAATATATGGCATACTTAAGCACAATTATTTTTTTTATAGTACAAAAGTAACCCCTTCCTCATAGGTCTCAATTTTTTTATATATCAAAGCTTCTTTTTTTATTTATTTATGAATTCTTACAACAATTACAAGCATTTACAACTTGCTAAAGAAAAACAGAAAAGAACTAAAATTAACAATTCTTTCTTAGACCACAAAAGTTTTACAAAAAAGGGGGCAAGCATAAGAGGAGTTTAAACAAAGGGGGAAAAAAAAGGAAGTATGGCCTAGATTACATTGCGTATATATTACTGTGAATTACATGCTCTTAACTTCTCACTGGAACTATTTGTTCAGTTTTTTAAATCTATAAAAGATTTCAAATGTTCAGGTTCAAGAAAAATATACTTATTATCCAAGTATCGTATTTGGCATTTACAAGGATATGCCAGTAGAAAACTTCCACCTAAAGCCTTAACATCGTCTCTCAGTGCCAAGAAAGCACATCGTCTTTCCTAAGTAGCCTTCACAACGTCTGGAAATATCCAGAGTTTCTCACCGTAGAATGGCTTAGCACGATTTTGAAAGTACAATTTCTTTATCATATTTAAATCTTGTTCGAAAACTAATGAAACAAGAAGAGTTCACCTCTCAAATACCCCATCGTTGGAATGTTCCAGAAACGCTGTTAAATCTTGTAAAACTTATTTTTCAATCCCATCTTCTCTTTTTTTAGGTATTGGTAAGTAGAATATCTATTTATCAGCGGTATTAAGTTGGGTGAAATAGATAAGTTGTCACTCAGATATTTTTTAAACAAGTCTAAAGCATTTATCTCCAATGAACGGGGAAAATTAAGTATACACAGGTTCAAACGCCTATTATAGTTCTTAAAAGTCTCTATTTTATGATGAATTATTATTTTATCTTTAATTAAAGAGTCAGTTTTGGTAGACAATGTGGAAATTTCTTGCTGGACCTGTGTCTTAATTTGTACAGTTTCTTGTTTCAACGTTTCAAACGCCGAAGTTAGTGTATCCAATTACTCACGATTAACAACGTTTCCTGGGCTGCCTGAGTGACTGTAGAAGTCAATGTTTGAATCGTGGCCCAAATAGATTCCAGCGTAGGTGCCATGGGGGTATTACACTTTCCCTTGCTGTTAACTCCCGAAGTCTTGGGGTGTCGCCGCCGAATAGAGAATCTGGAGCTTCACATCGGCGAGGACAAAGTTGTTTCCGTCCCTGTGGGTTTGATGCTCCTCCATCTTCCCCCACTACGGGAAACCTCAAGCCGGTTTGTCGTGGTGTGCTTGTGGCATACCGATCAATTGTTGTCTGCATTTGCGTTGTTCCTAAGGCTATCGGCAGTGAGTCTTTCACAATGCCCTTTCTTTTAGTTAGTGGCATATCTAATAATTCAGTTGAAGATAGAGGCAAAACTAAAGGCATCAGACACACTCCGGCAGCCATCAAGCTCAATCCGCCATTTTGACACGCCCCTCCAGCCATCAAAACTTCTTTGGAAAAGCTTATATAAAATTTCTTTAAACTTGCTTTCTTAGTGCTTAGCTTCAAATGCTGTTCAGCCAATGGTTAACCCAAACCGGACCTGCTGCCAACCTGGCCAGGCTTCACTTTCTTCATCAGGGTAGCAGTCTGGACTCATTGGCAGCAGGTCCAGTTTGTATAAAAGTATGACTTTACTACTACTACTACTTATCATTTCTATAGCGCTACTAGATGTACGCAACGCTGTACACTTGAACATGAAGAGACAGTCCCTGCTCAACAGAGCTTACAATCTAATTAGGACAGACAAACAGAACAAATAAGAGAAAAGGGAATTACTAAGGTGGGGATGATAAAATAAGGGTACTGAACAAATGAGTATGGGTTAGGAGTTAAAAACAGCATCAAAAAGGTGGGCTTTTATCCTAGATTTGAAGACGGCCAGAGATGGAGTTTGACATACCTACTCAGGAAGTTTATTCCAGGCATATGGTGCAGCAAGATAAAAGAATGCAGTCTGGAGTTAGCGGTGGAGGAGAAGGGTGCAGATAAGACAGATTTACCCAGTGAACAGAGTTCTCAGGGGAGGAGTATAGGGAGAGATAAGAGTGGAGAGGTTACTGAGGAGCTGCAGAGTGAATGCACTTATAAGTCAATAAGAGGAGTTTGAACTGTATGCAGAAATGGATATGGAGCCAGTGAAGTGACTTGAGGAGAGGGCTAATATGAGCAAAGTGACACTGGCAAAATATAAGTCGTGGGGCAGAATTTGAACAGATTGAAGAGGAGAGAGATGGCTAAGTGGGAGACCTGTGAGAAGCAAGTTACAATAGTCTAAGCGAGAGATGATAAGAGTGTGGATAAGGGTTCTAGTAGTGTGCAAAGAAAGGAAAGGGCTATTTTGGTGATATTATAAAGAAAGAAATGACAGGTTTAGCAGTCTGCTGAATATGTGCAGAGAAGGAGAGAGAGTAGTCGAAGATGACCCCAAGGTTAGGAAGCTGATGAGACAGGGAGGATGAGAGTGTTATCCCACAGAAATAGAGAATGTTAGAATATTCATGCAACTATCTGGCATAGTCATATCACCCATATTTGCAACAGCGCTGGTTTTGATTTACATTGTGATGTTACCCCCTGTGTGAAGAACTATCCGTTCTTTTGTGGATTTAACTATGGGCACTGGCATTTACACCTGCCAAAACCTGGTGTAAATGCTGACACCCAATTTACAGCAGTTGGGGGGCACATTTTATAGTATTTTATAACATTGCGCCTAACGTCTAAGAATGCCCAGGCTCCTCACATAGCCATGCCGCTTTGGAGTTGCCCACTATAAAATTTAGGTGCAGATGTTTTAAAATAACAGCAAGGGCAGATGCGAGCATAATACCAAGTTGGTGCCAATTAATGTCACTTATTAATTGATGCCTCATTAACTAATTCATTTTCATGCACATTGTCCTAGGCACAAAAATGTGAACATTCAACTTTGTGTGACTTATGTAGAATGTGTGTGTATGGGGGGGGGGGGGGGTAGCATGTAAATTAAAGGGGAAGAATATATGTGTGAAGCAGGAGGGTATGGACAGGCTGTCACTTACATGTGTAGCTTATATGTTCTGTAAGTTAACCACACCCTTGCTGCATTTAAGCTCCCACAGTTAGGCCAAGTGTATGGCTGGTATAATAACTGAGGGCAAACACCCACAGCGAAGGAGACAAGATCACACGGACAATGCTCAAAGTAAGAGTCCTTGACTCACTTTCACAGACTCAACATGGACTGTGTTTTGGCCATAAGGCCTGCCTCAGGACTCTCTTATCAGATGTAACTGTAGTGTATAATGTTGTCCATAATTAATTATCAGTAGTTTCATCAACAACTGATAACTGCTCGGACTCACAACTGTAGTGTATAATGTTGCATAATCTACATCAACACACTGATAATCTCACATAGAGTTTCACTGTTTGAAAAAAAGATTGTTCAGCTGTGTGTTGATAAAACTACAGATAATTAATTATAGACAACATTATACACTACAGTTACATCTGATAAGAGACTCCTGAGGCAGGCCTTTTGGCCGAACCATAGGCCCGTGTTGAGTCTGTGGATGTGAATAAAGGACCCTTACTTGAGTAACATCCATGTGATCTTTGTCTCCTTCACTGTAGGTGTGTGCTGTTGCTGTTTGTAAGGGATTTGCTTTGCTTTGTTTTGATCAGTCTGGTATAACTGAAGACACAGAAATGTAAAGCAGCGGTTTTCAACCCAGTCCTCAGGGCACACGTAGCCAGTCAGGGTTTTCAGGATGTCCTGAAAACCCCTGTTGGCTGGGTGTGCCCTGAAGACTGGGTTAAAAACTTCTGATGTAAAGCATACCGATGCCAGGTTATACTAGTATTCTATAATGGAATCTAGGAATCCAGATCACATTCTAGATTAGACTTTGACTGCATGACATCAGGATACCTAACAGGTGGTGCCAACTTATAGAATTGCCCCCATACCTCCCTAATTCTATAAAACTCGCCAAAAATTACATGCACAAATTTGGACATGCACCCAATTTGCATGCAATTTAACTGAATAACGAGCCAATTAGTGCCAATAATTGGCTTTTTAACAAGTAATTATTGGTGCTAATTGAAATTAATATCTATACACGTAAATTTAGGCATGTGATCTATGCCTAGATTTTACGCACATCCCAGAAAAGGGGATACCCCTGGCCCGCCCATGCCCCTCCCAAAGCCACGCCCCTTCTCAGCTGCTAAGCACTATTCTATAAAGATGCTCACAAAAATCTGTTAACATGCATCTTTACAGAATAGTGCTTAGCAAGATGCACTTGTAAATCCAAATTGTCACCAATTAACACCAATAATTGATTAGTAGCGTCCAATTATTGGTGTTCATTGGCTCATTACTCAATTAAATTGCGTGCAAAATTTGGGCACGTGTCCTAATTTATGTGCACAATTTTGAGTGCCGGGGAATAGTATATGCAAAAGTAGCAAAAGTAAACATAATAAGTGCAGACAGTGATAATTCATGTCTCAAGCATCAGACTATAATAGTTGTCAAAATCTGGGATTCATGGATTGTGATTACAGTATCATTTATTAGTTCTTCAAAAAATATATATATGTTGTCTCTAGGTAATAATATTAGTGAAGCCTACAGTTAAAGTTCCTGTGATACTGTGAACGAGGGTTGAGGGTAGACTTAACACAATCAAACAAGGTTGTAAACATAAAATAAGTGCTTTATTAACGTAAATATGAGGCCTGTTACTTCACAGGCCTAGGAACAAAGGTAACGTTTCTCGTCTTCAGAGGGGAAAAAGCCTTAGAATGGGCCTTTGGCTAACAGGGCTTAAAATACAGGCTATGGCCTGTGACTGCCATGCCCCAACACATTTGGTAGTTTCTCTCTTTCTCTCATTGGATTCCCAGGTCTGGCTCCAGCCAGACCTCGAAATAAGTCTCATATGTCTTCAAATAAAAAATTGGCTTACCTCATCCAGGTCACAGCAGCTACAAGCATTCAGTACAGGTATATACTAGGGCTTCAGTTCTTCCTTCCCTGGGCCTCCTTATCCTCCCTCTGGCCCTGCCTTTTAACTTCCTGGTTCCTATCCTTTTGGCTCCACCCCTCTCATATCACTTCCTCTCTGGGCAAGACTAGTGGTTTTAAGGTGGCCTAGACTACCTGAGGGATTATCCTTAACGGTGAGGGGCAGTGTTCTATATACCCCTCATAGTTCCCTTGTGAAGGAAAGCTAAATAGATTAGGGCTCTTCAGCTTAGAGAATCTATAAAATCATGGGTGAGGTAGGCATGAATAAATAGGAAATGGTTATTTACCCTTTTAAATAGCCATAGGCAGCAGAATGGGGTGGGCTACAGGAACTTTGACTTCGCACAAATATTTTGCCAAACATGGCATCAGCAACAAGAGTTCTTGGAGGAAGAGCTGGAGATTGGTTTCTTTGGCTTTTCCATCCAAAACATGTTCTATGTCCCTACAAATAGTATTAAATTTAGGGATACTTCGTGAAACTAATAGTAGAACATTTATGAAAGATCAGAGAAAGCATTTGCTTTCAGTCAACACATGACCAAACTGTGAAATTTGTTGCTGGAGGATGTGGTCCAGGCAATTGTGATTAGAAAGAATTTAGGCAAGATCCTGAAAGAAAGGTTCATACATACATCTTAGCGGAGATTGGGTGGCGATGCCAGTAATTGGAAACAAAACGGGAGCTGGGCAGACTTCTACGGTCTACGCCCTGATCGTGACTGAATAGATAGGGATGGGCTGGAGTGTAAATTTTAAGGGGCTTCGATGTTAGCTTCAGAACAAGAACAGTACTGGGCAGACTTCTACGGTCTGTGCCCTGAGAAAGGCAAGGACAAATCAAACTCGAGTATACATATAAAGTATCACATACCATGTAAAATGAGTTTATCTTGTTGGGCAGACTGGATGGACCACACAGGTCTTTATCTGCCATCATTTACTATTATCCATTGCTTATCTCTGGAGGTAAGGAGCAAGGAATGGATCTCTCTGGGATTCTGCCAGGTACATGTTACCTAGATTGTCAGAGACAGGATGCTGGGCTAAATGGGCATTGGCCTGGCAAAATTGTTCCATCTAAGCTGAGCAGGAGTCCTCCACCTACAGTCCTGCCAGTGGGTAGTGCTGTTTAATTATCACATTTTCAATAGTGAAGGACAGGCAAACTCTGCAGGACTCCAGGGAACCTGTCTGTCCCTAGAAATTGAAACACAATATTGACGCACCCCCCCCCCCCCCCCCCGACTAACAGCAATGCAGTTGGAGGACTTCTGCTCAGCTTAGAGGGAACAGTGCCTGGCACTTATAAGATCTTTGGATATGAGATGTTCAATGAAGCAATATTTTCTTATTACTAATTATGTTTGTATAGTGGTTGCCCTTTCATCAAAGAGGAACTTTTTAGATACCTGTAAGTAAATTATCATCGAATCAGGAAATAGAATGGATATTCTCTCATGATATGCATTTTATGTTTTGTTAACAGACAGTCCAAGCTGCACTAGACAAGGCACGACAAGGACGAACCTGTATTGTCATTGCGCACCGCCTCTCTACAATCCAGAACGCTGATATCATAGCGGTCATGTCCCAAGGAGTCATCATAGAAAAAGGAACCCATGATGAACTTATGGCCCTCAAAGGAGCTTACTACAAACTCGTCACCACTGGAGCACCAATCAGTTAATTTATGGTCAACATCAGACTTACTTATATTTTCAGACACAGCATTGGCCCTGTAAACCTCCGGGAGGCCATAGAAAGCAATGATCTCAGCATTCAGGTTGATAGACCAGTAGGCTCAGAACCAGAGCAGCAAAGGTTCAGATCCCACTGGTGGCATTGGGAAAATCATTTTCTTCTCTACTGTCTCAGGTACAAGCTTAGATTGCAAGTCTCCTTGGGATAGGGTTGTAGCAGGATGTTACACACCTTGAGCTACCATTGAAAGGCATGAGCTAAATCCATGACCTGGTGTAGAAACTGCTGGCAGTTTTAAAAGGCCAGTACTGTTTAAACAGTTAAACCCCTCCCCACCCATTTTATATAAGGTGCAGTGAGCAGTTTCACATTAAATTGTGCGTGTGACAATTTACACGCACTACTAAGTTGAGTAACAAGCCAATTCATGATAATTGGCCGATAACCAATTATCATCACTAATTGGCAATAATTGGAATTTACACACGCTTCTTTTATGCATATTCTAAAAAGAGGCACATGTAAAAAGGGGGCACGGCCATGGAAGGAGTGTAGGTATGTTGGGGGTGTCAATCACATTTATGTGTGTTATTATATAATTCAGGGTGTGGGCATTTACACCAGGTTTTCAGTGGCATAAATGGTGGCACCTAAATATACACACGTTCCCCCAGCCTATGCGCTATTCTATAAACTACATCTTACTCTAGATGCATTTATAGAACAACGCTACACGCATTATTTTGACATGTGTACATTGAAGATGACTTATAGAAATTACCCCTTAGTGTAATAATGATTGGAGATGTCTATTTGAAATTCACAGTGTTTGAATGTAGTTCAATTATAATCTTGTTTACACTGCGGATACAACTACTGTTTAAAGGTTACCTTTACTTGATCATCAAGTGGTAGGGTCTTATTTTTTTTTTTTATAGGACAATGGTTCTCTTATATTAACACATAAAATGTTCTCACTTTTATTTATTATGTCTAGCATTGATTGGTCAACTAATATAACCTTTCCACTGTGTATGTGTGTAGTCTATATGCTAAGTACAGTCCCCCCGATATTCAGCTGATGACAGGAACATGGCTAGCTGCCACCACCAGTGCTGAACCTGGATATTCAATGCCAAGCTTTATCTGGCAACTGGAATTGAATATCCGGTTTCAGTTTTGTCCGTGGCAACTTAACCGGCTAAGCAACTATTCAGAGCTAGCCTGTTAAGTTAATTGCGATTAAAGATAGGCCTGTTATTACAGTGGCCTATCTTAAAGCTCAGCTTAGCTGGTTCAGTGCTGAATATTCGCTCTTATCCGGCTAAGTTGTGCACCATAGCTGTTTAATGGATAGCCACTGAATGCTAATATTCAGCGTAGATAACTGGCTATCTCACCTGAATATTAGGGCTTAGCCAGCTAAATGCTATTTAACTGGCCAGGAGCCATTCCTGACCTAGTTAAATAGCACTGAATATGGGCCCAGTATGTTCTGGTCATCATGCATTGGAATTAATGGGGCCAATTTTGAGACCACAGGAGGGAGCCTGGCTAACTCCCACGTTGGAGGTGAACTTGGAAATTCAATGCCGGCGCCATATCCGGCGACCCTGGCATTGAATTTCTAGGTTTGTCTTGGCCGCTAAAAACATAGCCTGTTAACTGATATTCATTGGCTGACCAACTAAGTAATAGCAGCCAAAGATAGCCCTGCTATTTACATGTCCCATGGTTTTAATGGGACAGAGTCAGCATGGGTTCAGCCGAGGGAAGTCTTGCCTCACCAATTTGCTTCATTTCTTTGAAGACATGAATAAGCATGTGGATAAAGGTGAGCTTGTTGATGTAGTGGTATCTAGATTTTAGAAAGCTTTTGATAAAGTTCCTCATGAGAGACTCCTGAGAAAATTAAAGAGTCTAGGATAGGAGGTAAGGTTCTGGGGTGGATTAGGAATTGGTTATTGGACAGAAAACAGAAGGTAGAGGTTAAATGGTCATTCCTCCCAAAGAGGAGGGTGAACAGTGGAGTGCTACAGGGATCTGTACTGAGACCTGTGCTATTTAACATATTTATAAATTATATGGAAATCGGGACACAAATTACATAATGAAGGGGTCCACCTTGGGGGTCAGCACTCAAGAAAAAAAGATCTGGGTGTCATTATAGATAATACCCTGAAATCTTCTGCAGCCACAAAAGCAAACAGGATTTAGGAATTATTAGGAAAGGGATGGTGAATAAGACCGAAAATACTATAATGGCCTTTGTATTGTTCTATGGTGCGTCTGCACCTTGAGTATTGCATTCGGTTCGTGTCACAGTATCTCAAGAAAATATAGCGGAATTAGAAAAGGTTCAAAGAAGAGCGACCAAAATGATAAAGGTGATGAACTCCTCTTGTATGAAGAAAGGCTAAAGAGGTTAGGGCTCTTTAGCTTGGAAAAGAGACGGAAGAGGGGAGATATGATTGAGGTCTACAAAATCCTGAGTGGTATAGAACGAGTAGCAGTAATTTGATTTTTATTTGTTCCAAAAGTACAAAGATAGGGGACACTCGAGGACGTTACATGGAGATACTTTTAAAACTAATAGGCGGAAATATTTTTTCACTTAACAGTTAAGCTCTGGAACTCTTTGGCCTGAGGATGTGCTAACAGTGGTTAGTGTATCTGGGGTTAAAAAAAGGTTAGGACAAATTTCTGGTGGAAAAGTCCATAGGTCTGTTGTGCAGTGGACATGGGGGAAGTCACTGCTTGCCCTGGGATGGTAGCATGGAATGTTGCTACTATTTGGGTTTCTCCTAGGATTCAGTTCTCTTAAGACTTGAAAATTAACAAATCTTAATATCCTGAAGCATAAACCTTGGCACACCAGCCACACTCTGAAGCCTCTCTTTTTTTTTCTGATATTTCTTTATTGCATAACACATCAATGTACTCACAGTCAGAAGGGGTACTTCATCACACAGAGACTTTGCTATGTGGGCTGAAACAATGCTTGGAGGTAGAAGTCTGGTGAGGGCAGGGGCAGGCAGAGGAGGGTTTATTATTTTATTTAGTTATATTTGTACCCTGCTCTTTCCCACTCATGGCAGGCTCATGTGGCTTTCATATACAGGTACTTATTTGTACCTGGGGCAATGGAGGGTTAAGTGACTTGCCAGAGTCACAAGGAGCTGTGCCTGAAGTTGGAATCGAACTCAGTTCCTCAGGACCAGAGTCCACCACCCTAACCACTAGGCCACTCCTCCACTCCATTTGTTGCTGGATATGGGTGGCTGGAGGGGGGACAGGAGGGTCGCTGGACATGGGTGGATGGAGGGGAGGGCAGGGGAGAGGACGGCTCTGCTAGACATAGGTGGATGGAGGAGAGAGAAGAAATGCTGGACATGGATGGAGGCGAGGGAAGAGTGAGGAAGGAGATGAGATGAGGAAAAGGAAGAGAGGAGAAAAACTGCACATGGATGTAGAAATAGCAGAAGCGGATCCACTGGACAGTCAAGTCTGCGGAGGACCCCCAGCTTTTACTACGGATGTAGGGCAAGAAATGAAGAAGAAAGGCGGAAAGTAAAGAAATAAATGGAAAGGAAGCCCTGGAAACGGAGTTAAGAGGACAGATAGCAGCAGAATCGGCTACTGGGCCAGCATGATCAGAAAAACAAAAGTCACCAGACAACAAGGTAGAAAAAATCATTTTATTTTCATTTGAGTGTCTGAAATATGTCCAATTTGAGAATTTACTCTGCTGTCTTGTTTTGCACTGGTATACTGGAGCTGTAACAGCTTACAGAAATTATTTATAATGAAAAAAAAACACGTTATTTTTTTTTCTCCTATACTAGTATAATATTTTCAATGATTGTCTGTTTATATGTGCTATAGCTGGTATAAGGGGTGTGGCTAATGTGGGTGTGGCTATAATAGGGGTGGAGTCATATGTAGTGACTCCGCCCACAATGAGTACCGGCACCTTTTTTCTACAAAAAAAGCACTGTATATTTTACAAGGTAAAAAACTAAGTTCTCTTCCAGGAAGTTTATCAGGCCACGTACTAACAGAAAACAAGATGGAGAAAGTTTCAAAGCTAGAACAAGGGGGAAAACAGGGGAGTTCCCAAGCCCAAAGAACAAGAGCATAAAGACCATGAGACAGAGCCATCAGTAGCAAGGGCAGTGAAGCTAGGCTGAGAAGGAGAAGAGTGTTCAAGCAACATTACATCAATGATAATGATTTTTAAACAAACAGACAAGTGTGTCTGCACTAGCTGTGAACTATATTACACATAATGGCATTACTCCTCTAACTTACAGACAGATCTGCAGTAACGCATTAAACCATTTCAAGAACCTACTATGCTAAGGCAAGGCTGTCAAAGGACAGAACACCAGGTAACTTGTGACCTGGATTGGCCACTGTTGGAAACAGGATACTGGACTAGATGGACCATTGGTTGATCCAGAATGGCTTTTCCTTATGGGAAATGTCAACAACATATCACATGTCATTATCAAATGAAAACAAGTAGAAAAAATCATAAAAATTAATTTCATTGGAGGGGAAGCCGATTCGAATCTTTCAAGATTACTCTGCGGACTTGGCAGCAAAGCGGCGCAAGTTTTCAAAAATTTGTACTCAACTGATCGAGAAGAAGATTCGTTTCACTCTACAATACCCAGCCACGCTGCGGGTACATTATAACAACAGATGGCAAGTATTCATGGAGGTCGCAGCGGCAGAGACATGGACAAAAGTTTGGAACCACCTGAACCCTAAATTAACAGGGCCAACGGGCTAAGGACTGAGGACTTAGTTCGCTACTGGACAATAGTCTCATGGGCATGAAGGTACATCAGTTCTTGTTGTTAAAGTTTGAAGTAGTGGATGGGGCTCCCCGGGGCACTTGGTGTATTGACCCCTACCAGACAACCTCACTCCGGGTGGGAGAGGGCCCTGGTACCCCGGCAAGGGGAAGGGATAAGAAGGGGGAGGGGAAGGAGGGGGATGGGAAGTGGGAGCGGAAGGAGGGGGATTAGAGGGAGGGGGGAGAGAGGGGAACTTCAGGAGCCACAGAAAGGGAATGTCACAGGAAAAGGATCGAAGGCCACTGAGACCGTAGGAGGACAAAGATCCCCAGGGAGAAGGGCTGGGCTCCCAGGGGAATATCTGCAGGAGTACATTTGGATGGGGACAATAGGTAACACCTATACATAAATCCACTACTCGCATAATCTCCTGGAATGTGTCAGGTATAACATCCCAATAAAGAGATCAAAGATATTAGGGCAACTCAAGCACCATAAAGCAGACATTGCCTGCATTCAAGAGACCAAATTGACAGATGGGGAACATGAAAAACTGAAACAACAATGGGTGGGGGGTGCCACTATGCATCAGCAGGGACCAAGCGGAGTGGGGTGGCAATTTTGATAAAAAAGGGCCTCCCGTGCTCGGCTAAGTTAATATACAAGGACACTGAGGGGATCCTGCTGCTCAGACTTAACATCCAGGGGCAGAGCTACTACTTGTGCAATGTGTATGGTCCTAACTCCCCTTCCCCCTCCTTCTTTCAAAAATTAATAGCGGCTAGGTATGCAACACAATGGACGCTCCTTGGGTGATGGGCGGGAGACTTAACAACATCATGGACGTCCAACTGGACAGGACCGGGGTCGGACATAGGCAGGGGGTCAGTAGTAGCCTACCAGAACTCTGCAAGGCGCTAACATAGTGGACCCTTGGCGACTCCTGCATCCCTCCACCAAAGACTTCACACATCAGTCCAAAGTGCACCAATCATGGTCTCGTCTGGATTACATTCTAGTGGCCCAGTCGATATTCTTTAGAGTGGAGAACCGCAGAGGTGGGACCCTTGGCGATATCAGACCACTCATTATAATGGATAGATCTGACACAGGAGGGCCGCGGGGAGTCGGGTTACACATGGAGATTCCCGTCCTACCTATACAGTGAGGAACAATTTGCCAAAACATAAGGAAAAGTGGGATAGTTACTGGGAAATAAATGCTGCTTCCTGTGGTCCCTGATAGTACTGTGGGAAGCTTCGAAAGCTGTAATGAGGGGGGAGATTATAGCGTACATGAGCGCTAGGAAAAAACGAATCTCAGCGGGTATTATAAATCTTGAAAGGGGCGCTAAAGTTGGCAAAAAGGTAAATACTTAAAGAACCCAACCAGAGAGCACAGGGAGGCCCTACAGCAACTACAGTGGCACTGAATTCCCTGATTCATGAACAAACTAAAAAACGATTGCTAGCGCGTGGGATACACTTTTGTCGCTTCGGGAATAAGACAGGGAAACTGTTAGCTAGGGTGGCCCACTCACAGACACCAAAAAGGCTAATAACATCGATTATATCCCCGTCGGGGTCTGGAATACACAGTCCTGAGGAGATAGTTGAGGCATTCCATTCATATTTTACAAAATGTATGCAGGGAAGGAGACCAGGAAGAGTCGGCAGCACGGGACTACATAGAGGACTCAGGTCTTCCCAAATTGCCATCAGCGGTCGGGCGACGCTCTCTGGTCCATTGCAGGCCCGTGAAATACAGCAGGTGCTCAAGACTTTACCACTGAGCTCCGCACCGGGCCCTGATGGGTTCCCGGCTGAGTATTACAAGCTCCTCCCAATCCAGTTTAGTGCCCCATTAATTGATTATTATGAAGCAGTGGTTGGGAGAGGTCACTTTACATCAGGAGAAAATGAGGCCATGGATAACCCTGATCCCTAAGCCGGGTAAACCGGAAGCTAGGGTAGAACATATAGGCCAATTTCTCTTATTAATGTGACTTAAAAATATTAGCCAGAATTTTGGCAGACCGTCTGGCACCACATATGCAACACCTGATAAGAGAACATCAAGTGGGGTTTGTGAGAGGCAGGACAATCAGTGTTTAAACGTATGAAAAGTCTTACTAACCATTGCACAGTGCAGATCAGCAAAGACCCTACTCTTGTTAACGAGTCTAGATGCTGAAAAAGCATTTGACAAGGTGCGGTGGAATTACCTATATCAAGTGTTTAGAACATGTGGGCATAGAGGACTGGTTTTTAAAAGCGTTAAAACACTCTATGAGGCGCCAACTGCCCGAGTGTTGGTAAATGGTATGAAATCACCAGTGCTGGAGATAAAATCGGGCACAAGACAGGGCTGCCCTCTCTCACCCCTGCTGTTCCTGCTGTATTTAGAGCCATTGCTATGTACGATTGAAGCCGATCCAGAGATAGTTGGGGTTCAGTTGCCAGGTCAACTGGTGAAAGCCCTAGCATTTGCAGATGACGTGTTTTGACCTTGACCAGGCCACAGGAATCCTTAACTAGGCTTCTAGAAGTCATAGATTGAATTTGGGTTTCACTCCGGCTTCACTTTAAATTCCAAAAATCGGTGGCTCTCCCCTCAAGGGTGGAGATGCGAACAGAGTGGCAGGGACCCTTCCCATTGCAATGGACCCAGGAGGAGGTGACATACCTCGGAGTGCGCCATACCAATAAATTTAGACACACTTTACTCCTGTAATATGAACCATTTGAAAGACAAAATGGGTAGAACATTACAAAGTTGGCAAGCCCTACCCTTATCCTTGATGGGGAGGGTAGCCCTATATAACATGATCCTATTCCCGGCCTGGGTTTACACATTCCAAATGCTACCCATGTACTTACGAGCCGGGGATGAGAGATGGCTGCAGAAACAACTTAACCACTTCTTAAGGCAGGGTAAACGAGCGCGTATGTCCGTAAAAAGAGCGATGCTTCCCAGAGACAAGGGGGGGTTGGGGCTATTGAATCTACGTCTGCTCTCGGTGGCAAGTGGAATGCGCCATCTCTTGGACCAGGGGCGTAGCTGAACTGCGGCGGTAGGGGGGGCCGGGGCCAGAGAGGGGGGGCACATTATAGCCCCCCCCCCCCCGCCGCCGCCGCCGCCATTGCCGATCCCCCTCCCCCCAGCCGCTGCCATTGCTAACCCTCCCCCCTCCGTTGCTCGCCTACCTTCGCTGGCGGGGGACCCCAACCCCCGCCAGCGAGGTCCGCGTCCTCCTGCCACTGCCGGCTGCCTTTGGTCCTTTCATTCTTCCATTGAAGCTGGCGCCGACGAAAAAGTTTCTTTTGAATCTGACGTCGCTGCACGTTGCACGTTGTACGTGCAGGACGTCAGACTCAGAAACAATTTCTGAGTCTGACGTCCTGCACGTACAACGTGCAGCGACGTCAGACTCAAAAGAAACTTTCGTCGGCGCCAGCTTCAATGGAAGAATTAAAGGACCAAAGGCAGCCGGCAGCGGCAGGAGGACGCGGACCTCGGCTGGCGGGGGTTGGGGTCCCCGCCAGCGAAGGTAGGCGAGCAACGGAGGGGGAGGGTTGCAGCGGTAGGGGGGTCCAGGGCGAAATCTGCGGGGGCCCAGGCCCCTGAGGCCCCACGCAGATACGCCCCTGTCTTGGACTGGTTTAGGTTTACTCAATTTTTTTCCAACACACCACTAGAAACACAATGGTTTAGGGGAGGGCACTTTGCGAGCTGGCTACATGCTTCGGCGGGGCGGGTGTTGAGGTTGGGCCCAGTGTCCCCTATATTCCAGCCATTGAGATTGACATGGAAATGGTTATGTAAATATTATGGCTATAACAGGTGTATTTCCCCCCTGCTACCCATCCGAGGTAATCCTGAATTTCCAGTGGGAAGTACCTCCAGAACTTTTCAGAAATGGGCAGGGAGGGGAGTGAGATATGTATACCATGTAGTGATGATCAAGGCGAGGATAAAGCCCTTTCCAGAACTTTGTACAGAGTTTAAACTGTCAAACGGGACACTTTTTGCACACTTGCAGCTAAAACATTATGTGCACTCGCTGCCGAGACAAGCCTTGAGTCTGGAATCGTGGGAAAACTACAATGCTATGCTTGGATTGGATGCGCAATCTCGAATTCCATTGGCATACTTTCATGCACACCTACGAGAACACACCGAACAGGAGGACTATACCAAGCTGGCACAGCAATGGAGTACAGAACTGGGAACTCATGTTACTCAGGAGCAGATGGAATCTTGCTTAAAGAGGATTTACAAACTAACAGAGAACGTAAACTGGCAGGAGACACAATATAAATTTATTCTTCGTCTCTATATCTCCCCGCATAGAGCCTACAGGGCCACACTAAGGGAGACAGACTCATGCCCAAAGTGTGAGATGGCTAATGCACATTTGGGACATATGTTTTGGACATGCCCAAAAATTCATAGATTTTGGAAGCAGCTAGCAGAACACGTATCTGCAATGTGGCAAATTAAATGGTACCACTCCCCAAGACAACTTTTTAACACCTTTTCTATTCAGGGACAGGCACCAGCAGGAGCGAGGGCCTTCCTGCAAAGAGCTAGTTTAATGGGGAAGAAAGCTATTCTGAAGGTATGGCTGTCGGCAGAAAGCCCCACAGTCAGCCATTGGCGTTCGCTAATGATTCAAATGTGCTCACTAGAACGGAAAAATGTGGCGGATCTGTCTTCAGAAAAGGGAGACATGTACTGCAAGATATGGTCTCCATATTGGGACACATTGACATCAGTGGCAAGAAGTAGAGTCTTGAACTCCTGAAGGGTAATAGGGAGGGAGGGGGGGGGGGGGGGGGGGGGGGGGGGGGGATGAAGGGGAGAAAATGAATAAAACTCTTAAGGACCCGCAGATCGAGATTGTATTAGCCTAGAATGTGCATTGGTCCTGTTAACTGTTTTGTTAATGTTATGGATTTTTTGAGTTGTCAATAAACAAGATGGAAAAAAAAAAAATTAATTTCATTGTTTGCCAATAATAGTTTGGTCGTCCCCGTGACGGAAAGCAGTTGAGGATGCCCAAAATCGGCTTTCGATTATGCCGATTTGGCCGACCTTGGGAGAAGGATGCCCATCTTCTGATTTGTGTCAAAAGATGGGCGCCCTTCTCTTTTGATTATGCCCATAATAGTGTGCATTCTTTCAGAAAGAGAGTGCCCTCTTTGCATATAGTGTACCTTCTTTCAAAGAGTGTGCACTCAATGACTTTGATCCCATGACAAAAAAAATGGCCAAACAAAAACTAGTAAAGCAATCACTACTGGAAACGACATGGGAAACAATATGAAATTGCATTTTTCTGGCTGCCCATCCCTAGTAGGAAAACCTTTTGTCACTGAGAAATCCGCAAGGAAACAAGGAAGTACAGTAAGTCCTCATGCAGCCATTCTAAGGGTCTTTTACTACGCCACGCCAAAATGTGGCTGGCGCTGTTGTTAGCACATGGGTTTCCCATTGCTGTAAAATAGCCACAATTACATTCGTGTCATTAATGGCCACACACTAATTTCCCAATTAGTGCATGGCCATTACCACCATCTATTTTGTAGTGCTAAGCAGGGGCGTAGCTACGGGTGGGCCTGGGTGGGCCCAAGCCCACCCAATTTTGGCCCTGGCCCACCCACCCAAGCACACACACACAACTGCAGCAGCCTAGCGTGACGGCAGACGGGCAGAGATGGCACCCGCGGCGCTCTGGCAGCTGATCTGTAGTCTCCAAGCGCCGATTTTGGCTCAGGCCCGCCCACCACCCAAGCGCACACACACACTGCATGCAGCAGCCTAGCTGCCCTAGCGTACGTCATCGTCGTGGGTACCCGCGCTCAGCCTCAGACATCAGCCCACCTTAGACTAGAGAGAGGCAAAGTGGCAGTCGGCTCAGCGCTGAATGCACTTGCAGTGCGTCGTGGTTGTTGTTTGTTCGCAACTTCGCATCCATCCTAGCGGGCGGTAGCGGTATGACTCGGATCGTGCCTCAGCCTCGCTCTCATCTTGTTCCGTTCCGCCGTCCGCTCGCTCGTGGCGTGAGGAGGAGGGCACAGGGCAGGCTAAAAAAATAGCTGCTGCACATGGCCACATGCATGCACCGCTGGGTTGTGCCAGCATCAGCCTGGCCCTGCCCTCCCTGGAAATGTGGGAAATTGAAAGAAACAGAAAGGTCTAGAATCGACTCGAGTTCCTGTCTGGGCCCCAGGATAGGTAACTTTACTGCCAAGCAGCAGCAGCTGCCAGCCCAGCCCAGCAGCAGGTAATAAAATTGTAAATGCTTTTTGGTTTTTTAACATCATCATGCTGTTGTTGGATGTATTATTATTTGTTGCATTTGTATTCCACATTTTCCCACCTTTTTGCAGGCTCAATGTGGCTTACATGTAACTGTTAATGGCGTTAACTGATTCCGGTCTGAGCAAATGAATGAATACAAAGTGATACTGTTGTAGAATGAGGTACATGTATGGTAGGTACAATGGGGGGAACTTAGAGAGGGAAGGGGAGAAGAAGAGTCAGGTAATGTCTGTTACGGTCTTTGGTTACATTGAGGGGCATAATCGAACGCGAACGCCCATTTGTAAAAACGTCCATCTCCGAGAACGGGTCCGTGAAGGGGCGGGCCGAACTGTATTTTCGAAAAAATGGACGTCCATCTTTTTTTTCGAAAATACATTGGATTAGGGTGTTTTTTGAGCTGGGCGTTTTTGTTTTTTTAGCGCTAATCGAAACCGAAGCGTCCCAGCTCAAAAACTACCAAATCCAAGGCATTTGGTCGTGGGAGGGGCCAGCATTTGTAGTGCACTGGTCCCCCTGAGATGCCTCTATGCCAGCCTCAAATATCATACCTAGCTCCATGACAGTAGTATGCAGGTCCCCAGAGCAATTTTACTTTAGTTGGTGCTGCGCGGGACCCATGCAGAGAGGAAAAATCGGAAGAAAAAAAAAACAAGCAAGCAAGTGCAGTCAGGGACGTCCAAATTAAAAGATAGTAAAAGGGGGAATTGAACCAGCAACCTTTTGACTACAAGCTCATTGCTCTAGCCAGTGCACCACTGATTAGACGTTCTTCCCTTTCCATTAAGTCCCTCCAAGTTTCTGTCAGCCAATCACAGCTCATTTAGCTGACATCTGTGTCAGCTAAACAGCGGTGATTGGCTGACAGAAACTTGGAGGGACTTAATGGAAAGGGAAGGACATCTAAGCATCTGAATAATGTGGTTCACTGGCTAGACCACTGAGCTTGTAATCAGAAGGTTGCTGGTTCGATTCCCCCTTTTACTATCCTGCTAATTTAGAGGTCCCTGACTGCACTTGCTTGTTTTTTTTTTCTTCCGATTTTTCCTCTCTGCATGGGTCCCACACAGCACTAAGTAAACTAAAATTACTTCGGGGACCTACATACTGCTGTCATGGAGCTGGGGATGACATTTGAGGCTGGCTTACAAGTTGGGAAAAAAGTGTTTAACATTCGGTTTTTTTTGGTGGGAGGGGGTTAGTGACCACTGGGGGAGTCAGGGGAGGTCATCCCCGGTTCCCTCCGGTGGTCATCTGGTCATTTAGGGCACTTTTTTGGGACCTGTTCGTGAAAAAAAATGGGTCCAACAAAAGTGACCTAAATTCTCTCTGAAAACGCCCTTCTTTTTTCCATTATCGGCCGAGCACGCACATCTCTGCTCAGCCGATAACCACGCCTCAGTCCCGCCTTCACCACGCCTCCGACACGCCCCCGTCAACTTTATGCGTTCCCGCGACGGAGTGCAGTTGGAAACGCCCAAAATCGGCTTTCGATTATACCGATTTGGGCACCCACAAGAGAAAGACGTCCATCTCCCGATTTAGGTCGGAATTTGGGCGTTTTTCTCTTTCGAAAATAAGCCTCATTGTGTTGCAAGTGTTAGGTATTTTTATGTTGGGTCAGTGGGGTATGCTCTTCTGAACAGGTCTGTCTTTAGTGCTTTCCGAAAATATATCTATATCTATCTATCTATATATCTATATATATAGTGCCCACCCATATTAGCTCTGGGCCCACCCAAAATGTCAGGTCTGGCTACGCCACTGGTGCTAAGAGCTCCTGCGCTAACCCCGTGCTAATCAGGCAGTGCGCGGAAATTTGCCTGTGCTACCCAATTAGCGCAGGGCATGCCTACTCTCCGCCTCCATACATGCCTCCCTCGCTAAAAGATATTTGATATTTTTTAGTGTGGGATTGGTATGCAGTGATCCACTAACTACCATGGGACACTTGATTGAGTCCTGTGGTAGTGCCTTTTCAGTGCACGGTAAGCATGTGTTAGCGCTTTACTGCCATTTAGTAAAATGGCCCTTAAGTGTTTAAGGGCCTCTTTCTCCGTTAGTGAGTTCCCTTCTTGCTTAAAGCATAGGAATTGTATTATGGAGGGTTGTGGGAAACTATAGAGCTTCTAGTTTATATTTTAAGTGTCTGTCTTAAGTTCCTTGCACCAGCTATGGTCCTGGTAACTGAAGAACTGTACTGCAAGTAAGTCAGCCCTATGAAATTACAGAGCAGTGCAATCCTATGTCACAGTCATGGATGGTTTAATGAAACTGGTGCCTGTAAATTTCTTCCCAGGTCTGTTTATTCTTTTAAGGTAAAGCCATCTTAACTGTTGGAGCATGCAAGTCAGGACAAATCTCCGGGGGCATGTGTTCAGCACTTCTCCATCCCACTTGACCCTAAGCAATTCATTTTGTCAGTGTCTTCAGAACTCCAGTTTGCAAAAATCAGGTGGCTTTCCCAGTCAATTGACAGAAAAGACAAAGACAAATGTGAAGAAGGACTCTTCTGGAACAGAAATGAAAGTGAGCAATATAAAATGTCAGGTATTGAAAAGACAGAACGATTACTCTACTAAGTGGTGTTAATATTCCCCTTTACTTTCAAAAAATAATAAAACTGATTGTAAAAAGAATGAAACTTTGAAATTAAATTAGGAATATAGTTTAGCAACCTTAGACAACCTTGGTTGACTGAGCATTGTTTTGGTCCTAGTGTCTTCTTTTCTGTTTTTCTTATGTCCTTTTGACATTTCTTCTCTCCATGTCCAGCATTTATCTTTTCTGTGTGTCCCAATCCTTGTTGTCCAGCATCTCCCCTCTGTGTCCCTGCCCTTGTCCCTATCCTCCCCCCATGGTCAGTATCTCTTCTCTGTGTCCCATCCTTCATAATCTTCCTATCTCCCAATCCTTCCCTTGTGTCCCTCTGCATTCCTGTCTCTATCCCCATGTTCTCTCCAGGACCAGCACCTCTTCTGTGTCCCTATCTCTCTACGTGTTCAGCTTCTCTCTTCCACTCATCCTGCACCGTCCCCCTCCCCCGACACTCCGTGGGATATTACTCTCCTCCTCCCCCCTTTGCTGGTCCACCATATGTTTCCCTCTCTCCTCTGGTCCAGTCTCTTGCCTTCCTCCACCCCACCACAATTCAGCATCTGCCCCCTCTCTTCCCCCTACCCTTTGTTCCAGGTCTCCCTCTGTCTTCCTTCCGCTCCACCAGCCCCAGTCCATTATCTCTCCCATCTCTTCCCCCTCCCCTTTGCTCTAGGTCTCTCTTTCCCTGTACTGTACTCCTCAAGTCCAGTATCTATCTCTCTCTGCCCCATCCACACCGGCCACTTTGGCATCTCTCCATCCCTGCCATTCCCCCCCCCCCCCCCCCCCATGCCCGGGTTTGTAATATTTCCCTTCCAATCCACCTTCCCTCTCTCCTGCATGGGTCCAGCATCACTCTAGCTCCCCCCCACCCCAGTCTTTCACACATGGCAGAGAGAGCTCTGAAACGTGCCTCTCTGGCCAGTGGGGCCTTTGCTGTGCATGTCCCACTTCTCTGATGCAACTTCCTGTGAGCAGGATACCTGCCAGCCAGAGAGACAGGTTTCAGCCAAGGAGGTTAGATTGAGAACAGGAGAAGGTACGAGGCTATCTAACCCATTATATGGGTTGAAGCCAGTAGGCGCAGCTTTCTAGCAGTAGGCAGAGTCCCAAGTACACCCAAAAATAGCAAATGCTATTGAAAGCAATTGTAAAAGATTATTAGAAATAATGGACTTCCTATGTGTGATCCATCTGTAAAAAGTCAAAAGCTGTTCCAGTTGGATAGGCAGTGCCTTAAAAGGTGAAGGACAAAAGACTTTTTTATTTTTACTTATTTGACAGTTTTTTAATTTATTTGAAAGTATCCCATGATAAACCTTATCATATCATGTTAGCTGGATAATGCAGGAGCACGCACTCTCCACCCAGACAAAATATCGCAAAACACTTTAAAGCCTGTTTTTGAATACTAATTCCATGTTACGGGCTTACCGCCCTTTAGTTTAAGGGCCCCTGAGTTTCTTAATCTCCATTACTGAGAAAGATTAGTCCCAGTCATAATTACGAAAATCTACACCAAATTCTATTGACATCTATGCCAAAGAATGGAGGAATGAATTCAATACTTGTGATAGCAAAATTAACAATAAACTGGCAATTAATTATCTGAATGCAATTACTGCTATTAGAGAATAAAATATATTTGGTTTAAGAGTTTGGCAGCCCTGTGTTCATTGGATTTTCCCTTATATTCCTACTACAGAAATAAGAGGCTGCTATAGCTTATTCCAAGGATAGTGATGTTGACTTTGGAATCAACTAGGTCTATTGCTCCACAGAGCTTGTTGGGAGACTGTGATAATTGCAGTGGCACAGTCACAGGTGGGTCTGGGTGGGCAGGGGTTCACCCAATTTCAGTTTGGGCCCACCCAGCAGCAGCACATGGCATTAATGTAGCTGGCAGGAATCCCCAAGCTTTATCATCTGAAGAATCCTCTCTGGAGTCCTCCAAGCTGTCTCAATCCCAAGGGCAATGTAGACACGGAAGAGTACAGTCCTCGGAAACTTGAAATCACAAGGAACACAACGAAGGTGACACAAAGATATAATCTTCAGAGGATGTAGAATAAATTCCAGTTTATTGATGGGTCCAAATAAATCATGCAAATCTACAGTAGATCTGTAAGATTTATTTGAACCCATCAATAAATTGGAATTTATTCTACATCATCTGAAGACTATATCTTTGTGTCAACCCTAGGGCAGTCAGTAATGCGCTTCCAAGAGCTGATGCTGGCACCCCCCCCCCCCTTACACACACATGCAAGGTAGCCCCCCTCCCACATGCTTAGTTCAACTTACATCCCTGTACATGTATGTGGGAGGGTGGGGGGAATGCCAGTGAGCATGCATGGGGGGATGGGAGTAGGGTGCTGGCATCAGCAGCTAGAAACATGCCTTTGACTGCCCCAGGGTTGAAACAGCTCTTCAGTTGGCAGGGCTTGGGGTTACAGGTGAAGAGGAAATGCATGGGCTGTACCCACCCAGTCCATCCACAGGCCCACATAGAAATTGAGGTCTGGCTATGCTACTGGTTCATTGGCCCATTCCCTGTAGTTTGCAGCTTGTACATCAATTTCCCTTGTAAATATTCTCAGAAGGAAACCATATTAGAAGCATGGTCTGAAACTATTTAATGGTCTAAAAGGGAGGTTATATGCTGCCATAAAGAAGATCCGTCTCCATGTACAGTTAGAACTGTTCCACTTGTGGTCCACTGTACTAGTGCTTCTTATCCAGGGGCCAAAGGTCTGGGGGCCCTTCTCATTATCAAGGTAGGCTTTGCATAGCAGCTTACCTGTACATTGCGGTGGTTGTGTTTTCAGGAATGTGATACATCTATCTACAAACTCTGCTGAAACCCTGATGTTTATTATTACTACAACTACTACTACTTATCATTTCTATAGCACTACTATACACCTCCTGGTCTCTTAGCAGGGCATGGTCAGGCAGACAAAGGCCCCCTCCTGGGCATAATTCCAGCTTTTATCCCACTGGAAATGTCTCCCTCCTTTTCATTCTCTCCCAGGGTAACTCTTCCCCCCCCCCCCCCCCCCCCCCCCCGGCATTCTATTTCAAAACTACTCCCCAATGGGCTGGACCAAATCCCATCTGGAGACATCTAGGTCACTCCCCCAGTGACCCTCAAGGCTGCCTTCCCTTCCGGTATTCCCCAACCAGGATTACATATTGATGCCTTATGGTACCTGCAGCACTGATTTAAATGGGTAGAACCAAGGACTACAAATACCACACTGCTTTGGGATGTAAGTTTTAAATCAAAACAAGGCAAAAGGTTTCCCTTCTGGAACTGGGTAACTTGGCAGTTCTGCATGTTGAGTGTCTGAAAACTTTCTGTTTTGTTTGTGTTGTAGGCTCCATATCTTTTAAGTAACTTTTCTCTATCTTTACAAAACTATTACCTCTAGAACAGGGGTTAACCCAGTCCTGGGGAAACACACAATCAGTCAGGTTTTCAGAAAACCCACAATGAATATGCATAGATTGCATAGAGTGAAGGCAGTGCATGCAAATTTATGACATGCATATTTATTGTGGATATCTTGAAAACCAGACTGGCTTGGTGTGTCCCAAGGACTGGAGAAGATCAGTTTTCATCACTTGCTTACCTTGAAAGTATGATCTGCTTGTAGCCTTCGAGGACTAGAGATGTGCACTTCTGATATAAAAACAATATAGCCAGCTTACAGTGACAACGTATGTTAACCATTGCCTAAAAACATTATTTTAGGTCAAAAGCGAATTCAATGGAAATTTCTGTTGATTTTGATCATGAAATGTGTAATTCACTAGAATGACCTCTAGTGGGCTCCACACACATTCTTAAAGAAATGCATAGGACTTCTGAGCCAGAATGACTATTTCATTATGCAAACATTTTCAACAGATGGCAAAAGAACATTTTTGAAACAAAGAAACATGTAGATTTTTGACTGAGAAAATATTTGTACTTGAATACTAATCAAGACACAAATTATTGATCTGCAGTGGCTTGAGCTTTTGTTCTATACCTCTTTAGAAAAGTTATACATTAGAAAGCTCTCAGTAAATTTAACAAAAACATAAATTTTGGATGATGCTTGAAAATAATATAGGGCCTCTTTTACAAAGCCACGCTACCAGTTCTCTGTGCGGCAAATGAGAAGAAGCCCATTCAATTCCTATGGGCAGCTGCAGAAGCTACCGGGGACACATGCAGAGGAGCTCTACTGGTGCAATATGCAGCACGCCTCTATAACATCTGTGCAATGATCTAATTCTGACCCTCCACTGCCGGAAGCTGAACCTTTCTCTTGCCTCCTCTGAGCCCCAGCAATGCACAGAAGAAAACAGCAGTTTTTAACACACGCACAAAACAAGAAATTTTTAACTAGGTCCAGGGCAGCATAGAAGAGGATTGGTCGAGAGGACCTAGTTGTTGAGGTTTAAGTAAGTTTTGTCTTTTTTTTTCAGTGACCAGAACAGGCAACTTTAAAAGACAGATTGGAGGTAACACCTCATGTGTGCGTGTCCGAACAAAAATGAAAGTGCCAGTACACATCTGTGCTTGTTGTCCTGTGCATAAATATGGGCTTTGTAAATATTCTCATTTTATGTGAAAGAAATTTTTGTGAGTCTAATGTTAATGTGCTAAACAACAGGCACCCGATGGGTCAGACATGTGCACAGTGAGCAACCTTCATCACAGAACCTTTGTGTGCATGTGTCGGGCAGGCTTCCCTTGAATAGCGCGCAAGTTTTGCGCACTTGAAATTAGCATATCATTAACTTATCAAATCACCCCGTTTTAATTTTGCAGTAGAAGCTGCACATTCAGCCATCTGTGCACAGCTCTACCATATAGCTTTCTGCATCAACTCCCTTAGACTGTAAGTCCTCCTGGGACAAGAAAATATACCTGAAAGTAACCTCGAGCTACTACTGAAAAGGTATGAACTAAATCCCAAAACCCTTCCCTTCTAGAAATAACATGCTATCTTGCAACCCACTGGCTTGAAGGTACTGTTTTTACCACTGTTTTAAATGATGGCTATATGAGAACAAACACTCTTGTGGATGCAGATAAATGCACAGCTTATGTATTCCCTTGGAGCAGCGTTACTAATCAGCAAATGCAAATTATCACTTGAGCAACTGCAGCAACCTCAACTGCAGTCTAATTTTGGTATTCAGTTCAGGTCACGTTATGACTTAGAATACACAAGGAGGCTTAATGATAATGGAGAACATTCTCTAAGCAGATGGTACACAACACAAAAGCCACTCGTTGCTCTGCTTCTCAAGAGTTTCCCCTTTTCAAAAACTTACACTGCAAAACACGCCTAATTTATTATGGAACACAGAGCAATACAGTAGATGCAATGTATAAATCAGTAACTGTCTCCCATAGCCAATTACAATTCAGACCCTTAAGGACTATTTACTAGCAACAGAAAAAGGAGTTCTTTGGTCAAGCTTCTCATTTTTCTTTGGGATGCACTGGATATCCAATGTAAGGTGAAACTGATTTTGTATTGCAGTAATATGATGCATGGATGAGTCATGTGGGGTGTATGGATGAGAGAAAACACAGCAGTGTGCTGAAAGTTAACCTCCACTCTCATTGGGCCAAGTGTAGAGTCTGAGGGGGCAGTGTCTTCAAATGGATTAGTTTTGCACATATCATGACAAAGTCACACAATTGCAGGACCTTCAGGGTAAGGAAAAGGCACTGTGGGTTAGGTTGGAAAGAGGGAATTTCAAATGTATTTACATTCACAGACAGAAGTGGGCCAAGATTTAACTGAAGGCATTCAAAATATAGCTGTGAAAGGGTAAGTACTACTAACAGGTGATTTTAATATGCTAGATGTTGATTGGGGTATCCCTATTACATAGTAGCATAGTAGATGATGGCAGAAAAAGACCTGCACGGTCCATCCAGTCTGCCCACAAGATAAACTCATATGTGCTATTTTATGTGTATACCTGACCTTCATTTTTATCTGCCATTTTCAGCTCCGCCACCCAATCTCGGCTAAGCTTCTGAGGATCCATTCCTTCTGAACAGGATTCCTTTATGTTTATCCCAAGCATGTTTGAATTCCGTTACCGTTTTCATCTCTACCACCTCCCGCGGGAGGGCATTCCAAGTATCCACCACTCTCTCCGTGAAAAAATACTTCCTGACATTTTTCTTGAGTCTGCCCCCCTTCAATAAGTACATAAGTACATAAGTAATGCCATACTGGGAAAAGACCAAAGGTCGATCGAGCCCAGCATCCTGTCCCCGACAGCAGCCAATCCAGGTCAAGGGCACCTGGCAAGCTACCCAAACGTACAAACATTTTATACAAATTATTCCCGAAATTGTGGATTTTTCCCAAGTCCATTTAGTAGCGGTCATGTCCTCTAGTTCTACCTCCTTCCCATCTACAGAAAAGGTTTGTTTGCGGATTAATACCTTTCAAATATTTGAACGTCTGTATCATATCACCCCTGTTTCTCCTTTCCTCCAGGGTATACATGTTCAGGTCATTTATTGTGGGGTCTTTTAGAAGCAAGGAGATCCTGGATTCTATATAGGGGAAACTATTCCAGCAGTTGGTAATGGAATCCATGCAGGATGGGGCCATACTGGATTTAGTGCTTTGTAATGGAGAGAGTGTTTCTGATGTTATGGTAGGCATCCTGGGATCATCAGATGGTGTGGTTTAATATAAAGATAAGTGTAGTGAGGGTTCATTCAAAAGTGAGGGTTCTAGACTTTAAAAAACTAACTTTATAAGAAGTTAGAAAGCAGTGGGCATAACTGAAAAGAACTATTGTAAGAGCAACAAACCTTTTTGTAAGGAAAGTATATAAAAGAAAGAGGAAAAGGAGGCCACTTTGGTGTTCAAAAGTAGTAGCTGAAAAGGTAAGGAAAAAGAGGTTGGTCTTTATAAACTAGAAGAGATCACAGAAAGAGGAAGACGGGTGACAATATCTGGAAAAGCTAAAAGAAGTTGGTAGAGTAGTCAGGAAAGCAAAGATGCAAATGGAAGAAAAAAAATAGGCAATACATTAAAATGGGGAGCCTCATTTGCTTTTCAGGGCCAAAGTGCTGACACCGCCTTCCTCTGAGCCCTGACTTGAATGGGAGAGTGAGTCTAGGGGATCACAGGAAGAAGAAGAAAGAGGAGAAAGAGGATGCAACCCAATGTGCTGTGCTGCCACTGTCTTCCTCTGAGCCCTGAAATGACTGAAGATGATTCAGGGGGATCAGGGAGAGGAGGGGAGGAGGAGGAGGGAAAAAAAGAGGAAGGAGGATGCTTCCCTGACACAGCCGCTTCCACCACTGAAGCTTCAGTTTGCACCTAGGCCCTAGTCTCCTGCAGTGATTCTATAGGGCCCATCCAATTGCAAGGCAAGAGATAAATTTTCTGGCCATTACAGCGGCTACAGAATTGTGGGAACCCGGTGGCCTTGCGTAGCATGGTTAGGAAATCTTAGAGAGACAAATAAGAAATTCAAGGCTGATTAGTGTTTCACAGAATGAATTAACTGAATTTTCCCTCCTCCAAAGCAAAATGTTATGTCTCCGACTAGAAATTGAGGCACAGAATTACAATCAAGCCAAAGCTACATGGGTGTACAGTACATTAAAATGCATCTACCTTATAATTAAAAAGTACTATCAATTATATTGATTCATTAAGAACTGGTTTGATGGCACAGAGACTCATTGTACTGAAAAACAGTAACCATTTTTAGCAACTCTGCAGTTGCATATGGGGTTTGGTGGAACAAACTGGGTTGTTCAGTACAGCACCTGATTAATCTGACTGTGAAGCATGCAGAGAAAGTAGATAATTTTGTTAGCAAAAAATTAAAGCTTGAGAGGCACAAATATTGCAAATGATCTTCGAGAGCTGAAGTGCAAAAAGTACAGAAGTAGTGATGCCAACAAGGTCTTGTAGTGCACCTGCTGTTTGTGGAGCCATCCTAATGACCACATTGGTCCTAAGAATATTGGAGTCTTAGTAGGTTTAAGGTAATCTTTATTTTATATACCACAATATCATAATAGATATCAAAGTGGTTTACAATTAAATGTAATAAAAAGAATAAAAAGGAGACGTAGGTTACAAATCAGAAATGTAAAATTCATTAAAAATTAATTAGACTAATAATACCTTTTAAAAGACCAACAAAAGAAGATGTTGGACACAGCACCCTTATTGTTGGTTCTTTAAAAGCTATCACAATCCACTGTCACTTCTGTGACTACAATATATCATGATTATCAGTAAATATCGATTAAGCTTTTGTCACATGCACACCATTTTGATCATGTCTCCCCTCTCTTAGCAAAACATCATTGGCTTCCAATGCCATATAGGATACAAATTAAGATCTTAACACTGGCCTACAAGGCCTTTTACACAGGTCTGTCTTCATACTTGGCGTTCTTGGTTGTTCCATATACTCCCTCCCGGTCTCTGTGTTCTACTGACAAATCTGCTTGCCTTATCCCCCCCTTTTCCCATACTCGTCTTGAATCAACACATCATGTGGCTTTTCTTTTTTATTATCCGTATGTTGTGGAATGTCCTTCCTTTTTCTTTACATGCTGAAATCTTTTATATTAGGGTTAAGGCCTCTGAAAGCTGTTTTACAAAGGGTTTTGGGGGCTGCTGCTTCTCTCTATTACTCTGCTTCTTCTTCTTTCCTATACAAGAATGTAGTTCTATTTCACTTCCAGGATTGGTTTTTAGTATTGTAAACCACTTTAATTTTTTGACAACTGAAAGGCAGTATATGAAATACCTCATAAGCATACACATAAATCAATGACTAGTTTACCAATAATTGGAGGGCAAAGAAACATACAGATGTAGACTTGCAGAATAAATACAGTGGTGATGTGGAGGGGCATAATCTAACAGAAACGCCTATCTCCATGGGCGTTTATCTCTGAGAACGGGTCCGTGAAGGGGCGGACCCAAGCGTATTTTCGAAAAAATTAGACGTCCATGTTTTATTCGCCAAGTTGTGAGCTGGGCGTTTTTGCTTTTCAGCGATAATGGACAATGAAATCGCCCAGCTCAAAAATGAATAAATCCAAGGCATTTGTTCGTGGGAGGGGCCAGGAGTCGTAGTGCACTGGTCCCCCTAACATGCCAGGACACCAACCAGGCACCCTAGGGGGCACTTTTACAAAAACAGAACAAAAGGTAAAAGAGCTCCCAGGTGCATAGCACCCTTCCCTTGTGTGTAGAGCCCCCCAAATCCCCCTCAAAACCCACTGCCCACAAGTCTACACCATTACTATAGCCCTAAGGAGTGAAGGGGGGCACCTACATGTGGGTACAGTGGGTTCGGGGGGGGTTGGACGACTAAGCATTAAGCAGCACAATTGTAACAGGTAGGGGGGGATGGGCCTGGGTCCACCTGCCTGAAGTCCACTGCACCCCCTAACAACTGCTCCAGGGACCTACATACTGCTGCCAGGGAGGTGGGTATGACATTTGAGGGTCAAAATAAAAAGTTGTGAAACATCATTTTTTGAGGTGGGAGGGGGTTTATGACCACTGGGGGAGTCAGGGGAGGTCATCCCCGATTCCCTCCAGTGGTCATCTGGTCATTTAGGGCACTTTTTGGGGCCTTATTCGTGAAAAAACAGGGTCCAGGAAAAGTGCCCTAAATTCTAGCTAAAAACGCATACTTTTGTCCCATTATCTGTGAAATGCGCCCATCTCTGTTCGGCAGATAACCACGCCCCAGTTCCGCCTTCGCCACACCTCTGACACGCCCCCATAAACTTTGTCCGCATCCGCGACGGAGTGCAGTTGAAAACGCCCAAAAATCGGCTTTCGATTATACCGCTTTATTCGTTTTTGTGAGATAAACGTCCATCTCCCGATTTAGGTCGGAACTTGGGCGTTTTTCTCGTTCGATTATAAGCTGGACAGTGTGATAAGCAAGCAAGCAGCTTCTTTATAGTATTAAATGCTGGTATTGGTAAAGTGCTCTTAGCACTAGAATTATATGACTAATGAATTCATTGGCAATACTTTGTTACCATAGTGACTGATGCTTTCATTTATGGTTATAACTGCTGCTTCATGCAAGTTAGACTCCCTTTCATGTCTTCGTTTAGGGTTGTAGCTGCCAACTTGTGCAAGTTAGACCCCCATGTCTTTTTGAGATGCAAAAGTCATTACACTGCTATTTTACGCTGAAGTATTGAACAGCTGATTTCCATCCTCTTGCTTTTTGAGGGATCTTCTGTCTAGATCCAGTGCCTTTTTGAAATCCGTCACTATTTTTGTCTCCATTGCCACCTCCAAGAGGGCATACCAGACATCCACAGCCCCTTCCATGAAAAAATATTTCCCGATATTGCTCCCGAGTCTACTTCTTTGCAACTTTATACCACATCCCTAGTTCTATGACTTTCTTTCTGTTGAAGGGATTTGTTTATGGACTTCTGTATCATATCTTTCTTTTCCAACCTTCCCTCTAGGGTATATATATTAGGTCCTCAAGTTTCTTCTTTTATACTGTCTGGTGCAGACCCTGCACTATTTTGGTTGCTTTCTTCTGGAATCCTTCTAGCCTCTTTATATACTTGTTGAGATAGGGCCTGCCAAATTGAGCACAGTACTCCAACTAGGGCCTCCTCAATGACCTGTACAGAATTATTAGCACCTCCTTTTCTGCTGGTTATGCCTCTCTCAGTGCAGCCTAGCATTCCTTTGGCTTTGACCATTATCTTGTCAAATTTTTTCACACCTTGAGATCCTGACACTGTCACCTTGAAGTCTCTGTACTAGTCAATTCACCATCAGGCTCTCTCTCCTCCTATTGCAAAAAGAGCTCCTTCTGTACACCAAATTCATCAGTCTGCATGCCTTTGCATTAAAACTTAACTTGCAGGATTAGACTAGTCTTCCAGTTTTTGTAGATAACATCTTATGTTGTTGCCTACTCTCCCAGTTATATCCCTTTCCTGTTTCTTCACTCTATCTTTCTTCCTCCCTTCCTACCCTGTATCTGTTCAACACATTGACCCTTCTGTTTTATCTTTTGCCTCCACTTCTTTCAACTGACTATTTACCAGTACATATCTATTCCTGCATCTTCATCTCCAGTCCTCAGTCTCCCTCTTGCTTGCTTACTAGCTTTCCATCTCCAATTCTTAAACTCCTCAAACCTCGCATTCCCCATCTTTCATTCCTTCCCCAGCTTTCAGTCACTCCTCAGTTTTTCACCCACTTTCTAGGCCCCATTTCCCTCTACCCAGCTGTTACAGGCAGATGTTAGCTAGGGAGAAGGAGGGCCATTACTGGCAAATGCTGAGGGCACATGAGAGAAGATATGGGAAAAGAAGCAGGGAAAATGAAGGCTGAAGAAGGTGGAGAAGAGACAGGATGGCAGCTGCTTGGAGGAGGGGGGGGGGGTGACAGCAAGTGTTTATATGCACATGTGTGGATATAAGTGCCATCTCAGTCTATAATATTTACTTCGAAAAATGTCAAAATTCTTCTACTTAATACTGTAATGTGTTATCAGCTGCCAAGGTATTGTCAACTCACTGTTTTCTATCTTGGTTATAATACCATTCACTAGGGCAAATCCACAGATGTTGCTATGCATGCGCTCTCAAAGTCACATAGAGCCCTTCTTAAAAGGTGACTCGGAAGAGACCTGTGTGCATATGGAAGCTTCAATACATTAATTTTAAAATAAATTGTATGACATAATATGTTTGCTGTTACTTTTGGCTTTTACTATGTATTCTTAATTGTATATGTATGTGTCATAATATGCATTGTATGTTTTTGTTTCTACTTAGAGGGGCATAATCGAATGGGATGCCCAAGTTTTGCTGAGGATGTCCTCGCAAAACATCCCAATGGAGGGGCGGGGAAACCCATATTTTCAAAACAAGATGGACATCCATCTTTCGTTTCGATAATATGGTCGGGGATGCCCAAATCTTGAAATTTTGGTCGTCCTTAGAGATGGTCGTCCCTAGACTTAGTCGTTTCTGATTTTCGGCAATAATGGAAACCAAGGACGCCCATCTCAGAAATGATCAAATGCAAGCCCTTTGGTCATGGGAGGAGCCAGCATTTCTAGTGCACTGGTCCGCCTGACATGCCAGGACACCAACCAGGCACCCTAGGGGGCACTGCAGTGGAGTTCATAAAATGGTCCCAGGAACATAGCTCCCTTACCTTGTGTGCTGAGCCACACAACCCCCCCCCCCCTAAAACCCACTACCCCCAACTGTACACCACTACCATAGCCTTTATGGGTGAAGGGGGGCATCTAGATGTGGGTACAGTGGGTTTCTGGTGGGTTTTGGAGAGCTCGCTGTTTCCTCCACAAGTGTAACAGGTAGGGAGGGGGATGGGCCTGGGTCCGCCTGCACTGCACCCACTAAAACTGCTCCAGGTACCTGTATACTGCTGTGATGGACCTGAGTATGACATCTGAGGCTGATATAGAGGGTGGCACAAAATATTTTTAAAGATATTTTTGAGGGTGGGAGGGGGTTAGTGTCCACTGGGGGAGTAATGGGAGGTCATCCCCGATTCTCTCAGGTGGTCATCTGGTCATTTCAGCCACCTTTTTGTGTCTTGGTCGTAAGAAAAACACAACCAGGTAAAGTCGTCCAAGCGCTCATCAGGGATGCCCTTTTTTTTCCATTATGGGTCGAGGACGTCCATGTGTTAGACAAGCCCATGTCCCACCTTCGCTACGCCTCTGATATGCCCCCTTTAACTTTGGCCATCCCTGCGACAGAAAGCAGTTGAGGATGACCAAAATTGGCTTTCGATTATACCGATTTGGACGATCCTGGGAGAAGGACACCCATCTTCTGATTTGTGTCAAAAGATGAGCATCCTTCTCTTTCAAAAATGAGCCTGACAGTCTTCACTGTTTTTATTGAAATTGTTTTGTAATTATTTGTATTGCCTGGAATGTCATGAAGATCCGATGTGTGATAAATATGATAAATAAATAGTTATAAACCTGTCAAATCTCATATCATGTCCATGTGCCCTAATCTAACAATTTAGGCAATATGAATAGTATTTGAGCAAAGTATGACTTTTTCATAAAAATGAATTGTCTTTAACTGTGCTGAAATGCTTTTATAATGGTTATGAAACCAGTTATTTGGGAAATTTAAATGACTATAATATAATTAAATTATTCTGACAAATAATACTACCAGCTGTCATCTCTCTTAAAGGTCTTCCTGTCATTTTAGTTTAGTAGAATGAAAAGTTTGCTGTTTTCTGTCTTTTGAAAATAAAAAAAGAGAAAAAGTGAGAGAGAGAGAGAGATTCAGGCCAATACATTCCATTAAGTTGTGTCCATCACTTCTCCCACATATATCTCTCAAAATAGCTTTCACAGGAATCTGAAGCCAAAGCTATTCTTTAAATTAGTCAAATTAAGTCAGCAGCCTTCAGCTGAAGAAAATGTTTCCTTAACATGCACAGAACAAGTTATAATGGTGGCAACCTTCATGACTTGGGAGCCAATAAATTACATTTTGATAATGTGTTTATTTAATGGTAAAGCTGTGGCATATGTACTGACCATTAATTGCATCTTTTAAGACAGAGAAAATGGGCTATCACAATTGTCGAGGTAAAAATGATTTCACACTTACGTAAGTACATAAGTGTTGCCATACTGGGACAGACCGAAGGTCCACCAAGCCCAGTCTCCTATTTCCAACAGTGGCCAATCCAGGTCACAAGTATCTGGCAAGATCCCAAAACATTACAAATGAAAAATGAACAGACTAGGCATGTCACCAACATACACTAAAGAGCAAGAAGTACTGGAATATTTATCATGTGATATTTAAATTAAAAAAAAAGGAGTACCTGGTGATTGGTACTTAGTGTTAATCATGTAGAAGAAGAAAGCCTTCTCCTATGACTTCTTTTACTAACATGGATCATATTATTGTGCTCTGGTTTCAGTAGCAGAGGAAAGGGGAAGGAAGAGACAGAGGGGAAGGAGACCAGCAACATTAAGCCCTCCCTGCCCTGGTCTTGTCCAGATGAGCCCATATCTTAACTACTGTAACAGTATCTTCTCCAGGAGAGAGTGTTTGCTTACAGCATTTGTACCTTTTCTTGCCATAGTTCTCAGCATCCTGTTTTCTCCTCCTGATTTGTCATATCTACTTCTGTACTCACACCCTCCCAGCTCTCATCTATTTTTTCAGCCTTTCATCCTCTCACCAGCTCCACATCCTTCTGGTATTCACCCTTTCCCTTCGTTTGTCCCTTTCTTTTCCAATCCAGGGTTCTCTCTATCTATTTTTTTAATGTTATTTAATGCTAGTCACATTGTAATTTTCTTGTTTTACACTAGCCATATTCAATTGCTTCTAATTGTATATCAAATTGATGAAATTATGAGGTAGATGTTCAAAATAATTCAACCAGACAAGAGAGTCTCCTGGCCAGCTGAATTGCTTGTGTGGTATTATGTGCAGATATTCAGTGGCATTTAACCGGATAGTGCTGCTGAATACCAATACTAAGTGCCAAACACAAAGCCGGCAATTTTGTAGGCAGTCCAGGGGCAGAGTTAACACTTTTGTAGTTAAGTGCCATATTCAGACCTTAACTGCATAAGGGGGTCTTTTACTAAGCCAAGGTAGCATTTTTAGCGTGTGGTAGAAATCAGCTGGTGGTAAATGCCAAGATGTCCACCAGTTGATTTCTACTGCAAGCTAAAAACACTACAGTGGCTTAGTAAAAGACCCCCTAAGTTAGCCAAATAGGATAGCATAAAACACAGTCCTATCTGTGACAGTATAAATTTAGATGGTTAAGTGCTAAATATCGTTCTTAACCGGATAACGGATAGCCGGTCTCACAAACTCAGATAGTCAATGCCAGTGCCCAGACATGGCCCAGCATTGAATATCTGGGCACGGTGGTTAAAAAAAAAAAAGCCACTAACCACTATGGACTGAAAATGTACCCCTAAATTTTAAATGATTGTGATTTAAATAATATGTGGTTGTAATTCCTCTCAAACCAGGATGCTCCTTGTAAAAATGGAATGTAAATGACAGATTATATTAAATTCACCTCCATCTCAAGCTCCTTGAGAAGAAGGTGAATTTAATGTAAGCTCCTTCCATCCCCAACCTCTCTCTCTTTCTTTCTTTGCCCCCCTTCCTAGATGGGTCAGCCTCACCCCTATCTCCATTACCTCTATTCTCTCAATCTTCTCTCCACCCTTTCTGTTGCACCAGCCCCAATCCTGCCTCCCTTCTCTAGTCCTCTCTCTTTCCATCCTGCATCCTTTGCTTTTGTTCTGGATACTCTCTTTCACTTCAAACCACCATCCTGAGTTCTCTAAGCAAACCTGCACGCTTGTACTTATCCCCCTCCCAATTATCTTTCAGACACCTAGAATCCCCTTCTAAGATTTCAGAAATTAAACTCATTATGATTACCCCAACACCATCCCTTCCAGAATGATCCTGTAAAAATACAGAGTGGGACTTACTGGGTTTGATGCTCAAAAACTGTATGCGGTTATACTTGATGTTAACTGTATAACTCATACATTTTGAAAATTCAGAGCCTTGGAGCACATAACATTAATCCAAAAAAACTTGATGTCTAGCCAACACTTATTCATTTAAAAATGAGAGGGTTTGGAGGCAAGCTGAGGGGAAATCCTAAAAAAATAAGTAGATAGCACCAATATTTAGCATGATCCATTTATCTGTATCCATGTAAGTGGGACCACATAAATCACGTAGCAGGATCCTAAAATGTTCCCTCTATATTTGTAATAGGGAAAATTGTGAAATCCTTGCTCAAAGTTTGATCTCTGCTAAAATTATGTAAGGGAGGATGGACCTGCATAAGAACATAAGTGGTGCCATACTGGGACAGACCGAAGGACTATCAAGCCCAGTATACTGTTTCCAAAAATGGCCAATCCAGGTCACAAGTACCTCACAAGGTCCCAAAACAGTACATTTTATGCTACTTATCCTAGAAATAAGCAGTGGATTTTCCCAAGTTCATCTTAATAATGGCTTATGGACTTTGTTTTAGGAAGATATCCAAACCTCTTTTAAATCCTGCTAGGCTAACCACTTTTACCACATTCTCTGGCAACGAATTCCAGAGTTTAATTACATTTTGAGTAAAGAAATATTTTCTCTGATTTGTTTTAAATCTACTAATTTGTAGTTTCATTGCATGTCCCCTAGTCCTAGTATTTTTAGAAAAAGTAAACAAGCAATTCACATCTACCCGTTCCACTCCGCTCATTATTTTATAGACTTCTATCATATCATATCTCCTGTGAAGAAACAGTGGGGAAAAGGGTCCTGCACTGGTGGCGGGGGCCATTTTAACCGCGCGTCAGGGCCCTTTTTCCCACAGCCACTTGTAGTCAAGTGGCGGGGATCCCTTACCACCATCCATTGAGGGTTCCAGTGCTAACCCGGCGGTAACCAGGTAGCACACGGTGATGCCTAATTACTGACATACTAGCCATTTCCAAGGGTTTTCTTTTTCCCCCAGAAAGGGCGCACGCTCAGGGCGGGACTACCGCTAGTCCAAGGTAGCCACTGGTGGTAGTCCCAAAAGAGTGAGTGGTAAGCCCACGTTGGGTTTACCGTCACTCTGTAAAAGGGCCTCAGTGTGTTTTAAGCCTGTAAAATGTATTGGATATTTTCCTCCCTAAATTAGTAGAGTATTTCTCTAGTTTGGCCAGCAGATGGTGCATGTTTATGCTTAAAGCTGTTACAGAAGACTGACTTCTCATTCTTTTAGTCAGCACACAGATAATAGGAAGTGCCTGTAGTGATGTAACCAATTTTTATTTGAAACTTGATTGTTCTGGGCTCTGATTGGCCTGGAGTTTGAAATTACCCAGCAGATGCTGGCTGTTGCTTCAGTCTTAGTCCGGGAGGAAAGAGAGACAGATCTCTTTGCTGAGGCTCAGTGAATTTTATGTCCTGACCTTCCCAGGTACTGTTTAGACAGTATATAGATGTTTAGTTAGTATTATAATTGATCCATATTTCAGTTAGAAGTTATTGTTTGCTATTGGCACTAGTTTGTTCCACTGTTCAATATTGTTTAAAGAGAATAAACATAATTATTTGTTCGCCCTGTTTGTCTAGGCTGATAAAGAGTCCTGGAGGTTTGTGTGTTGGGTCTGTGAGTGCTTTCTGGGAACTGAGGGACCACTGGGAGTATGGCCTCCAGTAACCTAGAAATCACTGGGGATGACTGGAGAGCAGGAGTCTCGCCCAGAGGCGGTTGTGACCCAGTCGGTGGGAGGAGGGTGCTAGTGTAGAGCACAAGAGCAGGTGCAGGAGGACCTAAGCTGTGCTAGAGATAGACCCTCTAAGTGGCTATGGGTAACCCTAGGCGGGTGGCTAGGCGTTTCATGATACCTCTCCTCAGCCGTCTTTTCTGCAAGCTAAAGAGGCCTAGCCACTTTATCCTTTCCTCATAGGGAAGTCATCCCATCCCCTTTATCCTTTTTGTCTCCCTTCTCTGTTCCTTTTCCAATTCCACTATATCTGTTTTGAGATACGGTGACCAGAATTGCACACAGTATTCGAGGTGCAGTCACACCATAGAGTGATACAAGGGCATTATAACATCCTCATTTTTGTTTTCCATTCCTTTCCTAATAATATCTAACATTCTATTTGCTTTCTTCACCACCGCTGCACAATGAGCAAAGGGTTTCAACGTATCATCAACAATGACACCTAAATCTTTTTCCTGGTTGGTGATTCCCAACGTGGAACCTTGCATCATGGAACAAGCAGAGAATTAGAAGCCCAGCCTTTTATCTCTGCTAATCCAAACAATTTTTATTTTATTGTGCGAAATAATCACATCTTTCATCTGTTTATAACTTTAAATTGCATGAAACACTGTCAGGCTGTATTATTTATTTATTAGGCTTTATTTACCATCTTTTTGAAGGAATTCACTCAAGGCGGTGTACAGTAAGAATAGATCAACATGTTCCCTGGATCAAGATGGCGACGTGAACGGTTGTGTGGCTCAGTAGCTCCTGAGAATCAACATCGCTTCTGGCAGAGGATCACTTACCCGACTTTGTGATGGGTAAGAGAAAGGGGAAGACGGCGGTTTCTTCCTCCGCAGTACCGCCCTCGTTACCCACCTCTCGTCAGACGACTATGGAGAACTTTGGAGTTCGAGCCCTTGGAGAGCGGGTGTTCACTTCGGCGGATTCGGCCATTTTGGGCCTTGAGAGCAGCATAGAAGGAGCGTCGTTGAGCCCTCCTTCCCACACTGTTCCTCCGCGACCTGGAGACGATTTGCTGACCATGGGGCCACAGCCACCCGAGAATGAAAAACCGGTGTTGGCTGCGGAAGGAGGACCTATGGGCACCTCGACCCCGGGAAAAGAAACATCTACGCTGGATATTGCTCCACCAACCCGGGAGATCGTGGCAGTGAGTACCGGAGGAATTATAAGACCTTCAGTGGTGTCGTTAGACACACTATGGGACGCCATACAAGGTGTGAATAGTACTTTATTATTAATGAATGCCTCAGTTAAAGGTGAAATACTTGAGATAAAAAAGTCTAATAAGGATTTATCTGAACAATTTCAAGAACAGAATGTGAAAATTACTAAAATGTCAGGAGAAATTGAAGAACTAAAAAGTTTAACTATGAACTTGATTAAAGATAGAGAAATCCAAGAAAGAAAACTGGAATATCTTGAAAACAACGGACGCAGGAATAATTTAAGATTCCTGAATTTTCCTAAATCGCCTCTTATTTCCTCCTTGGATATGCTTAAGAAATATTTCTGTGACGTACTGGGAATACCCGTTGAGGGATATCCTCCCATAACGAGGGCCCAGTACATAACTGGGATAAGTAAGGTGCCTAAAGAACAATCTCAACCTGCTCCTAATTTTGATTTAAATCTGACAGAATTCTTGGAGAGTTCTCTTGAATTAATAACCGAAAGAACAACATTATTAGTCACCTTCGCTCTTGAACCAGATAGAAACAATATTTTTCGCTCATATTTTCGCCATATTAATGACTCTTTCTTGGGACAAAAGATACAGGTTTTTCCCGACATGGCGCGTATTACACAAAAAAGGAGAAAAGAATTCTTGATGTATAAATCAAGAATTCTTAAATTAGGTGGAACTTTTATTTTAAAATTTCCTTGTAAATGTTATGTCTCCTTGGCAAAAGTGAATTTTGTGTTTTTTACACCCAAGAAATTATTGGAGTTAATTGAATTAAAAGAAAAAGATGTTTCACCTGTAGAAACTCCCATAGTTAATGCTGTTTAACGCCGGCTGTGACCATCCGTTTTTCCCTTCTGTTAGCAATAGTTATACTATGTTAATGTATTACTTACTAGAAATTTCTTAGTATCTTGATCTATTACTTCTTATAGTGGACTAATTAAAATGTTTAAGTCAAGTATATCAGTTAGATATAATGTATTATATAGCTATTATAATTTCTGATATTTCCAATACATTTATGTTGGTGGATATAAATGTAAAAATTTAATAAATAAAACAATTAAAAAAAAAAAAAAAAAAAAAAAAGAATAGATCAACATGAGCAACAGGCAATTATAGCAGTAAAAATATTCAAGTAACAATACAAAATATGGCATGGTATACTACTTCAAAAATCAAAAAATACTGCACAGAGTAATTAAATTAGAAACTATTAATTTGCCAAATACTCTGAATATAGGCTGCTATTTTGGCACTTATATCCACTGTCCTTAAATTGTTTCTTAAATTAATGTAGCCTCATAAGCCCAGGGTACCATCTATTTTGGACACCAACTGTAGTGGCTAACATCATTGGCTCCTCCACCTTCCGAAAATACCTGCAGAGTAAAAATTCCCAGAACCATTTATCACTGGGAGAAAAAGTCTGCAGTAAAAAATGGAGGGGGAGGTTTTAAATATGACCAATTTTGATCTAAGTGCTCAAAAGCCAACCATCATTTCACACTCAAACTTTAAATCTGAAATTGAAAAACTAATATGAATACTATAGTGTCATGAAAATCTCAGAACGGGAACAAACACTTCTTTTACTTAGCTTTTCAGTGGAAGTGTAAACAGCACCAAACCCACTGTTGCTCTCGATCGTGTGGAACCCGAGCGAGTTATAGTCTTCAGTCCACTCAAAAACTCAACCGGACATATAAATCTTCTGTCAAATCATTCACAGTCCAGCATATATATCTTTGATTTCTCAATTTCTCGACAGCTATTAGGAACCCATCTGTTTCACTACTTCATCAGGAGAAATTCAAAATAACAACTATCTGTTTTTCCTTTCAATCGATTAACTCCTGGTGGCTTGGCAAACAGTAGATCCCTTACTCTGGGATTCAATCCCTACTCCATACAATCCCAACTCTCTCTTTCCAAATTCAAAATGGCCATAAAAACTTCTCAAGGCATGATCTAAGCAGCAATTTGGAGCCAGATAACGCTGCCTGTCTCACCCCTGTCTGTTTTTTTCCCCTTTTCCTCTCATCTCCTTTCTTTTATGAATTGTTATTGTAAACTGCCTTGTTATGTTTGTCAGAAAAGGTGGCAGATCAAATACAATAAACCATAAGGCACTGAATCAATGTGTCCAGATTCATAGCTCTGTGCTCTAACAGTATAAGCATGCTGCTGATCCATAGGATTACTGCTGAATTTCAATACTGACAGGAATGAATGGCATTGATTTCCCTGATCCATTGCTTTTCTAATCCTCCTAACCACTGAGCATATTGAAAAAGGTTCCAAGGCTGCAATTTCTTTATAATTCCCGGGATTCTATATATCGCGCTGAGATTTCCATGCGGTAATCGAAGCATATTCTATAACAATGCACATGTTATTGATTATCAAGCTAATCAGTGCTGATAATTGTATGTTAACAGCCAATTGTCATCAATAATTTAGAATTTATGCACACTACTTGCTAAGCATATTCTGTAACGTGGTGCGCGTAAATTCTAAGTCGCATAGTTAAAAAGGGGCATGGCCATGGGCGTATCTAAAATCTATGTACAGTGGGGGAAATAAGTATTTGATCCCTTGCTGATTTTGTAAGTTTGCCCACTGACAAAGACATGAGCAGCCCATAATTGAAGGGTAGGTTATTGGTAACAGTGAGAGATAGCACATCACAAATTAAATCCGGAAAATCACATTGTGGAAAGTATATGAATTTATTTGCATTCTGCAGAGGGAAATAAGTATTTGATCCCCCACCAACCAGTAAGAGATCTGGCCCCTACAGACCAGGTAGATGCTCCAAATCAACTCGTTACCTGCATGACAGACAGCTGTCGGCAATGGTCACCTGTATGAAAGACACCTGTCCACAGACTCAGTGAATCAGTCAGACTCTAACCTCTACAAAATGGCCAAGAGCAAGGAGCTGTCTAAGGATGTCAGGGACAAGATCATACACCTGCACAAGGCTGGAATGGGCTACAAAACCATCAGTAAGACGCTGGGCGAGAAGGAGACAACTGTTGGTGCCATAGTAAGAAAATGGAAGAAGTACAAAATGACTGTCAATCGACAAAGATCTGGGGCTCCACGCAAACTCTCACCTCGTGGGGTATCCTTGATCATGAGGAAGGTTAGAAATCAGCCTACAACTACAAGGGGGGAACTTGTCAATGATCTCAAGGCAGCTGGGACCACTGTCACCACGAAAACCATTGGTAACACATTACGACATAATGGATTGCAATCCTGCAGTGCCCGCAAGGTCCCCCTGCTCCGGAAGGCACATGTGACGGCCCGTCTGAAGTTTGCCAGTGAACACCTGGATGATGCCGAGAGTGATTGGGAGAAGGTGCTGTGGTCAGATGAGACAAAAATTGAGCTCTTTGGCATGAACTCAACTCGCCGTGTTTGGAGGAAGAGAAATGCTGCCTATGACCCAAAGAACACCGTCCCCACTGTCAAGCATGGAGGTGAAAATGTTATGTTTTGGGGGTGTTTCTCTGCTAAGGGCACAGGACTACTTCACCGCATCAATGGGAGAATGGATGGGGCCATGTACCGTACAATTCTGAGTGACAACCTCCTTCCCTCCGCCAGGGCCTTAAAAATGGGTCGTGGCTGGGTCTTCCAGCACGACAATGACCCAAAACATACAGCCAAGGCAACAAAGGAGTGGCTCAGGAAGAAGCACATTAGGGTCATGGAGTGGCCTAGCCAGTCACCAGACCTTAATCCCATTGAAAACTTATGGAGGGAGCTGAAGCTGCGAGTTGCCAAGCGACAGCCCAGAACTCTTAATGATTTAGAGATGATCTGCAAAGAGGAGTGGACCAAAATTCCTCCTGACATGTGTGCAAACCTCATCATCAACTACAGAAGACGTCTGACCGCTGTGCTTGCCAACAAGGGTTTTGCCACCAAGTATTAGGTCTTGTTTGCCAGAGGGATTAAATACTTATTTCCCTCTGCAGAATGCAAATAAATTCATATACTTTCCACAATGTGATTTTCCGGATTTAATTTGTGATGTGCTATCTCTCACTGTTACCAATAACCTACCCTTCAATTATGGGCTGCTCATGTCTTTGTCAGTGGGCAAACTTACAAAATCAGCAAGGGATCAAATACTTATTTCCCCCACTGTATGTTGTTATACAATACACCCGCTCCACACCTAATGCCCGCTGTTTACTAAGCTGCGCTAGAGGCTGCCGTGCGCTAATGCCAAAACAGCCCATTCACTTTGAATGGGTTATGTCAGCATTGCTGCACGGCAGCCATTAGCACAGCTTAGTAAACAGGGTGTAATTTAGGCATCAGGGTTTTATTTGGCATAATTGGCCACAACTCACGTGAACTGGCACTCAACATATTCTATAAACACACAGAAATTTAATCTTATTCTATAAAGTATGCCTAAATTAAGGTGTACTTTATGGAATATGCTTAAGTGAATTTCATTTCGGTGCCAAATTTTTAGATATATTTAGAATCTAGTCCAATATATTTATTTATTTATTGTTGGTACATTTATACCCCACATTTTCCCACTAGAGCGAGCACAATGTGGCTTACAATGTTACAAAAGGTTACAGTATAAGGAGGGTAATGACACAAAAGTCATAAGTACGGGAAAGAACATGAGGGCAATAAACGTTGACTAAATGGGCAGAGGTAATATGAGGAAGGTGAAGACTGAGCATTAATTGGGGGGATATGCTTTCTCGAATAAAAATGTTTTTAAGGATTTCTTGAATAGCTGGTGGTCATCAATCTCTTTTAGGTGCCTTGGCAGGACAATCCAAGACTTTGGGCTGACGTAGGAGAAAGAAGATGAAAAGAGCAGTTAGTATTTAACAGACTTGCAGCTTGGGTAATGTAGGTTAAGGTAGGATCGAGCAGTCTCTGAAGCATTTCTTGATGGTAGATCTATAAAATCTAGCATGTAGGCAGGGGCTTCCCCATATATTATCTTGTGAGTCAAGGAGCAAATTTTGAAGGTAATAAGGTAATATCTCCTCAATGCTCAGTTAAAAGCCATGGTGCACGGGAAAGGGTAGAGTTTTGTGTCCTGTGCCAGTAGGTTTATTGTCTGGGTTGACTGGATAGGGTTGGGCTGACATCTACAATGACATGTAACATGAAAATTTGTGTTTTTCATTTGCAGATAATAGTGCGTATTCTTTCTGATAATGCACCACTGGACATGTGCAAAAAACTGTGCTTGCACAAATAGCAAACACATGCACATACTATCGGGAAAAGTGCACAGTAAGTGACTTTGCTCCCATGACGAAAAAGTGGCCAAATGAAACTGAAAGAAACAAACATTTCCAGAAATGATATGAGAAATGACACAAAATGAAATTTTTCTGACTGCTCATCCCTAGTATTAAGAATTAGGATTTCTGTGAGATGATTCTGTCGAATGTTCGTGTCTTGTTGAATTATTGATTAAAGGCCAGATTCTGTAAATGGCAACTAAAATGTAGGCGCAATAAAATAATGCGTGTAGCACAATTCTATAAACCACATGTAAAGTAAGACGCAGTTTATAGAATAATGCGTAAGCCATGGGAACATATCTACATTTAGGCGTGGCCATTTACGCCACTGAAAACCTGGTGTAAATACCCACGCCTGAAAGTATGTGTTCCTCCAAATTCTATAACAACACGCATGAATATAATTGATGCCCTGACATACCTACACTCCTCTCATGGCCACACTCCCTTTTCATCTAAACACATTGGAATTTATGCATGTCTCTTTTTAGAATATGCCTAAAAAGAAGCACATGCCTCGCACAATTTAATGTGTGCTATTCACCACATTTTATATAGAATCTTGCCCTAAGAGTCTAATTAGTCAGCTTGATTTGAAAATTTTATCTGCTGCAGAAACATGAATGAAAGAGGGAGATACTATATCTTTGGCTCAAACTTGCCAGTCTGCTTTTATCTTATTGCTAGCTCTCCTGGGAGCTGGGGGAATTAACAATCCTTTTCCTATAAGAGTTTCATTTGAAAAGAGTGAATATTCTAATTACACCTAGGTCTAGAGGGTCATCAGCGGCAGTAGGGAAGAGAGGAACTTGGGGAATATTACTGATTTTTAGGGTCCCTTCTCTGGAACCCAAACCTTCCAGGCTATAATAGAATTTATTTTAGGCTTGTATTCATTTTGAATTATTTTACTAGGTAATTTTAATATACGTTTTGATGTTGATTTGAATGAGAAGAAATGTTTGGAAAATCTGTCTCTTATACTGTTAATGGGAAGGTCATACCATTGATCAAATTTCTAATTTTCAGGAGGGGTTAAATTAGGGAAATAGTGTCTGGGTTAGATCTTTCATGGCCAGGTCATTTTTAGTGGGGTTTCCTGTATTTGGGTAGTGGGGGGAGGGCTGTGGACAGACATGGTTTCATGGAACTTGAGCATGGTTCCCTCCCTTCCTATTAGGGTACATCTGGAATTGTAACTGGTACAAAATGGGGACCTATCAGTAGGAGATCAGTTTGTCCTGTGAAACTCCTCATTTAGAAAGGTTATCAATTCATTGGCTCCTGAGAAGCAAATTAAGATTTTTCTAGGTAAAATGCCAGCTTCCTGGTATGACCCAAGGGCATCATTTAGAGGGGAAATATCAAAAGATGAGAGCAGAGCTGTGCTTATTATATGTAAAGAGTATGTTAATTTATTTATTTTTTGGTTTTTGTTTTAAACAGGCTATTGTTACAACAAAAATGTAGTTTATTGCCCACTTGTTAGAGTTGTTGGCAAATAGGCCTAAGAAAATATTTCACTTACAACAGCTCCTAACAAATGCCTATCTTTTCAGCTTTAGAGCTGCTTTCATATTTTAAGTGAAATGTGGAACCCAAATTCAGTCTTCCTTGTAAGTCACTCTTATCTGTACCCTTATCCACCATTAACTCCAGACTCTGTACCTTTCATCGTGCACTGTACACCTGGAATAGACTTCCTGAGTCAGTACATTATGCTCCATCTCTGGCCCTATTCAAATCCAGCCTCAAAGGCCACCTTTTTGAGGCTGCTTTTAACTCTTAACCGTCTATTAATCAGTTCAGTACCAATGTTTGTTTTTAATTAGTCCCATAATACATACCTCCCTAATCCCTTATTTATCTTGTTTGCCTGTCTTGAATAGATTATAAACTCTGTCAAGCAGAAACTGCCTATTACGTGTTTTATGTACAACTCTGGGTATGTCTGGTCACACCATAGAAATGATTTGTAATAGTAGTGAAGCTAAAAATTCATTACAGGTGTTAGCTAATTCAGGTTTTAAAAAAAGAGAGAGAGAGAACAGGGTTTCTGATTTCAGACAAGTGGCAATTAAAAACTAAATCAGTTTTATCTCCCTTCAAGCTCCACATATTGTGAAACTGATGTGAAAGAATGTAGAGTTGGGATGACTTCTTGTTGCATATAATTAATTCATCTTTGGCCCAAGGATTTGCTCCAGAATCTGTGAAGCGAACAATGGTTAAACCTCTTTTGAAGAAGACAGAGTTAGAGGTGGATGCACCCAGTCAATGGAGGGGGCTAAATAGTGGAGTGCCACAGGGATATGTACTGGGACCGGTGCTATTTAACATATTTATAAATGATCTAAAAATCGGAATGAGTGAGATAATTAAATTTGCAAATGACACGAAACTATTCAAAGTTGTCAAAACACATGCAGATTGTGAAAAATTGCAGGAAGACCTTAGGAAAATGAAAGACTAGGCATCCAAATGGTAGATGAAATTTAATGTGGACAAATGCAAAGTGATGCATTTTTTCCACTCAACTTGTTTTAAATTTATAATTAGTAGCTTCATTGCATGTCCCCTAGCCTTGTATTTTTGGAAAGTGTAAACAAGTGATTCATGTCTACCTTTCCACTCCATTCAGCAAGAAGAAAAATATATCAGAACTTAACATGCGGTAGCTCACACACTCTGTCCTGCTCTGGTTCAATCACTGATCAGAAAAAAAACAACTCATTGCACACTAATAATTATAGTCTTTAGAAAGGTTTATATTGGAAATACTGCCCATTCTTTTTATGCAGAGACCCTGTGGTAAAATCTCAACAGTAGCCCGCATTGATAACTTCCTCCCTAACTGTCATTAAACTACAGATGATATTTGTTAGTAAGTGCAAGGAGGTTTTTTTGTGATCAATTCATAAAACTAACCCATTTGGAGACATTACCCCACAAGAGACTGCCGTACTTTACCAGGGTTTAGTTCTCAGGCTCTTTCTGTACAGGCACCAGAACTGTAGACTGCCCCCTAGTGGATATGCAGCAGAGGACTAGGAAGCTTGTATAGATGTGCAGCTTTCAAACAGGTAACTCTATCTTGGCAGTCTAAATACCTAACTTCTAGCAACATTACCCTGTGACTAGGAATACAGACATCAGAGAAGCAGGAGCCACTTAAATATTTAAAGCATTGAACTCCATTAGGCACCCAAGAAGTACAGCTTGCTTGATGTAAGGCATTTAGGCCCCTTTTACCACAGCGGGTAAAAGGGAAGTCTCTATTTCCTGCAGGAAATGATCATGCAACAAGTAAAGCACTTGCTGTGCGGCCATTTCAGGGGGAGCCCTTACCACAACCCATTGAGGTGGTGGTAAGGTCTCTGCGCTAACCCAGCGGTAACCGGGCAACCTGCGGCACTGCCTGATTACCACCGGGTACAATCTGGCACTGTACTTCCTGTTTAGCAAGCAGTAAGCCCGCATTGGGCTTTCCACCACTTAGTAAAAGGAGCCTTTAAAGATTCATAACAAATTATTTTGCACACCGATATGAAAAAGTTAAAAGGCATAGGAACAGAGTTATGAGCGAAATCAATATAAACCACTCAGTCATATTTTTAAAATACTTTCAAATTGTTGCTATAATATTCCTTGAAGCCTGTGATGACACAATGTTTTTAAGATGACAGCTCTTCTACATATGTAGCTGGAAAGAAACCTCTTTTGCCCTTCAAGTTCCCATACCACCATCCATCATCATTCTTGCTTTCAATTATAAGTAAGTCACCTGTTAAGAGAACGTATATATAATATCTATTAATTATATACATCTGTATACCACCACCACTGTTTTATATGCAGTGTATATATAATTCCACAATTCACTTCATGGTAATTATTGCTTTGTGTTGGGGTGGGGAGGGGGGGACAAACAGGAGAAGAGTGATTTAATAGAAGTCCATCGATAGACCAACTGAAGCTAGAGTGTGTTATGAAGTAAAAGAAGTCTTTGCTTATACTTTATCCAGCCTCTCCTACCCCTCCTCCCCCCTGGTCTGCTCCAGGTAGCACCATAAAATGAAGACACCATAGAAACATAGAATAAATAGTATGATAGATAAAGACCTCAAGTCTCATTTAGTCTGCACATTCTCATTTTACTGCTCTAGCCCCCCCCCCCCCCCCCCCCCCCCCCCCCCACACACACACAAATTGGGAGACAGGGCTAAATTTAAGATTTTGGTACCCATAGGCAGGACCAGAAGAGGGTGCCAGAGATCCCAAAGAGTGAAGAGGAGCAGAGGAAGGCCAGGGTGCCATAGTGACATCCTTAAAGCAGCACCTGCTGTTTCCTATATCCACCTCTGGAGGTATGATGGAAAACATTTATATTGATTTTTAATTATAATTTGCGTTCTTAATTTTGTACATCATCTTATTTGGTATTTTACCAAAGACAGAGTCTTATAAAGTTTTATAAATTAATAAATGAAATACATAAACATGCATATAGTCCTGGAGTATGTGGAAGCAGGCTTCTATGGCCTGGATACTTGATGCCTTAGGCAGTTGCCTATGTTGCCCATGTCTAAATCCAGGCCTGTTGGGAGGCTGAACCATAACTTCCCCCTCCCCAACTCATTCCTTAAATAAATATTTTCTAAGATTACTCCTGATGTTTTGGGTTAGGGGGTTTCTGCTTCCTTCTATAGACACTGGATTGGATTGGATTTTAGTAGCACACATTACTTAAGATGAACATTTCCATATTTTTTTAATACAACAGAATTGTTTTCCTAAGAACATATTTATAATAGATACAAAGGGACAATTTTACACCTGGGCATCTCCATTTAGGCTCCCCAGTGCTGCGTAGTGACAGTCTATTCTAGAATGTTGTATGGGCACCCAGATTCCATTATAGAATATTGGTGTAACAAAGTCTTCACGCATCTTATATTCATGCACCTGCAGGTACACCGGCCATACAGCTAGCTCTAGAAGTCAGATAAATGCAGCAGGGACACACATAACTTACAACATTCTATACATTCTCCCCCTGATTCTGTAAACGTCACCAAAAACTGTGCATGCAAATGTAGGCATGGTCCTGATTTGCATGTGCAATTGAATTGACCAACAAGCCAATTAGTGCCAATTATTGGATTTTTAATGAGCAATTATTGACACTAATTAGATTTAATTGGGACCAACATATATAAAGTTAGGCACAGGATCCAAGTCTGCAACCTGCTGCACTAACCATTAGGCCACTCCTCCACTTATAGTATACTGCCAACATTTAAGTGTGAGCACCAGTGGCATTCCGTGCTTGGCTGACACCCGGGGAGGATCGCCGCTGTGCGCACCCCACCGGGTGCAGTGCAACATGGCACCCCCCCAGCGTGGCACAGCACGGCACCCCCCCCAGCATGCACCCCCCCAGCGCACTCTCACGCCCCCCCCCCCCGACAGTCCCCACCTGCCTACCAGCTGAGCTCCGTGCACCTGGCACCTCGAATCTGCAGCGCTGCTGACTGTAAAATAAGAAAACCGTCTCATCGTTGACCCTTCACTCACTGAGTCCCGCCCTCTGATGTAATTTCCTATTTCCTCGAGGGTGGGACACAGTGAGTGAAGGGCCAACGACGAGACAGTTTTCTTCTTTTACAGTCAGCAGCGCTGCAGATTCGAGGTGCCGAGTGCACGGAGCTCAGCTGGTAGGCAGGTGGGGACTGTCGGATGGGGGGGAGTGAGAGGCGCTGCGCCGGGGGGGAGTCCACGCCAGGGGGGTGCCGTGCCACGCCAGGGGGGGTGGACGGAGCACCCCCACCCATTGACACCCGGGGCAGACCGTCCCCACTGCCCCGCCGTTGCTACGCCACTGGTGAGCACTTACACCAGCCTTTGACATGACGTTAAGTGCTTATGCCTAAGGTTAGGCACAAAACTGCAGACTTAAGTTATTATTCTATAATGGCAGTTCCACGCAGACCTACCATTATAAAATTCATGCTTAACGTACATCATTCCAGTGCCTAAAGTTTGGCAACTTTATGAGAATTTACCCCTGAGCATGCCCCTGTGTGGCACCTAAAATGAGGCATACACCATGAATAGCTCTGCAGTTTAACCTCTCACTATTATTTTTTCTGGTTAACGGCCATCAGAGAAGCAGGATGCAAATGTACTGCAGCACAATTTAAGGGGACTGCCTTGAAACAGCAGATGCAAAACACATGTTGGCACATATCTCCTTTGGAAGAAAATTTTGAAGTTAAGTACTTCACAGTTTATGAAAGTAATGAGATTAAAAATGTAACAGATGACATTTATTCAGTAATGAAACCATGAAAAAGTGAACAAATGGAGTGAAAACAGTTAAAATTATTTTAAATTAGTTTTAAAAATTTATACAGACTGATGATGATATAAGGTGTCATGCCAACTTCCCTAAAATGAGAAAGTTATCTCAGTAGAAGACCACCTCTGATGGTCCGTTAACCAGAAAAAATAAAAATGAAATTTAAGCTGCAGAGCTATTCATGGTGTATGATTCTATTGATGTATCTGCTGTATGTATGTTGAATATTAATAAGGCCTAATTGATACCTAAAATGAGGCCCCAGATTTTAGATTTGCTGCCTTATTGTTTAGGTTCTAAGAAGTTTAATGAATTTTTATACGAACTGAAGTAGCTACAGTACAACCCATATCAAAAGGTATCACATTTCCTCCAAAATAATGTTGAATTAAAAAAAAAAATTAAACATGCCTTACCTTGTTGCAAACAAAGCTCATCATCTCTTTGAGCACCATAGTTATATAGGACCTTACAAGCACCAGTCTCTTCTTTACTGATCCCTAAGTGGGCAAGTTATATTAGATTAGGCCAACTCATAACAAAAGTTAAACAGAGCAATATATGAACAAATGTATGTAACAAAGACACATTTGAAATAAATATCAGCAGTTTCATGGATATTGTAAATCTTTAGTTGAATTATTCTAGGAAACAATAGTTATGACACCAAGCACGGTTTGTTTGGGCACAGTGGGGGTAATTCTGTAGAGTGGATGCCAACATTTATGTGCCAAATACTGGCATATACACACATCTGTGTGCACATGCATGCAGAAATATTGCTACTCTTAGGGGTCCTTTTACCAAGCTGCGGTAAAAAAAAAGCCCTGCGGTAGAAGCGGGGGCTGTTTTTCCTGCTCACCTGGGCCCTTTTACCGCAGCAGGTAAAAAGCCCCCTCCCCAAAATGGCCACGCAGTAAGATTACTCTTACTGCATGGCCATGCAGCAAGGAGCACTTACCGCCACCCATTGAGGTGGCAGTGAGGGCTCCCATGGTAACCCGGTGGTAACCGGGTAGCACGCAGCACTGCCCAATTACCGCCGGGTTAGCACTGCGGTAAAAATTCCAAAAATATTTTCCGGCATGGTGAAAATGGCATGCAATCAAGCTGGAACTACTGCTGGTGGCCGCGTTGGAGCAGGCAATAGCTCTAGGTTGTCGCACAACAAGTCCACTGCCGCACGGCATGACAAATCTTTTATAAAAGGGCGCTTCAGTTTCTTGCTGTCCTTCTACATTCTATTTGTTCCCCCGTTGAATATTTGGTGTTCTTTTCTGCTTCTGGAGTTCTTAAATTGTGACCCACTTTGTTTCTGATTCCAAGAAAAGGCATTATATCAACTAAACATAAACACAAACATACCACTGGTCTCAGGGTTGCCATCCTTTCTTGAAGACTGCCTTACATTTGTTCCTTCCATAACTCCTCCTACATTAACACTAGAGTTTGGTCTGGGGTTATCTGGAAGACGACATTGACTCCTTGACTTGCTCAAAAGCCTTTTGGAAGCCTCAGGACTCAGAGAAGGCACCAGCCTTTGTATTTTCATAGGACGGGATATCTGCACAGAACAGTGCTGCTGCCCCTATTCATGAGAAAAGAAAAACAGATACTTGTTATCATATTGTTATACATTTTTATGGCATTCCTAATTTTCTCTTTTAATGTAATTCACTTTGAATTTATTGAAATTCATGCACTGTAACTTTATACTGTGATCTATGATCATGATATTATATTATTGCATGTAGTCACTCTATCTATCTATCTATCTATCAATCACATATTCAACAGATTGCTAAAACCTGTTGTTTCTTCCTTTATAATATCGCCAAAATTCACCCTTTCCTTTCTGAACACGCTGTCAGAACCCTCATCCACACTCTCATCACCTCTCGCTTAGATTACTGCAACTTGCTTCTCACAGATCTTCCACTCAGCCACCTCTCTCCTCTTCAATCTGTTCAAAATTCTGCTGCACGACTAATATTTCGCCAAAGTCGTTATGCCCATATCAGCCCTCTCCTGAAGTCACTTCACTGGTTCCCTATCCACTCCCATACAAAATTCAAGCTCCTCTTATTGACCTATAAGTGCATTCACTCTGCAGCCCCTCACTACCTCTCCACCCTCATCTCTCCCTACACTCCTTCCCAGGAACTCCGTTCACTAGGCAAATCTCTCCTAATTAGATTGTAAGCTCTTTGAGCAGGGACTATCTTTCTTCTATGTTTGTGCAGCGCTGCGTACGCCTTGTAGCGCTATAGAAATGCTAAATAGTAGTAGTAGCAGTAGTAATTGCACCCTTCTCCTCCATCGCTAACTCCAGACTCCGTTCCTTTTATCTCGCCGCACCTTATGCCTGGAATAGGCTTCCTGAGTCACTACGTCTAGCTCCATCCCTGGCCACCTTCAAATCCGGGCTAAAGACCTACCTGTTTGATGCTGCTTTTGACTCCTAACTTGTCACCTGCTCGTAACTTTTATCTTTTCTTCCTCTCTTCAATAGTCCCTTTCCCTATGTGTCCTTCTGTCTGTCCTGTCTGTCTGTCCTGATTTAGATTGTAAGCTCTTTTGAGCAGGGACTGTCTTTTCTTCATGTTCAATTGTGAAGCCGCTGCGTACAACTGGTGGCACTATAGAAATGATTTATAGTAGTAGTAGTAGTATCTGTCTGTGTGTATGTGTGTGTGTAAATCATTAGAATACTTATTGCAATTCAGTTAGATGCTACTGATGTTTAGAGGACAATCAAATATTAATAAATTTAAACCTAAATAAATTAGAATATCTGAAATTAACTATGTTGCTGAATCTTAGGTCCCATGGCTATGATTTTTTTCTTTTTGTCCTTGCCAATGACAAGATCTGCAGCAGAATTCATATTTTCAGAGGAATCTGACAGGAGTTCACTGTGAATGCTTTTGCAAATAGGCTGCATTGAGACCACAAACCTTTTAAAATAGCCCCCAGATACAAACCACTGCCCTTGACGTGAAGGACATTGTGACAGTTCTCTTCAGCCTACACTGGGGCTGATTTGCAGAAATTGTCCATCTCCTTCTATTTTGTGAAAAGTTCACCTTTTTTATAGAAATTATCTGCAGCCTTTTGCATTATTTATATTCACAGAAAACCATGGCTAATGACCCATTGATCAGAAATCACTCAATCCTGCAGTAGTCATTTAAAACCAATTATAGATCTGGGGCTGCAGGTTGCAGACAACCCCAGAAATCTAACAGCTCATCAGCTACCTAATATCCCTCCCAGTCTTCCTGCCTAATCTTGAATTTTTATTTCTTGCTGCATTTTGGCTCCTTTTCTTTCCAGCAGTGTATAAATACTTAATAGCTTTTGATCACTAAAATATCTACCATGGGGAATAACCCATATCATAAAGGGCACTGTGTGCATTTCAGCAACCTTGAGGTTCTTTTACCTTGAAAGTATCAATGACCATGAACCCTACATAGGCAATGATTTCATAACCCATTTACCACATGTATGCATATTTAACCCAGGGGCGTAGCCAGACTTCGGCGGGAGGGGGGTCCAGAGTCTGAGGTGAGGGGGCACCTTTTAGCCCCCCCCCCGATACCACCAACCCCCCCACCACTTTTGACCCCCCCCCGGTGCCACCACCCCTCCCCCGTCCTTTTCAACCCCTCCTTCTGCTGCCGCCAACCATCCCCCACCACTGCCAGGTACCTTTGCTGGCGGGGGTCCCCAACCCCCACCAGCCGAAGTCCCCTTCAGCACCGGTCTCCAAGTCCGGTACGTTTGCTGATCTGGATTCTGTTTCTGTGAGTCCTGACGTCCTGCACAACGTCAGGACTCACAGAAACAGAATCCAGATCAGCAATGCGCTGGAGACCAGGGCTGAAGAGGACGTCAGCAAAGGTTCCTGACGGCAGCAGCGGGGGAGGGTTGGCGGTGGCGAGAGGGGGGTCGAATGTGGCGGGGCAGGGTCAGCGGCGGGGGGGGAGGATGAAAGCAGGGGAGCCAGGGCTAAATCTGCAGGGGCACATGCCCTCATGGCCCCACCTAGCCACACCCCTGATTTAACCTACGGAGAATGGTTATTATATTATTTACCTATAAATTGTTAAAATGAACAGACAAATATGTATGTCCAAGTACACATGCTGACAAAATTATACATACTTATACCCATACTGGGGTGAATTCTATATATGATGCCCCAAAAATCGGCACTGAAAAGCACTATTCTATAAACTGCACTTAAAGGTAGGCATGGTTTATAGATTAGCACTTATGCACGGGATTCACACCTAACTTTAGGTGTGGCCATTTGCACCAACTGAAATGTGCTGCAAATCTCTGTACCTAAATTAAGCACATATCCCCGTTATTCTATAACTATCCATGTAAATTTTAGGAACACCCCCATTCTGTCCATGATCTTCCCATTTCCATGTCCCCTTTTTGAACTTGTGCATAAAATTTCGGCATATATATTTTAATTAAATCTAATTAATGCCAATAAGTTTGTTAAGCCTATTATTGGCGCTAATTAGCTCATTATTCAATTAAATTGCACACGTAAATTGGGTGCATGCCCAAAGTTGCACACTCAATTTTTAGTGACTTTTACATAATTTAGGGGACTGTGTACAGGCATTCCTGGGTGTATACTTTGGGTGAAAGTGGGGAACAGTTGTGATATACATGTGTGTATTTTATAAAATGTCAGGTCAATTTTCAGTAAAATATCTTGAGAATAATTGGAAACATCTAATCTCCAGTTTCAAATTATTCCTATATTCAGCAGCACAATACATATAGCTAGCACCACTGAATGCATTAATTACTACAAGTATATTTTACATTATAATTATATTTATAAACAAGCATAAATTATACATATACCTATATATCTGTTCTTATGCTTATGTTCTTATAGCTATACACAGAGTGGCATTTTCGATATAATGTCTAAATCCTCCATGTGACTCTGCTGAAAAAGTGGATCCCCATAACCTCAGCTCTATTCCACCAGGATGAATGTAGACCAGAAGTTCTGTTGAAACCTGAACCACTATCATATCCCATTTGTTGACCAACTCTCGGCAGCACCGAAGACCAACCTAGAAAATCTGGTAACTCAGAATAAGGATGTGTTCTCCAATATTCCAGAAAGTATTGTATGGTAGCTAATTGCTGGACAGTTCTTGTTTGAAAGACCCACCTTCTTACATTCATCTATTGGAAAGATAAGTACTTGATTTCTTTTACATTTCTTCAAGAAGACAGATTTATTTTATAGTCACAGTGCAGTGATGGAAATTGAGGTAGCCTGGCCATCATTTTGTGGATAAGCACTTCAAATTCTGAGCGTATTTACATATATTTTTAACAAATAATAATAATTGTGCGTGGTTAAGTTGCTGTTATTTTCATATTTACCCCCACCCCCCAACACACACACACACACATACATACAGAGAGAGAGAGAGCGCTTTATGTTTTAGTAGATTTTTTAGTTTACGTATTTAGGACTCTATTTGCAAATGTACTTTAATGCACAGTAATGCATTCTCATTCAATTTAAGTGCATAGTTAGTAAATAGGCCTCGCTGAGAATAATGGGCCTTGTGTTAATTAATGTGCATTAAATCACATCAGTGCTTGTTAACTGATTAATGCACATTAATAAATGAGCCCTCAGTTTGTATGTTGGTTGGTAGTTTGTTAGGTTTGTTTCTATGTTGGCTGATTGTTTCTGAATTAAGCACATAAATATATAGAATATTGTCAATGATGAGCGCAGTGGAGGAGTGGCCTAGTGGTTAAGGTGGTGGACTTTGGTCCTGGGGAACTGAGGAACTGAGTTCAATTCCCACTTTAGGCACAGGCAGCTCTTTGTGACTCTGGGCAAGTCACTTAACCCTCCACTGCCCCATGTAAGCCACATTGAGCCTGCCATGAGTAGGAAAGCGCGGGGTACAAATGTAACAAAAAAAAAAAGTGTGCACATACCCATGAAAAGATAGCAGGGCAATTAAATGCTAGTTTACAATTACATACCTAAGTGACACAACACAAATACAAAGGGGTGTTTATATGGGTTGTGCAGGGGCAGGCTTCCCACTTTAGCACATAGCTTAAACATGTCCCTGCTGCATTTAACTGCAATTTCAAGGGGTCTATGGCTAGTATAACTGTGGGCACATGAATGTATGGCACACTGATGCCAGGTTATGCTTGTATTCTGTATTTAAATCTGGGTGCCTAGATGCCATTATAGAATAGGATCTCACCACACAGCCTTAGATGTACCCACTTATAGAATTGCCTCCCTAATATACATTATTATTAATTCAAGTTATTAATAAATAGGCCCTATTAACAATAATGGGGCCTGCGATAAAGAGGTAGAATTAAAAAAACCAAATAAATAGTATATTTGTGACAAGTAGTTAAACTGCAGACCACAGTAGGAAGAGTACAGATAAATTTCCAATCAGTAAAATCTTTGAATTGATGAAATAAAGTTCTCATTGTTACTCAACGAGTCCTCAAGCCTCCAGGGAGCAAGCTACTCTAGGAAGAGAAGTGATTAGCATGGATAGAACACCTAGAAGATATGTTTGATTTGTTCTTTTATATGCTTTTCTCAAAATTTTTGTAATTGGATCTATCTGGTGTATGTATGACATCACCATGGTGGCCCTCTGTATGATGGTCCTTATTAAAGAAATCCTGTTCAGAAGGAAAGGATCCTCAGAAGCTTAGCAGAGATTTGGTGGCAGAGCTGGTGGTGGGAGGCGGGGCTAGTGCTGGGCAGACTTCTACGGTCTGTGCCCTGAAAATGGCAGATACAAATCAAGGTAAGGTATACACAAAAAGTAGCACATATGAGTTTATCTTGTTGGGCAGACTGGAATGACTGTGCAGGTCTTTTTCTGCTGTCATCTACTATGTTACTATACGTATGTTACTATTATGGACAGAAGTTATTGCCATACCTGAAAAGACATCAAATGTAAGGGATTATATATGCTGCTTTCAGTTGGAGGAGTGGCCTAACCGTTAGTGCAGTGGGTTGAGATCCTGGAGAACCAAGTTCCATTCCCTCTGCAGCTCTGTGTGACCCTGGGCAAGTCACTTAGCTCTCCATTGCTCCAGGCACAATATATAACGTAGATTGTTAGCCCATTAGGGACAGTGTAAAGTACCTGAAATAGAAATTGTAAACTGCATAGTTGCCTCAGGGATCACTTGTGGTATATCAAGTGCTGAAAATAAATATTTTTAGTGGATTGTTTGATTGTAAATAATTAGAAAGTGCCATAAACAATATTTATTGTACCCCAATATTTTGTGACTTTACTAAGATCCAAATAAACTGCAAGTCACTGGCAGTAAAACACACATACTGTGAACAGTGCAAGTCTGTTATTTGCTGCCTACAGGAAAGTGCATATGAGAAGAGGGGCATTGAGGCCATGAGAACCAAGAGCATCTTTAGGCAGTTCATCTGTTATGGATTTATCTTAAAATCAATAATGCAGTTCAAAGTTCATTAGTTTTAGGTACCCATGAGAGAGAACAAAATACTAATTATACCATTTATTAAAGACAAAACATAGTAGAAATATTCAACTAAACAGATTCTACTATATCTTTTCAACCAGTTCCTGGTTAAAACTTTTTCATGTAGAAAACTGCTGGAAAAGCTGTGAATATAAATATATAACATAATATCAATTTCTTATATTCCGCCTATACCCAATATCAGTTCAAAACAGATTACAGACTCTGAGCTAGGGCATTCTGCCTAGGAGATCACAATGACTTAATTATCAAATAAGGTAACATATCAATATCGTTGTACATTAACTAATACAATAATGATACTAATAAAAATACAAAATGATTCCTGAGCCTAGTTTCTGCTCTTTGGGCCAGTCAGTGATACTTCCTGAGAGAAATGAAGTCTTGACAATTAACAAATAGTGACATCTAGTGGCCAGATATAGGGTGCATGCATACCAGGCTCTGGAAGGAGCTGTAGTCTGAGGCACCCAGCTGTTGGTGCAATAGCCAAGCTAGATGCAGGCTGGAAATGTATTAAAATGGGGGGAAACTCCTGGGTAGCTGTAAGTGAAAGCTCATAGCACTCTAGTATCCGTAGGGTCCAGTTTTGTTTAGGATGGATGCACAAATGATGATGAGGAAACTGATGCGTCAAAATTCCAATTTTTGTCAAATATACATAAAACTGTAGCAGGAATAATCATCTCTTTGCATCTAATAATTAGTTAATTTTACCTTCTCATTCCATTTGGAAATATATTTGCTGCAGGGATGTGTAGGCTCTGTTCTCTGTTCAAGAACTGCAAGTGACGTTGAAAGTTTGAAGGTATTTGCTTCTAAGAGGTTCAGCTTCAGGTTTGTCTAGATAAAATAATAAGCATATTTAATATATAAATGTACCACTAATATAGTGACAGGCCAAATAAAATCCTTATTTATCCTTTAAAATCTCTTAGGGGCCGATTTACTGAAGTGCATTAGATGTTTGACCTGGGAATTAATGCACACTAACTGATGCATTGAACAGGTAATTTGGAAGGGCGTATAGAATGGGAGGCACTGGGTGGGGACTGCACCTTCCATTTTCATGGAGATCTTGACCACATATAAACTGCTAACTTAGGAACCCTTTTATGAAGCAGCGGTAAGCCCAATGTGGGCTTACCGCTCACTAAAAGGGAAGTACCACCGGATACCGCAGAAGCCTGGTGGTAGTTCCCTCCCCCAGCACGCACCATTTCCAGTGCTGCAAAAATATTTCAACTTCTGTAGCACCCATGTGTGTACCAGGCAGTAATCAGCGCTGACCAGTTACCACCAGGATAGCACAGGAGCCCTTACCTCTACCTCAATGGGTGGTTCACTTACCGCATGGCCATTTCTTTAAGAAAAGGGAAACCTGCCTTTTACCTGCTGCAGTAAAAGGGGGCCTCCACATGTCAAAAACACAGGCCAATGCCAGCGCAGGTCCTCTTTTGCTGCAGCTTCGTAAAAGGACCCCTTAGCTCAGCAGATAGCAGAGCACTTAATGACATCTCTAGAGCTGTAGCTAACTGCATTGCATATTCTTAGCCTGGTCATTAATGCATGTTAACAACTGTTCTCTACATTAATTGCACTGCTGCCTTCCCCAAACTGCAGGGAATGCCTCTTACAGCTAATGCAGAGGTTTAGCAATTACCACTTGTTAATTTTGGCTACTACCATGTATTAACTGCAAAACTTGCAAAATAGAGGGCTTAACTATGTAAGAACTCACGGTTTAGGTTTAAGGATCAGGCTAAAATTTCACATCATATTTTTTCCCCATTTATCATGTCTCAGCACAAAGCAATGCACAATTTTTAACAAATATAATTAATTATGACATGCAGATATGAAAAACAAAAATGTAACAGAAGAAAACTATTTTAACTGAACAATAACTTTTGGTAAGGTCCTGGTAAAGAAATATTATCAAATACCTTGACCTTGGAGTTAATTTTAGAAGTACATACAAACAGAAATATCATCATTTGCGAATGCAGGTTGTATACATACATAAGGCTCCTTTTACTAAGCTGCAGTAAGCTCAAATACCTGCTTACTGCAGCTTACAAGGGATCCCAATGTGTGCGTGCAAGCCATACACTAAAAAAGATTTCCTTATTTTTCTCTGAGGGGGCATGTCTGGGGCAGAGAGTGGACACAACAGCATGAATCAGTTAGCGCAGCCACATTACTACACACTAATTAGCACAGGATTAGCAGGTGAGTCCTTACCATCTACAAAATAAATGGCGGTAAGGGCTCATGTACTAATATTTGTAAATGGCAACATTAGCAAATGGCCATTAATTCAGAAAATGGAAAATTGGCCATTTTCTGGCTGCTCTAAAAATGGCCACAGAATGTGGAAAAGACCCACCTAAGGGTGTTAAGGCCCATATTTTACCACAGCTTAGTAAAGAGACCCTATAGTGATTTCAGAAGGCCACTATTTCCATGTGTAGATACTCTGGGGTGCAGAGATTTCAGCGTGGGCTAATAAAATGTGCATATAGATCCAATTTTACCATGGGACATACTACAAAAATGCTGCACAGGCTTTGGTACCTGCTCTAACACCTCAAAAAATCATTAGACAATGTTATTTTGAGCTCCTTAATTGGATTTCTCTTGTACGTGAAGGTTTGTAAAATGTGCACTATACCTGTGTAAGTACCGGCAAACGCACATGTAGATTCTACGCATACCTGTGTACATGGCAACGCTTAACATGCAGAAAACCCCGAGTGATGCCATTCTTTTTCTGCACATGATGCCCTAGGCATATGTTTCACTGAATACATGTGCACTCCTGCACATCCTTATACATATTTTACAAAAGGCTCAACATTCAGCAGAGCCTTTTGTTAAGTGGAATGGTTTAAGTGGTAACAACGTTTGATGTACAGGGCTTTTGTGTCACAATTATTACCATATTACGAGTAGGTATAAGCACTTTTTTTTTCATTTTCCATTCCATTTTTATCTTTCACTTTATATGTTTCATTTACATAGTAAAATAGTATATGACAGCAGATAAAGACCTGTAAGACCTATATGGTCCATCCAGTTTCCCCAACAAGTTGATCAAAGTTGTACCTGCACCCCTCTATACTCTGTTTAAAGTGGGTCATTTATGTATTGCTTTGATTCCAACCTCTCTCTATAGTGTTCCTCTGTACCTATCCCATTTATTTTTGAATTCTGTCACTGATTTTTTCTGCTGCTACGATGGGTCAAGCTGTTTTTCCCTAAGGGGGTGGGTAGCTATTAAGGTGTGCTACAGCCATAACATGCATTATTTGCCCTTAATCTACATTAAGGGCTGGATTCAGTAAACAGTGCTCAAAATTTGGCCAAAAAAATCGGCACTGAATGATATTCTATAATGGGTGTTCTGGGATTGGCACCTTTTATAGATTAGAGTGTAGTGCCGGGATCTGCGCTCAACTTTGTGTACAAGGATTGACACCAACTGAAACTGGGTGTAAATGCCAACACACAAGTCAAACGCACATCTGCGCTATTCTATAACACTGCGCGCATTTCAAGGGAATGCTCCTGACTCACCCATGTCCCTCCCATGGCCATTCCCCTTTTACAGATCCATACAGAAACACTTAGGCACTATTCTATAAATGGACGTGTAAGTGTGTTTTGCACACATCTGCTGTTTCTGCTCCATTTCAGTGCCTTCCATCCATTAAAACACTTTTCTGCACTAAAAATTCATTGAGGAGATAGTGCCTAACATCTGGCACCATATATAAAATTCCCCCGCAAACAACAATAACATGTATTAAAATACATCAAGCCCCTGGAAGACTTGATTGGAAAGAAACTGTTCTCTGTAAAGTCCCTGATGCAGCCCATGAATGGGCAAAACACGGTCTGTGTCGGGCACTGTTGGTTGATTAAACTTTTTTTGGAACCTTTGTTCTTTGTCTTTTTCTGCTTTTTTATCGCCATCTTAAATTACTGTGACACATTTTAATGTTAGTTGCCATGGATACAGAGTAATGAGATGTGAAGTATGCAAATGCATGCACAACACCTCATTACTACATAAATGATGCAGACCCTTATATGGCAGCTTGGCCCCTAGCAGTAGTACTGCAAGAATACTGCTAGGAGTTGTTGGCACCATTTTGAACCACAGATGGCAGGGGGTAAGACCAACTGAGTCTTACTCCTACACTGTACTCCCTAGACCCCAGGGATTTCTAAAAGTAGGCTTGGAGGACTTTGTTGGAAAGGGGAGCTCTTTGAGGGGGAGTTATGTTGAGGGGGGACATCAGATGTGCTGTGATGATGAGGAATTAGTAGGTAAGTTATGAGAGGAGGGGATCAGGAAGGGGGTTCCAATGAGGGGGCATTTCAGGATTGGGGGTGATTTACCTTACATTGGTCAGCTCCTTTAAGATGTGATCCTATGCCCCTGGCCACTATGAATAAAGCAGCTTGTGAGTTACTGACTCCCGCAGTAAAATAAGGTGCGACAAAAGCCAGATTTTTAACATAACTTAATAACTATCCCCATAATTCAAAGTAATGACTACACAAAGGAGATTTGCACTACTTAGCAAAATAATGATTTAATTGGTTTTTGTTATTAATTTGACAAGAATCAGAAAGGCATAAGTATTTCAAGCTGATCACTGAAAACATTCCATTGTTAAGAAACTTTGGCCTCAGGTTTCCATCAGAGCTTTTATTTGTGACTTATAATGTTCCACCGTGGTTTTGGTTTGTGCATCTTTCAAAGTTTGTGAAAGATGTCTTACTACTGATTAGCATCTAAAAAATCCATAAATAGAAATAAAGCAAAACAAAAAAGAAGGTAAGATGATACCTTTTTGTACTGAACTAACAATACATTTTGGGCTAGATTCTATATATGATGCCTGAAAATTCCGCATGGAAAAAAATACACCTAAGCATATTCTTTAAAGTATGCCTAAATTTTATAGAATAGGCGACACGGTATATAGAATATGCCGAGCGCCTCTCCACGCGACCAAATTTAGTTACAGCCATTTATGCCATGTTGTACTTGTTGTAAATCCTGACACCTAAATTAGGTTCATATCGAGTGTATTCTACAACAACGTGCATAGATTTTAGAAACGCTCATGCCCCACCCATTACACCCCCTTTTTAACTATGTGATTTAGAATTTATGTGCACCACATTACAGAATATGCTTAGCACGTTGTGCGCATTAATCTTAATGTCAATTAATGCCAATAATTGCTTGTTAACATCCAATTGACAGCGCTGTTTAGCTAGTTAACCAATTAAGCTACGCACATTGTTATAGAATATGCTTAGATTTCTGCAATATATAGAATCCGGCAGTTTTGACAAGCTGTTGAAGACAATACTTATTGCCTTCAAAAGCTATTCAAAAAATGTATTCAGTCCAATAAAAAAAGGTATCATGTTTATCTTCTTTTTTGTTTTGTTTTATTTCTATTTATTACCTTTAAAAGTGGACTAACATGGCTACCACACTATTTTATCTAAAAATTCTATGAAATGAAGAATCAGATTTATTTAACAACTGCCATGTTATGACATTATATTGTGTGCATATCAGGAAAATAAGAAGGAACCTTCAAGAAAACCAACAAAGAAAAAAGAAAAAATGGGGGACAACCAATCGAATTCCAACACAAAGGTAACTTGTTTATTAAAAGCAGAGCAATAAAGCACAAAAGTGCAGCAAAGCTAAAATTCTTTCTTATTTACAGTAAACCTGTTATATTCAATGGACTGGACGTAGTCCTGCATTTCGGCATGAGAGGCGCCTGCCTCAGGAGTCACAAACAATTCGGTCTGGTTGGAAATGCAAGGAGAGAACTGTCTCTGTGTAGATGGTGCAACAATTGTACTTTTTCTTTTGGACTTATTGATTGGTATCCTTGCAAAAACTGATATCCTTGCATTTGCAATCAGACCAAATTGTTCATGACTCCTGAGGCAGGCGCCTCGCATGCTGAAATGCAGGACTGCTCGAGTTCATTGAATCGCCATTTCTGTGAATAAAATTGGCTTTACATCTAGGAAAACCATTATAAAATTTTTGCTATCATGTTTATTAAACAAGTTTTTTATTGCTTAGCCACAACACAAGGAGGAAGGTTTACCTCATTGAGCAAGAGAACCGTGTCATCCTGATTCTTTACATCTGAAAAGGCAGGGTTTTCAGTGTAAGCGACAAGCATCTTTTCTAACCCTGAAAAAGATGGATTGTATTATTATTCTGTGCTCTATTTCAGGCTTGATTAAAGTGATCAGGTGCATCCTCACCAGAAAAGTTTGCTGTATCACAAGCTAGTGGTGAGCAGATAAAATGAGTTCAGTGATGTTTGATGTATTTTAGCAATGATTCGTTTTCTCTTTTTTTATGTGGAATTGTTTATTGATTGGTTGTTCATTAATTATGAATGTTTGCTTGTACTCTACCCAGGTAGATAGGTGGACTAGAAATCTGTTAAATATATAAATAAATAAGTATTCTGGTGATTCCTAGACATCTTTCCAGACAGAATGTACTAAACTAGATAGTTGCCCTCCTATGCATTAGGAGTTTTTCTTTACAGGACACTGCTTGGCTCTCTGAATGATGCCTGTTTTATGTAATTGTGCATATTAGAGTTAGGGTTTGGAATTAGGAGGCATTCACTGTCACTTCAGTATGAAAGAAAAAAAAATTGCCCATGTCCAAAAAAGCAACACACTCAATTCAGTCCTTTAAAAGAAGCTGGAATAATTTCATAGTGCACTGAAATTCACCTATATCCATCGCACAAATGAATAAAGAAGGTATCAACTTGGACAAGGGACAATCTTAGATGCCTTCTTAACTGCAGCAATATGGCGATTAGCTCATCTAGCTATGGATAGAGGACCCCTGAAAAAGGCCCGTGTGCCAAAAACACTGCCTGTTTTGGGTCACATTTTTCTAGCTGCACTGAGGTTTTATCAACTATGGATGAATAAATCTTATGAACATTATTTTGAGTCTACTGACTTTTGTTTTAAGTCTTGAACATTTGCACTTTGGTGACTTCCACTTTTGCTTTGTCTGTTGACTTTTTGTGGAAGACCTATATTTTCCTTTTTTGAGTGTCTCTGAGCATTCGGCTGCCATTTACTTATGTAACTATACATTTAGACAGTATTCTATAAATGTAGGCACACATATGGCACCTATAGTTAGGCGACCAGTTATACTGTAGAATTAGGGGGAAAATCTTTCAATGTATACTCACTTAAAAGGTGATGCACTAATATATTTTTATACACCAGCTGAAATACAGCCATTTTAGCAAATACGCAAAACTAGCATGCATGTTATTCCAAAAAGTAGCCTGCATCCTATCTATCCTGCAAAATCCCTTTTCCTACTTGCCCAGAGTTAAAGAGCTGGTTGACACCCTCCTGAAGACACTAAATCAAGAGCTAACCATTACCTTCAACTCCCAGACACAAATCAAGGGGTTGCAATGCCCAAATTGACCTCCTACCCAGTACCACTCCTTCCTTGGACCAAATGAAGAGGCTACAATACCCCAGTTATCACTACAGCCCCCCAAATTGTGACACAAGTCAAGAGGTTGTTATGCTCTAGTCATCTGTGTACCCAACCTCAGACACAAGTCAGTCTTCAGTGCCCTAACTGACCCATTCCCCCTCCTGTGCTAGACAAGTGAAGAGTCTGTGATGCCCTGAGCACCATCTTCTTCTACAGATACAAACCAAGGGTTGCCTTGCCTCCACTGATGCCCCCCCCCCCCCCATTCCCTCTATCTACCCTTTTCATTGAGGTCACATAGGAGACTGGGAAAGGAGAAAACACAACTCTTTTCAGCCCTGTTGCCAATGACTTTCAATTTGGCACAAGTTGATTGCCAGTGGGTAAAAAGAAAGCCAAAAAGTGAAGCTGCAAAAAGTAATAGACAGTATTATGCATAACGTTCTTCTCTGTGTTAATAGACATATGGGGGAGGGGGGGTTAGACATCTTATTTGCAACTTCCTTGTGCAAATACCCCTATTTACATATGTACAGGGCTTTTTTTGAGGGGGTACTTGGGGGTACTGAGTACCGGCACCTTTTCCATTGTCTGCTAAAATTGACCCATGGAACCCAAGTTTTAATGAAAGAGCTCAGGCTCTACACACCAATTCTGCCTTGTCATAGGTTCTGTGACTGGTTACAGGGGGCCTGGCTATTGTGGGGAGGGTCCCTCAGTGATTACCCCACCCCTGAAGGATGGCTTAGCATTTGAGTACCAGCACCTTTTTCACTAGAAAAAGTGCACTGCATTTGGCACCTAACCACTACTCAAGAAATCTAGACTACCCCAACTTGTCATTTCGTCCTTTAGATTGTAAGCTCTTTTGAGCAGGGCCTGCCCCTTTTTGTTAAATTGTACAGGGCTGTGTAACCCAAGTAGCGCTATAGAAATGTCAAGTAGTAGTAGTAGTATATCAAATATACATGGAAAACCTGATTTCAGGAAGCCACTAGTTAGCTATTTATACATGGAGGGGGTGTGATTTGGGTTGGACTAAAATCTACATGTGTTTTCCCCATTTTACAAAGGGCATGTATTTGTATGGAGAAACATTTCCACATAGGGATTTACACTACTTCAAAAGCAGATCCTCTTCTAACCTACCACCAGAACTGAGCTCTTCCCTTACACAAAGGATGACCACAATGGAGGAAAACCACCAGAGTGGAGGAACACAGGTAACCCCACAGAAGTACAATGAAAAAATCAGGAGAGTGGAGACCCAAAGGTGTCACTTCACAAAAAAAAACCCCATGGGTAATCATACTCAACAATACACTTTTTTACTCTTGCACCACCTTTTTGAGACTCCTGAGGCAGACTTTCAAGCCAAAACATGATTCCGTGTTGTCTTCAAAAAATATACACAAGTGCATCAACAATCAATAAAGACCGTATTTTTATTGATCCAAGGTTCCATGTTTTTTTTTGTGAAGTTCCCCACTCTCCTGTTTTTTTCTAGTTCCCTACATATCATTTATTCACGTTGAGTTCCCTAAAAACATATCTTCTCCAAGAGACATAGGAAAGCTAACATTTGTCAGACCGCTCATGCTAGGTGAAGGACACATGAAGGTGGTACAAGAACTAGATATTCTGTTTCACTGTTTTAGTATGGTTTTTATTAATTAATGAAACTACTTGGGATCCTATTATGAATAGATAGATCTGGTTGGGCTGGAGCGAGTTTCAACAGCAACTCCAGTAGTTGAAAATTAAGTCAGTGCCAGGCAGACTTCTATGGTCTGTGCCATGAAAATGCAAAGAACAGCTCAAGACTAACCCCTGAATTCTATAAAAATCACTAAAAATTGCACACATAAATTTGGGCATGCACTTAATTTGTGTGCACAATTTAATTGAATAACGAGCCAATTAGGGCCGATAACAGATATCTTAGCAAGCATATTGGTGCTAATTGAAATTAATTAAAATTTATGTGTGTAAATTTTGCGTGCAGGTCCAAAAAGGAGGTGCGGCCATGGGAGGGTCATGGGCAGATCAGGGCATTCCTTTAATTTATGAGTGCTGTTATAGAATAAAGGGGGTCTGCGCCTAATTTAAACAGAGATTTACACTAAGGTTTTGTTGGTGTATATAGTCAGACCTAAACGTAGTCACAGTTCCTGGTGCTAAACACTATTATATAAATGGCACATAACTTTAAGCACTATAAAAAAAATAATTTACTCTGAAAGATTGAGAAAGGCAACCATGTCTAATAGTACATAAATTTAAATAATTAAGCCTCAACTGCTCCGGGGAAAGTCATACACTTTTACAATGTCCAGCCCAATGGGGGGGGGGGGGGGCTCTCTGTCATTGACTTAAATGAGGACTGAAAAAACTGCAGTGGAAAACAACTCTAAGAATGAAAACAAATAAAGAAAAAGCTACTGCAGAAAAAACAGTCACTCCCAATAACAAACAAAAAAATGTAAACATACGATATTACCCTTAATCAACTTTTCTTGATAATTCTAGAAAACAGTTCCACGGGATAGAGCGTAGCATATCACAAATTTGGTACCATTTATCTTTATATCTCAGTGTCCATGTCACATTTTACTTTTGAATGATCCTCAACTGGAGTATAGCAAACTATACTCCAGTATAGTAAGAGGAACCCGAATTATGTGGGTAAGAGGAACCCGAATTATAGCTACGTCTTGCAAGGTTCCACGTTAGGAGTTACGGATCAAGAAAGGGATCTGGGTGTCGTCGTCGATGATACGCTGAAACCTTCTGCTCAGTGTGCTGCTGCGGCTAGGAAAGCGAATAGAATGTTGGGTGTTATTCGGAAGGGTATGGAGTCCAGGTGTGCGGATGTTATAATGCCGTTGTATCGCTCCATGGTGCGACCGCACCTGGAGTATTGTGTTCAGTACTGGTCTCCGTATCTCAAAAAAGATATAGTAGAATTGGAAAAGGTACAGCGAAGGGCGACGAAAATGATAGTGGGGATGGGACGACTTTCCTATGAAGAGAGGCTGAGAAGGCTAGGGCTTTTCAGCTTGGAGAAGAGACGGCTGAGGGGAGATATGATAGAAGTGTATAAAATAATGAGTGGAATGGATCGGGTGGATGTGAAGCGACTGTTCACGCTATCCAAAAATACTAGGACTAGAGGGCATGAGTTGAAGCTACAGTGTGGTAAATTTAAAACGAATCGGAGAAAATTTTTCTTCACCCAACGTGTAATTAGACTCTGGAATTCGTTGCCGGAGAACGTGGTACGGGCGGTTAGCTTGACGGAGTTTAAAAAGGGGTTAGATAGATTCCTAAAGGACAAGTCCATAGACCGCTATTAAATGGACTTGGAAAAATTCCGCATTTTTAGGTATAACTTGTCTGGAATGTTTTTACGTTTGGGGAGCGTGCCAGGTGCCCTTGACCTGGATTGGCCACTGTCGGTGACAGGATGCTGGGCTAGATGGACCTTTGGTCTTTCCCAGTATGGCACTATTTATGTACTTATGTACTTATGTACTAACTACAGACTGCCATCCACTTGTGTCCCAAAACCTCAACAAGGGCCCCCTTGTTTTGCTGAGCTGCGTCAGACGGAGGAACCTTCAATGCATTAACTTGGTTCAAGATGGCGACGAGTTATGAACAAAACACAGAGAGCAACCTAACTTTAAGGACCATTTAAAGATTAGCACTTAGCGCTTTTTTTGTGGTGATTTTTTAGATGCCAATCATAGATTTCAATCTTAAGAGTGCATAGGTTGGGCAGACTGGATGGAACATGCAGGTCTTTATCTGCCGTCATCATCTACTATATTTTCTTTCTCTTTGCTGTTTTAATTTTATTTAACTATGTTATTGTAACTGATTAGGGTTTTCTTTCCTTGCATTTATATATTACTTGATTATAAACTGCTGAGAAGTTTATTGATCAACTGTATATTAAAAAAAAAAGAATTTAATCAAGAATGTCCATGCCAGGACATCTCAAATCTGATCTGTACATTCTATGTAAAATGAAGCTTATAATGTCTTTATCTGAAATTTGTCATAGGCTTTTAAAGTGTCAATGAAGCCAAGAAGGTCTGATTGGCTAAGGCCTTGTTAGAGAGAAAAAGGACTTTCCTCTGAGGTCCAGACATTACACTACTGAAATCGCTGTGCAATATACACATGATCAATGCCTCCAGTAGTTACCTCTTGCCGAAGGGCTATGTGGGGCCTTCGTGCTTACCCTTTCTACATAATATTAACTGAAACATACCTTCTTTGTCACACTGTGTTTTTTCTATATCAGTCTGCAGTCTTTGTAGTTTTACTTTTATGGATTCTAATCTTCTTTCTTTATCTATTCTGTTTTTGGAGTCTTCTTCCTTTATGAAAAAGAAATAAGCAGGTAATTTTCAGGAGAAATAATAACCGGGGGCCTTTCATTCAAGTAGTTTCCCACTGAACTTTACAATTTAATATTCCAGAATCATGAATGCATTCTGCACTGTGGTGTAAAGTAGAACTATCATCTCTCATGCCTAGATTTTATAACAATTTCCAAGAGAAGGAAAGAAGCAACAATATAATTATTCAAATTACAGCCAGGTAAAGTGAGACAGTTTTCAAAAGGATCTATGTGGTCTCTCCATATTATTTTCAAGAAGCTTTACTGATAGTATGGGTTGAATGTTTGCCTGTTTGGCCCCAAATCAATCGTAAACTTAGGGGTAGCGGGAAGGCAGAGCCAAGGCAGGGCTAAAATGTTTCTATATAGTGGTGACATTCAATGCAATATGGATAATTTATATGTTTTATTTAGACATGTCTTTTTTTTTTTCTTATTCTTTACTTCATAAAGAAATCACTGGTCCTACTTACTTACTTACTTATTTATTTATTTATTTATTTATTTATTTATTTATTTATTTCACTTGTATCCCACAATTTTCCCACCTATTTGCAGCTGGCATTTGTTTTTTTGGATTCTTGCCATGCTTTTCAGAAATAAATTTGAAATTGATGTCTGTGTACAGATTTAGATGTATTTTCCAAATAAAATGATTATCATGCTCTGTTAGACAGAGTTCCACCATTATGAGAGCATGGTCTGACATGCCATTTGAATAGATGCAGTTTCCAGTGTGGGGAAAAAGCTTTCAGAGACCAACACATAGTTTAGACATGCATACACCTCATATACATGTAAATAAACAACTCAGTTCTACAAATGGTGCCCAAATATGGGCGCTGATAAAAAAAATTAGCACCAAGTGCTATTCTATGAATGGCGAACAGATTTGGGCACCTTTTTTAGAATAGCATTTGAAGCTGGGATCAGTGCTCAATTTGGGGAATGAGGATTTACACCAATTAAAGCCTGGTGTCAATTCTCACTCTTAAATTACTCGCAGATCTCCCTAACTCTATAAAGCTATGCATAAATTCCAGGAGTGCCCAGAACCACCCATGCCCCTCTCATGGCTGCACCCCCTTTTTGGATTCATATATAAAATTTACATGCAGATCCAGGCGCCTAAAGATGTATGCGCAAGTTTTAATTATTGCTGATTAGAGACGACAATTGATTATTTGCATCTAATTATCAATGCTAATTTCCTCATTAATCAATTTGCACATGCAAATTGGGTATGCGCTCATATTTGCAGGTGCAATTTTGAGCACCATATATAGAATTAGGACAAAAATGTAAAATCAGGCCCAGCTGGGTGTAATGTTCTCTATGTATCTAGCATTCCTAACTCTGTCTGGGTATTCCTGTCCCCATCTTTTAGTGGTGATTCTGAGTGTTTTCTGCCCTCGATAACATAATTTCCTGTTTCTTCACTGGTGGAGATGCGGTAGAGTGAAGCCAGCAGGGCTGGCACAGGCTGATTACTGGAACCAATGCCGGTGATGGTTGGAGGTAGACCAGGCAGAGAAAGAGGAGCAGATGCCGGTGAAGGGAGGGGGGAAGGAAAGAGAGGAACGGATGCCAGGAGGGAAGAGAGGAAAGAATGTCAGCCGGGGGAGGAAGAGAGGAACGGATGCTGGACAGGGGGAGGGGTGAAAGAGGAGCGGATGCTGAGTGGAGGGGGAGGAGAAGAGTGACGATAGCTGAGGCAGAGGGAAAGTTTAACAAAAAAACTGTATGTATGGACAGGGGTGGGGGTGGGAAGGGCCCACCCAGGTTAACTCGGGGACCACCCAAAATAACAGGTCTGGCTATGCTCCTGGTGTTATGTGAGTTTCTACAATTCCATTAAAAAAAGAGATGCTTTGTTTTCTAAGATGATGGAAGTGAGAAAGCAGAATACTTGAAAGTAATTGTTGTAAGTACTGTTCTCTGATAAATATGAAGTAACAGGGGTAAATAAAACCTTGATATTGTAAGAATAGCAGATTTTGAACTTCTGTGTCTCACGTCTTCCTCCCTTATTTATCCACTAAAACATACTTCTTCCCAAAAGCACAATCTCTAGTTTTTCAACAGCTTCAGCAGATGCACACCAATAAATTATACCCAATCTAATCACTAAGGGTGTCTGAATATGTGCAACGGTCTTGATTTATCCAGATTCTTTATTGCTTCTGGAAGGCAAATAGTAGAAAAGCAACTATTGTAAATGCAGATGTTTGGCAAAAGAACTGTAATATTTGTCACATTATGATTAAAAGATATTCAGAGCACACAGGCTAGATACACTGTTAGCATCCTCCACAGAGATGCATAGAAACACTGATTCAGCCAGATATATATCTTTTATTCACTTATGTCAGTCCTTACCCACAAATATACATGCTCAAAGCTAGCATACTTGTAGTGGATGCACAACTCTTCCCATGCAAATCTCCATTCCCAGTTTTTACAAAGAGCTGCTAGAGTACTCCATTTAATACATGCTTGCAGGCTCGATTTTTGTGATTTTTCAGTTTTATTTTTTGTAAGTGACCTGTATCTTCTTTTTTTTGTTTGATTTTATCAATTTAATGAGGTCATCCTTCCAAAACAGCAACGGTCAATTTTCCGCCAGCTTGTGTCAGAGTGGCACTTCAAAAAAAGAAGCCTAACCTCTCACAATGCCAAACAAAAAAATGACTTCCTAGTGTAAAATAAAAATGCTGTGAGTAAAGAAAGGGATTCTCAGATGTGCAGCAGAGTGTAAATTTAACCCTATAATTTTCCACTCCTCTTTGTCAACCATTGAAATTGAGAGAGTATCTTATGATTGACAAACAGGAGTGGAAAACTGTAGGGTTGAATTCACACTCTACTCCATTTTTGAGGTTCCCTTTCTTTATCCACAACATTTTTGTTTTACACTAGGAAGTCATTTTTTTTTTGTTTGACAGTAGCACAACCAGTAAATACGGAAAGCATCTTATTCATTGCATGGACCAGAAACCTGAAAATTACCCAAAATGTTCACAGCCGCAAGTCACATTAAAAAAAGAACTATCAAACAGCTTGGAGCTGGGACTGGAAATTAGTCATTTTGGCCCCTCAAACTCAAAGGTGTTCTGCTCCATCTTCTTGGAGGGTTCACAATAAGGAGGAGAAGCACCTCCATTCGTAATATACAAATAGAGGGTGTGAACATAGAAGGTGAGATATGTAAAAGGGAAGGAACAGGGAGAAGTGGATGGCCTAAGGAAAAGGGAGCTTGTTCCTCTTCACAACTATAACTTCTGAACCTTAGCCTTCCCCCTAGTGTCTTGTAGATGTCTTGTAGATGGATTGTTAATGTCATGTGATTTACAAGGCAGATTTACACCAAGAACATAAAAAGAGGAAGAAGGATTGTAAACTCTATTTCATGCACGTCTGGCATGACTCCAACGAAACACAGAAAATGACAGCTGATGAATACCATATGGTCTATCCAGTCTACTCATCCATACAACTACTAAACTCTTCCTCTCCCTCAGAGACCCTCTGTGCTTGCCCCATGCTTTCTTGAATTTGGATACCACCTCATGTCCACCACTCCAACTAGGAGACTGTTCCATGCATCCACCATCTTTTCCATAAAGAAAATTTTCCTTAGACTATTCCTTAAAAGTAGATGCCTTTTTCCTGACCCTGCAGAATCCTCCTTCTCCAAGAAGAGGTTAAGCAGCCAATAACAAGACTTCACTGATGCCAATTGGATGCAGAGTCTTAAATGATACAATAGGAAAACTCCATGTTTTTCTTCTGAGCTCATTATATGTCAGTGGCACCTAATTTAACAAGTTAGACACAGAACTGGCACTACTCTAGAAACTGTATGCCAATATTTGCACAGTAGTCAGAAATTTGGGCATGCAACTTTGTAGAAACCAGGGGTATCCATCTCCTCATGAGTTTTGTAAAATGGACATGCACATCAGTTGTATAGCCAGACCTTCAACTGTGATCTGCAAATACCTGAGCTGGCAGGGATCTCCAGGACCTGGCAGCGGAACACATCTTCCACCAGCAGCCTGACAGTCAACGGCCCTTCCATGTACTGCCAGCGCACCCCCCCCCCCACATTTGCTCAGTTTTCACACAAAAACTAAGCATATGTGGGGGGGGGGGGGGGGACCAGAGTAGCAGCAGTCCATGAAAAGTGCCACCAAATGTTAGGCTGCCAATGGACATATTGCAGCAACTGGAGCAATTTTGGAGCAGGAACCTGAACACAAAACAGCCCCCCCTCCTCCGTATATGCCACTGATGAGCACATCACAACTCTGCTACTCCAGATCCACAGAAACAATATTCCTGAGAACATGTATACTCAGGTTACAACTCACTTTTATGCTGCTACTTTCAATACGTGTATACACCTTGCAATTCTATAAAAGCCCTTGTTCGGATGTAAACATGCTTTACAGGTGCAGGATACTTTGTAAGTTATCCCCATATTGTCTACCTGTCATCTGTGATGCAGATCATTTGGGTTGTACATGAAATACCCAGAGCTATATTTTTGTGTCATCCTCAGCCATGAATTCATTACTGCCACCACACTCATTTCTCATAGAGTTCATATAGAACTTTGTTCCAAAACTTTAGCACGGAATGCGCTAGAATTATAGCTCAATAACACCTCCAGTTCTCTTTATTAGTACTGGCAATTCACCTCTGCAAATGCTTTATAGAATTTCCTTTGCCATTACACTTATACTTTAGGTACCAAATGATTGCACAAGAATCATCACAAGCTAAACTTACAATTACAAACTGTTCTTATTATGGAAAAATATCATTGAATCATTTACTGCAACAATAATTTGAGTGCTGATTTTGCAATGCAAGCAATTGTATGAAGATTATGCAAGTATAGCTCTTTTCTGTTGAATATTACCTGACGCACCATCAGTGACTCTGCTTCCTGCAGTCCTCCTAGTACTCACGCATCTTTACTAAATATCACTCACAACATACACAATAGTTTATCTGCCAGTTGGATGTTCTTAGATCTAAAGCATGACAGCCGTCTGACTCACTCTTTTCAGAGACAGACTCAGCACACTCCAAATAAATAGCCAATGTGAAAATGCTGCTTCAAAGTAAATTCATATTAATTCACCAAACAAGACTGAAACAGATCAAAACTGCTGTAAAAAGATATAGAAAATACAAGGCCTTCTTATTTAGACTATCCCTTAATATCTCTGCTTACTTTCAACAACAGTCATGATGTATGCACGCACATCCAACCTAGACGTGACTTTATGGACATTTCTGAAACATTGTGATTGTGAAACATTGAGATACAGTTTTAGAAACAGTTTACTGCTGTCAAACTCATCCATCGAGTGCATCGTTTTGATCACATCACTCCTTTCCTCGTCTTGAACACTGGCTTCCAGTTTCTTCTCACATTCGCTCCAAGTTACTTATGCTTGTCTTTAAAGGCCACTTTCTCAATGCCCCTGCTTACTTACATAAACCTTTATTCTCTACTCCCCTGTACGACACCTTCGCTCTTCCTTTGCCTTCGCTCTTCCTTTGCCTTCCTCCTTCCTCTGTTCTCCACCTTTCGCTCTTTCGTGACACGGCTTTTAGTTATTTAGGTCCAAAGTTATGGAATGCATTTCCCTTTTCACTTAGAGTCGGAATGTATCTTCAGTCATTCAAAGCTTTGCTTAAAACCTTCCTTTTCTCAACCTCCTTTTCTTCTGCACGTTCCTAGCTTCTGTTTTTCCTTCACATTTGTTACCCCTCCCCCCACCTTCAATATAGATGCTTTGCTTTTAGAATGTTGGAAACCACTTAGTTCTCTGTTTGGAATTAATTTTCCAGTCTATCAAATGCATGAAAATAAATAAATAAATAAATAAATAAGAAATAAATTTATTTGCAACTAGACATCTTCCCCCTCATTCTATAATGTGGGCGCCTACATGCATGTGCCAGATTATAGGATACTAACACTTATGCACATGGATGTTATTTGTGGGTAAGCGCTAGTTGGGTGCTAAGCAGTGTTCTATAATCTTAGCGTGCAATATGTATAGCATGCAAATACAAGGGGTGTTCATGTGGGTGGGGCATTAGAATCTCCCACAATTGCGTGCACATGTTATAGGAGAGTGCCAATTAACCTTTACGTACATAAATTTAGGTGTGGGGGTTGCAATAATGAGAGGACAATGGGTGGATCAGAGCAGATTGGGGGCGTGATTTTTAATTACATTTTGTCAAGGGTCTCATGGCCAATAGCAATATCACTGATCCTTGACATGAACAGGGTATCTACCAGTAGTCCTGTGCAGCACACTGAAAAGTTGACCTATAAAAAAAGGGCTCACTGACAGTCACTTGCAGCATAGAGAATACTTCCAGTAGTCCTTTCTGTTGGGGTCCCCTCATGATCAAGGTGACCTTTCCCAACTACCCTTCTTTCATGCCTTCATTCTATCCAGGTTGGCTCTGTATTACACTAATACTCGGCCTGGTCTCTGTATAGCATCCAGGCTTCTCTGGGCAACAAAACATCCAGGGTTAGAGAGTCTGGGCAATATGCAAATTAGGCTCTTCCAGGCCTGGCCTGATGCAAATCTGGCCCACACATAACCTCCTCCAGCCCCTGGTGTGTGGGGTGATTTACACAGGTAACCAAGTCCTCTTTCACATAGAATGGTTGAACTGAGCCCCTTTCACTGGCATACTGTGATCTCAGATTAACTTCCTCCACACCTTGGACAGGATTATACATCCCTGTGACCTTGCAGTCCTGTCCTCCACCCCACAGCTCTTAGTTCTAATGTTCAAAATACAACAGTGTTTTCTTCATTTTGCGGTCCCCACAACCAGATCATTCAACTCCTCTTCAGTAATCTCACTAAGGGGTCCTTATACCAAGCTGCGGTAAAAAGAGCCCGGCACTAGCAGCGGGAACCATTTTTGCCACGCACTGAGGCCCTTTTTACTACAGCGGGTAAAAAGGCCGAAATAAGAAATGGCCATATGGTAAGATTTCACTTACCACATGGCCTTGCAGGGGGAGAGCACTTACCACCACCCATTCAGGTAGCTGTAATGGCTCCTGTACCACACAGCACTGCCCAATTACTGTCAGGTTAGCACCTACAAAAATATTTTTTGAATATTTCCGCTAACACCAGAAATACTGTGCGCTGGAGGTGGAACTACTGCCGCTGCCCACATTGGGTTGGCAGTAACTCCAGATTGGCGCACAGTAAGCATGCAGTGGGCTTACCGCCGCTTTATAAAAGGTCTCCCTTAGATAGGTACCTCCTTCTTGTTAAAGGTCCAGTCTCTGGGAATGCCAGTTCCTTTCCATCCAGCTTCTCTGGCTCTTCTATGGAGGAGTAACCTAGTGGTTAGTGCAGTGGACTTTGATCCTGGGGAACTGAGTTCAATTCCCAGTGCAGCTCCTTTTGACTCTGGGCAAGTCACTTAACCCTTCATTGCCCCTAGTACAAAATAAGTACCTGAATATATGTAAACCACTTTGAATGTAGTTGCAAAAACCTCAGAAAGGCAGTATATCAAGTCCCATTTCCATTTCCCTTTCTTAGGGTCTGGGCCCCAGGATTCTCAGCCCTTTCCTTTCCAGGTGTCTTCCTGCTGTGTCTCCCCCTCTGCTTTCTGATGAGAGCTTTTATGAAGTTATTGGAAGCAAATCCCCACCCCTTCTGAAACACTCTCCTTCCTTCCAGATGGGACCAGAACGTTTCCATCTAGGCCCCTTTCTTAAAAGGGAAATGCCATCTTAAACTCCCGGGCGTGACCACTTCCTACAGCCTTCTTTATTTTAGGCAGTCATCAGTGAGGCACAGCTCCCTCTAGTGGCCCTTCCCTGGCTAAGGAGACCCTTTACTGTCAGAGCTCCCTCTAGTGGATTCTCTAGGACAAGGCATGACGTATATTTATCATAGTGTATAATTATATAATAAGGAGGCTTCACATTCACACCATATTTTCATTGCTGCAAATGGCAACACCTAATATAGGCAAGATCCCTGGGCTTAATCACTTTTCTATAAACTGTGCCTAACTTTAGGAACGATTTATAGAATACTGCTACTTGCTTTTTTTGGCGCTGATTGTTTAGGTGACATTTATAGAATTGCCCCCTTTATGTCCTTATCTCATGATTTCTTAAATTCTATTACTACTTTGGACTCCAACACCAATTTTACCTTGATGTATTTTTATGATTGTACATTTTTCATGTGTTTTTATTATGCTATGTACTACACTGATCAGTCTGAGCAGTATATAAGGAATACATGAAATGGAGCCTCCACTGAGATGCCAATCTCTGTTTCTATTGCTCTTTCCATGAATAAATATTACCATATGTTTCACTTCATTCTAGATACCTTGGAGCCTCTTGGCTTCTTGTTCTAGAGTACGATTTCACCTGGAAAAGGTTTTCTTCTTATGCATGTATATCTTTTGGGAATGTGAATGTTTCTATCATATACTCCATTTGTCCTCTCCTTCAGAGTATACAAACACTGGCTCTTAAGTCTCATCTTATATTGCTCTTGGTGCATGCATTACATAATTTTGGAAGTGACCCTGTAAGTCACATCCAGGATGTCTATTAAAGGTTACCTAGACTGCCAATACAGTACAAATTCTAATTGCTATTTTTCATTTGTATACAGACCCTGAAAATGCCGATCAATATAATACCAAGTGCAAAGCTAATTTATGGATACTGTGTTTGCTTTTCCTGTACTTACATAATAGTCAGTCAGTAAGAATTCAGATATGTTCTCTGCAGAAGAGAGGGATGTTTCCTCTATGAATGTCTGAATATCTTTCTCAACCTCAACCTGATTGATGGCATGATCAATTTGCTTTTGACACTGAAATACAACAATGTTGGAACATATATGAGTTAAATTTGTATATTTTGTAAGGAGCAATGAATAATCTTAAAAATAATAAGCAATACATACTGTGATCAAGGTTTGTCCAAAACTAGAAACATGTTGGTTGTACCGATTTAGGATATTACACAAAAGCTGTATTCTCTCCTTTTCCAAGTCTTGTATACCCTAAAAATATGTAGCAGGTCATTATGACAAATTATCTGCATTTGATTGATTGATTGATTGATTGATTGATTGATTGATTGATTTAGTACATTTATATACTGCTTTACTGGTCCAAAAAAAAAAGTGGTGAGCAAAATATGCAATGAAAATACTACACTTACCACAAAACAACGATAACCAAAAAAAATATATACAGTGGGGGAAATAAGTATTTGATCCCTTGCTGATTTTGTAAGTTTGCCCACTGACAAAGACATGAGCAGCCCATAATTGAAGGGTAGGTTATTGGTAACAGTGAGAGATAGCACATCACAAATTAAATCCGGAAAATCACATTGTGGAAAGTATATGAATTTATTTGCATTCTGCAGAGGGAAATATGTATTTGATCCCCCACCAACCAGTAAGAGATCTGGCCCCTACAGACCAGGTAGATGCTCCAAATCAACTCGTTACCTGCATGACAGACAGCTGTCGGCAATGGTCACCTGTATGAAAGACACCTGTCCACAGACTCAGTGAATCAGTCAGACTCTAACCTCTACAAAATGGCCAAGAGCAAGGAGCTGTCTAAGGATGTCAGGGACAAGATCATACACCTGCACAAGGCTGGAATGGGCTACAAAACCATCAGTAAGACGCTGGGCGAGAAGGAGACAACTGTTGGTGCCATAGTAAGAAAATGGAAGAAGTACAAAATGACTGTCAATCGACAAAGATCTGGGGCTCCACGCAAAATCTCACCTCGTGGGGTATCCTTGATCATGAGGAAGGTTAGAAATCAGCCTACAACTACAAGGGGGGAACTTGTCAATGATCTCAAGGCAGCTGGGACCACTGTCACCACGAAAACCATTGGTAACACATTACGACATAACGGATTGCAATCCTGCAGTGCCCGCAAGGTCCCCCTGCTCCGGAAGGCACATGTGACGGCCCGTCTGAAGTTTGCCAGTGAACACCTGGATGATGCCGAGAGTGATTGGGAGAAGGTGCTGTGGTCAGATGAGACAAAAATTGAGCTCTTTATCATGAACTCAACTCGCCGTGTTTGGAGGAAGAGAAATGCTGCCTATGACCCAAAGAACACCGTCCCCACTGTCAAGCATGGAGGTGGAAATGTTATGTTTTGGGGGTGTTTCTCTGCTAAGGGCACAGGACTACTTCACCGCATCAATGGGAGAATGGATGGGGCCATGTACCGTACAATTCTGAGTGACAACCTCCTTCCCTCCGCCAGGGCCTTAAAAATGGGTCGTGGCTGGGTCTTCCAGCACAACAATGACCCAAAACATACAGCCAAGGCAACAAAGGAGTGGCTCAGGAAGAAGCACATTAGGGTCATGGAGTGGCCTAGCCAGTCACCAGACCTTAATCCCATTGAAAACTTATGGAGGGAGCTGAAGATGCGAGTTGCCAAGCGACAGCCCAGAACTCTTAATGATTTAGAGATGATCTGCAAAGAGGAGTGGACCAAAATTCCTCCTGACATGTGTGCAAACCTCATCATCAACTACAGAAGACGTCTGACCGCTGTGCTTGCCAACAAGGGTTTTGCCACCAAGTATTAGGTCTTGTTTGCCAGAGGGATTAAATACTTATTTCCCTCTGCAGAATGCAAATAAATTCATATACTTTCCACAATGTGATTTTCCGGATTTAATTTGTGATGTGCTATCTCTCACTGTTACCAATAACCTACCCTTCAATTATGGGCTGCTCATGTCTTTGTCAGTGGGCAAACTTACAAAATCAGCAAGGGATCAAATACTTATTTCCCCCACTGTATATATATATATATATATATATATTATGATGACAAACAACAGTGTATCATGGTTCAGATTCTTCTCCCAATGACACTCTTTTGGGCTCATTTTCAAAAGAGAAGGGCGTCCATCTTTTGACATAAATCAGCTCCTTGATTGCTTTGCTTCCACCCACCTGTGTCTGCTCTCCCTCTGCCTGGCTTCCCTCGCTTCTCTCCTATTAGTCTTCCGATTCCTCCTTCCCCTGCTCTTGTCCTATGGCTGTGCTCCTTCTTCCTGCTGGTTCCTGCTGATGTCAGATGCCAGCACTCTATCAGCTGAGCTCTTCCTGGACTCCATGCTTCGGCTTCTACTTTGGTAGGTGTTACTTTCTCAGTAGTTTGCTTCTTATCTACTTGCCCCTCGTTGCTGACTTTTTTTTTGTTGTTACATTTGTACCCCACGCTTTCCCACTCATGGCAGGCTCAATGCGGCTTACATGGGGAAATGGAGGGTTAGGTGACTTGCCCAGAGTCACAAGGAGCTGCCTGTGCCTGAAGTGAGAATCGAACTCAGTTCCTCAGTTCCCCAGGACCAAAGTCCACCACCCTAACCACTAGGCCACTCCTCCAGACTTTGCCTGTACCTGGATCACTTTATTGACCTGCTGCCTGCCTACTGACTTTACCTGTGCCTGGATTACTCTCTTGCCTGTTGTTTGCCTATTGACATTGCCTGTACTTGGATTACTCCCCTGCCTGCTGCTTGCCTGTTGACTTTGGCTGTTCCTGGATTACTCCCCTGCCTGCTGCCTGCCTATTGACTTTGCCTGTACCTGGATCACTCTCTTGCCTGTTGCCTGCCTGGCCAATATGTTCACCACCCTGCTTCCAGCTCCACCTCGTAAGTCCTGCAGACCGCCCGCACCTAGGGGCTCAACCTCTGGGAAATGTCGGTCATCGCAGGTGAAACCCGGGGTTGTCCGGCCGCCAAGCAGAACCTGGTCAGAGTACCGGGCTCAGCAGCACTCTACTTGGTACAAGAACTCACAAGTCTGACACTATCTTTGTTCCTTTAGTCCCCATAAGAGAGCATAGGTGTATAGATGGGAGAGTATGTTTACTCTGTGTATGTATGGAAGGGATTTGGGATTCTTTATTTAAGGAGGATTTAGAAATATATTGTTAAATTAATGTATCTGTACTTTTCTAATGAGTGCTTTTTGTATTGCATATGAACGAGTGCTTGTTGAAACCTGACGCAGAGCTGCTATTGGCTCAAAACATGATTGCATTGGTTGGTTCTGAAATATAATATAAGCAACAGTCATGATCAGATAAGTGCTGAAATGATGAAGTTCTTTTGCACTTGTAAAAATTGCTTTTTAAGTGATATATTCAGTGGTGTATTTAGTGATGTACATGAAGAGTTTTTGGGTAGATGATTATAATTTTGGAAGGAAACAGAAGAATTCTCTATATATTTGGAGTTAGCCTTTTGCCTCATATATAACTTCCAGTAAACATTACAAATATTTCCACATCACTTTAAAAAAAAATTCTTTAAGCAATGGAGAAAAGTATCTTTTAAGAATATCATTTATAAAATAGGTTTAAATTGTTACATTTGTCTAACTTTGACTTAGATACCTTGCTTTAAAATTACCCCCCCCCCTTCCCCATGGGAAATGCAGTCAATGTTTTGCACACACACTAAAAATAAGAGGGTCTTTTTAATAGGTGTACAAAAATAACAGGCACACTAAGCCAATGTGCAGCATGCATATGCTGGATCTTAAAAGTACCCAATCTTTTTTTTTTAACTTTATATTTATTAGGCACGATATCTAACTTTATCTAACTTTATATTTATTGGGCAGTTGGGGCTGAACCCGGATATTCTATGCTGGGCCATTTCCGGTGGCTAGCATTGAATATCTGGTTTATTTTGCACTGGCCAAGTCAATATTCATCACTGGACAGTTAAGTTCAAACTGGCCAATGATATTCCACCTACTGGCACAGGCATATTTGGGGATGCTGGAAAATTGGTGCTGACCAGCCATGTCACATGACATAGCCAGTCATCCAACTAGCCACTAAGGGTCCAATTCTATATATGGTGCCTAAAATTAATGCACGTTAGGCAATTACACCTAAATACCGCATGTATATATGTGTGGTATTTAGAATACACTTAGGCATAGTTCATGCATATAAATCTACACGTATCCATTTACGTCAACGAAAAGCTGGTGTAGGTCCCTGTGCATAGATTTACGCACCCTGGCGAATGTAGATTTTGGAATGCAAAACGCCCATTTCCACGCCTCCAAACATGCCCCTTTTTGCCTGCATGCATTAGAATTTAGGCACAGTATATTACAGAATACGCTTAGCAATGTACATGCATAATATTCAAATGTTTGCTAATTAGTGCTCATTATTGCTCGTTAAGAGCTAACAATGCTTAACAGCTTGTTAAAACAATTAATCTACACGCGTAGTTATAGAGTACACCTAGATTTACATGCAGAATCTGGGGTAAGTGCTAATATTCAGCCGAGATAGCTGGCCATCTCATGCTGAATATTAGTACTTAGCCGGCAAAGTACCATTTAACTGGCCAAATGCCGTTCCTGGCTGTTTAAATGGTTTTGAATATCTGGGGGCTTGAAATTTTAACTTACAATCCATGCAAAATATAATCACTTGAATAACAGAAAACAGGAATAAAGAACATATGGATGCTCATTTTCAAAACAGAAAAATGTCCAAAAAGTGGCACAAAGCAGCAGATGGACATTTTGTTTGCCAAAACCAAATCACTATTTTTGAAACCCAGTTTTTAAGATGATTTTCTAAGCAGTTTGTATGCAGTGTGTACAAATCACAAAGGGGCGTGTTGGGGTGTGTTGGGGGTGGGATTTGGGAGTTCTCAAAATAGGGATGTTTTTCTGCCATAATGGAACAAAAACGCAAACGTCTGCGGCTAAAAGATGGGTTGGTCTAGACCTGTTTCAATCACAACTAAGTAACAAAAAGGTGCCCTAGATGACCAAATGACTACTGAAGGGATTAAGGCATGACCCCCCTTATTCTCCTAGTGGTCACTGACTCAGTCCCACCCCAACGGTGTGAAAGAAACAGTACATAACAGCCTCTATGACAGCTTCAGATGTTATAGCCAGGCCGATTAGAGTATAGTAGCGTGCCAAAGGCAGGGCAGTGGGGGCAGTCTATCCCAGGTGCAGATAGCAAGGGGGTGAATGTAGCAGGCACGTGGCTGTCGACTCTGCCATTCCCCTGCCCTCGCTAATGCTACTTTCTTTTATCTGGGCAGGGGACCAGCAGAGCTAATAGCTGCGCGCTTGCTCCAAATACCCCCTCGCTGGGAGGAAAGGTCTGGTGATGCACTTCGGGGAGTTGTGATTCGCTTTGGGGGAAGTGACATGCCAGGGAGTGTATGGGATGTGCTTTTTGGGGGGTGATGCGCCTAAAGGGTGCAGTGGTGCCTCACTCTAGGTGGAGAGCAGGCTAAGAACGCCACTGTTAGAGCAACAAGCAGGTGCCTGGAGTAGCCTAGAGAAGAAGACCCACGCCCATAGTCCACTCTAACTGTTACACTTGCAGTTGAATGTCAGCCCCACCAAAAGCCTACTGTACCCACATATAGGTGACACCTGCAGACATAAGGGTTATTGTAGTTGAATACAGTTGGGTACAGTAGGTTTTTGCTGGGTTTTGGGGGGTAATAATGAGATGTGTGCTTGGGACCTTTTATATGAAGTCCACTGCAGTGAATGCTGCGGTGCCCCACTGCTCTGTTGGGATGTCTATGTGGCCAGTCTACTAAGAATTCTGGCCCCCTATACATCCCCATGGCTTTTTTTTGTGTGGATTTCCCCTGAATGTTTTTTTTTCCAAAATGATCTAAAAAGACAGACGCACTGAGCACAAAAACTTTTAGCAAATGACCATTTTTGAAACATACTGTAAAGTTGGATGTTTCTCTGGTTTGAAAATGGTCATGTTCAATATTGGATTTTTTTACATTTTCTGCAAAACATCCAAAATTGGATTTAGACATCATATTGAAAATGCCCCTCATTGTAGCCTATGTAACTTTGTAAGACTATAGGCCTGATATTCACTGGCAGCAAGCAGTGTACCTGTTGTCTGTCGCCGCTGTTAAAACCACACTATCTCCTTTACTTCCTGCTCAGAGCTATCTTAACTTTCAGCCCGGTGTGTCCAATAAAGCTTTTAGAACTTGGGTGGAGAAAGACCCTTCTTACTTGTTCCAAGTACTTACAGAGCAAGGCAAACTGAAAAGTTTTCATTCTTGATATTTTCATATTGATAAGAGAGAATATTTTGCATATGTGCAGTTAAAACACTGCATCCCTTTTCTAGATTTGGGGAAATTGAGGAGATTCATGAAATATTACAGACAGTTTGTGCTGTATCTCTTATCCCAATGAAAAGTCCCCATGCATTATCACTACAAAGATTTACAAATTAAAATGCCATCTCTAGATTAGGAAAAGTGGGCATGGGGTGAGAAGCTTCATTAGGAAGTTCAAGAAAGTCACATAAAATTGTGTCTCTTTAACACATGGTGTGTCACATAGAACATATTATACTGGGACTTCTTTTTGATCAGTTTGTCTCACCAGGATTTCTCCCCAGTGAAACTGGAATGTTTTGCAAACATGCAACCCTCCATGCCTGAAAGTGTGTATTGCTAATCTGGATGAATCCTGATTCCCCCCTTTGACTCAGTGGAGATCTCAGTTGATATTTCTGATGGCCATGGAGAAGGTGGGAGTGGGAGATTTGGACTCAAACAAGGGATGCATGTTCTTGTATATTTGGGAACATTTTTTCAAAATTTCTTTACACATGTGGCATGCAGTAGAATTGAGATTGATACACATTTAAAAGACACTTTTGGTGAACTCAGATAAGGTCCCAAGGGAGGGGAGAGGGGAAAAAAAAAAAAAGAAAATCTTCATATTGTGTAATTAAACTAAGGGATGAATAGCTGGGAAAATGCTGTAAACATCAATTATGGTTTTGCTTATATGTTATGTACTACTGTAATTGCAGTTTTCTTTAGCTTTAGTTCATGAAATGTTATTGTTAAGGTATATTGCAAAATGTCTGGCATTTTTGTTGAGATCTTTAATAAACACATTTAAATGTATTTCCTTAGTCTACAAATATTTAAGGCACTACCACAAGCAATATGTCCTGCTAGCCTAATAGCCTTCTTCCTTATCCCAGTGCCATGTAGAGGTTTAATGATCTGGGGAATTTGCCCGCAATACAATTTATATCGCAATTAAATGTGCTTGTGAGTACAACCAACTTTTACCTACTTGCCTCTTTATTTCCTTTTGCAAAAGGAAATGAAAGCTAATTTTAATGTGTTCTTCCTACATGCATAGTTTCCTTCTGGCTACATTTGACCATTGAGTGGGTAATTTGGTGGAAGTATGCATGGCTTTTCACTTTGCAGACTTTGCTAGGTTTTGAAAGTAAAACTATGTACTTTCACTTTTGATATAATCCTTGGATAAAATACCTGCACACATTTTGCCTGTTAATTTGCATGAATAATTTTTCTTGCTAATGTATATGGATATATTTTCTGACTAAAAATAGATACATATCTTTTAAAACTCAACACCCCCCACACCCAGGAATGTCTCTCCTTTGTCCAACTATGACTCACAAACCAGAAACCAGCCCATCAAGTGCTTTTTTCTGGCCTTTGAAAGCTTGACAATTCCTGTGATGCTTGACAATTCCTGCTTTCCCGCCACCACTCAGCTCTTTGTAAGCTTGAGCCACGTGATAAGTCTTGAAACCATGAGACCAACCTGAACTTTTGCCACATGTAGCTCAAGCTTGCAGAGAGCCATGTCACAGTGGAGAAGCAAATCTGTTTCTTCTGCAGCTCAAGACAGGGGAGCATAAAGCAGTGGCGTTCCTAGGGGGGGGGGCGGTGGGGGCGGTCTGCCCCGGGTGCACGCCGCTGGGGGGGGTGCCGCGCGCGCCTGTCTGTCATTCGTTCCATGCTCCCTCTGCCCCGGAACATTCCTGTTCCGGGGCAGAGGGAGCATGGAACGAACGACGGACAGGCGCGCGCGGCACCCCCCAGCGGCATGCACCCGGGCGGTGGGTGCTTTCGCGGGGGGTGTCCTTTAGCCAGGGGGGGGGTCGTGCTGCACCCGGGGGGCGGGACGCATCGGCGATCCGCCCCGGGTGTCAGCCCCCCTAGGAATGCCACTGGCATAAAGAGACTGTGTGAAGACTGGGGGGGGGGGGGGAGAGGTGGTACATGAGAGAAAGAGAGAGAGATTAGAGAGACTGAGTGAAGGCTGAGGGGGAGTGGTACATGAGAGAGGAAGAAAGAAAATGGGTGAAGACTGGGGGGGGTACATGAAAGAACGACTGAGTGAAGGCTGGCGAGGGGAAAATGTACCATTGTACTTTGCCACTATTTGCAGAAACATGTGGCAAAACATAATAGTGCATGTTTTCGCCCTCTGAATGTTACAAAATATAAAATGTGGTCCCTGATAGAAAAAGGTTGGACAAGCCTGGGGCAGATGATATATGTGAAATGGCCTGGAATTGACAAAAGGTAAAACCACTTTAGACTTCTCCTTACCAGAATGCAGGACCTGTTGCAAGTGGTAATGGTATTGAGCATTACTGGTCACAATGGGATCAAGTTTGGCATAATCGGTGAAAGAAAAAAGCTGCTGTAGGATTTTATTTGTAAAGATGGAGAAATATACCTAAAAGAAGCAGTTACCAGGTTTGCATGAGGCATGGATGTTATTTAAAACTACCATTGTGGAAGCCCAGATAAAATATATGCCACACTTTACAAAAGGTTGAAAGACAATCAAACTACTGCCAGCGTGATTTAATAGTGATATGAAAAAGGCAGTGAAAGTAAAAGGACATCATTCAGAAAATGGAAAGCAGACCCCTATAGAGGAAAACAGAAATGAATACAAACAATGGCAAGTTAGATGTAAAAAGAGTAATAAGGCAGTGCAAGAGAGACTTTGAAAATAAGCTTGTCATTGAGACAAAAACTAATGCCAAACACTTTTTCAAGTACATTCAAAACAAAAAGCCTGTCAATAACATTCATATTAATGCACGTACCTGCTCCTGGTAAACACGTAAGTACTTTGCGCCTCCTATTTAGGAGGTAGTAAGTGATCTTGAAATTAACCTTGCATTAGTACGTGCATGGTAAGCGCAGTACCTTAACTACCAAACACCTCCCACACCCACTTTCTACCCTTGCAACACCCCCTGACACAAAAAGCACATAGTAACGGCTAAACTATTGTAAAGCTCCTCAATGTGACTCTGTTCTAGCAGTTACCCCATGATAAACTATGTGTTAACCCTGAAATTTTATAAATGGCATTTAAAATTGTGTGTACAAATTTGGGCATGCATCCAATTTGCACATGCAATTTAACTGAATAATGAACCAATTATCACCGATAACTGGGTGCTAATAATCAATTATTGGCACTAATTGGCCTTAATTTATATTTATGCACATTTTTAGTCATGTTGATCCACACATAAATTATACGTGTGGCTCCAAAATGGGGGCATGACCATGAGAGGGTCATTGGCAGATTAGGGGGTGTTTTAGGATTTATGCGAACTGTTATAGAATTTAGACCTAATTTAGATGCGAGGATTTATACCAGGGTTTACATGGTGTAAATCCTAGAGTCTAAAGTTAGGCACTGATCCAGGAACTTAGCCTATTCTATAAACAGTGCCTAACTTTCAGTGCTGTTTATAGTACAGCACTTAGCGCATTGTTTTTTCAGCGCCAATGTAATAGCACTATTTATAAAATTTGATCCTAAGTGCTTAATGCAATTTAGTGAAAGGGCCCCCAAAAAACTGACCATATAGAAATTGCATACTGGGACTCTGTCAGTACGGATTTGATGGGATTTCTTTGAAGATCTAGCATGTGAATAAATATGGGCAAATGTACAGAAATGAGTCTTCAAATGATTAATAAAGTTGTTTTACTAACGAACATCCTCCAGTTTCTGGTATCCTTGGTCGCTCTCCCACTTTTTTACACTAAATATAGGCAAAGTCATATTTGGATTTTCAGAAAGCATTCATAAGTCCTTCATAAGATACTTCTTGGAAAACTAAAAGTCATCAGACAGAAGGACATGCCTACTGTGGAATGGAAACAAGCAAGAAGACAAGAAACATAATAGGACTAAATATTCAGTTTTTGAAATAGAAAAGGGGTTCTATGCTGTTTAATATATTCTTAAAGAACTAGAGAAAGGAAAGATGAGTAAGATAATCAAATTTGCAGATGACACAAAATCATTCAAAGTCATTAAAATGATTGAGACTTGTAAGGAATTTCAGAAAGATCTTGTGAGACCAGGAGACTGGGTATCCACACATGGCAGTTGACATTTAAGGCGCACAAGTGCAAAGGCATACACACAGGGATACAAGTACATAGTGCTGAATATGGAGTTAGGAGTTGCAAGCCAAGGTAAAGATCTTGCAGCCTTAATTCTCCTAACTGTCAGATCATAGGTCCCTTTTCTAAGGTTCACCTTCTTTCCTGACTGTTTCTCCCAGATGATACTTACTGTTCTTGCATCTTCCTGTGCCTGTAAGGGGTCCTTTTACTAAAGCATGTTAAATTTTCCAGTTACCATGCCTCAACGCAATAAATTAATGTGGGGTAAATGCAAATTTAACACAGCAACTGTTGGGAGAGTGTACAGGTCCTGCATTAAAATGTCCATTAACGAGCAGTACCCTAGTCACAATTACAGCAGAAGTGCTTAGAGCCTTCTATTTGAACCCTCCAAAGGGGACCCTTAACTGCAATATACTATCTATGCCATTTTCTCCCATGCCCTGCCTAGTTATTCCCCTAGAATACAAAATGCTCTTAAGTGAATTAGCCACAAAGAAAATCTAGTGTAGCTACTTCATTTTTTAAATGGAGACTATAATAAAATGAGGAAAATGGTTAAAAAGAAGCTAAAAGGATCGGATGCAAAGGTTAGGGCACTAAATCAGGCATGGACATTGTTTAAAAATACCATCTTGGAACCCAGGTTGGATGTATTCCCCGTATTTACAAAGGTGGAAAGAGAAAACAACAGCCAGCATGGTTAAAAGGTAAAGAGAAAGAGGCTATTACAGCCAAAAGAATGTCCTTCAAAGAATAGAAAAAAGGCCCAAATGAAGAAAATAAGAAGCAGCATAAGCAGTGGCAAGTCAGATGCGAAGCACTGACAAAGAAGGCTAAAAGAGAATATGAAGAGAAACTTGCCACAGAAGCTAAAACTCACAGTAATAACTTTTTCAGGTACATCAGAAGCAGAAAGACTGCGAGGGAATCCATGGGACTGTTAGATCATGAAGGAGCAAAGGGGCATTCAGGGAGTACAAGGCCATAGCGGAGAAACTGAATGAATTTGCTTCGATCTTTAAGAAAGAAGATGTAAGATATCTCCACCTGTACTGGAAATGGTTTCAGGGGGGATGTAATGGAGGAACCGAAAGAAATTTTGGTGAACCCAGAAGACGTACTAAGCCAAATTGACCAATTAAAGAATAGTAAATCACCTGGACTGGATGGCATACATCCAAGGGTACTGAAAGACCTCAAGCATGAAATTGCTGATCTGCTGTTAGCAATATGTAACCTATCATTAAAATGATCTGATTCCAGGGTTGGTGATCTGGGAAATTACAGACTGGTAAGACTGACTTCGGTGCTGGGTAAAATAGTGAAAACTATTATAAAGAATAAAATTATGGAACACATAAATAAACATGGTTTAATGGGATAGAGTCAGTATGGGTTCAGCCAAGGGAAGTCTTGCCTCACCAATTTGCTTCATTTCTTTGAAGGCATGAATAAACGTGTGGATAAAGGTGAACCAGTTGATGTAGTGTATCTAGATTTTCAGAATGCTTTTGACAAAGTTCCTCATGAGAAACTCCTGAGAAAATTAATGTTATGATTCTGCCGGTTTGGCTGAGGGGGAGGGGGGGACGTCTCTTCTGATTGGCTGCCAGGGGTTGTGCTGACGTCAGGGGATAGTACTTTAGCCTGCAGCTGAAGAGTTTCTCTGCTTTTGCGTTACTTACTTGGTGGTAACAGGAAAGCCTGATAGTTTTCTCTCAGAACGTGCTCTAGGTTCTGACAGGGATCTGTGTTGAATTAGAGTATTCTTTTCCTTCCCTCTGGGTTAGCTGCTGCTGTGTGTGTGTGTGTGTGTGTGTGTGCGTAGCTCTGTAATCAGGGTCAGCTGCTCGTTTGTTTAGTGGGGGCTGGGCATTGCTCAGCCTCCGGGGGCTCTGGGCTGAGTGAGAGCATTCTCTTTTGTTTGTTTGTTATAAGGATTTCTCTTCCCAGTGTCCCAGCCTGCTGGCTCAATGAGTTTAACCCTTTGCGTACTGTGTGTATTGTATTCCTGCCTCTGCCAGTGTGTTTGTTGGATGGGCCCCGCTCCCTCTCGGGAGGGGAAGCGTTCTCTCTGATTGTTTGTTGATTTATGGCACTCTCGGCTGGCTCTACAAGCTTAACCCTTTGTGTTCTGTGTGCCTCTGTCTACAGTGGGTTTGAGGCAAAGGCTTTCTGCCTTCCTTTTGTGTCTGGTTCCTCTGGCTTCTGCCTGGGGCTCCTACCCTGGTGGGGGGGGGAATTGCTGTGTTAGTTCCCCTGTCCTACGCTAGTCCCCTGGGTGGGAGTGGCCCGCTCTGGTCCTTTGTTTCCCCCTCTGCCCTATTGCTGGTGTTCAGCACGTGTCTGGCATCTTGGGGCCCTCTGGGTTCTTTCACCCCTCCCTGTGTGTGATTGGGTTCCAGTTCAGCCGTGAGGCTCGCATGAGTGGCTCTGTGTGCATGGGTTCTGGTTCAGCCACGAGGCCCGCCTGTATGCCTATTTCCCTTCTTCCTGAGGGACTGTGGGGAGGGGTAGCTTAGGGGGTATTGTGTAGCTGGGGTGTGCGGTGGTGGGTCAGTCTCCCCTTGGCCTGGGTCGGCGCCCTGATGGCCTCGGCCAGGGCCCAAGGGCTCACGACCAACCCAACGGATTACAATTAAAAAGTCATGAGATAGGAGGCAATGTCCTTCTGTGGATTAGAAATTGGTTATTGGACAGAAAACAGAGGGTAAGGTTAAATGACCATTTTTCTCAATGAAGGAGGGTGAATAGTGGAGTGCCATAGGAATCTGTACAGGGACCAGTGCTATTTAACATATTTATAAATGATCTGGAAATTGTAATGACATCTGAAGTGATTAAAATTGCTGATGACACAAAACTATTATAAGTTGTCAAAACATATGTGGATAATGAAAATTTTCAGGAAGACCTTAGGAAACTGGAAGACTGGGCATCCAAATGGCAGACATAGGAGCCGACTCTGTGGGTGCTTGAGCACCCCCAATATTGAGAAAATTGTGTGTATGTGTCCAGGGAGGGGTTATTTCCAATGGGCTTAGCACCCCCAATAATTTTGAAAAGTTGGCTCCTATGATGGCAGATGATATTTAATGTGGGCAAATGCAAAATGATGCACATTGGGAAGAATAATCCAAATCATAGTTACCTCATGCTGCAGTCCACATTAGGAGTCAGCACTCAAGAAAAAAATCTAGGTGTCATTGTAGACAATACGCAGAAATTGGCCAAAATAGCAAACAGGATGCAAGGAATTATTAGGAAAGAGATGCAAAATAAGACCAAGAATATTATAATGCCTCTGTATTGCTCCATTAAATATTGCATATTGCATCAGTTCTGGTCGCCGTATCTCAAAAAATATAGCGGAATTAGAAAAGGTTCAAAGAAGAGTGACAGAAACGGTAAAGGGGATGGAACGCCTCCCATAATAAGAAAGACTAAAGAGTTTAGGTCTCTTCAGCTTGGAAAAGAGACCGCTGAGGGGGTATATGATTGAGGTCTACAAAATTCTGAGTGGAGTAGAACAGGTAAAAGTGAATCAATTTTTCATTCTTTCACAAAGCACAAAGACCACGGGACACTCAACAAAATGACATAGAAATACTTTCAAAACAGCTAGGAGGAAATATTTTTTCATTCAAAGAGTAGTTAATCTCTGGAACTCATTGCTGGAGGAAGTTGTAACAGCGGTTAGCATATTTGGGTTTAAATAAAGGTTTGGACAACATCCTGGTGGAAATGTTCATAGTCTGTTATTGAGATGGACATGGGGGAGCCACTCCTTGCCTCAGGATTGGTAGCATGGAATGTTGCTACTAATTGGGTTTCTGCCAGGTACTTGTGACCCAGATTGGTCACTAATGGAAGCAGATATTGGGCTAGATGGGCCAATGGTCTGACCCACTATGGCTATTCTTATGTTCTTAACCGGCTGTCCGCGAATATTCAGTGCACTGCCAGCTAAGTTTGGCGGCCAAATTGGGCTGCTGAAATAACAGGCCTATCTTTGGATGGTTTCAACTTAGCTGGCCAGCGCTGAATATCAACTTGGCTGGTTAAGTTTAATCAGGCCAAAAATAAACCAGATATTCGATGTCACCAGAAAGGACCCCACATGGAGCAAACCGCCTAATCTTTAATTTGTACTATCCGCTTTTTGTATTTGATCACACCGGACTCAGAAACAACCTCTCTGGAACTATGTAAGCCACACTGAGCCTACAAAAAGGTGGGAAAATGTGTGATACAAATGTAACAAATAAATAAATATCCAGGCTCAACGCTGACAGCTGGAGGAAGCTTGGCTAACTCGCATGGTCTGACTATTGGTCCCATTGTGTTTTACCCTTAATCTTCCTCTTTTTTTGCTATTGTTGTCATTTTTTTTTAAATTTTTTTACATGTATACATCATTCTTGTGTTTAGTATCTCTCTCCTTTTATGAACTGCACCTGTTCCCATCTCCTAGGAAAAGGCAGAATATCAAAAGGCATATAAACAAATACAGACATGCAGAAGAACTCTTAATTCAACATGACTACTTAGTTTGTGGCCTGTACATCAGAGAATAAAATGTTTGAATGAATGCAAGTATGAAATTGATACCACATGCCTCAGTAGAGAAGGTGTTTAACATTTTAATTGCATTTCTGAAAAGTCATTAGTGGTCATTAAAATATGTTCGCCTACTAAGAGGAAACACAGGATAACTTTATAGCTATTTAATTGTGCAGAGGGGAATTTCATAATATATTTAATGGGCTGCTAAATTTAATCACCTTTTCTTTTTGGTATTAATATAATAGGAAGAATAACATTTTGATGCACAGATATAAAGTAGAATTTTTCTCTTCATAGTCTGTTAGACTGCTAAATGCACCAAAGCTTATGAACAAAAAGAACTCTTGGTAGATGTGTTTTTACCAAGAAACATGCTACTGCTTCACCAACTAGATGATATTCTACTTTTGATGCTTGTTAGTAATGAGTTGAATGTTATTACATCTAAGGTTGCCTCTTGCATTTGTAAGATTAAATATCACAGTTCTATCCATGGTTTCAAATTGAATGCCAACAAGACTAAACTGCTCTAGCTAGATCCAAATGTTAATTCTATTCCAGATTCATTTGTTGTCTCAAAGGATCTATAAGTACATAAGTATTGCCATACTGGGACAGACCGAAGGCCCATCAAGCACAGCATCCTGTTTCCAACAGTGGCCAATCCAGGTGACAAGTGCCTAGCAAAATCCCAAAAAAGTACAATACATTTTATGTTGCTTGTCCTAGAAATATGAGGTGAATTTTCCCCAAAGCCATTTTAATAATGGTCTATGGACTTTTCCTTCAAAAAGGGAAAGGGGACTTGATATACCACCTTTCTGAGGTTTTTGCAACTACATTGAAAGCAGTTTACATATATTTAGGTACTTATTTTGTACCAGGGGCAATGGAGAGTTAAGTGACTTGCCCAGAGTCACAATGAGCTGCAGTGGGAATTGAACTTAGTTCCCCAGGATCAAAGTCCACTGCACTAACCACTAGGCTACGCCTCCATTCCATTTAAACCTTTTTTTTAAACCCCACTAAGCTAACTGCTTTTACTACATTCTCTGGCAACAAATTCCAGAGTTTAATTACATGTTGAGTGAAAAATTGTACTGGGACTTAAAAGATCTGATGGTGCTACAGCAGTTCTTATGTCCCCTCATTGGCTGCTATTTCAGGCTCACTGTTTGTTTAAATTGGAAATGTTTGATGATTTTGCTCCAGTTTATATTATTTTTGTTTCATTCCCCTCTGTTTGCAGTATTATTAGAATGAGAGCTACATTTCATTTATTTTTACCATCTTTTTCAGGAGTTAAGTTTAAAAGATTTTGAGGATTCTTTTAGTTATCAAAGCTCGTCATTTTTTGTTATCTCTTCCATTTGTTTTGTGTTCATCCATTTCTTATTTTTCTTTCCATTAGAATCTGAAGATGTGTCTTTTTAAAACATTTCTAGGTTAATTTTTAATTTGTAGTCATTCATGTTTTCATTTTGAAGCACTATTGTGGGAGTTGGCGGGATACAAAATCCATATTACATTTTATCGACAATTCTTTTTGACATATTTGATTATTGATCAGTCAGATGGGACTCATTTTGGTGTCCTTATTCTAAGCTACGGTAAGCACTAATGCATGCTCACCACACGAAGTAAAACATAGAGGGGCCCTTTTACTAAGCTGCGGTAAAATTGGCCTGCGGTCATTTGGACGTGTGAAATTGGCATGTGCTGGGCCATTTTTTACCATGGCTGGGAATAAAGGCTTTTTTTTTTAAATTGAGGCTGTAAATGGCCATGCGCTAAAATGAAAAGTAGCACATGGCATTTGTGAAGAGCCCAGGGAAAGGGGTAGGAGGATCTGTAGGGAAAAGCTGAGAGCGAGTCTGGGGGCAGACGATAGGCAAGTTCTGTGGTAATTGGTTAGCACAGCTACATTGGCGCATGTGGCGCGTGAGAAGCATGTGGTTAGTGCATAAGCCCTTATCACCTACAAAATAGGTGGCGGTAGGGGCTCATGCGCTAATGGCCACGTGCAAATGGGAAAATTAGCATGTGGCCATAAACAGAGAAAATAGAAACTGCTGCCATTTTACCCCTGTGGTTTAGTGCTCAGGAATGACCTGCATAAGGATTCATTAAGGCTGTTTGGTAAAACGGCCGCTTTGTATGTTTACAATTACTACTGTGCCGTTTTTAGAATATTCCAATTCAAGTTTTTACGTTTGGGGAGCGTGCCAGGTGCCCTTGACCTGGATTGGCCACTGTCGGTGACAGGATGCTGGGCTAGATGGACCTTTGGTCTTTCCCAGTATGGCACTACTTATGTACTTATGTACTTATGTAAGTCCTTCAGCAGGTTCAAAGGTATAAGAACCAGCCCCCCCCCCCCCCCCCAAAAAAAAAATACAGTTACATTTAGCAATAGCTATGGATTTGCTGTGCTTTGCTACCAAATCCACTGTGTCTGTATACATAACTCTATTTGCAAAGTTCCAAATTGTGGGCACTGAATTAGTTGAATCTTGACAGATTTTATTAAATGCTTAAAACACCATTTCAGCCATGCTGACCTCAAAGTCAACTGAGTCGAAATATGTGAAATGTGTAGCATAAACAGAACTCTTAGGAACTTTTGCAAAACCAACAACTGTCTTTAAAACACAGTTTTTCCTGTACTAAGAATTCACCAATCTGAGGGGTCCTTTTACTAAGGTGCACTGAAAAATGGTCTGCGCTAGTGTAGGTGTGTGTTTTGGATGCGCGCATATCCATTTTTCAATGTACCTGTAAAAAATGCCTTTTGGGTTTTTTTTGGGGGGGGGGGACCAAAAATGGAGATGCGGCAAAATGAAAATTGGCATGCGTACATTTTGGGTCTGAGACCTTACCGCCACCTATTGACTTAGCAGTAAAGTCTAACGTGTTAACCGGGTGGTAATGGTTAACGTATGTACAATGCCAATTACCGCCTGGTTAGCACCGCATGCTAGAAAATAAAATATATTTTCCAGAAATGAAATTACTGCCCAGGCCATGCGGTATCTGGGCGGTAGTTCAAAATTGACATGCATAGGATGCACATAGGCGCCTATCAGGCTTATTTTCGAAAGTGATCACCGGCGATCTTCCAACATAAATTGGGAGATGGCTGGCAATCTCTCAAAAGTGGCGAAATCGGTATAATCGAAAGTGGCTTTTTTGACACCATCGCCGCTTTCTCATCGTCGCGCCGGTGAAAGTTCAAGGGGGCGTGTCAGCGGTGTAGTGAAGGCGGGACATGGGCAGGCATGGGCGTGGCTACCAGATGGCCAGCTTTCGCGGATAATGGGAAAAAAAGCGGAGTTAAGCAGTATTTCGCCAGGTTTACTTGGTCCTGTTATTTTCACGGCCAAGCCTCAAAAAGGTGCCCCAACTTACCAGATGACCACTGGAGGGAATGGGGGATGACCACCCCGTAGTCCCCCAGTGGTCACCAACCCCCTCCCATGCTAAAAAAGTAAAAATAAAAACCTTTATTTACCAGCCTGTATGCCAGCCTCAAATGTCATACCTAGCTCCCTGACAGCAGTATGCAAGTCCCTGGAGCAGTTTTTAATGGGTGCAGTGCACTTCAGCCCCCCCCCCCCACCTGTTAAACTTGTGGTGCTAAGTGTTGAGCCCTCCAAACCCCCCCAAAACCCACTGTACCCACATGTAGGTGCTCCCCTTCACCCATAAGGGCTATGGTAATGGTGTAGAGTTGTGGGGAGTGGGTTTAGGGGGATTTGGGGGGCTCAGCACCCAAGGTAAGGGAGCTATGCACCTGGGAGCTATTTGTGTATTTTTTAAACTTTTTTAGAAGTGTCCCCTAGGGTGCCCAGTTGGTGTCTTGGCATGTCAGGGGGACCAGTGCACTACAAATGCTGACTCCTCCCATGACCAAATGCCTTAGATTTCGCCGGGTTTGAGATGGCCGGCATTTTTTCCATTATCGCTGAAAAACAAAACCAGCGATCTGAAACCCGGCGAACTCTGGCATTTGGCCGGGCTAAACCATATTATTGAAAAAAAAGATGCCGGCCATCTTTTTCAATAGTACGGTTCCGACCAGCTGTTGTGCCGCCGCCAAAATAGATCGCCGGAGATCTATTTCACCGCCAACGTTCGATTATGCCCCTCCACGTGGCTTAGTAAAAGGTCCCCTATAATCTTAGTTTTAGGTAACTTTTGGTGAATGTATCAATGCATAACCTTGGAAATGTGGGTTCCTTAATATGCATTAATCACCAAATTAGAATAATGTGGTTTAAAAGATGCTTTGTGCATTCATTTATTTTGTAGTGTGTCCCTGTGATATTTCATTATACTCTATGTTACGGCTTTAAAATTAATTTGCAGATGACAATACAGGTCACCCATGTAGAAGGATATCATCAAATTAATTTAAAATTATTAGTAAAGTCGTTAGGAACTAGTAATATTGTTGATTTATATTTTTTTCCTTCAGACTCCCAACTCGATTGGAAACAGACGCTCCTAGGTCTACAATACAATGAACCCTTCATCTCTCCATTTTTTACAGACACTTCCCCTTCTATGTCGCCTAACCATACAGGAAAAATGGCCTAATGCAGGACACACTAAAGTATTCTACATTAGTTTTGCCATCTATGTGAGCAAAGGGGACATGACAGGGACTGAGAATGGGTGTGGATATATTAATTAGCTAGTGTGCTGACAATACCATGGCCCTAACTGGTTAGAACAGCTATAACATGGGAGCCCTTAGCGCCTCCTAAATAGGAGACAGTAAGTGTTCCTGCGTTAATTTTTTTAAATGGCTGCTCACGCTCTCTCTCTTCTTTATAGTGTATATTAACACAAAATTCCAAGGAAATTATCCTTCCTACTTTGAAGAAACATGCTGACAACAGGATATGCACAATAATACTTGCCTGATAGCAGTTTTCTAACGATGCCTCCCATTTCAGCCGAACTGTGTGAGCAGCAATATTCTCCTGGTAATAGGCTTCATCGGATTTTGTCAATACCTCTGCTGATTTTTTCAGTTTACTGAGTAACTAAGGTAAAAACAATATGATGCAAGATATGACATGTAGGGATCTGCTTACTAACCTGTGCTAAGGCTTTGCACCTAACATACATCATGTTATGGTATGTAAAGCCTCTGTATTAACTGACGAGGGTGGTCAATTTGGAGAGTCAGGCCATGTAGTTAACAAACAGCAAGAAATGTTAAATCATATTATCTGCCACATTAGCAGTTAACATGAGTTAATGGCCGCTACCTGAGTTAACTGCAAGATACAGCCCTACTCCTTCCCACCCATATCATGCCTGTTTGGAATTTCCGTGTTAGGTGTTTAATGTTGCAGTTAGTACTCTATTAGTTGGATGTTAATGTGGCAGTTAGTACTCTCTTAGTTAAAGTTAGGTGTTTAATGTGGCAGTTAGTACTTTGCTAGCTAATGTTAGGTGTTAATGTGTAGTTAATATTCTTTTAATGTTAGGTGTTTCAAGTGGCAGTTAGTACTCTGCTAGTTAATGTTAGTGCTAATCTGGCTGTTAGGACTCTTAATTAATGTTGGGTGTTTATTCTTTATTCACATTTACTATACTGCTCAAATCTGTCACGCAGTGCTAGACTATATACAGGCTAAAACATACAATAGAAAGGAACTACAATATCATGGATAGGAAAGTGATGCGAACATCCACAGAAAGAATGGTTAAGTGTCAATGTGGCAGTTAGTACTCTTTTAGTTAATGTTAGGTGTCAACATGGCGGTTAGTACCATGTTAGTGGGCCCTAAGCTGTTTTAAACACTGAACAAGGATTCAAAAATAGGCCCCATAACATATAATATGTAGGACTTCTCTTCTTAGGGGATTATAAAACTGTAAAGTTAACTATTTGTTTTCCTGCTAATTAGAGGTTCTTTCAGAGTATAAAATAATGATGTTTATTGGTGTTTTTGCACCACAAGTGCTATTGCTGAGTTCCTTTTTTTGATGAAATGAAACATATATGTTTGTTTCACAGAGTTCTAGGGGAAATGGGGTTTTTCTGCTGTTTATCTAGTAAAAGCCTCTTTTAGGGGCCTTTTTACTAAAACTTATCATGCGCTAATGAACATTAGTGTGTGCGAAGTGCCACATGACCCACAGTTGTAAAACAGAATATACAGCATTCATGGGCCAAGGATCAGAAGCAAACGCAGGCACTAGAGGCTGTTAGCGCCATGACATTACCAAGCCATGACATTACCAAGCCCTGTGCTTGCTACTGCCCCATGATCAGAGCCCCGAGCGCATGAAACAACGCGTTTGGGGGCTCTGAACGTAACTAGCATGCAAATGCATGCAAAACAGGGCTTGGCGCAAGTAGCAAGCAAATGCATAATAAACCTATTCCTCCCCAATGATCAGCAACCAGCACGCCAAACATTTTCCCACTGGCCGCAGCAAATCCTATGCCAGCTCAGAGCTGGTATTAGGGGTTGCAGACCATTGGGGAGGAATGGTGAGCCCTGTCCAGCATGCATTTGCATGCTAACAGGTCCTCCACTCCCCCCAATGCAGCAGCCTGCGCCCCCCCCCCCCCCCCCCCCCCCCCCCCCCCCCGCAGGAGCAGGCATCAGGCACAATGCTCCCACACTTTTACCCTAGGATCAGAGTGAATAGCGTGCTTAAATTTGCATGCTATTATCTCTGATCATAGGGGCGGTAAAGCCCCGCACTGTTCCAGTGCTATTTTTTAGAGAACTGTTCAGAACAGCGCAAGGCTTTCGATCATATGCCCATTAGCGTACTCTCATGTCCATTAGTGCATTAGTAAAAGGGCCCTTTAATTTTTTTGCATTGGGATATTTTGTCAGTGTTTATCAGTTGAAACCTAAAATCAGAAGCTCTAATTATATGCAAAGGATTATCTGGAGCCAGGAGTTTGCTTAACTACTAGACAGATGGCAACAACATGATTTCATATGGAACACTTAAAATGTCAAAGGTATTAAGCCAAAAAGAAATGTCTAGTGTTAATAAAGTGCATAATGGACTAAATAGAGTTTGTTATCACTAGCAGAGACCTCATAGCAAAAAGGTTTTAGGTATAAAGCAGAAATTAGCCTTAAATATATTGAACCTATAGTGTGGCAAGGCAAGGAAACATTACCCATTATGCAAAGTTGCACATGGAGAATACAAATACTTGTCTATTTAATAGTGGTGAATTTAACACCTTCTCTTTATGATAAATCTGGTAAATTTTAATTGCAAGCTATAACTTTAACCAACCCTTTATCCCTATTTCTTGTATAAGAAACACATTTAGGGCACCTGTTACCAAACTGCGGCAAAAGGGAGCCTACGCTGCCATCATGCTCCGAGGCCCCCTTTTACTGCAGCGGGTAAAAGGTAGGTCTTTCTTTTTTTCAGGAAATGGCCATGCGGCAAGTGAAGCACTTGCCTCATGACCATATCAGGGGGGAGCCCTTTCCGCCATCCATTGAAGTGGCAGTAAGGGCTCCCTCGCTAACCTAGCGGTAACCAAGTAGCATGCAGCACTGCCTGATTACCAGTGGGTACACACTAACATTACAAAAATAACAATTTTTATAGCACCAGATATGTTGGCACACTGGGGGTGGGAACTACTGCTGGGCTGCTGTGGGTAGCCAGGCGATACCTCCTTTTTAGTGAGTGGTACGCCTGTGTTGGGCTTACCACTGCTTTGTAAAAGGGGCCCTTATTTCGCAAGTGTGTTTATAGTATTCCAAATATTAAGGGGGGAAATTATCAATTTGCGGTAAAAGGCAGGCATTTTCTGGAATTGATTTACTATGGAAGTAACCAAGCTACGATATCTCAGTACCACAGTTTGCTGATTCTCGTGGTAAATGAATAACACTGCATGTGAGCCACATCACAAGTAGCATTATTCCATAAGCCCAGAAGCACTGAGCCACCAAGCCATGGCCCAATGCTGTCAAGGATGCCGGCATCTTTAAATAAAACAGTAGACTAGAGCACTCCCCCAAGCTGGAAGCCCCTCTAGAGCCTCCCCAAATCAAGCCCCCTCTAGGATACACTTATATAGAAATCTAACACCTAGTGGAAGTACCAGGAGACTACCACTAGAGGTTGTCAGTGTCTTTTTGGGCAGCTAATGCCCAGATCACTAAACACCAGGGATATTTGGAGTCTGGTAGGACCGGAGGGTAGATCTTCAGGAGGAAGAGGTATAGAGAAGGGTTACTCTCATTGAGGGGATCTGTGCTTGGGGAAGGGGTACTTTCAGGTGGGAGCTTGACCTGTAGGAGAACCCTTCTAGTGGGATGGGGTCAGGTTGGTGTGCCACTGGGGGGGGATTAATTTGGGGTAGCTCTAGAGGGGCTTATGACTCAGGGGCACTCTAGCCACATGTTTAATTTTAATTTAATTTAAAGATACTGGCTCTTTAAGAAATGGCCCAGGAACATTGGGCCACGGTTTTGTGACTGGATGCTCCCTGGCAGCAAACTAACCCCAGTTTTTAGCTAGGGTTATTTTACAGGCTAAACTGTTATTTGCGGTGTGCACCAGGTACACACTGCATGCCATGGTATGGTATTTATATGCATTTGCTTGTTTTGCATCTCATTATGTACCACGTGGTGACAAATAATTCTGCATTAGGGCCTTTTAAGTCACATTAAGGGACAAATAACACAGGTTATTGCTCTAACACAGCTTGACAGCATCCCCCTTCTAAAGTTTTTATGAGCCTAATCATGGCAAGCTCTTTACATAGCTGTATATCATCACCAAAAGAATGAGGGGTTAATTTCAAACAATATAATCTTTCTTTATTTAAAATGCAAAAACAAAGAGAGAGAGAGAAATGGGGAGGTTATTGCAATAATCTTTGGGAAAAATAAACGTTCTGCTATAGTGTGGAAGCAAACCTTTTTAATGTTCTCTGTACTAGGTCTGCTAGTCAAATGCAAACCCTCACAATTTTTTAAATTGTCAGCTGTGTAGCTGGTCTAGTTCCTTACTGGTTATATAGAAAACAATAGCACAGTATATAAACCCAATTTCAGCCAAATTTGTCTTAGTCTAATTTGCAGTCATTGCATAGTCAGCCACTGATGCTATAATTACATCTATCTCACAGATTTCTCTTTCAGTTTCAGCCTGGTGATCTACCTTTTGCTTTTCTTTATCTGTCACAGATTGCTTTGCATTTTGTGCCAAATGGAAAAGTGCTTCGTGTTTCTTGGAGTAATTCATTAATTTCTTCTTGGCCTATAGTCAAACAGAAGAAAAAAATAGTGAAAGACTTATCTGTTTATTGCAACCTTCGGCACTAGCCCTACTTTGCTATTCTCTGCTCCCACGGTTAACACCAGATGACACATTCTTTTTACTAAGTTAAATGTTAATTGTAGTACCATTTTCATGCTCTTTCTCTTTTTCTTACTTTATATCTATAACTTTCCTATTTATATGGATTTCTTACAAACTTGAAAAAAGTACTGTACTATCAGGTTCTTCATGGTGCATTTAAGCATGTTTATAAATAGTACAATACTTTTCCACCAGTCTGAGAAGACAGATTAAGATGGGCTTTAAGATTAAAAATTCAAACAGCTATATTTTTCAGAGTAAGACAAACTCGAACAATAATAAATAGCAATAATTGGTGAACTCACCTTAATCTGCTCCCTCCAGTTGTTGTTCACTAAATGTGCCACCTTCTTAACTTCATTGTCCAACTAAGAGGGGAGAAATACTAAGTGAAAATGTAGCGATAAAATTTAAGTTCATGTAGGTTTTCTTGTCAAGCAATAGTGTATATAAGGAGGAAAATTATCAGTATTACAAACAATTTTACTTTCTTAAAATAATAATACTAAAGTTTGTACTTGGGTAATATGCGATTTATTTTATTTTTAATCAAGTTTTATTTTCAACATAAACAGGACATACACATCCAATACAAGAGTACCAAGAGTACTATGGGGTTCATTTTTGAAAGAGAAAAATGTTTAAAAAGTGGCATAAAGCAGCATTTGGACGTTTTTCTCGCCAAAACATCCAATTTGATATTTTCAAAACCTATTTCTCCAGACATTTTTCTACACTGTTCATCTGCAGTGTGTTCAGATCTCAGGGGGCATGTCAGGGGCGTTTTAAGGATTTGGGATGTCAGCATTCCTAAGAGTTGGCCATTTTTCAGCCATAATAGAACAAAATGAGAATGTCCAAGACTAAAACTAAGACATTTTGGTCAAGACCTGTTTTAATAACAACTAAGCCAGAAGAAAAGTGCCATAAATGACCAGATGATCATTGGAGGAATAAAGGAATGACCCCTCTTACTCCCCTAGTAGTCACTGACCCCCTTCCCCCCAAAGATGTGAAAGAAACAGTACATACCAGCATCTATTACAGCCTCAGATGTTATAGCTAGTCCTATTAGAGCAGCAAGCAGGTTCCTGGAGTAGCCTAGTGGTCGATGCACTGTTACACTTGTGGTGGAAGGCGTGAACCCTCCAAAACCCACCAAAAACCTACTGTACCCACATATAGGTGACATCTGCAGCCATAAGGGCTATTGTAGTGGTGTACAGTTGGGTCCAGTAGGTTTTTGGTGGGTTTTGGAGGGTTCACCATACAATATAAGGGGGTAATGGGAGTTTTATATGAAGTCCACTGCAGTGTCCCCTTGAGTGCCCCACTAGTATGCTGGGATGCCTGTGTGGCCAGTGTACTAAGAATACTGGCTCCTTCTACAGCCCAATGGCTTGATTTTGTGCATTTTTCACTTTCACTTTTTTTTTTTTGAAAATTAATCAGAAAGATAAATGCACAGAGCACAAAAACATCTAGCAAGTGGCCATTTTTGAAAAAAAAAATACAGACCTTTTGCTGTTTTGAAAATCACTATATTTGCTATTCGGATTTTGGATGTTTTAAGCAAAACGTCCAAAGTCAGACTTAGATATCATATCTTAAATGCCCCTCCACATCAACAATAAGTACATTCAGGATGAAATAAAGAAAAAAATATGACTATAGTGCACTTATTAAAAGTCCATAATATGGGGAGCAAGCCAAGTAATTAAGGAACAAAGAAAAGAAAACAGTAACCTGGGGTTACTTGATGCAGCCTGAATGAGCAGACGCATGTGAGTAGGGCTCCGGCAGCAAACTCGTAAAATCTAGCTATTATCAGCACCTGCCTCCACCTTTCCAATAAGGAACTCAGTCCTTAGGAAACAAAGCTAATAGAACACTGGAGGGGGAAATTTCAACACTTCCCTGACCTGGCATGCCAGAAAGGCCCAAAGGGTGTCAAGGACCCAGTCCGGATCGCCTGCAGCTAAGATGGTGGAGGAGTCGGCCTCATTCACTGTGCCTGTGAGGGAGTGGATTCAAGAAATCACCCACTTAGTGATTCGGCAGAAAGCTTAAACAGACTGCAATCAGCTATGGATGAGCTGAATGTAAAATTTGACTCCCTAGTCCACTGAATCACGGAAGTGGAAACCCGAATTTCAGGAAGACAGCACCAGCATGGCTCAACAATGAGAGGCCCTGAAAAAGGAAAGAGTGGCCCTGCACGAATGGGTGGAAGAACAAGAGAATAGGAGCAGACATAATAACTTACGCCTTGTGAGCCTACCCGAAAAGGTGAGTGACAAGGAATTGTATACTGTGTTCAGCAAATGGCTTCTTGAGACACTGGGTCTTTCTGTGGAACCTGCACATCAGATTAGGCCAAAGCCTCAGGAGGCATATAGACTGCTCACAGCAATAGCCCAATATGTCAGCTGGAAGGATAACGAGGCTCTACTCCAGGCATTTTGCCGAAAGGGACACCTGGACTATGAGGGAGGAAAAATTTTACTTTTTAATGACTACTCCATATGGTTCGATAGAGAAAAATCATGGCACCCTTCTGTTCAAAGTTACACAAAAAAAGGTGTTCAGTTTGCACTGGCGTTCCCTGCCAAACTACGAGTGTGGCACAATGGCAAATCTGTCACCTTCCAGACAGTGGAGGAGGCCAAGGCTTGTCTGGATAAAATGGACTCTCCTCATTAGCTGCATGCCTTCAGTGGAGCATGGCTAGTGCAGAGCGGGTTTAGAGACTGGTGCTTTGTTGTTGCAGGGGGAATTCTCGGGGCCTAGATTGAAGCTGCGGATGCCAGAGCCCAGAGGGGTCCTTTGGTTGATGGTCCGGCTACGCCTACATGTGTTCACCGGGCTCAGTATTTGTATTTACACCCTGCTTGCACTGAGATCTGGATCTTGCCCCCCCTCCTCCCCCACTCCGTGATCATTGATATCCACCTATTTACCTTGGAGGCATAACATGTGTTCCAGATTTCCTGCCTATGACTGGTGGTGATGCCTAACCACCTTCCCCATTCATGATACCTACACTGACTACATAGTTTGTTACCTTTAGATTGTAAGCTCTCTTGAGCAGGGACCGTCCTTCCCCATGTTTAAACTTGTACAGCGCTGCGTAACCCTGGCAGCGCTATAGAAATGCTAAGTAGTAGTAGTAGTAGTAGTAGTGATGCTGCTGGTGGCAATAGAGCTAGAGACCAGTTTGCCTTACTGTTCCTTCCTTGTTGGTTTTATTATGGTCTTCCAGCTCTTCTAAATGGTTCTGTGATCTTGTGTCTTATTCAATGTTCTTGGGATCCTGCATCTGCTGGTCATTTCGCTTTAGAGCTGGGGGTTGTTTAGTATTTTTCTATGCCTCCATTGCATTTCCTTGAGGGGGACATTTTGGGATTCAGGGTTCTTCAGAGTGTCTCACAGGGGGATGAAGGGAGGCTGCATGCTAGATATCATCTGCAGAGGGGATGCGTGAGTTTTTGCTGTGGGATGGGGAGGAGAAGGGAGAGGAGGAGGGAGAGGAGGGTGCATGTGTGTGGTTGTGTGTGTGTGTAGATGCCTCAGTGTTTGGGAAGGTGGGAAGATGTGCTAATGGGAAGTGCTTTACATTTGGTCTATCAGTTTGGGCAGTTTATGGGTAAATCTGAGCTGTTGGGTTTGGCGGGTGGTAAGTCAGAACCCTGGCAGGACACTTTAGCCATCCTGCCCACTCAAAAACCAATGCGCTACTTGGGGATCTATTTGAGTACAAGTTCCTCTACCATTTATGCTTCCAATGTGATCTGCAATCTGGAAGAAATAGGAAGGCTAAGCTGGGCTTGGCAGGATCTTTTTCTCTGTCTGTATTGAAGGGTAGCGCTAGCAAAAAAAATGTTTTTCATTCTGAAACTTCTTTACCCCTTGAAAACTATTCCTATTTGGCTATCACACAAGGAGGAAGTCAAGTTTCATTCTACAATGTCTAAATTTATATGGAATACCCAAACCCCGAGAATTAGTATGGATAAGCTGCTCTTGGACAGCTGAGGGAAGATAAGATAGAGGTCTATAAAATAATGAGTAGAGTGGAACGGGTAGACATTAATCACTTGTTTACTCTTTCCAAAAATACTAGGACTAGGGGGCATGCAATGAAGCTACAAAGTAGTAAATTTAAAACAAATTGGAGAACATATTTCTTCACTCAACGTGTAATTAAACTCTGGAATTCGTTGCCAGTGAATATGACAAAAGCAGTTAGCTTAGCAGGTTTTAAAAAAGGTTTGGATAGCTTCCTAAAAGAAAAGTCCATAAGTCATTGTTAAGATAGACTTGGGGGAAATCCACTGTTTGTTTCTAGGATAAGCAGCATAAAATATATTGTTTTGGGATCTTGCCAGGTACTTGTAATCTGGATTGGTCACTATTGGAAGCAGGATGCTGGGCTTGATGGGCCTTTGGTCTGTCCCAGGATGGCAACACTTATGTATTTATGGATAAGCTCTTTGAGCAGGGATTGTCCTTCCATGTTAAATTGTACAGCGCTGCGTAACCCTAGTAGCACTTTAGAAATGTTAAGTAGTAGTAGTAGTAAAGCAAAGGGCGCACTAAACATACCTGATATTAGGGCATACAGTGTGGTCGCACTTATGTGGTGGATTCATGAAGGCTACACAGGTGTGTGGATCACAGGCTGGAGTCTACCATTTAAGTTTTTAACTCACAGTAGGGGAGGGCAGTACATTATAAATCTCAAGTTCAGTTTTGTCTTCCCTGCAGAAAGCCTGGAGATGGTGGTACAGAGCCCAACGTAAGTGCACTGGGATCTCTCCTTTTCTGCATGTGGAGGGTAACTCTGACTTTCTTCCAGAGTGGGGAGAGGTCTGTTTTTCAAGAGTGGGCTTCTAAGATGTGTATATCATTGGACCATTTACTGGAGCTGGGTCCGGGGTCCTTTCCTGCCTTTTCTCAGCTACAGGATCAATAGGACATTCCACATAGACAGTTGTTCACCTCCCTCCAAGTTCGTCACTTGCAAAGGTGGGATGGTGACTCCTGGGAATGGATCTATTGTTCGCACACACACCAGCACCATTGACTAAACTATCTTATTGGTATAAACTCCTTAAATCTATTGTTTTGATGGCATGAATTTTGAAACTGAAGGAAATTGGCAGTTTTTGGAGCTCTTTGATATAGTCAGCATAGATACTACATCAGTAGCTCTACAGGAGACCCAAGTTAAGGTCCTTCATAGATATTATCTGACCCAGAAGATGGGAGCCCAACTGGGCCTATGGGAGTCTGCCACATGTGTTAAATGTAAGTATGTGACTGGCACTTACATACACTCTTTCCTGGAATGTCATACTTTGGCCATCTGGCAGTAGGCACTGCAGGTGATTGAGACTACTCTGCAGTGTTCCATGGAATGGAATTATGGGACCTTGCTACTGGTCAATATGAGGGAGTTTGCTTCTTTTGAGATCTTGATGTATGGTAAGCTCCACAATGTCAACCAGAAGTGGTATGGTTCATTCTGGAGGCAATTCTTGGAGCATTTTTTCAGGGGATTGCACACAGGATGGTGGGACAGTGAAGAGGTTGGATGAGGGAGATAAGTGTCAATATATGTGAGTGAATGAATGGTTTTGGCGTTAGTGTGATGGATTGGTCTGTGTTTCGGTTGTGCATTTTGGGTATGAGTGGATGGGTTTTCTTAAATCAAAAAAAACACAGTGGTGGGTGGTGAGCCGTGTGCTTCATCTCTAGTTTTTTGCCTTTTTAGAGACCAGCTTTACTTGTTGTATGTTTATTGCTGTGACTGCTTGTACTCATTATTTCAGACTGTTAAAAAAAATACCAAAAAAAAAGAAAACAGTAACCATCAATAAAAAAATACTTTTATAGACTTTACCCTTGAGTGTCTTCATTCATCATTTATTTATTTATTAGGATTTATTTACCGCCTTTTTGAAGGAATTCACTCAAGGCAGTGTACAATAAGAATAGATCAAACATGAGCAATAGGCAATTACAGCAGTAAAAATATTCAGGTAACAATACAAAGTATGGCATGGTATACTACTTGCAATGACTACACAATACGTAATAGAACATTATAATTGGTAGTGAAGGGTAAGGTAAAGTTGTAACATATAGATGAGTAAAAAAAGTAGGAAGAATTAGAAAGTAAGGTGACTGATTTGAATCATGAATGGGAGATCAAGATATTGTAGACAAATAAATAATAGGAAGAAGAGGGTATAGTGGAATCTGTGCCCCTGTATAAGGTGATATGTGATGAAGAGTTATATCTTTGGATAAAGGATACTACCTGACACTAAAGAATGTAAAACGTACTATATGCTGTAACAGAATAGACAGGATCAAATATTTCTCTAGATCAGAGATGCCAGTGGAAGCATTTAGGGGAGAATTCTTTAAATGGCCGCTGAAAAATTGGCACTGGAAAATATTGATGCTAAGCACTATTAGAATAGCGCTTAGGGCCAGATTCTATATAAGGTTCCTAAAAAATCCGCACGGTAAACATTTCTGCCTAAGCGTATTCTATAAGTGGTGCCTAGATTTAGGCATAGTATATAGAATACGTGTACTTGATATCCCAGTGCCTAAAACCATACGCCTCCATTTAAACCAGTGAAAATGTGACATAAATCCCTGTGCATATATTTACGCGCACTGGGCCATATTTAATAACTACTCGCATAAATTTTAGAATGTCCACAAAATGCCCATTTCCCTGCCCATAACCATGCCCCTTTTGAACTGCATGCATTAAACTTTAGGTGCAGTTCATTACAGAAACCACTTAGCGAGTTGTGCACATAAGTTCTAATTATTGCCAATTAATGCTCATTATTGCTTAAGTGCTATTATCAAAGCTGATTTTCTTGTTAAGCCATAAGAACATAAGAACATAAGAGTAGCCACACTGGGTCAGACCAATGGTACATCTAGCCCAGTATCCTGTTTTCCAAACAGTGGCCAATTAAATTACATGTGTTGTTACGGAATACACTTAGATTTCAGCGCAGAACACTAGGAACGATACATAGAATCTAGGGGTTAGCTCCAGTTCCTGTGCCTAACGTTGAGTTGAAACCCAGTGTAATTGCCGGTGCTCAACTCATGGCATTTTGACGCATAAATAGCATTGTTCTATAACACTGTGTGCAAATGTTTGGAACACCCTGACTCTCCCCTGGCCACACCCTCTTCTGAGTTGCACGCTATGGAATTTAGGCACCCAGTATTATAGAATAGCACACAAGTAGATACAGTGGGGGAAATAAGTATTTGATCCCTTGCTGATTTTGTAAGTTTGCCCACTGACAAAGACATGAGCAGCCCATAATTGAAGGGTAGGTTATTGGTAACAGTGAGAGATAGCACATCACAAATTAAATCCGGAAAATCACATTGTGGAAAGTATATGAATTTATTTGCATTCTGCAGAGGGAAATAAGTATTTAATCCCTCTGGCAAACAAGACCTAATACTTGGTGGCAAAACCCTTGTTGGCAAGCACAGCGGTCAGACGTCTTCTGTAGTTGATGATGAGGTTTGCACACATGTCAGGAGGAATTTTGGTCCACTCCTCTTTGCAGATCATCTCTAAATCATTAAGAGTTCTGGGCTGTCGCTTGGCAACTCGCAGCTTCAGCTCCCTCCATAAGTTTTCAATGGGATTAAGGTCTGGTGACTGGCTAGGCCACTCCATGACCCTAATGTGCTTCTTCCTGAGCCACTCCTTTGTTGCCTTGGCTGTATGTTTTGGGTCATTGTCGTGCTGGAAGACCCAGCCACGACCCATTTTTAAGGCCCTGGCGGAGGGAAGGAGGTTGTCACTCAGAATTGTACGGTACATGGCCCCATCCATTCTCCCATTGATGCGGTGAAGTAGTTCTGTGCCCTTAGCAGAGAAACACCCCCAAAACATAACATTTCCACCTCTATGCTTGACAGTGGGGACGGTGTTCTTTGGGTCATAGGCAGCATTTCTCTTCCTCCAAACACGGCGAGTTGAGTTCATGCCAAAGAGCTCAATTTTTGTCTCATCTGACCACAGCACCTTCTCCCAATCACTCTCGGCATCATCCAGGTGTTCACTGGCAAACTTCAGACGGGCCGTCACATGTGCCTTCCGGAGCAGGGGGACCTTGCGGGCACTGCAGGATTGCAATCCGTTATGTCGTAATGTGTTACCAATGGTTTTCGTGGTGACAGTGGTCCCAGCTGCCTTGAGATCATTGACAAGTTCCCCCCTTGTAGTTGTAGGCTGATTTCTAACCTTCCTCATGATCAAGGATACCCCACGAGGTGAGATTTTGCGTGGAGCCCCAGATCTTTGTCGATTGACAGTCATTTTGTACTTCTTCCATTTTCTTACTATGGCACCAACAGTTGTCTCCTTCTCGCCCAGCGTCTTACTGATGGTTTTGTAGCCCATTCCAGCCTTGTGCAGGTGTATGATCTTGTCCCTGACATCCTTAGACAGCTCCTTGCTCTTGGCCATTTTGTAGAGGTTAGAGTCTGACTGATTCACTGAGTCTGTGGACAGGTGTCTTTCATACAGGTGACCATTGCCGACAGCTGTCTGTCATGCAGGTAACGAGTTGATTTGGAGCATCTACCTGGTCTGTAGGGGCCAGATCTCTTACTGGTTGGTGGGGGATCAAATACTTATTTCCCTCTGCAGAATGCAAATAAATTCATATATTTTCCACAATGTGATTTTCCGGATTTAATTTGTGATGTGCTATCTCTCACTGTTACCAATAACCTACCCTTCAATTATGGGCTGCTCATGTCTTTGTCAGTGGGCAAACTTACAAAATCAGCAAGGGATCAAATACTTATTTCCCCCACTGTATGTGTGCAAATCCAAATTAGTGCCAATTAACTTCAATAATTGATTGTTAAGACCAATTAATTGATAGTTAATAGTTCTTTAACCAATTTAGTTGCACACTCATTTTGGATCAGAGTCAAAATTTTGGCATTATGCAAAGAATAAAGGGGGTTAATGTGCAATAGAAATGAAGGAATCTTGGATTAAGCTCATAGCTTTTTTCAGTCTTAGCTCAAGGCAGTCCCCAGAAGGCTTACAACCTAAGTTGGTACCTGAGGCGATTTGCCTAAGCTCACAAGGAGCAGCAGTAAGATTTGAACCAAGCTTCCTTGGTTCTCAGCTTGCTGTTTTAATGCTTAGGCCACTCTTCAGTAACACAGGAGAAGATAAGGATACTGTGAGACTACCTCTAGAGGTCAGATTTCCAGAGCTGGTCAGGGCTGGGGCGGAGCACGGTCACTCCCATGCCAGCCCATTGGATGTCGCGGATCCACACTACGCTCGCAGCTGCCAGTTCCACTCCCTGGACCCTGCCCCGGAACAGGAAATGAAGTCGGAGGGGCAGGGGCTAGGAGCCATGAATCTGCACAGTGTGGCTCTGCGATTATTTTGCTGCTGCTGGACTCTGGAGTAGTCAAAGATGGAGCATTAGCAGCAGTGGGGTGTTGGAGAGAGGGGAAGGGAAAGAGGTCAGATGCTGGAAGGAAAGGGGAAGACGGCAGAGGGGACAGGAGCTGGATGGGAGGGTCAGAGTGAGAAAGGGAAGGGACACGTGCTGGTTGGAAGGAGGAAGAGAGGGGCTGGATGGGATCCTGAAAGAAAGAGTCAGAAAGAAGGGGAGGAGGAAGATCTGGAAGAGACAGTTACTGAATGGAGAGTGGGAAGGGACAGGTGCTGGTTGGAAGGAGGAATAGAGGGGACAAATAGTAGAAGGAATGGTCAGAGAGAAGGGGCAGGTGCTGGAAAGAAGAGTCAGTGAGATGGGTTAGAAAGGGGACAGATGGCGAAAGGAAGATGGAAGAGAAGGGACAGACTCTGGAAAATAGGGAGAGAGAAGGGAGAAAGGGGGCAGACATTGGATGGAAGGGGAAAGAGTGCAGGCTGGATGGAAAAAGTAGAGGAGGCACACACTAGGTGGAAGAGGGTTAGGGGCAGACACTGGATGGAAGGGGGAGAGAGGGGCATCCTATTATTTCATAGTTTGTTTTTTTTGCTAACTCTCCCCCCTTTTCCAGCACCTTCTCTTTCCTCCCTACTGTACAACACTGCGTAACCCTAGTAGCGCTTTAGAAGTGTTAAGTAGTAGTAGTACTATACAGCACCCTCTTTCTATTTTCACTCCTCTGCCCAGTATATTCTCTCTTGTTTTCTCTCACTCCCCTCCAGCATCTCTCCCTAACACTCCATCCAGCTGGATGGAAGGGGATAGGCCTCTAAAGGGGTTGAGTGAGGGCAATTGCTGGCTTGGAAGAGGGAGGGAATATTGGAGGATGCTAGACATGAGGTAAGTAGGAAGACGGGGGAGATGCTGGACAAGGGGGAATTAAAAAAACAGAGGGGGTACTGGACATTACACAGGGATGAGGACCAAGAAGGGGTATTCTGCACATGGGAGGAGTAGGGATATAGGGAAGATGCTTACATGGAAAGAAGAGAAGGACAAGGAGGAATGCTGCATACGAGGGGGGAGTAGGGTGTCAGGGAGAGATGCTGGATGGAGGTGAGGGAAAGAGGACATCCTGGACGGAGGGGGGTAAGAGAAAATGAAAGAGAATATACTGGTCAGAGGAGTGAAAATAGAAAAAGGGTGCTGTACAGAAGAGAGGAAAGAGACGGTGATGGAAGAGAGGGGATAGTTAGCAAAAACAAAAACTATGAAATAATAGGATGAAGAATGGGAGGGCTGGAGTAAGGGAGATGAAAACTGTAGGCAGATGTGGTTAAAAATAAAAAGGAAGATTGAAGACTGAGTAGTAAAAATGAATGAAGTCTAACAGGCAGAAAACTAAATGAAGGAAAGCTGAAAAGAAAAGATCAATTCAGAGGTGGATATAGGAGAGAAAGTGAAGAAGGCAGGAAGGGAGAGAAGAAGTGGCAGATGAACTGGAGATCATGTGAAGAAAGTTAAGAAAAGCCAGGAACTGGAAACTGAGACAAACATGATGAGAAAAAGAAAACAAAATGACCAAACAACAAAGGTAGAAAGAAAAAAATTATTTTTAATTCACTGAATGGAAAATGTCAGTTTTACAGTAAGTTTACACTGCTTTCTTTATATTTTGCAGAGTGCTGTTTTGATTTCTCTTTCTCTAGTGTTGCAGTGTGGCTTCTTGGGTTTTAAGTTTAGCCTACATATTCATATTTTAACTTCGTGGTAATTTATTCTGTACCTGGCAAGGGTGTTCAGTGTTTGTGACCAAGGACAGGTACTCTGTTTGCACCTAGTTTCTATTTAAGTATCTGTAAGAATTCAACTTGTTCCAGTTTTCCAATGGGCATATTGATGTTCTAGTTCCTACTGTAGTATTTCCTGTGTTGCATTTTTCTAGATAAGGTCTTTGTTGTGTTACTTCTGTAAATCAGTGGTGTTATGGTCAAGTAGATTATATAGATTTTGAGTGACTTTTGTAGGCTTTGTATTACAGGTACAGCTGTTCCTCGGTAGAGTACAGGGGCGTTCCTGCTAATGGTGTCACCAGACTCATGGCTGAAGAATGGAGTGTTGGTTCTCCTGAACCACAGCAGAAGGGCCAGCGCCAGTGGCACCAGCACTGCATTCTTCAGTCATGATCATGACAACACTAGCAGCACGAGCACTCCTGGTTGACAGAGTATGAATTGCAGCTAAGTGCTAAAGAGCCAATGTGGGGTGAGAATGCTCTAAGTTAAGAGTGTGAATGGTAAATGACTGCAAATACTTTGCTTCATAGTTCAGGAAAAATTCAGTGAAAAATGTTTGGGCAATTCATAATGTGTTACTGAGCAGCATTCTTAGATGACTATCAGCTAACTAACCATAACAAAAATAATATCAATTTTTCTATTGTGTAATGTGTTTCTCCACTACCAGAGAGTAGACACATGCTCATACTGTTTCCTGTGGTTTCCAATTTGACTTCTGCTAGTTCAGTTGTGTGATTGTTGCTGGCGCCTATTTTACAAAAGTCTGCTCCCCCTGACCTTAAAACCTAGCTACGCCTCTGCCAGGGATCACCTCCGCGTAAGTTCCAGGGTTAGTAAAGGGAGCTGGGGTGGGGAAGGCACATAAATGGTGCCATACTGGGACAGGCAGAAGGTCCATCAAGCCCAGTATCCTGTTTTCAACAGTGGCCAATTCAGGTTACAAGTACCTGGCAAGATCCCAAAACAGAACAATACATTTTATACTGCTTATCCTAAAAATAAGCAGTAGGTTTTCCCCAAATCCATCTTAATAATGGCTTATGGGCTTTTCTTTTAGGAAGCTATCCAAACCTTTTTTAAATCCACCACAGGTTGTCAAGGAAAGCCTTGACAACCTGTGGTAGAGCTTTGTGTAAGGGGAGGAACTTATCAGCAGGAGGCAAATGGGGAGGGGAAGGGGTTGGGGGAACATAAGTGTGGAATATTCTAAAGAGATTAGTAGTCCGAGAATCAGACTAGGAGATTTCAAGGGGTATCAGATTGGGGGGGGGGGGAGAGTGTCAAGAGAGAGGAGGAGGATGTTGGGGGGGAGCATGCCACAGTAGATCTGTATATGTTTATTTATTTATGCTCAGGTACCTGCGCTATCTGGTGCTGTATATAACAGAGTGCCGTGTTGTAAGTGTCTGCCCTGTGTGGTAAATACAGGGCAGAGGATGGATACTGTCCTTCATTTACCATATAAGCTTTGCACTTTCTGTGCACTAGTTTTTGCAACTAATGCAGTGTAAGCAGAAATCTTTATCACACTTTAGTAAAATAACCCCTTGGATGCCCAGACTCCCAAATTCTGAAGGACTGCTATGAAAGTGAATGTTCATTATACAGTAACGATGAACTCTAAAGCATGGCATTCTACTTCCATAAAGCCACTTCATTTCAACACAGTAATTAGCATAGACAGTAAAGAAAATGCATGTTTTTGCTCACTGTTTTCCTAGTTTTTTCATGTTCTACCAAAACTTGATTGGTTGGTTTTATTGCTTCCAGTTGAATAGCTGTTCCAAGTTTACTAGAAAGAAAACATAGAACATACCACTCTATTTCAAATAAAATGTAATACTTCTTGTCCATTAAAAAAGATATATTTTTGTATTGTATGTAGTCAGTGTACACAATGGTGCTCATTTTCAAAGCAGATAGATGCCTTAAAATGCCTTTAAAAAAAACACCCATCTGCTAAAAATGTCAAAATCCTGACTTTAGAAAGTCAGATTTTGGATGTTTCATACTGCTGTTGGTCAAAATAGCAAGGGGGAATGTTGTGGGCGGGATTAAAGAGGACCCAAAAGTGGGACATCCAACAGGGATTTTCGAATGGGAAGAAATGTCCATAAGTAAAAAAAAAAAAAAAAAAAAAGATTTTTATCTGGACCTGTTTCAGTCACATCCAAGTTACAAAACATTGCTCTAATTGGACAGCTGGCCAATGGAGGGATTAAGGCATGACCCCTCCTTAATCCCCCTATAGTTGCTGAAAGTGAAACCAGAAAGAAAAACCAGGCTGTCAGCTGCAGATATTATGGATTATGGCCATTGTGAACAACATAATGAAAAGGTTACAGTTGTAGCCTAGTGATTGAACTAAGGAACACAGGTTCAAGTCTGTCTTAGGAGTTAAAATCAGCATCAAAAAGGTGGGCTTTTAGCCTAGAGTTGAAGACGGCCAGAGATGGAGCTTGACGTACTGGCTCAGGAAGTCTATTTCAGGCATATGGTGCAGCAAGATAAAAGGAATGGAGTCTGGAGTTGACAGTGGAAGAGAAGGGTACAGATATGAGAGATTTACCCAATGAACGGAGTTCCCAGGGAGGAGTATAGGGAGAGAAGAGAGTGGAGAGGTACTGAGGAGCTGCAGAGTGAATGCACTTATTAGTCAATAAGAGAAGTTTGAACCTTCATCTCCTTCCCTCATTCTTGGGGATTTTAACATTCATATTAATGATCCCTCTGACTCTTATGCGTCTCAGTTTCTTGCTTTAACATCCGCTTTCAATCTTCAACTGTGCTCCACTGCCCCCACTCACCAGAATGGCCACTGTCTTGATCTTATCCTCTTCTCAAACTGCTCACTCTCCAGTTTCTGTGCCTCAACTCTTCCCCTCTCTGACCATCATCTGATAACTTTCACACTTAAACACCTTCCTCCCCAGTCCCGTCTAATCTTAACCAATACATTTAGGAATTTTCAGGCTATTAACCCTTCTACTCTGTCCTCCAGTGTTTCAAATCTCTTCTCTACCACTATGTTATCCAAGTCTGTCAATGAGGCTGTCTCTTCCTATAATACTATTCTCCCCTCTGCTCTGGATATTCTCGCTCCTCCCATTCCCCGTTCTGTAAAACGTACCAAACCCCAGCTTTAGCTGACCTCTAGAATCTGCTACCAATGCTCCTGTGCCCGCTCTGCTGAATGCCTTTGACTGAAATCCCATGCCCATGCTGACTTCATACACTTCAAATTCTTGCTGACCTCCTTTCAGTCTGCTCTTTTACTTGCCAAACAGGACTATTACATCCAGTTGACAAATTCTCTTGGCTCACACCCTCGATGTCTCTTTGCCACACTGAACTCTCTCCTCAAAGTGCCTTCACCTCCAACTCCCCCTTCACTTTCTCCCCAGACTCTGGCTGAGTACTTTCATGATAAGGTTCACAAGATTAAACTTGAATTCTCAACCAGGTCACCTCCACCTCTCCTTCCCTTAGTCTATTCTCTCAACCCTCCAGCCCCTGCCTCCTTTTCTTCCTTTTCTGAAATCAATGAAGAGGAAACTACACATCTTCTTTCCTCCTCGAAACTAACTACCTGTTCCTCTGATCCTATTCCCACCCATCTACTTAACGCTATCTCTCCTAATGTCATCCCTTTTATCTGTTATATCTTCAATCTTTCACTTTCCACTGCGACTGTTCCTGATGCCTTCAAACATGCCGTAGTCAAACCACTCCTTAAAAAACCTTCATTGGACCCTACCTGTCCTTCCAACTATTGCCCCATCTCCCTCCTCCCTTTCCTATCCAAGATACTTGAACGTGCTGTTCACCGCCGTTGCCTTGACTTTCTTTCATCTCAAGCTATTCTTGATCCACTTCAATCTGACTTTCGCCCCCTTCATTCAACTGAAACAGCGCTTGCTAAAGTCTCCAATGATCTGTTCCTGGCCAGATCCAAAGGTCTCTATTCTATCCTCATCCTTCTCGATCTATCTGCTGCTTTTGACACTGTCGATCACAGCCTACTCCTTGATACGCTGTCCTCACTTGGATTTCAGGACTCTGTTCTTTCCTGGTTTTCTTCTTATCTCTCCCAGCGTACCTTTAGTGTATACTCTAGTGGATCTTCCTCTACGTCTATCCCACTGTCAGTTGGTGTACCTCAGGGATCTGTCCTGGGACTTCTTCTTTTCTCCATCTATACTTCTTCCCTTGGTACTCTGATCTCATCCCATGGTTTTCAGTATCATCTTTACACTGATGACTCCCAGATCTACCTCTCCACACCAGAAATCCCAGCCGAAATCCAGGCCAAAGTATCTGCCTGCCTGTCTGACATTGCTGCTGGATGTCTCAGCGCCATCTGAAACTAAACATGACCAAGACTGAGCTTCTTATCCTTCCCCCTAGACCAACCTCTCCTCCTCCCCCATTCTCTGTCTCATCAGCTTGTTACCTTGGGGTCATCTTTGACTCCTCCCTCTCCTTCCCTGCACATATTCAGCAGACTGCAAAAACCTGTCGTTTCTTTCTCTATAATGTCACCAAAATTCACCCTTTCCTTTCTGAGCACACTACCAGAACCCTCATCCACACTCTTATCACCTCTCGCTTAGACTATTGCAACTTGCTTCTCACAGGTCTCCCACTTAGCCATCTCTCTCCTCTTCAATCTGTTCAAAATTCTGCTGCACGACTAATATTCCGCCAGTGTCGTTATGCTCATATTAGTACTCTCCTCACTTCACTGGTTTCCTATCCGTTTCCGCATACAGTTCAAACTCCTCTTATTGACTTATAAGTGCATTCACTCTACAGCTCCTCAGTATCTCTCCACTCTCATCTCTCCCTACATTCCTCCCCGGGAACTCCATTCACTGGGTAAATCTCTCTTATCTGCACCCTTCTCCTCCACCGCTAACTCCAGACTCCGTTCCTTTTATCTTGCTGCACCATATGCCTGGAATAGACTTCCTGAGCCAGTATGTCAAGCTCCATCTCTGGCTATCTTCAAATCTAAGCTAAAAGCCCACCTTTTTGATGCTGCTTTTAACTCCTAACCCTTATTCACTTGTTCAGAACCCTTATTTCATCATCCTCACTTCAATATTCCCTTATCTCTTGTTTGTCCTGTTTGTCTGTCCTAATTAGATTGTAAGCTCTGTCAAGCAGGGACTGTCTCTTCATGTTCAGGTATACAGCGCTGCGTACGTCTAGTAGCGCTATAGAAATGAGTAGTAGTAGTAGGATCTGGCCAAGAACAGGTCATTGGAGACTTTAGCAAGGGTTGTCTCAGTTGAGTGAAAAGGACAAAAGCCAGATTGAAGGGGGCCAAGAATAGCTTGAGATGAAAGAAAGTTAGCATAACGGCAGTGAACAGCACATTCCAGTATCTTGGATAGGAAAGGGAGGAAAATGTGGGATACAAATGCAATAAATAAATAAATAAATAAGATGGCGCAATAGTTAGGACAGGTTGGATCCAATGAAGGGGGTTTTTTTTAGGAGTGATGTAACTATGGCATGTTTGAAGGCATCAGGAACAGTTGCAGTGGAAAGTGAAAGATTGAAGATATGACAGATAGAAGGGATGACAGTAGGAGAGATAGTGCTAAGTAGATTGGTAGGATTGGGGTCAGAGGAACAATTAGTCAGTTTGGAGGAGGAAATAAAATGTGCAGTTTCTTCTTCAGTGATTTCAGAAAAGGAAGAAAAGGAGGCAGAGGCTGAAAGGAGGTTGAGAGAATGGACTGAGGGTAGAAGAGGCTGAGGTGACTTGGCTGAGAATTCAAGGTTAATTTTGTGAATCTTATCATGAAAGTACTCAGCCAGAGTCTGGGGAGAAACAAAAGGGGAGCTGAAGGTGAAGGCACTTTGAGGAGAGTTCAGTGTGGCAAACAGACACTGAGGATTTGAGCAAAGAGACTTTATAAATTGGATGTAGTAGTCCTGTTTGGCAAGTGAAAGAGCAGACTGGAAGGAAGTCAGCAAGAATTTGGAATGTATGAAGTCAGCATGGGCATGGGAATTCAGCCAAAGGTGTTCGGCTGATCGGGCGCAGGAACATAAGTAGCAGACTCAAGAGGTCAGACAAGGCTGGGTTTGGTATGCCTTACAGAACAGGGAATTAGAGGAGCAAGAGTATCCAGAGCAGAGGAGAAAATAGTATAATACGAAGAGACAGCCTCATTGACAGACTTGGATAACATAGTGGTAGACAAGAGGTTTGAAACACTGGAGGACAGAGTAGAAGGGTCAATAGCATGAAGATTCCTAAATATATTGGTGGAGATTGAATGGGAATGGGGGGATGGTGTTTAAGTGTGAAAGTTATCAGAAGATGGTCAGAGAGGGGAAAAGCTGAGGTGGAGAAACTGAAGAGTGAGCAGTTGAAGAAGAAGACAGTGGCCATTCTGGTGAGTGGGGGTACTGCAGCACAGTTGAAGATTGAAAGAGGATGTTACAGATTTTGGCTGCCAGGGTGCTAACACATAACTAATTCATATGATTAAACTTACCGATGCAAGTCAGCTGTGGCATTCATTTCTTCAGATGCACATTCCCATGCTTGATAAATGCAACTAAAACATGCAACATGTTTTTATTTTATATTTATATACTTGGGAATTTAAAAAGGAAGATTTTTAAGCCATTATCATTTGGAGAAATATCTATTCAAAATTTCACTCTGAACAATAGAACTGGTTGGGTGGATACAGGGAAGGCAGGCAGGGGGGTTTTTGGGTTAAGGAAGGGGGGGAAATGGATGAGGATATTGCTTGATTATTGTTGTTTTGAACTTATTTAGGAGAATTTGTCTCCAGATTCTGTTACCATGATTTATTAATAAAGTTTTATAAATAATTAAAAAAAAAGGTTGGACATAACAAAATACAGACCATCTGCCTGAAACTCACAGACAATGACTCACCTAATCTTGTAATCAGAGAGACTAGACAACCCAGAACTACCGCTGGGCTACCAAAGGAGCCCGGTAGTAGTTCCCACCCCCAGCGCGAATCATTTCCAGAGCTTTAAAAATATTTTCTATTTTTGTACAGCCAGTACTTACCCAGTGGAAATCAGGCAGCGCTGTGTGTTGCCCGGTTACTGCTGGGTTAATATGGGAGTCTTTACCGCCACCTCATGAATGGCAGTAAGTGCTCCTCCCCTGAAATGGCCATGCAGTAAGTGTTTCGTATACTATATAGCCATTTCTTTTTTTAAAAAGACAGCATTTTACCTGTTGCGGTAAAAGGGGGCCCCAGCATGCGTCAAAAACATGCGCTGATGCTAGCGCAGGTATCCTTGAACCACAACTTAGTAAAAGGACCCCTAAGTGTGCACACATTTGAAACTTATCACAGGACCCCACAGTAAGCCCTTTAAGCTGCGGTAAGCATGCATTAGTGCTTACCACAGCTTAGTAAAAGGACCCCTAAATATACACAGGAAGGTAAAGCAGATATAAAAAGGATAGGGGTGTGGCAAAAGTAGCGGCCCACTCTACATGGAAAAGGATAGCCATTAATGATTGAATTTGTCAAGTATAGAGTTCTTACTTTTTCTTCATGCTGTCTAAGGCTTTTGAAAGCTTTCTTGCAATTTTTTGGAGTCCTTTGGCATAGTTTGTTTCAAGGTCAGCCCTTAAAAGCAATACAAAAAATTAGTGTCAAATCATGATATATTTTTACACTTAAATCATAGAATATGCCGTAAGAAAACTTTTCTGAGAGCAAGTGTCACCTTATATTTTGCTTTTTAAAAAAAACTCCTTAACAATTAATTGGACAAAATTAATTTTAGACATTTAGGGGGTCTTTTACTAAAGCTTAACTTGAGTTATCTGCATAAAAGTCAGTCCTATCTTTAGGCAAGGCCGCTTATGCAGATAGCTGGCTGCATCAAATCATCTGTCATGTCTGGGTTTGGTAAGCCCTGGAACCTTAGTTAGTGAAGAAGCCCAACCGAAGGTAGGAAAATCACCCTGATAGGAGAAGGCAGAAAACAGGAAGCTGAACACGGGAGGGTGGGAACTGGTGCTGTCACTGGAAACTGAAGGCTGAAGGCTGGTGGCTGGAAGCTGGAGACAGATACCTGAAGCTGCCAGCAGGAGACTGAAAACTAGGAGCTGGAGATGGACACTGGAAGCTGAAAGTCAAATACTAAAAGCTGAGGACTGGAGGCTGTAGGCTGGAAGCCAGAAGACTGGAAGCTGCGGGCTGGAAGCTGAAAGACTGAAGACTGGAAGCTGCGGGCTGGAAGCTGAAAGACTGAAGACTGAAAGCTAGAAGACTGGAGGCTGTGGGCTGGAAGCTGGAAGTCAGAAGTCTTAAGACTGAAGACTAGAGGCTGTGGGCTTGTATCTGAGAACCAAAAGACAAAGCTAAGGAAGTTGGAGACTTGGGTACCAAAGGCAAGGAGCTGTGCCACCCATCTTCTTAAGTAGACCTCCAGTCATCTGATGTCATCTGACCCTCCCCACCAGCGACAGGTCAAGAGGCAGCCCCACTCACTTGCATGCGCCCAGAAAGATCGGCGGGGAAGAGACCCACAGGACTCACAGCAGGACCTGAGACACTGGGAGCACCCATACTGACGAAGTGGACTGACGAGGTGAAGAAGTGGCAGGAAGCCCCAGAAAATGCCGTAGAGCCAGGACTTGACACCCGGTAGTCGAACCAAGGTACAAAAGGGCATGGTGGAGCCGGGACATCATCTCTTCAATGCTGATGCAGACATGATGTGGCATTGGATATCGAGGAAAAATGCCACCAGCAACAAAAAAACACTCATTGCTGCCAGCTGAATATCTACCCCATAAATTTTACTACAGGTTCCATTTTTTTTGTTATAGGATCTATTTGTCTATAATGCAGGTTAATGACATTAGCATGTGCTAACATGATAGTACACTTTAGTAGATCTAACCCTATATCTTTGTAGATATGTAAACGGTATCTCTTGTTAATGAAAGATGTTGTCACAAGTCTTGGGAAGGTAAGCAACTAAACAACTTTGATACCATTTGAAGATTTAAAAAATACCCCAGATTCCTTGCATAAAATGGAAGGAGTAGCTGTTTGACGTATTTTTCCTTGCTGATTAATAATGCAAGCATCTGTTGAGAAACCAGGCCTGTCAACATGTAAACAATAAATCACATACTGTACCTTTGCTGAAGAACAGACATAAGCTGTGAACAGAAGTTTTCTCCATTTCTGGAAAATGCCTTTAGGTCTTGATATACTTTGTCATACTGAAAAAAAACCCCAAAAACACAGATTAGGAAACACAGAAGCACAAAATGTGAGCATAAGGTCCACCTTGCTTGCCCAATCTGCTTCCTTTTGCAGTGCTATGACCCCAGCATTAAACCTGTTGGCATCAATCTTTAGATCTGTTACAGAGGTTGTCTTAGGGGTACCTCGGTGGCAGGAACTACTTGAGAATGCTTGAGACCTATTCACTGTACTGTAGGTTTTTTGCAACTTCTTTTTCAATGTTTACAGACAACTATGTTTGAACGACAACTTTAGGACTATTGAAGTGCCTGCTTTCACTTTAAAATCTTTTCTGGGCTGATGTAACTTTTTCTATGATTTCTAACTGAATTATGCTGAAGTGGAGGAAATTATATCACAGCTTGAGATAGCAGCTTTAGGAGCGGAGCTCCTAGGCATGCCAACACTTTCCAAATAAAAATAAAAATCTTCTTCCAGCCTTCGCTTGACGTTGGTAGTTGTTTCCTTGGGTTTATGCAGGTTGGTGTCCAGGGTTGATGGCATCCAAAATCAGGCAGACGAACATTAAAATGTTCTCTCAAACTACAACTCTGCACATCCAAGATGGCGGCGACGAATGGGGGTTCTGTGGAGCACATGGTGGATAGTGGAGAAGATCAGTTGCCTCTTCGGAAGGAGATTTGTCAGGGCTTTGCAGGCCTTAAGAGTGAGTTAATGTCTTTTAAACAGCATGCTGTCACAGATATTAAGCAAGAACTAGCTGACTTTGGGATCCATATGGGGGATTTTGAATCTCATCTTAATAACTGCAGGGAGGATGTGATTCACCTGCAACAGCAAGTGACCCACCTGAAGCAATTTATGGAGGAGGCTCTATTGAAACTTGAAGATTTGGAAAACAAGAACGGAAGGCAGAATCTCCGGTTCCGCGGAGTGCCAGAGATTGTAGTGGAATCATAGTGTTGTGAGGTTATCCATGATATTTGTCAGGATCTGCTCTAGGGCCTTCCTTCCTCCCCTCCCCCCCAACCTACGCCACAGTATCATATTGAGCAGGCCTATAGAGGGGCAGGATTTCTCAACCACAATAACCCCATGGCCATTATTGTTTGCTTTCACAAGTATGCTAATAAAGAACAGGTTCTTCGAGCTGCCGGGCAACATGATGGCCCATTATCTGGCAATCTGTGTTGATCAAGATCTATTCTGATGTGGCTCTTGCTACTCTGAAACAATGCTAGGAATATCAGGACTGGACTTAGATGCTACAGCAGAAACGGGTCCACTATCATTGGCTGTATCCTATTGGGCTTGCTTTCACAGTGGCAGGGAAGCATTATCAAACCCAGACTATGGAGGGTCTCTACAGGCAGTTTGAAGAGGCTGGGTTATCAACTGCTTCCTCATTTCATGGGCCCTCAGAGGAACCATCACACAGCCTTAGAGCACAGGAACCTTCTCGCTGGTTGAGGGAAACTCGAGAGGCTACGAAGATGGTGTTAAGGAGCACTGTTTCGGGACCCAGTTCTCCATGACCTACCATGTGTTATTGTTTCTGTGCTAATTTTGTTTCACTCCTGTGAGGGGTTTCCCTTTCTGTGAAAGGGCAATTAGAGCAGGAGATAATAGGGGGGGATTTCATTACAGGCCTCCCCGTGGTTATCCATAGAGGACCTTAAGCGTCTGCTCCATCATATCCCTATTGGGCTAACCACTACACTAAACATCTGTCAGGAGGTGCGCATTCAGTTTTTGCCTTCTCAGATGTACTTTTATCACACTCTCATTCAGTCTACCCCTTATTTTCCACCTGGGGCACTCACCTCTGTTTTTTGGAGCTGGATGGACTGGGGTCTTCGAGTCCTTGGTCAATTGGTGTTTGACACTCATATTTAACCCTTTGAAGATTTACGTTATGAGTGTAGTCTTGGGGACTCTGATTACTTTTACTTTTGTCAACTCTCAAATTTTCTGCATCAGAAAGTCTTATCCCATTGGGTGCGAGAGAATTCTCCGCTACTCTGGGTTTTTTGAATGGGGAAGAAGAGGGCATTTTTATAAGACTGTTTTGATGTGTTCTTCTACTACTCACCTCTGTGATGAGTGCTGGGAGAACCTACTGGATATCCAGTTCACCCCTGACCAATGGGGGTCTATTTATAGGAATTTGTTGCAAAGCTCTTTTTCTGCTAATTTGAGGGAACACAGTTATAAAATGTTGTACCAATAGTACTACAACCCAGCTCATGTTCAGAAGATTTTTGGGTCAGTTACCAGCCTCTGCTAGAGATGGTGTGGTCAGCCAGGAAGCTTTGCGTGTATCTGGTGGGAATGTCCTCAAGCTCAGTTGTATTGGCAGATGGTTGTACAATTGTTGTTTGATATTTACATGTTGCTGTGCCTATGGAGGGACTATACTACTTCTTAATGGGAGGTGCCACCCCCCTCCCCCCCCAGGCATGGACACTTTAGCTCAACAGTTTGTGACTTCTGTGGCTATGGCGGCTCATCTGAGTTTAGCGTCCTTTTGGAAGAAGTCAACAACCCCCTCTAGAGATCATTTGCTGCTTAAACTTGATCACCTCTGATGAACAAATTGACTGCTTTGAAGCATGATTCTTTGAGGACCTTTCACAGTATTTGGTGGCCTTATCTGTGCTGGCGCTGATTGTCGAGGTTGGGTAAGGCAAAATTGCTGCGCGTCCATTTTGGTTCTGAGACCTTACCACCAGCATTGACCTAGCGGTAAAGTCTCACATGGTAACCAAGCAGTAATGACCTAAGCGCGTCAAATGCCACTTTGCGCATGTCCAATACATGTGTCCGAAAATAAAAATTATTTTTCGGATGCGCGTATCGGACATGCACCAAAAATGAAATTACCACAAGAGCCATGTGGTAGCCGGGCAGGTAACTCCATTTTGGTGTGAGTAGACACTTACACGGCTTAGTAAAAGGGCCCCTTAGTGTAGCTGTCCAGCTGAATACCTCAAGTCCTCAGAACATTTCCCAACAGAAATGTACAATTATGCTAACCGCGTTCTTTCAATTCAAAATCGAAAGAAGGAATAGAAAACTACATGAATTTTGAGTCCAGGAACCAGATGTTACAAAGCTTTAACAGATTTTATTAGGGTTCCATTAAAGAAAGTTTTGTATGTTTCTCAAACTTGAGTCAAAATATTTTTTTCTCTCAATATGTTGTACTAAATAACTTTCTGTGTAATACACAATTTTTTCCTTACAAACAGATCTAGAACTATGTCAAGCCTCAGACTTTAGGAACAGCAATTATTAGATAAGTACTACTAAATGTTAACTCATTTTACTCTCTATTGTCTCTGACTATACCCTATTTTCTTTAAGGAGTGACCTTTTGTGTCTTTCAGGTACCTTGAAATTACTTCTCATTTTAGCAGGTATTTCATTAAATTTATATTCTCTGTTGTGTATTAGTATTCTTTTTCTTTTCCCAGGTATGAATGTCCACTTATCTGTGTACACTTTGGTCTCTCTTGTCTCTTCATCTCTTCTCCTTTCTTGTATATGTCTTCTTCAGCTTCTTCAGCCAGATGCTGTCACCTATTATCCTATTCATTAATAAGTTAAAGGAGAAAATCTGTCTCCTTGACTAGACACAGTATCTGTTGTCTGGGGGAAAAGGAACACTATCTTCTTAAATAAATTGATAATCAAAATCCTTATTTATGGTATGTCTATTCTTTTGTGTTAATGAGAGGTACACATTTCTTAAGCTTTTTTTAAACCAATATTATTCAAGCCAGTATTCACTAAACAGTCTCACATACACAGCTGAAGGCCCTATGCACATTTAGGCACTGAAGGCCTGTCCTTGTCAGAACAGAATCTTAAATTTATTTTTAAAGAAAATGGGAAAAACTTTCCTTGAGCTGAGTTCTCTCTTTTAAACATCTGTGCAAACAGCCAGCCACTTTTCTCAGACACTCTCAGACCTAGTCTAAGCACTCTCTAACACACTAGGTAGAAAAATAAAAATTTTAAAGTTTTTTTTCCACAGAAGACTCTAAACCTTTCCCTTAAATTTAATAATTGTATTTGTGAACACTGGTCCAAATTTCAACTACTTTAAACACAGAATTCTGTCTTTCACTTAGAGCTCATATGAATACATCCACTCTCCTTATTGTCTTCAGCCCTCTGGCAAGACAGAGCTAGCCAAGCCATCATTAAGGGAGACAGTGGTTCTGTTTACCCCATCTGACCTCTGTCAGCCAATCATATCTCAGAATACAGAACTTTCTATTTTTTTCTAGACATAGAACTTAACTGTAACCTGAACATTCTCTGTTTTGAAAATCAATTTTTCATAGTCTATAATGAGAAAGTCAAACTTTTAATGAAATTACCACAAAAATTATTGCTAAAATCATTCAAAGTGACTTAAAAACCTTAACACATTCAAACTACAGACACAATCATTTTCTCTCATACTTTAAAACATGTTTACACATTTTCACTGAAATTTCACATACAATCACCAAAAACCCACTGATTTCTTCTCAAACTAAATACAGCATCATCTCAAAAATGTTTCCAAGCAACACCAGTCCAAAACAAACAACTATTTATTTGGATTTTGCTCACACCTTTTCAGTAGTAGCTCAAGGTGAGCTACATTCAGGTACACTGGATATTTCTCTGTCCCAGGAGAGCTCACAATCTAAGTATGTACCTTAGGTAATGAAGGATTAAGTGACTTGGCCAAGATTACAAGGAGCAGCAGTGGAATTTGAACCAGCCATCTCTGGATTTCAAGACCAGTGCTCTAACCACTAGGCCACTCCTCCACTCCTAGTAGAAGTTTCAAAACCAGCCCATACCAAAAAACCACAATTTTGATCACATAAATGAATTTTTTCAAGAACCTCAGCATCCTAGCCCATCTCCTAAGGACCTCCAGACCCCTTAACAACCAAAAAAAAAATTGTTTTTAATTAAACCCCAGAGGCTGAGCTCAGTAGCTCCAAAATTCACATTTAAAAATTAAAATAAGAAACCAGGGGCCCAAAGGACCTCTTACCTTAGTCCCAGAATGCTTCTCAGATGACCCTCACCACTAGATCCAGACTGGACACACTCGCTTCGCTACTGGTGGCTGTCTGCAGTGTTTAGTAGCAGCCTGACAGTTAGCCACAAAACTTGAGACCTTGACTTCTAATTGGCCCAATCGGAGTCCAGGCTGTGAATCACACATGCACGGGAGTTTGCTCATGTGCCGGAGCTCTGGTGGCCCAGACCGAACACCAGCCACCTTTCAGGCTCCTTCCCTCCTAGCTGAACTACTAGCATTCGCGACAGTGCAGTTAGGGTCCCTTTTACAAAGCAGTAGTAAGCCCAATGCGGGATTACCACTCACTAAAAAGGAAGTACCGCCGGGCTACGGCAGCAGCCCGGTGGTAGTTCCCAACCCCAGCGCACCATCATATCTGGTGCTACAAAAATATTTTTCTTTTTGTAGCACTAGTGTGTACCCAGTGGTAATCAGACAGTGCCGTGTGCTGCTCTGTTACAGCCAGGTTAGCGCGGGAGATCTTATCACCACCTCAATGGGTGGTGCAGTAAAGGCCCCCTCCCCCAACATGGCCATGTGGCAAGTGCTTCACTTGTCACATGGCCATTTCCTGAAAAAAAGAAAGACCTACTTTTTACCTGCTGTGGTGAAAGGGGGCCTTGGCGCGCATCAAAAACACACACCGATGCCAGCGCAGGACCCCTTTTTCTGTAGCTTGGTAAAAGGGGCCCTTAGTCCCTTCTGCCACTATTTTGAGCCTAGTAGCCCCGTTCCTATTCTGAACCCTGAAAAAGGTCCTCCCTGACCCCCCAATGGCACCAATGGGCCAAACAATGGCCCAAAGATGGCCCCAGGTAATTTTTTTCTTCTTCATATGGGTTACAGTTAGATAGCAATTAGGAACAGTGACTGCTGCAATACTTGGTTTGATATAGTGATAATGCCAGTGAGTAATGTTTTATTGTAGTGTGGGATGTTGACTGTTACATGATATCACTGTGTGTTTCTCTATGAGTTTCCAGCTGGCCCTGACTGAGTCACAGTTTTAAAGTAAAAGTGCTCTCTTCTCAGGCTGTCTTCATGATATTGTGGGAATCAATAGTCACACAGCTATGCAGAGAAATTAGAAAATTTCTATCTTCCAAAACTGCATTAAATAGTTTTGTGTTAAGTAGTGATGTCTCTGATGACTGGTCATGTAGTTAACTGCATTGTGCTATCGGACACTTTAGCTGTGAATGCGTAGTAATAATATACACCTTAACTACAAGGTCAGACCCAAGCTGTTCCCTGCCTCCAAAACAGATTTCTGCATTAAGGAAAGTATTTTTTTTTAATTTCTATTATTACATTAGGGATTTAACATAGTAATTAGTACACACTAACAGTTAATGTAGTGATACACTATTAGGGCACATTAAATACATGCATTAAATGCCTAATATGGCTTAGTAAATAAGCCTCTTAAGTCCATGTTCAATATAAGTACATTGGAGTAATTTTATTTCTCCTCTACTGGGCTGCATGAATGTAATGGGGTGAATATTCAGTGTCATTTATGTAGGCAGGAAATGCTTCTACCCACTTAGACCATGCTGAGCAGGCCAAGCCGGATTTTCAGTGGCTCTTAACCACACAATGCTGCTGAAAATCCAGTGTGATCATAGCTGCACTGTCCGGATAGTGCTGGGGCAGTTTGGAATGCAGGTGGAGCCAAAAGATATGCAAGCACCAGCGACAATCAAAAATAAGGGATCTAGTTAAGGATTCCGATTTTGTATCCAACACAACCTAAAATTAAATGAGTACACAAAATCGATACTCTTATGTATAAAACATTAAATAGAATGTTGATTTTTTTAAATATAGCAAACAAGAACATTAAGACAGAGTAAATAAATATTATCTATTCATTGCTCATATATGTCAAAAGATGGAAAATGGTAACCACCCAAGCAGATTGGGAATCTATGACTATTTTAGTATTCATTTCAGTTAATCAAATGTATTTGTCGATCAATAAAATTTCATGCTTCATTTCTGAGAACTATTATGAAGAACCTAGAATCAACTGTGAGAAAGAATATATATGTACATATATTTACTCACTGTACAACCTGCCACTGGATCCTTCATGCTGAAATGTTTTGTGACTGTCTTTTACACAATCGAAAGCTGTGGTAAAGGACTAAGGTCACATGGTGACTAGTTTTACATTACCAAGCAAACACAATAAAAAAAAAAAAAGACAGACAGTGAACTTTGGTCTCCATTTATTTCTTGTCTCTAAATGTGTCTGGAATGAACTTTTTGCACTTTTTGTAAGTTCTTTTTGTGACAGTTTTAGCTCATGATTTAGGACAGTGGTTCCCCAACCCTGTCTTTGAGGCAGACCTAACTCATCTGGTTAAGATCCTGATGCTCATCTTCAAATCTAGATTCCCTTCTGCTCCTTCCCATCTCCACAACTTCCTCATCCCCTACACTTCCCTTCGCTTCCTCTGTTCTGTTGATCACAACCTACCTACCTTCCCTCACTCTTGTAGATTTGTCTTATCACCAGCTTTCAGTTATTTTAGGTCTTAAACTGTGGAACACCTTCCCCCTCCATATCCGGAATGTCCCTTTCCTCACTGCTTTTAAACAAGCCTTGAAAACCCACCTGTTCTCTATCTCCTTCCCCTCTTCTTCCTGATTTCTTTAGCCTTTTCTCTGCTCTCTCTGCCCTATTGTTTTTATACATTGATAACCGCTTTGTCCCAAATTCTATATATTGCGCCTTCATTTCTACATGAAAATGGAAGTGTATTCTCTAACAATGTGTGTAAGTTAATTGGTTAACTAGCTAATCAGTGCTGTCAACTGGATGTTTACACCACATAAAACTTGACCTAAATGGACATGACCAAATTTGGTTGCATGGAGAGGAACTTGGCGTATGCTATATATCGCGCAGAAATTTAAGCCTATTCTATAAAATGTAGGTGTCTTGTCTCTTTTGATGGTGAGCCCTTAGGTCCCCTAAGGCCCCGAAAGACCTCAGAGGACAGCCGTGCAACCCCGAATCTTCACCCGCGGCGGCCGCCGTTCACCAAGGATTGAGCCCTCAGCTGCAGGCGGCCAGCAGGACTGCTGGAACCGCGGGGTTGACGGTTGGCCTGGCCGGCAGTCAGCAAACACAGTCTATGACAGCGACTACCAAGGCAGCTAGCAATCTGAGGCTAACAGTAGCACCGTCTCTGGATAGTGGCTAGCAAGGGCGGCTAGTCCTCCGTGGGTAACAATCACTGTCTCTGGATAGTGGCTAGCAAGGGCGGCTAGTCCTCCGTGGGTAACAGTCACAGTTTCTGGATATTAGCTAGCAAGGGCGGCTAGTCCTCCGTGGGTAACAATCACTGTCTCTGGATAGTGGCTAGCAAGGGCGGCTAGTCCTCCATGGGTGTCACAGTCTCTGGATTGTGGCTAGCAAGGGCGGCTAGTCCTCCGTGGGTAACAATCACTGTCTCTGGATAGTGGCTAGCAAGGCGGCTAGTCCTCCGTGGGTAACAGTCACATTCTCTGGATAGTAGCTAGCAAGGGCGGCTAGTCCTCCGTGGGTAACAATCACCGTCTCTGGATAGTGGCTAGCAAGGGCGGCTAGGCATCCGTAACACGAACTCCCTGGACATGCTTCAGGAACAAAAACCGGAAGCAATCAGGTCCTCTGGTCTCAGAGTTTAAATATCGCGCCGTCCCCCCCCCCCCCCCCCCCGGGAAGGGAACCAACCAATCCGGCCCCGGGGAGGCGGTGGAGCTCCAGGATTGGCCTGCCCGCACTCCAGGCGGAGTCATCGTCCGGGTGCGCCAATCCGGCGCGAGATGGGAGGAGCTCCCGAATCCGTCAGCCTCGGGAAACAAGAGGCGTCGGCGCCAGCGCCGCCATCTTGGCCAGCGCGAAGCTCCTTTCTCCGAGGCCGGCGTTCGCTCCAGCGGGAGCGCAGGTATGGACGCGGGACGTGACAGTAGGTGTACTGTTGAGAATACAGCTAAGCGTATTTTTTTACTGCACAGATTTTTCAGACCCCATATATAGAATCTAGCCCTCTTTTCCTATGTGAAGGCCATAGCGGTATAATCATATAAAAATAAATAAATAAATATGCATGAATTATATCTGCATACAGTGGAGACCCTGTGTATGCAAATCTGTCTCAAGTATATTCGTTATGTCTGTCCTGACAACTAGACTGATTAGGTGTGCCTCCAGGACTGGATTGAGAAACCCTGATTTCGGAATTTATGTTGGGGGTCTTTTGGGTATCATACAGAGTAGAACTACAAACACTGTAAATAGAAATCCCCCTCCTAATATACTGCAGGGTGTGTGTTCTGCTTTAATCATCATACACTCTAATGCTGTAAGCTTTCAACCACCAGGAAACAAGGAAGTAATCATTACCGAATTACTCCTAGAGCAGGGGTTCTCAACCCAGTCCTCGGGACATACCTAGCCAGTCAGGTTTTCAGGATATCCACAATGAATATGTATGAGATAAGATTTGCATGCCCTCCTCCATTGTATGCAAATCATCTCATGCATATGCACTGTGGATATCCTGGTTGCCAGTTTGGCTTTCAGGAGGAATATCATACACTAAGGGATAAAGAGGGCAACCTCGATCCCCATTGTGGAGCGCTGCTCAATAGGAACACTTTTCTAAAACCTAGACATCCCAGGTAGCAGGTGTAAATCCTGACTTCAATCTGTTAGGAGAGAGATGTCATTCCCCTTCAGAAATGGGGAATAAATATTAATTTTAGACCTGGCATAGAGTACTCCCCTCCCCCCTTACCATTGGCACGTTCTTAAGTTTTAGAAATCTATGTCCTGGCTTTGTAAACTTGGAATGTAGACATTTATTTTAAAAGTGCCATTCACGTTTTATATGTCCATAAACAAGCACTTAAATGTTTTATCTTGCATAAGCACCTGTACTTATTAAACACCAGACTATGAAAATCTCACTGTGCTGGTCTTCAGGAGTTTTTCATAGCCATGGAACAGAAAAGTCCCTTTTTGAAAACTATGGTTCCATTGATTTTGCTTCCAGACAAAGCTGGTTTGGGGGTTTGCTGGTTTCTATACTTGCAGCTCCTTTCCATTCTAAAGTTTAATGGTTTTCCACTGAGGTAAAACTCGTCAGAGGAAAAACTATCATAAAGTCAACTAGCATTCAAACAGATATGACAATTTCTCTATTGCAGTGCTGGATCTGGACACTCATCAATCAAATGGATAACGTAACTTTTTCCTGGCTATTGTATACAATAAATACATAAAAAAACAGTCAGATCAATATGTAAACTCTACAGAGAGCATTTCTTTGAAATACCACTCATAACATTTAAAGATACAGGATGAGGCCAAAATAAAGTAAAACCCTAGAGGTTTGTTTGCTGTTTTTCTCAGCATCTGCTTGGAATTTCAACATGAAATGTTAGAGCTTTATTTGTCATTACTATCGATATTTATGTACTGAGTAGAATGAGATTATCTTTAAACACGGCAAAATTACAGCTTTTTTAGCATGACCAATCAGTGATTTTCACACATTCAAAAATGTTTATACTGTAAAACTACCATTATTTAAAAAGAAAACAGGGTACCATCTTACTGTTAATGATGTCACAGTGACGTGGACTTTTGTAAACAATAATTTGTATTTGATAATATGATAATTTATAGATCATTTATTTAAAAGCACTTTGGATCAGAACAGCAATCATGGGCAAGGTGTCGGTAAACTAAGAATCCAGACACTGCATGAACAAGGTTTCAGAGGAAAGGCGATAGTGACTGCGTATCATCTCAAGAACTGGAACTCAGCACTGTGAAGAAACTTTCTCTGCGTGAGTGCAATATTTTGACCCATTGTTAATTGTATCATTTGAATGATATTATTTTACTGTTTTAACTTGAATGATTTTAATGCACAAAATTCGCTAGGTAGTAACACTAAAATGTCAGTGACATCAACAGAGCTTAAGATATTTAAATGTTTAATAGTAATACGTAAGTATGATGACTAAATAAGTATGTAAACTTTCTTGTTCAAATTCAAAACAATTGCTGAGAAAACTGCAAAAAACTGTATGTCCAAATTTTCAATGACAAATGGGTATAGAGATGGCCATCTGCATTATCCAGATACCACTAGTATCCAGATAGCTATCAGGGCTTTTTTGCTATCTGGATTTGAGTACTGGATATCATTGGTGTCTGTTTAGATTCTGGTTTTATCCAGATTCTGTCTCCAGGCTGCTCTGGTACTACTCCTGCTATGGTCCTGGTCAGTAGCACTTGCTACCCTGATAAGTGCCACTGAATATCAAGTATAGAAATTCTAAAATTGGTACATCAGATCATATCAGTTTCATTTTATCTTGTAATGAAACTAAATCCCATCCTTCTTCTGGATCTGGTTCTTCTAATGGGATACATTTGCTCTTCCTAGACCTTAGAATAGCATGAGAGATCCCCCCCCCCCCCCCCCCACCACCAACCAAGTTGCAGGAGAAACCTCAGAGAAGACAACCCAGAGGCAAGTGTCTATCAATAAGACCTTGGTGGTATAGAATTTTAGAGTAAGAAAAGTCATCCAGAATCTAGGGCAGCCCTACACATATGCCAGCATGTTGTTTGAACAGGGCTCCACTGAATAGGAGCCCCAAACAGGCATCATGCATGCTAAGGCTGCAGCAGGACCAGTATTGCCTGGTATGATGGTATAGGAATGATCTTCTATCATCCCCTGCTTCAATCTCTGGTGCCACTGCACCTGCTGCCTGAAAGCTGCAGGAGACTCTCTGGAGTAGAGAGTTGCATGGAGACAGAAATCTAACTCATCCCCTCCGAAATCTAACCTGCCCCCATGGGGAACCTAACCCATCCCCACCAGGCCCCACTGCAAGTAATCTCCTCCATCCCAGCCTTGCCGTGCCATGATCACCTTGACCCCACCCCCTAAGAAAGCCAGGTTCTATAAGCAGTAAAAATACTAGTAAAAGTAACATAAATCATTTTCTTCCATACTCTGCTAAGACATCAGATGTACAGATCAACACAGGGCATAAAGCAGTCCAAATTCCAAAACAAGTAAAGTCAGAAACAACACAGTTTATACCTAAATGTTCAACTAGCCTTAGGATTCACCTTTGGGTTTAAAAAGCAAAACCATGTGCAAATAAGAACTGGATAAATTAATTAAAACAAAGTTTAAAGCAAATGCCCTTAATATGCAATACTTGGTAGCAATAATGAAACAGTGATGGAACATTCACATAGCAAGCAGCCTAAGGCAACAGATATTTTCTACTGAACACATTATTAACTTTATATGAACTTGGCGGCTAATAATGTGCTGAACTGGACAATATTGGCACATTTAGACTGACACTGGACAAAACTTCTGCATGAAGGATGCCCTTTACTAATTATTCAATACCTCTCTGTGAAAAAAATAGTAATAAAAAAGGCAAGTGCATTTTTATACTACACCACTGCAGTCCACAAAACAAAAGAAGCAAGTTCCCACATGCATCTTTGTTTTTGATGTAGGCACAGGAAAAAAAATTATATGCTCCCGGGTTTCAACCTAATTTATGTTTAATATGGGATATAAATGTCATAAGCAAGTAAATAGATAGATAGATAGAAACTGAATGTTGAGCATCTGATTCTCATATCATGCTGTCTGCTTCAGTGGCCCTTTATCATGAGAAAAAAAAAAATCTCTGCACGAATGTAATAGTGCTAGGTTGTCCCTATAACCAGCCCCTCCAAATGACACACTGATTAAGATTTATAACAAATTACTACTTTTTATCATGCCAACTCCATCCATCCACCTCCCCTACGGCCCTAGATGCATCGTTTTGCATTTGTCCACATTAAATTTATTAGGTTAAAGTCCCCAGCAACAACTAAGGGTATGTCCTGAGATCCTATAGATAAGCATATATGCCTCTTAAAGAAAACAATCTATGCTAAGAGAATCTACTGACAATAAGATAAACTCTTGTCCCATTAGAACTACCTTCAGCATGAGATATAATCCCTCTGTGACTAAACATAGGAGTCACTTTACATTGTAGGGTCTCACATATTAAAACTGTTATACCTCCATTCTTTGATCTGAGGAAGAATAATAAATTTCTCCAACCCAGTTTCTTGCTAAATTTTGATGTTCTGCATATAAAAAGCGATATCTATTTGTGGTGTTTGAGCATGGTTAAGATCTTGCTGTGGGAGAAGTGATACCTGAGACTTTCAGGGAAACTGTTACATCTGGTGACTACCCACAATAATTAGAAGAGTAGGTGCAAAATAGATTACAGCAATTGAAGGGATATCCAGAAGCCCAGCCCTCATCTGGATACAGATCCTGGCACCCTGAGATATTAAGGGCAGCACTAAACTAAAAGTAATAAATAGGGTCAAAGATTTATCATTAAAAATACCTCCAACTCACAGGCTCAACTCATCTTGTATGGTTGCATATTTTATAAACCCTGGGATACCTCCCCAACCCACTCAGTCCTACAAATCCGCAAACCAACCCCATCATATACAATTGCAGTGCTCATACATCTGTTTCATTACAATGAATGGCGGCATTAGATCATATAGTCATGTGCCATGAGTGAGACCCCACCAAAAAGAAAAACAATTCACAGATGTGCACCTCGTTTGTTTGCCACATTTCACAGTGGACATCCAATTGAGGCTTCCAACAGGGGTAAAGCAGCTCAATATGAACAGGGCTTCTAGATTTTGGAAAAGCCCTGCTCAAAGTAATGAGGTGGCTTAGCGATTTTGGTCCCTACAAACCTCCCACGTGAAGCCTGTCACTGGAATGTGTGCAGTTTTAATAAATCAAAAAATAGCAATCATTTTGGACTTTAGTTTTCATCCTTGGGGCAGTGTGTGAAATCATTGATTTGAGGTTCATGAGTCAGTCTCTCAGCACTAAAAAGAGAACTAGAAAACATCCAGAGTAGAAATGCTTCATACATTTCTGTATATTGTTTTGCAACTTATATAAAATATATGTATGTCTTTTTCCAGTATCATAATCATGTCCTGAGCTTTAGTAATTGCACTAACTATAGTGACTACATGAAACTAGCAAGTAACAGTTAATTTGCTGAAAAATGTAAAAATACAAGGAGGAAAAGGACTTCAGTGGCTAAGGTCACGTCTAAAGTAAAACTTAGGCTAATGACCTGCCTTACTTCTTCACTAGTCCTAGACTAGACTATGCCCCATAGAATCAATATCCTAAGGAAACTCAGGCACCTGCTGCTTGCTACAGGCTTTAGTCATAGGCAATGGGCTTAGCCAAAGGAGCCATGGTTCTACCAATTTTTTTGCCCCTCACCGCATCATCAATGAGGTGCAGGGACAGAGTTTAGTTTGTCTGGCCCTCCCAAGCAAAAAGACGTTGTGCTGCCCCTGGCTGTGCCCAAACTTCAATGTACAGCATTAATTTTAATTTTAGGTCATGTCAAAAAAAAAAAAAAAGAAAAGAAACAAAATGAAACACATCATTGCCAGCTAAAAGTTTCAATTTATTCCATTTAGGAGGCCAGCCAATGGAAATCAAAAAGTACAATATACACCTGCAATACTGCCTTCAACATTACATCACAATGTGTGCATATTTACATGTAAAATAAAGCAGAAAGGCTACTATTTTATCTCATTCTTTTTCACATACACCATTTCTTTCTCATGCATTCAGTGGCATTGAGTAAGGTCAACTCACTTTAGACTAAAGGCTATTTTTCTCTGTTTTCCTAATACTTCTGGCTTGCAAATTAACCCTTGCTTTATCCATGAACACTGGGCTTAAATTCACATATAAAATTTAGGATTGCTTTCAAGCAGAGCTAAATTTTCACCCACTGAACTATGCTGGTACCAGCACTAAATATCAGCTGGCATCCAAATAATTTTCAGGTTCCAACCTAAGTGCGCTGATCCCCCTTCTGATTCCCCTCCCTTTTTCCCATACCCACCCAAAGCACATGAAGACCCTCCCACACTGCCCTTCCAATCCCCCCAAAAGAAGAGAAGATCCCCTCCCACACACTCTCAGAAGTACCAAGCCCTTCCCCGAAACACATGCAGACCCTCCCTCCCACTCCCCCCCCACCAAAGCACACAGCCCTATCTGATACCCCCTCCCTCCCACACCCCTGATGAGGCAAAAAAAAACAGATTTATACCTCTCCTCCCACTCAGGATAGCGCCCCCCCCCCCAACCTACATGAAACCCCTGGTGGTACAGTAAGGGCAATGGGGGCAGGAGTGAACCCTTCTCACTCCTGCCCCTAGTGACTGCTAATATTCAACAGGGCCTCACATAAGTGTCTTATGTTGGTCTCAGCAGAATACTGACTGGGACTTGCATAAGCATTGAATATCCTGGGCTAATTAGCCAACTACAGTCAGCATTTAAAAAATGCTCAGTAACAGCAAGATTTGTTCTTTCTTATGAACATTTGAATACTGTACATTTAATTTTTTCATCCTTGTCAAGAGCTTACTGCTTACTAAGGTAATAGGTAAATATATTTTCACTTTCTGTTCTTATAGGAAAGCCTTTGACCAGTGCAAGCTGGATCTCTCTGAACATCTTTAGGTGGTGTTCACAGGCAGCAGTGTTGGGATCTGAGTGGCCATGCTAGAATATGCCAGCTTTCAAGTTCAGGGTTTTACTCTTAGTCCAGAAACTTCAGATCCTGGGTGAGGAAAGTGATTGAGTTTTACTCATGAGGCACCATCTGTTGCATTAGCAATAGCCCCCAGCCCAGACCTGCAAGTTGAATCTTTTCTTTGATGCATTTGGGCTAGGTCTCACTGTAGCTGGACAACAGGATGAACAAGGAGATAGTCCCTTTAAGTGAGTAAAAATAAAGAACAGACAAAATTCAAGGCAGGATGCATAACACATTTCTCTAAATTCAACATTCATTAAAACACGTATTTCTTGCAACAATCCTGTCACACTCTTCCAGCTTCACAACTTATTAATAATTCTAGCAATGCATGCAAGGAAATATCCAATAAGCACTGAAGTAAGTAATAAACTCCAAATGAAACAGGAAAGGTCTTAGTTCCAAGATCAGCACAACAAACCAAGGGGCCCTTTTACCAAGCGGCCGTAAAAAGTGACCCACTGTAGTGTTGGCACATGGGATTACTGCACGCTAAGGCCATTTTTTACCATGGCAGGAAAAAGGCATTTCTTTGGAGTCATTAATGGCCATGCACTAATATCAAAATTAGCGTGTGGCCATTTACTGCCTGAGTCCTTACCGCTGTGGTAAGGGCTCATGTGCCAACCCAGCAGTCAGACAGCAAGCGGCAATGTGCCGGTGCTGCCCATTACCACCAGGAATGCCTACTGCCCTCCCCTACCCTAGAAAATAAAAATTATTTTCTAGCATGGAAAACAGTGCATGGCAAACTCAGAACTACGGCTGGGCGCCTGGGTGTGACCAGTGGTAATGCCACACGTTACTCATGCAGTAGCCCTACTGCCATACGGTAAAAGGGTCCCTAAGGCTTCAATGTTCAATATTATGAAGCTTTATTGTAATTCTACACTGACGAATGGACAATACCTATAGACTCACCCCAATTTCTCCAAGATTGGGATAACAGATGCAGAACAACACTAGACAATATAGCACCACTTCAAACCAGAACCTCACATAGAAAAAACTCAATTCCATGGTTTAACGAAGAATTGAAAGAACTAAAAACACAAGTCAGAAGATTAGAAAGAGCATGGAGCAAGAAAAAAGACAAAAACACACACAAAGACTGGAAACAACTACAAAGAAAATACAAATACACTATCAGACAAACTAAAAGGACCTATTACAAAACCAAAATAGGACCAAACTACAAGGATACACACAAACTCTTCTCACTCTTAAACAATCTTCTAAATACTACCAAGGTCACCTCCAACAACTCAGATACCCCATCAGCAACCAACTTTGCAAACTACTTCAATGAAAAAATCATAAAGCTCAGATTCATGATACCCACCAACACAACAGATTAAACAAACATCCTTGAATGTCTAGACCCAAAACCCGGAGAATGCCCAGCAGATAGATCATGGACCGACTTTGACACACTCTCATCAAAAGAAATCTCATATTGGCTCAGAAAATACGCCAAATCGCAATGCAAATTAGACATTTGCCCTAACAGTCTAATAAGATCCGCACCCAAACAATTCAAAACAGACCTCATGAACCACATAAATTACAGGCTTCAAAATGGACTCTTTCCTATGGTTAAAGGAAACATCCCACTCACTCCGTTACCGAAAGATGCTAAAAAAAAGCACAATGGACCTAACCAACTATCGACCAGTAGCATCTATTCCACTCATGACCAAACTCATGGATGGTATAGTGACGAAACAACTTACTGAATACCTAAATAAACACTCAATTCTGCAAGAGTCCCAATCAGGATTTCGGATGAATCATAGCACCGAAACTGTACTAGTGTCCGCAATGAACTCATTCAAACAGGCAATTGCAACTGGTAACAACATCCTCCTCCTGCAATTCGACATGTCCAGTGCCTTTGACATGGTTAACCATGTTATACTAATACATACAGTAGAATACTTCGGAGTAGGAGGCACAGTTCTCAAATGGTTCAAAGGATTCCTGACCACAAGATCATACCAAGTAACAACGAACGCGGACAGATCACCCCCATGGATACCTGAGTGTGGAGTCCCTCAGGGATCCCCTCTCTCACCAACATTATTCAACCTAATGATGATATCTCTAGCCACACTAATAGCCAATCAAAACCTCAACCCCTACATTTATGCAGATGACGTCACAATTTACATCCCATTCAAACATGATCTAAATGAAATCACCAACGAGATCAACCAACGCCTCCAAATAATGCACACGTGGTCAGATGAATTCCAACTAAAACTGAATGCAGAAAAAACACAATGTCTTGTACTCACCTCACAACATAACACAAAAAGCTTCACCACCATAATCACACCATACTGTTCTCTTCCTGTCTCACAAAACTTGAAAATTCTTGGAGTCACCATTGATCAAAACCTCACTCTTGATACCCACGTGAAAAACACGACGAAAAAGATGTTCTACACCATGTGGAAACTTAAAAGAGTAAAACCTTTCTTCCTGAGATACATCTTCTGTACCCTGGTACAGTCAATGGTAATAAGTCATCTGGACTACTGCAATGCACTGTACACCGGGTGCAAAGAACAGACAATCAAAAAACTCCAAACTGCCCAGAATACGGCTGCCAGACTCATATTTGGAAAAACTAAACATGAAAGCGCAAAACCCCTAAGAGAAAAACTTCACTGGCTCCCACTTAAGGAACACATTGCGTTCAGGATCTGCATGATTGTACACAAAATCATTCACGCAGACGCCCCAATCTACATGCTAAACCTCGTGGACCTACCTCCCAGAAACGCCACAACATCATCCCGCAAATTTCTCAACCTGCACTACCCCAGCTGCAAAGGACTTAAATACAAGCTGATGCATGCCACTACCTTCTCTTACATGAGCATGCCGTTATGGAATGCATTACCTACAGACTTGAAAGCAATCAACGAAACAACTATCTTTCGAAAATCTCTGAAAACATTCTTCTTCAACAAGGCCTACAATGAGAACCTATAGCCTCACTAACCAGCTTATAATCGAAAGTGATCGCCAGCCATCTTCAGACACAAATCGGGAGATGGCCGGCGATTTCTTAAAAGCAGCGAAATTGGTATAATCGAAAGCGGCATTTTTTACAGCATCGCCGCTTTCCCGTTGCTTCGCCGGCGAAAGTTCAAGGGGGCATGTCGGTAGATCAGCGAAGGCGGGACATGGGCGGGCATGGGCAGGCATGGGCTTGGCTACCAGATGGCCGGCTTTCGCTGATAATGGAAAAAAAAAACGGCGTTAAGCAGTATTTCGCCGGCTTTACTTGGTCCTTTTATTTTCACGACCAAGCCTCAAAAAGATGCCCCAACTGACCAGATGACCACTGGAGAGAATGGGGTATAACCTCCCCATACTCCCCCAGTGGTCACCAATCCCCTTCCAAACTAAAAAAATAAAACTAAAAACCTTTTTTGCCAGCCTGTATGCCAGCCTCAAATGCCGTACCCACCTCCATGACAGCAGAATGTGTTGTATCCTCCGATAGCCTTTCCCTGGTTGCGATGTGGCTCTCTCGGGTGAGTGTGACACCTTTTCTGTTAGGTGCCCTGCAGAGTCACATTAGCAATGCATTATGGTGGGTGTAGGGTACTGGGCTCTACTCCCATGGTGCTTTCCCCCTCTGCTAACTGGGTCAGAGTGTGCCCTGTTTTGTTTCCTGTTGTAGTCCATGCGGTAGCGGCCATTTTTGTAAGCCAGTTTTATTTCCCTTTCCTGTGTTACCCACGTTAGAGAACGTAGTTCTTACCTTGAATGGTGCTGAAAGAGGGCATTGTACACCATTGTGCCAGCTCTGACCTACTGCTAATCTTAGTACCAGGGGACTCTTTGCCAGTGGGGCACAACCTCTGATCTGCAGTTAACTATGAGTAAGCGTGCTTATTTCAAGAAAGGACTTTTTCAGAGAGATTAGTCTTCAGGTGTGACCTGGTGTGCCAAAGTTATACAGCAGCAATAAGTCCTAGAGACTGTATGCAGGTCCCTGGAGCAATTTTAGTGGGTGCAGTACATTTGTGAGTAGTAGGTTTGGGGGGGGGGGGGTTGGGGGGCTTAGTTCCCAAAGTAAGGGAGCTATGCACGTGGGAGCTTTTCTGAAGTCCACCGCAGTGACCCTAGGGTGGCTGGTTGGTGTCCTGGCATGTCAGGGGGGCCAGTGCACTAAAAATGCTGGCTCCTCCCATGGCCAAATGCCGTGAATTTAGCCGGGGTTTGAGATGGCCGACATAACTTTCCATTATCGCTGAAAAACAAACCCGGCCATCTCAAACCCGGCGAACTCCACGGCATTTGGCCTAGCTAAACCGTATTATTGAAAAAAAAAGATGGCCGGCCATCTTTTTCGATAATACGGTTCCGGCCAGCTGTAGCGCCGCCGCCAACATAGATCGCCGGCAATCTATTTGGCCGGCGAAGTTCGATTATTCCCCTCCACGTCACCTCACCAACCCACTCAATCATTTATTTATTTATTGCATTTGTATCCCACATTCCCCCACCTATTTGCAGGCTCAATGTGGCTTACATAGATTTGTTAACATTTTCATTTCAGGATATTAGATACATTTAGCAATGTGTAGCGATTGGGAAGGGGAGAAAGAAGAAGGAAGAAAGAGATAAGGGTAGTTGTAGAGTTGAGCGTTCATAATTGAGTAGGTTGGTGAGGTGACTTAGTGAGGCTATTGGTTCTCATTGTGGGCCTTATTGAAGAAGAATGTCTTCAGAGATTTTCGAAAGATAGTTGTTTCGTTGATTGCTTTCAAGTCTGTAGGTAAAGCATTCCATAACTGCATGCTCATGTACGAGAAGGTAGTAGCATGCATCAGCTTGTATTTGAGTCCTTTGCAACTGGAGTAGTGCAGGTTGAGAAATTTGCGGGATGATCTCATGAACGCCCAACTCTATAACTATCCTAATCACTCTCTTCCTTCTTTTCTTTTCCCTTCCTTGATCGCTACACACTTCTAACTGTATCTGATATCCTGAAATGACAATGTTAACAAATCTGTGTAAGCCACATTGAGCCTGCAAATAGGTGGGGGAATGTGGGATACAAATGCAATAAATAATAATAATAATAATAATAATAATAATCGTGGGCAGGTCATTATATGCAGCAATAATACCCTTTGGGCCTTCTATTAAAAATATTGGGAACACCTCTTTCTTGATGCAGTGTTATTTTTGGACTTACTGAACATTAAAATCCCACCCTATAGCATGTTAAGCCCAAAAGTAACGCTGCATCAAGAAAGAGGTTTTCTCACTATTTTTTATTGCAGGTTGTGCATGAACAGATTAACGTGCTCCCAGTTAACACAGAAGCACTTACTGCCTCCTATCTAGGAGGTGGTAAGTAGTCCCACATTAACTCTGCCTTAGAGTTTACTTTAGTTTAGTTTATTAGGACTTGATATACCACCCTTCAAATAATATCAGAGCACTGTACAATAATGCAAAAAGAAAGGAAATCATAGAATGTGGGGAAAGGAATTCCATTTAACACAGGAAAGCAAGACAAGAGAGATGGGGGGGGGGGGGGGAGGAGGGAAAAACCAGCATGCTGGAGCAGTCAGCGAGAAGAAATCAGGGAGGGAAAGGCTTTGGAGAATAAGTGGGTTTTGAGTAGGGCACAAAAGTGGGGAAAGGACTGTTTTGCATGAAAGTAGCTTCGAGATGTGCTGTACTGAGCCCATGCTAATGACTTCTATGCCCACTCTATGTGCATGTTATGCCCGCTGACAGAGAAATTCCTGACAGGCAAATTACAGCAAAATTTCTTAACATGGTCTCAAGATAGCCTGTTTCCATGCGTTAAGTGCTTAATGCGTTTTAGTAGAAGAGCCTCTAAGTGTGACTCTATTAAAAGTCTATCTTCCTGGTACATGAGTACAAATTTAATAGGCAGTCTGATTCAAGTCCTTTCATACTGGTACTTAGGAAAATAATGACCCAGTAGCAGTTCCTCACCATGGTCTGAAGGACAATGAAAGCAATGAGAAGAAAACATCTCTCATCTGCTCAGGAGATCACTAGTTCATTAACTTTACTCTCTTTTACTGGAAGTCCTCTGGTAAATCAAACCTTATCAAAAAGTATCAGTTTACCTTAGGCTAGCCCTCTTTCCTGGGACCAGACTTGTTGAAGATGGTGAGGATTTCTTTCTGTAGGGGAGAGGTTATTGTAGGAGTATTTCCCTGTGTGTCTCACCTTGCCGGCCTTGGCCTGTATAATCCTATGACAGCAAATGGAGACTGTAAACTCTGACCCGCACATCTCTGTGTCAGCAAGTAACAGCTTTGCAGCTTGTGGAAAATTACAGCAGAAGCTCAACACCAAGGACATGCTGTGGGCAAAGCAGGCCCCCTTATCTCCCTGAGAGGCTGGTTCCAGCAAGGCGGGTGAGAAACAGAAAATGCATACCAAAATGTAACAACTTGAAGGTCAAGAACAACGAACTGTTCTTGCCAGGCAGTGATCCGAGGAAGATCCAATTTGGTTCCTGCAGCCACCGGACCAAGAGGTACGGGGAGAGCGGGAACAAAGAAAAGAGTTAGTAGGAAGCCTTGGAAGAAGGTGGAGGTGAAATTAAGACCAGTGAGACCTAATAAGGTCTACCAACTGATGAACTGTGTATCTGGAGGAAAGTATCGTGGTTCAGCTGTACCTGCCCTGCGTGACCTGTGACCTCCTTATCTGCTGCAGAGTTCCCTTCCAGCTCTGACTAAGACTCGCTGCTATATCAGTTTGAGTCTGTGAGGTGTCCCGTGCCAGCTCCCAAGAGAGACGACCCTGAGGTCTCAGCCTGGTGAGAAACACGGTGATTCATTTCCTACTAGTCGGGGGCTAGTTAGTGGTATTTACCTGAGCAGAAGGTTGGTGCCGTTATACTTGTGATCAGGAGAAGCTGCTAATAACTGTACTACCTCGTAACATAGTGTGACTGATCAGTGGTGTAATTTTACCTGGTAACCAGTAAGAATTAGTGTTTAGCAGTGTGACGTACGAGTGTAATTTTTATCAGCCAGTAATTTTGTAATCAGCCAAAGCTTGCAGAGTTCTATTTTGTATACCTTAGCTCTATTTTCTTATCTGATATACCATAATAAATCTAATATATATCTCAGCCTACAGTCTCAGCTACAGTTCTTTCTAACGGAAGTATTTGGCTAGGTTCCAAGGTTCCCACCCCTAGACCTAATTCAGGATTATTTGCTTGCAGATAGTTCTGCTTAGGGGAACCTGGACACAGGTAATTTATTATCTGTGATTTATCCTACATTATCTCGATACACTTGACAACAATAAAGAGGTGAATGGCTCAGCCTAATGATCCTGGGTGGTAGATAAGACTGCAGCATCACTCAGTTCCTTCTGGTGGCTAATGAGAAGGTCCTGACACTGTAAAATATGTGGATCCATGTTGAGTCTTGGTAGTTGGGTATGAGCCTTTCCAGTGAGGTTCTAGTGGAAACATGTTCTGGTGTACCTTTCACATACCCTGGTTCTCAGAAATCACCCCTTCTTTGACTCTGGGATGAACTGTGAATGGAAGGCCTGGATAAATATTATGTGGAGGTTCTGCAATAGGTACTGCAATAGTTCAAAAGCAGTTAATTAGTTAAAATACATACTTTAGGTCTTTCATTACATGTGGATTTCACATTTATGCAGGCCAGCCACAGGTCAGTTTCTGCACAAAATTTAGCAAGCTTGTTATTATTGCAATACAATAATATAGATACTTGTATTCCAATTACTCTACAATTTGGTTCAATGTGGATCCCTTAAGTAGAAACCAGAACAATACTGGGGATTTATGTTCCCTCTAAACCGTTCAGGTGTCTTCCACCTACATTTCTGACAGTGGCAGTGCTATTTCAATATCACATTTGAAGGATGTTGTGCAAAAATCTGGTAAGTCCACTTTGGTGACAAAATGAGATTTTTTTTTTTACTGACCTATATGCTATAAGCTGGCTCCATGGAAAATGGAAGTTTGGCACTTCAATATACACTGAGCACTGCAGCTATTCTGAATAGTGCCATAAAAATAGCACAAGTACAGCACAGAACGCCTTAATGCTCCAAGCTAATGAGATGCAAATATAGGCATACTCATAGCTTTGAGTATTAGGGAATTCGGAGGGAGGACTGTGCTTGGTGCATGTACAGAAGAGTTCAGCAGTAAGCTCTTGTGCATATGCGCCTGGTAAAACCCAAACATGAAGCACACACTGGCGTTTGATTTCTGCAGCCTAAATATGTGTTTAAAATTTTTTTTCTGGATGCTTATATTTAGATGCAAGTAACAGACACCAATGTGTGCTTTGGGGTTTATTTTTTAAAAGCATGGCCGCTTTAAATTTAGACGTAGGATAAGAACGCCAATGTGTGCTTCATGTTCGGGTCTGCTGTTTCTCACAACCAACATTCAAGGGCTTGCTCAGGCTTCCTTCTGTTTCCAAAAACAATCAAAACCAGTAGATTTTGCAGAAAGAATTATGAGAGAAGCATGAGAAACATGGGAAATCCTCTTCCAACACGCTAACGCCTGTTCGGACCTGGCGTTATTTTTTACAGTGGTAACGCACCTTTGTTTCAGGGGCTTTTTTCTGATCATTGGGGAGAACTACAAAATGACCTGATTTAAATGAGCTTCACTATATTTGCATGCTATTTGCACTAAGGCCTGGCACACTCATTGTTTGCTGCGCTAGATCCCTCTGATCATTGTGCTGGTAAATGCGGGTGCTAGAACGGCGCTAATGGCCTCTAGCGCCCGCGTTTACTTTTGCTCTTCGGCACCTTAGTGCACCTTAACTGTGCTGTTGGTACTTGCTATAAGCCTCAAGTCGTATAAGTTGAATACATTTTTAATTATTGCCAGTCAGCCTTGTTCAGAGTCAAAGTTGTTTTGTTTTTTTCTTGGAAGCACCAAGCACTAAGCAGGCTGATGGTGCCTGCTCAAGGGGGACTCCTGGCAGGGTGGCACTGGACAAGGATGCCCACGAGGGGGTACCACATAAGTATCATGCTTGCTCAAAAATAATTAAACCTGTGCAAAATGATGCCACACAATATAAATTATTTTAAGGGGGGGGGGGGGGGGATCCAAGGTTTTCTTGTTATTTCTCCAGAGGTTATTCATACTTGTAAACTAGTACATACCTAGCAGTATCATGGTCATGATGGGGCTGAAGAAAAATAGCAAATGAGAAAGGATGCTCCACAGAATTTAGGAAATGGAAAGCAAGGTATTAATATTGCTACTTAACATTTTTATAGTTCTACTGGACATACACAGCACTGTCCTGGTGCATAATTCACAGACCCAACTCCATGATGAGGCCCTGGCAAAAACTAGGGATGGGGCACCAAAGCCTGTCTGCAGGCTGGCCTCCAACTTCAAGCAGGCTTCTGTGACAAGGAGGCTTGGGCAATTGCCCTGGTTACCTGCCTCAGACACCTGCCCTGCTGGCTTGCTTCTAAGAATTACACTCTCTTCATAAAGTCAAAGCAAAATGAGCAGGTTAGTACAATTTGAGACCTATTTGTTTCAAAAGGCATATCAATGATGGTTCCTCACTTTTGTGCAGAAGAATTTATGACTCAGACTGTGAAACTGAAAGCTTCCATTTCTTGTTTTATGTTTATGATTATGTGTAGTATTATTGGTTTTAATATGCTTTGTCTGTGTTTGAAATTTAATTATGTATGTTTTAACTATAATCTACCAAGAATGGTGGAATGTGCAGAATATACTGTACATGTTAATAAATAAATAAAATGAGGCTATTGCTATCCAGATACCATCCCTTTCAATAGTATGCTTGTTTTATTATCTATTTTTTTTTTATTCGTTCCATCCTAACTTTTCTTCCTCTTCTCCTAGCCTCTCAATTTCCACATGGATCAGAACCAAAGAGCAGCTACAGTTACAGTGGCTCCACTTGAGCTCAGTCCAAGACCCACTTCATCTCCTTCCCTCACACCTCACCCTCCCAGCTTTTCCATTTTTATATGATCCCATGTCAGAGAGTGACCCCGAGTTGCAAGAGCTACACCTGGGACTGGACTGGTCAGCACCAATCATGGTATCAGTGTCCCTCCAAGGCCTCTCTCTGTGGTCTCTCCTCAGGCCCAGGCTGGCACCCATTTTTATGTGCTCAATTGATCTGGCATCCAGAACTTTTACAGCCCAGAATATCATTTTATTTTTATAGGTTTTAAAATAATAAAACATTTAAATGAAAGAAAACAAAGCACATTAATTTCCTAATATTTTATTTATTATGAAAGTGTTTCTAATCAAAATATTCTATAGTGTTGATTGGTGGCAAAGTTCTTAGGAAGAACATCGTGTTCTATGTAAAAAAGTTAAGAGCTAACAAGAGAAAACATAAAATAAATCTCCAAATTTCAGTTATGTATGATACCTATAAACAAAAAAAAATATATAAAAATTCTGTAATACTCCACCAAGTACATCATTGTATTTTGGACAAAATTTGTCAAGCACAGAATTGCCTTTAAAAAATCAGCAAAGTTATATCTAGTCAACCAGTGACTTGCACATAAACATTTCATGAGATACTGCTGCTACTGTGAATGAAAACATGCCCTTAGAGAGAGCAAACAAGATGCTGGGTTCCTTGTTCCAAGTGCCACATCACCCAATCCTTTAATCAATAGGCTGGATCACATTCCAGCAACATTAAAGTATAGTATAGCAATGATTCTGCTTCTTTCAAGATATTTGCAACAGGAGAGAGGGAATGCAAGGCACAGGAAATGAAGCCGTGCAAAAAGACCACAATGGGCCTTCAAGAGTGGGTTGACAACCAAACTTTATTGAAGGACCCAACATGGGCCGTGTTTCAGCAGATGACCCCTGACGCAGGCATTCCACTGAAACATGGCCCACTTTGGGTCCTTCAATAAAGTTTAACTATCAACTCACTCTTGGAGGCCTGTTGTGCTCTTCTATGATATCATCATATGTAAGTGAAAACATACAGACACTCTTGATCACTATAAACAAAGAAAATCTTAATGCCTCAAGCTGATTACAAAATGTATATATATTTATATTAACAAGAACAAATGAGTACACAGAGGGTTTCTGGCCGATGATGAGGAAGCCCAGCCCCCGATGCTTTGTTGTATGCTGGGAGCTTCTCGAGGCCTTTCCTCTTTAAAGTACTCAGACCATTTGAGTGATCTAAGTCAGATTTTTTGATGCTTGACATTTGTTATCTCCTTATTTGCTAGATATTAATTATATATTTATATTAACTTCCAGATTTATTCTCACTCAAAGGTTGTTCTCTTGTGGTTCAAGATGGGCTGAAATATACTGTAATGCAGGAGGAACTCTTATCTGTTGTGCAACAGATTCATAGAGAAGTCACATCTGAGAGCAGAAAAGTGTGAAGCTGAGGAAACTTGACAATCACCTTTTCCAAAGGATAAAAAATAAATAAACATCCTATACAATGAGGGCATTAACCATGATCAGAAATTCTTGACTGCCATATACAAAAAAAACACTAAGGTATAATGCACCATAAGCTGTACTGTCTAGTTTGATAACGTCCCCCCTTAGTGGATATATAGTGATTATGTTATAGTGTTTACAATTTAGCACATATAGATACATTAAAAATAATTTTAAAAAACACGTATGTGTTTCTACCTGTGTTATCAACATATGGTAGCATAAAGGCTCAGATTGTGGTATAATAGGCTTTCATATGGCTTGGATTTTTGACCACATAAGTTACCATGATCTTGTTTGAATCAAAATCCATTCTTTTGGAGCCAATTCACATGTACCCAGCTCATTTCAGTATTGTCTGAAGCAACTTAGCTTCCATCACATGTGACCATGCTCGTTACATATTTGTGCATAGGATTAAATATCAATGAGCTTATTATGAGTTTACTCACTTCTTACATTTGCCAACTTTGCCAGGTCAGGAGCAGGTAGAAAATTATTCAACAAAAAGTTCTTCTAAATCCTTACCTATGTCCTTTAGCACTTATCTTTCAGCAGTTAAATATTGGAAATCATAATCATCTTCTAAATACCACTCAATGAGGAAAATTAAAATGACTAAACTTTCAAGTCTCTCTCAGCTACAGTTTCTGTAAACAGGGTCACAAAAGCTTGGATTCAATTTAAGTCACCCTGAGTTATTAATCCAAACTCATAAATGTGAGTGGGAATGGTTTTTGGCTTTGATCTATTAGAATCTATCAGTACTCATCTTAGAATCAAGTTTTTAGTCTCATATTAGAACATGTATTTATATGATCTCTTCAGCTACTTAAATTAATGTTTTTTTATATTGTATTTTATTATTCTAGATTTCTTAAGTGTTTATAAAATATATTTTATTTCATACTTATTTCAGTTGTGCACTTGCTCAGACTGCTTTGTCCATGATGAAAGCTGATAGTACACAAATATAGAATATAGTTTACAGTGCACAATAACATCTGAAATATTAAAAGACTGGTTCAGGCCTCACTGACATCTGGGCTACACAGATCGTAAAGCATGGACAATTGCTGTAAGACAGCTGATCAGAAATGTTTTGTTATTCTAAGGGGTCCTTTTACTAAGCTGTGGTAAAAAGTGACCTTAGTGGTCCCTGACATTAGTGCAGCCATTAAAAATAATTATCTCATGTGCGCTTACTGACACCTTTTTTGTAGGTGGAAAGGGCTTACATGGTAATCCTACGCTAACTAGTTAGTGTGCAGTAAAGTGGATGCACTAACTGATTAGTGCAGAAATGCCCACTCTCAGCCCCCCCCCCCCCTGAAATGCCCCTCTAAAAAAGAATTACAAAAAAGTTTTAGGGCCTGGATTATCTGTGTTAATTCGGCAGTTACCGCAGAATGTATGATCTCATTTTGTGGTATGCTATTTTAAGCTGCATTAGGCTCATGTTAGCGTCTAATGCATATTACTAAACGGACCTCTTAGGGCCCTTTTACCAAGCTGCAGTAAAAAGTGGCCTCAGTGTGGCTGTACACGATTCTTTCCCCAGTGCTAATGCCATTTTTACCACAGTGGTAAAATGGCTGATTTTCCTTTTTTTTTTTTTAATTAATGGCCATACTCTAATCTTGCCATTAGCATGTAGTCATTAAAAAAGATGAGCGCCTGAGCGCTTACCTACACCTATTTTATTGACTGTAAATGCTCACATGTTAATCCCGCACTAATCAGTTAGGGGCCTTTTTACGAAATAGTTGGCGAGGCAATAGGCTTGCTAGTGCTTACCGCAGCTTAATAAAAGGAGCCCTTTGTCAATAAAGGTCTCTTCTACAAAGCTGTGTTTGTGATTCCTGTGTGGCAAATGGGAGGAAACCCATAGGAATTGAATGGGCTTGCTCTCATTTACTGCACAGGAATCGCTAGTACGGCTTTGTAAAAGAGACCCTTAATTTGCAAAGTTATGATGAAAGTCCAAAGGGACATGAATTTAAACCCAGAACAGAGATGTCATGCACAGCAGGAATGTATGGCTGTGGTACACAATAAATTAAAGCATTGTTTTGATGCTATACAATACCTCTAACCATTTGTCACAAAATAGAAAATCTAAAAAAATTACTAGCTACTGCTGTACTTACAGAATTTTGACATTATTCATGGTTGAATGCTCAATTGCTATGCTGTTTGATGAACGTCTTTCAGTGATATGTAAACAAATTTAGAAATCTCCAGCTACACACATACCTTAGGGCAGTGGCGTAGCCAGACTGCCAATTTTGGATGGGCCTGAACCCAAAGTGGGTGGGCACAAAATTTTCTCTCTACCCCCCTCCCCCAGCAAAATTTAGTCACGCTAATCAGATGCATTTGTCACACAGGGTAAAGTGCTGCTTTTCAGTGCATCAGATTTCAGAAAATTTATTTAATAGCCTAACACCCTTTTCAATGAGCTTTCAGAGGCCAAAACCTCCTGCCTCAGGTCAGTATAATGCTGTTACGGTATCCTCGCCTGACCTAAGGAAGGAAGTATTGGTCTCTGAAACTTCATTAACACAGGTACCATATTACTTTATCCTAAATTAAAAATAAAATAATTTTCTTTACCTTTGTTGTATGGCCATTTACTTTTTCTCATTGTGTTGCTCCCAGTCTCTAGATTCTGCTTTCCTTCGTTTTCGCTTAACTCTTCTGCCAGGGTTTCATGGCCATTTCTCATTTTCTCTCCTTTTTCTTTGCTTTCTTCAATATTTTTCTGCCTCTCTCTCTGTCCTGATTTAATTCATTCTTACTATCCATTCTTTAATTTCCTTCATCTACTTATGGCTTTTCATCTTTTTCTCACCCTTGTTCTCCCCATGCCCCTTCCTCTTATTCTCCAGTCTTTCACTACTCTCCTTTTCCATCCAGCAGCTCTCTTCTTTCTCTCCCCATCCTTCCAGTCTCCCCTCTCTCTCCCCATCCTTCCAGTAGTCTCCCCTCTTTCTTTCTGCATCCTTCCGTCCAGTGTCACCTCTTTCTCCCTACCCTTCCATCCAGCGTCTCCCCTCTTTCTCTCCCCATCCTTCCATCCATCTATCCTCTCTCCTGATCCTTCCATCTAATGTCTCTCTCCCTCTTTCTAACCAGTGTCTCTGTATCACTCTACCCTTTTCTGTTCAGTGTCCCTTCTCTCTCCACATCCTTCCAGTCTCTCACCTTTCTCTCTGCATCCTTCCAGTCTCTTCCCTTTCTCTCCCCATCCTTCCATCCAGAGTCTCTCTCCCCATCCATCCATCCAGAGTCTCTCTCCCCATCCATCCGTTTTCCCTCTTTCTCTCCCCATCCTTCCATCTGTTTTCTATCTTTTCTCCCCATCCTTCCATGTTTTCCCTCTTTCTCCCCATCCTTCCATCTGTTTTCCCTCATTCTCTGCCATCCTTCCATCTGTTTTCCCTCTTTTCTCCCCATCCTTCCATGTTTTCCCTCTTTCTCCCCATCCTTCCATGTTTTCCCTCTTTCTCCCCATCCTTCCATGTTTTCCCTCATTCTCTGCCATCCTTCCATCTGTTTTCCCTCTTTCTCCCCCATCCTTCCATGTTTTCCCTCATTCTCCCCATCCTTCCATCTGTTTTCCCTCTTTTTCTCCCCATCCTTCCATGTTTTCCCTCTTTTCTTCGACGAGGCCCACCCTGCATGCCAGCGCCAGCTCCCATTGCCGGCCACTGCTGCTTTTCCTGTTGAGCAGCAGGGCCGGCGCTACAAAAAGAAGAAGCGCTAACGGCGCTAAGGACCGTAGGACGAGAAATGTTTAAAAAAAAAAAAAAAAGCGCGGCACCGGCAGGCACTGTCTCGGCAACCTTGAGGCACTGGCTGCTGGCTCGCAGGCTCCTCTCGTCTGCGGGAGGAGCCTGCGAGCCAGCAGCCAATGCCTCAAGGCTGCCGAGACAGTGCCTGCCGGTGCCGCGCTTTTTTTTTTTTTTTTTAAACATTTCTCGTCCTTAGCGCCGTTAGTGCTTCTTCTTTTTGTAGCGCCGGCCCTGCTGCTCAACAGGAAAAGCAGCAGTGGCCGGCAATGGGTGCTGGGGCTGGCGCTGGGCGGGCCTGGGCTGAAATTGGGTGGGCCTGGGCCCAGCCAGGCCCACCCGTAGCTACGCCCCTGCCTTAGGGACAGTGGTTCTTTAACACCTTACTGGAAGGTAATGCAAAGATGGCAGTGTGTGTGTACAAATAAAGCTAGACAGCAGCAAATGTCCCCTAAACACACACAAGGAGTACATTAGAAAACAATGTCAACAAACATCTTGGGGTGAGCAGTTTCACCAGAATTTATGCACAGTATGGATATAAATATTGTCTAAAAAGTTAACCAATTTAAACTATTGAAATCTAAGTGGTTAAGGATAAATGTAACTGGGACTGCCAGTCTGGCAAGCTTAGCAGAGGAGCTCTATCCACCCCACTTTTCAGTTTTAGTTTTATAAATCTAGCAGCACTTAACACGACTTTCTAGCATTAAATTCTTCTACCATGCAACATGTATCTGCTGATGTTTCACTTCAAAAATGTGCAACACATCTTATGAACAGTCTATATGAACTCAATCCTTACAATTTGAGTCATCTTTTTTTTTCCCTATTTCCTCCTCTATCCACTCAATCCTCTACTTGCTCACCACAAACCCTTCCCCCTTGCTCCCAGCTCTCCTTCCCCTTCTTTCTCCTCCTCCTTGGTTCCACAAGATTGAAGAGTGGATGTGGTCCCTTCACAAAAGTGGGGACAGGGAAGATGTGAGAAACTATAGGTCGGTAAGTCTCACTTCAGTGGTTGGGAATACTAATGGAGTTGCTGCTGAAGGAAAGGACAGTGAACTTCCTAGAAGCCAACAGGTTGCAAGGCAACGTGATTTTACAGAAGGAAAATCATGACAACCGAATCTGACTGATTTCTTGACTGAGTGATCAGAGAACTGGATAAAGGACATGTGCTAGGTGTAATCTACTTGGATTTTAGCAAAGCCTTTTATACAGTTCCTCAAAGGAGGCTCTTAAATAAGCTGATTGGGCTGAAGTTAGGACCTAAGGTGGTGAATTGGATAGGAAACTGGTTGACTGACAGACAACAGAGGGTAGTGGTGAATGGCATTTTTCGGAAGAAAGAAAGGTGAGTAGTGGAATGCCTTAGAGATCAGTACTGGGACCGATTCTATATTTGTGAACAACATTGTCAAAGGATTAGAAGGAAAGGTTTATCTTTTTGTGGATGATGAAAATATCCAACAGAGTGGACACTACAGAGAGTGTAGAAAACATGAGAAGGAATCTACAAAATTAGAAGAATGGTCTAAGGTCTGACAGTTAAAATTGAATGCAAAAAAGTGCAGAGTGATGCACTTGGAGTGAAGAAATCCAGAGGAGACGTACAAGGAGGTGAGAAACTAACCAGCACTGTTCAGGAGAGATCTTGGGGTGTTAGTGTTTGAAGATTTGAAGGCAGTGAAACAATGTGACAAAGCGGTGGCCATAGCCAGAATGATGCTGGGCTGGATAGAGAGGGGTATAAGCAGAAGAAGAAAGAAGTGTTACTGCCTCTATACAAGTTATTGGTGAGGCGCCTACTTGGAGTACAGTGTTCAGTTTTAGAGACCATGTCTAGCTAAAGGGATAAATAGACTTGATGTGGTCCAGAGAAAAGAAGTAAAAGTAGTATGGGGTTTGTGCCAAAAGCCATATGAGAAGAGACTTGAGGACCTGAATATGTATATCTTAAGGGCAGAGGAGGGAAAGGGGAGACATGGTACAGATGTTCAAATACTTGAAAGGTATCAATATACATACAAAGACAGGGAAGCAGTAGAACTAGAGGACATGGCTTGAGATTACAGATGGTTAAGGATTTAGGAGGAAAATGTCATGAAGTACTTTTTCACAGAAAGGTTGGTTGATGCCTAGAATGCTCTCCCAGGGGAGGTGGTAGAGATGAAAACAATGATGGAATTCAAAAATGCATGGGTTAAACATAAAAGATCCTTATATGGTGCTTAGATGACAATTCCGGTAGTAGGTAAGTAAGGCCAGTACTGGGCAGACTTCTACAGCCTGTGTCCCAAATATGGCAAAACAGGGCAGACTTTTACAGTCTGTGTCCCGACTATGGATGGGCAGGAGTAGGCTTTGAAGGGAACTCCAGCAATTGAGAAGTGGAATCAGTGCCAGGCAGACTTCCATGGTCTGTGAGCAGCAGGAACAGATCAAGTGGTACATCCATACCATCCATATTGTGCCTATCAGGGATGTACATTCCTCCTTCTTTTCACCCCCTCACCAGAAGTATTATGCAACACAGCAGTTTCTTTCAGAATCTAGACTTTGCACTCTGCTCCATGAGATCTGAGTCAAAATGGGCCCCACTCTCTGGCACACACTCCCCCAGTCTCTGCGATCAGAATCCTCTCTCCCTACCTTTAAAGGCCCAACTCAAGGCTCATTTATTTGCCATTGCTTTTGACTCCGCTGACCACTGGCCTAAACAAGACTCCATAGTGGTATGTCACCTCTCCTCTTCCTGCTTACCATCCCCTCTTATGACTATTTGTACCCTCTTCTCTGGGTCCCTTCTGTCTCCCCTTCCCTATGATTTTTGTAGTTCCTTTTCTTTTCTACTATGACACATTGTTTTCGGATATTGTAAACCACTTAGGTGGAATGCTCTCCCAGGCAGTATATCAAGTATTAATAAACTTGGAAAGAACTAAATTTCAGAAAAGGTGATGGGGAAATTGAAGAAGTTTGAGACTGCTGGACCACGGAGAAGGAAAACATAACTGGTGCTCTAGAAGACAAGCACAAGCATACCTGTAAAGAAATGAATAAGCAGCAAACAGAGATAGCCTGGCCGACAGACAAAACAGAAGATTAAGAGCACCTGCAGAAGCAATTGAAAGCTAGAATATTTGGCAATTGGGGGGGGGGGGGGGTTAAGCTCTGGATGTTAGCGACTTTGTGAAAGATGCTTCTCATCATAGCAGGAGCTGTCCATTTTGAAACAGAGTGCACACAGAGAAAACATGGCCTAAATCAACTTCAAGAGGTCAACCAAACTGTGCAGTTGCTCAGATATTGGGTTTGCAAACATATAATAAGAAAGATCATAACATCGAGGCAAGTGGAGTATAAAGGTTGAAAGGATTCAACATTTCTAGACTTGTCTTTCAAAACTACGTTCAAGATTTAGTTACTGCTTTAACCTTTCAGCTCAAGGTGGATTACAATCATAACAAAACAAATTACAAAAAAATACACAAAACATCAATAAAGTACCTCTCAAATCATAAAATAATAGTACACTTAGCAGATAGTTACAAAAAAGACACGTTTTCATTTTTTGTCTAAAATCTTTATAAGATAAAATCATCCTCAGTTCACTAGGCAATGAGTTCCATAGTGTAGGTCCATGGCCTGTAATAGTTTTATATCTAGTATTTTGTAATCAAAGCTCCAATGGTCCTGGTATCACTAATCTCAATTGTGATTCAGATCTCAAACTCCTCCTAGGAACATAGACATGTACAAAACGGCCCAAATATCCTGGCGCCAATCCATATAAAATTTTAAAAATCAATGTTAAAATTTTGAAATCTATCCTCACTTTAAAGGCAACCAATAAGATTTTATTCAATATAAGGGCTCATTTTCAAAACAAAAAGGAAACTGTCCAAAAAATGTTATAAAGTGATAGGTGGATGTTTTTTTTCTCAAAAACATCCAAGTTGAGATTTTTGACATTCTGATTTTAGATGTTATTCTCCACGGTTCATCCAAAATTCAAAGGGGCTTGTTGGGGGTGTTTTTTAGGCGGGACCTGGGTGGCACCAAAAGACAGACGTTCTTCTGCGGTAATGAAGCAAAACGAAAACGTATGGGGCTAAAACTAAGATTTTTTGGCTAGACCTGTTTCAATCATGAATAAGCGACCAAACATTGTCCTAAATTACCAAAAAACCACTGGAAGAATTAAGGCATAACCCCATTACTCTCCCAGCAGTTACAGACCCACTAAGGTGTAACAGTACATACCATGCTCTATGACAGCTTCAGATATGATGGCCATTCTTGTAGAGCAGCAGGCAGGTCCCAGGAGTAGCCTAGTAATCAGTGCAGTGGACTGTTGAGAAGGGTACCCAGGCCCATATCCCACTTTAACTGATACACTTGTGGTAGAACATGCAAACCCTCCAAAAACCACTAAATACCTACTGTACTTACATAGAGTTGACACCTGCAAGCTTGAGGGTTTCTGTAGTGGTGTACAGTGAGGTATCGTAGGTTTCATAATATAAGAGGGTTATAGTAAGATGTGTACCTAGGACCTTTGATGTGAAGTCCACTGCGTTGCTGGGATGTCTCTGTGGCCATTCTAATAAGAATGATGGCCCTCAGACATCCCAATGGCTAGTTTTGGGCATTTTTCTCTTGGACATTTTTTTCCCCAAAATAGTCCCAAAAGAAAAATGCATTGAGCACAAAACATCTAACAAAAGGCAATTTTTAAACCAGGTTCGAAAATGGCCATGTTACCACTTGATTTTTGAATGTTTTTAGCAAAACATCCAAAATCGGACTTAGGCGTTTTATCAAAAATGCCCCTCATGGAGTCACATGGTCTTTCTAACACCCCCCCCATATCATTTTTACTGCTACATTCTGTATAAATCGAAGCCTAAGAGGTTGCCTACCAGATAGTCCCAGAAATACATTATTTGCATTATCCAGATGGGACAAAATCATAGCCTGCTTAATCACTTGTACAAACTTAGGTTCCAAAAATCTACTCATTTGCCTAATCCAATTTCAGATGACAATACACTTTCCGACCTGCCATATTAAAATGTGATTCCATAGTCAGCTTAGCATCTATAATAACCCCCAATATTCTCACCCCATCCATATCAATTGACTGACCAGTAAGGTCAATTGATGATCTTCCTACCTATAATATCTTTGTCTTATCTGGGTTAATTTAAGAAAACTTTCATTCATCCAATCCTTCATAATCCTAAAAATAGAATTGAAAAAAAGATAATGTGAAGTGATTTAAAGCCTAGTAGGTTTTGAGAAGTTTCTAACATGAACAAAGTGACAGCAGGAACACAGAAGCAGCAGGATCAAGGCATTTTTGAGAGATTTCAGAGACGCCAAGTTACCCAGTTCCAGGCTGGAGATTTTAGGCCAGTCCTGGATTTCTGAACACCCCATCAAGGTGTATTATGGAATTTGTAGCACTGATTTCAATGGGCAAAATCAGGCAATACAAATCCCACTGTGCTTTAGAATGTAAGTTCAAAACCAGGAATGTCCCAGAATCTCTAGCCTGGAACTGTGTAACTTGGACGTTTGATGAAGAATGCCAGGCGTACCTGGAAGCTATGGTGGAAGATAGCCAGGACCTGTCTGCCGTGGAACAAGCTTTAAAGAAGCGCTATGGTCTGTTTTCAGATAACACCGAAGCAAAACGGGTGGCCTATACTATGCGCTGTGGTCCCAATGAGAGTCCGCGGGAATGGGCCTTTCGCTTAAAACAAGCATTCTATCAGGGGGATACCGCGCCAGATGCAAGGGATCTTGAATTTGGTGAATTCAGAAATCTTTTCGTGAAGGGTCTCTGCCTGACCGAGTAAAAGTTCCTTTGGCAGGACTTCAAAACGAACCTTATTCACACCTTCTGAAGCAGGCCGAAGCGATTTTTGATATGTGTCGCACACCGTCCACGGGAGCAACACCCAAACAGGCAGCTAAGAATCATAGTCCGGGGGTTACACCCAGCGTTTGTGCGGTCAAATCCTCACTTTCTCTGGAGAACAGAGTGGCAAACCCTTCCATGCAGCCCCAGGGGAGTACTACCCAACCTAGCCAGTCCAGTGGCCCAGCGCCTCCGGCTGCGCAGGAGGGGCAACAACTACCGTACCAGAGAAGAAGACGTTATAATCAGAAACAGTGGGCCATGCAGAGGATCAGGGAACTGGAAGCACAATTGGATCAAGAAGTGGCAAAACAACAGAGTCCAAATTCCAGAGTCGCACCCCAGACTGCTTCTCCAGGACAGACTGGAAGCCAATACCAAAAGAGTAAGGACAAGGCTCCCGACCTTCCCGTCGAAACTGGGCCTAGTGTCAAGTCCATTGAAATAGTGGAAGATCCGGTTTATTACGAGGAAGACCTGGCATGACTAGGCTCGGCTCCTGCTTCACCTACCAACATGCCCACTGTCCACGTGGACGCTCTGTCATCTGCCAGTGAGGAGTGCGCCGTGACCAAAGCTGAGGCCCAGCCCTCGAACCTGGAAGGGCCTCTGTCTTCCATGATCCTTCCTCCCCCTCTCTCATCCTTGGTGACTTTAATATTCCTGCTAATGATCCTTCCAACTCTTATATTTCCAAGTTACTCGCTTTAACGTCGTCCTTTAATCTCCAACTGTGCTCCACCTCCCCCACTCATCAAAATGGTCACTGTCTTGATCTCATCTTCTCCTCCAACTGTTCACCTTCTAGTTTCCTTGCCTCTGATCATCCCTCCTCTGATCACCATCTTATAACTTTCACACTTAAATCTCCTCCCTCCCAGTCCCGTCCTATCCTATCTAATTTATCTAGGAATCTTCACGATATTGACCCTTCATCTCTATCCTCCCATGTTTCAAACCTCCTCTCTACTGTGGCACCATCCACGTCTGTCAACGAGGCTGTTTCTTCTTACAACAATACTCTATCCTCTGCCTTAGACACTCTTGCACCTTTGATGACCCGCCCTGTAAGGCGTACAAAACCCCAACCTTGGCTGACTTCTAATATCCGCTACCTACGTTCCTGTACCCGCTCCGCCGAACGCCTCTGGCGGAAATCTCGGGCCCTTGCTGATTTCTTACACTTTAAGTTCATGCTGACCTCCTTCCAATCTGCTCTTTTACGTGCCAAACAGGATTATTATATCCAACTGACCAACTCTCTTGGCTCTAATCCTCGACTTCTCTTCACCACATTGAACTCTCTCCTCAAGGTGCCCCCTCCCCCAACTCCCCCTTCATTATCTCCTCAGACCCTTGCTGAATTCTTTCACAAGGTTCAAAAGATAAACCTTGCTTTCTCTACCTCACCAGCTCTCCCTCCACTAGTCCGTTCCCCTCTCTCTCCTTCCCCTCATTCCCTTTCCTCCTTTCCTGAAGTTACTATTGAGGAAACTACACTTCTCCTTTCTTCCTCAAAATGTACCACCTGTTTCTCTGATCCCATTCCCACCCACCTTCTTAATGCCATCTCTCCTACTCTTATTCCTTTTATCTGTCACATTCTCAACCTCTCACTTTCCACTGCGACTGTCCCTGCTGCCTTTAAACATGCTGTGGTCACACCTCTCCTTAAGAAACCTTCACTTGACCCTACTTGTCCCTCTAATTACCGACCCATCTCCCTCCTTCCTTTTCTCTCCAAATTACTTGAGCGTGCTGTTCACCGCCGCTGCCTTGATTTTCTCTCCTCACATGCTATTCTTGACCCATTACAATCTGGTTTTCGCCCTCTCCACTCAACCGAAACTGCGCTTACTAAAGTCTCCAATGACCTATTACTGGCTAAATCCAGAGGTCAATATTCCATCCTCATTCTTCTTGATCTTTCCGCTGCTTTTGACACTGTCGATCACAGCATACTTCTCGATACCCTGTCCTCACTTGGATTCCAGGGCTCTATCCTTTCCTGGTTCTCTTCCTACCTCTCCCTCCGCACCTTTAGTGTTCACTCTGGTGGACCCTCTTCTACTTCTATCCCTCTGCCTGTCGGCGTACCTCAGGGTTCTGTTCTTGGTCCCCTCCTCTTTTCTATCTACACTTCTTCCCTTGGTTCATTAATCTCATCCCATGGCTTTTCCTACCATCTCTATGCTGATGACTCCCAAATCTACCTTTCTACCCCTGATATCTCACCTTGCATCCACACCAAAGTTTCAGCGTGCTTGTCTGACATTGCTGCCTGGATGTCTCAATGCCACCTGAAATTAAATATGACCAAAACTGAGCTTCTCATTTCCCCCCCCAAACCCACCTCCCCGCTCCCCCCGTTTTCTATTTCTGTTGATGGCTCTCTCATTCTCCCTGTCTCCTCAGCTCGAAACCTTGGGATCATCTTTGACTCTTCTCTCTCCTTCTCTGCTCATATCCAGCAGACCGCCAAGACCTGTCGTTTCTTTCTTTACAACATCCGTAAAATCCGCCCCTTTCTTTCCGAGCACTCTACCAAAACCCTCATCCACACCCTTGTCACCTCTCGTTTAGACTACTGCAATCTGCTTCTTGCTGGCCTCCCACTTAGTCACCTCTCCCCTCTCCAGTCGGTTCAAAACTCTGCTGCCCGTCTCATCTTCCGCCAGGGTCGCTTTACTCATACTACCCCTCTCCTCAAGACCCTTCACTGGCTCCCTATCCGTTTTCGCATCCTGTTCAAACTTCTTCTACTAACCTATAAATGTATTCACTCTGCTGCTCCCCAGTATCTCTCCACACTTGTCCTTCCCTACACCCCTTCCCGTGCACTCCGCTCCATGGATAAATCCTTCTTATCTGTTCCCTTCTCCACTACTGCCAACTCCAGACTTAGCGCCTTCTGTCTCGCTGCACCCTACGCCTGGAATAAACTTCCTGAGCCCCTACGTCTTGCCCCATCCTTGGCCACCTTTAAATCTAGACTGAAAGCCCACCTCTTTAACATTGCTTTTGACTCGTAACCACTTGTAACCACTCGCCTCCACCTACCCTCCTCTCTTCCTTCCCGTTCACATTAATTGATTTGATTTGCTTACTTTATTTATTTTTTGTCTATTAGATTGTAAGCTCTTTGAGCAGGGACTGTCTTTCTTCTATGTTTGTGCAGCGCTGCGTATGCCTTGTAGCGCTATAGAAATGCTAAATAGTAGTAGTAGTAGTAGTAGTAGTCATACGACTCGATCAAGGAAAATTGGTGTTTTCTAGGGAAGCTGACTCCTAAAGGGTACAGATTCACCTTGGATCTGTTGATTCAACAGACGTTTTCCTGTCCGGGCCTACTGGATACAGCCTCAGAGGTGACCTTGATTACCCAGGGTCTGTTCCAGAAACTTGAGGCAGCTCTGGGGGGGGTGGGGGTCGGAATATGCTGCGTGTCACCCCATGCAACTTATCACTGGTGGCTTATGGTAACCAGAGCATCGGAACTGTGGGTCAGGTATGGCTTGCCTTGCAGATTGGCGAGATGATTGTCAAACACCCTGCCATTATTACTACCAGTGCTGGTGAAGAGTTCTTAATTGGAAATGATCTTCTGATGAGATTGCAACCGTCCCTGGATTATGTCGACAAAGTCATCTGGTCCCAAGCCACACAGCCTCTTCCATATGGGAAAGTGAAGCACGTGAGCCACGTCAGTGGTTCCAGCTCTGCAGGGCTTAGGGAGACCCCTATTCAAATTAAGTTCCAGAACTCAGAAGATCCTCATACCTGGGAGCTCCAGTTGTCGGGTGCACCGGGGGGGGGGGGGGGGGGGGGGAACTCAGCGTAGTGAAGTAATCCAAGACTGGTCAGATAGCTGATATTGTTCTACATGATGACAACCTGGAGATAGTCCTGAATAACTCGCCTACGGCGACGGACGCTCCAGACGATGCTACAGACCTGCCTCTAGAGACCGCTACTCCCACTTCCAGTCTGGATCCACCACATCCTCGCTGGTTGACTGACCTTCAACAGAAGGATGATGCCTACACCATCCCAGTCCAGATAGCTGACACTCCACAGTTTCAGTCCACTTTGCTGTTGCTTAGTGACGTCTCCTTCATCAGTGACACCTTGTTCTATCGGCTGCGCAAGTCTGTGCAACTTCCCTTCAGTAAGTGGTCCACCACTTCTGTCCAGGTACCTGGACAAGGTGCCAAGTCGCTGGTGGGAATTTGCAGCCTTCCTTTGACTGTGAGACAGAAGACTTTCACCCACCACTTCTCTATTGTGAAAGGCCTACAACAGCCCTTATGTCTGGGCTCCGATTGCCTGGTACGACTGGGAGTTTATGTGGACTTGGTGAACCTGGTCCTGTGGAGCCGACTGGATGGCGGTCCAGTGGAATTTGAAGCAACACCTGTTAGCTTGAAGTCGGGACAGACCATACTCCAAGTCAGTGAAGTAGTCTGTGATGCAGATGTGACCATTCCGGCAAGAGTGAGGGATTTTTCCATCAAGCTCCGTCTTGCACAAGGACAGCGTCTGTTGGACAACGTGGTGTTCTTCAACTCTCATTCGCATTTTCGTGACCTAGGGTTGTCCACTGGTGTTCTGCCATGTTTGGAAGTGACTGGGGCTCCTTTTCACTTGTTAGTCACCAATCTGCAATCAGATGAAGTTGTTGTGTCTAAAGATGACCCTTTTGGATTTCTGGTGGGAGATTCTTTTCCTGATGTTGAGGTAAGTTTGCCTATTATTGGCAGGCTGCCTCCCTCTTGGAACACCTGCCGGGGGGGGGGGGGGGGGGGGGGGGGGGACACGGAAGGTCTGTTTACCTCTCCCAGAGGCCTAATATCTCTGGAGTTCATCTGGCCATATGATGCAACGGGTTCACAAGTGCAGTTGGAAGATGACTTCTTGATTTTGTCCAGGAGGATGTGTCAACCCCAGAGGGCTAGAGTGGTGAACGCCGTTGGAACTTCATCTCTGCAGGAAGAAATTGAAGAGCAAGTGGAAATTCCACCCAATCAGCCTCTCTCAGAATTTGATGCTATGGTGAAAGATCAAGTGGAACAGGCTGATGCTTGACTACGGAAACAGAGAAGATGCAGTTGATGGAGCTGCTGTACAAAAACAAGGAACTGTTTGCTGTAGACTCGTATGATTGTGGGCTTACCGACCTGCATGTCACCAGAGTGCCTACGGAACCAAATAGTAAGCCTGTCTTTGTACGCCAGTATAAGATTCCATTGGCTTCCTACGAATCCGTACAAGAGATTCTCAACACTTTGGAGGCCAGGGGCATCATCAGGCAATGCAACAGCACCTACAACTCCCCTCTGTGGCCCATCTTGAAGAAGAACAACAGCTGGAGAATTGCCTTGGACTACCGGCAGCTGAATAAGCGGGTACCTTTGTCCAGGTGGCCTATGGCTCCGCTGGACCAGAATCTGGCTACCATCAAGGGGGCTAAGTATTTCACCAGCTTGGACCTGGCATCAGGATTTTGGACCATACCTGTACATCCACAGGATCAGTATAAGCTGGCTTTCACCTTTGGAAAAAAACAGTATACGTGGAACAGAACTCCCTTTGGGTTTCTCAATTCACCTGCTGAATTCAACATCTTTCTACACAAAGCACTCCCAGATGCTGAAGCTCGAGGGACTGTGGTCTATGTGGATGACATCCTGATCAAAAGCCCTACCTTTCAAGATCACTTAGCAGAGATTGAACATGTTTTCACACAGTTGACAAATGCTGGAGCTAAACTGACCCTGGCCAAAGGACAATGGTGCAGAAAAGCACTGAATTACCTAGGGTATGAAATTTCCGCTGATGGTCTGAGACCTCAGAAGAAGCGAGTGCAGGCCTTACAACAACTGAAACAACCTACCACTCTCACTGAACGCCGTTCCTTCCTGGGAATATGCAACTACTCCCGACAGTTCATAGATGAGTTTGCGGAGATCACCCGACCCTTGGTCAAGCTATTGAAGAAAGATGCACCATGGGCTTGGGGTCCTGAGCAGAAATCTGCTATGCAGGAGCTGAAAGATCAGCTCAGCCACTTTCCATGCCTCGCATACCCTGAGGGAGGTTGCGAGTTCTATGTGGACCTGGGATACTCCAATCACTCCATGAGCGCTGTCTTATATCAGAAGTATGATTCTGATAAGCGGGTTGTGGCTTATGCCAGCAAAGGCCTATCTGATGTGGAAAAGAAGTATTCAGACTGTGAGAAAGCATTGTGGACCACTGTATGGGCTCTGCAACATTTCCGGAGTTACATCCAAGGGGAGAAGCTAATCGTGGAAACTTGTCACCAAATAGTCGGTTTCCTGGGGAGCGACCGAATCAAATCCGGTCGGGTGTCCAACAGCCGGATAGTCTCCTGGACATTGGCTCTTCAAGGATGGCCTCTAGAGGTAAGGTATGCTCAAAAACATTGTAATGTAGTAGCCCAAGGTATGGCTGACCTGCATGATTGTGCAGGACATGATTCCCTTGCAGGTATGCCCAAAACAGATGTTCCCCCGCAGGAGAAAGAACCTCATCTGCATCATTCGTATGATGAGAAGATCTGTGATACTATGCCAAAAGTCTATGTGGATGGTTGTGCCTTCCGCCGCGACACAGACCATGAGTTGGTTGCAGGTGTGGGCGTGGTATGGGATCCAACCATTCCTGAGGAGACTCTGAAGCACAGCTTGGGTTCACAGACAAATCAATATGCAGAGATTGTGGCAGCTTTGGTGGCAGTACAGTCTGCTGTACAGAGAGGAATTAGGGAACTAGTGATATGCACTGATTCGGATTATGTGAGACAGAGCTTCGTCTCTCATCTACCCAATTGGAAGCAGAACAACATGCTAAATTCTAAAGGGAAACCGGTACATCATGGAAATTTGATTCTGGCTTTGGATCAACTGGTACGGGACCATGACATGACCATCTATTGGCAGAAAGTCAAAGGACATGCCAAAGTTGATAGTCCGGATAAGATAGGGAATGATTTGGCAGATCTACTTGCGAAGGAAGGTGCGCTCACAGGAGACCTATGGCGGCTCTCAGAACCTGATACCGTGGCAGTTCAGGCTGTCACCCGACGGCAAACGAAGCAGCTCTGTGAGACTCCAGTATTCCAGTGGAACAGTGAAGTCCCATCATTTGATCTTGTCACGGCTCAAAAGGCAGATCCAGTAGTTGGAAGATTTTATGAGTACCTCCAGAATCCGCAAGAGCACCCATTGATGTAAGAGGAGTGTCACAATGAAGAACTAAGGATACTCTATACATCCAGAGAGAAGTTCGAGATCCGCCAGGACCCGCTTATTCGGACGAGTAAGCATGGCATTGAACAATGGGTTGTGCCCCCGGCATATCGTGGCATCATGTTGCAACATGCTCATGATGAACCCTGTGCAGGACATCGAGGTGAAGGCATCACCTACGAGACCTTGAAGCAGGTGGCTTATTGGCCCCACAAACGTCAAGATGTACAGCTGTATACTCGAGGTTGTCTGACCTGTTGTCGTTTCCAGCCATCTTCTCCATCTCATCGAGCACCGCTCAGGAAGAAGGGTATTGCTATGCCCTGGTCAGATATCCAGATTGATTGGATTGGACCTGTGGTTCGATCCACCAGAGGCAATAAGTACATGCTGACCGTCACCTGCCTGTTCACCAAGTGGGTGGAATGCCTGCCTGCACCCAATTGCACCGCCGAAACCACGACCACCTTGCTACTGAATCATGTGTTCAGTCGGTGGGGGTTTGCCTATGCGAGTGGATTCAGACCAAGGATCTCAGTTTACCGCAGAAGTGATCCAACACATGTGGAAGATTCTAGGCGTAAAGAGTAAATTGCACATTGCCTACCGACCTCAGTCCTCAGGACAAGTGGAACGAGCTAATCGTACCATCGTCACCATTCTGAAAAAGTATGTATCCTCTTCAGGTAAGGATTGAGACATGAAGTTACCATTGGTCCTCATGGCCATTCGTGCCACACCCCACCGTTCTACGGGGGTGTCACCTTTTGAGATGATGATAGGGAGGGAAATGATGTTACCAATTCATTTGCTTTACAGGACTAATGATGTGAACTTGTCCAGTGCTACTTCCTCTCATGAATATGTCACCCATTTACATCAACATTTGCAAAGTGCCTTTGCCTTTGCCCAAAAGAACTTGGAAAGTAGCGCTTGAGGTAGAAAAGCCTACTATGATCAAGGGACTACCTCCAAAGAGTACCAGATTGGCGACAAGGTATTCTATTTCAATTTTGCAAGAAATAAGGTTAAAGAAAAGAAATTTTTGCCCAGTTGGCATGGTCCTTTCCCTACAGTGGAAAAAGCTTCACCTGTGGCTTACCAAATTCGCCTCAGAAAAAATTCTCAAGGTGAAGATAACCTTAAATGGGTCCACATCAATCAGTTGAGACCATGTCATCCTAGTCATTTGGTTCCAGATACCAGCATTGTTGAGATGACCCAAACTAACCATGAAGCAGAATAGCTGCGTGTGCTTTTGTTTTTCAGTTACAAAAGAAAATCAATCGGGAAGATGCAGTGCAGTTGTCAACCGGATTGATCCCGTCTCCATTCCTGATGTCATTCCTCAAGATGTTCCTGACACCCTGCTTCCTAATCCATTGTGGTTTCCAACATTCCTTCCCCTTGTTCCTCATGATTTTCCTCGTTTAGTCATGACTGTTGGATGTTTTTGTTTTTTTTATCTTTTCAAGAAACATTCTTTTGTTCTTGTGTCGGGGGGGATCTGTGTGGTTTTACTTTATTTCAATTGATCAAGAGATCTGAAAGCGAAGTTTGGGATGTGCTTTGTTTATTTGTGGACATTTCATTGACTTTAATTTTGAACTATGTTCAATGCTTATCATCATCATCACCATGACGTGGACCATCTTGTTCCTGTTGGAGGTCTTCTGGATGTGAGAAGTTGTCCATGTGCACCTCATCACCCCTCGAGGTCCACCATGAGATTGAGAGACTATCCAGCTTATAATTGAAAAAGAAAAACGCCTATATTGCGACCCAAATCGGGAGATAGACGTTTATCTCACAAAAACGAATAAAGCGGTATAATTGAAAGCCAAATTTGGACGTTTTCAACTGCACTCTGTCGCGGATGCGGACAAAGTTGATGGGGGCGTGTCGAAGGCGTGGTGAAGGTGGAACTGGGGCGTGGTTATCGGGCGATCAGAGATGGGTGCCTTTCGCCGATAATGGAAGAAAAATATGCGTTTTTAGCGAGAATTTAGGGCACTTTTCCTGGACCCTGTTTTTCCACGAATAAGGCCCCAAAAAGTGCCCTAAATGACCAGATGACCACTGGAGGAAATCGGGGATGACCTCCCCTGACTCCCCCAGTGGTCACAAACCCCCTCCCACCACAAAATATGCCGTTTCACAACTTTTTATTTTCACCCTCAAATGTCATACCCACCTCCCTGGCAGCAGTATGCAGGTCACTGGAGCAGTTATTAGGGGGTGCAGTGGACTTCAGGCAGGTGGACCCAGGCCCATCCCCCCCCCCACCTGTTACACTTGTGCTGGTAAATGGGAGCACTCCAAACCACCCCCCAAACCCACTGTACCCACATGTAGGTGCCCCCCTTCACCCCTTAGGGCTATAGTAATGGTGTAGACTTGTGGGCGGTGGGTTTTGAGGGGGATTTGGGGGGCTCAACACCTAAGGGAAGGGTGCTATGCACCTGGGAGCTCTTTTACCTTTTTTTTGTTTTTGTAAAAGTGCCCCCTAGGGTGCCCGGTTGGTGTCCTGGCATGTGAGGGGGACCAGTGCACTACGACTCCTGGCCCCTCCCACAAACAAATGCCTTGGATTTATTCGTTTTTGAGCTGGGCGCATTCATTTTCCATTATCACTGAAAAACAAAAACGCCCAGCTCACAAATTGTCGAATAAAACATGGTCTATTTTTTTCGAAAATACGGTTCGGTCCGCCCCTTCATGGACCCGTTCTCTGTTGAGTGATTCTCCATCATATATCAGTTTCTGACCATTATCAGAATATGTACTCACCGTGCGTTTTATAGGATTATGATTTGATATTGATTTACTTCATGTGTTAAGACATGACTGCTAACACCCTATAAGTTGTTCTAGCGCTAGTAATTGCTGTATTAGCCTTTTTGTAACTTAGTTGAACAATGTGTTATGATTTTAGGAAGTTTTTTGCTTCTGGTAACATGAATAGAGTGTTAGTGTGGAATTACTGACATTTATTGTCCCTGTGTCCTTAGTCTTGACCATAAGTCCTGATTTAACCCGTCTGGTGGTATTGCTAGTTAGGTTGGAGACGGCTTTTACTCCCTTGCAGTAAATGCCATCTCCAAGGGGGGGAATCTGTAGGGCTATTTCCCTGTGAGCCTCACTCTGCTGATCTCAGCCTGTGTATACAACTATGTCAAGATGGAGTCTGTGAACTAAGACCCTGCACTTCAGTGACCAAGCAGATTCAACTTTCTGTTTGTACCAGAGCTCTGCTTGTGGTAAATAACTGGCAGGTCTGAAAAAAAACTCAAGGACATGCAGTGGGCTACCTGACCCTTGCACCTCCCTGATGAGCTACAGGGGGTAAGGCCATGGTGCCAGCGAGTCTGATGAGAGACAGGAATGCATACCACAATGTAACAACTGGAAGAAAAAAAGGTTTTTTTTCTTGCTCAGGGAAGGAGCTGGACAAGATCCTGATTGGTTGCTGTCTGGTCACCTGGGAATCAGGGGCCAGAGAGCGGGAGACCAGAAAGCGAATGCTACATACCTGTAGAAGGTATTCTCCGAGGACAGCAGGCTGATTGTTCTCACTGATGGGTTGACGTCCTCGGCAGCCCCCTCCATCGGAAAGTTTACTAGCAAAGGCCTTTGCTAGTCCTCGCGCGCCCATGCGCACCGCGCATGCGCGGCCGTCTTCCCGCCCGAAACCGGCTCGAGCCGGCCAGTCCAGTATGTAGCAAGACAATACATTTCAAGGGAAGACACAACTCCAAAGGGGAGGCGGGCGGGTTTGTGAGAACAATCAGCCTGCTGTCCTCGGAGAATACCTTCTACAGGTATGTAGCATTCGCTTTCTCCGAGGACAAGCAGGCTGCTTGTTCTCACTGATGGGGTATCCCTAGCCCCCAGGCTCACTCAAAACAACAACCATGGTCAATTGGGCCTCGCAACGGCGAGGACATAACTGAGATTGACCTAAAAAATTTACCAACTAACTGAGAGTGTAGCCTGGAACAGAACAAACAGGGCCCTCGGGGGGTGGAGTTGGATCCTAAAGCCCAAACAGGTTCTGAAGAACTGACTGCCCGAACCGACTGTCGCGTCGGGTATCCTGCTGCAGGCAGTAATGAGATGTGAATGTGTGGACAGATGACCACGTCGCAGCTTTGCAAATTTCTTCAATAGAGGCTGACTTCAAGTGGGCTACCGACGCAGCCATGGCTCTAACATTATGAGCCGTGACATGACCCTCAAGAGCCAGCCCCGCCTGGGCGTAAGTGAAGGAAATGCAATCTGCTAGCCAATTGGATATGGTGCGTTTCCCTACAGCCACTCCCCTCCTATTGGGATCAAAAGAAACAAACAATTGGGCGGACTGTCTGTGGGGCTGTGTCCGCTCCAGGTAGAAGGCCAATGCTCTCTTGCAGTCCAATGTGTGCAGCTGACGTTCAGCAGGGCAGGAATGAGGACGGGGAAAGAATGTTGGCAAGACAATTGACTGGTTCAGATGGAACTCCGACACGACCTTTGGCAGGAACTTAGGGTGAGTGCGGAGGACTACTCTGTTGTGATGGAATTTAGTGTAAGGGGCCTGGGCTACCAGGGCCTGAAGCTCACTGACTCTACGAGCCGAAGTAACTGCCACCAAGAAAATGACCTTCCAGGTCAAGTACTTCGGATGGCAGGAATTCAGTGGCTCAAAAGGAGGTTTCATCAGCTGGGTGAGAACGACATTGAGATCCCATGACACTGTAGGAGGCTTGACAGGGGGCTTTGACAAAAGCAAACCTCTCATGAAGCGAACAACTAAAGGCTGTCCTGAGATCGGCTTACCTTCCACTTGGTAATGGTATGCACTGATTGCACTAAGGTGAACCCTTACGGAGTTGGTCTTAAGACCAGACTCAGACAAGTGCAGAAGGTATTCAAGCAGGGTCTGTGTAGGACAAGAGCGAGGATCTAGGGCCTTGCTGTCACACCAGACGGCAAACCTCCTCCAATGAAAGAAGTAACTTCTCTTAGTGGAGTCTTTCCTGGAAGCAAGCAAGATGCGGGAGACACCCTCTGACAGACCCAAAGAGGCAAAGTCTATGCCCTCAACATCCAGGCCGTGAGAGCCAGAGACTGGAGGTTGGGATGCAGAAGAGCCCCTTCGTCCTGCGTGATGAGGGTCGGAAAACACTCCAATCTCCACGGTTCTTCGGAGGATATTCCAGAAGAAGAGGGAACCAGATCTGACGCGGCCAAAAGGGAGCAATCAGAATCATGGTGCCTCGGTCTTGCTTGAGTTTCAACAAAGTCTTCCCCACCAGAGGAATGGGAGGATAAGCATACAGCAGGCCCTCCCCCCAATCCAGGAGGAAGGCATCCGATGCCAGTCTGCCGTGGGCCTGAAGCCTGGAACAGAACTGAGGGACTTTGTGGTTCACTCGAGATGCGAAGAGATCCACCAGGGGGGTGCCCCACGCCTGGAAGATCTGTCGTACCACACGGGAATTGAGCGACCACTCGTGAGGTTGCATAATCCTGCTCAACCTGTCGGCCAGACTGTTGTTTACGCCTGCCAGATATGTGGCTTGGAGCACCATGCCATGCCGGCGAGCCCAGAGCCACATGCTGACGGCTTCCTGACACAGGGGGCGAGATCCGGTGCCCCCCTGCTTGTTGACATAGTACATGGCAACCTGGTTGTCTGTCTGAATTTGGATAATTTGGTGGGACAGCCGATCTCTGAAAGCCTTCAGAGCGTTCCAGATCGCTCGTAACTCCAGAAGATTGATCTGCAGATCGCGTTCCTGGAGGGACCAGCTTCCTTGGGTGTGAAGCCCATCGACATGGGCTCCCCATCCCAGGAGGGACGCATCCGTGGTCAGCACTTTTTGTGGCTGAGGAATTTGAAAGGGACGTCCCAGAGTCAAATTGGAGCAAATCGTCCACCAATACAGGGATTTGAGAAAACTCGTGGACAGGTGGATCACGTCCTCTAGACCCCCAGCGGCCTGATACCACTGGGAGGCTAGGGTCCATTGAGCAGATCTCATGTGAAGGCGGGCCATGGGAGTCACATGAACTGTGGAGGCCATATGGCCCAGCAATCTCAACATCTGCCGAGCTGTGATCTGCTGGGACGCTCGCACCCGTGAGACGAGGGACAACAAGTTGTTGGCTCTCGTCTCTGGGAGATAGGCGCGAGCCGTCCGAGAATCCAGCAGAGCTCCTATGAATTCGAGTCTCTGCATTGGGAGAAGATGGGACTTTGGATAATTTATCACAAACCCCAGTAGCTCCAGTAGGCGAATAGTCATCTGCATGGACTGCAGGGCTCCTGCCTCGGATGTGTTCTTCACCAGCCAATCGTCGAGATATGGGAACACGTGCACCACCAGCCTGCGAAGTGCCGCTGCTACCACAGCTAGGCACTTTGTGAACACCCTGGGCGCAGAGGCGAGCCCAAAGGGTAGCACACAGTACTGGAAGTGGCGTGTGCCCAGCTGAAATCGCAGATACTGTCTGTGAGCTGGCAGTATCGGGATGTGAGTGTAGGCATCCTTCAAGTCCAGAGAGCATAGCCAATCGTTTTGCTGAATCATGGGGAGAAGGGTGCCCAGGGAAAGCATCCTGAACTTTTCTTTTACGAGATATTTGTTCAGGGCCCTTAGGTCTAGGATGGGACGCATCCCCCCTGTTTTCTTTTCCACAAGGAAGTACCTGGAATAGAATCCCAGCCCTTCTTGCCCGGATGGCACGGGCTCGACCGCATTGGCGCTGAGAAGGGCGGAGAGTTCCTCTGCAAGTACCTGCTTGTGCTGGAAGCTGTAAGACTGAGCTCCCGGTGGACAATTTGGAGGTTTTGAGGTCAAATTGAGGGTGTATCCCTGCCGGACTATTTGCAGAACCCACTGATCGGAGGTTATGAGAGGCCACCTTTGGTGAAAAACTTTCAACCTCCCCCCGACTGGCAGGTCGCCCGGCACGGACACTTGGATGTCGGCTATGCTCTGCTGGAGCCAGTCAAAAGCTCGCCCCTTGCTTTTGCTGGGGAGCCGCGGGGCCTTGCTGAGGCGCGCGCTGCTGACGAAAGCGAGCGCGCTGGGGCTTAGCCTGGGCCGCAGGCTGTCGGGAAGGAGGATTGTACCTACGCTTGCCAGAAGAGTAGGGAACAGTCTTCCTTCCCCCGAAAAATCTTCTACCTGTAGAGGTAGAGGCTGAAGGCTGCCGGCGGGCGAATTTGTCGAATGCGGTGTCCCGCTGGTGGAGAGACTCTACCACCTGCTCGACTTTCTCGCCAAAAATGTTGTCCGCAAAGCAAGGCGAGTCCGCAATCCGCTGCTGGAGTCTATTTTCCAGGTCGGCGGCACGCAGCCATGAGAGCCTGCGCATCACCACACCTTGAGCAGCGGCCCTGGACGCAACATCAAAAGTGTCATAAACTCCTCTGGCCAGGAATTTTCTGCACGCCTTCAGCTGCCTGACCACCTCCTGAAAAGGCTTGGCTTGCTCAGGGGGAAGAGCATCAACCAAGCCCGCCAACTGCCGCACATTGTTCCGCATGTGTATGCTCGTGTAGAGCTGGTAAGACTGGATCTTGGACACGAGCATAGAGGAATGGTAGGCCTTCCTCCCAAAGGAGTCTAAGGTTCTAGCGTCCTTGCCCGGGGGCGCCGAAGCATGTTCCCTAGAACTCTTAGCCTTCTTTAGGGCCAAATCCACAACTCCAGAGTCGTGAGGCAACTGAGTGCGCATCAGCTCTGGGTCCCCATGGATCCGGTACTGGGACTCGATCTTCTTGGGAATGTGGGGATTAGTTAACGGCTTGGTCCAGTTCGCAAGCAATGTCTTTTTCAGGACATGGTGCAAGGGAACCGTGGACGCTTCCTTAGGTGGAGAAGGATAGTCTAGGAGCTCAAACATTTCAGCCCTGGGCTCGTCCTCCACAACCACCGGGAAGGGGATGGCCGTAGACATCTCCCGGACAAAGGAGGCAAAAGACAGACTCTCGGGAGGAGAAAGCTGCCTCTCAGGAGAGGGAGTGGGATCAGATGGAAGACCCTCAGACTCCTCGTCAGAGAAATATCTGGGATCTTCCTCTTCCTCCCACGAGGCCTCACCTTCGGTGTCAGACACAAGTTCACGGACCTGTGTCTGCAACCTCGCCCTGCTCGACTCTGTGGAACCACGTCCACGATGGGGGCGTCGAGAGGTAGACTCCCTGGCCCGCATCGGCGAAGCTCCCTCCGCCGACGTAGTCGGGGAGCCTTCCTGGGAGGTGGCCGCGGTCGGCACCGCACGCGGTACCGACGTCGGGGACCTCAACCTGGGCGATGGGCCAGCCGGCGCCATGCTCGACGGTACCGGAGGCGCAAGCACCGCCGGTACCGGAGGGGTAGGGCGCAACAGCTCTCCCAGAATCTCTGGGAGAACGGCCCGGAGGCTCTCGTTCAGAGTGGCTGCAGAAAAAGGCTGAGAGGTCGATGCAGGCGTCGACGTCAGAACCTGTTCCGGGCGAGGAGGCTGTTCCGGGCTGTCCAGAGTGGAGCGCATCGACACCTCCTGAACAGAGGGTGAGCGGTCCTCTCGGTGCCGATGCCTGCTTGGTGCCGAATCCCTCGGCGACCCAGAGCTCTCGGTGCCGACACGGGGAGGAGACCGGTGTCGATGCTTCTTCGACTTCTTCCGAAGCATGTCACCGGAGCTCCCCGGCACCGACGAGGAGGACGTAGAATCCATCCGTCGCTTCCTCGGGGCCGAGACCAAAGAGGGTCGATCCCGGGGGGGCTGTACCGCAGGAGCCCTCAGGGTGGGAGGAGACCCACCCGAAGGCTCACCGCCACCAGCAGGGGAATGGACAGCCCTCACCTGCACTCCTGACGATGCACCTCCGTCCGACGACATCAGCAGACGAAGTCTCGGTACCACCGACGTCGATGCAGTCGCCCGATGCCTCGGCGCCGATGCAGAGGTCCGATGCCTCGATGCAGTCGATGGAGCGGCAGCCAAGGAAGATGGTCCGGACGCTGACGACGTCGATGCACTCGATGCCTCCGGTGCCGATGCCGACGAAGAGCCCGAGAACAAAACGTTCCACTGGGCTAATCTCGCTACCTGAGTCCGCCTTTGAAGCAGGGAACACAGACTGCAGTTCTGAGGGCGGTGCTCGGCCCCCAGACACTGAAGACACGACGAGTGTCGATCAGTGAGCGAGATTACCCGGGCGCACTGGGTGCACTTCTTGAAGCCGCTGGAAGGCTTCGATGTCATGGGCGGAAAAATCACGCCGGCGAAGTCAAAAGCCGAAATGGCGAAAATTGAAGCACCAAAATTTAAAGGGAGAAAATCTCGACCGAGGCCAAACTAGGCCTACCCCGACAACGAAAGAAAACTTACGGGGCAAAAACTGAGAAAAATACGGGAAGGGCAGAAAACCCGAAAGGGTCTTCCGGAACACTTCCGGAGCGCTTCCCGAACTTTTTTGGTGAAAAAAGAGTGAAAAACACGTCGAAACGGACGCGCGAGGTCGACTCTCTGGGGCACGAACGGCGTAACACGACCGTACCGAGCGCGGACGAAAGAAGACTGGCCGGCTCGAGCCGGTTTCGGGCGGGAAGACGGCCGCGCATGCGCGGTGCGCATGGGCGCGCGAGGACTAGCAAAGGCCTTTGCTAGTAAACTTTCCGATGGAGGGGGCTGCCGAGGACGTCAACCCATCAGTGAGAACAAGCAGCCTGCTTGTCCTCGGAGAAAGAGAAGTACAGAGAGGACAGACAGAAGAAGAAAGAAAAGAAGAAAGGGAGAATTTGTCTGGTTCTACTGGAAGAAGGGTAGCTGAAAAGAAGACCAGCGAGACCTGAAGTGGTCCACAACCTTGTGAACTGACCATCTGAAGAAAGTACCTGTTGGTTCAGCTCTACCGGCCAGAGAGACTGTAATCCTGCATGCTGCAGAGAACCTGTGTTGTTTCCTGAGACGGGGACTCGCTGTGGAAAACAGCTGGAGTCTAAAGGGAAAAACCTGTGTCCACTTCATCTGAGAGACCACCTAGAGTCGGCTCGGTGAGGATTGCAGAGATTTATTTCCTATAGTCGGGGATTAGCTAGTGGGTTCTTACCTCAGCAAAGGCGGGTTAGTCAGAACTTTGTGATCAGGAAGATGTGCTGCTAACTGTATTACTTCATGACCTAGTCAGTATTACTAATCAGGATTGTGTAATAACCTAGTAACCAGTGATATCAGTGTTTTAGTTAGACAATACATTCTACAGTTGCTTATCAGCATAAGGGAGCTACAATTGTACAGCTGAGCTGTAGTGTAGGGTGTATTATCCTATTTTCTTACCTATATAATAAATTAATATATTTCACAGCAGTGACTTTACTTTTATTCCAGTTCTCTCTAACAGAAGAAAAGTTCTGGTGTAGGCCCAGAACAGCCAGGTTTCTTTATAATATATAACCCCTGGTCAGAGCTAGGAAGTTGGTTTAGCCAGACTCCTGTAAACGGAACCTGGGAATTACTCATTGGGTAGCTTTGCCCAGAAGAGTTATTCATCCTATAATGCTTACAGTGCGAGTGTGTCTGTGAGAATGAGTGTGTGCGCAAGTGTGTATGTGAGACACAGTGTGAGAGAGAGAGTGTGTTTCACACAGATACAGTGTGTGCAAGAGAGAGAGAGAGAGAGAGAGAGTGTGTGTGTGTGTGCTCTGGTGAGCTGTGTTTGCAAATTTGAAATGCATGTGTATTTGTCAGCATTCCTTGTTCTGTGGAAGGCTGCGTTTTGATGTGTTTTTTTGGGGGTGGGGGGTGGGGAGGAAGTTCCTTTAAGCACTTGGGTACCTGCCTGTGAAGTCGTTAATGTGTGTTGTGGATAGCTGTGTTTGCTTGTGGTTGGGGGGAATGTGTCTTTGGAAGCTCCTGTAAGCACTTGGGAACCTGCCTGCTTGCTGTTTTTATCTGCATTTGTATTTGTCTGGTTTTCTGGTTGTGTGGAAGTGTGCGTTTAGATTTTGGGTGGGTTGGAGGGGGGTGAGGGAGTGCAGACGTCAAGTCAGTGGTTAGTTTTGTGTGGGTGGTCGTTTCTTAGGGTGGCTGCACATACCGGGAGCAGGAGCATGGGCATCCAAATATTTTTGTCCTTCCAGCGACGTTCCTCGTTTCTCTGTGCTGCACAGAAAGTGACTCGTTGTGCTGCTGAGTCTCCTCGGAAGAAAAAAAAAATGTGTGTGTGCTTGGTTTTGAGTGTATGGGAATGACAGCTGTGTTGGGGAGTGGAAACAGAGATTAACCAATGGGCTTCCTTGCTCGTGTGTAGTAATCGTTGTGCACCATGGCCGGAGTCGGAGAGGAGAGGGAGGGCGGTGGAACGGTGAGCGAGCGGTTGCGGGAGGGTGGGTGAGGGGCACTGTGGGTGGGGGGACGGGATTCTGCGCCGATTTTGGTTGGTTTTGAGTGTATGGGAATGACGGCTGCATTGGGGAGTGGAAACTGAGATTACCCAATGACAATCCGATTTGTTGAGTGTCATTGCTCCGCCCTCAACGTCATCACGTTGTGACGCGGGGGGGGGGGGGGGGGACAGACACTCATGCGGATCTTGCAACTACAAATTTAGAACGTTGGAGGTGCCTTTTATATAGAGAGATTGGTAGGCATACAAATACACACATACAGGTTAAATAATGCAGTCAGCAACAACCTCTGGCATTTTAACTGAAGCTTTATAAAAATAAAATATACTTAATCTGAGAATTAGAGCAAGTTACTCTGTTACACTAGCTACTTCATCCTGGTTCAACTGCTCTCTGTGCTATTCTTAGGGCATAAATTCCTGATTCGTTGGAAAACCACTTTTAGACTTGTATGGACTAGAGTCTGTAAATGGGTCAAATTTGGGCACTGAAAAAAAAATGAGCACTGAACACTATTCTATATACGACACTCTGAGTCGGGCGCTATTTGAAGAATAGAGCTCAGCGTTAGGATTCGCACCCAACTTTGGGTGCAAAGATTTATACCAACAGAAATCTGGTATAAATCCTCACGCATAAATTAGGTGTAGATCCCTTGAATTCTATAAGTGTGTGCATCTTCAGTGAACACTCCTGACCCACCCATGATCCTCCTATGGCCATGCCCCTTTTCAACTGCACGCTAAGGGCCCTGTTTACCAAGACATGCTAGTGTTTTTAGCGCACATTAATGCTAGAGACACCCATATATTATGCGAATCTCTGGTGTTAGCGCACGCTAATTTTTAGCACACTCTAAAAATGTTAACACGCCTACAGTGTGGCTTAGTAAACAGGGCCCTAAAAGATTTATGAATGCACCTTTATAGAATAGTGCTTAGCAAGATGCATCTGTAAATCCAAATTGTTGCCAATTAACGCCAATAACTGATTGTTAGCACCCAATTATTGGTGCTATCTGGCTCATTACTCAATTAAATGGTGCATGTGCCAAAATCTGGGCAATTTTGAGCACCATATATAGAATCCAGGGGTATATATACAGTATAAAAACCTCTCTGACGTCAACCTACACTAAAGTTGAAAGGTGCTTCTAACTTGTAAGCATGTGAATCATAGCTGTTGATACCATCAGACATGTGCTAAAACATTTCTGATTGTGTGCATATATAAATAAATTTATGCTAGCGGTTCTCAACCCAGTCCATGGGACACACCCAGCTAGTCAGTTCATATCCACAATGAATATGTATGAGATAAATTTGCATGCACTGCTAATTCAGACAACCACCAATTATCTAACTCACCTCTTTAAACAAGCATTTCTCATAACCTGATTTATTCTTTTCTTTTTTCCAAAATGTCCTTACTCACTTGTCATAGCAGCCTTTATGTGTTTGCCCACATCCACCTTCCCTTTATATGTTTATCATGGCTCTATAATTGAGTTTAATTCATATTCATTTTATGTGTTCCTATTGTTTTTATCTGGTTTTCCTTGTTTATCCTGTTTTGTGTTTTATTATTCCTATTCCCTTTTTAAATATTTTGTTAATCACTTAGATGTATATTTATATGATTTGCGGTACATCAAAAATAAATTGACAATTGAAATTTGAAAAATGATACTAAAATAATACCTTAAAATAGCTACTTAGTTTGAACTGATTTAAAAAGCTTGTTTCCAGAAATTTTTCATCATTTTTAAACATGACATTGGGAAACAGTCCTTGCGAGTTTAAAGGCTGTATTTAAACCAACGCTGTAAACACAAAGATAGATCTTGTTTTGGACTATTGTCTGTGAAATAGAATGATAGCTTTTTGTAAGTGGAAAATAAGATCAAGCATGCTATTGCAGATAGCAGATTGGGCAAACAGAAACAGGAATGGATTAAAGAAGCTTCAGCATTTCCACTACTTAGAAAAAGAGTGAGAAAAATTTCCTTTTGTCACACCATTGTCTCAGTTACATATTTATCATGCCATATAAACAAAATGGAAAATCTTCATCAAACAGAAAATGTGACAGTGCACTATGATGATGCTTTCATATTTCCGATTTTGTTTTCTGATACTGAGATATATGAAGAAATCACATTCCCAAATTAAGTACTTCCAGTAGCAAACAGTTCCTCATTGATGTATCCCACATTTGGATTTAATGACTAATGTTCTTCTGAACAAATCCCGCTGCTCAGGTACCCATTTGTGTCACTTGCATCAGTGGTACCATTGCTAGTCTTGCTGTGTATGTTCTTCCCATAAGATACTGAATCTTCATCATCTGAACTGCTCTCTACGTCACTTCGGTCATCTTTCGACACCTGAAAAATATGCCAGAGACCCTTATATAAACTCATATAAAATATTCAGATCAATCCGACTTCCTTACCCGCATAGTCAGTGAACACTTTTACATAAAAATAAAATTTTTAAAGTTAAGATGAAGTTTCAAGAAACATATACAAACATTAAAAATTATTAAAAACTATTGCTGTGATACAACTTGAGGGGGTCTTTTACTTAGGCGCACTGGTGTTTTTAGAGTGTGTTAAAAATAGGCGCACACTAAACACTAAAGATGCCCATAGGAATACATTGGTGTCTTTAGCACTCAGTGCATGCCTATTTTCAGCGCACACTAAAAATGCCAGCACGCTTTAGTAAAAGACCCCCTTGGTTTCTTAAGAGAACATGTATTCTTATATTATGAAATGTGCTAAAATTTAAAAGCCAACTTTGTTTCATACACCAAGCTCTTACTTTTCATACCCCATGCTCCTCTTCAATACCATGTACATTCATATCTGTTCCCTTTAATAATGACCTACTCTTAAGCTCTCTATCACTCCACTCCCCCCACCATTTTCATATTGACACTCATCATCAACTCTCTATTTTTCCTTTTTCTTCTTTTAAAGCTACTTCTCACAGTCCCTTGTCTTCTGCCCCTATGCTTCCATTTTCAGTTGATTCCCCTCACAAGCACATTATTTTGGATGGTATTCACTTTGCCAAATGTTTTTAGGACCTTCAGAGGGGCATTTTTGATTTGAAGTCTAAGTCCAAATTTGGACGTTTTGCACAAAACATCCAAAATCCAAATAGGAATGAAGGTAATTTTCAAAAAAGAAAAAAGTCTTTTTTTTTTTCAAAAATACTGTTTCAAACAAGGTTTTGTGCTTTGGATATTTTGTTTTTTGGTCCATTTTTGAATAAGTGCAAAATGTAGAGATTCATGCCATTGGGGTGTAGGAGGAGCCAGCATTTTTAGTAGACCAGTCCCCCAGACATCTCAGGGGAGCAATGGGGCACCCTAGAGAGCACTTCTGTGCATTTCATAAAAATGCTCCCAGGTACACATCTCACTGTTGCTCCCTTACCTTGTCCCCTGAGCCCTCCACTAGCCCCCACTGTACACCACTACAATAGCCCTTATGGTGAAGGGGGCACCTATATGTGGGTATAGTAGGGCTTTGGTGACTTCGGGAGGGGTCACAGTTTTCACCACAAGTGTGATAGGTAGAGGGAGATAGGGACCTGAGTCCCCCACTCCATACTGCACTGCACCGGCCACTACACTACTCCAGGGACCTGCATGATACTCTAATAGATCTGACTTTAACATCTGAAGCTCTCATAGAGGCTGGTAAGTCATTTCTTCATTCATATTTTTGGGGATAGGGAGGGGGTCAGTGACCAATGGGGGTATTGGGGAGGATCAACCCTGATTCCCTACAGTGGTCATCTGGTAATTTAGGGCAACCTTTTGTGCCTTATTCGTTATAAAAACAGGTCTAGCTCAAAATGTCTTAGTTTTAGTCCTGGGCAGTTTTGTTTTGTTCCATTATGGGTGAAAAACATCCAAGTGTTAGGAACATCCAGATCCGACCCTTAGCATGCCCCTGACATGCCCCCTTTTCATTTGAATGCACTTCTGATGGACTTCATAGAAAAGCATCTAAAAATTGGTTTTGAAAATACCAATTTGGATGTTACTGTTAGAAAAACATCCAAATGCTGCTTGATGCCACTTTTTAGACATTTTTCTCTTTCAAAAATGAGCCCCTTAGTGTTTCATTATGATGATTTGTTACTTCTTATAATCATTTGCAAAGCCACTTTGCTCTCTACTCAGTGGTATTCCTTCCCCAATGTTCTCAGTTATTTGTTTTGTCTTTGATTATTATTGTTCTATGCAGATCTCATCTTTATGTGTCGATTTTGTCTATTATATTGTCTTTATGATAAGGCTTTTACTCTCTATTTCTTTGTCTCTATTAGATCTGTTCCCTGCTATGAAGATGTACTTTTAATAGCAGTATGCCAAATAAATTCATAAATCCCTCAAAAATCCTTCTCTTACTATAATCTTGTTTCTTGTCACGATTGTGACTTTTTCTTGGTTTGTGCTCCCCTCACCCTCTGGTGACCAGAACCGGTGGCTGCCATAGACTTTTCAGACTCTGTTTTCAGTCCGGTCCAGATATTTTAGCCCTCCAGTCTTGCTTGGAAGTTTGACAGCTAGCCTCACCCTTAGCTGCCTTGCGATTGCTGCAGCTGAGCTCAGCCGCTGATAGGCTTATTAGCCACCTGGAAACTTTCTAGTTTGCCTTTGCAAACACCAAAGGTCCAGGTTAGTGTTTGGTGCTGATAGGGGAATGGTGGTCAAGCGCAGGTGAAGACCGGTTGCTCTGTCCTGCTTATTCCCTGTCTGTCTACTGCTGTTGTTCCAGTCCTGTGGTTCCAGTTCGGTTGTTCCAGCTTTGCCTGTCTACAGCTTCTTCTGCCTTGCTTGCTTACCCAGTCCTGGTTGAGGGTCTTGCCTACTGCTGCTGCTTGTCGGCAGCGGTCCAAGGGCTCACGTGGTGCCAGTGTCCGAGAGCCTGAGACTGTGACATTTCTTCAGCACTATCTACATAAGTACAAATGTGTTGCAATACTGGGACAGACCGAAGGTCCATTAAGCCCAGTATCCTGTTTCTAACAATGGCCAATCCAGGGTACAAGTACTTGGCAAGATCCCAGAACAGTAAAACAGATTTTATGCTGCTTATCCTAGAAATAAGTAGTGGATTTTCCCAAGTCCATCCTAATAATTGCTTATGGACTTTTTTTTTTAGGAATTTTTTAAACCCTGCTAAACTAACTGCTTTTACCACATTCTCTGGCAACGAATTCCAGAGTTTAATTACTTGTTGAGTGAAAAAATATTTTCTCCAATTTGTTTTAAATTTACTACATATTAACTTCATTGCATGCCCCCTAGTCCTAGTATTTTTGGAAAGAGTAAAACGATTTACCTCTACCCTTTCCACTCCACTCAGTATTTTATAGACCTCTATCATATCTAGCTGCTTTAGCCTTTTCTCATAGGGAAGTCATCCTATCCCCTTTATCATTTTTGTTGTCCTCTGTACTTTTTCTAATTTCCACTATATCTTTTTTGAGATGCAGTGACCAGAATTGCACACAGTATTCAAGGTGTGGTCATACCATGGAGTGATAGGCATTATAACATTCTCATTTTTGTTTTCCATTCCTTTTCTAATAATTCCTAACATTATATTTGCTTTCTTGGCCACCGCAGCACACTGAGCAGATGCTTTTCTACTTAGCATCAACAATGACACTTAGATCCTTTTCCTGGGCAGTGACTCCTTGGAACTATGCATCACATAGCTATGGTTTGGTTCCTCTTTCCCACATGCATCACATTGCAGTTGTTCAAATGAAACGCTATCTACTACTACTAATCAATTCTATAGTACTACTAGACATACGCAGCACCGTACACATTATAAACAGGTACTTTCTCTGTCCCTAGGGGCTCACAATCTAAGCTTTTTGTACCTGAGGGCAATGGAGGGTTAAGTGACTTGCCCAAGATCACAAGGGGCTGCAGTGGGAATCGAACCCAGGTTGCCAGGATCAAAGCCCACTACACTAACCATTAGGATACTCCTCCACTCTGCCATTTGGATACCCAGTCTCGTAAGGTCCTCTTGCTATTTTTCACAATCCTCTTGCGATTTAACAACTTTGTATAACTTTGTGTCATCTGCAAATTCAATTACCTCAATAGTTATTCCTATCTCTAGATCATTTATAAATATGGTTTGGGTTCCTCTTTCAGATACATGGACTCCATCATGAGAGCGCATAAGCGCTACAGAGGGTAGGCATGGCTTAATTACGATATCAAATTAAGAAAAAGCATGGCGTCGACCCATCCATATCATGGAAACACAGGGTCATAGATTTATGGCTTGAAGAAATGTCGGCTCACAGACCTTTCACGCATGACAAGGGATATAACCATATAGACACGGCAGGGCACAGGCAGTGGCAATCCTTTCTGCCCTCAGCAGCAGGTGAAAAGTCTTATGGGTCGCAAGCGGGAATATGACCATTCAGGCAATACAACCAGGGCCACAGCACATGGCACCCTTGTAAGTTTCACCATTCCTGTTCAGTAAGTGGAGTAGGACACTGCAAGCATGAAGCCATGTCACAATGGTTAGCTAGGTACCCAGACAGATTAGCAGCAGAATCCATTGCTACAGGCTTCGAAAGAGGTTACACTATTCCATACAAGGGCCCTCAACATGATTCAAAGCACTTCCCAAGAAATGCAACGTCCATTCACACATACCAACAGGTAGCTAAAGAGAAGATAAATTATAACACTTCACCACTCCACCCTTACTCTGAAAGTCATACCTCTATAACTTTTGTGTAGACCTTTCCTGTCATCCTTAATCTCATTGTTACACCAATTGTATCTTTTACCCTGGTATGGCGATGCCATAACAGGCCTTTGTAAGCCACATTGAGCCTGCAAATAGGTGAGAAAATGTGGGATACAAGTGCAATAAATAATAATAATAATAATCTCTCTATATAAAACGCACCTCCAACGTTCGAATGAAGCCAATGTTAGCCAAAAGTGAAGGGGGTGAGATCGCATTGTGTCTGCCCCGCCCACGCGTCAAACGTGATGACGTAGAGGGCGGAGCAATGACACTCAACCAATCGCAACGCTCGGCAGCGAAGCGTCAGGGAAGGAGGCGGCGCTCTCAACGTCTAGCCTTCCCTTCGCTGTGTTCCGCCTTCTTCTGACGTCAAAGATGACGTCAAAAGAAGGTGGAACACAGCGAAGGGAAACCTAGACGTCGGGAGCACCGCCTCCTTCCCTGACGCTTCGCTTCCGGAACCGCCACGGAGGTATATTTAAAAACAAGAAAAAAAAAAAAAAACATATTGGGGGGAGCGAAGAGGGTGGCCACAAAAGAAAAACAATGGGAGCAGGAGGGCAGGGGAGAAACAACAGCATGGATGCGAAGGGGGGGGGGAGAAGAGGGCGGCCCAGGCTGGGACATGGGAGAGAGAGGAGCATGGATGCAAGGGGGGGTCATGGAAGGGAGACAGGGGACTTGCTGGAAAAGGATGAATGGAGGCGGCAGGAGACAGAGGAGCATGGATGGGCATGAATTGGGAGGGCAGGGCTCAGGGAGAGAGGGCAATTGCTGGAAAGGGATGAATGGAGGGGGCAGGGGACAGAGGAGAATGGATGGGCATGGATTGGGAGGGCAGGACTCAGGGAGAGAGGGAAATTGCTGGATAGGGATGAATAGAGGGGACAGATGGCCATGGATGGATATGGATTGCAGGGCAGGCCTCAGGGAGACAGGGCAATTGCTGGATAGGGAAAAATGGAGGGGCCAGGTGACAGATGACCATGGATGGGCATGGATTGGAAGGGCAGGACTCAGGGAGACGGGAATTGCTGAATAGGGATGAATGGAGGGGACAGATGGGCATGGATGGATATGGATTGCAGGGCAGGCCCCAGGCAGAGAGGGGAAATGCTGGATAGGGAAAAATGGAGGGGCCAGGTGACAGATGAGCATGGATGGGCATGGATTGGAAGGGCAGGACTCAGGGAGAGGGGAATTGCTGGATAGGGATGAATGGAGGGCACAGATGGGCATGGATGCATATGGATTGCAGGGCAGGCCTCAGGCAGAGAGGGGAATTGCTGGATAGGGATGAATGGAGGGGCCAGGTGAAAGAGGAGCATGGATTGGAAGGACAGGACTCAGGGAGAGGGGAATTGCTGGATAGGGATGAATGGAGGGGACAGATGGCCATGGATGGATATGGATTGCAGGGCAGGCCTCAGGCAGAGAGGGGAAATGCTGGATAGGGAAAAATGGAGGGGCCAGGTGACAAAGGAGCATGGATGGGCATGGATTGGAAGGGCAGGACTCAGGGAGAGGGGAATTGCTGGATAGGGATGAATGGAGGGGACAGATGGCCATGGATGCATATGGATTGCAGGGCAGGCCTCAGGGAGACAGCGGAATTGCTGGATAGGGATGAATGGAGGGGCCAGGTGACAGAGGAGCATGGATTGGACTCACACTTTCACTCTGACTCTCAAACACTCACTCTCACATACACTCTCCCAAAACATACACACTCCGAGGAAAACCTTGCTAGCGCCCGTTTCATTTGTGTCAGAAACGGGCCTTTTTTACTAGTAATAAATAAAGAGCTACTCTCGGAAAGCGGGCTCCATTGTTTTAATTGGTGATGCAAAGGGCTATGGCTGAGCAAGTGCCAAGTGCACGAGTTGTTAGTTTGGAAACCCGATATTTTTTCCTGCTCTCTCTTGCACAAGGAAGTAGTTTCTAGATGTCATAAATAGCTGCTTCATGGAGCTATTCATCCAGGATCCAACTAGAGGAGAAAATACTTTAGATCCAGTACGTACTGGTACATAGGACCTAGTGCACGGAGTAATGGTGGTAGAGGGGGGCTGCTAGGCAACAGTGATCACAATACAATCAATATCATCACTGGAAGGAGGACACCAACAATCTACTGACATAGCATTTAATTTTAAATAGGGAGACTATAGGGCTCATTTTTAAAGCACTTAGACTTACAAAGCTCCATAGGTTGCTATGCAACTTTGTAAGTCCAAGTGCTTTGAAAATACACCTCTATGATGATATTTAATAGAAATTTTTTTTTATAAAAACAGCGATTGTCAGGGTAAAAAATCTACATGAGGTAAGGGCATTATTTAGGAAGAGTAGCTTGGAAGCCCAGCTATTCCACACATCCAAAAAAAAAAAAAAGGTCAAAAGACGGCCAAACAGTCAGTGTGGTTTAATGGCAAGGTGGAAGAGGTGGTGAAAACCAATTTTTCAAAGTTTGCAATGTTATATTATGAACAAAGAAAAAAACTTAAATAAAGATATAAATATATATAAAAAGAGAATCTTTCAAAAAATGGAAAGCAGACCCTACTGAAGAAAACAGATAAGCACGAGCATTTGCAAGTTATATGTAAAAAATAGTACGGAAGACCCAAAAGAGACTCAGAGATGCCAAGCTATCCAATTCCAGGCTGTAGATTTTTGGCCAGTTCTAGTTTTCAACTTACATTTCAAAGCTTTGCGGGATTTCTAATGCCTGATTCTACCCATTGAAATCAGTGCTGTAGGGATGGGCAATCAGAAATCCAGGACTGTCCCAAAATCTCTAGCCTGGACTGAGTAACTTGGCATCTTTGGAGACTTTGAAAAGAAGCTTACTGTAAAGGCAAAAACAAATACTTAACTTTTTCAGGTAGATCTAGAGCAAGAAGCCTGTGTGGGAGTCTGCTGGACCACTGGATGACCAAGAGAGGATATCAGAAAACCTAAATTATTTATTAGCTTTGGTCTTTACTGAACAAGATGCTGGGGCCATACCAGCAAAGACATTTTCCTTCATGGTAATGATTTGGAGTACCTACAGCATATTAAGTCTAAAAGATATAAAAGATCAAATCAACAAATTCAAGAACAACAAATTACCAGGTGTTGAAGATACGAGGAACCAAGGTAAGTATAGTTGGGACTGTAGGGTGGGTTGGTGAATGGGTTATTGACTGTCTTTCTGGTCCCAGGGCAGAATCTATCTGGCTTAAGCATCCTGGACTAGATCAGAAAGCCTTTTTAAATTCCATTATTAAAGGTACGGTTACCTTTAATCACTGAGATTAACAATGGTAGTAAAATCAGTTCATTGTATACTTGTTATTGTTACTGTTGAACAATCTGCATAGAATTAAGTTATTGTATTAAGTTTTTAGTGTAATAGGAAAGACACAATCACCCCAAAGTCCTGAAAGAACTCAAACATGAGACTGCTACCTGTTACTAGTGGTTTATCAGTCAAAATGGCAACAACATCTGAGGATTGGAGGGTTGCCAATACAGCAAGAATTTTCTAAAAGGCCAATACAACAGGAATTATCTTTAAGGGCTTACAGGATGATCCATGATACCATAGATAAACTTATAAGTCCAATGTCGGTGCTGGGGAAAATGGTTGAACACAAAATTACTTATATATAGACATAACATAATTTTTAATAGGAATGAGTCAGAATGGGTTCAGCAAAGGCAAGTCTTGCCTTATCAATTCAATTGTTCTGAATTAAAGGGTCACTGGAGAGAAGGCAATGCCTTTTTGTATATTGAAAACTTGTTAAACAGGAAATAGTAGGACTGAATGGCAAATTATCCATGTGGAAAAGAGTCACTAGTGAAGTTCCCTACTGGTCCCTATTGGGACCTCTGAAATTTAAAATGTTAATAAATGATCTGAAGATAAAAGCGATGAGTAAGGAAAAAAAAGAGTGGATATGATAGTAGTTTATAAAATTATGACTGGGGTGGAACTGATAAATAGGGAATAGTTGCTTAACTTGTCAAACGCAAAAACAAAAGGACATCCCACAAAACTAATGACCAACAAATTAGAAAATTTTAGAAAGCTTTTTAAAAATGTATATTTATTTATTTATTTATTTACACAGCACAGTCATTAAATCTATTACTGGAGAATGTGGTCAAGGCAACCTACATATACAAACGCTGTAAATAAGGTACATAGAGGGGCATTTTCGATATGCCGTTTAAGTCCAACTTTGGAAATTTGCTCAAAATGGCCAAATTTCAAGTGGGGAATATAGCCATTTTTGAAACAGCAAAACATCTTTTTTTTTAATGGCTATTTGCTCAGTGCATTTATCTTTTGATCCATTTTCGAAAAAAGAAACCATCCAAGTGAAAAACGCACAAAATCAAGCCATTGTGATGTAGAAGGAGCCAGCATTCTTAGTAGACTGGCCACACAGACATCCCAGCAGAGCGGTGGGGCACCCTAGGGGGCACTGAAGCGGACTTCACATAAAAGCTCCCAGGTACACATCTCACTGTTACCCCTTTATATTGTATAGTGAACCCTCCAAAACCCACCAAAAACCTACTGTTCCTAACTGGTTACCACTACAATAGCCCTTATGGCTGCAGGTGTCACCTATATGTGGGTACAGTAGGTTTTTGGTGGGTTTTGGAGGGCTCACACTTTCCATCACAAGTGTAACAGTTAGGGTGGATTATTGGCCTGGGTCCCCTTCTCCATAGTGCACTGCCCCGCCCATTAGACTACTCCAAGGACCTACTTGCTGCTCTAATAGAACTAGCTACAACATCTGAGGCTGTCATAGAGGCTGGTATGTATGGTTTAATTTACATCTTTGGTGGGTGGGAGGGAGTCAGTGACTGCTGGGGAAGTAAGAGGAGGTCATTCCTTTATTCCTTCAGTGGTCATCTTGTCATTTAGGGCACTTTTTGTGCCTTATTCATTCTAAAAGCAGATCTAGCTCAGAATGTCTTAGTTTTAGTCCTGGACATTTTTGTTTTGTTACATTATGACTGAAAAATGTTCAGGTCTAGTAAATTGGGAGTTTCAAAATGGCCGCTGCATGAATCAGACGCACCCACCGTTTCTTTGAAGTTCCTATTCTTCTTTAGCGATGCCGAAAAGAAGGGACCGGCCCTCCTCCACTGCTCCTCAGCAGCAAAACTTATCCTTCAACCAACCAACTTTACAAACTTTTCTTCGGAGGGACCCGATTTCAGAGGCATCTGAGAGCAGCCCGCTGGACCGCTCTGGGGTGAATGGAGACCCCAGAGCATTCCCTGGGCTAGAGCTTTCGCTCAGCCCTGACGGAAGAACTCCTCCCCCTCAACCTGTAGTCTGCAGTACCCCTCAGATGGCATCCTCTTCCTCGAAGCCTACTGGAACGCAAGAAGAGAGAATGGAGGTACAACCAACCAGACGAATTCGGACTGAGGGAGACCTGGGTAATCAGACTGAGAGAGGAATGTTGCCTACTCTCGGAACAACGGGAGAGACTCATGTTGTGAATGAGGAAAGTGAACTTTCTATTACAGAGGTAACAATGCCTTCTCTACCTATATCATTTGAGAAACCACGTGAAGTAACCCTGGACAGTTTATGGATGTTAATAGCAGACTTGGGGAAAGTAATATTTCCACAGGTTAAAAAACTGACTCAAGATGTATCAACACTGGAACAAAAGACAAAAGATACTGAGTTTAAGATAGACACAATAGTAAATAAAAATAAGGAATATGAAAAAGAAGTAAAGATGATACAATCACTTCAAGAGTGCATGACTAGAGATTTAATATTCCTTAGAAGAAAAACTGAGTCCTTGGAAAGCGCTATAAGAAATAATAATCTTCGTTTTTTGAACTTCCCCAAACAATTTGCGATTTCTCCAAGAGACATGCTAAGGAAATATATAAGAGATATACTGAGAATAGCCGAGGAGGCTATTCCCCTGTTTTCTCAAGTATACTACTTACTGACAAAAACGAGAGAGAGTCAGATTCAAGAATTGAATGTCTCAGAGATTCTAGAAGCTTCTGATAGTGAAACGGTGACACCATCGACTTTACTTGCAACTGTGGCATTAACTCCAGATAAAAATTGGTTAATGAGACTATTCTTTTAGAATACAGAGAAATGTTTTTTTGGACTGAAAATCCAAGTTTTTCCTGATATGACAAAAGATACTCAGAAGCGCAGACAATTTCTTATGATGAAGCCCAGAGTCCTTCACTTGGGGGCGACATTTTTTCTGAGATACCCTTGTAAATGCGTTGTTAAATACCAGATGAATAAATATGGGGTTTTTTTTTCGATCTACCCCAACTCACAGCATTTTTAACAGCTAAGGGGTCTAATGGGAGGGGTGAGAATAGTTCAGTATAATATAAACTGGAATCTTTTGGGGGAATCAGATTCAGCAAATTCCTGTTATGTTTTTTAGCTTATAAAAATTAAATATCCATATGTGTAACATTTTGAAACTCCAAATAGTGGACTTGAGGATAACCCGGTGGAACTTTCTTTATATGCCTTTGTTAAAAGTTAACAAAATTTTGATTTTCTTATATTATATAACAGAACCTGGTAACCTTTCTGTACAAGTATTATGCTTGATTATTATGTTAAAATTTATAAATAAAGGGAAAAAAAACAAAAAGAAAAAATGTTCAGGTCTTAGGAACGCCTAAGTCCCACCCTTAACATACCCCCAAACACGCGCCTTTGAGATTTGGATGCACTGCAGGTGAACAACATAGAAAAAAGTCTGGTAAATGGGTTTTGAAAATACCAATTTGGACATTTTTGCAAGAAAAACATCCAAGAGCTGTTTTATGCCACTTTTTAGACGTTTTTCTCTTTCGAAAATGAGCCCCATAGAAACATTATCACTGAGTTTTGCTCCAACAGAATATTATCTTGTAGACTGTTCATTGGTTTCAGTCACTGCTTCCCTTGACTAAAGACAGGGGAAATTACAGATGACTAGGCTGGCCTTGCCCCATTGGGCTACTAAGTGGATGAGTAGCCCAATGCTCCTTGTGACCATGGGCATGCAACCTAAGGTACAGATTGTAAGCCTTCTACACCTGAATTTAACTCACTTTAAACTTCTACCGAAAAAGAAGTGAGATAAATCTGAAATACCTCCTCTTACCCTACTAGGCTACAGAGTTATGTATCTGATGGAACTGATGCCATAAGTTGTACATTTTCTACAAAGCACATCCTAGTGTTGTCAGGTGGAATTCAACAGATAGTGATATATGAGGAAAATAGATATTGAGGTGTATTTTCAAAGCACTTAGACTTACAAAGTTACGTGGAAGGGCATAATCGAAAGGGGTGCTCAAGTTTTCCTGAGGACGTCCTCCCGTATTATCGAAACAAGATGGGCGTCCATCTTTCGTTTCGATAATACGATCAGGGACGTCAAAATCTTGACATTTAGGTCGCCCTTAAAGATGGTCGTTTCTGATTTTCGGCGATAATGGAAACAGAGGACGCCCATCTCAGAAACGACCAAATCCAAGCCATTTGGTTGTGGGAGGAACCAGCATTTGCAGTGCACTGGTCCCTCTGACATGCAACCGTGCACCCTAGGGGGCACTGCAGTGGACTTCACAAATTGCTCCCAAGTGCATAGCTCCCTTACCTTGTGTGCTGAGACCCCCAAACCCACAACTGTACACCACTACCATAGCCCTACATGTGGGTACAGTGGGTTTCTGGTGGGTTTTGAAGGGCTAATATTTACCACCACAAGTGTAACAGGTAGGGGGGGATGGGCCTGGGTCTGCCTGCCTGAAGTGCACTGCACCCACTAAAACTGCTCCAGGGACCTGCATACTGCTGTCATGGAGCTGAGTATGATATTTGAGGCTGGCATAAAGGCTGGAAAAAAATATTTTAACATTTTTTTTATTGAGGATGGGAGGGGGTTAGTGACCACTGGGGGAGTAAGGGGAGGTCATTCCCGATTCCCTCTGGTGGTCATCTGGTCATTTAGGGCACATTTTTGTGGCTTGGTCGTAAGAAAAAAGGACCAGGTAAAGTCAACCAAGTGTTCGTCAGGGACGCCCTTTTTTTTCCATTATCGGTTGAGGACGCCCATGTATTAGGCACGCCCTAGTCCCGCCTTCACTACGCCTCCGACACCCCCGGGAACTTTGGTCGTCTCCATGACAGAAAGCAGTTGAGGATGCCCAAAATCGGCTTTCCATTATACTGATTTGGGCAACCCTGTGAGGACGCCCATCTTGCGATTTGTGTCGAAAGATGGGCGTCCTTCTCTTTCGAAAATAAGCCTGATAGTAATCTATGGAACTTTGTAATCCTATGTGCTTTGAAAATGAGTCCAATTTTCAGTGCCATTAAGAACTAGCTGTGCGTACATGCCTATAGATTTCATAACTGCACCACATTTAGACAGTTGATTAAAGACAAATTGCTGTTTTCTGAATATTTGGCTAAAAACCTTGAGTTGTGCAAATTCAATGCAGGCATGTAGCTAGATATTGAGTTTTATGGGGGCCTGAGTATAAAGTGGGGGGAATAAAATGTTGCTCTGCCTTGCTACTACTCTTTGCCTTCTCAGTCATGACTCCCACATACCTAAGTTGTCAGGGGTCCCCAAACCCCACCAGCGGAAGCACTCCTCCACCCTTTGCAAGGCATGAGTGGAGCGGGGGGAGGCCTAGCATGGCAGCCGCTGCCCAGGGAAGGTGCAGGCCATGAGTGGAGGAGCGCTTCTGGTGGCAGGGCTTGGGGACCCCTACCAGCTAGGGCTCAAACCTAAATTGGGGTGGCCCCCCAGTGGCTATGCCCTTGCTTCAATGATAACTTTTGTTTTGCTAGAAGAAAAATAAAGAGCTGAAATACTTATACTGCTTTAAATACGTCTGTTATAAGTTATCCGCCTGATAGAAAACAGTTTTAAAAAACATACACTTCTTAAATATGACAACTGCTTTTGGTTTATTACTATCCCTCCATACAGCTTGAACAATTAGACCACATGCCAGTCATTTCTCTGCCTGTACTCCCAATCTGCATGATTAATACTAATGGAAGGATGGAGGTAAAAGAATGTTCAGATTAAAACAACAAAGAGGGGAGGAGACACCAAAATGAGCCAGATAATGTATTCCCTGTTCAACAAATTATGTCAACTCCACTGACTGACACTTAGCAGAGTGTGAATGAAACACTAAGCTCACAGTTTTGACAAATTTAATGATGAAGAAAAAGCCAATTTGCTAAATAGATATTTTTGTTTTGTTTTCACTGAAGAAAATCCTGGAGAAGGACCACAAGGGTCTGGCAAAAGTACACCTGAGAATGGAATGGATAGAGCACCGTTCACGGAAGAGAGTGTGTGTCAACAACTAGGAAAGCTAAAGGTGGGAAAGCCATGGGACTGGACGGGATCCACCCCAGAATATTGAGGGAGCTCAGAGAGGTTCTGGCGAGTCCTCTTAAAGATTTGTTTAATAAATCCTTGGAGACGGGAGAGGTTCCGGGGGATTGGAGAACGGCGGATGTGGTCCCTCTTCACAAAAGTGGTGATAGGGAAGAAGCTGGAAACTACAGGCCGGTAAGCCTCACTTCGGTTATTGGAAAAGTAATGGAAGCGATGCTGAAGGAAAGGATAGTGAATTTCCTGGAAGCCAATAAGTTGCAAGATCCGAGACAACATGGTTTTACCAGAGGGAAATCGTCTCAAACGAATCTCATTGAATTCTTTGATTGGGTAACTGGAGAATTGAATCATCGACATGCTATAGACAATCTACTTAGATTTTAGCAAAGCTTTTGACACGGTTCCCCACAGGAGGCTCTTAAATAAACTCGATGGGCTGAAGATAGGATCTGAGGAGGCTTATATGTTAGGCGGTGAGAGTCTGATAGGTACTGAGGGGGAGAGGGATCTTGGGGTGATAGTATCCAAGGATCTGAAGGCGACGAAACAGTGTGACAAGGCGGTGGCCGTAGTGAGAAGGTTGCTAGGCTGTATAGAGAGAGGTGTGATCAGCAGAAGAAAGGAAGTGTTGATGCCCCTGTACAAGTCATTGCTGAGGCCCCACCTGGAGTATTGTGTTCAGTTTTGGAGGCCGTACCTTGCCAAGGATGTTAAAAAAATGGAAGCGGTGCAAAGAAAAGCTACGAGAATGGTTCGGGAATTGCGTTCCAAGACATATGAGGAGAGACTTGCTGACCTGAACATGTATACCCTGGAAGAAAGGAGGAACAGGGGTGATATGATACAGAGGTTCAAATATTTGAACGGTATTAATCCGCAAACAAATCTTTTCCGGAGATGGGAAGGTGGTAGAACGAGAGGACATGAAAAGAGATTGAACAGGGGCAGATTCAGGAAAGATGTCAGGAAGTATTTTTTCACAGAGAGGGTGGTGGATGCTTGGAATGCCCTCCCGCGGGAGGTGGTGGAGATGAAAACGGAAACGGAATTCAAGCATGCGTGGGATATACATAAAGGAATCCTGTGCAGAAGGAATGGATCCTCAGAAGCTTAGCCGAAATTGGGTGGCGGAGCAGGTGGGGGGAAGAGGGGTTGGTGGTTGGGAGGCGAGGATAGTGGAGGGCAGACTTATACGGTCTGTGCCAGAGCCAGTGATGGGAGGCGGGACTGGTGGTTGGGAGGCGGGGAATCCTGCTGGGCAGACTTATACGGTCTGTGCCCTGAAAAGACAGGTACAAATCAAGGTAAGGTATACACATATGAATTTATCTTGTTGGGCAGACTGGATGGACCATGCAGGTCTTTTTCTGCTGTCAGCTACTATGTTACTATCAGGCTTATTTTCGAAAGAGATCGCCGGCGATCTTCCGACACAAATCGGGAGATGGCCGGCCATCTCCTAAAACCGGCCAAATCGGTATAATTGAAAGCCGACTTTTGGACACACTCGCCGGCATTCTGTCGCGGAGGCGGCTAAACTTCAAGGGGGCGTGTCGGCAGGGTAGTGAAGGTGGGATGTGGGCGTGCTTATGAGATGGCCGGCTTCAGCTGATAATGGAAAAAAGAAAACTGGCGATGACGAGCATTTGGCCGGTTTTACTTGGTCTATTTATTTTCACGACCAAGTCTCAAAAAGATGCCCAAACTGACCAGATGATCACCGGAAGGAATCGGGAATGACCTCCCCATACTCCTCCAGTGGTCACCAACCCCCTTCCACCCAAAAAAAACCTTTAAAACATTTCCTTCCTAGGAGGGGAAGCCAGTCGGCCAGCTCGTAAAAAAAAAAAAAAAAAAAAAGGATCTTGCTGATCAGTTATGTTATGACTTACTTGTTCTGGAGTGCTGTATTTTGTGATACTGTTTTGAGAAATGTTCAAGAAAGACGTCATACAAATTAAAAAAGTCCCTGCCATTCATTTTCCCTTGATGGCCGTCCCTGACGTGCACTTCCCTTAATAGCCGTCTTTCTCTCCGAAAGTGCATTTCTTTTAACGGCCGGCTTTCTCCACAAACAGGGAAATCAAAACAGTTTTTGCTCACAGTTTTTTTATTAGTAACAGTTGGATCTGAACCAGCCACCTCTGCATTATAAGAGCCATGATGTAACCACTTGGCCACAGCTCCACTTACTTGGCTGTCCCTCCCTTTTGATTATACCCCTTCAGGTCTCTCTCAGCCAATCACAGTGCGCTAAGCTGTCTGTGAGTGGCTGAGAGAGACCTGGAGGGGTATAATCAAAAGGGAGGGACACCCAAGTAGGTGGAGCTGTGGCCAAGTGGTTACATCACTGGTCTTGTAATGCAGAGGTGGCTGGTTCAAATCCCACTGTTACTACAAAAAAAGCAGTGTGCAAAAACTTTTGATTTCCCTGTTCATGGAGAAAGACGGCCATTAAGAGAAGTGCACTTTCGGAGACAAAGACGGCTATTAAGGGAAGTGCACGTCAGGGACGGCCATCAAGGGAAAATGCACGGCAGGGACTTTTTTCATTTGTATGAAGTCTTTCTTGAACGTTTCTCAAAACAGTATCACAAAATACAGCACTCCTGAACAAGTAAGTCATAACATAACTGATCAGCAAGATCTAAACATTCAGAAGTACCAGTGCACTATGAATGCTGGCCCCTCCCACGGCCAAATGCCTTGGATTTGGCCGGGTTTGAGATGGCCGGTTCCAGTTTCCATTATCGCTGAAAAACAAAGTCGGCCATCTCAAACCCGGCGATCTGTGGCATTTGGCCGACCCCAACCGTATTATCGAAACAAAAGTTGGCCGGCCATCTTTTTCGATAATACGGTTCCGTCCAGCTGTTGCGGCGCCGCCAAAATAGATCGATTTCGCCGGCGCCGTTTGATTATGCCCCTCTATGTTACTATGAAAGAATATTGGGTATTAAGACAGATTTGTGCCAAAATGTCTTTTCTCACTATTACCATATTAAACTGAAAATACAAACTAAAAATGAAAGGAATTTAATCCAGAAAAAAGAAAAAGGAAATGGGAAAATCACGGCAAGGAAATTATTTGATGATTTAGGCAGGAGAAATATATTGAGTCATGGTAAAACAGGCGAATTGAATATTCTTTGCTGCATTAATTCACTTGTTTTGGCTTACAGAACATTTTGTCATTAAGAATACTCGGAGCTGTAACTGCTCTGCATGTTTAAATTAGTTTTATAAGGTATAAATGATTGAAATGTAGTGTTAATTTTAATCTTTCATTATGAGCTATATGATTAGTACATGTTTAGTGAACAAACTGTGAAATGAACAGTTTGAGGGGTTTAGCCATTGATCATGCAACAAATTCAACCAAACTTACATGCAAAGGGTTCCATTTCCCAGCCTTCGTTAGGGGGGGAGGGAAGAGGACAGAAAGATAAGAACATACAGGTAATGAAAGAAACTTCAACACTGATAATCTGAAGGTAATAATCAAGTTTCAGAATTACATATAGACACTGAGAAGTGCGATTTTCTAGAATTAATATAAAGATATGTAGGCTTCATCTTTTAAAATCAGATGATCTACGTGACGTGTGCAAAAAGGCGTTTATTACAAGCCCATTTTGTAACACTAGCATAGGCACTAACAACATGCAAATACCAACACACACAATTACACTTGCGCCAAGGCATATTCACTATGGACTAGATAACATAAATGGTGCCGAAAAATCAGTGCTGAGCGCTATTCTATAAAGGGTTTGCTACCTTTATAGAATAGCGTTAAGCGCATAAATGGGAACTAACTTAAGCTGTCGGCAATTACGCCTGCTGAAAGCCGGAGTAAATGACAGTGCCTAAATTAGGCGCTGATGGAGTCTATTCTGTAATATTATGCGAAAATTCTGGGAACATCCTGGATCACCCCTAGAATGCCTCTGGCCACACCCCCATGAATTTACTTGCTATAGGATTTACACTTGGATTGTAATAAAATACAATCTGCGCATAAAATCCAATTAAGGCCAATTAATGCCAATAATTGACTGTTAGCAGCCAATTATTGGCACTGATTGGCTCATTCAGTTCAAATCAATTCTTGTATATCGCTAATATCTCCTTTCCAGGGTTCAGTGCGGTTTACATTCAAGGTGAGACAAAAGCAAATAGTGTTAGTGTGAGTTTTGAGAAACATTAGAGACCATAGGATTAATCAATTAAATTGCATGCCCAAATCAGCAATGTGCATTGATTTGCACGCACAACTTTAGTCATCATATATAGAATCCCCCAGTATATTGTACTCATTTATTTTACAAAAGCACATACATACATTGCTACTCCGCCATCTTATTGGAACAGATGTGCAAATGTGCAGGGGAATTCTATAAATGGCACTTACAATTTGCGCACACAATTTAATTGAGTCACAAGTCTATTAGCACTGATAATCGGGCGCTATCAATTATTGCCATCCACTGGCTATAATTTAGATTTACGCGTGCATCTTGCTAAGCACTATTTTATAAAGATGCATGTGCAAGTCCTTCAGCACACGACTGAAAAGGGTCATGACCATGGTAGGGGCATGGAAGGATCAAGGGCGTTCACTAATGATGCACACACTATTATACAATTTGTGGGATCCACATCTAATTTAGGTACAGGGTTTCTACCAGGATTCAGTTGGTGTAACTCCTCTCACCTAAAAGTTAGGTGCGGATCCTGGCACTCCACGCTATGCTATAAGCAGCACCCAATTTGGAGCACAGTTTCTAGAACAGTGCTCAGCACTCATTTTTTTTTGGCGTCCAAATTTGAGTATAGATGTATAGATGCATGTCTTATTTACAACATATCTGAATTCTCTAATCATTCCTCTCAGGTAGTGTGAAAGGTAATTTAGGCATTTTTTCCATAGGTTATGCAAAAGCACATTACCAAACACATGAAAAGATTTATCAATTGTAAAATATGAAGTTTCAGGAAACAAATATTCAAACTAATATATATATATATATATATATCAAATAACCTCTGCTTTACAACTGGTGGCCAACCCCTAGTAATATCCCAACAAAAATATGTAGTTCAGACCCAAATACCACAACACAGTGCAGAAAGTATGTAATACAGCTTAATAAGAACAGCCTAGTAAGTGAATCTTTGTCTCACCTTGCCTTTTGAAAATGCTTTCCACACCATCTTGATGATTATACATGACCACATGAAGTTGAGCACTTGAATTATCAAAAGCAGAAAGTTCATGAACCACCAGGATGGAAAAGGGCCTACAATTTCCCAGCTATCAAACAACGTGCTATTTAGTAACCTGAAGAAAAGAAGGGAGCAGTCAATGGTAATATTCCAAGCACATCCCATTTTCATTAATCTTTTTTTTTCCCGAATGCTTATGAGGTCTTATGTATGTTTGCTTGCTTGTGTGTTTGTGTCCCCTTAAATATTTTTTGTTTTGTGTCCTATCCACACCAGTTTTTTAGTACATAAGGATTTTCGATATGACTTTGGACGTTTTGCAAAAAACGTCCAAAATCTGAATAGGAAAGAATGTCATTTTCAAAAAAAGAAAAATGTCTACCTTTTTTTTCAAAAATATTGTTTTGAACAAGGTTTTGTGGTTTGGACGTTTTGTTTTTTTGGTCCATTAAAAAAAAAAAAAAAAAAAAGTACAAGTATAAAACACACAAAATCAAGCCATTGGAATGTAGGAGGAGCCAGAATTTTTAGTAGATTGGTCCCTCAGACATCCCAGGAAAGCAATAGCACACCCTAGGGGGCACTGCTGTAGACTTCAAATAAATGCTCCCAGGTATACTTCTCACCATTGCTCCCTTATCTTGTCTGCTGAGCCCCCTAAAACCCACCCAAAACCCACTACCCCCAATTGTACACCACTACTATTGTTAAGGTGGGTGGAGACTGTGAACATGAAGAGAGGTGTTTGAAAGGCTATAATCACTATTTTGCCTGCTGCTTACATAAATAATGCCACACTGGGAAAAGACCAAGGGTCCATCGAGCCCAGCATCCTGTCCACGACAGCGGCCAATCCAGGCCAAGGGCACCTGGCAAGCTTCCCAAACGTACAAACATTCTATACATGTTATTCCTGGAATTGTGGATTTTTCCCAAGTCCATTTAGTAGTGGTTTATGGACTTGTCCTTTAGGAAACTGTCTACCCCCTTTTTAAACTCTGCCAAGCTAACTGCCTTCACCACGTTCTCCGGCAACGAACTCCAGAGTTTAATTATTCGTTGGGTGAAGAAAGATTTTCTCCAATTTGTTTTAAATGTACTACACTGTAGTTTCATCGCATGCCCCCTAGTCCTAGTATTTTTGGAAAGCGTGAACAAACGTTTCACATCCACCTGTTCCACTCCACTCGTTATTTTATATACCTCTATCATGTCTCCCCTCAGCCGTCTCTTCTCCAAGCTGAAAAGCCCTAACCTCCTTAGTCTTTCTTCATAGGGAAGTTGTCCCATCGCTGCTATCATTTTAGTCTCCCTTCGCTGCACCTTTTCCAATTCTACTATATCTTTCTTGAGAATTGAACACAATACTCAGGTGTGGTCGCACCATGGAGCGATACAACTGCATTATAACATCCTCACACCTGTTTTCCATACCTTTCCTAATAATACCCAACATTCTATTCGCTTGCCTAGCCACAGCAGCACACTGAGCATAGTAACATAGTAACATAGTAGATGACGGCAGAAAAAGACCTCCACGGTCCATCCAGTCTGCCCAACAAGACAACCATATGTGTAAACCTTACCTTGATTTGTACCTGCCTTATTCAGGGCACAGACCATACAAGTCTGCGCAGCAGTACTTCCCGCCTCCCAACCACCAGTCCCGCCTCCCATCACTGGCTCTGGCACAGACTGTATAAGTCTGCCCTCCACTATCCTCGCCTCCCAACCACCAACCCCTCTTCCCCCCACCTGCTCCGCCACCCAATTTCGGCTAAGCTTCTGAGGATCCATTCCTTCTGCACAGGATTCCTTTATGCATATCCCACGCATGTTTGAATTCCATTACCGTTTTCATCTCCACCACCTCCCGCGGGAGGGCATTCCAAGCATCCACCACCCTCTCTGTGAAAAAATACTTCCTGACATCTTTCCTGAGGCTGCCCCCCTTCAACCTCAATTCACGTCCTCTCGTTCTACCACCTTCCCATCTCCGGAAAAGATTTGTTTGCGGATTAATACCTTTCAAATATTTGAACGTCTGTATCATATCACCCCTGTTCCTCCTTTCCTCCAGGGTATACATGTTCAGGTCAGCAAGTCTCTCCTCACACGTCTTGGAACTCAAATCCCGTACCATTCTCGTAGCTTTTCTTTGCACCGCTTCCATTTTTTTAACATCCTTCGCAAGGTACGGCCTCCAAAACTGAACACAATACTCCAGGTGGGGCCTCACCAACGACTTGTACAGGGGCATCAACACTTCCTTTCTTCTGCTGAATACACCTCTCTCTATACAGCCTAGCAACCTTCTCGCTACAGCCACCGCCTTGTCACACTGTTTCGTCGCCTTCAGATCCTTGGATACTATCACCCCAAGATCCCTCTCCCCCTCAGTACCTATCAGACTCTCACCGCCTAACACATAAGTCTCTCTTGGGTTTCTACTCCCTAAGTGCATCACTTTGCATTTCTTCGCAGTGAATTTTAATTGCCAAACCTTAGACCATTCTTCTAGCTTCCTCAGATCCTTTTTCATGCTTTCCACTCCCTCCCGGGGTGTCCACTCTGTTGCAAATCTTAGTATCATCCGCAAATAGGCAAACTTTACCTTCTAACCCTACAGCAATGTCACTCACAAATATATTGAACAGAATCGTCCCCAGGACTGATCCCTGAGGCACTCCACTACTCACCTTTCCCTCCTCCGAGCGAACTCCATTTAGCACCACCCTCTGTCGTCTGTCTGTCAACCAGTTCCTAATCCAGTTCACCACTTTGGGACCTATCTTCAGCCCATCGAGTTTATTTAAGAGCCTCCTTTGGGGAACCGTGTCAAAAGCTTTGCTAAAATCTAAGTAGATTACGTCTATAGCATGTCGATGATTTAATTCTCCAGTTACCCAATCAAAGAATTCAATGAGATTCATTTGGCACGATTTCCCTCTGGTAAAACCATGTTGTCTCGGATCTTGCAACTTATTGGCTTCCAGGAAATTCACTATCCTTTCCTTCAGCATGGCCTCCATTTATTTTCCAATAACCGAAGTGAGGCTTACCGGCCTGTAGTTTCCAGCTTCTTCCCTATCACCACTTTTGTGAAGAGGGACCACATCCGCCGCTCTCCAATCCCTCGGAACCTCTCCCGTCTCCAAGGATTTATTAAACAAATCTTTAAGAGGACCCGCCAGAACCTCTCTGAGCTCCCTCAATATTCTGGGGTGGATCCCGTCCGGTCCCATGGCTTTGTCCACCTTTAGCTTTCCAAGTTGTTGATACACACTCTCTTCCGTGAACGGTGCTCTATTCACTCCATTCTCAGGTGTACTTTTGTCAGTCCCTCTCAGTCCTTCTCCAGGATTTTCTTCAGTGAAAACAGAACAAAAGTATCTATTTAGCAAATTGGCTTTTTCTTCATCATTATCTACATAGCGTTTCGCTGTATCTTTTAGTCTCACAATTCCCTTTTTAGTCATTCTCCTTTCACTAATATACCTGAAGAAATTTTTGTCTCCCCTCCTTACATTTCTAGCCATTTGTTCTTCCGCTTGCGCCTTCGCCAGACGTATCTCTCTCTTGGCTTCTTTCAGTTTCACCCGGTATTCCTCCCCGTGTTCCTCTTCTTGAGATTTTCTATATTTCTGGAACGCTAACTCTTTAGCCTTTATTTTCTCAGCCACTTTCTTGGAGAACCATATCGGTTTCCTTTTTCTCTTGCTTTTATTTACTCCCCTTACATAAAGGTCTGTGGCCCTATTTATTACCTCCTTCAGCCTGGACCACTGTCCTTCCACTTCTTGTATGTCCTCCCAGCCCATCAGCTCCTTCCTCAGGTATTCCCCCATTTTACTAAAGTCAGCACGCTTGAAATCCAGGACTTTGAGTTTAGAGTGGCCGCCCTCCACTTCAGCCGTCATATCAAACCAAACCGTTTGATGGTCACTGCTTCCCAGGTGTGCACCCACTCTGACATTTGACACACTATCCCCATTTGTGAGCACCAGATCCAGCGTCGCTCCCTCCCTCATGGGTTCCATCACCATTTGTCTGAGCAGAGCACTTTGGAAAGCATCCACGATCTCTCTACTTCTTTCTGATTTTGCAGACGGAACCTTCCAATCTACATCTGGCAGATTGAAATCTCCCATCAACAGAACCTCTTTTTTCTTTCCTAATTTTTGAATATCTGCGATCAGATCTTTATCTAGTTCCTCTAATTGTGTCGGGGGTCTGTAGACAACACCCACGTGGACAGAGGTTCTATCCTCTCTTTTTAAGGTGATCCATATCGCTTCTTCTTTTCCCCAGGTCCCTGTCATTTCAGTCGCCATGATATCATTCTTTACATACAGAGCTACTCCTCCACCTTTTCGACCCTCTCTATCCTTCCTAAATAGATTATAGCCTGGTATGTTTGCATCCCATTTATGGGAACCATTGAGCCACGTCTCCGTGATTGCAACAATGTCTAAGTCTGCCTCCAACATCAGGGCTTGAAGGTCATGTACTTTATTGCTTAGACTACGAGCATTTGTGGCCATCGCTTTCCATCTATATTTCCTGGTATGTGTTTCAACATTAGTGATTTGGGGGTGTCTTTTCACTTTGGGTTCCTTCATATGTTTTTGTTCCAACTTTATTGCTTTTTCCTCTGCCTCAATTTTATTTTTAGGAGCATCACAGTGCTGTAATGGAGCAAAAGAATTCTTTAGTAGCAACACTTGTGCGGGTGGATGCTTCTGTGTCACCTGACGAAGTCTGCCTGAGCCTACTGTGAACCATCTGTTCTTATGTGGTGTTATTCTTTGAGGCAGTGGTGAGAAGTTATTATTGTGTGCAGTCCTAGAAGCTGCTTTAATTGCATCCAATTCTTGCATTACTTTACTGAGCTCTTGTTTTAAAATAGATAGCTGAAGACAGATAGGACAAGCTTTAAGTCTCCAGATGATTGGCCTTGAAACTAAAGCACCACAATTATTGCAGAGAATAAAAGTCATCCTCATTGGTTGAAATGGGTATGAACAGGTGTACTATGTTGGGGTTATCAGTCTGCAAAACTGCATGTATATGACTGAGTAAAGTTAATGAGGTTTGGCTCGTCTATAAATGAGTGGAAAACCCTGTGGTGGGTGGGATTATAAGTTTCAATGTGTCAGCTAAATGCTGTTATCAAGGCAATTCTCTGGATGAGACCAGAAATGGTACAGTCTGGTCAAAGAATTTTCAATTGATTTAACTTTCAAAATTGCCCTAGAATATAAAACTTTCCTGGTTGTAATATAAATCTAAAATATTCCCAATAATTATCAGTTTCAACATGTATCACCTTGCACTTGCTCACATTAAACGTCATCTGCCATTTAGCCACCCATTCTCCCAGTCTCGTAAGGTAGTTCTGTAATTTTTCACAATCCTGTCGTGAGTTAACGACTTTGAATAACTTTGTGTCATCAGCAAATTTAATTACCTCGCTAGTTACTCCCATCTCTAAATCATTTATAAATATATTAAAAAGCAGCGGTCCTAGCACAGACCCCTGAGGAACCCCACTAACTACCCTTCTCCATTGTGAATACTGCCCATTTAACCCCACTCTCTGTTTTTTATCCTTCAACCAGTTTTTAATCCACAATAGTTCACATTGTCCAGGGTGCTTTTTCTCTGCTCTAGATATACCTGAGGCATTGTGCACAGAGCAGTGGGTGTGGGGAGGAGAGGAGGAGGAAGAGAGCTTCTCTAGCAGGACTGGGTGTTCAGTTTGTAGCCAAAATTGCCAGTTCCACGGTATTCCTGCAGAATTGGGCAGGTTCCCACTTCTCTCCATGGGATTTGTTGAAAGCCCATGGGTTGCGGCTTTTTGGATGCTTTTTAATCCCTGCAGCTGTGGGTTGGGTGCTTTTTCACTCCCACAGCCATGGGTTGGGTATTCTGCTGCTCACCCTCGTATTGGTCCTAATTGGACCAATAGGAAGGGCAAGGGAGGTGGGATCTAGCCCTCTTACAAATGGCTGCTGGCGCACTCACTCATGACTCGTGGTGTAGTGGCCTCGTGGCAGATGGTTGGCAGGAGAATGTGGACTGTGGAGACATCGACGACACACACAACCCATCACTGTCAGTGGGTCAGGAGGGAAGGCTGCGTGGGAGAGTCCTGTCTGGTCCCTGCTTCCTGGGTCGGCCACTCAAGCGCTACTCCACAACATTCATACCAGCCAGGGCCAGCCATGAATAGCTGCTAGCAGGAGCCAGAGGGACCATGGAACAACCGAGGGAGCCAACAGTCTGGACTTGTAGTGGAGGGACAAAAGGGGAGCTGTAAAAAAATGCTTACTAGCCTAGGGAGGGGGCTGGGAGGTGCCTGCAATAAACGCTGGACTCTATCATTTATTGCAGGCACCCCCCTAGCCCCCTCTCTAGGCTAGCATGCATTTCTTTTTTACAGCTCCTCTCCAGTCCCTCCACAGCCCAGCCCTCCCTCCTCTCTGAGTCAGTCAGTGCTGGAGGAGGGGGGCCACTGCTGGTTAAGCTGAGCATAGAAGACAAGATGGGCGGCGTTTATGCTGAGGTTATTCTACCTTTCCCGCTCACAGCCACCGTCTTCTTTGTTGACCCAGATGCACTATCCACATTGTTCTTTATTGTTGATAGCAGTTGTATTTGATCTCGCTAATATTTTCACACATGCCAGCTTTTACAGCATATGGATGTACACAGAGGAAGTACTGGTTTTATCAGAGTAGTAATTGGTTCTAAATTGTAAATTGTGCCATTTGGAGAGGCTGGTTATAGGGACTTCCTGTATTCAGGTGCTTAACAATTAGGCTTACTATTTATAAGCACAGTTTTTTTTAAAGCATTAATTTGGTTGAAACCTGGGAGCATTAAACATCTTTTTTTCCTGTGCCTACAGGAGCAACATCTAAGCAAATATAAAGTATAAGGGCATAGTACAATGAAAAAACCTTCTGCAAAGCATTTCTCAACTATTTTTAATAATAGACTAACATTTATCACCCGTTTTCTTTAGTTAAACACAAAATATACTTTGCTTTTCCAAAAGAAGACATCTGTCACAAATACTGGTCAGTTTCAGACCATCTGTAACCTCTCTCTTATCAAATGGCTTTTCCTAGTCATTAAAGAAAAGAGGTCTCTAGTAAACATCTCTATTTGTACTCAATGGACATCCCCTAGGGTAGAACTAAGCCAGCATTTACCAATAGCTCACTTAAGACAATGTCTTGCATTTCCTTCTTAAAGACATCATTTTAACTCTGTCTTTTCCAGTTCCACAATTCCCTCCTCTTGTCCTAGCAATTTCTATAAGGAGTGCTATGGACGAACCAAGGTTGCTAACCTCTGAAATGTCTAATTATTTTTGTTCTGGTAGCACCATATTACTTAACTGAACTGGGATATACAATTTTTAGCTGTAGCTTTGCATTTACACATAAGGCAGGAGAAGAAAACAAAGAAGAATAATTCCAATTAACTATCTTTTCCAATTCCACAAATCCCTATTAGATTACTTTAAATTAAAGACTTTCAATCAAACTTGAGCCCTGAAGAGCTTGTTAAATCTGTGTTAGCTCTCCTAACAATTACTGCTGTCACTCACCAGCATTCACTTCAACACATGCCAGTCAGGCTGGAAAATGTAAACTTTCATACAAGTTGGTCACATATAAGCCAAATAAACCTATTTCTTTCAGCCTTGCATCAGTTTTACCCACTTTAACACACACTTCACAACATACAGCCCGTCTCACCCTCAACGTGTCTCAACTTGTAGGGGGCAGAACTTGCACTGCCACTGAACTTGCAAAACTTGATTTGCACTGTTTACTTTATTTGGACTTTTGTGGACTTTTACACTAGCAGGATGTTCTATTTGGACTTTGCATTCACACTTGCACCTTTGCTTTGTACCAAAAAACCTCAGCTTTTATATAATGAGCCTAGACTAAAACCTAAAACTGTGCAGTTTGGACTTTTACTAGTAGTATCTATTTGTTAACCAGCAGCTAGATAACAAGTTGTAGTAGTCAGCAATTTAGGTTTGTAAGGAAGGCAGCTGGCTCTGCCAGCGCAGTCTCGTGATCCATGCATAGAGGTTGTATTATGTGAATGTGCTGAAACATTGCAATGTTACATTTCTTGCAAAGTAACAATTTCTATGAAAGCTATGAAACTGACGTATCTTTTCTCTGTGAGAACTACAGAACTACTAATGTATTGCGCATGTGCATGTACTGCGCATGTGTATGTGTGATGTATGGTGTGTTTTATGCGCATGACCACTAATCTGTATAAGAACGAGTGTCAGGTGACGCTCGAGGCGAAGTATCCTGAGTCTGAACTTAGTACTGTGACAGCTAGCTAATAAATGTTGCCTTGCTTTGGAAGTCAGCGTCTCGGCCTCCTGATTTACTTGATAATTAGTCCTGTTTCAAACTGACCAAATGGTCCCCTTTACAACCTTCAGGCTGCCTGCTTCTGTATTGCGCTTCCTACAGCTCTGTCCCTGCTCTGCCTACAGCTCTCAACAAAATACAATTCAACCAATGTAAATTCAAAAATAAAACTTGATCCCCATTTGTCCCTTACCTTTCCAGAACCTCCTGTCATGCAATTCTCCTCTCTGACTTTCACTCTTTACATTGTCCACGCACACTCTCTGCTGCCTGCAAGGCTTTACACTCTGAGTTGCTCAGTCAGGACTCTGCTGCTTACACATGCATACCTTCCAACATGTGCACTTCTGGGTTCTGCCCAGGTTGCCAAGCAACCAGGAAGATCCCAGAGAAGCCTTCCCAGTCTCTTCCCCACATTGCATCCCCTGCCCTAGCCATTTCAGGCTGGCAGAGTCACAAATTGGGCCTCTCTCTCTTTCCCACCAGTCCAGCTGCTAAATTCAGTTCCCAGCTCTGCAATGGGCCATAAAGGTACACCCGCACATGTGCCAGACACCCCAGCCAGGCCACAGCGGAGCCCCAACCTCCGCTGCACTCCTTCCCCAGCACTGTCTTCCTCCCAAACTGCTGCAGACCCAGAGTGCCACCGACACTCATGGCCCCAAATACTTCCAAGTGGTTATCTTTGCTCCTCTTCTTCTCTATATCTCCATCTGCTCTCAGTTGACCAGCCAGGAGCAGCCATGGGGCTCCAATGCCCCAGGAGCCATGCACCTCCCACGACATTGAGGCTGCCAATCTTGATGCCAACAACCAGTCCCAGGAAATCTGCCAGCAACCCCAGCTCAGTAATGAGGCTGTCAAAGCCCCTCAACTCAGGTAAGCACAACTTTCCAACCCCTATTAACAGTAGCATTGAAATGCTTCCTGTTTTGTATTATAAAACCCATTAAGGACAAACAGTAATGTAAATTATTCTTATTAAAATAGGGTAAAGAAGTCCAGACACTGGTCTACACTGCAAGTGCTATATCAGCCTGAGGCATGACCCAGAATGAAAAAACAGATCGGTGTTATTGAATGTGCAGAAAAATTACAATCAACGTGGAGGGGCATAATTGAACGGAAACGCCTATCTCCATGGGCGTTTATCTCCGAGAACGGGTCCGTGAAGGGGCAGGCCGAACCGTATTTTCAAAAAAATGGACGTTTTTGAGCTGGGCATTTGTTGTTTTTAGCGATAATGGAAACTAAAAACGCCCAGCTCAAAAACGTCCTAATCCGAGCCATTTGGTCGTGGGAGGGGCCACGATTCATAGTACACTCGCCCCCCCTGATATGCCAGGACACCAACTGGGCACCCTAGGTCAGTGCGGTGGACTTCAGAAAAAGCTCCCACATGCATAGCTCCCTTACCAAGGGTGCTGAACACCCAACCCCCCTCCCCCAAAACCCACTACCCACAAATGTACAACACTACCATAGCTCTTAGGGGTGAAGGGGGCACCTACATGTGGGTACAGTGGGTTTTGGAGGACTCCCATTTACCAGCACAAGTATTACAGGTGGGGGGGGGGGGGGGGGGAGATGGGCCTGGGGCCACCTGGCTGAAGTGCACTGCGGTACCCACTAAAAGTGCTCCAGGGACCTGCATACACGCAGGCCTCTAGGACTGGTTGCTGCTATATAACATTGGCACACCAGTTGACACCTGAAGACTAATCTCTCCGAAAACGTCCTTTATTGGAATAACCGCGTTTACTCACAGTTAACTGCAGATCAGAGGTTGTACCCCACTGGCAACGAGTCTCCCTGGTACTGAGATGAGCAGTAGGTCAGAGCTGGCAGAATGCTGTACAATGCCCTCTTTCAGCCACATTCAAGGGAAGAACTAAGTTCTCTAACGTGGCTAACACAGGAAAGGGAACTAAAACTGGCTTGCAAAAATGGCCACTACCGCATGGACTACAACAGGAAACACAACAGGGCACACTCTGACCCAGTAGGCAGGGGGAAAAGCACCATGGGAGAAGAGCCTACCAACTACCAACATCGTGAGACTGTAACACAAGCTAATGAAATCACGGAGCCCAATACCCTACACCCACCACAATGCAATGCTGATGTGACCCTGTACTGCACCCGAGAGCCACATGTGATCCAGGGAAAGGCTGTGAAAGGATCGAACACATTCTGCTGTCATGGAGGTGGGTACGGCATTTGAGGCTGGCATAGAGGCTGGAAAAAAAGTTTGTAAAGTGGTTTTTGTTTGGTGGGAGGGGGTTAGTGACCACTGGGGGAGTCCAGGGAGGTCATCCCCGATTCCCTCCAGTGGTCATCTGGGCAGTTGGGGCACTTTTTTGGGACTTGTTCGTGAAAAAAAAGGGTCCAAAAAAAGTGACCCAAAATCGCCTTTTTTTTTTTCGATTATCAGCTAAAGACGCCTATCTCTCCTCGGCTGATAACCACGCCCCAGTTCCGCCTCCACCACGCCTCCGACACCCCCCCGTCAACTTTATTCGTTTCCGCAACGGAGTGCAGTTGGAAACACCCAAAATCGGCTTTCCATTATACCGATTTGGGCGCCTTTGTGAGATAAACGTTTATCTCCCGATTTAGGTCGCACTATAGGCGTTTTTCTCTTTCGAAAATAAGGCGGACAGTAACATAGTAGATGACGGCAGAAAAAGACCTGTATGGTCCATCCAGTCTGCCCAACAAGATAAACTCATATGTGCTACTTTATATGTATACCTGACCTTGATTTGTATCTACAATTTTCAGGGCACAGACCGTAAGTCTGCCCAGCACTAGCCCCGCCTCCCAACCACTAGCCCCGCCTCCTAACCACTGGTGCTGCCACCCAATCTCTACTAAGCTTCTGAGGATCCATTTCTTCTGAACAGGATTCCTTTATGTTTATCCCATGCATTTTTGAATTCCGTTACCGTTTTCATCTCCACCACCTCCCGCGGGAGGGCATTCCAAGTATCCACCACTCTCGCCGTGAAAAAATACGTCCTGATATTTTTCTTGAGTCTGCCCCCCTTCAACCTCATTTCATGTCCTCTAGTTCTACCGCCTTCCCGTCTCCGGAAAAAGTTTGTATGCGGATTAATACCTTTCAAATATTTGAACGTCTGTATCATGTCACCTGTTTCTCCTTTCCTCCAGGGTATACATGTTCAGGTCAGCAAGTTTCTCCTCATACGTCTTGTAATGCAAATCCCATACCATTTTGTAGCTTTTCCTTGCACCGCTTCAATTCTTTTTACATCCTTAGCAAGATACGGCCTCAAAAACTGAACACAATACTCCAGGTGGGGCCTCACCAATGACTTGTACAGGGGCATCAACACCTCCTTCTGCTGGTCACACCTCTCTCTATACAGCCTAGTAACCTTCTGGCTAAGGCCACATTTCTCAATTTATTTTCTAATAGACAAACTTCATTTTATTGTAACATTTTCCTACTAACACCAAAACCTGAGCGGTACTTCTGCTTGAAAACAATCACCTGCAGGTTTCTCTCTCATAGAATCTAGCTTCTGCATCTTCATCATACCCAACGGAGCCTGAAATTCTTTAGAACCACCCAAATAGCAGCCAAGCCAGAGTTAATATAATAATTTAAATAATGAATGGCACTATTTTACCTCCAAGTAAAATAGCCTTCACACACACAGAATGACACTAGTGGTAACTGAATCTTAAAGCCACAGTGCGTTTATAATGGATGACTTCACATCACACTCAGAGTAACAGCTGACATCATAACGCCACAAAGAGGCTAATTCCTAAGGAGCTCATCATCCCAAATTTACAGACTTCAATTCCTGCTAAATTTTTGTATCAAAAGCATTTATTTGGAGCATTCTATTTACCATATAAACTACTATGCAATAACATAACTGCATTACTTGCAATTGCATTATTTAAAAAAATATAAACAGTAGAGTTTCGCTTATTTGACCTTTGCTTATCCAGTGTTCTGGATCATTCAAAATACCTCAGTGATGTCACAGCATTTTCAATGAGATGAGCACAGGTTTATTTTTCTCTTTCCTAGCATCAAATTTAGTTAAAAGGCAGCAGTGCTAGGTAAGATTCTTAGGCACTGTGGTAGCATGGCTGACGGACAGACATGGAGCCCTCACAGACTCAGGCAGAGTGTAGTGTAAATCGAAAAGAAAAACTTTATTATTGAACCAGCAGTCAAAATAGCACAGACTGTTCCTGTCACAGGCAGGCTCAAACATGGGCAACAACCACATTGACAATTATTTCCTTATCTCTCAGTGGTTCTCTTGTTAGGGTTACCATATTTGCTGTGAAAAAAAAAAAAAGAGGACACAAAATAAAACTCAGCACCACTCCCACCACACCACGCTTCACAGTCACCTTGCCCCCCCTCGCAACCCAAGAAAGCCAAATACAAAATGAAAAGATGTACATGATATGCTCATGAAATGCTTAAGCACATAAGCACCGCCATCCTGGGAAAAGACCAAGGGTCCATCAAGCCCAGCATGCTGTCTCCGCAGCGGCCAATCCAGGCTTCAAGAACCCGGCAAAACCAAAAAAAAAAAAAAAAAAAATTTTAATAATGTACAATGGACTTTTCCTTCAGGAATCTGTCCAAACCCCCCTTAAACTCCGTAAGGTCAGTTGCTGTCACTACATTCTCCGGCAACGAGTTCCAGAGTCCAACTACACACTGAGTAAAGAAAAACTTTCTCCTATTTGTTTTAAATCTACCATATTCTAGCTTCATCTTGTGTCCCCTGGTTCTATTATTGTTTGAAAGTGTAAACAAATGCTTCACATATGTCCGCTCTACTTCGCTCATTATCTTGTAGACTTCTATCATATCACCCCCCTCAGCTGCCTTTTCTCCACGCTGAAGAGCCCTAACCGTCTTAGCCTTTCCTCATGGAGGAAGTCGTTCCATCCCTTTTATCATTTTCGTCGCCCTTCTCTGCACCTTCTCCAATTCATTTATATCTTTTTTGAGATGCGGCGACCAGAATTGGGCACAATATTCGAGATGCGGTCGCAACATTGAGCGATACAACGGCATTATAACATCTTCGTGTTGGGGAGATCACGTGATGCCTTGAGGGAGCAGGACATGTTTCCCTTGCTCTCCGGGACCCTTAGGCGCCTGAACATCGTTAAAGTAATTGCCTTTAACACCTAATAAGCATTTTATTGCTGTAAATTTGCAGCTCAATGGACAGATACTTGGCAGCCTCGCCCAGCAGTATGGTAGGAAAAGGAATTAAACAAGAGAAAAAGAAAGTGCAGCAAACCGGAAACATGGGGAGAAAAAACAACAAGAAGGGCAGTTTTTCTCACCAGAGCAGCTGTAGCAGCTAACATTAGCAATGATGACAGCTTTGTAGCCTCAGCTGGGAAAATTAACAGACATATACACACAAACCAGGACTTGTAGCCACCAACTCAAAGAGAGTGCTTGAAACAGTTCACACCAGTATAATATAATAGAAATTTTTTATGTATGTAGAGTATCCTCAGATATTTACCACTATTACTGCAGTCAATAATGCTGCTACAAGGTGGCATAGCACTTCTTTCATCGGGTAACTCTAACAAATTTTTTGGGAGGAGCAACATATGCTCATTTTTTCATGCTTCCCAATCACCTCAGTGCTATAAAATCGCTTATCACTTTTAAAAATGTATATACTAGGTGAAAACTGTGCACTTATCTTAACCGGGCGGTTTCAGGGGAAGGCAATTGCTGAATGTTTCAGCAAGGCAAGATAGTTCTGCCAGGGAGGCAAGAATTTGTTAAGATAAGTGCACAGTTTTCACCTAGTATATACATTTTTAAAAGTGATAAGCGATTTTATAGCACTGAGGTGATTGGGAAGCATGAAAAAATGAGCATATGTTGCTCCTCCCAAAAAATTTGTTAGAGTTACCCGATGAAAGAAGTGCTATGCCACCTTGTAGCAGCATTATTGACTGCAGTAATAGTGGTAAATATCTGAGGGTACTCTACATACATAAAAAATTTCTATTATATTATACAGGTGTGAACTGTTTCAAGCACTCTCTTTGAGTTGGTGGCTACAAGTCCTGGTTTGTGTGTATATGTCATTGAATGTTGCCAGAGACACTGATATTATGGATTCGTTTTCTGTTGGGGAAAATTAACAGAGCAGCTTGCTTCATTTGAGACACTTTTGACTGCAATGGGAAAGCAGACAGGAGAACTAGAGCAGCGGGTCTCTTCTCTGGAAGATGCGGGGCCATCAGCTGCAGAAGAAAGAAGCAAGCTGGCCAACACAGTGAGAATGTTATCAGAAAAGGTGGACGATCTTGAAAATCACTCCCGGAGATCGAATTTAAGGCTTATTGGAATACCGGAATCGATCGGGGACACGGTGCTTTCCACTCTATTGGAAGCTTGGCTGAAGAAAGAGTTTGCACTATCAGACAGTGCGGGGCCGCTGTGTCTGGAAAGGGCACACCGCATGGGCAAGAAGCAAGATGGCCGCCAAGCGCCAAGAGCAGTGCTTAATAAACTACATAACTATGTCTACAAAGTGGAAGTATTACATGGCTACAGAGTAAAGAAGGACACCTTACAATATGAAGAACATCAAGTTCGCATTTTTCAAGATTACTCGTTTGCTGTGCAGGAGAAACGGAGGCAGTTTACACCACTATGCCATCAGCTGTATGAGAAAAATATCAGGTGCATGTTGTTATACCCAGCCACACTAAAAATAATGCAAAATGGACACTGGCAACTTTATGACTGTGCAGAGGCTGCAAAGGATGGAGTGGCTAAAATTCTGCAAAGTCTGCCGGATGCTCAGGCAAAAGGCTGAATCAGGTCATGCACAGTGAGGGCAGAAGGTAACCTGTGGGTATCGCTGAAATGACAAAGTTGTTATATGTAAAGATTGCTTTGTAAACATGTTAGGTTTGAAGGTATGTTGAATTTAGAATGTTATTTGTAGGGCGCCGGGGTCCCTGGCAAATTGTATGTGATCTCAGTATCTATCTTGTTCGGAGATGGATAAATGCAAGGGTTTAGGTGGGGGATGGGGAAGCGTGGGGAGAGATGTGAGGGGAAGTGAGAGGTGGGGATGGGAGAAGGACACAACACTGCAGAGAGTACATGAGTGGAGAAGGAGCGGAGTAGAGAGTTGCACGGGGACAGAAATCTTACCCATCCCCGCCCGTCCCTGCTGGAATCTTACCCGTCCCCACTGGAATCTTACCCATCCCCATCCATCCCTGCAAAAATGTAACCCATCCCAACCCATCCCCACCCGTCCCCGCAAGAATTTAACCCATCCCCACCCATCACTGTAAGAATTTAATGCTACATAAAAGAAAATTCCAGTCAGCTCCCTCAGTCTCTCTCTGGATTTGAGGCACAGTACTGTAGGCAAGGGAGGAATGGAAGCTGAAACTTGTAACACTCTGGTGTGCACCTGTAAGATTTGTCTCTGATTTTCTGGCACTGTGTGCTGAGAGGTCACCACATGCAAGCGCCAGTAGGTCAGGTGACATCTGATGCTCATGCCTGTGTCAGAGCTGAGGTCTGCTCATCAGCCCGGGAGCAAAGAGGATTAATTGTAACATAGTAAGTGAAAGCAAATAAAGACCTGAATGGTCCATCCAGTCTGCCCAATAGTCACACTCATTATCAATTCATGATTAAGTCAACAAGTGTGATATTATATACTTGATTATGGTATTTCTTTTGTGTTTCTGGAACATAGACCATAGAAGTCTATCTGGCCCTATCCTTATGTTCCAACTGCTGGAGTTGTCGTTGAAGCCCATTCCAGTCTATTCATCTTCTCATTTGTGGCACACAGATCATAAAAATCTGTCCAGAACTGTCCTTATGTTCCAGCCACTGAAGTTGCTGTCTAAGCCCTTTCCAGCCTATCCTAAACCAGACTTCCATATATTAGACACAGACCATACAAGTCTGCCCGGTATTGGCCCTAGTTAATCACAGCCAGAGTCACCATCTAAGCATTACTTCATACATCCACATACATGCAGCCATTTAAGGTTAGGTTTTTTTATAACTTCCATTTTCTAATTAGAGATCCTCTGTGTTCATCTCACGCCTTTTTGAATTCCATCATCACTTGTGTCATTTCCTCCTTAATGGAAAAATTTCCACATTTGTGCTGTTAAAGCAAGGAGGAAGAGGAGGAGGAGGAGGAGACAGCACTCAAAGAACTTGGTACTCGGTAGATGAGAGGCTGGTGCAGGTGTAGCTTACACTTCCACGGGAACCCCGCAGAACTGCTTCCCATCCCCGCAGGAACTGCTTCCGTCCCCGCGGGAACTCCACAGAACTGCTTCCGTCCCTGCGGGAATCCCGTGCAGCTCTCTAGAGCGGAGGCAGAAGGAAGAGTGGGGGGACTGGGTGGAGCTGGGCGCCTAGACCCCATACGTTTTAAACGTGGAAGAAGAGTAACCTTACAACATTATGACCCAAGCTAACACAATGAGATTCATAACATGGAACGTTGGGGGTTTCTCATCACCAATTAAAAGGAAAAATTTTTTAAACGCACTTAAAAGACATAAGGCGGACATAGCTTGTCTGCAAGAGACACGACTAACAGCGGAAGAGCACCAAAAGTTAGCCAGAGACTGGGTGGAAGAGATGTATGCAGCTTCTTCAGAAGGGAGACATGGGGGAGTGGCTATTTTAGTGCGCAAAGACCTGGCAGCCACAACGAAACTGCTGGTACAAGATCCTCAGGGCCGTTACGTGTTGGTGCGCATGTGGCTCCAGGGCCTGGATTTGTTAGTTGCGGCAGTGTACGGCCCCAACACACATAATCAAAAATTTTACCATGAATTAATCCAGCACTGTAATCAATATTCGGGCCCCCAATGATTGATACTGGGAGATTTGAATATGGCAGCAGACCCCCAGTAGACTGCTCAGACCCACGGAAACCCCATAGGGGGGCCCTAAAGCTACAGCGCTATCCCGCCTCAAGATAGCAACAAATACAGTGGATGTTTGGCGTGTCCTGCATTCCGGTGAAAAAGACTTTACACATGTCTCGAGAGCCCATGAGGCTCATTTTCAAAGCACTTAGCCTCCCAAAGTTCCATAGAAACCTATGGAACTTAGCCTCCCAAAGTGCTTTGAAAATATGCCTCCATGGCACCCAATCGCGAATAGACTATATTCTAGTCGGGCAAAAACTATTTCAAAAAGTTTATGCAGGTGAAATAGGGCCTGAAGCAATAACAGATCATGCCATGGTGTGGCTCGATCTGGAAGCGGGAAAGTTCTACCAGGGGCAAGCGAGGTGGAGATTCCCAACTTATTTGGCGACTGATACAAATTTTAAAGCATATGTGAACAAAAAGTGGGAGGAGTTTGGCAGTCATAATAAGCAACATGAACAAAATCCAGCGTTGTACTGGCCAACTGCAAAAGCGGTGCTGAGAGGAGATATAATAGCATTTGCCTGTGCGCGGAAAAGAAGACTAACCGCAGCTATAGTGAGGTTAGAGGCAAAGGCGAGGAGGGCCAAACGCAAGTACACCCAAACTCCAAATAAAGAGCATAGGGAGCAACTGCAAGCAGCACAAGTGGCACTTAATTCCCTGCTGCAAGAAAGGGCACTTAAGGGGGCCATATATTACAAATACAGGCTGCACAGGTTTGGCAATAAAACTGGGACCCTGCTTGCCCGAGTAGTGAAAACATGTGGAGGAAATAGAGTGCTATCAGCCATAAAGGACGAGAAAGGTAAAATACACACGAAAAGCGAAAAAATAGCAAATATATTCCGAGCACATTTCAGCCAAATATATCAAAAATATAAAGATATAGATAAAGAATCCCTCATGAGTTATTTAGAAGCCTCCAAGTTGCCAAAACTCTCTCCACTAGCATTACAGACATTGAATGGCCCAATCACTGGTAAAGAGCTCCAAGCCATCATAAAGTCATTGCCACATCACTATGCCCCAGGCCCCGATGGATTCACGGGAGAGTTTTACAATATGATACCCCAGAAAGCGTTATTGGCACTGCATGACTATTTAGAGGAAGCAGTGGAGACAGGAAGGTTCCCCATTCACAATAACATGGCATTGATATCATTATTACCCAAACCAGGTAAAGAAAGGGACAAACCGGAGGCATACCGACCAATTTCATTATTGAATGTAGATATAAAAATACTAGCAAAAATCTTGGCCACCAAGCTGGCTCAATACTTACCAGATATAATTGGGCCTGAACAAGTGGGCTTTGTGAAGAGCAGACATTCTTCTACTAATGTGCGTAAATTGCTGATGGCAATGAGCTACAGCCAAGTAAATCATGTACCTGCAATCCTCCTCAGTCTCGACGCCGAAAAGGCGTTTGACAAAATAGGATGGGAATTTCTGTTTGGGGTGTTAAATTATATGGGCATGCCTGGCTGGTAGCTTCAGGCCGTACAGACATTATACACTAAGCCGACGGCATCTGTATTAATTAATGGAGTATGAACAGACCCAATAGCCATAGAGCGAGGTACTCGTTAGGGGTGCCCCCTCTCACCCCTATTGTTCTTGCTGTCTATCAAGCCACTACTCCGCACGCAGAAGATGGATGAGCAGATAAAGGGACTAGAGGTGGGTGGAGAGGTAGTGCAGACTCTGGCATTTGCGGCAGATCTGTTGGTGGTGATGAGGGACCCCCAGAATTCGTTAAGGCAGCTCTGGGCACGGATAGAACAATACAGTGCTCTTTCGGGGTTTAAAATAAATGCAGACAAATCACATTGGCTCACCATCTCTCCTGGGGTGGGAGGCACAGGGTTAGAGGAACTGGGAGTAGAAGAAGCTGATGAGGCAATCATGTATTTAGGAGTCCAAATTCCCCAGAACCTGGCTCAAGTGTGTGCCCAAAATGTGAACAGGTTATTGGAGGACATGGCAGACAAGTTGAAGCTGTGGCAATCCCTCCCGCTCTCTTTACTAGGCAGAATAGCACTATACAACATGATGATTGTACCCAGATGGTTATATGTGTTTCAAACGCTCCCACTTTATCTTCCAAGGAAAGTGGAACGGCAAATAAACAAAATACTGCAGAAATTCCTTTGGAAAGGAAAGAAAGCAAAAATTGCTCTGCGGATTCTACAGATCCCAAGAGAATATGGGGGGCTTGGGCCTCCTGAGTTTGCGATGCTTAACGGTAGCCTATGGAATCAGGCACCTAAATGACTGGTTTCGAAAGACAAGTGAATACTCAGCTACCACCATGGAATTAGGCTTGTTTAGCTCAGACAACTTTACAGGATTTTTGCATGGTAGCAGGCAACATCCCCCAGCAGTCCTACAGAAGTCACACATTTTACCTACAATGAAAGCGGTGTGGAAATGGATCTGCCGCATGCATTGCTTTTCGCCTAAAACTACCCCCTATCTGTCAATTTGTGGCAACCCGGGTTTCGAGCCTGGGACAAGCTATGCTGTATTCAACAGATGGAAGGAAAAGGGGATAGAATACCTGTATCATGTGCTCACAGACGAAGGGCATATCAGAACGTTTCCAGAACTGAGAGCTCAGTTCAAAATAAATTCAGCGGACTACTTCATTATTATCAGTTAAGGCACTATGTGTCCAGCCTGACTTGGACAGACCTCACCGAGGACGTGAGGGAAGAACTGGCTGCAGCTATGTCGCTGGGGGCGCACCTGAAAGTGCCCATGGCCTACCATCATTGCCACATTTGAGATACAATGCCAGAATTGGATTACGTGGGCTCACATGTTTTGGACCTGCCCAAGAGTTGTTTGGTTTTGGAAAAGTATACTGCGACAAGTAACAGAACTCTGGTCTCGAAGATGGACATATAATCCAAAGTTGCTTTTTGGACACCCAAGGCTAAGCAAGCCAACGCCGAAGGGATTCACAGACTTTGTAAAAAGAGCTACAATTGTTGCGAAAAAAGCAATCCTGCAGGAGTGGCTGGGGAACAGACCACCATCACTGCAATATTGGTGAACTCAAATGCTTATACTTTTACGTACAGAGCATCTGGCAATGCGGAACCAGCCACAGATAAGACGACAACAATTCAAATGCAGCTGGGCGCCCTTTTGGGAAACCTTGACCCCAATGGTCCGGAGCCAGATATTGAATTTATAATCCCTGCTGCTGCTCCTGTAACCTCTGTTTGTTATTGGACATAGAGGGGAAAGGGGGGGGGGGGGGCTTTGGGGAGAGAAGGGGGTAGGAACGGGGAGAGGAGGAGGAGTTGTTTAGGGGGGAAACTACTAATATTAATAACAATACAAAATGTGAAAATATGCCAACTGCTGTTATGGAACTTGTGTAATATGAAATGTTACAGCTGACGCGTCAACTTAATAAAAATGATTGAAACATAACATCCTCGTGTTTGTTTTCCTTCCCTTTCCTAATACTACTCAACATTCTGTGCACTTTCTTAGCCGCCGCAGCACACCGAGCAGAAGTTTTCAACGTCTTATCAACGATGACTCCTAGATCCCTTTCTAGGTCTGTGACTCCTAACACGGAACCTTGCATGACATAGCTGTAATTCGGGTTCCTCTTACCCACATGCATCACTTTGCACTTGTCAACACTGAACTTCATCTGCCACTTGGACGCCCAATCCCTCAGTCTCGCAAGGTCCTCCTGTAATCTTTCACACTCCTCCTGCGACTTGACAACCCTAAATAACTTTGTGTCATCTGCGAATTTAATTACCTCACTAGTTACTCCCATCTCTAGGTCATTTATAAATATGTTAAAAAGCACCGGTCCCAGCACAGACCCCTGAGGGACCCCACTAACTACCCTTCTCCATTGAGAATACTGACCATTCAATCCTACTCTCTGCTTCCTATCCTTCAACCAGCTCTTAATCCATAGTAATACCCTACCTCCGATCCCATGACTCTCCAGTTTCCTCTGGAGTCTTTCATGAGGCACTTTGTCAAACGCCTTCTGAAAATCCAGATACACAATATCCACCGGCTTCCCACTGTCCACATTTCATAATCGTGTCTCCCTTTCTTTTCCCTCCCATCCATGGGCAGCATATCCGCCTCTCCTCTTCTCTCCATACCCTTCTATGTATTTCCCTCTTTTTCCTCCCCACCAGGCACACCCCCTCCTCAATCTTTTTTCCAGCCTTTCTCCACCCATCTTTTCTTACAGCTCACTCCCTCCTTTTACCCTCCACCCATCACCAATGACTCCATCCATATCCACATCCCCTCCCTCCCCATACCTTATCATGCCCTGATGGTCTAGTGGCCTTTTCAGGGCAGGAAAGAACTCCACTCTTTTCTGCCCGGCGCTGCTGCTGACTGCTCGCTGCTAGCACCACTTCAGAATGACTGCGGAGACTTTAAGCAGTGAACTCGCAAGACTTCCTCAGCACAGTTCAAGTTACTCACACATAAATTCAGGCCTAGCTCCAGCTGGGACACACAGGACCAGGGTCTTCACAGTTAAAAGCACTCTTTTACCTTTGCAGTCTTCTGTTTTGTCTCTAGCAATCTCTGGGCATCTACTTGCTTCCTTGGGACTCCCCCACAGGTACTGCAGCACAACCAACACTTGCAGCATCCCTCCAGGAAACCTCTGCACTCGGGGCCTCTCTTCTAGAGTCCTCTTCTCTCAGTGCCTTTCTTATTTTTTAAAGCCCCAGGCTGTTTAACTATCTCCCTGCCTGAGGCCCAGCCCTCTGACTCAGCAGGTAAGCACCATCTGCCGTCAGTGGTGTCTCTAGAGAGAAATATTTGGGGTGGCAACAGGGGAGCTAACTAGGTATGGAGGGGGGGGGGGCAAGCCAGAACGACATATCCTCACATTTTGCCCTCCACCACATCACCCCTCTCCAACCCCCTTTTTTAAAATTAGCAATATAAGACACCACAAACTTCTATGCATAAAGAAATCCTCTCCCTCCAGCTAGTTTCAGCTACCAGGTAAAAATGCCACTATAATTAATAGCATCATTCAACAAATTCTGTATGGAATACAATCTGGATTCTCTACAGGATTGGTCTGAATCTCAATATAAACCCTGCACCTCCAGTTCTGTACCACAAATGCCATATTCCCCCAACAATAGAACTATCCGTTTTACAACACACTATACAAAAAATATTCAACTTGTGATTAACACATCAGGAATGGCACATACTTATTCCACTGCCAAATCTTTTGGTTTAAAGCAGATAGGTTTTTGTTTGTGTAGTGACTCTTTAGGATGTGGAGACCATTAGTCTTGGGCATTTTTATTTGGGTGCAAAGGGCCTGCTTTCAAATAGGATCAGACACTTTGCAAAATAACACAAAACCCTGCAAAAAGACATTCAAAACCTACATACCAAACTTACCAAACCAAAACCTACCTAACTCACCTAAGAAAACACAGTACTGTAAATATTACACCGGGCCCTAGAACGCCAATAAACCTACTACTGGACAACTAAAACAAGCTATACTGTTACAGATTCCTACCCAGACACTGCATGCTAGCAGAATCCTTCATCTCAGTCACACATGCAGAACATGGACACACCCTCTCCTGATACAAAACAGAGGACCACAAAACCTGAAATGGAGATTCCCTCCCCCCCCCCCCCCCCCCCCCCCCCGTCCAAGATGTACATTTCCCAAAGTGGACATATCCTGATCCTTAAAAAGAACTAAAAATATATTTGTATGCCCTACCTTTGTTGTCTGGCATTATATTTCTAATTGGGCTGGTCCCAGTCTCTCTTCCACTTTCCTTGTGTCAGTCTTCTCAAATTATTTCCCAGGTTGGCCTTTCTATTTCTTCTCTCTTCTCTTGTTGTCTCCATTTCCTTCTCTACAACTGTGTGCCACTAATTTATGTTTTTCTCCCACTTTTCTCTTCTCTGCCTTTATATCTGCCTATTTGATTTTACCCTAATTCTCTCTCTTTCTCTCACCCTCTTTTTAATCTCCTCCATTTTACCTATCATCTGTCTACCGGCTTTCCTCATCTACCACTCATCCCCTCTCTAGCATTCCTCTTGCTCCCTCTGTTTCTCTCCCTAGTCCTCCATTTAATAGTAGCATAGTGCATGACAGCAGAAAAAGACCTAAACAGTCCATCTACTTAGTCTCTTCTACCCAACAGCTCCCTCCACGTCTCTAACATCTCTTCCCTCTTTTCAATTTCTTTATATCAGCCTCTCCTTTTCAACTACTTTCTCTTCATTACCTACCTTCCTTGTCCTGTATAGTGCAGACCACAAAGGTACTGCAAGATTTTTATTTAGAGCACAGGTGTGTAAATACAGGAGGTAGGATAGCTGTGGAAAGAGCTGCTTTTCTTAGCATTCCCTATAGATTGCTATGGGTGAGGAAAAGAACAATTCAAAAGAACTGAAGCAGTAGCAATGGAAATTAGTTGCTGTGGCAGAGGACAGATAAAATCAGGGGTATATCTGATTTGCTTCATCATTGGTTCATGAAAACCATGAGCCAGTCAGATCCTAGTGCTAAGCCTGAGCTGAATTTAAGCTTTCTAGGATTCATCCAGAGTTTCACTTGAAACTGCCTAGGGATCTTTTCTCCCCATTTTAACTCTCTTGTTCTTCCACCTAGTTCAGCCATCAAAGTGACGCACTTTGGTAAGAGATGATAGACTGTTACTCCATTCATAATTCAGTACTTGTGCACAATGAACCTAGTCATCAGAAGTTAACATTAACATCATAGGTGCCCGGTATAAGAGGCTTGGGGAGGCTATGCCTCCCCAGCCACAGCAGGATGGATCAGCTGTTTCTATAGAAATCCTAAATAGTATTAGTAGTAGTTCTCCTGGGAGTCCTACTGCTCTGGGGGGTTTAAATAGCAGCAGAAGCCGTCTCTAGCCTTGTGTATAACCAGTTGTAATTTGATTATCTTACTGCTGGGAGAGCAGAGCAGGGGGGTTGGCTGGAGGTATCCTGGGTTGCCAGGGAGATATTTAACTAGGATCATGAATTCCTGCACATGAGCAGTTCACACCAAAGAGACTTGCACTGACCCCTGAAATTTTAAAAGTGCTAAAAAAAAGTTTTAAAAGTATTTGCATTAAATCTAATTGTAGAATTTAGGTGCTAGGAAGTGGGATTGGTATGCTATGTACTCAAATTTGCTCAAGCCATATGCAAATTAGTCCATTTTTGGAGGTTCTCATTTGCATATTTATGGCTAAAAATTGTTGGAAATGTTTACAGCCTTAATGTTAGGGCATGGCTCTGATCAAAAATGTGAACTTTGATCCAAAAACGAAGGGTTTAGCTAGTGTTTTTGACTAAAAATTCCCGTTAGAGTGTCTTTATGTTAATCTGCATTCAAATAGAGCTCTCTGATTGGATGAGCAGCTCCTGTTAGAAAATCTGCCCGGGAACAGAGGAGAGGAGAGAATCAATGGGTGGGTGGGTGTGGATGGCTGGAGGGGGGGCAGGGGAGAGGAGAGAATCAATGGGTGGGTATGGATGGCTAGAGAGGGGGCAGGGGAGCAAGGACAAGAAATGAAGAAAGGCAGAAAGTAAAGAAATAAATGGAAAGGAAGCCCTGGAAACGGAGTTAAGAGGACAGATAGCAGCAGAATCGGATACTGGGCCAGCATGATCAGAAAAACAAAGTCACCAGACAACAAAGGTAGAAAAGATCATTTTATTTTCATTATAGTGTTTGGAATATGTTCACTTTGAGAATCAGGTGCTCAACATTAAATGTTTATATTTATTTACTTATGTATGGCATTTTATCCCACATTAAACATGAATTAGGATGTTTTGTGGCTCAACATGAGAATTGTGATATTATGATCCTTGTTTCATATCGTTGACGGTCTGCATTTTCTGTATGGGTGGTATATTGGTGTATTAGGTTCTGCCCAGTGTAATATTTATGGTACAGTAAGGTTCTGAGTGTGTTTTTGCACAAAGTTGTGCATAGTGTTTTGTAGTTGAGCGATTGTGGTTAATATATGCTTTGAGCAACCACTTTATTCTTTGACATATGATACATATCTAATATCTAAATTTAATAAAAGGTATTTGTGACTTTTATTTTTACTTATTTATTTTTTTCTGTGTGTTACCAGACAATTATGGATTTAAGCTTCACCCCTGCCCCACCCATAACCCCGCCCCCTTTAGCCTCCCCAAACAGTTGGGCCACCGACCGCCTATGATTAACATAACGACTAGGAACTGTTCTTCGTTAGGAATGTGAATGCAGCCTCCTCAGTATCCCCAGTTCCTACCCGGTAAAGTTCTGAATATAATCCAAGATCCTCTGTATACTTTTGCCTTTAAGTTGAAAATATTAAGGGATCCTTTTACTAAGGTACACTAACAAATGTAGTGTGCACTAATGATTAACACGTGCTAAATGATAAGATGCCCATAGGAATATCATGGGTGTCTTATCATTTAGTGCACCCTAATTATTACACGCCTTAGTAAAAGGACCCCTAAGTAAACTGAAAGGCCAATAAGAGGCATTAAATATAACATTACTTTTAGACCTAGATTAACCTTTAAAAAAATAAGCACACGCTTAGGGCACCAAGGGAAGGGGCACCACAGAGATTTTTCCCCTAGCTGCCGTGCCTTAACTATTTCACTGCTGTCTGCCACACCCATTATCCAGCATGAACTTCAGTGTTTTTCTAATCATTATAAATATATATGATGTATTGTTTCATACAAAAATGATATTTCTCAACACTTATTACATTTTAGAGCCCTGTTTACTAAATTGCGCTAAAGGTGTGCTAGCATTTCTAGCACACGCTAAATGCTAAAGAATATATGGGTGCCTCTAGCGGTTAGCAAGCACTAATTTTAGGTGCATACTGAAAACACTAGAGCGTCTTAGTAAACAGGGCCCTTAATGTCTTATCAGTTCAGCAATGGAAAGGCCAAGCGGCACCGTTGTTGTTGGGCTGTGCTTAGGACATCTGTTGGTCTTAATCCAGCCCTGGTTACTTTGCAGACATTCCTGTTTAGTATCTGTCATTATACAGCAATAGTTGTTTAAGTTATATTCATTCAGTTCAGTATCAAAAGCACTTATATGGTCTAAATGGTGATAGATAGATAGATAGATAGATAGATAGATAGATAGATAGATAGATAGATAGATAGATAGATAGATAGATACCTCATTGCTAACAGACAAAAAAGCCTGCTTAATGGAAGAACATTTTATTCAATTTATTTATTGATTCTTGATATACCACCTTCCTGTGGTACAATCCAAGTGATTTATATATAACATACAAGTACTTTCTCTGTCCCTATTGGGCTTAATTCATTGGAAATAAGATCTTCCACTTTGACAATATATTTAAACCACCTCAAGCACCACCCTGAATATATCATACTTACCTATAGTTTGGTTAGGGTTAAAACATATTTGATAAACATTATAAAGGAGCAATCTAAAATAAGGGTAAATTAGACCTTACCTGCTATTTTTGCTTTCCTTTAGTCCCTCCGGACCGGCCCAGAATGTGACTGATGGGTTGTGCACGCCTTCCAGCAGGTGGAGACTGAGAAAAAGTGAAGTTACCTGTAGCAGGTATTCTCCGAGGACAGCAGGCTGATTGTTCTCACATATGGGTGACGTCCACGGCAGCCCCAGGTCCGGAAAATCTTCCTAGCAACAAAGGTTGCTAAAGCCTTCGAGTGCACGGGTGCACGCACTGTGCATGCGCGGCCATCTTTCCGCCCGTCATGCGAGAGTCCCGCTTCAGTCAACTTATGAAGCAAAACCAAAGAAAGGAACAACTCCAAAGGGGAGACAGGCGGGTTGGTGAGAACAATCAGCCTGCTGTCCTCGGAGAATACCTGCTACAGGTAAGTAACTTCGCTTTCTCCGAGGACAAGCAGGCTGCTTGTTCTCACATATGGGTATCCCTAGCCCCCAGGCTCACTCAAAACAACAAACAGGGTCAATTGGACCTCGCAACAACGAGGACATAACAAAAATTGACCTACGAAGAAACATCTAACTGAGAGTGCAGCCTGGAACAGAATAAAAATGGGCCTGGGGGGGGGGGGGGGGTGGAGTTGGATTCTAAACCCCGAACAGATTCTGCAGCACCGACTGCCCAAACCGACTGTCGCGTCGGCTATCCTGCTGAAGGCAGTAATGAGATGTGAATGTGTGGACTGTTGACCACGTTGCAGCCTTGCAAATCTCTTCAATAGTGGTTGGCTTCAAGTGAGCCACCGACGCTGCCATGACCCTCAAGGGTCAGCCCAGCTTGGGCGTAAGTGAAGGAAATGCAATCTGCTAGCCAATTGGAAATGGTGCGTTTCCCGACAGCCACTCCCCTTCTGTTGGGGTTGAAAGAAACAAACATTTGGATGGACTGTCTGAAGGGGCTTGTCCGCTCCACATAGAAGGCCAATGCTCTCTTGCAGTCCAATGTATGCAACTGACGTTCAGCAGGGCGTGTATGAGGACGGGGAAAGAATGTTGGCAAGACAATTGACTGGTTCAGATGGAACTCCGACACTACCTTCAGCAAGAAAGGGTGAGTGCGGAGGACTACTCTGTTATGATGAAATTTAGTATAGGGAGCATGGGCTACCAAGGCTTGAAGCTCACTGATTACGAGCTGAAGTAACAGCCACAAAGAAAATGACATTCCAGGTCAAATACTTCAGATGACAGGAATCCAGTGGCTCAAAAGGAGCTTTCATCAGCTGGGTGAGGACGACGTTGAGATCCCATGACACCGTAGGAGGTTTGACAGGGGGCTTTGACAAAAGCAAACCTCTCATGAATTGAACAACTATGTTTGCCGTGAGTAGCGTCCCGTATGGAACGCACACGGAGGTCACCAATTCAGACAGAAGGAAATTTGCCGAAGTATTTAAGAAGTGTGATGAAAATGATAAAGACTATTTAAAACACAGAAAATCTTAAGGTTGGAGTCATGATGCTGTTTGGCTACAAACCTTCAAAGCCTACATCATCTGTTCCTGTCTGCACCCTCTGATCCAGCCTACATCGTCTGTTCCTGCCTGCGCCCTCTGATTCAGCCTGCATCATCTGTTCCTGCCTGCACCCTCTGATCCAGCCTGCATCATCTGTTCCTGCCTGCGCCCTCTGATCCAGCCTACATCGTCTGTTCCTGCCTGCGCCCTCTGATCCAGCCTGCATCGTCTGTTCCTGCCTGCCCCCTCTGATCCAGCCTACATCATCTGTTCCTGCCTGCGCCTTCTAATCCAGCCTACATCATCTGTTCCTGCCTGCGCCTTCTGATCCAGCCTGCATCATCTGTTCCTGCCTGCACCCTCTGGTCCAGCCTGCATAATTTCTTTCTGCCTGCACCCTCTGATCCAGACTACATCATCTGTTCCTGCCGTCGCCCTCTGATCCAGCCTACATCATCTGTTCATCAGACTTTTCATGGCCCCTTTACACATTCTCTTCCTAGCCCTATCCCTTCCTAATCTTTTCCCTCACCCCCCACCACTGTCCATTACAGGAACTCACTGCCCATCCATTGATTTCATCATCTCACCTTCACTTTTACCCCTTCCTCCTTCTCAGCTTTTAATCTTCATCTCTTTCTTCCCTCCATTGTGCCTTCCCCATTCTGAGTACCTCTCGCCTTCGACGCCTTCGTGACCACACCTCTCCTACTCTCCTCCGCTCTCTTTTACTCCTTCTCTTACTCTCAGCTGGTGACATCAATCCCAATCCTGGTCCTCCTCTTCTACCTTCTTCCTACTTATGCAAGCCACATCGTGACGTCTCTAATCTCATCTCTATTCCTCTTCTTCCCTCTTACTCCTTACCGTTCTCTTGCGCCCTATGGCATGCCCGCTCCATCTGCAATAAACTTCCCTACATTCACGACCTCTTCATTTCTCGTTCCCTCCATCTACTTCCCTTAACCGAAACTTGGCTCTCCCCTGATGACTCTACTTCTGTTGCAGCCCTTTGCCATGGTGGTTATCTTTTTTCTCATACCCCTCGCCCTGCTGGCAGCGCCGGTGGCGTTGGATTGCTACTCTCTCCCTCCTGCAAATTCCAACCTATTCTTCCGCCCCAGTCTCACTGCTTTTTGTCCTTCGAAGTCCATTCCATCCGCCTTTTCACTCCTCTGCCTCTCCGATTGGCAGTCATTTATCGACCCCCTGATAAGGCTCTTTCATCATTTCTCACTGACTTTGACGCCTGGCTTTCCTTCTTTCTTGAACCTACATCCCCCTCCATCATCCTTGGTGACTTTAACATCCACGTTGATGATTCCTCTAACTCTTATGCTTCCCAATTCCTTGCCTTAACGTCCTCTTTCAATCTTCAGCTATGTTCCTCTGCACCTACCCACCAAAATGATCACAGTCTCGACCTTATCCTCTCCTCCAACTGCTTCCCCTCCAGCTTCTGTTCCTCAGCTCTCCCCCTCTCTGACCATCACCTATTAACCGTCACACTTAAGCACCCTCCTCCCCAGTCCCACCCAATCTCAACCTCCACATCTAGGAATCTTCAAGCTATTGACCCCCTTACTCTGTCCTCTTGTGTCTCTAACCTTTTCTCTTCAACCACTCTATCTAAATCTGTCAATGAATCTGTCAATAAATCTGTTTCTTCCTATGATACTATTCTCTCCTCTGCTCTGGACACTCTTGCCCCTCCCATGCCCCGTCCTACTAGGTGTACAAAACCCCAGCCTTGGCTAACCTCTAAAATCTGCTACTTTCACTCCTGTGCCCGCTCTGCTGAACGTTCTTGGCTTAAATCCCACACCCTTGACGACTTCATTCATTTCAAATTCATGCTTAACTCCTTCCAGTCTGCCCTTTTGCAGGCCAAACAAGATTACTTCACCCAATTGACAAATTCCCTTGGCTCTAACCCTCGACTTCTCTTCGCCACACTCAACTCTCTTCTCAAAGTGCCTCCATCCCCAATTCCCCCTTCTCTTTCTCCTCAGACCCTAGCTGAGCACTTCCACGATAAAATCTGTAAGATTAACCTTGAATTTTCATCCAAACCCTCCCCACCTCTCTCTCCCTTAATCCGCACCCCCTACTCTCCTTCCTCTCCTTCTTTTTCCTCCTTCTCTGAAGTTTCTACTGAGGAAACTGCCCTTCTTCTTTCCTCCTCTAAATGTACTACCTGTTCATCTGATCCCATCCCCACTCATCTACTTAGCACTATCTCTCCTACTATCATCCCTGTCATCTGTCACATCCTTAATCTCTCACTCTCCACTGCAACTGTTCCTATGGCCTTCAAACATGCTGTTGTCACTCCACTCCTTAAAAAACCCTCACGACCCTACCTGTCCCTCCAACTATCGCCCCATCTCCCTTCTCCCTTTCCTCTCCAAATTACTTGAACGTGCTGTTCACCGCCGCTGTCTTGACTTCCTTTCTTCTCAACCTATTATTGACCCACTCCAATCTGGTTTCTGCCCTCTTCACTCTACTGAAACTGCACTTACCAAAGTCTCTAATGACCTGCTGCTGGCTAAATCCAGAGGTCTCTATTCTATCCTTATCCTTCTTGACCTATCTGCTGCTTTTGACACTGTTGACTACACCATACTCCTTGATACGCTATCCTCGATTGGATTCCAGGGCCCTGTTCTTTCATGGTTCTCCTCTTACCTCTCATTTTGCGGTTCCTCTTCAACTTCCATCCCGCTTTCAGTTGGTGTCCCCCAGGGTTCTGTCCTTGGACCCCCCTCCTTTTCTCCATCTATACCTCTTCCCTTGGTACCCTGATTTCATCTCATGGCTTTCAATACCATCTTTATGCAGATGACTCACAGATCTACATCTCCACCCCTGAAATCTCAACTGTAATCCAGGACAAAATTTCATCCTGCTTGTCTGACATTGCTGCTTGGATGTCTCAATGCCACCTGAAGCTAAACATGACTAAAACTGAACTACTCATTTTTCCCCCTAAATCCACCTCCCCTCTTCCCCCATTCTCTATCTCTGTTAATGGCTCTCACATCCTCCCTGTCTCCTCGGCTCGTAACCTTGGAGTCATTTTTGATTCCTCTCTCTTCTTCCCTGCGCATATTCAGCAGATCACCAAAACCTGTCGTTTCTTTATCTACAACATTAGCAAAATCCGCTCCTTCCTTTCTGAATATGCTACCAGAACCCTTATCCAAACCCTTGTCACCTCTCATTTGGATTATTGCAATTTACTTCTCACTGGTCTTCCTCTCAGCCATCTCTCTCCTCTCCAGTCTGTCCAAAATTCTGCAGCACGACTTATTTTCCGCCAAAATCGTTATACCCACGCTAGCCCACTCCTCAAGTCACTTCACTGCTCCCTGTCCGCTTCCGCATACAATTCAAACTTCTCTTACGGACCTTTAAATGCATCCATTCTGCAGCTCCCCATTACCTCTCCACTCTCATCTCTCCCTACATTCCTCCCCATGAACTCCGCTCGCTGGACAAATCTCTCTTGTCGTCCCCCTTCTCCTCCACCGCTAACTCCAGGCTCCGTTCCTCTTCCCTCACGGCACCCTATGCCTGGAATAGAGTCTAGCTCCATCTCTACCTGTTTTCAAATCTATGCTGAAAACCCACCTTTTCACCACTGCTTTTGGCTCCTAGCTACTACTCAATTGCCTCCCCTTGGTTCTTTCTCACCCAGTACTTCCCTCGCCCTTAATTGTCTTGTCTGTATTATTTTTAGATTGTAAGCTCTATTGAGCAGGGACTGTCTCTCTATGTCAGGTGTTCAGCGCTGCATGCATCTGGTAGCGATATACAAATGTTAATAATAATAACAACTAAAGGCTGTCCAGAGATAGGCTTACCCTCCACACGATAATGATAAGCACTAATAGCACTAAGATGAACCCTTACGGAGTTGGTCTTAAGACCAGACTCTGACAAATGCAGAAAGTATTCAAGCAGGGTCTGTGTAGGACAAGAGCGAGGATCTAGGGCAGTGATGGCGAACCTTTCAGAGACCGAGTGCCCAAACAGCAACCCAAAATCTAATTACTCATCGCGAAGTGCCGGTACTCATTATGGGCGTGGTCACCACATATGACTCCACCCCTATGATAGCCACACCCCCTTACACCAGCCATGGCGCATATAAACAGACATCATTGAAAATATTATACTAGTATAGGAGAAAAAAATAACATGATTTTCTTTCATTATAAATCATTTCTGTAAGTTATTACAGCTCCAGTATACCCAGTGCAAAATAAGACAGCAGATGTAAATTCTCAAATTGGACATATTCCAAACACTAAAATGAAAATAAAATGATTTTTTTCTACCTTTGTTGTCTGGTGATTTTGTTTTTCTATCCATATTGGTCCTAGTCGCTGATTCTGCTGCTCTCTATCTGTTCTCCTAACTCCGTTTCCAGGGCTTCCTTTCCATTTATTTCTTTACTTTCCTCCTTTCTTCTTCATTTCTTGCCCTCCATCCATGTCCAGCAACCCTTCTCTCCCCTCCAGCCACCCATGTCCAGCCACCCTCCTCTTTCCCCTGCCCTCCCCTCCAGCCACCCTCCTCTCCCCCTGCCCTCCCAGCGGCAGGCCTCCCTCCCACCCAGCACCAGGCCACCCACCCAGCACCAGGCCTGCCACCCGGCACCAGGCCTCCCTCCCTCCCACCCAAGCACCAGGCCATGCACCCACCCAGCACTCCCACCCAAGCACCCAGGCCTCTCTCCCTCCCACCCAGCACCAAGCCACCCACCCAGCACCAGACCTGCCACCCAGCACCAGGCCTCCCTCCCTCCCACCCAAGCACCAGGCCATGCACCCACCCAGCACTCCCACCCAAGCACCAGGCCTCTCACCCAAGCACCCGGCCACCCAAGCACCCAAGCCTCCCTCCCTCCCACCCAGCACCAGGCCATCCACCCACCCAGCACTCCCACCCAAGCACCAGGACACCCACCCAAGCACCAGGCAGGACACCCACCCAAGCACCAGGCAGCCCTCCGCCCTCCCTCCCTCCCACCCAAGCACCAGGCAGGCCTCCCTCCCACCCAAGCACCCAGCACTCCCACCCAAACACCAGGCCGCACTCCCTCCCTCCCATCCGGCGTGCACCAGGGCACCCTCTCTCCCTCCCTCCCACCCAAGCACCAGGCCATGCACCCACCCAGCACTCCCACCCAAGCACCAGGCCTCCCACCCAAACACCCAGGCCTCTCTCCCTCCCACCCAGCACCAAGCCACCCACCCAGCACCAGGCCTCCCTCCCTCCCACCCAAGCACCAGGCCATGCACCCACCCAGCACTCCCACCCAAGCACCAGGCCTCCCACCCTAGCACCCAGGCCTCTCTCCCTCCCACCCAGCACCAAGCCACCCACCCAGCACCAGACCTGCCACCCAGCACCAGGCCTCCCTCCCTCCCACACAAGCACCAGGCCATGCACCCACCCAGCACTCCCACCCAAGCACCAGGCCTCCCACCCACCACCAGGCCACCCAAGCCTCCCTCCCTCCCACCCAGCACCAGGCCATCCACCCACCCAGCACTCCCATTCAAGCACCAGGACACCCACCCAAGCACCAGGCAGGACACCCACTCAAGCACCAGGCAGCCCTCCGCCCTCCCTCCCTCCCTCCCACCCAAGCACCAGGCAGGCCTCCCTCCCACCCAAGCACCCAGCACTCCCACCCAAGCACCAGGCCGCACTCCCTCCCTCCCATCTGGCGTGCACCAGGGCACCCTCCCTCCCTCCCTCCCTCCCTCCAACCCGGCGTCAAGCATTCCTCCCTCCCTCCCACCCGGCACCAGCCCGCCATCCCTCCCTCCCTCCAAACCCGAAGAAATTTAAAAGTCTTCCCTTGTCCGAATAGGTGGCGTCAGCATCAGAAGTAGCAGCGAAAAGCGTGCTGCTGTTTGGCGCGTTTTCAGCCTTCCGTCTCTCAAGCTCTCTGGTCCCGCCCTAACAGGAAATGAGGGCGGGACCAGAGAGCTTGAGAGACGGAAGGCTGAAGACGCGCCGAACCAGCAGCACGCTTTTCACTGCTACTGCTGATGCTGACGCCACCTACTCAGACAAGGGAAGACTTTTAAATTTCTTCCGGTTCGGAGGGAGGGATGGAGGCCGGGCGGGCTGGTGCTGGGTGAGAGGGAGGGAGGAATGCTTGATGCCGAGTGGGAGGGAGGGAGGAAGGAATGATTGACGCCGGGTGGGTGGGAGGGCTGAAAGTCTCGGGTGAGGCGACCGGCGGCGCGCGTGCCAGCAGAGAGGGCTCCGCGTGCCCTCTCTGGCACGCGTGCCATAGGTTCGCCATCACTGATCTAGGGCCTTGCTGTCACACTAGACGGCAAACCTCCTCCATTTAAAAGAGTAACACCTCTTCATAGAATCTTTTCTGGAAGCAAGCAAGACTCGGGAGACACCCTCAGAAAGACCCAAGGAGGCAAAATCTACACCCTCAACATCCAGGCCATGAGAGCCAGAAAATGGAGGTTGGTATGCAGACGCGCCCCCTCGTTCTGAGTGATGAGGGTTGGAAAACATTCCAATCTCAACGGTTCTTCGGAGGATAACTCCAGAAGAAGAGGGAACCAAATCTGACGTGGCCAGAAGGGAGCAATCAGAATCATGGTTCCGCGGTCTTGCCTGAGTTTCAGCAAAGTCTTCCCTACTAGAGGTATGGGAGAATACGCATACAGAAGGCCTGATCCCCAATGTAGGAGAAAGGCATCTGAGGCTAGCCTGTCATAGGCCTGAAGTCTGAAACAGAACTGAGGGACCTTGTGATTGATCTGAGTGGCAAAAAGATCCACCGATGGGGTGCCCTACGCTCAGAAGATCTTGCAAACAACTGCCCTGTTGAGATACCACTCGTGAAGTTGCATTATCCTGCTCAACCTGTCAGCCAGACTGTTGTTTACGCCTGCCAGATACTTGGCCTGGAGAAACATGCCGTGACGGCGGGCCCAAAGCCACATCTGGATGGCTTCCCAACACAGGGGGTGAGATCCTGTGCCCCCCTGCTTGTTGACATAGTACATGGCAACCTGGTTGTCTGTCTGAATTTGGATAATTTGAATAGACAACCAATCTCTGAAAGCCTTTAGAGCGTTCCAGATCGCTCACAACTCCAGGAGATTGATCTGAAGACCTGATTCCTGAAGGGACCAAGCTCCCTGAGTGTGGAGCCCATCTACATGAGCTCCCCACTGTAGGAGAGATGCATCCGCAGTTAGCACTTTTTGAGGCTGAGGAATCTAGAAGGGATGTCCCAAGTTAAAATTGGAGCGAATTGTCCAGGGAATTGTGAAAAGCGGTGGACAACTGGACTGCATCCTCTAGATCTCCAGCAGCTTGATACCACTGGGAAGCCAAGGTCCATTGAGCTGATCTCATGTGAAGATGGGCCATGGGAGTCACATGAACTGTGGAGGCCATATGACCCAGAAGTCTCAACACCTGCCAAGCTGTGATCTGCTGAGACACTCTGGCCAAGGAAACCAGGGACAGAAGGTTGTCCGCCCTCGCCTCAGGAAGATAGGCCCGAGCTGTCTGAGAGTCCAGCAGAGCTCCTATGAATTCTAGTTGAACTGGAAGGAGATGGGACTTTGGGTAATTTATAACAAACCCGAGTAGCTCCAGGAGTTTGAGAGGCATCTGCATGGACTGTAGAGCTCCTGCCTCCGAGGTGTTCTTCACCAGCCAAAGGGAACACATGCACTCCCAGCCTGCGTAGCGACGCTGCAACAACCGCCAGGCATTTGGTGAACACCCGGGGCACAGAGGCGAACCCAAAGGGCAGCACACAATACTGAAAGTGCTGTGTTCCCAGACGGAATCGAAGATACTGCCTGTGAGCTGGCAGTATCATGATGTGTGCATAAGCATCCTTCAAGTCCAGGGAGCATAGCCAGTCGTTTTTCTGAATCATGGGAAGAAGGGTGCCCAGGGAAAGTATCCTGAACTTTTCTTGAATCAGATATTTGTTCAGGGCCCTTAGGTCTAGGATGGGACGCATCCCCCTGTTTTCTTTTCCACAAGGAAGTACCTGGAATAGAATCCCAGCCCTTCTTGCCCCGGTGGCACGGGCTCGACCGCATTGGCGCTGAGAAGAGCGGAGAGTTCCTCTGCAAGTACCTGCCTATGCTGGAAACTGAAGGACTGAGCTCCTGGTGGGCAATTTGGAGGTTTGGAGATCAAATTGAGGGAGTATCCCCGCCGGACTATTTGAAGAACCCACTGATCGGAGCCACCTTTGGTGAAAACTTTTAACCTCCCCCCGACCGGTAGATCGTCCGGCAAGGACACTTTTATTGCGGCTATGCTCACCTGGCGCCAGTCAAAAGCCCGTCCCTTGCTTTTGCTGGGGAGCTGCAGGGGCCTGTCGAGGCGTACGCTGTTGACGTGAACGAGCACGCTGGGGTTGAGCCTGAGCAGGCTGGCGGGAAGGTGGATTGTACCTATGCTTATTGTAAGCATAAGGAGCATTCCTCCTTCCCCCGTAAAAACGTCTACCTGATGAGGTAGATGCTGAAGGCGCCCGGTGGGAGAGTTTGTCAAATGCGGTTTCCTGCTGGTGGAGCTGCTCTACCACCCGTTCGACCTTCTCGCCGAAAATATTATCCCCCCGGCAAGGAACATCCGCAAGCCGCTGCTGGACCCGATTGTCTAGGTCAGAGGCACGCAGCCATGAGAGTCTGTGCATCACTATACCCTGAGCAGCGGCTCTGGACGCCACATCAAAAGAATCGTAAGTACCCCTGGACAGGAATTTACGACACGCCTTCAGCTGCTTGACCACCTCCTGAAAAGGCTTGGCCTGCTCCGAGGGGAGCTGATCAACCAAGTCCGCCAGTTGCTTCACATTGTTCTGCAAATGAATGCTCGTGTAGAGCTGGTAAGACTGAATTTTGGAGATGAGCATAGAGGACTGGTAAGCCTTCCTCCCAAAAGAATCCAAAGTCTGAGCTTCCCGTCCCGGGGGCACCGAGGTGAAATCTCTCGTACTTTTGGCTCTCTTGAGAGCGGAATCCACAACCCCCGAGTCATGAGGCAACTGGGCCCTCATCAACTCCGGGTCCCCGTGAATCCGATACTGGGACTCAACCTTCTTAGGAATGGTGGGGTTAGATAATGGCTTCATCCAGTTCCTTAACAATGTCTGTTTGAGGACATTATGTAGAGGAACAGTGGATGACTCCTTAGGTGGCGAAGGATAGTCCAGGACCTCGAACATAAACATAGTAAACATAGTAGATGACGGCAGAAAAAGACCTGCATGGTCCATCCAGTCTGCCCAAGAAGATAAATTCATATGTGCTACTTTTTTATTTGTACTGTCCTCCTCAGTGCACAGACTGTATAAGTCTGGTCAGCCCTATCCCCGCCTCCCAACCACCAACCCTGCCTCCCAACCACCAGCTCTGGCACAGACCCTATAAGTCTGCCCAGCACTATCCCCGCCTCCCACCACCAGCTCTGGCACAGACCGTATAAGTCTGCCCAGCACTATCCCTGCCTCCCACCACCGGCTCTGGCACAGACCGTATAAGTCTGCCCAGCACTAGCCCCGCCTCCCAACCACCAGCCACAACACAGACCATATAAGTCTGCCCAGCACTAGCCCCGCCTCCCAACCACCAGCTCTGCCACCCATTCTAGGCTAAGCTCCTGAGGATCCCTTCCTTCTGCACAGGATTCCTTTATGTTTATCCCACGCATGTTTGAATTCCGTTACCGTTTTCATCTCCACCACCTCCTGCAGGAGGGCATTCCAAGCATCCACCACCCTCTCCGTGAAAAAATACTTCCTGACATTCTTCTTGAGTCTGCCTCCCTTCAATCTCATTTCATGCCCTCTCGTTCTACCGCCTTCCCATCTACGGAAAAGGTTTGTTTGCGGATTAATACCTTTCAAATATTTGAATGTCTGTATCATATCACCCCTGTTTCTTCTTTCCTCCTGGGTATACATGTTCAGGTATGCAAGTCTCTCCTCATATGTCTTGTAACGCAAATCCCATACCATCCTCGTAGCTTTTCTTTGCACCGCTTCAATTCTTTTTACATCCTTAGCAAGATACGGCCTCCAAAACTGAACACAATACTCCAGGTGGGGCCTCACCAACAACTTGTACAGGGGCATCAACACCTCTTTTCTTCTGCTGGTCACACCTCTCTCTATACATCCTAGTAACCTTCTAGCTACGGCCACCGCCTTGTCACACTGTTTCATCGCCTTCAGATCCTCAGATACTATCACCCCAAGATCCCTCTCCCCATCCGTACCTAGCAGACTCTCACCGCCTAACACATACGCCTCTCTTGGATTTCTACTCCCTAAGTGCATCACTTTGCATTTCTTCGCATTGAATTTTAATTACCAAACCTTAGACCATTCTTCTAGCTTTTCAGATCCTTTTTCATGTTTTCCACTCCCTCCGGGGTGTCCACTGTGTTACAAATCTTAGTATCATCCGCAAATAGGCAAACTTTACCTTCTAACCCTTCAGCAATGTCACTCACAAATATATTGAACAGAATCGGCCCCAGCACCGATCCCTGAGGCACTCCACTACTCACCTTTCCCTCCTCCGAGCGAACTCCATTCACCACCACCCTCTGGCGCCTGTCCGTCAACCAGTTCCTAATCCAGTTCACCACTTTGGGTCCTATCTTCAGCCCATCCAGTTTATTTAAGAGCCTCCTGTGGGGAACCATATCAAAAGCCTTGCTGAAATCTAAGTAGATTACGTCTATAGCACGTCCACGGTTCAATTCTCCGGTCACCCAATCAAAGAATTCAATGAGATTCGTTTGGCACGATTTCCCTTTGGTAAAACCATGTTGTCTCGGATCTTGCAACTCATTTTCTTCCAGGAAATTCACTATCCTTTTCTTCAGCATCGCTTCCATTACTTTTCCAATAATCGAAGTGAGGCTTACCGGCCTGTAGTTTCCAGCTTCTTCCCTATCACCACTTTTGTGAAGAGGGACCACTTCCACCGTTCTCCAATCCCTTGGAACCTCTCCCATTTATAAGGATTTATTAAACAAATCTTTAAGAGGACCCGCCAGAACCTCTCTGAGCTCCCTCAATATCCTGGGGTGGATCCCATCTGGTCCCATGGCTTTGTCCACCTTTAGTTTTTCTAGTTGTTGATACACACTCTCTTCCGTGAACGGTGCTATATCCACTCCATTCTCAAATGAACTTTTGCCAGTCCATCGTGGTCCTTCTCCCGGATTTTCTTCAGGAAAAACAGAACAAAAGTATCTATTTAGCAAATTTGCCTTTTCTTCATCATTATCTACATAGCGGTTTGCAGTATCTTTTAGTCTCACAATTCCCTTTTTAGTCATTCTCCTTTCACTAATATACCTGAAGAAATTTTTGTCACCCTTCCTTACCTTTCTAGCCATTTGTTCTTCCGCTTGCACTTTCGCCAGATGTACCAATCTTGGCTTCTTTCAGTTTCACCCGGTATTCCTCCCCGTGTTCCTCGTCTTGAGTTTTTTTGTATTTCTGGAACGCGAACTCTTTAGCCTTTATTTTCTCAGCCACTTGCTTGGAGAACCATAGCGGTTTCCTTTTTCTCTTGCTTTTATTTACTTTCCTTACATAAAGGTTTATGGCCCTATTTATAGCTTCTTTCAGTCTGGACCACTGTCCTTCCACTTCTCGTACGTCCTCCCAGCCCATCAGCTCCTTCCTTAGGTAGTCCCCCCATTTTACTAAAGTCAGCATGCTTGAAATCCAGGACTTTGAGTTTTGAGTGGCCACCCTCCTCTTCAGCCGTCATATCAAACCAAACCGTTTGATGGTCACCCACTCGGACATTTGACACGCTATCCGCATTTGTGAGCACCAGATCCAGCGTCGCTCCTTCCCTCGTGGGTTCCATGACCATTTGTCTGAGCAGAGCACTTTGGAAAGCATCCACAATCTCTCTACTTTTTTCCGATTCCGCAGACGGAACCTTCCAATCTACATAGGGCAGATTGAAATCTCCCAGCAACAGCACCTCTCTCTTCTTTCCCAACTTTTGAATATCTGCGATCAGGTCTTTATCTAATTCTTCCAATTGTGTTGGAGGTCTGTAGACAACACCCACGTGGACAGAGGTTCTATCATCTCTTTTTAAGGTGATCCATATCGCTTCTTCCTTACCCCAGGTCCCTGTCATTTCGGTTGCTGAGATATCATTTCTCACATATAGAGCTACTCCTCCACCTTTACGACCCTCTCTATCCTTCCTAAATAGATTATAGCCTGGTATGTTTGCATCCCATTCATGGGAACCATTGAGCCACGTCTCTGTGATTGCAACAACGTCTAAGTCTGCCTCCAACATCAGGGCTTGAAGGTCATGAACTTTGTTGCCAAGACTGCGAGCATTTGTGGTCATCACTTTCCATTTACATTTCCTGGTATGTGTTTCAACATTTGATATTTTGGTGTGTTTTTTGTCTTTGGGTCCCTCCATATCTTTTTGTTCCACCTTAATTTCTTTTGCTTTTGCTGTTTCTTCTGGCTCAGTTCTATTTTTAGGAACCTCACAGAGCTCTAATGGAGCAAAAGAATTCTGTAGGGGTAATACTTGTGAGGGTGTATGCCTCTGTGTCACATGACGAAGTCTGCCTGAGCCTACTGTGAACCATCTATTCTTAGGTGGTTTTATCCTTTGAAGCAGTGGTGTGAATTTGGTTTGATTTTGTGCAGTCTTAGAAGTTGCTTTAAGTGCATCTAATTCCTGCTTTAATTTACTGAGCTCTTGTTTTAAACTAGGGAGCTGATTACAGATAGAACAAGCCTTAAGTTTCCAGATGATTGGCCTTGAAACTAAAGCTCCACAATTATTACAGAGAATAAAAGTCATCTTGAATTGTTGAATGGGTATGAGTAGGTATTTTATGATGGGGCTTGACAGTGTGCAAGATTAACTTTATTCCTCAGCAATTTGAGACAGTTGTAATTCGGTGGAGTTAAGTTGTGATAAGTAGTATAGTTAGAATAGGGATTTAGAAAGTGTCAGTCTTGGGGTGGGTGGGCATAAACCTAAACTTGTGGAATGTGTTTGCTGTAAAACCTATCTTAGGCCTGTATTAAGCCTCTTTTCTACAAAGCTGATTGGGACAAGGGGAAGACAAGGATAGTAGGTAGAGATGTGCAAAAAAAACACAGTTCTAGGGTAGGAAAAGCCACAAATATAGCCAGCACAAGTCTTATCTGAGTTTCTCCCAGCCAGAGACCAGCAACACAGCTCTCCACAGAAAACACACTTGTGCTTTTAAAATGGCTGCAGAAAAAAAACAGGTGAGCTGAGATGGATGGGGTGGGGGAAGGAAGGAGCTCAGAAACTTGGCAAAAGAAAGATTTCTAATACTTGCTGGCAGTTTGAAATCAGAAATCTAGTTTTCAGATTCACAGATCTCGGCCCTGGGCTCATCCTCAGTTACCACCGGGAAGGGAATGGCCGTAGACATTTCCCGCACAAAGGATGAGAAAGACAAACTCTCCGGGGGAGAAAGCTTTCTTTCTGGCAAAGGAGGGTCAGAGGGAAGGCCACAAGACTCCTCAGAAGAGAAATATCTCGGGTTTTCCTCTGCCTCCCATGAGGCCTCTCCTTCGGTATCGACAGGAGTTCTCTGACTGCAGTCCGAAGCCGAGCCCGTCTCGACGCCGAGGAGCTATGTCCTCAATGGCGATGCCGAAAAGTTGACTCCCGTGCTGGCAGCGAAGAAGCTCCCTCCATTGATGTCAACGGAGACTCAACTTGGGTGGCAGCCGAGACCGATGCCAACGTCGAAGGCCTCACCACAGGCGGGGAACCAGCCACCGTATCTATCGACGGTACCGTTGGCGCAAGCACCCCCGGTACCGGAACAGACGGTTGCAGCAGCCCTTCCAGGATCCCTGGAAGAATGGCTCGGAGGCGTTGTCAAGAGTGTCTGTCGAGAAAGGCTGTGGAATCGGTGCAGGAGTTGAGGCCAGAATCTGCCGAGGACGAGGAGGTGGTACCGGGCTGTCCGGAGACCGGCGCATCGACACCTCTTGTATGGAGGATGAGCGGTCTTCCCGGCGTCGACGCTTCACGGGTGCCGATTCTCTCGACGCCCCGGAGCTCTCGGTACCATGACGAGAAGGGGACCGATGAGGTGCTTCTTTGCCTTCGCTCGAGGCACGTCACCGGTACCCCTTGGTACAGACGAGGAGGACTTGGAATCCACACGCCTCCTCGGGGTTGGGTCCGAAAGAGGTCGGTCCCAATGGGCCTGTCCCGCAGGAGCCCTCGAGGCAGGTGGAGACCCACTCGATGGTTCACTGCTGCCAGCGTGTGATGGTCTCTGGACAGCCATTACCTGCGCTTCTGAGGTCGATGCACTCTCCGGTGCCAACATCGACACCGCCGCCGACCTTGGTACCGCTGTTGACATCGATGCTGAAGTACCAGGCAAAGCTCTAAAAAGGCATTCCCGTTGAGCTTGTCTCAACGCTTGAGTCCGCTTTTTAAGGCTAAGACACAACTTACATGCGTCTTAGCGATGGTTGGGCCCAAGGCACTGGATACACCACGTGCGAGGGTCGGTGCCTGAGATTGCCCGGTTGCACCAAGTGTACTTCTTGAAGCTGCTGGTGATCCTTGATGTCATCGATGGAAAAATAGCAGCGGCAAAATAAAAACTCGCGATAGTGCCAAAGGAAGGGCACAAAGGCCGCACACGAAGACAAAAGGAAACTTACTTGAGGGATAAACTAAGGAAGAATAAGGAAACTTTTGGGGGGGGGGGGGGTTTGTTTTTTTCAGAGAAGAACGGAACAGCTCGAACGCGAGCACAATAACGAAGAAAAAAAATCGTCGAAAAGCCATCTAAGTTGAAGGCTCTTCTTTTCTGGGGTAACAGAAACACCGTAAACAGCCGCTCTTGACCGCGGAAAAAAGAAGACTGAAGCGGGACTCTCGCGTGACGGGCGGGAAGATGGCAGCACATGCGTGATGCGCGCACCCACATGCTCGAAGGCTTTAGCAACCTTTGTTGCTAGGAAGATTTGCTAGAGCTGGGGCTGCCGTGGACATCACCCATATGTGAGAACAAGCAGCCTACTTGTCCTCAAAGAAAAACTGTTAACTCCAGCTAGCCAATAAGAGCCTTTGCCAGCTAGAGAAAGATCCAGTAATAAAGTACCAAAGTAGAAGGAAAATCATAGAAGAAACATATATAACCTGTGCCCCCAAAAACCTGAGCAGCCACTGCCACTTTGCCAACATAGGGTGAGTGCCTCCCAACATAACATGTTCCTGTAAAACAGGACAGTTAATTTATATACTTTTTTTTTAAACTACCAACCAGCAACACAGCTCCAAATAAAGAAGAAAACTCTCTTAATGTCTGAACATACAGATATCTGAAGGGAGGGATCTGGGACGGTCCGGAGGGACTAAAGGAAAGCAAATTAGCAGGTAAGGTCTAATTTACCCTTCCTTAGCATCCCTCCGGACCGGCCCAGAATGTGACTGATGGGAAGTAACAAAAGCAGTGAAATTATGAGAGGGACCCTAATAGCCCCATCGACAGAACGCGCTCCTCGAAAGCAACCTGCCGACGACTGAGGACATCTAAATGATAGTGCTTAGAAAAAGAATGCAAAGACGACCAGGTCACCGCCATACAAATGTCTTCTGGAGGCACAAGACAACGCTCTGCCCAAGAGGCAGCCTGACCTCTTGTAGAGTGAGCCTTAACCTGCTCTGGAACAGATTTCCCAGAAAGATAAGCTGAGGCAATCATTTCTTTAAGCCAACGAGAAATAGTGGGCTTAGAAGCCATGAACCCTTTGCGCAAGCCTCCAATCAGAATAAACAAACTATCAGATCGCCAAATGTCAACAGTAGACTTGATATAGTGTTTCAACACTGGTTTGACATCCAAACACTTCAAAAGATGCTGTTCTGCAGAACCAGAGAAAGAACCTAGTACAGGCAAAACTACTGGCTGAGAAACATGAAACCGAGTCACAACCTTGGGAAGAAAGGAAGGAACTGATCATCATAGAACTCCAAAAACGGCGATCTACACGACAATGCCTGCAACTCTGAAACTCGCCTAGCCGAAGCAATGGCCACCAAATATACTGTCTTCAAAGTCAAGTCTTTCAGAGAACAGGACGACAAAGGCTCGAAAGGAGGTTTAGAAAGAACCAAAAGACCAAATTCAGATCCCATCGAGGAAAAGAACGCCAAGACAGAGGACGAAGAAGGTTAACTCCTCTCAAAAAATGCACCACATCCGGATGACTAGAAATAGATTTACCTTGGACACGACCACGAAAACAAGTCAATGCCGCAATCTGCACTTTAAGAGAAGCCAAGGCAAGGCCCTTGTCAAAACCTCGCTGCAAAAAATCTAAAATTTGCGGAACCGAAGTACGAAAAAGAGAAAGACTCAACTCCTTACACCATTCCTCAAATATCCTCCAAGTGCGCACATAATTCAAAGAAGTAGAACGGCGTCGAGAGCAAAGTATAGTAGAAATGACCTGAGCGGAATAACCTCTCTTAGTCAGCTTAGCCCTCTCAAGAGCCAGGCCGTAAGACAGAATCAATCTGAATCCGGATGAACGACCAGACCCTGCGACAACAGATCTTGTGTGACCGGAAGCCTGAAGGGAACATCCACCAGCAGCCACCGAAGGTCGGCGTACCACGGCCTGCGAGGCCAATCCGGAGCTACCAAGATCAAACGTCCCCTGTGAGCCTCGACTTTCTGGAGAAGACGTCCTATCAGAGGCCACAGAGGAAAGGCATACATTAGACCGACCAGCCATGATTGAAGGACAGCATCCATGCCTTGCGCTTTGGGATCCTTGCGACAACTGAAGAACAGAGGAAATTTCGCATTGCCAGCTGAGGCAAACAGATCCATCCCGGGCAACCCCCAACGATTGACCAGTTGCTGAAATGCCACTTCGCTTAGCGACCAGTTTCCGGGATCGAGCCAGTGACGACTGAGAAATTCTGCCTGGACATTTAGGACCCCTGCCACGTGAGCCGCTGAAAGAGCTACCAGATGGACCTCTGACCACTGAAGCAGCAGCGATGCCTCTGTCTCCAACGGCAGACTCCTCGTTCCTCCTTGCCGATTGATATATGCGACCGCTGTGGCATTGTCCGACATTACTCGGACTGCCCGGCCTCTCAGCAGATGCAGAAACTTCTGGTGCATCAGAAGAATCGCTCTGGTCTCTAACAGATTGATTGAAGAATACGTCTCCTGGCGAGACCAGAGACCCTGAGCAAACTGTCCCTGACAGTGAGCTCCCCAGCCTTGAAGACTGGCATCTGTCGTCACCACCATCCAGCTGGGCTGTTCTAGCGGCATAACTTTGGTCACATTGGACTGTCGAAGCCACCATCGAAGACTGGTCCTCACCTGGAGCGAAAGTGGCAACCTTTGATGAAGAGAATCCATTTGGGAAGACCATCTCGACAGAAGTGACCTCTGGAGAGTCCTCGTGTGAGCCCTGGCCCAGGGTACTGCTTTGATTGCTGCCGCCATGGAACCCAGAACCTAAAGATAGTCCCTTGCCGATGGACTCAGAAACTGCAAGAACTGACGAATCTGAGTCTGCAACTTGAGGACATGAGCCAGCGGAAGAAATATTCGACCCTGCTTTGTGTCGAACGGAACTCCCACATACTCCAATGACTGGGAAGGCTGAAGCTGGCTCTTCTGTACATTGACTACCCAACCTAGGGACTGTAAAATCTCTACTACCTGAGCTGTCACCTGAACACTCTCGTGGTACAACTTTGCTCGGATCAACCAATCGTCTAAATAAGGATGGACCAAAATGCCCTCCGTTCTGAGAGCCGCAGCTACAAATACCATGACCTTGGTAAACATATGCGGAGCAGTCACCAGACCGAAGGGAAGAGCTCTGAACTGAAAATGGCGACCCAGCACTGCAAAGCGAAGGAAACGTTGATGCACTGGACAAATAGGAATGTGGAAATAGGCCTCTGTAAGATCGAGCGGTCAGAAACTCCCCGGACCGCACCGCCACAATGACAGGGGGAGGGGGACGTGACCGCCAACAAAATACCGACATAAGACCCCCCCCCCCCCATCGATAACACTGACGATTTTCTCGGTCCTGCACCCTGGTCCTCCGCAGCGGTGCAGTACCTACACACCCCACTTGAACCAAGATCCCGCCGCTGACAGACGGAGCAGAGGCGGAGTTTCTCTGACATCGCAAAAGAAACAGCTGATCACTAAAACAAAGACGTGAAGGAGCTGCCCTGCTCAGTTTTTTTAAAGAAACAGACCCAGAATGGCTCGGCATTAACAAGCAGACCGGGAGGGCCAAAATTTTATCTTTTCTCACAAGTAGCTGCCTCTCCCCACCTCCAAAACTCCTCATTTGAGGAGTTTGAGGAAACTTTCTCTTAAAGCTTTACTTTTAAAGTGCCAGCAATAGATTAAAGTATATTACATATTAAAATAGCCAGCATCAAAGAGATATCAGGGAGGAAATGGGAGTAGGGACTCGGCATCCCGAGTGTAGCACCCCTGAGGCACTAAGAGACCCCCACGGATCTCTGAAACAGGTTTTTTTTTTAAGGCACAGTAACTAAAAAACAAATCTACCAATCAATAAGAGAAACTAGAAGGATAACAAGAATTAAAGAAAGGATTGAGACTAAAGGGCTCACCACCTTCCACCTGCTGGAGACTGAGATTACTGGATCTTTCTCTAGCTGGCAAGGGCTCTTATTGGCTAGCTGGAGTTACAGTTTTTTTTCTCAGTCTCCACCTGCTGGAAGGCGTGCACAACCCATCAGTCACATTCTGGGCCGGTCCGGAGGGATGCTAAGGAAACAGCTTCTTTAAAGTTTGCAAGGCCAGAGTTGCTGTCATTTGTGTACCATTATAATTTCAGAATTTCAAGTTCATTGAGCAAGTGTAATGGTATCCCATACAGTGTTACTCACCACAAGGGGTATATACAGAGCCTGGTGACAATAAATAATATGGCAAACAAACCAAACAGGAGATCACACAATTTCTGACACTTGGTATAGTTGGCCAGTTTAGCAGCCTGCAAAAAAAAAATTATCCATTTTTTTTGTGACATTGGAACGATTCCTATAATATGCATATTCTTTAAACAAAGTGATACAGTGAATTTGTACACAACTCAGTTAAAATGCATTCTAACCAATGCATTTATACTACTTATCTAAATATCAAGAGAAAAAGTAAGCATTTTGCCAGGATGAATCTGTGCAGAACAGTAAATGCAAACATTCCATAAATATGAAGGTACTAGGAAAAAAGGCCCGTTTCTGACACAAATGAAATGGGCGCTAGCAAGGTTTTCCTCAGAGTGTGTGTGTTTTACAGAGTGTGTGTGAGAGTGTGTGTGTTACAGAAAGAGTGAATGTGTGAGTGTGTGTGACAGAGGGAGAGTGAATGTGTGAGTGTGTGTGACAGAGACAGTGAGACTGTGTGCAAGAGTGTGTGTGTGTGTGTGTGTGTGTGTGAGAATGAGTGTGTGCCAGGGGCCCCCTCCCACCCAGTTTCAGGGTCCAGACCCCCTCCAAGTTCCAGGGTCCGCTCTCCCTCCCTCCCACCCAGTTCCAGGGTCTTTCCCCCCCACTCCCCCTCCCTCCCAGTTTCTGGGTCTCTCCCCCTCCCTCCCAGTTTCATAGTCACCCCCCCTCGCAAAATCCATCCCAGTTTCTGGGTGCGCCTGGCCCCTTCCAAGTTCCAGGGTCCGGCCGCCCACCCTCCAAGTTGCAGGGGCCGCCCACCCAGTTCCAGGATCATTGCCCCCCCTCTCCCTCCCTCCCAGTTCCAGGGTAGTTGCCCCCTCTCTTTCCCTCCTCTCCCCTCCCCTCCAGCCACCCACCTGCAGCGTTCTGAAGCTGACTCCGTGGCTTCAAGTGAAGGGTTCGTAATTTTCGTCAGGTTCGTCGCTCTTTAACCATCTCTGTTGGCCCCGCCCTCGCACCTCTGATAGGTCCGCCGCCATCAACGTTGAAACGTGATGACGTCGAGGGCGGCAGACCTATCAGAGGCGCGAGGGCGGGGCCGAGCGAGATGGTGACAGAGCAACGAACCTAACGATCCTTACGAACCCTTCACTTGAAGCCACGGAGTCAGCTTCAGAACGTTGAAGGTGCCTTTTAATATAGTAGAGATAAAGCAAAACTAAAGCTCATTAGAAGGGGTTTCTTCCATTATAAACATACTATTCACTCACAAAATCTAGAACTGAATAAACTAATTATAACCAAAGTGTTCAAATGCCAGAAAATGCTCAGTTATTCCACATTAAAATTCATAACCTGTCATCCCTTTACACTGTCAGGACATCCCAAAGAAACTGCATTCACCAGTCTACCAGTGATGCTTTGCTCAGCCATATTATGTACCATTTGGTCAGAGTCTGATTCAGAGCAAGGACAATCATCTAACCTAACAATGTCTGTAGTCAAATTGACAAGTAATTTCAATGTTAGTTTTTTTGAGTACATCATTTCCTCTTCTATGCAATCTCACCTGTAGAAACAAATCATTAACATCATGTAAGGACATGATCAAGGTTCCCATTCGTACCATGTTGATTACATATGAAGAGGTTAACAATAAGACTGCTGTACAGTGATGAACCACCATGAGCCCAAAATCCTGTTGGAAAACAGAATGTAATGAGACACAAAACATGAACATTTTAATATGTATATGTTTTATTCCATACTACCTATTGCAAAATATTAGTGAGAACAAGTTTGCAAGGCCAGAGTTGCTGTCATTTGTGTACCATTATAATTTCAGAACTGTTGTAAGACAGACATTGTTTGATAGATATTGCTGTAAATAATGTTATTTTTTGAGTTAATGCTGGTCTTAAACATCTGGTTGGCCTCATGTAATTCAGTAGCAATGTTGAAGTGCCATGGAAGGGCCAGGGTTGAGGCACGATGGGGTCAAGGCAGAAGCATGTGAAGGGCTGCTATCTCAGGAGAGAACACCGATGGGACATAAAAGACATTTGCTTTGCTTCTCCAGCCTTCAACCAGCAAATAGCTCTGTATAACTTCCAGAAAGAGGAAAGGTTGGTGGGGAAAGGAGGGGGGGGGGGGGGGGAGAGACAACAATTCTGTTGACATTTCAGAATGTATTAACTTGCATGATCAACAAGCAAAAGACATTCAAAATCAGTACATTCAAATTTGCTAATCTCAATTCCATACAATTGTATTTTTTTTTCTCTAAACAAAAATCTAATGGAAAACTACAAAACAAGGAAGATTTCTGTTAAAATAAAAGTGAAAATATTCACATATTTTGTTTCTTTTTGAGCATATGAAAATACTTTGGGACCCTTTTACTAAGGTGTGCTAAGACTTAGCATATCCTAATGTGGCATTTTCCCACACAATAACCCCCCCCCCCCCCACCACCCCCATTTACTAAGCCACGCTAGTGGCTGCCGCGTGGCAATGCTGACACAGCCCATTCAAAGTGAATGGGCTGTGTCAGTATTAGCGCACCGCAGCTGCTAGTGTGGCTTAGTAAACAGGAGGGTAAGTCCATTTCTAGCACATGTATAAAATAGCTGAACCAGGAAAAGTTACAATGTATCTGTGCACAGTTCAGTAATGAATCCTATGGTAAAATGCATTATCAGTTGCAGAACATCATTTTCTATTGTGCTTCTGACACTAGGGGTCAGATGCACTAAACTTAACGAGCCATTAACGAGCAAGTAGTAAACTGTGGCATGCACTAAATGCTTCTTCAAGCCATTTTCCGATCACGGTAGCAGCTAATGAAAACGGAATGCAGATGAGCAAATTAGTACCCCAATGTGTATAAATCGTATTGTAATGAGATGCACTACCGATTGCCTAACCGTGGAAAATTTAACGGGAGGTCTGTACATCTCGTTGGGGCTGCGCAGCCTCTAAAAACTTCTATAAATGTAACAACAAGAAAAAATCGGGAAAAAAAACGTCCAAGTGCTCGTCAGGGACGTCTAACATGAGATGGACGTCTTCCTGCAGCTTCTGTGATGGGCATCCTTCTTGGTCGTGTTTTTCTTACCTGCAATTAGGAAGGACTTCTCGGGGGGGGGGGGGGGGGGAAACGAAAGAACGTCCCTGTTTTTCTTACCTGCCTAAACTGACCACAACCACAGTTCTCTCAATAGTCCCCTCCAAGGTTGTTTTCAGCTTGTGCCCCCCCCCCTCCCCTCACAAGATCGGGACGTGCGAGGACGTCCAAATCAAACCTTTTTTGATATCCCTCCCTCCAGGTCTCTCTCAGTCAATCACAGCGCATTTAGCTGTTACCAGTATCAGCTAAACGCGCTGATCCAGCCAGCTCCAGCTCACTCCAGTCCTGCCGCAGTCCAGCTCACCCAGGGTTCCGCAGTCCGTCGGATCCAGCTTCTCCCTGTTTGTCCCAGCTACCTGCTCCTGCCTCCTCTACTCTATCTCAACTGCTGATTGAATTCCTCTACACACTATCACTCCCTATGCCTTAGCTGTTGCCTGCTGTCCCAGTCCTAGCCTTCCTGCCTTCCTCCTCTACTCCTATCACCTTAGCCACTTCACATTTATCCGCATCCACCTAAGCCCTATATATGGCCCCTATACACATTCTCTTCATCGCCCTGTCCCTTCCTAACATCTTCCCCCCTCCCCCTCCACTGTCTACCTCAGGAACTCATTGCCCACCCTTGTCCCCCTCCCGTCCTGCTCACTACTCCCCTACCCTACCTCCCCCCGCCCCCCACCACCTCCCCAGCTCTCCTGCCCCCCTCATCATTCCTAGCTCTCAACCTTCTACACTTCCTCCCCACCATTAACCCATCCCCATTCCTCCTTAACACATCCCGTCTTCGTCATCTTCGTCGACCTTCCTCCCCCACCCTCCTCCACACTCTCTTACTCCTTCTCCTACTTTCCGCAGGTGACATCAATTCCAATCCAGGTCCCCCTCACCTCTCCTCTCCATATCCACGTAACCGATCCCAGAATGCCTCCAATCTCATCCCTATCCCCCTTCTCCCCCCCCCCCCCCGCTTCCCTCCCCTTCTCGTGTGCCCTATGGAATGCCCACTCAGTATGCAACAAACTCTCCTTCACCCACGATTTATTCATCTCCCTTTCCCTTCAACTGCTCGCTTTAACTGAAACTTGGATAACCCCTAACGACACTGCCTCAATCGCAGCCCTATGCCATGGAGGATATCTTTTCTCCCACACTCCCCGCCCAGATGCACGCGGTGGAGGCGTTGGGTTTCTTCTCTCACCCTCCTGTAGTTTCCAACCCCTCCTCCTGCCACAGTCTCACTGCTTCTCATCCTTCGAAACTCATGCCATCCGGCTATTCTACCCGACACCACTCAGAGTTGCAGTCATCTACTGCCCCCCTGATAAGCCCCTCTCTTCATTCCTTACTGACTTCGACGCTTGGCTCACCGTCTTTCTTGATCCCTCATCTCCATCCCTCATTCTTGGTGATTTTAATATTCACGTTGACAACCCATCCAACTCCTACGCTTCTAAATTCCTCACTCTGACATCCTCCTTTAACCTCCAACTATGCTCTACCACCCCTACTCACCGTAATGGTCATTGTCTCGACCTCGTTCTCTTCTCTTCCTGCTCACCTTCCAACTTCTGCATCTCAGTCCTTCCAATCTCAGATCATCACCTAATCACCCTCACACTTCACCACCCTCCCCCAACTATAACCACTGCCTTCAGGAATCTCCAAGCCATCGACCCCCCCTACCCTATCCTCTCACATCTCCAATCTCTTCCCTTCCATCTCGTCTTCTGAATCCGTCGACAAGGCTGTCTCTACCTACAATGAAATTCTCTCCACTGCTCTGGATACCCTAGCACCATCTGTATCTCATCCCACTAAGCGCATTAATCCTCAGCCCTGGTTAACCCCTTGCATTCGTTACCTTCGCTCCTGCAACCGCTCTGCTGAACGAATCTGGAGGAAATCTCGCACCCTGTCAGACTTCACCCATTACAAATTCATGCTTTCCTCCTTCCAGTCCTCCCTATTCCTTGCCAAACAGGAATATTACTCTCAATTAACCATTTCTCTTGGTTCCAACCCTCATCGCCTCTTCAGCACCCTCAACTCCCTACTTAAAGTGCCCTCCGCTCCCACCACCCCTTCATTCTCTCCTCAAACACTAGCTGATTACTTCCGCGATAAAGTGCAGAAGATAAACCTTGAATTCACTTCCAAGCCTTCTCCTCCCTGCGACTTCTTAACCCACTCCCTCAACCAACCTAACCTGGCCTCCTTCTCCTCCTTCCCTGAGATCACCGAAGAGGACACTGCTCGCCTTCTTTCTTTCCTCTAAGTGCACCACCTGCTCCTCTGATCCCATTCCCACCTATCTGCTTAACAACATTTCTCCTTCAGTTATCCCCTCAATCTGTCACATCCTCAACCTCTCTCTCTCCACCGCTACTGTCCCTGACACCTTCAAGCACGCTGTAGTCACACCACTTCTCAAAAAACCTTCACTTGACCCCACCTGTCCCTCCAACTACCGCCCCATCTCTCTTCTACCCTTCCTCTCCAAATTACTTGAACGCGCTGTCCACAGCCGCTGCCTTGATTTCCTCTCCTCTCAGGCCGTCCTCGATCCGCTTCAATCCGGCTTTCGCCCACTACACTCGACAGAAACAGCACTCTCTAAAGTTTGCAATGACCTGTTCCTTGCCAAATCCAAAGGTCACTATTCCATCCTCATCCTCCTCGACCTATCTGCCGCCTTTGACACCGTCAACCATAATTTACTTCTCGACACACTGTCCTCATTCGGGTTCCAGGGCTCCGTCCTCTCCTGGTTCTCTTCGTACCTTTCCTAACGCACCTTCAGAGTATTTTCTAATGGCTCTTCTTCCACCCCCATCCCGCTCTCTGTTGGGGTTCCTCAAGGATCTGTCCTTGGACCGCTTCTTTTCTCGATCTACACCTCTTCCCTGGGCTCGCTGATCTCATCACATGGTTTCCAGTACCATCTTTATGCTGATGACACCCAGCTTTATCTCTCCACTCCCGACATCACAGTCGAAACCCAGGCCAAAGTTTCGGCCTGCCTCTCAGACATCGCTGTCTGGATGTCCAACCGGTATCTGAAACTGAACATGGCAAAGACTGAGCTCCTTGTCTTTCCACCCAAACCCTCTTCTCCTCTTCCCCCACTTTCCGTCTCTGTTGACAATGCCCTCATCCTCCCCGTCTCCTCAGCCCGCAATCTCAGAGTCATCTTCAACTCCTCCCTCTCCTTCTCTGCCCATATCCAGCAGACAGCTAAGACCTGTCGCTTCTTCCTCTATAATATTAGCAAAATTCGCCCATTCCTCTCTGAACAAACCACCCGAACCCTCGTCCACTCGCTCATTACCTCTCGTCTTGACTATTGCAACCTTCTTCTCGCTGGCCTCCCGCTTAGCCATCTATCCCCCCTTCAACCTGTCCAAAATTCCGCCGCACATCTTATCTACCGCGTGAACCGATACTCTCATACCACCCCTCTCCTCACGTCGCTTCACTGGCTCCCGATCCATTACCGTATACAGTTCAAGCTTCTCCTATTGACCTTCAAGTGCACTCAATCTGCAGCCCCCCATTACCTCTCTACTCTCCTCTCCCCATATGTTCCCACCCGTAACCTCTGCTCTCAGGACAAATCACTCCTATCCGTACCCTTCTCTACCACTGCTAACTCCAGACTCCACCCCTTCTGCCTCGCATCACCTTATGCCTGGAACAGACTTCCCGAGCCCATCTTCAAGTTCTTACTCAAAGCCCATCTCTTCTCCCTTGCTTTTGGCGCCTAACCACCTTCCCCATTCATGTTACCTACACTGACTACAGAGTTTGTAACCTCTAGATTGTAAGCTACCTACACTGACTACATAAGTTGTAAGTTACCTACACTGACTACATAGTTTGTAACCTTTAGATTGTAAGCTCTCTTGAGCAGGGACTATCCTTCCCCATGTTAAACTTGTACAGCGCTGCGTAACCCTGGCAGCGCTATAGAAATGCTAAGTAGTAGTAGAAGTCCTTCCTAATTGCCTGATGTAAGCCTGCCTTTAACATGCAAAGCAGTAAACAATGGAAATGTTACACTACAGAGCAGTAGCACTTAAATTAACTGGGGCTCTTTTCAGACAAGTTTCCTGCTCCTCAGGGACCTCCTTTTTTTGTTGTTTTTTTTTGAGTGGACGTCCATAAAGGATGTCTTTGGCATGCGCACAGCAGCCAGCATAACGCTTGGCTGCTCTGCGCATGCTCGACTGGCTTCCGAAGGAATTAATGAATGCAAGTAAGCTACAACGAGCAGCTCATTTGCATTCACTTTCCTTGATGCATGGCCGTTCCCTACCAATTCGCTATGGAATCAGTAAGGGAACGGCTCTTCCGAGGACTTTAGTGCATCTAGCCCTAGGAGGACCATTTTCGATATGACGTCTAAGTCCGACTTTGAATGTTTTGTAAAAAAACTTCCAAAATCTGAATAGGAAAGAAGGTCATTTTCAAAAAAGAAAAACGTCTTATCTTTTTTTTTTTTTTAAATACTGTTTTGAACAGGGTTTTGTGATTTGGGCGTTTTGTTTTTTGGGCCATTTTCGAAAAGAAAAAACATCCAAGTGCAAAATGCACATAAACAAACCATTGGGATGTAGGAGGCGCCAGCGTTTTTAGTAGACTGTTCTCCCAGACATCCCAGAAAAGCAATAGGGCACCCTAGGGGGCACTGCAGTGAACTTCATAAAATGCTCCTAGGTACACATCTCACCATTGCTCCATTATCATGTCTGCTGAGCCCCCCCAAAAACCACTACCACAGCCCTTACCTTGAAGGGGGCATAGCTTTGTGCAGGGCCATAGCCATGGGTGGGCCAGGTCCACCCACGTTTGCCCAAGGCCCACCCAGGAATGGTGCACTCGATGTCCCCAACTAATACTGCATCCCTAGATGGCTCGCTCCCTTCCGTTCGCTCCCACTCCCATCCGGCGAGTCCTTCAATTCTGTTTTTTTTTTTGTCCTTCTGCCGCGGTACTTCCAACTTAAGCGCCCCCCCAATATGTCCAGCACCCAGTCAGCCCCTCCCAGAGGGCAGCACTTCTCTCCCTTCCCTCCAGACCCCTCCCCCCGCCCGGAAGGTCATCTCTGTCTTTTTACTCCCTTCTGTTGCTCCTTTCCCTGTGCTCCCACCTCGTCCCGCGAGTCCGGCACTTCAGTTTCTTTTCCTCCCTGCTTCTGCCGCAGTGCTTCTAACATAGTACTGGCATGTGCAGCAATTCACACACACAGGTCGGCTTCAGGATTTGCTCTTCCGCATCCCGCCCTCTCCGATGCAACTTCCTGTTAGGGCAGGATGCATGCGGCAGAGGGAACCCCGGAGCCGGGCTCGTGTCTGTGAATCGCTGCGCACGCCAGTACTAAGTTAGAAGCACCATGGCAGAAGCAGGGAGGAAAAAAAACTGAAGTGCCGGACTCGCGGGACGAGGTGGGAGCACAGGGAAAGGAGCAACAGAAGGGAGTAAAAGAGAGATGACCTTCCGGGCGGGGGGGGGGGGGGTCTGGAGGGAAGGGAGACAAGTGCTGCATTGTGGGACGGGCAGGCTGGGTGGCTGGCTGGGTGCTGGACATACGGAGGGGGGCTGTAGGGAGAGAGGGGCTGGAGCTGTGGGGGGAGGGGCTGGAGGGAAAGAGATGCTGGAGCTGTTGGGGGAGGGGCTGGAGGGAAGGGAGAGAAGTGCTGGATCCATGGGAGTAGGCTGGAGAGAAGGGAGAGGGGTACTGGACTTGTGGGGGGGGGGGCTGGAGGGAAGGGAGAGAAGTGCTGCCCTGTGGGAGTGGCTGGCTGGGTGCTGGACATATGGGGGGGCTGGAGGGAAAGAGATGCTGGAGCTGTTGGGGGAGGGGCTGGAGGGAAAGGAGAGAAGTGCAGGACCCATGGGGGTAGGCTGGAGAGAATGGAGAGGGGTACTGGATTTGTGGGGGGGGGGGGTCTGGAGGGAAGGGAGAAAGGTGTTGGACCCTTTGGGGGGCTGGGGGGAAGGGAGAGAGGTGTTGTACTCATGGGAGGCGGCGGCTGACTGGCTGGAAGGAAAAGAGGTGCTGAACCTGGGAGAGGGAGAAGGGAAAGGAAAGAGGTACTGAAGCCAAGGGATGAAAGAACAGGGAGTCAAATACTAAACACACAGAACAAGTGAGAAAAGGAGGGAGGGAAGGCAAGCCAAATGCGGGCGGGTGAGTGGGGGGAAAGAGGGAGGGGAGAGAAGCTGGATGGGGAAAGATAGTGGCACAAAGATGGATGGTGAGCATGAAGAGAGAAGAAATGTCAAATGGACCCTAGCGAGAGAGTTAAGAGAAGGCAGTGGAAAGCAGAAACCAGAGCCTGGTATGAACATTCTTTGGAAAAAAAAAATGACCAAACAACAAAAGATAGAAAAAATAATTTTATTTTCTATTTTGTGATTAGAATACGTCAGATTTGAAATGCACATCCTGTCAGATGTGGTGTTAGATATGGCTGGGGCCAAGGGCCAAGGGCAGAAATCTAGGAGGGACTCCAAAGCACATTATCAGGCTGCACCTTCTTCAAGTTCTGGTAGGCTTGGGGCTCTCTCTGGCCAGGAGGCCAAGGGCAGTTGCCCTACCTGCACTCCTCTAACCAGTGGCGTTCCTAGGGGGCCGGACACCTGGGGTGGCGCCCCGCCCCCCGGGTGCAGCACCCCCCCCCTGATGCAGCGCAGACCCCCCCCCCCCCGGGTGCAGCACCCCCCCCCCCCCCGATGCAGCGCGGACCCCACCCAGGTGCACGCCGCTGGGGGGGGGTGCCACAGCGCGCGCCTGCTCAGAGTTCTCTGACTTTGCGTGTTCGCTGCAGCTCCCTCTGACCCGGAACAGGAAGTAACCTGTTCCAGGGCAGAGGGAGCTGCAGCGAATGCGTGAAGTCAGCGAACTCAGAGCAGGTGTGTGCCGCGGCACCCCCCAGCGGCGTGCACCCGGGGCGGACCGCCACCACCGCCCCCCCCCCCCTTGGTACGCCACTGCCTCTAACTCCTCCTGGCATGTGTCATCTTTCTTTTTTGCACAGTATAGGAGGAAATGCATCTCTTTCTATTTCTCTGGTATTGTACTACATGAAAAGGCTGGCTTCTTGGGATTTCGGTTTAATTCATGTTTATATTTGTGGTCACCTATTCTGTATTTGGCATTTGTGTTCTGTGTGTTTGACCAAGGTATTCTTTTAGTATGGATTTTCTATGTAGCATTCTGTAGTAATTTGGCTTGTTCAGTTTTCCTAATAGATGTTGATATTTTAAGGCAACACTGTAATATTTACGGCCCTAAAATATCAAAGTAAAATCCTTGTTTTGGAAGCTAGTGCTGGAATGATAGATTTGATCTAGGTTCTGAGTAGCTTGAATTACTTTACATGTCTGTTATTGAGATTACACAAGAGACAAATATGTATTTGGTGAGTTTTATGGGGAAGTGTCCTAGCTCTGTTCTGCATCCACTGTTGGGGAAGGGCCAGGGGGTTCTGTGTATACAGAATGTATTTAGCTTCAATACTATATAAAACAGAGCTTCCGAAACTGTGGGTTGGGATACCAAATGGGGTCACAAAACCGACATTTGGGGTCACAACTTGAGTGGGCTCTCTATAGGTACATAATTGTTCTGCACCTCCAGGGGGAATTGACAAACCCTGATACAGGAGAAGCATATATGTGTTGGGGGACCATGGCTCAACGGGGACTGAAGAGTGCAGTCTTTTGGACTTCCCTCTAGCTTCAGTGTGGCCTGCACTGCTACCCTCATTGAAGTTATTGGGGGCGAAGTAGGGGTGGAGCATGGGGTGAGGCAGAGCACGGGTGCATCAGGTGGTGGGTTTTTAGCTTTCATAAAGTTGGCAAACCTAGTGCCCATCCATCCAACCTGTTGGCCCACCCAACCATTGCCTTCTGGCTACGCCACTGCCTGTGTGTAGCAGGAGTGGTGAGTTGGCAGTTAATTTGGGTGCTTGTTCATTTTGACACTGGGGGATTAAAGTAACATTACAACATCTTCTTAGGAAGGCCAATTTAGATTTATGCCAGTTTGTGGACATTTTCCTCTTTTGAAAATGAGCTCCTAGGTCTCCAGGGAATATTATATAGATTTTGTTCATGACTGGCTGAGAACAAAATGTGCTTCTTTTTCTGGACATACACAGAACAGTAATACAGTTATGCCCCTGTTTACTAAGCCGCGCTAGCGGCTGTCAGTGCAGTAATGCCGACACAGCCCATTCACTTTGAATGGACTGTGTCAGCATTGTCTCACAGCTTAGTAAACAGGGGGAGTTAAGGGCCCTTTTACTAAGCAGCACTAAAAAGTGGCCTATGTACTGAGGCCACTTTTAGCATGGCAGTAAAATGGGTTTATCCCATGCTTTCTTGAATTCAAATACAGTATTTGTCTCTAACACCTCCACTGGGAAGCTGTTCCATGAAATATTAAGAAATATTTTCTTAAATTATGCCTAAGTTTATCTCCTTTTACCTTCATCCTATGACCCCTCATTCCAGAGGTTCCTTTCAATTGAAAGAGACCTGCTTCTTGTGCACTTGTGATAGAGACATTTAAGTATTGTCACACTGGGAAAGACCAAAGGACCATCAAGCCCAGTATCCTGTTTCCAACAGTGGCCAATCCAGGTCACAAATACCTGGCAAGATACCCAAAAAGTTCAAAACATTTTATACTGCGTATTGTGAGAAGTAGGGGCTGTCCTATCCTGGGCAGGCCACTAGATGGCGCTGTTCCCCTAAAAATGTCCATGGAAAATGTCCGGGTGAGTCACTAGAGGGAGCCAGTAGGGGCCGGGATAGATGGAGGTTGCTAGGACCGGGGAGAGTCCTGGGATGGATACAGGTGCAGGAGGTTATGGGCTGGGTCCTGTTTAACTATTAACCACTTTATACCCCACCTGAGTTGGGAAAGGAAGAGAAGTGAGCTGGCAGCAGAAGAAGAGAGATCCCCCTGGAAGATACTGGCTAACCTTAAGGACTTGTGGTGGACTGGGTGTCTAAAGGAGACAAGCAGGCTCAAAATCCTGGGGTAAGAAGGCCCTAAAGCATTAGTGTTGGACTGTGTGTCCTCAGTACTTGTAAAGAACTGTGTGTTCAAAGGAAGGACTGTGTGTCCCAAGTACTGGTAAAGAACTGTGTGTTCAAAGGGAGGACTGTGTGTCCAAAGTACTGAGAGAAGCAGGCTGCAAAGCCTGGGGTTAGAAGTCCCCAAAGTATTGAAGTAGTACTGAGCCCATGTATCTGTGTGGGGGGAGGCTCAGTGTGAAGACCTATGAAAGTATAAAGTATTAAGCTAAAAGAAGTGTGCCCAGGGGCTGGAAGAAAGAGTTGCCTGAGAAATATGCTGTTGGTGAGACCTGGCTAATTTGCTTAGTGAGAACCAGGTCACCCTGAGCGAGAAGGGGTAGCACACTAATCTGCATATGATCTGCATATTGAGAACCAGGTCACCCTGAGTGAGAAGGGGGATATCACAGTATCCCAGAAATAAGCAGTGGATTTTCCCAAGTCAATTTAATAATGGTCTGTGGACTTTTCCTACACCAGTCCAAGCTGCACCATCTGCTGGAAGCAGAAAAATACTGATGAGGGTTGCACCACACCTTATAATACTACTACTACTACTTATTTCTAAAGCGCTACTAGACGTATGCAGCGCTTTACACTTGAACATGAAGAGACAGTCCCTGCTCGACACAGCTTACAATCTAATTAGGACAGTCAGAACAAATAAGAGATAAGGGAATATTAAAGTGAGAATGATAAAATAAGGGTTCTGAACAAAGTGAATAAGGGTTAGGAGTTAAAAGCAGCATCAAAAAGGTGAACTTTTAGCTTAGATTTGAAGACGGCCAGAGATGGAGCTTGACGTACCGGCTCAGGAAGTCTATTCCAGGCATATGGTTCAGCAAGATAAAAGGAAAAGAGTCTGGAGTTAGCAGTGGAGGAGAAGGGTGCAGATAAGAGAGATTTACCCAGTGAAGGGAGTTCCCAGGGAGGAATGTAGGGAGAGATGAGAGTGGAGAGGTACTGAAGAGCTGCAGAGTGAATGCACTTATAGATCAATAAGAGGCGTTTGAGGACTTCCGGTGACGTCAGCAACCTCGATGGCAGCCTGAGCTCGCCGCTCCGACTCAGCCCCGCTAAAATCGCTACTTTTTCGCTATATAACCGGCGGACTTTACCGCAAAACGAAGGCAGGAAGAATATATAAGTGGTACTTACAGGAAAGAAATGTCACGAAAATCGAAAATCGCAGACGCCAAAGCAGGAGTACGAAGCAGCCTCCGTAATGCTAAAACCGCTAACAGTCATGCGTCATCTCGGGAGGAGGAGGCCTCAGATTTTGATTCGAATCGCTCTGACGAAGATAATGGCAACAATAAGGACTCACAATTCACCAAAGTGCTTCGAGAACTCCGCAAAGATTTAGCTCGCATGAAATCAGACATTGTGGAACGCATTGAAAATTTGCGAGGTGAGATCAAGGAAATTGGTAATCGAGTGGAGGATCTTGAAGGCCGGGTGGACGAACACGTGGATCTGATGAACCAAATGAAAGAGAAGGAGGTGAACTTTGCTAATCAAATGGAGGAATTACAATACAAACTTGATGACATTGAGAACAGAGGGAGACGAAATAATTTAAGGTTTCGAGGCATTCCAGAGGCTGGAGATCAAGAAGATGTTCCCAAACTAGTACATGAACTATGTAAGCATATTTTGAAGGGAGATCCAGATCAACAGGTCCCAGAGATTGAACGAGCCCATAAAGCGCTAGGCAAGTCGCTCCCTAATAAACCCAGGGACATTGTAGTCCGCTTCTGGAAATACTCAGAGAAAGAACATCTATATGGCCTGGCTAGGCAACAAAAGGATTTGTGTTTTCAAGACACACCTATTTCGGTATTCCAAGACTTATCAGCCTATACTTTACAACAAAGACGAAATATGAAACCGATACTGGAGGTACTGGGACAAAATAACATAAAATACCGATGGGCTTTTCCCTTTGCAGTATGCTTTACTATTACTGGAAAGCTACACAAAGTTCGCTCCCCGGAGGCGGCGCAGAAGATTCTACAAGCAGCGGGTATGATGGGACCAACTACTGAACTACACTTGGAGACTACTGTTGACAAGAGAGACAAAGTGCGACAATGGCAACAAGTTTTTAATAAGGCAAAGAAACCACGGCTGACTATGCGCAACACCTGACTGTAATTGTACTCTAAAGTGAGGATGCTGAAAGAGTACACGAAGCCTGACATTTTCTGCTTTATTTCCTTATGTTCTACATTTATGGCGGAGATAAGTCTGTTGGGTATACGGAGGATGTCATGCGGGGCTGGGCAGAGGTGGTGTGGATGGATTGTATAATGCGGGGGTTGATCTTGCCAGGAAGCGAGTGAGTAGACTCCTCTGGGGAATTCTGTTTCCGGTGGAAGTTTGCTACTCTATTTATGAAGAGGAAAGGGGAGGAGGGGAGAAGGGAGGCTAGGGGGGATGGGGTCTGGGGAAACGGGAGGGAAGGGTACTACAGTGTCTGCAGATGATATCTAGATATGCAAATGAACTTTCATTATCTTTTTGTTAAATATACTCTATGGCAGTTACTTTAAAGATAATGACTCTCAATGTCAAAGGCCTAAATGCTCCTAGAAAGCGACAGTTGATTTGGCAAGAGATAAATAGACATAAACCACAGGTGGTTATGTTGCAAGAAACTCATTTGAAAAGGGCGCATGAATATTTGTTTAGACATGTTTTTTACTCTAAGATTTATTTTGCCTCAGATATATCTGACAAGAAACAAAGAGGGGTAGCGATATTGCTTCAGTCTGACCTGCCAATACAAATCCATCAGGTGAAAAGAGATCCAAAGGGCAGATATCTTCTACTCAGGGGGACATTTGAAAATCAAGAGGTTACTCTGGGATCTATATATGGGCCAAATACTAATCAACCATCTTTCTTTCAATTACTTAAGAAACAAATACACACAGTGTTGGGAGGTCAGCTTATACTGGGTGGTGATTTCAATGCCACTCTTTGCCCTGAAGTAGATAAATCGAAACGCAACTCTGGTAATGACAAAGTCTTGGCCAAACATTTTAACACTTTTGTTGGGGATATGGGACTTTTGATTCTTGGAAAGACATGCACCCCACTGAGCGTGATTACTCTTTTTATTCTCCAGTACATTCTACATACTCACGGATTGACTATTTGTTGATTGATAAGCTATTAGGAGATCAACTCACAAAAGCGCATATACATAATATTACTGTATCTGATATTACTGGCTCCTTGTGTGATACAATTAGATTGGCAGACAGGAAAACAGAGGGTAGGGTACTGGACATTAAATAATGGACTGTTAAAACAGGAAGCAGTATGTCAGGAGTATGTAAAGGTCCTGAAGGAATACCTGTCTTTTAATGTAACCTCAGGGCCCTCAATTGCTATAGTATGGGAAGCTCTTAAAGCGGTATCCAGAGGTCACTTTATTAAGGTTGCTGCAAAGCTTAAGAAACAGAGGTTGCAAGCTACCTTGGGGCTAAGAGAGAAAATTGGATTATTAGAAAGTAAACATAAGGCCACAGGCTCTCTTAAGATATATAGAGCTTTGCAAGCTGCCAGAATACAACTAGAAACCCTGCTAGCTCAAGACCTTGAGTACATTAACGAAAGACTAAAGCTTCACACATATACCACCAAAAATAAGATAAGTAGGCAGTTAGCTATTAAATTGCGAAAACTAAGAGCAGATCGTAATATTTATCGTATTAAGGGATCCAAAGGAGAAGTGCTCCGAACATCTCCAGAGATTAGAGTCCGTTTCAATGAATATTATGCTAAGCTTTATACCGGAGATGGGGATATACAGGAGGAGAGTTCTTGCAAAAAATACAGGAGGAGATCATACTTGCAAAAAATGGCTCTACCAGCCTTAACACCAGAACAACAACAAATGCTAGATGCCCCTATTGACATGAGTGAGGTCCTAGCAGCTATAAAAACTTTGAAAACCGCCAAATCACCGGGATTGGATGGCTATGCGGCTGAATTTTATAAAACATTTGCCCCTTACTTGGCACCTGTGTTGACAGATGTGCTCAATGCTGTAGTGAAAGGAGATAATCTCCCGCCAACTATGAAAGAGGCATGGATTGCAGTGATCCTGAAGCCTAAAAAGGAGATGACTGAGTGCTCTTCTTATCGCCCCATCTCGGTACTTAATGTGGATGTTCACATCCTGGCTAAGGTATTAGCAAGTAGATTAACAGAAATTCTGCCAACTTTAATACATCCAGATCAGGTGGGGTTTGTTGCTAATAGACAGGCCTCGTACAATATTAGACGAACTCTGAATGCTATGTATATTGCCCGGCAGAGCAAAACCCCGTATTGCCTATTGAGTGTGGACGCTGAAAAAGCATTCGATAGGGTGCATTGGCCATTCCTGCATCAGGTTCTACAACAGTTTGGATTTGGTTCTAATTTTAGGGACTGGATTAAAGAACTATACACTCAGCCGAAAGCAGGGGTAAAAATTAATGGGCAGATATCCGCCTTCTTTGAGCTGAATAGAGGGACACGTCAAGGGTGCCCTCTATCGCCACTTTTATTTGCTTTAGTAATGGAACCATTGGCATGGACTATTAGGAACCATCCAGGGATAAAGGGAGTGAGGGTGAAAGACTGAGAATCAAAGGTGGCATTGTTTGCAGATGATGTCCTTTTGACCCTTACCTCACCTTTAAATTCTATACCCCAGGTTATAAGTGAATTGGAAATTTATGGGCAGGTGTCAGGATTTAAGATTAATTATGAGAAAACAGAAGCAATGGCAGGGGGTATGACAGAGGAACAATATCATAGTTGTAAGCAATTATATCCTTTGAGGTGGGTAATTAAGGGTCTTAAATACTTGGGAGTTTTCCTCACTGCTAAATTGCAAGACATTAATGAGGCTAACTATACTCCGTTACTGAAAGACATCAGGGAGGACTTGGAAAGATGGGAGCCCCTTGGTTTATCTTGGTTTGGGAGAATAGCCACAGTGAAAATGAATATATTACCGCGATTACTGTATCTTTTCCAGGCTTTGCCACTCCCTATTAATGACCATGTGCTTTATTCCCTGCAGAAACGATTAGAGAAGTTCATCTGGAAAGGAGGCAAATCTAGAATCCACCCCTCCATAATGTATACAGACCGTAAGACCAAAGGTGGTTTAGGGATCCCTAAAGTGGACTTATATCATAGAGCGGCTCAGGTTAAATCAGCAGTGGAATGGTTTCAAGAAGCCCCTCACAAACTTTGGGTAAAGATGGAACAATATATACTGCATAGCCCTTTGAAATTAGGCCACTTACTCTGGTTGCCGCCTAAACATCGTCGCTTGGGGGAGGAGGTGAGCCCGATCATTGAGTTCACTTTGTCATGCTGGGATAAAATGGAACGCTTAAAACGAATCTATTGCTCTCGGTTATCACCTATTGTTTGTAATTTAGCATTCCCATTAGGCTGCACACGCTCAGTTTTCACTAGATGGAAAAAGCAAGGCTTAGATTTATGGGGGCAATTGATCAATAAAGATACCTTCATATCATTCCAGGAATTGGCAGATACATACAGGTTACCCTCTACAGACCAATATGCCTACACTCAATTGATTCATTTTTTTGTCATCAGAAGGCAGACGTGCCTATTTAATGGGCGACGTGACCTTTTTAGAAGAACTCTGTGTTCGAGAACAAGGGACACGGGGCCTTATTACTTTGATCTATGGGCACTTGCGAGATAATATGTGTGTTAGTCATAAGCACAGGATGCTATGGGAGAAAGAATTAGGAGTCAGTTACTCAGCTGAGGAGTGGCAGAGAATGGAGAGGCGTTCCATACGCATTTCTCCAGCTGTTAATGTTCAAGAAAATTTAACAAAAGTATTATACCGTTGGTATCTGACCCCGGTAAGGTTAAATCATATGTTTGGAACAGCTTCCCCGACTTGTTGGCGTAGATGTGGCCAGCGTGGTACATTGGGCCATATCTGGTGGACATGTTACAAAATAAAAGCCTTCTGGAAAGCTGTCCAAGCCCGGATTAGATACTGGGTGGGAGTTGAGATACCATATGACCCTGCTGTATTTTTGTTTCATAAAATTATTGTGGGGGTAAATGATTTTGGTCAAGTGTTAATCAAACATTGCTTCTGTGCGGGAAGATTGCTTATTGCTCGCTCATGGAAGCAAAAAAATAGCCCGTCTGTTGTCCAATGGATGACCCTACTGCGGAACATTGCAGAGAGAGAAAGACTGATGGCAAAAGAGAGACACCAGTTGTCGAAATGGACTAAGATCTGGGAACCATTGGATATACCGAAGACGTAATGAGCTATAGAGAAACATTTGATATGTTGAATTACTGTTATTACCTTAGACACTGTAAGGGGTAGGGGGAATGGGAGGGTATTTTGACCAATAACGTGGACATGTTTTGTTGCAGTTTGTTTAGGGGGAAGAAGGTGGGGGGGGAATATGTAAAATACCAAGAATAGTGAATGTTTTATTACTCAATGAATGAGTATTGAAGAACCAAGTTCCAGATTTTGCAATGTGTACTAAGGCTTGGAAGCTTACTGTTGTGCCTGTATCTACATTTTGTCTTACTTATTCAATAAAGATTCTTGTTTAAATTTTAAAAAATAAGAGGCGTTTGAACTGTATGCAGAAATGGATAGGAAGCCAGTGAAGTGACTTGAGGAGAGGGCTAAAATGAGCATAACAACACAGGCGGAATATTAGTCGTGCAGCAGAATTTTGAACAGATTGAAGAGGAGAGAGATGGCTAAGTGGGAGACCTGTAAAAAGCAAGTTGCAATAGTCTAAGCGAGAGGTGATAAGAGTGTGGATGAGGGTTCTGGTAGTGTGCTCAGAAAGGAAAGGGCGAATTTTGCTGATACTATAGAGAAAGAAACGACAGGTTTTAGCAGTCTGCTCAGGAAGGATGAAAGTGTTATCCACAGAAATAGAGAATGGGGAGGAGGAGAGGTTGATTTAGGGTGAAAGATGAGAAGCTCAGTCTTGGTCATGTTTAGTTTCAGATGGTGCTGAGACATCCAGGCAGCAATGTCAGACAGGCAGGCTGATACTTTGGCCTGGATTCCTGCTGAGATTTCTGGTGTGGAGCGGTAGATCTGGGAGTCGTCAGTGTAAAGATACTGAAAACCATGGGATGAGATCAGAGTACCAAGGGAAAAAGTATAGATGGAGAAAAGAAGAGGTCCCAGGACAGATCCCTGAGGTACACCAACTGACAGTGGGATAGAAGTAGAGGAGAATCCACTAGAGTATACACTAAAGGTACGCTGGGAGAGATAAGAAGAAAACCAGGAAAGAACAGAGCCCTGAAATCCAAGTGAGGACAGCGTATCAAGGAGTAGGCTGTGATCAACAGTGTCAAAAGCAGCAGACAGATCGAGAAGGATGAGTATAGAATACAGACCTTTGGATCTGGCCAGGAACATATCATTGGAGACTTTAGCAAGCGCTGTTTCAGTTGAATGAAGGGGGTGAAAGCCAGATTGAAGTGGATCAAGAATAGCTTGAGATGAAAGAAAGTCAAGGCAATGGCGGTGAACAGCACGTTCATAGTATCTTGGATAGGAAAGGGAGGATGGAGATAGGGCGATCGTTGGAAGGACAGGTAGGGTCCAATTAAGGTTTTTTAAGGAGTGGTGTGACTACAGCATGTTTGAAGGCATCAGGAACAGTCGCAGTGGACAGTGAAAGATTGAGGATATGACAGATAGAAGGGATGACAGTAGGAGAGATAGTGTTAAGTAGATGGGTGGGAATAGGATCAGAGGAACAGGTAGCTGGTTTCGAGGAGGAAATAAGATGTGTAGTTTCCTCTTCAGTGATTTCGGAAAAAGGAAGAAAAGGAGGCAGGGGTTGGAGGGTTGAGAGAATGGACTAAGGGAAGGAGAGGTGGAGGTGACCTGGTTGAGAATTCAAGTTTAATCTTGTGAACCTTATCATGAAAGAACTCAGCCAGAATCTGGGAGGGGAAAGTGAAGGGGGGTCCTTCTCTGCTCATATCCAGCAGATCACCAAGACCTGTCGTTTCTTTCTTTACAACATCCGTAAAATCCGTCCCTTTCTTTCCAAGCACTCTACCAAAACCCTCATCCACACCCTTGTCACCTCTTGTTTAGACTACTGCAATCTGCTTCTTGCTGGCCTCCCACTTAGTCACCTCTCCCCTCTCCAATCGGTTCAAAACTCTGCTGCCCGTCTAGTCTTTCGCCAGGGTCGCTTTACTCATACTACCCCTCTCCGCAAGTCGCTTCACTGGCTCCCTATCCGTTTTCGCATCCTGTTCAAACTTCTTCTTCTAACCTATAAATGTACTCACTCTGCTGCTCCCCAGTATCTCTCCACACTCGTCCTTTCCTACACCCCTTCCTGTGCACTCCGCTCCATGGATAAATCCTTCTTATCTGCTCCCTTCTCCACTACTGCCAACTCCAGACTTTGCGCCTTCTGTCTTGCTGCACCCTACGCCTGGAATAAACTTCCTGAGCCCCTACATCTTGCCCCATCCTTGGCCACCTTTAAATCTAGACTGAAAGCCCACCTCATTAACATTGCTTTTGACTCGTAACCACTTGTAACCACTCGTCTCAACCTACCCTCCTCTCCTCCTTCCTGTACACATTAATTGATTTGATTACTTTATTTTTTGTCTATTAGATTGTAAGCTCTTTGAGCAGGGACTGTCTTTCTTCTATGTTTGTGCAGCGCTGCATACGCTTTGTAGCACTATAGAAATGCTAAATAGTAGTAGGAGGAGGAGGTGAAGGCAATTTGAGAAGAGAGTTCAGTGTGGCAAGGAGACGTCGAGGGTTTGAACAAAGAGAATTTATCAACTGGATGTAATAGTCCTGTTTGGCAAGTAAAAGAGAACTGGAATGAGGTCAGCAAGAATTTGAAAAGTATGAAGTCAGCATGGGCACGAGATTTCAGCCAAAGGCATTCGGCAGAGTGGGCACAGGAACGTAGGTAGCGGATTCTAGAGGTCAGCCAAGGCTGGGGTTTGGTACATTTTACAGAACGGGGAATGGGAGGAGCAAGAGTATCCAGAGCAGAGGAGAGAATAGTATTATAGGATGAGACAGCCTCATTGACAGACTTGGATAACATAGTGGTAGAGAAGAGATTAGAAACATTGGAGGACAGAGTAGAAGGGTTAATAGCCTGAAGATTCCTAAATGTATTGGTTAAGATTGGACGGGACTGGGGAAGATGATGTTTAAGTGTGAAAGTTATCAGATGATGGTCAGAGAGGGGAAGAGTTGAGGCACAGAAACTGGAGAGTGAGCAGTTTGAGGAGAGGATAAGATCAAGACAGTGGCCATTCTGGTGAGTGGGGGCAGTGGAGCACAGTTGAAGATTGAAAGAGGATGTTAAAGCAAGAAACTGCGAAGCATAAGAGTCAGAGGGATCATTAGCATGAATGTTAAAATCCCCAAGAATGAGGGAAGGAGATGAAGGTTCAAGAAAGAAGGAAAGCCAAGCATCAAAGTCAGTGAGAAAGGAAGAAAGGGACTTATCAGGGGGTCGATAAATGACTGCTACTCGGAGAGGCAGAGGAGCAAATAGACGGATGGAGTGGACTTCGAAGGAAGAAAAACAGTGAGACTGAGGTAGAAGAAGAGGTTGAAATCTACAAGAGGGTGAAAGTAGTAGCCCGACACCACCTCCGTGGCCAACCGGGCGAGGAGAATGAGAGAAAAGATAACCTCCATTGCATAGGGCTGCAACTGAAGCACAGTCTTCAGGGTAAAGCCAAGTTTCAGTTAGGGCAAGCAGATGGAGAGTACGAGAGATAATGAGGTTATGGATGTAGGAAAGTTTGTTACAGAGTGGGCATTCCACAGAGCACAAGAGAAAGGCAGGGAAGGAGGGGGGAGGAGAGAAACAGAAATTAGATTGGAGATATCACAGTGTGACCTGCACAAATAGGATGAGAGCTGATGTGGAGGACCAGGATTGGGATTAATGTCCCCAGCGGAGAGCAGGAGACGGAGCAAGAGAGTACAGAGAAGAGTAGGAGAGGTACGACGACAGCGAGATGTACTCAGATAGAAAGGAGATGGATGAATGGAAGGAAGGAAGGAGATGTTCAAGTTTGAGAGCCGAGAAAAAGGAAGAGGAAAAAAGAGATGGTGAGATGATGAATACAGAGGGTGGACAATGTGTTCCTGCAGTGTACAGTGGTTTAAGATGGAGAAACAAATTAGGAAGGGACAGTACCAAGAAGAAAAAGTGTACTGGAGCCATAAGTAGTAACTGGGAGAAAAATAAATGTAAAGAGAATAATGTCCCGCGCGCGGCACCTAGAGCGGAGGCCTTGAGTAGATCGGAGTGGACCTGGGAGTCACCCCGGAGAAGGCAGGATATGCAGATGAGCTGCAAGTCCTCCACAGCACCTGAAAGGCAGCCAGTGGTAGAGCTGGGCACCTCTCAGCTGAGGAAAGGCTTACCAGGGGTTAGGCCGAAGCCAGCATTCCTCCCCCTGAGGGTCACCTGACCCTAGTCAAAAAGCACCTGGAAACCCTGGCACTTGGAGCGAGGGCCCTGGGAAGATCGGGGTGGACCTGGGAGTCACCCCGGATACAGCTGTGAGGAAATGCAGAAGGGTTGCAAGTCCTCCACAGCACCTGGTGGGAGCGCTGGGCACCTAGAGCGGAGGACCTGAGTGGATCGGAGTGGACCTGGGAGTCACCCCGGAGAAGGCAGGATATGCAGATGAGCTGCAAGTCCTCCACAGCACCTGAAAGGCAGCCGGTGGTAGAGCTGGGCACCTCTCAGCTGAGGAAAGGCTTACCAGGTGTTATAATGGCAATACTCCTCACTCCCTCATTAATAACTGAATGAGAAAATGTTTTCTTCTGCATCAAAAATTTCACTTCTCTGGGACAATTTTCGGCTTTAAGACAGGAAATAGAATAGGATCAAATGGTCAGTATTTACAATGGAGAAACATAATAGGGGACCAGTGTTAATGTAAGCAGAATGAAGGGCAGAAGGTGATGCTTTTCCCAGATTTGAGCAAAATATCTGCACAGAAGAAGGAAAAGTTCCTGGCTCAGCTGGATTGCTTGAAGAACCTAGGAGCACAGTTTGGCCTATTTTATCTGGCTCAGTTTCGGGTCACACTGTTTAATTCCACTAAAACTTTTGATGATCCTGAAGAGCTGCAGAAGTATCTGGATTCAGTGGTTAACTCTCATGGATAGAGTATTTAAGTGGGCTGTGTTCGGATAACTCCAGTGTTTGTGAGTGTGTGGTAGTGTGTCTTATAAAGAGCTGTGAGGCTGTCAGGGTGAGTAGTATTAAAAGAATGTAGCTTTGTGTGGCAGGAGTGGTGAGTTGGCAGTTAATTTGTGTGCTTGTTCATTTTGACACTGGGGGCTTAAAGTAACATTACAACTTCTTCTTGAGAAGGCCAATTCAAATGGTTCACTAGCTCTGGGGAGAGTTGGTGTTTGGTTCTGCACTAGTTATTATATGTTTCTTTAGATGAGTTGCTAGGGGGAGGGTGTGGGGTTTTTAGGGTTTCTGGGTCATATTTGTGCTATTTGTAATGTTTGGGAAACTGGCTGGGGATTGCATGTATCTTGCAAATAAGTCTGGGTTTGGAATTAATGTTTAGTAGTATTATTCTTGCTATTCTGTATGCAGTTAACACTTAATGTTAAAGATGTAAATAACCAACTTAAGAGGAAAAAGCTACTCATTTATTTGGGACAATTAAATGTGGACACTGTACTTCAAAGAGAGACTCATCTGTCACATCAGGACTCTAAAATATTAGGGGATAGTAATTTTAAGACTATAGAATTTTTGCCAGCAGCAGACAAGCATAATGGTGTGTTAATTTTGATTAACAAAATGCTGCAGTATGAGGTAGTGTCTCATGCATCAGATCGAGAGAGACGGTGGATGGCAGTGCATATAAAATTAGAGCAAGTGTTTATTTTTTGTTGTTAATGTGTATGCCCCTAATGTAGATTTGCCTGCCTTTTTTTCAAAGTGTAGCGAATTTGCTGGGAGCAAAAGGGTTCTTCTTATTTGGTTGAGGGGAGGGGGATTTCAGCATAGTCCATGACATGTGTTCGGAGAGACAATCAACAAGTCTCAGGCACCAGTCAAAGTCCAGTAAGGTCATGGATTCAATGAAGATGCAACTGGGATTAAAGGATAGAGCTAAGCTGTTTGATATGCTTATGGGAATTTCTAAGAAGAGAAATATTTATAGTACAGTATTATACTGTCAAATGTCACATCAAAAAATCTCTTTTTGACCTCAAGATAAGTTTACAAATAGCAACCGATGCCTCCAAACATTACTTTTCAAGCGTATTCCTTGATATACAATCGCAGAAGAAGACTACTGACAAACAGAAACTGTTCCTTTTGGATTTTTGTACTGGTGGCTTGTGCCATATCTTCGTTTGTTTTGTGGAACAATGGTTATTGAACATACAGGTTGGTCTTTGCATTATTCTTCCACTCTCACTTTAATTAGGACACTTTTTTCATGTTTACACATTTATGTATCTTTTTTATCTTCTTGGTTTTAATATGAGTTGGTCTGCTCACCTTCACTTACAAATCTACCTATCGTTTCAATTTAAATATCACTTCACAATATAACTGCCAATTTGCATGGTATATCAGTGAAACACATATTTTTACTTTTTATTTTTGAACCATGTTTTTATTTTTGATTATTTATGAATAGAGCAACACATAGCTTCATTTGAATGTTTTTTTTATTTTTGAACCATATTATATATGTTGTTTTTTTTAATGTTTCTGTACTGCATTTACATCATTTATCTATTTGTATGTCTTTTATGTATGTAGATACTCTGACTCTTGAAGCAGGCATATTACTGCTGTGAGATAGGACCGTGTCAAGTCCATTGTATCTGTTTTTTCTGTCATAAATAATTTTATTTGTCTACATCTGGAGGCCTGTTTGGATTGGTTGTCTTATGTCCCTTCCTTATTTCTTTGGACAGTACTGATTCTTCATAGGGAACTCTTCCTTGATTCACCAGGTGCTGCAATAAGGTAAAATCACCAGAGGTAAAACCAGGACTGATCTACTTGTTCTGGAAATTTCGAGCTAGTTACATTCTTGTGGGTTTTTCTATGCTCTCTATGCATGGCAGAAGGTAGGTATGTTACTAAAGCTTTGCTTTTGTGTAGGGATCTTTAGCAGTCTTTCCTGTTCTACTTTCCCAGTAGGAGATGAATTAGTGTTCTAGGGCCATGTCTTCACTCCCAGTCCTCAAGAGCTGCCATCAGTTCAGATTTTCAGGATATCCCTAATTAATACATATAAACACTATCTTGAGTATCTCTTTTTCAATCTAGTTACAATATGTAATATCAACCATCAAGTAACTACCTCACGGCGTTGTGGACTTCAGCAGCGCCATTGTTCCCAATACTGGTTGGAAGTTTGCTCTGGCAATGTGGCTAAGAAAATGTTCTAAAATTAAAAGTTAAAACCCCTGATGACGGGAGATCACGTGATGTGCTGAAGAGAGCGGAGGTGGAATAGCTCTCCTCTTCGGATGAACCCCTCCCGCCGACATATCTAACTAAAAACCTGCTCCAAAAATAAAAAGTATTAGAAGAGAGGTAATCGAGATTGTATGGACAACTTTGTTACGCGTCCTGAATCGAAGATGCCGCAAAAAAGCGCTAAAAAAGAAGCGGACAGGCCCCGCGTCGCTGAAACCAAAATGGCTGCGAGTCCGCCATCAGAACCGCCGACGCAGATGTTTACCGCTTCACAATTACAACAACTGACAGAAGCGGTGAAATTAGCCCTGGAACCACAGTTGCAGCAGCTAGAAGGCAAATTGACCACAGTGGACAATCGACTTGCAGACACTATAAGACACACTGGGGAAGTACAGCAGCGAGTATTCACTATGGAAGACGAAGGGGCCGGAACAGCGACGCAGCTCAAAGACCTGAGGAGCCTGGTACATAAACATGCGCAGCAAATAGATGAACTTGAAAATCGATCGCGAAGAGACAATTTGAGAATAATAGGCATACCAGAGACAGTATCAGAACGTGTATTGCCCACAGTGCTGGAAAAGTGGTTGCAGACGGAGTTTGCATTGTCGGATAGCAGAGGCCCCATCTGCCTGGAACGCGCACACCGTACAAGAAAGGAGACGAGCCTATGGCCCAATCTGCACAGCGCTGGTGGAGGCAGGAAAGAGATTTATGGTAGCATACCCAACCACGCTGCGAGTCCACCATCAGGGCAAGTGGAATGTATTCCAGTCCCCACCGGAAGCGCAAGAGTGGATGGCAGCAGCACTTTGTACAAATCAGAGCAAGGACAACCAGCAGCGAACCACAGAAACTTGAGGCCTGCAGTAACCAACAGAAATAACAACCGAGGCCTGTAGCAGTTATTTGGAGGTACAGGGTATGAAGTCATGAATACCGCAACGATTGGGGGGGGGGGGGGGGGGAGTCCCGCATCATTGATCACTCTAGGTTCCACTGTTTGGGTGGGTAGAATAGATTGAGCACAAGGGATGGGTAAAGGGGTAGAGGAGGGAAGGGAGGTACAAGGGGGGCAGGGATTGAAACAGGGGGGAACTAAGGTGAGCAAGGAACAAGCAAAGGCCATCTCACATGACCCATTTAGGGAGTCCTCGAGCAAGATAAGGGAGAATCGGGCAAGAGAATCATCAAATAGAACCTTGGGTGAGGCTGGGCACCTGAGGCAGATATGCCAGCGTCAGTCGCAATGTAGTGGTATACAGATTAAAACACATTAAAACTATTCGATTTGCCTCCTGGAACGTGGGGGGCATAGCAACTCCGATAAAGCAGGCAAAAATTCTATCAAGCCTCAAAAGACATAAAGCAGACATAGGTTGTCTCCAGGAGACAAAACTCACAGAGGAAGAACATAACAAATTGAAGAGACAATGGGTGGGGGAGGTATATGCGGCCTCCTCTGGAGATCGCAGAGGAGGGGTGGCGGTGCTGATAAGGAAAGGGATAAGTACAAAATCAGAGCTAGTGCGTGCAGACCCGAAAGGGCGGTATGTCCTAGTAAGGCTATGGATTCAACAAAAAAAATTTTACTACTGGGAGTGTATGGGCCCAATATATACGATCCAAAATTTCTCCCAAGTCTTACCCAGCTTTGCCTCCCCTATAAATCTGAGCAGCTCTTAGTATTGGGAGATTTCAACCTGGTAGTGGACCCTAGTGCTGATTGTTCGAACCCGAGAGTCGTCTCAAGGGGAGGACCCCGGGCGCACGCGCTCTCCTCCTTCCAGCGCTCCCTCAATTTGATAGACACATGGCGCAGTTTGCACCCTGGAGAGCGCGATTTTACCCACATCTCGAGAGCACATGGAACGCTCTCCAGAATAGATTATATATTAATAGCACAGTCAGCATTCCCTTGAGTGCTCTCCTCAGAGATAGGCCCGGAGGAGATATCGGACCATTCTATGATCTGGATAGATGTGGAGGTGCCACAATTTTATCAACAGGGTGGAAGATGGAGGTTCCCCAGCTATCTTTATAGAAACAGTGAACTGCATGAATTCATTAGCCAGAAATGGGAAGATTATGTTCATAATAATAGGGAGCATATAGAATGACCAATCCTGTTCTGGAGTGCTGTCAAGGCAGTTCTCAGAGGTGAGCTTATTGCCTTTGTTCATGCCAAAAATAAAAAGCAATCAATAGCAATAGTGAGACTAGAACAAAACCTAAGGAAAGCAAAGGCCCGATATATTAGCCAACCAACACAGGGGAATAGGGAACAACTTCGAGCACTGCAAGTGACACTTAATGCATTACTACATGAACGGGGAAAGAGATTCTTAGCATATCAGCGCTTTAAATTGCATAGGTTTGGAAACAAGTCCGGAGCGATGCTGGCAAATTTAGTCTCTGTATGGGGACCATGTAAACCAATAGTTACGCTCCGAGATGAAGGTGGGAATATTCACAATAAGAGCGAGGAGATAGCAGAAATTCTGACAAATTTTTTCTCTAGGCTATATAGTTCCTCAGAAGATCCCGACGAGGTAGAGATACATAACCTATTAGAAAAGGCAGGGCTCCCAAGATTAACAGACAAGGAGCGGGCGGATTTAGAATTTCCCTTAGAGGCAAAAGAGATCCAAGAAATTATAAAGACCCTACCACTTGGATCTGCACCAGGACCGGAAGGGTACTCCGGGGAATTTTATAAAATAATGCCTCATTCCTCCTATCCGGTGATATGCGATTATTACGAACAAGTGGTGAAGGAAGGGAAATTTCCAGATCATGCAAACTCAGCCTTGATCTCCCTGATTTTGAAACCGGGGCGGTCAAAACACGAGGCAGATTCCTATAGGCCCATATCTTTAATAAATGTGGACCTCAAAATCCTGGCTAAGCTGCTTGCTAACCGCCTAGCAAAAATATTACCCAGAATAATAGATGAAGAGCAAGTGGGATTCGTCAAGACTCGACAAGCAGCCAAAAATGTCCGCAGACTGCTCTTAGCTATGGCAACCGGGCAGTTAATGGAAACCCCAACATCTCTGTACTCACTTGATGCGGAGAAAGCTTTCGACAAAGTGGGATGGACTTATTTGTTTAAAGTACTACGATACATGGGAGTTGGGGGCTGGTACTACAAAGCCATACAAGCCTTGTATGCAGGCCCCACAGCATCAGTGATAGTCAACGGGGTCAGAGCACAGCCATTTGGGATTTTCAGGGGCACAAGGCAGGGCTGTCCCCTCTCTCCGGCACTGTTTATCCTGTCATTAGAACCATTTTTGAGACTCGTTAAACAAGATGAAGGGATCCCGGGGGTGAAGGTTGGAGGAGACATTGTCAAAGCCCTAGCCTTTGCAGGTGATCTGTTGATAATTTCCGGCCAGCCGCTGGACTCCTTAAATCAGTTATTAAGGCTGGCGAGGGAATTTGGGCAGGTATCGGGCTTCACTATAAATACAAAAAAATCTCAAGTGATGGATATATACAAAAATGTAGCCCACCAAGACAGGGGCGGATGCCCTATAACCAGAGTAGAAGGGAAAATCAAATATCTGGGAACCCAAATTCCACAGGATTTAACAAGGCTCTATAGGGAAAATGTTGAACCTTTGCTTGAGACAACTTGCACAAAGCTTAGACTATGGGAGAACTACCCGCTGTCCCTCATGGGGCGAATTGCCTTGTACAACATGATGATAGCACCAAAGTGGATTTACAAATTTCAGACTCTGCCTCTCTTCCTTAAAAGAGAAGACGAAAATCGTTTAAACCGACAGATACAAAGATTTTTGTGGAAAGGGCGGAGAGCGCGGCTCTCGATACAAACCCTGCACATACCATGGGAATTCGGAGGTATGGGACTGCTCAGTATAAGATATCTCACAATAGCAAGTGAAATGCGACACATCTCAGATTGGTTTAGGTCCACCTCCGAATTTTTGGAGACTAAACTAGAAACAAACCTAACTCAAGGAGTACATTTCAGCTGCCTATTGCATGTAGGAGGAGGACAAATACTGCCAGTTCTACAAAAGTCAAATATACTTCCCACTGCAAGGGCGGTCTGGAGGTGGGTTTGCCGACGTCATCACTTCTCTGGAAGAGTTACTCCATTTCAAGCCATTTGTGACAATCCGAAATTTCCGCCCAGAACTCTGCATAGTGGATTTAGACGGTGGCAACAGAATGGATTAGTGTATATACATCAAGTCTTTACGGTAGAGGGGCGGATTAGACCATTTGATGAGCTTCAATCCCAATTTTCACTTGAGCAGGGAGACTGGTTCCATTACTGGCAATTAAAACATTTCATAAACAGCTTACCTTGGGAATGTCTCACAGTGGATGTGCAGGAAGAGATCTCCTCAGCCTATTCGCTGCAATCACAAGGCAGAGTGTCGCTGACAATGCACCATAGACATTTAAGGGACATGACAAAAGAACCGGACTATTCAGAACTGACCAAGTCATGGAATGAGGAACTGTTAACGAACATAAGTCCACAGATACTACAGGAATATATCTACTCAATACACAAATTGTCGAAGATGGCCCAGTATAGTGAAATGGAATACAAATTTGCACTTAGAACTTACATACCACCAAGGAGGGCCTTCCATATGGGAGTCTCCCCGGATGGTGCGTGCCCCAAATGTGGAGCCCAGGGAGCAACATTGGGGCACATGTTCTGGACATGCTCAAGAGTTCAACAATTTTGGAACAAAGTTATTAAAGCAACTTCAACAATGTGGGGCGCCACCTGGAAGAAAGGACCGCTGCTGATGTTTGGCCGGCCAGCAATAGTCCGGCCGACCTTGGCAGGTTTTCAAGGCTTCACCATTCGAGCTATAATGACAGCGAAAAAACTTATCCTCACAGAGTGGATTACAAATAAAGTGCCCACATTACAGCAGTGGCGTGCTTTACTCATGGATTATATGAGGTTTGAAAAGAAGCTGGCAGATCATAAAGAAGATCGAAGATTTACGGATAAAGATTTCTTTCGAATATGGACCCCATTTTGGCAGACAATACCTTCAGGGGGTAGAGGACGTATCTTAAATATGTGAGAAATGGACACCTGGTCATATGAGAATAGTGGACATCATTTTGGGGTGGGAAAGGGGAGGGAGGGGGAAGAAAGAGTTTACAGTGAACGTAGATGGTTAAATGTGTTAGTAGAAGTCGATAACTTGTTAAGCTGGGAGATAGTGATATAGGACATTCAAGCAATCATAATGTTATAGGACTACCGGTAGAGTTAGACCTATATCCCAATGCATATGTTAGAGAAGATATCAAGCTGAGATAATGTATTTAACATGTTTAATGCTACTACTATTTGGAAACTTAATAAACAAATTTGAAAAAAAAAAAAAATAAGTTAAATGCAGTTGGTCTGTTATAGGTCAAAAGTTTAAATGTTTCATATGAACAGAAGGGGGAGGGGATAGAGATATAATATTTAAAAACTTGGAAACAGCTTATTGTGCAACTGATCTTTAATGAGTACAGACTTATAATTGCCTTTTCGTGAATTCATTTGTAACATCTGTATAGCGTTGAACCATAAAACCCCTGATGACACACTCAGCAACACACAGACGTGTGTTAGGGTTTGATGATGGTTAAAGGAGTGGATAAATCTGTGTCTCTATGAGAAGAACTGAACCTAGGGAACGGCAGATTGGTTATTGCTGTATCAAGAATATTGTACTGGAAAAAAAACAAAATCTGAGATTCGGACAAGAGACTATTTGAGATACACGTGGGACTCACAATCACTGGAATAAAAGCAACGGAGATAAGTGGACATTGATGTAAAGCAACTGAGATATAATTGACACTTATTAAGGAATAATATAAGGAACTATTGCTGGAAAAAAAGTGTATTATTTGTGTTTGACTAGTGGAATATCCTATAGGGAGTAAATATCAAAAGTTTAAAAAGCTCCATGGTTGTTTGAACCCACATGATTGAATGAGGAATGAATGGTGAGGATGAGATGGAGTGTTGGGTTAATATTATTTAGGAGTTATATAAGATTTTATATGATTTTAATGGTGAGAGTTTTCAATAAAGAAATTTATGGAATTTTCAATAAAGAGTGAGGTAGTTACTTGAGGTTGATAATGAATATGTATGAGAGTGGATATGCGTGTCTACTACCTCTATTTTATGTAAATCTCTCTCATGCATATTCATTAGGGATATCCTTATTGATGCCCTTGAGCACCTAGAGTGAAGCTAGGGTCTGATGCAACAGGAGTTTTGGTGTTTGAGTCCTGGGAGTCAGTGCTGTTTTTGATATTGGAGCTTTGATACATACTGTAGGTCTGGACTGTATTTCTGTTGGGGTTTGTGTTATCTCCAAGTGCCTGGTGGTAGAAAGTTTGTGTTGCTGTGTAGTATTGTGAATGAGGGTAGGCCCAGAGCCCGGTTAAAATGGAGCAACACAGCGGGTTAAGGTGAACAGAAATATTATTTATTAAAGGTGTTAGGTAAAGGGTCCTGTTTAATTCACAGGTGGGGGAGAAAGTAGACAGAACCTAGTCCTGACATGTAAGAATTTCCTCTTGTGGCCTGCTCCCGCAGGGCTATGGCATGCACTATGGCAGCACACTCCACTTAACTCTGGCCTGGACTCCCAGAGTTTCCAGTAGAATCTTTAGCAAATAGCACAGGCTGGCCTGATTCCGACCAGTTCAAAGAACAAAATTACAGAGCATATACATAAGCATGGATTAATGAGGCAAAACCAACATGGATTTAGTCAAGGGAATCTTGCCTCACCAATCTACTACATTTCTTTGAAGGGGTGAATACGTATGTGGCTAAAAGGTGAGCCAGTTGATGTGGAGGGGCATAATCGAACGCAAACGCCTATCTCCATGGGCGTTTATCTCCGAGAACGGGTCTGTGAAGGGGCGGACCGAACCATATTTTCGAAAAAATGGACGTTTTTGAGCTGGGCGTTTGTTTTTTTTAGCGATAATGGAAACTAAAAACGCCCAGCTCAAAAACATCCTAATCCAAGCCATTTGGTCATGGGAGGGGCCAGGACCAGTAGTACACTGGCCCCCCTGATATGTCAGGACACCAACTGGGCACCCTAGGTCAGTGCGGTGGACTTCAGAAAAAGCTCTCACATGCATAGCTCCCTTACCACGGGTGCTGAGCACCCAACCCCCCTCCCCCAAAACTCACTACCTACAAATGTACAACACTACCATAGCTCTTAGGGGTGAAGGGAGTACCCACACTGGGTACAGTGGGTTTTGGAGGCCTCCCATTTACCAGCATAAGTGTTACAGGTAGGGGGGGATGGGCCTGGTTCCACCTACCTGAAGTGCACTGCGGTACCCACTAAAAGTGGTCCAGGGACCTGCATACACGCAGGCCTCTAGGACTTGTTGCTGCTGTATAACATTGGCACACCAGTTGACACCTGAAGACTAATCTCTCCGAAAACGTCCTTTATTGGAATAAGCACGCTTACTCACAGTTAACTGCAGATCAGAGGTTGTGCCCCACTGGCAACGAGTCTCCCTGGTACTGAGATTAGCAGTAGGTCAGAGCTGGCAGAATGGTGTACAATGCCCTCTTTCAGCAACATTCAATGTAAGAACTAAATTCTCTAACGTGGCTAACACATGAAAGGGAGGTAAAACTGGCTTACAAAAATGGCTACTACCTCATGGACTATCGGAAACAAAACTGGACACCCTCTGACCCAGTTAGCAGGGGGAAAAGCACCATGGGCGTACAGCCTACCAACTACCAACATCGTGAGCATTTGCCACAAGCTAGTGGAATTATGGAGCCCAATACCCTACACCCACCACAATGCATTGCTGATGTGACTCTGCAGTGCGCATAACAGAAAAGGTGTCAAACTCACCCGAGACCCACATCAGAACCAGGGAAAGGCTGTCAGAGGATAGAACACATTCTGCTGTCATGGAGGTGGGTACGGCATTTGAGGCTGGCAAAGAGGCTGGAAAAAAAGTTTTTAAAGTGGGTTTTTTTTTGGTGGGAGGGGGTTAGTGACCACTGGGGGAGTCCGGGGAGGTCATCCCTGATTCCCTCCAGTGGTCATCTGGGCAGTTGGGGCACTTTTTTGGGACTTGTTCGTGAATAAAAAGGGTCCAAAAAAAGTGACTCAAAATCGTGTTAAAAATGCCTTTTTTTTTTATTATCAGCTAAAGACGCCCATCTCTCCTCGGCTGATAACCACGCCCCAGTCCCGCCTTCACCATGCCTCCGACACGCCCCCGTCAACTTTACCCATTTCCGCGACGGATTGCAGTTGGAAACGCCCAAAATCGGCTTTCGATTATACCAATTTGGGCGCCCACGGGAGAAGACGCCCATCTCCCGATTTGGGTCACAATATAGGCGTTTTTCTCTTTCGATTATAAGCAGGATTGTGTATCTGGATTTTCAAAAGCCATTTGACAAAGTACCTCATGAAAGACTCCTGCAGAAATTAGGAAGTAATGTCCTATTGTGGATTAAAAACTGGTTAAAAGAAAACCGAAGAGGGTTAAATGGTCAGTATTTTCAATGGAGAAGAATAGATAGTAGGATTTCTCAGTGGTCTTTGCTGGGACTACTGCTTTTTAACATATTTATAAATGATCCAGAGAGGGGAGAGGAAGAGGGGGGAAGGGGGGATGTAGAGGCTGGGAGAGGAGAGGAGTAGCATTGTTAATGTTTAAAGCACCTGTACATGAAAATCTTCTCGGTAGATTGTTCATTTTATGGATGTTCTGTTGCTTTTGGAAACCTAATAAAAATGAGTTAAACATAAATGATCCAGAGATGGTAATAACTAGTGAGATTAGTAAATTTGCTGATGACACAAAGTAAATTTGCTGATGATACAAAGAGGGGCATAATCGAAAGGGACGCCCAAATATTGCTGAGGACGTCCTCACAAAACGTCCTGTTGAAGGGGCGTGGAAACCCGTATTATCGAAACAAGATGGATGCCCATCTTTCGTTTCAATAATATGGTCAGGGACGCCCAAATCTTGAAATTTATGGTCGTCCCTAGACTTGGTCGTTTCTGATTTTCAGCGATAATAGAAACCGAGGACGCCCATCCCAGAAACGACCAAATTCAAGCCAGTTGGCCAAGGGAGGAGCCAGCATTCGTAGTGCACTGGTCCCTCTGACATGCCAGGACACCAACCGGGCACCCTAGGGGGCACTGCAGTGGACTTCAAAAATTGCTCCCAGGTGCATAGCTCCCTTACCTTGTGTGCTAAGGCCCCAAAACCCACTCCCCACAACTGTACACCACTACCATAGCCCTTATGGGTGAAGGGGGTACCTACATGTTGGTATAGTGGATTTCTGCTGGGTTTTGGAGGGCTCACATTTACCACCACAAGTATAACAGGTAGGGGGGTATGGGCCTGGGTCCGCCTGTCTGAAGTGCACTGCACCCACTAAAACTGCTCCAGAGACCTGCATACTGCTGTGATGGACCTCAGTATGACATCTGAGGCTGGCATAGAGGCTGGCACAAAATATTTAAAAAAATTTTTTTTAGGGTGGGAGGGGGTTAGTAACCTCTGGGGGAGTAAGGGGAGGTCATCCCTGATTCCCTCCGGTGGTCATCTGGTCAGTTCGGGCACCTTTTTGTGCCTTGCTCGTAAGAAAAACAGGACCAGGTAAAGTCATCCAAATGCTCGTCAGGGACATCCTTTTTTTCCATTATGGGTCGAGGATGCCCATGTGTTAGGCACGCCCCAGTCCCGCCTTCACTACGCTTCCGACATGCTCCTGGGGACTTTGGTTGTCCCAGCGACGGAAAGCAGTTGGGGACGCCCAAAATCGGCTTTCGATTATACCGATTTGGGCGACCCTGTGAGAAGGACGCCCATCTTGCGATTTGTGTCTAAAGATGGGTGTCCTTCTCTTTCAAAAATAAGCCTGAAAGTAATTCAAAGCAGTTAAATTACAAGAGGATTGTGAAAAATTGCAAGAGGATCTTATGAGACTGGGAGTCTGGGAATTCAAAAGCAGATGACGTTTAATATGAGCTTGTACAAAGTGATGCATGTGAGAAAGAGGAACCCAAACTATAGCTACGTAATGCAAGGTTCCACATTAGGAGTCACCAACCAGGAAAAGGATCTAGGTGTCATGATCACTGATGATACATTGAAACCCTCTGCTTAGTGTGCAGCAGCAGCTAATAAAGCAAATAGAATGTTAGGAATGATTAGGAAAGGAATAGAAACAAAGATGAGAATGTTATAATGCCTTTGTATCACTCCATAGTACAACCAAACCTCGAATACGGTGTGCAATTCTGGTCACTGCATCTCAAAAAAGATATAGTGAATTAGAAAAATTACAGAGAAAGGCGACAAAAATGAAAAAGGAGATGGAACAACTTCCCTCTAAGGAAAGGCTAAAGCAGCTTAGGGCTCTTTGGTTTGGAGAAGAGATGGCTGAAGGGAGATACAATAGAGGTCTATAAAATAATGAGTGGAGTGGAACAGGTAGACGTGAATTGCTTGTTTACTCTTTCCAAAAATACTAGGACTAAGGGGCACCCAGTGAAGCTTCTAAGTAGTAAAGTTAAAACAAACTGAAGAAAATATTTTTTTACTTAATGTGTAATTAAACTCTGAAATTCATTGCCAGAGAATATGGGAAAAGCAGTTAGCTTAGCAGGGTTTAGAACAGCATCATATTCTTCATGCTTCTCAATCAGGATTTTGCTCAAAATTCAGTACAGAAACTGTAGTGGGCACAATGTTTAATTTAGTTTGATTGTGGCTTAGTGAAGGGAAGAAAGTACTCCTTCTCCAATTTGATCTATCCAATGCTTTTAACCTGCTAGATTTTGAAGTTCTTGATGCTATAGGAATTTCAGGATCTATTAAATCTTGGTTTCAGGGCTTTCTTCTGAACAGGAAATATGGAGTTAAAATGTCAAACAATTTGTCGGGTAGCTGGAGTAACGTATGTGGGATTCCTCGAGGTTCCCCTTTATCTCCATTATTGTTTAATTTATATGTACATTCATTGGGATTTACACTGGAAAACCTTGGGATGTCATTTTGTTATGTGGACGTTATCACTGTTCTTCTTCCAGTTCAATTAGAAATTTCCAAAGAATTATCTACCATACAGTCAGTATTTAGCACACTAGAATGTTGGATGTCTGCCCATAAATTAAAGTTAAATATAGAAAAGACAAAATTGCTGTTGATTACAGGCTTCAGGGAGCCTGTGGAATCTCATATTATAATTAATAAACAAAAATATGTTTTTCCCCCTCTGTAAGGATTTTAGGGGTGTTTTTTGATTCAACAGGTACCCAGGAGCTTCAGGTAGTCCAGAAAGCTTTTTTTTTTCCTGATATGTAAATTGTGTTGTATTTGTAAATATTTTGAACTTCATCACTTTCGGTTGTTGGTCCAGGCTTTATTGCTAAGTTCCTTGGACTACTGTAATATTATCTATTTGGGATGTTCTCAAGTATTAATGCGAAAATTGTAGACAATTCAAAACATTGCACTGAGATTGATTTATTCTTTAAAACGTTTCGACCACTTAACATTCTACTATTCTAGAATTCATTGGTTACCAGTGGCAGCTCGGGTTATTTTTAAATTGTCTTGTGTGATGTATAAAGTATCGTATGGATTAGCTCCTTCATATTTGTTTTGTTCTGTCCAATTCAAGTGTGATATTTGATTAAGAAATACGCTCTCTTCCCCATCTTTAAAGGGTAAATCTAGGAAGAAAATGATAGACTGTTTATTAGCATATCAGCTGCTAAATTGGGAAAAGATATCTCTTTTAATAATGCAAGCTTTAAGTTATATTCATTTCAGATGTTTATTGAAGACAAATTTGTTTCAGAATTTTAGTAAGAAGTGATTGTTATTGGTATATTTTGTGCTATTTGTACAATATTGTATTTCCTAATTGTTCAGCTTCTTTTTTCTTTTGTAACCTGTATCGAACCGCAAGGTATTGCAGGCTATAAGAATAAATGTCATGTTATAATTTCCTAAAAGAAAAGTCCATAAGCCATTATTAAGATGGACTTGGGAAAATCCACTGCTTATTTCTAGGATAAGCAGCATAAAATCTGTTTTACTGTTTTGAGATCTTGCCAGATACTTGTGACCATAGGAGCCAACTTTTCAAAATTATTGGGGGTGCTAAGCCCCATGGAAATAACCCTTCCTTGGACACATAAAAGGAATTATCTCAATATTGGGGGTGCTCAAGCACCCACAGAGTCGGCTCCTATGCTTGTGACCTACATTGGCCACTGTTGGAAATAGGATACTGGACTTGATGAACATTTGGTCTGTCCCAGTATGTTTTTATGTAAAGATTCAAATCTGCAATGTCCTAAGCTGATCTTGACCTTCTTGACTGTCATGGTTGCAACTCACATGTATATGGTGGAGGTATATGCACTCAGGTGTGGCTGTTTCCCACTGGGCCTCCTTAACCTAGCCGTAGCCTGAGCTTTTATACTTCTGGACTATGCCCTCCTTGCTCCGTCACCTCACATGTCACTTCCCCCCTGGGAGGGACTGTGAGTTTTATGGTGGTTCTGCTACTGTGAGAGAGTGTCATTAAGGGGGTGTGGTAGCGTCATGCTGTTACTGAGGTGACTCCAGAAACTGTATATTATATGTGCTTTCAACTTTATCTGTGAGGAATAATTGTATGTGCCAGAGCCCAGAGTTGCCACTGATGGCACAGTCTATCCTGCAAAACAGCAAAAGTAGAGGCTGACAAATGCGCAAACCAATAGGGAGATAATATCAAAAACCAGTTTATTCAGAATATTCATATCAAGGACCCGACACGGTCCGTGTTTCGACGCCAAAGCGCCTGCCTCAGGGGTCACAATCAACTTTCTACAAAAAAACAGGACAAATTAAAAACATAATAATAAGAGATTTCAAATAAAATATATCCACCTTAATAAAATATGTAGCCAAACATATACGGACATTCATAATAGTATTGCACATTTTGTAAATGTATAATGATAAATTATGTAAAAAAAAATGTTAATATATTATAATTATGTAAGCAGATATTGTGGACAGAGAAACACCAAACAATGAAAAGTGATAACTGTCAAATAAATGACTGATAAATGAAAGGCATAGGTCAGGCTGATGAAACATCAATATATCTACATATATATTTATCCTATGTTTTGTATAAAGATGATGATCTATATACATATATATATAGAATGGCCCATTTTAACTGATTTACATTTTTATGAAATAACAGGAATTTTATCCCTCTGTAGTATTTTAAAAATGCTTTTATCCTTTTACAGTGGATTAACTTGCATACATAAAGGAATTATTCAAGCCTATCAGCTTCTTCTCAGAGGTTTGACATTATTTCATTGAATTATATTTATAATTAATATGTAAATATAATGTAGTTTTAAATGGTGTCGGATCATGATGTCTTGAAGCATTTTACTTGTTCAAGTTGTATGAATGTATTTTTTACTATTAGATCAGGATAAATATATATGTAGATATGTTGATATTTCATCAGCCTGACCTATGCCTTTCATTTATCAGTCATTTATTTGACAGTTATCACTTTTCATTGCTTGGTGTTTCTCTATCCACAATATCTGCTTACATAATTATAATATATTAACATTTTTTTACATAATTTATCATTATACATTTACAAATGTGCAATACTATTATGAATGTCCGTATATGTTTGGCTACATATTTTATTAAGGCGGATATATTTTATTTGAAATCTCTTAATATTATGTTTTTAATTTGTCCTGGTTTTTTTTGTAGAAAGTTGATTGTGACCCCTGAGGCAGGCGCTTTGGCGCCGAAACACGGACCGTGTCGGGTCCTTGATATGAATATTCTGAATAAACTGGTTTTCGATATTATCTCCCTATTGGTTTGCACATTTGTCAGCCTCTACTTTTGCTGTTTTGCTTTGACTTTCCGTGGAGGCTCCTCCTATCTTCTTGGATTTACAGTCTATCCTGCACCATGTGCTGGAGGCAGAGAAATATTGACAAGTTCCAGAGCTGCATCACTCTTTATGCTAGTGATAACATCACTGAAATGTCAGTGTTCTCTGCCTCTGTCTGCTGGTTGGGGAGCATAACCCATTCATCTGGACTGGTCCAGCATGATAAGATGTTCCATCTTGCTAATTTTGTTTCCTTAAGTGAAAAAGTATATATAAAAAATGTGCATCTCTGATTACAGCCCTGTTATAGACCACCCTTCACTTTTACTATGGTAACATCCTCTTGAGATTGGTTGAGAAACTGTTAAATATATTCAAGCATTGGTTTTGACTGGTGTGAATAGGACCCTCAATGACTAGTGGATATAGGGGTTACATGACTGAGTAAAGTATTCAAATACTTCCATTCTGCAGATTCTAGCACTCCTGCTGAATCCATGACCACAAGAATTTCTTCCCTATGTTATTAAAGTTTGTTTCCTCTTATGTGTTACATTTTCATTAATGTAAATTGTTTTGTCAGACGGTATAGGAACAACATATAGGAATAACAAGTTCTCAAGAAATTTTGTAACACATAAATGTTTTACAGGCTTTTTAATATCATGCTATTAGGTTTCGGATCACACTATTCTCAGCAGTCTCTTAAGCAAATCATGAACCAGGTCAAAGCCCTGGGATGATCATGACATGATACACCATTTTACTACAGCACTAATTTTTCTGATATCTGGCATTGTGAAGCGCTGCGTGTGACTGGTAGTGCTATAGAATGATTTGTAGTAGTAGTATCTTCTTGAACAATCAGATTTAATAGAGCAATCAGCCATTTTGGAAAGCAGAAAAACGTTTGTAAGTATAACATTGAAAAATGAATGTCCTTTGAGAATATTTTAGGTACCACAAATAATATATTCTAGTGACAAGACTAATTATAAATAAAAGAACATTTTAATATGTAGGGATTGTGCTAATGTCCCATTCTTGCTAAAAAAAAAAAAAAAACCTAGGGGTTTGACTATCACACATGAACATACATTTTTACTTTTTCAAAATTTTGTTATTCCATAATTATTTTTTTGTTTACTCTTTTTTCAAAAAAAATTTCCATATTTCATGGCTTGTAGTTAGAAAAAAAGAAAATGTTTTTAAGTATGGCTGAAGAGACTTTTTGGATTAAGTATATCATCTTTGGTCCTTTATGATTTTGCACCTCAAAGTTTTGCAGCCCTGGATTTTAGCCACAAGAAATAAAAAGATGCTGCAGCTTCTCATTTCTAGGCTCTACCATAATGCCAGTTATACATAATCAATCCACTAGATAGTCATAAGTCAAAGTTAAAGCTTGGTTATGCCCCTCAGCACACACTCTGAGTGTGCTCCAAGGGGTAGAAGAAGCGCAGCCATCTGTATCTGTTCCTACTTTACAGTCGGAACAAGTTTACAACAAATTCATACAGAATACACAAAGTCATAACAAAAACGTTTGCTACTAGCAAGAAAACAAAATCCCCTTCTTCCATAAATTATAGAATAACTTCATTATAACAAGTAAAACACCTTGCAGTTAATATTTGTTGTGGGTTCTCTCACTGCTCATTTCCCATCGTGGCATAAATCTGCATTTGGCCTTTTTTCTCACAAAAATGTCCAAATTGGTATTTTCAAAACCAATTTTTAGACATTTTTCTATGAAATCCATCAATAGTGCATTCAAACCACAAAAGGGCATGACCAGAGGCGGGATCTGGGTGATCCTACCACTTGGACGTTTTTCAGCCATAATGGAACGTCCAGGACTTAAACTAAGATGTTTTGTGCTAAACCTGTTTTTATAATGAATAAAGCACAAAAGGGTGCCCTAAATGACCAGATGACCACTGGAGGGAATCAGGGGTGACCCCCCAATACCCCCCAGTGGTCACTGAACCCCTCCCATCTCCCCAAAATGTGAATACAAATATGATTTAGCAGCCTCTATGACAGCATCAGATGTTAGAGCCACGTCTATTACAGCAGCATGCAGGTTCCCTGGAGTAGTGCAGTAGTCAGTGCAGTGCACCATGGACTGGGGGACTCTGGTCCCTATCTCCCTCTACCTGTCACATTTGTGGGGGAAAACTGTGAACTTTCCAAAACTCACCAGAAACCCACTGTACCCACGTACAGGTGCCCCCTTCACCCATAAGGGCTATTGTAGTGGTGTACAGTTGTGGGCAATGGGTTTTTTTTTTTTTTTTGGGGGGGGGGGGGGCTCAGTAGACAAGATAAAGGAGCAACAGTGAGATGTGTACCTAGGAGCATGTTTTTGAAGTCCACTGCAGTGCCCCCTAGGGTACCCCATTTATCTCCTGGGATGTCTGGGAGACCAGTCTGCTAAAAATGCTGGCCCCTCCTACATCCCAATGGCTTGATTTTCTGAGTTTTTCACTTGGACTACTTTTTTTTTTTTTTAATGGACCAAAAACCAAAACGTCCAAAGCAAAAAACCTTGTTAGAAACAGTATTTTCAAAAACAAAAGATAGACATTTTTCTTTTTTGAAAATGAATTTCTTGCCTATTCAAATTTTGAACGTTTTTTGCAAAACGTCTAAAGTCGGACTTAGACGTCATATCTAAAATGACCCTCCACGTCAATCTAATTTTGTTATTATCATATTAACACAGATGGATTCATTACTTAAGTAAAAAGTAAAAGTACTGGCTTCAAAAGAATGCTCCTGTTTACTAAGCCACGCTAGCGGCTGTCCCAGCACTAATGCTGACAAAGCCCATTCAAAGTGAATGAGATCTGCTGGCATTTGCGCCGGGACAGCCGCTAGTGCGGCTTAGTAAACAGATCCCAAAGTGAAGTAAAAGTAGAAAGTCTTATCCAAAAAAATAAAAATACTCAAGTAAAAGTAATAATGTACAGCTCTTAAAACTACTTTTTTTTTTACTACAAAGTAAAAAGTATTCTTAAGAAGTTGGACCACAGAATCTAGTATGTTTACAAGCAAACTTCCAGGGGATCACAGAAGGTCCTTCCTAGAAAACAAACAATACCCTGAGCATTGCAGTGGGCAGAAGAACATTAATAAACCTATTGGAAAACAAAACAAGCTGGATTAGTTTTATTAGAGGTGCAAGAGGAGGGAGGGAGAAAGACTGTGCTGCAGGGCCATAGTAGATGGGAGGGAAGAGGGATCAGACCCTGCACACAGTGAAGGTGTAGTTCAGGCTGGGGAGGCAGCTGAGCCTGACAACAACAAAGTAATAGCCATTCAAAACAGCTGTTCTGGGCAGGTATAGAGGGTGGGGACTAGGGTTTCCGGGTGATGTCAGACTCTGGCTTGTATTTGATTGGGTTCAAACTTCTGGTCCCAGCTCAGCTTTTTTTGGGACCTGTAGATTGGGCCCAATTACCTGCAAGCTGCATCTGACATCACTCGGAAAGCCTGTAGAAGGGGAGAAGCAGAGGAATGGAAAATACTTTTTTTTTTAACCACTTTCCAAATTTGTACTTTGTTACTAAGTACAAAAGTACAGCTTAAATGTAACTCGTTACAAGTAAAAAGTAATTCGTTACAAGTAAAAGTACTGCGAATTGTACTTAAGTACTATAACAAAGTACAAGTACTACCCATCTCTGCATATTAAGCTAAACAAAACAACCAGGCACATTGTGAAGGGAAGCCTGTGGAGGATGGAAGGAGGATGACAGCCAATACAAGGGTGAACCATGTAGGTACCCATATGCATAAGGAACCACGCTTCTGTTCAAATAAATTTCTAATCACCCAAGAAGGAAAGAAAAATGAAGGGAACACAGCAGTTCCCTCCCCCATCTATTTTCCAAAAAAGTGAAGATTTTCCGAGGACAGCAGGCCTTATATTCTCACAATTGTGTAATGCAGCACTGTGTTGCCCGGTCTGGAGCTTATGACAAGCTTAACAGAGTTTTGTGAAGCATGAAACACTCTACACCATGCATGTGCAGGTGCCTTCCAGCCCGCTGCGAGAGTGTGGTTACCGCAGTTAAATACTACAGCATAAAAAGGAAAAATAGTAGACAACACCTAGGGGAGGTGGGAGGGTTTGTGAGAATAAAAGGCCTGCTGTCCTCAGGGAATACCTGCTACAGATAAGTACCTTCGCTTTCTCCAAGGACAAGCAGGCCATTAATTCTCACAATTGGGGTATCCCTAGCATCTAGGCTCACCGAAAATAACAAACATTCATCAATTGGGCCTTGCAAAGGCGAGAACAGTACTCAGATTAACCTGAAAGTTATATACAAATTGAGTGAGAGTGCAGCCTGGAACAGAACAAAACAGTTCTGGGGGGGGGGGGGGGGGGGGAAGATGGTTTCTAGATCCCAAACAGATTCTGCAAAGCTGTCTGTCTGAACCAACTGTTGTGTCGGGTATCCTGCTCAAGGCAGTAATGAGATGTGAATGTGTGGACTGAAGACCACGCCGCAGTCTTGCAAATTTCTTCAATCGAGGCTGACCGCAAATGGGCTTCCGACACAGCCATGGCTCTGACATTGTGAGCCTTGACATGCCCCTCCAGAGTTAGCCAAGCCTGGGCATAAGTGAAGGAAATCTTCCAGCCAATTAGAGATGGTGCATTTCCCGATGGCGATCCCCATCCTGTTGGGATCAAAAGAAACAAAAAGTTGGGCGGACTATCTGTGGGGCTACTTGGAACTCCGCTCCATGTAGCAGGCCAGTGCTTGCTTGCAGTCCAAGGTGTGCAAGGTGCACTCACCAGGATGGGCAAAAGGTTGGGAAAAAAATGTTGGCAAGACAATCGACTGGTTCAGATGGAGCTCCGACACAACCTTCGACAGGAACTTAGGGTACGTGCAGAGGATTACTCTGTTGTGATGGAACTTAGTAAAGGTGCATTCACTATTAGAGCCTGAAGCTCACTAAACCTACAAGCTGAAGTAACAACCACCAAGAAAATGACTTTCCAGGTCAAGTACTTCAGATGGCAAGAATTCAATGGCTCAAACGGAGCTTTCATCAGCTGGGTGAGAACAACGTTGAGGTCCCATGACACAGGCAGAGGTCTGACAGGGGGCTTTGACAAAAGCAAACCTCACATGAAATGAACTAGAGGCTGTCCAGAGATGGGCTTACCCTCTATACGTTGATGATAAGCACTAATTGCACTGAGGTGAACCCTTACTGATTTGGTCTTGACCAGACTCAGAAAGGTGTAGAAGGTATTCAAGCAGGGCCTGTGTAGGGCAAGAAAGGGGATCTAGGGCCTTGCCCGCACACCAGATGGCAAACCCCCTCCATTTGAAAGAGTAACACCTCCTTGTGGAATCTTTCCTAGAAGCCAATAAGACTCAAGAAACACCCTCCGACAGAACCAATGAAGCAAATTCTATGCTCTCAACATCCAGGTTGTGAGGGTCAGAGACTGAAGGTTGTGATCTATGAGGAGGGTCAGAAAATATTCCAATCCATGGTTCCTCCGAGGATAACCAGAAGAACAGGGAGCCAGATCTGCAAAGGCCAGTAAGGCGCGATCAAGATCATGGTCCCATGGACATGTTCAGTTTCACCAAAGACTTCCCCACAAGAGGAATGGGAGGATATGCATACATAAAACCTGTCCCCCAATGAAGGAGGAAGGCTAGTCTCTCATGGGCCTGAAGCCTAGAACAGAACTGAGGGACTTTGTGATTCATTTGAGTGGCAAAGAGATCCAACGAGAGGGTGCCCCATACTCAGAAGATCTCCTGGGCAATGCCCAGGTTGAGAGACCACTCATGTGGTTGCATAATGCTGCTCAGCCTGTCGGCCAGACTGTTGTTTTTGCCCACTAGATAAGTGGCTCAAAGGTAGATGCCATGCCAGTGAGCCCAGTGCCACATCTGTACGGCCTCCTGACACAGAGGGTGTGACCCAGTTTAATACATGGCAACCTGATTGTATGTTTGAATGAGCACAATTTGGTGATACAGCCAATCTCTGAAAGTCTTTAGAGTGTTCCAGATTGCCCAGAGCTCCAGAAGATTGATCTGAAGATCTGTTGTTTTTTTTTGTTACACTTGTACCCCGCGCTTTCCCACTCATGGCAGGCTCAATGCGGCTTACATGGGGCAATGGAGGGTTAAGTGACTTGCCCAGAGTCACAAGGAGCTGCCTGTGCCTGAAGTGGGAATCAAACTCAGTTCCTCAGGACCAAAGTCCACCACCCTAACCGTTTCCTGAGCAGACCAAACTCCTCGAGTGTGAAACCCATCCACATGAGCTCCCCAACCCAGATGAGATGCATCCTTCATCAGCAACTTTTGCGGCTGAGTCAAATTGGTTCAAATGGTCCACCATAGAAAGGAGTGAACAAGCTTTGGGGACACGTTGAGGGGCATAATCGAATGGGGCGCCCAAGTTTTCCTGGGGCCATCCTCGCAGGATGGCTCCGTAAAGGGGCAGGGAAACCCATATTATTGAAACAAGATGTGCGTCCATCTTTCGTTTCGATAATACGGTCGGGGACACCCAAATCTCAACATTTAGGTCGACCTTAGAGATGGCCGTCCCCGGTTTTCGGCAATAATGGAAACCAAGGACGCCCATCTCAGAAACGACCAAATCCAAGCCATTTGGTCATGGGAGGAGCCAGCATTCGTAGTGCACTGGTCCCCTTCACATGCCAGGACACCAACCGGGCACCCTAGGGGGCACTGCAGTGGACTTCAGAAATTGCTCCTAGGTGCATGGCTCCCTTACCTGGTGTGTTGAGCCCCCCAAACCCCACAACTGTACACCACTACCATAGCCCTAATGGGTGAAGGGGGGCACCTAGATGTGGGTACAGTGGGTTTCTGGTGGGTTTTAAAGGGCTCACATTTACCACCACAAGTGTGGTAGGGGAGGATGGGCCTGGGTCCGCCTGCCTGAAATGCACTGCACCCACTAAAACTGCTCCAGGGACCTGCATACTGCTGTCACGGAGCTGGGCAGGACATAGAGGCTGGCAAAAAAAAAATTGTTTTTTTTAGGGTGGGAGGTGGTTAGTGACCACTGGGGAAATAAGGGGAAGTCATCCCCGATTCCCTCCGGTGATCATCTAGTCAGTTCTGGCACCTTTTTGAGGCTTGGTCGTAAGAAAAAATGGACCAAGTAAAGTTGGCCAAGTGCTCGTCAGGGACGCCCTTCTTTTTTCCATTACCGGCCGAGGACGCCCATCTCTTAAGCAAGCCCCAGTCCTGCCTTCGCTACGCTGCCGACACACCCCCGTGAACTTTGGTCATCCCTGCGACAGAAAGCAGTTGAGGGCACCCAAAAGCAGCTTTCGATTTTGCCAATTTGGGCAACCCTGAGAGAAGGACGCCCATCTCCTGATTTGTCTCGGAAGATGGGCGCCCTTCTCTTTTGAAAATAAGCCTGATGGATGACATCTTCTGACATCTTGTGGCTTTACACCACTGAGAAGCTAGAGTCCATTGGGCTAACTTCATGTGAAGGTATGTCATGTGTGTTACGTATACTGTGGACATCATGTGGCCCAACAACCTCAACATTTGCTGAGCAGTGACCTGCTGAGGCTGGAACCTGAGAAGCCACTGTGACTAGAGTGTCTGCCCTGGGCTCTGGGAGAAGGGTGAAGATGGGACTTGGAGTAGTTTTAAATGAACCCTAGTAGCTCGAGCACCTGAACAGTCTTCTAAATGGACTCCCAAACACTGTCCTCCAACTTGCTCTTCTCCAGCCAATCGTCAAGATAAGGGAACACATGGACTCCATGTCTGCTAGCGACGCTGTGACTACCACTACATATTTGGTAAAAACCCTGGGAGCTGACACGATGCCAAAAGACAACACACGGTACTGGTAGCGATGTTTTCCCAGCCGAAATCGTAGACACTTCCGGTAGGCTGGAAGTATCAGGATGCGAGTATATACATCCTTTAAGTCCAACGAGCACAGCTAATCATTTTCCTGAATCATGGGTAGAAGGGTGCCCAGGGAAACCATCCTGAACTTTTCTTTGAGCAGGAATTTGTTCAGGGCCCTTAGGTCTAGGATGGGACGCAACACTCCTGTCTTCTTTTTCATGAGGAAGTACCTGGAATAGAATTCCCACCCTTCCTCCCCTGATGGAATGGGCTTGACCACTTGGGTCTTCAGAAGGGCTGAAAGTTTCTCTGCAAGTACCTGCTTGTGCTGACAGCTTAAGTAATGACCTCTTGGTAGGCAATTTGGAGGTTTGTGAAGCCAATTTAGGGCGTATCCAAACCGGACTATTTGGAGAACCTACCAGTCGGAGGTTATAAGTGGCCACCTTTCGTAGAAAAACTTCAGCCTCCCCCCAACCGGGAAATCATCTGGTACGGACACTTTTGCAGCAGCTATGCTCTGTTTGAGCCAGTCAAAAGCTCATCCCTTGCTTTGACTGGAGAGCAGTAGGGGCCTTAGGTGCACGCTGTTGACAAGAACGAACACAATGAACAGTGGGGTTGAGCCTGAACCTTCTCGACTTGCCAAAAGACCTCCTAGAGGTGGAAGCTGATGCAGAAGGTGCCCAGCAGGAGAGAGAAAAGAAATGATATCAGTGTGCTTCTTGATTTGGTCAGTGAACTCCTCAACCTTTTCTCCAAAAAGCTTATCTCCCCGGCAAAGGGCATCTACCAACCTCTGCTGAACTGACAGTTCCAGGTCAGAAACATGCAGCCATGAGAGTCTGCGCATTGCTATACTTTGAGCAGAGATCCTGAACGCCACATCAAAGGAGTCATAGGCACCCCTGGCCAAAAGCTTACAACACGCCCTCTGCTGCTTGGCCAACTGGTGCATCAACTCAGCCTGCTCTAGTGGGAGACAGTCCACCAAGTTTAACAACTTGCACACTCAGTCCCACAAGTACATGCTTGTACAGAGCTAGTAAGACTGTATACGGGCACGAGCATTGAGGCCTGGAACATCTTCCTCCCAAAAGGGTCCACGGTCCTAGCTTCTCTGTCTGGGGGCACCAAGGCACAGTCTCTAGAATTCCTGGCTCTTTTGAGGGCTGATTCCACAGCCATGGAATTGTGAGGCAGCCGTGGCCTATCAAAACCAAGTGTACTGTGGATCTGATAAATCGTGTCAGTCTTCTTAGGCAGGACAGGGACCGACAGAGGGGACTCCCAATTATGATCGAGGACTTCCTTGAGTACCTTGTGGAGAGGGACAGTCACAGCCTTCCTATGAGGAGACTTGTAGTCCAGGACCTCAAGTATCTTAGCCCTGGGCTCGTCCTCCATCTCCAAATGAAATGGAATAGTCTCAACCATTTCATTATAAAAGAGAGGAACGAAAGGCTCTCTGAGGAGACTTTCTCCTTTCAAACATTGGGGAGGGTTCAGAAGGGATGCAATAGGACTCATCCTCCGAACAGTACCTTGGATCCTCCTTTGACTTCCATGAGCGTTTCTCATCGGTGTCAGACAGCAGCTCCTCCTGAGAAGACTGAGACCGAGCCTGCCTCAACTTAGAGGAGCCATGTCCTCGAGAGAGGCATTGAGGAGTTGGCTCCCGCCTCAACTCTGGCGAAGCTTCATCCACCAATGTTGAGGGGGTGCTGGCTTGGGTGGCAGACGACACGGAGCTGCACACGACCAGCATCAGAGGCCGCACCAATGGCTAAGGACCAAGCAGGGCCACAATGGGTGGCAGGGTTTGCGCAAGCACCCCTGATGCTGATGCACACCACTGAAAAGGCCATTCAGCAGCTCAGGATGCAAGGCACGCATATGCTCATCGAGGGTCACAACCGGGAAAGACTGGGGTGCCGGCTCCGTGACAGGCTGCAGAACCGATGGGGCTGAGATGAGAGTCGGGTCCTGGCTGCTTGAGGACCGATGCATCAGCACCTCCTGGATCGAGGGGAAGCGGTCCTCCCAGCGCCGATGCTTCTCGGGTGCCAAATCCCTCAACATCCCTACACAGTGCGTCAAGGACAATCTATGCCAATGCTTCTTGGTCTTCACCCGCAGCTCAGTATTGAAACTCCTCGGTGCCAACGAAGACAATGTTGAATCCTCATGTCACCTCTGGGTCAGATCCGACACAGGTCGGTCCCAGAAGCCCTGCCCAGCAGTAAGTGTCGAGACAGGTGATGGAATTATTAGGAAGGGGATGCTGAATAAGACTGAAAATACTATAATGCCTCTGTATGTGAACTACGTTCAGTTCTGGTCACCGTATCTCAAAAAAGATATAGCAGAATTAAAAAAAAAAAGTTCAAAGGAGAGCAACCAAAATGATAAAGGGGATGGAAAGGCTAAAGAGGATAAGCTAAAGAGGAAAGGCTAAAGAGGTTAGGGCTCTTCAGCTTGGAAAATAGATGGGTGAGGGGAGATATGATCGATGTGTACAAAATCCTGAGTGCTGAAGAACAAGTAGAATAAATCAATTTTTTACTCATTCCAAAAGTATAAAGACCAGGGACACACAAGGAAGTTATATGGAAATACTTTTGAAAACAAATAGGAGGAAATATTTTTTCACTCAACGAATAGTTAAGCTCTTTGCCAGAGGATGTGGTAACAGCAGTTAGCGTATATGGGTTTAAAAAAGGTTTGTACAAGTTCCTGGAGGAAAAGTTCATAGTCTGCTATTGAGACAAACATGGGGAAGCAACTGCTTGCCCTGGGATTTATAGCATACAATGTTGCCACAATTTGGATTTCTGCCAGGTACTTGTGACCTGGCTTGGCCACTGTTGGAAAAAGGATACTGGGCTAGATGGACCATTGGTCTGACCCAATATGGCTACTCTTATGTTCTTATGGCGTACTACTGCTCCCATTGTCCATGGGTCTCGAAGCAGCAATGTGGACCGATACTGGCTCAGTCATCAACATTGATGCTAACGACCTTGATGCCGACATCAAGGACTTGGACCTGGCTCCAAAACTTTTATCATGTTGAGCCTTTCTGGACATCTGAGTCCTCTTCTTCATTCAAAGACAGAGGACACAGTAGAGCTATAGTCAGGTCCTAAACACTGAAGACATCAAGAATGGATGTCCTTACCAGAGATACTCTGATTGTACCAGGTATAGTGCATGAAGCCACTGGGAACTTTAGCAGACATAGACGGAAAAACTTCTGCAGCCAAATGGTGCAAGACACCAGAAAAGGGCAAGGGAAAAATCTGGCCAAAGTCAAGGCTTAAACGCGGTCAAAGACATGAAAAAATAAAGGATACTTAAAACTGGGAAAAAAGAAACAAAAAAGTACAGGGAGAAAAGGGGGCTAAGCCTGAAAGCAGGCACACCAAAACAAGGCCGAAAGGCACTAAAAAATAAGTTCTTCCAGACTAGACATGAAGAGAAACCACAAATGCAGTCTTCTCCTCACCGTGGTTGAAAAACAATTGTGGTAACTGTGCTCTCGTGGTGAGCCAGAAGGCACCCGCACATGCTCAGTTAAGCTTGTCATAAGCTCCAGAGTGGGCAATGCTGCACCTCGTTACCCAAGTGTGAGAATTAATGGCCTGCTTGTCCTCGGAGAACAACAGTTTCAGATACTTTTTCACCTGCAATAACAGATTATCTTAAATCCAGACTCCCAACATGAACTCATCGAAACAAAATCCATGTTAGGGGAACATTTTTTACATTGATTCAAAATATTTAACTGCGAAAAAGGCGTTAGTTTCTACAGAAGAAGTTTGTAATTGGTTATATAATGGTAGCCACGAAAAATGCTCTTGAGAACAATGATCTTGATGGTCATTCATTATGAAATACATATACACACTGGTTAAGTAATAAGCATATGTATTCCTTTGAAATGCCATTTCCCATGTCATTTCATGTTGGATTGACTTGCCCAAAATGTTGCTGAAAGAGTGAGTACTACCAACAGCATTGTTCTTTTAGTGGTACTTTTACTAAGCCATGGTAAAAAGTGGTTTTACTGTGCCCTTATGCAGATCTTTCCCATGCATTAAGGCTATTTTCAGCACTGCTGTAAAATGGCACATTTTCTACTTTTTGTATTAATGGTCGTGTGCTAATGTTGCCAATAGCACACGGCTATTTTTTTTTTTTTTATAACCACGTGACCACTTACCACCACCCAATTTGTAGTTGGTAAGAGCTCATGTCATAGTCCTGCGCTAACCAGTTCTTGCATGGTAATGTAGCAGCAGTAACTGGTTAGTGCAGAAAAGCCCACTCTCTGCCCCTCCAGACATGTCCTCTCCAAAAAAACTTTTTTAATATTTTCAAGTGCTTGCTGATATCCCTAAAAGCTGCATTAGGTACCCATTAACACCTAACATAGCTTAGTAAAAAGGCCCATTAATGAAAACAATTTTGAAAAAAAATGAACAAAAAAATCCCCATAAATGATACAGGAAATGAAGCGAAATGAAAATTATGGGGCTGCACCCCTCCCCCCACCCCCACATTAGTACATATACACACATAGGGGAACTCCTGAGAAGCATCCTTTTTCCCCTCGGACAGCACTTTGGAATGGATCTTCTATAGTATTAAAGAATTCTGAAATGTGGAACATAATGGAAAACATTTTCAGTGCAATACAGATGCTTTTAAGTTTCATTCTTGTCTCTCAGAAGTATGGAGACCAAAATATTACTGAATTAAAACAACTGTTTTCTTTCATATACCTAATAAAAAAGGAGATGCTTCAATAAAGTATCTGGTTATCCATTAAACAATTTCTCTTACCTTTCTTTTCATGTCTAAACATTGAGATAACAATAAGGAGAAATAGAACGATACTTTGATTATGTAGTAGTAATGAACATCAGAAATCAGAGGCTGAAAGCACAAACATAGAATCATTAATACTTAGATTTAGTTCTGCTCTGTCTATTTACATGTTTGCTAACTTACTTGACACAAAAGCATACTCCGATGTTTATGTAATCCATCAGAAAAGAGGGCAAATTCGAAAATCCTGGGTAGTTTAAAGGTACTGAAGTACTTTTGTACTCATGGACATATGAGTTATTTTCAAAGGGAAACTACAAATCAAGTCGAAAAGTGTCCACAAAGTGGCACAAGGACACACTTCTCCTTTTTCATTCAACTTTCCATCTTTTGTTCCTTCCCCTTCCTCACAGGCAGAAACTTAAGAAAGTCGGGGCCTGTCCAGGGTCTGATATCAGTAGCAGCAGCCAGTGCAGTCTGTCTAGATGCATGGAGATGTCAACTTATGTTCAGCGAAGCCTCAGTCTCTGCTGGTTTACATGACATGATGGTCCCATGCATCTAGACAGACTGCTCCTGACCCTGCTGCTAACACAGGGCCATGAATATCCCTAATGAAAATGCAAGAGAGAGATTTGCATATAGTGGAGGTGACAGGAAGAATTAAGAACTGCCCTAATGGGTTTACATAACAAGACTAATTGATTCATTGTAAGGCATTAAGCAGCGGTTTACCAACCCTCTGGCTAATGGTTTCCTCGGGTGGTTTTTATGGTGTTTGAGAGGGATATTTTCACTCCTGAATATGGACTGATAAGGTAGATGAACTTAAGAACATGTGATAAGAACAGTATGTGGATCTGCTCTATGTGTATTGCAGTCAACAGAAAATTTCAGGGGTGTTTTTGAACTAGGTTTTGGAAGGGTCATTTTATCATTATAATTAAGTGTGTATCATGTTAAATATAGAATTGCAATGAAAATTTTTATTGAAATTAAGATATTTTTGTATGTGTTTCAACAATTAATATAATGTATTGCAGATATAGTTGTTTAGTATATTGGTTAACCCTATTGTATATCATAATGCATATTCATTAGGGATATTCTGAAAACCTGATTATGTTATTTAAAGTGCTCGATGCTGTGATTCAAAATGATAAGCATTCGACCTGAACCTCTATAAGCAGGCTGAATGAAAGCGCCAATGGATATAAAGCAACACTTACGTCCAACAGCGCCACCATTTCACCTTCAAGTGGCTTCCTCAGGGACGGGTGTTGCTATCCTGAGGAAGCCACAGAAAAAGGAGAGTCAAATGAATCCCTATGATAGAAACTCAGCAAAGGTTTTCATTACATCCATTGTAAACCTAGGACTTTCAGTCTGTCAGGTTTCTGAGGGATTCTCTCCTTTTCAAAAAATACACTATTAGTGGACTAGCCTGTTCTAGTGTATAATACCTGTTTTGTATTTGATTTACCTTATCAATACACTAGCTCCACTGCACTCTTTTATTGTAGTGATAATCACAGGTTTGAATAACCCTGCCTTAGAATCTCCAGGACCCACAGAGTTAGGAACTGTAGAAGCAATATTAGCACCAGCCACATAAATGGATGCAGCTAATACACATATATTTTCCCTTATAAAATTTCTGCTTTTTATAATTAAAAACTTTCCCTTCCACAATTGCCACTTATATCTGTAATCAGTGGCAGCAAACATACATGTATATGTATGCCTTTTCCAGAGAAGGCAGAAATACACACGTTTACACCTCTTGGATTATAAACATATACTTTGCAAAACCCCAAACCTCTCCCCCAGGAACATTTACAGTACTTTATATATAGCAACAAATTTCCATAGCTGGCCTTCTACTTGTGAAACTCACTTTTATATGCAAAAAGCCCTCGATATATGACAGAACCTGCTTAATTCAAGTTTGTGCTTTGGTAGGCATACTAGCTGGCTCTTCAACACATGCCTTGTGCGATCAGGCTTGTTACTGACTCTGTCTCAAGATAAGCCAAATATCTGCATTATTTATCTGACGAACTCCTGGCTTTCTGATCTGCTTCTCTACTTTTTCTGTATTTGTTTTTTTTTAAAAATCAAACTTTGTCTTTCACTGTATCTTATACACTGTTTGCTATCAAACTGTTAAATTTCTGATATTTGAAAATTCTAATATTTGATAGCACTGGTCTGTGCCTTTGCTGCTTTAAAAGTTACTTTATTAGCATCCTGCCCCCCTCCCCCTATGCTTTCTCTAAAGCAGCCTCACCTGGTGTGGAGGCAGGCTTTTGTTTCAAAGCAGAGGTGTAGTAATGTGATTTAGTACAGCATTGGAGATAGATCTTTGGTTGTTTAGGCCCTCCCACTCCAAGGGTGACAATTCCTATATAGTTTGCCTAATCTTGTCAATCTCCAACAATTAACTCTATCCAAATTGCAGCAGTTTTTTTTTTTTAGAGCAAGTCATTTCTGATTGCGGTGACTATTCAGCTTTCTGCTTTGTATCAGGTGCTTTCCCTGATTTAGATTAAAAGGATCTCTTTTAATATACACACATATATACATATACACTATAAGTAACAGTTTTGTTACTTCTTTACATACCTTTAATAAAAGGATATTAGTTTACCTTCTCTTTTCCTTAAACTTCTTTCACTCTCACTTCAAAAGAGGGAAAGAAGTCATACTCTTTATGTATGATCTATAGAGACCAGGGGCGTATCTGGAATCCGGCGGTAGGGGGGGCCACAGCCAGAGAGGGGGGGGCACATTTTTGCCTCCCTCCCCCCCCCCCCCGCCGCCGCCGCCTCTCTCCACCCCCTCCCCGCCGTCAACCCTCCCCCGCTGCTTACTTTTGCTGGCGCCGAGGTCCCGACCCGCAGTCTCCGTTTTTCGTCTTCCTCCGTGGCCATGCTTCCAGGAAGTAACGCTGCAGTGCTGATTCGTTGACCCCAGTTCGACGTCTGACGTCAGACGCCGAACTGGATTCAACGAATCAGCACTGCAGCGTTACTTCCTGGAAGCATGGCCACGGAGGAAGACGAAAAACGGAGATTGCGGGTCGGACCTCGGCGCCAGCAAAAGTAAGCAGCGGGGGAGGGTTGACGGCGGGGAGGGGGGCCAGGGCGAAATCTGCGGGGGCCCAGGCCCCTGTGGCCCCACGCAGATACGCCCCTGATAGAGACCTGGCCTACTGGCACTGTTAGCAGTAGTAGTGTTGTTGAAAGGATAATCAAGAAATCACTGCCACTTAACTGCTACCTATAAATTTAAATCAGTTTTCATTTCTAGGTCTCTATAGATTAATCCCTTGAACTAGGCCTACAACTAAACATACTACACATCAGATTTTAAAAAAAAAAAATCCTAAACCTCGAAAGGATTTTTTTTTTTGTTACATTTGTACCCCGCGCTTTCCCACTCATGGCAGGCTCAATGCGGCTTACATGGGGCAATAGAGGGTTAAGTGACTTGCCCAGAGTCACAAGGAGCTGCCTGTGCCTGAAGTGGGAATCGAACTCAGTTCCTCAGTTCCCCAGGACCAAAGTCCACCACCCTAACCACTAGGCCACTCCTCCACTCCACGTACAGTGATTAGCTAAATCACTGTACATCCCAATAATAGGCAAGGAAGTACATTGAGCTACTCCCTCAGAGTAAATCTGAACAGGTTCTTAGATCTCACAATAAAACTACCTGCTTCCTGTTCCTTACAGAACAGGTGAAGTAAAAAAAAATAAGGTTTGGACTTTGGTAGGCCATTCTCTTTTTATCCACAGGTACAAAAACTCCTATACTTGAAGTATGGCAAAGAAGCATCGTGCCCCTAAAGCTACTGCTCTCATTACAGTTTCTGCTTCTGTCCAGGCTGAATGCTTAGTCCAAGGCAAGATTCTGTATTCATGTGATACATGTATGCACATTGAATCCTTCATGAAAGAAGTGCAGAAACTAAGATAGGAGGTGGCAAGACTAAGAAGCATCTGTGACAACCAGAAATTCATCCCAGAGATACATGTTGTAACGTTAAGGATCTCCAGCAAAGGGAGAGAAGATCTTGTGCAGAAAGAGGACAGCTGGACACGGGTCACCAGATCTGGCAAAATCAACCCCCAACTCCATCTTCTCGTGAACTGAAGAATCGGTTCGCAGCCCTGGAGGCAGAGGAGCTGAAAACATCTCAAGAATGGGAAGAAACAATGATCGAAAATCCCAAAGCCACTGAATTGGTGGCCAAAAAGAAGCGAAAGGTAGTGGTGATCGGTGATTCACTTCTGAGGGATACTGAGGCACCCATCTGTCGACCAGACATGATGTCCAGTGAATTGTGTTGTCTGCCTGGTGCCAAGATTCGAGATGTAAAGTAAAGATTGCAGAGACTCATTAAGCCTACTGAACACTACCCTATGCTGCTAATCCATGTTGGCACAAATGAACTGCTAGGTATCCTACTGAACATATCAAACGTGATGGGATCTTAAAGTTGAATTTAGTGAATTAAATAATGTTAGTAACATTGTTGGATTGTTGGTTTAATTATGAATTGATCATGAATGTGACTGTTAGACAGACTGGATGGACTGTGGAGTTCTTTGCTGTCATCTACAATGTGTTTACGTTACTATCAGGCTCATTTTTGAAAGAGAAGGACATCCATCCTTTGATATAAATCGGAAGATAGATGTCCTTCTCCCAGAGACGTCCAAATCAGTATAATCGAAACCCGATTTTGGACATCTCCAACAGCAGTACGTCGCAAAGACGTCCAAATTTCAAGGGGGCGTGGCGGAGGCATAGAGAAGGTGGAACTTGGGCGTGCCTAACACTTGGACGTCTTTGACCCATAATCGAAAAAAGCAAGGACGTCCCTGATAAACACTTGGACGTTTTCACCAGGACATGTTTTTTTACGAATAAGGCACAAAAAGGTGCCCAAAATGACCAGATGACCACCCGAGAGAATTGGGGATAACCTCCTGTTACTCCCCCAGTGGTCACTAACCCCCTCCCACCCTCAAAAAACATCTTTAAAAATATTTTGTGCCAGCCTCTAAGCCAGCCTCAGATGTCATACTCAGGTCCATGACAGCGCATGAAGGTCCCTGGAGCAGTTTTAGTGGGTACTGCAGTGCACTTCAGACAGGCGGACCCAGGCCCATATCCCCCCTACCTCTTACATTTGTGGAGGAAACAGCGAACTCTCCAAAACCCACCACAAACCCACTGTACCCATATATAGGTGCCCACCTTCACTCGTAATGGCTATGGTAGTGGTGTACAGTTGTGGGTAGTGGGTTTTGGGGGGGGGGGGTTGGGGAGCTCAGCACACAAGGTAAGGGAGCTAGGTTCCTGGGAGCATTTTAAGAAGTCCACTGCAGTGCCCCCTAGGGTGCCCGGTTGGTGTCCTGGCATGTCAGGGGGACCAGTGCACTACAAATGCTGGCTCCTCCCACATCCAAATGGCTTCCATTTGGATGTTTTTGACATGGACGTCTTTGGTTTCGAAAATCGCCAAAAGTCAGAGATGTCCAAATCCAAGGACGTCCAATTCTAGGGACGTCTCTGATGGTATTTTCGAAACGAAAGATGGACAGTCATCTTTTTTCAAAAATATGGTTTTCCTTGCCCCTGGATTTCGACGTTTTGCAAAGTCATCCAAATCGCAACTTGGATGTTTCTTTTGAAAATGCCCCTCCAAGTAAATCATTGCCTACAATTAATTGTGCTGTACTATACTTTGATTCATTTTTCCTTGATAACCTTTCATTTACAATATGATATCCATCTGAAATGATTAATTATCTTCTGTGTTGAAACATAGAAGCATGATGGCAGATAAGGACCAAAATGGCCCATCCAGTCTGCCCATCTTCAGTAACCTCTAATTCCTCCTTTTCATGAGAGATCCCACATGCTTGTCCCACACTTTCTTAAATTATGACACAGTCCTTGTCTCCACGACATCCACCGGAGGCCATTCCAACCATCCACCACTCTTTCCATGAAAGAGTGTTTTCTTAGATTCCTCCTAAGCCTATTTCCTCTTAACTTCATCCTGTGCCCTCTCATTCTAGAGTTTTCCTTCATTTGAAAAAGGCTCACCACCTGTACATTAATGTCACTGAGGTATTTAAATGTCTCTATCATATCCCCTCTCTCATGCATCTCTTTTGGTGTCTACATGTAGAGCTTCATAAGCCTGTTCCTATATGTTTTATGACAGAGACCGCTTACCGATTTTGTAGCCGCCCTCTGGACTGACTCCATCTTGTTTATATCTTTCTATTGGTGTGGTCTCCAGAATTGCACACAGTACTATAAATGGGGCCTCACCAGAGACTTATACAAGAGCACTATCACCTTTTATCCTGTTGGTCACCCCTCTCCTTATGCACCCAAGCATTCTTCTGCATTTTTTAACATTGAATCTTAGTTGCCAATTATTGGACCATTATTCAAGCTTCGCTAGATCCTTCCTCATGCCATCCACACCTTCTGGGGTATCAACAGCAAAGAGACAAACCTTACCAGAAACAGTTCTTCCTCAATATCACTCACAAAAAAACAGTTGGACCAAGGACCAATCCCTGTAGCACACCACCGATAACATACCTTTCCTCAGAACAAGCTCCATTTACCACTACCCTCTATCTCCTTCCACTCAACCAGTTTTTAACCCAGTCAGTCACTGGGCAAACGCCTGACTCCTGCTCTTAGGCAATAGCTGAGTTAGTGCTGCTTCACAGTATTTATTTAAATACAAGCAAGGATTAATGTACCTGCCCCCATGAGCTAGAATTTGTAGTGATCAGGGTGAACTAGGTGTGTAGCTAGCAGCCCAGAACTGAATAGCAAGATGGCCGACAGGTAAGGAGCTCCACTAACGAGCTCCAGAGGTCCCAAACGAACAGACCACCTGAGCCGTCCCCAATCGGACCGGAACGGACCGGGTGTCGCGTTCTCGAGGACCTTGGCATACTGTCAGGCTTCTTCCCCGAGAGCACTGGGTTCGTGAGTCCTTGGGCCACTACCGTGGAGCGGCAGTGGCAGGCAAGATCACCTTCACGGTAGAGACGAGACAAGACTGGACCGGAAACCCGGACTGGAGTTCTACCCAGGAATACACGGAACTGGAACGCACCGGACGGATGCGCACTGGAGTGGAGCCCGCTGGACTGGAACACACTGGAGTGGACCCACTGGACTGGAACATACAGGACCGGAACCTGCTGGACAGGTACCCACTGGACCTAGGCTTCACCTACGCTTAGCCACCTTTCCCCGAGGGTTGAGCCCTCAGGTTCGGGCAGCCGGCAGGGCTTACAGGAAAAAACGGAACTGGAACTTGCAAGCAGGAACAGCAGGAATCAGGATACAGAAGTGCCCCCCAGGCACCTAGGCGAAAGCAAGGCAGACAGGCAGGGAATGTCCGGGTTCCGGCAGTAGGCAGGTTCAAAGCAAGGGTCAGGTCACGGAGCAAGACTATGGCTGGAGCTTCAGTATCAAGGAGTACTGGCAACAGACTGAACAAGGGCTGAAGCTCCAGAAGCAAAAGAAAACACACACGGGAAAACCAGAAAGCTAAACACAAGAAGACTAGTAAACTGTACACAAGCTAATAGGAAAGCTATGCCCAAGCAAACTAGTCATACACAAGAAACATACACTAAGCAAACACAGGAAAGCTGTACACAGGCTGACAATGCAAAGCTGTGCCCAAGCTAACAAGTTATACACTAGGAACATACACAGAGCAATCTCAGGAGAACTAGCAAAGCTGTACACAGGCTAACAAGCAAAGCTGTGCCCAAGCTAGCTAGTCATACACTGGAAACATACACAGAGAACTAGCAAAGCTGTACACAGGCTAACAAAATGCTGTGCCCAAGCTAGCTAGTCAAACATAGAAACTCACACAGAGCAAACAATGTAGCAGTGTACAGAGCACTCTACATACCAGGGCTCTTAGACGGAATGCAAAGGCAAGGGCTGCAGGCTCTAAGTGATAAATAAAGCCTTTCAACACCAGAGGCACAGCTGCAGCAATCTCCTTGCCTCCAAACAGAGGCTTGACACACAGAGAAGTCAGCCCACAGCAAGGAACAGCGGAAGCCATCTTGGATACTGGCATAGAGGAGTCGGCAGCCATCTTGGAAGAGGCATAGCCCACAAAGGTGAGGTCCAGTAAGGCAATCAGCACACAAAGCCAGACACAGAGACAAGCAGAAGCCAGCACAGCCACTGACTCCCAGAAACAGGGTAAGTATGAGGGTGGTCACAGCCACAGACATGACACCGGGAAGGAACTAGATCAGAGCCGAATCCTTGCTGATTCAATTGATCCAATCGGGGCCCATAGACCCAGAAGGCAAACGACGAGTTTAGGACCAACTGTCCGCACCACGCGGCCCATCTACCCGCTGACGACTGAGACCTGGGGGACCCAATCCGGAAGCAGACGCTAAGACAAGAGCCCGTCTGAATCACCCATTGAAACCACAAGCTGTATTATCCCGCTGCCATCGGAGAGGTGGAATACCTCCCAACCGGGATCAGCATCTACGGAAAAGGCGATCAGAACTACAGACGGTGGCCCAGGACGGGCAACCACGTGGCAACCATGCGGTGACCGAGTTAGTTACTCTGCAGCCCACGCCTGGGAGACCCGAAGGCGAACCGCAGTAAGTTAGCCTACCTTCCTAAGATTGTGCCGCCAGCGAGACTGGACCGCATAGAGCTTTGACTGTACGCCGAAATAGCTCCCCGTAGAGAACTCTGACCGATATCACCACACCGTCCGAGAAGCTTACCTGGAGTAGCCCTAACCGCCAGCACACCGACCGACACGTCACGCCACCAAACCAGGAGTCAGCCCAGTAAGGCCCGAACCGCCAGCACATCACCCGAAACCCCGCACCACCCGACCAGAGGTTAGCTAGAGAGAGGCGAATCGCCAGCACACCGACCTCAGTGGATCCGGACTGTGCATCGGAGAAAATCATTCACAATGCGCGGCAGAAACAACTGCAGAGCGAGGACTTCCCGAGAAACTGCTGCTCCTGAACTGTTGCTGCATGATTAAACTGCTGCGTAACCGACTCCTTTGCCTTGCTGTATGCTTTTGCTGCAAGTTACATGCTGAAAGCTCACTTTAATTGCCTTAAACGCTCAAATACTTTATCTAATCGCGTCAAATTGCTTTACAGGCTTTGTAGTTTGTCTAAACTGTATCTGTATAGTATATTATTGCATCCAGAACTGTAATCCGTTTTAAACGCATGTAATTTGCACCTAGAACTGCAATCTGCGTATCTCTCATCTCATAGCACCCTTAGGCTCTATTACTAACAACTCTATCTACTCCCCTTGGACCTAGCATCAGGACAACCAGCTCAAAGAGTTCTACTCAGCCTGTTCAAGTCCGTCCGTTCTAGCTTCTTCCAAGCTGTCTGTTCTAGCCTGTCCCTATCCGTCTGTTCATGGCCCCCATTCACATTCTCTTCCTTGCCCTGTCCCTTCCTAGCCTGATCCTCCTCCCCCTACCGCTGCCTACCGCAGGAACTCACTGCCCATCCTCTCCCGTCCTGCTCACTACTGCAATACCCTACCCACCCCCGTCCCCCACACCTCACCATCTCTCCTGTCCTCCTCCTCCTTCCTAGCTCTCAACCTTCAACACCTCCTTCCTACCATTAACCCTTCCCCATTCCTCCTAAGCGCATCCCGTATTCGTCGCCTTCATCGCCCTACCTCCCCACCCTCCTACGCACTCTCTTGCTTCTTCTCCTGCTATCCGCGGGAGACATCAATCCCAACCCAGGTCCCCCACACCTGTCCTCGTCTCATCCATGCAAACGATTCCGCGATATCTCCAATCTCATCTCTATTCCCCTCCTCCCCCCTCTTCCCTCCCCTTCTCGTGTGCCCTGTGGAACGCCTGCTCGATCTGCAACAAACTTTCCTTCACCCATGATCTCTTCATCTCCCGTGCCCTTCAACTGCTCGCCCAAACTGAAACCTGGCTCACCCCCGACAACTCTGCGTCAGTCGCGGCCCTATGCCATGGAGGCTACCTTTTCTCCCACTCTCCCCACCCAGTTGGTCGCAGTGGAGGCGTCGGGTTACTACTTTCGCCCTCTTGCAGTTTTCAACCTCTCCTCCTACCGCAGTCGCACTGCTTCTCATCCTTTGAAGTTCACTCCATCCGTCTATTCTACCCACTGCCACTCAGAGTGGCTGTCATTTACCGCCCCCCTGACAAGTCCCTCTCCTCCTTCCTTACCGACTTCGATGCCTGGCTCTCCATTTTTCTTGATCCCTCATCCCCGTCCCTCATTCTTGGAGACTTCAACATACACGCTGATGACCCATCCGACTCCTATGCTTCTCAGTTCCTCACTCTGACCTCCTCCTTCAACCTCCAACTGAGCTCCACCACCCCTACTCACCAAACTGGCCATTGTCTTGACCTTGTCCTCTCCTCTACTTGCTCACTCTCCAATTTCTGCGCCTCGGCTCTTCCTCTCTCAGACCATCACTTGATCACCTTCATACTTCATCACTCCCCCTCAGCCCCGCCCAACACTCACCGCTACTTCCAGGAATCTCCAGGCTGTTGACCCTTCCACATTATCCTCTAGTATCTCTAATCTCCTCCCTTCCATCATGTCCCCCAAGTCTGTTGACAAGGCTGTCTCCGCTTACAACACCACTCTCTCCTCTGCTCTAGACACCCTTGCACCATCCATCTCCTGTCCCACTAGGCGCACTAATCCCCAGCCCTGGCTGTCCCCTTGTAACCATTACCTTCGCTCCTGTGCCCGATCAGCTGAACGCCTCTGGAGGAAATCTCGCACCCACCCCGATTTCATTCATTTTAAATTCATGCTATCCTCTTTCCAGGCCTCCCTATTCCTTGCCAAACAGGATTATTATACCCAATTGACTAATTCCCTCAGCTCCAACCCTCATCGTCTCTTCACCACCCTTAACTCCCTCCTTAAGGTGCCCTCCAATCCCACCCCCCCACCCCCGTCACTCTCTCCTCAATCACTGGCTGACTACTTCCACGACAAGGTGCAGAAGATCAACTTCGAATTCACCACCAAGCCTCCTCCTCCTCTCCACCCTCTCACCCACTCCCTCAACAAACCAACCCTGGCCTCCTCTTTTCCTGACATCACCAAGGAGGAAACCACCCACCTTCTTTCCTCCTCGAAATGCACCACCTGTTCTTCTGATCCCATCCCCACCAACTTACTTAACACCATCTCCCCTACTGTCACCCCCCCCCCCCATCTGTCATATTTGTCCTGGTCTACTATACATCTATCCCCATTAGCATTTGTTTTCTGTGGTCTTATGCCTGGCCTTTCATTGGTGAACACAGAACAGAAATAATTGTTAAGCAGTTCAGCTTTTTCCTTATCAGGTTCTACATATTCCTCCCCCTCAGTTTGAGCCTCAAAATGCTATTTTTGCACTTCTTCCTGTCACTTACATATCTGAAAAATGTCTCGTCCCCCAATTTTACCGTGTTAGCTATCATTTCTTCCATTTGCCTCTTTGCTTTCGTTACAGCTTTCCCAGCTTCTCTTAGCTTTTCCACATATTTTTGCCTGTCTTCCTCTTTCTGAGTCGTCTTGTAACATTTGAAAGCTAACCTTCTTGCCCTTACCTTTTCAGTTACTACATTTGAGAACCAGAGTGGCCTTCGTTTCCTCTTACTTTATGTAATTTCCTAGCATAAAGGTTCATCGCCTTTAAAATAGCTCCTTTTAGTTTTTCCCACTGATGTTCTACATCCTTCAGTTAGTTCTTTTGAAATCTAGGACCTTCAATCTTGAATAAGCCTTCTCCTCCTGTGTCTTAATATTGAACCACATCATTCGGTGATCACTAGATATCAGATGATCTCCCACCATAGCATTAGAAACATTCTCCCCATTTGTAAGCACCATGTCTAGAACAGCTCCATCCTGCATTGGTTCTGTTACTCACTACTGAAACAATTCTTCCTGTAGAGAATCCAAGATCCCTTTGCTTCTAGATGACCCCACAGCAGGAACGCCCCAATCGATGTCAGGCATATTATATGACTCCGCAGTAGGGACACCCCAATCGACGTCAGGCGCATTAAAATCACGTATCAGTAGTACTTCCACTTTCCAAGCTAGCTTGTGGATGTCTTCAATTAAGTCTCTGTCCATTTCTTCTGACTGTGAAGGTGACCTACACCAATGCAAATACATTTTCCTTTCCCTCTTACCAGTTTAACCCACAGTGCTTCTTCCTTACCCCATATGCCCTGCAGTTCTGTCACTTTAATATTATTCTTAACATATAATGCCACTCCTCTACCCTTTTTTCCTACCCTGTCCTTCCTGAATAGATTATAGCCAGGTATAATTATATCCCAATCATGGTTCTTTGTAAACCACGTCTTCATGACCGCCATTAAATCCAAGACAGCTGGTATCATTGTACCCTAGATCTGAAATTTATTTCCCATACTATGAGCATTGGTATACAAGCCTTTCCAAGTGTTACTCTTTTTTTCCTTTTCTATCATGGTATTTAGTGTCTTACCTTTCTGAGGGTTATTAATGACTTTGGGGCTTTTGTCACCCATCGCCAGCAAATTTAGTTTAAAGCTCTCCTTAGTACTTTAACCAGTCTGTTACTTAAGACACTTCACCCCTTCTTTGAAAGATGGATACCATCACTGCTCAGTAGCTCTTAGAAAATCATCCCATGATCTAGGAAACTGAAGTGCTTGTGCTGGCACCATCCATGCAGCCATACATTCAGATCCAGGTTGCGAGCTTCTCTCATTTGGCCTTTACCTTCAACAGGAAGGATCGATGGCCAGGTGTCATGCTTCTCCCGGAAGCACTGGGTTGTGAGTCCTTGGACCACTGCTGTGTAGCAGCAGTGGCAGGCAAAATCACCTCCAAACCAGAGACAAGGCAAAACAGGACTGGAACCCCGGACTGGAGTACTGAACTGGAATGCACCGGACTGGTATGTACTGAACTGGAACACACTGGACAGGAACACACCAGACTGGACCTAGGCTTCACCTACACATAGCCGCCGTTCCCCGGGGGTTGAGCCCCCGGGTACAGGCAGCCGGCAGGACTTGGAGGAAAACTGGTACTGGAACTAGCAGGCAGGAACACCAGGAATCAGGATTCAGAAGTGCCCACAGGCACCTAGACAAAAGCAGGGCAGACAGGGTTCAGAAGTGCCCACAGGCACCTAGACCAAAGCAAGGCAGACAGAGGTGCAGAGCTATGACTGGAGCTCCAGTAGCAGAGAAGTACAGGCAGAGACCAGGACTATGGCTGAAGCTCCAGCAGCTAGAAATACAGGCAGGGAGCAGGGCTATGGCTGGAGCTCCAGTAGCTGAGAAATACAGGCAGGGAGCAGGCTATGGCTGGAGCTCCAGTAGCTGAGAAATACAGGCAGAGAACAGAACTATGGCTGAAGCTCCAGTAGCTTAGAAATACAGGCAGGAAGCAGGGCTAGGGCTGGAGCTCCAGTAGCTTAGAAATACAGGCAGGAAGCAGGACTAGGGCTGGAGCTCCAGTAGTTGAGAAATACAGGCAGGGAGTAGGCTATGGCTGAAGCTCCAGTAGCTTAGAAATACAGGCAGGAAGCAGGGCTATGGCTGGAGCTCTAGTAGCTGAGAAATATAGGCAGGAAGCAGAGCAATACTGAAAGCTGCCAAGCAGCCACTAAGAAATAAACCCAAGACAGGAATACAGACCAGAGACAAGACTAGGAAAAGCAATAGAACCAAAACTAGCTACACACAGACTAACTAGAATAAGCTACACACAAGCTAACAAGAATAAGCTATACACAAGCTAACTAGACACAAGCAAAAAACTCAGACTAGAACTGGACTAGGCTGAAGTGCACAGAGCACTCTAACATACCAGGGACCTTAGACGATGCAAAGGCAAACACAGAAGTCTCTAGGTGATTAATAAAGCCCATCAACACCTGAGGCTCAGCTGCAGTAATCTCTAGGCAGCTACGGGTGCTGTCCAGGCACAAACCAAGAAGCAGGCAGAAAGCATACTGAAGCATAGAGAGACTCAGCATACACAGGTGCAGTATAGTGGAGTAATTAGAGCCATGCTGGAAGCAGCCAGCACACAGAGACAGAGGCAGAGCTAACTCAGGCAACACACACAGGTGCAGTATAGTGGAGTAATTAGAGCCATGCTGGAAGCAGCCAGCACACAGTGACAGAACTAACTCAGAAAGGACAGAAGCCAGCTCAGAAGCTGACCCCCAGAAATAAGGTAAGTCTGAGAGGGGTCACGACCACAGATGTGACACCAGGGCAGTGGTTTGAGTAGTTTGTTTGGGGACTTTTGCTAAGGGTGAAGAAGACTGGAGGGAACAAACTTGCCTCGGAACTGTGAAAGACAAAGAGGAAAAAGAAGAAGATGATGGGGGGGGAAGTGAAGGCTCTAAAAACCCTGGTGGGTTCAGGCCTGGTGGCACGGGGCTTGCCTAATGGAGAGGAAGCTTGGAGAAAAGGCTGTGCAAACTGACTTGTACCCACTTCAGTAGGAAACTGAAAGATAATAGGGCAGTGGAAGCTAAGGCTGTGTTTGCAGGTTTGAAGCCCTAACAAAAACTGGTTACTCATGATATGGAATTGGAATGGCTCTCGAGCACTGTGTTTTATCGAAGAATGAAAAATGTTGAAGAGGTGGTCAGTGGTGAAAGGCAGCTAATTGGCATCAGAAGCACCCTGCCCATGACCCTAGTCACAGGAAATATTTCACTCAACACATAGTTAAGCTCTGAAATTCCCTACTGGATGATGTAGTAACAGAAGTTAACATAGCTGGGTTTAAAAAAAAAAAAAAAAAAGGTTTAGACACATTTCTGGAGGAAAAGTCCAAAAACCACTGTACAGGAAGATGTGGGAAAATCTAGTTTCTTCTGGGAATGCTGCTAAGTACTTGTAACCCATATTGGCCATTAGGAGACAGGACACTGAACCACTTTGGAAGTCTTGTGTTCTTTAATGAGGTGGCTGTGGTGCAAGGGAAAGTTCCTACACAATGAACAATTACACATAAGCCCCTGATAATGCACTCACAGTAGTCAGTGAATTTAAAGGTGCTGACCACTGCAGGCTGCATCTGATCTGAATATTCAATGCTGGGCCTAATCCAGGCACTGGTACTGATTATTCAGGTTATGGTTGGCTGTCAGAATTTAACATTTGATTTTGGGTCCTTTCCACCTCGTTACTGTTGTGCATTTGATTTTGGGTCCTTTCCACCCCTTTACTGTTGTGTTCCGTTCCCGTGGAGAGTGTGAATCCCATTTGTCTTTGTCTGAGAATTTAATGAGTACCAGTAATGTTAAGATTGGTGCCCAGATAATAAGTGTCTGGGTAAACTTAGGGCAGCCTTTTTGCACTAACTGGATAGAGCTATGCAGTTGCATAGCTGGGCCTTTGGGGCAGCCTATAAAGTAGGGAGGCACAAAACTTTGTTCTGCCCCTGCCTTGTTCTTCTTGCCCCCTTGTAACATCTACGCACTTGAGCTGGTGGGGATCCCCAAGCTTCTCCAACACAAATGGTCCTCCACCAGGCAGTTGATGGCTCTTTCCATGAGCCTCCTCACCCCCCCTTCCGTGCATGCTCTGTTTTCACACGTGCACGAAAACCAAGCATGTGGGGGAAAGGGGGTCAGCAAGACAGTGGCAGCCTATGGACTTCCAGGCTGCCTGGTGGAGGACCTTTTCTGCTGGCAGAGCTTAGGGACCCCCGTCAGCCACAGCAGATGATGCTACAATTTGAGGGAGAACCTGAATCCAAAGTGGGTCTCAGCTACCTGTGTCTGCACCACTGGTGTAGTGACTGTTTCACTAGATTTTCAATGGCACTATTCAGTTAAGTGCTACTGAAAATCCAGATATGGCCAGCTCACCACAATTTAACCAGGCAGGAGCCTCTACTACCTGGCTAAATCATTCAGAATATCTACTTCATAATAATCAGTGACAACTGTTATATTTACACAAAAACTTATTGCTACTAATTTTTAGTTCCTTCTTCAATACATTTAGAAGTACACAGAATCCTATCCACAAGGCTTCTTATGTAATTAGGTTCTCCTTTTAGTACACAGCCATCAGAAACCTGGTTTCCCTGAATGGGATGACAAGTAAAATTTCCCTCACTTTATTGAAAGCATGTTTATTGAAATTTTCCACCCTAAGATTACAGTTATGAATTACACAATAAAAGACAAATTAAACACCCCCTTCCCCACCTCCTCCCCAAAGATAAGTTGAAACATCTTATTGATGACAGGTTACAATAATTAAATCCAACCAAAACATGAAAGGTCAAGGTATCAATATACGCCAGAAAGACAATATATTAAGCTGACATCATTCATCACCAATCCCCCCCTTGCTCACCATGCCCCCTCCCTCCCCCTTCAGCCATCCCTATCCCCCTGTATAGTTCCCCCGCCCTCACACCCACTGCCCCCCAACCCCCTCTCTTCCCCCCCAAACCATCATCACACCTCATCTTACAATGAAAATTGATTCAATAGGAGACTGCATACAAATTTCCCTCACTTTAATACTCAAACTACTGTGTTTTTGCCATGAAGTCCTCTATATATTTTATTTTACAAAAGGTTACGTTGCCAGTTCTCTTATTCCAATGCCAAAGTTGTCACAATAAAAGTTCCACAGCTGGAATAGCCATTATCCACATGAGGCAGAAAACCGTAGACTCTAGTGAGCGATTGTTAAAAGACAGAGAGCTTTTATTTTTTTTTTAATGAAACAAATGTTAACTTAGAGTAATGAGTCCCTTTAATATCTTTGTACCTTAGATTCTAGACCACACCCATGATGATGCATGCATTAAACCTCAGTAAAAAACAAAAAGCATAAATAAATCAGTATCTAAGCCAGTTCCAGTCAATGTCTTTTTCACTTCCTTTCATGAAAAAAGATGCAAATTGTCAATAGTTACTTCTCTTTACAAGTAATTATTTACTTTTTCATACACTGAGATTTAAGATAAACCCTGCAGAGATAAAACTGTAACACAGCACAATTTTCTATTTTTGTCACTACACTTCTCGCTGAGATGTGCAAGTGCAGATAGTAGTTATACCATTATGCAGGTGATGCTGTCGAAAAACATATTCCAGTCCTGCCATGCTTTTTTTTTTTTTTCTGTAATAGTAAGGACCTGAAAATTCTACTGTTGGGCATTGTTTTTAAAATGATTTTCCCAAAGAACAGAAGAGGAGAGAAAATCACTTTGAAATAAATGTCCATGATGGTTATACTGATGTTAGATCAAACTGCTAAGAATAACTTTTACCTGATATGGGTAGTTCTCCCAGCATTGTCTTAGGTTCCAAAACCATGGCATCTTGAAAAAGACAGAAAAAAAATTAGCAAATTAACAAAAAAACTATTTAAACTAGGTTATCTTGGGTGGTGATGTATGGGAAATTGCATATTGATGTGTAGTCAAATTCCAAATGAAAAGCAGGTACTGATTCATAGGTATTTACCCATCACTCATGAATGAATAACTGGCACATTGTTAAATGTTCATCATACCTGTCACGTATGGTGCTTTACATAATCAAATCAACTAGGCTGACTGACTGATTTTCATACGCATAAGGCATCCTCACCTGACGTATACTGAAAACATTATGGCATCCATTTACTAAGCTGCAGTAAGCACTAGCGCATGCTTATTACAAATTAAAAGGGTTTACCACGGGGTGCACTCAGGTGTCCCACAGTAAGTTCCAAATATGCTTGCACAACCCATGCAGTAAAAAATATTTTTTATTCTTTGGCCAAAGAGGCATGTCTGAGATGTGAAGAGTGGGCATTTCTGCACTAATCAGTTAGTGCATCTACATTGCCACAGGCTGACTAGCGCAGGATTAGTGTGTGAGCTCTTACCACCTACAAAATAGGTGGCACTAAGGGCTCATGTGCTAATTTTTGTTAATGGCAACATTAGCACATGGCCATTACATCATATAATGGAAAATTGGCCATTAAAAACTAAAAAAGACTGAGGAACTGAGTTCGATTCCGACTTCAGGCACAGGCAGCTCCTTGTGACTCTGGGCAAGTCACTTAACCCTCCATTGCCCCATGTAAGCCGCATTGAGCCTGCCATGAGCGGGAAAGCGCGGGGTACAAATGTAACAACAACAAAAAAAGGGTCCTTTTACTAAGGTGCACTAAAGATTAGAGTGTGCTAAATGCTATGGGCTTCTTAGCATTTACAAGCAGATGATCAAAAGCAAATGCCGGCGCTAGAGGCTGTTAGTGCCATACTAGCACCGGCATTTGCTACCGCCCCATGATCAGAGCCCTCGAGCACATGAAACAACATACTCAAGGGCTCTTAGCGGAAGTAGCATGCAAATGCATGCTAAACAGGGCTCATAGCACAAGTAGCCTGCAAATGCATGCTAATCAGTGCTTAACGCATTCATCCCCAATGATCAGCATCCAGCACGCCAAAGATTGGGTCGCTGGCCGCAACAAACCCTACGCCAGCTCCGAGCTGGTGTTAGGGTTTGCAGATCATTGGGGAGGAATGGTGAGCCCTGTCCAGCAAGCATTTGCATGCTGGCAGGAGCCCATTCCTGCTTACAGCAAACCTGCCAGCGAGGGCAGTTGAGGACGCCCAAATTTTGGACGTTTCGGCAATGGGCAGTTAAGGACGTCCAAAATTGGATGTTTCTACGAGAAAGACGTCTTTCTCAGAGAAGCATCCAATTTTGGACGTCCTTAACTGCCCATTGCAGAAACGTCCAAATTTTGGACATCCTCAACTGCCCCGTCGCTATACCTCCGACACCCCCTTGAAATTTAGCCGTCCCTGCACCAGGGCAGTTGAGGACGTCCATCTTCCGATATAACGATGGGCATCATTCTCTTTTCATTGGTCTCCAGCCCAGACCTGTCAAACAAGTGCCGGAGGATTGTGCTGAGCGCATACTCAGGCACAATTCTCCCGCACTTCTACCCCATAATCTGAGATAATTGCACTGCTTAAATTTGCATGTATTATCTCTGATCATAGATCTATTATTATTATTATTATTATTATTATTATTATTATTATTATTAAAAAGAAAGATAAACAAACACTCTCACTGTCTTGGGCTTTCCAATTTAGCTTTCCACTGTCCTTTTTTTTTGCTTCTCATCTACCTCCCTTTCCCAGTAAACAATTTACTCAAAACTTCAACTAAAACCTTTCAGAGATTTCACCACACAGGGGCCCTTTTATAAAAGCTTAGCGTGCGCTAAATGCTGGGTATTCTATTTTATATCTATGGGCCACATGGCACTTAGCACATGTTAATGTCCGTTAGTGTGCACTAAGTTTTGTGAAAGGGACCCCGTGTGGTGAAATTGCTGAAAGGTTTTAGTACAAAATATACAGACATGAGCCATTTTTCGACTAAGTCATTAGTGAAAGCTGGTCAGCATGAAGTAAAAAGCAGTAATGCTATGAAATGAGTGTGAAAATTTAGGTTTAAAATTCTTATATACAGCAAATCCTAAATAAAAAACAAAAATCTTATAGTAAAACAATACAAATCAAATAACATTCAAAACAGAAAGCCTAAGTTGCGTATGCATCTCCAAAGGTTTTCAAATTCTTTTTATAATCCTTTTAAGTCACAACAGAATCTCAGAGCTGAAGGCTTCTGCCACAGTCTGGGTGTTATGATAGAATAATGAAGGAATTTCTAATAACCCCTGATCCTGAGAACAAAAATCCATAATAGGATGATACTACTTCATTACATTAACCAGAGGATAAATGAGGCAAAAGGTTGCAAGATACAAAATACTACCTTACTGAACAAAAACTAGGGGAATTTCTTGCAATGATACAGTGGGCATGGTTCATTCAAATTCTCTTTCACTTCTGAAGAATACATAGACTTACAAAAATTGTGGGCACCAATGCATTCTTATGGGCATCCCTAACATTTATCGTGCCCACAATTTTAGTGTGTGCTAAAAACGTGAGCGCGCCTTAGTAAAAGACACACTGGGTTTCTAGTCTGTGAATTGTATTATGTCATGAAGTGTATTTCTCCTAATTGGCCAGCAGATGGTGTCTGTTTTGTGTTTTAAAGCTGTTGCAGAAAAGACCCTCTCTCTGTTGTTGTTTGTAAATGATATGGAAATCAGAACACGTGAGGTGATTAAATTTGCAGATGACACAAAACTATTCAAGGTTTTTAAAACATGTGTGGACTGTGAAATATTGCAGGAAGACCCTAAAAAATGGGAAGACTGGGCATCCAAAAGGCAGATGAAATTTAATGTGGACAAATGCAAGGTGATGCACATTGGAACGAATAATCCAAATCATAATTCCATGATGCTAGGGTCCACCTTGGGGGTTAGCACTCAAGAAAAAAGATCTAGGTGTCATTGTAGATAATACGCTGAAATTGTGTGGCTGCGGCCAGGGCCGCCAAGAGACTAGGCTGGGCCCGGGGCAAGGCCGCCCCACCTCCACCCCCCCCCCCCCCGCCGCTGCCGCCCCCATCACTCCCACTGTCGCCCCCAGTAGCTCCCCCCGTCGCTGCAGTCCCTGTTCTCACCTGCCTTCTGGTTTCCACGAGGACGGGACACAGGGAGGGAAGGCCCGAAGGGAGGCGATCTGTGACTGCCGCTTCGAATGCAGGAGGCCCGTAACCAAGGAGGCAGGCAGGTGAAACCAGGGACTGCAGCACCGGCGGCCTAACCCCGGCGCTGGGCCCCCCTTGGAGGCCGGGCCTGGGGAATTTTGTCCTCCCTACCCCCCCCCCCCCCTCGGTGCCCTGTCTATGGCCAAAAAAGCAAACAGGATGCTAGGAATTATTAGGAAAGGGATGGTGAATAAGACTGAAAATACTATAATGCCTCTGTATCTCTCTATGGTGCAACCGCACCTTGAGTAAGATGGTGGAGGCTATTATTAAGAATAAAATTGCAGAGCATATACAAAAACATGGACTGATGAGACAAAGTCAGCACGGATTTAGTGAAGGGAAGTCTTGCCTCACCAATCTAATGCATTTTTTTGAGGGGGTAAGCAAACATGTGGACAATGGGGAGCCGGTTGATATTGTATATCTGGATTTTCAGAAGGCGTTTGACAAAGTGCCGCACGAAAGACTCCTGAAGAAATTGCAGAGTCATGGAATCGGAGGTAGGGTATTATTATGGATTAAGAACTGGTTGAAAGATAGGAAGCAGAGAGTAGGATTGCGTGGCCAGTATTCTCAGTGGAGGAGGGTAGTTAGTGGGGTCCCGCAGGGGTCTGTGCTGGGTCCGTTGCTTTTTAATGTATTTATAAATGACCTAGAGATGGGAATAACTAGTGAGGTAATTAAATTCGCCGATGACACAAAATTATTCAGGGTCGTCAAGTCGCAGGAGGAATGTGAACGATTACAGGAGGACCTTGCGAGACTGGGAGAATGGGCGTGCAAGTGGCAGATGAAGTTCAATGTTGACAAGTGCAAAGTGATGCATGTGGGTAAGAGGAACCCGAATTATAGCTACGTCTTGCAAGGTTCCGCGCTAGGAGTTACGGATCAAGAAAGGGATCTGGGTGTCGTCGTCGATGATACGCTGAAACCTTCTGCTCAGTGTGCTGCTGCGGCTAGGAAAGCGAATAGAATGTTGGGTGTTATTAGGAAGGGTATGGAGTCCAGGTGTGCGGATGTTAGAATGCCGTTGTATCGCTCCATGGTGCGACCGCACCTGGAGTATTGTGTTCAGTACTGGTCTCCGTATCTCAAAAAAGATATAGTAGAATTGGAAAAGGTACAGCGAAGGGCGACGAAAATGATAGTGGGGATGGGACGACTTTCCTATGAAGAGAGGCTGAGAAGGCTAGGGCTTTTCAGCTTGGAGAAGAGACGGCTGAGGGGAGATATGATAGAAGTGTATAAAATAATGAGTGGAATGGATCGGGTGGATGTGAAGCGACTGTTCACGCTATCCAAAAATACTAGGACTAGAGGGCATGAGTTGAAGCTACAGTGTGGTAAATTTAAAACGAATCGGAGAAAATTTTTCTTCACCCAACGTGTAATTAGACTCTGGAATTCGTTGCCGGAGAACGTGGTACGGGCGGTTAGCTTGACGGAGTTTAAAAAGGGGTTAGATAGATTCCTAAAGGACAAGTCCATAGACCGCTATTAAATGGACTTGGAAAAATTCCGCATTTTTAGGTATAACTTGTCTGGAATGTTTTTACGTTTGGGGAGCGTGCCAGGTGCCCTTGACCTGGATTGGCCACTGTCGGTGACAGGATGCTGGGCTAGATGGACCTTTGGTCTTTCCCAGTATGGCACTACTTATGTACTTATGTACTTATGAGTATTGCATTCAGTTCTGGTCGCCGTATCTCAAAAAAGATATAGCGGAATTAGAAAAGGTTCAAAGAAGAGTGATCAAAATGATAAAGGGGATGGAACTCCTCTCGCATGAGGAAAGGCTAAAGAGGTTAGGGCTTTCAGCTTGGAAAAGAAACGAGGGGAGCTTTGACTGAGGTCTACAAAATCTTGAGTGGTGTAGAACAAGTAGAATTAAATTGATTTTTTACTTGTTCCAAAAGTACAAAGCCTAGGGGACATTCAAGGAAGCTACATGGAAATACTTTTAAAACAAATAGGAGGAAATATTTTTTCACTGAATGAATAGTTAAGCTCTGGAACTCTTTGTCGGAGGATGTAGTAACAGCGATTAGCATATCTGGGTTTAAAAAAGGTTTGTACAAGTTGCTGGAGGAAAAGTCCATAGTCTGCTATTGAGACAGACATGAGGAAGCAATTGCTTGCCCTGGGATTTGTAGAATGGAATGTTGCCATGATTTGGGTTTCTGCCAGGTACTTGTGACTTGGCTTGGCCACTGTTGGAAACAGGATACTGGGCCAGATGGACCATTGGTCTGACCCAGTATGGCTACACTTATGTTCTTATGTAAGTCACACAGGCAGTGTTGTAGTGGAGCCCAGTGCTAGGGAATCATCTGTAACAGTGTGATTGAGAACCATACGATCTAGGTGTCATTGTAGATAATACGCTGAAATTGTGTGGCTGCGGCCAGGGCCGCCAAGAGACTAGGCCGGGCCCGGGGCAAGGCTGCCCCGCCTCCACCACCACCACCCCCCCACCGCTGCCGCCCCCATCACTCCCATTGCCGCCGCCTGTCGCTTCCCCTGCCGCCCCCCGTTGCTCCCCCCGCCGCTGCAGTCCCCGGTCTCACCTGCCTGCCTCCAAGGCTCCGGGCCCCCTGCATTCAAAGCGGCAGTCGCAGATTGCCTCTCTTCTGGCCTTCCCTCCCTGTGTCCCGCCCTTGTGTGATGTAACTTCCGGTTTCCACGAGGGCGGGACACAGGGAGGGAGGGCCCGAAGGGAGGCGATTTGTGACTGCTGCTTCGAATGCAGGGGGCCCGTAACCGAGGCCCCTCACTACCTCTCTACCCTTATCTCCCCGTACGCTCCTACCCGAAACCTCCGCTCACAGGACAAATCCCTCCTCTCTGTTCCCTTTTCCACCATCACCAACTCCAGGCTCCGCCCTTTCTGCCTTGCCTCTCCCTATGCTTGGAACAAACTTCCTGAGCCCATACGCCAAGCCCCTTCCCTGTCCATCTTTAAATCCTTGCTCAAAGCCCATCTCTTCAATGTCACCTTCGGCACCTAACCATTTCACCTCTATCCAGGAAATCTAGACTGCCCCAATTTGACTGTCTGCAATGTTGTCCTTTAGATTGTAAGCTGACTGCACATGTTGTCCTTTAGATTGTAAGCTCCTTTGAGCAGGGACTGTCCTTCTTTGTTAAACTGTACAGCGCTGCATAACCTTAGTAGCGCTTTAGAAATGTTAAGTAGTAGTAGTAGTATATGTGTGCCACCCTCATACATTTGTGGGGAGGGAGTGACTACATTTATGTGCATTGGTGTGGGGCAAAACTGAGCTGATGTTTATTTTATTTATTTAGATTTTGTTCACACCTTTATCAGTGGTAGCTCAAGGTGAATTACATTCAGGTACTCTGGATATTTCTCTGTTCCAGGAGGGCTCACAATCTAAGTCTGTACCTGAGGCAATGGAGGGTTAAGTGACTTGCTCAAGATCGCAAGGAGCAGCAGTGGGATTTGAACCGGCCACCTCTGGATTGCAAGACAAGTGCTCTAACCACTAGGCCACTTCTCCACTGTTATTGTTGCTGATACTTACCTCTAACAACCAGGCATCACCCAGGAGTCCACTGGCACAGTCCGGTTCCAGCCTGGACTGGTCGAGAATAAAGACATCGTGGCAGAAACTGGGGAATCTATCTGGCATACACATCAGTAATGAGGAGTTTTAGTGTTGCAAACTACCTGCATGTTCATTGAATGGAACATCTTTCTGTTGCGGTAGCTCGCTCATCTGTTCCAGGTGATTTCAGGGCAACGTGTGCAAGTCTATGGCCCCTAACACTGGAGGGAGACCCAGCAATGGCATAAAACTCCCTCATGGTCTGCTGCCTCTGCTCAAGGATGTTTGGAAAGCTGACATAGTAACGCAAGTGGCTAAGCAGAGCTCACAGGAATGAGAGTATGCAATGGCAGGCATCAGACTGTGTGAAACCTCTGAGGCCACCAACAACATACTGGAAACTGCCAGTTGACAGAAAGGTCAGAGCAGTGGTGACCCTCACAGCCACTGGAAAGGCATGGCTCCTCAGGTTGGGGGCTCAAGATCATTTGTGAACAGCTCACACAGGTCAGCAATGGTACATAAGTACATAAGTAATGCCACACTGGGAAAGACCAAGGGTCAATCGAGCCCAGCATCCTGTCCACAACAGCGGCCAACCCAGGCCTAGGGCACCTGGCAAGCTTCCCAAACGTACAATGGTGGCTCTTTTAAAGTGAGTTCGCTGAAATGCCTCTTCCTCTGTGAGTTGGAAGTAACTCACCCTGTGGGCCTTGTACCTACGTCGCTAATGTTGGGGCTGCGCTGAGACTTGGTGCTCTGCGTGCGTGCAGAGCTGCATGGAAGAGCTGCCTTCTCCTCTGCCATTTCTGCTCTGCAGCCCTTGCTGTCTGGTCTAGCCAATGGTGTTGCAACCAGGGGAAAGATATAGCTGAGAGTTTCAGGCAGGTATATCAAATATAAAAGGCTAAAAAGAAAACCGGGAATAATACATCAGCAGGATATCAGGCATAACCGGTTATTGTACAATGGTGATTTTTATCCCTTAGCACTTTGTCTATCATCTACTGCCCAACAGAATAAATAGCTGCACATTCATACACTCACCCAACCCCTACCTCTCACATGCCAGCATGCCACGGTCTCACCATTCCTCTTGTACACGCCCCCTCCTTTCCCCTTCCCCATTGCTTCTGATTCTGATACTTCACAGAAAAAGAGGCATCATGGCAGAAAGTGTAAAATTCAATTGAAGAAAGTGATAGAAGATTCATATCTGAATCACATCAGCTTCCATACCTATTGTTGGATTTCACCACTCTGAGTTACACCGGAATATTCAAAACCAGGCATATATATATATTAGTAAAAAAAGGCCTGTTTTGTTATAAAATGAAACGGGCGCTAGCAAGGCAATCCCCCACCCTTCCTCGCTGCCTCGTTCTGTCCCCTCCGAGTTCAAGGCCCCCCTCCCACCCAGTTCTCCCACCCTCCGTCCCAGTTCAAGGCCTCCCTCCCTCCCAGTTCAAGGCCTCCCAGCCTCCCACTGACCCAGTTCAATGCCCTCTCACGCCCCTCCCATTGAGTTCCAGACTCCGCCCTCCCTCCGATTTCAACACCCCCCCTCTGCGTTACGGACCTCTGGACCCCCCTCCGCGACCCTGTCGACCCCCCCTTTCCACCGAAAACTGTCCCCCGCCGCCGTCGCGTACCGGTGCTGACGGGGGACCCCAACCCCTGACAGCCAAAGTTCTGTTCTCGTCTGCGCCGGCATTGCTTATTGAATGATCATCTGTTCAAGTTTCAGTGTGTGCGTCTGATGTCAGACGCACGCACAGAAACTTGAACAGATGATCATTCATCAAGCAACGCCGCGCAGCCAAGAATAGGACTTCGGCTGTCGGGGGTTGGGGTCCCCCGTCAGCACAGGTACATGACGGCGGTGGGGGAGTGTTTTCGTCGGGAAGGGGATGGTCGACAGGGTCACGGCAGGGGGTCCATAACGCGGGGGGGGGGGGGGGGTGTTGAAATCTGAGGGAGGGCGGAGTCTGGAACTCAGTGGGAGGGGTGTGAGGGGATCACGTCACTGATGGTGCCTAGCAGACCACAGGAGCCACGATCCCAGGCAGGATAGAACGTTGGAGGTGAGAATTCTTATATAGGCTATATATATATATATATACATATATATATATATATATATATAGCCAGCCATATGACAAGCTCTGACCGGACATGCCGCACTGAATATTACCTTTGGCTGTGTCAGACTTGTGAGTTCTTGTACCAAGTAGAGCACTGCCGAGCCCGCTACTCGGACCAAGTTCTGCTTGGTGGCCGGACAACCCCGGGTTTCACCTGCGCTGACCGCCGTTCCCCAGAGGTTGAGCCCCTAGGTGCGGGCGGCCTCCAGGGCTTACGAGATGGAGCAGGAAGCGGGGTGATGAATGTGATGGCCAAACAGGCAGCAGGCAAGAGAGTGATCCAGGTACAGGCAGAGTCAGTAGGCAGGCAGCAGGTCAAGAGAGTAGTCCCGGTACTGGTAAAATCAGTATGTAGGCAGCAGGTCAAGAGAGTAATCCAGGTACAGGCAAAGTCAGTAGGCAGGCAGCAGACACAAGAGTAATCCAGGTACAGGCAGAGTCAGTAGGCAGGCAGCAGGCACGAGAGTAATCCAGGTACAGGCAGAGTCAGTAGGCAGGCAGCAGACACAAGAGTAATCCAGGTACAGGCAAAGTCAGCAGTGAAGAACAAAGTAGAGGAGAAGCACACTACTGAGCAAGTAACACCTACTAAAGTAGAAGCTGAAGCATCGAGTCCAGGGAGAGCTCAGCTGATAAAGTGCTGGCATCTGATATCAGAAGGGACCAGCAGGGAGAAGGGGCACAGCCATAGGACAAGAGCAGGGGAAGGAGGAACCAGAAGACCAATAGGAGAGAAACAAGGGAAGCCAGGCAGAGGGAGAACAGACCCAGGTGTGTGGAAGCAAAGCAATCAAGGAGCCTGGAAGCCAGGCAGAGAGAGAGCAGAAACAGGTGCATGGAAGCAAAGCAATTAAGGAGCCTGCAACCACCGCTCTCTGAACAAACCCAGAGAAGGACTACACACACATGGTTCAGGCAGTGCCAGTCAAGTGTGCGTGTCGACAGGACCCCGCGCAGCCCGAGGACACTGCTTGCATTGAGGTTGGGGACATGACAGGCTGTCAAACTCAGGAAATCGCTGCCAAACCTAGTCAGCTTGCAAAAGCCTGTCTTCACAAATATCTGGAGGTGCACCTCCTGCTGAATATCGGACTTTGCCAGGCTTTGTCGAATATAACCGCTTATGTGCTGATTTTGCCCACTAATCTGCCAGCTAACTTTTAAATATTGGTCGGAAAAATTTTAAGCTCTTATTATAGTCTAGCCCTACGTATATGTGACTGTCTTTGGGAAATGTAGTACATCCAAAATGTTGAGAACGACTGATTTCTCATGACATGGGTCCATGAGCAGTCTGAAAAAGTTACGTTTGAACCTTTGTAACTTTTTTATTTTTTCATATAAAAGGATGAGGTTTGGACTCTTGTATCACAAAACATTTGCTCCTAACAGAATTAATTAAAACATAATTTTTTGTTTCTGGTGACTTCGTATCACCTTTTCTTAGAGATGGTCACATATTGTACTCAGAAATTTGAAGTCACTACTGGGATTAATCTTCTGCAATGTAGACGTATATCAATCTTAAAAACAAAAATAAAATTCATTCTCATGGCCTACACTTTTAAAACATCATAAAGCTTGTAACTTTAGGTTTTTGAATAGGTTAATTTCCTGTTATCTGGAGAATTGTTCCAGAAGTATATGACTGAAGTGTTGAAGTTACCTAGTGAAGCTTAACTTCCTGTTAATAAGATTCATCATCTTCAACTTTGCTCACTGAGAAAATGTAAATGGACCTAGCAGTGTGGAACACAGAAACTTTAAAAGGAGCCACATGTAGTATATTAAATAAACCTTTAACTCGTACCCCCCCCCCCCCCCCAACTGTTTACTAAGTCACACAGTGGCTGCCAAGCACTAATTCAGACACAGCCCATTCACTTTGAATAGGCTGTGTCGGCATTGCCATGTGACAGCTGCAAACACAGCTTAGTAAATAGGGGGGGTTAGCTTGTGAGTGCTCTTCGACATATGAATATAGGTAGCTGTTATTACTCTTGCATAACAACAGAGATGTTGTCAAGTTGAAAACATCAAAATATCATAGTAAACAGATTTTGAAGTCAGAACAATGCATGGCAGGATAGAGTACACTATCACCCTGATTCTATAAAAGTCGCCAAGAATTGTACGCACAAATTTGGGTGCTTGCCCAGTTTGCATGTGCAATTTAATTGAATATTGAGCCAATTAGCGTCAATGATTGGCTTTTTAACAAGCAATTATTGGCACTAATTGAAATCAATTAACATGCATATGCATCAAATTAAGGCACGTGATCCCTGCCTAAATTTTACATGTGTCCCAGAAAATGGGGGGTGCAGAAATGGGAGGGTCATGGTCATGTTGGGGCAGAGCGTGGGCATGAATTCGAGTTACACATGCAATTATAGAATAAGGGGGTTCCACGCATAAATTTAGGTGGAGGCATTTGCAGTACGTTTTTATAGGAGCAAATGGACATGCCTAAATTTACGAGCGACCCCTACACCTAACTTTAGGCATGGCTTATAGTATAGCACTTAAGCGGGTTTTATTCAGCACCAATTTTTTAGGTGTGATTTATAGAATTTAGCCCTAAGTAGGCAATCCATTTAGGTGCCTTAAGGATGCACAGAGGGAACCATTTTATAAACATCTGCGCACACAGATTCTGTTATAGTGTACTAGCATAACATGGTATCAGCATGCTTAACATTTAGACGCTGCACTTACACCAGCCATAAATCTGGCATAACTGTGGGCACATACATGTGGTAAAGATGCCCACAAAGTTTCAGTATTCTGTAAGTTATGCATGTAAGTGGGAGCCCCACACATGTATGCCATTTACACACACCATTTCAGAATAGCACTTAGGTGCCCTGCTGGCACTTTTGCAGGAAAGTATAAACATACATGTAACTACTAGTATTCTATATGTCTGCTTGCGTGAGTGCCTAGATTATAGAACTGCCCTATAAACCTTTAAATTAGCCTGTCTCTGCTCAACCATCCAAAAACAGTAGGTAGGAAATTAATAAATGAGAAATTAGCCTCTCTTATATACTGGAATTTAAACCCATCCTAATATAATTTTTCCCCTAAAAAAGGGGGTGGGGGTGTTAACTCAAATATAAACCAAGGGTTTATATTCAAGCATTTCTCCATTTCCTTGAGGTGGCCAATATTCCTCATATCCCCTTCCTTTCCTTTCCCTTCCCTCACTCCCCTGTGGTGTCCCTCCTCTGTTGGCCCCCCAAACCAAAAAGCACCCATTTTCTCCTTCCCTTCTCCTCTTCCCCTGAACTGAAGAAGCCCCCCTTCCCAGACCCACCCATAGCCCCCCCCCCCAGGCCTACTGTATAGTCCTGATGGTCTAATGGACAGTTGGGGAAGGTGTGATCCTTACTGCCTCCTGCCCATGCCTTCTTCCTTAACCAAAATGGCTAAAGTCTCACCAGATTGCCACTAGAGATCACAGAAGCCATTTGGGATTGGAGCAGGCACATGCTGGCTCAAATCCCATAATGGCTGCAAAGGAGGGACACCACAAGGGAGGGGAGAAAGGAAAAAATGCCAGACACCACAGCAAGGTTCAAATATAAACTATGATGCAATTTTTGGCATTTTTTCTGATGAAAAAAAAAATCTCAGTTTATATTCAAGCATAAAAAGTGCTAGGTATTTGCATAACTATCTCTAATCTGGAGCTTATATACCGCACAATTACCAGCAGGAGGTTTGAGGTGGTTTACAGAGTGGGGTTAGTGCGTGGTTAAGGGGGCGAGGCAGCAGGAGGGAGGAAGGGTCTTTATTGAAGAGGGAATCGGTAGATGGAGGGTCAGAGTGATTAATGCTTATCGAATAATAGTGTCCTTAGGTTTCTCCTTAGTCATTGGTAGTTCGGTTCTAGGCGAATAGCACTATATTACATTTGGCTAATGATTTTAACACCAGTAATTTTACAACACATTTCACCTATATGTTGCCCATGCTATAGTTTTAAGGTATCTGTTCAAGCTTTCTACAATATACATGGAACAAGTTCAAAAATTTTCTCTCTTAGCAGCAACCACTTCTTTGTCTTCTAAAACATTGATACCATTTGTTTTACCAGTGTTCTATAGAAAAATGATTTTATTCTTTTCTCATGTGGTAAAAATGTAAAAGCAAGCCCATTTCTCTATACTCATCTATAGGGAGAGGAAGGAAATGCATTAAACATCTTCCAAAAACAGCTTAAACCAGTCTCTCCCAACCTTTACAAACCTAAGGCACATCTCAAATCAACTTTTGCAGAGCAAACAATATCTAAAAAGACAGGACTCATGTCTAAAATAAAAGCTAAGGAGGTTCTGAAAGTCCTAAAGAAAAGAAGAGGAGGAAAAATCTTCCACAGAAAAGCAGCAGACAAGCAAGGTGAGATGGAAGTCTCCAAAAACACAGATCTTCAAGACAACCAGACTGAATAAATGTCCAAAAAATAATTAAAATGTCCAGCAATATTTATTGAAATATATCCATAAATGGTTAAACCTCAATTCTGCATGAAACCAAGACCCAACACGGGCCGTGTTTCAGCACACAGGCCTTTGTCTCTTTCAAATTTTCAAGAAAACAGAGCTAGAAGACAGAATGTAGATGAAGTGGAGGAGTGGCCTAGTGGTTAGGGTGGTGGACTTTGGTCCTGGGAAACTGAGGAACCGAGTTTGATTCCCACTTCAGGCACAGGCAGCTCCTTGTGACTCTGGCCAAGTCACTTAACCCTCCATTGCCTGCCGCACTGAGCCTGCCATGAGTGGGAAAGCGCGGGGTACAAATGTAACAAAATAAAAATAAAATAAAGTAGGTCAGCTCACTCGATACACAGGACAGAAGGAGACATCTGTGCGTTGCAGGCAGCTAGTCCAATTAGTTACCTTAGCTGTCACATGTGGCTGCCAGAGTTTTTCCACTGCTGCTGCTCTTAACACCTAAATAAGTCACATGGGGGGGGGGGGGTGGAGCAAGATGGCCAACTGAGAGGACATGTGGAGAAGAGCTCTCTGGAGATTCCTTCTTCCTTGGAGATTTTACCATCTAAACATAAAGGGAAAGTGCGGGCCTATCTCCCCGAGGCCATGTCTACCCCTGTCCAACAACAGAAGGTTGATATCTTCATTGTCCCTAAGTGGGATATATTGCAGCAGGGGAGGCACATCCCATTTTTGTATGAGGCACAGGGTGAGTCTCTACTTTTGGGAGATCCATCTCTCTCCCTTTCTGACCAAGTAGCCCTGGCGCTCCGGCAGACTTGACTGCGGTATAAACAGAAGAAAAGCAGGGAAGTTTAGCGGCATCTTCAAATGTTGTGGTGGGGATCACCAGATGTCCTGTTTCAGTCTGCGAGAGTGGTCAGGGAGAGACAGTAACAGTTCTCCCTGGACCCAAGAGAACTGAAACAACGCAGCTGTCATTGGAGGTGGTTCAGGCAGGTGTTCCAGGTAAAAAGCCCATTGTCTTACCATCTAAGACTTTTACTCTAGATGCTTTGGCCCGTTTGGAAGTGTCTATTTCTAAATGTTCTATGGAACTTTCAACTTTGATTCAATCTGTTTCCACATTAACTCAATCACACTAAGGTAGTGTGAATGAGTTCTAGGAACAAATAGCTACAATGAAGACAGAGACTGGAAAAGTGAAAGAGGTTCAACTTGCTATTATTAAAGATAAGGAATTGCTACATAGAAGATTGGAGAATCTTGAAAATCAAGTGAGACATTTGAATATTTGTCTGTTAATGTTTCCTAGGTTAAGTGCAGTTTCACCATTAGAAAATTTAAGAAATTTCTAGAGGAGGTACTGGAATATCCTCCGCAAGCTTTGCCACTCGTAGTCAAAATTTATTTTTTGCCTATGAAGAAGAAGGGGCAAGAGACTGCACGAGAAGTTGGGAATGATTTGAATGTTTCTACAGTTTCTTATGATAGTTTGGATACATCTAGGGTTCTGCGTGCTGTAACTGCAGTAGTATAAAGAGCCATTTTATTAGTCATCTTAGTGTCTGAACAGGATCTGAATTCTTTGATGCATATTTACTTTTGGAAGGCTCCAAACTTGTTTCAGGTTCAAAGAGTTTGGATTTTTCCTGACCTATTGTTAAGATTCTGTTAGAATTCTGCTAGTAAAACAGGGGAATGCTTGGAACCGCTCCTGATTGGTCCATCAGGGGCTGAGCTGATGTCAGTCTGATCTACTTAAGCTCACCTTTCCCTACAACTCCTGCTTTGGCATTACTTCAGTTCTGCTGAAGCCTTACCTTTGCTCTGTCTGAGCAATTAGCTCTGTGCTTGCGTGGAGTTATTATTCCTTTCCTTGCTTGCAGTTTCTGTTGCTCTGTCTCTGTCTGCCGGTTGCTGCCTGCGTGTGTCTAATTACCTCTCTCACTGCACCTGAGTTTCTCTGTTTGGCTGTGGTGCAGTGTGTGGTGAGTTCCTACCTCATTTTGTTCCAGTTTGTTTGTTTTGCTTCCCCTTCCTTCGGAGTTCCCTTTGTGCCATGTTTGTTTTCTGCTTGGCAGGTCCTGCCCTTGTAGCAGACTCAGGACCATTTTGTTTCTCTCCGTGGGGGGGGTGTTTGTTTGCACTTTCATTGTACTCCCGATTAACCCGTTGTCTGCAGTGTTCCCTGCCTCTGGTTGCTGTGTGTGTGCTGAGCTTGGTTTAACTCTTTGTCTGCAGAGTTTCTCTGCTTCTGGCAGTTGTCTGTTTACTGTAGTCTTCCCTTTGTGATTGTTTCAGTCCTTTCTTTGCTGTACTCCCTCCTGTATTACAGAGCACTGTCCCTTTCTGTGCTGGGTGTGTGTGTTAGGCTCCGCATTCTGTTTTGCGAACTTTTCCCTTTCCTGTCTGCTGAGGGTCTCTACCTACAGTATCTTATATTACAGTTCCTCACCTTCTTTGTGTGTGGTGGGCTACGGCTTGACGTGTTTCTGTGTATGCTTCCCTTTCTCCTTGATTACCAGCACCGGGGGTGTTGCTGGTGCTCCGGTCCCCGTGGGAGACCCCTCGTTTAGTCTCCTTCTCCCCTCCCTAAGTATGAGTCGGTTCCAGTTAGGCCGTGAGGCCCGCATGCTTGAATTCTGAGTAAATCGGCTCCCGATAGGCCGTGAGGCCCGCCTGATTGCCCTACGTTCCCTTTTCTGGAGGTGCAAGTTGGTTGCTGCGTGTGTGTACAGGGCTTGGTAGCTGGGGTAGTGTGTAGTGCCTGCTCGGCCCACCCTCGGCCTAACCCCTATACTAGGCCTCGGCCAGGGCCCAAGAGCTCACAACTAGACTAACACCTATCCAGGGCTACCTAAGAGAGGTGAAAACTGTTTTTGACAATGCGCCAGGAGACTGTTGCACTTGGTACAGTGTTTCAACTACATTTTCCTTGTAAACGTTTGATGAAATATGAAAATGTACAATATATGGGGTTTTTTCATCCCCCAACAGCATAGATCCTTTTTGAATGTTAAGAAATTTGCTCCTGAGGGAGTAGCTCCTGCACCTGTTGCCTCTGTGGTTTAAGTCTAGAAGAGATTAGGGTTAGTTAATTTGATTTAGAATCCTGCTTGCAGTTGACTTAGTTTAATTTCTTTTTTTCCTTAATTAGCTCCCTGCTTACTGCATTCTCTGTAGGCTAAATAGGTGTGGAAAGTATATCATTGTCCTTATTTTTATATATATTTTTTCTTCCTCATACTTTTTATATATTTTTCTCCACTGTATTTCTTGTGCAAGAATTATCTTGTAGTATTTTGGAAATTAATAAATAATAAATTAGTCACATATGCCACATATTCCTTATCCTCCTGCTAGATGAGTCCAGACTAATGGATAGTCCCTCCCCCCCAACTAGAAGATGGAGACGGAGAACACTGACTTTCAATGACATCATCACTATAAATTTTCCAGTTTTCTCTGTCTCCAGTACTTAGATACAGTAGCATTCCATGAGGTCTGGTTTCATGAGGCTTGGGTCGAGGTCCTTGCCCCTCCAAAGGAATTGCTCTCATGGTCAATCCACAGACCTTCTCCTGATTGATGCAGGGAAGACACAGCACCTGTGCCAGGGCTGACCTGTGGACCTCCCGTGGTGGGTTCCTAAGCTAGGCAGTGAGTCATAAGGCTCCATCCTCATGGAGGATTTTAATCCTTTCCGGCTTTCTGCTTGGCCCTTGAAAGGCATAAGTTGACATGGAAAGGTTATTCCTCTGCTGTGGCATGTATCTCCTCATACATTTGAGTCTGGAGAGTTTTAAAGGCCTGGTGTCAGCAGGTAGAGTCAGTGGCACATCGACGCTGTAGTCTGGCCTTCCTACAAGAGGGTTTTGAATGACATCTCTCCCTCAACTGGTTAAGAATGCAGATCACAGCTCTAGCGTTTTAGCAAGGGTGAGTGCAAAATTATCCTTTGATGACACATCCAGACATTGTATGCTTCCATCCCAATGGCTTGTAGCTCACTGAAGGCAGTTTTCCTAGTGGCGATATGCCCTGCCAAGTAGGTTTCAGAGATGCAGGCTCTATCTTGCAGAGATCCCTATCTGTCTCATTAAAGATAGTGCCTTCCTTTTTACCAAAAGTGTTTTTTCACCATTGTATGTGAATCAGGAAGTGTGTTTTACATCCTTTTCCAAAATGGGCATAGACGGGCTCAGACATTTTCATATGCTGGATGTTCCTAGAGTGTTGATTCACTACTTGGAAAAGAATCAGGCAGCTTCTAAGGCTTCACTGACTACTGAATCAAGAATGTGATTGGATCTATCTACTTGCTGCAGAAGGAGGAAGTACTGGTGCAAATAAAGGCACACTCAACTACAGCACAGACAACTTCCTATGTAGATGCTCAGGTAGTATCACCTGCTGAAATCTGAAGGGTGGTGACTTGGTCTTCTCTGCATTTGAACACAACAGATTAGATGTGCAAATGAAAGATGGCACCGTTGTAAGGGGGTCCTCAGTGAGACAGTAAAGCTTGGGTACCTCCTACTAGTATGGACTGGTCTAGCAGGAGGATAAGAAAGGTGAAATTTGTACTTTCCTGCTAATTTCCTTTCCTTGAACCCTGATAGACCAGTCTAGGTCCCTCCTGATATTAGATTTACTTGTCCTTGTTTCTTGTGTTATTTCAGCTAGGAAGGAGAGCTCCCATGGGTACAATTAAGCACCATATTGGAAATAATTGGGATTACACCCTGAACCAAGAGAAAGAATAATTTTGTCTATGTGGTTCATTCTTTTGTTGGTTTCATTGTTGTTATTGGTTCCAGAGGATTTTGGCATCCACTTTGGCAAGAGCATACTGGAGAATTCAACGACTGCTCCGATCCATATAGTGGCAATAATGTCATATAGTCTGTGTTCTCCGCTTCCATCTGCTGGTTGTGGAGCACAACCTACTAGTCTGGACTGATCTAGTAGGATTCAAGGAAATGAAATAGCAGGTAAGAACAAAGCATTAGGCAGTATTGACTTTTCCTTGCCATAATTGATCAAGTCAAAATGTGCCATGGAAAAGTAGACGAGTAGCTTAGTAGTTAGAGAACCAGGCTCTAATCAGGGAAGCCAGGATTCAAAACCCAATTTTTCCCACTGATACCCATGATCTTGGCCAAGTCACTTCACTGCTTCAAATTTCAACTTAGACCATGAATTCATTTGGGCAGGGAAATAACTTGCCTTGAGTTCAGATTTGAAAAAAAGCAAATAATTTAAATATCCAAATCCAAATGGGATGTTGGGTAGAAAAAAGTGTGCTAGACAAACATCTCTTTGAAATTGTTTACTCTCATTACACAGCAACTATGCCATATACAAAATTTTCTTATTGTGATTTGTATATGGCAATAAAAAGTTTTTTTTAAAAAAGGAGGAACGGCATTGTTGAGCACAAAGGTGAAAGTTGAACTCAGAGGAACATCCCTATGCACCATTATGTTCGTAAATGAAGGGTGAAGTATAACGAACAAGTCACAGTGCGCCATTCAGCAGATATAAGGTACACTGAGATGGTAAAAGTGCAACCAAGGATTGTGTAAGACACTGGAGTAGTCATTGGACTGCCACTATAACGGATATTAGTTTGCTGTGTCATCACATCTTGGCATTTAAGGACTTCTGAGGACATATGTAGAGGCATTTTCGAATGGCGCCGGCCATCTCCATGGCCGGCCATGTCCGAGGACGGCGCCGCGAAGGAGCGGAGCCAACCATATTTTCAAAAAAGATGGCCAGTCATCTTTTTTTCGATAATACGGTTGAGGCCGCCCAAATGTCAGAAATGGCCGGGTTTGAGATGGCCAGCCTCGGTTTTTGCCCATAATGGAAACCGAAGCCGGCCATCTCAAACCCGGCCAAATCCAAGGCATTTGGTCATGGGAGGGGCCAGAATTCTTAGTGCACTGGTCCCCCTCACATGCCAGGACACCAAACGGGCACCCTAGGGGTACTTCTAAAAAGTTAAAAAAAAAAAAAAATTAAAATAGCTCCCAGATGCTTAGCCCCCCAACCCCCCCCCCCCAAAACCCACTCCCCACAACTCTACACCATTACCATAGCCCTTATGGGTGAAGGGGGGCACCTACATGTGGGTACAGTGGGTTTTGGGGGGGGTTGGAGGGCTCCCATTTACCACCACAAGTGTAACAGGTGTGGGGGGGGGATGGGCCTGGGTCCGCCTGTCTGAAGTCCACTGCACCCACTAAAACTGCTCCAGGGACCTGCATACTGCTGCGATGGACCTGAGTATGACACTTGAGGCTGGCATAAAAAGTTTTTAAAGTTCTTTTTTTGATGGTGGGAGGGGGTTAGTGACCACTGGGGGAGTCAGGGGAGGTGATCCCCGATTCCCTCCGGTGGTCATCTGGTCAGTTCGGGCACTTTTTCTGGACTTGGACCTGAAAAAAAAGGGACCAAGTGAAGCCGGCGAAATGCTCGTCAAGGCCGGCTTTCTTTTTTCCATTATCAGGCGAAGCCAGCCATCTCAACGCACGCCCCCGTCCTGCCTTCGCTACCATGCCGACACACCCCCTTGAACTTTCGCCGGCTCCGCAACGGAACGCAGTTGAAGCTGGCCAAAATCGGCTTTCGATTATACTGATATGGCCGACTTCAGGAGATCGCCGGCCATCTCCCGATTTATGTCGGAAGATGGCCGGTGATCTCTTTCGAAAATAAGCTGGATGATGTCATTGGTTCTGCTATCAAGATAAACATTGAGTTTATAATTATTAATGATTTAATGATGGACTGGGTGCAGAGGAATGTTAGGTGGTTGTGCATGTATGAAGGAATGAATGGTATTGTATGAGGTGAACAAAGGTTGTGATTTGTATGATGTATTTTAACAAGTTTGTAAAATCAAGTTTAAATAATAAAGTTTTGTATATGGCATAGTAGCTGTGTAATGGTTATAAAATATGTGCAACTATATCGGAATTAAGGAACCCAGGTAAGAGTGGATATTTGAAATTGTCTAGGTACATATAGGATTCTCCCTGGAAGTAGAGGGATTAAATGGAAGATCACTTCAAGTTCCTTCTAACCCTAACTTTCTATGGTCTCTAAGCTTGGATTTGGAGAAGAATTAGCATGAGAGAGAGAATCAGGTTACATCAACTAGTACACTCACTAGCTAAGCAAATTTTCAAAGTACAATTTTAGTAGATTTAAAAAACATTTTTCTATCCAATGAAACTCTAAGCTCCCTTACACATAGCATTAAACTGCAAAGGTTCCACACAGTACAACGAAGTTAGATATCCTGCATATGCAACAGTCAGAAAGTTTACATCGTTAGCATATAGTGTCTTGCATTTACACCAATTTTTTAAAGCTGTATAACATCTGTATTTCTTACCGTTTTCATGAACCAGATTTGATAGATAAACAAATGAAGGTGAAAAGTAAACATCCACCTGTAAAGGGGTATAATAAATTAATTCTATGTTACTGTGTTAAAATATACCACATAATATATTTGTAAAAATAATTTCTCTCATTGTTATTCTCACGATACAAGATAGCACATTAAAGAGACAATGCAATATTTGCTTTAAGCACTAGGGGCAATTCTATAATTTGGTGTCAAGAAGTAGGTGCCACAATGGGGTGCGCTTTAGTCTATAACAGAGTTTAGATATGCCTAAATCGTTATAGGATACTAATACAAACCCATTTTGGTGCACCAAAGTTAGGCGCGACCATTTTCACCAGGGCAACAGCTGGTGTAAATAAGCACGCATAAGCGAGCCAATCAATACACATAACTGATAGAATTCTATAAGCTGTGCACATTGATTGGTAACATTGCTATGGCCCACCCATGTATACACCCCCTTGTAGTTATGCTCTATAGCACTTAGGCATTATCTTTCAGAATAGGCGCTAATGACACACACTTAAGTAACCATCCAGCTTATTTTCGAAAGAGAAAGACGCCCATATTTCGACCCAAATCGGGAGATGGGCGTCTTTCTCCCGTGGGCGAACAAATCGGATTAATCGAAAGCCGATTTTGGTCATCTTCAACTGCACTCCGTCACAGGAATGAACAAAGTGGATGGGGGGGTGTCGGAGGCGTGGTGAAGGCGGGACTGGGGCATGGTTATCGGCCGAGGAGAGATGGGCGTCTTTAGCTGATAATCGAAACTAGAAGGGCGTTTTGGACGAGAATTTGGTCCGCTTTATTTGGACCCTTTTTTTTCAGTTCCAAGTCCCAAAAAAGTGCCCCAACTGACCAGATGACCACCGGAGAGAATCAGGGATCACCTCCCCTGACTCCCCCAGTGGTCACTAACCCCCTCCCACCCAAAAAAACCCACTTTACAAACTTTTTTGCCAACCTGTATGCCAGCCTCAAATGCTGTACCCACCTCCATGACAGCAGAATGTGTTCTATCCTCTGACAGCCTTTCCCTAGTTCTGATGTGGGTCTTGGGTGAGTGTGACACCTTTTCTGTTATGCGCACTGCAGAGTCACATCAGCAATGCATTGTGGTGGGTGTAGGGTATTGGGCTCCGTGATTCCACTAGCTTGTGTTAAATGCTCACGATGTTGGTAGTTGGTAGGCTCTACTCCCATCAATGGCATTCCTAGGGCGGGCGGTGGGGGCGGTCCGCCCCAGGTGCACGCCGCTGGGGGGTGCCGCGCGCGCCTGTCCTCCGTTGGTCCATGCTTCTTCTCTGCCCCGGAACAGGCTACTTCCTGTTCTGGGGCAGAGAAGAAGCATGGAACAACGGAGGGCGGGCAGGCAGGCACGCGTGGCCCCCCCCCCCCCCCAAGCGATGTGCACCCAGCGGGGGGGTCCTTTTGCCGGGGGGGGGTCCGCGCTGCATTGGGGGGGGGGCGCTGCACCCGGGGGGCGGGGCGCCACTGACTCCCATGGTGCTTTTCCCTCTGCTTACTGGGTCAGAGTGTGCCCTGTTTTGTTTCCGGTAGTCCATGAGGTAGTGGCCATTTTTGTAAGCCAATTTTAGCTCCCTTTCATGTGTTACCCACGTTACTGAAAGAGGGCATTGTACAGCATTCTGCCAGCTCTGACTTACTGCTAATCTCAGTACCAGGGAGACTCTTTGCCAGTGGTGCACAACCTCTGATCTGCAGTTAACTGTGAGTAAACGTGCTTATTCCAATAAAGAACATTTTCGGAGACATTAGTCTTCAGGTGTCAACTGGTGTGCCAAGGTTCTATAGCAGCAACAAGTCCTAGAGGCCTGCGTGTATGCAGGTCCCTGGAGCACTTTTAGTGGGTACCGTAGTGCAGTTCAGGTAGGTGGACCCAGGCCCATTCCCCCCTACCTATAACACTTGTGCTGGTAAATGGGAGGCCTCCAAAACCCACTGTACCCACATGTAGGTACCCCTTCACCCCTAAGAGCTATGGTAGTGTTGTACATTTGTAGGTAGTGAGTTTTGGGGGAAGGGGTTGGGGGCTCAGCACCCGTGGTAAGGGAGCTATGCATGTGGGAGCTGTTTCTGAAGTCCACCGCACTGACCTCTAGGGTGCCCAGTTGTTGTCCTGGCATGTCAGGGGGGCCAATGTACTATGAATCGTGGCCCCTCCCATGACCAAATGGCTCGGATTGGGACGTTTTTGAGCTGGCTGGTTTTAGTTTCCATTATCGCTAAAAAAACAAAACGCCCAGCTCAGAAACGAACAAATCCATGGCATTTGGTCCATAGAAACCGTATTTTTGAAACAAAAAAAAAAAAGACATCCATTTTTTTCGAAAATACGGTCTGTCCCTCCTCTTCACGTACCCATTTTCGGACATAGACGCCCATGGAGATAGGCGTTCGCATTCGATTATGCCCCTCTATGTATAGAATTGCCCTTGATTGGTGCATATGCTATAAAGAAACCTAAGCACCTATTTTCCTTTATAGAATTTTAGTGCACCAGATAGATATGCATGAATGCATTTAGGTGCAAGCATTTAACACCAGCTATACAATTGGCATATGTGCACATATGTACCAGAGATATGTATGTAACTTTGCATCCTGCTCACACTTTGCCCAAATCCTGCCCACATAAACACTCAACTGCAAACTACACACTAGGAGATACTCACATAGTTATAAGTAGTGCTTAGGCACGTATCGGACATATATGCTACTATTCTTTTTAAATTAATTTTTGAAATATTGCATTTCAAATTACAGTACTAGAAAAACAACCAGTAGCAGGCAAATGTAAATACTAAAAATCCAAACAATTTAGGTAAAGGTATTCTTAGCCCACATCACAGAGGGTTGAAAAGAGAATTAGGAAACCAAGAAAGAAAATACAGTAGTTAGATCTTTGTTTGTTCTTCAGCATTTTGAAAAAAGGATCTGGTTTTTCATCCTGGTGCAGCCCTTTGTGGTAATTTCCACCATTGTGTTTCTCTGATTTGTTCATTTATTTGCGTGAGCTGGTTCCCTTTTCGACTGTTTCATAACTGCACATGTCCAGTTACAGAATGGCCTTGTACGTACTTAGTGCAAAACTTCCCCAACTGAGGGTCAAGTCCCCAAATGGGGTCACAATGTTTGAGGTCATGACGTAGGTGAGCTCTCCACAGATTCATCATTATTCTGCACCTTCAAGAGTCACACAGTTTTATTTGGACACAATCATCAGGTTGCAGACACAAACGATTCAAAAGCACTGACTTAGTGCATCAAAAGCCCTAAAGCTATGAAGTGACATATAAAACTTGTGCTGCTGGTCATCATAATCTTGTTATGGTAATGTGGCTATGGAACTCATTTTCAAAAGAGAAAAACATCCCAAAACTGGCATAAATCTGCATTTGGACATTTTTCTCACAAAAAAACGTCCAAATTGGTATTTTCAAAACTAATTTTTAGACATTTTTCTATTAAGTCCATCAGAAGTGCATTCAAATCACAAGTGGGTGTGTCAGGGGCGTGTTAAGGGCAGGATCTGGGCGTTCCTAACACTTGGATGTATTTCAGCCATAATGGAACAATACAAAACCGTCCAGGACTAAAACTAAGATGTTTTGAGCTAGACCTGTTTTTATGAGGAATAAGGCACAAAAAGGTGCCCTAAATGACTAAATGATCACTGGAGGGAATCAGGGATGGCCTCTCCTTACTCCCCCAGTGGTCACTAACCCCCTCCCACCCCTCAAAAATGTGATTTAAAACATTACTTGCCAGCCTCAGATGTTATACTCAGGTACATTAGAACATCATGTAAGTCCCTGGAGTAGTCTAGTGGTGCGTGCAGTGCACTGCAAACAAGTGGACCCAGGCCCATACCCCTACCTGTTACACTTTTGGAGGAAACTGTGAGCCCTCCAAAACTCACCAGAAACCCCTCCCGCCGAAGTCTGGCTACGCCCCTGCCATATACCTTTCAGTTTATTAGATACTCTGAAGGGTAATAACATAATCTCTTCTGCCTTTACTTGTCTTATACAGTTAGACAAACTAATGGAAATTCCATATGATCTTAATATTCATTCAATGATCTGGAATAATTTAACAATTTTAATTCATAAAAAGTCAACACTCTGGAAGGAATGGATGAATCAAATCTTGATTGATGATAAATTGAAATCTTTCCCAATGTTACAAACACAATTTGGATTGTATCCAAATCAACAATTTCGTTGGATACAGTTACAACATTTTATGACATCCAATCGTTATCCAAGTTTACTATGCACACTTCAACCTTCCCTATTTCAAATTATCATCATAGCTCACCAAAAAGGACATGTCGCATCTCAACTTTATAAATTTCTAATTAAATCAACCTTTAAAGAAAAGACAGGTGTTCATTCAGTATGGAAATCTGATTTACATTGTTTTCTTACTAATCATCAATGGACCACTTTTTGGGCTAAAACAAGTAAACCCATTTTTTCATCAACCTTCTTCCAATCTCTTTTTTTTCTACATCATAGAGTCCTATGAACGCCTCAAAAAATGAAGGTTGCAGGTCTGTTGAAAGATAACTTATGTTGGTCATGTAATGAACATCAAGGTATTCTTCTTCATTTAATCTTTGAATGCCGTTGTACCAATTTATTTTGGACCAAAGTATGGCAAATTATTTAATCCATATTTAATTTTACTGAAATTACGACTCCTAAAAAGGTTATCTTTGGTTTATTGACATTAGATCACTCTTTAGATGTTTACAAATCTAAACTTTTTGACACATTGATGGCAATTAACCTTAAATATGTACAATCCAATTGGAAAGATAATTCACAACTTAATATACATTTTTGGTGGAATACTGTCTTACAAGTTTATAAATATTGTACAGTCAATACTGGTAATTTTCAGATATCTAATCATAAAATTTGGTTAGCTTTGCAACAATTTTTGGAATCAAATCCAACTAAATAGCCACCTGAGCATAATATCTAAATCTCCTTTTTTTTTCTCCCCTCTCCTCCTTGTTTTTTTTTTATTTTTTCAAATTACTATTCATTTTCATATAACTTCCATTAAAGTGTATATACGCCTCATTTATCTGTATACTTGTTGCGTATTCACTCAATTCAAGCTTTTGAACTACTACAACATTATTCCATTTTTATCCAGTTAAATGTCTGTTATCATGTTTCTCTTATGGAATAGAAGTTATAAAACATTGTTATTTTGTATTGAATTTGGATGTTTGTTACCCTTAAAATCTAATAAAATTTATTAAATCGAAAACCGCCTTGAACCCATGAGGACTAGGTGAGATACAAATAGCTAGAATAGATCAGAGTAGTTTCATTTCTTTTTGAGATCTGAAACACCATAACTGCAAACTACTGGAACTTTAAATGTGGTATGACATCCAGTAGGTAACAAATGCAGGGAAATGATTGACCAGAGAAAAATGGTCTCTGACTGGACCCTGTTGGCAGTTTAGTTACTAAAGGGCCTGTTTACTAAAGTGTGTTATGTTTTTTTGCATTTATTGCACTTTAATAGCAGAATATAATTCCTGGTTCCTGCTAAAGCCGAGTCTTGCTCCTGGTTCCTACAAAGCCAAGCTTCATCCCTGGTTCCTGCTAAAGCAGAGCCTTTTTCCTGGTTTCTGCTAAAGCTCAGCCTTGTTCCTGGTTCTTGCCAGAGCCTTGTTCCTGGTTCCTGCCAGAGCCTTATTCCTGGTACCTGCAAAAGCCAAGCCTCGTTCCTGATTCCTGCCAGATCCTTGTTCCTAAAAAACTGAGCCTTGGTCCCGGTCCCTGCCAGAGCCTTGTTCCGGGTTCAGGCAAAAGTCAAGCCTTGTTCCTGATTCCTGCCAGAGCTTTGCTCCTGGTTCCTGCTAAAGCTGAGCTTTGTTCCTGGTTCCTGCTAAAGCCAAGCCTTTTTCCTGGTTCATGTCAGAGCCTTGTTCCTTGTTGATGCTAAAGCCGAGTCTTGTTCCTGCAAAAGCCAAGCCTCAATCATGGTTCCTTCCAGAGCTTTGTTCCTGGTTCCTGCTTCCTGCGAGAGCCTTGATCCTGGTTCCGGCAAAAGTCAAGCCTAGTTTCTGGTTCCTGCAAAGCCAAGCCTCATTCCTGGTTCCTGCAAAAGCCAACCCTGGTTCCTGGTTCCTGCAAGATCCTTGTTCATGCTAAAGCCCAGCCTTGTTCCTGGTTCCTGCAAAAGCCAAGCCTAATTCATGTTTCCTGCAAGAGCCTTGTTCCTGCTAAAGCTGAGCTTTATTCCTGCTTCCTGCGAGAGCCTTGATCCTGGTTCCGGCAAAAGTCAAGCCTAGTTTCTGGTTCCTGCAAAGCCAAGCCTCATTCCTGGTTCCTGCAAAAGCCAACCCTGGTTCCTGGTTCCTGCAAGATCCTTGTTCATGCTAAAGCCCAGCCTTGTTCCTGGTTCCTGCAAAAGCCAAGCCTAATTCCTGTTTCCTGCAAGAGCCTTGTTCCTGGTTCCTGCTAAAAGCAGAGCCATGTTCCTGGTTCCTGCTAAAAGCAGAGCCTTGTTCCTGGTTCTTGCTAAAGCCAAGCCTTTTTCCTGATTCCTGGCAGAGCCTTGTTCCTGGTTCCTGCTAATGCTCAGCCTAGTTCCTGGTTCCTGCTAAAAGCCAAACCTCCTTCCTGGTTCCTGCTAAAGTCAAGTCTTGTTCCTGGCTTCTGACAGAGCCTTGTTCCTGGTTCTTCCAAAGCTGAGCCTCATTTAAAGCTGAGTCTTGTTCCTGGTTCCTGTTTTAGCCTCGTTCCTGGTTCCTCCAAAGTCGAGCCTCGTTCCTGGTTCCTGCTAAAGCCAAGTCTTGTTCCTGGTATTTGCTAAAGCCATGCCTTTTTCCTGATTCCTGCCAGAGCCTTGTTCTTGATTCCTGCTAAAGCCAAACCTTGTTGCTGGTTCCTGCTAATGACAAGCCTCCATACTGGTTCCTTCTAAAGCTGAGTCTTGTTCTTGGTTCCTGTCAGAGCCTTGTTCCTGGTTTCTGCTAAAGCCAAGCTTTGTTCCTGGTTCCTACTAAGGTCGAGCCTTTTTCCTGGTTCCTGCTAAAGCCAAGCCTTGTTCCTGGCTCCTGCTAAAGCCAAGTCTCTTTCCTGGCTCCTGCTAAACGAGTCTTGTTCCTGGTTTCTGCCAGAGCTGAGCCTCAATCTTGGTTCTGTGGTAAATGTGGTCAAAGTTGTGGCTTGGATCGGGCACAAACTCCATCAGACACACAAGGTTTTCATGAAAAACAGAAAATATTTTATTATTTGATACACCCACACCATATGCACACTGTTACTTCACAGGCTTCCATCCAGCACAAATCCAGTCTCTAATTAGGGCAAGCTCCCATCCTAGCCCAACACATTGAATATGCTCATCATAACAAGTACTTTCTAAACATAACTCAAGGTGTATACTACCTTGCCAGGCTTCCCACACAACTCTGATACCAATTAAGCCTGAGCCACACCACTTCCCTGGTTTTCTTCTCAAGTACTGCAGCTCAGATTGCAGTGGAGTCCTCTGTTCTCTGGACCTCCCTCCTAGAAACCTTTGTATCAGGACTTCAGTGATCTATTCAGCCTCAGGGTTTTTAGCTCCAGGCAGATCTGAGCCCCACTCCTCTGACTCAGCATCAGCCTCAGCCTTGGCAGACTAGTGCCACTTGCTGCAAAGTGGTTGAATTGTATCATCAGTGACAGAATGCTCTTCCCTATACCATCCACTCCCTCACAGTTCCTGCTTAAGCCTTGCTCCTGATTTCCACTGTAGTCCTGCAATGGAGTTCCTGCCTTGACCAGCCCCCGAGTTCCAGCAATACCAACTTAAGAATATTATGAATAGCCATATTGGGTCAGACCAATGTTCTATCCAGCCCAGTATCCTGCTTCCAACAGTGGCCAATCCAGGTCACAAGTACCTAGCATAAACCCAATTAGTAGCACCATTCCACGCTACCAATCCCAGGACAAGCAGTGGCTTCCCCCATTTCCATCTCAATAACCAGCTATGGACTTTTCCTCCAGGAACTTGTCCAAAACATTTTTTAAACCCAGATACACTAACTGCCGTTACCACATCCTCCAGCAATGAGTTCCAGAGCTTAACTATTCTTTGAGTGAAAAAATATTTCCTCTTATTTGTTTTAAAAGTATTCCCATGCAATTTCATTGAGTGTCCCCTGGTCTTTGCACTTTTTCAATGAGAGATTCTCCACCTGTTCCACTCCACTCAGGATTTTTTAGACCTTAATCTTATCCCCCCTCAGCTGTCTCTTTTCCAAGATAAAGAGCCCTAACCTCTTTAGCCTTTCCTCATACAGGAGCAGTTCCATCCCCTCTATCATTTTGGTCACTCTTCTTTGAACCTTTTCTAATTCCACTATATCTTTTTTGTAGTATGGCAACCAGAATTGAACACAGTACTCAAGGTGAGGTCGCACCATGGGGCAATACAAGGCATTATAATATTTTTGGTCTTATTTTGCATCCCTCTCCTAATAATTCCTAGCAGCCTATTTGCTTTTTTGGCTGCCATCACACACTGGGCAGACGATTTCAGCATATTTTTCAGGTCTTTTTCTTGAGTGCTGACTCCTAAAGTGGACCCTAGCATTAGATAACTATGATTCCGATTATTCTTCCCAACGTGCATCACTTTGCATTTGTCTACATTATGGCTGTATAACATCCAAGTGTTAGGTACACCCTATGCAAGCCATCAAAACGCCCCCGACACACCTTCTTGTGATTTGGATGCTTTGCAGACGAATTGCATAGATGGATGTTTGCAAAATAGGTTTCGAAAATACCGATTTGGATGTTTTGAGAAGATTTTAATCCAAATGCTGTTGTATGTCACTTTTTAAACATTTTTCTCTTTTGAAAATGGGTCCCGTATCGTGTAACCTCTTTTGAAGACTATCTCAGCAAGTCAGAATTAATGATAGATCAAGTTCAAAATGATTTAAGCTCATCGGGGGGCGCTGGTGAGCCTTTGACGCTAATGGATGCCTGAAGTGTTCTCTCCCTCGCTCAGAACTAGAAAATCGTATGGATAAGCGTCTTTTGACAACTTTTCATTGAATCAGTTCCTGGATTTAAAGAAAATATACACCAGAGCACCGGATCTGTCTTCCTCGAAACCCGAATATTCATTAAACTCACAAGGCAGATCGAAGTGACTTAAGCACGATCCCCCCACACCTGAAAAAATGGCGGCAGGAAAATGTGCTCAATTGTTGTCTTCGGACCTAGCTATGGAAGTGCTGCGAGCTCTATGAGATCTATCCACAAAATATTATGAGACCACTTGTCAACTCAAAGAAGAAATAACAACTCTCTCGAAAACACTTACTGCTTTTCAACAGCAAGTTGAAATTGTAGAGGGACACTCAGCTCAAACGGCTCTGCAGCTATCACAGCTTGACCTTTCTGTAACATCGCACTCCAAAAAGCTTGAATCAGACCTTAAAGATTTTGCTAACAGATCGTGACGAAATAACATAAGAATACTCGGCCTTAAAGAGGGCTTGGAAGGTGCTAACATAATTGAATTCCTTTCAAAATGGATTCCAGCCGTGCTCAACATAACCTTTGATCCTCCCCTGGAATTTGAGAGGGCACATAGTTCTCCCTCCATATTAAAGTTGAATCTACAACACCCGAGACCAATAATAGCTAAACTGCTCTGCTTTCCATATGCTCTTCAGATCCTCACCACTGCTCGTACACAGACAGCACTTCGCGTAGAAGGAAGAAATATACTAATTGTACCAGATCTTTCAAAAACAACTGCACGTAAAAGGAAGGCTTTCCTCAACATTCGTCCTCACTTGAAATCGATGGGAGCACGCTTTGGCCTCCAGTATCCTGCATGGATGACGGTTATACTTCACAACACAACTAAAACTTTCAACTCTCCAGAGCAACTGCAAGCCTATATTGATCAGCTTAAATCTCAGGGCATGACATGACTCTTTCACATGCATATCTTACTGCATTAACTTGTAGTATTTACATAAGATTTCCTTCTTGTGGAAACATTCTCTCTCGATGCCAGTTAAAAAAAAACATTGTTTTTCTTTCTTTATTGTTAAACAATTTTTTTTATTTTTTTGGATTCAAGATATACTGTAAAATCTTTACCTCTTAGCCCTTTTTTCTTTCAGCTAAGGGTTACTAGGAACAAACGATACTGTTATTTTACATGTTAAGATTCGCTTCTCCATTTTATAATATGTTTGCTCCTCCCTGATCTCTCTGAGCGGGAGAGGGACTTTCGGACGTCCCTGTCACTGGAACCAGCACCATGGTAATCTTTATCATAATATGGTTTCTGTTTAGAGTTTTTGCATTTAGTAGAAGCCTTGTTGTTATTGGCTTCCATAGTATGTTATTAGTCTCTCTTTGTGTGCTAGGGTATTACAACTTTGCTCTTGAGTCTGATATTGTCCCAAATAATATTCTTGAAATTAACAAAAATTTGAATTATTGTCTCTCTAGCATGTAATTATTTATCAATGTCACCTATTTCTATAATATCATGGAATGTAAATGGTTTAAGACATCCAGTAAAGCGGAAGAAAGTATTTACACACCTAAGAAATTCAAACCTTCAATTATCTTTATACAAGAAACTCATGTCCCTGACCTTGCATATTTGCTCACTCCTTACAATTGGATATCTAAGTCAATAGATGCTCCTTCATTAGGAAGGAAACATGGTGTGTCAATCCTTTTTTCAAAAGATGTTCAATTTTCTCTCATAGACAGTGTTGTAGATGTACAGGGCAGATGGATAATTGCACATATAGAAATCGCCTCTCAACCCTTACTGTTGGTCAATGTTTATGCACCCAATTGTGATTCTCCTGAATTCTTCACTTCTCTATTCCAATCCATTTCTTCTTTTAGGGTGATGCCTATATGTATATCAGGTGACTTCAATCTCCCACTTGATATTTGGATGGATAAACATTCCTCAGCACAAAAAACTGAAACAAAAGCTATATAGACTCTAAAATCATTAATGGCACAATTTAATTTGATTGATCCATGGATAATTTTCCATCCTGATACCAAAGAGTACACTTTCCATTCCTTACCACACAACAGTTTTTCACGAATAGATTTTTTTCTTCTTTCAGCTACTTTATTACCCCAAGTTTTGTAGCCTGCTATCCACACCAGAGTTATCTCAGATCATTCTCCCATCTTTCTTTACATAGCTTCCTCAATTATACCCATGCCAAAATCACCTATTTGGAGACTTAACTCCCAGATATTGAAAGATGACACTATGAAATGTCGCTTGGAATCTTTTATTACAGAATTTTTCCAATTCAATCCTCCGGGCTCAGCCTCTCCACTCACTATTTAGGAATCCTTTAAAGCTACTCTAAGGGGTGAATTAATTTCTATCTCAGCTCATATTAAAAAATAGCAAGATATTCTCATTTAAAAAATGGAATCTGAACTTAAAGATTATGAACAAAAATATCTTACTACTCCAGATTCTAATCTTCTAATCTCAATTTACAAATTAAAATACTCTTATAATAAATTATGCACCAGCTTGGCAAGAGAGGAAATCTTTCAAACAAAATCCAGATTCTACCTTGAAAGTAACAAAAATAGTAAACTCCTAGCTAACTACCTTAAACGTAAACGTATCAAAATTCAAATTCCTTCTGTAAAAAAGAAAAAAAGATAAAATAATAACTAACACCTCGGATATCCTGCATACATTTTCAGAATTTTATCAAAAACTATCAGTCTGAATTCTCTGGAAGACCAAAGGCAATTGAAACTTTTCTCTCTTCTCTACAGCATCCCAAATGGTCACAAACTGACAGTAAGCTTCTCTCTAATTCGATTGACTTAAAAGAACTCCTGACTGCACTGTCTGATCTCCCCTCCGGAAAAGCTCCGGGCCCAGATAGATACCCAGCTGAAATGTATAAAATTCTTAAAAATTCTTTATCTCCAATTTTATTGGATCTATTTAACAAAATATCTCCTAATGAATCTAGTTTCAACCGTTTTTCTGAAGCTTTAATAACAGTATTACCTAAGCCCAATAAAGACCCTGTTATGGCGATGTCATAACAGATCTCTGTAAGCCACATTGAGCCTGCAAATAGGTGGGAAAATGTGGGATATAAGTACAATAAATAAACTTGTCCAAAACTATAGACCTATATCACTTCTCAACTCCGATTACAAATTATTTGCCAAGATCCTTTCTAACAGACTTTAAAAAATTATTGGTAGGAGGAAGTGACGTCACGCAGCCAAATGGATGCTTGATCCTCTAGCTCCGCGATCCCTCGCCGTTTACACAGCAACAACTGCGCTAAACCTCAACAAATCGGGCAAAAATGGCATCGGTGAGCCGGTAGATACCTCGCCATAAATATGAGTAAAAAAATCGCTGCCCTCCCGCGAGACAATGAGCGCCTTTCGACGAGGCAGTTGGCGCGGGGCGTAACGCAACCAGCCTCTCCTAAACCACGAGGCTCACAGATGGCTAACACTGAAGCTGCCGGTTCCCGCGATGGTGCCGGTGAATCTGCCCTGATACCAGCTCTCCCGGCTGACCTGACAAAATGCCTGGAGGTAATTTGCGCCAAAATCCGCGCATCCAAGGATGAAATCCTGGAGCATGTAGATGCGCTGAATGCGGACTTGAGGGAGCTGGGGAGCAGGGTGGAGCTGCTGGAGGAGAAAGCAGATGAACAGGAGGGGAAAAATGTAGAGGTGGACAGGAGACTAAAGATGCTGGATGAGAGGGCGGAGGAGCTACAGTACCAGATGGACGACCTTGAGAATCGAGGGCACAGGCAGAATTTACAATTCAGGGGAGTCCCGGAAAGTGAGGACATGGAAGATGTCCAGAAGGTGGTGAGAACCATAAGCGAGCAGCTGATGGGAGAGAGCTTTGATGCTGCAGCCATGGGCATGGACAGAGCTCATAGAGCGCTGGGTAAAAGCAGAGACAATAGGCCACGAGACATAGTGGTTCGATTCACTTCTTATGTCAGCAAAGACCAAATATGGCAGAGGGCACGCCAGAACCCTTCCCTGGAGTTTAATGGAGCACGAGTGGCGATTTACCAGGATTTATCTATATTTACCCTCACCCAGAGGAGAGCCATGAAACCGGTTATAGAGATCCTGGTGAAGGAGAAAATAGCCTACAGATGGGGTTTCCCATTTGCTCTTTGCTTTGCGTTAAAAGGAGAAAATGTCCGCTGCAGAAAGGTTGATGCAGCATGGAAGGTTCTACGCAAAGCGGGATTGACCCCGACAGATACTGTGCCTGTGGGTATGGCTTCATCTACCAAGAATAGGATGCAGAAGTGGAAACGCGTGAAGAAAACAAGCAAAATGACTGTGGACAAGACATGAGAGACTGGGCTCTGGTCTGGGTGAATTATCTAATTTAATGCTTACCGGGAAGTACAGGGGAGGCATTTAGAATTTGGAGGGATGATAATAAGGGTTGCATAAAAGTATGGGGAGAGGCTTGCAGTTGGATTAAGAAAGGGATTTAGGAGGGGGGGTTGGGGGGCAGGGGATTGAGTGTCATGCTCTGGGGGCTCATAGAAACCATCTTATTTTCAATTCAGCTGGGGGGGTCTTCTTTCTCCTGGTTCCCAAGTAGTGCTCTTAAGCGCTAGTTGGTGGGTAATGATAGAGGGGGGGGTTTAGGGATGGGGGAGGGGTAGAGAGAGGGTGGGACATGGTTAAGGGGATAGATTGGGAGGGGAAAAGGAGGGAGGGAGAGGATCATAAGACTGTGGACTATGAAGTTCACTTACATTTTTCATCAAAAAAAGGCAAGGTAAAAGCAGAGGTTCATGGCTAATTTTAAATTACTAACTTACAATGTAAAGGGCTTGAACTCTCCATTTAAACGACATGCCTTGGGGAGGGAATTACGTATGATGCATCCACATGTGGTATTCTTACAAGAAACCCATTTCTTAAAAACACACGAGAGGTGCTTGGCCTTTAAGCAATACCCGACAGTGTACTTTGCCTCAGATGCTAAGGGAGCCAAAAAGAGAGGGGTGGCTATTATGTTCCATAGGGATGTACAAGTTCAGATACTACATGTGAGAAGGGAGACGGAGGGACGATATCTCTTCCTACATGTCCTTTTGGAGCAGGAGGAGTACACTCTAGTTAACGTGTATGCTCCGAACGAGAGACAAGAGCGCTTTTTTGGGCGACTCCGTAGAGACCTGCAGAATTTTACCAGAGGGAAGTTGCTGGTGGCTGGTGATTTTAATGCCACCATGCAACCTGGACTAGACAGGTCAAAGTCTCCAGCTCCAACCGATTGGAAGATATCTCGATCCCTGAAGATCTTTGTGGAGGAGATGGGTTTATATGATGTGTGGAGAGTGGGACACCCTAGAAGGAGAGATTACACTTATTATTCCCAGGTGCACCAGTCTTACTCTAGATTGGATTATATATTTGTTGACAAGACTCTCTCGGAGGGGGGAGGGGATTCCCACATAGGCCATATTACTATTTCAGACCACGCGCCGACGTGGGTTGGCCTCCCCTCCTTGAGAGAAGAGACGAGGGATAAACGATGGACACTTAATAACTCTCTACTGCAAGACCCAGCAGTTGTGGCTAAATTTATAGCGGTTTTGCAAGAGTACTTTATGCATAATATGGACTCAGGGCCGGTCTTGGACATAGTGTGGGACGCCTTTAAGGCGGTGGCCAGGGGATTTTTTGTTAAGTGTGCAAGCCAGAAGAATAGAATACGTAAGGAACGGCTGGCCCAGTGCATGGAGAGATTGGGGGATTTGGAGGTCAGATACAGGGCCTCTGGCTCGGTGTCTGATTACCGAAGGCTCCAAGCCCTGAGAATGGAGATAGCAGATATCCATGAGGAAAGCTTGAAATTTGTACATGCACGGTTGAAACAGGTGTACTACGAGTCCACAAATAAACCTGGGAGGTTATTGGCTAATAAATTAAGAAAGCTGAGAGCAGATAGACACATCTTGAGAGTGAAGGAGGAAAAGGGAGCTATGCTACATACCTCAACACAGATTAGGGAAAGATTTGCACATTATTATGAATCTCTGTACTCGGAGGATGCCGCTGTACAGACAGATGAAATTGAGGACTACCTCAAGGATAGGGGACTAAGGGGACTGACAGAACAACAAAAGAGTGATTTAGATGCTCCTGTGCAGGTGGCAGAAGTCCTTCAGGTTAACAAAGATCTGCCAACCGGGAAGGTACCGGGTCTTGACGGATTCACCAATGAGTTTTTTAAAACATTTGGGGGAACGTTGGCCCCATACCTTACATTGGTCATTAACTCAGTGAGAGAGGGCTTTCCCCTCCCTAAGACCATGATAGAGGCATGGGTGGCAGTCATACCGAAGCCAGGCAAAGATAAAACTGACTGTGCAGCGTATAGACCAATTTCAATACTTAACGCAGATGTCAAAATATTAGCAAAGGTATTGGCGAATCAACTGGGAAGGGTGTTACCATGCTTGATCCACCCGGACCAAGTTGGCTTTGTAGCTAAAAGACAGGCAGGAGACAATATCCGTAGAACGCTGGACCTGGTGTTTCAAGCACAAAAGAAAGCTAGCCCGATGGTGCTGTTAGGACTAGATGCCGAAAAGGCATTCGATAGGGTCCACTGGGGCTATCTGGACAAGGTTCTGCAGAGAGTAGGGATTGGACAGTTTTACAGAATTTGGATTCGGGCGTTCTATACTTCCCCAAGGGCGTGTGTAAGAGTTAACGGGGGGAACTCAGAGGCCTTCAAACTGGAACATGGTACACGGCAGGGATGCCCTTTGTCCCCTCTCCTATTTGCACTGGCGATGGAGCCTCTGGCGGAGGCCATAAGGGAGAATGTAGACATAGCGGGTGTTAGCGTGGGAGGACGGGAATACAAAATTGCATTATTCGCAGACGACGTACTATTGTCACTAACCAAACCCCTGATATCCCTGCCCAACGTTATGCGAGAGATAGAGAGATATACTCGAGTATCAGGCTACAAACTTAATGCGAGTAAGTCGATTGGGCTAGCTGTGGGAGTGCCAGAGGCCATGCTAACATCACTGAAAACATCCTTTACTTTTAAATGGGAGGAACAGGAACTAAGATACCTGGGGGTGCAGATTCCGCATAACTTATCGGCGTTGTTCGACGCTAATTATCCGGGCCTTCAGAAAGAAATACAGCGGGATCTGGAGAGATGGATGCCAATGAGCTTATCTTGGATGGGGAGAATAGTGGCCCTTAAAATGAATATTTTACCTCGGCTGTTATACTTGTTCCTGGTGATACCACTTAGAATCCCGAGAACCTTTCTCTCAAGGGTACAGGATAGTCTGGTCAGATTTATCTGGAACAACAAAAGACCGCGTTTGCCACGAGCTTTCTTATATAAAAATAAAAGGGATGGGGGCCTGGGGGTGCCCAACCTATATGGGTACTACTGCGCTGCACAGTCGAGAGCAGCGGTGGAGTGGTTCCGAAAGGAAGATCACAAAATATGGGTGAACACTGAACAAGTATTGGTTGGGACGCGAACATTGGGACATTTAATGTGGCTCCCGAGTAAACACAGAGGACAGGTTGACAAGTTCCCACCGACAGTTCAAGCCACATTCCACTACTGGGATCGCATGTTTGAGGGCCATCAGCCCGTGGTGTCTGGGTTGGCACCCATAGTAGATAATCCAAGCTTTAGCCCGGGAGTGGGTAATACCACGTTTTGCAGGTGGGCTGAATTGGGATTAGATATGTGTGGGCAGTTACATGTGGGTGCAGATATGATACCATTTGACAGAGTAGTAGAAGACTACGGACTCAGGACAGATATGCATACATACAAATACAGCATTTTTTGCAGGGAACAAGCTATTTAGAATGCATGAAAAGAGAGGTACATCCTCTGGAGGAGGTGTGTGTAAATTCAAAGCCCATGAGGGGTATGATTACTCACTTGTACGAATTAGTGGGCACACAGATTAAGCCATATACATTACATAGGCGGCGGTGGGAACAGGAGTTAAATTTCACATTATCAGAGGTGGACTGGCTTAGGCTTGAGAGGACGATTTTGCGCTCCTCCCGGGCCGTAGCAGTAAAGGAAAATGCCATTAAAATATTTTATAGATGGTATCTTACCCCGCTAAGGCTGCACCGTATGTATAACCATGTTTCAAAGGACTGTTGGAGACAGTGTGGAGGAGTAGGAACTATGGGCCACATCTGGTGGACTTGCCCTAAAGCGCAGGCATATTGGAAAAGCGTGTGGGCGCGCATTCAGGTCTGGACGGGAAGGGCTGTGCAGTGGCATCCTTTGACTTTCATCCTGGGCCAGAGGCCAGCTGGGCTTACGGCTGACCAGTGGGTTCTGATGAGGGGGTCTTTGCACGCTGCCCGCATGAACTTGACTCAGCAGTGGAAAGTGGTGCAGGTCCCCTCATTGGTGTCCTGGATTACGAAAGTGAAATACATTTGTGAAATGGAGAGATTGACAGCGATTAAGCATAAAACCTTGCCAAAGTGGGAAAAAGCCTGGAAACCTTTTGTGAATGCAAGTGTTTGATGAAGGGAACAAGGCTCGGGAGGGGGTAGGTCAAGGGGGGGGGATAGGGTTAATAATAAAATCAAAAATGTTTTGAAGTGTAATTTGACCTAAATTTAAGTGGACACAGAATTTCATTATCTTTTCATGACTGTCATTGGTGAAACAGTTATTATAGATTGTATTGATATGAGCTGAGTTGAATTGAAGTGTTGCTTCTTTTTGTTCTGTATTCTATACTTCAATAAAGACTTCTAAAAATTTAAAAAAAAATTATTGGTAAAATAATATCACCTTCACAAGTAGGTTTTATGCCAAACAGGCTCATCACAGATAACTCTAGATTATTTCTTCATATTTCCCACCAAATCTTGCCCTGTCCCTGTCATGGCCATGTCTCTTGATGCAGAAAAGGCCTTTGACAGGGTTGAATGGCAATACTTATTCGCAGTGCTCAAATGGTTTGGAGCTCCTGAAGATTTTGTTGATAAAGTCTGAGTACTATATGCTAACCCCACTGCTAGAATTATTGCAAATAATTCTCTATCAGAATCCTTTACACTATGTAGAGGCACCCGACAAGGCTGTCCTCTCTCACCTTTCCTTTTTAATCTGGTACTAGAACCTCTCTTAATCACAATACAAACAAATAATGACATCACAGGTTTCACATATAAAAGCAAACAATATAAACTATCAGCATATGCTGATGACATACTTCTCTACGTCACCAATCCATCTTCTTCTATACCAACATTACTATCTCTTATAGATAACTTTTCCATTTTCTCAGGTTACAAAATTAACCAATCTAAATCTGAAGTCCTGCCTCTCAACATTCTCATGTCCAAAGACTTGATAAGTCCCTTTCACTTATCCTGGTCTTGTAAATCCATCAGGTATCTAGGTATCGACCTTCACTCCTCAATACAAGACACTATCAAACATAATTCAGATAGTATACTGATTTTTCTCAAACGTCTCCTTCTTTCATGGCATCCTTTAAACATATCCTAGTGGGGAAGAATAGGAACCATAAAAATGATGGTAATGCCTAAAATCAACTTTATACTTAGCATGAAACCAGTATTATTCCATTCTTCATTTTACAAACAAATTGACACACTCTTAACCTCTTTTCTATGGAAATCCAAACAAATCAGAATATCACTTAAAAAGCTTAAAGCACCAAAGGAAAAATTTGGTATACTTTTTCCAGACTTCCTAATCTATCATAAAGCCTTCATAGCTCAGCAAGGCTGTAATTGGTTTTACTCTAACACTGACTACACACCAGCTTGGCTATCTTTGGAAAAACTACAAACTTTGTTTGAGCGTTAGTTAGGGATTTATACTACCAGTACTATTATACTACCAGTACTATCTCCTTAAATCCTAACCATGCACTTAACGTAACAGCTGTGTTGTACCGGAGGAAAAGCCTCAACAGACTCCGTATTTTTAGCTATACAGCTCAATAGTTTCAAGGAGTTCTATCTGTCATCATTGGCAAAAACCTCCATAAGTCAATCTTTAAATAACTTTACCTAGCTTTACATAGCTTTCGGTGAAAGCACCACTTATCTTATCAATCACTGCATTTTCTTGTCGCCATTCCGTCACTTCCACTTGGCAAGTTTATCTGCAGATGGGATGTCCGTGTGCGTTGTAGTGACCAAGTTGGTGTATAGGAGTTTGTTCATGAGTTGGTATAATTTATTTGTGTCTTTGTAATCTGTCCCTGTTTTAGTTTTATAGTATGATCTTTTGATCTGTCTTATTGCGTATTTATATTTTCTTTGCGATTGCTTCCATGTGTTGAGTGTGAGTTCATTTTTTGTTTTTCTCCATGCTCGTTCGAGTTTCCTGGATTATGTTTTTAGCTTTTTCAGTTCATCGTTGAACCATGGTATCGAGTTACGCTTTCGTGAGGTTTTTGTTCGTAAGGGTGCTATTTCATCTAATATGCATTTGCATCTTTTATCCCATTCCATGAGGAAGTGTATGGAGTCTGTTTGTGCTGTCCATTCATTGTTGTATATCAGTTGCCAGAATGTTTTCGTGTCTACTGGACCTCTTGTGCTGTAGGATGTGTATTCTTGTATCTGGTGTAATCCCTTCTTCCGCCAGTGTAGGGATAATCAAGTTGTAAGTTCTATTTTAATTTTTTTTAAAGGAGGAATTGCTGCGGAGAGAAAGGGGAAGGGAGTTCCAGACATGAGGAGAGAGAAAGAAAAATGTGCAATGTCTGGTAGATTCTAGATATGCAGATTTGGGACCAGGAAGGATTAAATGATGATGATTTATGGAACGTAAGACTCTTGCTGGGGAATAAGGAATTGTGAAAAATGAAAGGTACTCAGGCTGTGTCTTTCAATGCTATGTCTCTCAGTGGAGGAGGGAGACACATCATAAGTTTGAAATTAGAAAGTAAAAAATTGTTAGCACTATTGTTGATTTAAACATGTAATGATAATGAATGAGACTAAGCTGCAGCCATAATAATAAAAACGATCTTCGGACCGCATCATCTCCCAGATTCTATATATGGCGCCCAATTTGTGCACACAATTTAATTTAGTAACGAGCCAATAAGTAGCAATAATTGGGCGCTAACAACCAATTGCAATTAATTGGCTCCAATTAGGATTTGTGTGGGCATCTTACTAAGCGCTATTCTATAATGATGCATATGCAATTGAAAAAAGAGGACATGGATAGATCAGGGACATTCACTAAAGATGTGCACAGTATTATAGAATTTGGAGAACTCTGTGCCTAACTTACACATGAGGATTTACACCAGGCTTCATTTGGTGTAAATCCTTGCTCCCAATGTTGGATGCATACCCCAGCGCTATGCACTATTCTATAAATGGCAGCCAATTATTGGCATCGATTGGCTTGTTAAGCAATTAAGTTGTGCATGCAAATTGGCTACGTGCACTAATTGGCACACGCAACTTCAGCCGCCATTTATAGAACCTGGGGATAGTGGCAATTCCAGCACCCAACTCGAAGCACCATTTATAGAATAGCACTCAGCAGGCATTTTTTCAGCACCGAAATGTGGGCACCATTTACTGACTCTAGTCCCATATGTACCAGTAACATAGTAAATGACGACAGATAAAGACCTGAACGGCCCATCCAGTCTGCCCAACAAGGTAAACTAATTTTACATGGTATGTGCTACTTTAAATGTATACCCGAGTTTGATTTGTCCCTGCCTTTCTCATGGCACAGACTGTAAAAGTCTGCCCAGCACTGTTCCTGTACTAAAAGTTCTGAAGCTAACGTCGAAGCCCCTTAAAATTCACACTCCAGCCCATCCATATCTATTCAGCCACGATCAGGGCGCAGACCTTAGAAGTCCGCTCAGCATTGGTTTTACTCTCCAATTACCGGCATCGCCAACCAACCTCTGTTAAGATTCCGTAGATCCATTCCTACTAAACAGGATTCCTTTGTGTTTATCCCACACATGTATGAATCCCATTACCATTTTCATCTCCACTACCTCCCGCAAGAGGGCATTCCACGTATTTACCACCCTTTCTGTTAGTGCTTTATTTTGCTAAAAGACTTTTGTCAGTAAACTTTGGGCTAAATTTACTGAACTGTTCTACTGAGTATTAATATGTTTTCTGATGGTCCTGTCTTATGCAATGGAACCTATTTATGAATAATACGTTCCTTCCTCCGGTTTACCTCCACTCACTCTGCAAAGGTTGCGGCAGCGATTCACATTTGCTGCCTGCCACTAGCCTCTGAGTCTTCTCTCTAGCAAGTCCTGCCCTGTCTGACATAGATTCTTGCTTCCTTAGGGGCAGGACACACTAGAGAGATGACAGAGGCCGGCGGCAGGCGGTGAATGAAAATCGCTCATGCAGCCTGACAACCTCTGCGAAACAAGCAGAGGTAAACCAGGGGGAGGGGTTTGAGAGAAAGGGGGGAAAGATGTCGGACCACCTGAACACAAAAGGGGGATGGATGGATAGAATGATACATGCTGGACTACTTGCAGGGGGAGGAGGAAGATGAACGGTATTGGACTGTGGAAGGAGGGAAGCAAAAGGAAACATGCTGTATCTCAGATGCAGGGGGAGGATTAGAAAGTGAGAAAAGGAGACATGTTGGCCTCAGGGGCAGAGGAAAGGGAGGAAGAGATGGTGGACAGCAAGAGACAGAAAGTGAGAGGAGAGATGTTTGAATGGGATTTGGGTTGGGAGGGAGGGAGAAATGCTGAAGAGCAGAAGGTAGGAAGGGAAAACAGAGGAAGATATGTTTGGAGGAGGGGGTTGAAGGAGAAGAAATGCTTGACAACAGGAGGAAGGAAGGGAAGTGAGAAGGAAGGATGTTTGAATGGGGGGGTGGAGGGGAAGGAGGAAGGGAGAGAAGATGGACAACAGGAGGTAGGATGTAATAAGGAGGAGTATAAGAAGGGGGACTGGGGAGACATGCTGGACAATGGAAGGCAGGAAGGGAAGCCAGAGGGAAAGATGTTTGGGAAAGGAGAAAGGAAAAGCGGGGCAGGGAAATGTTGGACAACAGGAGGCAGGGAGGTATGTTTGGAGGAGAGGAAGGGAGGCATGCTGGATAACAGTCAGTAATGGAAGCAAAAGGATGAGATGTTTTAATCAGGGGTAGATGAGGGGAAGAGATGCTGGGTAACTGGAGGGAGGGACGTTGGACATCTACCATCTCTCCATTCCTCCTCTCTGTCTCATCAAGAAGTATAAAGGGAAGAGAGAGAGAGAGAAACATCTTGGAATTCGTGGGGGGGTGAAGGGGAAGGAATGATAGATGTTGGACAATGGGAGGGAGGAAAGAAAGAGAGAGAGAGAGAAAGAGATTGGACTCCAGGGAGGGAAGAAAGAGGGAGAGATGCTGGACTATAGAGATGATGACAGAGAAGAAAAAGAGAGCTGCTGGACAACGGGAGGGGGCAGGAAGGAAGAAAGATGGGTCAGGTTTCAAGGATGTGGGGGGAGGAGAGAGGGAGCAGATGTTGGGCTACAAGGGTGGAGAAAGGGATAGGGAAGGGAGATACCAGGAATGGTGTAAAACATGCAAGAAAGGTCAAGTGGGTTCTCAAGGAGATGAATGAGAGGAGATTAGTGAGTACAGAGGGTGGAAATGTGTTATTGGGGAATAGGTGAAGGATAAATGGGAATAGGAGGCTGAGGAAGAGCCAAGATGGGAAACTGGAGAGTTAGGGTGTGAGATAAGGAGATGTAAAGTTGATAGGTAGGTGAAAAATAGAAAGGAGAAGGGTGAGTGGACAGAGGCAAAAAAACATAAAAAAGGAAGGAAAAAAATACAAAGGAAGCATCAATATATCGAGACAGATGTATTAAAGGAACAAGACAGAAGGAAAGAGAAGAAATGAAAAAAATGGACAGCAACTACTGGCAACAGAAGATCAGACAGGAAAGCAGGCAAGAGAAATTGGGACCAACATAATGGAACATGAAAACAAAGGTAAAATAAAATGTTTTATTTTTAATTTATTAATTGAAATATGCTAGCTTTGGGAAATGTCCATTGCAGATATCTTTGTGTTGTATTCAGTACAAAATATAATGATTTATGTTTTTATTTCTCCAGTGTTGCAAAACATATTGAGTTTGACTTCTTGGGGTTCACAGTTCAATTTTTGTCTTCATATTTCCCTTTATAATTAGTGATCCCTTGTTCCATACTTTGTGAGAGTATCAGGCTTATTTTCAAAAGAGAAGCGCGCTCATCTTTTGACACAAATCGGGAGATGGGCGTCCCTCTCTCAGGGTCACCCAAACCGGCATAATCGAAAGCCGATTTTTGGGCTTCCCAACTGCTTCCCATTGCGGGGACAACCAAAGTTCCCGGGGGCGTGTCAGAGGCATAGCGAAGGCGGGACTAGGGCATGCCTAACAGATGGGCGTCCTCGAGCAACAATGGAAAAAAGAAAGGCGTCCCTGACAACTGCCCGTCGCAGGGACGGAGACATAGCGAAGGTGCCTAACACTTGGACGTCCTTCACCCGTACTCAAAAAAAAAAAAAAAGACGTCCCTGATGAGCACTTGGACATTTTCACCTGGACTTGTAATTTTTTAAGATTGTAGACGGCAATTTATTTAAGGTTTTAGACAGCAATTATACACAAAGTTTGTCTGCGTGTATGAAGCCGTCTTTGGCATGTGCAGAGCAGCCACGCATAACGCTTGGCTGCTCTGCACTGGCTTCCCCTCCTTAGAAAGGAAATCATGTGCAAATGAGCTAACAGAGAGCAGCTCATTTACATGTGATTTCCTTCATGCATGCCCGTTCCTTTTCGAATCGCTAAGGGATCGGTAAGGGAAGGGCTTTTTCCCTTCAGTTAGTGCATCAAGTTAGTCCACTGCAGTGCCTCTAGGGTGCCCGGTTGGTGTCCTGGCATGTCAGGGGGACCAATGCACTATGAATGCTGGCTCCTCCCATGACCAAATGAGTTGGATTTGGTCGTTTTTGTGATGGGCGTCCTTGGTTTCCATTATCGCCGAAAACCAAGGACAACCATCTCTAAGGTCGACCTAAATGTTGAGATTTGGGCATCCCCAACCGTATTATCAAAACGAAAGATGGCCGCCCATCTTGTTTCGATAATACGGGTTTCCCCGTCCCTTCGCGGGGACATCCTGCGAGGACGCCCTCAGGAAAACTTGGGTGCCCCGTTCGATTATGCCCCTCCACGTGTTTTGAATGTGACTGAGGTGTAGTATTCTGTTGTGTTGATATCTGTAGCATTCCCACTTGTTCTGTTTTACTTTTAGTAGGTGTATTGGTGTTTTAGGGTCCACAGTAATATTTGTAGTTCTGCCTGTTTATAGGTAGGGTTCTAGATGTTTGAATCCTAGGATTAGTGCTATTGTTGAATGACATGTTTGCCACTTGTATGTTGGGAGGGAAAGAATAACAGGGAAAGAGCTGGGGTGGGTAAGGGCATGAGAGAATGAGAGTGAGGGGAGAAATTGGACAGGGAAGGAGAGAGAAGGAGAAATACTGGATATGAGGAAGAGAGAAAGGGGAGCATTACTAAATGACTGGAGAATGAGAGGCTGTAGAAGGAGAGAGAGGTAAGAAGTAGGGGACTGGGGTGAGAGAAAAATGAAAAGCTGGTGAGTACTGAGGTGGTCAGAGGAAATATTCATGGCACTATCCACTTACTGCCTCTGCATATCCCTGAGGGTAGCCACCAAAGTGAAGGAATTGAACCTGAGCTCTTCTTGGGCTAATGTGGGATAAAAATGTCATAAACAAATAAATCCCCACAAGAACAAAGCAAGAAGTCCAAAAAGAGTGGGGAACAAAGACTAGATCTTCAAATACAAACTGTGGAACCACTAGTTTATAAAATACAGCCTTCAAGTGTATCAACTACAAATAAAGACTGTCAGCCTTATTTTCGAAAGAGAAGGACGCCCATCTTTCGATACAAATCAGAAGATGGGCATCCTTCTCATAGACTCACCCAAATCGGCATAATTGAAAACCGATTTTGGGCGTCCCCAACTGCTTTCCGTCATGGGGACGACCAAAGTTCACGGGTGCGTGTTGGAGGTGTAGCGAAGGTGGGACTTGGGCGTGCCTAACACATGGGCATCCTCGAGCCATAATGGAAAAAAAAGGGCAACCCTGATAAGAACTTGGATGACTTTACCTGGTCCTATTTTTCTTATGGCCAAGGCACAAAAAGGTGCCCAAACTGACCAGATGACCACCAGAGGGAATCAGGGATGACCTCCCCTTACTCCCCCAGTGGTCACTAACCCCCTCCCACCCTCAAAAAATATCTTTAAAAATATTTTGTGCCAGCTTCAAATGTCATACTCAGGTCCATCGCAGCAGTATGCAGGTACCTGGAGCAGTTTTTAGTGGGTGCAGTGCACTTCAGGCAGGCGGACACAGGCCCACCCCCCCCCCCCCCACTTGTTACACTTGTGGTGGTGAATGTGAGCCCTCCAAAACCACCAGAAACCCACTGTACCCACATCTAGGTGCCCCCTTCACCCTTAAGGGCTACAGTTGGGTAGTGGGGTTGGGGGGGGATGGGGGGCTCAGCACACAAGGTAATGGAGCTATGTACCTGGGAGCAATTTATGAATTTAGGAAGGAAATCATGTGCAAATGAGCTAACAGCGAGCAGCTCATTTGCAAGTGATTTCCTTCAAGCATGCCCGTTCCTTTTCGAATCGCTAAGGGATCGGTAAGGGAAGAGCTTTTTCCCTTCAGTTAGTGCATCAAGTTAGTCCACTGCAGTGCCCCCTAGGGTGCCCGGTTGGTGTCCTGTCATGTCAGGGGGACCAGTGCACTACGAATTCTGGCTCCTTCCATGACCAAAAGGCTTGCATTTGGTCCTTTCTGAGATGGGCGTCCTTGGTTTCCATTATTGCCGAAAATCAGAAACGACCAAGTCTAGGGACGACCATTTCTAAGGACAACCTACATTTCAAGATTTGGGCGTCCCAGACCGTATTATCGAAACGAAACATGGGCGTCCATCTTGTTTCGATAATACAGGTTTCCCGCCCCTTCGCCGGGACGTTTTGCGAGGACGTCCTCAGCAAAACTTGGGCGTCCCTTTCGATTATCCCCCTCTGTATGTTATAAACTAGTGGTTCCATGATTTGCCTTTGAAGAGCCATTCTTTGTTCCCCACTCTTTTTGGACTTCTGAATATCCCTCTCATTGGTGCTTATTTGATTAGCATTATTTGCTAACTGAATAAGAGCTTTAGAATATTAGCCCCAGTATAATCAGTTTTATCAAGGTGTGTTAAACTGAGCTTTTCTTTTGCTCCCTTTTTTTTTTTTTTTCTTTTGCTCTTTGTTGTTTGCAAATCATGCATTTCTTTTATATTTTTCCAGAAAAGGTTTTATTTATTTTTATTTACTTATTGGGATTTAACAACCTCAAAGTTCGCCACTTCCAGTCCACTTCGTGAGAAATTACATTAGCTTCCTGTACAAGAGCGTATAACTTTTAAAATCTGTACCCTAGTCCTCAAGATTCTTTATGGAGCAGCCCCAATGTACATGGACGCCCTTGTCCACCTACCACCAAGAAACTCACTCAGGACTGCCCATTCATACCTAACTCTCCATTACCCTACGTGTTCAAGCCTTTGACATGATTCTGCATAGGCGACATAAATAAATTGGACATGCTACATATGGGCCCAGAAGTGACTGGGTTAGAAACTCGTACAGTAGAAGGCACAACAAAGGGGGCCAGCACTGAATGTTGGTCAGCACCCACATAACTTCCAGGTAGCGGCAGGATTTACCGATTAGTTTCCCCTCCCTCCACTCCCTAATCAGGACTGAATTCCCCTCCCAACCCCCCCCCCCCCCCAATAGCATGTATCCCTTCTCAACCTTCCCCCAAGAGCATTCACCCCTCCCATCCACCCATCTGTAGCTCCTCTCACACACGCACCTAGATTAGTATCCCAGGTGGTCTAGGAGGTAGGCTGAATAGGAGCAAATGCTGGCTCCGATCACAAAATTGCTGCTATGATCTCTAGCAGTAGACTTCATGGTACTACCTACCACTAGAGGTCACAGCAACTATTTTGTGACCAGAGCCAGCATGGGCAAGAGAAAAATAGTTGCAGTGACCTCTAGCAGTAGACTTGCGGTACTATCTAGTACTGCAAAACTACCAGTAGATTGCTATGAACTCGCCTCTGCCTGTAAAAGAAGCAGATCGCCTTGTTAGGCCTTTGGCTGAAGTGGATATTTTGTTTTGTGCCCATCAGGGGTAGCTCAAGGTAGTCTGCTGCCTGAGGCAAGGAATGAGCTGGGATCCCCCCACCCTCAAGTATCCAAAATATCAGTGGGGCCAGGGCTTACCCAACCATTTGACAAGACTAAGAACCTGCAGCCTTAGGCAGCTGGTCAGAGGGCAGCAGCTGAAGTCAAAGAAAACAATAGATCTTTTCAGCGATTTTTAAAATTACAGCGGGTTAGGTGGCAGAGAGAAGGGGGCTGTCGAGGGAGCTGACAGTAGGCAGGTGGGGACTGGGTTAGGGGATGGGCTGAGATGGGAGAAGGGGGCTAGAGCTGGAACTGGGGTCTGAGAATGGGGCAGGAGGGAGAATGGGGCCATGCCTGCAACAGAGGCAGGTGGGAGAATGGGTCTGGGACTGAAAAGGAGGGCAGGTGAGAGAATGGGGCTGGAGCTGAAAAGGGGGGCCATAATGCAAGGCAGGTGGATTAAGGGGTCTGGAACTGGGGGCCGAAAAGGAGGGTAGGTGGGGTAAGGGGGCTAGTACTGGAACTGGGGGCTGAAAATGGGCAGGGGCTGAAACTGTGGGGATTGGGGGGGCTGAGAAAGGGACAGGAAGAAGTGGCTGGGGCTGACGCTCGAGACTGGTGGGAGAAAAGGGCTGGGGCTGAAACTGGGGACTGGTGGGATAGTGGGACTGGAACTGGGTGCTGAAAAAGGGGGGCAGGTTGGAGGCATGGGCTGGGGCTGGAACTAGGGGAAGGTGGGATAATGGGGCTGGAACTGGGGGCTGAAAAGAGGGGGCAGAGAGAGAGGAGGGGACAGATCCTGGATGGAAGGGGGAGAGAGGGAGGGCAGACCACGAAGGGATAGGAGAGTGAGGGCAAATGGTGGATCGAAGGGCAGAGAGAAAGGGCAGACAGTGGATGGAAGGGGGAGAGAGAGCAGACAGGGGCAGATGGTGGATGGAAGGGGCAGAGATAGAGGGCAGACGCTAGATGGATGGGAGACAGAGGGCAGATGGTGGGTTGAGGGGACAGGAGAGAGAGGGAAAACAGTGGATGGCAGGGGCAGGGAGACAGAGAAGGCAGACACTGGGTGGTAGGGATAGAGAGAAGACAGATGCTGGATGGAAGGGAGAGAGTGAAAAGAAGATGAGGAAAGCAGAAAGCAGAAACAACAAACTGTAAATAAAATATATATTTTTTCTTTTTTTGCTTTAGGATAAAGTATTATTGAAGCTGTGTTAATAAATGTTTATAAATAGAACATGGAAATAAGGTAATCTTTTTATTGGACTAATTTTAATACATTTTGACTAACTTTCGGAGAACAAAACCCCCTTCCTCAGGTTAGGATAGGATACTGTAACAGCACTATACTGTATTGACCTGAGGAAGGAGGTTTTGGCCTCTGAAAGCTAAATGTATTTGTCCAATAAAATGGTATTATTTTATTTTCTATATTTGTTTTATTTCTATTTGTTAATTTCTAAAGTAGTGATTGGTGTTTGTTAGTTTTTTCAAATTTACATTTGCAATCTTTATATTTTGCACAGTACTTGGGGACATTTTCTGTTTCTGTGGTGTTGCATTGTATGCAGAATCTGGCATCTTGGGGGTTCAGTTTAATTTTTGTCTAAATAGAAAGTTTATGATTACATATTCTATAGTGGATTAGGGTGTGTCTGTGAAAAAGACAGGGCTTTTAGTTGGCATTGACTGTGCAGGATCGACAATCTGTACTATTCTGTCTGATTTCATTTTACAATAGGTGAATTGATGTTTTTTGTGCTCACTGTAGTGTTTAAAGTGCTTTCCTTTTCCTTGTGTGACTCATAGAAATTACTGCTTATGGTATGGTAGAATTGTTCCTTAGGTCCCAAGTGTTTTGTATTCTTGGTATCCTAGTACTGGATTTTGGAGGGGGGGTGTTAAAAAATGACCGGCCCCGGTTGTCAAATACCCTAGGTACGCCACTGCCCAGAAATGATCTGCCATTGAATATTCAGGTCTAATTTAACCAGCAATGGTCAGTGCCTAGAAAACCATTGGCTGCCATCGACTGAATACTGACTGGTAAATTACTTTATACTGCACCTGTATTAGGTATCATCACAGCTATCAGGACAGACCAATTAAGATTTGCCCAAATCAGACTGAAAACTTGGGGTACTGCTATTACATTTAACATGAAAGAGTGGTAGATTTCTAACAGGGCACCTAGAAAAGTTTCCAAAAAAAGCACCTAGTTTATAAAAAGCAACATAGGCACCTATATGCACTTATAAATAATCCCCAATAGTGCAACAATGTTCTCACACAAATTTACACCTGCTCTGAGGGAGACATAAATAAATCTGTGTATGGACACATTTTACAAAGCACATGTATACATCACAACTCCAATCAAACTCCACCCCCCCCCCCCCCCCCCCCTCCGGAATGACCATGTGCAAATTGCACAAAAATGGGCAGGCTCTGATCATCAGGCTTATTTATATGCAAATAAACACCCAAGCAATTTTATAAGAACCATTTTCCACATACAGAACATGCTTTACACACAAAAAAATGGTTTATAAAATTATCCCCATATTATCCATCTATTATCCACTACCAACTATTTATAGAGATCAAAATAAAAACCATACAGAGAAGGAGATAAGGAAATAAAATAACTGAAGAGGAGGTAAAGAGAGATAAATTCAATAAAGAAATATAGATAATAAAGAGAAATATATTCAGTAAAAATAACACCATTATCACTACTTTAGCTGAAATAAGTGAAAAATATGCTAAACATAGCAGCTTAATGTGTGACACTTCTATTTATTATACTGAACATCACAGCTACAAATGCTTAGCTAACTGAAAACTCACATTATATTTTCACTGGGCAATGTCTCCAATTGGGTTAGGTTTGCAGTTACCATGGCATTAATGAACCTCACTCCTAAGCCATATTTATTGCTAACGCTCATTGTAGTATTTGCATTATGCCAAAGAGATTCTCTCTAAAATTCATAAGATGTTGTTACGTCTGTGCTTTCCTCGCCCTCTGGTGGCCAGTACAGGTGGCTGCTATGGACCATCACCCGTTCCAGATTTTAGCTGAGTCCGGTCCGGATCTTCCAGGCTGCCAGGTTTGCTTGCTTGGATTGAGCCTGCACAGCCACCATAGCTTCCTGGTGATTGCTGCAGCTGAGTCTTTCCTGTCTGGGCTTATTAGCCATTTTGAAACTCTCTGGCTTTGCCTTGGCATTGCGTCTTAGGCCCTGGTCGTGGGTGCTTGTGCACTTCTGCCTGAGAGACTTTGTCTGGACCTGTTTCTGTGTTTGCTGGTTTCCTGCCTTTTGAACCTTGCCTGATCCTGGACTTTGCTTTGCTTTGCTTGCCGCCTGCCTTTTGAACCTTTGCCTGGACCTTGTTTTTGTTTGCAGTCTGCCTTTTGAACCTTTGCCTGGACCTGTCTTCTGCTTGCAGGCTGACCGCCAGAGACCTAGCCTGGATTTGCCGGTACGTCTGTTCTGCCTTGCTTCTGGTGTGGGGTGGTTTTGCCTGCCACTGCTGCTCCTCGGCAGTGGCCCAAGGGCTCACAAACCCAGTTCCTGTTTAGTGAACGTGACAGATGTAACATGTATAGGCAAGTTAACAAAGTGTGCTTTTAAATCATTTTAAATCAAGCCTGTGGCACCCAGAACAATAGAAAATATTTCTCTATCTTTGTGCCACATTTTCTTGGTCTCTATTTCTTGATACTTGAGTGTTTTCTCCCTCTCCACACAAGTCACAGAATAATCACTTGGCACTGACACCCATTATGTGTGTGATTATATGTACTGTATGTCTATATCTATATCTATCTATCTACCATCCACCAATACTTACAAATTACTCCTCTATCTCGTAAGTTCCCAGCAAATTTGGATACTTTCAGGGGCATTTTCAAACGAGAAGGGCGCCCATCTTCCGACACAAATCGAGAGATGGGCGTCCTTCTCTAAGGGTCGCCCAAATTGGCATAATTGAAAGCCGAATTTTGGCGTCCTCAACTGCTTTCCGTCGCGGGGACAACCAAAGTTCACAGGGGTGTGTCGGCAGTGTACCGAAGGCGGGACGGGGTCGTGCTCAACAGATGGGCGCCCTCGGCCGATAATGATAAAAGGAAGAGCATCCCTGATGAGCATTTGGCCGACTTTACTTGGTCCCTTTTTTTTCACGACCAAGCCTCAAAAAGGTGCCCAAACTGACCAGATGACCACCGGAGGGAATAGGGGATGACCTCCCTTTACTCCCCCAGTGGTCATCAACCCCCTCCCACCCACACCCCCCAAAAAAACTAAAAACATTTTTTGCCAGCCTCTATGTCAGCCTCAAATGTCATACCCAGCTCCCTGACAGCAGTATGCAGGTCCCTGGAGCAGTTTTTAGTGGGTGCAGTGCACTTCAGGCAGGCAGACCCAGGCCCATCCCCCCCTACCTGTTACACTTGTGGTGGTAAATGTGAGCCCTCCAAAATCCACCTGAAACCCACTGTACCCACATGTAGGTGCTCCCCTTCACCCATAAGGGCTATGGTAGTGCTGCACAGTTGTGGGGAGTGGGTTTTGGGGGGCTCAGCACACAAGGAAAGGGAGCTATGGACTTAGGAGCAATTTCTGAAGTCCACTGCAGTGCTCCCTAGTGTCAGGTTTTCAAAGCAGGAAACTGGGTTGTGAGCCCTTGGACCACTGCCGAAGTGCGGCAGTGGCAGGCAAAACCACACCACACCGGAGGCAAGGCAGAACTCTGACAAATTAGGCTTCACCTGTACATGGCCACTTCACCAGGAGTTGAGCCCCTGGCTGCAGGTGGCCGGCAGGACTTATGGGACAGGGCAGGAACAGGATCCCCACTAAGCTGGACCAGGACTGAGGGTAAGAGGGGAAGGAGCTGGGTACCCACTGGCAACACACAACAGAGTAGCACTAAGAGCTGCAAACGCAGCCACTAAATAGAAACACGAACACTGACAAACAAAAGACAGAACTGAAAGCTGCCAGGCAGCCACTAAACTAGAAACACAGAGAACCCAGAACTACACACAGAAAAACAACTAAGAATCAAGACTAGGACAGTACAAGCAAAGCTACACAAGACTAAACAGAATCAGGCAAGGAACTAGAACAAGGAATCAGACTCAGGCTGAAGTGCAACAAGCACCAACATACCAGGGCCTTAGGCGATGCAAAGGCAGAGAGGTTCCAAATGGCTAATAAGCCCAGCAGCAGCTGAGGCTCAGATGCAGCAATCACCAGGAAACTATGGGTGCTGTGTAGGTTCAAACAGAAAGAGCAAGTCTGGCAGTCTGTAAGATCCGGACCGGACTCACCAGAAATCTGGAACTGGTGACAGTAACCAGACAGTCCATTGCAGCCACCAGGTCTGGCCACCAGGTGGCAAGAAGCAGGAGAGCACGAAACATGGGCACAACCGTGACACCTAGGGTGCCCGGTTGGTGTCCTGGCATGTGAGGGGGACCAGTGCAGTACGAATGCTGGCTCCTCCCATGACCAAATGCCTTGGATTTGGTCGTTTTTGAGATGGGCATCCTCGGTTTATGTTATCGGCGAAAACCGAGGTCGCCCATCTCTAAGGTCGACCATCTCTAAGGTCAACCTAAATGTTGAGATTTGGGCGTCCATGACCATATTATCGAAACAAAAGATGGACGCCCATCTTGTTTTGATAATACGGGTTTCCCCGCCTTTTTGCAGCATCGTCCTTAGATATGGGCGCCCTTAGAGATGGTCGTCCCCATTTGATTATGCCCCTCTGTGCCAATTAATGATCAGGTCAGTTGCTGGGAGTCTTATCCAAAAAAGCCTGGATGACTTTGCTCCAATCCATGCATTGGCATGTACTAATCACCGTTGAGCACCCTAGTTTAATTATGACCTCTTGCTGCTTAAATGTTGGCTCTGAAAAGCTGATGCCCACAAATTTGTAATGTATAATTACTATCTCAAGCAAGCCAAAGCAACTTATTTCTCAAAATTAATCAGGTCATCCCCCAACCCATCAAAGTGTCTATTTGCCTTGACCTCCCATATCCTACAGAAGACAACTAATTCCACTGTTTCTAATCTACCTTCAGACTGTTCTCTAGCCGATCTTTTTATCTCTAAAATTAAACAACTTCAAGGATCTTTGCCACATTCTTCCCTGGATGGGCATTCTATCCTCTGTCCTACTTGTGTTAATCCAATCTTCTCTTGCCTCACAGTGGACCTCATTTACCCTGCCAACCCTTACTTCTCTTTCAGGTCTTTAATCCACAATGAAGTTCACAACATGTCCTCTGGATCCCCTCCCTTCTTCTTAGTTAAAATCTGCTTCACAGGGCCTGCTTAGTGGTGTGCTGGAGCCGACTCACACCAGCTTCTACGAGTCATTTGTTAATTGTTTAAGAATTTTGTTAAAATGGGCTCAGGTGACTCGGGTCCCCTCTTGGCGTTGTTGTCCTCTTCCTCCCCTGTGGCTTGTGCTATTTTTTTTTTTAGCATGGTGGCACCTTTTCTGTCAAGTTCCAATTAGAGGATTCACTATTCTACCCTATTAACTGCATCTTTTCACCTCTTATTTAATATTTACCTTAGTCTGTTGCCACCCTCATTCAGTCTTTACGCTGATATTTTGTTAGTCTTTCTGACATCACCATTTATTAATCTTAATCCTCTATAACTCTGCCTAGACTCTCTAGCTACATGGCTGAAAGAACAGACTAGTTCTTAAATCAGACAATATGTTTGTTGGATAACTGTTTTGTTTTTTTTTGCCATTGCTACTGTCTCTTCTTTTTGTTATTTAGGGGCCCTATTACAAAGCGTCGGTAAGCCCAACACAGGCTTACTGTATGCTAACCTGGAACTACCACTGGCCTAACACGTGCACCATTTCCGGCATGCTGGAAAAAAATATTTTATTTTATATCATGGTACTAACCTGGTGATAATCAGGCATCGCTGCATGCTGCCCAGTTACTGCCGGGTTACCGCGGAAGCCCTTTCCGCCACCTCAGTGGGTGGTGGTAAGTGCTCCCCCACACACACACACACGGCCATTTTTAGGGGTTTTTTACCGCTGCAGTAAAAAGGGCCCCGGCGCATGGGAAAAACGGCCCCTGTCGCTACTGCAGGTCAATTTTCCCGCAGCTTACTAAAAGGACCCTTAATGCAGCATGTTTCTGTTTAATGTTTTCAGTCTTTTTCATTATCTTTGGGGGGTAGTTGGTGTTTTTCTATGAAAGCTGGTCAAAATATTTAAATTAACTAAACAACAAACAGCCTTTACATTTTAGGCCTTGACATGTCTTTGCAAGGTATGGCCTCCACCATGTTTCAAACTCAAACATCCAAAGTTGTTAAACTTGGTTTCTTGGCCTTGTGTAGGCTGTGCTATTTGTGCAATTATCTGGATTTTTCAGCATTTCATACACTTATTCATGCATTTCTGATTTCCTGGTTACATTTCTGCAATTATATTTATGCAAGTGTATTAATCCAACAACTTAAATGTTTCCAACCTCTCCAAAATACTACTGCATGCAGGTATGATCACCTCAAACCTTTATTTATGTGTTTGCATTGGCTTGCTGTTCAGTTTTGTGTACCATTTAAAATGCTTTACACACCCTCATGTGTTTTGAGATCTTTAGCTTCCCATCGTCTAGTTTTACCAAACGCTAAGCAAGCTCATTATGAATCAAGGTGTTCTGCTTTCATTTTTCTAGCTCCTAAGCTCTGGAATGACCTTCCTAAATATATTCGTTCAGAACAGCCTTTACAAAAATTCAAAGCTGCCCTTAAAGCACTTTTTAGTGCAGCTTTTGGAGATACTACAATGGGATCAGATGTTTAATCTGGTATCTGCAGTTACACACAGTTGGCAATATATTGGTTTTTATCTTGTATGTATAATTTCATACTTTCTATTCAATTTGGCATTCCTTTCTTTGTTTTATGTTTATATATATTTTTGTACACCACTTTGACCTGTTCATTGGATTAGACGGTATATCAAGTTTGTAATAAACAACAATAAACTGAAGAACTGTTTTGGATTCTCTCTAGTTTATTTTGATATCTCTTTTCTGTTTTCTTCAAAAGTCCATAGTTTTTCTGCATTACCCCCTACTTCCAATTTATTATTGGAGCATATGAATTTAAGTTCTTCTATTAATGCAGGATGTTTCCGTTTAATGTGTTCAGTCTCTTTCATTATCTTTGAGGGATAGTTGGTGTCTTTCTATGAAAGCTGGTCAAAAATACTAAACAACAAACATAGCCTTTATATTTTAGGCCTTGACATGTCCTTTTAAGGTAGGGCCTCCACCTGTGCATAGGAACAGAGAAGAAATTCGTTCACAAAACACATTTCCAATTAACATCAAATTGCACTTCTATTGGGGTCAAAAAAGAAAGCTAGGTGAAATTCTAAGAGCTTCAATCCATCCTGTGTGAAAGGCAACGACTCTCTCTTGTAAGCTCTCTTGAGCAGGGACTGTCCTTCCCCATGTTTAAACTTGTACAGCGCTGCGTAACCCTGGCAGCGCTATAGAAATGCTAAGTAGTAGTAGTAGTAGTAAATGATTATTTCACTTTTATAGGCATATAGTTTCAGTACAATATGCTGGTGGTCACCTTTAGCAGAAATTTAAAGACGCATGGACAGCAGCACCCTGTTGTAATGAAATTTAGTATAGGTGGATAATTCATTAGAGCCTAGTGCTCACTGTTAGCCATTATGGCTGCCACAAAAAAGCAACTTTCAGGTCAAGTAATTGAGCTTAGCAGAGTTCACAGGCTCCATAAACATATTCAATAGTTGGGCTAGACTAACCTTGATGTTTCACAGCAGGGTAGGAAGCAGGATGGGAAGATCCAATTAATCTAACAATTAGAGACTTATATAAATTGGATCTCCTTCTACAAGTTCTGAGAAGTTCTGAGAAAAGCGGATAGTTCTCTAGGTAAGTTAATATTATTCTGCTCTGTGCTTTATTGATTTAAAGACTGGGGATAAAAGAGGAATTGTAGGTTTATTGATAAAGGCAGATTGAATTAAAAAAAAAAAAAAGCTTTATTAACTAGTTTCCGTAGTAAAAATCCTTTTCCTCATAGTATTAAACCTGAACTTTCTGCTGCAGCCTACAGCATTAAAAGATGACCCTGCTGTGCATTCTGAAGGCTTAGTTCAGTTCTACCCACCCCTAGCACATCTCTTTATTTATAGTTTTAATTTACAGTCAATTATTCTAATTAGGATAACAAAAGGAGAGATTCATTACAAAATTGTAATTACATGTAATTACTTTCTGAGAAGCAAACACTAAATAAATCATACAATATACCATATAATCATAAGGCTCTACATATTAATCAATATCCTTGGTACCTTAAGAAGTTTTAATTTAAAAAATTCAATAATACACAGTCGGATTCAAGATGGCGATCGTGTGAGGGCGAGAGTCACATAAGCTCCCGAACGACGGTATCTGCCTTAGTAGCGCTTACCTTTTCTACTCTCGCCTGTGATAATGGTGAAGAGAAAGGGGAAAGTCGGGGCTAAAGCCGCTGCGAGCCCCGGCGGTAATTTAGCGCTCCGACAGCCGACTCTGGAATCGTTTGGTCTTTGTGCTCCGGGCGCCCTGGCTCCTGCTTTGGTTGGGTCCCCAGTACAACAGGGGGACCTTAGCGTTGAGGCGACTTCTCTAAGTTCGCCACTGTAAGCTGTGCCGCCGAGGCCGAGCGGGAAACAAGGAGAGATGGGAGAACTTCAGACGACCCTTGCTGAGGTTAGCGGCGGCCCCATCGGCTTTTCGACCCCGGGAGGAGTGTCAACAGAAGAGGGGGCGGGAGGTTTTGATTCCTCGCCCTCTCCTACCCTGGAAATCCCGCTCCATGCACTCGGAGTAAAGAGTAGACCCACAGCAGTAACTTTAGAGGCCCTCTGGGAGGTGATTCAGACTATTAATTCGTCACTGCTCCAACTAACAACTTCTTTTAATACTGAAGTTAAGGAATTAAAAGATTTTCGTCAAACGATGGAATCAAAGGCCCAGGAACAAGAAGTAAAAAGTGAGTTAAATCTACAAGAAATAAAGAACTTACAATCTGCTGTAGCTAATATGGTTGTTGAAAAAGATTTGACCCGAAGGAAAATTGAATTTTTTGATAATCAACTCAGGCGTAACAACCTGAGATTTTTGAATTTTCCTAAGACTCCTTTAATATCATCCATAGAAATGCTGAAAAAATATTTCCTTGAAGTACTTGCTATTCCAAAAGAAGCTATGCCTCCTATTGTGAAAGCATTCTATATTACAGGAGCTAATGTAGCTCAGATAGAGTCTCCGGAAATGAATTTGACACAACTCTTAGAAACATCATCTTTAGAAGTCGTAACTGAGCGTACAACTCTTCTTGCTACCTTCGCTTTTGAAACAGATCGGAATCATGTTTTCAGACTTTACTTCAGACATATGGCTGCCCAGTTTTTTGGATCTAAAATACAAATTTTTCCTGATCTTAGTAAAAATACTCAGAGAAGGAGACGAGAATTTCTGGGACTTAGGCCCCGAGTTCTTGCCCTAGGGGGCACATTTAAATTGAAATTTGCTTGTAGATGTATAATTTCCTTAAATACAATGTTTTATGTATTTTTTGAACCAGATAAGCTGAGACAGTTTATAATTGTTAAAGAGAGTGGTGGCGAAAAAGTTCTGGTCACCCCAGTAGGGAGCTGAAACCGCTAGCAGGAACTGGGCTCTGCCCTTATAATTAGTTTTTTTTTTTTTCTCCCTAATTTCATTTCCTTATATCTTGATTTCATATTGGGGACTAAGTAACAATGTAATTTCCTTTATCACCCCCTGAGTTATAGGGGAGGGGGAAAATATGCCTTTGAATTTACCTGATTTTCCTATGTTTACTTAAATGTAAATTGTATTTTGAAAATGATAAATAAAAATTAAAAAAAAAAAAAAAAATTCAATAATACTAAGATGCAGACAATAGTCAAGCAGTGAGAGGGGTGCTCTCCAGTCTTTTGCAATGAGTGTCACATGTATGATTATCTCCCAGTTGGCGAGAGGTTATATGTGTGTGCTCAATACAAAGAGGGAAAGGGAAATGGGACTTGATATACCGCCTTTCTGAGGTTTTAGCAACTACATTCAAAGCGGTTTACATATATTCAGGTACTTATTTTGTACCAGGGGCAATGGAGAGTTAAGTGACTTGCCCAGATTCACAAGGAGCTGCAGTGGGAATTGAACTCAGTTTCCCAGGATCAAAGTCCACTGCACTAACCACTAGGCTACTCCTCCACGAATCTGTTCTCTTGAGGCTAGAGTAGCAAACCTGGAGGAGCTGAGGGAGACAGAAAGGTACATTCTAGAGAAGTCCCACCTCCAGTCTGGCCCTGTGGGCATTAGCAGATGGAGGGCTCCTAAAAGGTGAAGTAGGAAGTAATCCATCAGCCAGGACCTGCCCACCAGCAGATACAATATCCTCTCGCACAAAGGATGTGTCTCCAGGAGCTTCTGCCCAGGTGTTAGGACAGATGTTCCAGTTAGTGATTCAATTATTAGGCATTTAGGTAGCTGGATGACTGGTGGGCATGAGATCATCTGGTCACTTGCCTGCCTGGTGCAAAGGTGGCAGACCCCACGTGTCACCTAGATAGGATTTTAGATAGTCCTGGGGAGGAGCCAGCTGTCTTGGTACATATGGGTATCAATGACATAGGAAACTGTGGGAGGGAGATTCTGGAAGCCAAATTTAGGCTTTTAGGTAAAAGATGAAATCCAGATCCTCCAGTGTAGTATTTTCAGAAATGCTCCCCGTTCCATGCAAAGGACCCAAGAGTCTCAATGTGTGGTTGAAACGATGGTGCAAGGATGAGGGATTTAGATTTGTTAGGAAGTGGGCAACATTTTGGAAATGGGGGCGCCTGTTCTGAAAGAAGAACTCCATCTTAATTGGGATGGAACTAGGCTGCAGACACTAATATTTAAAAAGGAGATAGAGCGGCTTTTAAACTAAAATTGGGGGGAAAGCCGACAGTCGCCCAGGAGTACATGGTTCATTGTGGAGTATCCTTGAAGGATACTACTGAAACAGGATCTTTAGGGAATCCCAATAGAAAGACTTAATAATGGTGAAAGAAAGCCAGAAGTGTTTAATGGGAGAACAGAATAAAGGACGCAAATTATCCCCATCAACTTCTAAGCAGTTTGTAGATGCAAGGAAAAAACACAATTTGAAGTGTCTATATACAAATGCTAGAAACCTAAAAAAAATAAGATGGGAGAGTTGGAGTATATAGCACTAAATGAAGAGGTCGATATAATAGGCATTTCAGAGACCTGGTAGAAGGAGGACAATCAATGGGACACCTTGTTTTCACGGTACAAATTATATCACAATGATAGATTGGATCAAATTGGAGGGGGGGGGGTTGCCTATATGTTAAAGAAGGAATTGAGTCAAACAAAATAAATATTCTGCATGAAACAGATAGCAATGTGGAATCCTTATGGATAGAAATTTCATGTGTGAAGGGAAGGAGTATTCTGGTAGGGCTGTACTACCGTCAGTCAGGATAGAATGAACATATATACAAAAATGGTGATGTCATCCAAATCTTCCCATATTCCACCTTCCATCATTATCATATTTTTAATTAATTAAATCTTCATCAACAAAACCTCAACAGCTGTACGGGGAGTCCATTACATAACACAGTAACATAGTAGATGACAGCAGAAAAAGACCTGCATGGTCCATCTAGTCTGCCCAACAATTTAAACTCATATGTGCTACTTTATGTGTATGCCTGACCTTGATTTGTTTCTGCCATTTTCAGGACACAGACCGTAGAAGTCTGCCTCCTCTCATTTGGAGACTCAGTTCTTATCATCGGTTTGGTTATCAACTTATTAAACAGCCTGTCTCGTAAATAAAACTCCACTAAGCCAATCTGTGGAGAAAAACGAACTACATTTTTTAAAAAATAATACATATACAATGGTGTAACTTCAATAAATATTGTTTTAAATATAAAATTTGGTTCCAGTTTTTTGGTTAAGCTTGGTTCACATTCCCACTTTTTTGCCCATTTATTTAGAACCTTTAAATGGTTTAGATGTAATGACCACTTTCTTAGCTGGATTCAGATTTTATATACTTCTCTTACTTCAAGACTAAAAATTAATGATAATCTTTCCCAACCCATTCATCTCCACCGTGGCACTAGACAGGGGTGCCCACTTCCCCTTCCCCCCCCCCCCCCCTTTTTCAATATTGCCTTAAAACCACTTCTCATTGCTATACGTTCCTCTCCTTATATTCACAGTATACCTTTCAGTACTAAACAACACAAACATTTAGTTTATGCAGATGATTTGCTATTGTTCTTAACAAATCCTACTGCTATTCTACAACTTTAGATCTTATTTCACATTTTTCTCTAGTTGCTAAGTATCATAAAAATTGGCAGAAATCAGAAATTTTGCCTCTAAACAATTTCACCACACAAAGTGACGTTGGTTTTTCTAATTGCCAATGGAACCCTATACATTTAAAGTACTACTACTACTTAGCATTTCTATAGTGCTGCCAGGGTTATGCAGCGCTGTACAAGTTTAACATGGGGAAGGACAGTCCCTGTTCAAGAGAGCTTACAATCTAAAGGTTACAAACTATGTAATCAGTGTAGGTAGCATGAATGGGGAAGGTGGTTAGGCGCCAAAAGCAAGGGAGAAGAGATGGGCCTTAAGTAAGGACTTGAAGATGGGCAGGGAGGGCGCTTGGCGTATGGGCTCGGGAAGTCTGTTCCAGGCATAAGGTGATGCAAGGCAGAAGGGGCAGAGTCTGGAGTTAGCGGTGTTGGAGAAGGGTACAGATAGGAGTGATTTGTCCTGAGAGCGGAGGTTACGGGTGGGAACATACGGGGAGAGGAGGGTAGAGAGGTAATGGGGGGCTGCAGATTGAGTGCATTTGAAGGTCAATAGGAGAAGCTTGAACTGAATACGGTAGCGGATAGGGAGCCAGTGAAGTGACTTGAGGAGAGGGGTGATATGAGAGTATCGGTTCACGCGGTAGATAAGACGTGCGGCGGAATTTTGGACAGCTTGAAGGGCGGATAGATGGCTAAGCGGGAGGCCAGCAAGAAGAAGGTTGCAATAGTCAAGACGAGAGGTAATGAGCGAGTGGACGAGGGTTCGGGTGGTCTGTTCAGAGAGGAATGGGCGAATTTTGCTAATATTATAGAGGAAGAAGCGACAGGTCTTAGCTGTCTGCTGGATATGGGCAGAGAAGGAGAGGGAGGAGTCGAAGATGACTCCGAGATTGCGGGCTGAAGAGACGGGAAGGATGAGGGCGTTGTCAACAGAGACAGCAAGTGGGGGAAGAGGAGAAGAGGGTTTGGGTGGAAAGACAAGGAGCTCAGTCTTTGCCATGTTCAGTTTCAGATGCCGATTGGACATCCAGACAGCGATGTCTGAGAGGCAGGCCGAAACTCTGGCCTGGGTTTCGACTGTGATGTCGGGAGTGGAGAGATAAAGCTGGGTGTCATCAGCATAGAGATGGTACTGGAAACCATGTGATGAGATCAGCGAGCCCAGGGAAGAGGTGTAGATCGAGAAAAGAAGCGGTCCAAGGACAGATCCTTGGGGAACCCCAACAGAGAGCGGGATGGGGGTGGAAGAAGAGCCATTAGAAAATACTCGGAAGGTGCGTTGGGAAAGATAAGAAGAGAACCAGGAGAGGACGGAGCCCTGGAACCCGAATGAAGACAGTGTGTCAAGAAGTAAATTATGATTGACGGTGTCAAAGGCGGCAGATAGGTCGAGGAGGATGAGGATGGAATAGTGTCCCTTGGATTTGGCAAGGAACAGGTCATTGCAGACTTTAGAGAGTGCTGTTTCTGTCGAGTGTAGTGGGCGAAAGCCGGATTGAAGCGGATCGAGGACGGCCTGAGAGGAGAGGAAATCAAGGCAGCGGCTGTGGACAGCGCGTTCAAGTAATTTGGAGAGGAAGGATAGAAGAGAGATGGGGTGGTAGTTGGAGGGACAGGTGGGGTCAAGTGAAGGTTTTTTGAGAAGTGGTGTGACTACAACGTGCTTGAAGGTGTCAGGGACAGTAGCAGTGGAGAGAGAGAGGTTGAGGATGTGACAGATTGAGGGGATAACTGTAGGAGAGATGTTGTTAAGCAGATAGGTGGGAATGGGATCAGAGGAGCAGGTGGTGCACTTAGAGGAAGAAAGAAGGCGAGCAGTGTCCTCTTCGGTGATCTCAGGGAAGGAGGCGAAGGAGGCCAGGTTAAGTTGGTTGAGGGAGTGGGTTAAGAAGTCACAGGGAGGAGAAGGCTTGGAAGCGAGTTCAAGGTTTATCTTCTGCACTTTATCGCGGAAGTAGTCAGCTAGTGTTTGAGGAGAGAGTGAGGGGGGGGGGGTGGGAGCGGAGGGCACTTTAAGTAGGGAGTTGAGGGTGGCGAAGAGGCAACGAGGGTTGGAGCCAAGAGAATTGGTTAATTGAGAGTAATATTCCTGTTTGGCAAGGAATAGGGAGGACTGGAAGGAGGATAGCATGAATTTGTAATGGGTGAAGTCTGACAGGATGTGACATTTCCTCCAGAGTCGTTCAGCAGAACCGGTGCAGGAGCGAAGGTAACGGATGCAAGGGGTTAACCAGGGCTGAGGATTGATGCGCTTAGTGGGGCGAGAGACAGATGGTGCTAGGGTATCCAGAGCAGTGGAGAGAATTTCATTGTAGGTAGAGACAGCCTTGTCAACGGATTCAGAAGACAAGATGGAAGGGAAGAGATTGGAGATGTGAGAGGATAGGGTAGGGGGGTCGACGGCTTGGAGATTCCTGAAAGCAGTGGTTGTAGTTGGGCGAGGTTGAGGGGGTGGGGTGATGAAGTGAGAGGGTGATTAGGTGATGATCTGAGATTGGAAGGACTGAGGTGCAGAAGTTGGAAGGTGAGCAGGAAGAGAAGAGAACGAGGTCGAGACAATGGCCATTACGGTGAGTAGGGATGGTAGCGCAGAGTTGGAGGTTAAAGGAGGATGTCAGAGTGAGGAATTTAGAAGCGTAGGACTTGGATGGGTTGTCAACGTGAATATTAAAATCACCAAGAATAAGGGATGGAGAGGAGGGATCAAGAAAGACGGTGAGCCAGGCGTCGAAGTCAGTAAGGAATGAAGAGAGGGGCTTATTGGGGGGGGGGGGGCGGTAGATGACTGCAACTCTGAGTGGTGTCGGGTAGAATAGCCAGATGGCATGAGTTTCGAAGGATGAGAAGCAGTGAGACTGTGGCAGGAGGAGGGGTTGGAAACTACAGGAGGGTGAGAGAAGAAATCCAATGCCTCCACCACGTGCATCTGGGCGGGGAGTGTGGGAGAAAAGATATCCTCCATGGCATAGGGCTGCGATTGAGGCAGTGTCGTTAGGGGTTATCCAAGTTTCAGTTAAAGAGAGCAGTTGAAGGGAACGGGAGATGAATAAATCGTGGGTGAAGGAGAGTTTGTTGCATACTGAGTGGGCATTCCATAGGGCACACGAGAAGGGGAGGGAAGCGGGGGGGGAGAAGGGGAATAGAGATGAGATTGGAGGCATTCTGGGATCGGTTACGTGGAGATGGAGAGGAGAGGTGAGGGGGACCTGGATTGGGATTGATGTCACCTGCGGAAAGTAGGAGGAGTAGGAGAGTGCGGAGGAGGGTGGGGGAGGAGGGTCGACGAAGATGACGAAGACAGGATGTGCTGAGGAGGAATGGGGATGGGTTAATGGTGGGGAGGAAGTGTAGAAGGTTGAGAGCTAGGAATGATGAGGTGGGCAGGAGAGCTGGGGAGGTGGTGGGGGGTGGGGGAAGGTAGGGTAGGGGAGTAATGAGCAGGACGGGAGGGGACCAGGGTGGGCAATGAGTTCCTGAGGTAGACAGTGGAAGGGGAGGGGGGAAGATGTTAGGAAGGGACAGGGCGATGAAGAGAATGTGTATAGGGGCCATATATAGGGCTAAGGTGGATGTGGATAGATGTGATGTGGGTGAGGTGATAGGAGTAGAGGAGGAAGGCTAGGACTGGGACAGCAGTCCTATATGTACAACTTAAGGTAGCAACTTGAGGATTTAAACATTAGCATTAAAGCAGTTAAATCAATAATTAATATGCATCAGAGGTATGTTGAGGTAACGACTTGAGGATTTAAACTAGCATTAAAGCAGTTAAATCAATAATTAATATGCATCAGAGGTATGTTGAGGTAACGACTTGAGGATTTAAACATTAGCATAAAGCAGTTCAATCAATAGTTAAAGTAGATACAATGAGATGCAGCTAAGCCTAAATGCTACCAATATAGCAGATTGTAAAGCAGCAATTAATAAGGCAGATAAAACGAGGATTTGCAGTGAGGTGCAGTTAAGCCTCAAAGTCTACAATATTGCAGAATTTAAATAGCAATTAGGTAGTAGAATTTCAACAAGATACAGAGCAGTAGGATTTTAGGTAGCGACTTGAGTCAATGAAACAGATGACTGGGACAGGCAGGGATAAGCTGGATCCGACGGGCTGGGACAAGCTGGAGCAGGTAGCTGGAATAAGCTGGATCCGACGGACTGTGACAAGCCGGAGCAGGGAGCTGGAACAAGCCGGAGCAGGTAGCTGGAACAAGCTGGAACGTGCAAGGAGAGGCTGCAATAGGTGGACAGGAACAAGCTGTAGGTGTTCTTTTTCACAAAGATAGTGATCACCTCATGTAATTAATTTAGATGCTCTTTCTGATAAAATCAATAGGATGCTCCATAAATGGTCTCCTATCCTGCTTATTTTCGAAAGGAGAAACCCGCCCATGTTCAGGAGATGGGCGTCCGTTTCCCGTGGGCGGCCAAATCGGTATAATCGAAAACCGATTTTGGTCGTCTTCAACTGCACTCCGTCACGGGAACAAATAAAGTTGACGGGGGCGTGTCGGAGGCGTGAAGGCGGGACTGGGGGGTGGTTATCGGCCAAGCAGAGATGGGTGCGCTCGGCCAATAATGGAAAAAAGAAAGGCGTTTTTAGCGAGAATTTAGGACACTTTTTTGGACACTTTTTTCTCATGAACAGGTCCCAAAAAAGTGCCCTAAATGACCAGATGACCACAGGAGGGAATCAGGAATCACCTTCCCTGACTCCCCCAGTGGTCCCCCTCCCACCCAAAAAAAAACCACTTGCAAAAACCTTATTTCCCAGCCACTATGCCACCCTCAAATTCCATACCCACCTCCATGACAGCAGAATGTGTTCGATCCTCTCACAGCCTTTCCCTGGGTCAGATGTGCCTCTCGGGTGCACTGCAGGGTCACATCAGCATTGCATTATGGTGGGTGTAGGGTATTGGGCTCCGAGATTTCACTAGCTTGTGTTACAGTCTCACGATGTTGGTAGTTGGTAGGCTCTTCTCCCATGGTGCTTTTCCCCCTGCCTACTGGGTCAGAGTGTGCCCTGTTTTGTTTCCGGTAGTCCTTGAGGTAGTGGCCATTTTTGTAAGTCCGTTTTAGATCCCTTTCGTGTGTTAGCCATGTTACAGAACTTAGTTCTTACCTTGAATGTTGCTGAAAGAGGGCATTGTACACCATTCTGCCAGCTCTGAGCTACTGCTAATCTTAGTACCAGGGAGACTCGTTGCCAGTGGGGCACAACCTCTGATCTGCAGTTAACTGTGAGTAAACGCGGTTATTGAAATAAAGGACGTTTTCAGCGAGATTAGTCTTACGGTGTGAACTGCTGTGCCAAGGTTATACAGCAGCAACAAGCCCTGTCCCTGGAGCAGTTTTAGTGGGTAATGCAGTGCACTTCAGGCAGGCGAACCCAGGCCCATCCCCCCCTACCTGTACCACTTGTGGTGGTAAATGGTAGCCCTCTAACCCCCCCCCCCCCCAACCCACTGTACCCACATGTAGGTGCCCCCCTTCACCATTAAGTGCTATGGTAATGGTGTTGAGTTGTGGGGAGTGGGTTTTGGGGGGGGATTTGGGGGTCTCAGCACCCAAGGTAAAGGAGCTATGCACCTGGGAGGTACTACTACTACTACTACTACTACTATTTAGCATTTCTATAGCGCTACAAGGCGTACACAGCGCTGCACAAACATAGAAGAAAGACAGTCCCTGCTCAAAGAGCTTACAATCTAATAGACAAAAAATAAATAAAGTAAGCAAATCAAATCAATTAATGTGAACGGGAAGGAAGAGAGGAGGGTAGGTGGAGGCGAGTGGTTACAAGCAATGTTAAAGAGGTGGGCTTTCAGTCTAGATTTAAAGGTGGTCAAGGATGGGGCAAGACTTAGGGGCTCAGGAAGTTTATTCCAGACGTAGGGTGCAGCGAGACAGAAGGCGCGAAGTCTGGAGTTGGCAGTAGTGGAGAAGGGAACAGATAAGAAGGATTTAACCATGGAGTGGAGTGCACGGGAAGGGGTGTATGGAAGGACGAGTGTGGAGAGATACTGGGGAGCAGCAGAGTGAGTACATTTATAGGTTAGTAGAAGAAGTTTGAACAGGATGCGAAAACGGATAGGGAGCCAGTGAAGGGTCTTGAGGAGAGGGGTAGTATGAGTAAAGCGACCCTGGCGGAAGACGAGACGGGCAGCAGAGTTTTGAACCGACTGGAGAGGGGAGAGGTGACTAAGTGGGAGGCCAGCAAGAAGCAGATTACAGTAGTCTAAACGAGAGGTGACAAGGGTGTGGATGAGGGTTTTGGTAGAGTGCTCGGAAAGAAAGGGGCAGATTTTACGGATGTTGTAAAGAAAGAAACGACAGGTCTTGGCAATCTGCTGGATATGAGCAGAGAAGGAGAGAGAAGAGTCAAAGATGACCCCAAGGTTTCGAGCTGAGGAGACAGGGAGAATGAGAGAGCCATCAACAGAAACAGAAAACGGGGGGAGCAGGGAGGTGGGTTTGGGGGGGGGAAATGAGAAGCTCAGTTTTGGTCATATTTAATTTCAGGTGGTGTTGAGACATCCAGACAGCAATGTCAGACAAGCACGCTGAAACTTTGGTTTGGATGCAAGGTGAGATATCAGGGTTAGAAAGGTAATTTAATGTTTTTTCCTATTTTTTTTAAAAGTGCCCCCTAGGGTGCCCGGTTGGTGTCCTGGCATGTGAGGGGGACCAGTGCACTACGAATCCTGGCCCCTCCCATGACAGAAAGCCTTGGATTTGGTCATTTTTGAGCTGGGACGCTTCGGTTTCGATTATCGCTGAAAAACGAAAACGCCCAGCTCAAACAAACGCTCACATCTCAAACAAACGCCCACATCCAATGCATTTGCCTGGCACAAACCGTATTTTCAAAACTAAAGATAAACGTCCATCTTTTACGAATATACGATTCGGCCCACCCCTTCACGGACCCGTTCTCGGAGATGGGCGTTCTTACACATGGGCGTTTGCGTTCGATTATGCCCCTCCATGTCTCTCTCATGGTGGGGGCCACTTGGAAACTATTAAGATGACCATCACACCAATAATCCTGTATTATCTTGGCACTCTTCCAAAGCTGGCCCCTCTTTCATATTACAAGAATATTGTTCTAAAATATCCAAATACCTATGGCGTGATAAACCACCATGAATTTCTTTAAACACCCTAAAAGCAGCCAAATCAGATGGAGAGGTTGGATTTCCTGACTTCTACAGATATCATATGGCATCAATTCTTCGTTACACTGCTTCTTGGCTGATTACCTCTCTTGGAAAAGTAAATAGTCCTGCATGGCTTAAGATAGAATCCTCAATTTCTTATCCAATACCTGTAGCTTGCTAACCATTTGCATCTCGGTACTCTGCTTTATCTCTCTCTGATACTATCACTTCAACTATCTTTACTATCCACTTTTTAGCCTCAGTTTTTCTCAATCAAGGTTGGATGGCTCTGGATGCCCCTATATGGTTCAACTCTAAAACTGAAATAAATAACAAACTTATTTGGCCTATTTAGATAAATAGAGGTATTGGAAACTGAAACCTATTATAGAAAACAATTCTTTAAAATCCTTTGCACAATTACTTTCTGGGTATTCCTTACCTGAATCAGAATTTTTCCACTGGTTTCAACTTAGACACTGTATATTAAATAACTGCTTTCTCATTCCTGCAATCCTCTGATTTGATAAAAATACGTGCTTTAGGTATGATCAAAGATCATACTACTTCTCTATTCTATAATATTCTACGCACAGCTAAATTCCATCTGCAGAACTATATTAAACAACTTTGGTTCGTGGAAACCAGTTGGTCATGTGATGATAATACTTGGTCAAACATTTTTAAAATAGTAGACCCACTGCATCTACTAATTTAATGCAATCCTCGTATTTTTCGTACCATAAAGCCATAAGGACACCTAGCAAGTTACATCATGCTTCTCTGAATAATGACAAATAATGTTGGTATTATAACACTGCTTTAGGGAATCTCTTACATATGGTATTTTCTTGTTCACACATTAATAACTTTTGGGTTTCCATTTGGTCAATTGTCCAATCCATTCTTCCCATTACACCTAGCATCATTATTTTCAGATCCTTGGCTATTCCTGACATCAGGAATGTCTGGCATAATAAACTCTTGGATATTGTAAAGGGGTCCTCTTTTTCTGGTTGGGGTTGTAAGCAGAAGCCCCGTTCAGGGCTCAGAGTTCTGGTGCAGCACCACACCTTACTCCGGACTCAGTTCAAACCCAAAAAAAAAAAAAACTTTTAATGCAGGCCCAGTTCCACAAAACATAATCAACCACCAACCCTCCCTTCAGTTCAAAAGTTCAATTAAAGTTCAGCTCCCAAACTTAAGTCAGTTCTACAACTTACGTAAAGTTTAGTTCAAAAGCTCAAGTAAAAAAAAAAACATGAGCACATCACCTTTTCTCCGGTAGCACTCCAGCAGCCCTGCAGCAAGCAGGGCTGGCAGTTCACCTCCCACTCCACAGTAACACACTCCTGTGGCCTCCCACAACTGCCTTTAAAGGGCTGGCCAGGTTGGCTTTTGTATTTTCCCAGTCCATGCTGGCTTGCTCCTCTAAGCCAGGAAGTTCTGGAGGCAAGTCCTTTTCCTCCTCCACATACTCCATCGGTTCAGTTAGCTCTCCCCAGTCTTTCTCCTCTCCCACACTTCTGAGAGCTTTCAAGACCTCCGCCCTCTCCTCCTCACAGCTGGGAGACCTTATATATTGATTCCGCAACCACGGAAATTGAGCTTCTTGACTGCAACTCCCTCTGCTGGTAGCTGGAGTAACTGGCCCCCATTTCCTGGAGTTGCTTCCCTTCCTGCTAATGTTAGAGGTCCCTTCCATGTTTTTGGGTCCACCCCTCTGTCTCTCAAGGGATTCTGGGTATGGTAGTTCTAGGGTTGGCTGCTTCTGCCTATGCCCATGTTTACCTGCCTTATCACAATATATTGATTGCACTTATTCTCCAAATGATTCTTCATAATTGGAAAACTTCTTCTTTCCTAAATACTACTTTTTGGTGGTCTACTGTACTTATGATCCACAAATATGAATGTAAGGCTGCAGAATTCACTTCACTTTTAAAATCCATTCAAAAGATGTGGTCTCCAATTAATGCTTTTGCTAATATATACATATACTTTTATACTATATATCTAATGCTTGTTTCACTATGTTTTCCCTCCATCCCCCCTCTTTTTTTTATTTTTCTTCTTTTGTCTCTTCTCTTTACACTTATAATACCCTTTAATCTGTATAACCTACCTACTGCTACTCCCTGGACAACATTGCTAATAATGTTATTGTCATAATTGAAAGGAGAATGAAGGAGGAAATGTCCCTCACACAAACATGAGTACTGAAACATGAATGAGGCAAGTCCAAGGAGGATATCAAAATGTAAAAGTCTTTATTGTAAAAGGCATAAAACTGACCTGATATGGTCGTGTTTCAGCACAAAGGTCTGCCTCAGGGGTCCACTAAGTCTTATGTTTTGTGATGATAAAACTTGACTTAGTTGCTGACCACTGAAACGCTGAGTAGTCTCAAGAAGTAAAATCGGGGGGTCACGTGATGTGGCGGAGCTGAACGGACGTCCCGAAGGCTGGCTCCGCTCCCATCGATCAAAAACCTGCTAATTTAATGTTGTAAACTTACCGGAGTGATCTTCCCTCTACCATTGGCGATTTCAGCAATAAGCAGCGCTTCTTTTGAGGTGGAAACGGAATCTGGTGGAGTGCTTGCGAGGGGGTATGCCATCTAGGGCCCCGCGGGCGAGGAAACACAGTGCACTGAAGGAGAGACCTAAAATGGCGGTGGTGGCGGCAAACAGCACTCCTCAGCAGCTCGTGATGCCAGCAGAGACAATCCGGGACCTGACCCATCAGATTACTGCAGCGTTGGATGAGAAATTGACCAGACTACAGGCAGGGATGGATCATATCACGGAGGCATTGGAGGGACAGAATGTGAGGCTGCAATTGGCTGAAGAACGCATTTCTAGACAAGAAGATAGAGCGGAGACAACGGAGGCGCGGATAGCTGCGTTGGAGGGCCAGTGCAAGCAGCTGGCTCAGCAGGTCGATGATCACGAGAACCGCAGCAGGTGCAATAACATCCGCATTATCGGATTACCTGAAACAGTAAAGGACGCAGAGCTATGGGAGTTTGTAGAAAAGGGGATCCCAGAGCAGCTGAATATAAAACTCCAAGAGAAAACACTGCGTGCTGAAAGAATACACCGTGTGGGAGTGCTCCGCGAGGGAGACCAGCGACCGCGAGCCGTTCTGGCGCGAATCCTCAACTATGCGGATAAGGATAAGATCATGCAGGCATTCCGGGGAAAGAAGAAAGTGGCATGTGGAGGTCATCAGATTTTGTTGTTTCAGGACTACTCTGCGTCAGTATCCGACCAAAGGAAGAAAATGGGCCTCCATTGCAAGCGTTTGTATGACAAGGGACTGCGGTTTGCCCTCCTTTATCCTGCCAAGGTGAGGCTCACTCATGATAACAAAACCTTATTCTTTACGGATCCAAAAGAACTTGGAGCCTTCGTGGATAAGTTGCCTTGAGGAGCAGGAGAGGCTACAATTGGAATGGAAGACTGCTTTAAGTAGTGTGCAAGAAGTTTGCCAGGAGAAGCAGAGGTGTAGAGATGTGTGAGCAATTTAGGACAGTATTGCTTTGATACTTGGGGACCTTATATATAAAAGGGGGAGGAGGGGAAAAGGAGAGAGAAAGAAACATTTGTGGAATTAATTTGCCCTTTCTCCTTTCTTATTCTTCGTTTTCTTGTTATATGTAGTCTAATGTTGCATCTATTCTGATATGTTTTTTGTTTTGTTTTTTTTTACTTTTAGATGATGTATTACTACACTTGTTTAGAGAGTGGAGGAGCAGCTGTTGAGCAGTGCTCTTGTAATTCTAGCGTTCATGGTAGAGGGAGGGTTGGGGGGAGGGGAATGAGAGGGGAGCAGCTTCTTTGAGAAGGGATTGTAACACTGGGTGTTCTGGAAAGAAGGGCAGGGATGGGGAGGGGGGAGGAAGCGCAAGGGAATATGAGTGGAGGGAGAGCATGGGGTATGGATGGGGTGTGTGAATGGCATAAGAAATGTGGTTGTGGGGATGGGAAGGGGAGAAGGGGAGGGGGGAGATGGGTGGGGAGTTGGGCAGTAGAATAGGGGGGGGAGGGAAAGTTATTCCTGGAAGACGAGGGACCATGGCTAGATGTGCAGGGCGGAGGAGGCAGAGGGCAAAGCCCATTTTTGTGTGGGAGGTGGTGAGCTGGGACACCACCTCTGGCTTTCGGAATGATAGCAGGCTTACTAGGCCCATACAGCCACATGGGTAGTTTGAGATTCGGGTCTCTAAATGTGGATGGAATCCATTCCCCAGTTAAACATTCTAAGATTTTGTCCTATTGTGTCAGGATGAAACTTGATGTACTTTTCATGCAGGAGACTCATCTCTCGCAGCAGGAGCACAGAAAATTACAACGAGGATGGGTGGGAGAATTAGTATCCTCATCCTTCAACAACAGGCAAAGGGGTGTTGTTATTCTGTTTCATAAAAAGCACCACATTACTACACATAAGACAGTTCAGGATCCGGAAGGACGGTATGTTCTTTGGCTGGGAGAGGTAGCGGGTCACAGAGTAGCCCTTTGCTCTATATATGCACCCAATATATACTCTCACTCTTTCTTTTCGGGGGTATTGGCGCAGTTTGTGTCGATAAGCGGATACAAATTGATAGTCGGGGGAGATCTTAATATTACTGCAGATCCCCTGATAGATTGCAAGCCAGCAAAACCACGTTCCCCAATGTGGCAGGATAAAGGGGTAAATTTTCTAATGAAGGAGCTAGGATTATTGGATATATGGCGCGTGCTGCACCCAGAGGATTACGACTATACTTTTTTCTCACAGGTGCATGGGGTGTATGCAAGGTTAGATTATTTATTGGTGGATTCCTCCCTACTTTCGAAGGCACGTGCAGCGGAGATAGTAGATGGGGCAGTGTCCGACCACTGCTTAGTATGGGTGGATATACAATGGAGGCAGGACAGCGAGACAAGGATGTGGCGAATGAACCCTACCTTGTATCTGGATTTGGAATTTCATACCTTTTTATTGCAAATGTGGGGTAATTACATAACGGAAAATGATCCGGAAACAGTAGACCCTGTTGTGTACTGGGAAGCGGGGAAGGCTGTACTAAGGGGACACATTTTGGCGTACACAGCAAAAAAGAACAGGGAGAGGAATGAGCGATTGGTGACCCTGTCGAATCAACTGCAGCAGCTAAGGGGGAGATGTGCCCATCAGAGGGATGTGGAGGCGAAGAAAGAGTATTGGGTGACAAGAAGATGCATTAGTGATATTTTGAATGAAAGAGCGGCCCAAGACATCAGCATATATAAATACAATTTGTTTCGTTGGGGGAATAAAGCAGGGAAATTGATGTCGTCACTGGTGAAAAGTAGAGGGGCCAGGAAGATCATAACAAAGATAAAGTCGCCTATCGGGGAGATAGTGTCAACGAATGAGGGTATACAGGAGGAGTTTGTGAGATTTTACAAAGCACTGTACAATAAAGGAGAGGTGGACGGGGTGCAGAGGGAGGTATTTTTCAAGGATATTTCTCTACCACAGCTATCTAATGAGCAGAGAGATAAACTGAATGAGCCAGTAGTGGGTGAGGAGGTTAGACAGCAGATCAAGAGATTAAAGCTAGCCAAAGCACCGGGCCCGGATGGGCTAGGGCCTGAATTTTACAAGATTTTGGGAGCCAAAATCTGCCCCCCTTTTCAGGAACTCTGCCATCATTTATGTACAACCGGAAGGGCGGGAGGAGGTCTCACACATGCCCATATAGTAGTACTTCCTAAACCCGGAAGGGATGAGGAGAAGTTGGGCTCTTATAGGCCAATTTCACTTTTGAATCAAGATATTAAGCTTTTCGCAAATATAATGGCGAGTAGACTGGGGAGGGTCTTGCCTGAGTTAGTACATACGGATCAGGCAGGGTTCGTGCCAGGGAGGTACGCCTCTTCTAACATCATGAGAGCGTCGACAGTTTTGCAAAGAAAGGGAAAGGCTCCTGGGGATGCAATAATCACAAGTTTAGACGCTGAGAAAGCTTTTGACAAGATCTTATGGGATTATCTGTTCTGGGTCCTGCCCCAATTCGGCATAATGGGAGAATTTTGGGGTGGAATTAGAGCTCTATATAGTAACCCTACAGCCCAGATACTAATAAATGGGGCAATGTCTCAGGCTTTCTCATTGGAAAGGGGCACACGGCAGGGATGCCCACTGTCACCTATTCTATTTGTACTGTCATTAGAGCCCTTTGCTATTAAAATTCGCCAGACTAACAACGTAGAAGGTATTAGATTGGGGTCCCAGGAAGTTAAAATTAATTTATTTGCTGATGACATGCTTATCTACCTAGATAACGCCTCGGCAAGTGTCCCCCACTTAGTAAATTTGCTCGTACAATTTGGATCGTTTTCAGGCTTGCGGATAAACTTTGACAAGTCTGAGGCTCTGCCGGTGTCTTTCCCGTGTGCATGCAGGCAGTTGCCTACTTTCCCTTTGGCATGGTCAACGGGCACGTTGAAATACCTGGGAGTATATCTACATAAAGATATGCGAGTGATCTACAGGAGGAATGTCCAGGATAAGCTGGATAGCCTTAAGGCGTTGTGTCAGCGTTGGAAGGACTTACTGCTTTCTCTGCTAGGCAGAGTAGCCCTCGTTAAAATGGTCATGTTACCAAAAATTCTGTATTCTCTGCAAATGTTGCCACTTTGGATTACAAAAAAGGATGAGCTGTATTACAAAGGTTTTATAGGCTCTTTTATTTGGGCCGGGCGCAGGGCTAGAATCAGTTTTGCCAAGCTAACATTGCCCAGAACTAAGGGGGGATTAAACTTTCCAGACCTTCGCTTGTACAACGTGGCAGCTATACTTAGGTGGATTCATGAACTGCATGAGGGAACGGCTAGGTATGCACCGCAATCCATCTGGCAGGACGAATCTTTTTCCTATTCTGCATTTAACATGATACAACTGAGGATGGGTAGGAAGGGAGAATCGCAGTTTCTGCTTCAACCGCTGCAGAGGGCTTGGGAGTGGTGGAGAGGATGTTTGGGTAAGGCGACGGGTGCATCTCCATTCCTGGCTGCAGTGGATAACCCTGCTTTTCCAGCGGGACAGGGGGTGTCGCGGTTCCAGGTATGGGCAAGAAATGGTTGTCGGTATGTGGGGCAATTTATTACATCTGAGGAGGGTTTACTCCCCTCGTTTGAACAGGCACAGGCTAAGTGGAACTTAGGAAGGGTGGACTTCTTTCCTTACCTACAGTGGAGGCACTACTGTGCCACCTTGACTACTTCAACATCACAAGGGCCTACCTTTACCCGATTAGATAAGTTGTTTTGTCAAGTACCGAAGTCAGCGAATAGGTTGGCGGTGTGGTATGCACTGGGAAAGGAACACAAAGATGCTACTTTTTTTGCTGGCTTGGCGAGTTGGTGGGGGGAGCAGTTGGGAGAAGAGGTCACAGTGGATATGCTTTCAAATTATTTTACATGGGCCTTTAAATCAACTCCTAGTGCGAATTTGCAAGAGATGCAATTTAAGTTGTTACATGGGGCGTTCATAACGCGGGAGAAGGGTAAGCGTATGGGCTTATGGGAGGATAGTACATGTCTGAGGTGCAAACATAGAGAAGGAACATTGATACACACTTTTTTGGAGTGCACGAAGTTAGCCCAGTTTTGGAGCACAGTGGTGGAATTGCTGGAGTGCACATTGGGAGTCCCCATAGAGTGGTCTTACAAGATACTGCTGTTGGGAGATGAGTCTGAATTAAGTGATCAAGGCCTGCAATATTCTCAGGTTCGGTTTGTGGGTGTCGCTCTTATGGTGGCACGGAAAACAATATTGGCCCAATGGACGCTTGTAGAGCCCCCAGTTGTCAATCTCTGGTTAGCCAGAATGAAGCAGATAGCTTGCTGGGAACAGGAGCGCTCTAAGTCTTTGGGTCCGCGTGGATGGGGATTTGGGCATTTATGGCAACGCTTTGAGATGTTGTACTTTGGGTCTCAGGTTTCTCCAGGAGCAGGGGGGGAGGGCAGGGGGTAAGAGGGGACGGGGAGGGAGGGGAAACATTAAAAAAAAAATGAGGTGGAAGGTTATGTGTGATAATAGCTGTTGTGATCTTTGTCATGCATACATAGGATGTGAATTTGTATGTGGTTCAAAGTTATTTATCATACTGGATAAATGAGATGTCCTTGCTCTAGAGTTAATGGACAGAAGTTGCTGTTCTGTTATGTTTGCTGCAATGTATGAAAATTTCAATGTTCTGTTATATGCCTTTCATACTTACAATAAAAATATTTACAAAAAAAAAAAAAAGAAGTAAAATCACTATGGAATGCAAACAGCGTCTTGTCAGCAAAGCAGATGATGTAGTAAATGCAAAATGATTGACACTTATTGTTACTGTTGTACTATGTATTTTTGGTTCTTTTAAAAAAATCAATAAAATTGTTTTGAAATCAAAATGATTGTGGGTACTAAACCCAATAGGAATTATCCCTCCTTGGACACAGTGAAGGAGTTGGCTCAATTTTGGGGGTACTGAAGCACTCACAGCACCCATAGATCTGGGTCCTATTGCGGCAGCTCCTATTGACATTGACTCATGCCCCAATGTACACTCTCTCCCCCATCCTCTTCAAAGGTTTGCTGCTAGCACTGCCTTGGAAACAGCTGATCTGTTTTCTTCCAGCATCATATGGCTTTCTCTAGGTCTATTTATTTATTGGTATTTATTAACCGCTTTTATGAAGAGATTCACCCAAGGCAGTGTACACAGTAGGTACAGTTTAACATCAAACCTACACTGCCTGAATTCTCACGCGATTCGCACAAAACTGCAAAAACAGTTTGGAGGTTCAAGCAGGGACAGGATAGGGACAGAATGGCAGAAGTCGTGGCAGGGGATGAAACTGGCTGGAATATAGATGGTAGAGTGTTTTCGGAAGAGAAGCTGGGTACAGAGTATATGCTGGGGCAAGAATATACTAGGGGTTAGGATATGTTTAGTGGAACAGATTTCATTTTAGTTACACACTTTTGTTTGTTCATTTATTTATTAATTAGGATTTATTTACCGCCTTTTTGAAGGAATTCACTCAAAGCGGTGTACAGCAAGAATAAGTCAAATATAATCAATAGACAATTACAGCAGTAAAAATATTCAAACAACAATACAAAGTATGGCATAGTATGCTATATTACAATGACAACACAATACACAATAAAACATTTTAATAGACAGCATAGGGTGTAAGCAAAGGTGGAACATATAGGTAGATAAAATAGAGTAACAGGAGTTGTCTGAGTGTTCCTGAGCAACCGCATTGGCACTATCAAATCCCCTCTCCCCAAGCAGGCCATCTCACTGGAGTGGAGAATCCCCTTGACCAGGACCCCGGCTCTTTTCTCCAACAGTGATCCTGACTCATACACTAGTAGAGATGACAGTTACTAATATGCTTTAAGGCCATAAATGCATATTATTTGCCCCCTAACATGTGTTAAATGCCAATAACATCTATTACTGTAATGCGCATTAGGTTACCAAGGGATATCGAGTGAATAAATGTCAAAGCATGCAAATGCATGCAAAACACCACATTGCTATGGCAACTGCATTAATCCTGGAAAAATAACACCAGCTAAAAGCTGATATTATTTTTCCTTGCCAGGAGTATCGAGCCATTAAGCTGGGGCCTGATGCTCCCAGACCACTTCCTAAAGAGGCCAGGTATTAGTTTGCCTCCCCCCCCAGCAGACATATTTCCCCCATATCACATATCTCTCAGAAGCACCACCCCAAATCACATTCCTCTCCCTTCTCCTGTAGGCCCACCTCCAGGCCTACCTTTACAAATCCCTGGGGTCTACTGTGTATGAACAGGACTGATCCTCAGTTGTGTCTGCACCTACCCATGTTGAAAGTTCATAATGGCACTGGTGATCCCTAGCAATGGTCTCCCAATACTACCGAGCCGCATACCTGAAGTCATTCTGGTGGTCTAGTGGATTCTTTGGGGCAGGAAAGATCCCCAGTCTTTCCTGCCCGCTGCCACTGACCCTCTTGCTGCAGTATCACTTTTTTAAAATGTCTGCCAAGACTTTTGCTGAAGTCTTGTGAGGCCACCGCTGGAAGTCTCAGCAGCCATTTCAAATAAGATGCGGCAGCAAGAGGGTGGTTAAAAGGTGAGGTGAAAGAGCCAAAAGAACATCTTTCAAAAAATGGAAAAAGGATCCGAATGAAGAAAAGAAGAAGCAACATAAGCACTGTCAAGCCAGATGCAAAGCATTGATAAAGAAGGCTGAAAGAGAATAAGAAAAAAAAACTGCCGTGGAGACAAAGACTCATATTAACACTTTTTTCAGGTATATCAGAAGCAGGAAGCCTGCAAGGGAGTCTGTGGAACTGTTAGATCAGGAAGGAGCAAAAGGGGCACTCAGGAGGACAAGCCAATAGCAGAGAGACTAAATGAATTCTTTGCTTCAATCTTTATGGAAGAAAATATAAGAGATCTACCTGTAGCAGAAATGGTTTTCAGGGATGATGATGTGGAGGAACTGGAAGATATACTGATCCAAACTGATAAGTTAAATAGTGATAAATCACCTGGACCGAACGGTATACACCCCAGGGTATTGAAAGAACTCAAAAATGAAATTGCTGATCTGCTGATGATGATCTGTAACCTCTCATTAAAATCATCAGTAGTACCTGAAGACTGGAGGGTGGCCAATGTGACGTCGATGTTTTTAAAGGGTTCCAGGGGTGATCTGGGAAATTACAGACCAGTGAGCCTGGTATTGGGCAAAATAGCAGAAACTATTATAAAGAATAAAATTATAGAACACATAGAGGCATATTTTCAAAGCACTTTGGGAGGCTAAGTTCCATAGGTTTCTATGGAACTTTGGGAGGCTAAGTGCTTTGAAAATGAGCTTGATAGACAAACCTGGTTTAATAGGACAGAGTCAGTATGGATTCAGCCAAGGTAGGTCTTGCCTCACCAATTTACTTAATTTCTTCGAAGGCGTGAATGAATATGTTGATAAAAGGTAAGTCAGTTGATGTACTGTATCTAGATTTTCAGAAAGCTTTTGACAAAGTACCTCATGAGAGACTCCTGAGAAAATTAAGGAGTCATGGGATATGAGGCAATGTCCATCTGTGGATTAAGAATTGGTTATTGGACAGAAACAGAGGGTAGCATTAAATAGCCATTTTTCTCAATGGAGGAGGATGAATAGTAGAGTGCCGCAGGAATCTGTACTGGGACCGGTGCTATTTAACATATTTATAAATGATATGGAAATTGGAACGATGAGTTAGGTGATGTGGAGAGGCATAATCGAATGGGGCACCCAAGTTTTCATGAGGGCGTCCTCGCAGGATAGCCCCACGAAGGAGCAGGGAAACCCATACTATCGAAACAAGATGGGCGTCCATCTTTCGCTTCGATAATACAGTCAGGGATGCCCAAATCTCAACATTTAGGTCGACCTTTGAGATGGTCGACCTAAATGTTGAGATGGTCATCCCCGGTTTTCGGCCATAATGGAAACTGAGGACGCCCATCTCAAAAACGACCAAATCCAAGCCCTTTGGTCATGGGAGGAGTCAGAATTCGTAGTGCACTGGTCCCCCTGACTTGCCAGGACACCAACCGGGCACCCTAGGGGGCACAGCTGTGGACTTCACAAATTGCTCCCAGGTGCATAGCTCCCTTACCTTGGGTGCTGAGCCCCCCAAAACCCACTCCCCATAACTGTACACCACTACCATAGCCCTAAGGGGTGAAGGGGGGCACCTACATGTGGGTACAGTGGGTTTCTGGTGGGTTTTGGAGGGCTCACATTTACCACCACAAGTTTAACAGGTAGGGTGGGATGGGCGTGTGTCTGCCTGGCTGAAGTGCACTGCACCCACTAAAACTGCTCCAGGGACCTGCATACTGCTGACACGGAGCTGGGTATGACATTTGAGGCTGGCATAGAGGCTGGCAAAAAAAAATTTTTTTGAGGGTGGGAGGGGGTTGGTGACCACTGGGCAAGTAAGGGGAGGTCATCCCCGATTCCCTCCAGCGGTCATCTGGTCAGTTCGGGCACCTTTTCATGGCTTGGTTGCAAGAAAAAATGGACCAAGTAAAGTCGGCCAAGTGCTCATTAGGGACGCCCTTCCTTTTTCCATTATCGGCCGAGGTCTTAATCACGCCCCAGTCCCATCTTCGCTACGGTGCCAACACGCCCCTGTGAACTTTGCTCGTCCCCGCGATGGGAAGCAGTTGAGGACACCCAAAATCGGCTTTCAATTATGCCGATTTGGGCGACCCTGAGAGAAGGACGCCCATCTCCCAATTTGTGTCGGAAGATGAGCGCCCTTCTCTTTCGAAAATAAGTCTGTAAATCTGCATACAACACAAAACTTTTCAAGGTTGTTAAAATGCATGTGGATTACGAAAAATTGCAGGAAAACCTTAGGAAACTGGAAGACTGGGCATCCAAATGCAAAGTGATGCACACTGGAAAGAATAATCTGAATCATAGTTATCTGATGCTAGGGTCCACTTTAGGAGTCAGCACTAAAGAAAAAGACCTAGGTGTCATGTAGATAATACGCTGAAATCTTCTGCTCAGTGTGCATAGGTGGACAAGAAAGCAAACAGAATACTAGGAATTATTAGGACAGGGATGCAAAATAAGAACAAAAATATTATAATGCCTCTGTATCGCTCCATGGTGTGACTTCACCTTGAGTATTGCGTTTGATTCTGGTCGCCATATCTCAAAAAGGATATAGTGGAATTAGAAAAGGTTCGAAGAAGCATAACCAAAATGATAGAGGGGATGGAACTGCCCCCTTATAAGGAAAGACTAAAGAGGTTAGGGCTCTTCAGCTTGGAAAAGAGACAGCTGAGGGAGGATATAATTGAGGTCTACAAAATGCTGAGTGGTGTGGAGCGGGTGAAGGTGAATTGATTTTTCACTCATTCAAAAAGTACAAAGACCAGGGGACATTCAATGAAATTGCTTGGAAATTCTTTTAAAACAAATAGGAGGAAATATTTTTTCACTCAAAGAATAGTTAAGCTCTGGAACTCATTCCCAGAGGATCTGGTAACGGTGATTAGCTTATCTGGGTTTTAAAAAGGCTTGGACAAGTTTCTGGAGGAAAAGTCCATAGTCTGTTATTGAGATGGACATGGGAGAAGCCATTGCTTGCCCTCAGATTGGTAGCATGAAATGATGCTACTAATTGGGTTTCTGCCAGGTACTTGTGGCCTGGATTGGCCACTGCTGGAAGCAGGATACTGGGATAGATGGACCATTGGTCTGACCCAGTATGACTATTCCTATGTTCTTAAATATGATAGTGTTGTAAAGCAGACTGCCTCTATTATAACTATAGGCTTGGTTTAATAAGCTTTTATTACCATAGTCATAATATGGTGGTGGTGCTCAGTGCAGCTATCTTTTGGACCATTTTTGAAAAAAAAAATGTCCAAGGGAAAAATGCATAAAAAAGCCATTGGGATGTAAGGGGACCAGATTCTTAGTAGCCTGGCCACACAGACATCCCAGCAAAGCAGTGGGGAACCCTAGGAGATGCTGCACTGGATTTCATATTAAAGGTCCCTGGTACACATCTCACCCTTATATTGTATGGTGAGCCCTCCAAAACCCTATTATACCCAATATTATACCCAACTGTACACCATTACAAGAGCCCTTATGCCTTCCAGTGTCACCTCTATGTAGGTTCAGTTGTTTTTTGGTAGGTTTTGGAGGGCTTACACTTTCCACCACAAGTGTAACAGATTGGGATATGACACTGGGTCCCCTTCTCTACAGTCCACTGCAGCGACCACTAGGCTACTCCAGGGACCTGCTTACTGCTCTAACAGGACTAGCCATAACATCTGAAGTTATTATAGAGGCTGGTATGTACTGTTTTTTTTCACAACATTGAGAGGGAGGGAAGGAGGGGGTCATGCCTTAATCCCGCCAGTTGTCATTTGGTCATTTAGGGCACCTTATTGTGACTTAGTCATGATTGAAACAGGTCTAGACTAAACCATCTAACTTTTAGCCCTGGACATTTTTGCTTTGTTCCATTATGGCAGAAAAGCGTCCAAGTTTTGGAAATGTCCAAATCCTGCCCCCAACATGCTCCCTTGTGATTTGAATGCACTGCACTTGAATGAACTGCATAGCAAACCATCTTAAAACTTGATTTTGAAAAAAAACATCCAGCTCCTTTGTGTTGCTTTTTGGGTGTTTTTTCTGTTTTGAAAATGAGCCCCTTAGTATCCTGCATTACTGTATTACCTAGGAATTTCTCTACTGCAGGTCGATGCTTTCTATCTTGTTTCCTGTTCTCAAAAGGCAGGTATGTTCTGCTAATTTTCTACACTAAGTTTGTCAGACAGTATGTTGAGTAAGAAAGTCACTAAGTGGTTCTTTCCCTTTCTGCATAAGATGTCCAATGTGCAGAGACTATTATCAGCCCTGAAGGCACACATTTAAGTTTCAAACACGGTATGGAAACTCTAGTTCAGCAAACTATGTTGATACCGCCAGTGAGGATTCCAAGAGAACAGAATATTCTATTAAATTAATCACAGAAGGACCTTTTTACAAAGGCGTGCTAGCATTTTCACCACACGCTAAAAATAAGCGTGCACTAAACACCAGAGATGCCCATATATTCCTGTATTCCATATATATCTCTAGCATTTAACGCATGCTAATCATTAGCGCACACTAAAAACACTGGAGCGCCTTTGTAAAAGACCCCCCAGAATAAATAAGGGCAGCTAATATTTAATCAATCAACTGATTTTTTTTTTATTTAAAATACTGTATTGTTTAAACTTAATTTCAATCAGTGTGGTGTGAAAAGCCTGCTAAGAAAGGAAATAAATTGCATTTTGAAACATAAGTAGCCATGTATAAACAATGGCTTTTTGTCACACCAAAATTAGGTTTATCGGCATCAAATCCCTAACAAATTTATAACCCAATGTTCAGCCGCTGTGGTCAGCACCTGATTGAAATTATATGCGGCATTTTTGATTAAGCTAAGTGAAATTGATTTTAGTATTTTGTTACCTTATGATTTAGCAATATTGTTTTGGGCATGGTTGAAACACATTATGGACACATGGCTTGAGCTGTTCACGCTGTAATTTTATAGTGAGAGACCTATGATGTCTTTAAGTGCATTTTGAGCACTGCTGGTGACATTTTCAGTTGTCGCACGGTTCAATGTCTATTCTGACACGTTTGAGCAATGGTGTGCCAGTTTGCTTAAACTGATAGTCTACAACTTCAGTGTAAGACACAGTCTTGCAAATATTCAATGCTAATTAACTGGCCATGAAAGACTCCTAGCCAGTTAAATAACACTTAACCAGCTAAGCGTTAATATTCAGCACAAGATGGTCGGTTATCTCTGCTGAATATTACCATTTAGCGCATAGCGGTTAACAGGCTAGCCACAAATATTCAGCACATCACCGGCTAAGTTTGGTGGCCAAATTGGGCTGGCCAAATAGCAGGCCTATCTTTGGCTGCTATACATTTAACCAGCCAGTGCTGAATAATGACTTGGCCAGTTAAATGTTGTGAAGAGCAAAGAAACTACAAGCCCCAGAAGGCAGTGCAGCACCACAGAGATTCAGAACCAAGGAACTACAAAGCCCAGAAGGCAGAGCAACGTCAGAGAAGCCAGGAGCTAAGAAACTATAAGTCCCAAAAGGCAGTGCAGCACCAGCAGAGGGATCAGGTGAAGGGAGAAGAATCTATGCAAGAGAGGGAGGAGCCGGGGTGTGATTGGGAGATGGAATTAGATGGGGAAAGGGAGGAGCCCCTAGACCGAGAGGAAGGGGAGGAGAGAATGGAACTGGAGGAGGTGGAAGGAGGGGAGAATGAGGAGGAAATGGAAGTGCTGGTGGAGGGCTCTTAAAGTGAGTTATGAACTGAACTGGAAGGAGTGAATGAAGCCTTGGTGAATTGACCCGGTGGGTGGATGTCAGGTGGTTTTGTGCTGACAAATGAGGGAGGTGGGTCATTAGGTCTAAGAGTGAGAAAGTGACTTAGACCATATTGCCATTGAATTGAACTGTCTAATTTCATTTCTAAGATAAACTGTGTTTGAAGGCAATGCTAAACTAAACTGTGTTTGAAAGCAGTGCTAAAACGGAATTGAGGAGGAAAACATTGCTAACTGAACTGAATTGTGAGCAGTGCTCATTAGCTGTGTGAAAGAGCAGTGCTACTAAGTACTGGATTAAAAGCAGTGCTGGAGAAAACCGTATTGAAAGCAGGGCCAAAGTGAACTGTGTGGAAAGCAGGCCCAAGCTGAACTGTATTGCAAGCAGGGCTCCAATGAACTGTGTTTAAAAGTGGAGCTACAATGAGGCGAGGGGAAGGCCTGTGAAGCCTTAAAGCAAATTAAATGTACTCAGGAGATAATAAAGCACTTCTGGTGATTTGCCTGTTGTCCGGAGACCCTGATTGCAGGCTGTCGACTCGGGAGTGAAGGGCGTGCTTGGTGAAGAAAGGAAGAGACTGAGGAAGAGTGGTGCAGATCTGGCGACTGAGCCTGACAATGTATAGCATTTAACTGCACCCCCCCCCCCCCAAAAAAAAAATGGATACCCAATGAAAGTCACTGGAAACGGCCCAGCATTGAATATTCAGGCTCAGCACCAATCATGGGATTTAGCTGGCCTGCTACCTGTGGGCTGAATATTGGCTGGAGTACATATAATATTTGAGATATTTTGAACTTCTTAGCATAATGTCATTTTTTTGAGGAATATTTGTTTGATAAGAGTAGTGTAAGTAATTCCTCTGGGAATTTATCTAAATATCCATGGACAGCAGTGACTAAGGCAAATATTTGTAATGGCTGCCTTTGAAAATTGAATCACATCCTGTATAAAATATGGAGTCTCCTGAAACCTTTGCTGCTTTAAGCTTATACATTGCTTATGCTCTGACAAATGTAACTTTTTTTTCAAGGTTTGAGACTTCTGTAATTCTGTACTAAATATATTTTTGTGGTTTCAAGGAGCATTTGAAATAATTTGGAAGCCCTGACAGAGAGCCAGTCCTTCCCCCAGAAAAATGTCATTTCAGAAAAGAGCAGAGCTTAGATCCTTACATGCTCTCACAGAATCGTTTCACAATACTGGGCTTTTCCTGGTTCCGTCTCTGTCGAAACCAACGTTGAATACTGCGAACGTCCCAGTCCAATTGTTTGGAGAGCCCCTCCAGTCTCTTCTCATCAGGATGCTGTACAATAAGAAATTAGCAAGTTCAAAACAGGTTTTTTTCTGTAGTTTTATAAGGATTATGTTTCTATTATTTTAAAATTATTGAAACAGAGGAACAACTGGGCTATAACCATACTCACAATCAGAAATTTAAAGCCTTAGTGCAGCATAAGGTGAAGCTGCATTAAGCCCTTCAGATCAGAAAACCTTCTGTCACTTTGCACACTGGAGAAATGTTGAGCAGTCCACATTTTCTCACATCCCTTCTCAACAAATTTTCATAGCTGTAACACCACATTTCAGTACAAAAATTAGGACTACATGCTATAGAGTGCACATGGGTTTGGAGAAAAATGTGAACCAATTTCTCCATTAGAAGATTGTAGGTTGCTAAACATATGATCCAAAGCTTGCTACACAGTGCCAAATAATTCAGATCTTCTGAAACTGAAAAGGTGGATGCCAACTTCATACATTGGGAGCCACTGATATACTGAAGGAACATATTTAACAGTGCAGCACTGCTTGGACTGCTAGACTGTTCCATAGTGGTCATACAGGTAAAAAGGTACTTTGAAACTGCATTTGTAATTGTGAGATATTTAGAGGCTCATTTTCAAAGCACATAGGCCTATCACACAGTAAAAGAGCACTACCGTGGGATGCGCTAGACATCCCGCAGTAGTTTAGGCAGCAGTGTACACTACTCCCATAGTAAAAAACATTTTGTATTTTTTGCCATGGAAGGCATGCCTGCGCTAATCAGGTAGCGCAAGCACATTACTGTGCGCTACCCGATTAGCACAGAGTAGCATGGGAGCCCTTACTGCATCCTAGATAGGTGGTGGTAAGGGCCTATAGTGATAATGGCCATGCGCTAATGGGGAAATTAGCGTGTCCATTATAAAAAACCTGACCGCGGCCATTTTTTAGTCATGCTAGAAAGTGACCGGAACACACAGCTAACCCAAACGCTAATCAAAACGCCAGCCACTTTCTAGCATGCCTTAGTAAAAGGACTCCATAGACTTTTAAAGTTCCATAGGTTACTATCCAGCTTATTTTCGAACGAGAAGGCCAGGCAAAAAGCGACACAAAAGGCACATGGCCGGCCCCGTGAAAGAAGGCCGGCTGAATCCAATAATGGAAGCCGAGACGTAAGGCCGGCGTTAACGCGAAGCCGGCCATCTATGACCGGCGCCTCAGGGGGCGTGTTAGGGGCGGTGTTACGAGATGGTCGCCTCCAACGTATAACAGCTAGCGAAATTGTTTCGCATGGGCGGGAACATGGCCGGCATTAGTTAGACCTGAAATAAAAGCGAACAGAGTAAGGAGGAAGTTGTCTTTAGACCCATTAGCGATTGTGTGGAGTTGGAGCGTGGCGAGAGCATTGTTGGGAGAGAAAGCTGAATCACTTTTTGAGAGTTTGTTGAGTACCTGTTACCTTTGTCTGTGTGCTGTGGTCGGAACGTTGTCAGCCTCACCTGCCTCCAGGGCTGGTCTTAGCAAGTGCGGGGCCCTATGCAGACCAATTTGGTGGGGCCCCATCCTAGCCCCGCCCCACCGTAGTCCCGCCCCCAATGTAGCCCCGCCCCTACCTCCACCCCATTGATAAGATTATTCCATTTTCAGAACACATTTTATTTATGAAATTTCAAATAAAGACAAATGAAGCTAAACTTGTACAAAAAACTGATTGAAATAATAAGCACAATGCTATCATGAAACCTCCCCTCCCCAGAAATTATTCAGTTCAAGTCCACTACAATTAGCAGTTCCAATTCTCATAACAAAGGAGAATAAAGGAAAAATATTAAGAAAAGATTCAGTACTTTCAAATTCCCCTATTACTCTGTAATCCATATATGCAATAAAATAAAAATGAAATGAAAAGATATACAATAAAATAGTGATGTGTGAAATATAATGTACAATATAAAATCATATAGACCACCAAGGTATTAAAATTGTTTTAAAATATATACCACAGCTCTCTGACTCAAGAAGACTCCGACTCTGTCTGTCATCCATAACTGTCTGACAACACACAGAACAAAAATAAGTAAAAACAAATTGTCACAATTAATACCTTATACACCAATATACCAGCCATACGGAAAATGCAGACCGTCAACAATATGAAGCTAGCAAGGGATCATAATACCACAATTCTCATGCAGAGCCACAAAACACCCTTTTAGAGGTAGTGTGTCATGATTTAGGCTCTACACCCTTTCTGGTGTTTGGTGCCACCTTAGTAAGGCCAACACACAATCTCTCCACTGCAAAACACTATACACAAACTTGTGCAAAAATACACTCATAACCTTAACAAACCATAAACAGCACTAATTCCAAGGACAGAACGAGCTACAACCTTATGCGTGGCGTGGAAAGGCAACTGTAATTACACCTGGCTCTAAAACACCAGTGCACAACCTAGTGAAAAAAAACAAACAAAAAGGGATTCAAACTATACGCTAGCAGAATACTGCACCTTCCTTGATCACACCTGAAAAATACATGAAGGCAAAATACTGAAATGGAAAGTTACCTCAAGAAGTCAGACTCAGCATGCAGCAATACTACAAAAATTGAAATGTACATGAAAAATATCACAGATGCACATTTCCAAAAACTGACATATTCCAATTAATAAATCCTGAATAAAATAGTTTTTTCTACCTTTGTTGTCTGGTGACTTTGTTTTTCTGATCATGCTGGCTCAGTATCCGATAGTGCTGCTACCTGTCCTCTTAACTCCGTTTCCAGGGCTTCCTTTCCATTTATTTCTTTACTTTCCGCCTTTCTTCTTAATTTCTTGCCCTACATCCGTAAGTAAAAGCTGGGTCCTCCTCCGTGGAATTGACTGGAGGAGGCATAACGTGGATCCAGCTTTTGCCTATTTTCTATATCCATGTGCACTTTTTCTCCCTTTTCCCTCACCTCATCTGCTTCCTCACTCTTCCCTCGCCTCCATCCATGTCCAGCATTTCTTCTCTCTCCTCCATCCACCCATGTCCAGCGACCCTCCTGTCCCCCCTGCCATCCATCTATGTCCAGCAAACCCCCCTTCCCCTCTGCCCTCCCCTGCCATCCACCTATGTCCAGAAACCCCCCTCCCATGCCATCTACCCATGTCCAGAAACCCCCTACCCTGCCATCCACCTATGTCCAGAAGCCCCCCTCCCCTGCCCATCCACCCATGTCCAGCGACCCTCCTGTGCCCCTGCCCTCAACCTATGTCCAGAAACCCCCTCCCCTGCCATCCACCCATGTCCAGTGACCCTCCTGTGCCCCCTGCCCTCCCCTGCCATCCACCTATGTCCAGAAGCCCCCTCCCCTGCCATCCACCCATGTCCAGTGACCCTCCTGTGCGCCCCGGCCCTCCACTTATGTCCAGAAGCCCCCTCTCCTGCCATCCACCCATATCCAGCGACCCTCCTGTGCCCCCTGCCCTCAACCTATGTCCAGAAGCCCCCCTCCCCTGCCATCCACCCATGTCCAGTGACCCTCCTGTGCCCCCTGCCCTCCACTTATGTCCAGAAGCCCCCTCTCCTGCCATCCACCCATATCCAGCGACCCTCCTGTGCCCCCTGCCCTCAACCTATGTCCAGAAACCCACTCCCCTGCCATCCACCCATGTCCAGCGATCCTTCTGTGCCCCCTGCCCTCCACCTATTTCCAGACCCCCTCCCCTGCCCTCCACCCATGTCCAGCGACGCGACTCTCCTCGTTCCCCTGCTCCCCCTCCCTCCAGCCACCTGAGCCCCCCTCCCCGACCCGCCAAACGACCCTCGTCTACCACCCGACCCGCCGGCACCTCACCTGACCCAGCATTTTAAAAAAAGCTACAAGCGGCAGCCGGCAGTGCCTCCTCGCGTCTGTGAAAGAAGAAAAGTCGCTTCGTCCATTGGCCGGCCTTCCCTCATGTCCCGCCCTTGCGGAAGTTACATCAGAGGGTGGGACATGAGGGAAGGCTGGCCAATGGACGAAGCGACTTTTCTTCTTTCACAGACGCGAGGAGGCACTGCCGGCTGCCGCTTGTAGCTTTTTTTAAAATGCTGGGTCAGGTGAGGTGCCGGCGGGTCGGGTGGTAGACGAGGGTCGTTTGGCGGCTCAGACGGGGGAGGGGCTCAGACGGCTGGAGGGAGGGGGAGCAGGGTAACGAGGACTGGAGAGTCGCGTCGCTGGACATGGAGGGCAGGCGAGGCAGACTTGAGGCGGGCCGCGCGGGGCCCCCTTAGGCGCGGGGCCCTATGCGGCCGCCTCGGTCGCCTCTGCCTAAGACCGGCCCTGCCTGCCTCATTTGTGTTTTACCTTTTCACCTTTCCCTACCTACCCCTTCTAGTCCCCAAACCCAAACACCACTACTCCTTCCTCTATGTTCCCCATCCCTTTCCATTCACTGTTCCCAAGTTCATATTTCATTCACTTACCTGTTTGTAGTCTCTGTTTGTCTCTTTGTCCTGTGTACTGCTGCACCGTGTTTGTGAAGACTGCTTGGAGAGTGATTGGCTAGAGGGTGTGGCAGGAGTGCTTACAGTGTGGCTCTGCTGTGTGTGACTGCATTGTTTGTCGGTGGTGGCAGAGTGAGGGCAAGATGCACTAAACTAAACAAGCCTTTAACAAGCATTTAACGAGCCTTTAACGAACAAGTAGATTACCCTGGCATGCACTAAAGCCCAATTTCCGACAACGGTAGCAGCCAACGAAAACAGAATGCAGATGAGCAAATTGTGTAGAAACCCTATTGAAATGAGATGCACTAAGGTTTTCCGCTTGCCCTAACGCTGGAAAACTCTGGGAAAGCTAACGAGAGGTCTGTACCTCTCGTTGGGACTGCGCGGACCTCGAAAACTGAAATGTCACAAAAAAAAAAAAAATCAGGAGGGGGCAAAAACGCTCGTCAGGAGTGTCCTTTATTGACGGCCTTGCCCCCCCCCCCCCCGCCCGAGGTCACCGCTGCTCCCCGCGCCCCCCTGTATTGAAATCATAACTTTAGGCAGCCCCGCCCCCTCCCTTTCTCCTCCTTTCTTTGAAATGACAACGCCCGCCATCCTCCACCCCCGTGCCCTGCCCCCCCCGCCCCCCCCGAGGTCGTCACCATCGCTCCCCTCCTCCACCGGGCCCCCCTCCGTCTGATACCGGGCCCTCACTGTGCCTCTCACCTCTGTGTGAAGGCGCTGCACCGGCAAGAACAGCTGATCGCCTCTTCGGACTTCCCTCCTTTCCTCCTGGGCCCACCCTCGTCTGACGTAAGTAACCTATGTAGGTTACTTACGTCAGACGAGGGCGGGCTCAGGAGGAAAGGAGGGAAGAAGTCCGAAGAGGCGATCAGCTGTTCTTGCCGGTGCAGCGCCTTCACACAGAGGTGAGAGGCGCTGTGAGGGCCCGGTATCAGACGGAGGGGGGCCCTGTGGAGGGGGAGAGCGGCGGCGACGACCTCAGGGAGGGCGGCGGGAGCTGTCATTTCAAGGAAGGGAGGAGAAAGGGAGGAGGGCCGGGGCTGCCTAAAGTTATGATTTCAATGTAGGGGGGAGAGGGGAGCAGCAGCGACCTCGAGCTGGGGTGGGGGGGCAAGGCCGTCAATAAAGGACCTCGGGCGGCGGGGGGGGGGGGGGGGCAAGGCTGTCCATAAAGGACGTGTTTGGGGTTTTTTTCTGACGTCCTTGGCATGTGCAGAGCAGCCAGCAAAACGCTTGGCTGCTCTGCGCATGCTCTACCGGCCAATTATCCGACGGTTTTACGAAGGGTTAGAGAGTGCAAGTGAGCTGCAACGAGCAGCTCATTTGCATTCCCTTTCCTTCGTGCATAGCTGTTCCCTACCGATTCGCTATGGAATTCGGTACAGAACGGCTCGAACGAGGACTTTAGTGCATCCCCCTCTGAGTGTCAGCTTCTGTTTGTTCCTGCTGTGTTTCACCAAGCTGGTAGGGAGAGGTGAGCACTGGTGGCATTGTGTGGGGAAATGGAGGCACTAAATGCACAGGTGGCTTACATGTTAGAGGAAGAGGTAGAGGCACCGCAGGAGGTACGCACGCCCCAGAGTTTTCAGGCCCCGTAGCAGTTTCCTAGACCTCAATGACCTGCAGTGTGTCTCACTAGGTACTGCTTTGATAGGGCTGCCATTCAGCACCTTTGTGACCAGCTCCAACCCCACCTGCAGGCCGGGACCCGTAGGAACAACCCCATCCCTGTGCACCTGAAGATCACTGCTTCTCTCTCTTTTCTGGCCACTGGGAGTTTCCAGTCTGTCCTAGCTGTGAACACGGGTCTCACCCAGCCTTCCATTTCTAACTGTCTCACCCAGTTCCTTGATGCCTTACTTACCCACACCTCTCAGTACATCACCTTCCCTACCACCCCCCAGGCCCTGCAGAACAACATAGCTGACTTCTACGCCGTAGTTCATGTCCCCTAGGTCATAAGTGCCATTGACTGCACACATGTCGCACTCAGACCCCCCCCCCCCCCCCCCCCGGCACGAGAAGCCACTTATAAGAACAGGAAAGCATTCCACTCACTCAATATGCAAGTTGTGTGTGACGCCAAGGGGGAGATTCTAGAAGCTCTCCGCTACAGCTTTGTCTTACCTGATCGCCCCTTGTACTCCTCGATCATCTAGCAGTCCAACCGATTCCTTTGCCGGCTTCCTGCTTTTAATATACCTAAAAAAATTTTACTATGTGTTTTTGCCTCCAACGCAATCTTTTTTTCAAAGTCCCTCTTAGCCTTCCTTATCAGCGCTTTGCAATTGACTTGACATTCCTTATGCTGTTTCTTATTATTTTCAGTCGGTTCCTTCTTCCATTTTCTGAAACATTTTCTTTTAGCTCTAATAGCTTCCTTCACCTCACTTTTTAACCATGCTGTCTGTCATTTGATCTTCCGTCCTCCTTTTTTAAAATGCGGAATATATTTGGCCTGGGCTTCCAGGGTGGTGTTTTTGAACAGCATCCACACCTGATGTACATTTCTGACCCTTGCAGCCCCTCCTCTAAGTTTTGATTCACCGCTCTTCTCATTTTATCATAATCCCCTTTTTTTAAAGTTAAACGCTAATGTATTTGATTTCCTATCTATACTTACTTCAAAGCTAATATCAAATCAGATCATATTATGATCACTGTTATCAAGCGGCCCCAACACCATTACCTCCCGCACCAGATCATGCACTCCACTAAAAACTAGGTCTAGAATTTTTCCTTGTCTCATCAGCTCCTGTACCAGCTGCTCCATAAAGCAGTCCTTGATTTCACCAAGGAATTTTACCTCCCTAGTGTGGCCCGATGTTACATTTACCCAGTCAATATCAGGGTAATTGAAATCACTCATTATTATTGTATTGCCCAGTTTGTTTCTGTCCATAATTTCCTTTAACATTTCTGCATCCGTCTGTTCATCCTGCCCAGGCGGACAGTAGTACACTCCTATCACTATCCTTTTCCCCTTTATACATGGAATTTCAGTCCACAGTGATTCCAAGAAGTGTTTTGTTTCCTGCGGAATTTTCAATCTACTTGATTCAAGGCTCTCGTTAATATACAATGCTACCCCTCCACCAATTCGATCCACCCTATCACTACGATATAATTTGTACCCCGGTATGACAGTGTCCCACTGATTATCCTCCTTCCACCAGGTCTCAGTAATGCCTATTATATCCAATTTTGCATTTAGTGCAATATATTCTAACTCTCCCATCTTATTTCTTAGGCTCCTGGCATTCACATATAGACATTTCAAACTATGTTTGTTTTTCCTATTTATATCATGCTCAGTACTTGACAGTATTAATTTACAATCTTATGTCTGATTTTTATTTTTATTTAAGGACACCTGATCTACTATGATCTCTTTTGGAACCTCACTATCAGGATATCCTATCTTCCCTGTTTTGGTGATATCTTTGAAAGATACCTTATCCCGAACCATGCGCTTTTGAGCGACTGTCGGCCTTCACCCTGTTTCTAGTTTAAAAGCTGCTCTATCTCCTTTTTAAATGTCGATGCCAGCAGCCTGGTCCCACCCAGGTTAAGGTGGAGCACATCCTCTCGGAATAGGCTCCCCCTTCCCCAGAATGTTGCCCGGTTCCTAACAAATCTAAAACCCTCCTCCCTGCACCATCGTCTCATCCACGCACTGAGACTCCAGAGCTCTGCCTGTCTCTTGGGCCCTGCACGTGGAACGGGTAGCATTTCAGAAAATGTGACCCTAGAGGTTCTGGATTTGAGCTTTCTACATAAGAGTCTAAATTTGGCTTCCAGAACCTCTCTCCCACATTTTCCTATGTCATTGGTACCAACATGTACCAAGACAGCTGACTCCTCCCCAGCACTATCTAAAATCCTATCTAGGTGATGCGTGAGGTCCGCCACCTTCGCACCAGGCAGGCAAGTCACCAGGCGATCCTCACATCCACCAGCCACCCAGATATCTATATGCCTAATGATTGAATCACCAACTACAACAGCTGTTTCAACCCTTCCCTCCTGGGCAGCACTTGGAGAAATATCCTCGGTGTGAGAAGATAGTACATCCCCTGGTGGGCAGGTCCTGGCTACAGGAGTACTTCCTACTTCACCAGGGTGATGCTCTCCTTCTAGGAGACCTCCCTCCTCTAAGGTAGCACAAGGGCTACCAGACTGGAGGTGGGACTTCTCTATAATATTCCTGTAGGTCTCCTCTATGTACCTCTCTGTCTCCCTCAGCTCCACCAAGTCTGCTACTCTAACCTCAATAGAACGAACATGTTCTCTGAGAGCTAGGAGCTCTTTGCATCAGGCACACACATATGACATCTCACCAACTGGGAGATAATCATACATGTGACACTCAATACAAAAGACTGGATAGCACCCCTCTCACTGCTGAACTGCTGACTCCATCTTAGGGTTTTTGAGTTTTTCAATAATTTAAAACTTGTTACAGTATTAAGGATATTAGCCTAATATAAAAATGTCTTTTAGTGTATATTGTATGATTTATTTAGTGTTTCCTTCTTAGATGTTAATGAAATGTATTTAAAACTCTGTAAGAGCACTCCTTGCTTGTTACCCTAATTACAATAACTGACTATAAATGAAGAGTTGTCCTTGGGGTGGGAGGGTGGGCGGGAAGATTAAACTAGATCCTGCAGTGCCTGCTAGAGCCTGTTAATGCTGTGGTACAAAGTTTTTAAAACTAAGGGGAAAAGATTATGGAGATCAGTTGATAAAATTTGCTTTTTTTATATTTTTATTTTGCCTATTACTAACGTACAATTCCTCCTTTAAACCCCAATCTTTAAGTTCCCAAAGCACAAAGCAAAATAGTGTTCACTTACCAGAGAAATGTCCTGCTGCTAAATACTAGTTTTCCCTATCTACTGTGTATAAGGTATGTTATCTCTAGAAGGCTCAGAGTACTTTCAACTTAAAAAAAATAAAACTATACCTTGGTAATTGCAGTGAAGACCTTCTCCAGAATGGCATTGGGCTGGGCTTTCATTGGTCCATTATTTTGAATTTTAAGTCTCATGGCACATGGCTTGGCTACGAACCTTTAAAAGAAAACAAAACGCAAATGTTAATTTGTCAAACTTCAGCCCAGGCTGTTTTACTGAACACAGTAATGCAAAAAAACAGAACCCCACCCCACCCCAGTACACTTCAGAATATATAGAACACAACACAGAAAGATGTGCAAGTTGAACTTTGGAACCTCTACACTCGACAGAAACAGCACTCTCTAAAGTCTGTAATGACCTGTTCCTTGCCAAATCCAGAGGCCACTACTCCATCCTCATCCTCCTTGATCTATCCGCCGCTTTTGACACTGTCAATCATGATTTACTTCTTGCCACACTGTCCTCATTTGGGTTCCAGGGTTCTGTCCTCTCCTGGTTCTCCTCCTCTCTCTCCCACCGCACCTTCAGAGTACACTCTCATGGATCTTCCTCCACCCCCATCCCGCTCTCTGTTGGAGTTCCCCAGGGATCTGTCCTTGGACCCCTTCTTTTTTCAATCTACACCTCTTCCCTGGACTCACTGATCTCATCTCATGGTTTCCAGAATCATCTTTATGCTGATGACACCCAGCTGTATCTCTCCACACCAGACATCACCGCAGAGACCCAGGCCAAGGTATCGGCCTGCTTATCCGACATTGCTGCATGGATGTCCAACCGCCACCTGAAACAGAACATGTCCAAGACCGAGCTTATCGTCTTTCCACCAAAACCCACTTCTCCTCTTCCTCCACTCTCTATCTCAGTTGATGGCACCCTCATCCTCCCCATTTCATCTGCCCGCAACCTTGGGAGTCATCTTCGACTCCTCCTTCTCCTTCTCAGCGCATATCCAGCAGATAGCCAAGACCTGTCGCTTCTTTCTCTTTAACATCAGCACCTGTACTCTCGTCCATGCTCTCATTACCTCTCGCCTTGACTACTGCAACCTACTCCTCACTGGCCTCTCACTTAGCCATCTATCCCCCCTTCAATCCGTTCAGAACTCTGCTGTACGTCTTATATTCCGCCTGAACCGATATACTCATATCACCCCTCTCCTCAGGTCACTTCACTGGCTTCCAATCAGATACTGCATACAGTTCAAGCTTCTCCTTCTTACCTACAAATGCACTCAGTCTGCAGCCCCTCATTACCTCTCTACCCTCATTTCCCCTTACGTTCCCGCCCGTAACCTCCGCTCACAGGACAAATCCCTCCTCTCAGTACCCTTCTCCATCACCGCCAACTCCAGGCTCCACTCATTCTGCCTCGCCTCACCCTATGCTTGGAATAAACTTTCTGAGCCCTTAAGCCAAGCCCCCTCCCTACCCATCTTCAAATCTTTGCTCAAAGCCCACCTCTTCAATGTTGCTTTCAGCACCTAACCTTTATACCTTTCAAGAAATCTAGACTGCCCCAATTTGACTGCCCCTATTTGACTGACTGTACATTTGTCCTTTAGATTGTAAGCTCCTTGAGCAGGGACTGTCCTTCTATGTTAAATTGTACAGTGCTGCGTAACCCTAGTAGTGCTTTAGAAATGTCAAGTAGTAGTAAGAACAAGGAAATACCAATTGTACCCCATTTTCACCACCTGAATTGCCTTCAGGCTTGATTTGATTAATTTATTAAACTTGATTAATCACTTTTCCTCAACAGATGAGGTGTCATGAATATTTAGGTACAGTAAGTATATGACTGTTTCTTGAAGGCTCACAATTGTAGATAATAAACACAGTTATGCACCCTGGAGTAGAGTCAAAGGGCAAAGGCCATAAATCATGAGGCCCAGGCACTTATGATCTGATATGATATCCTTACGGGCAAACATGCCTGGGAAAGGAGGAAGCATAAACAAACATGAGAATTTGGTTTAGCAGGTGAGGGAAACCAGATAGTTTTGAAAAAAGACCAGATGATCCCGTGTAAGATAACTTGCTGAAGCCTTGTAAATCATTGTTAAATACAAATGTATAAAAATAGCTGTTTCAGTTCAGTATGTTGGAGTGATAGATACAGAGAGCATATATATGCAGTAGTTCTATCCTCCCATGAGAAAATATTATTTGTATCTATACTTCGTAAGTAAATAAATTACTTTTCTCATAAGCGGCAGCCTCGGTCTTTTATCTCTACAAATTGAGGGTAACTGGTATATGAAGATTTGGAGAGGTGGTAAAAAGACCTAAGCATTTACACTGAATTAATTCACAATTTAAAGGAAAAAAAGAAAAGAGTTGAAGTGGGAATTGAACCTGGATCCCCTGCTTTACAGTCCACTGCACTCCTCAAGCCTGCTTTCTGCTTTGTTCAGAATGCCCTGAATACATTATGTTGTCCTAGAGCCTGGTATTCCTTTCCTGTTTCAATTTCAGGGGAGAAGGAAGGGAACAGCAACCACTGGGTGAGTCACGAGGGGTTATGCCTTAATCACTCCAGAGGTCAGCTATTCAATCAGAGCACCTTTTTGTACCCTGGATGTGATTGAAACAGGTCTAATAAAAATTTCTTTTTTAGACTTGGACTTTTCTTCCTGTTTGATTATCGCTGTTGCATGTCCTAATTTTGGGCCCTCCTTAGCCCCATCCAAAACACGTCCCCTTGCTATTTGGACAAGCTGTAGTATATAGCATGTCCAAATTCTGCCATTACAAAAGCGCAATTTGGATGTTTGGGGCAAATGGGCGGGGTTTTTTTGCCATTTTGAGATGTGCTTTGAAAATTAGCCACAGCCCCTTAAAACCTCTGCATGGGTGATCTCAACATGTAAATAGCAGCTTTCAGAAATCAACATTTAAGCATGTATGTCATCTACACATGCAAATGCCACTATTTACAAGAGGAGATGCTTCAACAATCTATTATATACACAACATATAATAGAACAGACATAAATATTTGAGGATAGACTGGAATGTAAAGGGAAGGAAGTACCAGGCAAGCAGTAAGGTCAATGGATGACTCTTCCAACAAACTGCCACACATAGTAACATAACATAGTAGATGACGGCAGAAAAAGACCTGCACGGTCCATCCAGTCTGCCCAAGAAGATAAATTCATATGTGCTACTTTTTTATTTGTACTGTCCTCTTCAGGGCACAGACCGTATAAGTCTGGTCAGCCCTATCCCCGCCTCCCAACCCCCAACCCCGTCTCCCACCACCAGCTCTGGCACAGACTGTATAAGTCTGCCCAGCACTATCCTCGCCTCCCAACTACCAGTCCCGCCTCCCACCACCAGCTCTGGTACAGACCGTATAAGTCTGCCCATCAGTATCCCCGCCGCCCAACCACCAGCCCCGGCACAGACCGTATAAGTCTGCCCAGCACTAGCCCCGCCTCCCAACCACCAGCTCTGCCACCCATTCTAGGCTAAGCTCCTGAGGATCCCTTCCTTCTGCACAGGATTCCTTTATCTTTATCCCACGCATGTTTGAATTCCGTTATTGTTTTCATCTCCACCACGTATACACATAAGAGAAGATTCACAAAAATGTGGTTTTACTGAAGAACAAATTGTAAAAGCCTGCCTCAGGGGTCTATAAATACAGAAATATACAAAAATGATAAAAATGCAAACAATGCATAAAGGTAAAACAATATAATGATATAATAAATAAAATGAGTAAATAAATATATAAAGCAAGAACCTGGAGCAATAACACTTTACAGGCAAGAGGCATAAGAACAGATAAGGAATACAGTGCAATCCGCTTAAGTGCAAGGGTCTGGGACCAAAGAAATGCATGCAATTAACCGGATCATGCACTTAACCATTGTGACCCAAAGAAGCTTGACATCTGATAAACATATGTACAGTACTGTTTATTATTATACGTACAGTATACAGTCTCCATTAACTGACGTTAGGCTTACTTGAAGTAATCAGTTATAGTCCTTTGTACACTATTGGGTCTGTGAGTTCCATAGACTACGTCTGCCAGACGGTAAAAACTGTCATAGCACTGACATCCAGTGGCCTCCAGATAGGCCCGCAGGATGTTGAGACTCTCCAGCGCTCTTGCAAAAGTGACAGGTGGAGGTTGTTGAATTTCGTCAGCATGTGCCTCGCTGCTCATTTCATCATCTGTTTCATCATCAGCTGTTGTTGCCTGCATGTAGGCGCGTATCTCAACATCCCCAAACCCACCTCCCCACTCCCCCCGTTTTCTATTTCTGTTGATGGCTCTCTCATTCTCCCTGTCTCCTCAGCTCGAAACCTTGGGGTCATCTTTGACTCTTCTCTCTCCTTCTCTGCTCATATCCAGCAGATTGCCAAGACCTGTCGTTTCTTTCTTTACAACATCCGTAAAATCCGCCCCTTTCTTTCCGAGCACTCTACCAAAACCCTCATCCACACCCTTGTCACCTCTCGCTTAGACTACTGCAATCTGCTTCTTGCTGGCCTCCCACTTAGTCGCCTCTCCCCTCTCCAATTGGTTCAAAACTCTGCTGCCCGTCTCGTCTTTCGCCAGGGTCGCTTTACTCATACTACCCCTCTCCTCAAGACCCTTCACTGGCTCCCTATCCGTTTTCGCATCCTGTTCAAACTTCTTCTACTAACCTATAAATGTACTCATTCTGCTGCTCCCCAGTATCTCTCCACACTCGTCCTTCCCTACACCCCTTCCCTTGCACTCTGCTCCATGGATAAATCCTTCTTATCTGTTCCCTTCTCCACTACTGCCTCCAGACTCCGCGCCTTCTGTCTCGCTGCACCCTACGCCTGGAATAAACTTCCTGAGCCCCTACGTCTTGCCCCTTCCTTGGCCACCTTTAAATCTAGACTGAAAGCCCACCTCTTTAACATTGCTTTTGACTCGTAACCACTTGTAACCACTCGCCTCCACCTACCCTCCTCTCCTCCTTCCTGTACACATTAATTGATTTGATTTGCTTACTTTATTTTTGTCTATTAGATTGTAAGCTCTTTGAGCAGGGATTGTCTTTCTTCTATGTTTGTGCAGCGCTGCGTACGCCTTGTAGCGCTATAGAAATGCTAAATAGTAGTAATAGTAGTAGTAGCAGCAGTGCTGTCGTCAGCTGTTTGTAGATCGTAATCAACAGCTATGTAGCGATGAAACTCCTCTTCAGTAACACCGGCTGGGATGTCAATAACCTGTTCATCTGACGCGTTTGCAACAGCTACATCTGTTTTGTCCCTCTCCACATCCTTAACAAAGCTTGCCCATTTGTAGCAGTTCACAATGGTTGCCTGTGTAACATGATTCCAGGCTTCTTTCTGCATATGTAGGGAATCCAACAGTGATAGATTACGAGCCAGTTCAACAGCACGTTTATCCTTGCCAGTCTGGTCATCCATAACGCTCATCAGACGACGTAGCACAAGAGCCCGATAATGTTGTTTGAAATTGGCTATTATGCCCTGATCCATAGGTTGGATCAGAGAGGTAGTGTTTGGTGGCAGGAAGACCACCTTGAGGTTAGATAGCCTGACATCATCCCTGTGTGCAGCACAATTATCACAAAGCAACAAAATCTGACACTTTTGTGCCAGCATTCTAGTGTCTAACTTCTTTAGCCACTGCTTCCAAATTTCCCCAGTCATCCATGAATTTGCGTTAGCCTCATATGACACAAGAAGTCACTTAACTTTCTTGATGCAACAGGGCTGTTTGCTCTTTCCAATGACGAGGGGTTCCAACTTCTTACTCCCATCCATATTGCAGCAAAGGAGGATCATCAGTCGGTCCTTCAACATTTTACCTGCAGTAGTTTTGGAATGTTTGATTGCAAGTGTTCCACCAAGATTGTGAGCCCTCCTGGAACAGAGAAATATCCAGTGTACCTGAATGTAACTCACCTTGAGCTACTACTGAAAAAGGTGTGAGCACAATGGAAATTAAAAAAATAAAAATCAGGAATCGCTCGCCAGTAGAGACCGTTTTCGTCAGCATTGAAAATGTCACGAGGTGCAAACTCGTTCATGGTAGGAAGAACTGAAACAACCTAATTTTTGGCACCAAAGTCATCAACGTCTTGTTTCTCACCATGCTGTTTCTTGAATTTTATGTCCCTCTCCTTCCATCTTTCTGACCATCCAACAGTGGGCTTTGAATTCTGTTAGTCCAAGACTTTCAGCTAGCTGGTTAGCTTTCTCCATAAGCACTGGACCACTGACAGGAAACTGTCTGCTCCTGACTCGAGAAAACCACCAAAGAACAGCATCTTCTACATCCTCAGCTTTTCCCGCCCATTTTCGTTGTGGATTTGTATTGTTTTGCCAGTCTTCTAGAAGCTGGTCTTTCTGCTTCAAGACACGTGAAATTTGACTGGGATTGACACCATATTCTTTAGCAATAGATGCTTGACTTTGTTTGTTTTCTAATTTTTTAAGAACTTCTATTCGTTCAGCCAGTGTTAAAGTCTTACAGTTCCGCCGCAACGACGATGACCCCAGTGTACACTCTAACAACATTCTTTCACTTATTCTGCCTGTGGCAGTTAAAGGGGCAGTAAATTTGAAATCTCGTTGGTTGTCATGCGCCAATCGGCTTCCATATTCCGTGCGCTAGCTTATGTGGAGTCTTTCCTGCAGAGGCGCGGGTCTTAAACCATGCATATAAGCGAATCTTGCATTTATCAGTGGTGTGCTAAACCGAAGTTTGTCCCCATAGAAACTGATGGTGCCAAAAACGGGACCGAAGTACGGCATGCAGTTAAACAGAGCATGCGCTTATCTGACGTGCACTTAAATGGAGTGCACTGTATATTAAATTCAACCACATAAGTGACAAAAATCAGGTTGCAAACTAAGAGGGTCTTTTTTAAGGCGCTCTGGCATTTTTAGCGCACTAAAAATAGGTGCACGCTAAATGTTAAAGACACCAATGTATTCCTATGGCCATCTTTAGCGTTTGGCGAGCACCTATTTTTAACTCGTGCTAAAAACGCCAGCGCACCTAAGTAAAAGACCCCCTAATAGAGTAGAAGTATAAACGAATCAAAAGATGTGAGAAATCAATGCAACTTATCATATACACGCACATGTATATGCAGATAACCAAAAAGATATCAGTTGTGAGTGTATCTGTCTTTATGTCAATACATGTATATCTGTGTATATTTGTGTGAATATGCGCCAACGCATTTACATACGCATTTCTATACACATGCATATTGTCAGCAGGCCACCACCTTCAGGCCTTCCTGCAGGTATGAACTTGGCTGACTCTGGAAGGGCCCTTCCCTGGACATGGCACTCCCAGAAGCAGACTCCAAAAATATGCTTAAAACCGCTTTATTCCATCAGCAAGGCCAAGACATTTCCTCTTCCAGACACAGTCCTTGGTTACAGCACATATCACCCCTTGTTCCTTCCCCCCACCTGCCACAGTTTCTGGATACAGTTTAAATCATTCACTATTTCCCCAGCATGGCCTGATTCCTGGACACAGTTTGAAATCACTCATTGTTTCACCAGCATGGCAGTGTTCTGAACACAGTTCAAGTCACTCACTGTTTCCCCAGCATGGCACCACTTCTGGACACAGCTTAAATTACTCACTGCTTCATAGCATGGCATGACTTCTGGACACAGATTAAATCACTCTCTGCTTCCGCAGTATGGCATGACTTCTGGACAAATCACTCACTGCTTCCCCAGCATGGCATGACTTCTGGACACAGCTGAAATCATTCACTGCTTTACAGCACGGCACCTCTCTCCTCCTTGAGTGGAACAGCTGCTTAACTTTTCCTCCAAGCTTTCCCCAGCATTGAAGAAGGTTTGGTATGAAGCCTTTCAACTTCTTCCCTTGAACCTAAGCTAGAGCAGCAATCTCAATGGGCTCACTTCCCCAGTCATCTTGGGCTTGGATCTCCTCTCTGACCTCTTTCTCCACCTCCCATTCCATGGGCTCCTCTCCCTTTATGGGCTCCTCTCCCCAGCTGGTCCTCTCCCTCCTGATTATTCCTCTTCAGCCAATCCCCCTCCTCTCCCTCGGGATCCTGGGACTTGTAGTTCCCTTGCTGCTCCCTTTGCTTGCCCCCAGGGCTTTGCAGGGGTTCTTGGGAACTGTAGTCCTCCTCTGGCTCTTGGGAAACTTATGCCTCTGTGGGGGTGTGGCTTCCGAGCCCCTAGGATCCTGGGACTTGTAGTTGGAATCCTGGGTATGAAACCTACCCATCTTGCTCCTCTCCCGAATCCCTTCTTCCCTGACCCTCAGGGGTTCCTCACAATACGCATTTAGTGGAGGAGTGGCCTAGTGGTTAGGGTGGTCGACTTTGGGTGCCACTTCAGGCACAGGCAGCTCCTTGTGACTCAGGGCAAGTCACTCAACCCTCCATTGCCCCATGTAAGTCGCATTGAGCCTGCCGTGAGTGGGAAAGCGCGGGGTACAAATGTAACAAAAAAAATATATATATCCACACACATACATACAGTTTGTGAAAATTGGTCACAGCACTGATTTTTCACATCTTTTTTGATTCCTCTATACAGCCACTCCATTATTTTGTGACCTAATCTTTGTCACTCATACGGTTGAATTTATGTTAATATATTCCATATCTGTTCTAATGCGTCTTGCCTGTAAAGTGTTACTGCTCCATGGTTCTTGCTTTATATATTTATTTATTCATTTTATTTATTATTTTATTATTATTATATTGTTTTTCCTTTATGCATTGTTTGCATTTTTATCGTTTTTGCACATTTCTGTGTTGTTTACTGACCTCTGAGACAGGCTTTTACAAGCCACAACATCGTCCCGTGTCAGGTCCTTGTTCCTCAATAAAACCACACGTCCAGGGAAAAAAGCCCATATGTAAGTGAATGGCTAAAATGCTTCCATTTACACGCTTTCTTACTGCCTAAAACTAGGTGTCTCCTTATAAAACTACTTCCTAAATCAGTGTTTCCCAAGTCCATCCTGGAGTATCTCCTTGCAGTCAGGTTTTCAGGATATATGCAATGAATATGCATGAAATAGATTTGCATACAATGGAGGCAGAATATGCAAATCAATCTCATGCATATTCATTGCACATATCCTGAATACCTGACTGGCAAGGGAGTACTCCAGGACCGACTTGGGAAATAGTACCCTAAAGAGCCTGCTACTTAGATGATTCAAAGGAGGGTTTCTACTACATGGGCTTTATTCACCAAGGGAAGCTGTAACAATGAAAAAGGGATACACTCAGAGGGGCATTTTCAAAAGGGAGGTCCAAGTTGCAATTTGGACGTCCTCGCATAACGTCCAAATCTAAGGGCTGGGAAACCCATATTTTCAAAAAATGATGGACGTCCATCTTTCGTTTCGAAAATACCGTCAGAGACGCCCAAATCCTTAAATTTGAACGTCCCTAGACATGGACGTTTCTAACTTTCGGCGATTTTCGAAACCAAAGATGTCCATTTCAAAAATGGCCAAATGCAAGCCATTTGGTCATGGGAGGAGCCAGTATTTGTAGTGCACTGGTCCCCTGACATGCCAGGACACCAACCAGGCACCCTAGGAGGCGCTGCAGTGGACTTCATAAATTGCTTCCAGGTACATAGCTCCCTTACCTTGTGTGCTGAACCCCCCAAACCCACTACCCCTAACTGTACACCACTACCATAGCCCTTATGGGTGAAGGGGGGGCACCGTGGGTTTCTGATGGGTTTTGGAGGGCTCGCTGTTTCCTCCACAAATGAAAGAGGTGGGGGGGATGGGAATGGGTCCGCCTGTCTAAAGTGCACTGCACCCACTAAAACTGCTCCAGGTACCTGCGTGTGCTGTCATGGACCTGAGTATGACATCTGAGGCTGGCACAGAGGCTGGCACATAATATTTTTAAAAATGTTTTTTGAGGGTGGGAGGGGGTTAGTGACCACTAGGGGGGTAAGGAGAGGTCATCCCCCATTCCCTCCGGTGGTCATCTGGTCATTTCGGGCACCTTTTTGTGCCTTATTCGTAATAAAAATACCTCTGGGTGAAAACATGCAAGTGTTCGTCAGGGGCGTCCTTGCTTTTTTCGATTATAGGTCAAAGACGTTCAAGTGTTAGGCACGCCCAAGTCTCGCCTTGGCTACGCCTCCAACATGCCCCCTTGAAATTTGGCCGTCCTTGCGACGGACTGCAGTTGGAGACGTCCAAAATCGAGTTTCGATTATACCAATTTGGACGTCTCTGGGAGAAGGACGTCCGTCTTCCGTTTTTTTGTCGAAACATGGATGTCTTTCTCTTTCGAAAATGAGCCTATCAGGCTCTCTCCATATAAAATCCAATATATCAAACACAATATTTGCATTTTAACCCAGAAATCTATTGGCAACCAAAGCTATCATTTACACACTGACTTATATTCCCATCTGTACCTGAATGTATACCACTTTGACAGCTTTCCAGCTTGCAGGTGGTATGTAAAAATTAAATAAAAATGTATTAAATATTTTTGGATCCATAATTAACTTGACAGAAGTGTTTTGAATCAGTTGAATAGCATGGATATACCCCCATGGCAAACCTAACTGCATTGCAGTAGTCCAGGCAAACACCACCAAAGCCTAAATCATAATACATCAAAATACAAACACAATAAAAGATACAGCAAGTATAACAGATATATGAACAAGGATAAACAGGTGTGGGAGTGGAGCTCTCCAGCAACATAGTACAGTACAGTCTCGATTATCCGACATAAATGGGACTGATCTGTTGTTGGATAATACAGAAAACACTGCATAAACCCTTCAAAAGGGGGGGGGGTCTGTCAGATATGCTGATTAGTGTAGATCGGATAATCGAGACCGTAATGTAGCTCTAAGCACAAGCATTTTGTTCTTACAAAACTGAAAAGGAAAATCACTTTACCAGTATAAACCGATTGCTCTATTTTTCATTTCCAATTGACATGCCTATAAAGCTCTTCATGGCAGTCCAGTATTAATTCTATAAGGACATAAGTGTATCACTCACATCTCCGGTTCCAGTCAAGCCCATTCCGGAATCCGGATCCTGCCAAGCCTGTTCAAGAATCCTGAAACCTGTCCCTACCTTGTTTATTGTCTTGCTTCTGTTATTCTTGTTGCCTAGCTCCTACCCTGTCTTGCCTGTCTAGTTGTGCTTTGTCTTGTCTTATTCAGTTTAGTCCTGTCTAGATCCAGTCCTTGCCTTGTCCTTGACTTCCCCTTTTCTGGACCCAGTTTTAATCTAGTTCTCTGTTTTGCCTTGTCTTGTATTTCCTGGGTCCCAGTCCCAGTTTTAATCCAGTTCCGAGTCTTGTCTTGTCCTGTCTGGATTCCAGTTCTGGCCCCTTTGCCTTGTTTTCCTTGCCTCATCTGCATCTGGTCCTTGTTTTGTGTTTAGTTACCTCTGCCCTCAGGGAGGGGAGAGGCGACCGAGGCGGCCGCATAGGGCCCCGCGCTTAGGGACGCGGCGCGCCTCAACTCTGCCTCTCCCCTCATAATCCAATCCTGCTGCAGCTGCTCGCTTCTCCCCGGACCGCAATCATTGCTCGCTCGCTCGCCCGCTCGCCACCCCCCCCCCCCCCCGCCAGCTCCCGCCTCCCAGTCCAGTCCCACGACTACGTCGACAACAGAGTTGCAAGCAACTTGCAGCGGCCCGCTCCGACCCAACAGACTGACAGTTGCAGCAGCCACAGGCAGCACGATGGCTTTGCTCACCCAGCTTCCCTTCCGCCTTCCAATGTCCTGCCTTCCGATGATCAGATACTTCCTGTTTCCGGCGAGGGCGGGCGGGAGTCATTGAGCGGGAAGGAGCTGGAGAGCGTGGTCGAACTGAGCGGAGGTGAGCAGCCTGCAGCCATCAGGTAAAGGAGCTGGAGCCAGGGAGCGTCGTGGTCTGGTCGGAGGCGGAGACTAGAGCGGAGGTGAGCAGCCTGAGCCATCCTTACTATTGCAAAAGTATTCTCCCTGTCCCTTCCCCAACAAACTCTGCAACTGAAGTAGGAAGAAGCAATTTATGAAAAACAGACTGTTTTGGAGACTGGAAAAAAATTGTGAAATGAGCAGCTTATTAAATATGTCAGGTTTTGTGTTGTATTTTTAACTTTACTAGCTCAGGTTGCTTTTGTACCTGTTTCATATATTTCATTTCCCAAGTGTGATACTGTGCTAGAATCAAATTGCTATAGTTTCCACACACTAATCAAACTCATGTACTTTTGATCTTTCTAAGTCACGATGTGTAATGCCATTTCCAAGAATTAAGATTCACCTGGGAAGCTGTAACATTTTACAATGTATCAGAGATGTCTCATGCACTGAAATATTGATGCTAATGAAATCATCTCAATAGGAAATGCACAATATTGCTGTGAAAGGTAATATTGATAGCTGATTTCAATATGCCAGATGATGATTTGTATATCCCTACTGTGGTATTATCTTGAAGTAGGGAGAGCCTGGAACCTTTACAAGGAGAATTGCTCCAGAACCTGGTAATGGAACTCAAGTGGGGCCATATTGGACCTGATGCTTATGAAAGGAGAGAATGTTTATGATGTTAGAGTGGGTAATCACTGGCAACCAGTGGGACTGAATTACTGCTGAAAAGGTTCTGACCTGAGAAGAGCATATATTTTTAGTACACTCCTTGAGTCTATTGATAATGATAAATGGTGGCAGTGACTTGGTGAAAAGTTATTCTGATGATTGTGTAGCAATGCACCGACAGCCATGGAGCAATAGATTTGAGACTGCAAGCTGGCCCTGAGCTTGAAAAGGTGGCTACCCAAGAATGTAAGAAAAAACATGGTCGACTAAGCATAGCTTCATGTCACTGACAGTGGCCAATCTGGGTCCCCAGTATACAGCAGATCCCTATTTCTTAAGGGTCATTTCTAGGAATGAGCGATGGCCATTGTAAGGTCTCCACTAAATAATCAGACAACAAAGGTAGAAAAAAGTATTTTATTCAGAATTTATTAATTGGAATATGTCAGCTTTTGGAAATGTGCATCTGTGATATTTTGCTTGTAAGTTTCAATTTTTCTAGTATTGCTGCATGCTAAGTCTGACTTCTTGAGGTAACTTTCCAGTTCAGTATTTTGCCTTCATATCTGTTGTGTCATGTGTTTTTCATGTGTGATCAAGGTGCAGTATCCTGCTAGTGTGTAGTATTTGCAGCCCTTTTTGTTTTGTTTTTTTCACGATGTAGTGTAATGGTGTTTTAGAGCTTGGTGTAATTACAGTTCTGCCTTTCCAGGCATAAGTTTGTAGCTCGTCCTGTTCTTGGAATTAGTGCTGTTATGGTTTGGTAAGGTTATGAGTGTGTTTTTGCACAAGTTTGTGTATAGTGTTTTGCAGTGGAGAGATTGTGTGTCCGCACCTCTGACCCCCCGGGGTTATGAGAATTGGAACTACTAATTGTAGTGGACTTGAACTGAATAATTTCTGGGGGGGGGGGGGGGGTTCATGATAGCATTGTGCTTATTATTTCAATCAGTTTTTCTGTACAAATTTAGCTTCATTTGTCTTTATTTGAAATTTCATAAATAAAAAATGTTCTAAAAATTTAATAATCAATGGGGTGGAGCTAGGGCGGGGCTAGGATGGGGCCCCACCAAATTGGTCTGCATAGGGCCCCGCACTTGCTAAGACTGGCCCTATCTGCCCTGCCTTGTTGAGTTTGTTAGTTAATCCTAGTCCAGTCTGTTCTGATTCCTGCCTGTGCCTCCCCAGGTGATTTGTCTGCCAAAGCTCCAGCTTTGGTCCAAGGGCTCACTATTCCTTGACAGTTGTGACAATGATGTAGCTATAATTCGGGTTCCTCTTTCCCACATGAATCACTTTGCACTTGCTCACATTAAACGTCATCTGCCATTTAGATGCCCAGTCTCCCAGTCTCGTAAGGACCTCTTGTAAATTTTCACAATCCTCCAGTGATTTAACGACTTTGAATAACTGTCATCAGCAAATTTAATTATCTCACTAGCTACTCCCATCTCTAGGTCATTTATAAATATGTTAAAAATCAGCGGTCCCAGCACAGACCATTTATAAATGACCTAGAGATGGGAGTAACTAGTGAGGTAATTAAATTCACAGATGACACAAAATTATTCAGGGTCGTCAAGTCGCAGGAGGAGTGTGAAAGATTACAGGAGGACCTCGCAAGACTGGGGGATTGGGCGTGCAAGTAGCAGATGAAGTTCAATGTTGACAAGTGCAAAGTGATGCATGTGGGTAAGAGGAACCCGAATTACAGCTATGTCATGCAAGGTTCCGCGTTAGGAGTTACGGACCTAGAAAGGGATCTGGGAGTCATCGTGGATAAGATGTTAAAAACTTCTGCTCAGTGTGCTGCAGCGGCTAAGAAAGTGCACAGAATGTTGAGTATTATTAGGAAAGGGATGGAAAACAAAACACGAGGATGTTATAATGCTGTTGTATCGTTCCATGGTGCGACTGCATCTCGAGTATTGTGTCCAATTCTGGTCGCTGCATCTCAAAATAGATATAAAGGAATTAGAAAAGGTGCAGAGAAGGGCGACAAAAATGATAAAGGGAATGGAATGACTTCCCTATGAGGAAAGGCTGAGAAGGTTAGGGCTCTTCAGCTTGGAGAAAAGGCGGCTGAAGGGTGATATGATAGAAGTCTACAAAATAATGAGCGGATTAGAGCGGACAGATGTGAAACATTTGTTTACACTTTCAAACAATAACAAAACCAGGGGACACAAGATGAAGCTAGAATATGGTAGATTTAAAACAAACAGGAGAAAGTTTTTCTTTACTCAGCGTGTAGTTAGACTCTGGAACTCGTTGCCGGAGAATGTAGTGACAGCAGCTGGCCTTACGGAATTTAAAGGGGGTTTGGACAGATTCCTGAGGGAAAAGTCCATTGAACATTATTAATTTTTTTGTGGGGGGGGGCGGGGGGGCTTTGCCGGGTTCTTGAAGCCTGGATTGGCTGCTGTCAGAGACAGCTTGCTGGGCTTGATGGACCCTTGGTCTTTTCCCAGTATGGCAGTACTTATGTACCCCTGAGGAACCCCACTAACTACCCTTCTCCATTAAGAATACGGACCATCACCAGCCACTTTATTCTTAATTAGAAATTGTATTTCTGATTTATTAATCTTTTCCTTAAATTAGTAGGGGCTCCCTTTGTATTGTGGACTAAAGATGACAACTTAGTTTATTGCATTTGCCTGTATTGTTTTTCACGTATAATTGGAAAAAGAACTATTATAATCATCTTTTCTATATTCAAGATGTACAGTGGGGGAAATAAGTATTTGATCCCTTGCTGATTTTGTAAGTTTGCCCACTGACAAAGACATGAGCAGCCCATAATTGAAGGGTAGGTTATTGGTAACAGTGAGAGATAGCACATCACAAATTAAATCCGGAAAATCACATTGTGGAAAGTATATGAATTTATTTGCATTCTGCAGAGGGAAATAAGTATTTAATCCCTCTGGCAAACAAGACCTAATACTTGGTGGCAAAACCCTTGTTGGCAAGCACAGCGGTCAGACGTCTTCTGTAGTTGATGATGAGGTTTGCACACATGTCAGGAGGAATTTGGTCCACTCCTCTTTGCAGATCATCTCTAAATCATTAAGAGTTCTGGGCTGTCGCTTGGCAACTCGCAGCTTCAGCTCCCTCCATAAGTTTTCAATGGGATTAAGGTCTGGTGACTGGCTAGGCCACTCCATGACCCTAATGTGCTTCTTCCTGAGCCACTCCTTTGTTGCCTTGGCTGTATGTTTTGGGTCATTGTCGTGCTGGAAGACCCAGCCACGACCCATTTTTAAGGCCCTGGCGGAGGGAAGGAGGTTGTCACTCAGAATTGTACGGTACATGGCCCCATCCATTCTCCCATTGATGCGGTGAAGTAGTCCTGTGCCCTTAGCAGAGAAACACCCCCAAAACATAACATTTCCACCTCCATGCTTGACAGTGGGGACGGTGTTCTTTGGGTCATAGGCAGCATTTCTCTTCCTCCAAACACGGCGAGTTAAGTTCATGCCAAAGAGCTCAATTTTTGTCTCATCTGACCACAGCACCTTCTCCCAATCACTCTCGGCATCATCCAGGTGTTCACTGGCAAACTTCAGACGGGCCGTCACATGTGCCTTCCGGAGCAGGGGGACCTTGCGGGCACTGCAGGATTGCAATCCGTTATGTCGTAATGTGTTACCAATGGTTTTCGTGGTGACAGTGGTCCCAGCTGCCTTGAGATCATTGACAAGTTCCCCCCTTGTAGTTGTAGGCTGATTTCTAACCTTCCTCATGATCAAGGATACCCCACGAGGTGAGATTTTGCATGGAGCCCCAGATCTTTGTCGATTGACAGTCATTTTGTACTTCTTCCATTTTCTTACTATGGCACCAACAGTTGTCTCCTTCTCGCCCAGCGTCTTACTGATGGTTTTGTAGCCCATTCCAGCCTTGTGCAGGTGTATGATCTTGTCCCTGACATCCTTAGACAGCTCCTTGCTCTTGGCCATTTTGTAGAGGTTAGAGTCTGACTGATTCACTGAGTCTGTGGACAGGTGTCTTTCATACAGGTGACCATTGCCGACAGCTGTCTGTCATGCAGGTAACGAGTTGATTTGGAGCATCTACCTGGTCTGTAGGGGCCAGATCTCTTACTGGTTGGTGGGGGATCAAATACTTATTTCCCTCTGCAGAATGCAAATAAATTCATATACTTTCCACAATGTGATTTTCCGGATTTAATTTGTGATGTGCTATCTCTCACTGTTACCAATAACCTACCCTTCAATTATGGGCTGCTCATGTCTTTGTCAGTGGGCAAACTTACAAAATCAGCAAGGGATCAAATACTTATTTCCCCCACTGTATGCTTGATGTAAAAATTAAAGGCTTAATAAAAAAAAAAAAGAAAAAAAAGAATACGGACCATTTAACCCTATTCTCTGTTTTCTATCTTTTAACCAGTTTTTAATCCACAATAAGACAGTACCTCCTATCCCATGACTCTCCAATTTCCTCTGGAGTCTTTCATGAGGTACTTTGTCAAACGCCTTCTGAAAATCCAGATGCACAATATCAACAGGCTCACCTTTATCCACATGTTTGTTCACCCCTTCAAAGAAATGTAATAGATTGGTGAGGCAAGATTTCCCTTCACTAAATCCATGTTGGCTTTGTCTCATTAATCCATGCTTTTGAATATGCTCTGTAATTTTGTTCTTTATAATAGTCTCTACCATTTTGCCCGGCACGGACGTCAGACTCACCGGTCTATAATTTAACCAATCTCCTCTGGAACCTTTTTTAAAAACGGTGTTACGTTGGCCACCCTCCAAACTTCCGGTACCACACTCAATTTTAAGGATAAATTACATATTACTAACAATAGTTCCACAAGTTCATTTTTCAGTTCTATCAGTACTCTGGGATGAATATCATCCAGTCCAGGAGATTTGCTACTCTTCAATTTGTAGAACTGCCCCATTACATCCTCCAGGTTTATAGAGATTTCATTCAGTTTCTCTGACTCAGCTTTGAATACCATTTTTGGCACCTGTATGTCTCCCAAATCTTCCTCGGTGAAGACCGAAGCAAAGAATTCATTTAATCTCTCCACTATGGCTTTGTCTTCCCCGATTGCCCCTTTTACCCCTCGGTCATCTAGTGGTCCAACCGATTCTTTTGCCGGCTTCCTGCTTTTAATACACCTAAAAAAAAAATTTACCATGTGTTTTTGCCTCCAACGCAATCTTTTTTTCAAAGTCCCTCTTTTCCTTACTTATCAGTGCTTTGCATTTGACGTGACATTCCTTATGCTGTTTCTTATTATTTTCAGTCGGTTCCTTCTTCCATTTTCTAAAGGATTTTCTTTTAGCTCTAATAGCTTTCTTCACCTCACTTTTTAACCATGCTGTCTGTCATTTGGTCTTCCGTCCTCCTTTTTTAATACGCAGAATATATTTGGCCTGGCATCCAGGATGGTGTTTTTGAACAGTATCCACGCCTGATGTAAATTTTTAACCCTCGCAGCCGCTCCTCTAAGTTTTTTTTTCTTGTTTGTTTTGTTTTTTTACCGTTCTTCTCATTTTATCAGTCTCCTTTTTTAAAGTTAAACACTAACGTATTGGATTTCCTGCATATACTGACTTCAAAGCTAATATCAAATCTGATCATATTATGAAAGTCAAAAACTGTCGATGGAGAAAGTGCACTTTCACCACCTGGGGAACACTAAAAGGAGTTCAGCATCCAATAACCACTGAGACGGTTTTTCCTTCCTTAGATCAGACAGAAGGTAGGTCAAACATCACTAGGCAAACCCTGGTAGAATTGAGATGTGACTCAGATTTTGAACGAAAAGAACATGAAAAGTTCAGATTTCACAGTTAGTAATTTAATAAATATTTCTATAAAATGCATTTTAAATAAACTAAAAATAAATACTCATTAGTAAGTGCGTGTCAAAATGTACTCAGATACATTCTTAGAAATAAAAGGCAGGATACAGTAAATGGTGCTCAAAACTCATCACAGAAGAAAACCGTCACTAAGCACGATTTCACAAAAGATGCATGCCCTCTACAGGATCACATTCAACACCAATTCCTGCACCTTTAGCACAAGAATGTAAGTACCAGCAGATAGACTTACTAAAAGAAATTGAAGATCACATGGAACAATGTTATCTGAAAATCACCATTACCTTTTAAAACTTACCCCTCTGTTTACGCAGCACTGCAGACACAGCGCATTCAAAGTGAAGGGCTGTGTTGGCATTACTGCATCAGCAGCTGCTAGCTGACACACATATAAATCACCTAGCTTTAGTAGAAATCACCTAGCTTTAGTTTCAGTTTTGTTTTCAATGTTTGACATAATTAATATTCAAATTGTATTTGTTTTTGTGATGGATTATCGATTTCTATGGTGGCATTCACTTTCATAACCTTTTACTGGTATGAATTTGGCTGCTTAACCAGTTCTGATTTGCTATGATAAAAAGTAATAGTGATGTGCACGGAATGCATACAGAATACCAAGCCTCGCTTTTCTTTCCACTAATGATGTCATTGGAATGCATATAGGATGCTAGGCCTCACTTTCATTTCTACTAATATCACTGAAATGTATATAAGATATCTAGTCTCATTTTCATTTTCGTTTTTTAGAGCTTCATTTATTGATTATTAAGCATTTTTAACTCTCTCTCTTAGTGATTTTGTTTTTATTTGCTTTTATTTGGTATGGCTTTTTACATGTTGTGAATTTGTATTATTATGATTGAGGTCACATGACCTATGACCTGGCTCCTCTTAAGGGACCTTTTTGTTTGTTCATATGCCATTATGCTGCTTGTTGCATTATTGAAATGCTGTGTGAGGCTGTCATCTTTTTGGCACAGACTGGTAACAGCGTTTTTCTTCTTTTTACTGTGAGACTGCCACCTCTTGGATTTTGTGATTAAGAATTCATAGCATGTTTTATATGGTGCTTTCTCCTTCTTTTACCTTTTTACCAAGGAGGTGAAGTGGCTTGTAAGCACCGCTTAGGTATGTGTCCTTGTTTTACATTTTCATTTGTTTAGAGGATCCATATATTTATGCTTTTTATTATTTAGTAGGTATTCATTTATCAATTTAATATTCATTTATTTGGCTTGACATGTTATGGTATTTTAGAATTGGTAGTTATTATTTATATTAATTATTGTTTATTTTATACTATTCATCAATGTTAAATGATATGTTTTGTTTTATTTGTTGTCAGTTACTTTAGCCCCTGATGCAGCCCTTGCATGGGTGAAACATGGCCAGTGTCAGGCTCTTTTTATAGACCTCACATGAATAAAGTATTTCTCAAAGGATCTTTTCCTGTGTGATTTGCTCTTTTCATACTGCTGTTTTGGATCTTGTGGATCACTTGCCCTGTTTTTTCCTTAGCTCATATGCTCTATAACAAAGTCCACTGATTATTTTAGTAGTCACTCTCTGGACTGACTCTACCCTTTTTATATCTTTTTGAAGGTAAAGTAAATCTAAAATAAACATATAGTTTTCTCTGGATGGCATTCAGTAAGATTATTAAATTGAAATTACATGGGATCATTTATTTGCAAGTTCCCTGCTTGAAAATCATTCTTCCTGTTCCAAGTGTGTTTAAATTTTGGATGCTGCACAGCTGCAGTTGCAGATTTTCTCTGTCAGCAGCGTGAGCAACAGCATACAACGAAAAGGGTCAAAATACACAGCACAAACAGCCAACAAACACTGTAAAGAGCTCACAAGAATGCAGCACAAACACAAATGCAATATGAATAATCTATTGAATACAGCACTGCACTGCACTCCACTCTGTTTTACTGATTTAGAAGATTTCAGGGAGCGGTTTGAACAGATTATTCATACTGCATTTGCATTGCATTTAGATAGACCCCTGACACAAGCGCTGCAACACCAAAACATAGCCTGTGTCGGGTCTTTAAATAAAGCACGTTTGTGCCCTTGGGCTGTTTGTTGGCAGCAGACTGAGCAACACTATAGTGGAGCCCAAAACTAGACCAGCCCTCTCATATTTTGGAAATTCCAGGTAGTCCCATGCACCCACCCAAACTAAAACCTCACTGTTCCTTCTTTTACCAACTTACTTTGGCATTGTTGCAAAGAATGTAATGATTAAAGAGCTGAAAGAATTAAGAACTTGTATCTAAATGAGGTGTAAAATAGTTTTGTGTGGTAATGTTAACAAAGGTGTTACTGCTTTTTTGCATGTTTGTTGTTTTTTTGTTAGTAACTTCTCAGTTGATCCTGTTTCTTTGCATGTGACAATTTTGGTGCACTGCCTGAAATCCTTGCCAGACTGGCTCTAGTTTCACAAGTCAGTGAAGTTAGGTCTCCAGGACTGTACATAGTACTTTAAATAAGGTTCAAAAATACCATCCTAGAAGTACAGGACAAATATATTCCGCGTATTAGAAAAAGAGGAAAAAAGACCAAATGTCAGCCGGCATGGCTAAACGGTAAGATAAAGGAAGCTATCAGAGCCAAAAAACAATCCTTCAGAAAATGGAGAAGGGAACCGACGGAAGACAATAAGATAAAGCATAAGGAATGTCAAGCCAAATGCAAAAAGGAGATAAGGAGGGCTGAGGAGGACTTTGAAAAAAAGTTAGCGATAGAAGCGAAAACACATAGCAAAATTTTTTTTAGGTATATTAAAAGCAGAAAGCCGGCTAAAGAATCAGTAGGGCCGCTGGACGACTGTGGTGTTAAAGGGGCGATCAGGGAAGACAAAGCGTAGCGGAGAAATTAAATGAATTCTTTGCTTCTGTCTTCACCGAGGAGGATTTGGGAAGGATACCGGTGCCGGAAAAGGTATTTGAAGCGGACGAGTCGGAAAGACTAAATGATTTCTCTGTAAACTTGGAGGATGTAATGGGGCAGTTCTGCAAACTAAAAAGTAGTAAATCCGCGGGTCCGGATGGTATTCATCCCAGAGTATTAATAGAGCTGAAAAATGAACTTGTGGAGCTGCTGTTAGTAATATGCAATTTATCCCTAAAATCAGGTGTGGTACTGGAAGATTGGAGGGTGGCCAATGTAACACCGATTTTTAAAAAAGGTTCCAGAGGAGATCCGGGAAATTATAGACCGGTGAGTCTGACGTCGGTGCCGGGAAAAATGGTGGAGGCTATTATTAAGAATAAAATTACGGAGCACATACAAAAGCATGGGCTGCTGTGACAAAGTCAGCACGGATTTAGTGAAGGGAAGTCTTACCTCACAAATCTACTGCATTTTTTCGAGGGGAACAAGCATGTGGACAAAGGGGAGCCGGTGGATATTGTATATCTAGATTTTCAGAAGGCGTTTGATAAAGTGCCTCATGAAAGACTCCAAAGGAAACTGGAGAGTCATGGGATCGGCAGTGTATTATTATGGATTAAGAGCTGGTTAAAAGACAGGAAGCAGAGAGTAGGGTTGAATGGTCAGTATTCTCGATGGAGAAGGGTAGTTAGTGGGGTCCCTCAGGGGTCTGTGCTGGGACCGCTGCTTTTTAACATATTTATAAATGACCTTGAGATGGGAGTAACTAGTGAGGTAATTAAATTTGCAGATGACACAAAGTTATCCAGGGTCGTCTCGTCGCGGGAGGAGTGTGAAAGATTACAAGAGGACCTCGTGAGACTGGGGGATTGGGCGTCCAAATGGCAGATGAAGTTCAACGTTGACAAGTGCAAAGTGATGCACGTGGGAAGGAGGAACCCGAATTACGGCTATGTCATGCAAGGTTCCGCTTTAGAAGTTACGGACCGAGAAAGGGATCTGGGAGTCATTGTGGATAGAACGTTGAAATCTTCCGCTCAGTGTGTTGCGGCGGCTAAGAAGGCGAACAGAATGTTGAGTATTATTAGAAAAGGGATGGAAAACAAACAAGCATGAGGATGTTATAATGCCGTTATATCGCTCCATGGTGCGACCGCACCTGGAGTATTGTGTTCAGTTCTGGTCGCCTCATCTCAAAAAAGATATAAAGGAATTGGAGAAGGTGCAGAGAAGGGTGACAAAAATGATAAAAGGGATGGGACGACTACCTTATGAGGAGAGGTTAAGACGGCTAGGACTCTTTAGCCTGGAGAAAAGGCGGCTGAGGGGTGATATGATAGAGGTCTACAAAATAATGAGTGGGGTAGAGCGGACAGATGTGAAACGTTTGTTTACGCTTTCTAACAATAATAGAACTAGGGGACACAAGATGAAATTAGAATGTGGTAGGTTTAAAACAAATTGGAGAAAGTTTTTCTTTACTCAGCATGTGGTTAGACTCTGGAACTCATTGCCGGAGAAGGTAGTGACGGCAGCTGGCCTTGCTGAGTTTAAAGGGAGTCTGGACAGATTCCTGAAGGAAAAGTCCATTGATCGTTATTAAATTTTGGGGTTTTGCCAGGTTCTTGGGGCCTGGATTGGCCACTGTCAGAGACAGAGCGCTGGGCTTGATGGACCTTTGGTCTTTTCCCAGCGTGGCAGTGCTTATGTGCTAGTATTATCACCTCCTTTTTCCTTCTAACATTTTCTCTCCCTAGGCACCCAAGTATTGTCTGGCTTTTGCCTTTTCTACCTATTTGGCAACCTTAAGATTATAACATACAGGTCCCACTCCTCTTTTGTTCATAGAAGTACTTCACCTCCTAAACTGTTCCACTCTATTATGTTTTTGTAGCCAATGAGAAACTGATTCACTCATCTTCAGGTTTCATGAAAAACAGGCCATCAGCATGCAGGAAAGGCCAATTCAAATGGCCAACTTTTCAAGGCTTTTTTTTTTAAACAAAGAAGAATGTTCATTGCATAACAGGACTGTATTCCATAAGGCAGAACTTCCAAGGAGGAGGAATATCAGAAAGAGATAGATGGTTGGGTCAAAATAATCAAGTAGACTGATAGGGGATAAGATGATTTGCTAAATAATGTGGTGGGTCTGTATGAAGACGATGTGAACCAAAAGTAAAATCCTGTATAGGCAGTGTATATCCAATGTTGGGAATTTACAAAAGGGCCACAGTCATATTTACAAGCCTCTTACAGTACAGCAGTGTTTTAAATAATTTGAAATTGATGCAGCCAGAGATCCAATATGCCATTGTAGACAGAATTAAGACAGTGGGGCTTTTAAAATTATGGATTTTTGGTAAAGAAAGCTGATTTCACTACTCTCACAAGCAAAAGCCCGGCGCTGTTCCAAACAACGCAGGGCTTTACCACACCGATGATCAGATAATTGCATGCAAATTTAAGCACGCAATGATCTCTGATCATGTGGTAAAAGTGCGGGAGAATTGTGCCTGAGCATTTGCTCAGCACAATCTTCCCGCACTGTTTGACAGGTCTGGGCTGTCAAAGCCCAAACCTGCATAGGCGCCCCGTATAAGAGGCTTGGGGAGGCTAAGCCTCCCCAGCCCAACTGTGGCCTGCTTCCCCTGCCTTCTCCTCGAATTCAGCAGGGCAGCCAGGAACAACAAAATTGTACTTTTCTCTCCCTCGCACGCCCACCCCCCCCCCCCCCCCCGGCTCATTTCTTTTCTTACCGGCTACAGCTGCCTGCCTGACTCGATAGGCTCCTTCCCCAGCGGTTCCGGCTCTGCCGGAACTAACATCCCACCCAGAGGAGGCCGTAGCCAGTCTTGCGCAACAGAGTAGAGCGAAGCCTTCTGGCCGGACCGGTGCAAACAGCAATACTTGGTGCAGACCAATACTTCGTGAAGGGGGGGGGGGTCAACTTCAGAGAGTGAGAGAATTTCTGGGCCGGGGGGGGGGTTCAACTTCAGAGAGAGTGAGGGAGTTGCTGGGCCGGGGAGGGGGTATTGGGGAAGAAATGGGGATTGGGAGGGAAGGTATAAAATGTATTTTATATATCTATGGGCGGGGGATTGGGGAGAGGACGAAATGTTGGTGGGGTGAGAGAAACAGAAGCTGAGTAGAAGGTTTAAAAAATATTTTATGTATCTACGTGCAAGAGATTCTCCTCAGGGAAGGAGAAATGTTGGGGGAGGGGAAGGTAAAAAATATATTGTATCTACAGGGTGTGGGGTGGAAGGGCCCATGAAAGTTAATTCTGGGCTCACATAATACTACACAGAGAACATCATAGTAATGCAGTCTCTTATTGCTTTGTTGAACAACTGGTGAGGGGACGGGGTGATGATGCTAGATGTTGAAGGGAGGAGAGAGAGATGGGGAGGCATAGGGGCAATGTTGGATGGTGGTGAGGGGCAAGACAGTAGGGCAATACTGGATTGGGGCAGAGAGAGAGGTTAAAATAAAAATAAATATTTTGTTTCGTGCAGATCTCTTTTGCTTAAACATAACTAAATGGGCTATAAGCCCCTAATGCAGTCCATTGGTTTTCTTATATTTTGTTCTTGTGATGACTTATACTGTACCAAAGTTGAAAACTCTTATCTCTATCTAGTCGTTAGAAGAAGGAATTCATTGTTAACACTATCCACCCTAATAGGTTGTTTTGTGGCTGTACATGAGGAATTGTGATATTATGATCCCTTGTTTCATATTGAAATAGTTTCATATTGTAAGCCACATTGAGCCTACTGCTACGTGGGAAAATGTGGGATACAAATGTAATAAAATAAATAAAAAATATTGTTGATGGTCTGTGTTTACCGTATGGGTGATATATTGGTGTATTAGGGTCTGCCCAGTGTAATATTTACAGTGTTGTCATTTCATGCATAATGTTACTTTCACTAATGTGACCATTTCATTTTGGGATTTTCAATGGATGGAAATAGCAGTGTTTAATAATTGATAACATTTTTGAATAGTATACATTGGTTAATATATGCTTTGAACAACCACTTTATTCTTTGACATATGATACATATCTAATTTCTAAATTTAATAAAAGGTATTACATGGGACTATTTTACTTTTACTTCTTTTTTTGTGTTGATAGACAATTATGGATATAAGCCCCACCCCTGGCACCACCCCTAACTCAGCCCCCTTTAGCCTCCCCAAACAGCTGGGCCACCGACCACCTAAGCAAACCTGTCAAACACAGGGGCTGGAGGTCCATGGGGCCACCAGGCCCCAACTACCCCTGCCCCGAGCAACGGGCGGCCGGAGGTCCGGAGGACCTCCGGTCCCCCCCCCCCCCCCAGGTTCAGGGAGGGATAGAGATCCGGTGGGTCTCCAGCCCCCCACTAACTCCCCTCACCAAACAATCCCTGGTGGTCTAGTGGGCGACCAACCAACCCCCCCCCCCCCCCCAGCGATAGGGGAGCTGGAGGTCCGCTGGACCGCCGGTCCCCCCCAACGATCCCTCCCCCAGGGTCAGGGAGGGCTGGAGATCTGGTGGGTCTCCAGCCCCCCTAAACCCCCAGCAAAGGGTCCCTGGTGGTCTAGTGATCAATCCGCCCCTCCCTCCCTACATACCCCCCTATCTTGTGGGTTGGAGGAGGGAGGGTAGCCTGCCTCCCTCCTTTTCCTGTGATGCCGCAAAATGGTGGCACCCAGCCCTGCTCAGTGTATCCTGGAAGGCGCTATAAACCATTTAATGGAGAAACTGAACCTGGGGGGGGGGATCATCGGGGGGACCAGAGGTCCTGCGGACCTCCGACCCCCGTCGGGGGGGGTTTAGTCGCCCACTGGGCCACCAGGGACTGCTTGGACATGTTGAGGTGAGTTAGGGGGGCTGGAGACCCACCGGATCTCCAGTCCTCCCTGAACCAGAGAGGGAATCGTCGGGGGGACCGGAGGTCCGCTGGACCTCCAGCTCCCCATCGCTGACAGGTTTGCTTTGTTGGGGGAAATGGGGGCCTGCCAGCATGCAAATGCATGTTGGACAGGGCTCACCATTCCTCCCCAATGATCTGCAAACCCTAACGCCTCCTCGGAGCTGGCGTAGGGTTTGTAGCAGCCAGCAACCCAATCTTTGGCGTGCTGGCCGCTGATCATTGGGGATGAATATGTTTAGCATGCATCTGCATGCTAGTTGCGTTCAGAGCCCTCAAGCGCGTTGTTTCACGCGCTCGATGGCTCTGATCATGGGGCGGTAGCAAACGCCGGCGCTAGTATGACGCTAACAGCTCAGAATTTAAGACTAAAGTGAGTGCTGAATCTTTAGTTGATCCCTAGTGTGTATACTGTGTGTTAACAGATAATTGCATCCTGATCTTTGGAGATAAAAGTCAGGGAGGAAAAGGGCATTCATTATAGGTTAAGCAAATGGCTTCACACTTCCCTATATTGAGCACTAACTTGTGAAACTAGTGCCAGCCTGCCAAGGATTTCTGGTAGTTCACCAAAATTGTCATATGCAAAGAAACAGGATCAACTGAGAAGTTACTAACAAAAAAACAGCAAACATGCAAAAAAGCAGTAACACCTTTGTTAACATTACCACAGAAAAATATTTTACACCTCATTTAGATACAAGTTCTTAATTCTTTCAGCTCTTTAATCATTACATTCTTTGCAACAATGCCAAAGTAAGTTGGTAAAAGAAGGAACAGTGAGGTTTTAGTTTGGGTGGGTGCATGGGACTACCTGGAATTTCCATAATATGAGGGGACTGGTCTGGTTTTGGGCTCCACTATGGTGTGGCTCAGTCTGCTGTCAACAAATAGCACAAAGGGCTGACAAGAATAGAACAAACATGCTTTATTAAAAGACCCGACACGGGCCGTGTTTTGGTGTTGCAGCACCTGCGTCAGGGGTCTATCTAAATCCAACACAAACACAAATGCAGTACGAATAATCTATTGAATACAGCACTGCACTCCACTCTGGTTTACTGATTTAGAAGATTTAAGGGATTGGTTTCAACAGATTATTCATTCTGCATTTGTGTTTGTGCTGCATTCTTGTGAGCTCTTTATAGTGTTTGTTGGCTGTTTGTGCTGTACATTTTGACCCTCTTCATTGTATGCTGTTGCTCACTCTGCTGATAGAGGAAATCTGCAACTGCAGCTGTGCAACATCCAAATTTTAAACTCACTTGAACAGGAAGAATGATTTTCAAGCAGGCAACTTGCATATAAATGATCCCATGTAATTTCAACTTAATAATCTTTCTGAATGCCATCCAAAGAAAACTATGAACAAGTCATGTTTATTTTAGATTTCTTTACCTTCCAGGAAAATTGGCAGCACTAAATTGTTTGAAAATAAACACTATCAGCTTGATATTCAGCCTTTGCAACCAGCATTTCTTTTAATGCCAGCAATGGCAATTAAACTGAACATTCACCACCAGAATACAGACAGCAGCTGGCACTGAATTTCCAGATCAAGAAGTGGCAGTCAGCATTATCCTGATAGCGGTGATATTGAGTGTGCTACCCTGGTAAGGTTATCTAGACAATTTGAGATAGCCTTTTTGCTGTCCTAAGTTATGTTTAAATATGTTTTATTGAAGAAACAGATAGAACACGTTAACACTTTAAACTACACAGCTTTCCTCTTCAATGATTTTTTTACATTCCCCCCCCCCCCCAAGTTACCCTCTTCCTTTAACCGCCCCTCCCCTCTCCCTTATCCTTCCTATCCCCCATCCCCCTCCCTTCCCTCCCCCTACCCAACATCCAGCTCCTTAGATCCTCCACAACATTCATTCACATTCAACCCTGTTTAAATATTCATTAACTGCCCTCTGGCCACAGGTGTTAGTGTCATCCAAAAGGGGCCCCATCTGTGTTGAAAGGTTCTGTCTTTTATTGGCCTTTGTATGTTCTGTTCCATTCTTTCAATTCTCATCAAATGAATCATCTGTCCTCTCTCCACTGTTGTACAGAAGGGCCTGCTGAGTCTAGCCAGGCCACTAGTATTTTTTTCGCCACCATAATGGCACGCATCACAAAAGCTTTACTCCCTTTGAGTAATGGTTGAATTAAGGTTGGTTTTCCAAATAGAAATCTCACTTCACAGCAGGGGCGTATCTGCGTGGGGCCAGATTTCGCCCTGGACCCCCCTACCGCCGTCACCTACCCCCGAGGTCCGCTTCTTCCTGCCGACTTTTTAAAATATTGCTTCAGCTGGCGCAACCCCCCGCCAGCCCAGCCGCGGTCTTCTTTAATTTCTTCATCCTCGTGCTGAAAGCTGCATGCATCCTTAGTTCCAGTTGGACGGAGTCTGACGTCGCAGCACGTTGTAACGTCAACGTGCTGCGACGTCAGACTCTGTCCAACTGGAACTAAGGATGCATGCAGCTTTCAGCACGACGAGGATAAAGAAGTTAAAGAAGACCGCGGCTGGGCTGGCGGGGGGTTGGGGTCCACCGCCAGCTGAAGCAATATTTTAAAAAGCCGGCAGGAGGAAGCAGACCTCGGGGGTAGGTGACGGAGGTAGGCGGGGGAGGGAGAGAGAGAGAGGGTTAACGGCGGTAGGGGGGAGGGTTGACGGCGGTAGGGGGGGCGGCGGCGGCCGGGGGGGGCTATAATGTGCCCCCTCACTCTAGCCCCTGCCTCCCCTACCGCCGAACCTCAGATACGCCCCTGCTTCATAGTGCCAGGTTATTGTCCATAACACAGAGGTCTGCTTGATCACTATTGCCCAAAATTTCCTGATTTTTGGGCATGTCCAGAACACGTGTCCCAGAGTCGCTCCGTCCCCTCCGCACTTCGGGCATGCTCCATCCGGGGAGAGCCCCATATGAAACGCCCTTCTGGGTGGGATATATGCTCGTACTACAAATTTATACTGCATTTCCCAGTATGCTGCTAATCCTGTGATCCTTCTGTAGCCCTTTAGGTATTCACATACCTCTGCTTCTGTGATCTCAGTTTGTATCTCTGCACTCCATGCTCTCACTATGGCCGCTGTGTTTAGCTCCTCTGCCATGTCTTTAAGATGTCTAATGATAGAACTTCAGGGGCACTTTCTGCTGCGCTCCCAACAACAGAGCTGACCCCAGTTCCTCCTGTACATCTTCCGTCAATGCTTCTCTGGGCAGGCTGGCTACATAATGCTTCAATTGGTAATAATGATACCAGTCCGTTGGGTGCAATGAAAATTGGGTTTGCAGTTCCGGCCATGGCTTAATCTGCCCTTCTGTATCCAACACATGCAGTAGGTACTTCACCCCCTTTTTCCCCTATCTGTGAAATGCATTTTGTATCCTTCCAGGAGGAAAATCCGGGTTTCCACATATGGGTAAATACGGTGTGGTTTGACTTGAGAACCGATGTCGCCAGCACAGCCATCGCCATGTCGCTCTTGCCGTTGGCAGTATCTGAGCTGAGTTCAATAATCTTCCTTCGGCTCCACTTCCTTTGTGCAGCAGGTGGCTTATATGCCTGTCCTTTACCTCGCTCAGCTCTAATTCAGTTGGCGTAAAATATTGTGTTGTACGGAGCCAATGGTTAAGGTGTCTCATCACACAGGCGATCGTCATGTATCTCATGTTTAGTAATCCCAGGCCCCCATACTCCACTGACACCTGCAGCGCCGAGAGCGCTATCCTTGGCTTTTTCCCCCCGCCATAAAAATTTTTGAAGCATCTGATTTAACTTGTGTTCATCAGTCCTAGTCATGTACAGCGGTATTGTCTGAAACACATACAACCATCTGGGCACTATCACCATATTCAACAAGGCTATTCTACCTAAGAGGGATAGGGAAATCCCTGCCATAGTTGTAACCTAACCCTAGTATCATCCATCAACCCTTTCACATTCCATGCATACAAGCTTGTGAGATCTCGGGGGATTCTAGTACCCAGGTATTTGAGAGTGTCCGTTTCCCACATTATGTTCAGCGCCATTTCCTGCTGTATATTATCTCCCTCTGAGACCTGCATTGCTCGTGATTTTTGTATGTTTAGCGTGTAACCCGAGAACGCACTATATCTCTTCACTACCTCTATAATTTTAGGGACAGAATGTTCTGAGTCCTGGATTACTATTAACAGGTCATCTGCAAATGCTAGGGCTTTGACCGTTCCCCCTGTTAGTTCAACCCGTCACCTCCTCTTCTCTCTTTATGGCTCTCAATAACAGCTCCATCGCCAGCACAAACTGAAGGGGTGACAGCAGGCATCCCTGCCTTGTTCCCCGTCGTATTCTAAACGATTCACTCCTTACCCCATTCACCATAATGGATGCCTTTGGTTTGTTATAAGGCTCGCAGTGCATCATGAAACCACCCCCGAACAGATAACCCCAGTCTATTTTGTCAAATGCTTTTTCGGCGTCTAAACTTAGGATTAGCGCTGCCTTCTCTTCCTGTTGACATTTTGCCATGGCTACTAATACTCGTCTGACATTGCTTCCCGCTTGTCTGCTTCGCACAAATCCTACCTGTTCTCCACCTATCAGTTGTGGTAGTATCTGTCCCAGCCTCCCCGCCATGATGCGGGCTAATATTTAATGTCCACATTGATCAGTGATATGGGCCTATAGGAATCTGCATTTGATTCTAGCTTCCCTGGTTTATGTATTAAAGTTATTAGGGCTTCATTCACGTGCAGTGGGAAGTCTCTGTCATCTATTGCTTGGTCTAGATATTTACTCAACGCTCCCAGCCCTATCTTGCGCAATGCTTTATAAAACTCCCCAGTGAAACCATCGGGACCCGGCGCAGAGTTACGGACCAGCTCCCCAATGGCTCCCTGAAGTTCCTTCACTGTTATGGGCTGATTTAGCTGTTCTATATCCCTCTGTTGGAGTTGTGGAAATCCCATGTTTACTAGGTAGCCTTCCAGACTATCTGGGTACTCCTCAGATCTTTTATCTTATAGCGCCCTGAAATAGTTGGTGAAGGTCTGCGCTATCTCCTCACTTTTATATTTGAGTGTTCCTTGTTGATCCCTCACTGCCGTTATTACTCTACTAGGTCTCCCTGTTTTGATCAACTTTGCCAGGAGTTCCCCAGCTATGTTCCCAAACCTTTGCAGTTTGTACTTGTAATATATTAAGAAGCGCATGGTTTGCTTATGTATTAAGGAATTGAGGGCCGTCTGTATCACCTGGAGTTCCTCTCTATTAACCCTGCATGGCGCTTTTATATAGTTCTTTGCTTTTTTGAGTTGTTTTTCTAAGCGCAGGATTGCTATGGCTTGCTTTTTCTTGCGAGCCTGGACGAATGTTATTATGTCCCCCCATAACACTGCTTTGGCTGCCATCCAATACAGTTTTGGGTCACTTGCATGCTGTTTGTTGAAACTATCATATTCTGCCCATCTATTGGCTAAGTATTTGGCAAACTCTTCATCTCCATGCAGGTATCCCGGGTATCTCCACCCCCCCTCTGGTTTCATAGAATTCTGGGGCTTCAAGCTCCACCCAAACCATCTCATGGTCTGAGATCTCCGTAGGCCCTATCCCCACATCACATACCCAGGGGAACAGCGCTCTATCCACCAATATATAGTCAATTCGAGAGAGAGTCCCATGTGCCCTCGAGAGGTGTGTGTAATCCCTCACTTCCGGATTTAAGGATCTTCATGGATCCACCAGATTCATTATACGCATAAATGTAGGGAGCGCTCGGGTCCAGGCCCCTCCCTGCGGTGCCATCCTGGGATTAGATGTATCAGTTTCTGGATCCACTATTAGGTTATAGTCGCCAGCCCCCCCCCCCCCCCAAACCCCCAGAAAATGGTCCCTGGTGGTCCAGTAGCTGCCGGCCAAACCCCCCCTCCTAGCGAGTGACAGGAGGTGCTGGAGGTCCGGTGGACCTCCAGCCCACCCCAACTCCCCCCCCCCCAGCATTGTCTGCCGAATCCCTGGTGATCCAGCGTGAAAAAGAACCCCCTCACGGCCCCCCTACCTTAGTTGAAGGAGGGAGGTAGCCTGCCTCCTTCCTCTTGCTTGGGATGACAACGCAAAATGGCGGAGCCCAGCCCCACCCAGTGCATCCTGGAATGCGCTGGGCGGGGCTACAGACCATATAAGGGAATTGCTCCCTTATATGGTCTGTAGCCTCACCCAGCGCATCCCAGGATGCACTGGGAGGGGCTGGGAGCCGCCTTTTTGCGGCGGCGTCATCCCAAGGAAGAGGAGGGAGGCAGGCTACCTCCCTTCTCCAACTAAGGTAGGGGGGCCTGGAGGGGGTTCTTTTTCACGCTGGACCACCAGGGATTCAGCAAACAATGCTGGGGGGGGGGGGGGGGGAGTTGGGGTGGGCTGGAGGTCTGCCGGACCTCCAGCACCTCCTGTCACTCGCTAGGAACTGCTGCTTTTGTAGATTTGATTGTGATGCATTAAAAAATATTTTAATCCTAAAAGGATATTGTTTAGAACTGTCTATAACGTTACTAAGGATAACCTGGGTGTGTGTGGGGGGGGGGGGGGGCATAGGTTTGGATAGCATGTGTGGTTGTTAAGATGTCTAAAAAGTGTTAGACGAGCAGTTGGACGGGGTTTTTTTCCAGTGAGAGTAAAAATCAAGAAGTACGATGTCCTCTTTTTTTGTTGTTGTTTGAAGGACGTCCATAAAGGCCGTCCCGGACGAGCAGTTGGACGTTTTTTCCCAGCGAGAGTAAAAAATCAAGAAGTACGACATCCTTTTTTTGTTGTTGTTTGAGTGAAGGACATCCATAAAGGACGTCCCTGACGAGCACTTGGACGTTTTTTTTTTTAATTTTATAGAAGTCTTTAGAGGTGAATGAATCCTGGCCAGCCCCAACGAGAGGTGCAGACCTCCCGTTAGGTTTTTCCATAGTAAGGTGATTGGAAAACGGTAGTGCATCTCATTATAACAGCTTGTAACAATAGTGCAGCTCATTATAAGAGCCTTTGGATCATTTGCATTCCGTTTTCGTTAGCTGCTACCGTGATCGGAAAATGGCTCGGAGAAGCCTTTAGTGCATGCCAGGGTTTACTACTTGCTCATTAATGGCTCGTTAAGTTTAGTGCATCTGGCCCTCTGTTCTCTATACGGAACATGGTATTAAGACAGGGTCTTTTACTAAAGATTAGCTTGAGTTATCTGCAGCAGGGCCCACTGGAATAAAATGGGACCTGCTGCAGATAACTTGAGCTTACTTTTAGTAAAAGACCCTCTTAATAGATTAATTTGCATCCCTTCATGCCTTCAAAACGGAATTTCAAAATGTTATTAAAGTCTCTAATGCCTTCTATTATGCTTTCCCTTCTCCATTTAACAGATCTACTGAAGATGAAATTGGGTTACATGGCATTTAGTTCCTAATACGAGAAACCATAATACAAACAAAATGGTTTAGTTAAAATAAGTTTATGAGATGGCAGTATACTATAACATTAAATAATTCAGTTACAGTAGCATTTTACCATCTGTGTTGGAAGGTTTACTTATGGCTAACCAGCATAAAAATAAAGTATCATACACCATTGATCCCATAGTATGAGCAACATTTTAAACCTAGAATGGAGCTGCAGAACTGCAGATGGTGGAATGACTCCTTTATGAAGAAAAGCTAAAGAGATTAGGGCTCTTCAGCTTGGAGAGAAAAAAATGGCTGAGGGGAGATATGAGAGAGGTCTATAAAATGGAACAGGTAGACGTAACTTGTTTGTTTATTCTTTTCCAAAGTACAAGAACTTAGGTGCTCGTAATTAAGTTACTAAATAGTTCTGTTGCGATTCTGTATGTTTCTGTTTAGAATTCTACTAGTCAGACAGGGGAATGCTTGGAACCACTCCTGATTAGTCCATAAGGGGCTGAGCTGATGTTAGTCTGTCTACTTAAGCTCACCTCTGACGTCAATTCCTGCTTTGGTGTATTCCTTTTATGCTTAAGCCTTTCTGCGCTCTGTTAAGCAGATGATCAAAAGCAAACACCGGCGCTAGAAGATGTTAGTGCCATAATAGCACCGGCATTTGCTACCACCCCATGATCAGAGCCCTCGAGCACATGAAACAACACGCTTGAGGGCTCTTTGCGCAAGTAGCATGCAAATACATAATAAACAGTGCTCTTTGCACAAGTAGCATGCAAATGCTTGAAACAGGGCTTAGCGCATTCATCGCCAATGATCAGCGGTCAGCGCGCCAAAATTTGGGTCGCTCGCCACAGCAAACCCCATTGCTCCCTTATATGGTCTGTAGCCCCACCCAGCGCATTCCAGGATGCACTGGGCGGGGCTGGGCGCCGCCATTTTGCGGCAGCGTCTTCCCAAGGAAGGGGAGGGAGACAGGCTACCTCCCTCCCTCCTCCAACTAAGGTAGGGGGGCCGGGAGGGGGTTCTTTTTCACGCTGGACCACCAGGGATTCGGCAGACGTTGGGGGGGGCAGTTGGGGTGGGCTGGAGGTCCGACAGACTTCCAGCCCCCCCCACCCCCCCCCATCATTCGCTGGGTGGGGTGGGTTGGCCGACGGCCACTGGGCCACCAGGGACCATTTTATGGGGGTTTGGGGGGGCTGGACACCCACCGGATCTCCAGCCCTCCCTGAACCTGGGGGGGGGGGGGAAGTCGGGGGGACCGGAGGTCCGCCGGACCTGCAGCCCCCGTTGCTCAGGGTAGGGGTAGTCAGGGCCTGGTGGTCCCATGGACCTCCAGCCCCTGTGTTTGACAGGTTTGGGCTTTTGACAGCCCAGACCTGTCAAACAAGTGCGGGAGGATTGTGCTGAGCGCATGCTCAGGCACAATTCTTCCGCACTTCTACCCCATGATCAGAGATAATTGCGCTACTTAAATTTGCATGCATTATCTCTGATCATAGGTCTAATAGCGCCTCACGCTGTTCCAGCGCTATTTTAGAGCGCTGTTTGGAACAGCGCGGAGCTTTTGATCATCTGCCTGTGACTGAGCTATTGCTCTGTGTTAGTGGAGTTTGGTTACTCCTACTTTGGTTCAGCCTTCTGTCTACATAACGTTTCTTTAAGAGCCCCCTGCCACCCCTATCTCTGTCTGCCAGGTGCTGTCAGCGTGTCTCTAATTAAACTTTTTCTCCACACCTGAGATCAGTGGCGTAGGAAGGGGGGGCGGGAGGGGCGGTCCTCCCCGGGTGCATGCCACTGGGGGGATGTCAGCTCCGCTGGTTCCCTGCTCCCTCTGCCCCCGAACAGGTTACTTCCATAGGAATATATGGGTGTTTCTAGCATTTTAGCACGCTAAAAACGCTTGCACACCTTAGTAAACAGGGCCCTAAGTATCCTTCTTCTTCTTTCAGCTTCATCATATGCTACTGCTTTATCTCCAAAAACAAATCAGAGACAGTGGAGGAGACCTATCAGACACAGTGATAGGATCTACAACCATCCTCTCACCCGATACAGGCCCAGGTGCCCATTATTTTCCACCCCTGGCAACACAGAAAATTTTTTAATTTTAAAATATAGGTATTTTATATTTCAAATAACATGTCTTGAAGCATTTTTCATAGATTTGGTGGCATATAAATTACTGGTCTGAGTGCATGTGCATGGGCCAGAGTAAATCCAGGTTGCTTATGCTTGATATGAATGGGGGAGGAATATGTTTGTTACATGTCTGTATACTTACTTAATATGTAAAAATCTGTCAAAGTCTTTTTTTTAAGTAGAAAAGTGCCACTGCTGTTGCAGTGATCACAGTATTGGTCTATTTAAAAGCAGCAGTTTAGGAAATGGGTCCTTTTATGAATGCCTTCCTAACACTTTCATATTGCAGTCCACTAGAATATGACTGAATAAAAAAAAAAGCACAGCCCTGCTCCACAATTTAATGTGACATCTTCCATACGAAAAGAGATGTCACCCAGCTTTACAGTAAATCCAGCTGGGACAGAGACCACCTGCAGCTGAATGAAAGCCAAGTAAAGGCATGAACAAATAACCCATTGTGGACAGGGCCAGAGGCAGAGTGAAAAACTTAAGGGAATTGTCTTTAGGGACTGCTTCTGGTGCCCTCTGATATATATTCTACACAGCAAGAAGAAATATATGTACCTGTTAAAAAAAAAAAAAAAAAAAAGATCACTAGCATTCAAATATCTTCTTTTGCAACAAGGATTCAACAAAAGCCCATATTCTGACACTACTTGCCTTCTAGACTAAAAAAAAAAAATCAGATAAATGCTATTTTTTGTTTGACAATATACATAAGCATATAGCTGCAGCTCACCAGATACTAAAGTAGATTCAAGTATTGTTTTATTCCAGTTGTTTTCAGAAATAATATTTAATTACAAGTGATGCCATTTCTAGAATAAAAAGTGTACATGTGATACAGTAGCATGTTATTTAAAAAGCTAACATTTTGAAAAATTGCCAAAATTAACCATACATGATCATTACATATAAATTATATTGCATTATTGTACACTTTCATGGCAACAGTGGTAACACTTTTTAGACATCTTAACAACCACACATGCTATCCAAACCTATGCCCCCCCCCCCCCCCCAAACACACACCCAGGTTATCCTTAGTAACATTATCGCCAGTTCTAAACAATATCCTTTTAGGATTAAAATATTTTTTAATGCATCCCAATCAAATCTACAAAAGCAGCAGTTCCAAAAGGCAGGTTTCATTGCAACAGACAGTAGTTAAAAAAAAAGCCAGCATTAAAATATATCAACCATTCTGTATCAACTGTGTGCAATTCTGCTTTTGCAAGGAGTCAAACAATGCTGAAATTTCAGAATGAAATGTCCCCTCCTAGTAACATCATACGCACATTTTGTTCAGTGAATGAATACACTACCATCAGATCAAACGGTGTGCTGCTGGGCTGCGCTACATTGTGAACCATTAAAAAAAAAAAAAAAAAACAACAGAGAACGGGTCAAAAAGCGACTCTCTGGCATTCATCTTTTCAACTGGCTAGTGTCTTTCTGAGCAAGTATACCAAGCTGTCAATAAGTAAGAAGTCACAGCAATGTATTACAACTGCAACAGATTAGTTCCATGGTCGTTCACTTGCTATTTAAATTATGAGCATGTAAGAGAGAGAGAGAGAATATTTGGGTACCGTGAAACGTAAGCATTCCTTAAAATTTGAAAAATGGGTTCAAGTAGAATCCTACGACCCCTTCTATGCGGCACTACCTACATGCAGGCAGACACTGTGTTTTAACCAGCAAGATGCCTGGGGGTTGTGGACCTCAGTCTTACCTTTCAAAGACTAGCCGGATCATGTAAATGCAGAATGCGAAAGGAAACGACAGATAGAGATCCTCTACTTGAGGGAAGGTGGCTTCCTCTGTGTTTTTCAGATCCGCCCAAGTTACATTGTGTGGCAACCAAAATCTCTCATTCCAGAACCAGGCTAAAATACCTGCCATCTTGATTTTTGTTCCCCTTTCACACTTTCTGTCTACCTGTGTATTTATTTTTCTTTGCTTTTCCTTTATTTCTCCTATTTCTGCAATACCCTGTGCAGCACTGAAACAGTCTGTTAACTGCAAATCTGAGAAGGTCCCAGAGCAGAGTATCCGTCGCCGACCAGACCAGCACCTCCCTTCTCTCCTCTCTCTCCCTGCTCAAGGGGCACAGCTATATATTGGTTCCAAATAAAAGCTTTCAGCACTCACTCAGCCAACTCTGTTCATCCTAATTTCACATATAAACCATATTCTCATTGGCTGCTTCACTCAGCTCTTCATTGGTGGTTGAGCAGGAGTTTCTCAGTGGTCATTTTTTTTTCCCATCGGGTTTGCTTTCACTGATAGATTTACCGCCCAATTGGGCGGTTTTCCGACCCGCCGCGGGAAATTTTTGCCCGCGGCGAGTTGCGGTTTTTTTGGCTTGTTTGGGGTCTTTTGGCCGGTTTTTAAGCGTTTTTTTTCGGCCGCGGGGGGCGGGGCTAGTGACGTTCTGGGCGGGGTCGATGACGGCAGGGGCGGGGTGATGACGCGGGGGTGGGGTGTCAGGGGCGGGGTTTGACTTTGTGCTGGATTTGGGCTCGGTTTGGGTGGGAAAAAAAATTTCCACCTGGCAACCAAGATAAGCTTGTCGTCTTAGGGCAGGAGGATTGTTTATCTATATCCATCTTTAGGCCGGCTCGCTTCTGTAATTGTTTCTAAATAATCATCAACAAAATAAATTTAAACTAATGTATGAAATAGCTTTAGTTTATTTTAAAATGTTAACAGTAGTCAGTGCAGTAACTTTGGCTTACAATGCCCAGTAGTGCAATGCGGGGGTGCAGCTAGGCATAGGCGCCCCGTATAAGAGGCTTGAGGAGGCTGTGACCTTCCCCGCCTGCCTCTGTCTTCCTCCGTCGATAAGCAAAGACTCCCGGACCCGTCCCGCTGGATTCTGCCGCTGCTTTGTTGAGCAGCCCCCGCTTCTGTGAACAACCATCTGTTCTGTGAACAAAAGAAGTGCGGAGCGGCGCCGCAGCAGCCTTCAGGCATGCGCTGTCGACTCTGCCGTCCTCTCCTCTGCCCCACTGACGTCAATTTCCCGTCGGGAGCAGAGGACCGGCAGAGCCGACAGCGCATGCCTGCAGGCTGCTGCGGCCCCGCCGCGCTTCTTCTTTGTTCTTGACTGTAAAGAGGCCCGGAGGTGAAGTGCAAACAGAGGTGACCACACTAAAATGAGCCCTAACCAAGTGTGCTGAGAAGGAAAAAAAAATTGTTTTTTGGTCTTCCCTGTATCCGTGAGCCCTGGCTTAAGTTACTACAGAGCTAAACTAGTACAGAGGATGGCAAGACACGATGCTCCTTCCTGTGCTCCGCTATTCAACCCGCTTGCGAATGCTTCATACTGGGGTGCTGTCGTGCTGAATATATTTAAATCCCAGTAACAACTAAAGAGGGGACCTGACCTTTGGTGATTTCAAAGGAATTTGTCTTTCTGTGCATATTTAGATAATGGCATTTTGATATAGCAATCTATCTCAAAGGGGTACAGAGAGAGAGACGGATGAGTGGAATGATGGGGAGAGAAAGAGGGGACATGGGCAAGAGAGAGAGTGAGAAGCTGCTGGGGAGAAACTGGGGGAGACCCTAGCTGTCAGACGGAGAAATGCTGAACGAAAGGAGGGAGAAAGAGGGAAAATGCTGGAAGGAGGGAGCAGAAAGAGGGAAGACACTGGACGGAAGGGTAGGGAGGGAAAGAGGAAAGACACTGGAAGGATGGGGAGAGAGAGGACATGCTGAATGGAAAAGGGTCGTGAGAGAGAACTGTTTAAAAGGAAGGGGAGATAGAGGGAGACAATGGACGGAAGGATTGGAAGAGGGTAATGGGTAGAAGGATGGAGAGAGAAAGAGGGATGACACTGGATGGAAGGGTAGGAGAGAAAGAGCGAAGGTGCTGGACATGGATGGATGGAGGGGAGGGAAGAGAGGAGAAATCTGGACATGGATGAAGTGGAGGGCAGGGAAGAGAGAAGAAATGTTGGACAAGGATGGAGGGAAGGAAAGACAAAGGAAGGAGATGCACATGGATGGAGTGGAAGGGAGAGAGCAGAAATGCTGGGCATGGATGGAGGGGAGGGAAGACAGGAAGTACATGCACATGGATGGAGTGGAGGGAGAAATGCTGAATATGGATGGAGGGGAAATTGCTGAATTTAAGGGCTGGATCAGAACACTTTGAGGGCAGATGCTGAAACTGGATAAAGGATAGGAACAGGGCTACAGATGGTAGTCAGGACGCATAAGGACACAGGAGGATGGTGGACATGTTGAGAGAAAAAATATCAAATGGAAAGAAGACACTGGGACCAAAGCGAATAGAAAAACTAAATGATCAGACGACAAAGGTAGAAAAAAATATTTTATTCAGAATTTATTAACTGGAATATGTCAGCTTTTGGAAATGTGCATCTGTGATTTCCATATCATCAAGCTGATCAATCCATAGACTGGTGGGTTGTGTCCATCTACCAGCAGGTGGAGATAGAGAGCAAACTTTTGCCTCCCTATATGTGGTCATGTGCTGCCGGAAACTCCTCAGTATGTTCTCTATCTCAGCAGGTGGTGGTCACACACAGCAGCAGCTCTGGCTAGGCCTCCAAGCCTAATCCTTAGGTTTTGTTGAGGCCTGGGGTTGAGGGCTCTTTTGAGCAAGTGCAAACCTGGTGGTGCCAGGTCCCTCCTTTTCTCCCCCCTCCCGCTGGCTCCGTTTAAAAAAAAAAAAAATTTTAAACGTCTTTAAAGGCGTTTAATTCGACGTTTCTTTAAACGTTCATTGCAGCTACTCACTGGGACACCAGTTCGTTACAGCTCGGAGCGGCAAGCAGGTAATTTTACCTTTTTATAGCGGGCAGGGGGTTCCCCGGTTCTTCTCCTCGTGGCATATGGCGTCAGAGGGCGAGGGCGCAAAGGGTCGCTCCCCGGATCGCTGGAGCACTTCTAGAGGGGATGCGGGGGTTTTACAACCTGATTCGCCCTTGATGGGTGACAGTTTAGTGACCGATGAATGTCCCGGTCGTTCCTCCGGCGTGGCGGTTTTTTCCCGCCATAAACGCCCATCCCCCGCTCCTCGCCTCCGCCATCTTGGCCGGCCACGCGGCTCGGACGGCTTCTTCGTGGGCCGCCCTTGAGGTTGGAGACATTAATGCCATGAACGCCCTTAATTTGGGCGACGGCACAAGCGGCTAAAGTTAAGCGCCGTTCTTCCCGCGCGGCTCCTTCGCGGAGTTTCGCGCCGGACGCCATTTTGGATGCGCAGCATGTCTCTCCCCCGCTATTGCGAGCGCCGGTTGAGAGTGCGTCTAGGGCTATTGCCCAGGCTGCGGAAGTGCACAGTCTGGGGGGTTTCTCCCCCGAGTTTGTTTTGCTGCTGCATCAGGCTTTCCTCATGCAAAACGCTGCCCCTGCTCCCTCTTCTGATAAAGAGGTTGAGGTTCCCAGAGGTAAACGCCCTCGGGTTGATTTCCAGGCCTTGGAGGACTTTGTCTCCTCCGATGTAGATGAGGGCAGCGTGTCTGAGGTCTCCCAACGGTCCTTTGCGGATTCCTTGGAGGAGATAGATCCCCGCTCGGATGGAGCGGATGACCCCTCTGCAGCGCAGCTTTTTAGCCCAGAGGATTTGCCCAACCTGTTTTTACAGGCCATGGACACTTTGAAGATTTCCTCTCCGGAGGACGTCTCTCCCTCAGCCCCTGTTGGCTCTGCCATTATGCTGGGGACGAAGCGCCCGCCTAGATCCTTCCACGTGCATGATGCCATGCACACCTTAATTGCGGCTCAATGGGATGTCCCGGAAACGAGCCTTAAAGTGGCTAGGGCTATGTCCCGCCTCTATCCTTTGGCTGTGAGTGAACGTGAGGCCTATCTGTGGCCTACCGTGGATTCTTTAATCACTGCGGTGACTAAGAAAACGGCGTTGCCGGTGGAAGGTGGCACGGCCCTAAAGGACGCCCAAGACAGAAGATTGTAGGCGGCCTTAAGGTCGTCCTTTGAGGCAGCTGCTTTAAGTTTGCAGGCCTCAGTTTGCGGCTCCTATGTGGCCAGGGCGTGCCTGACTATGGTGCAGCGGGCTTCCCCCTCGGATCTTTCCTTGAGGGCTGATTGGCCGGCCCTGGAATCGGGCTTAGCCTATTTGGCAGACTTGCTGTATGATGTCTTGAGAGCCTCAGCTAAAGGCATGGCTCAGACAGTCTCTGCGCGGCGGTGGCTTTGGCTGAAACATTGGTCTGCTGACCACGCCTCTAAATCCCGCCTGGCTAGATTGCCTTTTAAAGGCAAGCTGCTCTTTGGGGTCGAGCTGGACAAAATCGTGACCGATCTCGGCACGTCTAAGGGCAAGAAATTACCAGAGGTCAGGGCTCGGGCTAGTACTCGTCCCGGTACCTCCAGAGGACGGTTGCTGGAAGCCCGTCGGTACCGCCCGGGCAAGTCGGGTTCCTCTGCCCCCTCTTCCTTCAAGAGGAATTTCTCCCCCAAGCAGCATTCCTTTCGCAGAGACCGCCGTCCCGGAGGTGCTCCCTCCGGTCCTCCCCCAGGGTCTCGTACCCAATGACGGGGCCTTGGTCCACGCCCCAGTACAGATTGGAGGACGGCTGTCCTCGTTTCTGGGCGAGTGGACCACTATAACTTCAGACGCGTGGGTGCTGGAAGTCATCAGAGACGGCTACAAGCTAGAGTTCTGCCAACCCTTAAGAGACGGGTTTGTACTCTCTCCCTGCAAGTCTCCGGTCAAGCTGTGGCAGTGCAGCAGACCTTGGACAACCTGATCCGCCTGGGTGCGGTCGTTCCGGTGCCAAAAAATCAGATTGGCAAGGGACGTTACTCCATTTACTTTGTGGTTCCAAAGAAAGGAGGTTCTGTCCGGCCTATCCTCGACCTCAAAGGGGTCAATCGGGCCTGGAAAGTGAGGCACTTTCGCATGGAGACTCTCCGTTCTGTTATAGCGGCAGTGAAGGCAGGAGAGTTCTTGGCTTCCTTGGACATCAAGGAAGCGTACCTGCATATTCCCATCTGGCCTCCTCTCCAACGCTTTCTGCGTTTTACAGTCCTGAGACGACACTTCCAGTTCAGAGCCCTCCCTTTCGGGTTGGCTACTGCTCCGCGGACCTTTTCCAAAGTAATGGGGGTCATAGCGGCCTTCCTGCTAAAGGAAGGAGTACAAGTCCATCCTTATCTGGACGACTGGTTGATCCGAGCCCCCTCTTATGCAGAGTGCGGCAAAGCTATGGACCGGGTAGTTGCTCTTGTGAGCTCCCTGGGATGGATCATCAACTGGAAGAAGAGCCAGCTGCGCCCGACTCAGTCCCTGGAGTATCTGGGAGTTCGATTCGACACCCAAGTGGGCAGAGTGTTCCTGCCAGACAATCGGATTGTCAAGCTTCAGGCTCAGGTGGACTAGTTCCTAGTAGCCTCTCCTATTCGGGCTTGGGACTACGTGCAGCTGTTGGGCTCTATGACGGCCACGATGGAAGTAGTGCCCTGGGCCAGGGCTCATATGAGACCACTACAGCTATCTCTGCTGCTGCGCTGGACTCCGATGTTGGAGGATTATGCTGTGCGCCTTCCCGTGGACCCAGCAGTGCGCAAGGCGCTGAGCTGGTGGACGCAGACAGACAAGTTGTCTGCAGGATTGCCTCTGGTGACCCCGGAGTGGATTGTCGTCACGACAGACGCCTCTTTGATGGGCTGGGGAGCCCACTGCTTGGGAAGAACAGCGCAGGGGCTCTAGTCTCCTGCAGAGGCAAGTGGTCTATCAACCTCCTGGAACTCAGAGCCATTCGGTTGGTGTTATTGGAGTTCATCCCGGTACTGGTGTTGTAGCCTGTACGGGTCCTGTCGGACAATGCCACGGCTGTGGCCTATATCAACCGCCAGAGAGGTACCAAGAGCGCCCCTCTAGCCAAGGAGGCTATGAGTCTTTGCCAGTGGGCGGAAGCGAACCTGGAGCAGCTTTCAGCGGCCCACATTGCCGGAGTCATGAATGTCAAGGCGGACTTTCTCAGTCGCCATACCTTGGAGCCCGGAGAGTGGCAACTATCTGCTCAGGCGTTCTTGGACATCACGAAGCGCTGGGGCCAGCCGAGCCTAGATCTGATGGCGTCATCGGCCAATTGCCAAGTGCCGCGCTTTTTCAGCAGAGGACGGGACCCTCGATCCCTGGGAGTAGATGCTCTTCTCCAACAGTGGCCGACACAAGAGCTCCTCTATGTGTTCCCGCCCTGGCCCATGTTGGGCAGGGTGCTAGACCGGGTGGCAAAGCATCCCAGCAGGGTAATCCTGGTGGGTCCGGATTGGCCCAGACGTCCCTGGTATGCGGACTTGATCAGGCTCTCAGTCGACGATCCTCTGCGGCTGTCAGTGGAGCAGGGCCGGTTACATCAGGGTCCCGTGGTGATGGAGGATCCCTCTCCCTTTGGTCTTACGGCCTGGCTATTGAGCGGCAGCGTCTGAGGAAGAAGGGCTTCTCAGACAAGGTCATCGCCACTATGCTGAGAGCGAGGAAACGCTCTACTTCTACTGCTTACGCCAGGGTTTGGCGTATCTTTGCAGCATGGTGTGAAGCAGGCTCACTTTCTCCCTTCACTGCTCCAATTTATTCAGTGTTGGCGTTCCTGCAAGAAGGTCTGGAGAAAGGCCTGTCGCTCAGTTCCCTTAAAGTCCAGGTAGCGGCTCTGGCTTGCTTCAGGGGCCGCCTGAAGGGTGCTTCCCTGGCTTCGCAGCCAGATGTGGTGCGCTTTCTCAAGGGAGTTAATCACCTGCGCCCTCCTCTGCACTCAGTGGTGCCTGCGTGGAATCTCAACCTGGTGCTAAGAGCATTGCAGAAGCCGCCTTTTGAACCCTTGTCGAGGGCATCTCTGAAAGACCTGACGTTGAAAGCAGTCTTTTTGGTGGCTATCACTTCAGCCAGAAGAGTTTCCGAGCTCCAGGCGCTCTCATGTCGAGAGCCTTTTCTGCAGTTCACTGAGGCAGGAGTGACTATTCGCACAGTGCCTTCCTTCCTGCCCAAGATTGTTTCTCGCTTCCATGTGAATCAGCAGCTCTGTCTCCCTTCCTTTCGTAGGGAGGACTACCCAGAGGAGTACTCTGCTCTTAAATATCTGGATGTGAGACGAGTCATCTTCAGATACTTGGAAGTGACCAATGATTTCCGGAAATCGGATCATCTGTTTGTCCTGTTTGCAGGTCCTCGTAAGGGTCTGCAGGCTGCTAAGCCTACAGTGGCAAGATGGGTCAAGGAAGCCATTGCAGCGGCTTATGTGGCCGCGGGGAAGGTGCCGCCTATCCAGCTGAAGGCTCACTCCACGAGAGCTCAGGCGGCCTCGATGGCAGAGGCCGGATCCGTCTCCTTGGAAGAGATATGCAAGGCGGCAACTTGGGCTTCGGCTCATACATTCTCCAAGCATTACCGTTTGACTGTGGCTGCACGGGCGGAGGCCCGGTTTGGAGCTTCAGTGTTGAGGTCAGGGATTTCAATGTCCCGCCCTGGGTGAGTACTGCTTCGGTACATCCCACCAGTCTATGGATTGATCAGCTTGATGATATGGAAGGTAAAATTATGTATAATCATACCTGATAATTTTCTTTCCATTAATCATAGCTGATCAATCCATAGCCCCTCCCAGATATCTGTTCTGTTTTTATTCTGGTTGCATTTCAGGTTCAAGTTTAGTCTTCAGTTATTTCAGAAAGACTTCGTGTTCAAGTTCTTTCACTTGGATTCTTCAAGAGTTGAGACGAGTTTGTGTTACAGTGAGCTGCTGCATTCCTCTCCCCTCCGTTTTACGGGGCTGGATTGAGACATAAATTCTGCCGGCACTCCCTCCCGCTTCGTGCGGCTGTAGGGCAGCATTGTACCCCTCCCGCTTCGGCGGTGTTAGGGTCAGTCAGCTCCTCCCGCGGTTGCGGTTGCAGGATAAGCCAGATCCCCCCGCATCGGCGGGTGTGGTGTCCCTCCCCCGCTCCGCGGGGATGAGCTGGACGGATTCCCCTCCCCCACTTGTGTGGGGATGAGCTGGGTTAATTCCCCTCCCCCGTTTCGGCGGTGGTGAGCTGGACAGAGTGTCCCTTCGTGGGTGTAATTCTCTAAGTGCTGAGTCCTGCGGATGGAGCTTTGATATCGACATACTGAGGAGTTTCCGGCAGCACATGACCACATATAGGGAGGCAAAAGTTTGCTCTCTATCTCCACCTGCTGGTAGATGGACACAACCCACCAGTCTATGGATTGATCAGCTATGATTAATGGAAAGAAAATTATCAGGTATGATTATACATAATTTTACCATTTTGCATGTGTTTCAATTTTTCTAGTATTGCTGCATGCTGAGTCTGACTTCTTGAGGTAACTTTCCAGTTTTGCCTTCATATCTGTTGTGTCCTGTGTTTTTTCATGTGTAATCAAGGTGCAGTATTCTGCTAGTGTGTAGTATTTGCAGCCCTTTTTTTTTGTTGTTTCTTTCACTAGGTTGTGTACTGTTTTTTTAGAGCCTGGTGTAATTACAGTGCTGCCTTTCCACGCATAAGGTTGTAGCTCGTCCTGTCCTTGGAATTAGTGCTGTTATGGTTTGGTAAGGTTATGAGTGTGTTTTTGCACAAGTTTGTGTATAGTGTTTTGCAGTGGAGAAATTGTGTGTTGGCCTTACTGAGGTGGCACCAAAACATCAGAAAGGGTTTTAGAGCCTAAATCATGACACACTACCTCTTGAAGGATCTACATATAGTCGTTAATAAAAGGAGCTCATTGTGAACACTATCCACCCTAAAAGGATGTTTTGTGGCTCTACATGAGAATTGTGATATTATGATCCCTTGTTTCATATTGTTGACGGTCTGCATTTTCCGTAAGGGTGGTATATTGGTGTACTAGGGTCTGCCTAGTGTAATGGTACAGTAAGGTTCTGAGTGTGTTTTTGCACAAATTTGTGCATGGTGTTTTACAGTTGAGCGATTGTGGTTAGTATATGCTTTGAGCAACCACTTTATTCTTTGACATATGATACATATCTAATATCTAAATTTAATAAAAGGTTTAATTGTGACTATTTTATTTTTACTTATTTTTTTTCTGTGTGTTGTGAATTGTGGATATAAGCTCCGCCCCTGGCTCCATCCCTAACCCCGCCCCCTTTAGCCTCCCCAAACAGTTGGGCCACCGACCGCCTATGCAGCTAGGCAATACTGCAACTTTTTGTAGTCTTCCCAAAATGTTCTATGCTGACCTGAGTGGCTTCAACCATATTACCTCAGGACTAGTCAGTCCCTCAGCACTCTCTCTCACCAGGTACCAGCCACTTACACTTACTATCTCTCTGTTCCTAGCCCTCAGGGCTCCAGATCCACAACAGCCACATCACCCCTGGCCCTGCAGCAACCAGCGTCAATAACAGAAAGGAAGTGCGGGGCAAGTCTGTGCCTGCACTGAAGTTTTCAGTGGCCCCTGATATTTAGGGTGTTTTTTTTTTTAACCACTGATCATTAACAGCTAAATTATACCCTGATATTCAGTGCCAGGTCATGTCCAGGCACTGGCACTGAATATTGGGGACTAATTTCAGGAGGGATAGGCACCAAAGCTTATGTGGGACCTGGCTGAATATCAGGCCAGGGACTACATAACTTTTTTTAAGAGCCCCCTGTCACCCCCAACAATGCTACCTCATTCCCTCTCCTCCTAGCCAGCGGCAAGACCCCTCCCAGATGATCTCCCTGCCCCCAGCTGTCCAGGTAGGCCCTCCCCCAGGCCTACCTGTATTCCTCGTGGTCCAGCACGGTCATTGGGGGCAGGAGCGCAGCCACCTCATTCCAGTGGCGTACCTAGGGTAGTTGACACCCAGGGCAGGGCTGGTCATTTTTTTAACACCCCCCTCCAGAATCCAGTACTAGGCATACCGAGAATACAAAACACTCAGGACCTATAGAGCCATAGGAGCCAACTTTTCAAAATGATTGGGGGTGCTGAAATTTTTTTTTTACAGATGGTGCATTCCCCCTCTCCCTTCCCCCATCCCCCTCTCTCTCCCCTCCCCTCCCCCTTCGAGTTCCACGCCCCCCTCCCTCCCTCCCTTCGAGTTCCAGGCCCTCCCAGTTCCTGGCCCCCTCCCTCCCTCCCACCCAGTTCCAGTCCCTCCCATTTCCAGGCCCCAGTCCCTCCCTCCCAGTACCAGTCCCTCCCAGTTCCAGGCTCCCTTCCCTCCCCTCACTCTCTCCTTTCCCTCCCTCCCGCCTTTCGAGTTTCAGGCCCCCCTCCCTCTGAGTTCCAGGGTCCGTCCCCCTCCCTCTGAGTTCCAGGGTCCCCCTCCCTCCCAGTTCCAGACCCCCTCCCTCCAAATTTTAAAAGTCATCTTACCTCGTCGGGGTTACGGCAGCAGCAGCAGTGAAAAGCGTGCAGGCTCGGCGCTTAGTTCAGCCTTCCCTTCTCTCTCTCAGCTCTGGTCCCGCCCCCATTTCCTGTTTCCGCAAGGGCGGGACCAGAGCTGAGAAAGAGAGAAGGGAAGGCTGAACTCAGCGCCGAGCCTGCACGCTTTTCACTGCTGCTGCCGCTGTAACCCCGATAAGGTAAGATGACTTTTAAAATTCGGAGGGAGGGGGCCTGGAACTCGGAGGGAGGGAGGGAGGAGGAGGGGGGGCCCTGGAACTCGGAGGGAGGGAGACCCCGGAACTCGGAGGGATGGACTTATAAAATTCTGGGCAGGAGAAGGGAACTTCTGGTGGGTGAAATATTGGGTGTGCTCGAGCACCCACAGCACCCACGGAGTCGGCGCCTATGTATAGAGCAATTCTACCATACCATAAGCAGTAATTTCTATGAGTCACACAAGGAAAAGGAAAGCATCTTAAACACTACAGTGAGCACTAGAACATCAATTCACCTATTGTAAAACGAAATCAGACAGAATAATACTGATTGTCGATCCTGCACAGTCAATTCCAACTGAAAGCCATGTCTTTTTCACAAACACAGATGCACCCTAATCCACTATAGAATAAGTAATCGTAAATTTTCTATTTAGACAAAAATTAAGCTGAACCCCCAAGATGTCAGACTCTGCATACAATGTAACACCACAGAAACAGAAAATGTCCCCAAGTACTGTGCAAAATATAAAGCCAGCAGTTGTAAATTTGAAGAAAAAACAACAAATACCAATGACCACTTTACAAATTAACAAATAGAAATAAAACAAATATAGAAAATAAAATAATACAATTTTATTGGACTAATACATTTAGCTTTCAGAGGCCAAAACCTCCTTTCTCAGGTCAATACAGTATAATGCTGTTACAGTATCCTATCTTCACCTGAGGAAGGGGGTTTTGTTCTCTGAAAGTTAGTCAAAATGTATTAAAATTAGTCCAATAAAAAGATTACCTTATTTACTGTACATGTTCTATTTATAAACGTTTATTAACACAGCTACAATACTACTTTATCCTAAAGCAAAAAAATAAAAATATATATTTTATTTACAGTTTGCTGTCTCTAGTTTCTGCTTTCCTCATCTTCTTTTCACTGTCTTCCTTCCATGCAGCATCTGTCTTTGCTCTCTCTCTCTCTGCCATCCAGTGTCTGCCCTCTGAGTCTCTGCTGTCCCCTCCATTCAATGTCTGCCCTCTCTCCCTGCCCCTTCCACCCAGTCTGCCCTCTCTCTCCCTTCCATCCACATCTGCCCTATCTCTCCCTTCCAGCCAAATCTGCCCTCTATCTCTCCCCCTTCCATCCACTGTCTGCCCTTTCTATCTCTTCCACCCATAGGCGGTCGGTGGCCCAACTGTTTGGGGAGGCTAAAGGGGGTGGGGTTAGGGGTGGGGCCAGGGGTGGAGCTTAAATCCATAATTGTCTGATAACACACAGAAAAAATAAAAATAAAAGTCACAATTAATACCTTTTATTAAATTTAGATATTAGCTATGTATCATATGTCAAAGAATAAAGTGGTTGCTCAAAGCATATTCTAACCACAATCGCTCAACTGCAAAACACTATGCACAACTTTGTCCAAAAACACACTCAGAACCTTACTGTACCATAAATATTACACTGGGCAGAACCTAATACACCAATATACCACCCATACGGAAAATGCAGACCATCAACAATATAAACAAGGGATCATAATATCACAATTCTCATGTAGAGCAACAAAACACCCTAATTCATGTTTAATGTGGAATAAAATGCCATAAATAAATAAGTAAATAAATATAAACTTTTAATGTTGAGCACCTGATTCTCAAAGTGGACATATTCCAAACACTATAATGAAAATAAAATGATCTTTTCTACCTTTGTTGTCTGGTGACTTTGTTTTTCTGATCATGCTGGCCAAGTATCCAATTCTGCTGCTGTCATCTTAACTCCATTTCCAGGGCTTCCTTTCCATTTATTTCTTTACTTTCCGCCTTTCTTCTTCATTTCTTGCCTTACATCCGTAAGTAAAAGCTGGGTCCTCTGCAGACTTGACTGTCCAGTGGATCCAGCTTCTGCCTATTTTCTCCATCGATATGCAGGCTTTCTCCCTTTTCCCTCATCTCATCTCCTTCCTCTCTCTTCCCTTCCCTCCATCCATGTCCAGCATTTCTTCTCTCTCCCTTCCCCTCCATCCATGTGCATCTCCTTCCTCTGTCTTCCCTCCCCTCCATGCATGTCCAGAATTTTCTCCCCTTCATTCATGTGCATCTCCTTCCTGTCTTCCCTTCCCTCCATCCATGTCCAGCAACCCTCCTCTCTCCCCTGCCCTCCATCCATCCATGTCCTGCAACCCTCTTCTCCCCTCTAGCCACCCATGTCCAGCAACCCTCCTCTCTCTCCCCTGCCCTCCCCTCTATCCACCCATGTCCAGCAACCCTCCTCTCCCCTCTAGCCACCCACCCATGTCCAGCAACTCTACTCTCCCCTCCATCCATCCATGTCCAGCAACCCTTCTCTCTCTCCTGCCATCCCCTCTATCCACCCATTCCAGCAACCCTCCTCTCCCCTGCCCTCCATGCATATCCAGCAATTCCCTACTGTCCCCTTCCCCCCTCCATCCATACCCAGCACGATTCTCCTTTCCCCTGCCTCCATCCATCTGGGCGAGCAGCACCATGGGTCTCCCCTTTCCCTCCCCTGGCTTACTATCTGCCCCACGCCATCTTTAATTTACCTCTGTCCCAGCGTCGGCCGCATCATTTCAAAGCCCATCCTGCTGCCTGTCTCTATTCTTCCCTCCCTTTGTGACGTGATTCGTTCCGCAGAGTCCCGCCTTCTGACATCATTTCCTCGAGGGCGGAACTCTGCGGAACGAACTCACATCGCAAAGGGAGGGAAGAATAGAGACGGGCAGCAGGGCGGGCTTTGAAATGACGCGGCCAACGCTGGGACAGAGGTAAATTAAAGATGGCGCGGGGCAGATAGTAAGCAAGGGAAAGGGAGGGAAGGGGGCACTCACGGCGCTGCTCACCCACCCAAAACCCCCCCGGAAGCCTAACCCTTTCCTGCTGCGGCTGGGGAGGCTTAGCCTCCCCAAGCCTCTTATACCGGGCGCCTATGCTTCCACCCACTCTCTACCCTTTCTCTCTGCCCCTTCAATCTACCATTTGCCCTCCCTCTCCCATCCATCCAGGGTCTGCCCTCCCTTTTGCTATCCCATCCATCCAGGGTCTGCCCTCCCTCTCACTCCCCCTTCCATGCAGGATCTGTCCCCTCTCTCTCTGTCCCCTCTTTTCCGCCCCCAGTTCCAGCCCCACTATCCCACCAGTCCCCAGTTTCAGCCCCAGCCCTTTTCTCCCACCAGTCCCAAGCTTCAGCCCCCAGCCACTTCTCCCTGTCCCCTTTTCAGCCCCCAGTTTCAACCCCAGCCCTTTTACATAGTGGCATTCCTAGAGGGGCTGACACCCGGTGCAGTGCCCCCCCCCCCCCCCCCCCCGGTGCCGCGCCCCCCCCCCCCCCCCAGCGAAAGGACACCCCCCACCCCAGCGAAAGAACCCCCCTGGGTGCACGCTGCTGGGGGGGGTGCCGCGCGCTAGTCAGCGTCGTTCATTTCCATGCTCCCTCTGCCCCGGAACAGGTTACTTCCTGTTCCGGGGCAGAGGGAGCATGGAAACGAATGACGCTGACCGGCGTGCAGCACCCCCCCAGCGGCGTGCACCCAGGGCGGACCGCCCCCACCGCCCCCCCCCCTTGGTACGCCACAGAAACATGACACCAGATAAAGGCCATATGGCCCATCCAGTCTGCCCATCCTCTGTAACCCCTATTTCTTCCTGTTCCTAAGCGATCCTACATGCTTATCCCATGCCTTTTTAAATTCTGGAACAGTAGACTCCACCACCTCCACTGGGAGGCCATTCCATGTCTCCACCACCCTTTCTGTGAAATAGTACTTTCTTAGGTTACTCCTAAGCCTATTCCCTTGTCATATGCCCCCTGTGAGAGATTCGAACCACCAGCCACTTCTCCCTGTCCCTTTTTCAGCCCCCAGTCCCCACAGTTTCAGCCCCTGCCCCTTTTCAGCACTCAGTTCCAGTTCTAGCCCCCTTATCCCACCTACCCTCCTTTTCAGCCCCCATTTCCAGTCTCCTTCATCCACATGCCTTGCATTAGGGGCCCCCCTTTTCAGCCCCAGACCCATTCTCCCACCTGCCTCATTCTCCCTCCTGCCCCCTTCTCAGACCCCAGTTACAGGCCCATTCTCCCATCTGAGCCCCCTCCCCGATCCAGTCCCCTTCTCCCATCAGAGACCCCTCCCAAACCCAGTCCCCTTCTCCCATCTAAAGCACCTTCCCCGACCCAGTCCCCACCTGCCTACCAGCTCCATCAACAGATGACCCTCTTGTTCTGCCACCCAGCACCTGACCCAGCCTTTTAAAAAAATCTGTGAAGCAGAGCAGTGCCGCACAGTGCGTTTGTCTACTCTGTGTGTAAAGGAAGCAAATCGCCTTGTCGGCCCTGGAGTGGAGGAGTAGCCCAGTGGTTAGTGCAATGGATTTTGATCCTGGGGAACTGAGTTCAATTCCCACTGCAGCTCCTTGTGACTCTGGGCAAGTCTCTTAACCCTCCATTGCTCCTGGTACCTGAATATACTATGTAAACTGCTTTGAATGTAGTTGCAAAAACCCCAGAAAGGTGGTATATCAAGTCCCATTTCCCTTTCCCTCACTGTGTCCCACCCTTGCGGAAACAGGAAGTTACATCAGAGGGCAGGAAACAGTGATGGAAGGGCAGACGAGGCGATTTGCTTCCTTTACACGCAGAGCAGACAGACGCGCAGCGCTGCTTCACAGATTTTTTTTAAAAGACTGGGTCAGGTGCCGGGTGTCAGGAGAAAAAGGTCGTCTGTCGACGGAGCTGGTAGGCAGGTGGGGACCGGGGTGCCAGAGGAGCACCACCCCCCACCTGCTGACACCCTGGGCGGACCGCCCCCACCGCCCTGCCCTTGATACACCACTGCCTCACTCCTGCCCCTTGCAGTGCCTTTCCAAAATGGCAGCTGCAATTTTCTGCAGCTCGCAGTACCAAAGTACTGTGAGCTGCTTTGAGTCATTTTTTGATGTTTTGGACAGGTGCTGCAAGGAGCAGGGCTGCGGGGGCTGCACTCCTACCCCCAACAACCCCGTTGGACCACCAGGAATGCAGGTAGGCCCAGGAGTGGGGGCTACCTGGAAGGGAGGTGGTCTTCTGGGGAGGTTCTTGCCATGGGCTGGGGGAGGGGGAAGGAAAGAGGAGGCATTGGGACGGGAGTGCTCAGGGGCTGTTTTGGAAAAAGTTATGCGGGTGCCAACCTAATATCCAGTACTGGTACCCACATAACTATATGGCCTAATTTAGGACAGCTTTTGAGCTGTCCTAAATTAGGCCACTTAGCTATGTGGGTGTCGGCACTGAATATCACCAACACCTGCATAACCTCGGGCATCTGCCTTGTTCCATCCCCTGTGCTGCCCCTGACCTGCCCACTTTTTAGTTGGGCAGTCTGTGGGGATATGCACCAGCACTCTCCGGTTAAGTGCTGCTGAATATCCCCACTTAGGCAGCAGAAAGTGATTTAAGTGGGCGGGAGAGGCTCCTGCCCACTTAAATCACTTTGAAAATTGGAAGAAGATGGATGAGATCTACCTGTACCAGAAGTAGTTTTCAAGGGTGACAATGTTCTGTCCTTTGACAGCCTTGCGCTAGTTTATAGCGTGACCCTAAAGTGTGTTTAATGCTTTTACTGTTATTCTCACTTCTAATGATTTTCACTGCTGCAGTTCTCACTGCAAAGATATGTGAGCAATGCATTGTGTGCAATCTAGTTCACAGGTAATGCAGCCACACCTGCCTGTCTGTATAAGAACTGTTACTATTGGTTTGTGCTGCTGCCTGGACCTCTTCTTTTTCTCAGCCAAGCTTGGCTTCTTTGACTACCTGCTATCATTTCCTAGTCATCCTTACTATCTCTGCCTGAAAGGTCAGCCAGGTATGACCTTTCCCTCCAATCGAGGGCTGTCCTCTGGGACCATTGCCACCTGATGGCAGGCTCTGTCCCCATTGGTCTCTTTACCCCCTCCTCCCTGGGCCTGTGTGAGCCCTTCTTGGCTTCTCTCTCTCTCTCCATGAGGCATTCTCCATCTTGCCTCAGACAGCACTTGTCCTGCTGTAGGGAGGGGCAGCTTGACTGTTTTACTGAAACTGGATTCAGTTTATACTAGAGTTAGATTTTGCTGTAAAGGACAATCTATTGTGCTTAGCTAAAAGAAGCTGTAACTTGTAACATGGCAGCCATTAACTTTGCTTTTTCTGTGAAATACATTTTCAATACATTTTCTCTCCTTCCGTGCCTTTTCTGAAATGTAAGGCTTGCTAAACTTAGATGAAACACTGTAGCCTGCAAGCTGACAGTTAGCTCAGAGGAAGCAGCTGTAACCAGATAGCAGAAACCAGCTGGAACTTGTGCTGCTTATCAGTATATTGCCTTATATGGTATAGGCAATGCCAAATAACTGTGAATAGACTAGAGACCAGTGTTGGAAATAGAGGGTTGTGTGCAAAACCAAAGATAAGTTTCATTTGTGAATAGACTAGAGACCAGTGTTGGAAATAGAGGGTTGTGTGCAAAATCAAAGATAAGTTTCGTTTCCTGGGTTTTGTGTAAGACCCTCTGTCTGTAACTGCGCATGACTACTGATAAGAGTCTTTGAATAACGACTTTGAATAACTTTGTGTCATCAGCAAATTTAATTACCTCGCTAGTTACTCCCATCTCTAAATCATTTATAAATATATTAAAAAGCAGCGGTCCTAGCACGGACCCCTGAGGAACCCCACTAACTACCCTTCTCCATTGTGAATACTGCCCATTTACACTCCACTCTCTGTTTCCTATCCTTCAACCAGTTTTTAATCCACAATAGGACATTGCCTCCTATTGTTGCAGGAATTGATGCATGAATTACCCCTATTGTTAGCAGAATCTGTGGTACTTCAGGAGTCAAACAGCACACACCAGAATGAGGGAGAAATCTTCTTTATTTGCCAGCAAAAAAGCAGGACATCAGTTCTAGCTCTCTTCTCTCTCACTCAGCTCTCTGGATGTTATGGCTTCTGTCTCAGCTTCTTCTCTTCTTCTGCTGTCTGTCTTCCTTCAGCTCTCTTCTCTTTTGTCTGTTCCTTCTGACGTAAGCTGCTTCTGCTCCCACTTATATACCGTTCTATCCCCCTCCTAGCCCCCCTTACTCTCCAGATGGTAAAGAATAAATTAATTACCTTGTCTGAACCAATCATCTCTATACATATATTTCCAAAATATCAGTTACATAGGTTTGAGATGTCCTAAACTGACCTATGACCTGGGGCCTCTCAGACCAGACATTTTGGCTCCCCTCTCTTGGCATTTTATTATGATTAACTTAGGTTCATTGAGGGGCGAAGGGGCCAGTCTTGCATTTTGCTATAATCCCAGTCATAGCTCAAACTGCTAACTGGACTCTGGCATTCATTAAGGGGTCAAGGGCCAATCTTACTTAATGGCGCACATACGTGATTTGTTATTTCTTTCAGAAAGCCCAGTCCTACATTTACCTATAATTAATCAAGGAGAAGAGAGCTGACTTCTCTTTCACCTATTACCCTCATACACTGAACCAGCCAGGGCTGCAGATAAACCATATGCTGACCTCTTCAACTACAGTCTTACTTAAAAAGCAAAGCAGAGAGTTGAACAGACATTCTACACAGAAACAAAACTTATTAATTACACAGAAAAACATATTCTAAAATAAGCAGAATCAGTATTCCTTATAAGCAAGAACTTCTAAAATCTAACTCATTTATATCTAGAATTATTTAGAATCTAACTATTTTCTTCTAAGCATTTTAAACTAATTCTCTTAATCTGCCTACAAAGCCGTCCAGTATGCCTAATGGTATACAGATGTGTGATAAATAATACCTATGAACTAACATTAACCCCAAAAAGGGACAAGGCAAGCTTCATTTCCCACTGACCTTTCTAACCTTTAGCTTAGCCAAAGCTAGACTTTCTAAGTAATTAAATCCAGCTGGCATTCCTTCACTTGCAGGGTGAAAAGTTGAAATAGTATTTGACCACCTTTAAACAGAATTAACACTTAATATAATTTCTTATATATGTATAATTATGCACATGCTGTCTCACTATCCCATGACCCTCCAATTTCCTCTGTAGCCTTTCATGAGGTACCTTGTCAAACGCCTTTTGAAAATCCAGATACACAATATCAACCGACTCCCCTTTGTCCACATGTTTGTTCACTCCTTCAAAGAATTGAAGTAAATTGGTCAGGCAAGATTTCCCCACACAAAAGCCATGCTGACTTGGTCTCAGTAATCCATGTCCTCGGATGTGCTCTGTAATTTTGTTTTTGATAATAGCCTCTACCATTTTCCCCGGCACCGACGTCAGACTCACCGGTCTATAATTTCCCGGATCTCCCCTGGAGCCTTTTTTAAAAATGGGCATTACATTGGCCACCCTCCAATCTTCCGGTACCACGCTCAGATTAAGAAGTTGTTAATGTACCTTGAATGAGAATGCTTTGTGCTGCTATAGAACATTTCTGGGCACCTGCTTACTTTGCTGACATCATCCTTGTTCTAACTTTTCTCCATAAATTATATGTCTCATGATTTTAGCTGGACGCTTAAACCTGGTTGTCCAGAGAGGTGAGGTGTACCATGATAAAGATCTAAATGTAAGTTTTAAATCATAGGGAATCACATTGTGAAGAAGATGGAAGCAAGTTCCTAGTCATTGAAAGGTTACTGAGATGTTTGAAGCTTGTAAAAGTTATTTACTGCCAATGTGCAAGTTGTGTGAATAGTGTGAATAACCACGTGGCAGGAGTACATGATTATGTGCTACGAAAGTACACTTGTAAGTTAGATAGAAGGGTTGTGGAAGTGAATATATGTGGAAGTGTTTGAACAGGACTATACTCTTTGGGGATAGGCCAGAATAGCTGTATTACCTATCAAAAGAAGCATGAAATTTGAGTATAGAATTAAGCTAATGGCATTTTGTTAAGGGTTTGACCAGATATTGAGTGAATTATTATCATTTATGCCCTGAGGCCTACATAGAGGCCCTGTTCTGATTAATTGATTTATCGTTTGGAGTCCTCTTTCTTGTTTTTCAGGATCATCAAATTGTCCTCTCACCTTAGTTGGCAGGCAGGACGTGACATCATTTGAACTGTGATCACTGATGGCACCAGTCTGTGTTAAGGCCTGCTGTCTACCATTCCTGAAACAGACCTGGCCACCGCATTCTCCTCTGTTCTCAGGGTTGTTGCCTATTACTGCAATGAACTTTTTAGAATTGTAACCTTTATATCCCAAAACAACTCTGTTAAGGTTGCACCAATGCTGGAAGGAGATTTTGGTTGAACTCATTTTGTTAGATAAACTGCTAAACTCTAGGCCAGCATTTAAACTGGTGGTCCATATAGGAATATTGCTATACATTGTCAATTGTAATGATTTCTTTTTGCTTACTTGGTATAGGCATCATCAGTAACGCCTCTGAAGCCACTGATTGTTTCCTGTATGATATTGTTTCAAGACATATTTCTATAGTATCTCATGTATTGTCTCATGTTGCAAACACAAGATCCTAAAGTTCATCCAGCCCCAAACACAGTATACCCTATGCAGCTTGACATAGCAACCCCAGGCCCGTGCCAAGGGTCTATGCCGCCCCCCCCGCAGACGAACTGTTGGCGCTCTCCCCCCCCCCCCCCCCCGCAGAAGAACAGTTGGCGCACGCGCCCCTCTCCCCCCCTCCGTGAAGATGATCGCTGCGCGCCCTGGGGGCCTTTAAATCTTTTACTTGCAGTCGCAGCAGCGTCTGTGAAAGCGGAGCGCTGCCGACGTCTCCCTTCCCTTCGCGCTCTTGGTTCCCTCAGTGTCCGCCTTCTTCTGACGTCAGAAGAAGGCGGGACACTGAGGGAACCAACGAGTGCAAGGGAAGGGAGACGTCGGCAGCGCTCCGTTTTCACAGACGCTGCTGCGACTGCAAGTAAAAGATTTAAAGGCCTCGGTGGCGCGGGGCGAGGGTAAGCACTGCGGTGGCGCCCTCCAGAGGTGGGCGCCCTCCTGCGGTGCTTACCCCGCTTACCGCATCGGCACGGCCCTGAGCAACCCGCCAGAGATCTGATGATGTGCCAGATTGAATATGGACCAGTTGTCCAGTACGTGGGTGACCTGTTGATTGTGTAGTGTTCGCCTGAGCAAATGCCACTGAAATCTGTCACCTGCTTGAAGCTGTGTGGAAGCCAAGAGAAGTCGCTGTGATGCACTGTAGGGCCCACACAGGGAAGACAGATTCCATAGCCCGGGGCAACCGGTGGGCGGACGAGGCAGCCAAGAAAGCCTGTCTAGAACCCTACCCTCCTGAACCTACTCCTCATCCATCTCCCTGAAGAAACCCCCGCATTTGCAGGAACTCCTCCAACAAGGAGTCTTGAAATCTACCAGAAGCCAGGAACCCCCGAGTACCGACCAGTTCAGGACTTGAGGAAAGTCAATAATCAGGTTGTGGATATCGTTGCTCTTGTACCTAATCCCTACTCCATTTTAGCCCAAGTGCCAGCCCAAACCAAGTGGTACAGTACGAGTACGGGCCTGTCGTCCAGTATGTAGACGACCTGTTGGTGGCCCGGGAAACGTACACGGACTGTGCAGAAGCTACCCTTTACCTCTTGAAAACCCTGGAAGCCCTAGGGTACTGAGCCCACCGAACGAAGGCACAGATATGCGACATCGAAGTCGCGTACCCGGGATTTCGCCTCCGAGAAGGAACCCGAAGGCTCGGTACACCCCGTACCCAAGCTATCTGCAACCAACCCACTCCAACAAATAAGGAACTGCGAGCGCTACTGGGGGCAGCCGGATACTGCTGGATCATTAATTTCGCTGTTTTGCCCCAACACCTGTATACCAAACTGAAAGGGCCTGAACCCGAGGCCCAACCCTTCCAGTGGGAAAAACATGAATTGAGGGCCCTAGCTAATTTGAAAACAGCCCTTGTATCCCCCCCAGCACTTGGACTCCCAGATGTAACGAAGCCTTACCTTCTTGCGGAAGAAGGCGGGGTCTGTGGGAAGTGGACTACTTCCAAATGTTGCCTGAACATTGATGATACTGCAGCTGCGGTACTAAATATAGCTAATGACATTAGAAAGCTTGCACATGTTCCCGTCCAGAGATGGACATCTATGCTAGGTGATAGTTATTGGGATTCTCTCTTTGGGGGCACGTGGTGGAATAAATTAATATTCTTCGGGGTCTGTCTGTTTGGGGGCCTTGTATTCTTACCCTGTTTACTTCCATGTGTTTTGTCTTTTGCTCGCAGGGCTATGGAACATATTGCTGACCAGCGCGCAGCTCTGCAAATTATGTGTCTCCAGATGTATTCTTCCCTGCTGTCAGTAGATGTGGGTCCTGATTCCTCTGAGGATGACCCCTAACTTCAGCAACATTCCACCATACCTCCACTCTCCCATACTAACCTAACCTCTTTTGTATTTTTCCAGATATTGTGCACCACTTGCCCTCTGGGCCATCTACACCTTTCCTGGCAAAGACCGGTTACAAAGGAGGGAGCGTCCAATAGGGACCTTTCGTCTCAACCCCGGTGAAGAACTCAACGGCCACGAAAGGAATCTTAGGGCCATCACTGCTTGAACTTCTCTACATTTACACCACCTCCGTTGTTGTGATACTTTTCACTTGGACAATTGATAAAGTATCAAAGGGGGGGATTGTAGGGGGGGGGGACAGCTTGACTGTTTTGCTGAAACTGGAGTCAGTTTATACTAGAGTTAGATTTTGCTGTAAAGGACAATCTATTGTGCTTAGCTAAAAGAAGCTGTAACTTGTAACATGGCAGCCATTAACTTTGCCTTTTCTGTGAAATACATTTTCAATACATTTTCTCTCCTTCCGTGCCTTTTCTGAAATGTAAGGCTTGCTAAACTTAGATGAAACACTGTAGCCTGCAAGCTGACAGTTAGCTCAGAGGAAGCAGCTGTAACCAGATAGCAGAAACCAGCTGGAACTTGTGCTGCTTATCAGTATATTGCCTTATATGGTATAGGCAATGCCAAATAACTGTGAATAGACTAGAGACCAGTGTTGGAAATAGAGGGTTGTGTGCAAAACCAAAGATAAGTTTCGTTTCCTGGGTTTTGTGTAAGACCCTCTGCTGTAACTGCGCATGACTACTGATAAGAGTGTATAAGAACGAGTGTCAGGTGACGCTCGGGACACACAGTATCCTGAGTCCGAACTTAGTACTGTGACAGCTAGCTAATAAAAGCTGTCTTGCCTTTGGAACCAGTGCCTCTTGTCTCCTGATTTACGAGCTGTGAATCCTGTTACACTGCTAAACTCCCTGGAACGAACTTGGTTTTTTACCTTGAAAATATCCTCCTAATGAGATATTGCATTTTCCATCCACCCAGCTCTGAGCTACTTCTACCTGTTCAACTATTTTCCCACCTCTGCAATAAAGCTACCTCCAGCCACTGATACAGCTCTCAGAATTGCGATGTGTCTGTGCCCTGGGGCAACACTTCTGAACATCTGAGAGTAAATACATAAGTACATAAGTATTGCCATACTGGGAAAGACCAAAGGTCCATCAAGCCCAGCATCCTGCTTCCAGCAGTTGCCAATCCAGGTCACAAATACCTGGCAAGATCCCAAAAAAGTACAAAACATTTTATACTGCTTATCCCAGAAATAGTGGATTTTCCCCAAGTCCATTTAATAATGGTCTATGGACTTTTCCTTTAGGAAGCCGTCCAAACATTTTTAAAACTCCGCTAAGCTAACCGTCTTTACCACATTCTCTGGCAACGAATTCCAGAGTTTAATTACACGTTGAGTGAAGAAACATTTTCTCTGATTCGTTATAAATTTACTACATTGTAGCTTCATTGCATGCCCCCTAGTCCTAGTATTTTTGGAAAGCATAAACAGACTCTTCACATCTATCTGTTCAACTCCACTCATTATTTTATAGATCTCTATCATATCTCCCCTCAGCCACCTTTTCTCCAAGCTGAAGAGCCCTAAATGCTTTAGCCTTTTCTCATAGGGAAGTCATCCCATCCCCTTTATCATTTTTGTTGCTCTTCTCTGCACCTTTTCTAATTCCACTATATCTTTTTTGAGATGCGGCGACCAGAATTGAACACAATATTCGAGGTGAGGCCGCACCATACAGTGATACAAAGGCATTATAACATCCTCATTTTTGTTTTAAATTCCTTTCCTAATAATACCTAACATTCTATTTGCTTTCTTAGCCGCAGCAGTACACCGAGCAGAAGGTTTCAACGTATCATCAACGATGACACCTAGATCCCTTTCTTGATCCGTGACTCCTAACGTGGAACCTTGCATGACGTAGCTATAATTTGGGTTCCTCTTAACCTCATGCATCACTTTGCACTTGCTCACATTAAACATCATCTGCCATTTAGACGCCCAGTCTCCCAGTCTCGTTTGGTCCGCTTGTAATTTTTCACAATCCTCCCGTGATTTAACGACTGTGAATAACTTTGTGTCATCAGCAAATTTAATTACCTCACTAGTTACTCCCATCTCTAGGTGATTTATAAATATGTTAAAAAGCAGCGGTCCCAGCACAGAGCCCTGGGGAACCCCACTAACTACCCTTCTCCATTGAGAATACTGACCATTTAACCCTACTCTCTCTTTTCTATCTTTTAACCAGTTTTTAATCCACAATAGAACACTACCTCCTATCCCATGACTCTCCAATTTCCTCTGGAGTCTTTCATGAGGTACTTTGTCAAACGCCTTCTGAAAATCCAGATACACATACAATATCAACTGGCTTACCTTTATCCACATGTTTGTTCACCCCTTCAAAGAAATGTAGTAGATTGGTGAGGCAAGATTTCCCTTCACTAAATCCATGTTCACTTTGTCTCATTAATCCATGCTTTTGAATATGCTCTGTAATTTTGTTCTTAATAATAGTCTCTACCATTTTGCCCGGCACCGACGTCAGATTCACCGGTCTATAATTTCCCGGATCTCCTCTGGAACCTTTTTAAAAAATCGGCGTTACATTGGCCACCCTCCAATCTTCCGGTGCCACGCTCGATTTTAAGGATAAATTACATATTTCTAACAATAGCTCCGCCAGCTCATTTTTCAGTTCTATCAGTACTCTGGGATCAATACCAACCGGTCCAGGAGATTTGCTACTCTTCAGTTTGTAGAACTGCCCCATTACATCCTCCAGGTTTACATAGAGGGGCATAATCGAACGCGAACACCCATCTCCATGAGCATCTATATCCGAAAACGGGTACGTAAAGAAGTGGGACAGACCATATTTTCGAAAAAAATGGGCATCCATCTTTTGTTTCAAAAATATGGTTTGAACGGACCAAATGCCCATAGATTTGGTCCTTTCTGAGCTGGGCGGTTTGTTTTTTTTGTGATAATGGAAAATAAAAACGCCCAGCTCAGAAACGTCTTAATCCAAGCCATTTGGTCGTGGGAGGGACAAATGTACAACACTGCAATAGCTCTTAGGGTTGAAGGGGGCAACTACATGTGGGTACAGTGGGTTTCAGAGGCCTCCCATTTACCACCACAAGTGGTACAGGTGGGGGGGCCTGGGTCTGCCTGCCTGAAGTGCACTACAGTACCCACTAAAAGTGCTCCAGGGACAGGACTTGTTGCTGGTGTATAACCCTGGCACAGCAGTTGACACCTGAAGACTAATCTCACTGAAAGTGTCCTTTATTTGAATAAGCACCTTTACTCACAGTTAACTGCAGATCAGAGGTTGTGCCCCACTGGCAATGAGTCTCACTAGTACTGAGATTAGCAGTAGGTCTGAGCTGGCAGAATGGTGTACAATGCCCTCTTTCAGCCACATTCAAGGTAAGAACTAAGTGCTGTAACGTGGCTAACACATGACCGGGATCTAAAACTGGCTTACAAAAATGGCCACTACCTCATGGACTACCGGAAACACAACAGGGCACACTCTGACCCAGTAAGCAGAGGGAAAAGCACCATAGGAGTAGAGCCTACCAACTACCAACATCGTGAGCATTGAACACAAGCTAGTGGAATCATGGAGCCCAATACCCTACACCCACCACAATGCATTGCTGATGTGACTCTGCAGTGCCCTTAACAGAAAAAGTGTCACACTCACCCGAGACCCACATCAGAACCAGGGAAAGGCTGTCAGAGGATAGAACACATTCTGCTGTCATGGAGGTGGGTACGGAATTTGAAGCTGGCATACAGGCTGGCAAAAAAAGTTTGTAATGTGGGTTTCGTTTGGTGGGAGGGGGTTAGTGACCACTGGGGGAGTCAGGGCAGGTGATCCCCGATTCCCTCCAGTGGTAATCTGGTCAGTTGGGGCACTTTTTTGGGACTTGTTCGTGAAAAAAAAGGGTCCAAAAAAAGTGACCCAAAATTATCAGCTAAAGACGCCCATCTCTGCTTGGCCGATAACCACGCCCCAGTCCCGCCTTCACCATGCCTCCGACACACCCCCATCAACTTTATTCGTTCCTGCGACAGAGTGCAGTTGAAGACGCCCAAAATTGGCTTTCGATTATACCGATTTGGGCACCCTTGAGAGAAAGACGTCCATCTCCCGATTTAGGTCGGAATATAGGCGTTTTTCTCTTTCGATTATAAGATGAATAGTAACATAGTAGATGATGGCAGAAAAAGACCTGCACGGTCCATCCAGTCTGCTGAGGTGGAAGGAGGTGTTTCAGAGAGCTCTGCAGACTTCCAGTGGGAGGAGAGTGAGGCCTAACTCCCTCCCCAAGGATGTGGAGGGCCTCTGGGGAGCGTTCCCCAGGACAGGCCCAGGCCATGGGGCCTCTTGGGCTCAGGGACCAGAGGGTCAGGAAAAGCGGTCTCCTCCCTTGCAGTGCCGCAGGGAGGAGGGAAAGGAGCCCTGTGGATAGAAGAGGGCCAGACTCCAAGGGAGGAAGCCGGACTGGTACCCCCCTCGCGGCCGCACGACGTCCAGCAGGTGAGGGGGAGAGAGAGCTGGCGGAGACCCTAGAGAAGAGCTGGTCTGAGAAGGAAAGAGTGGTAATGGAGATCTGTCAAGAGGCCCTGCCGGAGGTGGAGGAGGAAAGCAGTGAGGATAGTGACGATCTAGAGGAGGAAGAGCTTGTGGACTACTGCCAGGATCCAGAGGACCCGGCCAGTGGCATAATTAAAGTGGTGAAGAGAATTAAAAGTACGGAGAAGGAGGTGGTGGACCTGGGGAAGCGAGTCAAAATGGCAAAAGCCCTGAGCAGGCTGGCCCCAGCAGAGCATCGCAAAACCTATATGAAAGAGGAAACCAGGCTGCTTAGGCTTCTCCAGAGAAAAGAACAGCTGCTGAGGGCCCTGAGGAAAGGCCCTGGAAATCCTCTGAGAGAACTCTATATCAACAGAGACAGGATGGCCTCGGAGGGACAGGCCCCGTCAGCCTCGGTACAGTGGAAGCAACAAACAGAGCAGGAAGGAATCAGCCCAGGCTTTGGACCCCAGAACATTGAAGCATCAGGGGAGCTGCCAGGAACTAGCACCCAAAATACATTGAAATTCATGCAATACCTTGCTAGTCAGTCGGGGCCTCTGCAGGCAGCTTCTGGAGTAAGCAGGACTGAAGGTGGGGCTGTGGAAGCCTCATTGAGAGCACCTGAGTGTGGGAGAGCAGAACAGGAAAAAAACTTTAACACTAAGACTTTTCACATTGTTGAAACAGAGGCTGCAATTTCAGGAGAGAAACCTTTTTCCACAGAAGTGGTGGTGGAAGTTGAAACAGAGAACTTACCTGGAGAAGAGGAGGTTGTCCTGTTCCCATTGCCTGTAGTAAAAGCAGACGGCAAGGAAAAAATGCCTGGGAGGCCTCACCCACAAAGCTCTGAGGAGCAGGATGTTCCAGCCAATCAGCCTGCAGCAGGGCTAAGGACTGAAAGTGGAGATGTTCCTGCAGGGAGCTGCCTCTTAAAGGAGAATGCAGGAAGAAAGGCAGGTGAAGACAAGGAGTGGTTTTCCATAGAGAAAGCACAGGAGGCCACACAGTGTTCCCCACATAAAGGTTCAGAATGGCAAGGAACTGCGCTGCCGGGTGGCGGGATGCCATGCCCGCCCAGCACATTGGAGCAGGAGGCGCCAGCCAATCGGGCTGGAGGAGCAGGGATGGCCGCAGAGGAGAATGCTACAGCGCAGGAGGATTCCCCATGTTTGGGAGAGCGAGTGGTGCTGGAGTGCGGGAAGCCACTCTTACTTTGCAAAACGGCAGAGCAGGAAGTCCCAACGAAGCAGGACGCCAGAGGGGAGACCAGTTCCCAGGAAAACAGCGGGCCCGCACAGGGAAAGCTGGAGCAGCACGTTGCAAGGAGGGACCCAGCACAGAGAGCAGGTTCCGGGGGGGAAGGAGGGGGGGAGGAGTGGGAGGTGTTTGCCTTGCAGTGTGCGCCAGAAGGAAACTTGACTGGTACCTTTGACTTTGCAGTTGGCCAGGCTGCAGGGGTGCGAGCCAGGGGGGAGTGTTCGGGCCGGGAGGGGAGGGTTGGCTCGGTGGGCGGGGGAGGGGGTCAGGGGCATTGGGAGGGGAACAAGTATTTAGGGGAACCTGCTCTCACTGTCTCTAGCGAACGTTTTGAAGGGGACAATGGCAGGTTTTTTGCTGCAGGGGAAATGGTACAGAAGCACACTGTGAAGGCAGGGGATGTGCAAAGTCTGCTGACAGAAGGGAGAGAAGGGAGGGAGGCTGAGAGGGGAGGCAAGAGAGAGAGGGGGGGTACGGCGCAGCAGGAGCAGGGGGGTCTCAGTGCAGGAGATGGAGGAGGGGGACGGTGGGGGGGTGCTCCATCCTTTGCGGCGGTAGTAGGTGGGAGGGGCGGGCGCAGGGGGAATGGGGGGGCAGGAAGCATTGGGGAAGGATGGGGGGGAGGGTGGGGGGGCCAGGTTCCCAAAAGGAGGAATGTGATTCAGTTAAGGTGGGTGGGGGAGGGGGGGATGCCAAGTAGGGATGAGGCCCTGAAGTTGGTCTTGGGTTTAGGATTTCTCCCAGAGGACCTCTATGCCTGTATCCACCCGGTGAATATCCCAGAGTATGATGTTAGTTTTCTGACCCAGCGAGGCATGGAGGTCTTCTGGGAGAAATACGAGGGGGTAAGGGGGAAAGGGGATTGGAGAAACTTTAGGGCCGTACCGATCAGCAGACCTGACCTGGTGCAGGTAACCCTGCTGGTCCGAAATGAATCCATTTCAGGGGCGGACCTGGCCTTCTGGCTACAGCGGTACGCAGAATTGCGTACCCCCTTGTCCAAACTCCCTGACCCCAGTAGGGTGTGGGCGGGAGGATGGTGTGCGCAGGTTAGGCTGAAGCAGGCAGGACACGTGACCCAGCACATTCCCTCCGCGGCGTTCATTGGCAGGGATCGGATCCTCTGCTTTTACAAGGGGCAGCCGCGGCAATGTCACAAGTGCGGGTCATTCAGACATTTTAGTATGTCGTGCCCAGTACGGCAGTGTGGGAAGTGCGGGTCTAAGGAGCATCCTACGGAGTCTTGTGCATCTATCCGGTGTAATTTGTGTGGGGGTCTGGGGCATGCATTCAGAGCTTGCCCTTGGGCCTCCCATAACGGGGGAGAGGAGGACATGGGAGGGGGCGGTCCAGTTCAGAGGGAGAGGGGGGGAGTGAATGTAGGGCGAGATCAGGTTCCCGGGGTGGGGGGGAAAGGAGCTGCGGAGGGACAGGGAGTGGGAGGTGGGGAAGGGTTGGGGGAAGGGCGGAAGCGGCAGGACGGGGCAGATGAGGGTTGGACGCGGGTGTCAAAAAAACAACGGAAGGTGACGGGGGTACGGGAGGAAGGGGGAGGGGAGGCAGGAATGGGGATAGAAGTAGAGAACAGATTTAGGGGATTGGAAGATGAGGAAGGGGGTGACGAACTGGCAGGAGAGGAAGGAGAGGATGGGATGAGCCGGCAGGATGGATTGGAAAGCATGGCAGACGCTGGAAAGGGAACAGCGGGTAAAAGGAAGAAGAAGAAGAGGGAGAAGGTTTTGAGGGACGAAGAGAAGGAAATGGTAGTGGAGGAGGTCGGGGAGGTGGGGGGCAGATTGGGGGGGGCTGAAGGGAGGGTGGGGGAGAAAAGGAGGGTAGGACAGGAGGCAGGGATGAAGGCAAGAGAGGAGAGGGAGGATGGGCTGGAGGCAGGATTGATGGAGGGGGTCGAAGAAGGGGCAGAAGGGGCGGGAGAGGAGGCAGGGGGGGGAGGGTCAGTGGACGACTCCCAAGAAGGGAGGGAGGTGGGCGAAGAAAAGAGGAAGAAGGGGAGGAAGAAAGTAAGGAAAGGGGGGGGGCTTTTTGAGCTAGGGGTCCGGGACTGGGCGGACGAGGAAGGGGAGGGTGAAGGGGAAGGGATCCCTGGAGGTAGTATGGAGCAGAGGGAAGGTAGCCAGGAGGGCGGGGGGTATGGAACGGCACAATGATGGCTGGACTGCTGTTAACATTCGCCACACTTAATGTGGCTAGTGTCGCCTCCCAGAGGGCGAGATGCTTGGCGTTCGATGGCCTCTCTGCCGTGGCGGTGGACTGTTTTCTTCTGCAGGAGACCAGGCTGCGAACGCTGGAGGAGGTTCGGCGGGCAAAGCAGGCCTGGAGATGGGGGCCCTCTATTTGGGGTCTGGCAGGGGAACGGTATGGGGGGATAGGCATCCTCTTCAAAACATTTAAAGTAGAGATCCAGAGGGTGGTGGAGCTGGGAATTGGGAGGTGTCTGGTGTTAGATGTGAGATTGCGGGGGGTGGCTTTGCGGGTGATTAACATCTACGGGCCGCAAAGCAAACGGGGAAGGGCAGCACTGTTTGGGAAAATTCGGCCGTACCTTTACACCTCACGGCAGCTAGTTTGGGGGGGGGATTTTAACACAGTCCTGAGGAAGGAGGATAGGGGGAGGAGGGCGGCGCAAGTAGGTTACGATGGGGTACGGCTAGCAGGGATCATGAAGGGAGCGGGATTGGTGGACGCGCACATAGAGTTTGGTGGTGGGACGCAGGGTTTCACTTTTGCCCGGGGCACTTGTAGAAGTAGAATCGACCGGTTTTTAGTTCGGGGAGGGGCGTGTGGGAAGGCACCAAGGGTGGTAGAGGTTGATTTCTCAGACCACAAGATGGTGCTGGTCGAGCTGGGGGGAGGGGGGATTCACGGATTGGGGAAAGGATTGTGGCGTTTAAATCAGAAATGGTTGAGGGAGGGGGTGTTGTACCAGGAGTATCTGGAGTTTCTGGCAGACCAGGTATCCATTCAGGGTGTCTTCCCTTCCCTAGGGGACTGGTGGGAAGTTTTGAAACACCGCACCAGGGGGTTCTTTCTCCGTCAGGCGAGGAGGCAGGGGAGGGAGGTCACCCGGCTAGGAACTGCTCTGAGGAAGCGAAGGGACAATTTGATTTCCAGGGGAGGGAAGAGGGAGGACATTGAGGCCTTGCAGCAGGAGGTGGAACGGGTACAATACAATCGGTACTCTTCCCTCGTCTATGAGCGGGACTTCGGGAAGCTGCTCAGCCCGAACCCTTATGACTGCTGTAAGGAAAGAAGGGAGAGGAGGGTGGTAGAGGGGTTAAGGGATGAGGGGGGGACGCTCCAGCAGTCTAGGGAAGGTATCTTGCAGGTGGTGGGGACCCACTTTGGGCGGGCCTTTTTGGACCAACGGTTGGGTGAGGAGGCCATGGCGAGGTACATTGAGGAAACCCCAGGGGTGGGTAAGGGGGGGCCTCATCTTCGGGCCTTGCTGCGGCCGTGGACGCTGCGGGAGGTACAGGAGGCCATTGGGGCCTTGCGGCGCAGGACGGCGCCGGGGCCAGACGGACTCCCGGCAGAGTTCTACCAGCAGTTTAGGGATCAGTTGGCGCCAGTCTTGTTGGCAATCTGGGAGGCGGCACGAACAGGGGGATCCTTGCCTGAGTCGATGGGGGCATCAGCTTTGGTCCTTCTTAGCAAAGGCAAGGACCCCCAGGATGTGGCAAATTGGCGGCCGATTGCACTTCTGAACACCGACCGGAAGATCTTCGCTCACATGCTCCTTGCCCGCATGAGGAAGATCTCCGGGGAAGTGCTGGCAGCCCCGCAGGGGTGTGGGGTCCCGGGAAGGGGGGTGCTAGAGGCAGTGGCCTGGGTGAGGGAGGGCCTGGAACGTAGTCGGGTGGGAGAGGGCAGGCTGGTCGTGGCCTTGGACCAGGACAAGGCTTTCGACCGAGTGCAGTGGGGTTTTTTATGGAAGGTCCTAGACCACTATGGATTCCCGGGGGAATGGATCGCGCAACTTCAGTTATTGTATGCGGGGGCGCGATTCTTTCCCCTGGTGAATGGATGGAGGGGGGCGGAGGTGGGGATCTCGGCGGGGGTGCGGCAGGGGTGCCCGTTGAGCCCCCTGCTGTACGCTTTCGCCATTGATCCCCTGGTGAGGAGGCTGGAAGGGGGGGGGGAGGACGGGCTCAGAGGAGTGGAAGTAGGCAAAGGGAATGTGTTGCGAGTCATCGCCTATGCGGACGATATCACCGTCTGGGTGGCGGATCGCAGGGAGGGGAGGAGGCTGCAGGAGACCCTTGCAGCATACTCCCAGGCTTCGGGGTCTCGGGTAAACCTGGGCAAGAGCACCAGCTTGTGGGTGGGGCCAGAGGGACGGCGGTTTAATTTAGGTGGAGGGTTCCCGGATGGGATAGAGAAAATGAGGGTTTTGGGAGTGTATTTTGGGGGAGGGGATTACGGGCAGGAAAATTGGGAACAAAGGATAGCGGAGGCGAGGGAGAAGGTGGACCGCTGGAAGGGGTGGCGGATGCCCATGGAGGACCGGGTCCGGTTGCTGAAGAGCCAGGTGGTCCCCATGTTCCTGTTCCTGAGCTACATCTGTCTCCTGCCGGAACGCTGTTTCACGGCAATTTACAGCGTGTTCTTTCAACTCCTGTGGGGGAACAGGATGAACCCAGTTCGACGTAATTTCACTTACCGGTCACGGGAGGAAGGGGGGGTGGGAATGGTAAACCCAGTCTTGCTATTCTCCTCCCTCTTCATCCAGTTTAACCTGGGGCGGGCGGGGGGTCTGAATGCCCCAGGATGGGTACACAGTGTTGTCCAGTGGTGGGAGGGATTTTGGGGTCCTTGGTTGGGGGGAGGTAGGGTGGGACGGTTGCGGAAAGGGTTCCCGGAGGGGGTAGGCTACTATAAATCTTTGGTAAAGCTGGTTCGGCTGTGGGACATTACATGGGAGGAAGTTAGGGCAGGACAGAGGGAGATCTGGGTGGAGCGGGTTCGCTCCCAACGCTTCTCCTCTCCCCTGGCTCTTAGGGATGCTCCGGAGCCCGTGCTGAGGCAGGGCCTGCGGTTTATTTCATCCAAACGCATCCCACACAAGTACAGGGACATTGCTTGGCTGTCCCTACATGGCAGGTTGTATGTTAGGGCAAACCTTCGGTGTAGGAACCAGCAGGACCGAGACTGCCCGAGGGGGGAGTGTGCTGGCCGGCTGGAGACCATGGACCACTTCCTGAAGGAGTGTCCATTCTCCATAGCGGTTTGCCGGAGAGTGGCTGCCTTGCTGGCCATCCCCAGCTTCACGTCCTACACCTATGCGGACTGGGTGTATGGGAGGCAGGGGGAGACGGGGCGGCTAGAGCCAGGTACCGCCTTTCTAATCTCAGTTATCATCAGATACTGCCTATGGATGGCTCGCTGCGGGGTGTCCCTGGGCCAGGAGTGCAGGTCTGCTGAGCAGGTCTCCTGGGACGTTGTCCGAGCTGTCCAGGAAGTGGCCCGATGGGAACGGGTGGAGGTGGGGGTAAAGACCTTTGGGGTTTGGTGGAAGCATGTACGCTTGAAGTTGAGTTGAATGTTTGGGGGGGGGTTGGGGGGGACGGTTTTTTGTGTAAAATTTGCATTTTTGTATAAAAGTATAGAGGGGCTGGCTTTATAACTGCACAGTGTAATGTATTGAAATTTGATTTTCCGCTTTCATTTAATAAAGGAATTCTCCAGTCTGCCCAACTAGATAAACTCATATGTGCTACGTTTTGTGTATACCTTGCCTTGATTTGTATCTCCCATTGTCAGGGCACAGACCGTATAAGTCTGCCCAGCACCAGCCCCGCCTCCCCCCACCGGCTCTACTACTACTACTTAACATTTCCACGGCGCTACCAAACTCACGCAGCGCTATACTGCCACCCAATCTTGGCTAAGCTTCTGAGGATCCCTTCCTTCTGAACAGGATTCCTTTATGTTTATCCCACGCATGTTTGAATTCCGTTACCGTTTTCATCTCCACCACCTCCCACGGGAGGGCATTCCAAGTATCCATCACTCTCTCCGTGAAAAAATACTTCCTCACATTTTTCCTAAGTCTGCCCCCCTTCAATCTCCTTTCATGTCCTCTCATTCTACCTCCTTCCCATCTCCGGAAAAGGTTCATTTGCAGATTTACAGAGAATTCATTAAGTTTCTCCGACTCGTCAGCTTCGAATACCATTTCCGACATCAGTATCCCACCCAAATCTTCCTCGGTGAAGACTGAAACAAAGAATTCATTTAATCTCTCCACTACGGCTTTGTCTTCCCTGATCGCTCCTTTTACTCCTCGGTCATCTAGCGGTCCAACTGATTCTTTTGCCGGCTTCCTGCTTTTAATATACCTAAAAAAATTTTACTATGTGTTTTTGCCTCCAACGCAATCTTCTTTTTGAAGTCCCTCTTAGCTTTCCTTATCTGTGCTTTGCATTTGACTTGGTATTCCTTATGCCGTTTCTTATTATTTTCAGTCTGTTCCTTTTTCCATTTTCTGAAGGATTTTCTTTTAGCTCTAATAGCTTCCTTCACCTCACTATTTAACCACGCCGGCTGTCGTTTGGTCTTCCGTCCTCCTTTTTTAATACGCGGAATATATTTGGCCTGGGCTTCCAGGATGGTGTTTTTGAACAGCATCCATGCCTGATGTAAATTTTTGACCCTCGCAGTCGCTCTTCTAAGTTTTCTTTTCACCGTTCTTCTCATTTTATCATAGTCTCCTTTTTTAAAGTTAAACACTAACGTATTTGATTTCCTATGTATACTTACTTCAAAGCTAATATCAAATCCGATCAAATTATGATCACTGTTATCAAGCGGCCCCAGCACCATTACCTCCCGCACCAGATCATGCGCTCCACTAAGGACTAGGTCTAGAATTTTTCCTTTTCTCGTCGGTTCCTGTACCAGCTGCTCCATAAAGCTGTCCTTGATTTCATCGAGAAAGTTTACCTCCCTAGCGTGTCCCAATGTTACATTTACCCAGTCAATATCAGGGTAATTGAAATCACCCATTATTATTGTGTTGCCCAGTTTGTTTGCGTCCCTAATTTCCTTTAACATTTCTGCATCTTGTGGTGGTAAATGTGAGCCCTTCAAAAACCACCAGAAACCCACTGTACCCACATGTAGGTGCCCTCCTTCATCCCTAAGGGCTATGGTAGTTGTGTACAGCTGTGGGGATTGGGTTTTGGGGGGCTCAGCACACACGATAAGGGAGCTATGTACCTGGGAGCTATTTCTGAAGTCCACTGCAGTGCCCCCTAGGGTGCCTGGTTGGTGTCCTGGCATGTGAGGGGGACCAGTGCACTACGAATGCTGGCTCCTCCCACAACCAAATGACTTGGATTTGGTCATTTTTGAGATGGGCGTCCGCGGTTTCTAATTCAGGAAAGTAGCTGTGGGTGGGCCTGGGAAGGCCCAGGCCCACCGAGTTTTACAGCAGCTGAGCAGCCACAGCCTTAATTTCTTCTATCGTCATGGTAGCGGCCCGCTCAGCCACCACCAACTCCCACCTGCTTTATTTTTGGCAGACAGCACTCACTGGCAGTTCTTGGTCCTCCTCCCGGCCATCGCTCCCTGCATTACGCCGCTCATGTAATCTCAATTCTTGCGGCCGCTAGTAAGGAACCTTAGCTGCAAGCGTCACGCTGCACTGCCTGCTCCCCCTCCCAGACCCTGCCGGGGCCTGCAGTACGCATGGCATGCTGGGCAAGATGGCGCCGCATTGCACACAGTGCCGCATGGGAAGGCTGCTAGCCTGGCTGTGTCGCGGCGCGTGGGGCTCCTTAGTCCACACTGTGCCAGTCTGTGCCATGTGCCTGGTGCCCTGCCTACCGGCTGGGTTTATAAATTTATTTTCAGTTGGTTCTCTTGGGGAATCAATCGATCACAGTAGCAGCGCTCCCCCGCGGCCCCACAATACAGCTACAGAAGCCAGGTAATAAATACATATATTTTAAGTTTTTTTAAACATGTCATGTAGTAATTGTACTCAAATCAAAATGCTGGCTGGTGGTGGTGGGCTTCTGGGTGGGGTAAGCACTTCACTGCCTAGGACAAAAAAGATATATTTAATGATTAAAATATACCTTTTTTGCCCTGGGCAGTGAAGAGCCCACCCCCACCCAGAAGCCCACCATCAGTTAACATTTTGATTACTCTTGTAATTACACTTGTAATCAAAATGATGGCTCTGATGGTGGGCTTCTGGGTGGTGGGTGGACTCTTCACTGCCTAGGGCAATAACAAAAAGTATATTTAATCATTAAATATTTCTCTTTCGCCTTAGGCATTGAGGAGACCATCCCCACCCATTCACCAACAATACATTTTAATAGTGCCCAGGTTAATTTTTAAAAAGTTGTCTATTTCTTTCATTTTGGTGGATTTTTGGGTGGGGATGGTCTCTGCAGTGCCTAGGTTAAAATAAAAAAAAAAGTGTATGCGGTTTTCTCTGGGTGGACTAGTGCAGAGGTGAGCTCTGCATTACTACTACTACTAATAATAATAATCATTTCTATAGTACTACTAGATGTACGCAGCGCTGTACACTAATTGTCCAGGACATAAGAAAAGTCTTTTATATTTAATGCCATGGGGGGTGGGTAGGGAGTAGGACAGGACTGACGCTAGACTACAGGGAGGGGTGGGATGGTAGGATAGGGCTGATGCTTAACTATGGGATGGATAGTGGGGAAGGGAAGGATTGATACTGGGCTACAGGGATGGATGGAGGGGGGTAAGGTAGAGCAGGGAAGGGCTGATGCTGAGCTACGGGGATGGATAGGGAGCAGGGAAGGGAAAAGCTGATGCCAGGCTGCTGGGATGGTTGGTGGGGGGGGGGGGGGGGGGGGGGGGAAGAAAGAAGGGAAGGGTTGATGCCGAGCTACAGGGATGGACAGGGAGTAGGGAAGGGAAAAGCTGATGCCAGGCTGCTGGGATGGATGGGGGGGGGGGAGAGAAGGGAAGGGCTGATGCCGAGCTACGGGGATGGATAGGGGGTAGGGAAGAGAAAAGCTGATGCCAGGCTGCTGGGATGGATTGGGGGGGGTAGAGAAGGGAAAGTCTTTATGTTTTTGTAATATGTTTTAAAATGATGTGTGTTGAATTGTGATCTGTTTAAAATTGCAGAGATAGTGTGGCATAGAAATTTAAAAAGTCAATACATTTCTAATTTTTGGTCCTTTATTCTGTAATTGATGAGGGTTGGTCTGTGGTCTGCATGTGACTGAGCAGGTGAGAGTTTCTGCTGGCAAGTGGTTTGTATGGGGATCAATGAGTCTGACTTGTCTGGTTTTTCCAATGGGATGTGAATTGCTGTTGTGTATATTCACTGCTGCCTTTTTAAAGGTACTGTTATTGGAGCTGGTGTTATGGTTTGCAATATAGGCTCTAAGAAGCCTCTTTGCAGGATTTAGTGTTACTTCACAAAGTACCTGGCAGTGACGGGATTTTATTGCTATTATTGAGGTGCTACCAGAATTTGAATACATTGCGTGAAAAGGAGGACAAGGGGGTTGAACAGATGGAAGTGGATGGGGGAGAAGGGAGGAGGCTCAAGAGCAGAAGGAGACAGAGCAGAGCTTTGCCTTTACTCCTTCCCCAGAGAGAAAGAGAGAGAAGAGAAAGGTTAGTGCCCCCTGAAAAATGGAGGAGAGAAAAAGACTACACTACCCAGCAGCCCCGGCGCAAGCCCTGGTACAGAGATTATCTTCCCCAGCAAGCCCCAGGTGAGAACTCTGACAAGGCTAGGGAGGGGCCCCTGGAAGATAATCAAGTGCACGAGAAACAGCTGAAAAGGGGCTGGGACGAAGAGTCTATGGAGTTGCAGGAGGCCGGGGAGAGAGAAAAAGAGGAGAGCCCTGAGGAACCCATGGACTTCACAGCCTGGGCTCATTCCTTAGGAAGAAAACTGAAAAAACAGGTGAACTTGTGGTGTGACAGCTGGGCTGGCAGAGGAAAGAGAAAGGGTCACGTGGGAGCAGGGTCAGTGCATTGATAGAGTGACCCAGAAAGGGTGGGATCTTTTCCTTTCCCCAACAAGAGTTCAGTCTGTGTTTGAACTGTGTGTAAAGGAGTGCTAGTGTGTGGAGGAGGGGAGTGTTCCCTCCCCCGAAGTGACCTGCTCCCATACTAGAGGAAACTGGGGGCTTTGAACTGAGTGCTAAGGCACGAAGAAGTGTTTGTTTGAACTGTTTTCCAAAGCTGGGAGGGCGCAAGTTGCAGAGTTTTTTTTTTGAAGCTGTGGACTGTGACCGACGCTCCCCTCCCTCCCAAAGGGGGGGAAGGTGGTGAGCAGGAGAGCCGGACTGTTTAAGGTGGCTCCCCCTGGTTCTAAAAACAGCGGGGATTGAGTTGTTTCCTTTTTGCTTTTTACCCCTGCCGTGCGTGTGCCCTGAGAGGAAAACAGGAGAAGACTGTTTTGAAGGGCTGCTGTATTTCTTTTGAACTTGTTGGACTGTGAATCCCTGAAAATAAAAGGAACTTGTTGATTTTTACTTTTTCGAGTTTGATTTCTTTAAGCCTGCCCTGAGGACTCCCGTGGACTACAAGGTTGGGACAGGAATCCTGTGGGCGTAACAGCCGGTCCCAGGCAGGCAAGATCCTCCAGACCCCGAGAGGCCGGTGGGATCTTTTACAATTGTTATATGTCATTGCTGTAATTATAATTCAGGATCCTGTCGTGTGCGTTGAGATGTTTGCCATTATAGTAGACTTATGTCTGGTCAAGTTTGATATGGCATAATGTAACTATATTTACAAATATTGGTTTGTGTGGTTTATATTGATGCAGGGCAGCTGTTGGGCAGCATTCTAAGGCATTATTTTGTAGTATCCCAAGAATCAAGAAACACTACTCATCAGTGGCGTAGCCAGACTACCAATTTTGGATGGGCCTGAACCTAAAGTGGGTGGGCACAAAATTTTCTCTCTATTCCCCCTTCCCCAGCAAAATTTAGTCACACTAATCAGATGCATTTGTCACATAGGGGTAAAGTGCTGCTTTTCAGTGCATCAGGTTTCAGAAAATTTATTTAAAAGCCTAACACCCTTTTCAATGAGCTTTCAGAGGCCAAAACCTCCTGCCTCAGGTCAGCATAACGCTGTTATGGTATCCTCTCCTGACCTAAGGAAGGAAGTATTGGTCTCTGAAACTTTATTAACACAGGTACCATATTACTTTATCCTAAATTAAAATAAAATTATTTTCTTTACCTTTGTTGTATGACCATTTACTCTTTCTCATTGTGTTGCTCCCAGTCTCTAGATTCTGCTTTCCTTCGTCTTTCTCTTGCCAGGGTTTCCTGTCCATTCACCACCTATGGCTTTTCATCTTTTCCTCACCCTTGTTCTCCACATGCCCCTTCCTCTTATTCTCCAGTCTTTCCCTACTCTGTCCTCTCCCTCTTTCCATCCAGCAGCTCCCCTCTTTCTTTTGCATCCAGCGTCTCCTTTTTCTCCCTACCCTTCCATCCAGTGTCTTCCCTCTTTCTCTCCTCATCCTTTCTTCCACCCATCTACCCTCTCTCCTGATCCTTCCATCTAGTGTCTCTATCTCTCTACCCTTTTCTGTTCAATCTCCCCTCTCTCTCTCTCTCCACATCCTTCCAGTCTCTCCCCTTTCTTTCTGCATCCTTCCATCCATCTCCCCTCTTTCTCTCCCTATCCTCCCATGTCCAGCGGCTCTCTCCCTTCCCTCCAGTCCCTTCTTCCTCTCCCTCCCATGTCCCAGAAGCTCTCTCCCTTCCCTCCAGTCCTTTCTTCCTCTCCCTCCCATATCCAGTAGCTCTCTCCCTTCCCTTCTTCCTCTCCCTCCCAAATCCAGTAGCTCTCTCCCTTCCTTCCAGTCCCTTCTTCCTCTCCCTCCCATGTCCCAGCAACTCTCTCCCTTCCTTCCAGTCCCTTCTTCCTCTCCCTCCCATGTCCCAGCAACTCTCTCCCTTCCCTTCAGCCCCTTCCTCCTCTCCCTCCCATGTCCCAGCAGTTCAGCCATTTTTCCTCCAGGTCCGCCCATCCGCATCCTTCGCGCTGTCTCTATCCCTTTTGTCCCACGGAGGCAGCGCTTCCTTCCTGCTCTGTCTTCTCCCAAAGCTCCGCTGCATCGGTCCCTCCCTGCAAGTAGAATCCTCCTTCGCCGGTTGCGCTGCCATGCACATGGAGCTTCGCTCCTCCCCCTGCCGCGTTCATCCGGCCCTAAACAGGAAGTGCATCACAGAGGGCCAGATAGACGCGGCAGGGGGAGGAGCGTAGCTGCTTGTGCAATTGCATGGCAGCGCAGCGCAACCGGCGAAGGAGGATTCTACTTGCAGGGAGGGACCGATGCAGCGGAGCTTCGGGAGAAGACAGGGCAGGAAGGAAGCGCTGCCTCCGTGGGACAAAAAGGAGACAGCAATGCGGATGGGCGGGCCTGGAGGGAAAATGGGTGGGCCTGGGCCCATCCAGGCCCACCCGTGGCTACGCCCCTGCTACTCATACCTATATACTTAGTGCCCACCCATGTTAGCTCTGGGCCCACCCAAAATGTCAGGTCTGGCTATGCCACTGGTTTCCATTATCACTGAAAACTGGGGACGACCATCTCTAAGGTCGGCGATCTCAACATTTAGGTCGACCATCTCTAAGGTCGACCTAAATGTTGAGATTTGGGCGTCCCCGCCCATATTATCGAAACGAAAGATGGACACCCATCTTGTTTCGATAATACGGGTTTTCCCACCCCTTTGCGGCGCCGTCCTTATAGATGGGCGCCCTTAGAGATGGTCATTCCCGTTCAAAAATGCCCCTCCAAGTGTTTATCCCACGCATGTGTCAGGTTCTCAGGTTCAGAGCCCGCGGGGCCGGGCTCTGGAGCAAACGTGAGCCCTTGGGCTGCTGCCGAGGAGCGACAGCAGCAGGCAAAACCCACCAACCAACACTGGGTAAGCACACCAGCAAGGACTGCAGGCACTGCCCAGCGAACCGGAACACCTGGACTGGAATCCCCCGGACTGGAGGACACAGGACTGGAACACTGGACTGCAATCCCCCGGACTGGAACACACACCGGACCGGAACACACTGGACTGGAGCTCACCAGACTGGAACACACACCGGATTGGAGCACACTGGACTGGTCCCCCGGACTGGAGGACACAGGACTGGAACACGGGACTGGAGCACGCTGGACTGGTCCGCACAGCTTCACCTGTGCTTAGCTACTAAGCCCCCCAGGAGTTGAGCTTCTGGGTTCGAGTAGCCGACAGGACTTACTGGATACCGGGTGACATAGGGACCAGGACTGGAAACAGAAGTGCTCCTAACCCTAAACTGATCTACGTGCTCCCAAGCCCTAAACCAGCAGGAGTGTTCCTAACAGTAAACTGACAAAAGGACTTCCTAAGCCCTATACTAAACAGGAGCTCCTAATCCCTGCTCAAGAAAGGAACTTCCTAAGCCCTAAACTAACAGAGCAGGGAACTAAACACAAAGCTAACACAGGTGCTACTAAGCACCAAGCTACAAGCAGAGCTTTACACTAATAAGCTGAACACAGAACTAACCAGCTACCTAAGCACTGCTCTAGCAAGCTAGATACAACTAACAAGGTGCTTCCCAAGCACTACTCTGGCAAGCAACCAGAAGAGCTCCTAGCACTAAAAGGGAAGACAGGGGAGCCACAAGGAGGGAAGCTAACACATAAGCCAAAAGTGCTTCTAAAGCACCAAACACCAACAGCAAAGACTGCAATGCTCCCAATAGCACAATCCCAGAAGTACTTCTAACAGCAAACTCTGCAGTGTTCCTAACAACACCAAACCCTGAAGTACTTCTATCAACAACAGAGCTTCCAAAGCCCTACACACAGCAATGCTTCCAAAACCAAGAGGGAAAAGCAGGGGGACCAAACACACAAACACCAGTGCACACTGCACTAACACTAACCTGGACCTTAGCAAAAGCAAGCAGGGAAACTAGACACAACGTCAGAAGTGCACACTGCACCACCCTACCTACAGCAAACACCACTGTTGCCAAGGCCCTGAAGGAAACAACACCACTTCCTTATCAAGGCCCTCCCTGATGATGTCACACTCCCTAGACCTAGGCAAAAGCACACTGACCCAGAGAGGCCCAACCCACACCAATGCAAAACCGTGAAACACTTGAAGCCAGTACACCCAAAGAGAGTTAGAGCAACTCAGGCAACACACACACAGCTGTAGTGAAGTGAGACAATTAACCCCATGCTGCTGGAAGCTGCCAGCACAGAGAGACAGAGCCAGCTCAGAAAGGACAGAGAAATGAAACAGAAGCCAGCTAAGAAGCTGACCCCCAGGAAAGAGGTAAGTTTGAGAGGGGTTCAGACCCCAATCATAACAGCATGTCTGAATTCCATTACTGTATTCATCTCCACCACCTCCCGCGGGAGGGCATTCCACGTATCGACCACCCTTTCCATGAAAAAAATACTTCCTGACATTACTCCTGAGCCTGCCCCACTTCAACCTCTATTCATGTCCTCTAGTTCTACCACCTTCCCGTCTCTGGAAAAGGTTAGTTTGTGGATTAAAACCTTTCAAATATTTGAATGTCTGTATCATGTCATTCCTGTTTCTCCTTTCCTCCAAGGTGTACATGTTCAGGTCAGCAAGTCTCTCCTCATACGGTTTGCAACGCAAATCCCATACCATTTTTGTAGTTTCTCTTTGCGCCACTTCCAGTCTTTTTACATAATTAGTGTCATCCGCAAAAAGGCATACCTTTCCTTCCAACCCTTCAGCAATATCTCTCACAAATATATTAAACAGAATCGGCCCCAGCACCAACCCCTGAGGAACTCCACTGCTCACCTTCCTTTCCTCCGAGTGGATTCCATTTACCACCACCCTCTACCACCGTTCAGTCCTAAATTCAGCCCTTTCAGCTTATTCATGAGTCTTCTCTGGGGGACCATATCAAAGGCTTTGCTGAAATCCAAGTAGATTTCATCTAGTACAAGTAGATTACATCTAGCAAGTACATTACATCTAGCACTGTAGATATCCTAAAACCTTGACCAGGACAAGTTTGGGAATCACTAGTCTGCATGAATTGGGAAAAGGTTCCGATTTGATGTGTGTTAGCAACAGACCTTAACTAAATTGTCACGCACCAGCCTCCAGGTCACTACATAATCACTCCAAAGAACATTAAGAAGAACCACAATACAACTGTTGCTGCAGATTCAAGGTTAAAGCAAGAGCAAGTTTAAACCATAAATGACGAACCTGCTAATAAGTCATATTAATTAAACCTTTAAGGGCCTCCAAAATGTTTCTTGCCCAGGACCCCAAAAACCCTAAGGGCACCATTGCTGCTGCATACTACCTCGATACACAATGGGGGAGCGGAGGAATATTTATACTGCCCATATTATTTTATATATATGATAATCATTGAGGAAACTGACATTTGCAATAATACTGAGATTATCCATGTCCTCTAAATAAGATCAAACCCCAATACCAAAGCAGCCTCTCCAGATTATGTTACAAAAATTACCTTGGGAGACAGAAAAGAGGTAATAACATCACAGTAGCAACTAAAGCACAAAAGTATTTAGCAAGTAAACAATATTTGGTTCGTTCTTCATGGAAGAATTCTAAAAATAAAGATTTATAAAGAGACACTAGTCAATTCATTTCATGGAAGGGGAGGATTTGCTTTTACAGAATAACTTTTTTCAGTGAAGGCAGGAGGGCTCAAATGTAATTTCTCTTCTTCTTGGCCTTTTGGGCAATTCAGAACCTGCCCCATCTTGATTTGCTGCCCTAATTTTGAAGAGAAGGGGTTTAACCTGTCCCGGGAAGCCCAGTCACTGCATACTTCTCCCCTTCCCCCCCCCCCCCTCCCCCATTCCCAGCTCCTGCTGATCTTAGAAGAACCCAGATCAAGGATTTAAACCACATATCTAAAACTTTAAGATCTGTAATTAGTATTGGCCCAACAATATTCTGCTTTGCTGCTTTAGAAGCTAACCAGCTCCATCCATACATTTCAAGATTTCCCACCTGGGCCCCTATGTGAAAAATTCAAAAGAGGTGCCTCTTTATAAAATAGACTCCTTCAATGACCCCCAATAGTTCAAATTCTTTCACAAATTTACACCTACTCTGAAGATGTAAATATGCTTATGTACTCTACACACGTACGCATATATTTTATAAAACACTAGTAAAAAAAGGCCCGTTTCTGACACAAATGAAACGGGCGCTAGCAAGGTTTTCCTCGGAGTGTATATGTTTGAGAGAGAGTGTGTGTGAGAGATGGAGTGTGTGTGTCAGACAGAGAGACAGAGACAGAGTGTGTGTGTGTTTGTGTGAGAGAGTGTGTGAGAGACAGAGTGTCTGTATGTGTGAGACTGTGTGTGTGACAGAGAGATAGAGAGGCATATTTTCAAAGCACTTTGGGAGGCTAAGTTCCATAGGTTTCTATGGAACTTTGGGAGGCTAAGTGCTTTGAAAATGAGCCTCAGAGTGTGATAGACAAAGAGTGTGTCAGAGAGTGTATGTGAGAGACAGTGAGTGAGTGTGTGCCCCCACCCCCCTCTCGCAGGGTCCCCCTCCCCACCCCCACCACCTCTCTGGTCTCAGGAGCCCCTTCCCACCTCCCTCTCCCCTGCCCCCCCCCCAGCCATCAATGTCCAGTGACCCTCCTCTCCCCCTGCCCCCCCTGCAGCTACCCATGTCCAGCGACCCTCCTCTCCCCCCTCCAGCCACGCATGTCCAACGACCCTCTCCCTTCCCCCGGCGCATCAAACCCCCTCGCCACCCGCAGCTGTCACTGGTAACGCTGTCCGGCCGCTGCTGCTTCTCCTGTTGAGCAGCAGTGGCCACTACAAAAAGAAAAAAAGCAATAAATGTTTTTAAACCTGAAACGCGGCACCATAGACAGCCATCAGGCATTGACTGTCGGCTCTGCAGCCGCTCCTCCTCTCGCCTCTCACGTCACTGCGCTCCTCCGGGGCCTTACTCCAGGGGCAGTGACGTGGAGGCGAGAGGAGGAGCGGCTACAGAGCCGACAGTCAATGCCTGATGGCTGCCTACGGTGTCACGTTTCAGGTTTAAAACATTTATGGCTTTTTTTCTTTTTGTAGCGGCCGCTGCTGCTCAACAGGAGAAGCAGCAGCGGCCAGACAGTGTTACCAGTGGCAGCTGTTGAGCTACAGAATTTTGTTCTGGTGTATATGCAACTGTCTTTATGTGCTGAATACCTTCTTGTTCTAGAAATGTTTGTATGGTATGTGAAGTAAACTCACCACCGTTGTCAGTCTGTAGAATCTTTGGTTTTTTATCAAATTTATTGCTTACCAAGGCTACAAACTTCTTTAACATATCAGCAACTTGATTCTTTTCTTTTAATAGATAGGCCATACAGTATCTAGAGAAATCATCCACAAATAATAATGCATATTTGTTATTCCCTAGTGATGGAATATTAAATGGTCCACATAAGTCACTATGTATCAAGTCCAGTATTTTACTACTTCTTTTTCCTTTATATGATGGAAATGAGGGTCTTACCCCCTTTTGAGTAATACAATCTATGCATTTTTCCATCTTACCATTATTGGCACTTATTTTTATGCCTGTTGCAAGTTGCTTACTTTGCAGCTCCAAGATCACCTTTGGATCTCTGTGTCCCATTCGACGATGCCAGGTCTCAAGATTACATTCTGTATTCTTCTTTGTTTTTATAAGATGTGATGATTCACCTGTAATGTTTAACTTATAGACATTGTTACTCATATAACCTTCAGCATAAATTTCATTACCATCAGAAATTGTACATTTACTATTTTCAAAATGAATTGAAAAACCTTTCTTGTCTAATGCTGATACACTGAGCATATTACAAACTGCTCATGGAACATATAAGACATCTTTTACAAGAGTTTTTTTGACTCCATCTGATACTATGCATTTTAATGTCCATTTCCTTTTGCTTTGATCATTGTTGAGCCAGCATTTGCTGTGTGAAGACTACCATCTTCTGGTCTCATATCTGTGAAAAATTCTTTATTATTGGTTATATGTTTTGTGCTGCCAGAATCTAATATCCAACTATTTTTATCTGAAGTGTTCTTCATTATATTAAAAGATTTTTCTGTCATTATACAGCTCTTATTCTTACTGTTGTCATGGTCATAATTTCTTCTTTGACCATGCTTATTCTCCATTGGCTTAAATGAGCTAGAAGGGGTGTGGTTTTTCTTGTTACAGTATTTTGATACATGTCCCTCTTTACCACATGAATAGCAAATCAGCTTGTTTCTGGGCAGGCTTTTTTCATTATAGCTCCGCCTCCTACTATGCATCGCTGAGAAAAATGTTTCATTCTGGTTAATCTCTCTTGGTGAATAGATCTCCTCTGTTATAATACATTCTTGTCTAAGCTTAGAGACAGCCTGTTCAAAAGATTGTCCTTCAATTGCTTCATTCACTGTCCTGAATACTTCAAAACTTTTAGACAGAGATATAAACATAAAAGCTCTCTTTAAAGCATCGCAGATAGGTATACCCGATAATTCTAGCTTCTTAAATAATGACATTAAATGTGTTATATGATCATTACATTTTTTCTTGTCATTCAACTTCAATTGAATTATTTCTGATAACCATATAGGCTGTTGTTTTGTATATGAAGTACCATACATGGTTTTCAATTTTTGCAATATTTCTTTTGAAGTGTCTGTTCCATCAATCAATATTGCCTGTTTCTCTGTCAGAGCTTCATATAGCATACTTTTGACATAACAGTCTGTAGTATTCCATTCTTCAAAATTGTCAGCATTTCTTACTTGATCCAAACATATATTTAGCTTCTTTGCTTCAATAATACATTTAAATCTCATCTCCCATTGAATATAGTTGTATTCATTCAGTTGGGGCACTTTGAGATAACATAGTAATGGTGCAGCTGCCATCTTGGTTTTTTTTTTTTTGTGTGGAGAGATAAAAAAAATTTCTTAATGTTTTCTTTTTTTTTTTATTTTAGTGGTCTGGGCCCATAACCCAATATGATTGGGAGAAATGAAAAAATAGACTTTTACTTCAGCAGATTTAGCCCATACGCAGCAGAGCTTTAGAAGTGTTAACTCCCATTTTTTTTTCTCTCTCTCTCTCTCTCACACAGACTCTTGAATAAAAGATTCAATTACTCTCTCTTCTTTAACTTCCAAACAAAAATGATGTTTACTTACAGTTTCTTCAGATAACTATTTACATCATACTTGCATTAGACATGGTAAAACTACTGAATACAAAATTCTGTCAGTTGGTTATCATACAGCTTGAAGAGAGATTGCTAACACCATCTTATGCTGACACAGACTGACTCACTCTCAGAGCAACTAGAGTGACTCAGTCACACCCAAAAGACATTATACTATATCCTATGACATCATAGCTCATAGAATTGTTGACAGTTAATGCATGCAGCACTTGTCTTTCACATATTCCTACAGTAAGAATCTTAAAAGGGAACTTTAAAACAATACAGGAACATAAGACCTTTGAAGTTGGAATGATTAAATATTTTGACACCCACCAGACAGGACTTAACAAAGATCTGGGTTTTCTAGCCCACTATAAACCATAAAATTGTACTGCTTTGTCACCCTCCTATCTCCATGCATATCTCATATCTCCCTGTCCCTCATTCACCCAACTCTCCCTGTCTCTCACCTAACACGCCCTCATCCTGTTAGACTGTCACTGAAATGCTTTGATGTTTCACTTATATATACTGTCATCTACCAACATTTGCTTATTTCTGATCTGACGAAGAAGGGCTACCTTCGAAAGCTAATCAAAAAATATATTAAGTATCATCTTATTTCTTTTCCATGTTTTATTTTGTTTTATTTCTATTGATTACCTTTAAAAGTGGGCTAACACAGCTACCACATCTCTCTACTCAATAAATTGCAAGAAGATTTCAAAGGCAAATACTTGTAATTTAAATATTTTAGCATTTCAACAAAAATGGAAAACATAGGGGCAAAAGGAAAGGAACCTGAGACGTCTTTGAAATTTTAAAGGTAGTCCTTATAATAAACAAGGTAGAGAAAGCATCACTGAATGAGGCAGCAAACGTACACTGAAGTGCAAAAACTAATGCCCTCAAACACAAGAAACACATTAGAATAATTGGGGAGAGCATAATGGAGTGTAAGCACAAGATACTGTAGTGTAGTATTCAGAGTCATTATCCCAAAAAAAATTCTACTGGGGTTTGGGCTTTTGTTTAAAACTTTGTAAAATGCAGAGATGTTGTGTTTCAGATTGTTTTATAGACCTGTTCTCATGTAGTATCGTGATGCTCTTTGTATACACCTGGTTCAATAAGGAAACCTCGGGATAAAAAAAGAAGAAAAATCCTTGCAACTGGGATTCCTTAAGAGCCCATAAGGTGGCAGGGAGAAAAAAAGCAAAAGTGCTCTCCATTTTGCTGATATCTTTTTCTATCACCCCTCCCCTTCCTCCACAGCCTATCTGGCCAGCAAAGGAGCCAGCACCCGGATGGCTTCTAGCCACCTTCTATTGTAGCCAGTTCCTCTACCACTGATACCCTATGATCTTGGCCAAGTTACTTCATCGCTTCAGATTTCAACTTAGACCATGAATTCATTTGGGCAGGGAAATAACTTGCCTTGAGCTCAGATTTGAAAAAAAAAAAAAGCAAATAATCTAAATATCCAAATCTAAATGGAATGTTGGGTAGAAAAAAGTGTGCTAGACAAATATCTCTTTGAAATTGTTTAGGTTCATGGGATTCTCCCTGGAAGAAGAGGGATGAAACAGATCACTTCAAGTTCTTTCTAGTCCTAACTTTCTATGGTCTCTAAGCTTAGATTTGGAGAAGAATTAGCATACAAGAGAGAATCAATCGTAGTACACTCACAATCTATGCAAATTTTCAAACACATAGCATTAAACTGCATAGGTTCCACACAGTACAATGAAGTTAGATATCCTGTATATGCAACAGTCAGAAAGTTTACATCGTTAGCATATAGCGTCTTCCATTTATACCAATTTCTTAAAGCAGTATAAAATCTGTATTTCTTACTGTTTTCAAGAACCAGATTCCATAGGTAAACACATAAAGGGAGAAAGCAAATTTCCACCTGTAAAGAGGTGTAATAATTCTATGTTACTGGGTTAAAATATACCACATAATATATTTGTAAAAATAATTTCTCTCATTTTTATTCTCACGATACAAGATAGCATATTAAAGAGGCAATGCAATATTTGGTACCAAGCAGTAGGTGCCACAGTGAGGTGTACTTTATTCTATAACAGAGCTTAGATATGCCTAAGTTGTTATAGGATACTAGTACAAACCCATTTTGGTGCACCAAAAGCTAGGCGTCATCACTTTCACCAGTCAATAGCTGGGGTAAATGAGCATGCCTAAGTGCACCAATCAATACACATAACTGATATAATTCTATAAGCTGTGCGCATTGATTGGTAACATTGCCATGGCCCACCCATGTATACATCCCCTTGTATTTATGCACTATTTGGGCTCATTTTCAAAACAGCAAAACGTCTAAAAAGTGGCATAATGCAGCATTTGACGTTTTTCTCACAAAAACATCCAAATTAGTATTTTCGAAACCTATTTTTAGACATTTTTCTTTGAAGTCCACCAGAAGTGCGTCCAAATCTCATGGAGGCGTATCAGGGGCATGTTCAGGGCGGGACTTGGGCGTTCCTGAAACTTAGATGTTTTTCAGCCATAATGGAAGAAAACAAAAACGTCCAGGAATAAAACTAAAACGTTTTGAGCTAGACCTGTTTTTATAACGAATAAGGCACAAAAAGGTGCCCTAAATAACCAGATGACCACTGAAGGGAACCAGGGATGACCTCCCCTTATTCCCCCAGTGGTCACTAACCTCCTCCCATCCCCCCCAAAAATGTGATGAAAAACATTACTTGCCAGCCTCTGTGCCAGCCTCAGATGTTATACTCAGGTCCAGTAGAACAGCGTGCATATCCCTGGAGTAGTCTAGTGGTGGGTGCAGTGCACTGCAGACAGATGGACCCAGGCCCATACTTCCCCCTACCTGTTACACTTGTGGAGGAAACTGTGAGCCCTCCAAAACTCACCAGAAACTCACTGTGCCCATATATAGGTGCCCCCTTCACTCGTAAGGGCTATGGTAGTGTACAGTTGGGGGTAGTGGGTTTTGGGTGGGTTTTGGGGGGCTCAGCAGACAAGGTAAGGGAGCAATGGTCAGATGTGTACCTGGGAGCATTTTATGAAGTCCACTCCAGTGCCCCCAAGGTGCCCTATTGCTTTCCTGGGATGTCGGGGGGACAAATGTACTAAAAATGCTGGCTCCTCTTACATCCCAATGGCTTGATTTTGTGTGTTTTGCACTTGGATGTTTTGGGGGTTTTTTTTGAAAATGGACCAAAAAATAAAACGGCCAAATCGCAACACCTTCTATTTTCAAAAACAAAATATAGACGTTTTTGTTTTTTGAAAATGACCTTCTTTGCTATTCAGATTTTGGATGTTTTTTGAAAAATGTCCAAAGACGGACTTAGACGTCATATCGAAAATGCCCCTCCATAGCACTTAAGCATCTGCAAAATTCTACAATAAAGCTTAGAAATTTTTAAAAAACACACTAAAAATAGATATTCATTCTAGGAAAGCAAATAGAATGTTAGGAATTATTAGGAAAGGAATGGAAAACAAAAATGAGGACATTATAATGCCTTTGTATTGCTCCATGGGATGATCACACCTCAAATACCGTGTGCAATTCTGGTCACCGCATCTCAAAAAAGATGTCTTGGAATTAGAAAAAGTACAGAGAAGGGCGATGAAAATGATAAAGGGGATGGGATGGCTTCCCTATGAAGAAAGGCTAAAGCAGCTAGGGCTTTTCAACTTGGAGAAAAGATGGCTGAGGAGAGATATGATAGAGGTCTATAAAATAATGAATGGAGTGAAATGGGTAGATGTGAATTGCTTGTTACTCTTTCCAAAAATACTAGGACTAGGGGGCATGCAAAGAAGCTACTAAGTAGTAAATTTAAAACTAATCGGAGAAAATATTTCTTCCACTCAATGAGTAATTAAACTCTGGAATTCGTTGCCAGAGAATGTGGTAAAAGCAGTTAGCTTAGCGGGGTTTAAAAAAGGTTTGGCTCTCTTCTTAAAAGGTAAGTCCTTAAGCCGTTATTAAGATGGACTTAGGAAAATCCACTGCTTATTTCTAGGATAAGCAGCATAAAATGTATTGTATTTTTTGGGATCTTTCCAGGTACTTGTGACCTGGATTGGCCACTGTTGGAAACAGGATACTAGGCTTGATGGACCTTTGGTCTGTTCCAGTATGGCAATGCTTATGTTCATTGGGTTAGGCAGTATATCAAGTTTGTAATAAACAACAATAAACTGTAGAACTGATTCGGATTCTCTCTAAATAGTTTATTTTGGTATCTCTCTTTTCTGTTTTCTTCATAGTCCCCCAGGTGCTAATTTGAATTTATTATTGGAGCATATGAATTTAAGTTCTTACTCTATTAATGCAACATGTTTCAGTTTGGTTTTCGTCTCTTTATTATCTTTGGGGTACAGTTGGTGTTTTCTATGAAAGCTGGTCAAAAATATTTAACTTAACTAACAACAAACATGGTGCCCTGTTAATCTATGGTGTTTTTCTGGACAAAGGTATTTACAATCCAAAAATAGCTTAGTCCAGAAAAACACCATAGATTAACAAAGGTAACAATTAACTTACAGTGAGCAACCAACCCATGATAATATTAGAACAGGCTCTTAGTCCACATACAGGGAGGCGTGAACAATACTCAAAACCTGAGAGATTATAAAAGAAGAAAAGGTAAGAAAAAGCAGTAACAGCACCTAAATCTTTAAAGTCCATCTTCTGTCTAGACTATCACTTAGAGATCCTTCCATCCAAGAAATGACCTAACTGTGAAGGTTAAAAAAAATGAAAGGTAGAATTATCTATTTGCCAAACACATTAACATGGAAACCTTATCTAGTGTTTTGCCCCAAAGCCAACGCCTCTTGTCTCATCATCAAAAACTTTTTCCTTCTCTCCTATGTCCATCTGGAAACATCAGGAAATATAGGAATATGCTCTCCCAAGAAAATAATTGAGGTGGCTTGCTGTAAATACAATCTAAGCAAAGCTTATTTGTCCTGAAGTAAAACAAAAGAAACCAGGAGGGTGGCCCTAAAAGTCAGTTCCTCATGAGAAATCTCCAAAAGCGCCAAAACATTCAAGGTATCTGAAGACAAATTAGTTTGCCATCAGCTCATCAGCTCTCCCCACCATAGTAGATGAAACAAGCAAAAAATATGATTTTTGAATAGGTAGTAAACCATCTTCAGAATATTTGAAAACCTCCTTCAAAAATTTGAAGAAAATATCTCAAGGGGAGCTTCAGGATAATTGAAAACCTCCTTCAAATTCAAGATGGCCGCATCTTTGAGACGTTAGCAGCTTACACTCGACAGCTCCCTGAACTAACAACTATTCAAACATGCCGAAAAGACGGGGCCGTCCTGCCTCCAAAGCTCCGCAACGGCAAGTTTTTTACCTCTCAAGATATTCGAACGCTTCTTCAGGCAGCGTCCGTTCCAACTACTTCGGTGTTTCAAATGTCGGATGGTAGCCCGCTGAGTAGCGCCGGCGCGAGTGGAGGCCCGGAAGCTTCTCCTGGGCTTGAGCTGACGCTCAGCCCCGACTCAAGGGAACCACCCCCGCAACCTGCGGGGTATAGCACACCAACTGAGGCGTCTCTGGACTTGCTTTCCCGAAGTGGTGCAAGCTTACAGACTCGGGAGGAAATAGATCCGGTTGTATGTGAGCTGAGGACTCAGACACAAACACCTATTCCATCGAAGGTGGAAGAAGCTGGAAGTTTGATACTGGAGAAATCTTTGGAGAAAGAGGTACTATCCACACAATTTTCTTTTGAAATTAAAAAACCAGCTGAAGTAACATTAGATTCGTTGTGGACTTTGATAGTGAGCCTAGGAAAAACTTTTGTTCCGCAAATAAATAAATTGAATCAGAACATTTTAGCTCTAGAGCAAAAAACTAAAAATTTGGATACTAAAGTTGAAAAATTAGAGCAAACGGATAATGATATGACTTTGGAAGTTAAAAAACTCCAAACTCAACAAGAGATTATGGTTAAAGATCTGACTTCTCTGAGAAAAAAAACGGAATCATTGGAAAACTCAGTTAGGAGTAACAACCTTCGTTTATTAAACTTTCCAAGACAATTGTCTAAATCTCCAAGGGAAATGCTAAAGAAGTATTTAATGGAAATACTTGAAGTGAAAGAAGAGATGATTCCACCCTTTTCTCAGATTTATTATTTACCAATATTAAATCAAGAAAATCAGAAACAAGATCTTAATATCTCAGCTATACTAGAGTCTTCAGACAACGATCCTGTTATTTCAACAACATTGATAGTGATGGTGGCATTGCCACCGGATAAGTCATGGTTAATGAAAATGTATTTCAGAAATAAGGACAAAGTGTTCCTAGGCCAAAAAATTCAGATATTTCCTGATGTCTCCCGTGAGACACAAAAGAGGCGAAGACAATTTCTTTTGATGAAACCAGCAGTGTTACAGCTGGGTGCAATTTTCTTTCTTAGATTTCCATGTAAATGTGTGGTAAAATACCAATCCCTTAAATATGTATTTTTTGAACCAGCTCAGCTAACAGCTTTTTTAGTGTCTAGACAAAATAAGGAAATCTGAAAATGTTATCTTCCCTTTAGATATAGATAAATTTATAACACCGAATAGTGTAACCTGTAAACTTCTCAGTGAATGTTCTTAGAAATGTATTTCTGTTTGAATAATTCCACTTTCTATCATCTTGAATCCCATAATGTGGACTTGAGTGGGGATTTCAATTTTTTTTTCCCTTTCTAATTTAGTTGTTACTTAAAACTGAATATATGATGTGAAATGTACCACTTTTCAAACAAGTTGAATACTTGATTATATGTATAAAATTGTTATAAATAAATAAATAAAGGGCGGGCGCGGCGCTGCGGACGGCCGTCGGGCATTGGCTGTCGGCTCTGCAGCCGCTCCTCCTCTCGTCTCTCACGTCGCTGCGCTCCTCCAGGGTCCTACTCTAGGGGCAGTGACGTGGGGGGTGGGGGGGGCGGCTGCGGAGCCGGCGGCCGGTGCCTGGTGGCTGTCTGCGGTGCCGCGCTTGCTTTTTAAAAACAAAAAAAAAAAAAAAAAGAAAACCTCCTTCAAAAATTTGTAGAAAGTATCTCAAGGGGAGTGAAGTTTAACAGATGGAAAGTTCAAAAGTCTTACGTTCAAAGCTCTAGCTCCATTCTCCAAGTTTTCAAGCTTACGATGAACTAAACTGGCTCCTTGCAGCAACTTAGTTTCCACCTCCTTTACTTGAAAGATAGAAGTTTCCACCACATTAGCTTATTTTCCTGTTGGTTCAGTCGAGATTGAACAGTTTCAATAGATGAGGCATTAGACATTGAATTTGCAACAAAGGTCACAAAGACCTTATGGAGGGTCTTCACAGCTGTCCAAAAGGATTCCAGCATGATCTTCGTTGGCCTTACCAGTGGCTGTAGAGCAGTACAGGGTTTGGTCTGACTCCTTTCTATCTCTTATGAGGCTATACCAGGTGAAACGTCTCCTCTAAGCATATCTAATACAGACACTACTGGAGCTCCAATGGGACATAGGTCACCCAGGGAACTCGCCCCAAGCTGCACAGCAATACCGGGATCCTGCCCCTCCATAGCTGCTATGGTGCCCCCCGACCTCTGATGCTCCGACGGCTGCATCTCTTGGAATGCTACTCGCTCCTTGAAGCTAAGAAAGACTGTGCAGGCTAAGTGAAAGGTCACCTTCCAGATCAGGAATCCTCTGCAACCCAGCAACAGCAGAAACACCCAAAGGTGCTGGGGCTTGGTAAGCAGTCATTACCACTTGCCGAAGGACTGGAGTCTCAGGGGGTAAGGAGGGATGTCCCCTGATTTTCCCTTTCCTTTTTAGCATCTAATAGAGTTAGTCAAACATGTTTATCAAAGAAAAAAACAGAGATCTGCTATTCACAGCCTACTAAGATGACATCTTGGTTATGCCCAGATTCAAATTTTTCACAGCCAAAAAGGATCAATGAGAACCAGAGCACCTTGGTAATTAAACTTATAAATAACATAATGCATACATAAATGCTCAGTTTAAAGTTTTCATTAATTAAGGTACTGGAGGATACATGTACCAAAGAATTGCAATCACTGACAGGGATTAAGCATCTGTCTCTAGATTGCCTTTGGATCTTCCACTGGAGCAGAAAACTGGTGCTATTTTTGTAGAAAAAAAGGTGCCAGTACTCATTATGGGCAGGGTCACCACATATGGCTCCACCCCTATGATAGCCACACCCACATTAGCCACACCCATTATACCAGCTATGGCGCATAAAAACAGACATCATTGAAAATATTATACTAGTATAGGAGAAAAAAAAATAACTTGATTTTTTTCATCAGAAATAATTTCTGTAAGCTGTTACAGCTCCAGTATACCCAGTGCAAAATAAGACAGCAGATGTAAATTCTCAAATTAGACATATTTCAAACACTAAAATGAAAATTAAATTATTTTTTCTACCTTTGTTGTCTGGAGACTTTGTTTTTCTATCCATATTGGTCCCAGTCTCTGATTCTGCTGCTCTCTGTTCTCTTAACTCTGTTTCCAGGGCTTCCTTTCCATTTATTTCTTTGCTTTCCTTCTTTCTTCTTCATTTCTTGCCATACATCGATAAGTTAAAGCTGGATACTCCTCCGTGGAATTGACTGGAGGAGGTATAACATGGATCCAGCTTTTGCCTATTTTCTCCATCCATGTGCAGTTTTTCTCCTCTCTTCCCTTTCTCTCATCTCCATCCATGTGCAGTTTTTCTCCTCTCTTCCCTTTCCTTCATCTCCATCCATGTTCATCTTCTTCATTTTTTTCTTTCCTCCCCTCCATCCATGTCCAGCACTTCTCCTTTCTCCTCCACTCCATCCATGTCCAGCATTTCTCCTCTCTTCCCTCCCCTGTATCCATATAAAGCAATAATTCTCTCTCTCCTCTCCTCCATCCAAGTCCAGCATTTCTCCTCTCTCCCCGCCAACCCCTCCATCCATCCATGTCCAGCAAGTCTCCTCTATCTCCTGCTCTCCTCTCCATCCATTTCCAGCATTTCTTCTCTTTCCTGCCCTCCCATACATGTGCATCTCCTTCCTCTCTTCCCTCCCCTCCATCCATGTCCAGCATGTCTCCTCTCTCCCCTACCTTCTGGCTACGCCACTGCTGTGAGGTAGGCTGAAGCCTTCCCTACCTCAAACTGTTTGCCTGAGTTTTGAGTCAACAGATGATATGGAACTGATATTTTGTTTGAAGTTACATTCTGAGAAAAGTTAGCTGCAAAGCTGTGCTGAACTTATTTTCTTTCATTTACTTTAAAAGCTCTGCATGCAGAGTTTGGCTGGAAGAAATAAGCCTGATTGCCAAAGTAAGCAGAGTATTTTCTTGGACTAGAACCCTGGAAGTATTTTAGGGAAAAGACAGTTTCTCATTTGGCTAGGCCTGTTTAGCTTGAAGACAGATAGATGCCTGATTATATCTTGGGTTGGCCCTGAGTGCCTGAACAAATAAAGGGCCCTGTTTACTAAGGAATATTATGGGCATCTACATGGTTAGTGCACGCTAATGCTTAGTGCCCGCTAAAAACACAAACGCACTTCTAATGCGGCTTAGTGAACAAGGCTCAAAGTGTGAACTGCAAAAGACTGCACTGTGAAACAATCTGTGTTTTATTGGAGCTTTGCCATAGTATCTAGTCCATTCCTCTCCTGTTTTGTCCTGCACAACACCCACAGTGTTAATATATATATATATATATATATATATATTCACTAGAGGCGTTTGCGATACAAGTTGGAGTACTATAAAGCTTATATCCATTCCAGAGACTATTTCCTGTTTGCGTTGTGAAGGCATTTTAGCCAGCTCCGTGAGTTCTGTATTAGAGATTGCTTATGCCCGTTGATAGGCTGACGGGACAGATCGATACATGGACATAAGGAGCAGAAGGTTATACAGGGCATCTGGAAAGTTAACTATTCCCTGCTTGCTTTGTGAAGGCTCTTTAGCCAACTCTGTGAGTGTTGCATCAGAGACAGTTTATGCCCGTTGAGTGGCTGAAGATTGAATACAGTTTTAGATGGGACAGACTGCTATATGGACATAAGGAGCAGAAGGCAATACATTGCATGTGGAATATTAGGAAAATTAAGAAAAGTACTGGATGGGTATATGCTATATATGGTAGATAATGTTGTATTGGGGTATTACATGTTATATAATTTTGTAAGGGGGATGAAGAGTGATTTTATGTGTTTGGTATGAATGGAAAAGTGAGAATGTGTTTGGATGACAGAGTGAATTAAAATTTGTTTATATAAGTATTTAATAAAGATTTGATATATTGGAGAATATGTTAATGGGTGCTTCATAATGTACATTGTATGCTTTGTGCAACCAGGTTTTATGTTTGAACCTTGTTTATAAATTTGATAGTATATATCATTAGCTTTAAAGAGGGGCTGAACTCAAGAACTTATGATATCAAAATGTAAAGGTTGTTCTCGAGGCACCAGCATTGAATATTCAGGATCAGACACTGGCCCGGAATTTATGCAGGTGCAGGACGATATTCACTGCCGGCACTTGCATAGATAAATAGGCAAAGGACTGCCTTTTGCTTGATCCTATCTGCCCACTTAACTATGTGGGCACTGGCACTGAATATGGCTCTGCCCTGACTCCTTCTCCTCCTCTGCCCTTGCACTACCCAGGCAGTGCTACAATGGTCCAAGTCAATATTCAGCACCATTGCCTAGTTAAGTGCTGCTAAGTATCAGCAACTGGCACGCTCGCACCCAGACTCAGCAGTCACAATGATGCATTTCAAAATAAGCTTGTGCTTAGAACTACTATGTTGCTGGAGAGATCCATTCCCAAAACCTGTGTATCCTGTGGGCTTATATCTATTATACTTGCTCTATCTTTACATTTTGATGTATTATAATGTAGACTTTGGTGGTGTTTGCCTGGATCACTGCAATGCAGTTAGGTTTGCCAGGGGGGTATATCGATGCTATTCAGCTGATTCAAAACACTTCTGCCCAGTTTAATTGTTTATTTAATTTTTTACATACCACCTGCAAGCTGGAAAGCTGTGTGTACATTCAGGTACAGATGGGAACATAAGTCAACCAGTGTGTAAATTCTGCATAGGTGATCTCAACATGTAAATAGCAGCTTTCTGAAATCAACATTTAAACATGTATGTCATCTACACATGCAAATGACACTATTTACAAGAGCAGATGCATATAATAAAACAGAATCTTCTACTTAGTTGATTCAAGAGGGGGTTTCTACTATATGGGCTGTATTCACCAACAATTCTGCACCAACCAAAAAAAGGGGTACACTCAGGCTACCTCCATGTAAAATCTAACATATCAAACACAATACTTTCATTTTAACCCAGAAATCTATTGGCAACCAAAGCAATAATTTACACACTGGTTGACTTACGTTCCCATCTGTACCTGAACATATTATATACAGGTACTTATTTAGTACCTGGGGCAAGGGAGGGTTAAATGATTTGTCCAGAGTCACAAGGACCTACGGTGAGAATCAAACCCAGTTTGCCAATGTTAAGGTCCACTGCAGTAACCACTAGGCTCTCCTCCTCTTGCATTATTCTCTACCCAGAACCTGAGGCAATGGAGGATGAAATTACTTATAGAAGGTGGTAAGGAGTATCAGTGGGATTTGACCGCTGGTTCTCCTAGTTCTCAGCCCATAGCTTTAACCATTAGGCTATTCCACTCAGATCTATTGGTAGGTCTGGCTCAGTGAGTAGGTCAGCATAAATATAGAGGTTTACATCAAAACATTGATTTGACTAAGCTCAAAATAATGTAGATGCTGAATTGAACAAGTGTTCACGTGAGACTACATTCAGTTACTTAAATATCTCAGAAAGGAAACTTGTTTAGGCCTTGGTATTTATTTACAGGATTTGCTTAACTACAGTGGTGGAAATAAGTATTTGATCCCTTGCTGATTTTGTAAGTTTGCCCACTGACAAAGACATGAGCAGCCCATAATTGAAGGGTAGGTTATTGGTAACAGTGAGAGATAGCACATCACAAATTAAATCCGGAAAATCACATTGTGGAAAGTATATGAATTTATTTGCATTCTGCAGAGGGAAATAAGTATTTAATCCCTCTGGCAAACAAGACCTAATACTTGGTGGCAAAACCCTTGTTGGCAAGCACAGCGGTCAGACGTCTTCTGTAGTTGATGATGAGGTTTGCACACATGTCAGGAGGAATTTTGGTCCACTCCTCTTTGCAGATCATCTCTAAATCATTAAGAGTTCTGGGCTGTCGCTTGGCAACTCGCAGCTTCAGCTCCCTCCATAAGTTTTCAATGGGATTAAGGTCTGGTGACTGGCTAGGCCACTCCATGACCCTAATGTGCTTCTTCCTGAGCCACTCCTTTGTTGCCTTGGCTGTATGTTTTGGGTCATTGTCGTGCTGGAAGACCCAGCCACGACCCATTTTTAAGGCCCTGGCGGAGGGAAGGAGGTTGTCACTCAGAATTGTACGGTACATGGCCCCATCCATTCTCCCATTGATGCGGTGAAGTAGTCCTGTGCCCTTAGCAGAGAAACACCCCCAAAACATAACATTTCCACCTCCATGCTTGACAGTAGGGACGGTGTTCTTTGGGTCATAGGCAGCATTTCTCTTCCTCCAAACACGGCGAGTTGAGTTCATGCCAAAGAGCTCAATTTTTGTCTCATCTGACCACAGCACCTTCTCCCAATCACTCTCGGCATCATCCAGGTGTTCACTGGCAAACTTCAGACGGGCCGTCACATGTGCCTTCCGGAGCAGGGGGACCTTGCGGGCACTGCAGGATTGCAATCCGTTATGTCGTAATGTGTTACCAATGGTTTTCGTGGTGACAGTGGTCCCAGCTGCCTTGAGATCATTGACAAGTTCCCCCCTTGTAGTTGTAGGCTGATTTCTAACCTTCCTCATGATCAAGGATACCCCACGAGGTGAGATTTTGCGTGGAGCCCCAGATCTTTGTCGATTGACAGTCATTTTGTACTTCTTCCATTTTCTTACTATGGCACCAACCGTTGTCTCCTTCTCGCCCAGCGTCTTACTGATGGTTTTGTAGCCCATTCCAGCCTTGTGCAGGTGTATGATCTTGTCCCTGACATCCTTAGACAGCTCCTTGCTCTTGGCCATTTTGTAGAGGTTAGAGTCTGACTGATTCACTGAGTCTGTGGACAGGTGTCTTTCATACAGGTGACCATTGCCGACAGCTGTCTGTCATGCAGGTAACGAGTTGATTTGGAGCATCTACCTGGTCTGTAGGGGCCAGATCTCTTACTGGTTGGTGGGGGATCAAATACTTATTTCCCTCTGCAGAATGCAAATAAATTCATATACTTTCCACAATGTGATTTTCCGGATTTAATTTGTGATGTGCTATCTCTCACTGTTACCAATAACCTACCCTTCAATTATGGGCTGCTCATGTCTTTGTCAGTGGGCAAACTTACAAAATCAGCAAGGGATCAAATACTTATTTCCACCACTGTACCCTTCCAGTTTACAATAAATGATAAAAGAAAGAAGAGAAAGAAAAAACAAATAATTCAATGCATTAATAATATAATATTAAATAATATAACACCTATCTTAGGGGCCCTTTTACTAAGTGGTGGTAAGACCACCGCAAACTTATTGCTCGCCAAACAGGTACTACCGCCGGACTACCACAGCAGCCTGGCAGTAGTTCCCCACCCACATTGAGGGGCATAATCGAACGAAAACGTCTATCTCCATGGGCGTTTATCTCTGAGAACGGGTCCGTATTTTCGAAAAAAATAGACGTCCATGTTTTATTCGACAATTTGTGAGCTGGGCGTTTTTGTTTTTCAGCGATAATGGAAAATGAAAGCGCCCAGCTCAAAAACGAATAAATCCAAGGCATTTGTTCGTGGGAGGGGCCAGGATTCATAGTGCACTGGACCCCCTCACATGCCAGGACACCAACCGGGCACCCTAGGGGGCACTTTTACAAAAACAAAAAAAAAGGTAAAAGGGCTCCCAGGTGCATAGCACCCTTCCCTTGTGTGTTGAGCCCCCCAAATCCCCCTCAAAACCCACTGCCCACAAGTCTACACCATTACTATAGCCCTAAGGGGTGAAGGGGGGCACCTACATGTGGGTACAGTGGGTTTGGGGGGGTTGGACGACTAAGCATTAAGCAGCACAATTGTAACAGGTGGGGGGGGGATGGGCCTGGGTCCACCTGCCTGAAGTCCACTGCACCCCCTAACAACTGCTCCAGGGACCTGCATACTGCTGCCAGGGAGGTGGGTATGACATTTGAGGGTGAAAATAAAAAGTTGTGAAACAACATTTTTTGTGGTGGGAGGGGGTTAGTGACCACTGAGGGAGTCAGGGGAGGTCATCCCCGATTCCCTCTGGTGGTAATCTGGTCATTTAGGGCACTTTTGGGGGCCTTATTCGTGAAAAAACAGGGTCCAGGAAAAAAGTGCCCTAAATTCTAGCTACAAACGCATACTTTTTTTCCATTATTGGCGAAAGGCGCCCATCTCTGTTCGGGTGATAACCATGCCCCAGTCCTGCCTTCACCACGCCTCCAACACTCCCCCTTCAACTTTGTACGCTTCCGCGGTGGAGTGCAGTTGAAAACGTCCAAGTTCGGCTTTTGATTATACCGCGTTATTCGTTTTTGTGAGATAAACGTCCATCTCCCGATTTAGGTCGGAACTTGGGCGTTTTTCTCGTTCGATTATAAGCAGGATTGTGTGCCATTTCTGGAGCTACAAAATATTTTCTATTTTTATAATGCCAGTGTTTACTCGGTACCGGTGGTAATCAGTTTACCAGTTACTGCCGGGTAAGCACAGGAGCCCTTACCACCACTTCAACGGGTGGCAGTAAGTGCTCCCACTGAAATGGCTGTGCAATAAGTAGTTCACTTAACACACAGCCATTGCTTTAAAAAAAAAAAAAAAAGAGACAGCCTTTTACCCACTGTGGTAAAAGGGGGCCTCAGTGCACATCAAAAACACACACCGACGCTAGCTTAAGCCCTCTTTTACACAGCTTAATAAAAGAACCCCTAAATTATTTAAAATGGCAAAGAACAGCAAAAAAACCAGAAATATTAAAAAATGAAGGAAGGCAGACACAACCATCTCTCCATTTCTTCTCCCACTACTTTCTGACACTCTGTCCTCTGGACTAGTCCCTGACCCCTGGAAGCATGTCTTGGTACAACCTCTCCTTAAGAAACTTAATCTTGATATTACTGTCCCTGCTAAATTACATCCTAACTCTAACCTTCCTTTTTTATCTAAAATCTTGGAAAATATTGTCCTCCTCCAGTTAGACTCCTTCCTAGAAATCACTAATGCGCTCCACCCTATCAATCAGGCTTCTGCCATTTCCATAGCACTGAGACACTTCTTCTAGCATTCAATGACTGTATTTGCACCTCTATCGATCAATGCTATTCAGTTATAGTTGCCTTTGATATAGTCTCTCATTCCCTCCTTTTTTCTCGTCTTCACTCTCTAAGTATTTGGGGAACAGTCCTTGCCTGATTCGCTAGCTATCTCACAGGTCACAAGTTTCAATTATTTCACAAGAGCTTCTATTCTCCAGTCTATCCATTACTCTCTGGTGTTCCACAAGGTTCGATTCTTGCCCCAACTCTTTTTAACCTCTTTCTCTCCCCCCCTTTTTACATTCATTCAGGAACAAGGCTGTGCCCCCTTCAATTATGCAGATGATATCCAAATTCTCTGTTGCTCAGCTGACCTTGCCACAGTGCAGCTTACAATTAATTTTGGTTTGTCCTTTCTCTCTCTTCATCTTCTGTCCCTCCTTCTCCAATTCTTGAGGGCACCAACTCTCATATCGTGACACTATGAAGATTCTTGGCATTATTTCTGATTCTTGTCTCTCATTCAAACTGCAAATTGACTTGATTGTTTGTTCCTCTTTCTTCACTCTTTAACGTATTCGCCCTCTTCTTGACCCCTCTCTTCTGCGTACTCTACTACCCACACTTGTTGTTTCCCACATTGACTATTGTAACTCTCTCATTGCAGGCCTCCCCCTATATTCCTTGAAACGTCTCCAACTAGTTCACATCGCTTTGACCACGTTTCTCCCTTGCTTCGCACTAAGCGCTGGATTCTTCTCTCCTCTCGTATAACGTTTATGCAACTTTGTCTTGTTTTCAAGTCCCGTCTTCCTTTTGCCCCTCAATACCTTTCATCTGGTAACCTCCTATCTATTCATCCTCTTTTCGCCTCTCCATTTCAAGAGAGACTAGTTTCAGTTTCCTAGGGCCATCTCTCTGGAATTCTCTTCTGCCCCATATCCGCTTAGAACCCTCATATTCTAAGTTCAAGTCTTTACTTTAAGTTTTCTATTTTCTGAAGGTTTTGGTACTACAGTTTAATCATCTCTTCCCTCCCTTTTGTGTCTGTTAACCCACTATGGTTGTTTTTAGAGTTTTACAAGTACTATGAATAAATCAAATAAATAAATAAATAAATAAATATGGCCTATCCAGTTTGCCCATCTAGGCCATCTACTATCCCTTCCCCTCCCTTAGCAATCCTATGTACTTTTCCCAAACTTTCTTGAATTTAGATACAGTCTTCATCGCCACCACTTATGCCAGGAGGCTACCCATGCATTAACCAACCTGCCCCCTTTCACCTTCAACCTATACTCCCTCAAACCAGAGCTTCCTTTCAATTTAAAGAGACTCGCCTCCTATGCATTGATGCCATTGAGGTATTTAAATGTCTCTATCATATCTCCCCTCTCTCACCTTTCTTCCAAAGTATACATATTGAGATTAAATCTGTCCCCATACACTCTATAACAAAGTCCACTGACTATTTTAGTAGTCACTCTCTGGACTGACTCTTCCCTTTTTATATCTTTATGAAGCTATAGTCTCCAGGATTGTACATAGTATTCTAAATAAGGTCTCATTAGAGACATCTACAAAGGTATTATCACCTTCATTTTCCTTCCAGCTATTCCTCTCCCTATGCACCCAACTATTATCTGGCATTTGCTACTGTCTTTTCTACCTGTTTGCAACCTTAAGATTATCATATATACATCCCGCTCCTCTTTTGTTCACAGAAATACTTCAACCCCTAAACTGCTCCGCTCTGTTGGGTTTTTGTAGCTCAAAGACTACTACTACTATTAAACATTTCTATAGCGCTACTAGACTTACGCAGTGCTGTACAAATTAACATGAAAAGACAGTCCCTGCTCAACAGAGCTTACAATCTAAATTGGACAGATGAACAGACAGCTAGGGGTGGGGAAATTGCAGTGGTAGGGGTGATAAGTGAGGGTGTAGTCTCAAAGAGAGACTAATTTACTCATCTTCAGGCCAACATGAAAGACAGGCCATCACAGTGGCGTACCAAGGGCAGGGCAGACCGCCCTGGGTGCAGATCAAAGGGAGGAGGTGTTCCGCTCCCATTGCTCCATTGGTCCCTGCCTTCCCAGGTTCTCCTAAAACTTTTAAACCTTCTGCAGCCCGTGCGTGCCTTTCTGCAACCTCCACCGGGCCACTGTATCTCCTCTCACTCAGTCCTTCGCCTTCCTACAGCAGCCTATGTCTTCTCTGCAACCTCCACCCCCTGACAAGCTGCTGTATCTCCTCTGTCTGAGATGCAGCAGCCCAGCAGGGGTGGAGGTTCAGGTTGCAAAGAAAGCACAGAATGCTGCAGGAAGGTAAAGGATGGAGAGACTCTCCATCCTTCACCTTCCTGCATCCTGTGCCTTCTCTGCAACCTCCACACCCCCACCCCACCCCGCCAGGCTGCTGCACTGCGTCTCCTCTCTGTCACTAGTGTCCCTCGCCATCCTGCACGTCCACTCTAGCAGCGGCAGTGGCCTGGCGGGGATAGTCTGCCATAGCCAGAGAAGAAGTAGTGGTACTAGCTGTGGTAGACGGGTGGCGGCGGCGGCAACAGCAGTAACAGCAAAGTGACTGAGTAAATTGTTATGTTATTATTGTTGAATGGATGGTCACGGCAGGCCCGGTGTCTCTGTCCTACCCGTGGCTGCTGACCCCACCTCTTTGAGGTCTCTTCTAGGCAGTTCTGGAGCAGAGCCAGCAGCCACAGGTAATTAGGCCCTGTGATCTTGATCAGTATCACAAAACAGTTTGAATGTCTTGACATATATAAAAAAAGACTACAAGACTCATCTGGTAGAAATACAAATGAAGTGATTCTAAGAATGACATAAAATAACACACAAAAAAATCACAAAAAAAGGAAAAGAAAACACAGCAGCAAATTGTCATGTTAAAGTGCCTTGCAGGTAAAAAAAAAAAAAAAAAAATTAAAAGACTAAAATAAATGCTGCTAAAATAGTGCAGAACAAATCTTGTAGCAAACGGCTGTCTAAAATACCTAAAATGCACAAAAAATATAAAGAAAATGGGCTAGATATATTGGATTCTTGACAGAGCAAGAATTTACAATTAAAATGAGTGTTGAATATGTATATACTTTTGAAAAGTGTACATACTGTGTGTTAACAGATAGTTGTATCCTGATCTTTGGAAATAAAGTCAGGGTGGAAGAGGACAATCATTATAGGTTAACCAAATGGCAGAGATGGGTTCATTACTTTTTAAAAGTAATTATATAAAAAGTAAAAGTACTGGCTTCAAAAGTAGTGAAGTAAAAGTAGAAAGTCTTATCCAAAAAAAAATACTCAAGTAAAAGTAATAAAGTACAGCTCTTCAAACTACTTTTTTACAACTAAGTAAAAAGTATTCTTAACAAGTTGGGCCAGTGAATCTAGTATCTATATAAGCAAATTTACAGTGGGTCACACAAGGGCCTTCCTAGAAAAAAAAACAACAACCCAAGCAGAACATTAATACACTATTGAAAAACAAAACAAGCTGGATTGGTACAGATTAGTCCTACACAGACACTTGATGCCAACAGAATACCCAGCCTTTTTGACACATGTAGACTCTCATGAAATATAGAATAAGTAACAACAAACTAAGGGGTCTTTTGCTAAAGCTTAGCTCGAGTTATCTGCAGTAGGGCCCATTTTATTTCTATGGGCCCTGCTGCAGATAACCCGAGCTAAGCTTTAGTAAAAGATCCCCCAAGGGCCCTGTTTACTAAGCCATGCTGTAAGCGCACTAACATTTTTAGCACGCACTAATTTTAAAGACATCCATAGGAATATATGGGTGTCTCTAGTGGTAACGCACGCTAAAAATGCTAGCGTGCCTTAATAAGCAGGGCTCCAAAAATATAAATATGTAGACAAAAATTAAACTGAACCCCCAAGAAGCCATACTCTGCATACAGTGCAAAACCAAAGAGTGGCACATTCCTTTGTACCATGTAAATTTAAAGAGAGCAGATGTAAATTTTAAAAACATACATATTCCAATTGCTATGTTAAAAATAAACAAATAAAAACTAAATATAAGTGATACATTTTTATTGGCCTAACTTATTACATTTTTGACTAGTTTTTAGAGGCAAAAACCTCCTTCCTTAAGTCAAGACATGCATACTATTACAGCAGCATATTGTCCTGTCCTGAAGAAATAGGTTTTTGTCTCCGAAAGTTAGTAAAAAAAAAAAATGTATAGTCAATATAAATGTATCGCCTTATTTTAATTTTTTTCTTTTATGTATATTTATTACCTTTTAAAGTGGACTAACATGGTTAACGCATTACTTTATCCTAAATTAAAAATAAAATTATTTTCCCCACTGCAGCTCCCTGTGACTCTGGACAAGTCACTTAACCCTCCATTGCCCCTGGTACAAAATAAGTACCTGAATATATGTAAACCGCTTTGAATGTAGTTGCAAAAACCTCAGAAAGGCGGTATATCAAGTCCCATTTCCCTTCCCTACTTTTGCTATCTGGCCATTTAATTTTTCTAATTTTGTTAGTCCTAACCTCTGGTTACTGCTTTCCTGTCTTCTTTTAACTCTCTTTCCAAGAGTCTCCTGTTCATGTGTCATTTTTTCTCTCTTCTTCTGTCTTCTTCACCTCTTCCACTATAACCAACTCCAACAATGATCTGTTCCAACTCTGTGGATGCTTGAGCACCCCCAATATTGAGCAAACCCTGTGTGTCCAGGGAGGGATAATTTCTATTGTGTTTAGCATCCCCAGTATTTTGAACGGTTGACTCATTTGTCTCTACCTATCCAGTCTTGCCCAATTTCTCTCACTCTCCCCAGACCTTAGCCTCTGTCTCTCTCCCCCTCCCCCTGCCTTTATACAGTATTGCCCGATCTTTCTGTCACTCTCTCTCTCTCTCCTTCTCCTCCCATCCAGTTTTGCCTCATTTCTCTCTCCCTCCTCACCTATCCAGTCTTACCCAATTTCTCTCTGTCCCCCTTTTATCCAGTATTGCCCCCCCTCTCTCTCTGTCACTCTCTCTCCCTCCTCACCCATCCAGTCGCCTAATTTCCTTTTCTCTCCTCTCCCATCCACTGCAGCCCTGCAGCACAGTCTCACTCACTCACTCCCGTGCACCTCACTGGGCTCACGCTAATAAACTACCATTGGAGACAGGTGGAACCTGGTTCTCTGAAGCACTGCTAGTGCTTCCTGTGCCATTCCCGGAAGCGTACATCAGAGGAAGCAGGCTTAGTTCAGGAATCAGTAGTGGCACTGCAGAGAGCTGGGCCCCGCACATCTCCCATGGAAGTTTATTAGTGCGAACCTGAAAGTTTGGGCCCAATCAGCTGCAAACCGTGTCTGACATCACTTGGAAACCCTGTAGAGAGGGAGAAGCAAAGAGATGGAAAATAGTTTAAAAAAAAAAAACCACTTTCCAAATTTGTACTTTGTTACTAAGTACCAAAGTACAGCTTAAATGTAACTCATTACAAGCAGTGGCGTACCAAGGGGGGGGGGCATTGGGGGCGGTCCACCCCGGGTGCACGCCGCTGGGGGGGTGCTGTGTGCTGGTCAGCTTCATTCGTTTCCATGCTCCCTCTGCCCCGGAACAGGAAGTAACCTGTTCCGGGGCAGAGGGAGCATGGAAACGAACGAAGCTGACTGGCACGCGGCACCCCCCCCCCCCCCAGCGGCGTGCACCTGAGGGGAGTTCTTTCACCGGGGTGGGGTGTCCTTTCACTGGGAGGGGGAGTCGCGCTGCACCGGGGGGGGCGCTGCACCCAGGGGGCGGGGTGCATCGGCGATCCGCCCCGGGTGTCAGCCCCCCTAGGAACGCCACTGATTACAAGTAAAAAGTATTAAGCGCTAACTTGTGAAACTAGAGCTAGTCTGCCAAGGAATACTGGCAGTGCTCCAAAATTGTCACATGCAAAGAAACAGGATCAACTGAAAAGACAGGCACTTTAAACAGATCACTAATGAAAAACAACACTGTCTTAAACATGCAGATACTTTGCATGCCACATGTAGGTAGAAGTTCTTAAGTCTGCTTACAGAGGAAATCTGTAATTATTAACTGCAGCTGTGCAATATCCAAAAATGTACACACACTTGAACAGGAAAAATGATTTTCAAGCAGGCAACTTGAAGATAAAGGATCCCATGTAATTGCAATTTAATAATCTTAATAAATGCCATCCAAAGAACTACAGACAAGTCATTTTATTTTTGTTTTACTTTACTTTCCAGAAAAACTGGCAGTACGATATTGTTTGAAAATAAAAACTATCAGCCTGATATTGAGCCACTGCAACCAGCATTTTTTTCAATGCCAGAAATCGCAATCAAGCTGGACATTCAGCACTGGAATCCAGACAGCAGCTGGCACTGAGGGCCTCTTTTACAAAGCCACGCTGCCGATTCTCGGTGTGGCAAATAAGAGGAAGCCCATTCAATTCCTATGAGCTTCTTCTCATTTGTCATGTGGGACTCGGTAGCACGACTTTATTTTAAAAAGCCCTGAATATCCAGATCAAGAAGTGACAGTCGTCATTATTCTGATGGCGGTGATATCGCGTGAGCTATCTGGGTAAGGTATCTGGACAATTTGAGACAACCTCTTTCCTGTCCTAAGTTATATGGACACAATTGGGGATATTCAGTCCACTATCCTGGCAAATGGGGATAGTGGACTGAATATCCCCATTAACCGGATAACTCTGGGAATTGCCCATGCTCTGCCCAAGAATCTCCTTGAGATTCTGTACAGGTCACCCAAACTTGGGCACAGATGGCAAATGTGCGTGTAAACTAGTCAATTGTGCACTAATAATCAATTATTAATTGGCACTAATTAGAAGCTACACAAGCATCTGTCCCACGCCCTATTCTATGACATGCATACCTAAATTTCATAACGTGAAACTCCAAAGGGGGTGGGTCAGGGGTGTTCTAAAAATTAGGTGTGATGTTATAGAATAGATTTGCATGCCCATCTTCCATCAATTGGGCACAAGTGTTTACACCAGTTTTTAGCATACATAAGTGCCCAAAGTTAAGTGCAGGAAGCACGCCAAGCTACTATTCTGTAAAGGGTACCCTGTGTGGATCGCCCTTTACAAAATACTCTCTTAGCACATATCATAATGACACCTAACTTTGGGTGCCATTTACTAAATCCAACTCTATGTGGTCACTAATGATTTTCTGCATTATTGTCTGCTAAATATCATTGGATAATCCTGGCCTGTGGTAGATTAGGTTTCCGCCAGCAGACACAAAGTATTTTGCTGTGACTTCTCTTCTTTGGCTGGTGGGGGTTGCAGAACCTGCCAGCACCCGGCATCCCCTGCATTGTGACCCTTTTCTTCAGCTGGTGGGGAGTTGAGATTGCTGTCAGTACATTCTTCAGATTGTAAAGGGGTCCTTCACTTCCGCTCCCGGGGTTGTAACCGGAAGTCCTGTTCCGCGTACAGGGTTCCGGTGAGGTACAACACTTTAATTTGGACTTAGGGCAAAACGTTTTAATTCAAGCTCAGTTCCATAAACACAATCAAAATGCAGTTCCAAAAGTCCAGGCCTAGCTCAAAAAGTCCAGTCAATATTCAGTTCCCTTGGGCCCCCACTCCCAAAGGCTAGGGTTACCATACGTCCGGATTTCCCCGGACATGTCCGGGCAGGCGAGCGGCGCCGTGGGTCTCCCCTTCCCTTACTTCTGATCTGCCCCGCGCCGCCCTTGGGGGTTTAAATTTTTAATTTGCCGGCTCCGTCCCGTCATTTCAAAGCCCTGCCCTCTCTATTCTTCCCTCCCTTCGTGACGCGATTCGTTCTGCAGAGTCCCGCCTTCTGACATAATTTGCTTGAGGGCGGGACTCTGCAGAACGAACTCGCGTCACGAAGGGAGGGAAGAATAGAGACAGGCAGGTAAATCTCTCAAACAAACTTGAAAAAAAGTTTCTATAGTGCTATTGTGGCCAATTCAACAAGAAATTCTGTAGGTACCCTTTTACAAAAATCTCTCGTGTATGATTTACCAACTTGGCTTCAACCTTTTGATGTCATCCCGGCTCCTGCTTTCTTCAACCACCTTGCATACAGTAGTCAATAGTTTGTTTTGTTCTGACCAATATGCTGCACGGTCGCGTTATGCGGATTGCGGACACCTGTCATTAAATGTTTGGGAGAAAAAAAAAAACAACACACACCAGCTCCAGTATGTGCAAGAGCAGGGGTAGAGGGGAAGAGGAAGAGCTAGCTACCTGGGAGTTGTAGTCTTTTCAGCACAAGCTCTGTCCGGAAGGAAAGGAGACAGACAACAGATTACAACTCCCAATGTGCTTTGAGCTGAGAGGGTGTATGTTATTGTTGGTGTTTATCCTGGAGATGGGAATAGAAGCAGGAAGAAGCCTGTATATCAGGTAAGTAAGGACAATGTCATTGTAAAAGCCTTTAGTTTGGAGTTTTTTTTTTCTTTTCAGTTAAAAATGGAGAACCGCTTTGGCTGGAGGGGGGAGGAGTATTCTACTGGGAGTTTCTAATTGTAACGTGTGTATAGGTCATCCCCCCCCCCCCCCCCACGAGTATGGTGAGATTTTGGATGGCGACATAAAACTTTTCTGACACGTACCTTTTATCCAGGAGGGCAAGCTGCTTAATTATTAGATGGAGGAAGCCTGTTGTTAAAGCAAAACAATAGAACCCCTGACAGCTACACAGACTCAACAACCATTAGCACATGTTTATACCTACTGAGGGGGAAATGCCTGCAGGAACTTCTGCTCAGGTAGGGGGATTGTCCCCAACAACTTCTTCTTATTTTGGTGCAAACACTGCTGGGCAGACTTGGGTCTAGAGAATGGTACTTTGGGACCCTCCTGAGGGGATGGAGAGAACCCAGGGGTCCTACAAAGGGAGATTAGATGTGTGAGTAATTGGGAGACTTTTGTGGAGTCTGGGATTCAGGGAGAGAATGGGAATGATGGAAGAGGGGTTGAATATGGGGAAATACTCCAGCATATATATTTCCCCGCCATGTTCAACCCCTAGATAAAAGCCAGGATCAGCAGCCATTCATGGATACCCAAAGAAGACTCCACTATACACTAATTGGGCTCATATGCTTGGGTATCAATGAATAGCTGCTGATCCTGTACTGAATGTGTGATTTTCATAAAAACACTTAAATTGATAGAGCATAGAGGATAAGTCAGGAGACAGGCAGGGCAGTATATTGCTAGGTAGCAGATTTAATGCTAGAAGTGTAGGGAAAGGAAAGTTTTTATTGAGCGTCCATTCTATGAAAGTTATAAATAGTAAATTAATTTGGGATTGCTCTTTCATTTTTCAAAGTATAACAATTTGAAATATTATTCAAATTTAAATTTGATGACTAGCATGGAGGGGGCGTGACAGGGGGGCAGGGTGAAGATGTAAAAGGGGCAGGATGTGGGCAGGGGGCAGGGGCGGGGCATGTGTCCTCTTTTTGAGAGGACAAAATATGGTAACCCTACCAAAGGCCAGGTGGAGGTTGCCCTCTTCTTTCCCAGAGGGACTTCCCCCCCCCCCCCCCCCCCCACTATGAAGGGCTCATTAACAGTTCAGCCCCCTTTCTCTATAGCACAAACAGTTCAAACAAACTCCCATAGAAAATCTCTTCAAAGGAAAAACAATAATGAATTCACCTTTCCTCTTCTTTGCACTGCTGGTGCCCTGCAGGGGGCAGGGCTAGCAGTTCACCTCCCACTTCACAGCACCTCAAGGTCTGTGGCCTCCCACATTGCCTTTGTGTGCTGGAAAGGACTGTGTTTGTATGCTCCCAATCCATGGTATCCTGCTCTTCTAGGCAGGAAAGTTCTAGAGGTAGGTCCTTTCCCTCCTCCACGTACTCCATGGATTCCTTCTCTGAGTAAGTCTCCTCTCCCTCCTGGTAGTTGGGAGCTTTCAGAAAATCTGTCCCTCCCTTCTCACAGCTGGGGGGAATTATATACTGCTTTCGCAGCCAAGGGAACTGGGCTTCTTCTCCCTCTAGTGGGGAAGGGAGAAACTAGCTCACCTTACACTGAACTATTTCTCCCCCTGCTGGTATTAGAAATTCCTTCTGCCCTTTGAAGTCTACCCTTCTCTTTCCTTCTGGCAAGGAATTCTGGGGATTGTAATTTAGGGATTAGCTGCTTCTCTTTGGGTCCATGGTTACTAGCCTTATCATAAGATGTATGTTCTGGTGGCGGGGTCCAACTTCCTTGCCACTTCACTGTGTGCTTTCAGTTCCTCCTGCCTCTCTAAGCATAGGTTTGTTTGCAAAAGCACAAACAAACCTTCACTTCTGGATAGACAGAATAGAAACAGAAGAACAAAAATATTCCATAGAGAACAGAAACAGCAAAAAGCAGAGACAGCCAAGGGGATAATGCCACTGGAATCATATTCGGTTTAATAATAGAGACAGACAGATAGATGGAAATTCCCTGACAGATGCTATTGCTTGAGTGAGATGTGTCTAATTACTACACACATCTCAAGTGCATAAGATTTATTTTTTTTTATATATAAGAAACCAAGGCATTTATAATTTGCTAAATTTCATAAATGTAACAGTAATTGCCAATATATCCAGTACAAGAAATCAAGCTGTTGCAACTTAAACACCTGAACAGGTCTGAGATATTTGAAACTAAGGGAGTGGATTTGAAAATAAGACCCACTAATAAGTAGTATATAAAATGTAACCTCACTGAACTCAGAAGCAGTCTTCCAGTAATCGGTATAATCTAGATTGGAAGAAACTGATTTTTTTGAGTGCTCTTTAGCTCTGTAGCAAACCTCCTTTCAAACTGCCTTCAATTCTCTGGAATAGCAGATACCTGTCAGCACAACAAACCACAACATTGACTAGCAGTAAATATGGATATTCAGTTCAACTTCGTAATATGTAATAATACGGTATCATCTTTTAATATGTCTTGAAAAACATTTAGTACTAGATTCTAAATATCACACCTAAAAAAAATTGGTGCCAAAATAAAATACGCCTAAGCTTATTCTATAAAGCACGTCTTAATTTAGACATGCTTTATAGAATAAGCCTAAATTTCTGCATGGTTTATAGTATACACCCAGCACCCATCCATACAACTAAACTTAGTCACTGGCAATTACACCAAGTAAAACTTGGTGTAAACCATGACACCTAAATTGGGCGTGGACTGGGCATATTCTGTAACAACGCACATAGGTTTTAGTAACACCCACAACCCACCCATTCCACGCTCGTGGACACACTCCCTTTTCAACTATGCAATTTAAAATGTAAATGCATCACGCCATAGAATATGCTTAGACAGTTGTGTGTGTAAATTCTAATTAATGCTAATTAGTGTCAATAATTGCTTGTAGATTCTACATATACAGCTTATGCGTTTCTAAGGTCTACACTGGCATGGTATGGGAAAGGGGGTGGGGAAATACTACTGGAGAGGAAGATGGAGTACTGGGTAAAGAGGAAAGAAGGAAGGAAGGAAAGAAGGAAGGAAGGAAGGAAGGAAGGGAGAAAGAGCTGGCTTTTTGGGAATAACCATAATGTATGTGTATGAGATATCTCATACATAGCGCAAAAAACAGAAGAAACCAGTCTTCGCAAAAAATAGCAACAAACAAAACAGCGAAGAGGACCAACAAAAGAAAAAAGACAAAATAAGAAAAAATAATAATAATAATGAAAGAACACAAAAAAAAAAATCCAAGTATATATAAAAATGTAAGGCGTCAACACTTGGTTGTTGAAAATAAAAAATAAACTTTATTTATCAATGGATAGCAGGGAGAAAAGGACTCGACACAGCTGTGTTTCGGCCATACAGGCCTGCGTCAGGAGTCTTCTCACTGTATGCTGATCTTATATACTATCCAAATGGATAGGCGAGACGCTACTCTGATCTCCGCTTGATTTTGTTTTGAATACTGTACAACGCTATCACATTAGAAAGAGATATACACATTCCCTCCCCATTTGGATAGTATATAAGATCAGCATACAGTGAGAAGACTCCTGACGCAGGCCTGTATGGCCGAAACACAGCTGTGTCGAGTCCCTTTCTCCCTGCTATCCAAAGTTTATTTTTTAATTTCAACAACCAAGTGTTGACGCCTTACATTTTTATATATACTTGGATTCTTTTTTGTGTGTTCTTTCATTATTATTTTTTTATTTTTTTCTTATTTTGTCTTGTTTCTTTTCTTGGTCCTCTTCAATATCTCATACATATTCATTATGGTTATTCCCAAAAAAGCCAGCTCTTTCTCCCTTCCTTCCTCCATATTAGCATATTCATTTGTGTGTGTGTGTATGTATTGTCTGCATGCACCTCTCCGTGCTGTCTGCTCTCGATCCGACACCTCTCTGGGCTGTCCGCTCTCCACTCAACACTTCTCTGTGCTGTCTGCTCTCGACTTAACACCTCTCCGTGCTGTCCGCCTTCACCCACACAATTGGGGCTAATCCACCTCCTAAGAGGAACTGCCTCTGCTCCCTTGCAAAAAGTAATTATTCACAGTACTATATTTATTCTGCAGAGTACTTTATTCCACAGCGGTACCAGCGGGAAAACAGTATGTCCACTGTACTACAGCTGCTGGTCTCTGTGCACCTTGCTTCACTTCTCAAACACACAACAATCAACAACAGTTCAGAACAGTTCAGTCTTAGAATTCGCTAACAACTTGGGATCAACCTGTGGTTCAGTCTATTCCTCCTCTCCTTTCTTCTACTGCCTAGGAGTTGGAGGCATTTTCACCACCCTCGCTTGTCAGCCACCAGCACTCTGACAACCTCCCACAAAATGTTCAGACTGACCTCCTTCAGGTACTTAATCCCGTTAGTTCCATGAAGTCATATCTCCACTAGGCAAAAGAAATGCATGCAGTTAACCAGAGCGTGCACTTAACTGTTGTGACCCAAAGAAGCTTGACTTCTGATAAACATATGTACAGTACTGTTTATTATTATACGTACAGTATACAGTCTCAGTTAACTGACATTAGGCTGGCTTGAAGTAATCAGTTATAGTCCTCTGTACACCCTTGGGTCTGTGAGTTCCACAGACTATGTCTGCCAAGCGGTAAAAACTGTCATAGCACTGGCGTCCAGTGGCCTCCAGATAGGCCCTCACGATGTTGAGACACTCCAGCGCTCTTGCAAAAGTGACAGGAGGAGGTTTTGAATTTCATCAGCATGTGCCTCGCTGCTCATTTCTTCAACTGTTCCATCATCAGCCATTGTTGCCTGCATGTAGGAGCATATCTCAACATCAGTGCTGTCTTCAGTTGTTTGTAGATCGTAATCAACAGCTACGTAGTGATGGAATTCCTCGTCAGTAAAACCGGCTTGGATGTCAATAACCTCTTCATCTGATGTGTTTGCAACAGCTGCACCTGTTTCATCCCTCTCCACATCCTTAACAAAGCTTGCCCACTTGTAGCAGTTCACAATGGTTGCCTGTGTAACATGATTCCAGGCTTCTTTCTGAATATGTAGGGAATCCAACAGTGATAGATTACGAGCCAGTTCAACAGCACATTTATCCTTCCCAGTCTAGTCATCCATAACGCTCATCAGATGACGTAGCACAAGAGCCCGATAATGTTGTTTGAAATTGGCAATTATGCCCTGATCCAGAGGTTGGATCAGAGAGGAAACAAGATGGCGACCTGATTGGACGCTGAGTCGGGAGCTCCCCTGAAGATCGCTGGGATCTGTCGGAGATCGCGATCTGAGCGGCCCTGCTGAACACGAGGAGGTGGAATACCTCCTCGTAGGGTCTGCATTCCCGGGGAGCACGAAACGAGGTTCAATTCTTCTCCACCGCCGGGATGTGGCCAAGAGCCTGAAGATCGCTGGCCCTGCTGCACACAAGGAAGTGGAATACCTCCTCACAGGGCTTGCATTCCCGGGGAGCTCGGAACGAGGTTCGCCGGGGAGGAGGCCAAGAGCCAAAACCGCGAACAAAGCCTCCTCGTAGGGCTTGCATTCCCGGGGAGCTCGAAACGAGGTTCACCGGGGGAGGAGGCCAAGAGCCAAAACCGCGAACAAAGCCTCCCCCATGAGGTGACCATCCGGCCATTTGGGCTACTCAGTCGAGCTCGGGTGATCTATCTCACACAGGCCGACCCAACGCCTATCTCATCCAGCTCATCCCAGCCAGTGTGCACTCAGACAAGCGACGAGCTGAAAACAGCCGGAGCTAGACCAGCACCCCAGCCGATCACCCAATTGACGACGCTGACTTGAGTCGCGACGGCCGACCGTGGCGCGGCCCTGAATCTACACCCAGGCTCCATTCTGCCACTCGACCACCGAAAGGAGCGATCAGAAAATGAACGGGATCGACGAACGGAGCGATACCGAGACCACGTAAGGCAAACGGGGTCACACGGTCACGGACACAGGGAAAGGTTAAGAGATTAGTCCTGCGGTCGCAAAGCACGCAGAGGCCTTGATCCTGAAGCGTCCAGCACGGAGTCAGCCTGCATGCCCAATCGATATGCTGCCCCAGCCTGAAGACAGCGGGTGACTTGGTCCGGAGCGGCTTCCACCTAAGGGTAGGCATTCAGAAACTGACCTTGTGAAATAATCTAACGATCAGGCTCCAACGGGAGTAGAACAGGTCTGAGCAAACCTCCTTGCCACCTAAGAACTGGTTATAATTGTAAACGTAGTTGCTTGCTCTGCTTTGCACTGAATATGATACAAATGAGGTGTGCTGTTCTAAATGTGCTGCCCTAAATGTAAGTTGTGGGCCTGATAATTGAAATACCTCAACCTTGCATAGCCAGCCTTCCCCAGTTTGTTCCAGTCCGTCCATCCCAGCCTACCCAGCTTATTCCATCCATTCCTGCATGACCCGCTTGTGCCAGTCCATCTATCCCAGCGTGTGCTCCACTCCATCCATCTTAGTGTATCGTCTTCTGGTCCAGCTCGTCCCAGTCCATCTGTTCCTGTCCGTCTACTCATCCTGTCACAGTCCATCTGTTCCTGCTAGTTCCAGCTTGTTCCTGCTTATTCCGGCTTGTTCCAGCTTGCGACGACCTGCTCCTGCTTGTTCCAGCTTGTTCCAGCCTGCTCCTGTCCATCTACCCCAGCTTGGTCCAGCTCGTCACAGTCCATCTGTTCCTGTCCGTCTACTCATCCTGTCACAGTCCATCTGTTCCTGCTAGTTCCAGCTTGCTCCTGCTTGTTCCGGCTTGTTCCAGCTTGCGACGACCTGTTCCAGCTTGTTCCGGCTTGTTCCAGCTTGTTCCAGCCTGCTCCAGCTGCTACCCGCCTGCCTGTTAACACATCGATTAGCCTGCCTGCTTGCAAGCCTCTCAGCTATTGACTTACCTACCTGCCTGCTAACTGATCAGCCAGTGACTGTTAACTGCTTATCACCTTAGTCACTACTTATGGCCCCTATCCACGTTCTCTTCCTTGCCCTGTCCCTTCCTAATCTTCTCTCCCCCCCCACTCCCACTGTCTACTACTAAAACTCACCACCCTCCCGCCCTGCCTGCCACGGCAATACCCCATTCACCCTCATCCCCCTCCACCTCACCATCCCTCCTGTCCCCCGCCTCCTTCCTAGCCCTTAACCTTCAACAATTCCTTCCTGCCATTAACCCATCCCCATTCCTCCTAAGCACACCTCGTCTTCGTCGCCTTCGCCGCCCGACCTCCCCACCCTCCTCCGCATTCTCCTACTCCTCCTCCTGCTATCCGCGGGAGACATTAACCCTAATCCAGGTCCCCCTCACCTATCCCCGTCCTACCCATGCAAACGATTCCGAGATGTCTCCAATCTCGTCTCCATTCCCCTCCTCCCCCCCTTCCCTCCCCTTCTCATGCGCCTTGTGGAATGCCCACTCAGTCTGTAACAAATTGCCCTTCACCCACAATCTCTTCGTCTCTCGCTCCCTTCAACTGCTCGCCCTAACCGAAACATGGATCTCCCCGGAAAACTCGGCCTCAATCGCGGCCCTCTGCCATGGAGGTTATCTCTTCTCCCACACTCCCCACCCTGTTGGCCGCGGGGGAGGCGTTGGACTACTGCTCTCGCCCTCCTGTAGTTTCCAACCCCTCCCCCTACCGCAGTCCCACTGCTTCTCATCCTTTGAAGCCCACTCCATCCGGCTATTCTACCCTCTGCCACTCAGAGTCGCAGTCATCTACCGCCCCCCTGATAAATCCTTCTCATCCTTCCTCACCGACTTTGATGCCTGGCTCTCCGTCTTTCTTGAACCCTCATCTCCGTCCCTCATTCTCGGAGACTTTAACATACACGTTGACGACCCATCCGACCCTAACGCTTCTAAGTTCCTCACCCTAACATACTCCTTCAACCTCCAGCTGTGTTCCACCACCCCCACTCACCGGGACGGCCACTGTCTTGACCTAGTCCTCTCCTTCTCCGGCTCACCCTCCAACTTCCACGCTTCTGCTCTCCCTCTCTCCGATCATCACTTGATCACATTCACACTTCTTCACCGCCCCCCTCTCCCCCGTCCAACTGTAACCACCACCTCCAGGAATCTCCAGGCTATTGACCCCCCACTTATCCTCTAGTATCTCTAATCTCCTCCCTTCCATCATGTCCTCTGAGACTGTAGACGAAGCGGTCTCCGCCTACAATGCCGCCCTCTCCTCTGCTCTGGACACCCTCGCTCCATCCACCTCCCGTCCCACGAAGTGCACTAATCCCCAGCCCTGGCTGACCCCCTGCATCCGTTACCTTCGCTCCTGCACCCGATTCTCTGAACGCCTCTGGAGGAAATCTCGTACCCACTCAGACTTCCTTCATTACAAATTCATGCTATCCTCCTTCCAGTCCTCCCTATTCCTTGCAAAACAAGTCTATTACACACAATTGACCAACTCTCTCAGCTCCAACCCTCGTCGTCTCTTCACCACCCTTAACTCCCTCCTTAAAGTGCCCCTCGCTCCCACTCCCCCTTCTCTCTCTCCTCAATCTCTGGCTAACTACTTCCGCGACAAGGTACAAAAGATCAACCTTGAGTTCACTTCCAAGTCACCACCTCCTCTTCAGCCTGTAGCCCTATCCAATACCCAACCAACCATGGCCTCCTTCTCCTCCTTTCCTGAGATCACCGAGGATGAAACCTCCCGCCTTCTTTCCTCCTCGAAATGCACCACCTGTTCCTCCGATCCCATCCCCACCAACCTACTTAACACCATCTCCCATACTGTCACCCCCTCCATCTGTCGCATCCTTAACCCAGTGGCGTAGCCAGACTGCCAATTTTGGGTGGGCCTGAACCCAAAGTGGGTGGGCACAAAATTTTCTCTCTACCCCCCCCCCCCCCAGCAAAATTTAGTCACACTCAGATGCATTTGTCACACAGAGTAAAGTGCTGCTTTTCAGTGCATCCGATTTCAGACAATTTATTTAATAGCCTAATCCTTTTCAATGAGCTTTCAGAGGCCAAAACCTCCTGCCTCAGGTCAGTATAATGCTGTTACGGTATCCTAGCCTGACCTAAGGAAGGAAGTATTGGTCTCTGAAACTTTATTAACACCTTATTACTTTATCCTAAATTAAAAATACAATTATTTTCTTTACCTTTGTTGTATGGCCATTTACTTTTTCTCATTGTGTTGCTCCCAGTCTCTAGATTCTGCTTTCCTTCGTTTTCGCTTAACTCTTCTGCCAAGGTTTCCTGGCCATTTGTCATTTTTCTCTCCTTTTTCTTTGCTTTCTTCAATATTTTTCTGCCTCTCTCTGTGTCCAGATTTAATTCATTCTTACTATCCATTCTTTAATTTCCTTCATCTACTTATGGCTTTTCATCTTTTTCTCACCCTTGTTCTCCCCATGCCCCTTCCTCTTATTCTCCAATCTTTCACTACTCCCCCTTTCCATGCAGCAGCTCTCCTCTTTCTCTCCCCATCCTTCCAGTGTCTCCCCTCTCTCTCCCCATCCTTCCAATAGTCTCCCCTCTTTCTTTCTGCATCCTTCCATCGTGTCACCTCTTTCTCCCTACCCTTCCATCCAGTGTCTTCCCTCTTTCTCTCCCCATCCTTCTAACCATCTACCTTCTCTCCTGATCCTTCCATCTATTGTCTCTCTCCCTCCTTCTAACCAGTGTCTATCTCTCTACCCTTTTCTGTTCAGTGTCCCTTCTCTCTCCACATCCTTCCAGTCTCTCCCCTTTTTCTCTGCATCCTTTCATCCATCTCCCCATCCTTCCATCCAGTGTCTCTCTCCCCATCCATCTGTTTTCCCTCTCTCTGCCATCCTTCCATCCATTTTCCCTCTTTCTCTGCCATCCTTCCATCTCTGTACCTCTATCTTCCTCCATGTTTAGTATCTCCTTTTCTCTGTGTCCCTATATTACTCTGTCCATCTTCTCCCCTCTCTTTGTCCCCAGTGCCAATATATCTCTACCCTCTCTTACCCTACCCCATCCAGCTTCTCTCCCTCCTCTTTCCAGCATCTGGTTTGGTTGCTTGATTTCCTGCCTCTCTCCCTCCCTCCCTCCCTCCCTCCCTCCCTCCCTCAAGCTGTAGGTTTAATATTCCCTTTTCCTTCATCTCCTTGGTCTGGTATCTCTGTTTCCCTTCCCTCCCTCCTTGTGCTGTACCAGCAGTTCTCTCCCTTCCCTCCAGTTCTCCTCCCATGTCCAGCAGCGCTCTCCCTTCCATCCAGATCCCCTCCTCCTCTTCCTCCCACATCTAACAGCTCTCTCCCTTCCACCCAGATCCCCTCCTCCTCTTCCTTCAGCAGCTCTCTCCCTTCCATCGTCCCCTCCTTCTCTTCCTCCCATGTCCAGCAGCTCTTTCCCTTCCCTCCAGTCCCTTCCTCCTCTTTCTCCCTTGTCCAGCAGCTCTCCAACCCCTTCCTCCTCTCCCTCCCATGTCCAGCAGCTCTCTCCCTTCCATCCAGTCCCCTCCTCCTCTTCCTCCCATGTCCAGGAGCTCTCCCCCTTTCCTCCAGTCCCTTCTTCCTCTTCCTAGCTTGTCCAGCAGCTCTCCAGCCCCTTCCTCCTCTCCCTCCCATCTCCAGCAGCTCTCTCCCTTCCATTCAGTCCCCTCCTCCTCTTCCTCCCATGTCCAGCAGCTCTCTCCCTTCCCTCCCTCTTCCTCCCTTGTCCAGAAGCTCTCCAGCCCCTTCCTCCCATGTCCAGCAGCTCTCTCCCTTCTATCCTGATCCCCTCCTCCTTTTCCTCCCATCTCCAGCAGCTCTCTTCCTTCCCAGTTCCCTCAAATCCCCTTCCTCCTACAAGTCTGACTCTGGGGCTCATTTTCAAAGCACTTAGCCTTCCAAAGTTCCATAGAAACCTATGGAACTTTTGAAGGCTAAGTGCTTTGAAAATATGCCTCTCTGTCTCTGGCAAAAGTATCCCTTCCCTCCCCCCCCCCCCCCCCCAACCAACCAACCAACCACAAATCCAGCACTTACTTTCCAGGCCCGCCCATACAAAACCTTCATCGCTGTCGCTGCCTTTTCTCCTGCGGCTTCGGGGAACGGCCGCCCGGGAGGCAGCAATCAGCGTTACCTGTCAGTGCCTGCCCTAAAATTGTGCTTCTCTTCTCCCCGCTCTTTTCTTCGCTCGTCGCGCAGCACTGCGCTGCTATTCAAACAGGCAGCTCCGCTCCTCTCTGCCGCGTCTATCCGGCCCTACTAAACAGGAAGTGCATCAGAGGGCCGGATAGACGCGGCAGAGAGGAGCAGAGCTGCCTGTTTGAATAGCAGCGCAGCGCTGCGCGACGAGCGAAGAAAAGAGCAGGGAAAAGAGAAGCACAATTTTAGGGCAGGCACTGACAGGTAACGCTGATCGCTGCCTCCCGGGCGGCCGTTCCCCGAAGCCGCGGGAGAAAAGGCAGCAACAGCGATAAAGGATTTGTATGGGCGGGCCTGGAGGGAAAGTGGGTGGGCCTGGGCCCGTCCAGGCCCACCCATGGCTATGCCCCTGCCTTCACCTTTCTCTCTCCACTGCAACTGTCCCTGACACCTTCAAGCACGCCGTAGTCACACCTCTCCTAAAAAAACCTTCACTTGACCCTACCTGCCCCTCCAACTACCGCCCCATCTCTCTCCTCCCCTTCCTCTCCAAATTACTTGAGCGCGCCGTTCACAGTCGCTGCCTTGACTTTTTCTCCTCTCATACCATCCTAGATCCACTTCAATCTGGTTTTCGCCCTCTACACTCGACAGAAACAGCACTCTCTAAAGTCTGCAACGACCTGCTCCTCGCTAAATCCAGTGGCCACTATTCCATCCTCTTCCTCCTCGATCTATCTGCGGCGTTTGACACTGTTAATCATGATTTACTTCTTTCCACACTGTCCTCTTGTGGGTTCCAAGGCTCTGTCCTTTCCTGGTTCTCCTGTTTTCTCTCCCGCCGCACCTTCAGTGTACACTCTCATGGATCTTCCTCCATTCCCATCCCACTTTCTGTTGGAGTTCCCCAGGGATCTGTCCTTGGACCCCTTCTCTTCTCCATCTACACCTCCTCCCTAGGCTCACTGATCTCATCTCATGGATTTCAATATCATCTTTATGCTGACGACACCCAGCTATATCTCTCTACACCAGACATCACCACTGAGACCCAGGCCAAGGTGTCGGCCTGCTTATCCGACATTGCTGCCTGGATGTCCAACCGCCACCTGAAGCTGAACATGTCCAAAACCGAGCTCCTCGTCTTCCCACCTAAACCCACCTCTCCTCTTCCTCCTCTCTCTATCTCAGTTGACAACACCCTCATCCACCCCGTCCCATCTGCCCGCAACCTCGGAGTCATCTTCGATTCCTCCCTCTCCTTCTCTGCGCATATCCAACAGACTGCCAAGACTTGTGGCTTCTTCCTCCTCAACATCAGCAAAATTCGCACTTTCCTATCTGAGCACACCACACGAACTCTCGTCCATGCTCTCATTACCTCCCGCCTTGACTACTGCAACTTGCTCCTCACCGGCCTCCCACTTAGCCATCTTTCCCCCCTTCAATCCGTTCAGAACGCTGTCGCGCGTCTTATATTCCGCCAGAACCGATATGCTCATATCACCCCTCTCCTCAAGTCACTTCACTGGCTTCCGATCAGATACCGCATACAATTCAAGATTCTCCTCCTTACCTACAAATGCACCCGGTCAGCGGCTCCCCACTACCTCTCTACCCTCATCTCCCCCTATGTTCCCGCCTGTAACCTCCGCTCACAGGACAAATCCCTCCTTTCAGTTCCCTTCTCCACCACTGCCAACTCCAGGCTCCGCTCATTCTGCCTTGCCTCACCCTATGCTTGGAACAATCTTCCTCAACCCATACGCCAAGCCCCCTCCCTACCCATCTTCAAATCTCTGCTTAAAACTCACCTCTTCAAGGCTGCTTTCGGCACCTAACCTTTCGTGATATATAGTATGCCCTATCAGACAGACTCTACACTTGTCCGTTGACTGCACACTTATCTTTGATTGTTTAGATTATCTCTTGATTGTACACCTGTCTTCTAGATTGTAAGCTTAGATCGTACACCTGTCTTTTAGATTGTAAGCTTTTTGAGCAGGGACTGTCCTTCCATGTTAAATTGTACAGCGCTGCGTAACCCTAGTAGCGCTTTAGAAATGTTAAATAGTAGTAGTAGTAGAGGTAGTGTTTGGTTGCAGAAAGACCACCTTGACGTTAGACAGCCTGACATCATCCCTGTGTGCAGCACAGTTATCACAAAGCAGCAAAATCTGATGCTTTTGTGCCCGCATTCTAGTGTCTAACTTCTTTAGCCACTGCTTCCAAATTTCCACAGTCATCCATGAATTTGCATTAGCCTCGTATGACACAGGAAGTCGCTTAACTTTCTTGAAGCAATGGGGCTGTTTGCTCTTTCCAATGACGAGGGGTTCCAACTTCTCACTCCCATCCATATTGCAGCAAAGGAGGATTGTCAGTCAGTCCTTCGATGTTTTACCTCCAGTAGTTTTGGCATGTTTGAATGCAAGTGTTCCATCAGGAATTGCTCGCCAGTAGAGACCATTTTCGTCAGCATTGAAAATGACATGAGGTGCAAACTCGTTCAAGATGGTAGAACTGAAACAACCCAATTTTCAGCACCAAAGTCATCAGCGTCTTGTTTCTCACCATGCTGTTTCTTGAATTTTATGCCGTTCCTTTCCTTCCATCTTTCCAACCATCCAACAGTGGCTTTGAATTCAGTTAGTCCAAGACTTTCTGCTACCTGGTTAGCTTTCTCCATAAGCAGTACACCACTGACAGGAAACTGTCTGCTCCTGACTCGAGAAAACCACCGAAGAAGAGCATCTTCTACCTCCTCAGCTTTTCCCGCACGTTTTCGTTTTCGTTGTGGATTTGTATTGTTTTGCCAGTCTTCCAGAAGCTGGTCTTCCTGCTTCAAGACAAGTGAAATTTGACTTGGATTGACACCATATTCTTTAGCAATAGATGCTTGACTTTCTTTGTTTTCTAATTTTTTAAGAACTTCTATTCGTTCAGCCAGTGTTAAAGTCTTACAGTTCCGCCGCCGCAACGATGACGATGACCCCGATGCATGCTCCAACAACATTCTTTCCTCTAATCTGCCTGGGGCAGTTAAAGAGGCAGTACATTTGAAATCTTGGTTGTCACGCGCCAATCAGCTTCCATATTCCATGCACGCACTTATGCGGAGTCTTTCCTGCAGAGGAGCGGTCTTCAACCATGCTTATAAGCGAATCTTGCACTTATCAGTGGTGCGCTAAAACGAAGTTTGTCCCCATAGAAATTGATGGTGCTGAAAACGGGACCGAAGTACGGCATGCAGTTAAACAGAGCATGCTCTTATCCGACGTGCATTTAAATGGAGTGCACTGTATGTATGTGTGTGTGTATATATATATGTAAATGAATATGCTAATATGCCCCCCCCCCCCCCCAAATGAAACAGTCAAACTATGCCCATGAAATGTTACACTGACTCCTGGAACAGCATTCTCTAAAGCATTGTCTATTCCAGAATATTTCTTAAATTAATTTGCCAGTCGGACCCAATATGTAGAGGGATCTTCCCCAGGTTTCTGTTGACATGCATTTATTCTACTCTAGTCAGCCTTTGTTTTGAATAATTGTGTAACATTAGTCACTATTTCATTACATTTAGCTTTAAATTCATCTAAGCTGTCGTCCTCTGAATTATCAATTTTCGGATCCTCTGTGTACCATTTAGCTTCCATGAGGAGTTTACTTAATTTGATATCAGGAAGAAGAGCTCTCAGGAGATAACAGACATCAGTGTAAATGGGATTGGAACCATCTTTCTGCCACTTTCCTGGATCTTCCTCAGTATCAGGAAAATCTTTGGCTATGGCTGTAATCTTAGAGACATTCCAAGGGATTGGGACACTCACAAATTTATCTTGTTCCCCAGGCAACAATCATAACGGATAAGCTGTAATCCTCTCTGTCTCAGATTCTGAGTCCTGCTTACTAGCGCTTGTGTGCCTAAGCCTGGAATTGTTTTGATTTAAGGCACATAATTCAGGATAAGACCATTTTTTAATAATTTTTTTCTAATTCCTGATAAGTGTCAACACTTTTACAATCAGCCTATGTCAGCAAATCTTAAGTAAAGCCTTTTCTTCTATGGCATGAATATCTTTAGCTTTTCTAAATATTTCTTGAGGCTCATTAGGAGACAAATCATTATACATTCATTCAAACTCCACTCTAGCCTGTATAGATTTAGGCTGAGCCCAATGTATTAAATGTTGCATGTTGTCTCTTGTCACACTGTCTAATTTACCCCCTGTGTCTGGAAAAAGAAATTATTTTTTTTCCTCAGGTTTCCCTGAATCAGATGGAACTACATCAGGATTTCTACCTCTAATACCCCTTCTGCATGACAGAAAAAGGTCTTCTATATCTTCTTCTGTGTTATCCTCTACATGAGAATCAGGAGGTGGGGCACTGAGCTAAAGTATCATAAGTACATGCCATACTGGGAAAGACCAAAGGTCCATCAAGCCCAGCATCCTGTTTCCAACAGTGGCCAATCCAGATCACAAATACCTGGCAAGATCCCAAAAAAGTACAAACCATTTTAGACTGCTTATCCCAGAAATAGTGGATTTTCCCAAAGTCCATTTAATAATGGTCTATGGACTTTTCCTTTAGGAAGCCGTCCAAACCTTTTTTAAACTCCGCTAAGCTACATTGTAGCTTCATCGCATGCCCCCTAGTCCTAGTATTTTTGGAAAGCGTGAACAGACGCTTCACATCTACCCGTTCAACTCCACTCATTATTTTATAGACCTCTATCATATCTCCCCTCAGTTGCCTTTTCTCCAAGCTGAAGAGCCCTAGCCACTTTAGCCTTTCCTCATAGGGAAGTTGTCCCATCCCCTTTATCATTTTCATCGCCCTTCTCTGCACCAGAATTGAATGCAATACTAACGGTGCAGTCGCACCACGGCGCGATACAAAGGCATTATAACATCCTCATTTTTGTTTTCCATTCCTTTCCTATTAATACCTAACATTCTTTTTGCTTTCTTAGCCACAGCAGCACACTGAGCAGAAGGTTTCAACGTATCATCAACAACGACACCCAGTGGCGTACCAAGGGGGGGCGGTCCACCCCGGGTGCACGCCACTGGGGGGTGCCGCAGCGCGTGCCTGTCGGCTCCGAGTTCACTACGCCAAATTCTCTCATTCGCCGCAGCTCCCTCCCTCTGCCCCGGAACAGGTTACTTCCTGTTCCGGGGCAGAGGGAGGGAGCTGCAGCGAACAAGAGAATTTAGTGTAGCAAACTTGGAGCCGACAGGCATGCGCCGCGGCACCCCCACCAGTGGCGTGCACCCAGGGGGGTCATTTCGCCGGGGGGGGGGGAGGTGTCACTTCGCGGGGGAGGCGCGCTGCGTCTGGGGGGGGGGCATCGGCGATCCGCCCCGGGTGTCGTCAAGGCTAGGAACGCCACTGAAACGAACTCCTGAGATAGGTGTCAGTGGCATATGATTTTGAGATTCCTCTTAGCAGATTAACTATGGGAAGTAAAAAAAAGCAAGTCTGAGACCCTATTTTCGGGGCCAGCAGCTTACCCGACAATAAACTATGGTCTTGAATCTTGCAAATATTTGAAAAAATGGAATAGTTATAATAGAAAAAAATTCTGCTTTGTGCTTTCCATCAAATAGTACTTTTAAACATGAAATTTTTTTTGCAGCGTAACAGGCAGCGCGGAAAGTCGCTCCGAGAACCGAACTGAGAGGAAAACTGTTGCTGACAAAATGCCCCATACTAAAAGGAAGGGGTTGACGAGGGTAGTTCCCCCACCTACCTCGACTCCTTCATCGACTCAGACGGGACTAGAGCGTTTTTTCGCGCCGATTTCCCAAACAAGCAGAGATGTGGATCCCATAGCGGGGCTCCTTGGGGAACTGGAGGACCCGCTGGGAGAGGATGTATCTCTCTCTCCACCATCGACTAGTAAACCTCCTTGCCCAGCGTCGTTGGCGAGCACCGATGTGGATCAACGCCCTACCGGAAGTGTTCCGGGTGAGATCCACGGTGAGGGTCGGGCAGTCCCACAAAAGACGCCGGGAGTAGAGGCAGGGACCTCAAAGAGAATGCAGGAGGTAAATCTTGAAATGATTTGGATAAAGCTGAACAGGATGGATATGACTTTACAACAAACATCGGGAGAAGTCAGTAACTTTAATAAGAGATTTGGTGAGTTAAATGCAAAGGTAGACCTGATAAAAGAAGAAATAGCTGAAAAAATGACTGTTATTCAAAAGAATGTAGATTCTTTTCAAGAATTTAAAATAAATGTGGTGAAAGATAATGTTGAACTTCGGAGACGAATGGAACAAGTTGAAAACTTTAATAGAAGGTTAAATCTACGTTTATTGAACTTTCCCAAACTCCTAGGGATTACTCCCCTAGATTTATTCAAAAGTTATTTGAATGAGGTGTTGAAAATGCCTCTGGAAGCTACGTATGCCGCCTGTTAATAAAATATATTACATTCCTATTCCTAAAGGAGAGATTGGGAAAAATCAAGAAGCTCAACTTATGAATATAGATCCTGGAAATATTTCAGCTATACTTGAACAAACACTGGATGAGACAACAGAAAGGTCTACATTGATAGTGTCTTTAATATTTGAACAGGATTTAAATAACATAATGAAACAGTACTTTAAGAATTTAAAAACCTGTTTTGGGGGTATTAAAGTACAGATTTTTCCAGATGTTACAAAATTGACTCAGCAGAGAAGGAAAGCCTTCTTGGCATTGAAATCAAGAACTGTTGAGATAGGAGGGATGTTTTTCCTGGCCTATCCGTGCAAGTGCCTTGTGAGACTGGGTCAGGTTAAATATACATTCTTTTCACCTGATGCCCTTAAATCTTTTCTTGATTCTAAACAGTTGTAATATTATAAGGGAATATTACGCCACTTTATTATCTTTCTGAATTATCGTTATATGTTCCCCTTAACTCTTTTTTGTCTCCTCCAATAACGAGGTCTAAGGAAGCAATATTATCATGTTAATTAAGAATTTAGATTATTTTTGAAGTAAGTTTTACTTCTTTAAGGAATGTTATTATTTCTGTATAAATTGTATTATGGCTGTATTTCAATAACAAGTGTATTCTTGTTAAAATGTTTAAAACTTAATAAACAAATTGAAATGTAAAAAAAAAAAAAAAAAACATGAAATTTTGATCAATTTAAGAGAAATTTTGGAACAAAAGAAAATATCTTTAGGCAAGTGGACCCAGTATTTTAAATTGTATAAGGAATGTTTAAAATGTGGTAAAGCACATGCTCTGTCAGGTTTGAAAAACAAAATAAACAGATTGATGATGTTAAATGTGGTATGGAAAAAAAATTAGCTGAGATAAAAAAATAAAGCTGATTATTTTGAAAAAGATGTACTTTTAATGTGAGCAAGTGCAAAGTGATGCATGTAGGAAAGAGGAACCCGAATTATAGCTACGTCATTGAAGGTTCCACTTTAGGAGTCACAGTAGAGAGTTACACGGGGACAGAAATCTTACCCATCCCTGCCCGTCCCTGCTAGAATCTCACCCATCCCCACCCGTCCCCACTGGAATCTTACCCATTCCCACCCATCCCCGCAAAAATTTAATCCATCCCAACCCGTCCCCGCAAGAATTTAACCCATCCCCACCCATCCCCGCAAAAATTTAATGGTACATAAAAGAAAATTCTGGTCAGCTCCCTCAGTCTCTCTCTGGATTTGAGCCACATCACTGTCGGCAAGGAAGGAATGGAAGCTGAAACTTAGAACACTCTGGTGTGCACATGTGGAGGAGTGGCCTAGTGGTTAGGGTGGTGGACTTTGGTCCTGGGGAACTGAGGAACTGAGTTCAATTCCCGGCACAGGCAGCTCCTTGTGACTCTGGGCAAGTCACTTTACCCTCCATTGCCTGCCGCATTGAGCCTGCCATGAGTGGGAAAAACGCGGGGTACAAATGTAACTAAAAAAAAAAAAAATGTAAGATTTGTCTCTGATTTCTGGCACTGTGTGCTGAGAGGTCACCACATGCACGCACCAGTAGGTCAGGTCACATCCGAGGCTCTTGCCTGTGTCAGAGCTGAGGTCTGTGCATCAGCCCGGGAGCAAAGAGGATTAATTGTAACATAGTAAGTGACAGCAAATAAAGACCTGAACAGTCCATCCAGTCTTCCCAATAGTCACACTCATTATCAATTCATGATTAAATCAACGAGTGTGATATTATATACTTTCTTGCGTGTTTCTGGAACATAGACCATAGAAGTCTATCTGGCCCTATATTTATGTTCCAGCTGCTGGAGTTCTCGCTGAAGCCCACTCCAGTCTATTCGTCTTCTCATTTGTGGGATACAGACCGTAAAAATCTGTCCAGCACTGTCCTTATGTTCCAGCCACTGAAGTTGCTGTCTAAGCCCTTTCTAGCCCATCCTAAACCAGACTTCCATATATTAGACACAGACAATACAAATCTGCCCGGTATCTGCCCTAGTTAATCACAGCCAGAGTCGCCATCTAAGCGTCACTTGACACATCCACACACATGCAGCCATTTAAGGTTAGGATTTTTATAACTTCCATTTTCTAATTAGAGATACTCTGTGTTCATCCCAAGCCTTTTTGAATTCCATCATCATTTGTGTCTCTACCACCTCCTTAACGGAAGACTTTCCACATTTGTGCTGTTAAAGCAAGGACAAGGAGGAGACAGCACTCAAGGTACTCGGTAGATGAGAGGCTGATGCAGTGCAGCTTACACTTCCACAGGAACCCCGCAGAACTGCTTCCATCCCCGCGGGAACCCTGCAGAACTGCTTCCGTCCCCACGGGAACCCTGCAGGACCTGCTTCCGTCCCTGCGGGAATCCTGTGGGTTCTGTGGGATTCCCGTGAACCCCGTTCCCGTGCAGCTCTCTAATCTCAATCCTCAATCTTCACTTCCCCAGCTGTAAAGGACTAAAATACAGACTAACACATGCGTCCAGCTTTACCTACATGAGTACGCAGCTGTGGAATACACTGCCACTTAACTTAAAAACAATTTATGAACTAATTAACTTTCGTAAATCTCTGAAGACCTATCTCTTCAACAAGGCATACCACAATGATCAATAATTGTAATCGTAACATATTGTTGCAAGAAATGATTTATCTTGGGAGAAAGAGCTCTAGAGCACTCACTAATGCTTATAATTTTTAATATATATATATTTATTTTAAATTCTCCACCAGTTGCCGATTAAAGCAACAAGATCTACAATTACACTGAATGAAAGGAATTAAATATATTTATTGGATTACATTAATTTGCATTACCAGGTCTAAGAGCATGTGTAAAGAACAGAATATATATATTTAGCTTCAAAAGGATTTATTTTAAAATACAAATCATGTAAATAATATTGCAAACGAGAGGTAGGTCTTACAGATCTTTACAGAGAATCTGTGCTTAAGTAAGGTAGCCAGTTTAAAAGTTAAGGTTATAATTTAACTTACAGGAGAGTGTTTGTTGCAAAGCATGCTGTGGTCTAGCTGATTGATGAGCACATGGTCAGCAGAGATGGATCTGGATTGCAGCTGAAGAGAAGAATCTGATTCCCAAGAGCAGGCAGGTCCCAAGAGAGAGAGCTGGGCTCTTTCCAGGCTTTTTATAATGTTCCCTGAGTCCTGGATATTGTAGTTTGTAGGGGATCTTGAGTATTGTAGTTTGCAGGGAAGCATGGTCACATGTTTCCTGGATATCTGCTGGCAAATGGCTTTTCTATAGCTTGAGGGCTTTTGCACAGGTTTCAGTCTGCTGTGATAGGTGGAGTTTCTTTTGTCATATAGATGGGCTTTTTCAGTTTGAGTCATAGGAGTCTCTCTGTCTGCTTCAGTTTTTTGTTCTCTAGAGATGTCTTGGTGACCCTCCCAGCCAGCTTTTGTCTCTGTTAAGTGTTTGTAATTGACTAGCCCTGCTATCAAAGCCAGTTTCTGCTGCAGTTTCAAATATATTTTTAAAGCTGTATTTTTGTATCTGATTCAGCATAATCAATATTATGCTACACATTTCAATAATTCTGCTGCATATTTAATTCTGACAATTGAATTGACATCATGTTTCAATATCACCACTTTACCTTATATTCTGAATTGTTTTCTTCCAAGATTTGTTTGCTTAATTGTTTAACTCTATTATGTCATCTATGTTCTCTATGTAACACCAATTGTTATCTCTCACTCTGGAATGGCGACTGCCATAGCGGAGCATTGTAAGCCACACTGAGCCTGCAAATAGGTGGGAAAATGTGGGATACAAATGCAACAAATAAATAAATAATGGCCCAAATGGAGTCTTGCATCTGTAAAGCGCTACATACGCCTGGTAATACCTATACAAATAATGTCGGGCCAGTGTTCAAAGTGATTTAAGCTGGCAGGAGAGGCTGAATATCAGCAGGATCCTGCATAAGTGCTAGAGGCCAGCACTACTTGAATTAGCACCGGATATTCAGTGCTGGTGCCCAGATATGGCCCAGCACTGAGTAACCTGGACTATTTTAGCTAAATGTGTCTTTTTTTTTTCTTGCAAAAAAAGCTGCTGGTACGCAAATGTCAGGTCAGCCTTAGTGTGCAAAACCTAGGAATTTTCATTAATTCTTGGGCTATAGGTCAAGCAGACAATGAAAAAGGTGCAGGTACTCCGTACCTCCTTAAAAAAAAAAACCAAAATCCCTCCAAATAATAATTAAATATGTAAAGCACTGAAATCAGTGGCCCGCCTGATAAACTGAAAAGTATCTAGCAAAGTATATTTTTGAACAATAACAAAAAATTATATATACATAAGATCAAAAGAGAAGGTATCAAATCTGAGAAAAGGTACTTATTTCAAGGAAACAACTGAACGCAGATCAGGTCGTCTGAACTGCTGGGCTGGAAATTGGAATCAGCTGACGGAGATGTGAAGACTGTTACCCAGCATGCTCTGCAGCTCAGGGGGTGGATGAGGGGGGCAGCTCTTTAAGCTGCGCATGTGTGGAAACAGATTTTTGCTTTTGTTAATATTGCTGTTTGTAAACAGCAGGTGCTGAGGTTTTCTTCTTTGCCAAGAGAAAAAAGTAAGGTGATCCTGTTCCGTGTTACTAGAACTCTGGGGAGGGAGGAATTGTTTATTTGCTTTTAATTTAAGCCAAGAAACCTATGAGGATGCCATGGAGCCCTTCACCCTCTGATTATGGCATTTATTGCTTCTTAAATGAAACTAGGACACTCAGTCTGGTGTTTTAAGCCCCATGAACAGAGGCATTTTGAACAAACCCCTCATGTGACGCTTTTCTTTTTACATGCAGGCCTCTGCAAGGAGGAAACAGGGGTCTGTCTACAGTGAATGTACCTTAAGTTGCTTCGCTTAGAACAAAGCACAATGTCTGATCAGGTAACCCCTTTTGCCTGTCTGCCAGAAATGGATTGAAAGTGAAGGGAACATCAAACTTAGGAATAAATTCTTTACAGGTCACCTAAAGTTAGATGCTACGATACTACACTAAATGTGGATTCTATATCAGTAATCTATGTGCATTTTTGCTTTTATATACTGTGTTTCCCCCAAAATAAGACAGTGTCTTATATTAATTTTTGCTCCCAAAGATGTGCTAGGTCTTATTTTCAGGGGATGTCTTATTCGGGAGTAGTAGGGGGACTGTGGCGGTCGGGAACAGTATTGAAGTGGGGGGGGGGGGGGGTATCCTGCAGGAGTTGGCCGTGGCTTGCCTATCTGCCCACAGTGATTGCAGGACTCGAGCGGAGCAGAGCCGCCCTGGCCGGGCTGGGAATGGAGGAGGGGTATGCACTAGGGAAGGTAGTGGAATGTGGGGCCGGGCTGCTCTGGCTGGGGGTCTCGGGAGTTTGTGAGAGGGCTTAGGGCGCAGGATCATCCCTACCGTATTACAAACGTTAAAAAGAAAATTCTACAGTAGCTCTGTTCCCCGTTGGTGGCGCTTTGTGCGCTCCTCCTGTACATTCGCAACACTTTCCATCCTTCTAGTCTGACTTAGCCCTTGGGCGATGGAGCAGCGCCAAAAGGGCTCGGTTACTCATTTTCTTTTCTTTTATTATTTCTGCAAGGGGGATGTTTCTTTTCTTTCCGGGCTCACTTACCAGTAGTTGATCTTCACAAAAGCGTGAAGGAGGATGGTAGGAGTCCGCTAGGCGACAGATTTTCCACCTCAGTCTTGTTTCTTGCATTTCTTTAATGTTATTTCGTCTTTGGGTTGCAGCAAAAAAAATTAAGGTTTCTGTGTCCATGTCCCATCGGGGACAAACAAAAACTTTGCTAGGTCTTACTTTCGGGGGAGGCCTTATATTTAGCAATTCAGCAAAACCTCTACTAGGTCTTATTTTCAGGGGATGTCTTATTTTCGGGGAAACAGGGTAGTACTAGCATAAACATTTACACACCAACATGTAGACGCAGCCATTTAGGCAATGTCAATGGCTGGTATAATTATCTAAGGGCCCCTTTTACCAAGCAGCAGTAAAAGGGGCCCAGCAACAGCGCACAGGTTTGCCGTGTACCAAGGCCCCCTTTTACTGCTGCCAGGTAAAAGGGAATTTCTGGCCGAGGAACAAAATGGCAATACTTGCCACTAGGCCTATTCCTGAGGTAGCCCAGCTGTAACCGGTCAGTGCTATTACATCTGATGTGTCAGAAATGACGCACGGTGGGGGCAGGCACGGCTGAATTGGTACTTTGTAAAAGGGCCCCTAAATGTTGCAGTTGTGTGTGAAACTGCCATGATTCTAGAAGCTGAGTACATAACTGCATGTCATGCCCCTGAGCTGCCCATGCTCCTTTGCAGTTATGCAATGTAGATTTTGAGTGCTAAGTTTGTAGAATTGCGACTAAGTGCAGTTGCATATGTCAGTGGCGTTCCTAGGGGGGGGCTGTGGGTGCGGTGCGCCCCGGGTGCACGCCGCTGGGGGGGTGCCGCGCGCGCCTGTCCTCTGTTGTTCCATGCTTCTTCTCTGCCCCGGAACAGGTTACTTCCTGTTCCGGGGCAGAGAAGAAGCATGGAACAACGGAGGACAGGCGCGCGCGGCACCCCCCGGCGGCGTGCACCCGGCCGGGGGGGTTCCTTCGTGGGGGTGTCCTTTCGCCGGGGGGGTCCGTGTTGTATCGGGGGGGGTGCTGCACCCAGGGGGGGCGGGGTGCATCGGCGATCCGCCCCAGGTGCCAGCCCCCCCAGGAACGCCACTGGCATATGTAACTTCAGATTACTGTTAATTAGCGCCAATTAACTCCAATCATCACTGATATTGATTCTGAGTGCCAATTAGTGCCCAATTTACTAATTAAGTTAAACATGTAACTGCCCGTATTCTGTAACCTAAGCACGCAATTTTACGCACTAAGAGCCAGATCTTGCGACTAATGGCTGCTGGATTTATTCCTGCTGAAACCTGGTGTAAAGCTGTCACCTAATTTAGGCACAGATATGACATTATAACATCACACCTAACTTCTGGGAACATCCCCTGATCCACCTTTAGTCCTCCCATAGCTACGCTCCTTTTGAGTGCTATGAAATTTAGGTTCAGATGTTGCAGAATAGCACTAGGGTAGATGCACGCACAAATCCAAATTGTTGCTAATTAACTCCAGTTATTGATTGACATCTCAATTAATTTGCATGTGCATCTTGGGCGCCCAAATGTAGGCAGTCTATATAGAATCTGGGGACAAGTGCAGAAATGTACGTGCAATATTACAGAATTAGGAGAACAGTGTTTAAGGAAAGAAAGCCAGCTATGTTGGAGACTTGCTTATACACATAGGTCCAAATTTTCACTAATGTGTGTAACAGCAGACTTCCACTTTCTTGATTTTCAAATAGAAGGTGCATGTATATTTCCACTTAAAAATAGGGTGGTCCTGTTTGGAATATATTTCAAGATGTGGCGTAAAGTTATGTGCATGTGTAGCATCCTATTTGCATGTATAGCTTTGTGAAAAGCTATGTTCAAGCACCCCACATAGTTGAAATGCTTCCTGAAACACCACTTATCTGAGTCTGCAAAGCTGTGGGTGTATTTTTATTATGTGCATATTTTTGGCATCTGAAAATTCATAGTGCATATACCACCAATTTCTGTATAGAAGTCATTTCACGCACCTAAGTCACAGCTGAGCTCTTTAAAATGGTTAGTGTATCTGGGTTTTAAAAAGATTTGGGCAGGTTCCTGGAGGAAAAGTCTATAGTCTATTATTGAGATGGACATGGGGGAAGCCACTGCTTGCCCCAGGATTGGTAGCATGTAATGTTGCTACTAATTGGGTTTCTGCCAGGTACTTGTGTCCTGGATTGGCCACTGTTGGAAACAGGATACTGGGCTACATAGTAACATAGTAACATAGTAGATGACGGCAGAAAAAGACCTGCACGGTCCATCCAGTCTGCCCAACAAGATAACTCATATTTGCTGCTTTTTGTGTATACCCTACTTTGATTTGTACCTATGCTCTTCAGGGCACAGACCGTATAAGTCTGCCCCGCACTATCCCCGCCTCCCAACCACCAGCCCCACCTCCCAACCACCGGCTTTGGCACAGGCACAGACCGTATAAGTCTGCCCAGCACTATCCTCACCTCCCCAGCCCTGCCTCCCAACCCCGGCTCTGGCACAGACCGTACAAGTCTGTCCAGCACTATCCCCGCCTCCCAACCACCAGTCCCGCTTCCCACCACCAGCTCTGGCACAGACCATATAAGTCTGCCCAGCCCTATCCCCGCCTCCCAACCACCAGCCCCGCCTCCTGATCTTGACTAAGCTCCTGAGGATCCATTCCTTCGGCACAGGATTCCTTTATGCTTATCCCACGCATGTTTGAATTCCGTTACATGGACCACTGGTCTGGCTCAGTGTGACTATCATATGTTCTTATAAACAAGACTTCTGAGTTTCCTTTACTTATACCATCCTTATGTTGTAAAACATTTGTTAACTAAGGAGCCCTTTTACTAAAGGGCGTTAAGCCCTTAATGTACGATTAGCACATGCTAACATTCTATTTTGCCTGTTTGTGCTCACTAACTGTGCACACATTACCATTTTCTTTAAAGGAGGGGGCATTTCGTGAGTGGACAGAGGGTGTTCCTGCATTATCCAACTAAGCACTGCTAACTGGATAACGCAGAGTTAACACAGGAGCACTTAGTGCCTCCTACATAGGAAGTGATAAATGCTCCCGCATTAATTTTTTACAGGTTTCACATGCTAATGGGAACATTAATCTATGACCTACAAATGCCGTTTTAAATCTGGGCTTAAAGTGTGGGAAAGTCCCGGGTTAAAATGCGCTAAGACCAAGTGTTACTGCACCTTAGTAAAAGGGCCCCTTTTTTTTTAGCATATTAGTCAAAGCTAGCACACGTTAGCTACTGTAGGACCAATTTTATTCTGTGGGCCCTATGGTAGATAGCATGTGCTAATGATAACATGCCGCAACTATTAAAAATTATACCCTGAATTTTGCTGTATTAATTTCCTTATAATAATGGCCCTAGTAGATTAAGTATTCACCAATATTTAGAGTGGAGGAGTAGCCTAGTGTAGCAGACTGTGAACCTGGAGAACAGGGTTTGAAGGGATCTAGGTGTCGTCAGTGGCGTTCCTAGCCTCGACGACACCCGGGGCGGATCATCGATGCGCCCCTCCCCCGGGTGCAGCGCCCCCCCCCCCCCCCCGTGAAGTGACACCTCCCCCCCGGGTGCATGCCGCTGGGGGGGGGGGGGGGTGCCGCGGCTTGCGCTTGTCGGCTCCGAGTTTGCTAAGCTAAATTCTCTCGTTCACTGCAGCTCCCTCCCTCTGCCCCGGAACAGGAAGTAGCCTGTAATTTAGCGTAGCGAACTCGGAGCCGACAGACGCGTGTCGCGGCACCCCCCAGCGGCGTGCACCCGGGGCGGACCGCCTCCACCCGCCCACCCCCTTGGTACGCCACTGGTTCCTTTTGAATCTCTCTCCTGTGAGATTCAGATCAGAACCGCCTTGACCTATTACTAATATAAATACAAGGGTTAAATCTCAATCCAATTAGTTACTGTGTATTCAATACACAAATATCAAACTAACTTGTTTACCACTTAATCTGCTTATTACAAAATATTTATTAACAAACATCATTCATACAAACACTTCAAATCTCACATATTTCAAACAGCCTCACCAATTCATCCACTTATATCCACTTCCGCGATAAAGTGCAGAAGATAAACCTTGAATTCACTTCCAAGCCTTCTCCTCCCTGTGACTTCTTAACCCACTCCCTCAACCAACCTAACCTGGCCTCCTTCTCCTCCTTCCCTGAGATCACCGAAGAGGAAACTGCTCGCCTTCTTTCTTCCTCTAAGTGCACCACCTGTTCCTCTGATCCCATTCCCACCAATCTGCTTACCAACATCTCTCCTACAGTTAACCCCTCAATCTGTCACATCCTCAACCTCTCTCTCTCCACTGCCACTGTCCCTGACACCTTCAAGCACACTGTAGTCACACCACTTCTCAAAAAACCATCACTTGACCCCACCTGTCCCTCCAACTACCGCCCCATCTCTCTTCTACCCTTCCTCTCCAAATTACTTGAACGTGCTGTCCACAGCCGCTGCCTTGACTTCCTCTCCTCTCAGGCCGTCCTCGTCCCGCTTCAATCCGGCTTTCGCCCACTACACTCAACAGAAACAGCACTCTCTAAAGTCTGCAATGACCTGTTCCTTGCCAAATCCAAAGGTCACTATTCTATCCTCATCCTCCTCGACCTATCTGCCGCCTTTGACACCGTCAATCATAATTTACTTCTTGACACACTGTCCTCATTTGGGTTCCAGGGCTCTGTCCTCTCCTGGTTCTCCTCGTATCTTTCCCAACGCACCTTCAGAGTATTTTCTAATGGCTCTTCTTCCACCCCCGTCCCGCCCTCTGTTGGGGTCCCTCAAGGATCTGTCCTTGGACCGCTTCTTTTCTCGATATACACCTCTTCCCTGGGCTCGTTGATCTCATCACATGGTTTCCAGTACCATCTCTATGCTGATGATACCCAGCTTTACCTCTCCACTCCCGACATCACAGTTGAAACCCAGGTCAAAGTTTCGGCCTGCCTTTCAGACATCGCTGCCTGGATGTCCAACCGGCATCTGAAACTGAACATGGCAATGACTGAGCTCCTTGTCTTTCCACCCAAACCCTCTTCTCCTCTTCCCCCACTTTCTGTCTCTGTTGACAACGCCCTCATCCTCCCCGTCTCTTCAGCCCGCAATCTCGGAGTCATTTTTGACTCCTCCCTCTCCTTCTCTGCCCATATCCAGCAGACAGCTAAGACCTGTCGCTTCTTCCTCTATAATATTAGCAAAATTCACCCATTCCTCTCTGAACAGACCACCCGAACCCTCGTCCACTCGCTCGTTACCTCTCGTCTTGACTATTGCAACCTTCTCCTCGCTGGCCTCCCGCTTAGCCACCTATCCCCCCTTCAATCTGTCCAAAATTCCGCCGCACGTCTTATCTACTGCATGAACCGATACTCTCATATCACCCCTCTCCTCAAGTCGCTTCACTGGCTCCCGATCCGCTATCGTATACAGTTCAAGCTTCTCCTATTGACCTTCAAGTGCACTCAATCTGCAGCCCCCCATTACCTCTCTACCCTCCTCTCCCCATATGTTCCCACCCGTAACCTCCGCTCTCAGGACAAATCATTCCTTTCTGTACCCTTCTCCACCACCGCTAACTCCAGACTCCGCCCCTTCTGCCTCGCATCACCTTATGCCTGGAACAGACTTCCTGAGCCCATACGCCATGCGCCCTCCCTGCCCATTTTCAAGTCCTTACTCAAGGCCCATCTCTTCTCCCTTGCTTTTGGTGCCTAACCACCTTCCCATTCCTGATACCTACACTGACTACATAGTTTTTACCTTTAGATTGTAAGCTCTCTTGAGCAGGGACTGTCCTTCCCCATGTTTAAACTTGTACAGCGCTGCGTAACCCTGGCAGCGCTATAGAAATGCTAAGTAGTAGTAGTAGTAGTAGTAGTAGTTATATAAAATCCACCCCGGAATTCCAATTAAGTCCAACCACAATCAGTTCTCCTTATACAGAGAGTATACCTATTGGCCAATTTTTAAGAGTCAAGAGGCTGAGTTCTAGTCAAAAGAAATATAATCAACAAGCAAAGTTACTGGCTGATGGGTTTCAAAACCGAGGGTATCCCCCACAAGCGATCAGTAGAGCTTATAAACATGCTAAATATGCACAACCTTGTTGGTTAAATATCCCGAAGGGTAGAAGGGAAAATCGTGAGGTGCATATTAATTGTATACTTCCATTCTATAAGCAAACAGCTTTGATACAGGATATTATAATGAAACATTGGTCTGTGTTATCTCTGCATCCAGCGTTGAATAATAAGCCACGATTCTCATGCATGCGAGATCAGAATGTTGGTGAGATATTGTCAAAGAAGAGATTATTGATACAGCAAGAGCAAGGGATGCTGAAAGGACATACACAGTGTAATACTTGTGTTTACTGTAAATATGCTATGTGTACTGATCGAGTGTGGGTTCCATCTGTGGGAAAATACTTTTACCTAGGACTGATTGTAATACTCAGAATGTAATTTATGGTATATGCTGCCCATGCCAATTATGGTATATTGGCGAAACTACACGTAGGATTAAGATGCACGTAGCTCAACATCTTAATAATATCAGGTTGAGAAAGGCGGAGACTCCGCTTGTTAGTCATTGGCTACAATTGAATCATACGATTGCTGAATTGAAATTTGTAGTTTTATTTCAGCTACAAGGGGGAATGGCAAACCCAGAGAGGGAATTGATCTGTAGAGAGCAGCGTATGATATATAATTGGAAGACTGTGGAGATATGGCCTTAATAAGGAAGTGGATTGGCCTTTATTAATAGCAGTATAAAAGAGTAAGTAAGTTTGGTGTGAAACTATGCGATTTGCGTAGCCTGTTGTACCGGATGCGGAAGTAGTCCTTGGTGCACCAGACGCTCTAATGGAGCTGGTAAAGGTAATTCTAAATAATACATTTTTGATATTATTAGGAAGAGTTGTTAAATGTAAGTAGGATGACTAATATGGGATATTGTTTATGTAAGGTCTCCTGATGAAGTAAAAGGAAACACGGCCTGTGTTGAGACCAAGACCCGATTGTATTGGATGATGAATGAAAGAGTCAGCAAACATCGGATGATCTCCATGTAAAATTAGTAATTGTGAAGATTTAACATCGGATCTAACAGCGGAAGATTAGTGGAGGACTTGTATCTTAAATGAGGACGCACTGATATTACATCTTGGAGTGTTATGCCTTTCATCCTATGATTTTTGTTTGACCGGTTTGGTCATTTTGGACCTTGGACAATATAAGAACTGATTGTGGTTGGACTTAATTGGATTTTATATAAGTTGTGAAAGGCTACATCCCCGATATATAGAGTGAAGCAGCAGAACCATGAACTACATATCCCAGAATGCATTTCCAGTCCTAGCAGTGAGATCCCAGGGGATAGGCAAGCTGGCCATATACCGTCTCTGACCACAAGAGGGAGGGTGAATGAAGGAGCCAGTTCCCGGGAACAGCAATCTGTATATCATGTTGCCCACCTGTAATAGGGAGGGGTGGGCTGAGAAGCAGGAGGAGGATTGGATGGAAGAGGGAATTAATCAGCCTGAGCAGGGGAAGAAAGCAGAATGGAATGGGAGCTTGAGAGCTGAGGAAGGCAGCCCCTGAAGGTTTGGAAACCTACATGGTTTTGGAATTTATTTTGGTTTAAACCCTGCTTAAGTAGAGAAGCCTGTTTTTCTTTTGGTGAAACCTGATTATTTTGAGAACCTCTGAAGTTGGAAGGCTTGTTTATGAAGGAGGGCTGTCTGGTGGGAAGAGGGGTTCAGTTCAGGAGGAGAGGAGCAGTGCAGGCTGAAATATCTTGGGTTGAGGAAGTCCCAAAAGTATTGCACCTCCTGGAAGTAAAGGCTGCTTGGTGATTAACTGTCTTGAGGGGAAATCCTGCTTGTGGGAAAAAGTAATAATTGGTTGTTACTGGCTGGGAAAAAAAAAAGCAGGGATTTCCAAAGGGCTCATGCATTCCCCTCAGGGAAGGGGGCAAAGTCTTTGTGTAATTGGCTGATGTAATAAGCAAGGCAGAACAGCCCTGCCTGAGAAGCAAGTCTCTACTCTGGAGTGAAGTTTTGTTTATGAATCTGGAAAATAAAAGAATGTTTTTGAAGTATTTCCTGGTGGCAGTTTTGTGAAGTTCTGGCTATTCATGGGAGGCAGCTTCCTCCCCCATACTGGAGCAGCGGGCCCGTTTACAAAGTGGATGAATTGGTGGAGTTGTTAGAAATATGTGAGATTTGAAGTGTTTGTATGAATGCAGGGCCGTGCCAACCCAGTAAGCGGGGTAAGCACCGCGGGGGGCGGCTGCCTACAAGGGCGCCGCGCCCGGCGCTGCCATCCAATTATATTTCAAAATCTAAATAAAAAAAAATAAAACTTACCATGCCGGTGCGTCGGCGCCTATGCGCATGCGCTGCTGCTGCCTTCCCGCGCGCGGCTTTTTGGCACCGCCCAGCTCTTCCCATGCGCGGATGCGGAGTACGTTACACGTCCGTCCGGTCCGAGTTATATATATATATATATACACAATGCCAAAAAGCCACAGACGTCTTAACTTTTTTTTTGTTTTTGCTGATGTTGATTTAGCTGCTAATTCGTGACAGAAATTGTCAAATAGGTGGCAGATAGCGAGTGCAGCAGCTTCTGTCGTGGAAGGTGTGAAAATCCTTTCAAAAGCTGAACTGCTGCGCTAAAGCGGATGGCTTACTACATTTCCTCCAGATATTTATTGTTCACATTAAAAAGATACATCAGAATCAGAAAAAGGGGAGCAGAAGCTCGGCATTGCAGATGCCATCCACTCTTTATTTAGAAGATAGTGCAGCGTGTTTGTTTGTGGGATGCAGAGCCGTAGCGAGGGAAGCTGACACCCGGGGCGGGTCGCCGCTGTGCACCCCTCCCCCCGGGTGCAGCACGGCGCACCCTCCTCCTGCAGTAGCGCACCCCCCCCCCGGAGCGCATACCTGCGGCGAGGGACGGGCGGGAGGGCCGATCCGCCCCGACTGCACATTGCTGGGGTGCGTCAGCTCCGCACTGGTTCACTGCTCTCTCTGTCCTGGAACAGGAAGTAACCTGTTCCGGGGCAGAGAGGGCAGTGCACCAGCGCGGAGCCGATGCCCCCCCCCTTCCTACGCCACTGGTGGGATGTGTTTGCTTCTAGGATGCAATTTAACATACTAACACTCAACCTATTTAAACAGAAAGACAGATAAAGGCTTAGTGTAGGATCTCCAGGGGAGGCTCCAGAACCCTGCTTTGACTTCTCCTTTCCTCAGGAGCATAAAATGAACAGTAATTACGCTTTGATACTCTATCAAATAAAGATGGTCCAGGGGAAGAGAAAGAAGAGAAACGATTCGCTGGAGCCTTTGGACCCACAGAGGGGATTTTCTGGTTATTAGAACCCTACTAGATCAGGCCAATTATAAAGAAAACTGTCAGTCAAGAGAAAATTGCTACATGATTAGGAAAAAGGACAAAATCAGGTGAAAAGTGTGAATCATTCAGGCAGCTTTGATTTGCTAATCAGGGGAAGGAAAAGAACAGGAAAGTCCCCAGCTATATCCCTGGTTTACGCTTTTCATTTTATCATGACCTTCTTAGCAGTTACTGATATAATCTCTGGAAGAAGAAAAAAAAAAAGCCAGTAGTTCTTCTACTCCAAGAGACTGGGCTCCCAGTGAGCCAGCGAGGTCAGATGATGAAATGAGATGAAGAGACCCCGGGTAACAAGGACAAGAACATGATAATCAAATCTTAGGTCTCTGCAGTTACAAGGGCTGGCCATTCCTAATTATGCTAATAGTTTTTAATAGGCTAAGTCCCACTGAAAAGCCTCTTTATAAAGGCAGTGCTTTCTCTGAAGAGCAGTGTTAAGAAACAGCAGGAATTGTGTTTATTTTTTTAACTACTTTCCTGTGTAAGCTAATTTACAGTTTTCTAGTATATGCTTGACATTGAAGGGTGTGGTAGACCCTTTTGTCAGGTCTGGCTGGGCCTGTAGTTTTCAGTTTAAAGGAAAGACAGGTAGCAACCGAGAAACATCTAATGAAGAAGCGAGACGGGATGGGGGGGCCCAACTGATAGTCTGCAGGGGGGCACCAGAGACCCTTGGCACGGCCCTGTATGAATGATGTTTGTAAATATTTTTTTTGTAATAAGCAGATTAAGTGGTAAACAAGTTAGTTTGATATTTGTGTATTGACCTATTACTAGGGAAAGGTGGTATATCAAGTTTTAAATATAAACATAAACAAACCTTCTCTGTTTGTCCATCAGACCCTAATTCCTAGAGTCTGTAATCTGGCCTCCAGCCAGATTGGCTTAGACCCGCTAAGCTTAAAAGTCCCTTCTCTTGGCCTTTGTGGCTTAAGAAAATTGAGAATCCAATCTTCACATTAATTCCCAATCAATAAACTGTTCACAAAAATTTAGAAGTTTATTTCCCACAATTTACGTTTCTAAAACATGAAATATATGCAATATCCACTTTACCCACCAGAGGGCAGTATTGAACAATACATGTAGTTCACAGATAGCAGAAACTAGCTTTCAACAAAACAAAAGAATGGGGAAGTCATTTTGTAGTAAAATTTGGATGACAACTGAATTTTAAATGCAGAATACCAGTATAAATGAATAGAAACACAAACTCCAAATTGACACAAAGACATACCCAAAAACATAACATATATTTCTGGAAAAAGAAAATTAACCAACCAGTCCTAAATGAAGATTATTCATTAATCATTAAGGGGTCCTTTACTAAGCTGTGGGAAGAAGGCCCTGCGGAAGTGGTGGGGGCTGTTTTTCATTGTACCAGGACCCTTTTTACAGCAGCCGGAAAAATGCCCCACAAAAAATGGCCCGCAGTAAAATAACTCTTACCGTGTGGTCATGAAGCAGGAAGCACTTACTGCCTCTCATTGAGGTGGCGGTAAGGGCTCCTGTGGTATCCGGGCAGTGCACTGCGATATCTGATTACCACCGAGTTAGAGCCACGCTACAGGAAAAGATTTTCCCAAAGTACCAGAAATGGCGCACACTCCAACTGGAACTACTGCCAGCAGCCACATTGAGCTGGTGGTAGTTCCATTTTAGCGTGCCGTAAGCCCATGTTTAGGGTTAACATATGTTCGGATTTACCCGGACATGTCCTCTTTTTGAGGACATATCCGGGCGTCCGGAAGGGTTTTGGCCAGCCTGTCCATTTGTCCGGATTTCTGGACAAATGGGCGGGCTGACGCTGACGTGCGTGCGTGTGGGCGGTAGACCTCCCCTCCCCTTACTCACGATCTTCCCTGGTGGTCTAGTGACTTCGGGGCAGGAAAGAGCCCCCCTCTTTCCTGCCCAGCGCGCTGCTCTGCATCCTGTATGCTGCCTGTGACGGTCTTGGTGAGATTCAAAATGGCCCCCGAGAATTGAAGTCTTGCGAGGCTGCTTCAATTCTCGTCACAGGCAGCATACAGGATGCAGAGCAGCATGCCGGGCAGGAAAGAGGGGGCTCTTTCCTGCCCCGAAGTCACTAGACCACCAGGAAAGATCGTAAGGGGAGAGGTGGTGACGGGGCCGGGGGGAGGGGAGGTGAGGTGAGGGGGTGACCAGTGGGAGGGGAAAATGCCACAGGGGGCAGGGCGAGGTGCGACAAGGGGCGAGGCGAGGTGTAGAAAGGAGCGGGGCGAGGTGTGGAAAGGGACGGGGAGAGGGCGTGAAAGGGGTGGGGTGAGGGCGGGCCATGGGCGGGGCAAGTGCCCTCTTTTTTTTAAGGACAAAAAATGGTAACCCTACCCATGTTGGGCTTACCGCCACTTTGTAAAAGACCCCCTAAGTCACAACTGGGGGTCAGTATCACATTAAGAGAACTCCAAAGCAAAAGAAAGAGAAAAACTCTTACTTTTTATGCAGAACTAATCTCAATGCAAAGCCTTCTGCCAGGCGGAAACTCAAGGATCACATCCAAAGGGGTTACCAAATTGTTGATTCCGAATGAAAAGATTTAGCACTTCACAACAGGGTGGTCGTTTAGAGTTCCTTTATTCAGAATAAAATGCATTGCTAGCAATGAAGAAGCTTCATAGAAAAGACTACTGACAATGTCAGTTATCTTTCATGAACTTCTTGCTTTCCAGAGAGAACATATAATTTATATGAGCAATCTTTATACAAACAACTTACATCAGAAGGTCTGCTAACAATCAGTCTTAATGAAAAGATTCAATAGGTCAACAAGAATATATAGAAATAAAATATAAATCGATAGGTGGGATACAGATGGTCAATTTCTGAACTATGAAATATAGTAACAAGTCATCCTGAAAACTGGAAGTCATGAAAAGAAACATCTCTCATTTGAGCTTATCTTCTAGGTATGCATCTGGCGCTTTGGGTGGGGGAGGTCTTTCAAATCCCAAAGAGCAATCAATCTATATAGATTGGGTCCATCCTGAGGTCAGGGTGAAGGCAGAGAAGAGAAAGTTAATCTTAGTATTTTCTACTATTAAATGAGGGTTATTTTTCCTTTTATTTTTAGGCTTAAAAATTAACTATTCATTCACCAAATCCACACAATCATGTAGGACAAAGTTGATGCTGAAGGAAACATAATGCCCAGGCAGAGGCCAACAGTGAAAAGTGCTTCTGATGTATATCATTCCTGTTACCGAAATCACCTATTTGAATAGGAGAGGGTTTGGAGATGCTGGTGATAGCTGTAGCAGGAGCCTGCTGAAAATACCTGTAACACTCCCTTGTGAGCATTCCTGTACCTCAGTCAGAGACATATCCTGGTTTACAAAAACTCCTTTGACCAGAGATTTATTCCTCTCCTTATATGTGTCTCAAAAACCCTCCATTTAGAGGATGTTCCATACCTATAACACCGGCAGCTGTGGCTGGGGTCTGGCAACTGAGATCCAGGGCTCTGAGAGTGACTGCCTAGAGCAGGATCAGCTCTAGTTGCCAAGTGGCTGGTTTTTGGCTGGCCTGGTAGTTGTTTTTTTTTTTTAAGGGGAAACTGGTGGTCTGAAGTACAGAAAACTGGCCAATGCCAAGTGCTTGATTTCTGCTGGCTGCAAATCACTCTCCGGTCTCTTTTTGCTCAGCCTCTCCCAAGCCTTCATGACCAGGCATCTCTTCCCTCCTCCCACCATGGCCCAGCACCTCTCCCTCTTCCCTGGTCCCCTTGTGGGCATACTGTTCCCTCTAAGCGGGAGTCCTACAACTGCATTGCTGCTAGTGGAGGGGTGGTGCTTCAAAATTGTGTTTTCAATCACTAGGGACGGGCACGTTCCCTTGAGTCTTGCAGAGCTTTCCTGTCCCTTACTATTGAAAATATAATATTGAAACAGCACCCCCACTGGCAGGACTGTAGGTGGGGGATTCTCTCTCAGCTTAGAGAGAACAGTGCCTATAGATCCAGCATCTCTCCCTCTTCCTCCTTCCTCAGGTCATTCAAACTTGTGTTTATCACCAGAGGTCACCATAAGCAGCAGTAATTAGCACAGGCTGCCTACATCCAGCCACAGTACCTTCCCTCTGCTGCATCCCATCTCTTACTCAGCTTCCTGTTTCTGTGTGGATGAGATGCAGCAGAGGGAAGGACCCAGGACTAGGTGGAGGCAGCCTCTGTTAATCACTGCCGCTGCTGGTGATCCCTAGCAGTAAAGGCAAGTTTGAAGAACAGAGGGATGGAGGAAGGAAGAGGGAGAGATGCTAGACCCATGGCACAGGGACAGAAGGGAAGATGAGAGATGCCAGGCTGCAGGAGATGGAGGAACAAGAGGGAGATAGATGCTGGACCCACAGGGGGAAGAAAAGCGAGAACTGCTGGATCTCCAGAGGGAGGGAGAGAAAGGACAGCAGAGAATGAAAGGGGGATGCTGCAGAACAGGGGATGGAGGAAAGACCACAACCCCTCCAAACACAGTCCTCACCCTTACAGATTGGTGACTCCTTTGGTAAACCAAGGTGTAGTAAAAGCTTGCCTTTTACTGCACCTTGCTAAAGTCCTCCCTACGTCACAAGCTCCTAAATATGTTCCTTACTGCCCTAAGCTTCCATGTAAGGTGATAAGCTAGAAAAGCAGGGTGTGCAGCCCAATAATTTTTCATTTTGTTTAATTTCCTATGTTATTTATGGGAATGTTTATTTAGGTTTTTTTGTTGTTTGTTTTTTAATTTCAGACAATGTCATAAGTAGTGTGCATTCTTTGCAAAGAGTATATATTTTTCATGAAAGTGCACTATTTATGACACCAGAAAAAGATTTTTCAGGAGATTTTCCTGTTTATTCAGGGTAAAAAAATAACATGGGAAATGTAATTTCAAACAAATGCATATCCCTGTTAGAAAATCGGCTGCTTCTACAGAATCAGATCATAGCATTTATCTGATATTGGGTGCTAATTACCACAATTACTTGATCTTTGGTGCCATCTAGTGATTTCTAAAATGAATTTTGCTCAGAACCATGACCTACTGAAATTGATGAATACATTCAGCAGATGAGATATTTACTACCCAAGCAGTAATATCAAAGCAGCTGCTTAAGGTTTCTGCTGTCAAGTAAGCTCAACTCAGGAGAGAGACCTTGGGGTGTTGGTGTCTGAGGATCTAAAGTTGAATAAACAATGCGACAAGACGACGGCCATGGCCAGAAGCATGCTAGGCTGCATAGAGAGGGGTATAACCAGCAGAAGAAAGGAGGTGTTGATGCACTCTACAAGTCATTGGTGAGTATTGTGTTCAGTTTTGGAGGCCGTATCTTGCTAAAGATGTAAAAAGACTGGAAATGGTGCAAAGAAAAGCTACAAAAATGGTATGGGATTTGCATTGCAAACTGTAGAAGGAGAGACTTGCTGACCTGAAAATGTATACCTTGGAGGAAAGGAAAAACAGGGGTGACATGATACAGATGTTCAAATACTTGAAAGGTGTTAATCCGCAAACAAACCTTTTTCGGAGATGGGAAGGCAGTAGAATTAGAGGACATGAATTGAGGTTGAAGGGGGGCAGACTCAGGAGTAATGCCAGGAAGTATTTTTTCACAGAGAGGGTGGTGGATATGTGGAATGCCCTCCCGCGGGAGGTGGTGGAGATGAAAACGGTAATGAAATTCAAATGTGCATGGGATAAACACAAAGGAATCCTGTTTAGAAGGAATGGATCCACGGAATCTTAGCGGAGATTAGGTGGCAACGCCGGTAATTGAGAAGCATAACCAGTGCTGGGTGGACTTCTACGGTCTACGCCCTGATCGTGACTGAATAGATATGGATGGGCTGGAGTGTAAATTTTAAGGGGTTTCGACATTAGCTTCAGAACTTAGTAGAAGAACAGTGCTGGGAGGACTTCTACGGTCTGTGCCCTGAGAATGGCAAGGACAAATCAAACTCAGGTATAAAGTATCACATACCACGTAAAATTATCTTGTTGGGCAGACTGGATGGACCGTACAGGTCTTTATCTGCCGTCATTTGCTATGTTACTATGCTGTTCTCTTGGATTCCTCCCCTTAAAGACTCCCACTGGCTCCCCTTACTGGATGACTAGCAACAGAATATCAGATTCAGATAATTTTATTGGCGTTGATAATTTTACATATGTTGCCAAAATAATACATGTAGCAGTGAAGGTACAAAGAGAAAGCAGAAAAAAAAAAGACAGAAGTAAACCATTTACAAAGTAATATTAACAACATTAAAGTAAAATTAGGCAATATTCAAAGCCATTTAATAAATAACACCCTGGCTGAATATTGACCCAATAATGGACTGAGAAGTAACAATTCCCAAGTTATGCTTCTGGACCAAATTGTACCTGGTTAGATTGCATTTCTTGTTCCATGGCAGCATAAAACATATTTTCTTTCAAGTTCTTGTTTTTCTCTTTCCCCCAAGATTATTCAGAATTTTTCCTGTTCATTAAGTTTTAGGAAATCTTGGATTTTCTCTTGTTAGTTTTGGGAAATTTGAATTTCTGATCTCTTTATACACAGTCCACATGCAATTTAACAACTCTGAATAATTTTCTGTCATCTACAGATTTGATCACTTCACTCGTTCCCATTTCCAGATCATTTATAAATGTGTTAAAAAGCACTGGTTCCAGATCTGTGGGGCACTCTACTATTCACCTTCCTCCTTTGCGAGGATTGGTCATTTAACTCTACTCTGTTTTCTGCTAATCATTTCTATCCCTTAACCAGTTCCAATCCACAACAGAACATAGGGGCCCTTTTACTAAGCTGCATAGGCGCATACGCACATCCTACGCATGTCAGTTTTGAACTACCGCCTGGCTACCATGTGGCCTGGGTGGTAATTTCATTTTTTACGTGCGTCCACTACGCGCCGGAACTTTTCTGGCGCACAACGCTAACCAGGCAGTAAAAGGTATTGTATGCATATAGACCATTACCACCCGGTTAACGCGTCAGACCTTACCGCTAGGTCAGTGGATGGCGGTAAGGTCTCAGGCCCAAAATGGGTGCATGACAATTTTATTTTGCCGCACGTCCATTTTCAGCCAAAAAAAGGCCTTTTTTTGCAGGTGAGCTGATAAATGGACCTGCGCGCGTCCAGTACACACATCTACACCAACACAGGACATTTTTCGGCGCACCTTAGTAAAAGGACCCCATGGCTTCCTATCCCATGGCTTTTTAATTTCCTCAGAAATCTCTCATGAGAGACTTTTTCAAAAGCTTTCTGAAAATCCAGATACACTGTATTGATCTTTAGGTACTATAGATAATTTTAATAATAGGTTACAGATTACTAATAGTAGATCTGTAATTTCATTTTTGCATTCTTTCAGTATTCTGAAAAGTGCTGAGAGAAGAGGACATTCTCTGGTAAGTGAACATTATTTTGCTCTGTGAGTTGGGAACTTAAAAGATTGGGGTTTAAAGGAGAAATTCTAGGTTATTGATAGGCAGAATAAAAATATAAAAAAGCAAACTTTATCAACTAGTCTCCATACTCTTTCCCCCCTAGTTTTAAAACTTGAACTTTGTACTACATCATTAACAGATAGCCTCAAGCAGGCACAGCAGGGCCTAGTTTAGTCTTCAATCCCACCCACCCACCCCAACTCCCACTCATGCCTAGCACAGCTCTTCATTTATAGTCAGTTATTCTAATTAGGATAACAAGGGAGGAGTGCTCTTGCAGGGTTTTAATTACATTTCATTACTTTCTAAGAAGAAAAACTTTAAATAAATCACACATTATACCATATATGCTAAATACTTTTTTATATATTAGACTAATATCCTTAATACCTTAGCAAGTTTTACATTATTGAAAAACTCAAAAATACTAAGATGGAGATAGCAGTCCAGCAGTGAGAGGGGTGCTATCCAGTCTTTTGCACTGAGTGTTACATGTATGATTATCTCCCAGGTGGTAAGAGGTTACATGTGTGTGCCCGATGCAAAGAGCTCCTAGCTCTCAAAGAATGGGTCTGTTCTCTTGATGATAGAATAGCAGACTTAGAGGAGCTGAGGGAGACAGAGAGATACATAGATGAGACCTACAGGGACATTGTAGAGATGTGCCACTTCCAGTCTGGCATCCCTTGTGCTGCCTTGGAGGAGGGAGGTCTCCTAGAAGGAGAGCATCACCCTGGTGAAGTATGAAGTACTCCTGTAGCCAGGACCTGCCCACCAGGGGATGCACTCTCCTTTTGCACCGAGGCTATGTTTCTGAGAACTTCTGCCCAGCTGGGAAGGGTTAGGACAGCTGTTGTAGTTGGTGATTCAATCATTAGGCATGTAGATAACTGGGTGGTTGGTAGACATGAGAATCACCTGGTCACTTGCCTGCCTAGTGCGAAGGTGGGGGATCTCACATGTCACCTAGACAGGATCTTAGATAGTGCGGGGGAGGAGCCAGCTGTCCTGGTACATGTGGGTATGAATGATACAGGAAAATTTGGAAGGGAGGTTCTAGAAGCCAAATTTAGGCTCTTAGGTAGAAAGTCCAGATCCTCCAGGGTAGCATTTTCAGAGATGCTCCCCGTTCCATGTGCAGGATCCAAAAGGCAGGCAGAGCTCTGAAGTCTCAATGCGTGTTGAGACAATGGTGCAGGGATGACGGATTTAGATTTGTTAGGAACTGGGCGACATTCTGGGATAGGGGAAGACTGTTTCAAAGGATAGGCTCCACCTTAACCAGGATGGAACCAGGCTGCTGGGACTACATATTAAAAAGGAGATAGAGCAGCTTTTAACCTAGAATGGGGGGAAAGCCAACAGTCGCCCAGGAGCGCATGGTTTGGTATGGAGTATCCTTGAAGGATACTTTTGAAATAGGACATTTAGGGAATCCCAGTAGAGAGCCAGGTGTGCTTAGTGAGAGAGCAGGATAAAGTATGCAAATTATTCCCTTCAACTTCTAAGCAGCTTGTAGATCAAAAGAAAAAACACAATTTGAAGTACCTGTATACAAATACTAGAAGCCTAATATATAAGATGGGAGAGTTAGCATATATAGCACTAAACGATGACATATATATAATAGGTATCTCAGAGACTAGGTGGAAAGAGGACAATCAATGGGACACTGTGTTAACAGTGCACAAATTGTATCACAATGATAAAGAGGATCAAATTGGAGGGGGGGGGGGGGTTGCGCTATATGTTAAAGAGGAACTTGAATCAAATAAAATAAACATTCCACATGAAACAGATAGCAGTTTGGAATCATTATGGATAGGAATTCCATGTGTGAAGGGAAGGAGTATATTTGTAGGTCTGTACTACCATCCACCGGGACAGAACGAACAGTCGGATGAAGAAATGTTTACAGAGATTAGGAAAGCTGGCAAATCGGGCAACAGTATAATAATGGGTGATTTCAGTTACCCCAATATTAACTGGATAAATGATACATCGGGAAGTGCCAAGGAGATAAAATTTCTGGATGTAATAAATGACTGCTTCTTGGAGCAACTGGTCCAGGAACCAACGAGAGGGAGAGCCATTTTGGATCTGGTGCTTGGTGGCGTGCAGGGCATAGTGCGAGAGGTGGCAGTGTTGGATCCCTTGGGAAACAATGATCATAGTACGATCAAGTTTGAGCTACTATCTGGGATGAACCCGCAAAGGAAATCTACTGTAGCTGCATTTAATTTTTGAAAGGTCGACTATAATAAAATAAAGGAAATGGTTAAAAAGAAACTAAAAGGATCAGCTGCAAAGGTTAGGACACCAAATCAGGCATGACGTTATTCAAAAATACCATCTTGGAAGCCCAGTCCAGATGCATTCCATGTATTTCCAAAGGTTTAAAGAAGAGAAAATGACTGCCAGCACGGTTAAAAGGTGAATTAAAAGAGGCTATTACACCCAAAAGATTGTCCTTCAAAAAATCAAAAAAGGATCCAAATGAAGAAAATAAGAAGCAACATAAGCACTGGCAAGTCAGATGCAAAGCATTAATAAAGAAGGTTAAAAGAGAATATGAAGAGAAACTTGCCGCAGAGGCTAAAACTCACAGTAACAACTTTTTCAGGTACATCAGAAGCAGAAAGCCTGTGAGGAAATCCATGGGACTGTTAGATCGCGAAGGAGAAAAAGCGCTCAGGGAGGACAAGGCCATAGCAGAGAAACTGAATAAATTCAGTCTTTACTGAAGAAGATGTAAGAGATCTGCCTGTACCGGAAATGGCTTTCAAGGGTGATGATGTTGAGGAACTGATAGAAATCTTGGTGAACCTGGAAGATGTACTGAGCCAAACTGACAAATTAAAGAGCAGTAAATCACCTGGACCGAATGGCATACATCCAAGGGTACTCAAAGAGCACAATGATGAAATTGCTGATCTGCTGTTAGTAATATGTAACCTGTCGTTAAAATCGTTGGTAGTACCTGAAGATTACAGGGTGGCCAATGTGATTCCAATTTTTAAAAAGGGTTCCAGGGGTGATCTGGGACATTACAGACCGGTAAGCCTGATGTTAGTGCCAGGCAAAATAGTGGAAACTATTATAATGAATAAAATTACTGAACACGTAGAAAAAACATGGTTTAATGGAACAGGGTCAGCATGGGTTCACCCAAGGGAAGTCTTGCCTCACCAATTTGCTTCATTTCTTTGAAGATGTGAATAAATGTGTGGATAAAGGTAAGCCAGTCCATGTAGTGCACCTAGGTTTTCAGAATGCTTTTGATAAAGTTCCTCATGAGAGACTCCTGAGAAAATTAAAGAGTCAAGGGATAGGAGGCAAGGTTCTGGTGTGGATTAGGAATTGGTTATTGGACAGAAAACAGAGGGTAGGGTTAAATGGTCATTTTTCTCAATGGAGGACGTGAACAGTGGAGTGCCGAAGGGATCTGTATTGGGACCAGTGCTATTTAACATATTTATAAATGATATGCAAATTGGAATGACGAGTGAGGTGATTAAATTTGCAGATGACACAAAACTATTCAAGGTTGTTAAAACACATGCAGACTATGAAATATTGCAGGAAGATCTTAGGAAATTGGGAGACTGGGCATCCAAATGGCAGATGAAATTTAATGTGGACAAATGCAAGGTGATGCACAATGGAAAGAATAATTTGAATCATAGTTACCTGATGCTAGGGTCTACCTTGGGGGTCAGCACTCAAGAAAAAAAATCTAGGTGTCCTGTAGATAATATGCTGAAATCTTCTGTTCAGTGTGTGGCTACGGCCAAAAAAGCAAACAGGATGTTAGGAATTATTAGGAAAGGGATGATGAAGAAGACCAAAAATACTATAATGCCTTTGTATTGCTCCATGGTGCGATTGCACCTTGAATATTGTGTTCAGTTATGGTAGCCTTATCTAAACAAGATACAGTGGAATTAGAAAAGGTTCAAAGAAGAGTGACTAAAATGATAAAGGGGATGGAACTCCTCTCGTATGAGGAAAGGCTGAAGAGGTTAGGACTCTTCGGCTTGGAAAAGAGACGAATGAGGGGAGATATGATTGAGGTCTACAATATCCTGAGTGGTGTAGAACGAGTAAAAGTAAATCAATTTTTTACTTGTTCCAAAAGTACAAAGACTAGGGAACAGTTAAGGAAGTTACATGGAAATACTTTTAAAACAAATAGGAGAAAATATTTTTTCACTCAACTTAAAAATGATCTACGAACTAACCAACTTCCGCAAACTACTGAAGACCCATCTCTTTAACAAGGTATACCACAAAGACCAACAAATGTGAACTCCTACACATATAACCAGAATTGCCTTACGATATTTGCTTGTTATACAAATATCATGCTCTCTCACTATCAAGTTACCAAGATCCTTATGCAATACTAATTGTATATTTTCTTATGTATTTCCAATACTCATGATGTAATGTAACTTTGAGCCTGCAAAGAGGTGGGAAAATGTGGGATACAAATGCAATAAAATAAATAAATAAATATTTAAGCTCTGGAACTCTTTACCGGAGGATATGGTAACAGCGGTTAACATATCCTGGTTTTAAAAAGGTTTGGACAAATTCCTGGAGGAAATGTCTATAATCTGCTGTTGAGGCAGACATGGGGAAGGAACTGCTTGCCCCGGGATTGGTACCTGGAATGTTGCTGCTAATTGGGTTTCTGCCAGGTACTTGTGACCTGGCTTGGCCACTATTTGGAAAATAGGATACTAGGATAGATGGACCATTGGTCTGACTCAGTATAGCTACTCTTATATTCGTATGTATATACCATCAGTCCTGGTGATCTTCTGCTCTTTGCCTTATTGATTTGGCTTATTACATCTTCCAGGTTCACCAAGATTTGTTTCATTTCTTTTGAACTGTCACCTTTAAATACCATTTCTGGCATGGGTTGCTCCCTTACATCTTCCTCATTAAAAACTGAAGCAAATAATTTGTTTAATCTCTCTGGTATAGCCTTGTCTGTCATAATTACCCCATTTATTCTTTGAAGATCTAATTGTCCAATTGAGTCCCTCACAGGCTTCCTGCTTCTAATGTACATGAAAAAGTTTTTATTATGAGTTTTTGCCTCTATAGCAAGCTCTTTTCACATTCTGTTTTTGTCTTCTTTATTAATGCTTTGCATTTAACTTGCTTGTGCTTATGCAACTTTCTTTTTTCTTCAACTGGATTTTAGTGTTTGAAAGATGTTCTTTTGGCTCTAATAACCTTTTTCATCTCACTTTTTAACCATGCTGACTGTCTTTTGGCCTTCCTTCCACCTTTTTTTTTTTAATCATTTATTTATAATTTTTTCGTTTTACAAGGATCACTTGCAAAACAGTAAAACAGAGATGATTGTACATTAAAACAATATTAGAAGAAAACAATCTCAACAAGATAAATGGATTTTATACAATCTTTCTCTTTCTTAGACCACAAAATAAATAGGGAGAGTGAAACAAGACAAGGAGATCAATTTAAACAACAGCAAACAAAGAAAATGTGGTATTAACCCGATTATCCCCAGTTATTATTTATCTAAATCATTATTCCACATTGATCATCTGGTTGGTTTCTTCAAGACCATAACGGTGCATAGTCCATCAATTTCATTGGAAACATACTTATTGTCCAATATTAGTGAAAGTAATACACCTGATTTCATTTTTTAATCCCTTTTAAAACCAGAAATTGTTTAACAATACAAACCCTTGAATCTCCAATCCAATTCCCGCTGATTAAAGTAATCCCAGTTTCACAGGCTTCACTCCTTTTGAATTAATATATTAAGAGGAATCATTTCAGAGGAAAAAAAACATTAGGAGTCATACCCGGAACTCTGGGAAAACAACAATCTCGATATTAATCATCTGTAACAATATTCATTTTGTTCAAATTTTTCTGGTCTTTTATCATTTTCAAATCTTAACCATTTCCTACTTCAGTAGAACTTCATTTGCTGTATATTCTCAAAGGATTTGATTAGATTATCCATGTGGCTCATTAACAAGACTATATCTGAAGCAAAGTCTTTCTCTACCACCGTCAGGTCCTGGAGCACCCTCCAGATGACATTCAATGCAACCTCCACGGGAGCCTAAAACTCCAAGCTGATAACTCTTAAGGGTTTAGGAGTAGCACCTCCGACACGGGTTCAGCTGTGAACGACTTCTGTTTCAGCATACACTCCTGACTCACTCCTCCACTCCTTTGGGCATGGTGGTTAAATGATTTTTGAGCGATGAAGTTGTTTCCAGGTCCAAGAGCATCGACGCTCCTTCGTCGGCGCTAATCAAAGGACTCATCAACCCAGTCATCTATGGCCAGCTCGTCACACAGCGGTCTCACACTTGCTGCACAGGGGACAAAGCGCTGGTCATCGGCAGCTGACCCCCCCATTGTCCCCTTCCTCTGTTAAGGCAACTGCAATGCAGAGAGGAAATTTCAAGTGAACGAAAACTGAACTTCAGAGGACAGCTGGGCCGTTGAGTGTACGAGCTTCAGGTCACCATCTTTCCCCTCTCCCTAATTTGGGACACTCTTTGTCTGGTTTCTCCTCAGAGGCCTGTCTGATATGGGTAACCCTTCAGCATAGCCCTCTGAGTCATTGAAACACGGAAGCCCCTCCACCACTTACAAGGTGGTGTCCCTTCGGAGGGGCCTTCCACCTTTTTTAATATGTGGAATACATCTGGTCTGGGCTTCCAAAATGGTATTTTTAAATAATATCTATGCCAAATTTAAACTCTTATGAGACAGTTTTATAACTTGGCATCTCCAATTAGGTGCATCGATGCCATGCTGAGCGCTGATTCTATAATGCCATCTGTCCGTCAAGATACCATTATAGAATGCTAGTTTAAACACAAATTGATATGTCTGTTACAGATATTGATATTATCCACAAAGGGTTAAACCTTCCCAACAGTCTTTCTGCAATATCAGAATTTTAAAAGAACTGAACAAATGACTGACTTTGCAGCACACCACTAGTAACAGCCCTATCTTTAGAGTGAATTCCTTTTACCATTACCCAGGGGCACTCATTTTATTTATGTCACCTATACAGAAGCTTGTGAAAGGCTTTGCTGAAATTTAGATACACCACATTTAGCCCCGGATTCTATATATGGTGCCCAAAGTGGGCACAAATACCTGGATGGTGATCCAAGATGTACGCCCAACTAAACTGGCTAACAAGACAATGGGGACCCAATGATCAATTCACCAAGCCATTCCGAAATAGTGCATAAAATTAGCACTGGAACAGCATTAGAGATACTCCTCCGTGCTCAAAACTAATAACGTGCAAATTTAGGCATATTATTAATGTTGATCATTGGGGGAAAGTGTGGGAGGATTGTGCCTGGGCATGTGCTCAGGCAGAATCCTCTTGCACTTGTTTGACAGGTCCGGGCTGTCCAAGGACCCCGGACCCCCCCCCCCCCCCCAAAAAAAAAAAATAGGGTGTAAGCAAAGATTGAAAATAGAGATAAGATTGAGTAACAGGAGTTAGAAAATAAGAGGACTAATTGAAAGAAAGGAGCACATGAGGTCAGAAAACTGCTGAGTATTCTATCAGCTATGTTAAGAGTAGATAAACATGTCCTGCTATATAGTATGTGCAGATGGTGTCACTCTGCGCATGGGGGTGGGGGGCAGGGCTTGGGAGAAGAGCCAAGCTTTCACCTGCTTCCTGAAGTAGAGATAGACTTTTAAATATTTCTTTTGAATTACCCTTTCCTAAAGAGACACGTATTTCTAATACTCCTTGAGAGTTTCATCCAAAAATGTAACAAGGAATCTAGTTCCATGTTCAGGGATTTTATTGTTCTTCAGAAGAAAATTAAAATCTCCTTGTACAGTGACAGTCCAGAGAGTAAATAAAACAAATAATCCCATTTTGCCAAGTAGGAAGGAGACGAAAGCTTCTTAATCTGAGAAACGGGCAACTGTTTATTCTTTGTATTCAATCTAAGGGGCCTTTTATGACAGACTAAGAAAGAACTGGAGAGAAATCAGTCAGTCTCTCACATCCACTTTCTTGTGTTCTCTGTCCAGTTACATTGGTTTTCTTGTGCCTTATCACAGTGCGTAGCCACAGGTGGGCCTGGGTGGGCCGGGGCCCACCCACTTAGGGCTCAGGCCCATTCAACAGTACCACTTGGTAATGAAAATGCTGCTCTCCACAATACTGGCACCTTCGCATGCTCAGTTTTCAGCACATGCCTGCTGCAGACTACCAAGGTGGAGACTAGAGAGAAGCATTTTCCCATTAGCTGAGATATTTTTTTGGTGTGGGGGTGGGGGAGAGAACATTTGGTGCCCACCCACTTCTTGCCTAGGCCCACCCAAAATCTGCTGTCTAGTTACGCCCCTGTCTTATCATTGCTAACACCGGGTTCTTGAAACCTAGATTGGCCGCTGTCGAAGACAGGATGCTGGGCTTGATGGACCCTTGGTCTTTTCCCAGTATGGCGGTGCTTTTGTGCTTATGATTACATTGATTTTTGGTGCTCTATGAGGCAGAAGGTACAAAATAGTTTCAGGACTAGTTTAAGCATTAGACAGACTAGATGGTTGCCTGGGGGGGGGGGGGGGCAAGAACAACTGCAGTTAAAGCAGAACTATAGGACCTGAGAGGCCACACTAGCTTGAAGAACCATCAGGGTATACTTTCAGCTGCAGGGAGGGTGGGCAGTTTTCAAATCGTCTATTTTCCAGACAAAATGGATTTTAGTATGTGGCTTCATTATGTGTATATATTTAAAATGATGTATTCTTACATGATTGTTCTGGCAAAGGTGCTAAGGGTGAGATTTTACTGCTCCAAAGAGTGAAATTGAAGGACAAAGGCTGAGATTTTTCACATGATCTGTTCAGAGCATAAATCTAGAAAGACTGACATGTGGTATTGCTTTAAAAATGAAAAAAAGCAGCATAAAATTATATCTGCTTTGCTTTGGAGCATCTGAAAGAATAGACAGAATGGAGGTAATATAGGTGAATTCTCTGGGCTGAAAATTGCTTTCCAACTCAGGAGGTAGTTATTAAGGTGTGTCACAGCATAATGCGCATTATTTGCCCTTTAACATATGTGGTAATAGGATGCATTATATTGCTATAACACATATTTATATTAGTTACTGCAGAATGCATAATAATCGGATGCACAGCATGCAAAACATTTCATTATTATGTAAGTTGAATAATGCAGTCTTGTGATGAACACTGCAAGCTGGTTTATTCGTGGAAAAACACTAAAAAAAGCTGGTGTTATTTTTCCTGGTGGAGCATTGGGCCTCAAAGCCACAGCCAAGTGCTCCTGGACTACATTTTAAATGGGCCAGGCACTAATGAGTAATCTCCCCCTTACCCTGAAGCCTCCCCCCCCCTGTACAAAGAGCCCCCTGCATCACTTCCCCCCATTATAATCCCTCCTCCAAAAGCCCCTTTACCCTCTGTAGGCCCCCCAGGATACCCGTATACACTGCTGGGTTCTAGGCAGTGGCGTACCTACAGGGGGCCATGGGGGCCTGGGCCCCCACAAATTGGCTCTGGGGCCCACAGTTTGGCTGGTGGGGGTCCCCAACCCCTGCCAGCTAAAGTGTTTGTCCTGTGCTGGTCTCACATTGCCTGGCGCCCTGTCCTGTTTTCAGTCGCTGTGCACGCTCATGCTCAGTTTCATTAGCTGGCGGGGGTTGGGGACCCCCACCAGCCAAGGTACCTTTGCAGTGGTTGCAGGGGGGGGGGTGGAAGCGGAGGCAGGAGGGGGGCAGCGGGGAGCCGGTAGCAGCCGCGGGGGGGGGGGCGGAAGTGGCGGTGGGAAGGCAACGGCGGGGAAATGGGCCAAAATGTGCCCCCCCCACCTTGGGCTCTGCCCCCCCCCATAGAGGTCTGGCTATGCCCCTGGTTCTAGGAGATAAGGTGCAGGAGCACTCCCCAGTTGTTCTTGCCTCCGACAGTACTGGGTTGAAAATGCTGAGGGCAAAGCTGCAGCATAAGAGCACCTGTTCCCCCTCCCCTTGGGGGGGTTTAGAATAAGAGACTGGAGCAATCAGGGGATTTGGCTGAGATGATTGTGGCCATCGGCAGTGTTGGGTAAAATCATTCTGATGAAGATTTCAAATCAAAGCCACTATAAAATGAATTTGAAATCAAATTCAGGAAGCCAGTTGTGATTTCAAATCAAAATCAGTCAACAAATGATTTCAAATCGAAAATTGGTAGACCAAGGTACAACTATTAAATGTATTTGTCATGGGACAGGATTATAGACTAATCCATCAATATTGATAAGTATGGGCGTGCAATTACACGTCTGTATATGACAAGAATTAATATATAAATAGGGTTTATAGACTTTGGTAGCTTAGACTTGAGTTTACACTTCGCCAGTGTTATTAACCATCACAGTAATAAATCCTTGAATCCTAAGACTAAATCAACATCCATCAGCAATTGATTTTTGATTTAATAACTGAAAAAGACTCAAAATCAGTTGAATATGTGATTTAAAATCAAAATCAGGGTAAGAGTGATTTCAAATAAAAATCAAAAATCATAGAAAAAGATTTAATACTTAATTTGAAATCATACCTAACACTGGCCATCTGGGGTGTTGCCTGAGGTGATTGGGGCCATTGGATACTTTGAGAAAACAGATTGGGGCCATCTGGGGGTTTGGTTGTAATTATCAGGAGGGATCAGAAGTGGGGGGAAGACACCATTTGCTCTATGGCTGCACTCCAGACTAGACAGTAGCATTGCGTCACGTGGAGGGGCATAATCGAACGGAAACGCCTATCTCCATGGGCGTTTATCTCCGAGAACGGGGCGGGCCAAAGCGTATTTTTGAAAAAAATGGACGTTTTTGAGCTGGGCGTTTGTTTTTTTTAGCGATAATGGAAACTAAAAACGCCCAACTCAAAAACGTCCTAATCCGAGCCATTTGGTCATGGGAGGGGCCACGATTCGTAGTACACTGGCCCCCCTGATATGCCAGGACACCAACTGGGCACCCTAGGTCAGTGCGGTGGACTTCAGAAAAAGCTCCCACATGCATAGCTCCCTTACCACGGGTGCTGAGCTCCCAACCCCCCTCCCCCAAAACCCACTACCCACAAATGTACAACACTACCATAGCTCTTAGGGGTGAAGGGGCACCTACATGTGGGTACAGTGGGTTTTGGAAGCCTCCCATTTACCAGCACAAGTGTTACAGGTGGGGTGGGGGGGGGATGGGCCTGGGGCCACCTGGCTGAAGTGCACTGCGGTACCCACTAAAAGTGGTCCAGGGACCTGCATACACGCAGGCCTCTAGGACTTGTTGCTGCTGTATAACATTGGCACACCAGTTGACACCTGAAGACTAATCTCTCCAAAAACGTCCTTTATTGGAATAACCGCGTTTACTCACAGTTAACTGCAGATCAGAGGTTGTGCCTCACTGGCAACGAGTCTCCCTGGTACTGGGATTAGCAGTAGGTCAGAGCTGGCAGAATGCTGTACAATGCCCTCTTTCAGCCACATTCAAGGTAAGAACTAAGTTCTCTAACGTGGCTAACACAGGAAAGGGAACTAAAACTGGCTTACAAAAATGGCCACTACCGCATGGACTACAACAGGAAACACAACAGGGCACACTCTGACCCAGTAGGCAGGGGGGAAAGCACCATGGGAGAAGAGCCTACCAACTACCAACATTGTGAGACTGTAACACAAGCTAATGAAATCACAGAGCCCAATACCCTACACCCACCACAATGCAATGCTGATGTGACCCTGTACTGCACCCGAGAGCCACATCTGACCCAGGGAAAGGCTGTGAGAGGATCGAACACATTCTGCTGTCATGGAGGTGGGTACAGCATTTGATGCTGGCATAGAGGCTGGAAAAAAAGTTTGTAAAATGGAGTTTTTTTGGTGGGAGGGAGTCCGGGAAGGTCATCCCCGATTCCCTCCAGTGGTCATCTGGTCAGTTGGGGCAGTTTTTTGGGACTTGTTTGTGAAAAAAAAGGGTCCAAAAAAAGTGACCCAAAATCGCAGTAAAAACGCCTTTTTTTTCCAATTATCAGCTAAAGACGCCCATCTCTTCTCGGCCGATAACCATGCCCCAGTTCCTCCTCCACCACGCCTCCGACACGCCCCCGTCAACTTTATTCGTTTCCGCGACGGAGTGCAGTTGGAAACGCCCAAAATCGGCTTTCGATTATACCGATTTGGCGCCTTTGCGAAATAAACGTCTATCTCCCGATTTAGGTCGCACTATAGGCGTTTTTCTCTTTCGAAAATAAGCTGGTTAGCGTCTCCTCTTGATATAGGGGTAAGTGCAGCCACGCCATATCAGCAGTTGTAACAGTGCATGATAATAACCAGCATACTTATTATCACAGCTGACCACTCCCCTGACACACCCAAGTCATTCTCGCTCCTGCCCACTTCCACTTAAGGCAGCTAATGTGTGTGTGTGTGTGTGGGGGGGGGGGTTACCACACTGGCTGCCTTTTTAATGCAGTAGATATGAACATGGGTCTGTGCTCCTACTGCGCAGTATAACTCATGCTAGCTGTTTAACACAGCTTAGTAAAAAGTCACCATTGTCTATATATAATATAAATAAAAGTAATTATCTATGAATTTACTCCTCTTCTGCATATAAATCCAAGGCATATCACCCAGTGCTTCTTGAAACTCTTAAATACATGTAATCCCCTACTAAGAAAGTAAGTTCCTGTAAAGAGTACCTGGGGGGAGTGACTGGGAAGTCCATGGGTGGGAGGAAGCCCAGCCCGAGGAGAGTAGCTTTGAAATAAAATGCAGAATGAAAGTTCACTGAAAGGAAGAGTGACAGGGGAGGTGGAGGTAGCTGTTAATAAGAGTTAGTTGCCATTTTAGGGCAGGCCTTCTTTGGTTTTGGTTTCCAGTTGTACCTGTGGGTCTTTGGTTGCCTGCAAGCCCCTGCCAAGTGACCCAAAGAAGGAGAAGGGGAGCCCTATTTAAAAAAAGTGAATCCATTGGCTAAGGACAAGGAGAGTTGCTGTTAGGAGAAACAGTAACTATGAAGGAGAGCTCTAGATGGGCAGTGAAGAGACCCAGCCCAGGAGTGCAGGATCAGAGCCAGGGAGTGCCCACCCTGTAGCCAGGTCACCCGGGGTGGAGGTTGTGGAACTAGGAAAGAAAGTTAAACTTATGTCTTTAAAAGAAATGCAAGAAATTGTCTTAAGTGAGTAATTTACAAATGCTGTCTTTTAGCAGACCTAGGAGAAGACTAAATAAGCACAAATAGAGATGTTTAATACAAACATCTATATTGACAAAGAAATGCCATTTGATAAGAGAGGTTAAAAGAAAGTCTGAACTGACCACTATTTGTGATGTCTTCTTTTAAAAAGGTAAAGCATATTCTGTAGAAAAAAACAGGTAATAAATGTTAGTCTATTATTAAAGGTAGTTGAGCAATGCTATGTAATAGGTTTTTCCATTGTACTATGCCCTTATCCTCCTATATAATAATTCTCACCTCCAACGTTCTAATGTGCCTGGTACCATGGCTCCCTCGGAGGTGGTCTGCTAGGCAGTTTAGAATGCACTGACATCAGTGATGTCACTGACAGCTGATTCCAAGGCAAGGGGAGGAGTAGGGAAACACACGGAGTGTGTTTCCCTACTCCTCCCTCTGCCTGGGAAACAGCTGTCAGTGCCCCACCTCGGCGCAACACCCAAGCCCCTGCCCTGCAAAACCGCGAGAAAGGCAGGGGGAGGAGTAGGGAAACACGCGGAACATATTTCGCTACTCCTCCCCCTGCCTACCAATCAGCTCTCAGTGCCCCCCCTCAGCGCAACACCCAAGCCCCTCCGCCCCGGCGCAGCACCCAAGCCCCTACCCCCCCCTCGACGCATCACCCAAGACCCTCCCCCCGGTGCATCACCAAAGCACCTACCCCCCCCCCTCCTCTCGGGCACATCAACTCCCTCACCACCCGCAGCCGCCAATACTAACACTGTCCAGCCGCTGCTGCTTCTCCTGTTGAGCAGCAGCGGCCGGTACAAAAAGAAAAAAGCCAAAAAAATTTTTTAACCTGAAACATGGCTCCGTAGACAGCCATCTGGCATTGGCTGTCGTCACTGCAGCTGCTCCTCCTCTCCCCTCCACGTCACTGCCCTTGCAGGAAGACCCCGGAGGAGCGCAGCAACGTCAGAGGGCAGAGGAGGAGCAACTGCAGAGATGACAGCCAATGCCAGATGGCTGTCTACGGAGCCATGTTTCAGGTTTAAAATCTTTTTTTGGCTTTTTTCTTTTTGTACCAGCCGCTGCTGCTCAACAGGAGATGCAGCAGCGGCCGGACAGCATTAGTATTGGTGGCTGCGGGTGGCGAGGGGGTTGATGTGTCCGAGGGGGGGGGGTAGGGGCTTGGGTGATGCGCTGGAAGGGGTAGGGGTTTGGGTGATGCGCCAAGGGAGGAGGGGAGGGTCGCTGGACATGGGTGGCTGCAGGGGGAGAGGAGGGTCGCTGGACATGGATGGCTGCAGGGGGGGCAGGGAAGAGGGAGGTGGGGAGGGGGTCCTGAGACCAGATGGGTGGCTGCAGGGGAGGGCAGGGGAGACAGAAGGGACGCTGCAGGGGGGCAGGGGGAGAGGAGGGTCACTGGACATGGGTGGCTGCAGGGGGGGCAGGGGAGAGAGGGAGGTCGCTGGACATGGGTGGCTACAGGGGGGCAAGGGGAAAGGAGAGGAGGGTCATTGGACATGGGTGGCTGCAGGGGGGCAGGGGAGAGGAGGGTCGCTGGACATGGGTAGCTGCAGGGGGAGAGGAGGGTTGCTGGACATGGGTGACTGCAGGGGGGGCAGGGGGAGAGGAGAGTCGCTGGACGTGGTGGCTGCAGGGGGAGCAGGGGAGAGAGGAGGGCCGCTGCACATACGTGGCTGCAGGGGCAGAGGAGGGTTGGTGGGGAGGGGGTCCTGAGACCAGATGGGTGGCTGCAGGGGGGGCAGGGGAGACAGGAAGGACGCTGCAGGGGGGATTACCTTGCTAGCGCCCGTTTCATTGCCTACCGAAATGGGCCTTTTATACTAGTACTTTATATTTGCTTAGGTTAGTCTTCAGATGTTTTGCTGATGCTATGGAAGTCTGTATAGATGAATCAATTACCTCATATGTGTTTAAGGGTATAAATGTAAGCATTGGATTGTCATGCTTCAGGGATACTTCAGGGAGACTTGGAAGGAGAGAGCCTTCTCTCCCAGTCTTCCCTCCTTATTGCAATAAGATATATTATGTAGGTCTTATGAAAAGTCCAGTTTTACTGATCTTGTGTGGGACAATGCATTTTATTTTCTCAAAATTTATATACTTTCTACAAAGTCAGGCCACGAGGGTCTGGACCTAAGATACAGAGAGGAGCACAGCCTTTGGAACACTATCTTTGGGGATAGGCATGGACTAGAGCTGTATATAGTGTAAACAGCCCCATTTGCGAGTGCCTTATAAGATATGCCCTAAGGGAGGAGAATACAGGAGTTCCACTGGAGGAATAACAGAAGAGGATTTATTTAAAGATTGTACTATCTGTTGAAGAGTTAATGTAGTTGGATGTGTTTGTGATTTGAAGATGAAGAATAAACTGATTTTCAATCTGCTGATTGCTGAGTGGCCATTCGGATTAAAAAGGTGTACAGCGTTCTCCCCATAGACAGCCTATTTTAACTGCCAGCCTTGTTTCCCACTGAGGTTTGCACCTTAACTTTGGGTTTCCTGGGGGAGAAGAAGGTAATTCCACCTACTAACACTTCTTTCCCCAGGTGGAGGCACCGCGTGCCAAGTGAGTGAGTGAATGAGGGTCCGACGGACTCTGCCCTTTGTGGGGACTCCAGCCCACTCGGACCCTGGACCCAGAAGCGCTCAATCAGAGGGGTGTTACATACAGAAGAAACTTTTACTTAATTGCATTCAATTTCAAATCCAAATCCATGCAAAAAGATATCAAGTTTCAAACCGGGCCTACATCAGGGAAATATTCTTCTCCTGCAAACAAAACTAGTGCCACGGTCTGACACTGCCAATAATCATTCTTTAACAATTCATTCCTACAACTGACCTATGTGCCTTTATAAAATAGCTCCTACAATGATCCCAGCAGTGCACAAAGGAATAAATGTGAGCATGTACTCAAGGCATAAACTAATGTATTTTATAGAACATGTATATACATCACAATTCTTTCCCTACTCAGCCCAAACTATGCCCCAGGGAACACCCCTGACAAGGGTATGCACCACACTATCAATGTGCCTGCTTCTACGTATGCATGCAGCCATTTCATAACAGCCCATTTTCGTGTATAAAACATGCTTTACAAACAGGAAATGATGTATAAAATTACCCCTTTTATGTCTGTTTCACCATCCTAATTTGGTAAACAATAGCATTACCCCACTGATCTATGGGGCCCTTTTACTAAGCTGTGGTAAAAAGTGGCCTGCACTAGTATGGGCGAATGAAATTGGCGCACACTGAGCCATTTGTTACCGTGGCATGTAAAAAGGCCTGTTTTAAATGGGGCAGTAAATGGTGTGCTAATATTAAAAGTAGCGCGTGGCTATTTACTACCTGAGCCGCTACTGCCAGCTATCAGTGCACGGTAATGTGGCCATGCTACTGATTACTGCCAGGAATGCCCCCGTGGTAGAAATAGAAAATCATTTTCTACAGTGGGAAACAGTGCACGTCAACGTCGGAATTACCACCGGGCACCCGTGCTACTCTCTTAGGTCTGTATACATATACCTATTAAAGAATGTAAAGACTATGTAGGCCCTGTTTACTAAGGCGTGTTAGTGTTTTTAGCGCGCATACACAGTGCACGTGCTAACCATGTAGGTGCCTATATGGATATTATAGGCACATACATGGTTAACGCACGTACATGGTTAACAAGCGTTAAAAATGTTAACGCGCCTACATCATTGCTTAGTAAACAGGGCCCTAGGAAAAGGGGCAACTTTTACATTCAGCTTGTTTACAGACTAGTGGAAAGCTGTTATTTCATAAGCATACATCTTTTTATTTCTATAATAAAGCATAAGCATTTTTTTACTTATACATTAACTCAATGTAAAACTCAAAGTAGCTTATCTTTTTAATTACAAGTTGTTTTTTAAGAGATTCAAAATGTGAATCAAGTTTCTCAACAAAAATTCCATCCGCACTAAATCCATTCTAATCCTTATTAGTCTCAAGCTGCCAACTTCCTGTTAAATACAGAGGTAGTATTCAACCTATAACACCACCCCCATCAATACAAATACAAAAGAATCTTTATGAAATGCCTTGAAGGGGGGGGGGGGGGGGAGATTTTATGTATCCTAAACTATGATGTTTCTGAAGCAGCAGAAGACAATAAGGCAATGATTGTAATAGCCAGGAGATCTACAGTTCTGGCTACCCCCTTTGCATCAATTATCCCATGGGGTTCTGTATGTTTGAGTAGTTGGGGGGAGGGGGTTGAGTCTCTCAGAAAATCACTGTTGTGACTCAAGTCTTTGACCAGATCAACCACAATAAATATAGCAATAATCATGAAAGTCATGACATTGACTTGGGAACTGGCCTTTTAGGCAATACTTCTACCATGTGAGGTGTCTAGCAATACTGTTGGTGTGCTTTGCTCTTTTGTTTATGAAGACTTTTTCTGCTGTAAATAAAGTAGATTTGTGTAAGAAGTCTCAAAATATTTATGTCAATATTGTTTTCCTTTCAAAAGAATATGCTTCACAACAGGGGGAGACACAGAAGCCATGGCTCTCCCAAATATGCAATCTGGCACTGCCTGCCATCTGCTACCATCTGGATCTAGCATGTCCCTCCCTACCTCAGTTCCTCCTGCTCTTTGCTTCCTCCATTTCTTCCCACAGCCCAGTATCTCTAATTCCACCCCCTTCCTCCAGCCTTGCTTTTGTGAGCGGTAGTGCTGAAAAATGTTGCCTCCAGCCAGTGCCTGCAAGCTGGCGAGAGATAACAGATTATGTGTGACAGTCCAAACAAAAATTAAGGCGTCAGCATACATCAACACCCGTTCTTCTATGCATAAATATCAACCTTGCAAAAATTCTCATGTGCAAGAAATTTTTGCGAGACTGATTTTTGTATGTAACATAACATACATAGTAACATAGTAGATGGCGGCAGAGAAAGATCTGTGCGGTCCATCCAGTCTGCCCAACTAGATAAACTCATTACATATGGTATGAAGTAATACATCATATGTACACCTGATCTTGATTTATCCTTGCCATTTTTAGGGCATAGTCCGTAGAAGTCTGCCCAGAACTGACCATGTTCTAACATTTCTGAAGTTGTTGTCAAAGCCCCAGTCAGTAAAGCTCCACTCCAGCCAATCCATATCTATTCAGCCTCGATCAGGGCACAGACTGTAGAAGTCTGCCCAGCATTGACTTTCCTACCTAATCTCCCCTAAGCTTCTTTGGATCACATCCTCCTAAACAAGATTCCTTTGTGTTTGTCCCACAAATTTTTTAATTCCATTACAGTTTTCATCTCTACCACCTCCAACGGGAGGGCATTCCAGGTATCTACCACCCTCTCAGTGAAAAAATACTTCCTGACATTATTCCTGAATTGTCCCCCTTTCAACTTCAATTCATACCCTCTAATTCTACCACCTTCCTGTCTCTGGAAAAGGATTGTTTGCGAATTAATACCTTTCAAATATTTGAATGTCTGTATCATATTACCCCTGTTTCTCCTTTCCTCCAGGGTATACTTGTTTAGGTCAGAAAGTATTTCCATGTATGTCTTGTTATGTAAGCCCCCTACCACTTTCATCGCTTTTCTCTGAACCACTTCAAGTCTTTTTACATCCGTAGCAAGATAAGACTTCCAAAACTGAACGCAATACTCCAAGTGGGGCCTCACCAACAACTTGTACAGGGGCATCAACACCTCCTTTCTTCTGCTGGCTATGTCCTTCTCTATGCAGCCTATAATCCTTCTGGCTGCGGCCACTTCCTTGTCACACTGTTTCGTCACTTTGAGCTCTTCAGACACCATCACCCTGAAAAGAGAATAAAAGGATATATTTGATTTTGGGGAATTGCATTAGCCTGCGCTGATAATATTTAAGGACATGTGCTCAGAACATAAGGACCAGATATTTACCAATAATGTTTATTTACAATACAGATAATGCAATGTTAGAAGGCAGTTTTTACGGATTTTTACATAAGGGAAATGTGCTACACGATAAATATTGTAAGTAAATCTGAATTATTAATTAGGTTGGCTTAATAGTAACTCACTTTGAGGCTCAGATTAATTCTTTCTGTTGCTGGCTGGAGTGGTGAAGGAGGTCTTTTGGCTGGACTGGTGAAGAGCTCTTTGCAGTGGGATGGTCTTTTATTGAGGTTCAGATTAATTCTTTCTGCAGCTGGTTGGAGTGGTAAAGGAGGTCTGATGGTGATCCTTGTTGGAAAAGAAGTCTTCTAGTTGCAGATTTGTTGCTGGAGCTTGGCTTAGCTCACAGGGATACAGTGAAGGTCCAGAGGGGTGCAGATCGTCCAGCAGGCAGGGTCCAGGGAAGAGCACACGTCCGGAAAGATGCAGGTCCAGAGAGGTAAAGGAAAAGAAAGATGGCAGACTGAGGGTGTTTCAGTTTTTTATAATTTCTTGTTGGGCCATAGGCTGAAGTCAGGTGTGGTGTATTTGATCCAATGAAAACTCAGGGATATCTGAAAACTGGTTCTGTCTGGGTTTTGAGATGGAGCATGGTAGCTGGTCACATGTTTAAATTACATCATAAGGGTTCCTGGCTGGCCATCTGCTGTGGAATACACCCATACTTGACAAGATTAAATCAGTCATTGTCTGGGAGTTTCAGGTACATGGGCTTGTCTTTTGTTATCCAATCACTGTGATTGCTGTCAATATACAGATTCTGTTCTTTGGAGAATGGTAGTGATTACTTTTTATTCTCCTCCTAGCCAGCCTTTGTTACACTGGTAGTCCTCTTAACAGTCCTCTTGTTTCAGGCTACCATTGGTTTTCAGGGGGAGGTAGAGCCCGGCCTGTTTTCTGAGCAAGTAACAAACATCTCTGCCAAATATTATAATTTCATCAAAATCAATATAACTCTGAGATTCATCATATCATGCTACAACCCCAAGGGCCCTCTCCTGAGCCGAGCTTACCAATCTCTCCCCTCCTATCCAGTACATCTCTTTTGTATTTCTGCAACCCATGTGCATCACTCACCCTGAACGCTGCAGAAAAATTGGATATTAGAACTGTCCACGTCAGACAAGATAAGTAAAACAGAACTGTTGTATTGAAGTTGATCAGAGACTCATACGAACTATTATAATACCTAGGAGTGTATGCGGTTGGGACAGGCAGGGTTCGGTGCAATGATGTTTTGATATTGCAGTGTTCTAAGCCGAAGCCATCACAAATGGTGAATTGGCATCACAATGAGGCATATTTTCAAAGCACTTTGGGAGGCTAAGTTCCATAGGTTTCTATGGAACTTTGGGAGGCTAAGTGCTTTGAAAATATGCCTCAATATATACTGAGCACTAAAAAACTTAAAAAGAAAATAATAATAATTTGTTCAAAAACGTTTTTTGCGTTATAAAAGGCAAACAGAAATAAGTTTTGAGGCAGGACTGGTATTAATTTATAAATACTACTCAAAGTATAATACCAGATTTATTGAATAGAACCCTAAATTCCATTTTGATTACTTTTTAACTGCCAGACCCTTGACCATTCTTCTAATATTTGGAAATCCCTTCTTAAGGTTCTACTCCCTCCAGGGTATCCACTCTACTGGCTATCTTTGTATCATCTGCAAAAAGGCAAACCTTTCCTTCTAACCCTTCAGCAATGTCTCGCACAAATATATTAAACAGAATTGGGCCCCAGCACTGACTCCTGGGGCACCCCACTACTCACCTTCCTTTCTGCAGAGCCAATTCTATTTACCACTACCCTCTGCTGCCTGTTGGTCAATCAGTTTCCAATCCAGTTCACCACTTTTGAGTCCTAAGTTCAGTCCTTTCAGCTTATTCATGAGTCTTCTGTGAGGGACCGTATCAAAGGCTTTGCTGAAATCCAAGTAGATTACATCTAGCATACATCCTTCATCCAGTTCTTTGGTCACCCAGTCAAAGAAGTCAATCAGATTTGTTTGGCAGGAGTGGCCTTGTGGTTAGGGTGGTGGGCTTTGGTCCTGGGGAACTGAGGAACTGAGTTCAATTCCCACTTCAGGCACAGACAGCTCCTTGTGACTCTGGGCAAGTCACTTAACCCTCCATTGCCCCAGGTACAAATCAGTACCTGTATACAATATGTAAGCTGCATTGAGCCTGCCATGAGTGGGAAAGCGCAGGGTACAAATGTAACTAAAATAAATGATGCCTTGGATCTTGTAACCCATTGGCTTCTAGAAAGTCAATTACCCTTTCCTTCAGGAACAATTCCATTATTTTTCCTTCTACCGACATGAGGCTTACCGACCTGTACTTTCCCACTTCTTCCCTGTCTCCACTTTGTGAAGAGGGACCACATCAACTTCTCTCCAATCCCTCAGAACCTCTCCCATCACTAAAGATCTATAAATAAATCCTTAAGAGGTCCCACCAGGACTTCTCTGAGCTCCCTCAGTATCCTGGGATGTATCCCATCCAGCCCCATTGCTTTGTCCACTTTTAGATTTTCAAGCTGTTTATAAACACTTTCTTCCATGAACGGTGCAATATGTAATCCATTCCCAGATATTCCCTCGGCAACTGACCGCAGTCCTTCTCCAGGACCACTATCATTCTTCCACTAACATATAAGATTACTAACACTGTCCCACTAACATGTAGAATAACAGGTGCTGACACTTTTGCTTTTATTCAGACATACACACAAGAAGCTACATTTACATGAAACCTATGTGCGCATGGGTCCGGTAGACTCTCCCAATTACAATGCAAGTTCTGTGTGCATAAGAGTTGCATACACTTAGCTTTCTGCATGGTTCGATACTACGCTCGTTGTAGATAAGACAGCCATGTGTGACTCTATCGCATGGCTTTCTACATTGGTCCCCCAGTGTTTGAAGTCAGCTGAGACCTTTCTGCAATCTGCATGGTAAAATGTTAACACCTGGGTGAAAACAGATGTTATATTTTAGACGTTAATGAGAACATACTGAATAGCAAACAAAGGAGAATATAGCATTCTATTTACCATATATTTGCCTGTGATTTTTCTTACATAGTAACATAGTAAATGATGGCAGATAAAGACATGCATGGTTCATCCAGTCTGCCCAATAGTCACATTCACTATCAATTAATTATTAAACTAACAAATGTGTTTAAAAAAAGAGGGGCATTTTCAATATGACGTCTAAGTCCGATTTTGAACATTTTGTACAAAATGTCCAAAATCTGAATAGGAAAGGTCATTTTCAAAAAAAGAAAAATATCTATCTTTTTTTTGAAAATACTATTTTGAACAAGGTTTTGTGATTTGGACGTTTTGTTTTTTGGTCCATTTTCAAAAAAGAAACAAATAGGTGCAAAACAGAGAGATTCATGCCATTGAGATGTTGGAGGAGCCAGCATTTTTAGTAGACTGTTCCCCCAGACATCCCAGGCACCCTCGAGGACACTTCTGTGCACTTCATAAAAATGCTCTTAGATATACATCTCACCTTTGCAGTGGCGTTCCTAGGTGGGGGCGGTCCGCCCTGGGTTCACACCGCTGGGGGGGCTGCCGCGCGCGCCTGTCCTCCGTTCATTCCATGCTTCTTCTCTGCCCCGGAACAGGTTACTTCCTGTTCTGGGGCAGAGAAGAAGCATGGAACGAACGGAGGACAGGCGCGCGCAGCACCTCCCCCCCCCCAGCGGCGTGCACCCGGGGGGGGGTTCTTTCGCGGGGGGTGTCCTTTTGCCAGGGGGGTCACGCTGCATCTGGGGGGCAGGGCGCATCGGCGATCCGCCCCGGGTGTCAGCCCCCCTAGGAATGCCATTGCACCTTTGCTCCCTTATCTTGTCCCTTGAACCTTTCAAAACCCACCCAAAACTCACTGTCCCCCACTGTACACCACTACAGTAGCCCTTATGGGTGAAGGGGGCACCTATATATGGGTACAGTAGGGTTTTGGTGACCTTGGGAGGGGTCACAGTTTCACCACTAGTGTAACAGGTAGAGGAAGATATGGATCTGGGTCCCCCACTGTGTACTGCACTGAACACTACACTACTCCAGGGACCTGCGCGCTGCTCTAATAGACCTGACTTTAAATTCTGCAGCTGTCATAGAGGCTGGTAAGTCATATTTTTATTCACATTTTTGGGGTGTAGAAGGGGTTCAGTGACCACTGGGGGGGGGGGTTCTGGGTGGTCACCCTTGATTCCCTCCAGTGGTCATCTGGTCAATCAAGGCACCTTTTTGTGCCTTATTCAATCTGAAAACAGGTCTAGACCAAAATGTCTTGGTTTTAGTCCTGGATGTTTTTGTTTTGTTCCATTATGGCTATAAAACATCCAAGTGTTAGGCACGTCCTAACCCTGCTATCAAAATGCCCCTGATACACACCCTTGTGATTTGAGTGCATTTCTGAAGGACTTCTGAAGGACTTCATAGAAAAACGTTTAGAAATAGATTTCAAAAATCCAAATGCTGCTTTATGCCACTTTTTAGACGTTTTTCTCTTTCGAAAATGAGTCCCAAAGTACAGCATAGTGTCGCTTATGTGACCTTCATTGATCCGACCATCCAGCATATTCGACAGACCCCTGGTGATGTCACACGGCTTCTTTCTTTTTTTCAAAAATCCGGGACCCTACTTTTACCACCATTGTGAGCCAGGATCCTGCTTTTACTGCCTTTGTTTCTGCAGTTTGACTTCTCTTTCCATTTTCTGAACCTGAGACCCTACTTTAAACACTATTGTGAGCCAAGAACCTGCTTTTAGTGCCTTTGTTTCTGCATTTTTTGAGGGGTTACCATTGTTTTCTGTATTATCTGACTTTAATTTATCCAACAATGGGTCGGACCCATTTAGGTCAGATAATCGAGACTTTACTGTATGTCTACTTGATCCTTTGACTCCCATCCAGGCCTACTTGGATGCCAGTTGCTTGGCTTCAGCTGAGGAGGTTGCTGTGAAGCTGGACTGGGTGGTGTGGGCACTGGGGCCACTTGCAGCTGGTGTGGAGGGCAGTGCTGCTGGAATGCTGGCCTCACTGGTTCCCCAGGGAGGGTCAGGCACCTGCTGGGTAGACAATGTGTTGGACAAGGCCTTTGTGTAATCATGCAGATCTCTCCAGATCCCCAGAAGCTGTAGACACATATTGTGCCTAGCATCCCTGCTCTCCTGCTGCATGGTATGCAGCACCTACAGGCAGTCATCCTGGGCTTGGAGCCTCTGCTCTGAACCTGAACTCCCTCATGCAGCAGCTGTAGCTTCTGGCAGTGGTAGGAAGACAAATAAATAGCAAGTACTGATAATGATCTTAAAATACTAATGGAGCAAGTCTATAAGTGGGTGCCTAGAAGCATGTGCCACTTATGTCAAAGGTGCCATTAATTGACATACACCGAAGTACATTAGGCACTATTCTATAGGGTAGCGCCTAAGTGCCATAGCATCTAACTGCAAGGGGGCGTTCCTGTTCACATGGATGTAGCATTTGCCAGCCATTGGCATATCTCCCAATTATACACATAGTTAATAAAATACTAGGCATGCCAACTTATGGCATAAGAGGGCATGCCTAAACAAAGGCGTGCCCATGCCAACTTACACTAATATTCTATAATGGAATCTAGTCATCAGAGTTGGCATTAAGCATGTGGCATTGGGGCACCTAGACTCAGGCACCAATTTATAGAACTGCTCTGTAAGCCAGCAACTCACTATATCAAGGCTCAAGGTACTCAAATATTAAGGTAAATGGAACCCTTCATCCATTTCTCCTGACCAAGGGACAGAGCTGGGAGCAGGTGAGCCATCATATACACATTTAGAGAAGTAAATATATCAATTTGGGGTAATATTATACAAAAGATGTATATTTTATCCCTATTTTAAAAGGCAGCATCTACATCTATATACCTTATACTCAGAATTATTCCCAATAGCACATAAAATCTGAAGAAGTCATAACTGTATTACCTGTACTTGCATATGTGCCTACATTGCAATTTCGGACTTATGTCTAAACTACATCCCTAGAACACCTACATGCAGCATGAGTATGTGCCATCTTGTCAGTGTGCAAACTGTATGCATTTATACAGTCATGCAATTTTATATAAAAAAAAAAATCTTTCCACATTAAACAGGCCTTAGACATGGAAAAAAATCACAAAATTATTCTCTAAAATCACCAATGAACTATGGATTACTCAGATCCCATCCTTTTACAACATATTTTTCAAATCATAAAAACAGCATTCATTTTATGTATTTGTTTTTATGAAGAGAGTCACCCAAGGTATGACAGATGTGGAGGGGCATTTAGAAAATTACATCTAAGTCCAACTTTGGACATTTTGCACATAACATCCAAAATTTGAATATGAAAGAAGGTAATTTTCGAAAAGAAAACATCTATCTTTTTCTTTCAAAAATACAGTTTCAAATGCAGTTTTGTGCTTTGGACGTTTGGTTTTTTGGTCCATTAAAAAAAACAAAAAACAAATAAGTGCAAAAGACAGAGATTCATGCCATTGGGATATAGGAGGAGCCAGCATTTTTAGTATACTGGTCCCCAAGACATCCCAGGAGAGCAATGGAGCACCCTAGTGTGCACTTCATAAAAAATGCTCCCAAGTACACATCTCACCTTTGCTTCCTGATCTTGTCTCCTGAGCCCTCCAAACCCCACTACCCCCCCCCCCCCCCCCCACTGCACACCACTACAGTACCCTTATGGGTGAAGGGGACGCCCCGGGTGTCAGCCCCCCTAGGAATGCCACTGCACCTTTGCTCCCTTATCTTGTCCCTTGAACCTTTCAAAACCCACCCAAAACTCACTGTCCCCCACTGTACACCACTACAGTAGCCCTTATGGGTGAAGGGGGCACCTATATATGGGTACAGTAGGGTTTTGGTGACTTTGGGAGGGGTCACAGTTTCCACCACAAGTGTGACAGGTAGAGAGAGATAGGCACCTGAGTCCCCCACTGCATAGTGCACTGCACTGACCACTACACTACACCAGGGACCTGCATGCTGCTCTAATAAACTTGACTTTAACATCTGAGGCTGTCATAGAGGCTGGTAAGTCATATTTTTATTCATATTTTGGGGGTGGGAGAGAGGTCAGTGACCACTGGGGGGGGTATTGGGGGGGTCACCCCTGATTCCCTCCAGTGGTCATTTGGTTATTTAGGGCAACTTTTTGTGCCTTATTTGTTATAAAAACAGGTCTAGCTCAAAACATCTTATTTTTAGTCTTGGACAATTTTGTTTTGTTCCATTATGGCTGAAAAATGTCCAAGTGTTAGGATCACCCAGATCCCACCCTTAGCATGCCCTTGACACGCCCCCTTGTGATTTGAAAGCACTTCTGACGGACTTTATAGAAAAACGTCTAAAATTAGTTTAAAAAATATCAATTTGGACGTTTTTATGGGAAAAACATCCAAATGCTGCTTTATGCCACTTTTTAGATGTTTTTCTATTTCACAATTGAGCCCCATAATTTGATATAAACAACTTACATTGTATTAACAGCATAAAAATAGTAATATGACCAAATGCCAGTGTAAAACACAGTTAAAACAATGAAGTAAGCTTGGAGAGAGGCAAATTAAATCCTCATTGTGATGCTGGGCCTCACTGCTGAAATTGAATGTCATTGGCAAGGTCTCTTTCCCTTAAAAAAATAGGCTAAAAACATGATCAAGTACTTGGGCCTACAAATTCTGCATAATCTACAAAAAAGTTGCCAGTTAAATGTTGCACCGTTACTAAATTACATACTTCATCTGCTGACGTCATGGCACAATTATCCATTATTTTTATTTAGACATGTAGAAGTGGTAAAAATTGTATTACTTTTATTTATGTTTGTTACATTTGTACCCAGTGGCGTTCCTGGGGGGGGGGGGGCGGTGGGTGCGGTCCGCCCCGGGTGCATGCCGCTGGGGGGGGTGCCACGCGCCTGTCTGCTCCGCTCGTTCCGTGCTCCCTCTGCCCCGGAACAGGTTACGTCCTCTTCCGGGGCAGAGGGAGCATGGAACAAGCGAAGCAGACAGGCGCATGGCACCCTCCAGCAGGTAAAAATGCACCCGGGGGGTGTCCTTTCGCCGGGGGGGAGGTGTGTCCTTTCGTGGGTGGGAGGTGGCCTTTTTACGGGGGTGGGGGGGTGGCCTTTCGCCGGGGGTGGGGGTGGGGCACTGCACCCTGGGAGGCGCATCGGCGATCCGCCCCGGGTGTCAGCCACCCTAGGAACGCCACTGTTTGTACCCCACATTTTCCCACCTATTTGCGGGCTCAATGTGGCTTACTGGCGTTTGCCAGTCGGTTGATAACAAATACAAGGTTGTATTGTGGCTGAATGAGGTAGGTGTGTGTCAGGCACCATGAAGGTCGAAGGGAATGAAGATTGTATATTGTCCAGTACGATCTTTGGTTGAGCTGTGTTGCTGGGTGTGGGGATTTACGTTGGATCGGTGGGGTAAGCCTTTTTGAAGAGGTTGGTTTTTAGTGATATTCTGAAGTTTAGATGCTCATGGATTATTTTTACAGCTTTTGGGAGTCCGTTCCATAGTTGTGCACCTACGTAGGAGAAGCTGGATGTGTAAGTTGTTTTGTATTTAAGTCCTTTGCAATTTGGGTAATGTAAGTTTAGGTATGATCATGATGATCTGATTCTGTTTGTGGTTGGTAGATCTATGAGGTCTGTCATGTATCCTGGGATTACACCGTAGATAATTTTGTGGACAAAGGTGCAGATTTGAAGATGATACGTTCTTTGATTGGAGCCAGTGCAACTTTTCTCGGAGGGGTTTAGCACTTTCGAAGCATGATTTACCAAATATCAGCCTGGCAGCTGTGTTTTGGGCGGTCTGGAGTTTTTTTGCGAGTTGTTCTTTACATCCCGCATAGATTGCGTTGCAGTAATCTGCATGGCTTAGAACCATTGATTGTATTAGGTTTCGAAAGATTTCCCTCGGGAAGAAAGGTTTTATTCTTTTAAGTTTCCACATTGAATCGAACATTTTCTTTATTACGGAGTTTACTTGGCTCTCAAGGGTAAGGTTGCGGTCAGTTTTGACGCCGAGGCTGTCTGAGGTAGGGAGGGTGTGTTCTAGGGTGTTTATGGTTGTGGGTTTGTACTTGTTATGTTGAGATGAGAGGATGAGTCAGTGTGTTTTTTCAGTGTTCAGTTTCAGTTGGAATGAATTTGCCTAGGAGTTCATGATGTTCAGGCCGTCATTGATTTCATTGGTTATTTCTGTCAAGTCATGACTAAAGGGAATGTAGATTGTGACGTTATCTGCATAGATGAACGGGTTGAGGCCTCGGTTGGATAGGGACTTTGCCAGTGGGATCATCATCATGTTGAAGAGTATTGATGATAATGATGATCCTTGAGGTACTCCACAAGTAGCTTTCCACGGTGGTGATATGTTTGAGTTTAATTTTACTAGGTAAGTTCTGGTGGTTAGAAAACCCTTTATCCAGTTAAGCACATTTCCATCAATCCCGAAGTGGCCAAGGAGTCTTAATAGTATATTGTGATTTACCATGTTGAATGTTCCCCCCCCCCCCTCACATGTCGAATCGGAGGACAAATATACTTTTACCTGTGGCTATTTCTTGCTTGAATTTGGCCAGGAGCATGACTAGAACAGTTTCAGTACTGTGATGGGGGCGGAACCCTGAGTGTGAGTCGTGTAGTATTGAGAACTTCCTAAATGGTACTATGTTTTACAACATCTCCCCCTTATTTGGAAAATAGGAACATATAGAGATGGAATGAAATGCTGAGCAAATTTTTCATGGAAGGGCAAGAAACCCTGCATGCATTTTGAATTCATATACTTTCTAAAAGTAATAGGTGAACTAGGGCTGCCAGATACCTGCATTGCACCAGGCTCGAGACTGGACAGAAGATACAAACTTGTTTTGTAATTTTTGAGATGGAGAAAATAATTAAGCAGGCCTTGCATCTTGCCATATGTCTTGCATGCCCAGCATCAACTGTTGCTGATTTCCAGAAATCATGATTTGCTCCTTCAGTTCACGCGGTAGGTATGGAGACGATTGTGTTGACACCTCAGGAGGAAAGAGACGTATACACCATATGTCCCACTGTTGGGGAATGGAATGTTTGCCCTGGGCTTAGAGAGTACAGGAAACTGAATGTGGCATGTGAAAGGTATAGGGCAAGTGAAACATTTGCTGGATGAGGGAGTCACTGGGATCTAATCCTTTGACATCCTAAAGAAGCATTACGGGTTGGGGATGTAAAATAATTTTAAATATTTGCAAGTGTAAAACTATGTCACTGAATCAAGAGGGTGCATGTAACTTACAGTATTCTTTGTTATACATATAACTAGGAACCCTGCCCATGTCCCACTCATACGTATGCCCCTCTGGAATTTACACACTAGTGGGATGATGCAGAAAGCCTCAGGTAAGAACTACAGCTTTACTGCAAAATTAGCTCTCCTTACTGCAGCATGCTAGATGCGATGAGCATGCACATAGGAAAATGTCACCCACCCTGTCAGTGCCTGAACTGCAATTGGCTCAGGCACTGACCGGAAGGGTGGAACTGGAACAAAATAAGTTGTTACTGGTCAGCATTGGCATGATTCCCCCCTTCTCTTGCCTGACCCGGCCCTGCTCCCCTCCCCCCAACATGACCAGCCCCCTCCCAATTTTAAAATTGCCCTGGTGTCTAGGGGCCCCCTTCACCCATTACCCCTCCCTCCCCATGGCTAAAATAATATCCCTGGTGTCTAGTGGCACTCTTCCCTTCCACCCCTACCCCACCAAACTGACTTGTTTTAATAGAAAAATAGTCCCTGGTGTTAAGTGGAACCTTCCCCCCATCTCAACTGACCCCTTGCCCAGGTCCCCTCAACCCATACTTCTAAATGGGGTAGGATCAATGCGCACTTGCTCCTGCCTTCAGCACCATCATCCTCAAAATTGCGGCACCCTGCCCCCACATGGTGCATTCTGGGACAAGATGCCATGTAAGGAAATTTTTCCATATAAGGGATACCATATAAGGGAATGTTATATCTGAGGCAATAGTGGGTTAAGTGACTTGGCTCAAGATCACAAGGAACAACTGCAAAATTTAAACCCTGGCTTCCCTAGTTGTCAACCTACTGCTTTAACCCCCCCCCCCCCCCCCCCCAGGGCTAAGTATTAGGCTACTTTTCGCTCAGAACAAGCTTCCAAGGCCTTTTAGGATGTGGTACTTTACAGTATCTTGACCGATAAACATGCAGCTATATCAGTTGAGGTTATTCCAAAAATAAAGTTTACTGAATTATTACAGAAGAGGGCATGCTGTGATAATGGATGCCTTTCACTCTAGTAATGTTCGTAGAGAAAAACAAGAATCCAACACCATGGAATATTTAACACTGAATCCAAAGCCCTAGGGTGTTTCTCTTCTCCCACAGCCCTACCAGGATATCCTTTCAAGATCCTCCTAATTATGGGGCTCTCTTTGTCCTGGTAGCTGGTTAGAATTGTTGATTCTATTCTCCAACAGGAACTTGAAAACTTCTCATGCTTGAAGGTGAAATCTCCTTTTAACTCATGAGGGCTGGGCTTATTCTCTAAGACATGCACTCTGGTAACTTCTCCTGGGTGCAGAAACTCCTGTTGCCAATTCACACACCTGGCAGTCTCCTTGGTTCCAGCCTGTAAATCCAGTTCTTAACAAAGAGTGGGTAATCTCCAGTGGAATGTGGAGCAAAGTGAATACTCTAAGGCTCACCCTCTGCTCTTTCACTCAGAATTCTCTTGGGCTCCAAACTTTCTCCCTCTCCTTTGAAGACCTTGGGACCTCTAGAAGCAGTTGTGATCACAACAGATGTAGGGTAGTAATGGTAAATCAGATGCCTCAATTGCCTTGAGTTCCAGCCATCTTCCCTGGAGAAGCGCTAGTACTACTACTACTTATCATTTCTATAGCGCTACAAGATGTATGCAGCGCTGTACACTTGAATATGAAGAGACAGTCCCAGCTCAACAGAGCTTACAATCTAATTAGGACAGTCAAACAGGACAAATAAGAGAAAAGGGAATTACTAAAGTGGGAATGATAAAATACGGGTGCTGAACGTGAGTAAGGGTTAGGAGTTAAAGAAAGGCAACGGAGACTCTTTTAGGCTCTTCTATTATATAGAAACTGTTCTGCAATGGGAAGTGTCTATAAAACCACTACACATTCTGGATTATATTTCTGGTAAATGTTTGCAATTAACAACGGACAAAATACACTTTAGGATCTGCTTATATAAGTTTTAAAAAGCAGACATAAAATACCTTTTAGTGCTGGTTTGGAAAGGCAGCTTACAACTGTCAGAATTTAATTAAATCTGATTTGATGGAGAGCTAAGCTAGTTTCTTTTTATGTGTGCATTTTATTTGTTTTGGCATTTAAATAGTACTCTGTAACAGGATGCAATACAATACGTTGATGCTGTGCTCTCTGGAATGGTTTTATACTATAAGGCTCCTCAGTTTGCATTGTGGAACCATTCCACCTTATCTGGACCAGCCTGAAAGAGAGTGAGTGAGGGACCACCAGCAAGAGATCTAAGATACAGAAATTCTGAGCTCACACATTAACACACAAAGCTGACAAACGTATAGGCCCTATACTATAGGGTTTACACATTGCACTGATCAGAATACATTCAGAATAGAAGCAAAAAGCAGAGCTCTGTTAAAGTGTCAATTACAAAGTCCAGAGTTGGGAAACACGGTATACCATGCTTGTCTCAGCTGGGGGGGAGAAATAGCAGACTTGTAAAATAAAAAGCACTTGAGTTAAATTCAGAAAGTTATAACAAGAGAGAGCTATGACAAAGCATGTGATGGATGCATGTGATATATTTGTGTTAGTGTTTGAACCTGTAAAAGGAAACCTACTGTTTGAGAGCTTACAGAGCTATCATAGACCTAAACAAAAGAGATGAAGTCAGAATTTAACCTGCGAAGAAACATTTTGTTAGTTGAATGAGGCGAAGCAGTAATAAAGCGGAGTGGAGGAGTGGCCTAGTGGTTAGGGTGGTGCACTTTGGTCTTGAGGAACAGAGTTCAATTCCCACCTCAAGCACAGGCAACTCCCTGTGACTCTGGGCAAGTCACTTAACCCTCCATTGCCCCATGTAAGCCACATTGAGCCTGCCATGAGTGGGAAAGCACAGGGTACAAATGTAACTAAAAATAAAGAGGAAAGGGTTGATACATGTTTCCATATCAGTTAATTTTTCATGGCTTACCTGTTTCCTGGACCAAAAATTGACTGCCTCCTTTTGAATATCTTTTCCCATCTAGCAGGAGAGTTAAATAGATTTCTTAGCTTATTTAAAATTGATAACTGGCTCACAGGATGGAGGAGCAGTCTAATAACTAGAATAGTGGACTGGGACTCAAGAAAGCAGGGCTGAAAATCCTACCTATATCCTTTGTGACTTTGATAAGTCAATTGTGGGCAGATGCTCAGCATTCTGGCACTGTAGGGAACAGTGCCAGGAAATACCGTGGGAACAGCGCAAAAAAAATAACTTCCCAATGCTAATTATATGCAAATTATATGCGTAGTGTTAACGTTCAGCATTAGGAAGTTATTTTTTCTGTTGCTGTTTCATAAGGGGGAGGAAGGTGACTGGCACATATACACAAGAGCTGTAAGCACAGTTATTGTGCACATGCCCAGTCAAAAGGAGGATTATGGCTGTGGTCCCCTGGCTTTGCTGAAACAACAGGGGAATCAGGAAGCAGCCCCCTATGGTTAAACCACAATGTAAAAAGAGGTGTAGGGGATGACCAAATAACCTCCAGCAGACAGATGAGTGAGACGTAATTCTTTGCTGAGCAAGCACCATATAAAGGACCTGACATGGGACCGTGTTTTGGAGGAAGGAACCACCAGCCTCAGGAGTCACATTCACTGTATGGCATAGAAGACAAATGCCAAGGAGCACTGTTGGTGCAAAACAATACAACAACAGGAGAAGGTGCTATAACCAAAACACGGTCCCGTGTTGGGTCCTTCATATGGTGTTTGCTCAATAAAGAATTAAGTCTCACTCATCTGTCTACTGGAGGTTATTTGGTCATCCTCTACTTCTCTTTTTGCCCCTGGCTTTGGTGTCATACCATACGTTTTTCCTTTGTTTCTGGAATCACCTTGCCACCGATCTATTTCATTGAAAGTGGACATTACTTAAATTTGTATTTTATTTATTTATTTGTTACATTTGTATCCCACATTTTCCCACCTATTTGCAGGCTCAATGTGGCTTACATAGTACCGGAGAGGCTTTGAAGTCTCCGGTGAACAAATACAAGGTAATTTATGTCCTTTAAGATTGGCATTGCAGGATACATTGGCTTGAAAGGAGGGGGAAGGAAAGGCATCTCTGAAGTCGGGGCTAGAAAGTTAAAAGTGAACTGTGCCAGCGCCTGTGTTTTGGACTGGCACCCTCAGAGTTACACTTGAGAGGAATGTACAAGGACACTATAGTGTGCTCCTTATTGCTGGAAAGCCTGCAGAACGGAAAAAAAAGCCCACGACCAAGAAAGACTAGAAATCCTCTCGTCACACACACCAATGCCAACACCAAACTGTAGTAAGTTTTCAGTGTTAAGTCAGGGGTTTGTTATGTGCTGGTTCTCTGGGCATTGGGAGGTAATATCTAATCACCTCTTTAACATATACAGTGCACTCCATTTAAGTGCACGTCGGATAAGCGCTGCTCTGTTTAACTGCATGCTGTACTTCGGTCCCGTTTTGGCGCCATCAATTTCTATGGGGACTAACTTCAGTTTAGCGCACCACTAATAAGTGCAAGATTCGATTATGTGCAGGTTTAATACCGCTTCTCTGCAGAAAAGACTCCGCATAAGCGCACGCACAGAATATGGAAGCCGATTGGCGCGTGACAAAGGGGCGGTAAATTTGAAATCTCGTTGGTTAACTGCCACAGGCAGAATAAGTGAAAGAATGTTGTTAGAGTGTACACTGGAGTCGGAGTCGTTGCACAACTGTAAGACTTTAACACTGGCTGAACGAATAGAAAATTAGAAAACAAACAAAGTCGAGCATCTATTGCTAAAGAATATGGTGTCAATCCCAGTCAAATTTCAGGTATCTTGAAGCAGAAAGACCAGCTTCTGGAAGACTGGCAAAACAATAGTTGAAAGTCTTGGGCTAATTGGAAAGAGCAAACAGCCCCATTGCTTCAAGAATGTTAAGCGACTTCCTGTGTCATACGAGGCTAACGCAAATTCATGGATGACTGGGGAAATTTGGAAGCAGTGGCTAAAGAAGTTAGACACTAGAATGCGGGCACAAAAGCGTCAGATTTTGTTGCTGTCTGATAATTGTGCTGCACATAGTGATGATGTCAGGCTGTCTAATGCCAAGGTGGTCTTCCTGCCACCAAACACTACCTCTCTGATCCAACCTATGGATCAGGGCATAATAGCCAATTTCAAAAAACATTATCGGGCTCTTGTGCTACGTCGTCTGATGAGCATTATGGATGACCAGACTGGCAAGGATAAACGTGCTGTTGAACTGGCTTGTAATCTATCACTGTTGGATTCCCTATATATGCAGAAAGAAGCCTGGAATCATGTTACACAGGCAACCATTGTGAACTGCTACAAGCGGGCAAGCTGTGTTGGGGATGTGGAGAGGGACAAAACAGATGCAGCTGTTGCAAACACATCAGATGAACAGGCTATTGACATCCCAGCCGGTGTTACTGAAGAGGAGTTTCATCACTATGTAGCTGTTGATTACGATCTACAAACAGCTGACGACAGCACTGATGTCCAGATATGCGCCTACACGCAGGCAACGGCTGATGATGAAACAGATGATGAAATGAGCAGCGAGGCACATGCCGACGAAATTCAACAACCTCCTGTCACTTTTGCAAGAGCGCTGGAGAGTCTTAACACTGTGCAGGCCTATCTGGAGGCCACTGGATGTCAGTGCTATGACAGTTTTTTACCATCTGGCAGACATTGTCTATGGAACTCACAGACCCAATAGTGTACAGATTACTTTAAGTAAGCCTAACGTCAGTTAACGGAGACTGTATACTGTACATATAATAATAAACAGTACTGTACATATGTTTATCAGATGTCAAGCTTCTTTGGATCACAACGGTTAAGTGCATGCTCCGGTTAACTGCATGTATTTCTTTTGTCCCAGACCCTTGCACTTAAGCGGATTGCACTGTATTTGCCATATTTAAATCTAATTTGTGGTCATCTTTGGCAGATGGGTTGTTTCTGGCGCTGCAGACCTCTGAACATTGTGCTTAGCTTAATGCTGGCATTATTCCAGCGCTAATCAGCTCTAGCACCTGAATTATGTTCTGAGCATCAGCTTATTAATCCTCCATTGTGTCAGATACAAACTGGGATCACAAGCCCTTGGGGACCAGGAAATACCTACCTCACCTGAATGTAGCTCATCTTTTGCTACTACTGAAAAAAAAAATAATAAACTATCTTTCAACCTACAGTCCTTGGAGAAACAAAATTGTTTTAAATTTCTTTTGTCTCAGGCTCTCATCCCAACCTCTAGGATTCACATGCAACAAATGGATTCATCCACCCCTTAACAGACACAATAGATAGGTGGGATTGTAGGGACCATAGTAGGGAGCCCCTCTTCATATATAACCCTGAGAAGGATAGTAATGTTGAAAGACAATTTGAATAATCAAAAAACAAAGGGCAACAAACAAACAAAAAGACCATCTAAATAATTATAATCCCCAAAATCAAGGCAGGTCATAGAGTGATAACTCTAATATCTATCAAATCATAAAGTGAAATATGGAAGAAATCATAAATATACCATTTTGTTAAACAGGTCAAGAGACACGTACAGTGCAAAGCTATCCAGGTCAAGACGCCCATAGGAATATTATGGGCATCTATATGGTTAGAGCATGCTAACTTTTAGCGAGTACTAAAAACACTAATGTGCCTCTAATGCAGCTTAGTAAACAGGGCACTGAGGGGTTTATTTAATAGAATGAAGGAAATAATTACATTTTCCACATTAAAGAGAAAAATTCCCATCCTTGTTGTTCATGTCTCAGCTTTAGACTTGCTCACACAGTAGACTTTGCTGTCATGTGTTTTCTGCATGAGTTAAAACAGACCAGATGTAACAATGGCATATTGTATTTTGTTCTAATGGTGCATAGCATAACAATGATGGAATTCACTGTTTTTTTCCTCCACTTGGGTCACAAGATTAGAGATGAGATAACATTTCAACCTTGATCCAATCTAATACTTATGCTAATTAAGGCTATTATTTTAAGTATTTTGCTAAAGTTTAAATGACATAGAAAAACAATATTGTGTTCTGCTCACAAACGCTGCTACTAAGCTCACATATATAATTGTGTAGTGGAGAAACCCTCATAAACATCCATTAAGTCATTGTACAACATATACTCAGTTGCCCTCTAAAGGCTAGTAAACATTTTTAATCATAGCTATTCTCCATGACAGAGCATAGCGTTTAAATTATACTTCCGTGTGCATAAAACTGACAGCCAATTCATGGCAAAAATATAAAATGAAACTTCATGATAACCTCTTTAATAACTCGGTAACTTACTTATCTTGAAACAATGCTTTTAGCAGTCTTCCACTGCCATTTTAGATGCATCAGAGATGAGTGCAGTTCATGCAGCAGCAGTCAATTCAGAATAACTTGTTGTGGAAATGGTGTGACAGTGTACCCCAGCACCCAAAGAAATATATTTCTGAAACTGAGTGTGGAGTTGGGAGGTAGGGAACTGCCAAAAGCGTAGTTTCAGGATAAGTACAAGAGTTACTGAGGGGTCGATGCAGAAAGCTGAGCAGTAGAGCCGCTGACCGTACGGCTTCTATTGTGAACTTTCCACAAAAAATTGCCCGCAAGATGCTGTATTTGATGAGCATGCAAATTACCTGCAGCTCATTGCAAAATGTCACCCTACCTGTCAGTGCATGAGCAGTGATTGGCTCACACATTGACAGGTAGGATTACATTAAAAACATGCATCAATCCTGGAAGCAACCTTCCGTCAAACCGATGCCCACAACAGCATGCACTATTTCCAACCCCCCATATATCAAATTTAGAAAAAATATTCCCTGGTGTCTAGTAGCACCCCTCCCTCCCCTTGACTTTACAAAAACACCTTGGTGTGAAGTGGCATCCCTTCCCCCCCCCCCCCCAACCCACCCACATATTTCCTCCTATTTGTTTTTAAAGTATTTTCATGTAATTTCATTGAGTGTCCCCTAGTCGTTGTACTTTTTGAAAGAGTGAAAAATCAATTCACTTTTACCTGTTCTACTCCACTCAGGATTTTGTAGACCTCAATCATATCCCCCTCACAGCCGTCTCTTTTCAAAGCTGAAGAGCCCTATCCTCTTTAGCCTTTCCTCATATGAGAGGAGTTGCATCCCAATTATCATTTTGGTCGCTCTTCTTTGAACCTTTTCTTTTTTTTTTTTTTAAATCTTTATTTATGATTTCAAATTTACATTTACATAACATAAATGATAGAAATTACGTGAAAAAAAGGGTGAAATTTAGACCAGAAATTATTGAACCTTTTCTAATTCCACTATATCTTTTTTGAGATACGGTAACCAGAACTGAAGGCAATACTGAAGGTGAGATCGCACCATGGAGCAATACAGAGGCATTATAATATTTTTGGTCTTATTTTGATTCCTTTCCTAAAATATCCTAGCATCCTGTTTGGTTTTATCCTATGTAGGCTCCGCCAAATGCTTGTTACATAGTAACATAGTAGATGGCGGCAGAAAAAGACCTGCACGGTCCATCCAGTCTGCCCAACAAGATAATCTCATATGTGCTACTTTTTCTGTATACCTTACCTTAATTTGTACCTGTCCTTTTTAGGGCACAGACCGTATAAGTCTGCCCAGCACTATCCCCGCCTCCCAACCACCAGTCCCGCCTCCCACCACCGACTCTGGCACAGACCGTATAAGTCTGCCCCGCACCATCCCCACCTCCCAACCACCAGTCCCGCCTCCCACCACCGGCTCTGGCATAGACCGTATAAGTCTGCCCAGCACCATCCCTGCCTCCCGCCACCGGTTCTGCCACCCAATCTCGGCTAAGCTCCTTAGGATCCATTCCTTTTGAACAGGATTCCTTTATGTTTATCGCACGCATGTTTGAATTCCGTTACCGTTTTCATTTCCACCACCTCCCAAGGGAGGGCATTCCAAGCATCCACTACTCTCTCTCTGTGAAAAAATACTTCCTGACATTTTTCTTGAGTCTGCCCCCCTTCAATCTCATTTCATGTCCTCTCATTCTACCGCCTTCGCATCTGCGGAAAAGGTTTGTTTGCGGATTAATACCTTTCAAATATTTGAACGTCTGTATCATATCACCCCTGTTTCTCCTTTCCTCCAGAGTATACATGTTCAGGTCAGCAAGTCTCTCCTCATACGTCTTGTAACGCAAATCCCATACCATTCTCGTAGCTTTTCTTTGCACCGCTTCAATTCTTTTTACATTTTTAGCAAGATACGGCCTCAAAACTGAACACAATACTCTAGGTGGGGCCTCACCAATGATTTATACAGGGGCATCAACACCCCCTTTCTTCTGCTGGTCACACCTCTCTCTATACAGCCTAACAACCTTCTAGCTACGGCCACCGCCTTGTCACACTGTTTCGTCGCCTTCAAATCCTCAGATACTATCACCCCAAGATCCCTCTCCCCGTCTGTACTTATCAGACTCTCCCCGCCTAACACATACGTCTCCTGTGGATTTCTATTCCCTAAGTGCATCACTTTGCATTTCTTCGCATTGAATTTTAATTGCCAAACCTTAGACCATTCTTCTAGCTTCCGTAGGTCCTTTTTCATGTTTTCCACTCCCCCCGGGGTGTCCACTCTGTTACAGTTCTTAGTATCATCCGCAAATAGGCAAACTTTACCTTCTAACCCTTCGGCAATGTCACTCACAAATATATTGAACAGAATCGGCCCCAGCACCGATCCTTGAGGCACTCCACTACTCACCTTTCCCTCCTCTGAGCGAATTCCATTCACCACCACCCTCTGGTGTCTGTCCGTCAACCAGTTCCTAATCCAGTTCACCACCTTGGGTCCTATCTTCAGCCCATCCAGTTTATTTAAGAGCCTCCTGTGGGGAACCGTGTCAAAAGCTTTACTGAAATCTAAGTAGATTACGTCCATAGCTCGTCCCTGATTCAATTCTCCTGTCACCCAATCAAAGAATTCAATGAGATTCGTTTGGCACGATTTCCCTTTGGTAAAACCATGTTGTCTTGGATCTTGCAACTTATTGGCTTCCAGGAAATTCACTATCCTTTCCTTCAGCATCACTTTCATTACTTTTCCAATAACCGAAGTGAGGCTTACCGGCCTGTAGTTTCCAGCTTCTTCCCTATCACCACTTTTGTGAAGAGGGACCACATCCGCCTTCTTCAATCCCTCGGAACCTCTCCCGTCTGCAAGGATATATTAAACAAATCTTTAAGAGGACCCACTAGAACCTCTCTGAGCTCCCTCAATATCCTGGGGTGGATCCCATCTGGTCCCATGGCTTTGTCCACCTTTAGCTTTTCAAGTTGTTCATACATACTCTCTTCCGTGATCAGTGCTCTATCCACTTCAATCTCATTTGTACTTTTTCCAGTCCATCGCGGTTCTTCTCCAGGATTTTCTTCTGTGAAAACAGAACAGAAGTATCTATTTAGCAAATTTGCTTTTTCTTTATCATTATCTACATAGCGGTTCGCAGTATCTTTTAGTCTCACAATTCCCTTTTTAGTCATTCTCCTTTCACTAATATACCTGAAGAAATTTTTGCCACCCCTTCTTACATTTCTAGCCATTTGTTCTTCCGCTTGTGCTTTCACCAGACGTATCTCTCTCTTGGCTACTTTCAGTTTCATCCGGTATTCCTCCTCGTGTTCCTTTTCTTGAGTTTTTTTGTGGAAAGTTCACAATAGAAGCCGTACGGTCAGCGGCTCTACCACTCAGCTTTCTGCATCGACCTATTTGCCTCTTTTTATGCTTTGGATTGGTTTATGGTACCCTCCTTACTTATTTTTATTCTGAAAGCACTGGTCATGTAGTTTTATGTTTACTGTGAAGTAATACAAAACAATACAAATGTCATTCAGGGCTTATAGAGCAATTCTACCATACCATAACATTAACTTCCAGGAGTCACACAACAAGGCCCTAGCTTGGAAGGCAGCACTATAAAGTGCTAACAGAATACCTGATCTCTTTTACACACATTGTACAGAACACAGATAGACCATCACCAGGTATAAGTAATCACAAACTAAAAATAGAAATATGTAGACAAAAATTAAACTGAACTCTCAAGAAGCCAGGCACTGCATATAATGCAACAACCCATTAAAGTGAACCAGTGACACGTCCTCCTTACTGTGCAAAATATAAAGATAGCTGGTGTAAATTTCAAAATTTGGCATATTCCAATCACATTATTATAAATTAAAGAAACAAGGGTCTTATATTCAGTATAATTTCAACAGCCAGGAGAAGCTCCTGGCTGTTTAAATCACCTGTCATGGGTTAACCAGGCACTTTCAGCGGCACAGGCACTTAACCAGAGAGTGCCACTGAAAATGCTTAGTTAGTGCCCAAGCTGAAACTAGCTATTTGTTCCAGAGACAAAGTTGGACTTAGCCGGTTGAGTCAATTTTCAGCACTTAGGGTCTTGTTACTATGGATGTCTTTAGTGTTTAGTGCACACTAATGTTTATCACACGCTAAAAACCTTAGCGCACCCTTAGCGCTTCTTGGTAAACAGGGCCCTTGATCGAGTAAGGGGTCCTTTTACTAAGGTGCGCTAATAGATTTAGCAGGCACTAATGATTAGTGTGTGCTAACTGATAAGATACCCATTATATTCCTATAGGCATCTTATCATTTAGTGTGCACTAGTCGTTAGCACGTGCTAAATCTGTTAGCGCAGTTAGTAAAAGGACCCGTAAGATAACTGCATAAATAGGACCACATAAAATGCAGTCCTATCTTTATGTGGTTCTTCATAGTTAAGTGTCGAGTATCACACGTAACAGGCTATGTTTTCACTGGCTCTGTATACCTGGAAATTCAATGCCAGAGCCCAGACATGGCCTGGCATTGAATTTCCGGGTATAACAGCAGCGTCAGTCAGCAAAACACTGATTGCCACCTGCTGAATATTGGGCCCCAGAAATTAAAAGAAAAGAAAATTAAGATACTACCTTTTTATTGGACTAACTTACCACCCTGTTTACTAAACTGGGCGGCAATGATGACACAGCCCATTCAAAGTAAATGGGCTATGTCAACATTAGCGCACGGCTTAGTAAACAGGGGACTAATAATAATGTATAGTGTACCTTCCTGACTTGAGGAAAGAGGTTTTGGCCTCTGAAAGCTAGTTAAAAATGTATTCTTAGCCCAATAAAAAAAGTAACATTTTATTTTCCATTTTATTTTCTATGTATTAACTTCTAGAGTGGATTAACACAGCTACCACACAACTGTATCCTAAATTTAAAATAACATTCTTTTTTCTACCTTTGATATCTGGTCATTAAAATTTTTCTAATTGTGTTAGTTTCAATCCTTGACTTCTGCTTTTCTGTCTTCTCTTTACTTTCTTGGCAGGGTTTCCTGTCTTTTTGTCATTTTTCTGTCTCCTCCTGTCTACATCCTCTACTATATCCATCTCCAACAATGATCTTTTTCTTTCAGCTTTCTTCCATTTATTTTTCTGTCTCTCTGTCCAGATTTAATTTATTCTTACTATTCAGGCTTTAATTTCCCTCATTTTACTTAGGGCCCTAAGGTGCACTAGCGTTTTTAGCGCATGCTAAAAACTAGTGCATACTAACCATGTAGACGCCCATAGGGATATTATGGGCATCTACATGGCTAGCGTGTGCTAATGCTAAGTGAGTGCTAAAAATGCTAACGCGCCTCTAGCACAGATTATTAAACAGGGTGCCAAGTCTACCTAAAGCTTTTCATCCCTTTTCCTCACCCCAGCTCCCCATTCCCCTTCCTCTTATTCCTTAGTCTTTCACTATCCTCTCCCCCTTCCATTCAGCATCTCCCCCTTTCTCTCTACTCCACTTCCATCCAGAATCTCTTCTCTCCTCTCCCCAGCATCTTCTGTCCCTGTTCCACCCAGCATCTGCCCTCTCTATCCCTTTCTATCCAGCATTTTCCTTTCTCTTCTCTCTTCCAACCAGCATCCCTCTCCACCTTCCATCAAACATCTCTCCCTCTCTCTATCTCCCTTCTGGCATTTCCTCCACCTATCTCCCTCTTCTATCTAATATCTCCTCCATCTCCCACCCCTTCCATCTAGCATCTCACCCCTTCCTTATGGCATCTCCAGCATCCTTCTCTACCTTCCACCTTCCATCTAGCATCTCCGTTCTGTTTCTTCACCCCCTTCCATCTGGCTCTCTTCTCTCTCTCCCCCTTCCAGCTAGCATCTCCCCTCTCTCTCTCCCTCTTCCATTCAGCACTTCCCCTCTCTCTTTCTCTTCCACCCCTTATCACCTCTTCCCTTTCCAATTCAGATTACCTCTCTTCCTTCCTGTCTTCCCCTTTTCCATCCAGTATCTGCCTTCTCCTCCTCATTTCTATGCAGTATTTTCCCTCTCATCCTTCTTCCATCCAGCATCTGCCTTAATTCCTTTTCCATGCAGCATTTCCCATCTCTACTTTCCTTTCCATCCAATGTCTCCCTCCTTTCTCTGTCCACCCCTTCCAGCCAGTGTCTCCCCCATCTTATTTTTTTTCTGCATTTCTACGCCACATCTTCCAACCTAGTGGTAAATTCAATGTGGCTTACAATTAACTTAAGGTAGACAAATTACAAAGTTGTTTGGAGTCGACACAAGCCTAGTTCGATTCTGTCAGTGATCATGCGATGTAGTGTGATGGCTGGGGTCTCCTTGACTGAGTTTATTGGAAAGGAATTTCCTGAAAAAGTGGACTTTCAGATGTTTTCGTAATGTTAGGTAGTTATCCATGCATTTTAAGTCTTTCCTTCCTTCCAACCAGCATCTGCCCTTTCAGCCAGCATTTCTCCTCTCTTCTCTCCCTCTCTCCTTCCCACACAGCATCTCCCCCTCTCTAGCCAATGTCTCCCTCCTGTTCTCCATCCTTCCACCAAGCCATCTCACCTTTGTTCACGCTTTCCATCCAGTATTTCCTCCATCTTTCCAGCCAGCATCTTTTTTTCTCTCTCTCTCACTCTCACTGTCTCTCTCTCTTCCTGTCTCTTTTCTCCCTCTCCCTCTCTCCCCCCCCCCCCCCCCCCCCCCCCCCACCCTGAACAGGATGCTTCCAGGGCACTGTGGAGAGAGATATGCATTCCCATCCTATACAAACCTGCTACTTAACCCAGATCCAAATTCCCCTCCAATCCCTATATCCTACCACCCCTCAGTAGCTACTGGAGGTTTCCCTGGAGGCTAGATAGGACAAGAATGATTCTCAGATTATCCTGCCTTATTGATACTTGGATTCAAAATGGAATCACTCTACTCCTGGTGATAGTCTCACAGTACTACTGTTATGGGATTATTTCCCTGCTCAAATGCCCCTGAGACATTGGAGGGTGACGTGGCTTTCCTAAAGTCACAAACAGTGTCAGTGGGAGAAGCAGGAACCAACCAGAAAATTTCCAATACATTTGTTATAGGTGTTAGTTAAGCTTAACTTCAACTTCTAATGCATTGAAATTAAAATGCAATTAACGTTGGGATATAGAGAACATAAGAACATAAGAGTAGCCATACTGGGTCAGACCAATGGTCCATCTGGCCCAGTATCCTGTTTTCCAAACAGTGGTCAAGCCAGGTCACAAGTACCTGGCAGAAACCCAAACTGTGGCAACACTCCATACTACAAATCCCATGTCTGCCTCAATAGTAGACTATGAACTTTTCCTGCAGGAATTTGTCCAAACCTTTTTTAACTCACTATAATAAACTTGGGTTCAAAATAATTTATCTTTTTTTATATATGCACTTTAAAATGCTATAAATATTATAAAGTGTTTTAAATGTGCTCAGACCTTACCGTTTACACCCATTATATCCCCAAGAGGAATATGTGGTGGTGTCACAATGGAACCATCATTGCACATACGATGTTCCGTCTCCTAATATTTGTGTATGTACATACAGCTGAGCCCAAGTAGATCTTTATCACCAGTGTATGCATATATCTATAATAAATATGTATAGGTCATAAACTACTCACATTAAATACTGTTAGGCTTGAGCTCAAACCTTCGCCCATACATTATGGTGTATTCCATATTACCATCCGATACATAGATAATAGAACATACAATACAACATTTGTTTGAACCTAAAGGAGGTATATGTTAGTTCATGACACCCTGATCTCACTTCCCCCACATATCTTACATAAACAAACCCACAATGCGATATACACATATATTCACACAGTTATTTCACTTCCCTTGGGGTATATTGTGCTCGTGCTTGTGCTTCATTAAAATCACATATCATTCATCCATTCCAATCTTGCCATCACAATAACTGCTCCCTTTAACTCTGGCTGAGTTTCAAAAGTCTTCATCAGAAAGGGAAAAATGCTAATCCTTTAAACCATTTTAAAGGCATCATAAATCCCCCGGGTGGGATCGCCTCTGGAACCCTTCCTCACTCCACTGAGATGGAAACCTTTTTTAAACCTGGATATGTTAACCGCTGTTACCAAATCCTCTGGTAAAGAGTTTCAGAGCTTAACTATTCATTGAGTGAAAAAATATTTCTTCCTATTTGTTTTAAAAGTATTTCCATGTAACTTCCTTAAGTGTCCCCTAGAATTTATACTTTTGGAACAAGTACAAAAAAAATCGATTTACTTCTACTCATTCTACACCACGTAGGATTTTGTAGACCTCAATCATAACTACCCTCATCCGTCTCTTTTCTAAGCTGAAGAGCCCTAACCTCTTTATCCTTTCCTCATACGAGAGGAGTTCCATCCCCTTTATCATTTTGGTCGCTCTTCTTTGAACTTTTTCTAATTCCACTATATCTTTTTTGAGATACGGCGACCAGAACTGAATGCAATGCTTAAGGTGAGGCCATAACATGTAATGATACAGAGGTATTATAGTAATTTTGGTCTTATTCACCATCCCTTTCCTAGTAATTCCTAACATCCTGTTTGCTTTTTTGACTGCTGCCACACATTGAGCAAAAGATTTCAGTGTATTATATATGACACCTAGATCTTTTTCTTGAGTGCTGACCCCCAAGGCGGACCCTAGCATCATGTAACTATGATTTGGATTATTCTTTCCAATGTGCAATATCTTGCATTTGTCCACTTTTGGATGCCCAGTCTTCCAATTTCCTAAGATCTTCCTGCAATATTTCACAGTCTGCGAATTTAATCACCTCATTCATCGTTCCAATTTGCATATCATTTATAAATATGTTAAATAGCACCAGTCCCAGTACAGATCCCTGCGGCACTCCGCTGTTCACTATTCCACTGAGAGAAATGACCATTTAACCCTACCCTCTGTTTTCTGTCCAATAACCAATTCCTAATCCATATCAGAACATTGCCTCCTATCTCATGACTCTTTAATTTTCTCAGGAGTCTCAGGAGGAACTTTATCAAAAGCTTTATCCACATGTTTATTCACGTCTTCAAAGAAAGGAAGCAAATTGGTGCAGCAAGGCTTCTCTCGGCTGAACCCATGCTGACTCTGTCCCATTAAATCATGTTTTTCTACGTGTTCCATAATTTTATTTTTTATAATAATTTCCACTATTTTGCCCTGCAGTGACGTCAGGCTTACCAGTCTGTAATTTCTCAGATCACCCCTGGAACCCTTTTTAAAAATTGGCATCACATTGGCCACCCTCCAATCTTCAGATACTACAGACAATTTTAACAACAGGTTACATATTACTAACAATAGATCAGCAATTTCATGCTTGAGTTCTTTGAGTACCCTCTGAAACAAGGAGGTTAGAGCAGCATATGGATGTACACAAAGGACGTATAGTAACAGAATAACTTTTCATAGGTAGAGTAGTAATTTGTTATAAATTGTAATCAGTGTGTCATTTTGAGGGGCTGAATTAGGTTGAAACCTAGTTTGGGGTGGTGTGGGGGGCATTGCCCCCCCCCCCCCACATGAACTGCACTTTGTATTTATTTATTTACTTATTTATTTACTTATTTATGACATTTAGATCCCAGATTAAACATGAATTAGGTTGAAACCTAGTTTGGGGTGTGTGTGGGGGGGGGGGCATTGCCCCCCTCATGAACTGTATGTCTGGAAGGGGAAAGGGATGTGTAAAAGATAATGTTGTGGGGGGGGGGGGTGAGAGGGTACTAGCCCCCCCAAACGATGTGGAAGAGAAAAGGGTTGGAGATTATTTGTCCTACGCACCAATACACATGCGTAGACACCCCCCCCCCTAACACTTATTCCCCCTCCCCCACACACACATTTGCACTTATGAAGGGAGTTAGAAAGAATTCCATGAGCTATGCTCTACATGCTTTCCCCACTTGTTTAAGTATGAATATATGTTGGTGAATATCGCAGGTAAGCAGTTACTTTTAGTTTGCAACTTGCTAAGGTATTGATAGTTTTCTGACTGCAATTCATTAATTACAATAATTAAGACATTATCTCACACTTTTAATGAGTGGGGTTTTTTTTGTAGATTTTCCCCAGTAAGTCTTATGGAAGCAAATCAGTGTATTGGAGAGAATGAGAGTGAGGTGATATGGTGAGGCGGAGGCATAGCACTAATCTATCGATCCTACTTTACCACCGAAACCACTGCCGAGTCCATGACACCTCAACTTGAAATTGCCTCAATCAGAATCCATAACAAAACCCTATGCGATCATTTGAATTGTATCTTGTTTTACAGACCTCCAGGTAATTGGAACGAAGGCCAGACTAACTTCATGGACTTCATTTCAAACACATATGTAACCAACTCCAATGTACTAGTATTAGGAGACATCAACCTTCACTTAGAAGACCCAAACTCAATCAACGCGTGAGAATGTAAGGAATTCCTCCACCTATGGGATCTCAAATGGCCACAAATGCAAGCAACCCACATCAAAGGGCACACACTTGATATTATCTCACACAAACTTTCAACAGAGCAGAACCTAATAATAACAGATATTAAATGGACAGAAACACCCTGGACTGATCACTACAAATTAAATTTATCCCTACACTGGCGGAAGAAGGGATTACACCAAATACAAGAACACACATCCTACAGCACAAGAGGTCCAGTAGACACAAAAACATTCTGGCAACAGATATACAACAATGAATGGACAGCACAAACAGACTCCATATATTACCTCATGGAATGGGATAAAAGATGCAAATGCATACTAGATGAAATTGCACCCTTACGAACAAGAACTTCGTGTAAGCATAACTTGATACCATGGTTCAATGATGAACTGAAAAAGCTAAAAAAACACAATCCAGGAAACTTGAACGAGCATGGAGAAAAACAAAAGACGGACACACACTCAACACATGGAAACAATCACAAAGAAAATACAAATACGCAATAAGACAGACCAAAAGATCATACTATAAAACTAAAATAGGGACAGATTACAAAGACACGAAGAAATTATACCAACTCGTGAACAAACTCCTAGACACCAACTTGGTAACTACATCGAATACAGACATCCCATCTGCAGACAAACTTGCAAACCTACGCAACACGCTACCTCAGGACAACACTGACATCGAAATCTTCCTTAATGAGTTGGACCCAACCATGGGAGAATACCCCGCTGACCGAACCTGGTCAAAATTCGCCCTCCTTACCATCGATGCAGTTGCACAGGCGATCAGCAGATTCTCCAACACTCACTGTAAACTAGATACCTGTCCCAACTACCTAATGAAATCCGCCCCTGACCGCTTCATAGCAGACCTCACACCCCACCTAAACTACATGCTTCAGCAAGGTCTGTTCCCTAAGGAAAATGGCAATATCCTTCTCACTCCGATACCAAAAGACACCAAGAAAAAAACAAATGAAATCACTAACTACCGTCCAGTAGCATCCATTCCATTGTCAGTCAAGCTGATGGAAAGCACAGTAGCCAAACAACATACAGATTATATAAACAAATTCTCAATATTACACAAATCACAGTCAGGTTTTCGCCCCCTCCACAGCACAGAAACAGTACTACTAACTCTCCTAGCCAAATTCAAGCAGGAAATAGCAATAGGCAAAAACATCCTCCTCCTCCAATTCAACATGTCTAGTGCATTCGACATGGTAAACCAAATAAGATTACTAGATAAGTTTGGGATTGGTGGAAACATACTTAGCTGGATCAAGGGTTTCCTAACCACAAGAAAATATCAAGTAAAATCAAACTCAAACATATCATCGCCATGGAAAGCAGACTGCGGAGTACCACAAGGGTCACCGCTATCACCGATCCTCTTCAACCTAATGATGACCCCACTAGCCAAGTCCTTATCCAGCCAAGGCCTTAACCCTTTCATCTGTGCAGACGATGTCACAATATTCAGTCCTTAGAAATCTAAACTGACTGAAATCACCAACGAAATCAAGATCAGCTTGAACATCATGGACTCTTGGGCAAATGCATTTCAACTAAAACTAAACAAAGAAAAAACACATCCTTTCATCCCTACACAACGCGGACAACCCCACTATTATCAACACCTCAGATTACACCCTCCCTATCTCAGACAGCCTGAAAATCCTCGGCGTTACAATGGACCGCAATTTAACACTAGAGAGCCAAGTGACATCCACAACAAAGAAATTGTTCCACTCAATGTGGAAACTCAAACGCGTGAGACAATTCTTCCCTAGGGGAACATTTCGCAACCTGATACAATCAATGGTACTAAGCCATGTAGACTACTGCAATGGAATTTATGCGGGATGCAAAGAACAACCCTTAAAGAAACTTCAGACCGCTCAAAACACGGCAGATATGCTTATCTTCGGAAAAACGCGATTTGAAAGTGCAAAACCCCTTCGCGAAAAACTACACTGGCTCCCAATCAAAGAATGCATTGCTTTCAAAATCTGCACTCTGGTTCACAAAATTATCTATGGTGAAGCTCCGGGATACATGACAGACTTGATCAACCTACCAACTAGAAACACATCCGAATCAAAAACGTACCTAAATCTGCACTACCCACGCTGCAAAGGACTCAAATACAAATCAACTTACGCGTCCAGTTTTTCCTAAATAAGCACACAACTGTGGAACGCATTACCAAAAGCCTTGAAAACTATGACCGACTACCTAAACTTCTGGAAAACACTAAAAACTAACCTGTTTAAAAAGGCATACCCTACTGGTCCAACATAAATGCCTGATCTTTGCAACACAACAAAACTAAAGAACATAATGGACATAACACAACTCTTCCACTGTACGATTCCTTAGTGTGGCTGTGCCACATGTACCACAACATCACTTTGTATTTGTTTACACCGGAGTCTGTAACGCCTCTCCAGTACTATGTAAGCCACATTGAGCCTACAAATAGGTGGGAAATTGTGGGATATAAATATAACAAATAAATACATTGAAGCGTAGACACATTTTTTTGGCTTCTTGCCTTTAGATCATCTAGAGAGGCATAATCGAACGGGGGCACCCATCTATAAGGGCGCCCATCTCTAGGGACGACCCTTTAAAGAAGCGTCCTCGACTGTATTATCGAAACAAGATGGGCGGCCATCTTTCGTTTTGATAATACGGTCGGGGACACCCAAATCTCAACATTTGGGCCGCCCTTAGAGATGGCCGCCATTAGAGATGGCCGACATTGGTTTTTGCCGATAATGGAAACTAAGGGCGGCCATCTCAAAACTGGCCAAATACAAGCCATTTGGTCGTGGGAGGAGTCAGCATTTGTAGTGCACTGGTCCCCCTCACATGCCAGGACACCAACCGGGCACCCTAGGGGGCACTGCAGTGGACTTCACAAATTACTCCCAGGTGCAAAGCTCCCTTACCTTGTGTGCTGAGCCCCCCAATGCCCCCCCCAAAACCCACTCCCCACAACTGTACAACACTACCATAGCCCTTAAAGGGTAACAGGGGGCACCTAGATGTGGGTACAGTGGGTTTTGGGTGGGTTTTGGAGGGCTCCCATTTACTACCACAAGTGTAACAGGTAGGGGGGGATGGGCCTGGGTTCGCCTGCCTGAAGTGCACTGCAGTACCCACTAACACTTGCTCCAGGGACCTGCATAGTGCTGTGATGGAGCTGGGTATGACATTTGAGGCTGGCATAGAGGCTGGCAAAAAAATATTTTAAAATTTTTTTTGGGGGGTGGGGGGGGGGGTTGGTGAGCACTGGAGGAGTAAGGGGAGGTCATCCCCGATTCCCTCAGGTGGTCATCTGGTCAGTTCGGGCACCTTTTCAAGGCTTGGTCGTGAACAAAAAGGGACCAAGTAAAGTCGTCCAAATGCTCGTCAGGGCCGCCCTTCTTTTTTCCATTATCGTCCGAGGATGGCCATCTCTCAACCACGCCCCCATCCTGCCTTCGGTACATTGCCGACACACCACCTTGAACTGCGACGGAAAGCAGTTGGGGATGGCCAAAATCAGCTTTCGATTATACCGATTTGGCCGCCCTTAGGAGAAGGGCGCCCATCTCCCGATTTGTGTCAGAAGATAGACGCCCTTCTCCTTCGAAAATAAGCTGGATTGACCCCATGACATGTCCATATTCAGTATGATTTCCCTTATGTTTCTTTAGGAGGCTAATGTCTCTTGAAGTGCCTTTTTTGACCTAGTATCTTTATTAAATGTCAAATACAACAACACAGCCACAATAATCAGGCTCATGTATACATAAATGAGGTAGCTAGTGCATTTCATCGCTCAGAGCTAAGTGAACCTGAAATACTTCATTGTACACTAAGGCCAGCATTTTGTACTTGGATAAATGCTGCTGCATGCCTACATGCCTAGGATAAAGGGATGTAATTATTTTTCCTGCTCATCAGGCTGTTAAACATTAGCTCATTAGCTTTTGCCCTGTTTGTGGCTAGTTGATCTCCTGTACTGTTTCAGCCTGGGCTTTAGTACAAAACATGCATAGTAATTGGGCTAGAAACCAGGAATATAGGAAGCGGCAGGAACCAGCCAAGGATTCAGGCAAAGCAGCCGCAAACAAACTGGAGCTGAGCTTCAGATACAGGAGTGTTAAAATGGTGCAGCCAATCAGGGTGGAGTCAACCCAGCCAAAACTTAGGGAAGATTTCCCTATAAGGAAAGGCTGAAGCGGCTAGGGCTCTTCAGCTTGGAGAAAAGATGGCTGAGGGGAAATATGATAGAGGTCTATAAAATAATGAGTGGAGCGGAACAGGTAGACGAGGATCACTTGTTTTTCCAAAAATACTATGACTATACTATGGTTATTATCTCACTTATATATTGCTGGTAATCTGTTATCACCAGATGCTTTATCTACATTATATGATGTCTCCTTAATAGAGTCACAAGTGTGGAAGGACATAGCGCAATATATTTTGACCTTTCAGGTCTCTAATTCTCTTTTAACTACTCCTTCCGATTTTGTCTCCTTCTGCCATAGCATTGCAACAGGTAGAAGGAAGGCATCTCTATTATATAAAAAAAACTTCAGGATTTATATGTTGATACTGTTGCTCCATTAAGGCTGTCTTGGGAAACGGATTTGAGTTTAGACACATCTGACTTTGATTGGTACACCTTTTGGGTTAATTCAATGCGTCCTACTAAATCAGCAGCGATATCCCAATCTTCTTATTTTATATTCCACAGAGCCTACTGGACCCCTGCTAGAGTAGCAAGGATCACTAAAAGTGTTACCTACAAATGTTGGTCTCGTCAAGGACCAGATGGGTCACTAGCACACATGTTTTTTTTCTGTAAGAACGTTAGAGCATACTGGCAACTTATTTGGGCAAAAATGTGTCTTGTTTTTCATCTGCCTATGTCGACAGCAATCTCTTATGAAATAGTGATTCTGAGAGCCTCTTCTCCTACTATCTCTATTTTGGAATCGGATAAGAAATCGGATAAGAAATTGCCCAATGTGCCAGCTTTCCTAATTTTGGTAAACATTTCTTCATCTGTCTGTTCATTCTGTCCCAGAGGAGGGTAGTACAGCCCTACAAGAATACTCCTTCCCTTCACACATGGAATTTCTATCCATAACAATTCCACGCTGCTATCTGTTTCCTGTGGAATATTTATTTTATTTGACTCAATTCCCTCTTTAACATATACCACAACCCTGCTGCTATCTATTTCATATACTGCAAACCCCCCTCCGCTCTAATTTGATCATATCACTGCGATACAATTTGTCCAGAAAAGGAATTTTTTATCTACTGTAATCCATTTTGAATTTTATATTCTATCTTGTCCATCGATCCATTGGAAAAAAACATTTTTGATCTTCCTTACTTCCTATCCAAATGGCAAACATATCATTGATACATCTTTTCCAGACTAATTTATTTATTTTATTTTTATTTATTGCACTTGTATCCCACATTTTCACACCTATTTGCAGGCTCAATGTGGCTTACAAAGACCTGTTATGGCATCACCATTTCAGGGTACAAGAAATACAATTGGTGTTACAAAGATATCAAGGCTAACAAGTTGATCTAGTCAAGCAATTATGGAAAAAAGACAGTCGGAATAAGGGAGGAGTGGTGTTTTTTGTGGTTAGTTATGGATTCTAGTGATAGGCTTTGTTGAAGAGATAGGTTTTCAGCGATTTGCGAAAGTTAGTTATTTCATTAATCGTTTTCAAGTGAGTTGGTAGTGCATTCCACAGCTGTGTGCTCATGTAGGAAAAGCTGGACACATGTTTTAGTCTATATTTTAGTCCTTTGCAGCTGGGGAAGTGTAAATTAAGAAAAGTGCAGGCAGATCTTTTAGCATTTCTGGGGAATATATATAGTAATAACTGATTACTATAGGTGTGTGTGGTCAAAATTATTTTTTCAAAATTTGCCATATACAAATTTGCAATAGAGGATGCCATAGTGCACCTCATGGCTGTTCCCCAAATCTGCTGATAAAATTTCTTACCCTGTTTCCCCGAAAATAAGACAACCCCTGAAAATAAGACCTAGTAGAGGTTTTGCTGAATTGCTAAATATAAGGCCTCCCCCGAAAGTAAGACCTAGCAAAGTTTTTGTTTGTCCCCGATGGGACATGGACACAGAAATCTTCTTATTTTATATTCCACAGAGCCTACTGGACCCCTGCTAGAGTAGCAAGGATCACTAAAAGTGTTACCTACAAATGTTGGTCTTGTCAAGGACCAGATGGGTCACTAGCACACATGTTTTTTTTTCTGTAAGAACGTTAGAGCATACTGGCAACTTATTTCGGCAAAAATGTGTCTTGTTTTTCATCTGCCTATGTCGACAGCAATCTCTTATGAAATAGTGATTCTGAGAGCCTCTTCTCCTACTATCTCTATTTTGGAATCGGATAAGAAATTGTTCAACATCCTATTAGCTGTTGCCTTGCATTTAATTGTCTCCAATTGGAAAAATAATGTACATTTAAATTATAATGAATGGTGGAGCTATGTATGTGTGATCAGAAAATATGAAATGATTCTGGCACACAAACACCATAGAGTTAAGTCTGTTTTAAAGACCTGGGCCCGCTTAGATTTATTTTGTCAAGATCCTCCTGGCACTAACTGACCTTCCTGCTTATAATCGAACGAGAAAAACGCCCAAGTTCCGACCTAAATCGGGAGATGGACGTTTATCTCACAAAAACGAATAAAGCGGTATAATCGAAAGCCGATTTTTGGACGTTTTCAACTGCACTCCGTCGCGGATGCAGACAAAGTTGATGGGGGCGTGTCAGAGGTGTGGCGAAGGCGGAACTGGGGCGTGGTTATCTGCTGAACAGAGATGGGCGCATTTCACCGATAATGGGAAAAAAGTATGCGTTTTTAGCTAGAATTTAGGACACTTTTCCTGGACCCTGTTTTTTCACGAATAAGGCCCCAAAAAGTGCCCTAAATGACCAGATGACCACTGGAGGGAATCGGGGATGACCTCCCCTGACTCCCCCAGTGGTCACTAACCCCCTCCCACCACAAAAAATGAAGTTTCACAACTTTTTATTTTCACCCTCAAATGTCATACCCAGCTCCCTGACAGCAGTATGCAGGTCACTGGAGCAGTTGTTAGGGGGTGCAGTGGACTTCAGGCAGGTGGACCCAGGCCCATCCCCCCTACCTGTTACAATTGTGCTGCTTAATGCTTATTAGTCGTCCAACCCCCCCAAACCCACTGTACCCACATGTAGGTGCCCCCCTTCACCCCTTAGGGCTATAGTAATGGTGTAGACTTGTGGGCAGTGGGTTTTGAGGGGGATTTGGGGGGCTCAACACACAAGGGAAGGGTGCTATGCACCTGGGAGCTCTTTTACCTTTTTTTTTGCTTTTGTAAAAGTGCCCCCTAGGGTGCCCGGTTGGTGTCCTGGCATGTGAGGGGGACCAGTGCACTACAACTCCTGGCCCCTCCCACGAACAAATGCCTTGGATTTATTCGTTTTTGAGCTGGGCGCTTTCATTTTCCATTATCGCTGAAAAACAAAAACGCCCAGCTCACACATTGTTGAATAAAACATGGATGTCTATTTTTTGTCGAAAATATGGTTCGGTCCGCCCCTTCACGGACCCGTTCTCGGAGATAAACGCCCATGGAGATAGACGTTTTTGTTCAATTATGCCCCTCCTTGTATATTCATGCTGGTATCTAAGGATGGAACGCTGATAATGCTCTGTTCTTTTATTTCGGCTTCTTTTATTTGCCATGGATTGTTGATATTGTTTGATTTTCTGTCTGTTTTATGTTTTGAAAAAAAAAACCTTTAATAAAAATATGGAAAAAAATACTATGACTAGGGGATATGCGACAAAGCTACAAAGTAGTACATTTAAAACGAATCTGAGAATTTTCTTCACTCAAGATGTAATTAAACTCTGGAATTTGTTGCCAGAGAATGTAGTAAAAGCAGTTAACTTAGCAGGGTTTAAAAAAGTTTGAATAGATTCCTAAAGGAAAAATCCATAGGCCATTATTAAAATGGACTAATCCACTGCTTTTTTCTAGGAAAAGCAGCATAAAATGTATTGTACGTTTTTGGTATCTTGCCAGGTACGTGCAACCTGGATTGGCCACTGTTAGAAACGGGATGCTGGGCTTGATAGACCATTGGTCTGTCCCAGTATGGCAATACTTATGTACTTACGTGTGTTTTGTATTTTTTTGGGTTATAGGTGGGAATTGTCCTCCCTGATGTGGGAATTTGTTCAGTGGGAATTGTCCTAGGTGGGAGTTGTCCAGATGGAAATTGGTGGATGGAAACTGTCCAGTGGGAACTGACCTAGAACCATAACAGAGGACTGCTTGGAGCAGCTGGTTCAGGAACCGACAAGAGGGGAAGCCATTTTGGATCTGGTCCTTGGTAGTGTGCAGGGCATAGTGTGAGAGGTAGTGGTGTTCTGTCCCCTGGGAAGCAATGATCATAACATTATCAAGTTTGAGGTACTATCTGGATTGAACCCACAAAGAAATCTAGCTTCATTCAATTTTCAAAAGGGCATCTATAATAACAAGAAGAGAATGGTTAAAAAGAAGCTACAAATATCGGTTGCAAAGATTAGAACACTAAATCGGGCATGGACGTTATTCAAAAATACCATCTTGGAAGCCCAGACCAGATGCATTCCACGTATTTGCAAAGGAGGAAAGAAGAGAAAATTAGAGCCAGTATGGTTACAAAGTGAAGTGAAAAAGGATTCCCTTGCAGGCTTTCTGCTTCTGATGTACCTGAAAAAGTTGTTACTATGAGTTTTATCCTCTGTGGCAAGTTTCTCTTCATATTCTATTTTAGCCTTCTTTATCAATGCTTTGCATCTGACTTGCCAGTGCTTATGTTGCTTCTTATTTTCTTCATTTGGGTCCTTTTTACATTTTTTGAAGGACATTCTTTTGGATAAAATATCCTTTTTCACTTCACCTTGTAACTATGCTGGCTCTAATTTTCTCTTCTTTCCTCCTTTGCAAATACGTGGAATGCATCTGGTCTGGGCTTCCAAGATGGTATTTTTGAATAACGTCCATGCCCGATTTAGTGTTCTAATCTTTGCAACCGATATTTGTAGCTTCTTTTTAACCATTCTCTTCTTGTTATTATAGATGCCCTTTTGAAAATTGAATGAAGCTAGATTTCTTTGTGGGTTCAATCCAGATAGATCACAAAGGAGCAAAAGGGCACTCAGGGAGGACAAGGCCAATGCAGAGAAAGTGATTAAATTCTTTGCTTTGGTCTTTACAGAAGAAGATGTAAGAGATCTGCCTGGTTTTCAAGGGTGATGATGCGGAGGAACTGAAAGAAATCTCGGTGAACCCAGAAGATGTATTGAGCCAAACAGACAAATTAAAGGCAGTAAATCACCTGGATTGGATGGTATACATTAGATCTAGAAATTTTATCTCCCTGGCACTTCCTGATGTAACATTTATCCAGTCAATATCGGGGTAACTGAAATCACACATTCTTATAGTGTTGCCCAATGTGCCAGCTTTCCTAATTTTGGTAAACATTTCTTCATCTGTCTGTTCATTCTGTCCCAGAGGAGGGTAGTACAGCCCTACAAGAATACTCCTTCCCTTCACACATGGAATTTCTATCCATAACAATTCCACGCTGCTATCTGTTTCCTGTGGAATATTTATTTTATTTGACTCAGTTCCCTCTTTAACATATACCACAACCCTGCTGCTATCTATTTCATATACTGCAAACCCCCCTCCGCTCTAATTTGATCATATCACTGCGATACAATTTGTCCAGAAAAGGAATTTTTTATCTACTGTAATCCATTTTGAATTTTATATTCTATCTTGTCCATCGATCCATTGGAAAAAAACATTTTTGATCTTCCTTACTTCCTATCCAAATGGCAAACATATCATTGATACATCTTTTCCAGACTAATTTATTTATTTTATTTTTATTTATTGCACTTGTATCCCACATTTTCACACCTATTTGCAGGCTCAATGTGGCTTACAAAGACCTGTTATGGCATCACCATTTCAGGGTACAAGAAATACAATTGGTGTTACAAAGATATCAAGGCTAACAAGTCGATCTAGTCAAGCAATTATGGAAAAAAGACAGTCGGAATAAGGGAGGAGTGGTGTTTTTTGTGGTTAGTTATGGATTCTAGTGATAGGCTTTGTTGAAGAGTTAGGTTTTCAGCGATTTGCGAAAGTTAGTTATTTCATTAATCGTTTTCAAGTGAGTTGGTAGTGCATTCCACAGCTGTGTGCTCATGTAGGAAAAGCTGGACACATGTTTTAGTCTATATTTTAGTCCTTTGCAGCTGGGGAAGTGTAAATTAAGAAAAGTGCAGGCAGATCTTTTAGCATTTCTGGGGAATATATATAGTAATAACTGATTACTATAGGTGTGTGTGGTCAAAATTATTTTTTCAAAATTTGCCATATACAAATTTGCAATAGAGGATGCCATAGTGCACCTCATGGCTGTTCCCCAAATCTGCTGATAAAATTTCTTACCCTGTTTCCCCGAAAATAAGACAACCCCTGAAAATAAGACCTAGTAGAGGTTTTGCTGAATTGCTAAATATAAGGCCTCCCCCGAAAGTAAGACCTAGCAAAGTTTTTGTTTGTCCCCGATGGGACATGGACACAGAAATCTTAATTTTTTTTGCTGCAACCCAAAGACAAAATAACATTAAAGAAATGCAAGAAACAAGACTGAGGTGGAAAATCTATCGTCCAGCGGACTCCTACCATCCTCCTTCATGCTTTTGTGAAGATCAACTACCGGTAAGTGAGCCCGGAAAGAAAATAAACATCCCCCTTGCAGAAATAATAAAAGAAAAGAAAATGAGTAACTGAGCCCTTTCGGCGCTGCTCCATTGCCCAAGGGCTAAGTCAGACTAGAAGGATGGAAAGTGTTGCGAATGTACAGGAGGAGTGCATAAAGCACCACCAACGGGAAATGGAGCTACCGTAGAATTTTTTTTATTTTTTATTTGTTTTTATTATTATTTCAATAAATCACAAGTAAATTACTTGACAGAAAAAAGCAGCTAAAGAATACTAATTTACAAAAAATTCCTCACAAATAAAATTAAGAAAAAAACATCTCCTTTTTAGATGCTTTAAAGTCCACAAATGGTGAGTCCAAGTTATCAATAACTGGAGATATAAGGAAAAGAAATTCAACATTTCAAATATACTAGAACCAAAAACAAGATATCAGCATTACAGGCTAGGTATATATTCACTTATAGAGCTCTCTTAGATGTTAAGAAGGAACATAATTGGGAAGGGTCAAAATACACATATTTGACATTCTGATAATTAACCAAACATTTACATGGATATTTTAAATAAAACGTTGCTCCTAATTGGAGCGTCTCCTGTTTCAACTGCAAGAACTTTTGCCTACGCTTCTGCGTGTCCCTCAACAAGTCAGGAAATATCCGAGTTTGTAGTCCTCTAAAGGTTTTCTCTTTCTTTAGGAAAAATTTCTTTAATATCCATGACTTGTCTGAGGTCAACGCAACCGTGGCAAGTAAAGTTGAAGCAGTGGGTTGTTCACTATCTGAGCTTTCTATCAATGCAGAGACATCTATTGCCTGATTATTTAAATGTTGTTCATCTTTTTTACCCGGGATATAAAAAACCTGGGAGATAGGGGGAAATTGATCTTCACTAATTTCAAGAACTTCTTTAAAATAATTTCTTAGCATTTCCCTCGGAGAAACCAGAGGTTGCAAGGGAAAATTTATAAACCGCAAATTATTATTTTTAAGACAATTTTCAAGAAACTCCGATTTTCTCCTTAGGTTTACCAAGTCTTTAACAGTTATTGTTTGCACAGTTTGTATCTGTTGTATTTCTTTTTCAAAGTTTTCAGTTTGTGAAGCCACAGAATTAAGTTTAATTTCTACTTCCTTCAGTTTCCCATCCAATAAGGCAATTTCTTCTGACATCTTTTTCGTCTGAGGGCATAAAGCCTTACCAAGTTCCACAATTAGATGCCAAAGATTGTCTAAAGTTACTTCGGTAGGTTTTTTAAAAGGAAATATCTCTTCTGTCTCAATGTGTATCAGACTTACATTCCCCGTTGTTCCTACCGTCTCCTCAGTAGATCTTCTTTCTATGGGAGCAGCTAAGGTGGGGGTTAACAAACCTCCCAAACCTTCCGACGAGGATAGAATTGCCTCCCGTTCCCCTCCGCTACCTGACTCTCCGGTCTTCGCAGTCGAGTACGGCTTCATCGGAGAGCTGCTTCCAATTGGTTGAGGAGGCGGGTCTCTGCCGTCCGGGCTCAAAGAAACTTCCAGCCCTGCGTTCACTCCACTTTCTCCAGCTAGTGGGTGAGCAAACGGGCCGCCCGTCGACGGCAAAACCATGCCTGCGGCTCTCTGCAAGAAGGGCTCAATCGAGCCTAGAGAAGGTAAATTCCTCGGCTGCTGGGAGGCAGTCGCCGCAGCCCTTCCCCTCCTCTTCGGCATATCAGCGATATTGTTCAGGTAAGAGAGAGACGAAAAACGCGTCCGTCTTATTCGGCAGCCATCTTGGACTCCCTGGCCCGTAGAATTTTTTTTTAAACGTTTGTAATACGGTAGGGATGATCCTGCGCCCTAAGCCCTCTCACAACCTCCCGAGACCCCCAGCCAGAGCAGCCCGGCCCCACATTTCATTACCTTTCCTAGTGCATACCCCTCCTCCATTCCTAGCCCGGCCAGGGCGGCTCTGCTCCGCTCGAGTCCTGCGGTCACTGTGAGCAGATAGGCGAGCCAAGGCCTACTCCTGCAGGATACCGCCCCCCACTTCAATACTGTTCCCAACCGCCACAGTCCCCCTACTACTCCCGAATAAGACATCCCCTGAAAATAAGACCTAGCGCATCTTTGGGAGCAAAAATTAATATAAGGCACTGTCTTATTTTCGGGGAAACACGGTATCAAAACAAAAGTAGTTTTGTGTCAATGCAATTTCAGCCAGACATCAAAAATTCAACTGGTATTCTCTGATGTGAATTATTACATAAATGTGCAGTGACAAGAGGCCATGTTGATGGGAAGAATTTGGGCAGAGTAAGGGCAGAATCACAATTTACACCTATAGCTTATAACAGGGGTGGGCAACCTTTATACACAGAGGGCCGCATGAATGTCCATACTGTAACCCAGTGGGTTTAATTAAAAAAAAAACAACCTGTGGTCCAGGGCTGGTGTGGATTAAGGCTGTGGATGCGGTCAGAGTATTCCTGAAACAGCATTGGTGTAGGGCAGCCAGAACTTAGAAGCCGCGGGAGTACCACGGTGACAGGATGCTCTGCTACATGTGGGGAGAGTGAGAGTATGTGCACTGGTGCACGTTCGTGGGTCTACTGCATGTGTGGCAGCTTTAGGGATGAAAGACAGAGCAGGCAGTGCTGGGCCTGTTGCTTTATTATTTGCATTGGCTGGAAAGTTTCTGAAATGGTTGTATTAGGATGGTGAAAGGGTTTAAAATGCAGCATGTGCTTGGAACTTTGACAGTGCTGCATGCAGGGTTTTGTCAGAGTCCTGGGCCGAGTTCTAAACTGCTGTGGAAGGCAGTTGGGTGGGTATTCCTGTCAAAGTAAGCTGTATGATTAAGTGCTGTGTGAGAGAACTGAATTTTAACGTAATTTTAAAGGAATTCTGATATTAACATTCAAGAGTGCCTGAAGTAGTTAAGTTGTGAAGCCCACGGTGACATTTGGCTTCGGGGACAGAAGTGATTGATTGATTTAGTGTCTGGTAAAGAATTTTCTGAAAATAAACTCTCTTTATATTTGGGCCCAGTTTGAGGAAAGAGCTATCTGAGAGGTGGCCTAGTGTCCCAGATAGTGGAGGTAAATTTCCCTGAGAGATTTAGGAAAATTTTAACAAGGGCTGCATTCAAATTGTTTCTAGAAGAAAAAGAGACCAGCACTGCTGTTTTAGTGTGGGTGTTTAAATCTGCTTGTCATTGGAGGAAAGCCTGTGTTTTAAAGTACAGAAAAAGAACACAGTCATTGATTATAAAAAGCAGCATTAGTGCTGTATAATACTGTTCTGGCTGCATTTGTATTTAAATTTAAATGTTAACATCTTTAGAGAATTGGAATGTAGAAATGTTTTACTTTCATACTACATAATAGACAGCCGTGGCTAAGAAAGTAGAGTTGGTAGGTGCAATAGTTAAAAAAAAAACTGTTCAGACTTTAGTATCAAGAGCTAGTTACACCATTATTGAGAAAGTTGGCAGTGTAGGCTATTTGAAATTTTGCTTCTAATATGCTCCTGTTTAAAATAAATTGAAGAATAAGGTGGCAGAGAGCATAAATGTGAAAATTATCACTTTGACCATCACATCATATAACAAAAGCCTTCTCTGAGCTGGTAATCTATAGCTGGTGCCCCTTCCTTAATTTCCCTATAATTTATATGAGACCATCCTCCAGAAGAAAGCCACACCTGAGGTTAAGGTCATTGACTACAAAGAACAAAGTAAAGGTAAGGTGTGGTTGGCTCCTTGGGGTTGGGGCTTACAGTATTTTCCCTAGTGGACTGCAACATTATGAAATGTCAGAACCAGAAATGCACATAGCTCCATACAATTTATAAGATAAATAAATAAGTACAACTAACTAAAAACAATGGAAACAAATTGCTAAAGTGGCTATTCTGAAATTACTAGCCGTTGAGCCCGTTAAAACGGGCTAGTATGGGGTTTTTCCAAGCCCCCCCCCGAGGTCGCCGCTACCGGTCCCCCCCCCCGGAGTCGCTGCCGCCACCCCTCCACCCGGCCTGGGCCCTCTCTTCGCTATTGAACTTACTTCGCTGAAACGCAGCACGCAGATCAGCAGAGCTCCCGTCGGCCTTCCTTCTCTGCCTGTGTCCCGCCCTCGTGTGACGTAACGTCGGCGAGGGCGGGACACAGGCAGGGAAGGAAGACCGACGGGAGCTCAGCTGATCTGCCTGCTGCATGTCGGCGATGTAAGTTCAATACCGAAGAGAGTGCTCGGGCCGGGTGGAGGGGGGGGGGCAGCGGCGGCGACTCCGGGTGGGGGGGAGCGGTAGCGACGTCGGCGGTTCCCTCCTTCCCCTTCACGCAGTTTCCCTCTGTCCCGCTCCCGTCATCATGTATTGACGTGGGGGCGGGACAGAGAGGGAAGTCTCTACTGCTCATTTGCGGGTGAGTACGGTCACTTGCCATTTATATGTTTGATTGGCAAAATGTAGTATTTAAAAGCACCAAAACACTGGTTAATGATGTGTTCTGTGTATATTTCCCATGGTTTTGTGGGCTGCATAAAATTCAATGGCAGGCTGAAGCTTGCCAACCCCTGGTTTATAAAATACACCAAACAGGTCTAAATGTCCATGGCTTCAGTCTAGCTGTGATTTCTGCTGCATTACTGCTAGCACTTATTTTAAGACCCATAAAGTCTTAAGTGTCTTTTTAAAACAGACTAGAAGGGGCGGAGTTTCAAGATGGCGGCACACTAACCCCGCGACATATCTCCTTTAGTGAACGCTGCGAGTTAAAAAGATTTTCCTGTTTTCCAATATGCCTCACACAAAATGTAAAGGTTTGGTAAGAACTGCTGCCCCTTCAGTTCGAACCTCCTCTCCATCGCAGTGAACTATTGAGAGCTTTGTCGTGAGGACCCCAGACTTAGAAACCGGAGGACGCCCTGCTGTCTCTTCGGTAGGAGAACTGAGAGATTTAGGGCTGGACGTTTCTTTGTCACCTCCGGTTCTCAATCCGCCGCCTCCTCCTACTGGATCATCATCTCAGCTAGTGATTCCTCCGTCGGGAAGCGATGTAGGAGATACCCTCGAAAGGGGCGCTGAGCAGATGAGTTCCAGCAGAGAATTGGGTTCTTCGAGCCCACTCAACCAACTTAAGGTGCCACTAGTGAAGCCGACAACGGTTACCTTAGAGAGCATCTGGGAGGCGTTACAACTACTTGACACCAAATTGACCAGCACAACAGAGGAAATTGCTTCGTTAGTAAGTACTGTTGATTTATTTTCCAAACCGTTAGAAGCCATAAAAAAAGATTCGTACAACCAAACCAATGAAATAAAGGAAGAGGTAAAGAAATTACAAGAATTTTCAACTTTATCTATTAAGGACAAGAATTGGACGCACAGGAAAATAGAACAAATCGAAAATTATAATCGCAGATTGAATTTGCGATTTCTTAATTTTCCTGTGTTTATGGGGATTTCCCCTCTAGACGCCTTAAAGAAATACCTAATAGAAAATTTAAAGTATTCTTCAGAATATATTCCTCCAGTTAATCGAGTATATTATATAATGAATAAAAAAAAATCGGATGAAGCTCTAAATATGGAACAACAGACTGAAAAAGGAAAAAATCAAGATCAATTGAACTTAACGGATATTCTAGAATCTTCTTCATTTGAAATTTTGGAACGTAAGACTTTAATAGCCTCTTTCATTTTTGAACAAGATTTAGAAGCGATTAAACGATTATACTTTAGAAATTCCCAACTTCAGTTTTATGGCGAAAAGATTTGGATTTATATGGACGTTACAAAACAAACGCAAGATAGAAGAAGACTTTTCTTGACTTTAAGGAAAGAGGTTTTGGCTATAGGAGCCTCATTTCATCTTAATTACCCCTGTAAATGTGTGGTAAAATATATCGGGCTCAAATATATTTTTTTTGACCCAGAACACTTAAAGACCTTTATAAATGATAAGAAGCTGAGATCAAATTGATGTCTAGATTGAGAATATGAAAAATTAGTCTGTGTGGGTGCAAAGCATTTCTTTGATTTCATACCTAATTTATCTCCTGAAGAATGTTGAACTATATTCTTCCCCCACTTTTTATGGTCTAAAGAAGACTAGTACTACAATATTCTTTGTTATAATTTTTCTTTCACATATATTTAATTTTCCTCAAGTATTTCAATGGGTTACTATAATATATAGAAATATTTAAGTCTGATTTTCTCTTCAAGTGTAATACTTGTAATTATATTGTAAAGCATAAAAAAAAAAAAAACAGACTAGAAATAGGTGACCTGTTATAAAATTACTTTCTGAGTGTCACAATTGTGAGGAATGATCTGGAGTAGTGAGCCCTTGGCTGCTGCCGGTCCGGTGAACCACCCAACAGAAAGCGAGACTAAACACAGAGAGGCTGATACAAGATTCAGGACTCTCAAATAGGCTTGGCTGGACAGAATTCTGGAATGGACTTGACTTGGCTAGACCTGGATGCTGGAACAGACTTGGCTTGGCTGGAAGTGGATGCAGGAATGGACTTGGCTTGGCTGGAACCAGATGCTGGAACGGACTTGGCTTGGCTGGAACCGGATGCTGGAATGGACTTGGCTTGGCGGGAACCAGATGCTGGAACGGACTTGGCTTGGCTTGAAGTGGATGCAGGAACGGACTTGGCTTGACTGGAACGGACTTGGCTTGGCTGGAACCAGATGCTAGAATGGACTTGGCTTGGCTCTGCTGGAAGCGGATGCAGGAACGGACTTGGCTTGGCTGGAACCAGATGCAGGAACGGACTTGGCTTGGCTCGGTTGGAAGCGGATGCAGGAACGGACTTGGCTTGGCTGGAACCGGATGCTGGAACGGACTTGGCTTGGCTGGAACCAGATGCTGGAATGGACTTGGCTTGGTTGGAAGCGGATGCAGGAACGGACTTGGCTTGGCTGGAACAGGATTCAGAATACTGGAACAAGATTCAGGATACTGGAACAGGATAGGTGGGAATGAAAGCTGAAAGCAAACAGGGCAGCCACAAGCAGCATGGGAACTGAAACTAAAGACAACCAGGGCAGACACAAGCAGGAAGGGAACTGAAACTGAAGACAACAAGACAAGAACTAGCAGGGTTGGAACTGCAACAAGCACTCACTGACGAAAACTCATCTGAAGACCTCTGTTGCAAAGGCAAGTCTGAAAATTCCCAGGTGGTTAATAAAGGCAATTACAGATGAGGTCACAGGTGAGGCTTGGCAGCAGAAACACCAGGGCAAGTCTGGAGTGCTGGAACATCAGGACTGGAATGAACTCTGGAACATGTCTGGGAAACAGGAAGAAGACAGTCCACAGCAGCCATAGGGCCTGGTCACCCGGAGGTGAGGTGAGTGTAGGCATGGAATACAGTCAGAATCGTGACACTGAGTACTTAATTGTCCTTTGTATTGTCTGGTGTTTTTATGCCTGAAAAAAGGGTTTGTATATATGTTATTTTTGTGGGTCACCTCATAAAGGTGCTTTACAGAAATGATACGTTTTGCACTCCTTTGCCTTGTCTTTTTATTTTTGCTTCAGCTTAGACCTCGAGCTTTGGTTACCCGTATCCAATAGGCCACTTTTGACTGTTTGGTGACTTGGTGAGTTTTTGCATATTTTCTATGTTTAAAAAAAAACAAAACACCTAACCCCCCCCTCAAAAAAAAAAAGAAAAAAGAAGGCATTCTGTACAAATATATCTGAAGGGCCTCCGAGGCAACCCTCACCCCACTTGGGTTAAAATGTGTCTTCTTAAGATCGTAGGTGCACGGAGCCAGATTTATTAACATTTTGCTCCAGAGTTGTAAACTATGAAAAAATTATTTTCCTAGACTGGTTCATAGAATATCACAAGCAATTCTGGCACTGGAACAAAGATTTGACATGCAGACATGCCAGGTCACATGCATTTGACAATCAGGCCCCTTCTCCAGCTGTCACGCGTAAGGGGTCTGATCTCACACACTGGCTCCCCAGTGATCTGGCTCTTTTTCTGTCTGTGTGAGTCTGGCTCTTTTTCTGTGTGTGAGTCTGGCATTGTCTTACCTCTCTCCTCCCTCTACTGTTCATTCCTGTAGTTCCAGCATTCGCCTTCCCTTCCTTCTACCCGTAAAAACTTGCATATTTGCCAGCACGCTTACATTAGGCTCTCTCTGGCCAGCTCTGGGGTCCTTCCCTCTGTCACAACTTCTTGTTGCCTCATAGGCAGGATGCAGCAGAGGGAAAGAAGCCTCAGAGCCACCAGAGAGAACTTGATATATGCAATGTCTGTGAATCTGCAAGTTTGTAGGGCCTCCGCAGCGGGGGAAAGGAAGGGAAGATGCCAGGCAGGTAGGGGCAGACGGAAGGTGCCAGATATGCAGAAGAGGATGGGAATGCTGTACTTGAATAGAAGGGGAGGGAACAGGGGGGTGAAAATACTGTATTTGGATGGAGAGGGGAAAATGTGCATGAAGGGAAGAGGGATATGCTGCAGTTGGATAGGAAGGGAGAAGGGGAAATGTTGCACATGGAAATAAGAAAAGGGAGGAGGGAAATGTTACACATGGATGGAAGAAAAGTGAGTCAGGGAGGAGAAAGGAAAGGATGGCAAGATGGTGTAGGGAGGGGAGGAGAGAAGAGATACCAAGATGGTGGAGGGAGGGGAGAGAAGAAGAGATACCAATATAATGGTGGGGGGAGGAAGAGATGCCAGGATCTGTGAAGAGGGAGAGGTTCTGGACCTGCAAAGGGGAGACAGGAGTGTGGAAACTGAGAGGAGTACCTGCTAGACCCCCGAGAGGTGGGCAGAGGGAAGAAGAGAGAGAGATGCTGCCACATGGTGGGAGGAGGAGGGGGGGGGGGGGAAATAGAGACACAGAAGAATTTTGTTGGATAAGGCAACAATAGGGACACAGATGGGAGATACTCAACATGGCAGGAAGATTGGGGAGCAAGGACACTGCAGTGATGCTGGGTAGCATAGAGAGGGATGCAGAAGATGGATGCTACTACTACTTAACATTTCTAAAGCGCTACTAGGGTTACGCAGCGCTGTACAATTTAACATGAAAGGCCAGTCCCTGCTCAAGGAGCTGGTTATGGAGAGGAGAGAAGTGCCAAATGGACAAGATAGTTAAGAGAGGGCAGAGGAAAGCAGAAACCAGAAACTGGAACCAACGCCATTGAAAAAATAATGACATGATAAAATTTTGAAAAAATAATTTTATTTTATTTTTATTGATTAGAACATGTCAGTTTTTGGAAGGTGCAGCTCGACCAGAACTGGTTTTAGCCAGTGATGGGCAACCACTCATTGCCCTTCAATTTCCTCCCCCCCCCCCCCCCCCCCGAAAAACCACTCATTGCCCTTCAATCTCCAGCATTGGGTTGGCCCTGGGCCACCCTTGGAATACCACCATTTTTTCGAGCTGTACTCTATCGAAAACAGCAACACAGGAAATCAGCTCTGGGAAAGCCGCAGCAAATAAATGCCGTATTGTCCTTATCCCTTTTCCTCGTCACTTCGAAAAACACGCAGTTATCAGAAGTCACTTGTGCAGGACACAGAAATGAGCCAGCAGATCAGCCTCGGCTCCAGTGTAGATACAGGAAGTACAGGCGCACCTGTTTGTCTAGAACATCACTCTGTTATAGAAATTCTAAGCCTGTCAGCATTGTTCCTCTGTATTCGATCGCGGCTTTTCCAGAGCCGTTACGATCCGCATCTTTCGGCCATCGGCCTCTATATCGCCACTAGGTGCTAATTAGGAGGGAAGATCAAATACACCAATTGATTAAGGAGCTGCAGATCAACTGCCTGGAAGAGAAGCGAGAACATTTCTTGTCTACTACCAGTACCACCGCTCTTTCCTCTCACAGCGACCAATCAGGGGCGTCCCGGAACGACCAATTGGACACTTTTTGTGGTGGCCAATAAGCGGCTGGCTGACATCAGAATTTCAGGAACTGGCTGAAAATCTGGAATTTTCCTAGTGGGGAGTCTGTGTGGTGCAAAGCAAGGAGGAGGTTAGATTGGTACAAAGGGACAGTTTAGCGGCGCGCGCGCAGCCCGGCAAATAGCAGTAGCGCCATGGAGGAGCGGAGCGAGTCGCCTGTGCATGCCCAGCCTTCGCCGCCGGCTCAACAGCAGCAGCAGCCTCAGCCGCCGCCTCCCGCACCAGCTGTGGCTTGGCCCATCTGCAGGGATGACTACGAACTGCAGGAGGTTATCGGTCAGTGATCTTGTCGTCCCTTTTTGGCTTTCCTGAAGAGGGCTGAGACACCTTGGCAGCAGGCTTCCGGCCTACCGGCATTTTTTTTTTTTTTTTACATTTCTGACAGCTGTAGGTTGAGAGGGTTATTATCATTGCGGATGTTGCTTCGCGCCGCAGTATTGCTGCAGGTCGTGAAATTGCCTCCGCTAACATTGGTGAAAGCGCATGCTATGTTTGATGGATGTGGGAGTGGGAGTGGGAGGAGAGATGGGAATGAGGAGTTAGTAGTAGTTTGGACACAACAGCATTATGCATATTATATTATAATCCAAGCGTCCTCTTGTTTTATGTGCGTTGCGGTACTATATAAAGTTTTTGCCTAATATTAAGAACAGTAAAAACGTATGTCCTTGGTACTTTGTTTCTGTAGAAGAATGATTGTGGCATTATATATTAGCTATTTTAATTTTGGGAATATGATATGCGTTTCTTATGACCGATGCATTTTTTTTGTACAGCGGTGTATTGCTTTATGGGTAAAGGTCTTGTGATGCACTGCATTTGATATATAGATGCTCATTTTCAAAGCACGTAGATTACTATGTAACTTTGTAAGTCTGCAGTTTTGAAAATAAGCTTCATTCTGTGTTATCTTAAACGTTTTACTTACCAATAAAAGTCATCAGTTTCTTAAATATAAGTACAGGTTTTTTTCTAGATTTAAAATGTTCTGATCCAAAACTTTTGCTTTATGCCCAGTAGACCACATTAGCGTGCGTGTGTTTTGTTTGTTGTTAATTTTTTTTTAGTAATTCGTCTGGTAGTTTCTTTTGACTTCTAGCGTTATGAATTGTCTTTTAATTTTAATATGCATTTTTAACATTATTTTATTTTCCTAACTCATTTGTTTGCTACACTGACAGTGCTTAATGGGGTAGGGAGAAGCACATATGGTGGTCCACGATTGCAAGCTTCAAAGGGGGTGCTAGCACTTTAATCACTGGGTGTCACTGTTGTTTGAGGACAGGGCCTTCCTCCTCTTTGAGGGGTTTTACATTTTCTGTCTGGAGCTTCTTGGTCTCCTACTGACTCAGGGATCTGAAGAAGTGACAAGGGAATCAAACCTATTGAGCTATCCAGCCGACAATCTTATGTAGACTTTTTTTTTTTGTCTTGGCACAGATGTACTTCATTCAGTTCTTTTGGCAGAAAGATAAGTACAGCTTAAGTTGTTTGTTTATGCAGTTTATATTGCTTTTGATTCTTGAGATTGTCTTAATCGTATGAAAATTTTGTTTCCCTGAAACGTTTTTATTGCTGTTTTATTTTTCTCTGCCACTTAACCTCTATGTTCAAAGAAGGATGAATGGATTCTTTTGACACAGTTTTTCATGTATTGTGATCTGTTTGAGAGTGGTTTTTGTTTGTTGTACACCAGGAGTCTGCAAACTTTCAAACAAGTGGCTGCAGATGCTGTTTCATATAAACAAGATAGGTGATTTGAAGCCTTCCCTATTTTGGTGGGTTTGAAATGTTAGGAAAAGATTTTCAGAAGTATGATAGTTACTGTTGGGTAACTTCTTACCACTTGCCTTCTTATTCCACTCTTCATAATACCTCAGTATCTGCTGCCAGACAGAGTCTGTTGGAGAGCGAGTGAACGCAAGTGTCTTAATCTGTTTTTTTATGTATGTAAATCTCTCATGCATATTTACTATGGCTATCCTGAAAACCTGACTGGCCAACCAGCTTATTTTCGAAAGAGAAAGACGCCCATATTTCGACCCAGATCTGGAGATGGGCGTCTTTCTCTCATGGGCACCCAAATCGGTATAATCGAAAGGCGATTTTGGGCGCCTCCAACTGCACTCTGTCGCGGGAATGAACAAAGTTGATGGGGGCGTGGTGAAGGCGGGACTGGGGTGTGTTTATCAGCTGAGGAGAGATGGGTGCGCTCGGCCGATAATGGAAAAAAAAGGGCGCCAGAAGCGAGAATTTGGGTCACTTTTTTGAACCCTTTTTATTTCATGAACAAGTCCCCAAAAAGTGCCCCAACTGCCCAGAAGACCACCAGAGGGAATCGGGGATGACCTCCCCTGATTCCCCCAGTGGTCACTAACCCCCTCCCACCAAAAAAAACCAAAACTTTTTTCCCAGCCTGTATGCCAGCCTCAAATTTCTACCCAGCTCCATGACAGCAGTATGCAGGTCCCTGGAGCAGTTGTTAGTGGGTGCAGTGCACTTCAGGCAGGTGGACCCAGGCCCATCCCCCCCTACCTGTTACACTTGTGCTGCTAAATGGGAGCGCTCCAAACAGCCCCCAAAACCCACTGTACCCACATGTTGGTGCCCCCCTTCAGCCATAAGTGCTATGGTAATGGTGTAGAGTTGTGGGCAGTGGGCTTTGGGGGGATTTGGGGGGCTCAGCACCCAAGGTAAGGGAGCTATGCACCTGGGAGGTATTTTAAATTTTTTTTTTACTTTTTACAAGTGCCCCCTAGGCATGTGAGGGGGACCAGTGCACTACGAATCCTGGCCCCTCCCACAACCAAATGCCTTGGATTTGTTCGTTTTTGAGCTGAGCGCCTTCGGTTTCCATTATCGCTGAAAACCGATACCGCCCAGCTCAAATCTGCCCAAATGCGTTGCATTTTCCCGGCACAAACCGTATTATCGAAACAAAAGATGGATGCCCATCTTTTTAGAAAATACGATCTGTCCCGCCCCTTCGCGTACCCGTCCTCCAAGATAGGCGCCCATGGAGATGGGCGTTCGCGTTCGATTATGCCCCTCCAAGTGGTCCCTATGGCATTGGGTTGAAAATCTCTGTTCTAGAGGTTAGACAGACAAGGTTTCATTGCTTCCAGCAGTGAGTCAGACAAACTGATTCTTTGGTTTTATTATCTGAAGAGAAGTTTTGTTACAAGTTGTCTTGTAGCAGCTAATAAATCTACTGCTACAAGACACTGCTAAATATGCTTTTATTCACCCCTTTACTGTGCTTCAATAAATCATTTTAGAACTATGTATTTCTGTTTAGCTTTCTTTCAACCCAATGGTGGGAACCTGAAACAGGTGAGGTGTGAACAATATGTACAGAACACCTCCCTACAGCATGCAGTGTGGAATTTAGGTATGTTTTGGGACTTGAATTGGCCAGTGTTGGAAACAGGTTACTAGGCTTGATGGATCTGGGAATTGACTTAATAGTAATTCATAGGTTTTTCTTTTCTGTTATTGGGCATTTGGCACGGTCACTGCTGAAGTGCAGGTGGAGTTCCTAGGTTCTGCTGCACATGTGCCATGGTGGTGGTGGTGGTGGGGGTGGGGGGGGGGGGGGAGAGAGAGGGTGGAGACTTATTTTGGGCTAATCAGGCTGTGGGTAGCGAATTTGGAGGGCCTGAGAACTGTTCCATGAACTGGATCCAGATGTCCAACTGTAATTGGAGGCTCATATATTAACACTGGGTGGATTCAGTCACAATTTTTTGTGCCTTCAGAAGGTAACATAGTAAATGATGACAGATAAAGACCGTAATTAACTTGAGGAAATTTTCCTGTGCTTAATATCAATTTTGAGTAGTCCTATTTGACTGGAAAAGGGTGGGTTTTGTCTATAAAAAAAAAAAAAAGTAACAGGAGTAGGCCAATTTAACAGAGCTAAGTTCAGCATACATTTTGTTTGTGGTTTAATGGTGCCTTCTTATGTGTATGCTGTGACTCCTGAGAGAGCAAGTCAGGAGTGGTCCTGAAAGACTGGAGAAGGGCAGGTATGGTCCCTCACAAGAGCAGAAGTAAGGAAGAGGTTGGGAACTACATGCTGAAGTTTGAGTTGTGTAAGTAAATTAATAGAAATGCTTTTAAAACAGAATAGTGAACAATTGTGAAGTTTCTGGAATCCAGTAGATGGCAGGATCAAGGCAGCATGGCTTTACTAGAGGCAGGACTTGTTAGACAAATCAGATTAATTTCTTTGGGTGACCAGAGAGTTAGATCGAAGGAGCGCACTAGATGTGGTGTACTTAGCAAAGCCTTTGACACAGTTCTGCCCAGACAACTAATAAACTGGGTGCCTTTGGTATTGGTCCTAAACTGACTGACCGAGTTAGGAACTGGTTGAGTGGAAGGCAACAGGGTAGTGGTAAATGGAGCTCACTTTGAGGAAAGGATGCTACCAGTGGTGTGCTGCAAGGTTTGGTTCTTGGGCTGATTCTATTAACATTTTTGTAAACGATATTGTTGAAGGTCTGTCTGGTAAGGTTTGCCTCTTTGTGAGTGATACCAAAATCTGCAATAGGGTGGATAATGAGGCAGGACCAGCAAAGCTTGAATAGTCTGGAATTTGGCAGCTAAGATTTAATGCTAAAAGTTGCAGAGTCATTCATGTGGGCTATAACAACCCAAGGGAATGGTACAGTTTAAGGTGGGTGAAAAACCTTTGCACACAAAAGAGGAGTGGGACTTGGGTGTGATTGTATGTGATAATCCTAAAGTGGTGAAACAGGTAGAAAAGGTAACAGTAACAGCTAGCAAGGATGCTTGGGTGCATGGCAAGAGGAATGGCCAGTAGGAAAAAGGAGATGGGGTCTCACCAGAGTCTCACACAAAGGCATTTAGAATATTGTGTACAATTCTGGAGGCAGCACCTTCAAAAAGTTATAAACAGGATGGAGTTGGTCTAGAGGGTGGCTACTAAAATGATCAGTGGTCTTTGTCATAAAGCGTATGGGACAGACTTGGATATACTTTGGAAGAAAGATGGAAGAGGAGTGATAAGAGATGTTTAAATACCACCATGGCATAAATGCACAGGAGGAGAACCTTTGAATTGAAAGAATACTCTGGAATGAGGGGGCATAGAATGACGGTGAAAGGGGATGTTCAGAAGTAACCTGAGAAAATACTTCTTCTTGGAAAGAGTGATGAATTCATGAAAGTCTCTCAGTTGAGGTGGTGGAGACAAAAACTAGCTGAGGTCAAGAAAGCTTGGTACAGGTATATAGGATCTCGGGGGGAGAGGAAAGGGATAGTAGATGGCATGAATGGGCAGACTGGATAGACCTTATGGTCTTTTATCTGCCTTCATTTTTTTCTCTATTTCTAAGTAGTATACACACACTGCTAAACCAGAAGTAAACATCTGCCCCCTCCCAAAAAAAACAAACAAACCAAAAAACAAAATGATGTTTGCTGCCTTGCTTACTACAGTTTAGCATGGAAATAACATGCTAGTAAGTTTCTTATGGAATTCTGAGCAGCAAATTGGCTAAAGATTAGTATAGTTTATTTCTTGATTGCATTGAAAATTTGCTTCACCTCTGAAGTAAAAAATCAGAAGTTCTAACTTCCTGTTGACTTGAATGGTCTGTGGAGATGGGATCCCAAAGTTGACATACTTTGGACCTGTGACACAGGAAGGTCCTTTGTACCAAGAACCCCCCCCCCCCCAAATCTAAGGGTTTCCTTGTGTGAGGGTAGAATCTCTGAAAAATGAAAGTATTTTACAGTTAACATAATTTAACTGCTTCTATTAATGCATTTACTTCTTGTTTGTTATAAAAAAAAAAATTAGCCAAGTAAATATCATTTTTACAATATCAGAAGCAAAGTGAAAAAGTTGATATGGAAGGGCAAAAAACAAAATCGCCCCTCCCCTTTTGTTTTCTGGAGGTTAGATGTTATAGGCTGGTTAGTATGACCTTGGTGATGGAATAATTGATAATGATATTGTCCTTCGGTAAGATGACTTGATTGTTGGATTGAAGGAAGTTTGGCACTGAGGAAGACTTTTCCCCTCACATTTTACAAGTGTGGCAAACTGTGTGTTAAAGGAATGACACTGATCCTGTTCAAATTTTTGACTGAAAAGTGTGTGTGAGAAGATGGTTTCCTATCCATTTGATATTCATTTGATAGTTTGATTCTTGCATGTCATCCAGTTTTGGATGCCTGAGGCAGGCTTTTTAGCCAAAACATGGCCGTGTTGGATTAGTGCCATTTGACACAGTCAAGGTTGATCATACATCTGAAGGAAAGTCCCCAGTTTGCTATTGAGATAGACATGGGGGAAGCCACTGCTTGCCCTGGGATGGTAGCATGGAATCATGCTACTATTTGGGATTCTGCCAGGTACTTGTGACCTGGATTGGCCACTTTTGGAAACAAGATACTGGGCTAGGTGGACCATCGGTCTGACCTAGTATGGCTATTCTTATGTTCTTATCTGGTTTTGAATAACATTTTTGTGGAACTTCTACAGCTTGATGTCCCTCTCTGGGTCCTTGCTGCTTATTTATTTGTATGTTTTACTTTCCTGTCTGATTATTGTAGTAGTTTTCTATGCTTTTGATTTTATTTGTAAACTGCTTTGATCTGTGTCAGTTAAAGTGGTAAATCAAATCATGAATTAATTATTATTATCTTATTTGGTTTTTGCTCACACCTTTTCAGTAGTAGCTCATGGTGAGTTATATTCAGGTACACTGAATGAGTGAATAAATAAATAAAACTGAGGAATGCAAGGGGTAAGTGGAAACACATTTGCAGCAGTAGAGGTGGATGAGCTGAGAGTGGTGAAAAGGGGGTGAGTGAAGGGAGTCTTTCACTATCTTATGGTAACTTCATTTGTCAATGTGCAGAGCCCAAGGAGGGGGTTGCACAGACTTGCCAACTGCTGACATAGGTAGAAACAAATATGAACACTGCTGTATTGATTCAAGAATTGCAACTGCATGAAGTCAGCACTGCCTGTAGTGCAGAGATCTCTTTGGATTTGTTTGATTTGCTGAAATAAAATGGTACAAAATCTGTAGCTTTAGCTATGTTGCATTATTTACTGTATTTCTATGGAAAATCTGTGTCAAATTTCAATAGTTTGCATATTTGAGTAAGAGCTTTGCTGTTTTGAAGTTTAAATTACTACTATTTATAAACATAATATGCAGAATTTTACAGATCTAAACATTAACAGAATTCTTAACTTTTTTTGACTTCAAAGTCCCCTGAGGAATACTTTGATCAGACATTGGTGGCAGACTGGAGGATACTGCAGTCTGTAAGGAGAGGCATAACCAGCTGAAACAGATTGTTGAGATCTCACCTAGAATTGTGTGTGTTTTAAAGAAGTGAGAGTCCGGAGGCAACCAAAGGGGGTATGTGGTCAGCACCAAAGGAGGTTTGATAGACTGGGGAAAATGAGAGATGAGTTTGAAGGCTGGTTGGGGTGTGGGTAGTAGGGGAGCATATGATGAAGCCATTATCTACCTGCAACACATTGTGCAAGAGATGAACCTTTCAAAAGAAGAGAAGTTTCTAGAACTAGATGTTTGTAAACTGAGGGGAATACTCAAAGGGGGTGGGGTGGGGGTTGGTTCTCCCTCTCCCAATAAAAGGTGGTATATACCTGGAACTTCCTTCAGGGGAGGTAGTAAAGAGAAAAGTAGTAACTGAAAAATGTGGGATAAATGTAGAAGATCCATAGTGGTAAAAACTGAAGTAAAGCATGGGTTACATCCCTAAATAGCAGTAGTATAGTTGAATGGGGCATCACAGCCATGGGACAGGTCCGCATCAGTCCTGACATCTAGGATACGTACAGGTTCGTCATCCTTGTCAACACTAAAGGACCATGATGCTGAGCATCAGGGGAAACCCAAGAAGCATCAGTCCTCATCAGTGCATGGCATGGAGGGAGGAGCGTGCCCCCTTTTTGGTAGAGGTGCTGGTGTGCAAGTCTCTGGGCAGCCACCTCTTGTTTGTCACTTATGCTTGTCATGCTGCCTCTCTCCCAGCTCCCCCAACTTTGCCAATTCCTGCCTTGGATGAGCGGGTCTGATCCATGCTCAGGGAGTTGCTGGCGCAGATGCTGCAGCTGCAAATCGCTCAGACATTTGAGGGCACTTAAGCCAGCTGCTGATCATCCCCTGACTGTTCCTGAGGCTCCATCTATGTCTGTTTAGAGATCTTTGATTCAAGCACCTTGATGGGTGTTAACATTGGCAAAGCTCTCTGAGGACAAGCAGGCATTACATTCTTGCATGTGGGTGATGTCATCCACGGAGCCCAGTGTGGACACTGCCATAGTGCACTGTTTCTTTAAAACTTTGAGACAGTGTTGCCATCGTGCATGCATGGGTGCCTCCTGCTCAATACTCAAGTGCAGGACCAGCAGTCTAATGTTTTCCGCAGAACAGAGGTTTGTTTTGTAATCTCTCCTCAGTGTGTCAAACTTTGCCTTTTGGTGCCTTCCCTTTTTCAGGATATTTTTTCTTCATATTCTGTTTTTTCTTCAATTTTATTCAGTTTTCTAAGCTTTTCTCTTTCTTTTTTCGGCCTTTGGGTTCTCTGAGCCCTTGATTTGCCCAGGAAGCATTGACCATTTTCAGGTACATGGCTACACAAGCTTCCCGGGCCACTTGTGTTTTTCAACCTTCTGTTGGTTGTTTGTTTTTCCCTACATGTTAACGAGGGTGCCAGGTGGTTTTAAGAAATGTACACTGCAATAGGAACAGGAGAAGAGTGGTAACTGAATCAGGCTCTTCAAAAAACAGACCAAAGACGTCCAACATAGATATAAAATTTATTCTCCGAGGACAAGCAGGCTGCTTGTTCTCACTGATGGGTGACGTCCACGGCAGCCCCCTCCAACCGGAAACTTCACTAGCAAAGGCCTTTGCTAGTCCTCGTGCACCGATGCGCACCGCGCATGCGCGGCCGTCTTCCCGCCCGAACCGGCTCGTGTTCATCAGTCTTCTTTTGTCCGCGCTCGGGACGGTCGTGTTTTACTGCCGTTTCGTGCCCCTCAAGTTGACCCTCGCGCGTCTTAGCGATTTTCGCCAGGAAAAAAAAAAAAAGAGAGACCGATGGGTCTTTACCCTTTTCCCGTATTTCCAGTTTTTTTTTCCCGAGTAAGTTTCCTTTCGCTTTCAGGACTGGCCTATTTGGCCTCGATTCAGGTTTTTCTCCCTTCTTTTTGGTGCCCTTTGTCATCATCGCAAATTTTGATTTCGCCGGTGCGATTTTTCCGCCCATGTCATCGAAGTCTTCCAGCAGCTTCAAGTGCACCCAGTGTGCCCGGGTAATCTCGCTCACTGATAGGCACGCTTCGTGTCTTCAGTGTCTGGGGGCTGGGCATCGCCCGCAGGCCTGCAGTCTTTGTGCTCTTTTAAAAAAGAGGACTCAGGTAGCGAGATTGGCCCAGTGGAACGTGTTGTTCTCGGGCTCTTCGATGACAACAGCACGGGCATCGAGTGCATCGGCGTCGACAGCATCGAAGTCTTCGACCTCAGCATCGGCTGCATCGAGGCCCCTACCTTCGCCATCGTCGGTACCGAGGTATCGAAAGGCTGCGTCGACGTCGGTGGTACCGGGACCTCCGCTGTTGCTGATGTCGTCGGACGGTGGTGCTTCGTCTGGAGTGCAGGTGAGGGCTGTCCATTCCCCTGCTGGTGGCGGTGAGCCTTCGGGTGGGTCTCCCCCTACCCTGAGGGCTCCTGCGGTACAGCCCCCTCGAGATCGACCTTCTTCGGCCTCGGCCCCGAGGAAGCGACGGCTGGATTCTACGTCCTCCTCGTCGGTACCGGGAAGCTCCGGTGACATGCTTCGCTTGAAGAAGTCTAAGAAGCATCGTCACCGGTCTCCTTCTCGTCTCGGTACCGAGAGCTCTGGGTCGCCGAGGCAGTCGGCACCCAGTAGGCATCGGCACCGGGAGGACCGCTCACCCTCTGTTCAGGAGGTGTCGATGCGCTCCCCCTTGGACAGCCCGGAACAGCCTCCACGCCCGGAACAGACTCTGACATCGACGCCTGCATCGGCTTCTCAGTCTTTCTCCACAGCTACTCTGCACGAGAGTCTCCGGGCCGTTCTTCCAGAGATTCTGGGAGAGCTATTGCGCCCTTCCCCTCCAGTACCGGGGGTGCTTGCGCCACCGGTACCATCGAGTGAGGCGCTGGCGGGCCCCTTGCCCGAGGTGAGGTCTCCGATACCGGTACCGCTTGCAGTACCGGCTACGGCTGCCTCCCAGGCAGACTCCCCGACGACGTTGGCGGAGGGAGCTTCGCCGGTGCGAGCGAGAGAGTCCACCTCTCGACGCTCCTACCGTGGCCGTGTTTCCACGGAGTCAAGTCGGGCACGGCTTCAGACGCAGGTTCGTGAACTTGTGTCTGACACCGATGGTGAGGCCTCGTGGAAGGAGGGGAGGACCTCAGATATTTCTCTGACGAGGAGTCTGATGGCCTTACTTCTGATCCCACTCCCTCCCCTGAAAGGCAGCTTTCTCCTCCCGAGAGTCTGTCTTTCGCGGCCTTTGTCCGGGAGATGTCTACGGCCATCCCCTTCCCGGTGGTTGTGGAGGATGAGCCCAGGGCTGAAATGTTTGAGCTCTTGGACTATCCTTCTTCACCTAAGGAAGCGTCCACAGTACCCATGCATCATGTCCTAAAAAAGACATTGCTGGCGAACTGGACCAAGCCACTAACTAATCCCCACATTCCCAAGAAGATCGAATCCCAGTATCGGATCCATGGGGACCCAGAGCTGATGCGCACTCAGTTGCCTCACGACTCTGGTGTGGTGGATCTGGCCCTAAAGAAGGCTAAGAGTTCTAGAGAGCATGCTTCGGCGCCCCCAGGCAAAGACTCTAGAACCTTAGACACCTTTGGGAGGAAGGCCTATCATTCCTCTATGCTCGTGGCCAAGATTCAGTCCTACCAGCTCTACACAAGCATCCATATGCGGAACAATGTGCGGCAGTTGGCGGGCTTGGTGGACAAGCTCCCTCCTGAGCAAGCCAAGCCGTTTCAGGAGGTGGTCAGGCAGCTGAAGGTGTGCAGAAAATTCCTGGCCAGAGGGGTATATGATACCTTTGATGTTGCGTCCAGGGCCGCTGCTCAAGGTGTGGTGATGCACAGACTCTCATGGCTGCGTGCCTCCGACCTGGAGAATAGGATCCAGCAGCGGATTGCGGACTCCCCTTGCCGAGCGGACAACATTTTTGGAGAAAAAGTCGAACAGGTGGTAGAACAGCTCCACCAGCGGGATAACGCTTTCGACAAATTCTCCCGCCGGCAGCCTTCAGCATCTACCTCCTCAGGTAGACGTTTTTATGGGGGAAGGAGGACTGTTCCCTACTCTTCTGGTAAGCGTAGGTACAATCCTCCCTCTCGACAGCCTGCGGCCCAGGCTAAGCCCCAGCGCGCTCGCTCTCGTCAGCAGCGTGCGCCTCAGCAAGGCCCCTCGGCTCCCCAGCAAAAGCAGGGGGCGAGCTTTTGACTGGCTCCAGTAGAGCATAGCCGGCATCAACGTGTCAGTGCCGGGCAATCTGCCGGTCGGGGGGAGGTTGAAAGTTTTTCACCAAAGGTGGCCTCTTGTAACCTCCGACCGTTGGGTTCTTCAAATAGTCCGGCAAGGATACACCCTCAATTTGGCCTCGAAGCCTCCAAATTGCCCACCAGGAGCTCAGTCCTACAGCTTCCAGCACAAGCAGGTAGTTGCAGAGGAACTCTCCGCCCTTCTAAGCGGCAATGCGGTCGAGCCCGTGCCATCCGGGCAAGAAGGGCTGGGATTCTATTCCAGGTACTTCCTTGTGGAAAAGAAAACGGGGGATGCGTCCCATCCTAGACCTAAGGGCCCTGAACAAATATCTGGTCAAAGAAAAGTTCAGGATGCTTTCCCTGGGCACCCTTCTTCCCATGATTCAGGAAAACGATTGGCTATGCTCTCTGGACTTGAAGGACGCCTACACGCACATCCCGATATTGCCAGCTCACTGGCAGTATCTGCGATTTCAGCTGGGCACACGTCACTTCCAGTACTGTGTGCTACCCTTTGGAGTCGCTTCTGCGCCCAGGGTGTTCACGAAGTGTCTAGCTGTAGTAGCAGCAGCGCTTTGCAGGCTGGGAGTGCATGTGTTCCCTTATCTCGACGATTGGCTGGTGAAGAACACATCCGAGGCAGGAGCTCTACAGTCCATGCAGATGACTATTCGACTCCTGGAGCTACTGGGGTTTGTGATAAATTATCCAAAGTCCCATCTTCTCCCAGTACAGAGACTCGAATTCATAGGAGCTCTGCTGGATTCTCGGACGGCTCGTGCCTATCTTCCGGAGACAAGAGCCAACAATCTGTTGTCCTTCGTCTCTCGGGTACAAGCGTCCCAGCAGATCACAGCTCGGCAGATGTTGAGATTGCTTGGCCTCATGGCCTCCACAGTTCATGTAACTCCCATGGCTCGTCTTCACATGCAATCTGCTCAATGGACCCTAGCTTCCCAGTGGTTTCAAGCTGCTGGGGATCTAGAAGACGTGATCCACCTGTCCACGAGTTTTCTCAAATCCCTGTATTGGTGGACGATTTGGTCCAATTTGACTCTGGGACACCCTTTCCAAATTCCTCAGCCGCAAAAGGTGCTGACTACTGATGCGTCTCTCCTGGGGTGGGGAGCTCATGTCGATGGGCTTCACACCCAGAGAAGCTGGTCCCTCCAGGAACGCGATCTGCAGATCAATCTCCTGGAGTTACGTGCGCTCTGGAACGCTCTGTTGGGCAGACTGGATGGACCATGCAGGTCTTTTTCTGCCGTCATCTACTATGTTACTGTGTTCCCTTGGAGTTGTGTTCTTCAGCTTTTTAAAAATGACTGAGGAACCTGCGCTCGCGCATTGGGCGGGAAGGCACCAGTGTATGCATAGTGGGACCCTGCTAGAAAATTGAGTTAAATCTTGCTAGCGCTGTACTGGGCTCTGTTGGATGACTTCACCCAGCTATGAGAATACTTGGCCTGCTGTCCTTGGAGAACACCGGCTACAGGTGAGTAACTTTGCTTTACCTACTGTTTATATTACTGCTAAGATTTATTTGGAAGAAATACAGGGTTAGGCAAATTATCAAGGTAAAAAATAGAGGTAAAATGTTTTGTTTGTTTTTCTTTGGTCAGTCACATGATTTCACCTACACACTTAAACACCTTATTTTCTGTGCTGTCAGTGCAGAGCTGTTTCCTAGCCATGCAGTTCATTGTGGGAGGAAATGCCACTGGTTGTTTCTCAGGGTCAGGTTGGCAAACCTTATTTCCTGTGTTGTCAGTGCAGACCTGGTTCCTGGGTAGAATATGTATCTCAAAAGGTCTATTACTGCAGCCATGCAGTTCATTGTGGGAGGAAATGCCACTGGTTGTTTCTCAGGGCCAGGCTGGCAAACCTCTATAAAACAAGCTGTACCTTTTTTTCATTCTTATGTGCTATCAGAGGGAAGTGACATGGCTTTTGTTTTGTAAAAGTCACAGGCTTGGCCTTGGGACAGAAGGTGCTTGCAAAGAAACAGCATTGTTTTTCTTGGGCATGATAACTGCTTTATAGCCCTCCGGGATTGCAGTTAAGCATTAAATCTTTTCTTCAATTAATGCATGCTTTCTTTATTTTGACTTTTAAAGATTCTAAATAAGAAAATTGAATATGGTAGATGTAAGTTTGTGTACCCTTTCAGTTAATACTTTAATACTTTTAACACTGGCTTTGGTGCCTTTGGCAGAAGTAGGTTTCCTGTAGCCAACTAAGGGGGTAGTGGGAAAGCGCGGGGTACAAATGTAACAAAAATAATAAAAATACATTTACTAATGTGTATGAAGGGACTAATGTTCATTGTTTTGTCCCTTAATATATATTAAACGTTCACAATTTTGCTATCTTACTGTTGTAACATTAGTGTATGTCACTGAGTTGCATGGTAACAAGATGCAGATCACCTCATTATTATGCAAACTAAATAAGTGTGTTGAGTCAGCAAGCTGCTTTTATTGGTCTATTTCTTTTCACTCCCTGGTGGTCTAGGGGTTCTAGGACTGGAGCAGTCCCTGGTCACTCCTGCCCCTGCTGGGTTCCAAGTGACACCATTGGCTCTAGCAGTGGTCAAGGGCCATAAAGAGCGAAAGAACTTAAAGAAGTTCTGGTGACTCTGCTGTCTAATGCTTCTTTGGAGTCAGACATGGTACCTCTGTGCAAAAGCATAAGTACATAAGTAATGTCACACTCTGAAAAGACCAAGGGTCCATCGAGCCCAGCATCCTGTCCACGACAGCGGCCAATCCAGGCCAAGGGCACCTGGCAAGCTTCCCAAACGTACAAACATTCTATACATGTTATTTCTGGAATTGTGGATTTTTCCCAAGTCCATTTAATAGTGGTTTATGGACTTGTCCTTTAGGAAACCGTCTAACCCCTTTTTAAACTCTGTCAAGCTAACCGCCTTCACCACGTTCTCCAGCAGCGAATTCCAGAGTTTAATTACGCGTTGGGTGAAGAAACATTTTCTCCGATTTGTTTTAAATTTACTTCACTGTAGTTTCACCGCATGCCCCCTAGTCCTAGTATTTTTGGAAAGCGTGAACAGATGCTTCACATCCACCTGTTCCACTCCACTCATTATTTTATATACCTCTATCATGTCTCCCCTTAGCCGTCTGTTCTCCAAGCTGAAAAGCCCTAGCCTCCTTAGTCTTTCTTCATAGGGAAGTCGTCCCATCCCCACTATCATTTTAGTCGCCCTTCGCTGCACCTTTTCCAATTCTGCTATATCTTTCTTGAGATGCGGCGACCAGAATTGAACACAATACTCAATGACAGGCCAGTTTGACCTCCGTAGTGAGTATATTAATGGAAACTGACAAAACAGAGGCTAATGCTGTTTGTGGAATGTAGTAGTTTGCAGGATATGAGACAGCATGGTTTTTAGCATAAATAGGTCTTGTCAGAAGAATCTGATTAGTTTCTTTGGGTAACCTGAGTTGAATTGAGGAAAAGTGCTGCCTTTGACACTGTCCCCAGTCCAGAGATGACTTACAAGTAAACTGAGCAACATCTTTGGTATGAGTCTGTTGGCCGGACTGTGGACTGAACTTTGGCGGGCTTCGTGGTCTCTCCTGCCACTCAGGAGCCAGCGGCCACCATCTCTGAAGCACTAGCACACTTGGATTCAGCAGGGGTGGTGGCTTCCTGTGCTGTGGAAATGGTTCCCCTGTGGCAGGCGCCTTGGGGATGACATTACCTGTTTTTGGGGGGGGGGGGGGATCAGATTTGGCCAACACCCCGTTTCCCTGGAAATTTTGTTGCTCATGCACTGGGCTGCCTTGTTGAAGCACCCTGTGGCTTCTCTGTCATCCTTCCATGCTCCCGTGGTAGGTTGGGGTGAACTTCAGTCCAAGAGGGCTCATGTGGAGACTCAAAGGGATGTGGATGAAATTTCCCTGGCATCGGACCATGGGTCTGTCCTCCTCTCTGAAGCCTTCTGCCATTCTCTGTTGGACACTTTTGAGGAGAGGGAGCTTCTCCTTGAGGAGGGGGGTGATCCTAAGACAGCGAGACTTTCTTTTTACCTCAGGGATAAGCTGCCCTCTTTGATCACCAAGGCTTTGGAGATGTTGGATATTTCTGCCCTGGAGACCCTCAATTCAGAGGCTACCTCTCATCCATTATGTCGTGTACTAAGCAACTGCCTAAGCCTTTCCCTATTTACACAGCTGTGCAGGTTTATTTATGGGATTTCAAAGGCCAGTGCTTGCCAGAGGACAGGTCTAAGGCACGGCACAGGTTTCAGGTGGCTATGCAATTTAGGCTGGGGAAATAAGGGTCCTTTCAGAAACCCCACTTCCAGTAGTGGCAACAGTCCTTTTTAGGGGGACAGATGTTCCCAGGTATTAGCCTCCCAACCTGCCCCAGCTGTCTATGCCTCTCAATAGTGGGCTTGGATCCAGTTGTTTCTTCTCCATCTTTGGTCCCCGGTGTCTGTTGATTACCAGTTCCAGCTTCTGTGGCCCGCCCAAGCCAAATTCAGCACTCTTTGATGGCTGAGCCTGGTCAACCTGGTGAAAGGTTCCTCCTTGGCCATGCTGGACAGGGTGACTGTGACCACAGGTGCCAATCTCTCCAGATGGGGGGGGGGGGGGTCTGCTGTCTGGTCCAGGTGGCCCAGGGTGGTCCCAGGTGGAAGCTTCATGGCTTATCAACCATCTGGGAGATGAGAATGGTAAGGAATGCCTTGTGGGAGTTTGTTTATTGTAATCTTATACCACCTTTCAGACGAGAGTCAAAGCGGTTTACAATGCAGTGTTTGTCCCTATCACATGACTCTCCAATTTCCTCTGTAGTCTTTCATGAGGTACTTTGTCAAACGCCTTCTGAAAATCTAGATAGACAATATCAACCGGCTCACCTTTATCCACATGTTTGTTCACCCCTTCAAAGAAATGTAGTAGATTGGTGAGGCAAGATTTCCCTTCACAGAATCCATGATGACTTTGTCTCATTAATCCATGCTTTTGAATATGCTCTGTAATTTTGTTCTTAATAATAGTCTCTACCATTTTGCCCGGCACCGACGTCAGACTCACCGGTCTATAATTTCCCGGATCTCCTCTGGAACCTTTTTAAAAACTCGGTGTTACATTGGCCACCATCCAATCTTCCGGTACCACGCTCGATTTGAAGGATAATTTACATATTACTAACAATAGCTCCGCAAGCTCATTTTTCAGTTCTATCAGTACTCTGGGATGAATACCATCCAGTCCAGGAGATTTGCTACTCTTCAGTTTGTAGAACTGCCCCATTACATCCCCCAGGTTTACTGAGAATTCATTACGTTTCTCTGACTCGTCAGCTTTGAATACCATTTCTGGCACCAGTATCCCACCCAAATCTTCCTCGGAGAAGACCGAAGCAAAGAATTAATTTAATCTCTCTGCTATGGCTTTGTCTTCCCTGATCGCCCCTTTTACTCCTCGGGCATCTAGCGGTCCAACCGATTTTTTTGCCGGCTTCCTGCTTTTAATATACCAAAAAAAATTTTTTACTGTGTATTTTTGCGTCCAACACAATCTTTTTTTCGAAGTCCCTCTTAGACTTCCTTATCAGCGCTTTGCATTTGACTCGACATTCCTTATGCTGTTTTTTATTATTTTCAGTCGGTTCCTTCTTCCATTTTCTGGAGGATTTTCTTTTAGCTCTAATAGCTTCCTTCCCCTCACTTTTTAACCACGCCAGCTGTCGTTTGGTCTTCTGTCCTCCTTTTTTAATACGCGGATATTTGGCCTGGGCTTTGAGGATGGTGTTTTTGAACAGCATCCATGCCTGATGTAAATTTTTAACCCTCGCAGCCACTCCTCTAAGTTTTGTTTTTTTTCACCGCTCTTCTCATTTTAAAGTTAAATGCTAATGTATTTGATTTCCTATCCTGCTTATTTTTGAACGAGAAGGCCGGCCATCTTCCGACACAAATCGGGAGATGGCCAGCCTTCTCCTAAAGCCGGCCAAATCGATATAATAGCCAATTTTGGCCGGCTTCAACTGCTTTCCGTCGCAGAGCCAGCGAAAGTTCAAGGGGGCATGTCGGCAGTGTACTGAAGGCGGGATGGGAGCGTGGATAAGAGATGGCCGGCTTCGGCCGATAATGGAAAAAACAAAGTCGGCCCTGACGAGCATTTGGCTGACTTTACTTGGTCCCTTTTGTTCATGACCAAGCCTCAAAAAGGTGCCCCAACTAACCAGATGACCACCGGAGGGAATGGGGGTTGACCTCCCCTTACTCCCCCAGTGGTCACCAACCCCATCCCACCCAAAAAAAAATATAAATTTTTTTTTTGCCAACCTCTATGCCAGCCTCAAATGTCATACCCAGCTCCATGACAGCAGTATGCAGGTCCCTGGAGCAGTTTTAGTGGGTGCAGTGCACTTCAGGCAGGTGGATCCAGGCCCATCCCCCCCCTACCTGTTGCACTTGTGGTGGTAAATGGGAGTCCTCCATAACCCACTGTACCCACATGTAGGTGCCCCCCTTCATCCCTAAGGGCTATGGTAGTGGTGTACAGTTGTGGGTAGTGGGTTTGCGGGGGATTTGGGCGGCTCAGCACACAAGGTAAGGGAGCTATGTACCTGGGATCAATTTGTGAAATCCACTGCAGTGCCCCCTAGGGTGCCTGGTTGGTGTCCTGGCATGTGAGGAGGACCATTGCACTACAAATGCTGGCTCCTCCCACGGCCAAATGCCTTGGATTTGTCCGGGTTTGAGAGGCCGCCATTAGTTTCCATTATCTGCGAAAACCAGTGGCGGCCATCTCTAATGCCGGCGATCTCTCTCTAAGGGCAGGCCAGATGTTGAGATTTGGGCGTCCCGACCGTATTATCGAAACGAAAGTTGCCTGGCCATCTTGTTTCGATAATACAGTCGGGTGTGTCGCTTGACGGGGCCGGCGTTATAGATGGCCGGCCCCGTTCGATTTTGGCCCTCCACGTATACTTCAAAGCTAATATCAAATCTGATCATACTATGATCACTGTGATCAAGCGGCCCCAGCACCATTACCTCCTGCACCAGATCATGCACTCCCCTAAGGACTAGGTCTAGAATTTTTCCTTCTCTTGTCAGCTCCTGTACCAGCTGCTCCATAAAGCTGTCCTTGATTTCATCAAGGAATTTTACCTCCCTAGTGTGCCCCGATGATACATTTACCCAGTCAATATCGGGGTAATTGAAATCGCCCATTATTATTGTGTTGCCCAGTTTGTTTGCGTCCCTAATTTCCTTTAACATTTCTGCATCCGTCTGTTCATCCTGGCGAGGCGGACGGTAGTACACACCTATCACTATCCTTTTCCCCTTTATACATGGAATTTCAATCCACAGTGATTCCAAGAATTGTTTTGTTTCCTGCAGAATTTTCAATCTATTTTATTCGAGGCTGTCATTAATATACAGTGCTACCCCTCCACCAATTTGATCCACCATATCACTACGATATAATTTGTACCCCGGTGTGACAATGTCCCACCTCCTTCCACCAGGTCTCAGAGATGCCTATTGTATCTAATTTTTAATTTAGTGCAATATATTCTCCCATCTTATTTCTGAGGCTCCTGGCATTCGCATATAGACATTTCAAAGTATGTTTGTTGTTCCTATTTACATCATGCTTAGTACTTGACAGTATTAATTTGCAATCTTTTGTCCGATTTTTATTTTTATTTAGGGACACCTGATCTACTACGGTCTCTTTTGCAACCTCACTATCAGGATACCCTATCTTCCCTGTTTTGGTGATATCTTTGAAAGATACCTTATCCTGAACCACGCGCTTTTGAACGACTGTCAGCCTTCCCCCCATATCTAGTTTAAAAGCTGCTCTATCTCTTTTTTAAATGCCAATGCCAGCAGCCTGGTCCCACCCTGGTTAAGGTAGAGCCCATCCTTTTGGAATAGGCTCCCCTTTCCCCAGAATGTTGCCCAGTTCCTAACAAATCTAAAACCCTCCTCCCTGCACCATCATCTCATCCACACATTGAGACTCTGGAGCTCTGCCTGTCTCTTGGGCCCTGCGCGTGGAACGGGTAGCATTTCAGAAAATGCTACCCTAGAGGATCTGGATTTAAGCTTTCTACCTAAGAGCCTAAATTTGGCTTCCAGAACCTCTCTCCCACATTTTCCTATGTCATTGGTACCCACATGTACCAAGACAGCTGACTCCTCAGCACTATCTAAATCCTATCTAGGTGACGTGTGAGGTCCGCCACATTTGCACCAGGCGCTCCTCACGTCCACCAGCCACCCAGCTATCTATATGCCTAATGATTGAATCACCAACTACAACAGCTGGCCTAATCCTTCCCTCCTGGACAGCACTTGGAGACATATCCTCGGTGCGGGAGGATAGTAGATCCCCTGGTGGTTAGGTCCTGGCTAAAGGAGTACTTCCTACTTCACCAGGTTGATGCTCTCCTTCTAGGAGACTTCCCTCCTCCAAGGTGGCACAGGGGCTACGAGACTGGAGGTGGGACTTCTCTACAACATCCCTGTAGGTCTCCTCTACCTACCTCTCTGTGTCCCTCAGCTCCACCAAGTCTGCTACTCTAGCCTCAGAAGAACAGACATGCTGTCTGGGAGTTAGGAGCTCTTTGCATCGGGCACACACATATGACATCTCACCAATAGGGAGATAATCATACATGTGACAGTGCAAAAGACTGGATAGCACCCCTCTCGCTGCTGGACTGCTGACTCCATCTTAGTGTTTTTGAGCTTTTCAGTAATTTAAAGCTTGCTACAGTATTAAGGATATTAGCCTAATATAAAAATGTCTTTTAGTTTATATAGTATATTGTTTGATTTTATTTAGTGTTTCTTTCTTAGATGGTAATGAAATGTATTTAAAACTCTGTAAGAGCACTCTTGCTACCCTAATTACAATAATTGACTATAAATGAAGTGTTGTCCTAGGGGTGGGCGGAAAGACTAAACTAGATCCTGCAGTGCCTGCTAGATTCTGTTAATGCTGTGGTACAAAGTTTTTAAAACTAAGTGGAAAAGACTATGGAGATTAGTTGATAAAATTTGCTTTTTATATTTTTATTTTGCCTATCTCTAACCTACAATTCCTTGTAATCAAGCAGTTGAAGCCATTACGTATGGGTTGTGTCCATCAACCAGCAGGGGGAGATACAGAGCACTCAACTTTTCTCAGTGCCTCATGGCCAGCTAGCTCCACTGCCTCTTCAGTACTCCCTATCTCCCCAAGCAGGGTGGCTGCAGCTTCTTCGAGCTCCATCAAAAATCTGCCTGGGGGTGGCTCCTGGCTTGCCAGTTGTTAGCCGGGGTGTTAGAGGCTATAGCAGCTTCACTTTGAAGGCACATAGGTCAGCCCTTTCCCTGCCTTACCCATGCCCCCGTGGATGTGGACATATTAGCTTGCTTTTCCCTGTCCTTTCCCACTCAGTGGATGCAGGCACATTGGTTCGCCTTTCCCTGCCTTTCCCACTTATCTGAGCCTCCGGAGTGTTTTTATTTACCTCTTTTGCCTCTGCTTTCCTCACAGCGTAAAAAAAATAAAATAAAATAATAATTAAAGTCACGTCGCGCTTCAGCGCAGCGATCTTGGAAAAGAGGTTTTTTTCTTGAGATTCTTCTGCAGGACCGGAGCTTTGATACTCAGTCTAGTGAGGTAAGAGTGTTTTCTGACTCCTCCAGGGTGGGCCCGCGATCGGGACATGTTTGAATTTTACCGCCGTTTTCGGCGATGGCTGCGGAGACTGTAAAGCGCTGTTCTAAATGTGGCAAGCGCAAATCAGAAGTGGGGCTCTGTAATTCGTGCTGTACAGACGGTAGAGCCAGCCCGAGCATGGCGAGCAGCGATCTTTCGCGCTCTGAGCTGGCAGCGGACGCCATTTTGGATTTTCCACATGGTGCGGCTTCCGTTGCGACGGAGAGCCCTGAATCCGGGGGGGGGGGTCCTCTGAGTGAGGCTAATAATAGAGCTGATAGCCCTGGGCGGGATCCGGGTGGTCAGGGAGCGGTTTTCTCCCCTGATTTCGTTTTAATGCTGCATAGGGCATACATGCTTAAAAGAGCTCTTCCCCAGGGATCTTCGGACCCTCTGCCTGCCCCCCGGTGGATCCTGGCCTTTTGGAGTTGGCTTTGCCTGTTTCTTATCCTCCTGATAAACGCAGAAGGGCTAATTTCCTTTCTGAGTGTGGCGCACCCCCCTTTTCCCCCCCGTGGTCGGGCTATGAGGATTCTGAGGGGTCTGGCAGAACTTCTTGGGCTGAGGAGCCAGAGTCGGGTGCAGAATTGCCACAGGAGCTTGATGATCCGTCTGCGGTGAGGGTTTTCCACCGCGAGGAGCTGCCAGCGCTTATTTCAGATGCCTTACAAGCCCTCTCGATTGAAGATCCTGGGAGTGGCACAGCCTCCTCGGTTAATCCAAGGATGGCTAGTACCAGAAAGCCTGCTCGAGCCTTTCCTTTGCATGACTCCATCCAAGAGCTTATTTCGGCTCAATGGGCTGACCCCGTGGGACCTTTAAAGGTTCCCAGGGCTATGGGGCAATTATACCCTCTGAGTGAGGAACATTTGGCTCGCTTTGCAATGCCTAAAGTGGATGCCCTGGTCACGGCTGTGACAAAGAGAACTACCCTCCCTGTTGAAGGAGGTGTTGCCCTGAAGGATATTCAAGACCGCAGGCTTGATTCAGCTCTGAAGTGGTCCTTTGATTTGGCAGGTCTCACTGTTCGGGGCGTCTGCATGCAGTTGTTATGCTGCTACAGCCTGCCTGGCTTGGTTACAGCAGGCGGTGGAACGGCCCGGTGATGGAGCGGAGACCTTATCTGAAGTTGCTCCGCGGATGGAGTCGGCCTTGTCCTTTTTGGCTGACGCCCTTTATGATATGGTCAGAGCTTCGGCTAAGCAAATGGCTGTAGCAGTGGCGGCTCGCCGCACTCTTTGGCTACGACATTGGGCGGCGGACATTGCCTCTAAGCAAAGGTTGGTGAAGTTGACCTTTCAAGGCCTTCTCCTGTTTGGTGAGGAGCTGGAAAACATTGTTAAAGGCTTGGGGGATTTCAAACCTCAGCGCTTGCCCGAAGCTAGGCCGAAGCCTTCCTCTAAGGGTCAGGCGGTCCGCTCCTCTTACAGACCTCGCTTCCGTGAAGCTCGAAGGTACCGCCCGGGGCATGCTGCTGGGTTCACTTCGCGTGCCCGCTTTCAACAGAGAAACTCCTTTCGCTCGGACAGACGTTCCACAGCTGCTGGTTCAAGGCCTAGAGTTCAGGGGCGACCCTCTCAATGATGGTGCGCCGGCCCTCTCCTCGTTTCCTGTCATTGGAGGAAGATTTTCCCTCTTTTTCGAGGAGTGGGCCAAAATCTCCGCAGATCAGTGGGTCTTGGAGCTGATCAGAGACGGATACCGAATAGAATTCGATGCCCCGGTGAGAGATGTGTTTGTGGAGTCCCGATGCGGTTCTGCCGCCAAACGGGCGGCGGTAGAGGAGACTCTGCACAGTCTGTGCCAGATAGGGGCTGTGACCCCGGTGCCTCCCGCCGAATAAGTTCTAGGCCGCTACTCCATTTACTTTGTGGTGCCACGAAAAGGCGGGTCTTTTCGCCCGATCCTGGACTTAAAAGAGCTAAACAAGTCCTTAAGAGTGCGGCATTTTCACATGGAAACCCTGCGCTCCGTCATTGCGGCGGTACAGCCAGGAGAGTTTCTCACGTCTCTGGACCTGAAAGAAGCTTACTTGCACATACAAATTTGGCCACCGCACCAGAAGTTTTTGCGGTGTTGGGAAAACATTTCCAGTTTCGGGCCTTGCCTTTTGGCCTCGCCACAGCTCCCCGAACCTTCTCCAAGGTAATGGTGATAGTAGCTGCCTTTCTCAGGCAAAAGGGTATCCGGGTTCACCCGTACCTAGACGACTGGCTCATCAGAGCAGACTCAGAAAAAGAGAGTCATCTAGCTACAGCCAGAGTGGTTTCAGTCCTTCAATCTCTGGGTTGGGTCGTCAGTATGGCCAAAGTTACCTGACCCCCTCGCAGTCTCTAGAACATTTGGGGGCCAGGTTCGACACAGCCTCGGGCTATGTGTTTCTTCCCGAACAAAGGCGGTGCAAGCTTCAGAATCAGGTCCGTCTGCTCCTGAGGATGCCCCGCCCGCGAGCTTGGGACATTGTCCAGCTGTTGGGATCGATGACGGCCACCTTGGAAGTGGTGCCATGGGCGAGAGCGCATCTGAGACATCTACAGTATTCTCTACTTCAACGATGGTCTCCAGTATCTCAGGATTATCAGTGCAGACTTTCTTGGCTCCCTGTGGCCCGCCTCAGTATGGAGTGGTGACTCTCGGACAGCATGTTGCGGCGGGGAATGCCGCTGGCGCTCCCCGATTGGTGCCTAGTGGTGACAGATGCCAGCCTGAAGGGCTGGGGCGCACATTGCCAGGCGAAGTATGCCCAGGGTCTGTGGACGCCCGATGAGTCGGAGTGGTCTATCAACCGCCTGGAGTTGAAAGCGGTGTTTCTGGCTCTTCTGGCCTTTCAAGTGACCCTGGAAGGATGGGCTGTCCAAGTGATGTCGGACAACACGACAGCAGTGGCCTACATAAATCGACGAGGCGGCACTCAGTGCAGAGCTCTAGCCGCGCAGGCCGAACAAATTTGCCACTGGGCCGAGCTGCATCTACAGTCCCTGTCAGCAGCTCACATTGCAGGTCAGAGCAACGTGCAAGCCGACTATCTAAGTAGGCATCAGATCGATCCAGCGGAGTGGGAACTAGCAGACGATGTATTCCTGCAGATATGTGCCAAATGGGGCAAGCCAGTGATGGATCTTATGGCAACCAGTTCCAATGCCAAAGTCCCGTGCTTCTTCAGCAGACGGAGGGATCCTCGCTCTGCTGGGTTGGATGCCTTGGCTCAACCCTGGCCCCTGGGCTTGCTGTATGTCTTCCCTCCGTGGCCCTTGATAGGGCGAGTGCTCCTGCGGATTCGGCTGCATCCAGGAGAAGTGGTGCTCATCGCCCCGGATTGGCCCAGGAGGCCTTGGTATGCGGACCTCTGACAGATGCTTTTGGAGGCTCCTCTGCCGTTACCTCTGGTTCCGCACCTGTTGTCACAGGGTCCGGTGGCCATGGAGGACGCCTGCCGATTTGATCTTATGGCATGGCGATTGAGAGGGCGCAATTGAGAGATAAAGGTTACTCAATTAAGGTAATTTCCACTCTCCTGCAGGCCCGTAAGCGCTCCACTTCCGTGGCTTATGCCAGGATTTGGCGCCAGTTTGAAGTCTGGTGTGTTTCAAGAACGCTTTCTCCGTTGCCGGCTCCTGTCTCGCCGATTCTGGATTTTTTGCAGGATGGTGTACACAAAGGCTCGGCCTATAATTCCCTGCGGGTGCAAGTGGCTGCATTGGCCTCCCTGCGTGGCAAGGTTGAAGGCGTGTCCTTAGCTGCTCATCCAGATGTGGCACGGTTTCTTAGAGGGGTGCTTCAGCTCCGTCCTCCTGTGCGGGCACCTTGTCCTGCTTGGAACCTGGGGTTAGTATTGAAGGCCCTTCAGGGGGTTCCCTTTGAACCGCTTCGGCGTGCTTCAGAGAAAGATTTGACACTGAAGGCCGTCTTTTTAGTGGCCATTATGTCGGCGAGACGGGTGTCAGAGCTCCGGGCGCTGTCCTGTAGAGACCCTTTTCTGCAATTCTCAGAGTCAGGGGTCACGGTTTGAACCGTGCCTTCCTTCATGCCTAAGGTGGTTTCAGCGTTTCACCTAAACCTGCCTGTTTTTCTTCCCTCCTTTGTTGAGGAGGAGTTTCCAGGTTCATTTGGGCAGTTGCATCTTTTGGATGTGCGCAGGACTCTATTGCAGTATCTGCGAATTACAAATTCTTTCAGGACCTCTGATCATCTTTTTGTGCTGTTTGCAGGTCCTTGCAGAGGGTCTTCAGCGTCTAAAGCCACTATTGCCCGTTGGCTCAAAGAAGCTATCTTTTCATCATATCTGCTGTCTGGCCGGGCTCCGCCTGAAGCCTTTAAGGCACATTCCACAAGAGCGGTTTCCTCTTCCTCGGCGGAAACTGGAGCACTATCTCTTCATGAGACTTGCAGTGCTGTAACATGGGCTTCTAAGCTCTCTTTCGCCCGACATTACAGGCTGGATGTGGCTGCCAGGAGGGATGCGCGTTTTGGAGCGCAGGTGCTAGCGCGTGGTGTGGCTTGTTCCCACCCTATTTAGGGATTGCTTTGTTACATCCTATACGTAATGGCTTCATCTGCTTGATGACAAGGAAGGGAAAATTAGGTTCTTACCATGATAATTTTCTTTCCTTTAGTCATAGCAGATGAAGCCATGAGCCCTCCCTGTATGATTGTCTGTATTGCAGTGATTCTGATTTTAGGTGCTGTTCTTGTTTCCTGAAGTTATATTCCTTCCTTGGGGAGTCGGAAAACAGTCTTCAGGATTCTTGTTACAGTTATAGGAGGATGAGTTCATTCCCTCTAGTTCATGTTTTGGGAGGATGAGTTTATTCCCTCCAGGAGGATGCAAGTATTCCCTCCGTTTATACAAAGTGGAGGACGAGTTTATTCCCTCCAGGAGGATGAGTTCATTCCCTCCTTTTTTGAGTTCATGCCCTTGTTATGGGGCCATCGTTCGCTGTGAGGAAAGTTCATGTTATTCCCATTGCGGTTTGCTATACTGCTTTGAAAGCTTCAAATACTGAAGAGGCAGTGGAGCTAGCTGGCCATGAGGCACTGAGAAAAGTTGAGTGCTCTCTATCTCCCCCTGCTGGTTGATGGACACAAACCATACGTAATGGCTTCATCTGCTATGACTATAAGAAAGAAAATTATCATGGTAAGAACCTAATTTTCCCTTCCTCCTTTAAACCCCAATCTTTAAGTTCCCAAAGCACAAAGCAAAATTGTGTTCACTTACCAGAGAAGTGTCCTCTCGGAACTTCTCGGGAAACTCAGAACTCTACCAGACATACCTATTAAAATCAACATGAACAGTGACATTTCATGATCCATTGTATCAAATGCAGCAGTTAAGTCAAACTACAACATTACTGACCCTTTACCCCTTGCCGTAAGATATTTAGTATCTGATATAAAATCTAACAATAATTATTTGGTAGTATGGAAAGCCCAAAACCCAAATTGAAGTGGGCTAAGACAGCCAAATTTATCCAAATAGGATGTTAACTGAATGGCTGCAATAGTCTGTAACATTTTGGAAAGTAAAAAAATACTGGCCACCGGTCAAAAATTGACTAGAAGACACTTACTTTGGAAGTACTGACCAATCCCTAACAAAGAATTTAAGAAAAAAGTAAGCCATTCATTATTAAAGAAGGAGGAGATTTCAATGTATAAGGAGGACAGACATCCAGCACACAAGAAGTAATCTTAGGCAACAAAGAGGACACATCATCTTTAGTAATAGTGTAAAAGGAATCCCACAATCAGCAGGAAAAGCTTGAATATCATGAGATGCTGAAACAGATAAACTAACCACCTGCAAAATAGGAGGAACTGATTCCCTAATCTTCTTATCTGAAAAATATGTGGCCAACGATAAAGCTGAAGGATATTGATCCACATCAGCATAATTACAAGTTTTAGGTATAAGATCCCTAAATATTGTAAACGGCAGCTTTGAGGAACAAAAATGCTTATCTGTTAAGGTTGAAAAGTAAGTCATTTTGGCTTTATAAATTGCTGTTTTATAAACTTTTATTGCCGATCTCCATTTCAGTCTTAATGTGTTGTCATGAGAACAATGCCATTCATGTTCAAATCTATAACAGATTTTAATTTAGCAAGATCTTGAAGAAAACTATTTAGCCCTATGAGAAGAGGAAACTATTTTCTTTACCAAAGGAGCTAAAGCCTCCCTGGTTTCAGATAAAACCTTTTAACCAATTATTCCTTAGCGTCCCTCCGGACCGGCCCAGGATTGGACTGATGGGTTGTGCATGCCTTCCAGCAGGAGGAGACTGAGAAAAAACTCTGACTCTAGAGAGCCAATAAGAGCCCTGGCCATGTGACCATAGCCTCAGTATTTTCTCAGTCTGCCAGCAGGTAGGAAGTGAGCCCTTTAGTCTCTTTTGATTGGCATATTTCTATCTTATTATTTCTTACCGTTTCTTTATTCTGTGTCAAGTAAATTCTGATAGAGGCTTGTTCTGGTGTTAATCGGTCAATTGTCAGCCTCTGGGGTGCTACACTCGGGTGCCCCGAGTCCTCCCCCCCTTCCTCCCCATCTCCCTTTGGTTGAGCACAGGAAATTCATAGACAAGGGAAGGGCTACCCTTTCAAAGTAAAGGTGTTTTGCCTTTGGGAGAGGCAGCCAGTATTAAGAATTAAAAAAAAAAAAAAAAAAGGAGTGGAGTTCTATCTGTTTCCCCACTGACCTTAATGAGCAGGCTGCTCTGTGGCAGTCCGGTGTGTGCGAGTGTTTTTTTCTTTTTTGCTCCGATCAGCTGTTGAAAAAAAAAAAAAAAGGGTTCTACAGGGCTCCACTTTTATTTTCTGCTGCTGTCAGCGTTTTGGCTCTTGGGGGCACTTTGTTTAGGTTTAGGATCGGCTTTATAGTTTAATATAAAAAAGGCGCGAACCGCTTCGGCGCCAGCATGCATGTGCACGTTTTGCTCCGCTATGGCGGAAAAGCTTAAGCGCTGTGCTGTCTGTCAGCGTCGGGGGGTTAACACCTCCAGCGCTTGTAAATTTTGCACGGCGCTGGATGTTCCCTCTGGTCCTCTCCCGCCACCCGTTCTGAGTCTGGGTTTGCCGTGGGTGCCGGTTTCGCCATCGCGATCTCTTGCTCCGGCTTTGGAGGTCTCAGGCGCGGGTCAGGAGGCGGCTGCAGCAGGGTTGCCAGATGGCAAAAAAATTTCCAGCCCAATTAGTGGCCAAAAGGAGCCCAAAAGGAGCCCAACGTTAATATTCATGCGGAATCGTGAATATTCATTAAAAATTATGAATATTCATAGGAAATTATGAATATTAATGAGGAAATTATGAATATTAATGAGAAATTCGATATATTGCAAATTACATTTCTATTTGAGTAGATTTTAAAATTAATTTAAGCAAGCACTTAGCTTAAGTATCAAGATCCTGACAGGAAATGCTGAGGCAACAGGAACAGGATGGCGACTGAAGCAGCAACAGAGCACCTGAAAAAAAACAGAATCAGAGCACCTGAAAACAGAAGCAGCAATGGTGACTGAGGTAGGCCCAGGCCAGGAACAGAACACTGAGGCAGGCCCAGGAAACCAGGTACACACTGAGGCCTGCCCCAGTGTTCCTGTTCCTGGAACTGCCCCAGTGTTACTGCTCCTGCCCAGGAATAGGAACAGAAACAGGAACAGGAACACCAAGGCAGGCCCAGGGACAGGGACAGGAACATCACCATCGTCCATCACCAAGGCAGGAACAGGCACAGGAACACAAACTGAAAGAGAAAAAGAAAAAGAAACAGATTAGGATGGAACAGTTAGAAGTACACTGAATGAAACAGATGAAAATGAAACTGGCACAGACAGGAATGCTGAACTCTCCAGTCCTAGCTCCCGAGGCAGGCACAGGAACACTGAACACCAACGCAGACAGAGGCAGCCAGGTACAGGAAATTGGACTGAAAAGGAAACAGGGGGGAATAAAGGATTACTGTCTCACCCAATGCTCAGGTTACTGTGTGACACCCACCCCCTCCTAGAAGAGGACTCACCGGGCTCTTAGGGCCTTGGGACCGTATACTGCAGGAACACTGGAAACTCCGCTGCAGGCACACTTGGGGCTCTCCCACTCTGGACTCTGGAGCAGGAAAGCTGTAGAGGCTGCAAAAGAGGGAAAGAATCAAGGATGAGTGAGTGACCGCCTTTGCTTACACAGAGACCTCCATCGCCCCACTTAGGAGATTGAAGAAGAAAAGTAAGAACTCACCAGGCGATGAATCAGCCAGGTGTCACAGGAACACTACTACTACTTAACATTTCTAAAGGCGAAAGAACCCCTTCTGACTCGATGGACGCAGCCAGGCATAGGAACCCCCCCTGACTCGTTTCACACGGACAGGCAAAGGAACCCTCTCTGACTCGTTCGACGTAGCCAGGCACAGAAACCCCCTGGCTCTCTTTGACGCAGCCAGGCACAGGAACTCAGACTGAAAAGGAAACAAGAGGGAATAAAGCATGACTCTCTCACCCAATGCTCAGGTTACTGTGTGACACCCACCCCCTCCAAGAAGAGGACTCACAGGACTCTTAGGGCCTTGGGACCGTATACTGCAGGAACACTGGAAACTCCGCTGCAGGCACACTTGGGGCTCTCCCACTCTGGACTCTGGAGCAGGAAAGCTGTAGAGGCTGCAAAAGAGGGAAAGAATCAAGGATGAGTGAGTGACCGCCTTTGCTTACACAGAGACCTCCATCGCCCCACTTAGGAGATTGAAGAAGAAAAGTAAGAACTCACCAGGCGATGAATCAGCCAGGTGTTACAGGAACACTACTACTACTTAACATTTCTAAAGGCGAAAGAACCCCTTCTGACTCGATGGACGCAGCCAGGCATAGGAACCCCCCCTGACTCGTTTCACACGGACAGGCAAAGGAACCCTCTCTGACTCGTTCGACGTAGCCAGGCACAGAAACCCCCTGGCTCTCTTTGACGCAGCCAGGCACAGGAACTCGGACTGAAAAGGAAACAAGAGGGAATAAAGCATGACTCTCTCACCCAATGCTCAGGTTACTATCTGACACCCACCCCCTCCAAGAAAAGGACTCACCGGACTCTTAGGGCCTTGGGACCGTATACTGCAGGAACACTGGAAACTCCGCTGCAGGCACACTTGGGGCTCTCCCACTCTGGACTCTGGAGCAGGAAAGCTGTAGAGGCTGCAAAAGAGGGAAAGAATCAAGGATGAGTGAGTGACCGCCTTTGCTTACACAGAGACCTCCATCGCCCCACTTAGGAGATTGAAGAAGAAAAGTAAGAACTCACCAGGCGATGAATCAGCCAGGTGTCACAGGAACACTACTACTACTTAACATTTCTAAAGGCGAAAGAACCCCTTCTGACTCGATGGACGCAGCCAGGCATAGGAACCCCCCCTGACTCGTTTCACACGGACAGGCAAAGGAACCCTCTCTGACTCGTTCGACGTAGCCAGGCACAGAAACCCCCTGGCTCTCTTTGACGCAGCCAGGCACAGGAACTCGGACTGAAAAGGAAACAAGAGGGAATAAAGCATGACTCTCTCACCCAATGCTCAGGTTACTATCTGACACCCACCCCCTCCAAGAAAAGGACTCACCGGACTCTTAGGGCCTTGGGACCGTATACTGCAGGAACACTGGAAACTCCGCTGCAGGCACACTTGGGGCTCTCCCACTCTGGACTCTGGAGCAGGAAAGCTGTAGAGGCTGCAAAAGAGGGAAAGAATCAAGGATGAGTGAGTGACCGCCTTTGCTTACACAGAGACCTCCATTGCCCCACTTAGGAGATTGAAGAAGAAAAGTAAGAACTCACCAGGCGATGAATCAGCCAGGTGTCACAGGAACACTACTACTACTTAACATTTCTAAAGGCGAAAGAACCCCTTCTGACTCGATGGACGCAGCCAGGCATAGGAACCCCCCCTGACTCGTTTCACACGGACAGGCAAAGGAACCCTCTCTGACTCGTTCGACGTAGCCAGGCACAGAAACCCCCTGGCTCTCTTTGACGCAGCCAGGCACAGGAACTCGGACTGAAAAGGAAACAAGAGGGAATAAAGCATGACTCTCTCACCCAATGCTCAGGTTACTGTGTGACACCCACCCCCTCCAAGAAGAGGACTCACCGGACTCTTAGGGCCTTGGGACCGTATACTGCAGGAACACTGGAAACTCCGCTGCAGGCACACTTGGGGCTCTCCCACTCTGCTCTGGAGCAGGAAAGCTGTAGAGGCTGCAAAAGAGGGAAAGAATCAAGGATGAGTGAGTGACCGCCTTTGCTTACACAGAGACCTCCATCGCCCCACTTAGGAGATTGAAGAAGAAAAGTAAGAACTCACCAGGCGATGAATCAGCCAGGTGTCACAGGAACACTACTACTACTTAACATTTCTAAAGGCGAAAGAACCCCTTCTGACTCGATGGACGCAGCCAGGCATAGGAACCCCCCCTGACTCGTTTCACACGGACAGGCAAAGGAACCCTCTCTGACTCGTTCGACGTAGCCAGGCACAGAAACCCCCTGGCTCTCTTTGACGCAGCCAGGCACAGGAACTCGGACTGAAAAGGAAACAAGAGGGAATAAAGCATGACTCTCTCACCCAATGCTCAGGTTACTATCTGACACCCACCCCCTCCAAGAAAAGGACTCACCGGACTCTTAGGGCCTTGGGACCGTATACTGCAGGAACACTGGAAACTCCGCTGCAGGCACACTTGGGGCTCTCCCACTCTGGACTCTGGAGCAGGAAAGCTGTAGAGGCTGCAAAAGAGGGAAAGAATCAAGGATGAGTGAGTGACCGCCTTTGCTTACACAGAGACCTCCATCGCCCCACTTAGGAGATTGAAGAAGAAAAGTAAGAACTCACCAGGCGATGAATCAGCCAGGTGTCACAGGAACACTACTACTACTTAACATTTCTAAAGGCGAAAGAACCCCTTTTGACTCGATGGACGCAGCCAGGCATAGGAACCCCCCCTGACTCGTTTCACACGGACAGGCAAAGGAACCCTCTCTGACTCGTTCGACGTAGCCAGGCACAGAAACCCCCTGGCTCTCTTTGACGCAGCCAGGCACAGGAACTCGGACTGAAAAGGAAACAAGAGGGAATAAAGCATGACTCTCTCACCCAATGCTCAGGTTACTGTGTGACACCCACCCCCTCCAAGAAGAGGACTCACCGGACTCTTAGGGCCTTGGGACCGTATACTGCAGGAACACTGGAAACTCCGCTGCAGGCACACTTGGGGCTCTCCCACTCTGGACTCTGGAGCAGGAAAGCTGTAGAGGCTGCAAAAGAGGGAAAGAATCAAGGATGAGTGAGTGACCGCCTTTGCTTACACAGAGACCTCCATCGCCCCACTTAGGAGATTGAAGAAGAAAAGTAAGAACTCACCAGGCGATGAATCAGCCAGGTGTCACAGGAACACTACTACTACTTAACATTTCTAAAGGCGAAAGAACCCCTTCTGACTCGATGGACGCAGCCAGGCATAGGAACCCCCCCTGACTCGTTTCACACGGACAGGCAAAGGAACCCTCTCTGACTCGTTCGACGTAGCCAGGCACAGAAACCCCCTGGCTCTCTTTGACGCAGCCAGGCACAGGAACTCGGACTGAAAAGGAAACAAGAGGGAATAAAGCATGACTCTCTCACCCAATGCTCAGGTTACTGTGTGACACCCACCCCCTCCAAGAAGAGGACTCACCGGACTCTTAGGGCCTTGGGACCGTATACTGCAGGAACACTGGAAACTCCGCTGCAGGCACACTTGGGGCTCTCCCACTCTGGACTCTGGAGCAGGAAAGCTGTAGAGGCTGCAAAAGAGGGAAAGAATCAAGGATGAGTGAGTGACCGCCTTTGCTTACACAGAGACCTCCATCGCCCCACTTAGGAGATTGAAGAAGAAAAGTAAGAACTCACCAGGCGATGAATCAGCCAGGTGTCACAGGAACACTACTACTACTTAACATTTCTAAAGGCGAAAGAACCCCTTCTGACTCGATGGACGCAGCCAGGCATAGGAACCCCCCCTGACTCGTTTCACACGGACAGGCAAAGGAACCCTCTCTGACTCGTTCGACGTAGCCAGGCACAGAAACCCCCTGGCTCTCTTTGACGCAGCCAGGCACAGGAACTCGGACTGAAAAGGAAACAAGAGGGAATAAAGCATGACTCTCTCACCCAATGCTCAGGTTACTATCTGACACCCACCCCCTCCAAGAAGAGGACTCACCGGGCTCTTACGGCCTGGAAACTCCACTGCAGGAAGGTGCACAATCGTCATCGTCGGGTATCAACATCACGTCATCCTCCTCCTCCTCCTCCTGGGTCTGGCTTGTACTCTCATAAATATCAGACTTGAATAAACTCAGCATCTGATCTGTAGGAACAAACTCATGGCAGCATATGCCTTTACGCCCCATGTAGCTACGAATACGCAACAAGGCTTCCAGAGTGCCTTGTCGCATCCTGTTTCTTAGTTTTGTCTTGATCAGATTCATCTGAGAAAAGGTTCTTTCCACAGCTGCATTGCTGAAAGGCAAAGCCAACATAGATAGGGCAAAATTCCCTAGCAGGAGGAAGTCATGATCTCCTGTAGCATCTGTGTGATTTGCTACAGTCACCCAAAACTGCTCGATCTCATTGTCCCTGTAGGTTGGCCATAACACTGTGCTGATCCGCAGCCACTGTTGCTCCAGATCTCCAACACTACCGTTATACAGAGGTAGAAATGACAACTTCGACAGCTGTGGTTTCAGGGCTCCAAGGACAACAGATGGAGAAAGATCTGACAGAGACTGTAGCAGCTGGACATTTGATGGTAGCCTCTTACGCATTTCCCTCAGCAGTTCAAATAGGTAATCTCTACAGCGTTCTTTAATGTGTTCTGCAGATGCGGGTTCAAGTCCAGAGTCATGCAGCGCCAACTGGAATTCGATACCAAAGTCCATCGCTGCCAGCGGTAGATGCTTAGACCTGTCTTCCAAATCATACGTGATAGTTGCGCCCCACGATGTTAATGTGATCGGTCGCACAAGTTGCAGCAGCATGGTGTGATACAATGTCATCAGGTCGTCAAGCAAACGGACAGGGCTGGCTTTATCAGACTGAAACAGCTTGTTCACTCGGTTGAGTTCCTGCAGTATGGGCCTCAAAAATATCAAGTACAGCTTGTTTTGTGGTGTGTTGTACATCTGGTACAGCTGGTCAGCGGTGTAGCTGCGTGTCTCATCCTTCGCTACCTGGAAGTGAAGCTTCAGTTCATCATATTGGTCAAGCACACGCTGAACACAAGCAGCTATGGACAGCCAGCGAGTGTCTGACAACCTCAGGATCTTTAGTGGTTCTTCACCAACATTAATGCATTGATATATCTGTTTGTATTTCTGCTGGCGAACAGTACTATGGCAGAACCAGTTATAGGTCTCAGCAACCATGAATTCAATGTTCCTTGGCAGCACCATCAGCGCATGTGATGAACTCAGCTGAATTGAATGGCAAATACACTTGATATGTACAATGTTGGGGCACACTTCACGGAACCTTGTTATTACTGAATTATTTCTGCCACACATGGTGCTACAGCCATCAGTTGCTAAGCCAATGCATTTGTCTATTTGAAGATGATTTGCTGTAAGAAAATTGGTTATGGCACTGAATATTCCTTCTGCAGTACCAGTCTCAAGGGCTAATATTCCTAGAAATGCGGTGCTAATAGACTTCAAGGAAGTACTGTAGTAGCGCACCATCACACACAGCTGCTTCTCTAGGCCAATATCTGTGCTTTCATCGATGATCAAGGAATAAGACGCGTCATTTGTGCCCAGGTCCGAAATTAATTCTTGATGGAGTGCAGGGCCAAGTACATTCTTGATCAGTGCAGAACATTTTGTGCGGTGTATAGCTATGTCTTTGCCCGAAATGGCTTTGACAACCTGGCCTAGGTGATCGATCGTTGCAATACTGGAATGGCACGCAACGTGTGCCGCCAACTTCAGCTCCGCTATCTTGGTCGATTTGTCAATAGTGGTAGGCTGGCAGCCCATATCAAATAAAGTCCTAACACTTGAAAACGGCGCTGCATTCTTCTTATGTTTGGCTGTATTGGCATGGTTAACTAAGTCAGCATGATGTGGACGTATCTCAGCTTTGCAAAAACGACAATATGCTTTTTTGTCATCTCCTGGCACACTCCTTATCCAGTCTTTTAAGAGTGCCTCTTTCTCCCAGCTCTTGCAGTACTTCTTTGTATATGTTGCCCACTTTCCCATGATGATATTATGAATCGGAACAGTCGGGAAGTAGCAAACGATCAGGACTGTCTTTTTGTCTATATGGTGTACAGCGCTGCGTATGACTTATAGCGCTATAGAAATGATAAGTAGTAGTAAAAAAACAAGCTGTAGTAAAGAAATACAGATTTGTTAACCATGTGAACCACAAATATATGCAATAAAGTGCCATACATAACCCCTTCCCCTCCCCTTTTACATTAGCAATCTTATGCAGATGCATGCCTATCAAACATAAAAAAGGCGAGTGACTGACTCACTCGCAAATGCACAGTAGAGACTTCCCTCTCTGTCCCGCTCCCGCGTCAATACATGATAAGGGGGGGAGGGGCGGGACAGAGAGGGAAACTACGCCGCCGAGGTTGCTACCGCTCCCCCCCCCCACTCGGAGTCGCCACCGCCACTCCTCCACCCGGCCCAGGCCCTCTCTTCCCTTCTGAACTTACACATCCATTCGCCAAACGCAGCAACGCACATCAGCTGAGCTGCCCCTTCCTTCTCTGCCTGTGTCCCGCCCTCGCTGACGTAACGTCACAGGAGGGTGGGCCCACAGGCAGAGAAGGAAGGGTCCATGGCAGCTGAGCTGATGTGCGTTGCTGCGTTCGGCAAATGGATGTGTAAGTTCAGAAGCGAAGAGAGGGCCCGGGCCGGGTGGAGGGGTGGTGGCGGCGGCGACTCCGAGGGGGGGGGGGGGCGGTGGCCACCTCGCGGGGGGGGGGGGGGGTGAGGGGAAGGAAAACCCCCAAAACCAGCCCATTTTTACGGGCTCAACGGCTAGTATAGCAATAAGACAGTATATGACAATCTCTCTTAATGTAATGCATCTTCATTGTGGATATTCTGAAAGCCCAACTGGTTGGGTGTGCCCAGCTCAGTGTACCCCTGTAATCCTCCTGAGTATATTTATTTTAGAAAAAGGGAACACACTTTACAAATAACACGTCAGCAAAAAGCTCTCTTAATAGCTAGTCCTTATGAGGACAGGCCCTAGAGCACCTAAATAACCTGCTTTTATGAAACTTCATGTGCAGTACATCTTGCCTTTTCTTTTCCAATGTAGCATTTCATCCTCTCCCTCCGCTTCTTCCATCCATGCCCATTACCATTACCCTCCCCCTCCCTTCTATACATGTGCATTTCCCCCTCTTGGTCTCCCCCTGCCCAATATCTTGCACCTCTGCTGTCTCTCTTTGCTCCTGATGCAGGTTGAAATACTGTAATTGTCCCTAATCGTAATCTTAAGCAGCATCATTATAATTAGCATCAAACAACATATATATCCAGCAGCATAATCACCACAATATGAATATAATCAACATCTGCATCATAATCAAACCTGCAGCATTATCATATATATAATCAAACCAGCAGCAAGAACAAAAACAAGTTCAAAGCAAATGCCCCCTGTGTATTACTTGGTAGCAATAAAGTAATATTCACATTGCGAGAGGCCTGAACCAACAGCTGTTTTCCACTAAACATATGAAGGAATTTGGAAGCCCTTCCCTCATTCAATTTGAACCTGTAGAATACAGATAAAAAAAGGGAAGTGCATTTTTACAATATACAAGCAGCCAGTGGCGTACCAAGGGGGGCGGGGGGGGGGGGCAGTCCGCCCTGGATGCACACTGCTGGGGGGTGCCACGCGCCAGTCAGCTTCATTGGTTTCCATGTTCCCTTTGCCCTGGAACAGGTTACTTTCTGTTCTGGGGCAGAGGGAGCATGGAAACCAACGAAGCTGACCGGCACCCCCCGCCCCCCAGCAGCGTGCGTCTGGGGGAGGGGGGGTTCTTTCGCCGGGGTGGGGGGGGGGGGGGAGACAGGGCGCATCTGCGATCCGCCCCGGGTGTCAGCCACCCTAGGAACGCCACTGCAAGCAGCACTGCAAATTGCAATCCACAAAACAAAATGAGCAAGATCCCACACATACATGCCATCTTTTATTTTGATCTAGGCACAGGAAAAAAGGTTTTAAATGCACCCAGGTTTCAACTTCATTCATGTTTAATATGTGATATAACTGTTATACGCCAATACATGAGCACATGATTCTCATAACATGCCTGTTTTAGTGTCCCTTTTATCAGGAGAAAACAAGAAAATTCACATGCTAGGCTAGGATGTCCCCCCTATTAAACCAGCCAAATCATCACGGACGTACATAAATCTGCACTACCCAAGTTGCAAAGGACTCAAATACAAAACAACCAACGCATCCAGTTTTTCATACATGGGCACACAACTGTGGAACACATTACCAAAAGCCTTGAAAACTATGAATAGCCACCTAAACTTCCAGAAAACACTGAAAACCAACCTGTTTAAAAAGGCATACCTAGCCAACCCAACATAAATGCCCAAACTATGCAACACAAGAAACTAAGTACAGTATGGACATAACACAACTCTCCCGTGACATGATCCCTTACCGTACCACAACATCACTCTTTGTTTACACCAGAGTCTGCAAACGCTACCCCGGAACTATGTAAGCCACATTGAGCCTACAAATAGGTGGGAAAATGTGGGATACAAATGTAATTAAAATAAATAAGTGAAAATAAATATAAATATTTTGTTTCATGAAAAATGCAGATTTATGTCCCTAGTCATGCATCTAATCTAAAGGTTATATAATCATTTCAAGACAGCCAGTGAATGGTTTTACTTATTAGTAGAACATAACCACAGAGGCATCATAGGGCTGCAATTTCAGCTAAGAAACAGGTTATAACTTATTTTGAGTTAGTCTTCAGTGGGCCAAACTTGCTTTCATTGTGCCATCACCATCCAGCTGGATAGGCAGTGTCTTAAAAGATGGAGGATAAAGGTATATTTGTTGTACATTTTTTTTGTCCCACATTATCTCAAGCAAACTCAGGTTCAATGAGTCTTACATTTGAAAATACAGTAAGACAGAATAACAGAATTCAGTTATTATATCATGGCAGCAAGTACATGGATATGTCAAAACATTTAACAAAAGATGAGATTATTACCACATATGCCCAGATGGTCATTTAAAAGTCTGCCCTTTAATGTGTAGAACAAATTAGTAGTACTGTAACCGATGATACCAATACTCCTCTGTGTACATCCATATGCAGCACAAGCCAGCAATGCATGTTTGAAAATATAAGCTGTGGAAGAAATAAAAATGGGTGCGGGGTCCAGGAGGTCCAGCCGCCACCTTGGCGACTCGGAGAGTATGGGAGGGGGTCAGGGGGAGAGGGTGGGAGGGTCTAGCAGCAAGTTGGGAGGACTAGGGAGAAGAGGGGGTGGGTCCAGAGAGTATGGGAGGGGGTCAGGGGGAGAGGGTGGGAGAGTCCAGCAGTGAGTCGGGACTAGGGAGAGGAGGGGGTGGGTCCAGAGAGTATGGGAGGGGGTCAGGGGGAGAGGGTGGGAGGGTCCAGCAGTGAGTCGGGACTAGGGAGAGGAGGGGGTGGGTCCAGAGAGTATGGGAGGGGGTCAGGGGGAGAGGGTGGGAGGGTCTAGCAGCAAGTTGGGAGGACTACGGAGAGGAGGGGGTGGGTCCAGAGAGTATGGGAGGGGGTCAGGGGGAGAGGGTGGGAGGGTCCAGCAGCGAGTCGGGACTAGGGAGAGGAGGGGGTGGATCCAGAGAGTATGGGAGGGGATCAGGGGGAGAGGGTGGGAGGGTCCAGCAGTGAGTCGGGACTAGGGAGAGGAGGGGGTGGATCCAGAGAGTATGGGAGGGGGTCAGGGGGAGAGGGTGGGAGGGTCTAGCAGCAAGTTGGGAGGACTAGGGAGAGGAGGGGGTGGGTCCAGAGAGTATGGGAGGGGGTCAGGGGGAGAGGGTGGGAGAGTCCAGCAGTGAGTCGGGACTAGGGAGAGGAGGGGGTGGGTCCAGAGAGTATGGGAGGGGGTCAGGGGGAGAGGGTGGGAGGGTCCAGCAGCGAGTCGGGACTAGGGAGAGGAGGGGGTGGATCCAGAGAGTATGGGAGGGGGTCAGGGGGAGAGGGTGGGAGGGTCCAGCAGTGAGTCGGGACTAGGGAGAGGAGGGGGTGGGTCCAGAGAGTATGGGAGGGGGTCAGGGGGAGAGGGTGGGAGGGTCTAGCAGCAAGTTGGGAGGACTAGGGAGAGGAGGGGGTGGGTCCAGAGAGTATGGGAGGGGGTCAGGGGGAGAGGGTGGGAGAGTCCAGCAGTGAGTCGGGACTAGGGAGAGGAGGGGGTGGGTCCAGAGAGTATGGGAGGGGGGCAGGGGGAGAGGGTGGGAGGGTCCAGCAGCGAGTCGGGACTAGGGAGAGGAGGGGGTGGATCCAGAGAGTATGGGAGGGGGTCAGGGGGAGAGGGTGGGAGGGTCCAGCAGTGAGTCGGGACTAGGGAGAGGAGGGGGTGGATCCAGAGAGTATGGGAGGGGGTCAGGGGGGAGAGGGTGGGAGGGTCTAGCAGCAAGTTGGGAGGACTAGGGAGAGGAGGGGGTGGGTCCAGAGAGTATGGGAGGGGGTCAGGGGGAGAGGGTGGGAGAGTCCAGCAGTGAGTCGGGACTAGGGGGAGGAGGGGGGGGGTCCAGAGAGTATGGGAGGGGGTCAGGGGGAGAGGGTGGGAGGGTCCAGCAGCGAGTCGGGACTAGGGAGAGGAGGGGGTGGATCCAGAGAGTATGGGAGGGGGTCAGGGGGAGAGGGTGGGAGGGTCCAGCAGTGAGTCGGGACTAGGGAGAGGAGGGGGTGGGTCCAGAGAGTATGGGAGGGGGTCAGGGGGAGAGGGTGGGAGGGTCTAGCAGCGAGTTGGGAGGACTAGGGAGAGGAGGGGGTGGGTCCAGAGAGTATGGGAGGGGGTCAGGGGGAGAGGGTGGGAGAGTCCAGCAGTGAGTCGGGACTAGGGAGAGGAGGGGGTGGATCCAGAGAGTATGGGAGGGGGTCAGGGGGAGAGGGTGGGAGGGTCCAGCAGCGAGTCGGGACTAGGGAGAGGAGGGGGTGGATCCAGAGAGTATGGGAGGGGGTCAGGGGGAGAGGGTGGGGAGGGTCCAGCAGTGAGTCGGGACTAGGGAGAGGAGGGGGTGGATCCAGAGAGTATGGGAGGGGGTCAGGGGGAGAGGGTGGGAGGGTCTAGCAGCAAGTTGGGAGGACTAGGGAGAGGAGGGGGTGGGTCCAGAGAGTATGGGAGGGGGTCAGGGGAGAGGGTGGGAGAGTCCAGCAGTGAGGTCGGGACTAGGGAGAGGAGGGGGTGGATCCAGAGAGTATGGGAGGGGGTCAGGGGGAGAGGGTGGGAGGGTCCAGCAGTGAGTCGGGACTCGGGAGAGGAGGGGGTGGATCCAGAGAGTATGGGAGGGGGTCAGGGGGAGAGGGTGGGAGGGTCTAGCAGCAAGTTGGGAGGACTAGGGAGAGGAGGGGGTGGGTCCAGAGAGTATGGGAGGGGGTCAGGGGGAGAGGGGTGGGAGGGTCCAGCAGTGAGTCGGGACTAGGGAGAGGAGGGGGTGGGTCCAGAGAGTATGGGAGGGGGTCAGGGGGAGAGGGTGGGAGGGTCCAGCAGCGAGTCGGGACTAGGGAGAGGAGGGGGTGGATCCAGAGAGTATGGGAGGGGGTCAGGGGGAGAGGGTGGGAGGGTCCAGCAGCGAGTCGGGACTAGGGAGAGGAGGGGGTGGATCCAGAGAGTATGGGAGGGGGTCAGGGGGGGAGGGTGGGGGGGTCCAGCAGCGAGTCGGGACTAGGGAGAGGAGGGGTGGATCCAGAGAGTATGGGAGGGGGTCAGGAGAGAGGGGGGGGCTGGGGCGTCCAGCAGAGAGTCAGGACTAGGGAAAGGGGGGGAGTGGGTGCAGGGTCCAGGAGGATTTGCATGCAGTGGGGACTGGAGTAGCAGGAAGGTTTGCTTTGCTTGCTTGTTAAATAGTAGTAGTCTTGTTGCTTTGTTTTGAGTGTACTGCTGTAGCAGCATTACACACTCAGAACAAAGCAACAGTGTAGATGAACTGGTGGTGGCTTCAAATTGCTGACGTCACGTACATAACCCCGCCCTCCCTGTCGGATCCGGAAAATAAATGAGAATGAATATTGTGAATGTCCTGCTGCTGCTGCTGCTGGTCTGAGTCGGTCGGAGAGTAGACGACGGTCTCGGGACAAGAAGTGAAGATGAAGGTATGAAGAGAGAGAGTAGAAGACGGACGGACAGTACGGGAGAGCCCTCTAGGAGGTCGGAGACTCACTACGGGAGGGGAAAGAGGGTGGGGGCCCACAACCACATGGCATGGCATCTGGGAGTACTCAGGGGGTGGGGTCTGCCTGGGGGGACTCGGAGGTGGTCTGGGGGATCTGAGTTCCAGCGCAACTCTGAGTAATGGGGTGAGAGATGGCTGGGGGGGAGTTCAGGTCCTCTTCACGATTCCGGGTGGGTGAGGGCGGGGGGTCCGGATCGGGACGGCTCCGGGATCCAGGCTGGTGTGAATGATGGAGGGGAGGGCGCCAGGGCGGGGGGGGGGGGGGGAAGGGTGGAATTGGGGATCGATCATCGGAAAGAATCCAGTCCTTCCGGAGGATGGGTGAGGGGTCCGGACCGGAGGAGGGCTCCAAACTGGTGTGAGGGAGAGCGGGCAGGGCGGGGGGAATTTGGGGGATCAGATCCTCATTCCTCACTCGGAGGACAGCAGGGCAGCGGCGCCGAGGCGACTCGAGTCGGGGGGGGGGGGGGGGGGGGTGTCCAGCCGCCGCCGCGAGTGGCGACTCGGGAGTCCAGGGGGCGGCTGCGGCGGGGGTTTAAATTTCAATAACTTGAAAAAAAGTTCTCTTACGCGATATTGTAGTACAGGTTGCAGTGTTTTTTTTTCTTTCTCGTCTCTCAAACAAATCAACGGGAGGGGAAAGAGGGTGGGGGCCCACAACCACATGGCATGGCATCTGGGAGTACTCAGGGGGTGGGGTCTGCCTGGGGGGACTCGGAGGTGGTCTGGGGGATCTGAGTTCCAGCGCAACTCTGAGTAATGGGGTGAGAGATGGCTGGGGGGAGTTCAGGTCCTCTTCACGATTCCGGGTGGGTGAGGGCGGGGGGTCCGGATCGGGACGGCTCCGGGATCCAGGCTGGTGTGAATGATGGAGGGGGAGGGCGCCAGGGCGGGGGGGGGAAGGGTGGAATTTGGGGGATCGATCATCGGAAGAATCCAGTCCTTCCGGAGGATGGGTGAGGGGTCCGGACCGGAGGGAGGGCTCCAAACTGGTGTGAGGGAGAGCGGGCAGGGCGGGGGGAATTTGGGGGGAATCAGATCCTCATTCCTCACTCGGAGGACAGCAGGGCAGCGGCGCCGAGGCGACTCGAGTCGGGGGGTGGGAGGGGGTGTCCAGCCGCCGCCGCGAGTGGCGACTCGGGAGTCCAGGGGGCGGCTGCGGCGGGGGTTTAAATTTCAATAACTTGAAAAAAAAGTTCTCTTACGCGATATTGTAGTACAGGTTGCAGTGTTTTTTTTCTTTCTCGTCTCTCAAACAAATCACGGACGGGACGGGGCGGCGAGCGGACAAGTCACTGACAAGTCTGCTCTCACAGTCCAGTCGGCGGGTGGGGGGGGGTGGCGCCTCAGCTCGGCATTTAAAACAGCTGCTCAACCCGCCTCCGCGGGGCTTCTATTAGTCTATTTGTCTGGTTACCGTGGTACCGCATGTGAAACTGGCCAATCAGCGGCCGCACGAAAACCGCCCAATCGCGCACCGCGGCCCGCGGAAAACCGCCCAATAAACCGCACCCCGCATCATTCGAAAATTTCCCGCATCCTCCGCTTTAAAACCGCCCAATTGGGCGGGAAAACCGCCCACCTGGCAACACTGGGCTGCAGCGAGGGTTGGTCGCGAACAGCGGCCATTTTGGATTCCACACCTGCTTCGTCGTTGGGTGTCGTGTTTGCCTCTCAAAATGCTGCGATTTTAGGAGAATCCATGTCGGTGGAGCTGGTACACGCTGCAGACACTCAGGCAGGGGGTTTTCCACCTGAGTTTGTCCTGCAGATGTACCAGGCCTTTCTCATGCAGAGGGACGGCTCAGGAGCGAGAATGTCAGGGGTTCCTGTTAGCTCTGCTGTTCCTCCCTCTAAGAGGCCTAGGCCGTGTGAGTTACAATTTGATGTTTTGTCAGAGCACAATCAAGAAATGCCCTTTTGGAGGAAGAGGAAGAACTGGCGGAGCATGCTTGCGAGGATTCTTCCTCTATAGATCCTGACACTGTTCCTTTGGGCCAGGGGGAAGACCCCTCGGTGGCTAGGGTATTTCATAAAGAGGATTTACAGGATCTTATTTCTATGGTTTCTACTACTTTAAATTTTGAAGATCAGCCTCCAGCATCAGAAGTTCGTAAAGTGGATTTACTGGTTAAAGGTTCTAGGGCTTCCAGTAGAACTTTTCCCATGCATGAGGACATCTGGGAGGTTATTAAAGCTCAATGGGAGGTCCCGGATGCTGCTTTTCGTCCCACAAGGTCTATGAGTCGACTCTATCCAGTGCCGGAGGCTGATAAAGCTCTTCTTAAGCTTCCGATAGTTGATGCAGTGGTCTCGGCGGTCACTAAACGTAATACTGTTCCCGTAGATGGAGGAACGGCTCTTCGGGATGCCCAGGACAGGCGCTTGGACTCTCTTCTGAAACAGAATTTTGATGTTTCTTCTTTGGCAGTGCAGGCGGCCATTTGTGGTTCTTTAGTGGCTAGAGCCTGTTTTCGTTGGGCAGAGAGAGTCTTGGATAGATCTTCTGATGATCTGGCGGCTATAGATGTAGAAGTGGCTAAGATTGAGACGGGCTCTGCCTTTCTAGCTGATGATTTGTGTGATCTTTTGCGGGCTTCTTCTAAGTCCTTGGCTTTGGGGGTTGCAGCTCGCCGCCTCGCTTTGGTTGAAAGGTTGGTCGGCGGATGCGGCTTCCAAGTCTTAAGTTAAGTAAATTTCCGTTTAGGGGTTCTTTTCTATTTGGTGAAGACTTGGATAAGTTGGTTCATTCCCTGGGGGACTCTAAAGTGCCTCGTCTCCCTGAAGATAGGCCTTTTCTGTCCAATAGAGGTTCCTTGTTTGGTCGTGGTAGGCTTCGTCCTTTCTGCAGATTTCAATCTGATAGAGCTCCTCAAACTCAGAAGTCGCGATTTTTTAACAGTCCTTTCGAGGTTACCGCAGAGCAGGTAGATTCTCAGGCGGTGGTTTCCGCGCCCCTTCACGTGCTTCCCAATGAAGATGCGAGGGCTCCTCCTCTGATTCCTGTAGGAGCTCGGTTTTCTTAGTTCTATCAGAGGTGGGCCCACATTACCTCAGATCAGTGGGTCTTGGAAGCTGTAAGAGACGGTTATGCCTTAGAATTTGCAAGGCCTATTTCAGACGCCTTTCTGAAGTCTCCCTGCCGCTCTCCTCTCAAAGCGGGGGCGGTTCGGGAGACTCTACAGAGGCTTTTAGATCTTCAGGCTATTTGTCCAGTTCCTCCTTCCGAGTACAGGCAGGGCCGGTATTCCATTTACTTTGTGGTTCCCAAAAAGGAGGATTCTTTTAGCCCTATTTTGGACCTCAAAGCTGTCAATCGCGCTCTCAGGGTCACAGTTTTCGGATGGAGACCCTTCGGTCAGTCATAGTGGTAGTTCGCAAAGGAGAATATTTGACAGCTTTAGATCTGACAAAGGCATATTTGCATATTCCGATTCGTCCGGCGCACCACAAGTTCTTGCGTTTTGCCATTCTAGGGCGCCATTACCAGTTTCGCACCTCTGCCCTTTGGCCTGGCGACGGCACCACGCACATTTATCAAAGTTATGGTAGTGGTGGTAGCGGCTCTCAGGAAAGAAGGGATTCTGGTGCATCCATATCTAGACGACTGGTTGATCAGAGGTGAACTCTTATCAAGAGAGTTGTCATGTCACGGACCAGGGTGATGATGTTCTTGCAGTCCCTAGGTTGGGTCGTGAATGTAACCAAGAGTCGGTTAGTCCCACCACAGTCTCTGGAGTATTTGGGGGTCACCTTCGACACGGCTGCCGCGGACGAGTCTTTCTCCCGCAGGGCAGGATTCTAAAACTCCAGTCTCAGATTCTGGGTTTACTTCAGCAGACCAGACCGTCCGCTCAAGATTATCTTCAGGTTCTCGGTTCCATGGCGGCAACCTATAGAAGTAGTGCCCTGGGCAAGGGAGCATATGAGGTCTCTCCAGTGGTCTCTTCTGTCTCGGTGGTCCTCCCAGAGGGACTCTCTGCTGACGAGGTTGCCTCTTCGCATTCGAGAACTCGCCTCTCCTAGTTTGGTGGCTACAGATGAAGAATTTGACGGTAGGAATGCCCTTGGAGTCTCCTCAGTGGATAGCCTTAACGACAGATGCCAGTCGAGGCTGGGGAGCTCATTGTCTGGACAGGTGGACCCAGGGATTTGGTCTCCTCTGGAGGCGGCTCAATCCATCCACTTCTTGGAAACCAGGGCGATTCGGTTAGCCCTTCAGCACTTCTGTCAGCTGTTAGAACTCAGTAGGCAAAGCGGTGAGAGTTCTATCGGACAACGCCTCGGCGGTGGCCTACATCAACCGCCAAGGGGGAACGAAGGTGCCGTCTATTGTGTCGCGAGGCGGAGAGTATCATGGTGTGGGTGGAGATGCATCTCACGGCCATATCAGCCTCGCATGTGGCAGGAGTGGAAACATTCAAGCGAACTTTCTCAGCCGTCACACCCTCGATCCAGGAGAATGGGCTTCCAGCGATCGGGCCTTTCAATTGGTAGTAGAGCACTGGGGCATTCCGGTTCTAGATCTTTTTGCCTCCAGTCGCAATGCAAAAGTTCCTCGCATCTTCAGTCGCCGAAGAGATGCAGGAACGAAAGTGATAGACGTGCTCTTACAACAGTGGCCCTGGATCTTCTTTATGTGTTCCTCTGGTGGCCTCTATTAGGTCGTCTTCTACAGAGGATCGAGGAGCACGGGCGGCCAGTAATTCTGGTAGCCCGGATTGGCCTCGACGTCCTTGGAACGTGGATCTTCAGCGTCTGAGGGTGGCGTCTCCTGTTCGTCTTCCGCTGCACATCAACTTGCTGCATCAAGGCCCGGTTCCGCATCCAGACCCGGCTCTATTTTGTCTTACTGCTTGGCTTTTGAATGAGCCCGTTTAGCTAAGAGGGGTTTTCAGCTGTCAGTCATTTCCACGATTGCTCGGTCGCGCCGTCGCTCCACCTCTTTAAGCTACATTCGCACCTGGAGAATTTTTGAGGCTTGGTGTGCAGAGGCTGGGATAGCACCTTTTCGGGCGTCCAAGCTCAGATGCTAGATTTTCTGCAGCGAGGTTTTGATAAAGGTCTGTCTCTTTCCTCGCTTAAGGTTCAGGCAGCAGCTCTTTCCTGTTTCAGAGGTCGGATTGAGGGAAGACTTTGGCTAGTATCCCGATGTCCCCAATTTTTTGAAGGGAGTCAGTATCCTGCGTCCTACCGGTCAGGTCGTTTTTTCCATCTTGGGACCTTAATATGGTTACTTTCGGCCCTTATGGGGCCTTCGTTTGAGCCGTTGTTTAGCTTGTTCTTTAAAGGATTTGACGCTTAAGACAGTATCTTGGTGGCTATTGCGTCAGCAAGGAGGGTCTCGGAGTTGCAAGCTTTTTCCTGCAGGTCTCCATTTCTAGAATTTTCCAAAGAGCGAGTAGTGCTTCGTCCAGTGCCTTTCTTTTTTTACCTAAGGTGCTGTCTCGTTTTCATATGTCCCAGTCAGTTTTTCTTCCGGTTCTGGGATCGGCCTCAGGAACGCAAGAGCAAAAGAAGTTGCGTACTCTAGAGTTAAGAGAGTTCTTAAAAGATATCTAGCAGTCACTGAAGAGTTCCGGCGCTCGGAACCGTCTTTTTATTGTTTGCTGTCACCGCAAGGGCTCGTCAGCTCTAAGCCCACGTTATCTAGATGGATTAAGGAGACTGATAGCGTCAGCTTATATCTTAACGGCCAGGCCAGTTCCGGAGGCGCTTAAAGTTCATTCTACTTGAGGTCAGGCAGCCTCTTGGGCGGAGTGTTTCTTGGTGTCTCCAGCGGAGATTTGTAAAGCGGCGACTTAGTCTTCTCTCCATTCTTTCTCTAAGGCTGGACGTTCAGCGCTATCAGGAGGCGGTGTTTGCATCAAGGGTTCTCTCAGTGGGTTTGCTGGGGTCCCTCCCTTAGGACTTCTGCTTTGTTACGTCCCATCAGTCCAATCCTGGGCCGGTCCGGAGGGATGCTAAGGAAGGAGAATTAGACCTTACCTGCTAATTTGCTTCCTTAGTCCTTCCGGACTGGCCCAGGCCCCCTCCCGTATTCTGTCTTATGAGCTATGTCTCACCTTACTGTGTACAGATATTCAACTGTCGTCTACAGAGCTGTTCTGCCAGTTAGACAGTTAAAGAAATTCATAATGTTTTGCAAGTTAAACAGTTAGCGAAATATATCATCTTATGCAAGTTGAACAGTTAAAGAAATGTGCAAAGAAATACAGTATCCCGTGCAAGTTGAACAGTTAAAGAGCTGCATAAATCTGTACATAATTGGCCATACCATTGCTCTGAGAAGAGTTGCTGGTGAGCCTTGTTTATACGGCTAAGCCGATGTTGAGCACTTTTTATGTTGTGCTTTCTGGCTGCTTGAATTCCTTGGGCACAGAAACTATAGGTATTTCTTTTCCTGTCTGCGTTTGTATTCAAATACTGAGGCTACGGTCACATGCCAGGGCTCTTATTGGCTCTCTAGAGTCAGAGATTTTCTCAGTCTCACCCCCCCCCCCCCCCCCCCCATGCTCAAATTATCAGCATCTGTTTTCTGGTGACTTTACAGTAAACCTTGGTATTGGACAGGAAAAAACGTTCAGAATCAGATACAAAGAATTTAACAGTACTATCCTGAGTAAAATCTGCAAATCAAACAATGGCCTTTACAATGATTAGATTGAAAGGAGCTTAACAGTAAAGCAACTGATGATAAATACTTAAAACATACCACATCAGAATCAGTTACATCCTCTAAATGAAGATTAATAAAACTACTAATGAAAGCAATGCCTCCCTATTTTTTTTATCCACTCTAGACTGACTACCTTATACCCTGGAGGACAATGTATCAGATAAAATACAAGAGCCATTATTAATTATCCAAGTTTGTTATAAATGTGGACACAACCTATCACCTATCATGTCTCGAACAATGTGTTTTGTTACATATTGACCTAGCGTTAAATTAACAGCAGTGAACAAAGATGATGGTAGGAATGCAGTCTGCATGAGGCTTAATGGAAATCAAATGTCTATATGAAAATAAGACCTATTTGATCTATATAATCAACCATGTGGACACCTACAATAATATTAAGAGGATTAGAATTGGCAAGAGAATAAAACAGTTGAGAATTTAACATTGAAGTATTGGGGTCAGCTTTCAAAAAAGGGATATCCTAAACATAAGGTAATCCCTAGCTCCATAAGTATACTAAAAATCAATACATCTTTGAAAGCAAAATTTCCAATAAAAATTAAATATACAAAAATTGCCACTGCCCACAAAGGGGGCTCACTTAAGGGTAGCATGCATCCGAATGGGCACGCTTTTATATCCCCACAAGGGGCGATTGGATGCTAGTGATGTCACAGATGGGCAGGACCTCATGTCTTACCACCAGAGAGCAAGATGGCTTTCTTTAGATAAAATGTGTTACATTGCAGCTCAATTGGTGCTCTCGATGGTAATTATGATGCATTTATGTTTAATATAGTTTGTTTACTTTCATATTTTCTAATAAACATTTTATTGCAATATTTCACTTTTTTTAGAACTTTTGTTTAGGTCAAAAGTGGTATAGAATTACTTAGTGAAAACTTCTTCTTTTAAAATTACATGAAAGAAATTATTGTACATTGGTTTCTTTTTATGTCAAATCAAAAATGCTTAAATTGTGTACTGTGGTCCAACTGAACCATATAGTATTCTTAAACTATTACTCACTTCTAATCTAGCAGTCTATGACATTACAAGCTGTAGGCCTAATGTGAAACACTAAACAGAAACCAGAATTTGAAACTTTTTAGTCACACTTTGATGCATTCATCATTCTTAATACTGGTAGTAGAATGATTTGAGCAAGTGTGGCTACCATATAAAGATCAGCATTGGTGAACTTTACAATCGATTTTTGGGGGCACAGATAGCAACATTTTTGGTTGCTGGAAATCCTTCAGCTGCTTGCTGACATACATCAAGAAATCCGAGATCCACGTTAGGAGTCACAGACCAAGAAAGGGATCTAGGTGTCGTCATCGATGATACATCGAAACCTTCTGCTCATTGTGCTGCTGTGGCTAAGAAAGCAAATAGAATGTTAGGTATTATTAGAGAAGGAATGGAAACAAAAATGAGGATGTTATAATGCCTTTGTATCGCTCCATGGTGCGGACCGCACCTCAATATCGTGTTCAATTCTGGTTGCCACATCTAAAAAAAGTTATAGTGGAATTAGAAAAGGTACAGAGAAGGGCAACGGAAATGATAAAGGGGATGGGACGACTTCCCTTCGAGGAAAGGCTAAAGCGACTAGGGCTCTTCAGCTTGGAGAAAAGGCGGCTGAGGGGAGATATGATAGAGGTCTATAAAATAATGGGTGGAGTTGAACGGACAGCTGAAGACAGGATATGCGCCTACATGCAGGCAACGGCTGATGATGAATCAGATGATGAATTGAGTAGCAAGGCACATGCTGACGAAATTCAACAACCTCCTGTCACTTTTGCAAGAGTGCTGGAGAGTCTCAACACCCTGCAGGCCTATCTGGAAGCCACTGGATGTCAGTGCTATGACAGTTTTTACCGTCTGGCAGACATAGTCTATGGAACTGACAGACACCAAAGAGTGTACAGAGGACTATGACTCATTACTTCAAGTAAGCCTAACGTCAGTTAATGGAGACTGTATAACATCAGTTAACGGAGATTGTATACTGTACGATAATAAACAGTGCTGTACATATGTTTATCAGATGTCAAGCTTCTTTGGGTCACAACGGTTAAGTGCACGCTCCGGTTAACTGCATGTATTTCTTTGGTCCCAGACCCTTGTGCACTTAAGCGGATTACACTGTACTTCAGGTACCAGAATGAAGGAAGTTTTAATTAGGTTTAAGTAGGATGTGGATCCACAACTGAAGTGCTCATCAGAAGTAGGTTTGATCTGTCAGATTGAAGTTCCTCTCCGCATTATGGGGGATTTTTACTAAAGCTTAGCTCGAGTTATCTGCAGCAGGGCCCTGCTGCAGATAACTTGAGCTAAGCTTTTGTAAAAAATCCCCTATATGTCTTAACACATATAGTTGGTGACCTGGTTGATACACACGATCAGTCCTTGTTTAGCTTGCCAAAATATGAGTTGGTCTTTTATGTTTATAGTACTTTATTATTATGTTATAGTACTTTATTTTTAGGGGCTGGACCTCCAGGCCACTGTTAGGCAACACCTTTAACTTCCCTATCTTGTTTTGGGCAAAGAGTTAGTTCTGCAATCTTTAACTGCGGACTTTTCTGCCAGCTTTGCGATTCTGGCATAACCCTGATCTACTTATATGGTGCTTATGTTAACCAAAAAGAAATTATATATAAACATGCTTCTGATTCTGTAATACTGGTTTGTTAATCCTGTGCTACTGTCAGATATTGAATTGTTTTTTCATAGCTTCTACCCCCTTTTTAAATTTTGTTAATTGCTTAGATAAGTACATAAGTATATAAGTACATACTAATGCCATACTGGGAAAAAGACCAAGGGTCCATCGAGCCCAGCATCCTGTCCACGACAGCGGCCAATCCAGGCCAAGTGCACCTGCAAGCTTCCCAAACGTACAAACATTCTATACATGTTATTCCTGGAATTGTGGAGGAATTGTGGATTTTTCCCAAGTCATTTAGTAGCGGTTTATGGACTTGTCCTTTAGGAAAACCGTCCAAACCCCTTTTTAAACTCTGCTAAGCTAACCGCCTTCACCACTTTCTCCGGCAACGAATTCCAGAGTTTAATTATACGTTGGGTGAAGAAACATTTTCTCCGATTTGTTTTAAATTTACTACACTGTAGTTTCATTGCATGCCCCCTAGTCCTAGTATTTTTGGAAAGCGTGAACAGATGCTTCCACATCCACCTGTTCCACTCCACTCATTATTTATATACCTCTATCATGTCTCCCCTCAGCCGTCTCTTCTCCAAGATGAATAGCCCCTAGCCTCCTTAATCTTTCTTCATAGGGAAGTCGTCCCATCCCCTTTATCATTTTAGTCTCCCTTCGCTGCACCTTTTCCATTCTACTATATCTTCTTGAGATGCGGCGACCAGAATTGAACACAATACTCAAGGTGCGGTCGCACCATAGAGCGATACACGGCATTATAACATCCTCACACCTGTTTTCCATACCTTTCCTAATAATAACCAACATTCTATTCGCCTTTCCTAGCCGCAGCAGCACACTGAGCAGAAGGTTTCAGTGTATTATCGACGACGACACCCAGATCCCTTTCTTGGTCCGTAACTCCTAACGTGGAACCTTGCATGACGTAGCTATAATTCGGGTTCTTTTTTCCCACATGCATCTCCTTGCACTTGCTCACATTAAATGTCATCTGCCATTTAGCCGCCCAGTCTCCCAGTCTCGTAAGGTCCTCTTGTAATTTTTCACAATCCTGTCGCGGTTTAACAACTTTGAATAACTTTGTGTCATCAGCAAATTTAATTACCTCACTAGTTATTCCCATCTCTAAATCATTTATAAATATATTAAAAGCAGCGGTCCTAGCACAGACCCCGAGGAACCCCACTAACTACCCTTCTCCATTGTGAATACTGACCATTTAACTTCACTTCTGTTTCCTATCCTTCAACCAGTTTTTAATCCACAATAGGACATTTCCTCCTATCCCATGACCCTCCAATTTTCTCTGTAGCCTTTCATGAGGTACCTTGTCAAACGCCTTTTGAAAATCCAGATACACAATATCAACCGGTTCCCCTTTGTCCACATGTTTGTTTACTCCTTCAAAGAATTGAAGTAAATTGGTGAGGCAAGATTTCCTCACACAAAAGCCGTGCTGACTTGGTCTCAGTAATCCATGTCCTCGGATGTGCTCTGTAATTTTGTTTTAATAATAGCCTCTACCATTTTCCCTGGCACTGATGTCAGACTCACTGGTCTATAATTTCCTGGATCTCCCCTGGAGCCTTTTTTAAAAATCGGCGTTACATTGGCCACCCTCCAATCTTCCGGTACCACGCTCGATTTTAAGGATAAGTTGCATATCACTAGCAGTAGCTAGTGTGTGTTGATTTTGTGGTATATGAAAAATAAGTTGAAATTGTGGGGCTGGGATGGAATTTTGAATGTACTTGGTACTGAATTTTCAAAACTGTGCAGATATTTATTTGTAGAGATTTGGTATAAAGGTGAGGGTGCTTAGAATGGTTTATAAGTGGAGCTACTTTTTTTTTTTCCAAAGTCCATGGCGTTAAAACTACATACATTTATAATGTGAGCAGTTAATTACCCTCTTGCATAAAAGTGATACTGTGCAGTTTCAAATTACAAAGTACCTTAAGAAGTGGGGATTTAAAAAAAAAAAAAAACTTGATACTGTAGAACAGAATTTCCTTTGTTTAGCTATCTTCTGAGCACCGTCTTTGGATGATAGCTTTGTTGTGACTTGATGTGAGATTT